>NC_143084.1:5514166-8167500 GCF_052426305.1 Pelodiscus sinensis | reverse complement strand
GAACGCAGCTAGCTGCGAGAATTAATGTGAATTGCAGGACACATTGATCATCGACACTTCGAACGCACTTGCGGCCCCGGGTTCCTCCCGGGGCTACGCCTGTCTGAGCGTCGCTTGAAGGTCAATCGTCTCCGCGGGTGCGGTGGCGGCGGGAGGCTGCCCTCCTCCTCCTCCTCCTCTGGTGCTGGAGGGCAGCGAGGCAACCTGCCGCCGAAGCTCCGCCGGAGATGCGGCTGGGGTGTCGCAGGCACTGGGGCCGGTCCTTCGTGGCTGTCCCCAACGCCTACGTCCCCCTAAATTCAGACCCGATGCCCCGGAGCGTCCGCTTCGGGGAGCTCGTCCCGTGTGCGGAGGAGCGGTGCCGCGGCGGCCATCCGCGCGCGCGCGCCTCGTTGCCCCCCCCCCCCCAACCCGGTTCCGCCACCCCTGCCGAATCGTTTGGCGGGGCGTTCCGACGGAAGGCGGGGTGGGAGGAGGTTGGTGCGGGGCGGCGCCGGGGGGTGCTGGCCGTGGGTGCCGGCTCCCGGGTCCCGAGGGGAGACGGGCCTGCCCCGCGAGGCTGTCTGTGGCGACACGGCTGCCCGTCGGGGTTTTCGGTCCGCTCCCCTTCCCCGGGTGATGGCGGTGCCCGTCGACGGGGTTTCCCGCCCCGTCGTCCGGGCGCTCGCGCTCTCCTCTCGTGCTGGGCCGTTCTTCCCCCAGCTTGCTGGATCGGGCTCCCTCCGGGGCCGATGCGCTTCCACGGCGGGTCGTGGGGCGGCGGGCGTGGGCGGCGTTCCTCCCACCCTTCCCCCTTCCCTCCGCCGTGGGTCCCCATCCGACTGCGACCTCAGATCAGACGTGGCGACCCGCTGAATTTAAGCATATTAGTCAGCAGAGGAAAACAAACTAACCAGGATTCCCTCAGTAACGGCGAGTGAACAGGGAAGAGCCCAGCGCCGAATCCCCGTCCCGGCGGTCGATTTCTAGCGGAGTGCCCCAAGGTTCGGTTCTAGGGCCGGTTTTATTCAGTATCTTTATTAGTTACCTGGATGAGGGGATGGATTGCACCCTCAGCAAGTTTGCGGCTGACACTAAGCTAGGGGGAGAGGTAGATACGCTTGAGGGCAAAGATAGGGTCCAGAGTGACTTAGACAAATTGGAGATTGGGCCACAAGAAATCTGATGAGGTTCAACAAGGACAAGTGTAGAGTCCTGCACTTGGGATGGAAGAATCCCAAGCATAGTTACAAGCTGGGGACCAACCGGTTAAGTAGTAGTTCTGCAGAAAAGGACCTGGGGGTTACAGTGGGTGAGAAGCTGGATATGAGTCAACATTGTGCCCTTATAGCCAAGAAGGCTAATGGCATATTAGGTTGCATTAAGAGGAGCATTGCCAGCAGATCCAGAGAAGTGATTATTCCCCTTTATTTGGCTTTGGTGAGGCCACATCTGGAGTACTGTGTCCAGTTCTGGGCCCCCCACTACAAAAAGGATGTGGACGCATTGGAGAGGGTCCAGCGGAGGGCAACCAAAATGATTAGGGGGCTGGAGCACATGACTTATGAGGAGAGGCTGAGGGACTTGGGTCTGTTTAGTCTGCAGAAGCAAAGAGTGAGGGGGGATTTGATAGCAGCCTTCAACTTCCTGAAGGGAGGTTCCAAAGAGGATGGAGAGAGGCTGTTCTCAGTAGTGACAGATGGCAGAACAAGGAGCAATGGTCTCAAGTTGTGGTGGGAGAGGTCCAGGTTGGGTATTAGGAAAAACTATTTCCCTAGGAGGCTGGTGAAGCACTGGAACGGGTTACCTAGGGAAGTAGTGGAATCTCCATCCCTAGAGGTGTTTAAGTCTCGGCTGGACAAAGCCCTGGCCGGGTTGATTTAGTTGGAATTGGTCCTGCCTAGAGCAGGGGGCTGGACTTGATGACCTTCTGAGGTCTCTTCCAGCTCTAGGGTTCTGTGATTCTATGATCTTTGCTATTTTAATTTTCCCAATAGCTTCTCAGAAGGAGATTGTAAATAAAGCTGTGCTGCGAGCTGCAGGGAAAGAGGAGACATGTTTATTTTTCCGTCGTTGTTGGCTCCTCTCCATTCAATTATTTTACTGCTGCAGCTTTAAGACCATTCTTTATTCTGATTTTCTGCAAGCTCTTGGGCACTGGGATTTCTCTTTATCCTGTCTCAGGCTATGTCTAGACCGCTTTTTTTTCCAGTGAAAGGTACGCAAATTGAGCACCGCAATTTGCATACCTTCTTCTGATAGTTTTGGCCCGTCTACACTACGTCAAATTTTGGAAAAACCTCCTCTTTCAGAAGAACCCTTCTTCCTCGAGCACGAAGACAACAGGGCTTCCGAAAGAGCATGTCTGCTCTTCCGCAAAAAAAAAAAAGGTGGAAGAGCAGACGCATTCCCAAGATGCGGCTTAGGTATCCTGGAAAAACTCCATAGTCTAGACATAAGAATGACCATACTGGGTCAGACCAAAGGTCCATCCAGCCCAGTATCCAGCCAATTCCAGGTGCCCCAGAGGGAGTGAACCGAACAGGTGATCTCTCTCCTGCCATCCATCTCCACCCTCTGACAAACAGAGGCTAGGGACACCATTCCTTACCCATACTGGCTAATAGCCATTAATGGACTTAACCTCCATGAATTTATCTAGTTCTCTTTTAAACCCTGTAACAGTCCTAGCCTTCACAACCTCCTCAGGCAAGGAGTTCCACAGGTTGACTGTGCGCTGTGTGAAGAAGAACTTTCTTTTATTTGTTTTAAACCTGCTGCCCATTAATTTCATTTGGTGGCCCCTAGTTCTTATATTAGGGGAACAAGTAAATAACTTTTCCTTATTCACTTTCTCCACACCACTCGTGATTTTATAGACTTCTATCATATCCCTCCCCCCTTAGTCTCCTCTTTTCCAAGCTGAAAAGTCCCAGTCTCTTTAACCTCTCCTCATAGGTGACCCATTCCAACCCCCTAATCATTTTAGTTGCCCTTCTCTGAACCTTTTCTATTGCCAGTATATCTTTTTTGAGATGAGGCAACCACATTGGTATGCAGTATTCAAGATGTGGGTGTACCATGGATTTATATAAGGGCACTAAGATATTCTCCGTCTTATTCTCTATCCCTTTTTTAATGATTCCTAACACCCTGTTTGCTTTTTTTGACTGCCGCTGCACACTGCATGGACATCTTCAGAGAACTATCCACGATGACTCCAGGATCTCTTTCCTGATTAGTTATAGCTAAATTAGTCACCATATTGTACGTATAGTTGGGATTATTTTTTCCAATGTGCATTAATTCACATTTATCCACATGAAATTTCATTTGCCATTTTGTTGCCCAGTTACTTAGTTTGGTGAGATTTTTGAAGTTCTTCATAGCCTGCTTTGGTCTTAACTACCTTGAGCAGTTTAGTATCATCTGCAAACTTTACCACCTCACTGTTTACCCCTTTCTCTAGATCATTTATGAATAAATTGAACAGGATTGGTCCTAGGACTGACCCTTGGGAAATACCACTAGTTACCCCTCTCCATTCTGAAAATTTACCATTTATTCCTACCCTTTGTTTCCTGTCTTTTAACCAGTTCTCAGTCCATGAAAGCATCTTCCCTCTTATCCCATGACAACTTACTTCACGTAAGAGCCTTTGGTGAGGGACCTTGTCAAAGTCTTTCTGGAAATCTAAGTATACTATATCTACTGGATCCCCTTGTCCACATGTTTGTTGACCCCTTCAAAGAACTTTAATAGATTAGTAAGACATGGTTTCCATTTACAGAAACCATGTTGATTCTTGCCCAACAAATTATGTTCTTCTATGTGTCTGACAATTTTATTCTTTATTATTGTTTTAACTAATTTGCCTGGTGCTGACGTTAGACTTACTGGTCTGTAATTGCCGGGATCGCCTCTAGAGCCCTTTTTAAATATTGGTGGTACATTAGCTATCTTCGAGTCATTGGGTACAGAAGGTGATTTAAAGGATAGCTTACAAACCATAGTTAATAGTTCCGCAATTTCACATTTGAGTTCTTTCAGAACTCTTGGGTGAATGTTATCTGGTGACTTGTTACTGTTAAGTTTATCAATTAATTCCAAAACCTCCTCTAATGACACTTCAATCTGTGACAAGTCCTCAGATTTGTCACCTACAAAGGACGGGTCAGGTTTGGGAATCTCCCCAACATCCTCAGCCGTGAAGACTGAAGCAAAGAATTCATTTAGTTTCTCCGCAATGACTTTATCGTCTTTAAGTGCTCCTTTTGTATCTCGATCGTCCGGGGCACCACTGGCTCTTTAGCAGGGTTCCTGCTTCTGACATACTTAAAAACATTTTGTTATTACCTTTTGAGTTTTTGGCTAGCTGTTCTTCCAACTCTTCTGGCTTTTCTTATTACATTTTTACACTTAATTTGGCAGTGTTTATGCTCCTTTCTATTTTTCTTAGTAGGATTTGACTTCCACTTTTTAAAAGATGCCTTTTTGTCTCTCACTGCTTCTTTTACATGGTTGTTAAGCCACAGTGGCTCTTTTTTAGTTTTTACTGTGTTTTTTAATTTGGGGTATACATTTAAGTTGGGCCTCTATTATGGTGCCTTTGAAAAGTGTCCATGCAGCTGGCAGGGATTTTACTTTAGTCGCTGTACCTTTTAATTTCTGTTTAACTAACCTCCTCATTTTTGCATAGTTCCCCTTTCTGAAATTAATTGCCACAGTGTTGGGCTGCTGAGGTGTTCTTCCCACTACAGGAATGTTAAATGTTATTATATTATGGTCACTGTTTCCCAGCGGTCCTGTTATAGTTACCTCTTGGACCAGATCCTGCACTCCACTCAGGACTAAATCGAGAATTGCCTCTCCCCTTGTGGGTTCCTGTACCAGCTGCTCCAAGAAGCAGTCATTTAAAGTATCGAGAAATTTTGTCTCTGCATTTCATCCTGAGGTGATATGTACCCAGTCAATATGGGGATAATTGAAATCCCCCACTATTGAGGTTTTTTTTTTTTTATTTTGATAGGCTCTCTAATCTCCCTTAGCATTTCATAATCACTATTACTGTCCTGGTCAGGAGGTCGATAATATATTCCTACTGTTATAGTGTTATTAGAGCATAGAATTAGTTCCATAGAGATTCTATGGAACATGTCGATTCATTTAAGATTTTTACTTCATTTGATTCTACATTTTCTTTTACATATAGTGCCACTCCCCGCCCCCACACAACCTGTTCTGTCCTTCTGATATATTTTGTACCCCAGTATGATTTTGTCCTCACCCCACCAGGTTTCTGTGATGCCTATTATATCAATATCCTCCTTTAACACGAGGCACTCTAGTTCACCCATCTTATTATATAGACTTCTAGCATTTGTGTACAAGCACTTTAAAAACTGGTCACTGTTTGTCTGCCCTTTTCTCATGTGTCAGATTCTTTATGTGAATGTTTCTCATCTGCTCTGGCCCATACTTTATCCTTTTCTATCCTCTCCTCCTGACTAAAACCTAGAGAATCTCTATCAATAGACTCTCCTCTAAGACGTCTCTGTCTGATCCACATGCTCCTCTGCACGAATCGGCTTCCCACCTGCCCTATCTCTTAGTTTAAAAACTGCTGTGGCCTTTTTAAATGTTAAGTGCCAGCAGTCTGCATCCACTTTGGTTTAGGTGGAGCCCATCCTTCCTGTAAAGGCTCCCCCTATGCCAAAAATGTCCCTGGTTCCTTATAAATCTAACCCCTTCCTCACTACACCATAATCTCATCCACGCATTGAGACTCTGAAGCTCTGCCTGCCTACCTGACCCTGCATGTGAAACTGGAAGCATTACTGAGAATGCCACCATAGAGGTCCTAGATTTCAGTCTCTTTCCTAGCAGCCTAAATTTGGCCTGCAGGACGTCTCTTACTCTTCCCTATGTCATTGGTACCTACATGTACCACGACCACCGGCTCCTCCCCAGCACTACACGTAAGTCTACCTCGATGCCTCGAGAGATCCGCAACCTTCGCACCAGGCAACGCACCATACAGTTCTCCCAGTCATCGCAAACCTGGCTATGTTTCTAATGATCGAATCTCCCGTTACTCACACCTGCCTTTTCCTCATGACTGGAGTTCCCTCCCCCAGAGAGGTAACCTCGGTGCAAGAGGATACCCCAACATCATCTGGAAGGAGGGTCCCAACTATGGGAAGGTTTCCCTTGGCTCCCGTTGACTGCTCCTTTCCTGCGCCTTTCATCCTCCTTAACAGAGCAGGAGCTGTCTGACCGGAGGTGGGACAATTCTACTGTGTCCCGGAAAGCCTCATCTACGTACCTCTGACTCCCTTAGCTCCTCCAGTTCAGCCACCCTGGCCTCCGAAGCCTGTACGCGGTCTCTGAGGGCCAGGAGCTCCTTGCACCGAATGCACACATTCGCCACCCAACCCATAGGGCAGGTAATCATACATGCTACACTGAGCACAAACCTGAAAGCCCCCACTCTGCTGCTGGGCTTCTGCCTGCATTCTCTCCTACAGCTACCTAGGTTATTGATCAGGGTTTTATTTAAATAAGGAAGTTTTGGTTATAGTTTAAAGGTTTTAAAGAATGGCAAATGTACTTCACCCCCTTCCCACTCCCTCTCGAAACTCCCTGTTTGTTGCCTCACTGCTTTATAAAGCCCTGGCCTTCCTGATAGCCACATCCCCTGATTAAGGCTCAACCAATGAATGGAGGCTTCTAGATTTCAAACCTTGTTTAGAAGCTCACAGCTTCCAACTGCCAGCTACAGCATACACTCCTTCAAACACTAAGGGCCCAAAAGCAAACAATTCCGCTGTGTAGGAAAGATAGAAAATATGGCAAAAGACCAGCTTGGCTTAACAAGGAGATCTTGCACAATCTCAAAATAAAAAAGGAGTCCTATAAAAAATGGAAACTAGGACAAATAACAAAGGATGAATATAGGCAAGCAACACGGGAATGCAGGGGCAAGATTAGAAAGGCAAAGGCACAAAATGAGATCAAACTAGCTACAGGCATAAAGGGAAACAAGAAGACCTTTTATAAATACATTAGAAGCAAGAGGAAGACCAAGGACAGGGTAGGCCCACTGCTTAGTGAGGAGGGAGAAGCAGTAACAGGAAACTTGGAAATGGCGGAGATGCTCAATGACTTCTTTGTTTCGGTCTTCACCGAGAAGTCTGGAGGTGTGCCTAACGTAGTGAATACAAGCAGAGAGAGGGTAAGTTTAGAAGATAGGATACACAAAGAACAAGTTAAAAATCACTTAGGAAAGTTAGATGTCAGCAAGTCACCAGGTCCTGATGAAATGCATCCCAGGATACTCAAGGAGCTGATAGAGGAGGTATCTGAGCCTTTAGCTATGATCTTTGAAAAATCATGGCAGACAGGGGAGATTCCAGAAGACTGGAAAAGGGCAAATATTGTGCCCATCTATAAAAAGGGGAATAAGAACAACCCAGGAAACTATAGACCGGTCAGTTTAACGTCTGTCCCAGGGAAGATAATGGAGCAGGTAATTAAGGAAATCATATGCAAACACTTGGAAGGTAATAAAGTGATAGGGAATAGCCAGCATGGGTTTGTGAAGAACAAGTCATGCCAAACTAATCTGATAGCTTTCTTTGATAAGATAACGAGCCTTGTGGATAAGGGAGAAGCGGTGGATGTCATATACCTAGACTTTAGTAAGGCATTTGATACGGTCTCGCATGATATTCTTATTGATAAACTAGGCAAATATAACTTAGATAGGGCCACGATAAGGTGGGTGCATAATTGGCTGGATAACCGTAGTCAGAGAGTGGTTGTTAACGGTTCTAAATCCTGCTGGAAAGGGATAACAAGTGGAGTTCCTCAAGGGTCTGTTTTGGGACCCATACTGTTCAATATCTTCATCAATGATGTAGATATTGGGATAGAGAGTACGCTTATTAAGTTTGCAGATGATACCAAACTGGGTGGGGTTGCGACTTCTTTGGAGGATAGGGACATAATTCAGAATGACCTTAGCAAGTTAGAGAAATGGTCGGAGGTAAACAGGATGAGGTTTAATAGAGAGAAATGCAAAGTGCTCCACTTAGGAAGGAACAATCAGTTCCATACATACAAGATGGGAAGCGACTGTCTAGGAAGGAGCATGGCAGAAAGGGATCTAGGGGTCATAGTGGACCACAAGTTGAATATGAGTCAACAGTGTGATGCTGTTGCAAAAAAAGCAAATATGATTCTAGGTTGTATTAACAGGTGTGTTGTAAGCAAAACTCGTGAAGTCATTCTGCCGCTCTACTCTGCACTAGTTAGGCCTCAGCTGGAGTACTGTGTCCAGTTCTGGGCGCCACATTTCAAGAAAGATGTGGAGAAATTGGAAAGGGTACAGAGAAGAGCGACAAGAATGATTAAAGGTTTAGAGAACATGACCTATGAAGCCAGGCTTCATGAACTGGGCTTGTTTAGTTTGGAAAAAAGAAGATTAAGGGGGGACATGATAGCGGCTTTCAAATATCTAAAAGGGTGTCACAAGGAGGAAGGAGAAAATTTGTTCCTCTTGGTTTCTGAGGACAGGACAAGGAGTAATGGGCTTAAAGTGCAGCAGGGGAGGTTTAGATTGGACATTAGGAAAAAATTCCTAACTGTCAGGGTGGTCAAATATTGGAATAAATTGCCAAGGGAGGTGGTGGAATCTCCCTCTCTGGAGATATTTAAGAACAGGTTAGATAGACATCTGTCAGGGATGGTGTAGATGGAGCTTGATCCTGCCTTGAGGGCAGGGGGCTGGACTCGATGACCTCTCGAGGTCCCTTCCAGTCCTATGATTCTATGATTCTATGAAACAGACAGACAGGCACAAGCTCAGCACACAGCAAGAAACCCCTAAACACAAACTACAGACATAGCCTCACCATAGTGAAATTACAGCACATAATGGAAATATGCAAGATATAGGACTATTAAAACATAGGCAGGGCAGCTCTACAGCCTAAGCAGACATAGGGTGGCTTTAAGTCAGCCCTCCTGACAAAGAGCAGAGCACAAAAGCAGTGGAATCATTAGAGGGTGTCCACGCAGGCAGGGAAGATACTAAGTCTTCAGGTGGGAAACATATTACCTTTTAATAAGGATACCCCATGCCATTGCTGGAGATACTCTACCTGTCAAGGGAAATTAAGGCTGCTTGAAACTAATAAGGAATGGAAAAGGCAGTGTGGCAAAGTCAATCCCACTCCTGGGCCCCTGGTCAGGCCACTGTTCCACAATTTAGGAGTCACAGTATAAGATTCACTCGCCTTGTTTTGGTGTTTGGCATCTACCTGCAGCCTTTATCAGAGCCACTGCTGGTACTCTACTTGGCTACTCCAGTCTTCTTATCCTGACTTTCTCCAAACTCCTTCTCAACTCTCCCCCCTTCACCCACAGGGAGGATTTTCAAAGAGGCCTCCTAGCAGCCCCAATCAGCTTCACCTGGACCTTAATTGATTTGAAGGTGCCCTGTCTCACCTGCCCCTAATTAGCCAGCATTGCTGCTGTTTCCTCTGCTAGAGCTGCCTCTTTCCCCTTCCGTCAAGCTCTTTCACCTGCTGTATGTCCTGACTTTGAGGTGGAGAGAGGAACCCCTCTTCCATTGAGCACGGCAGGCTGCTGGTCTGGGCTTGTTATGCTTTTTCCTTCCCTGCACCCCTTCCCTCCACTTTTTGGGAGGGGTGTGTGGGGGGGCCACTGGGGTTGTGGCAGGCAGGCCCTGGCTACATTCTGGGCCAGGTCCCCTCTTCTTTCTGCCTGCTCTGTCTGCAGGCAGCCTTTCCCCACCCCCACCCCTCAGCTGGCTGCAGGAGCTGCTGGGGGTGTGGGGGTGGACAGGGGGGACTTTGCTGCCTCACCCTGGTGGGGGGGAGCGGGACCCCCATTTTCCATCTTTTTGGGGACTGCCTGGCCCCTTTTTTCACAGTTGCAGGCCTGAACTTCACTGTTCCTGCAGCTGCTACTCCCTCTGGAGTGGAGGAGGTAGGGGGGCTGCTTTACAGCAACTCCTGGGGTTCTTAATTCCCCTCCACAAGTTTGTGGGGGGGGGGGGTGAGTGTTTGTGAGGGGCCTCTTGCCATCTGGGCCCCTAGGTGGCAGCTGGCACAGCTTTTGTGGGGTGCTGGGACTGGGGGTGGTTCCCTCTGCTCCCTGCTGTCTCCCCTGCATTTCTGCTGCTGCTGCTCCCTCCCCAGCCTCAGGTGCTGCAGGGGTCATCTCCTTCCTTGGCCCCACTGCTTGCCTCCCCGCCCCTCCCTTGCTCTGGTGGGTCCTGCAGCAGGTACAGAGAGCCTGCCACTCAGGCGCCCGTGGGCACACTAGCTTCCTTCCCCCCCCCCCACCCCGGCCTGAAGTATCTTGCTGCCCTCCTGCTTTCTTGAGCAGGCCCCTTCGCACAGCCTGCATCCCCTCTCCTCTACCCGTGTGCCCATGCCCCCTCTGTCATCTTGTTCGGCGCCTGAGCCTCCCACTCTTCTTTAGTTACCCCCCCCCGCACACACACACAGTTTCACTTCCCACATGCCTTTCAATGATTGACCCTCTCACATTCCCAGGGCAGCCGGAGGAGCCGCTCTTACCGTCCTGTGCTGGGAGCTGTATTCCTTACTCCTTCCGTTTTCCCCTTTCTGAACAGTCGCCCTCCACCCCACTTCCAGCCTAGTGGGGGGGAGCGGTGAACCTCCTTCCTCCCCTCCCTCTCCCTCCTTGTTCCCTCCCCTGGTGTTTTTGGTCCTCCCCTAATTGTTTGTTTGTCCTTCCTTCCCACCTATAACCACAATGGAGGGGTTGTCCAGAGACACCCCTGCCAGACCTTCTTCGCCCACCCCTAAAAACAAGAACCCCTGAGGCTGCCGGGCCCCCCCGTCACTATGGTAGAGGGGGCGAAAATGGACGAGGACCCCGGGGCCTCGACCGGTTCTGCCGCGGCACCTCCAGTCACCTCTAAAGAACTTCCCCTGAAGGGTAGGAAGGGCCGGGGGACCAAGAAGGGCAAGAGCCCCGCCCGGAAGGCAAAACCTCCTGAGGCGAGGGCTCACTCCCCGGCCGTGACCCATCTGCTGGCCGCGGGCCCCCCGCCTTCCTGCTCCCCTGTTCCTTCCACCAGCCCTGGGTGCAACGGTGTCCCGGGCTCCAGGGCGTACGCCCAGGTAGCCGCCACCCTGCCACCTCCAGGAATACCATCCCCGGTGGCTGCGGCCCCTTTCCCACCCTGACCAGGAGGCACGGGGTCCATTGTCTCTTGGTGGCAGCCTCGCCCCACGTGGAGACCTACGTGCGGGCGTTGGCACGCGTGGTGGGGCCCGCGGCCGTGGTGGCGGCCTCTAGGATGTTCGGGAAGGTGGTATTCTTCCTGGCGTCCGAGGCCGCCGCCCAGGAGGCGGTGGAAAGGGGTTTGGCGGTGGGGGGAGTCCACGTTCCCCTCGAGCCTTTGGAGGATCTGGGCGTACGGGTGGTTTTGTCCTCTGTTCCTCCCTTCCTCCCCAATGCCGCCCTACTGCCTTTCCTCTCCACCCTGGGGAGGCCTCTGTCAGTCCCGAGTCCCCTTCCTCTGGGCTGCAAAGATCCTACCCTCCGCCACGTGCTTTCCTTTCACTGGCAGGTACAAATCCAACTGCTGCCGGCGGGACGTGGCGGAGAAGCCCTCGAAGGGTCATTTCTGGTGCCCCATCAAGGGGCCCAGTACCGGGTGTACTACACCATGGGGGAGGCCCGGTGTTTTCTCTGTCGGGCGACGGGGCATGTCCGAAGGGACTGTCCCCTGGCCCGGTTTGGAGAGGCACCCGGGACCCCCGACGCCCGGGAGGGCACCGGCCCTACCAACCGTGACCGTCGTCAATCCCGCTTGGGTTCTGCAGGGCGCAGACGAGCGTCCGGGTGCTGTTGCTGCCACCGCCAAAAGCGGCAAGGCCGGGCCCGTGGAGGAGAGGGCGGCAGGGTCAGTGATGGGACTCGGGCAGGACCTGCCTCGGGGGGAGGCATCCCTTTCCCCTGCTGCCCAGCCCTCATCTACCCTTGCCCTCCCACCACCGCCCTTATCCCCTGGCTCTTCCTCCATTCAGGCCCAGCCGCCTTCCTCCGAGGGGTGGCAGCTTGCAACAGGGAGGCGCCGAAAGTGTGCTCGGCGTTCCACCCCACCCACTAAGGGCGAGGAAAACCTCCCTGCACCTGTGGAGATGGACGCTGGAACCGTCCCACCCTCTGAGCCCTCGAACGATTCACAGCACCGCGAAGCGGTTGAGGTGACAGCGGCGGTTGCGGGAGAGGTGAACACCTCCCTCCCGGGGTTCCTGCAAGAGGGGGCATCTGTGGAGGATGCTCCCACTGTTCCCACCTCTGTTGAGTGGGCGGCCGCTGACTTTGCCACCGACAAAGATCACCATCTGGTGGCGGGCAGCGGGCTCGCCTTCTTCTCTCAGGAGGTGGAGGCTTTGGGGCTGACCCCGGCTGCCTCGGAGGGGGATCATCAGGTCCTAGAAGGACAACAACAGACCTCTCCTTCCCTTTCTGACTCGCTGCTATCTCTTCTCCCTGCCTCTGAGTTGCCCCAGGGTGCGACCGTGTGCCCCGCCATCGGCAGCGTTTCGGCCGTGGCCGCCGAAACCCTTGAGGTTTCCCGGGTGGCGGGAGGTCCCATTAATATCCGTCACCCCTGGCGCTGAGGCCTCTGGTGCTGCACTCTGTGTGGCACTGGAGCCCAGCACTGGGGAGGATATCACTACCCCTACTCTGCCCTGCGAGGAGACACCGCATCCCGGTGCCTCCTCTGCTGGGGCTTCTCGTCCTGTTCCTTCTCCTTCTCCGTGTTCCAACCCCCTCCCAACTGAGCTCCCCACCCCTCTTCCTCCTCCCCCCCCATCCTCGTCTTTTCCCCAATCCCTCACGTCTTCCTCCCCATACTCCCCTTCCTCGTCTCCCTTCTTTTCCTGATCCCTTGCCTGAACTCTTCTCTTCCCCTTACTCTGTTACTGCCGCCCCTGGGGTTGCCACGTTTACTCTAGACGTTGGCCCGCGGGAGGCGGTTTTCGTTTCTCCTGCTCCCAGCGCATCTGGGGCCGGTCTCCCTCCGCCACTGTCCCCCCAGCAGGGACCTCAGATGCCCCGCATCCCGGTGTCGATGAATCACGGGGTTCAGGGAGGGGTCTGGCCCCAAGGCGTTCGAGGGCCCGAGCCCCTGACGCCAGATGCGCTGAAGGGCAAGATGCGTGCTTTCTTGGAAGACATCCGTGGCTCCAAGAACAAGGTAGCTCTCGCCCTTCAGCGCTGGGGAGATTCTCATCTTGTCCTACAAACAGTAAGGGCCCTCTTGGGGGAGGGTAAAGGGACTGGGCGGCGGGAGGCCGCGGCTTACCAGCGGGTCCGTAGCTTCTGTGACGCCCTGCTCGCTTTTGGGCACGGTCACGGTTTGCTGGGAGGCCCAATGGGGGCCGCTGGCACTCCTGCCAATGAGGATCTTCCCCAGCCCTCCCGATGCCGCCGCTCATCTTTGCCACTCTGAACACCCGGGGCTGCGGGTCGAGTCTCCGTAGGTGTCAGGTACTCTCCTTCCTTCGGAAGGGGAGGTACTCTGTCGTATTCCTTCAGGTAGAGTTGGACCTTACAAAGGGAATTAAAACCAATAATAAAAGGTTTTATAGCCATATAAATAGGAAAAAAACAAAAAAAGAAGTAGGACCGCTAATTACTAAGGATGGAGTGGAGGTTAAGGATAATGTAGGAATGGCCCAATATCTAAACAAATATTTTGCTTCAGTCTTTAATGAGGCTAATGAAGAGCTTAGGGATAATGGTAACATAACAAATGGGACTAAAGATAAGGAGATAGATATTACCATATCAGAGGTAAAAGCCAAACTTGAACAGCTTAATGGGAGTAAATCGGGGGGCCCAGATAATCTTCATCCAAGAATATTAAAGGAACTGGCACATGAACTTGCAAGTCCATTAGCAAAAATTTTTAATAAATCTCTAAACTCAGGGGTTGTACCATTTGACTGGAGAATTGCTAATAGTTCCTATTTTTAAGAAAGGGGAAAAAAGCGACCCGGGTAACTATAGGCCTGTTAGTTTGACATCTGTAGTACGCAAGATTTTGGAAAAAAATTTGAAGGAGAAAGTAGTTAGAGACATTGAGGCTAATGGCAATTGGGACAAATTACAACATGGTTTTACAAAAGGTAGATAGTGCCAAACCAACCTGGTGTCCTTCTTTGAGAAAGTAACAGATTTTTTTTAGATAAAGGAAATGCAGTGGATCTAATCTACCTCGACTTTAATAAGGCATTTGATACAGTACCACATGGGGAATTATTGGTTAAATTGGAAAAGATAGGGATTAATATGAAAGTTGAGAGGTGGATAAGCAACTGGTTAAAGGGGAGACTACAGCGGGTCATATTGAAAGGTGAACTGTCAGGTTGGAGGAAGGTTACTAGCGGAGTTCCTCAGGGATCAGTTTTGGGGCCAATTTTATTTAATCTTTTTATCGCTGACCTTGGCACCGAAAGTGGAAGTGTCCTGATAAAATTTGCGGATGACACAAAGTTGGGAGGTATTGCCAATTCAGAAAAGGATCAGGATATCATACAGGAAGATCTGGATGATCTTGTAAATTGGAGCGATAGCAATAGGATGAAATTTAATAGTGAGAAGTGTAAGGTTATGCATTTAGGGATTAATAACAAGAATTTTAGTTATAAGCTGGGGACACATCAGTTGGAAGTAACTGAGGAGGAGAAGGACCTCGGAGTCCTGGTTGATTATAGGATGACTATGAGCCGCCATTGTGACATGGCTGTGAAAAAGGCTAATACGGTCTTGGGATTTATTAGGCGAGGTATTTCCAGTAGGGATAAGGAGGTGTTAGTGCCATTATACAAGGCATTGGTGAGACCCCATTTGGAATACTGTGTGCAGTTCTGGTCTCCCATGTTTAAGAAGGATGAATTCAAACTGGAACAGGTACAAAGAAGGGCCACTAGGATGATCTGAGGAATGGAAAACCTGTCTTATGAAAGGAGACTCAAGGAGCTTGGCTTGTTTACCTTAACCAGAAGAAGGCTGAGGGGGGACATGATTGCTCGCTTTAAATATATTAGAGGGATAAATACCAGGGAGGGAGAGGAATTATTTAAGCTCAATACCAATGTGGACACAAGAACAAATGGATATAAGCTGGCTAGTAGGAAGTTTAGACTTGAGATTAGACGAAGGTTTCTAACCATTAGAGGAGTGAGGTTCTGGAACAGCCTCCAAGGGAAGTAGTGGGGGCAAAAGATCTATCTGGCTTCAAGATTAAACTAGATGGGTTTATGAAGGGGATGGTTTGATGAGATAACATGATCTTGGTAACTAATTGACCATTCATTACCAGTGGTAAATAGGTCAGTGGAGGGATGATAGGAGTTACTATAGAGAACTTTCTGGGTGTCTGGCTGGTGAGTCTTGCGCACATGCTCAGGGTTTAGCTGATCGCCATATTTGGGGTCAGGAAGGAATTTTCCTCCAGGGTAGATTGGCAGAGGCCCTGGAGGTTTTTTGCCTTCCTCTGTAGCATGGGGCACAGATCACAGCTGGAGGATTCTCTGCATCTTGGGGTCTTCCAAGTATTTGAAGGCTTCAATATCTGAGATATAGGTGAGAGGATTATTCTGGGAGGGGTGGGTGAGATTCTGTGGCCTGCACTGTGCAGGGGGTCAGACTAGATGATCATAATGGTCCCTTCTGACCTTAAAGTCTATGAGACCCATGCATCTCTGGCCGCAGAGGCTAGCTGGCAGCTGGAGTTGGGGGACAGGGTTTATTTCAGCCACCTGTCGGCCCGTCAAGCCGGGGTGGCTACCCTGTTCTCCCCGAACATGCAGCCCGAGGTCGTGCAGGGTCGCCTGCTACATCTCCGGGTTCAGGTGGACGGGCTGATACTAAATCTTGTCAACATCTACGCCCCGTCATCCATCTCAGACAGGTTCTGCTTCCATCAGCGGGCATCTGCCTTTCTCGGCTCTTTGGATCCTCGCGAGTGCCTGGTTCTGGGCGGGGACTTCAATTGTACTCTTGAGGACTGGGACCGTACGGGGCTTGAGCAGTGCCTGGCCTCCACGGACGTCCTCAGGGAGATAATAGACCATCACTCCCTGGTGGACGTTTGGCGTGACCTCCCCCTGGGCAAGGAAACGGTATTTACCTACGTCCAGGTGGTGGGTCGTTGGTCCTTCCACTCCCGGTTGGACCGCATTTATCTGTCTCGCCATCATCTCTTCCGGGCCCACTCCTCCAGCATTTGGCCGGCCCCGTTCTCGGATCACCATTTAGTGGCCGTGAAGGCCTCTCTTTCTTCGGAGAGGCCGGGGCCGGCCTACTGGCATTTCAACAGCAGCCTGCTGGAGGACGTGGGCTTCGTAGCGTCCTTCCGGGAGTTCTGGCTGGCCTGGCGCGGGTGGCGGTGCGCCTTTCCCTCGGTACGGCAGTGGTGGGATGTGGGGAAGGTGCGCACGCGGCTCTTCTGCCGGGACTACACATGGGGGGCCAGCCGGCGGAGGGATGCGGCCATAGAGCAGTTGGAGCGGGAGGTTTTAGAGCTAGAGAGGCGGCTTGCCACAGGCCCCAAGGATCTGCCCCTCTGCAGAGCGTACCGGGAGAAGCGGGAGGAACTCTGGGCCCTCGAGGACCTTAGAGCCCGGGGTGCCTTTGTTCGTTCTCGTATCCATCTCCTTCGGGAGATAGAAGAAGGGGGAACCTCGATCCATGCCCTGGAGAAAAAGAGGGGGGCTAAAAGACACATCGTCTGCCTTCTGGCAGAGGACGGCACCCCCCTCACGGATCCGGTGGAGATGCGTGAGAGGGCTCGTGCCTTCTACTGTTACCCACCAGCTCTGTGATTCTTGGGGAACCAAAACATGGTCACCTGTCAGCCTTGTGCTCTTGGGGAGTCAGGGAGTGACATTCATGGAAAACCATTCCCCTCCCTCAGGCCTCTGCTAGAATCAAAGACAAAGCAATGAAAAGGCCGGGGAAGACACACCTAAACTGCTTCAGACAAGGGTGATACAATTAAGGAAACACCCCAGCCTCATTTGCATTAAAGATGGAACAGAGGGACATCTCATTAGCATACAGAATGGAGAGCAGCTCTTCCAAGCCAGGAACCGCACTGAATTATGGGACACTGAAAGCAGAGAAGCACTGCCTGATGGGAAATCCCTGCTCCGGATGCTAAGGAACCTAAGCCTGCTCACACCCAAATTAGTCATTATCAGACCAATTCTAGTAACGATCCTATTGACATCCAAAATACTGACACTGCCTAGTTGCATTGTGAGCTCGTTCAAGGAACATCATCCATAACCAGGTGTGATCAGTCTCTGTTGTCTCTTCTCTTTCTCTTTGAACTATCCCTATAGAAACTCCTCTCCTTGCCCCAAGAAAACTGTTCTGATACCTGGACTTAAACTGCATCAGTTCCATTGAGACTTCTTCATCTCCTGTCTGATCGTGCTGGGGGCTCTGTCCTGCTTCTCTCCTGCCCTCTGGACCCCCGGCTACCATCATCATCTGGGAACCCCGATCAGTGCAAGCTCCGTGGAGTGGTGAGCTCGAGCTCGAGCGCTCTCTCTCTCTCTCAGCATAGCCTCCTGACCCTGCCCTGTGTAAACTGCTATATGGTTACCTAACATTTGTCATCAGTTTCAATTTAGATTTAATATTGTAACTTTTTGATATCCACTACTCAGAAATAAATCACTTTCATTGTTAAGCTGGTTGCTTCTCTCTCTTTCTTTCACTCACTCTTCCTCAAGGGGTGTTGTTTTGGCTTCCCCATTCGCTCTGCAACAACGCTTCTTGTACCCAAGCAAAAGATCCCTGTAGTGCCCAAAATCCTGTGGGGTTTGCTCATTGTGTGGTTTACCAGTGAATGACTGTGCTGTGAAAGTGGGGATAGGGGGTGCTGAACCTGGGGGCTTAAAGTGCTGTTTAATCCAGCCCACGGAGTCCAAAGGCACATGAGGGTACAGTGTGGCATTGCTTTTTAACCCAGCCAGCTGAGTCCAGGGACATATGAGGGGTCAGCTTGTGAGCGCTGAGTACCCAGTCCTCTCAGACGTGCTCTGATTAGTGGGTGTGAGTGTCTGTGTGTGTTAAGGTGGGAAGAACCCCATCCTGAGGAACCTAGTTCCTGCAGGAGAGCTCCAGTGGGAGGGGGAATTGGCAGCAGGGAGAATTCAGCTCCATATGAGAGCCCAAGTAAGCACCAACAGCACACTGATAGAATGGTTAACCTTCCCCCAGTCCCATAAGGGTAACCCTGATAAATGAGCATACCCCAGAGTATTGGGCAAATCTGGTAACACTACGCCTCTCTCTTCTCCCCGGATCCGACTGACACAGACACCGACGCCCACAGGGTTCTCTGCCCGCGCTGACCGTCAGGAGTTCGTTCCAACCGGGACCGGCTAGAGCTGCCTCTCTCCCTGGCAGAGTTCTTGGAAGCTCTCCGTCTCATGCCCACCAATAAATCCCCAGGCATGGACGGGCTGACTGTGGAGTTCTACTGCGTGTCCTGGGACGTCCTCGGCCCGGACCTTGCTAGCGTCTGGGCTGAGTCCTTGGAGAGCGGGGTCCTCCCTTTATCGTGCAGGCGAGCGGTGCTTGCCTTGCTGCCCGAGAAGGGGGACCTCCGCAATCTGAGGAACTGGCGTCTCGTCTCGCTCCTCAGCACGGACTATAAAATCGTTGCCAAAGCCATCTCCCTAAGGCTAAAGTCTGTGCTGGCGGACGTGGTTCATCCAGACCAGACCTACACCGTCCCGGGCCGAACCATTTTCAACAACCTCTTTCTGGTCCGGGATCTCTTCGAGCTCGGGTGTAGGGATGGTCTGTCTTTCGCCCTCCTGTCCTTGGATCAGGAGAAGGCGTTCGACCGGATGGACCACGGGTATCTCCTGGACACCCTGTGGGCCTTCGGCTTCGGGCCCCATTTTGTGGGGATTCTCCAGGTGCTGTATGCCTCCGCAGAGTACTTGGTCAAGCTCAACTGGACCCTGACCGCACCGGTCAGCTTTGGGCAGGGAGTAAGTCAAGGCTGTCCGCTGTCAGGCCAGCTCTACGCTCTGGCTATGGAGCCCTTCCTCCGTCTCCTTCGCAAGAGGTTGACTGGGTTGGTGCTCCGTGAGCTGGAGACGAGACTAATCCTGTCAGCGTATGCCGATGACGTGCTCCTCGTGGTCCAGGACCCGGGAGACTTGGACTTGGTGGAGGCTTGCCAAGTGGTCTACTCGGCGGCCTCCTCCGCCCGGGTCAACTGAGTCAAGAGCTCTGGCCTGGTTGTAGGGGCCGGGTGGCAGGCGGGCTCCCTCCCACCCGCACTTCAGGCCATCAGGTGGAGCACGGGTCCGCTGCTCTCTCGGCATTTTTCCTTTCTGCCACGCATCCTTCGCCGCCGGAGAACTGGCAAGGTTTAGGGGCCAGGGTGGTTGGGCGGTTGCAGAGGTGGACGGGATTGCTCCAGTGCCTCTCCCTGCGTGGGAGGGCACTGGTACTTAACCAGTTGGTCCTGTCCATGTTCTGGCACCATCTCAGCACCCTGGTCCCGCCCCCAGGTTTCCTGGCCCGTATCCAGCAGCTAATGCTGTGGTTCTTCTGGCCAGGACTGCATTGTGTCTCTTCAGGGGTTCTCCATCTCCCCCTGGAGGAGGGAGGGCAGGCCCTAACATGTTCAGTGCCGGCCCGAGGCATTGTGTCCCGTCCCTGTTTTCTTTTTATTTATCCCAAGTAATTACTTGGTTTCCTGGGCTCAGTGGACCCTCCCCATAGGCTACGCCCACCCACCTCCCTGACTCCAATAGGCACAATATATATATTTAGAGAGGGGGAGGGAGAGGGAGGAGGAGAGAGAGACGGAGATACAGAGAGGGAGAGAGGGATGGAGATACAGAGAGGGAGAGAGGGATGGAGATGGAGACACAGAGGGTATGTCTAGACTACATGGCTCCGTCGACGCTCCGTCTAGACGCGGATCTGTAGGCTGGGGAGGCCTTTGCCGACCGATCCTGTAAACCACATTTCACGAGGCATAAGGGATCGGCCAGCAAAGGCTTCCCTAGCCGACAGATCAGCATCTAGACTGCCGCGCTGTGCCGGATCAGCTGATCGTTGGCACAGCGCGGTGGCCATGTTTACTTTAAGAAAGTGGGGATTATTTAAATCCCCGCTTCATTGACTATCTCGGGTAAACTAGTTTACATGGCTCCGTCGATGGAGCCATGGAGTCTAGACATACAGCGAGAGAGAAAGGGAGAGAGAGCTACACACAGAGAGAGCAATAGAGAGGGAGAGGGAGAGACAGAGACAGACAGAGAAACACACAGAGGGTATGCCGCGTGTAGCTGCGCGGCACGGAGTCCGCACTAGCGGACATTTAAAAATGGCGGCGCCCGGCAATATGCAAATGAAGCCCGGGAAATTCAAATCCCAGGCTTCATTTGCAACTCCGGTTGCCTACATTACCACCCTAGTTCGAACTAGGGTGGTAGTGTAGACATACCCAGAGAGAGATACAGAGAGATAGAGATATACAGAGATTGAGAGAGAGGGAGACAGACAGACAGACAGAGCAAGCGAGAGAGAGAGTGAGAGAGAGATACAGAGAGAGAGAGAGAGATAGACACAGAGGGTATGTCTAGACTACATGGCTCCATCAACAGAGCCATATAAAATAGTTTACTCAGAATAGTCATAGTCAAAGAATAGTCAAAGGATTATTTAAATCCCTGCTTCATTAAAATAAAAATGGCTGCTGCGCTGTGCCGACGATCAGCTGATCTGGCACAGCACGGCAGTCTAGACGCAGTGCGTTAGACAACGAAAGCCTTTGTCGACCACTCCACGGTAAGGTAAGGCAGAAGGGAAGGGAGAGGAGGGGAGAAATAGGGGAAGGCGTGGGAGAGGAAGGGGCTTGTGCGGAGGGGGAGGGGGAATAGGGGAAAGGGTGTGTGAAGGGGGTTCACTCACCACCACAGCACCACCAGCCATCTGTCCTGGGAATTAGCTCCTTCTGGCCGGCTAGGTGTCTTCCCTTGGGTGGTGTCTCCTCTCTTCCTTCCAGGCCATGACATCCTCTTCAGGACATTGTCCTCCGGCAGTGCCCACGTCAGTCTCTGAGCTCCCCTTCCAGGGGTTGGTGGTTGTTTCTTCAGCGGGCCTTGCTTCAGGCTGGCTGGCTTGACCTTGACCCCAGCGAGCCTCCTACTCCCCCAGCAGCCAGACTCTCACTGCTCTCCCCCTCCAAGCAGCAGCTCATCCTCTTATATAGCTCCCAGCTGGGCCCTAATCAGCTAACTTGGCCTCAGCTGGGGCTAAACTCCCAGACCCTGCTACTGGCTGGGGTTTGCCTTTAAAGGGCTAGTGCAGGGCAAGCGCCCTGTCACACACCCTCCCCCTTAGGGTACTCTCCTGTCCTCAGCGGGAGATACTTAACGCCCCAATGTCTGCCTTAGCTGGGCCCGCAGGGTATCCCTCTCCTCCTGCAGGCTCTCCACTCTCTGGAGCACCCTACTCCCCTCTTCAAGGGTTTGGACCCCTACTGTGGTCCTCTCCACCCTAGCGAGGGTCTGGGTCCCCCCCCTAAGCCCCGCCTGCTCGACGGTGGGGCCCCCGAATGGTCCTAGGCCTCTTGGCCTCATCCATTCCCTGCCTGGAGGCTTTGGTCCTTACCACTCCCTCCTTTGGAGTGGGCTGGCCCTCTTTCTCGGCCACTCGGCCCCCTCCCTGGGGGCAGTGCCTTTTAATATGTCCCTCCGCACGGCGATACTCTCGCTCTCCATCGGGGGTGAGAGAGGGGAAAGTGGGGCCCGGGCCTGCCCTCACTCACGGGCCCCAGCCCAGGGCCCTAAGGACTTGGACCGTTTATGGTCCCATCCTGCTGATGGCGCTTTTTGCCAAAACTCGTCAGCCCACCAGCCAGATCCTGGGTCTGCCCTGAGATGCTTCCTCTCCTCCTAGTACCCCCGTGGCCGTTCACCCTGGGACCTGTCCGGTGGTCAGGGGATCGACCGTGCCTGCCCCCGTGTGTGCAGAGGGTGGGGGTCCCTTCTCCCATCCTGCACGCCCCTCCATCTGGCACCTGGGCTCACCTGCCCCCCCACCCGTTGGGTGTAGTCCAAAGAAGAAGGGGTTGTGGGATCCTTCTGCCCGGCGTCGGTCTCCTTTCCCTCCCCATGTCCTGTTTGGAGCAGTGTTTAAATTCCCTGCCGCATCTGGCGCTGGACTCACTGATGTCTTGACGCCACTGGGGGGCGGGGCGGAGGAAGGCTCCACCCACCCTGCTGAAGCGGTCTGAGCGCGCCGCAGCTCTGGAGCAGCCGACACAGAGCCGGTGCCCCGTTCTGGGCCCCCTGAACAGGATCGGCACCGTGGGGGGTTCAGTGCGGGACCGTGTCATCCCGTCACACACCTCCCCCCTTAAGTCACATGTTATCCCTTGTCCTTCGCTTTCCTCAGCGTCATATTGCGTCCAAAAGAAATCGGCGTTCTGGTGGTTTGCCCCCGCTCTATGGGCCACTTCAAAAGAGTAGGGTTGCAGGGTTAAGTACCACCTCATCACGCAGGCATTGGAGTCTTTCATCGTCTGCAACCACTGTAGAGGGGCATGATCCGTTACCACCCGGAATCTGCTCCCTAAAATATAAGGGTATGTCTACACTACAGCACTAATTCGAACGAACTTAGTTCAAATTAACTAATTTGAACTAAGTTAATTCGAATTAGCGCATCTAGACTTAAAAACTAATTCGAATTAGCGTTTTGCTAATTCGAACTAGCGTGTCCACACTGATTGGACGCAGGGGCGCATTTAAGGGCAGCTGAAACCGGTTCCGGCAGGGCATCAGGTCAGGTCTGAGGCTCGTGCTTAAAGGGACCCCCCCCGGACAGCCGGTTCTCAGCTTTTTCGCTTGCTTGCCTACCTCGCCGAGGGACAGCAAAGCGTTTTTCTCTGCGCCTGCCTGTGTTGGTGCTTCCCATTGGGGACACCGCCGCAGTTGGCAACATGGAGCCAGAGCTCACCCTGGACATTCTGGTCCAGTTTTTGGACTTGCTGCTGCAAGCCTGCCAGCAATGGCTCAAGGCTGCCTTGGACCACCTGGTGCAAATCAGCCCCCTGCCTCTCCCCCGGGGGTCGTGGAGGAGCGGCAGCAGTGCCTGGACGCCAGCGTGCCCCGCCGCATCTGGCGTCTGGACACCAGCAGCGACTGGTGGGACCGCATCATCCTGGAGTGCGGGGGAGACCAACAGTGGACCCAGAACTTCAGGATGAAGAAGGACACCTTCCTGGAGCGCTGCCAGTGGCTCACCCCTGCTCTGCGGCGACGGGACACTCGCGTGAGGCCCACCATCCCCCTCCAGAAGCAGGTGGCCATCGCCCTCTGGAAGCTCTCCACGCCGGACAGCTACCGATCCATCGGGAACCAGTTCGGCGTGGGGAGATCCACCGTCGGAGCGGTGCTCATGCAGGTACAGCACCCACCAGCCACTGGGCCGGGGGGAGGGGGGCTTCAAGGAGGGGATGGGCCGCCCCAGGGAAATGTGGGGGGAGGAGGTGAAAGTGCCCCGCACCGGAGGGTTTGGTCTGTCCTGACTGTACTACACACCGCCCGGGCGGGTTGCTTCTGGGAGAGAGGCGTGGGGCAGTGCCAGGGAACAAATACTCCCAGCCACCCAGGCGCCCCAGTGATTCGCAGTTTGCTGTGTCCCTTTGCAGGTGGTCAAGGCCATCAACCGGGTGCTGCTCCGCAGGGTGGTCACCTAGTCCTGTGCCGGATCAGCTGATTGTCGGCACAGCGTGGCGGCCATTTTTATTTTAATGAAGCGGGGATTATTTAAATCACTGCTTCATTGACTATGTCGAGTAAACTACTTTACATGGCTCCGTGGACGGAGCCATGTAGTCTAGACGCACCCACAGAGATACAGCGATACACACAGTGACAGAGATACAGCGAGAGACACGGAGACACATCCAAAGAGACACAGACACACAGAGAGACACAGCGAGAGAGACAGAGACAGAGAGACCAAGGGTGTGTCTAGACTGCATCCTTCTGCCTAATCTGCATCCCTCTGCCAGCAGGTCGAAATTGCTAATGAAATGGGGATTTAAATACCCCGCACTTCATTAGCATAAAATGGCCACCGCTTTTTTTCGGCATGGAGCTTTGTTGGAGAAAAGCAGCAGTCTAGAGGCTGATCTATCGCTAAAGAAAGCCTTTTCTGATAGATCCTGTATACCTCGTTTTACGAGGCCTAAGGGATCTATCGGAAAAGGCTTTTTTATCGAAAGACCAGACTCTAGACTGCTGCTTTTCTCCGACAAAGCTTCATGCCGAAAAAAAGCGGTGGCCATTTTATGCTAATGAAGCGCAGGATATTTAAAGCCCCGTTTCATTAGCAATTTCGACCTGACTAGACTGCACCCTTCTGCCGGCAGAGGGATGCAGATTAGACATACCCATAGAGAGACAGTTCGAATTAGTGCTGTAGTGTAGACATGGTGGCTACGTCTACACTGGCCCCTTTTCCGGAAGGGGCATGTAAATTTCACCAGTCGTCGTAGGGAAATCCGCGGGGGATTTAAATATCCCCCGCGGCATTTAAATAAAAATGTCCGCCGCTTTTTTCCGGCTTTTAAAAAAGCCGGAAAAGAGCGTCTAGACTGGCCCCGATCCTCCGGAAAAAGTGCCCTTTTCTGGAGGGTCTTATTCCTACTTTGAAGTAGGAATAAGACCCTCCGGAAAAGGGCACTTTTTCCGGAGGATCGGGGCCAGTCTAGACGCTCTTTTCCGGCTTTTTTAAAAGCCGAAAAAAAGCGGCGGACATTTTTATTTAAATGCCGCGGGGGATATTTAAATCCCCCGCGGATTTCCCTACGACGACTGGTGAAATTTACATGCCCCTTCCGGAAAAGGGGCCAGTGTAGACGTAGCCACCCTGTCTCTTGCTAACTTAATTCGAATTAACTAATTCAAACTAAGCTAATTCAAATTAGTGCATCTAGACCTAAAAACTAGTTCGAATTAGCGTTTTGCTAATTCGAACTAGCATGTCCACATTGAGTGAACCCTGAACCGAAGTTAAGGCTGGCCGGAACCAGTGCCGGCAGGGCATCAGGTTAGGACTTAGAGCGTGGAGCTGCTGCCTCAGGCTAGCCGAGGGCTGTGCTTAAAGGGACCCGACCCCCACCCCGGACAGACAGTTCTCAGGGTTCCCTGCTTGCTTGTCTAACTCGATGAGGGACAGCAAAGCAGTCCTGTCTTGGAGTGCCCTGAGTGCCTGCACTTGGCACATCACAGCACTCGGCCATCAGTCTGGGGCTAACAGTCTCCCCAGTCTGCCCCTGTCAGCAGACGGTCAGGGCAGTGTGTGTGGGTATGTCTCCTAAGTCTTCAACTGCTAAGACACGAAGTCTCGTCGCAGCGGGCAGCCCAGAAGGCTGAAAGGAGCCCCGAGTGTTTAACGTCCGTGACTTTACTGCTAGGACCGAGGTCCCATCGCAGAGGGTAGCCAAACAGGCTAACAGACGCCCCAGTGTGTAGGAAGAGCTTATTACACCTTAGATTTTAACTGCTAGAACACAAAGTTCCTTCGCAGCGGGCAGCCTGGGAAAGGCTGGAAAGGTGCCCCAACGGATCTTGTCACCTGGGAGTGACACGGATCCAAACGCCCAAGCTTTCCCTATGTCTGTCCTTTTATGACCGGCTGAAGTTCTTTTAAATTGTGCTTGGTTCTATTACAGCAACTGAAGGAGTCAGGTTAAAACTTAAACAGTTACAGGTTTATTAAAGGAACTTATAAATCATATGGTTACAATGGCTATTGCTCTATTTCATAATTATTAGCAAAATATAGATCTTAAAATGGTTACAGGAAAAAGGTAAAGATAGAAAATAGAAATAATGGTACTAAATGACAGCTTAATCTTTAAAGAGCTCTAACACTATGTATATATACTTAAACAAAGGACCACATCTAGGTACAATTTTTACCCCCTTCTGTGCCTCTCGACTCCAGCGTGTCAGGCCAGGGCCGGTCTCTCAATTCCTCGGAAAGACGAATACGAGGTGGGCGTCCCCTCTGGAACCTCGGGAGGTCAAACACCAAACCTGACCAGCAGATAGATGGTAGATTGACACACAAAGCAAGTGTGCTGCTGGACTCATCTTTATACCCCTGGGGGCCCGTATTCTCTTTCTTATCTTAAGAGGCCAAATTTTACTGGTCCGTTTTGTGGTGCCAGTTCTTACAAGCAGGTTACAAGTTAATTTACACTTGTAAGAGAGGAAGATAACTAAATTAGGACTGCCGGATGTTCTTGTTGGGCGGGAGATTCCTTCCCCCATGGACGGGTATGTGTTCGTATCAATATGGGTTAAGTCAAGGGCACGATGTACAGCCTCTTGGTCAACAATTAGTTTGACCACCCTCCTATCTCTGCTTACAGTTGGTCACGGTCACTGAGCCAGCATATCTAAACCTCCTGCTCCAAGGTTTTCAAAGAATATGCTGTTTTCCTGCTCTTATGTGCCCTGCATGGTTTTAAGCAGACAAAGATGGATGTTAAAATGGGGGTTCATGTCTGGCTACATTCCACCCCCTGATACGACACACTATGTCCTAGGATACAAGATGGCGGTGATACCAGCACCTCTTGCCCACCTTGGGGGAATCTAAAAATGCCCGATGGTCTGATTAAGGGGTTCATAATCGAGGAATTGTCCGGGATCTTTTCCTAGTGCTGCATATCGAATATGCACAGAAGAGATAGCTACATTAACTAGGCGTTTCACAATACACAAGGTTATGCAAAAAATGATTATAACAATTACAATAGTTAAAACAGTGATTAGAATGGAATGCAGGAAAGGAGTTAGGGAAAGTCCTAAATGTTGGGCTAACCAATTTAGCCATGAGATTTCCCCATCTTTAGCTACAGCATGTAGTATTTTAACTGCATCTTTTATAGCAGATACATCTTGTTCAATCTGCCCTGAGTGGTTCACATAGAAACAACAAGATTGATTAATCACAGCACATACTCCTCCTTGTTGGGCTAAAATTGCATCTAAAGCTATTCTATTTTGTAGGGCAAAGCGGGCCACTGATTGGATCTGCTCATTAAGTAGGCCCAGAGCATCTGCAGTGTGGTTGAAAGCTATTTCTAGTTGCCCTGACACATTTACTATGGCTTGTTCAAGTTCAGCTACTCCAAACCAGGGCAAGAATGCACGGGTAAATCGATGGAAACCTGTGGGACGTCTCACAAGAGGGTTAATAGTAAATTTCCTCTTGTATCGGTGCAAGAAGCTTCCAAGGTTTGTGATACCTGGAGCTGTAATGTGTGGGTGTACCGTTAATCCTCCAGGCACAGCATGTCCCAGAGAGCACCGTCCTGTCCATCCTACTGGCAGGTATTTGTAGGCCTTAGTCCCACAAATGAAAAATAGTCCAGGCTCTTTGTTAAGGATAGGGGAATATGGCCCCTTGTACCATCCCTTTCCTGTGTGTCTCTCCTTTGGGGCATGGTACGCAGCACAATAACTGCTATTAGACACAGAACACTGGAGGGCGAACAGCAGATCTTGTAGGATCTGGTTTGGTGGCAAGAGGTCTGCCTTAGCACACTGGTCAGGCAGCAGGCTACTGCCATTTACCAGTGTAGGGTTGTAAATGTATCCAGTGCTAGGGACTATAAAAAGGGAATTATTGTACCAGGCACTGCTTTCCTGGTACTGGCTGAAATTCAAGGGGATAATGGCAGCATTGCTAATGCCAAACAGGGGTCTGTGACCAAGGGAGACATTAATAACATTTCCCCAGAAATTAAGTGTTCCTTGGTGTGTGTCCTGGTCTGAATAAATATCCCAGGCTCCTAGTTTCTTATTGAAAGTGGCAATGTGGGTACACTGGTGGTCCTCAAAGCTACCTAGCTGAGGTCCACTGCCTTCCTTACTTTCAAAACAAATGGGGTACATTTCTTTAGAGTTTCCAGTTACATATTCTACTGGGTTACTCCATACCGTTCGTCGCCACGTCCAGTGCCATTCCTTTAACCTCCCCCCAGAGTCATTTTGAGGACTGCGGTAGTCGCTGCCATCGAACCACACCGGTCCCCATCGGAAGATGTCGCTTTTGTTCCACCAGTCATTTGGGCTGAGAGGGACAAACTCAATTTCCAGTCCAGTAGAGGAATCCAATAGGGTGCACATCCAGCAATCTGTGGCAGCAGCAACAGAAGCAATGGTTTGAATAGTGGATGTTCTGGTACAGCAGTAGCAGTTGGGATGAAAAGGAGACCTATGGCAAGTAGGAGTGCCACGTCTCGTTTCAATAGTCTATAGCTGATGGTGATTGCAAACATCACGACAGCAAGCAGTATATATATACACAGTTCATAGTGGCTTTCTGATTCCAAACAGGCATTGGGAGGGATGCATCCGACTGGAGCACTGTTCGGGACCATTGCCTCAGTTTCCTGTAATAAAACATAAGGTCAGCCGGTCTTGGATACAATCCAAGCCTCAGTAATGGTTATTGGTGTTAGCCCAGCGTCTGCAGTGGTCCAGACTCCTTTTCCCTTATAGGAGTGCAGCACGTGGGTTTGTGTTCCCAAACTGGGGTGTTTAATTACCACTGTGTCGCCAGGTGCATATTTGGAATCTTTAAGTGGTACAGTGGGGTTTGGAAAGATTCTCCCTGTAGGGAAAAATCCTTTGCTGATTGGACTGCCCGTAGGAGTCTGTCGATTGTTTAATCTTTGCACTACAGTATCTAATCTGTTTCCCTATTTGCCATCTGTGGGCCTCAAGTGGGCTTTCAACAGTCCATTCCAGCGTTCGACCATGCCATTAGACTGAGGTCGGTACGGGAGGTGAAAGGTCCTTTGGACTCCGTTGCGGAGGGCCCACTCATTCACCAGTTTGTTTTTAAAATGTGAGCCATTGTCAGACTGGATTTCTTGGGGTGTTGGGACAAGGGCTATTAAGCGGTTTAGTCCTATGACTGTAGATAATCTTGTTGCTACTCGAGTCGGGTAAGCAAACCCAATTCCTGAAACAACTTCTACTCCAGTTAAAACATATTTCCACTTTTGCTTACTGGTGGGTAATGGACTAACATAATCTACTTGCCAGGTTGCCCATAGCACTTTCCCATCTCTTAGCCTGGCAAACCGTTGTCCTTCTGTTATATGTTTTCTGAATTCAGCACAGAGGGTGCAAGCTCGTACCAGATCCCTGGCTTGTTGGTGAGTGATAGGCCACCCCCTGGCATGTGCCTGCCGCACCAGCTCATCACTTCCTGTGTGTCTTAAGGTTTCATGCAGCCAAGTATACAGGCGTTCCCAATCCACCTGGGTAGTGAAAATCTGTGCTGCTGTATCTGCTAAGTTATTTAGCTGTACAGCCGGGGTGTTATTCTTTTGGTGAGCTGGCACATGACCTATGCTTAAGGCATGTTGTGTTGCATGCTGGTATATCCATTTCCAATATTCCAGTCCCCAAACAGGTCTTCCCCCCTATTTCCCAGTTATTATTCTTCCAGTTAGTTATCTACTGGGTGGCTCCAGCCTATACAGCATAGGAGTCAGTGTAAATGGTACTAGCGCCGGCCTCACAAGCTAGTTTGATTGCTGCCAGCTCTGCAAGCTGAGCTGACCCCTCTATGTTTGCAGTCAGGGGTGCAGCAGATGTGTCTGCTGAGACTGCTGCAGCCTTCCCTATCCATTTCCCTTTCACTAGCTTGGCACTGCCATCTGTAAACCATACTCCTTCAGGTTGTAATGGGTTAAATGGAGCTGCATCCTTAATAGGAGATGGCTGTGGGGGCAGGTGGTACTCTTCAGGCATTCCCACCTTCCACAGGGATTCTTTAATCATGGTGGGGTTTTGTGCAGTGTCTGCCCCACCCACCCTGTGGTGTAAATAGAGTGCCCATCTCTGAACAGTCATTTTCTGGGCTACTCCCTGTGGCAACTCCTTTCCCTCCAATATAGGCTTAATGATTGGGAGAGGAGTGTGAAGTGTGATTAATGTGTTCACAGATTTGGGCCCTAAACTTCTCTTAGGTCACATAATGTATTCTTTAAAAAAACAAAAACAAAAATAAAAAACCTTTGTTAGGAGTCTGATCTAATGCCCACTGTGGTCAAAAGGAGTCTTCCCATCCACTTCAGTGGGCACTGGATCAGGTCCTAGCTCTTTAGTGCATTACAAGCATACTTTACAGGAAGTTGTCTTTAAAAAAAACCCAGCCTCTCATTTGTTTGGCTCATTTTAGTCTGACTTGCCAAAGTTTTTTTTTTCCAAGGTGAAAGCCAATGAACAGGTGTAAATTAGCTTCTTCTGAATCCATTTGGCCTTAATGAAACTCAATCTAATTGCCACTAACTTTAATAGATTTTTTTCACTTTCTAAATGATTTAGTCAATTACATCATTTTATAAAAAGTAAAGGCATCTCTCATAAAGTCAGAATGCCCAGGGCAGCATTATACAATATGGATGCAATAAAAATACAGGGTTTTAAATACTTTTTGTGGAGAGGGGGTAACAAAAGGAAACTGATGTCAAACTTCCCACCTGACCTATAGATTGATCTTTGCTTTATCACACCTCTATTATGATAAAGCGGACACAAAGTACTTCTGAACAGAGGTTATAGAGGGAGCTTGTGTATAAAGGGTCACCTGAAAACTGTGCCCATAATGATAACATTTAATTTACATAACAGCTGAGAGAAATAATGGAAATATATATACACATTTATGTATTCATATTTTATAGATGTGCAGTTTTAGATCCATTATGTGTTGTGCTCCTAGTGCTGCCTATAAAGGTTTCTCAACATTTCTCACTATAAAACCCTATTTTCAGTTGCTTTTAACTTTACCAAATTTTGACCATTAAGTCTGACATTTTCTACATCACGTGCCTTCCTCAGTCTGAAGGGTTTTTTAAATAGCTTCAGCCAATACAATACAGCCATTTCTGAGAACAAGGCTAGCAGATAACATGTTTGGCCCATGTTTAAAAAAATCTGGAAATCTTTTCTCTAAACAGTTCCAACCTCCTTATATTTTAGAGTAGGGTCTCTCCTTTGTGACAGACAGGCACCTTTTTCTGTCCCTCTGAAAATCTGCCCAAATTTGGTCAAGTTTTAAGACTTTGGAAAAAATGCAGTTTGCATATGTTTGTTAGAGACTTTTTAGAGTTTAACAGCTAAAATCTGAAGTTTCCATCTTCACTGACCATGCTTCATGCAATTAAACTCTAAGTATTCATAGAATCATAGAGCTGGAAGAGAAGGCCATCAAGTCCAGCCCCCTGGAAGGCCATCAAGTCCAGCCCCCTGCCCAAGGCGGGACCAATCCCAACTAAATCAACCCAGCCAGGGCTTTGTCAAGCCAACACTTAAACATGTCTAGGGATGGAGACTCCACTACTTCCCTAGGTAACCCATCCCAGTGCTTCACCACCCTCCTAGTGAAATAGTTTTTCCTAATATCCAACCTGGACCTCTCCCACCACAACTTGAGACCATTGCTCCTTGTTCTGCCATCTGTCACTACTGAGAACAGCCTCTCTCCATCCTCTTTGGAACCTCCCTTCAGGAAGCTGAAGGCTGCTATCAAATCCCCCCCTCACTCTTCGCTTCTGCAGACTAAACAGACCCAATTCCTCAGCCTCTCCTGGTAGGTCATATGCTCCAGCCCCCTGTGACGGACCGGGCCGTGTCTGGGCACAGCTGAGGGCGTCCACTCAGGGCGAATTGCTCAAATTCGGGGCTCCTTACAGCCCCCAGACTGGTGACCTCTCCAAACAGGCCATAAACCAGTCCCACAGAGCGCTTCAGCTGCCTGCCTGAAGCCTCACGAGCAAAACCCCTCCGACACCCCAGCAATATCCGTGCCCCAGGTGGCCCCGAGCCTCATACACAGGTGGGGGGTCCTAGCGCCCAATCCCACCTACCCCGAACCAGCCACAGATCCCTGGTCAACTTACCCTCTGGATCTTACCCACAAACCACGCTGAGCCAATCCTTTAGCATCTAACAACTAAAGGTTTATTACTACAATAAAGAAAAGCATGAGAGTAAGGTTGTTAAAGGATAGTACATTACATGCATCGAATCTCCCAGTTCTCGATGCAGGCTCTAGCAGAGATGTTACAGCTGCTGGTTTAAAAGTCCTTGTTGCGCATCCTAGGATCAGGATGGGTCCACAGTTCTTTCCGGCCCTTCGATCCCTGCACTGCTGTCTCTGGGATGAATTGCTGAGCTGAGTACCAAGATGGAGTCTACCACATGGCCTCTTTATACCTCCTTCCTGGTCTCCTCTTGGCTGCAGCAGGTCACCTGGCCAGCGGCCTATCCCTGTGTTCCCTGCTGGTAGCCCCTAGGTATGAGTCATCACTCTTGAGGTGTGTCCTTGGCCTATAGAGGGCTATTGTTCCAGAGCTTTGCTCGTTAGCATGTCCATAGGCTGAGCTGCTTTGACCATAGTTCAACCACATATAGAGAAACATTTGGTATCCACACAAAGTACATGCTTATAACGTCACTGTGGCGGGGTAGCCCCGCCCCTCCTGAGAGCCGCCGGCGCGCCGCGGAGAGGGGGGGAGGACTCAACCCCCGGGACGGCACAGCCCGCCGCCCGCGGCTTCAGCGCAAGGGAGCCGGCGCCCCGGCCGGGGAACGAGCCGGGGCGGGCGGGGGCGGGAGAAGCCGCCGTGACGCCGCAGGCACGGCGGGGGGGCTCACCCCCCGGAGCGGTACAGACCGCCGAGTGCGGGGCAGGAACGGGGGAGCCGGCACCCCGGCCGGGTGACGAGCCGGGGCCGGCAAATAGCGCCGGAAGGGGACGGGGGCGGGGTGACGTCAGGGGGACGTCACATGACGCCCGACCCTGGGAGGGGCCGCAGGGAGACGAGGGCGCTGACGTCATCTACCTGCGGCCGGCGGCCCATTCAAAAGCAGCCGGGAGCCAGGCAAGGGGGGAGGACACAGAGGAGACGCTTCCCCCGCAAAGACCAGCGAGCGTAAGCGGGTGTTGGAGGCCCTGGGTGGGGGCCGAGGGAACACCCAGGTGAACCGATTGGTTCCGGGGGAAGAAGTGGCCCAGGGCAGGGACGCGGACCCTGAGAGCAGGGGAGTTTAGGGGGCTCGACCCCCCCTGCTAGGTGGGGAGTCTTTCCCTTACCTTAGGGCCCTGGGCTGGGGTCCGGAGCGAGGGCGGGCCCGGACCCCCTTCCCCCAACCGCCGTGGGGCACGCACGGAGCGAGTTGCGTGAAGTGGCAGACGACGCCTTGGATAACTGAGGGGGCAGACCTAAGCCCCCCCGGGGGCCAATCCCCTACAGTCACATACCGACATTATACAATCACATGAATAGCATATATGGAATCAGAAGAAAGTAGGCTTCTATTTGACACCTCACATGGCCCCCCTTTGTGCCACTTCTGGGGCCAACCCCCCCATGGGTGCAGCAGTGATCTGGCTGCTCCCCACAAAATCCAGTAACGTGACACCCCCTAATCATTTTGGTTGACCTCTGCTGGACCCTCTCCAATGCACCCACATCCTTCCTGTAATTGGGGGCCCAGAACTGGACACAGTACTCCAGATGTGGCCTCACCAAAGCCGAGTAAAGAGGAATAATCACATCTCTGGAACGACTGGCAATGCTCCTCTTAATGCAACCTAATATGCCATTAGCCTTCTTGGCTACAAGGGCACACTGTTGACTCATATCCAGCTTCTCATCCACTGTAACCCCCAGGGCCTTTTCTGCAGAACTGCTACTTAGCCATTTGGTCCCCAGCCTGTAACAATGCTTGGGATTCTTCCGTCCCAAGTGCAGGACTCTGCACTTGTCCTTGTTGAACCTCATCAGATTTCTTGTGGCCCAATCCTCCAATTTGTCTAAGTCACTCTGGACTCTATCCCTGCCTCTCCCCCTAGCTTAGTGTCATCCGCAAACTTGCTGAGGGTGCAATCCATCCCCTCATCCAGGTCATTAATAAAGATATTGAACAAAACCGGTCCCAGAACCGAACCTTGGGGCACTCCGCTAGAAACCGACCGCCATCCTGACATCGAGCCGTTGATCACTACCCGCTGGGCCCGGCCTTCTAGCCATCTTTCTATCCATCTTACCGTCCATTTATCCAATCCACATTCCCTTAACTTGCTGGCAACAATATTGTGGGAGACCGTATCAAAAGCCTTGCTAAAGTCAAGGTATATAACATCCACTGACTTCCCCATGTCCACCGAGCCAGTTACCTCATCATAGACGCTAATCAGATTGGTCAGGCACGACTTGCCCTTTGTGAATCCATGCTGACTATTCTTGATCACCTTCCCCTCTTCCAAGTGCTTCAAAATGGATTCCTTGAGGATCCCCTCTATTGCATAAAAAAGCCTCCCCCTGAGCTCACTAGATTTATATACATGGATTTTCTAAAGCTACACCAAACTGTAAGGTCTAAGGTTTTAAACTGTAACTTATTATGATCCTTGTCAATCTTTGCAGTCTGTGTAACTCTCAAACTTACTGTAAACTGCAACTTTGTAATCTTTGTAACATGCAGCCACCTTGCTTGTAACTTTCCCTAAGCTTCATTCTCCCCTGAGTGAATGGAGAGAGAGAGTGAGTGTGTTTGAAGCAGGCGTGGAACAATGGAGCACATTTCAATGAGTCATCACAGTATGGGCATGCTCCCTGCTGGAGAAAGGGAAGTCTGGGCATGCTCCCTGATGACAAGGGGAATGAGTCACAGGGGCCATTCAGACACTATATAAAGAGAAGGAGCACATGTGCGACTCTCTCTTTTTCCTTCCACTGATCCTGAGAAGCTCCTCTCCAGTGTCCCTCCTGACCAGCTTCCCCAGCCATGATGAGCAGACAAACCCTCCAAGATTCACATGCCTTGGCTCCTTCTGCAACCCATATGTCTGTGTAAGTGTGTGTGTGCCTGAAGGCAGGAATGAATGGAGGTGTGTGTGTGTGTGTGTGTGTGTGTGTGTGTGTGTGTGTGAGAGAGAGAGAGTTAGAGTTATATCTTCTTTAGCTTAAACCTTTGGTGGCTGCTTTCTCCTCTTTAGTTTTATCTAGTGGAAAATAAACCCATACTAGTGTAACCCTGGGTGGTCTCCAGTGAGAATATTTTTGGGGTAACACCCTCCATGATTTTTCCAGGGACTGAGGTAAGACTGACCGGCCTATAGTTCCCTGGATCGTCCTTCTTCCCTTTCTTAAGGATAGGCACTACATTTGCCTTTTCCCAGTCATCCGGGATCTCTCCTGATCTCCACGACTTTTCAAAGATAATAGCCAAAGGCTCCTCAGTGACATTTGACAACTCCCTCAGTGCCCTCGGATGCATTAAGTCCAGACCAATGGATTTATGTACGTTTAGCTTTTCTAAATAGTTCCTAACCTGTTCTTTCCCCACATTGCATCACTTAGCTCATTAGTCTGGGAACTGACCTTATCCGTAAAGACAGAGGCAAAGAAAGCATTGAGTACTTCAGCTTTCCCCACATCATCTGCCACTAGGTTACCTCCTTCATCCAGTAGGGGCCCCACACCCTTTCTGATCACCTTCTTCTTGTTAACATGCCTGTAGAAACCTTTCTTGTTATCCTTCACATCCTTAGCCAGTCGCAATTCCATTTGCGCTTTCGCCTCCCTGATAACCCCCCGGCATTCTCGAGCTATACATTTAAACTCCTCCCTGGTTATTTGTCCAAGTTTCCACTTTTTGTAAGCTTCCTTTTTGTGCTTAAATTCACCAAGGATTTCCCCGGTGAGCCAATCCGGTCTCCTACCATGTTTGCTTCTCTTGCTACGCATTGGAACGATTTCTTGTTGCACCTTCAGTAAGGCTTCTTTAAAATACTGCCAGCTGTCCTGGACTCCTTTCCCCTTCATGTTAACATCCCAGGGGATTCTGCCCATCAGGTCTCTGAGGGAGTCAAAATCTGCTTTTTTGAAGTTCCAGGTGTGTATTTTACTACTCTCTTCTTCCTTTGGTCAGGATCCTGAAATCTACCATCTCGTGATCACTGGGGTATTCTATATCCCAGAGTTACAGGGGCTGCTCTGGACTTTCCCTGCAATGACTGTTCACAATGGCTTGAGGCCAGGGTGGGGCTGGACACAGGAGCTAAGGATAAGAGGCCTGTCATTCCTGTGCTCTCTGTGACATCCCTGCTGGTACCCACCCAGGCAGTTTGGGAGGACAGTGGTTGATTCAAATGCAGAGGGAGCAAAGTCTGGACCTAGCGGAGGGAAAGTAGTATACTGAGATAAGGGATCTGGTGGTACCCACTGGGGGGAGTGGGAGAGAGACAGAATGGCTGGGAAAGGAGACTGGGGCAGGGAGCTGGTGAGGAAAATGAGATGGGGATTGGGATTGGCTGAAAAAGGAGACCAGGAGCTTGTTGGGTGGGACTTGCATTGCAGAGGGAGGGGAAACTGATCTGTGAAAAAGCAACTGATACTGGGCAAAGAGACTGGGACAAACAGCCTGGGATGGAAGTGACTAGAAGGACCTGGAAAGACAGTGGATGGAAAAATCCAGGGTGGGAAACTAGGATTAGGAACTAGGTGGGAGACTAGTCCTGCCATGAGTGGAAGGGACTAACTTCACCTCTTGAGGTTTCTTCCAGTTTTATGATTCTAGGATTGGAAGAGAGACACATAGGATGAGGAACAAGAACAGAAGAACTGGAACTGATTGAGCAAAGCATCTGGGGACAAGCTGTGGGACACAAGAACTTGCTGGGCAAGGATACTGGGACTGGATGGGCCAGAGAATTGAGACTCACACAATGAACCTGGTGTGAGACTAGGACTGGCTGGACAAGGAGACTGGGACTTGGGGAGTAGAGACTGGCACTAGATAGTTGAGAAGATGGGGATAAGGACCAGAGGTGGTATAGAGATGGACTGGGACAAGTTGGAGGGGATGTGACAGATGGGAGTCAATCTTAGAATGGCCAGAGTTTGTACTCAGCAGAGCTCACTCCCTTCCAGAGCCCAAAATTAAACTCAAGATTTGAGTGTCTCAGTCCTCTGCTGTCAGCAAATATCTGTGAAACATGCTGGTAAAACATGTCTCTCATCCCCTTCTAGTGCTAGTCTCCATAGAGGATGATAACCTACTATTGCTATCAGCATAGGTGACTGGTACCAGTGGAGAAAGGGGTGCAGAAAGGGCCACCCAGCAGTACAAGGAGGGTGCACCCCATTTAGCAATTAAAATTGTGGTGGGAGCACGGGGTGGGAGTGCACCTCCCGAGTGCTACCACATGTTGCTTATGGCTGTTAGCTACTCCATTAGTTCAAGTGGCAGAGATCTGGGAGGTGGAGCTTGCTGGCAAACTATGTGGTCATGTGCTATTTTTGCTATGGGATCCAATTCACAGAATGTGTGCTGCTCTAGGGATGAATCAGGGTTGTGAAAGAAAGGAGACTGTTGTCTGTAGGACCCCTGCCTCAATTGTAGCTGAAGTTGAAAGACAGCTCTTTCAACTCTTACATGGCCATGGGATAAGAGGGAAGGTCCTTTCTTGGATTGAGAGCTGGTTAAAAGACAGGAAACAAAGGGTAGGAATAAATGGTAAATTTTCAGAATGGAGAGGGGTAACTAGTGGTGTACCCCAAGGGTCAGTCCTGGGACCAATCCTTTTCAACTTATTCATAAATGATCTGGAGAAAGGGGTAAGCAGTGAGGTGGTAAAGTTTGCAGATGATACCAAACTGTTTGGGATAGTCAAAACAGAAGCAGACTGTGAGGGACTCTAAATTTCATTTGCCATTTTGTTACCCAATCACTCAGTTTGGTGAGATCTTTTTAATGTGGATAAGTGTAAAGTAAAGCACATCAGGAAAAATAACCCCAACTATACGTACAGTATGATGGGGGCTAATTTGGCTACGACAAATCAAGAAAGAGATCTTGGAGTTATCGTGGACAGTTCTCTGAAAACGTCCACACAGTGTGCAGCGGCGGTCAAAAAGGCAAATAGGATGCTAGGAATTATTAGGAAAGGGATAGAAAATAAGACCCAGAATATCTTACTGCCCCTGTATAAAACCATGGTACGCCCACATCTTGAATACTGTGTACAGATGTGGTCTCCTCACCTCAAAAAAGATATTTTGGCCTTGGATAGGGTTCAGAAAAGGGCAACTAAAATGATTAGGGGTTTGGAACGGGTCCCATATGAGGAGAGGTTAAAGCAACTGGGACTTTTCAGTTCAGAAAAGAGGAGACTGAGGGGGGATATGATAGAGGTCTATAAAATCATGAGTGGTGTGGGGCCGATAAAGAAAAGTTATTTATTAGTTCCCTAAATAGAAGAACTAGAGGACACCAAATGAAATTAATGGGGAGCAGGTTTAAAACTAATAAAAGAAAGTTCTTCTTCACACAGCGTGTAGTCAACCTGTGGAACTCCTTGCCAGAGGAGGCTGTGAAGGCTAGGACTATAACAGAGTTTAAAGAGAAGCTAGATAATTTCATGGAGGTTATGTCCATAAAAGGCTATTAGCCAGGGGATAAAATGGTGTCCTTGGCCTCTGTTTGTCAGAGGCTGGAGAGGGATGGCATGAGACAAATCGCTTGATCATTGTCTTCGGTCCACCCTCTCTGGGGCACCTGGTGTTGGCCACTGTCGGCAGACAGGACACTGGGCTAGATGGACCTTTGGTCTGACCCAGTACGGCCATTCTTACGTTCTTATGTTCTTATGACAGGTAGTAAAGGAGGCAGGGGATTGCAAGAAGAGAAAGGATGATCTCAGGTTAGGGTGCATGAATGCTGCTCCGGATAAATTAATTCTGTCCCTGTCTCTATCACAGAGACCCTATCTGATGCTGAGTGAGTCAATTAAACAATCCTCTTCACAGGTGGTCACTCACTAATTGTGTGTTCCTCACTTTCTGGGGCATGACTTGAGACCCTGGTGTTGAAGTGCAGAATTGCTACACTTTGAACATATAAAGTGCTATATAAAACCAGGTCCTAGGCATTTCAAATTGGGCACCCAAAAATCAGTGAGCATCTCTCTGCCTCCACTCCTGATCTGAAAACTGGAGATAAAACAAACTCTTCACCTTGCGGGGGTGTTTTGAAGAAAGATAAATGTTTGTGAAGCACTCAGATATTGAATACCATAGACTCCCTGAGAAAATCAGCAATCCTGTCTTCAAAGCTAGATGTGAATGGTGTGCCGTAGCTAAGGCCAAAGGACACATAATAGACAATTAATATGAAACAAAATATTGAATAGCTGCTCATAATTGAGCACCATCCATCCTGTTCACTGAGAGAGGCAGGGGCCCAATGAAAAACTAGTGTATGATCATGCAATTAGAGACTGTCCAATAATGCATACACACATGGAAAGCCACATTAAATTGTTGCATTTCCTAACCTCTGAGTGCTTGACTCCATTAAATTTGCATTATTCTTTTAATAGAAGTTTTGTATGTAATATAGATATAGCCTTACAACACACATTTAGAACATATCCAGTGACACACGACACATATGAATGCATGTTGTTCTAATGTATGCTTGTGCATTGTCCTCTGCACATCTGTGTATGAACAACTAGGGCTGTTCTTTCCTAGTGCTATACTTTAAGGCTGTGTCTAGACTGGCAAGTTTTTCCGTAAAATCAGCCGCTTTTCCGGAAAAACTTGCCAGCTGTCTACACTGGCCACTTGAATTTCCGGAAAAGCACTGACAATCTCATGTAAGATTGTCAGTGCTTTTGCGGAAATACTATGCTGCTCCCATTCGGGCAAAAGTCTTTTTCCGAAAGAATTTTGCGCAAAAGGGCCAGTGTAGACAGCACAGTACTGTTTTCCGCAAAAAAGCCCCGATCGCAAAAATGGCGATCGGGGCTTTTTTGCGGAAAAGCACGTCTAGATTGGCCATGGACGCTTTTCCGCAAAAAGTGCTTTTGCGGAAAAGCGTCCTGCCAATCTAGACGCGCTTTTCCGGAAATGCTTTTAACGGAAAACTTTTCCGTTAAAAGCATTTTCGGAAAATCATGCCAGTGTAGACGTAGCCTAAAGGATCTGGGCTGTAAAGTATGTTAAATAACTTACAAATGATAAGCATAAAACTGGATATCCTGAGGGGGGAAAGTCAATATAAAGCCTGGGTCCAGCTAGGAGGGCAGTAGGTTGTAAAAGTTAATGAGAATAATTGTTGAGAATTCTTGCTTTGGAAAGAACCCTCATGAGGGCAGAACTTTAATTATTTCTGTCTATTAGGGTTCATTTCCTGGTCCTGACCAGAAAACTAGTACCTAATAAATATGGGCAAGTAACACAATGATTTAAGCTGCAGCAAAATAGCCCTTAACTGCAGGGGAAGTTTAATATTTTGGAATCAACCTGATTGCATGCATCCATTGTGTAAATGGTAAGGAAATGAAATAAGCATGTGCCCTATTTTAAGGGGTAAATATTTCAGGGCACTGAAAACCTTACAAAAACTTTCTTCGTGGTTTCACCCTCACTTGATGAGGAGAAATCCAGTTTGTTTAAATATGTTTTCAGGATGTCTAAAATATCAGGGGAAGTAAACACAACTCCAACAGGGAGATTGCAGTGGCGCTAGTGAAATAAATCCACAGATCTGAAATCATTGGGGGTCTTTCAACAGCATATATATGCACACTGACTCAGCTATGCATATAGATGAACAGCAAAAAGAATTAAGGTTCACTAAAAGCCCTTTACAACTAATACTGGAATTAATTTGCAACATAATTCTGGAAATGTGTGTGTATGGGAGTGGATGTGATATGTAGATGCGCATGTATAATGGTGTGTCTTGTAGATATATAAAAACTAGGCAAATGTGTGGGACTCTGAACAAATACTTATGTTGACAATAAACATGCTTACCATTGTGCTATGAAAATATATTTTGGACAATCTGCATCTCATCCACAAGAGAAATCAATCCCTGCTGTTAATGAAATATACCTACATTTTCACACAGCCTTTCCTTTCCAGAGTAATGTGAACTCTGTTAAACTATTCCACTCATCAGTCACACAGAGGGCACTAAAATATCAGCTAGTGCAGGGTTTTGGAAAACTGGCTCTTACTGAAGTTGGGCAGTCAGCAAACTTTTCTTTTTGCACAAAAACAGATTGGCAGAAAATATGCAAATGAGATCGCGACTCATGCAAATGAGTCCCTCATTAGCATATTTTTTGCCGAGAAAACTCGTAGTCTAGACATAGCCTGATCACATGGGTTTCTCGTGCAGAAATGCAAAACGAGGCATTCAGGCTACATCTACACTACATGCTTCTTGCACAAGAAGCCTTTTGCGCAAGAGTTTTTGCACAAGAGCATGTCCACACCTCAAAGCATGGATGCTCTTGCACAAGAAAGCTCTGATGGCCATTCACAGAAACCCCTCTGAAGCATCCACACTTGCCTTTTTGTGCAAGAACTCTTGTGCAAAAGGGAGTTATGCCTCGTAAAAGGAGGTTTACCTACGGCGTTAAAAGCCCGCTGTTCTGCCGTTTTACTCTTGATTTCCTTGCGCAAAAGTGCATTTGAGGTGTGGACGCTCCACGGGTTTTTGTGCAAAAACCTTTCAGTGTAGATGTAGTCCAAAAGCCCTGAAACGAGCTATTGAGGCCCAACTACCTTGCTTACTTGAAGAGTTTTTCAGCAAGGAACCAGTCTTAACACAGAAGGACCCAACGTAGCCAGCCTGGCTTATAAAAGAGACAATTGTAAGAGATACCACTGGGGCTCCCTGCTCCTACACCAGATTACAAGGGGTGTGGAGAAGAGATAAAACCAATGTCCTCAGTTGTTCATCTCTGAGCAAACCATCCAGTTCTAAAGCTTCAGGGGGTAGCCGAGTTAGTCTGTAACTGGAAAAACTTAAAAAAACAACAAATAGTCTAGTAGCACCTTAAAGACTAACAAAACATGTAGATGGTATCATAAGCTTTCATGGGCACAGCCCACTTCTTCAGATGACCGGAGTGTTGGAAGTCCAGTTCAACTGACTCTTCCTCCCAGCCTCACTTGGCTTGCGTGAAATTCCATCTTTACACAGTATTTCTGAAATGCCAGGGCAAACACGCTTAGCTTCTGGTGTGGAAAGTAAGAAGGGGTCTCTGTGTGATTCTGGGGGAGAAAAGCAGCTGTGTGTGTGGTTGGGGGGAGCAGAGGGAAATACTGCATCTGTTAATGACAAATTGGCTAAGAGTAGTAAATACCTCGATACCTTTCGTCACCATGCAATTTTGACAGGTGCTCCGCCCCCTGACGTCACCTACACCCGCCCTCCCCATGACGTCAGGGTGACGTCAGGGCCTGACATCACCTCCGCCCGCCCGCCCCCTGATGACGTCACCTCCGCCCGCCCGCCCCCTGACATCACCAAGCGCCGCCCCCCCATTGATGAGATTACCTATCCCCGCCCTTTATACAGAGCAGGGTTTCAAGATGGCGGGGCCGTCATTTTTCCGGGGTTCGGGGGACCTCCTGTGAAAAGAAAAGAAAAGAAAAGAAAAGGGAGCTCTCGGGCGGCCCGTCTCGACCCGCGGGGGCTGAAAGAGGGAATGGCCGGAGGGCGGCCGGAGAGGCCTAGCCATCTGTTAGGCGGAGCCAATAGAACTTTATCTCCGCCCTCGAGGCCGGACCAATAGAAGTTAGAGGGTGTTTTTTATTTTGTTTTTTATTTTATTTTATTGTGTTTTTTATTTTGTATAAAAGCGGGTTAGTTTTAAAACCAAACGACACGGACCTACGGGCGGGCCCCAAAACAGATCTATGGCCGGCCTAAAGGATTTTGCAGACGTTAAGGAAACCGAGCGCTTTTGGGGCGCCCTGAAGGCTACACCGCTGGCTCAAATAAACATTCCTATAGACAGAGTGTCGAAAATGTGGGGCGGTTTGACGCCCGTGAAAAAGAAGAAGAGCTGCGCGGAGGAAAACCCTAGGACATCTACGGCGGACGAAGAGCCGAAAACAGCGGTAAGCGGCTCGGCGGGGGGGTTTTGTAGCAAAAGGCGGACAAAAGCGGTCGCGCGATACTAATGTTATATTTTTATAGGTTAGCGCTCCAAAAGCAGAGAGCACGCGCGAGGCGATGATCCCCGAGGAAGAAGAAGACGCCGTGTACGAGGACATGGCCCCCGAAACACGGACCGCTGTAAAAGAAGGAGAAAGCGCAGACACGGCAACGGGTCCCGAGGAAACAGAAAAAGTATACAGGGCCGTGGGTCCCGAGCCAGAGGCCGGAGCGAGCGATAAGGAAAATCACCCGCCGCCGCCGCCGTCCGAGGGGCCGATAAACTCCCCGGATTCGGGGGCAGAGGCAGAAGAGCGAGAGATGGTAAAAGCAAAATTTATTTTATTAAAAAGAAATAAAATACGGCTCTAAACAACAAAAGTTAAATCTCGTGTTTAATAACAGGAAGCCGACGCGGGGTATGACACGGACGACGGGGTGATTGAGGTAAAAGGCTTTATTTTTACGGTAAAACGGGGCTCGCAAAAAAAAAAAGATGTAATTTTTGGTGTGTTTGTTTGTAACAGCTGACCTCTTCAGAGGATGACGAGAGCGGGGCTCGGACGGGGGTAGCCGTGATATGCACTTGCTGCTTTTGCGTGAGCACAGAGGAGAAAAAAAAAAGCCACGAAGAAAACAGCCAGGACGAGAGAGAGCTGGTTATGGACGATATTGTTAAAGCCGTGATAGTAAAAGTGTTTTACCATTGTTTGAAAAAGGTGATGTTTGAAACCTGCGCGCCGTGTGCGGAAAAATACCCCGAGCCGTTTAATTTTAACATTTTGTTTTGGAACCGCTCAGAGGAGTTTTACCAACTTAGACGTATCGCTACTAAGTTGGATGTCGCGCGGGTTTTGTACATTATTATGGCCGAAGGGCACAAATGGGATAAGCTAAACGTAACCTCCGAAACGGTAGCACACGTTATTAAAACGCTCAGGGAGGTAGCCGAGAGCGCAGACCCCACGACCTATTTGATAAACCTGTCAAAAAAGGTGATGATAAAGGCGGGCCGCTCGGCACGCAGAAGGATCGGCAAAATTAACCCCGACACTTTTTACGCGTCGCGTCGCGGGGTTGAGGGGGTTCAAAAAAAAGTTGTGTTTTGATTAAAGCGTTATGTGTAGGCCGAAGGCTTATGTATTTAATAAAGCAAAAGAAAAATGTTGTATTCACGAGAAACATCCCGACGCCCGTGTGCTTATTAAAGCGAGCGGAGGGGCGGTGCGGGGGTTTAGACATGGCCGCCGGGCTAAAAGCGGTGTATTATTCTCCCGGGGAAGCCGGTAGTTTTGGGGGCGTGACGCCCCTATATCAAGCCGCTAAAAGGCGGCACGCGGCTTTAAGTAAAAAACAGGTCGCCGACTGGCTCGCGGACCAAGATGCTTACGCTTTACACAAGCCGGCAAGAATTAAGTTTAAAAGAAATAAAACCGTGGTGTCCGACGTGGACGCGCAATGGCAAGCGGATTTGGTCAACATGACGCCCTACGCCGGTCACAACGACGGCCGTAAATATATTTTAACGGCGATAGACATTTTGTCTAAGCACGCCTGGGCGGCGGCGCTAAAAAACAAAACGGGGCCCGAAGTAGCTAAGGCCGCGTGCCTCAAAAATTACACACAGATAGAGGAAAAGAGTTTTTAAACCGGGCTTTAAAAACTTTACTAAAACAACACGGCGTGCGCCACTTTGTTACCAATAACGAGGTGAAGGCCGGGGTGGTGGAGAGGTTTAACAGGACCCTGAAATCCAAGATGTGGAGGTATTTTACCGCCCGTAACACCTTTCGGTACGTTAACGTGTTGCAGGCCTTTCTAGACGGGTACAACGGGAGTTATCACAGGACCATAAAAAGACGCCCCGTCGACGTGACGCCCGCTAACGCTCTGAGCGTCTGGAAAACAATTTACGGGGATAGTTTTAAAATAAAAACGGCGCCGCCCCTTTTTAAAAAAGGAGATCACGTGAGAATTTCTAAAACAAAGGGGGTGTTTGAAAAGGGCTACGAGCAGACCTTTACGGATGAAATATTTATCGTCACCGACGTCGTATCGCGGGGGCCGAGACCGGCGTACGCGTTAAAAGATTACGGAGAAGAAAAAGTCAGGGGGTCTTTTTATTCCGAAGAATTACAAAAAGTTAACCCTAATCAGGACCGCGTGTATAGGATAGAAAAAATTTTAGCCAAAAAAGGGCGGGGTAAAAACCAGCTTCTTTTAGTAAAATGGAAAGGGTGGCCTGATAAATTTAACAGCTGGGTAAAAGCGGCTCACGCGCTAGACCTTTAAGACGGTTGGGGAAAAAAGATGGCCGAAGGGGGCATTTACGTCACCTTACCCAGCAACGCCTCCGCCGCGGTTTTTCCTCGGAACACCAGCTCCAATTTTACCGTACAGCTGGCCAAGCCTTTAAATTTGAACGGCCGCTGGGAAGTCGCCTTATCCGAAATTCATTATTGTCATTCGTGGACTACCCTGTCTCACGAGACCCTGTTTACGATAGCCTCGGAAAAAGAAATTCACCGTCTTACAATGCAGCCCGGTTATTATTCCTCCGTTCAGCATTTAGTAGAGGGCATGAACGAATCCATCAAGAAGCAGGCCGAGAACCAAACCGCGTGTCTCGTTTACGACCCGGTGACCAGGCGGGTTTGGTTAAAAACCGCCGGGGGCGCGGCTTATTTTTCCGCCGAGGGGGAGCTGGCGGCGCTCTTGGGCGTGATACCGAGCAGGCCTTGCAAGGTGGCGCCGCACCCCGCCGACATTACGGGCGGGTTTAACTCTTTATACGTATACACGGACATCGTGGAACACCAGTTAGTGGGAGACCACTACGTGCCGCTGTTGCGGTGTGTCCCCGCCCAGGGCAGCAATAACGAATTTATTACCCTCGCCTATGACAAGCCGCATTACGTGCCCGTGAGCAAGCAACACGTCGGGACCGTGACCATCGAAATAAAAACGGATCAAAATAAAAACGTTTTATTTAGTTACGGAAAGGTGATCGTTAAACTCCACCTGCGACCCAGGAAAACGGAGGAATGAGGATCGTAAAAAACCACGGGGACCCCGCGGTGTATAGAAACTACTATAAAGCCCAGGCGGGGTATGCCCTGCCGGGGTATCACGGATTACCCGTGATGTACGGGGCCGGTTTAGGCGGAATTTTTCGCGGCCTTTTTAGGAAAGCCGTCCCCCTGCTGCGAAGAGGCTTTGAAATAATTAAGCCCCACATGAAAACCACCGCCAAAAACATAACCAAGGACGTGGTGAGCCACGTGACCGGCGCCGTCATGAACAAAATCGGGTCCCAGGAAGGTTCGGGGTTAGCGGTGGTGCGGCGCAAAAGAACCGCGACGCGCCTCCCGTTCACGGGGCCCCCCAGGCCCTTTAAAATAAAAAAGGCGTCGGGGAAACGCCGCGCCCCCAGAACTAAAACGTGCGCTAAGACGAAGAAGAGACAGAGCCCCGGGCCCCGCGGTAAAAGGGATATATTTTAAAATGTCTTTTATTCATTGCGGGTCCGAAGAATGCGCCAAATCGGAGCTGGATCTCTTTCAAATAGCCCCCACGCAAACCAGCATCGAGAACAGTTACTACGTGGAGATTCCGCCCCTGTCCGCTTTAACGGTGAACGCCCCCCTAGAATTTTTTATTTCCGGACACGGAGATCATTACTTGGATCTTAACAACACCCTGCTGCACGTGTGTTGTCGGGTGGTAAAAGCAGACGGCACGGATCTGGATGATGACGAGCGGGTGGCGCTGACAAACTACCCCATCGCCGCCCTTTTTAACCAGCTGGACGTTACGCTGGGCGATCGGCTGATCAGCCAGAGCAACAACTGTTACCCTTACAGAGCCATGATAGAGTTGATTTTGAACTACGGCCACGGCGCTCTCAAGACGCAGTTTTCCGCGGGGGGGGGGGGTTTCAGAAAGACACGATGGGGCTCCTCGAAAACACCGCCCTGGCGGGCGTGCGAAACGAGGGCTTCCAGCGCCGGGCCAAACTAACCAGCAACAGCAGAAAGCTGGATTTGCTGGGGGTTTTACACAGCGATTTGTTTTTTCAAGAAAAGCTTTTGCTAAACGGCGTGGACTTAAAAATTAAACTAACGCGTAGCAAAGACGCGTTTTGCCTCATGAGCGGAAACGCGGCGGAGAATTATAAAGTGCATATTATTTCGGCGGCCCTGTTTGTAAAACGGGTAAAAGTGACGCCGGGGGTTCGCTTGGGGCACGCGGAGGCGCTCATGACCGCCAACGCTAAGTACCCGGTAGACCGCGTGGGCCTAAAGGTGTTTAGCATACCGGCCGGCAGCCGCGTCAGCAACCAGGAAAACCTTTTTTTGGGGCAGCTGCCCAAGCAGCTCGTGATCGGGTTTGTAGAACGTACCTTTGACTTTCATGCAGGTGTGCCCGCCGGATGGCTTGTACCCGTACGTTTTAGGCCCCGCGGACACACCTGCATGAAAGTCAAAGGTATCACGCTCAACGCCGGAAACAGCAAAAACATTAATTTTGAAAGTTTAAAAGAGCTCGTCAGGGCTTACCCGGCGGGGGGCGCTCCAAAAGAGATCGTGGTACGACAGCCGGGGATAGTCAGGGTAAAAAAACACTGGCTGATAGAAACAAGAACTCTAAAAAAAACCCAAAAGGTCGTTTACGACAAAAGGGTTCTCGAGGAGGATTTCAAAACCTGGCCGTACGGGTACTAAATATAATGCAAAGCCCGCTTCGCTTCGTTCACCCCTTTTCCTGTCTGCTTTGCGGCCCTTCGAACTCTGGAAAAACCTTTTTTATAAAGCAGCTGTTAGAAAACGGGGATAAACTGCTATCGCGCATGCCTGAAAACATTGTCTGGTGCTATAGCTGCTGGCAGCCGCTGTATAAAGAGCTGCTGCAAAAATTTCCGTGGGTGACGTTTATGGAGGGGTTACCGGAAACTTTTAATGATGAACGGCTGTTTCCTAGCAATAAAGCGAATATGGTAATTATAGACGACCTGATGGAGTCTGCTTCTGAAAACGGCGAAATCGAAAAGGCCTTTACAAAATACGTACACCACAGAAACCTGAGCGTCATGTACATCGTGCAAAACATTTTTTGTCAGGGAAAAAAAAGCAGAACGATTAATTTAAATACCAAGTACATGGTTCTTTTTAAAAACCCCCGCGATAAGCTGCAAATCACAACGCTGGCCCGCCAGATGTATCCCGGTAAAATGCGATTTTTTTTGGAGGCCTTTGAGGACGCTACCAAAAGACCTTACGGGTACCTGTTGGTGGATTTAAACGCTTCAATGCCCGAAGCCTACAGGTTAAGAACCGGGCTTTTTCCCCCCGACTGGCCCTGCGTATACGTGTTTAAAAAAGCTAATAAAAAATAGACAGTTGTACCGAGGGCCCCCATTTTTACAAAAGAGCGGGGTTCCGCGCGATCATGTCCACGCGCGTGCACAGAAACCTGGCTCTGTTAAGGCTTCTCATAAAAGCCAAGCCGCGGCAAAGAAAAGCTATCCTCTGCGCGGCCTCTGACGACCTGGTGGCGGCCATCTCCGAAATAGCGCTCAACACTTTAAAGGGCAACGTCCCCCTCAAACCGCGCCAAATAAGCGTGCTAAAAAAAAACCGGCGGGCTATCAAAAAACTGAGCGATAAAAGCCTGTCACTCAAAAAGAAAAAGCTGCTTGTCAAGCAGTCGGGAGGCTTTATCGGCCCCTTGCTGAGCTTTGCTCTCCCTCTACTGTCGGGCCTGCTAACCAGCAGATAAAACCCACCCCCCACCGGCCCCGGGGCAGGAGCAAAGAATGGAGCACGCTGAAAAACTGTATCTGGTGCCTAGCCGCCAGTTGGAGCAGCTGAAAGGCGGGGAAGAAAACATCAGAACCACCGCCGCTCAGCGTTTGGATGCGGAAATGAAAGACATTCTTCAAAGAACCGGCCTCCCCGACTATGAAAAGGCAAAACTTTACGAAAGGGCTTTGCAAAGATACCTGGTGTTAAACAGGCAGGGGGAAGCGGAAAAAAATAAAATAAGTCTCTGGCTCCCCGAGCCCCCGACAGAAGCGTCGGAGGAAAAGCCTCCCCTCGAAGCCGTCGGCAGAACCGAGGACTTTGTGGTTCGGGACGTGCTGGAGGGGGTAAACCCCCGCTATAAAAAAAAAGCCGAAATGCTGCTACGTAAACTCGGCCGGCATAAAGACATCGCCTCTTGGACCGCCGACGGGGGTTTTGTGTACCGGGGGACGCCCGTGGTCGGCTCTCACATGCTCGACTTAGTGAGGGGGGTAACGGGTCCTTATTCTTTCGCTAACAAGAAAGCTGCTCCCAGCGGCTGGAAGGCTTTTATGAAAGCCTTGGCGGAGCTAAACGCCCCGACCGCCGTCGTGAGTCACGTTACCAATAAAGAATATTTAGACAGCCTTAAAGCGGGGCTAGAGTCGGGAGAGGTCTCTTCTCAGCGGCCCGCCGATAAAAAGCAGAAAATCGCTTGGTTAAAGGTGTAAAATAAAAAACTCAACCACGATTCGGTTTTATTTTAGTGCTTTATTAACGCGCCTCTTTAAACTCACGACAAGACAAGCACGTCTGAACGGGCCGAAACACGTTCGACACGGGTTTGGGACCCCGCGACGCTTTTCCTTTTAAAAACCGCATCACCATGCGCTCGTTTGCCGGTAAATCGTTAGAGTACAATTTCAAAATCTGATCAAAAGATAAGCCCCTAGCCCGCTGCTTTAAAAAATATATACAAAGATATCCGCAGGTCACGGCTAGCGGGTCCTGTAGCTGTCTCTGCTGAAACACCGTACGGCTAGCATTCCGGTTTAAGAAAGCCATGATAGATTTAGGAAAAAAACCGCTGTTTGGGGGCAAACCGTAGGAATCAAAAAACTCTCCGTCCCCCCACCCGGGTAAGTAAAGGGCCAGCCAGTGTTCCCCGGGCAAATGATGGGGGTGGGTGTTAACGATCAGCCCCGCGGGCCTTTCCACCACACGCCCCGCCGGGAGCCTATCGCTAGGAAAAACATCTAAAAACGAAGGGTCCTTCGATAAAAAGCGTATTATTTGGCCCGTGTTCATCGTTACATATAGTCAAACAGGACGTTTCTCCGGTGGTTCACTTCCAGCACGTTGTCGAACACGCCGTACACTATCATGTTAATAGTGGACTCCAGCGCCGTAGCAAACCGAATTTCCGCTCTCAGGTTGCCGGTTTTAATCAGGGAATAATGGTCGGCGCCCTCCTGATCCGGGCTCAGGTCAAAAGCGAACAGCGTGTAACCCCGGGCAAACTCTTCGCGGTCTATTATAAGCGCTAGGTCTTTTCCGTGCTTCCCCGTCGCCTGCACCAACTGCAGGTACTCCCTCACGCAGTTCCCGTTCTCAAAATCGGGCTGCAGCGGCTTAGCCGGCACCTGCTCGCCGTCCACGTATAAGGCCACAAAATTAATGTTATAATGTTTAAAGTTAAAGGGGTTTTTAACGTAACTGCCGCTAAAGGCGTCGTTATCTACAAACCCGATCACGAGCTGCTTGGGCAGCTGCCCCAAAAAAAGGTTTTCCTGGTTGCTGACGCGGCTGCCGGCCGGTATGCTAAACACCTTTAGGCCCACGCGGTCTACCGGGTACTTAGCGTTGGCGGTCATGAGCGCCTCCGCGTGCCCCAAGCGAACCCCCGGCGTCACTTTTACCCGTTTTACAAACAGGGCCGCCGAAATAATATGCACTTTATAATTCTCCGCCGCGTTTCCGCTCATGAGGCAAAACGCGTCTTTGCTACGCGTTAGTTTAATTTTTAAGTCCACGCCGTTTAGCAAAAGCTTTTCTTGAAAAAACAAATCGCTGTGTAAAACCCCCAGCAAATCCAGCTTTCTGCTGTTGCTGGTTAGTTTGGCCCGGCGCTGGAAGCCCTCGTTTCGCACGCCCGCCAGGGCGGTGTTTTCGAGGAGCCCCATCGTGTCTTTCTGAAACCCCCCCCCCCCCGCGGAAAACTGCGTCTTGAGAGCGCCGTGGCCGTAGTTCAAAATCAACTCTATCATGGCTCTGTAAGGGTAACAGTTGTTGCTCTGGCTGATCAGCCGATCGCCCAGCGTAACGTCCAGCTGGTTAAAAAGGGCGGCGATGGGGTAGTTTGTCAGCGCCACCCGCTCGTCATCATCCAGATCCGTGCCGTCTGCTTTTACCACCCGACAACACACGTGCAGCAGGGTGTTGTTAAGATCCAAGTAATGATCTCCGTGTCCGGAAATAAAAAATTCTAGGGGGGCGTTCACCGTTAAAGCGGACAGGGGCGGAATCTCCACGTAGTAACTGTTCTCGATGCTGGTTTGCGTGGGGGCTATTTGAAAGAGATCCAGCTCCGATTTGGCGCATTCTTCGGACCCGCAATGAATAAAAGACATTTTAAAATATATCCCTTTTACCGCGGGGCCCGGGGCTCTGTCTCTTCTTCGTCTTAGCGCACGTTTTAGTTCTGGGGGCGCGGCGTTTCCCCGACGCCTTTTTTATTTTAAAGGGCCTGGGGGGCCCCGTGAACGGGAGGCGCGTCGCGGTTCTTTTGCGCCGCACCACCGCTAACCCCGAACCTTCCTGGGACCCGATTTTGTTCATGACGGCGCCGGTCACGTGGCTCACCACGTCCTTGGTTATGTTTTTGGCGGTGGTTTTCATGTGGGGCTTAATTATTTCAAAGCCTCTTCGCAGCAGGGGGACGGCTTTCCTAAAAAGGCCGCGAAAAATTCCGCCTAAACCGGCCCCGTACATCACGGGTAATCCGTGATACCCCGGCAGGGCATACCCCGCCTGGGCTTTATAGTAGTTTCTATACACCGCGGGGTCCCCGTGGTTTTTTACGATCCTCATTCCTCCGTTTTCCTGGGTCGCAGGTGGAGTTTAACGATCACCTTTCCGTAACTAAATAAAACGTTTTTATTTTGATCCGTTTTTATTTCGATGGTCACGGTCCCGACGTGTTGCTTGCTCACGGGCACGTAATGCGGCTTGTCATAGGCGAGGGTAATAAATTCGTTATTGCTGCCCTGGGCGGGGACACACCGCAACAGCGGCACGTAGTGGTCTCCCACTAACTGGTGTTCCACGATGTCCGTGTATACGTATAAAGAGTTAAACCCGCCCGTAATGTCGGCGGGGTGCGGCGCCACCTTGCAAGGCCTGCTCGGTATCACGCCCAAGAGCGCCGCCAGCTCCCCCTCGGCGGAAAAATAAGCCGCGCCCCCGGCGGTTTTTAACCAAACCCGCCTGGTCACCGGGTCGTAAACGAGACACGCGGTTTGGTTCTCGGCCTGCTTCTTGATGGATTCGTTCATGCCCTCTACTAAATGCTGAACGGAGGAATAATAACCGGGCTGCATTGTAAGACGGTGAATTTCTTTTTCCGAGGCTATCGTAAACAGGGTCTCGTGAGACAGGGTAGTCCACGAATGACAATAATGAATTTCGGATAAGGCGACTTCCCAGCGGCCGTTCAAATTTAAAGGCTTGGCCAGCTGTACGGTAAAATTGGAGCTGGTGTTCCGAGGAAAAACCGCGGCGGAGGCGTTGCTGGGTAAGGTGACGTAAATGCCCCCTTCGGCCATCTTTTTTCCCCAACCGTCTTAAAGGTCTAGCGCGTGAGCCGCTTTTACCCAGCTGTTAAATTTATCAGGCCACCCTTTCCATTTTACTAAAAGAAGCTGGTTTTTACCCCGCCCTTTTTTGGCTAAAATTTTTTCTATCCTATACACGCGGTCCTGATTAGGGTTAACTTTTTGTAATTCTTCGGAATAAAAAGACCCCCTGACTTTTTCTTCTCCGTAATCTTTTAACGCGTACGCCGGTCTCGGCCCCCGCGATACGACGTCGGTGACGATAAATATTTCATCCGTAAAGGTCTGCTCGTAGCCCTTTTCAAACACCCCCTTTGTTTTAGAAATTCTCACGTGATCTCCTTTTTTAAAAAGGGGCGGCGCCGTTTTTATTTTAAAACTATCCCCGTAAATTGTTTTCCAGACGCTCAGAGCGTTAGCGGGCGTCACGTCGACGGGGCGTCTTTTTATGGTCCTGTGATAACTCCCGTTGTACCCGTCTAGAAAGGCCTGCAACACGTTAACGTACCGAAAGGTGTTACGGGCGGTAAAATACCTCCACATCTTGGATTTCAGGGTCCTGTTAAACCTCTCCACCACCCCGGCCTTCACCTCGTTATTGGTAACAAAGTGGCGCACGCCGTGTTGTTTTAGTAAAGTTTTTAAAGCCCGGTTTAAAAACTCTTTTCCTCTATCTGTGTGTAATTTTTGAGGCACGCGGCCTTAGCTACTTCGGGCCCCGTTTTGTTTTTTAGCGCCGCCGCCCAGGCGTGCTTAGACAAAATGTCTATCGCCGTTAAAATATATTTACGGCCGTCGTTGTGACCGGCGTAGGGCGTCATGTTGACCAAATCCGCTTGCCATTGCGCGTCCACGTCGGACACCACGGTTTTATTTCTTTTAAACTTAATTCTTGCCGGCTTGTGTAAAGCGTAAGCATCTTGGTCCGCGAGCCAGTCGGCGACCTGTTTTTTACTTAAAGCCGCGTGCCGCCTTTTAGCGGCTTGATATAGGGGCGTCACGCCCCCAAAACTACCGGCTTCCCCGGGAGAATAATACACCGCTTTTAGCCCGGCGGCCATGTCTAAACCCCCGCACCGCCCCTCCGCTCGCTTTAATAAGCACACGGGCGTCGGGATGTTTCTCGTGAATACAACATTTTTCTTTTGCTTTATTAAATACATAAGCCTTCGGCCTACACATAACGCTTTAATCAAAACACAACTTTTTTTTGAACCCCCTCAACCCCGCGACGCGACGCGTAAAAAGTGTCGGGGTTAATTTTGCCGATCCTTCTGCGTGCCGAGCGGCCCGCCTTTATCATCACCTTTTTTGACAGGTTTATCAAATAGGTCGTGGGGTCTGCGCTCTCGGCTACCTCCCTGAGCGTTTTAATAACGTGTGCTACCGTTTCGGAGGTTACGTTTAGCTTATCCCATTTGTGCCCTTCGGCCATAATAATGTACAAAACCCGCGCGACATCCAACTTAGTAGCGATACGTCTAAGTTGGTAAAACTCCTCTGAGCGGTTCCAAAACAAAATGTTAAAATTAAACGGCTCGGGGTATTTTTCCGCACACGGCGCGCAGGTTTCAAACATCACCTTTTTCAAACAATGGTAAAACACTTTTACTATCACGGCTTTAACAATATCGTCCATAACCAGCTCTCTCTCGTCCTGGCTGTTTTCTTCGTGGCTTTTTTTTTTCTCCTCTGTGCTCACGCAAAAGCAGCAAGTGCATATCACGGCTACCCCCGTCCGAGCCCCGCTCTCGTCATCCTCTGAAGAGGTCAGCTGTTACAAACAAACACACCAAAAATTACATCTTTTTTTTTTTGCGAGCCCCGTTTTACCGTAAAAATAAAGCCTTTTACCTCAATCACCCCGTCGTCCGTGTCATACCCCGCGTCGGCTTCCTGTTATTAAACACGAGATTTAACTTTTGTTGTTTAGAGCCGTATTTTATTTCTTTTTAATAAAATAAATTTTGCTTTTACCATCTCTCGCTCTTCTGCCTCTGCCCCCGAATCCGGGGAGTTTATCGGCCCCTCGGACGGCGGCGGCGGCGGGTGATTTTCCTTATCGCTCGCTCCGGCCTCTGGCTCGGGACCCACGGCCCTGTATACTTTTTCTGTTTCCTCGGGACCCGTTGCCGTGTCTGCGCTTTCTCCTTCTTTTACAGCGGTCCGTGTTTCGGGGGCCATGTCCTCGTACACGGCGTCTTCTTCTTCCTCGGGGATCATCGCCTCGCGCGTGCTCTCTGCTTTTGGAGCGCTAACCTATAAAAATATAACATTAGTATCGCGCGACCGCTTTTGTCCGCCTTTTGCTACAAAACCCCCCCGCCGAGCCGCTTACCGCTGTTTTCGGCTCTTCGTCCGCCGTAGATGTCCTAGGGTTTTCCTCCGCGCAGCTCTTCTTCTTTTTCACGGGCGTCAAACCGCCCCACATTTTCGACACTCTGTCTATAGGAATGTTTATTTGAGCCAGCGGTGTAGCCTTCAGGGCGCCCCAAAAGCGCTCGGTTTCCTTAACGTCTGCAAAATCCTTTAGGCCGGCCATAGATCTGTTTTGGGGCCCGCCCGTAGGTCCGTGTCGTTTGGTTTTAAAACTAACCCGCTTTTATACAAAATAAAAAACACAATAAAATAAAATAAAAAACAAAATAAAAAACACCCTCTAACTTCTATTGGTCCGGCCTCGAGGGCGGAGATAAAGTTCTATTGGCTCCGCCTAACAGATGGCTAGGCCTCTCCGGCCGCCCTCCGGCCATTCCCTCTTTCAGCCCCCGCGGGTCGAGACGGGCCGCCCGAGAGCTCCCTTTTCTTTTCTTTTCTTTTCTTTTCACAGGAGGTCCCCCGAACCCCGGAAAAATGACGGCCCCGCCATCTTGAAACCCTGCTCTGTATAAAGGGCGGGGATAGGTAATCTCATCAATGGGGGGGCGGCGCTTGGTGATGTCAGGGGGCGGGCGGGCGGAGGTGACGTCATCAGGGGGCGGGCGGGCGGAGGTGATGTCAGGCCCTGACGTCACCCTGACGTCATGGGGAGGGCGGGTGTAGGTGACGTCAGGGGGCGGAGCACCTGTCAAAATTGCATGGTGACGAAAGGTATCGAGGTATTTACTACTCTTAGCCAATTTGTCATTAACAGATGCAGTATTTCCCTCTGCTCCCCCCAACCACACACACAGCTGCTTTTCTCCCCCAGAATCACACAGAGACCCCTTCTTACTTTCCACACCAGAAGCTAAGCGTGTTTGCCCTGGCATTTCAGAAATACTGTGTAAAGATGGAATTTCACGCAAGCCAAGTGAGGCTGGGAGGAAGAGTCAGTTGAACTGGACTTCCAACACTCCGGTCATCTGAAGAAGTGGGCTGTGCCCATGAAAGCTTATGATACCATCTACATGTTTTGTTAGTCTTTAAGGTGCTACTAGACTATTTGTTGTTTTTTTAAGTTTTTCCAGTTACAGACTAACTCGGCTACCCCCTGAAGCTTTAGAACTGGATGGTTTGCTCAGAGATGAACAACTGAGGACATTGGTTTTATCTCTTCTCCACACCCCTTGTAATCTGGTGTAGGAGCAGGGAGCCCCAGTGGTATCTCTTACAATTGTCTCTTTTATAAGCCAGGCTGGCTACGTTGGGTCCTTCTGTGTTAAGACTGGTTCCTTGCTGAAAAACTCTTCAAGTAAGCAAGGTAGTTGGGCCTCAATAGCTCGTTTCAGGGCTTTTGGACTACATCTACACTGAAAGGTTTTTGCACAAAAACCCGTGGAGCGTCCACACCTCAAATGCACTTTTGCGCAAGGAAATCAAGAGTAAAACGGCAGAACAGCGGGCTTTTAACGCCGTAGGTAAACCTCCTTTTACGAGGCATAACTCCCTTTTGCACAAGAGTTCTTGCACAAAAAGGCAAGTGTGGATGCTTCAGAGGGGTTTCTGTGAATGGCCATCAGAGCTTTCTTGTGCAAGAGCATCCATGCTTTGAGGTGTGGACATGCTCTTGTGCAAAAACTCTTGCGCAAAAGGCTTCTTGTGCAAGAAGCATGTAGTGTAGATGTAGCCTGAATGCCTCGTTTTGCATTTCTGCACGAGAAACCCATGTGATCAGGCTATGTCTAGACTACGAGTTTTCTCGGCAAAAAATATGCTAATGAGGGACTCATTTGCATGAGTCGCGATCTCATTTGCATATTTTCTGCCAATCTGTTTTTGTGCAAAAAGAAAAGTTTGCTGACTGCCCAACTTCAGTAAGAGCCAGTTTTCCAAAACCCTGCACTAGCTGATATTTTAGTGCCCTCTGTGTGACTGATGAGTGGAATAGTTTAACAGAGTTCACATTACTCTGGAAAGGAAAGGCTGTGTGAAAATGTAGGTATATTTCATTAACAGCAGGGATTGATTTCTCTTGTGGATGAGATGCAGATTGTCCAAAATATATTTTCATAGCACAATGGTAAGCATGTTTATTGTCAACATAAGTATTTGTTCAGAGTCCCACACATTTGCCTAGTTTTTATATATCTACAAGACACACCATTATACATGCGCATCTACATATCACATCCACTCCCATACACACACATTTCCAGAATTATGTTGCAAATTAATTCCAGTATTAGTTGTAAAGGGCTTTTAGTGAACCTTAATTCTTTTTGCTGTTCATCTATATGCATAGCTGAGTCAGTGTGCATATATATGCTGTTGAAAGACCCCCAATGATTTCAGATCTGTGGATTTATTTCACTAGCGCCACTGCAATCTCCCTGTTGGAGTTGTGTTTACTTCCCCTGATATTTTAGACATCCTGAAAACATATTTAAACAAACTGGATTTCTCCTCATCAAGTGAGGGTGAAACCACGAAGAAAGTTTTTGTAAGGTTTTCAGTGCCCTGAAATATTTACCCCTTAAAATAGGGCACATGCTTATTTCATTTCCTTACCATTTACACAATGGATGCATGCAATCAGGTTGATTCCAAAATATTAAACTTCCCCTGCAGTTAAGGGCTATTTTGCTGCAGCTTAAATCATTGTGTTACTTGCCCATATTTATTAGGTACTAGTTTTCTGGTCAGGACCAGGAAATGAACCCTAATAGACAGAAATAATTAAAGTTCTGCCCTCATGAGGGTTCTTTCCAAAGCAAGAATTCTCAACAATTATTCTCATTAACTTTTACAACCTACTGCCCTCCTAGCTGGACCCAGGCTTTATATTGACTTTCCCCCCTCAGGATATCCAGTTTTATGCTTATCATTTGTAAGTTATTTAACATACTTTACAGCCCAGATCCTTTAGGCTACGTCTACACTGGCATGATTTTCCGAAAATGCTTTTAACGGAAAAGTTTTCCGTTAAAAGCATTTCCGGAAAAGCGCGTCTAGATTGGCAGGACGCTTTTCCGCAAAAGCACTTTTTGCGGAAAAGCGTCCATGGCCAATCTAGACGTGCTTTTCCGCAAAAAAGCCCCGATCGCCATTTTTGCGATCGGGGCTTTTTTGCGGAAAACAGTACTGTGCTGTCTACACTGGCCCTTTTGCGCAAAATTCTTTCGGAAAAAGACTTTTGCCCGAATGGGAGCAGCATAGTATTTCCGCAAAAGCACTGACAATCTTACATGAGATTGTCAGTGCTTTTCCGGAAATTCAAGTGGCCAGTGTAGACAGCTGGCAAGTTTTTCCGGAAAAGCGGCTGATTTTACGGAAAAACTTGCCAGTCTAGACACAGCCTTAAAGTATAGCACTAGGAAAGAACAGCCCTAGTTGTTCATACACAGATGTGCAGAGGACAATGCACAAGCATACATTAGAACAACATGCATTCATATGTGTCGTGTGTCACTGGATATGTTCTAAATGTGTGTTGTAAGGCTATATCTATATTACATACAAAACTTCTATTAAAAGAATAATGCAAATTTAATGGAGTCAAGCACTCAGAGGTTAGGAAATGCAACAATTTAATGTGGCTTTCCATGTGTGTATGCATTATTGGACAGTCTCTAATTGCATGATCATACACTAGTTTTTCATTGGGCCCCTGCCTCTCTCAGTGAACAGGATGGATGGTGCTCAATTATGAGCAGCTATTCAATATTTTGTTTCATATTAATTGTCTATTATGTGTCCTTTGGCCTTAGCTACGGCACACCATTCACATCTAGCTTTGAAGACAGGATTGCTGATTTTCTCAGGGAGTCTATGGTATTCAATATCTGAGTGCTTCACAAACATTTATCTTTCTTCAAAACACCCCCGCAAGGTGAAGAGTTTGTTTTATCTCCAGTTTTCAGATCAGGAGTGGAGGCAGAGAGATGCTCACTGATTTTTGGGTGCCCAATTTGAAATGCCTAGGACCTGGTTTTATATAGCACTTTATATGTTCAAAGTGTAGCAATTCTGCACTTCAACACCAGGGTCTCAAGTCATGCCCCAGAAAGTGAGGAACACACAATTAGTGAGTGACCACCTGTGAAGAGGATTGTTTAATTGACTCACTCAGCATCAGATAGGGTCTCTGTGATAGAGACAGGGACAGAATTAATTTATCCGGAGCAGCATTCATGCACCCTAACCTGAGATCATCCTTTCTCTTCTTGCAATCCCCTGCCTCCTTTACTACCTGTCATAAGAACATAAGAACGTAAGAATGGCCGTACTGGGTCAGACCAAAGGTCCATCTAGCCCAGTGTCCTGTCTGCCGACAGTGGCCAACACCAGGTGCCCCAGAGAGGGTGGACCGAAGACAATGATCAAGCGATTTGTCTCATGCCATCCCTCTCCAGCCTCTGACAAACAGAGGCCAAGGACACCATTTTATCCCCTGGCTAATAGCCTTTTATGGACATAACCTCCATGAAATTATCTAGCTTCTCTTTAAACTCTGTTATAGTCCTAGCCTTCACAGCCTCCTCTGGCAAGGAGTTCCACAGGTTGACTACACGCTGTGTGAAGAAGAACTTTCTTTTATTAGTTTTAAACCTGCTCCCCATTAATTTCATTTGGTGTCCTCTAGTTCTTCTATTTAGGGAACTAATAAATAACTTTTCTTTATCGGCCCCACACCACTCATGATTTTATAGACCTCTATCATATCCCCCCTCAGTCTCCTCTTTTCTGAACTGAAAAGTCCCAGTTGCTTTAACCTCTCCTCATATGGGACCCGTTCCAAACCCCTAATCATTTTAGTTGCCCTTTTCTGAACCCTATCCAAGGCCAAAATATCTTTTTTGAGGTGAGGAGACCACATCTGTACACAGTATTCAAGATGTGGGCGTACCATGGTTTTATACAGGGGCAGTAAGATATTCTGGGTCTTATTTTCTATCCCTTTCCTAATAATTCCTAGCATCCTATTTGCCTTTTTGACCGCCGCTGCACACTGTGTGGACGTTTTCAGAGAACTGTCCACGATAACTCCAAGATCTCTTTCTTGATTTGTCGTAGCCAAATTAGCCCCCATCATACTGTACGTATAGTTGGGGTTATTTTTCCTGATGTGCTTTACTTTACACTTATCCACATTAAAAAGATCTCACCAAACTGAGTGATTGGGTAACAAAATGGCAAATGAAATTTAGAGTCCCTCACAGTCTGCTTCTGTTTTGACTATCCCAAACAGTTTGGTATCATCTGCAAACTTTACCACCTCACTGCTTACCCCTTTCTCCAGATCATTTATGAATAAGTTGAAAAGGATTGGTCCCAGGACTGACCCTTGGGGTACACCACTAGTTACCCCTCTCCATTCTGAAAATTTACCATTTATTCCTACCCTTTGTTTCCTGTCTTTTAACCAGCTCTCAATCCAAGAAAGGACCTTCCCTCTTATCCCATGGCCATGTAAGAGTTGAAAGAGCTGTCTTTCAACTTCAGCTACAATTGAGGCAGGGGTCCTACAGACAACAGTCTCCTTTCTTTCACAACCCTGATTCATCCCTAGAGCAGCACACATTCTGTGAATTGGATCCCATAGCAAAAATAGCACATGACCACATAGTTTGCCAGCAAGCTCCACCTCCCAGATCTCTGCCACTTGAACTAATGGAGTAGCTAACAGCCATAAGCAACATGTGGTAGCACTCGGGAGGTGCACTCCCACCCCGTGCTCCCACCACAATTTTAATTGCTAAATGGGGTGCACCCTCCTTGTACTGCTGGGTGGCCCTTTCTGCACCCCTTTCTCCACTGGTACCAGTCACCTATGCTGATAGCAATAGTAGGTTATCATCCTCTATGGAGACTAGCACTAGAAGGGGATGAGAGACATGTTTTACCAGCATGTTTCACAGATATTTGCTGACAGCAGAGGACTGAGACACTCAAATCTTGAGTTTAATTTTGGGCTCTGGAAGGGAGTGAGCTCTGCTGAGTACAAACTCTGGCCATTCTAAGATTGACTCCCATCTGTCACATCCCCTCCAACTTGTCCCAGTCCATCTCTATACCACCTCTGGTCCTTATCCCCATCTTCTCAACTATCTAGTGCCAGTCTCTACTCCCCAAGTCCCAGTCTCCTTGTCCAGCCAGTCCTAGTCTCACACCAGGTTCATTGTGTGAGTCTCAATTCTCTGGCCCATCCAGTCCCAGTATCCTTGCCCAGCAAGTTCTTGTGTCCCACAGCTTGTCCCCAGATGCTTTGCTCAATCAGTTCCAGTTCTTCTGTTCTTGTTCCTCATCCTATGTGTCTCTCTTCCAATCCTAGAATCATAAAACTGGAAGAAACCTCAAGAGGTGAAGTTAGTCCCTTCCACTCATGGCAGGACTAGTCTCCCACCTAGTTCCTAATCCTAGTTTCCCACCCTGGATTTTTCCATCCACTGTCTTTCCAGGTCCTTCTAGTCACTTCCATCCCAGGCTGTTTGTCCCAGTCTCTTTGCCCAGTATCAGTTGCTTTTTCACAGATCAGTTTCCCCTCCCTCTGCAATGCAAGTCCCACCCAACAAGCTCCTGGTCTCCTTTTTCAGCCAATCCCAATCCCCATCTCATTTTCCTCACCAGCTCCCTGCCCCAGTCTCCTTTCCCAGCCATTCTGTCTCTCTCCCACTCCCCCCAGTGGGTACCACCAGATCCCTTATCTCAGTATACTACTTTCCCTCCGCTAGGTCCAGACTTTGCTCCCTCTGCATTTGAATCAACCACTGTCCTCCCAAACTGCCTGGGTGGGTACCAGCAGGGATGTCACAGAGAGCACAGGAATGACAGGCCTCTTATCCTTAGCTCCTGTGTCCAGCCCCACCCTGGCCTCAAGCCATTGTGAACAGTCATTGCAGGGAAAGTCCAGAGCAGCCCCTGTAACTCTGGGATATAGAATACCCCAGTGATCACGAGATGGTAGATTTCAGGATCCTGACCAAAGGAAGAAGAGAGTAGTAAAATACACACCTGGAACTTCAAAAAAGCAGATTTTGACTCCCTCAGAGACCTGATGGGCAGAATCCCCTGGGATGTTAACATGAAGGGGAAAGGAGTCCAGGACAGCTGGCAGTATTTTAAAGAAGCCTTACTGAAGGTGCAACAAGAAATCGTTCCAATGCGTAGCAAGAGAAGCAAACATGGTAGGAGACCGGATTGGCTCACCGGGGAAATCCTTGGTGAATTTAAGCACAAAAAGGAAGCTTACAAAAAGTGGAAACTTGGACAAATAACCAGGGAGGAGTTTAAATGTATAGCTCGAGAATGCCGGGGGGTTATCAGGGAGGCGAAAGCGCAAATGGAATTGCGACTGGCTAAGGATGTGAAGGATAACAAGAAAGGTTTCTACAGGCATGTTAACAAGAAGAAGGTGATCAGAAAGGGTGTGGGGCCCCTACTGGATGAAGGAGGTAACCTAGTGGCAGATGATGTGGGGAAAGCTGAAGTACTCAATGCTTTCTTTGCCTCTGTCTTTACGGATAAGGTCAGTTCCCAGACTAATGAGCTAAGTGATGCAATGTGGGGAAAGAACAGGTTAGGAACTATTTAGAAAAGCTAAACGTACATAAATCCATTGGTCTGGACTTAATGCATCCGAGGGCACTGAGGGAGTTGTCAAATGTCACTGAGGAGCCTTTGGCTATTATCTTTGAAAAGTCGTGGAGATCAGGAGAGATCCCGGATGACTGGGAAAAGGCAAATGTAGTGCCTATCCTTAAGAAAGGGAAGAAGGACGATCCAGGGAACTATAGGCCGGTCAGTCTTACCTCAGTCCCTGGAAAAATCATGGAGGGTGTTACCCCAAAAATATTCTCACTGGAGACCACCCAGGGTTACACTAGTATGGGTTTATTTTCCACTAGATAAAACTAAAGAGGAGAAAGCAGCCACCAAAGGTTTAAGCTAAAGAAGATATAACTCTAACTCTCTCTCTCTCACACACACACACACACACACACACACACACACACACACACACACACCCCTCCATTCATTCCTGCCTTCAGGCACACACACACTTACACAGACATATGGGTTGCAGAAGGAGCCAAGGCATGTGAATCTTGGAGGGTTTGTCTGCTCATCATGGCTGGGGAAGCTGGTCAGGAGGGACACTGGAGAGGAGCTTCTCAGGATCAGTGGAAGGAAAAAGAGAGAGTCTCACATGTGCTCCTTCTCTTTATATAGTGTCTGAATGGCCCCTGTGACTCATTCCCCTTGTCATCAGGGAGCATGCCCAGACTTCCCTTTCTCCAGCAGGGAGCATGCCCATACTGTGATGACTCATTGAAATGTGCTCCATTGTTCCACGCCTGCTTCAAACACACTCACTCTCTCTCTCCATTCACTCAGGGGAGAATGAAGCTTAGGGAAAGTTACAAGCAAGGTGGCTGCATGTTACAAAGATTACAAAGTTGCAGTTTACAGTAAGTTTGAGAGTTACACAGACTGCAAAGATTGACAAGGATCATAATAAGTTACAGTTTAAAACCTTAGACCTTACAGTTTGGTGTAGCTTTAGAAAATCCATGTATATAAATCTAGTGAGCTCAGGGGGAGGCTTTTTTATGCAATAGAGGGGATCCTCAAGGAATCCATTTTGAAGCACTTGGAAGAGGGGAAGGTGATCAAGAATAGTCAGCATGGATTCACAAAGGGCAAGTCGTGCCTGACCAATCTGATTAGCGTCTATGATGAGGTAACTGGCTCGGTGGACATGGGGAAGTCAGTGGATGTTATATACCTTGACTTTAGCAAGGCTTTTGATACGGTCTCCCACAATATTGTTGCCAGCAAGTTAAGGGAATGTGGATTGGATAAATGGACGGTAAGATGGATAGAAAGATGGCTAGAAGGCCGGGCCCAGCGGGTAGTGATCAACGGCTCGATGTCAGGATGGCGGTCGGTTTCTAGCGGAGTGCCCCAAGGTTCGGTTCTGGGACCGGTTTTGTTCAATATCTTTATTAATGACCTGGATGAGGGGATGGATTGCACCCTCAGCAAGTTTGCGGATGACACTAAGCTAGGGGGAGAGGCAGGGATAGAGTCCAGAGTGACTTAGACAAATTGGAGGATTGGGCCACAAGAAATCTGATGAGGTTCAACAAGGACAAGTGCAGAGTCCTGCACTTGGGACGGAAGAATCCCAAGCATTGTTACAGGCTGGGGACCAAATGGCTAAGTAGCAGTTCTGCAGAAAAGGCCCTGGGGGTTACAGTGGATGAGAAGCTGGATATGAGTCAACAGTGTGCCCTTGTAGCCAAGAAGGCTAATGGCATATTAGGTTGCATTAAGAGGAGCATTGCCAGTCGTTCCAGAGATGTGATTATTCCTCTTTACTCGGCTTTGGTGAGGCCACATCTGGAGTACTGTGTCCAGTTCTGGGCCCCCAATTACAGGAAGGATGTGGGTGCATTGGAGAGGGTCCAGCAGAGGTCAACCAAAATGATTAGGGGGTGTCACGTTACTGGATTTTGTGGGGAGCAGCCAGATCACTGCTGCACCCATGGGGGGGTTGGCCCCAGAAGTGGCACAAAGGGGGGCCATGTGAGGTGTCAAATAGAAGCCTACTTTCTTCTGATTCCATATATGCTATTCATGTGATTGTATAATGTCGGTATGTGACTGTAGGGGATTGGCCCCCGGGGGGGCTTAGGTCTGCCCCCTCAGTTATCCAAGGCGTCGTCTGCCACTTCACGCAACTCGCTCCGTGCGTGCCCCACGGCGGTTGGGGGAAGGGGGTCCGGGCCCGCCCTCGCTCCGGACCCCAGCCCAGGGCCCTAAGGTAAGGGAAAGACTCCCCACCTAGCAGGGGGGGTCGAGCCCCCTAAACTCCCCTGCTCTCAGGGTCCGCGTCCCTGCCCTGGGCCACTTCTTCCCCCGGAACCAATCGGTTCACCTGGGTGTTCCCTCGGCCCCCACCCAGGGCCTCCAACACCCGCTTACGCTCGCTGGTCTTTGCGGGGGAAGCGTCTCCTCTGTGTCCTCCCCCCTTGCCTGGCTCCCGGCTGCTTTTGAATGGGCCGCCGGCCGCAGGTAGATGACGTCAGCGCCCTCGTCTCCCTGCGGCCCCTCCCAGGGTCGGGCGTCATGTGACGTCCCCCTGACGTCACCCCGCCCCCGTCCCCTTCCGGCGCTATTTGCTGGCCCCGGCTCGTCACCCGGCCGGGGTGCCGGCTCCCCCGTTCCTGCCCCGCACTCGGCGGTCTGTACCGCTCCGGGGGGTGAGCCCCCCCGCCGTGCCTGCGGCGTCACGGCGGCTTCTCTCGCCCCCGCCCGCCCCGGCTCGTTCCCCGGCCGGGGCGCCGGCTCCCTTGCGCTGAAGCCGCGGGCGGCGGGCTGTGCCGTCCCGGGGGTTGAGTCCTCCCCCCCTCTCCGCGGCGCGCCGGCGGCTCTCAGGAGGGGCGGGGCTACCCCGCCACAGTGACGTTATAAGCATGTACTTTGTGTGGATACCAAATGTTTCTCTATATGTGGTTGAACTATGGTCAAAGCAGCTCAGCCTATGGACATGCTAACGAGCAAAGCTCTGGAACAATAGCCCTCTATAGGCCAAGGACACACCTCAAGAGTGATGACTCATACCTAGGGGCTACCAGCAGGGAACACAGGGATAGGCCGCTGGCCAGGTGACCTGCTGCAGCCAAGAGGAGACCAGGAAGGAGGTATAAAGAGGCCATGTGGTAGACTCCATCTTGGTACTCAGCTCAGCACTTCATCCCAGAGACAGCAGTGCAGGGATCGAAGGGCCGGAAAGAACTGTGGACCCATCCTGATCCTAGGATGCGCAACAAGGACTTTTAAACCAGCAGCTGTAACATCTCTGCTAGAGCCTGCATCGAGAACTGGGAGATTCGATGCATGTAATGTACTATCCTTTAACAACCTTACTCTCATGCTTTTCTTTATTGTAGTAATAAACCTTTAGTTGTTAGATGCTAAAGGATTGGCTCAGCGTGGTTTGTGGGTAAGATCCAGAGGGTAAGTTGACCAGGGATCTGTGGCTGGTTCGGGGTAGGTGGGATTGGGCGCTAGGACCCCCCACCTGTGTATGAGGCTCGGGGCCACCTGGGGCACGGATATTGCTGGGGTGTCGGAGGGGTTTTGCTCGTGAGGCTTCAGGCAGGCAGCTGAAGCGCTCTGTGGGACTGGTTTATGGCCTGTTTGGAGAGGTCACCAGTCTGGGGGCTGTAAGGAGCCCCGAATTTGAGCAATTCGCCCTGAGTGGACGCCCTCAGCTGTGCCCAGACACGGCCCGGTCCGTCACAGGGGGCTGGAGCATATGACCTACCAGGAGAGGCTGAGGAATTGGGTCTGTTTAGTCTGCAGAAGCGAAGAGTGAGGGGGGGATTTGATAGCAGCCTTCAGCTTCCTGAAGGGAGGTTCCAAAGAGGATGGAGAGAGGCTGTTCTCAGTAGTGACAGATGGCAGAACAAGGAGCAATGGTCTCAAGTTGTGGTGGGAGAGGTCCAGGTTGGATATTAGGAAAAACTATTTCACTAGGAGGGTGGTGAAGCACTGGGATGGGTTACCTAGGGAAATAGTGGAGTCTCCATCCCTAGACATGTTTAAGTGTTGGCTTGACAAAGCCCTGGCTGGGTTGATTTAGTTGGGATTGGTCCCGCCTTGGGCAGGGGGCTGGACTTGATGGCCTTCCAGGGGGCTGGACTTGATGGCCTTCCAGGGGGCTGGACTTGATGGCCTTCTCTTCCAGCTCTATGATTCTATGAATACTTAGAGTTTAATTGCATGAAGCATGGTCAGTGAAGATGGAAACTTCAGATTTTAGCTGTTAAACTCTAAAAAGTCTCTAACAAACATATGCAAACTGCATTTTTTCCAAAGTCTTAAAACTTGACCAAATTTGGGCAGATTTTCAGAGGGACAGAAAAAGGTGCCTGTCTGTCACAAAGGAGAGACCCTACTCTAAAATATAAGGAGGTTGGAACTGTTTAGAGAAAAGATTTCCAGATTTTTTTAAACATGGGCCAAACATGTTATCTGCTAGCCTTGTTCTCAGAAATGGCTGTATTGTATTGGCTGAAGCTATTTAAAAAACCCTTCAGACTGAGGAAGGCACGTGATGTAGAAAATGTCAGACTTAATGGTCAAAATTTGGTAAAGTTAAAAGCAACTGAAAATAGGGTTTTATAGTGAGAAATGTTGAGAAACCTTTATAGGCAGCACTAGGAGCACAACACATAATGGATCTAAAACTGCACATCTATAAAATATGAATACATAAATGTGTATATATATTTCCATTATTTCTCTCAGCTGTTATGTAAATTAAATGTTATCATTATGGGCACAGTTTTCAGGTGACCCTTTATACACAAGCTCCCTCTATAACCTCTGTTCAGAAGTACTTTGTGTCCGCTTTATCATAATAGAGGTGTGATAAAGCAAAGATCAATCTATAGGTCAGGTGGGAAGTTTGACATCAGTTTCCTTTTGTTACCCCCTCTCCACAAAAAGTATTTAAAACCCTGTATTTTTATTGCATCCATATTGTATAATGCTGCCCTGGGCATTCTGACTTTATGAGAGATGCCTTTACTTTTTATAAAATGATGTAATTGACTAAATCATTTAGAAAGTGAAAAAAATCTATTAAAGTTAGTGGCAATTAGATTGAGTTTCATTAAGGCCAAATGGATTCAGAAGAAGCTAATTTACACCTGTTCATTGGCTTTCACCTTGGAAAAAAAAACTTTGGCAAGTCAGACTAAAATGAGCCAAACAAATGAGAGGCTGGGTTTTTTTTAAAGACAACTTCCTGTAAAGTATGCTTGTAATGCACTAAAGAGCTAGGACCTGATCCAGTGCCCACTGAAGTGGATGGGAAGACTCCTTTTGACCACAGTGGGCATTAGATCAGACTCCTAACAAAGGTTTTTTATTTTTGTTTTTGTTTTTTTAAAGAATACATTATGTGACCTAAGAGAAGTTTAGGGCCCAAATCTGTGAACACATTAATCATGGCTCATGTGAGCTGTCCCAGTGAAGGCTGTGGGATGACTGACTCACATGCTTAAGTATTTGCACTGTGGGGCTCTTAATATTTTCATGGAAATTTTGAGTGGGCGTGTGCGTGTTGGTACTAGTACTGTAAACACTACCTTACGAAATAATTTGACTCACTCAAGCAACTATTCCCATTGGCTGCGTCTACACTGGCATGATTTCCCGCAAATGCTTTTAACGGAAAAGTTTTCCCGTTAAAAGCATTTGCGGAAAAGAGCGTCTAGATTGGCACGGACGCTTTTGCTCAAAAGCACTTTTTGCGGAAAAGCGTCCGTGCCAATCTAGACACGGTTTTGCTCAAGAAAGCCCCAATTGCCATTTTAGCCATTGGGGCTTTTTTGCGCAAAACAGTTCTTCCTTGTCTACACTGGCCCTCTTGAGCAAGTATTCTTGCGCAAGAGGGCTTTTTCCCGAGCGGGAGCGTGAAAATATTTGCGCAAGAAGGACTGATTTTGTACATTACGAAGTCAGTGCTCTTGCACAAATTCAAGCGGCCAGTGTAGACAGCTGGCAAGTTTTTGCGCAAAAGCAAGTGCTTTTGCGCAAACTCTTGCCAGTCTAGATGCACTCATTGTGTTTAGCAAGTAAGAACTATTCACATGAGCAAAAAACAAGAAGTAAATAATGATTATTCCTTAAGCAGGCTGGAGTTGCTTCTGTCTTCCAAGTAGAAATGTTCAAGTAATTTTCCTCTTCTCAAAATATATGGCTGGATGTCTAGTTATTAATAGATTTTTATTATAGATTTGTTTTGTCACACAGCTGGGAATAACTTAAAAAGTTAAGTGGATCAAACAGATGGTCATTTCTGTTTGATATCTCAAATGACTGACAAAAATAGTGCTATATTTATGTATTACATTAGGCCCAAATTTAATGGGAAATCACACGGGTCTGTGATACTGGGCCCCACTGTAAGATCAGGGTCTTAATCAGGAAAAATGAGCAAATTAATCAAATGGCTTTAAAAAGCTAGAAATAGCAAAAACATTGTAATACTGATGGAGTGAATTCATGATCCTACTGAAATCAGTGGGAGTTTAGCCACTGAATTCAATAGAGCCTGTTTTTCATCATTGGATTCTTGCAAAGATTGTGACCTTGCAAAGACCTACAAATGTGCTTAACTTTATACATATTAGAAGTCCCACAGAACTCAAGTGCAATGACTGTTCACATGTGTAAAATTAAGCAAGTATAGAATAAAGACCTGTGTAGTCATTCAGCTTCAACAGGAACATTAGCGACAGAATGGTCTAGTTGTCAGAATACTGAGAACCAGGAGAACTAGACTCTCCTCTCATAACAGCTGCCGTCAGACTGTATGACCTTGAGAAAAAAGTGTCAGTTTCATAATGGGGATATTACCCATCTTTGTAAAGTGCTACATGAAACACAGGGTAGGTAACTCTTAGCACACTCCAGCAAGCTCTACACGGACCAGTTAGTGCACAGCATGGGGGTGCACTTTAGAATTCACATCCCACACCATGCAGACAAGCCCTAAGATGAAAGGCACTGCAGGTATCTGTTGATTGAAATAAGGGGGAAAGTTTCTATTTACTTCAGTTATATCTGATCAGACATATAAAATAATATAATGGATTTTTAGAACAATGGGTCCATACTCTTAGAATTCTCTAGGTGCCACTACAATATAAATTATTACCTTAAATACAAACCAATTGTCATATGAGAGAGGCCTAATTCTGATAAAAAATCACTCCTGTAAGAGTCTTTACTAACACAATTTTATCACAAGGATTGCAGAATAAATCCTAAGGAAGAGGGGTTGTTGACTGAGGACTTCTTGTCAGCGCAGAGATTTCTAATTCTAGGAAGCTTGATTTTTAACATCTAATGCTTTGGAGTAGTAATGAAATACTCACAATAAACCACTTCTGGTTTCTTCCTTCAGATCACCCAGTTAAAGATTGAAAACAATCCCTTTGCTAAAGGATTTAGAGGTAGTGACGATATGGAGCTACACAGAATGTCAAGAATACAAAGGTAAAATCTTTATACATGCAATGTGAAAATATTTATTGCCATTGCAGCAATTTGCCTCATACACATTACTTTAGTTTATATCAAATTCAGCCCTCAATTCCACAAGCATTTATGTGTATGCTTAACTTGGTGAAAAAAAAACCCATCAAGACTGAATATAGAAAAGGAGAAGAAGTGACTTGATCACAGGGAGAAGATTTCTAATATCAGGGTTCTTTAATCTAGTAGGCAAAGCAGAACAGGAGCAAATGGCTGGAAGCTGAAGCCAGACAAATTCAGACTAGAAATAAAGTGCAAATTTTACCCAGGAAGATAATTAACCACTGGAACAACTTAAATAGGGACATGATGGATTGTGATGGAGATTGGATGCCTGGCTAAAAGAGCTGCTTTAACTCAACCACAAGCAATTGGACTAGATGCAGGAATCACTGGCTCTTTGGCCTGTGTTATTCAGGTCAAACTTCTGTGGTGTTCAACACACTAGCCACATGTGGCTACTTGGCCGGTTGAGTGTGGCTAGCGGGCTTGAACAATGTGGCTATTTGGCTGGTTGAGTGTGTCTAGTTCGCTATAGCACAGAACTGGTTGGACACCACAGGGATGATCACAATGGTTCCTTTCAGCCTTAAAATTTAAGATTCTATGAACCTCATTCATTCCATTGCACTCAGAACTCTCATGTGTAAAGTTTCTCACATGTGCAAGCACTAGTAGGGTCAGGGCTTTTAACGGCTATGTAAATTATACAGCTAGGGAACCAATAATGTTGCAAACACTTATACATGTGCTTAATCTTACTCAACTGGACAAACTTCCTCATAGGTGCAAGGGTTTGTAGGCTCATGTGCAACAGAGCCAAACATTAAAAAAACACCGTATTATCTTCTGAATCCACCTTTGTGATAAGCAGACTGTGTCCTGCGATCTCTTATCATATAACCTTTCTTTTAGTACAGTGAAAAATGAAATAGCTTTTCCTTACTTACTCCTACCTCCTTTTAAAACTGACAAGTTTTTGCTGTTCAGTTACCCTATAACCTTGGTGAATGAAGTCTTGAAATTGTACATTCGTTAATATTTTTTCCTGGGGGTGAAACACTATAAAGACTATTAGAAAAACTTCAAGCCAGATAGAAGTCATGGCACATAGCCATGCTGAGCTGGTGTTAAAGTGAGTCAATAGTTTTATGCAAACCACCTGTGGTTGTGGTGGTTTTAGTGAAAAGAAACTCTTGGAAATACAAGCAGTGGGAACTGGAGTAGTTGAAAGGGTTAAGATACACAGTGCCAACTCTACAGAATATTTTCTGATACTTCGTTTGCTTCCTAAATAACTTACCATATGGCAGAGGATATAGAAAAGAGAAGGGTGGAATAAGATTGTTGTTTTGAAATGAAGAATTATTCATGACCATTTCCTAAAGGACACTATAAGAGAGGAGTGACCTGATTTTTCTGGTTTGTGTGTGTATGTGTAAAACAGTTTTCAAAATTCATTGGTCAGATGCATAACTGAGATAAATAGATATAGCTTCACTGACTTCAATGGAGTTGCATCCATTTCTGCCAGCTGAGAGCATAGCAATAACAAGTTAACCGTGGATCGCTGTTCCCGGCCAATGGGAGCTGTGGGAAGGGGCATGGACCAGGACAACATTTCCCTCAGCTCCCATTGGCCAGGAATGGCAATCTGCGGCCAACGGGAGCTTCAACCGGTCATACCTGCGGAGGCACAGGTAAATAAAGCACTGTCAGTCTGCCAGGGACTAACCCTTGTGAGCCATGTCTAGCTTACTGCCCACCCCTGGTATAGACTGATCTTTAGTGTTGCTACTTATTATAAAAAGGAGCTGAAAATATGTAAAAATAGGCCACTAGAAATCAGTGACCTAAGATCCTCCTAGGTTAATGATCATCTCACTGGGTAATGTAGCCATGGATACAATTACTTTCTCACACTGAAGGAAAGGCAGTGCTATCTTCTTCTAGTTAGAGCTCAGTTCTGTTTTGTTTTAAATACTTGTCTGTGGTTATTGCAGAAGGGCATTTAATATACAGAAGATCCAGTAGAACCAAAACACAGTTTGCAAAGCCATGATGAAGCACAGGACAAACAGGGACCATCAGCTGCTTCTGGATTCCTGGTTCTCTGGCAGGGTCTCTGCTGGCACTAGTCACCATATTACAGAAGGTTGGAATCCTAAGGAATCATACCCCAGCTGAGGATCTACCTCAGCACAGAACTTCCTGCCCCAGAAATGTCCCCCAGTACCAAGGTGGGAGGGCAGAAGGTGCAGTGACACTAAATAAGGGGACTTCTCAGCTCCCCGGCATCTTTGAACTACCAGAGTGGCAGAAAGAGGACCAAAAGGGGAGAATCCAGTCCATTGGGTTTAACACTTCTGAAGTTGGTCTGAGTTTTGACATTCAGATCAGTGGGAGCAGGACAGGCAAAACACCATCACTGTGAGCATTTATCTCTCTTCCTTGTGGGCACCCTTAGAAAGGAGTATAAAGCAGTCCTCTGTCTTGAATTACCCTGTCTCTGCCGGGGTGACCTCTTCAGTCAGGTGAAACATGTTGGCAGTGCCACTGTTATGTGTGATCTGTGCAGCCAATATTATCCTTTCCATGGTAAACAATGTAGGACGGGAATCTGAAAACCATTGCAGTCTTTAGGGACCTGGAGACTTACAGGGTGTCCTGGATACCAGGAGAGGAATGGGGGCTGATGGAGATGCAGAGTGGCAGAATGTATGTGTGTAGGGGGATGCTACATTCCAAAGCCAGCAATGGGCCTAGGTCCATGGGAATATGCAGCAGGATCTCTGTAGATCTCAGGCTCTTCGTAGAGAGCTTCTCCCTCTGATTCTGGACTCTCCAAAGGGCTCCCGACCACACACCATGGGAAAAGCTCAGCTTACCACACTTTCCCATTCTTTTATGCTCCACAGCTGTCTGTATTCTGTTGAGCCCCCATCTACAGTGGGGACTGGGGGTCTATAGCAGAATCATGCTACTTTGAGTAGCATTAATATCCAAGGTCATTTGGTGCAAATTCACCATTTGGGGAAAGGAATACACTTTTATCCTGGTACTCCCCCCTCCTCCCTGGACATGCACATTTTTCTAGCCAGTCTATCAGCCACATGGATGTTTTAGATGATAGGGAGCTGTCAGCTGTGTAGAACATGTGTGTGTATGAGTTTGTGAGAACAAACTGCCTTCCTCTCTGCATGGCACCTCCATTGGTTTGGTCTCCTCCACATACGCAGTAGAAGTCAGCACATAGGCCTGTCCAAGTAAAAGACAACACCTTTCAGCAGCTGGTAACTCATCTGCAAAGAACAGACTAGGTCTGTAGTGAGATCCAAATTCACAGGCCTCGGATACAGATGTGCCTTTCTCTCCATTAGCAACAGGACTATTCATGGTCATGTCAGTTGCATATATACTTTAGGAGTAAATACCTTGTGAGATCAAATCTGTTACTTTCATAGTAAGAAAAGGAAAGAGAGTGTTTGCCTGCTGCATAATGCTGAAATTCAAAACCTGTTCAAGTGAAAATATGTCATTTTACTGCTTGGACCTCCCACAGTGGTCTTGGGTGCACATTTTGCCCTAGATCTCCCTGTCAGCGCCAATGAGATTTCAGCTTGGAGATCGAGTGTAGAATGTTCTGCAGCGATCCACAGCAGATTAAATTAAAGCAGAGGCCTGTACTGCACATTACAGAGTAGAAGTTTGACCTTAAACATCTCCATGCATGAGCTAGTAGAGGTGTATTAATACACAATATCTACTGGGTGGTTTTGGTGGGGGAGGGCATGGCATAGAGAGTTCAGATTTTTGTATCTGCAGCTGATAGAATAGAGGGTGGGAAGAGAATTTGAGAGTTCAGGGCTGAAGCAGAGTAAAAATTCTTTTAAGGCCCCTCATTTTGAGTCTTTTGCTGAGCACCTACAGCTCATGTTGACTTCAAGTGCTTCTGAAAATCAAGTCCTAATTGCCATTCAAACCACTTCCATTGCTTTTAGTTTTACATTTGGGAAGCTCTTGTTTGGAGAAAAGATTATCTGAAAGCAATGATTTAAAGGGGTATCACTGGCCTTTATAATGTGTGACAAAGATCTAGAATGGGGCATATAACAAACAAAAACCCAACCCCACAATAGAAAATGCTTGGCATTACATAGGTTTCCTCTAATGGAGATAAAAGGGACATATTTTGCTTTCATTAGTGTAAATCCAGAGTAACTGCATTGGTTTCAAAGCTACACCTGGATATATGTTGGTGTAACCAAAAGCAGAATCTGGTTCAACATCTATCATGGCTGTGTCTAGATTTTACCTTTCGGCTACGTCTGCACTGGCATGATTTTCCGGAAATGCTTTTAACGGAAAAGTTTTCCGTTAAAAGCATTTTCGGAAAAGCGCGTCTAGATTGGCAGGACGCTTTTCCGCAAAAGCACTTTTTGCAGAAAAGCATCCGTGGCCAATCTAGACGCACTTTTCCGCAAAAAAACCCCGATCGCCATTTTCGCGATCGGGGCTTTTTTTCAGAAAACAAATCTGAGCTGTCTACAGCTCAAAAAAGACTTTTGCCCGAACGGGAGCAGCATAGTATTTCCACAAAAGCACTGACAATCTTACATGAGATCGTCAGTGCTTTTGCAGAAATTCAAGTGGCCAGTGTAGACAGCTGGCAAGTTTTTCCGCAAAAGCAGATGATTTTGCGGAAAAACTTGCCAGTCTAGACACAGCCTTCTAGAACAGTTTACAGAACTAAATGGGGAGATGTCCCTTGGTTTGTGAGGAATGAGGATCAATATGGATCAAAAGGTAGTGCCATGAGTCCAAACTGGCACAGCTGAGACATGCACATCAGTGTGTGTTCTGATGAGATTTTGGGGTGAATCTGTGGAGTCACCAACAAGTGTCTGCTCAGGATGGCATGCTAACACCAAATCTGCTTGCTAGGTCTAATACAAGTTACTACCATTGCAATTCTATTTGCATTTTCATTTCTCATGCTCTGTCTCAATGAAAACTCAGCAGATCCATGCACCACCTTAGACACTTGCTAAGAGAAACACCCCCCCCCCCCACCCCACATTAGGGGTTAGCATTACCACTCCAGATGGGGAGATGTTGTTCAGTCACTACTCTGCCAAGTTGACTCCAATAGAAGGTTGCTTGGGTAAGGACTGAATACAAACTGAGGGCCTGATACACATGGTTCATTGATTTCAATGGGATTTGGATCATGTACAGTGTGAGAACTAAGGGTATGTCTACACTACAAATTTAATTCGAACTAACAGCCGTTAGTTTGAATTAACTTTAATAGGGGCTACACATACAAACCGCTAGTTCGAATTTAAATGGAACTAGCGGAGCGCTTAATTCGAACTAGGTAAACCTCATTCTACGAGGCGTAACGCCTAGTTCGAATTCAGGAGTTCGAATTAAGGGCTGTGTAGCCCCTTAATTCGAACTAGTGGGAGGCTAGCCCTCCCCAGGTTTCCCTGGTGGCCACTTTGGCCAACACCAGGGAAACTCTATTGCCCCCCTCCCGGCCCCGGACCCCTTAAAGGGCCACGGTCTGGCTACGGTGCCCGTGCCAGGTGCAAGCCTGCCAGCACCCAGCCAGCAGACCCTGCGCCTGGCACGGCATGAGCCAGCCACCCGATGCCCCCCAGCCCTCCCCCTCTTCCCGGGACCAGGCTGGCAGCTCTCAGGAGCCTGCCCGGGCCCACAACAGGCGGGCGCCCGCCTGGTGTAGTGCGGAGATTGTGGACCTCATCCAGGTTTGGGGGGAGGCCTCCAACGTCCACAATCTCCACACTAGGCACAGGAAAGCGGCCGTCTAGGGCAGGATAGCTGCCAGCCTGGCCACCAAAGGCCACATGCAAACCCAGGAGCAGGTTTGCATGAAAATCAAGTTGGTCCAGTGAGATCCCCGACCCTGAGTCCTGAGCTTAGAACATAAGAAAGGCTACTGGGCTAGATGGACCTTTGGTCTGACCCAGTACGGCCAGTCTGCCGACAGCGGCCAACACTAGGTACCCTGGAGGGGATGGACCGAAGACAATGACCAAGCCATTTGTCTCGTGCCATCCCCTCTCCAGCCTTCCACAAACAGAGGCCAGGGACACCGTTCCTACCCCCTGGCTAATAGCACTCCATGGACCCAACCTCCATGAATTTATCTAACTTCTCTTTAAACTCTGTTCTAGTTCTAGCCTTCACAGCCTCCTGTGGCAAGGAGTTCCACAGGTTGACTATGCGCTGTGTGAAGAAGAACTTCCACTTATTAGTTTTAAACCTGCTGCCCATTAATTTCATTTGGTGTCCTCTAGTCCTTATATTATGGGAACTAATGAAGAACTTTTCTTTATTCACCCTCTCCACACCACTCATGATTTTATAGACCTCTATCATATCCCCCCTCAGTCTCCGCTTTTCTAAGCTGAGAAGTCCCAGTCTCTTGAGCCTCTCTTCATACGAGACCTGTTCCAAACCCCTAATCATTGTAGTTGCCCTTTTCTGAACCCTTTCCAAGGCCAAAATATCGTTTCTGAGGTGAGGAGACCACATCTGTACACAGTACTGAAGATATGGCGTACCATAGTTTGATACTTCCCCCTCCTCCCTCTTCCCCTGGCTTCCCCCTTCCAGCTCCCTCCTCCCAGGTTTCCCCCTCCCCTCTCCCACCCTTTCTCTTCCCCTCTCCCACCTCATTTTCCCAGTCTCCCCAGAGGTTAATCCCCGCCCCCCCCCCAAGTTTTGTTCAATAAAGAGAGTTTCTATTTTTGAACACACGTGTCCTTTATTTTTTACATCAGGAAGGGGGGCTAGGGAGGGTAAGTGGAAGGGGGTGAGGGAGGAATGGGGTACGAGCCCCCGATGGGGAGGACTGGGGGTGGCTCTGTGGGCTCCTCGGGGTGGAAGCTCTCCTGCAGGGACTCCTGGATCCTGACAGCCCCCCGATTGACCCCCCCCCCCAGACGGCAGCCTGCGGTAAGTGCAGCCGGGCTGATGGGCGAGTGCTGTGATGTGCCGAGTGTGGGCACTCAGGGCACTCCAAGCCAGGACTGCTTTGCTGTCCCTCATCAAGGTAGACAAGCAAGTGGGGAACCCTGAGAACTGTCTGTCCGGGGTGGGGGTCGGGTCCCTTTAAGCACAGCCCTCGGCTAGCCTGAGGCAGCAGCTCCACGCTCTAAGTCCTAATCTGATGCCCTGCCGGCACCTGTTCTGGCCAGCCTTAACTTCGGTTCAGGGTCCACTCAATGTGGACATGCTAGTTCGAATTAGCAAAATGCTAATTCAAACTAGTTTTAGGTCTAGATGCACTAGTTCGAATTAGCTTATTTCAAATTAACTAATTCAAATTAAGTTAGTTCGAATTAGTGCTGTAGTGTAGACATACCCTAACACATTAGACCATGTGTACCCATCCAACATGATCTTCAGATACCAGAGTAAGAGTTAGCCAAATCTCCATCAGGAAGGCATGATACCTTCCCCATATACACTTTCAGCAACAGTTAAGACTAGATATTTAGCCTGGGACGGACAGCGGGTCCGCTGAATCCCCCCGGCTCACTGGGGAGCGGGTGATCACACCCAGCTTACCAGCTCCAGGATCGGGAATCCCGCCCGGGGGTTCTGTATGTGTGAAACTGATTGTTCCTTCCTAAGTGGAGCACTTTGCATTTGTCTTTATTGAACTTCATCCTGTTTACCTCAGACCCTTTCTCCAATTTGTCCAGTTCATTTTGAATTATGCCCCCATCCTCCAGAGCAGTCACAACCCCTCCCAGCTTGGTATCATCTGCAAACTTAATAAGCGTACTTTCTATGCCAATATCTAAATCGTTGATGAAGATATTGAAAAGAGCCGGCCCCAAAACAGACCCCTGCGGAACCCCACTTGTTATGCCTTTCCAGCAGGATTGTGACCCATTAATAACTACTCTGAGTACGGTTATCCAGCCAGTTATGCACCCACCTTATAGTAGCCCCATTAAGTTGGATTTGCCTAGTTTATTGATAAGAATAATCATGCGAGACCGTATCAAACACCTTACTAAAGTCTAGGTATACCACATCCACCACTTCTCCCTTAGCTTTCTTTGATAGGATAACGAGTCTTGTGGCTATCAGATTGCTTTGACATGATTTGTTCTTTACAAATCCATGCTGGCTGGTCCCTATCACCTTCCAAGTGTTTACAGATGATATCCTTAATTACTTGCTCCACTATCTTCCCTGGCACAAAAGTTAAACTAACTGGTCTGTAGTTTCCTGGGTTGTTCTTATTTCACTTTTTATAAATGGGCACTAGATTTGCCCTTTTCCAGTATTCTAGGATTTATTTCATCAGTCCCTGGTGACTTGTAGACATCTAACTTTTCTAAGTGATTAACTTGTTCTTTATTTTCTTCTAAACCTACCCCCTTCCCACTAGCATTCACTATGTTAGGCATTCCTACATCAGACTTTTTGGTGAAGACCGAAACAAAGTCATTAAGCATCTCTGCCATTTCCAAGTTTCCTGTTACTGTTTCTCCCTCCTCACTGATCAGTGGGCCTACCCTGTCCTTGGTCTGCCTCTTGCTTCTAATGTATTTATAAAAAGTCTTCTTGTTTCCTTTTATTCCCATAGCTAGTTTGAGCTCATTTTGTGCCTTTGCCTTTCTAATCTTGCCCCTGCATTCCTGTGTTAGTTGCCTATATTCATCCTTTGTAATTTGTCCTACTTTCCATTTTTTATGACTCCTTTTTTATTTTTAGATCATGCAAGATCTCATGGTTAAGCCAAGGCGGTCTTTTGCCGTATTTTCTATCTTTCCTACACAGCGGAATAACTTGTTTTGGGGCCCTTAACAATGTCCCTTTGAAAAACTGCCAACTCTCCTCAGTTGTTTTTCCCTTCAGTCTTGATTCCCATGGGACCTTACCTACCAGCTCTCTGAGCTTATCAAAATCCGCCTTCCTGAAATCCATTGTCTCCATTTTGCTGTTCTCCCTTCTACCCTTCCTTAGAATTGTGAACTCTGATTCCATGATCACTTTCACCCAAGCTGCCTTCCACTTTCAAATTCTCAACCAGTTCCTCCCCATTTGTTAGGATCAAATCTAGAACAGCTTCCCCCCGGTAGCTTTTTCAACCTTCTGAAATAAAAGATTGTCTCCAATGCAGTCCAAGAACTTATTGGATAGTCTGTGCCCCGCAGTGTTATTTTCCCAACATATGTCTGGATAGTTGAAGTCCCCCATCACCACCAAATCTTGGGCTTTGGATGATAGTTGTTTAAAAAAGCCTCATCCACTTCTTCCACCTGGGTAGGTGGCCTGTAGTAGACTCCTAGCATGACATCACCCTTGTTTAACCCCTTTTAGCCTAACAGAGACTCTCAAGACTTCCGTCTACTATGTCCATCTCCACCTCACTCCAAGTGTGTTCATTTTTAATATATAAGACAGCTCCTCCTTTTTTCCCTGTCTATCCTTCCTGAGCAAGCTGTACCCTTACACACTATTGGAATGTTTGTATGGATTATCCCACCAAGTTTCTGTGATGCCAACAGTGTCATAATTGTACTTATTTATTAGCACTTCCAGTTCTTCCTGCTTATTACCCATACTTCTCACATTTGTATATAGGCATCTAAGATACTGATTTGACCTTGCCTCCCAGTTTTGCCCTGATCCTCCATTCTCTCTGCCATTATAGCCCACGCACCCTCCCATTTCCGACCCATCTCCCAGGTCTCCATGTTCTCCACTTACCCGTGGGCTTTGCTCACCTGTCCCCGTCGAATCTAGTTTAAAGCCCTCCTCACTAGGTTAGCCAGTCTGTGTCCAAATAGGGTCTTCCCCCTCCTCGGAAGGTGAACGCCATCTCTGCCTAGCATTCCTTCCTGGAATAGCATCCCATGGTCGAGGAAGCCAAAGCCCTCCTGGCGACACCATCTTCGCAGCCAGGCATTCACCTCCAGGATGCACCTGTCTCTGCCCGGGCCCCTACCTTCGACAGGAAGGATCGAAGAGAATACCACCTGCACTCCAAACTCCTTCACCCGTACTCCCAGAGCCCTGTAGTCACTCTTGATCCACTCAGTGTCACACCTCACAGTATCATTAGTGCCCACATGGATGAGTAGCATGGGGTAGTAGTCAGAGGGCCGGATAATCCTCGACGATGCCTCCGTAACATCTCGGATACGGGCCCCCGGCAGACAGCACCTCCCGAGATGACATGCCAGGGCGACAGATGGGCGCCTCCGTCCCCCTCAGAAGAGTCTCCGACCACCACTACCCTACGTTTCCTATTCGCAGTGGTGGCAGCAGACCTCCCAGCCTTGGGGGTACGAGGCTTCTCCTCCTCCGGTGTAGGGAGTGATTCCTTATCTCCTGTATAAAGAAGTGCATAACGGTTTCCTAGTACCACGGCGGGAGGATTCGGCACAGGGGTGGAGCAGTGCCTGCTGCCAGAAGTAACCAGCTGCCAGTGTCCACTCTGAGCCGTCTCCTCCTGCACCAGTGGTGTGGCCGCAATCCTGTGTACTGGGACAGGTACCTCAGCTATCTCCTCATGAACACGGTCCAGGAATTGCTCGGGGATTTGGGTGCTCCTCAACCTAGCCACCTCCTCCTGTAGCTCTCCCACCTGCTGCCTGAGAGATTCCACCAGCAGGCACCTTTCGCATTGGATGATCTCCCCATCCTGGATATCAGTAAGTGGGAATTGCAAGCCACAGTCCCTGCAAAACCACAGCAGGATCTGGGTAGAGGCATCCATGCTCAGGCACTCTGTCTGGCTACAGGCGCTGGTGGAGGAGACAGAAGCAGTGCTGGCACAGGTGTTGCGGGTCTTCCTGACCATCGTAGGCCTCCCTCTGTCAAACTCCCTCTCAAACTCCCCTGTCTGCAGCCCCCTGTCTGCTTTTTTCCATGTGGCATAAGCCTTCAGTGGGAGTCAGTCACCTCATAGTGTTGTCTGCATTCATGATTTCAGTGTGAATCTCACAATCAAATGGTGTTTGTAAAGCCTCACATCCTGGAGTCATGGGAATACATGAGGCACTCAGATTTTGTTTACATAAAAATATGTGTAGCCCTTATGGCTACACATCTGAAAATGATTTGATTGTCTCTTAATGGCTCAAAACCGAGAAGGCAAATAGAATTAAAAATTAAAAATATATAAACAAAATATTTTATATTTTTTATAATTATTTTAAACCTCTTGATTTTTAAGCTGATCTCATCATTTTAGGGATTTCTGACATGGTTTTTGAAGAGTTGGAGCTGGGAATACTTCTTTATTCCCATGGGTTACTTTGGTACTCACAGCCTAAGTGCACTGGAAGGCATCAAAAACCATTCCTGGCATGTCTGATTTTCTTTTAGGGTAAATCTAGATTGCAAGGATCTATGGGTATGTCTACACTATCACCCTAGTTCGAGCTAGGGTGGTAATGTAGGCAACCGGAGTTGCAAATGAAGCCCGGGATTTGAATTTCCTGGGCTTCATTTGCATAAAGCCGGGCGCCGCCATTTTTAAATGTCCGCTAGTAACAAAATGGAGGAACTAGAGCTATTGGTCCAGGAAGTGAAACCAGATAGGAATAACAGAAACATGGTGGAATACTAGGCATGACTGGAGTACAGGTATTGAAGGGTATGTGCTGTTTAGGAAAGACAGAAATAAGGGTCAAGGTGGTGGAGTCGCATTGTATATCAAAGATAAGGTAGATTGTAAAGAAATAAAAAGTGATGGAATGGAGAAGACAGAGTCTGTTTGGGCAAAAATCACATTGGGGAAGAAAACTATCAGATCCTCCCCTGGGATAGTGCTTGGGGTGTGTTACAGACCACCAGGATCCAATTTGGATATGGATAGAGACCTCTTTAATGAAGTAAATACTCATGGAAACTGTGTAATCATGGGAGATTTCAACTTTCCAGATATAGACTGGAGAACAAGTGCTAGTAATAATAATGGGGCTCAGATTTTCCTAGATGTGATAGCTGATGAATTCCTTCATCAAGTAGTTGCTGAACCAACAAGGGGGGATGCTATTTTAGATTTGGTTTTGGTGAGTAGCGAGGACCTCACAGAAGAAATGGTTGTAGGGGACAACCTTGGCTCGAGTGATCATGAGCTAATTCAGTTCAAATTAAATGGAAGGATAAACAAAAATAAATCTGAGACTAGGGTTTTTGATTTCAAAAGGGCTAACTTTAGTAAATTAAGGAAATTAATTAGGGAAGTGGATTGGACTAAAGAAATTATGGATCTTGAGGTGGAGGAAGCCTGGGATTATTTTAAGTTAAAGTTGCAGAAGCTGTCAGAAACCTGTATCCCTAGAAAAGGGAAAAAATGTATAGGCAGGTGTGTTAGACCAAGCATCTCAGAGAGGTGATTAAGAAAAAGCAGAAAGCATATAAGGAGTGGAAGATGGGAGGGATCAGTAAAGAAAGCTACCTTATTGAGGTTAGAGCATGTAGGGACAAAGTGAAAAAGGCTAAAAGTCAGGTAGAGTTGGACCTTGCAAAGGGAATTAAAACCAATAGTAAAAAGGTTTTATAGCCATATAAATAGGAAAAAAAAAAAAAGAGTAGGACCGCTAATTACTAAGGATGGAGTGGAGGTTAAGGATAATCTAGGAATGGCCCAATATTTGAAAAAATACTTTGCTTCAGTCTTTAATGAGGCTAATGAAGAGCTTAGGGATAATGGTAAATTAACAAATGGGACTAAGGCTATGGAGGTAGATATTACCATATCTGAGGTAAAAGCCAAACTTGAACAGCTTAATGGGAGTAAATCAGGAGGCCCAGATAATCTTCATCCAAGAATATTAAAGGAACTGGCACATGAAATTGCAAGTCCATTAGCAAAATTTTGTAATAAATCTCTAAACTCAGGGGTTGTACCATTTGACTGGAGAATTGCTAATATAGTTCCGATTTTTAAGAAAGGGGAAAAAAAGCAACCCGGGTAACTACAGGCCTGTTAGTTTGACATCTGTAGTATGCAAGATCTTGGAAAAAATTTTGAAGGAGAAAGTAGTTAGAGACATTGAGGCTAATGGCAATTGGGACAAATTACAACATGGTTTTACAAGAGGTAGATCGTGCCAAACCAACCTGATCTCCTTCTTTGAGAAAGTAACAGATTTGTTAGATAAAGGAAATGCAGTGGATCTAATCTACCTCGACTTTAGTAAGGCATTTGATACAGTACCACATGGGTAATTATTGGTTAAATTGGAAAAGATAGGGATTAATATGAAAGTTGAGAGGTGGATAAGCAACTGGTTAGAGGGGAAACTACAGCGGGTCATATTGAAAGGTGAACTGTCAGGTTGGAGGAAGGTTACTAGCAGAGTTCCTCAGGGATCAGTTTTGGGGCCAATTTTATTTAATCTTTTTATCACTGACCTTGGCACCAAAAGTGGAAGCATCCTGATAAAATTTGCAGATGACATAAAGTTGGGAGCTATTGCCAATTCAGAAAAGGATCAGGATATCATACAGGAAGATCTGGATGATCTTGTAAATTGGAGTGATAGCAATAGGATGAAATTTAATAGTGAGAAGTGTAAGGTTATGCATTTAGGGATTAATAACAAGAATTTTAGTTATAAGCTGGGGACACACCAGTTGGAAGTAATGGAGGAGGAGAAGGACCTAGGAGTCCTGGTTGATCACAGGATGACTATGAGCCCCCATTGTGACATGGCTGTGAAAAAGGCTAATACGGTCTTGGGATGTATTAGGCGAGGTATTTCCAGTAGGGATAAGGAGGTGTTAGTGCCATTATACAAGGCATTGGCGAGACCCCATTTGGAATACTGTGTGCAGTTCTGGTCTCCCGTGTATAAAAAGGATGAATTCAAACTGGAACAGGTACAAAGAAGGGCCACTAGGATGATCCGAGGAATGGAAGACCTGTCTTATGAAAGGAGACTCAAGGAGCTTGGCTTGTTTACCTTAACCAAAAGAAGGCTGAGGGGGGACATGATTGCTCTCTTTAAATATATTAGAGGGATAAATGCCAGGGAGGGAGAGGAATTATTTAAGCTCAATACCAATGTGGACACAAGAACAAATGGATAGAAGGTGGCTAGTAGGAAGTTTAGACTTGAGATTAGACGAAGGTTTCTAACCATTAGAGGAGTGAGGTTCTGGAACGGCCTTCCAAGGGAAGTAGTGGGGGCAAAAGATCTATCTGGCTTCAAGATTAAACTAGATGGGTTTATGAAGGGGATGGTTTGATGAGATAATGAATGGTCAATTAGTTACCAAGATCATGTTACCAGTGGTAAATAGGTCAATGGAGGGATGATAGGAGTTACTATAGAGAACTTTCTGGGTGTCTGGCTGGTGAGTCTTGCCCACATGCTCAGGGTTTAGCTGATCGCCATATTTGGGGTCGGGAAGGAATTTTCCTCCAGGGTAGATTGGCAGAGGCCCTGGAGGTTTTTCACCTTCCTCTGTAGCATGGGGCACAGATCACAGCTGGAGGATTCTCTGCATCTTGGGGTCTTCCAAGTATTTGAAGGCTTCAATATCTGAGATATAGGTGAGAGGATTATTCTAGGAGGGGGTGGGTGAGATTCTGTGGCCTGCACTGTGCAGGGGGTCAGACTAGATGATCATAATGGTCCCTTCTGACCTTAAAGTCTATAATAATGAATTTTCAAATGGCATTTAGTGCATTGCTAAATGATGCCTTTTCCTGTCCCATGAAGGCACATTTGAGATGACATTGGGTCCAGGGAACACTTTCCCCCAGCCTATGTATATACATATGCCTCCTCTAATGAGACGGCCTCCTAGAATATGTGTGTTGTTAGGCCCTGACCTTGCAGACATAGGCCTGGGTAACTTTACCCATTGGATTTGTTGGGATTTTTGTGGTACCCAATGGCAACCATATGAGTCGGGTGTTTGGCAGAATCAAGAGTCTTTGACATGGTGTTCAATTTAAAGCTTTATTCAATGTGCACAAAGAGAGAGAACCCCAGTACAAAACCAGCCAGGCTCTCGGAGGGGCAAGTCCCCTCCTCCGTATAGAGTGGTTGCTCTACACGAACCTTTGTCCAGTCTCATCACATGCTTTACACTCAGCATAACTGATCATGTTGAACATTCCCATAGATAAACCTGTTTACCACATACCTGTGCCTTGACCCTCCATCTACTGAACTCACCCTTCCCTCAGACACTCTCTGGGTATGTCTACACTACCCCCCTAGTTCGAACTAGCGGGGTAATGTATGTATACCAAACTTGCTAATGAAGCCCGGGATTGGAATTTCCCGGGCTTCATTAGCATAAAGCCGGCGCCGCCATTTTTAAAAGCCGGCTAGTGCGAACCCCGTGCCGCACGGCTACACGCGGCACGGGCTAGATAGTTCGGAATAGCTTGCTAGTCCGAACTATCTGTACGCCTCATGGAACAAGGCGTACAGATAGTTCAGAATGGCTTGTTAGTCCAAACTATCTAGCCCGTGCCGCGTGTAGCTGCACGGCACAGGGTTCACACTAGCCGGCTTTTAAAAATGGCGGCGCCAGCTTTATGCTAACAAAGCCCGGGAAATTCCAATCCCGGGCTTCATTAGCAAGTTTGGTATACATACATTACCCCGCTAGTTCAAACTAGGGGGGTAGTGTAGACATACCCTCCAAGAACAAAGAGAAGATGTTCTAAAAACTGATTAACTACTCAAGGGGGTGGGGGAGGTGAGCTCGGCAGATTTCCTTGCATGTACTGTGGCAGAGTCAGTCCCACTGCTGGGCTCCCGACCCCTACTCGGCCCACTGTCCCATAATCTAAGAGTCACAGAACATGGCCAACTTGCCTTGGTTTGGGGACCTGCTGTCTCCTTGTAGTCTTTGCTGCTCTTTCAGTTCCACTTGTTTTCTTCTCAGGTATCTGTCTCATTCTCCAAATGCCTCCTTAGTTCTCCACAATCTTTCACAACTCCCCAAACTACTTTTCAACTTTCCTCTCCTCTCCCCCCTACCCACAGGGAGGGTTCTTAAATAGGCCTCCAAGCAGCCCCACTCAGTTTCACCTGGGCCTTAATTGATTTTGTAGCTGCCCTGTCCCAGCTGCCCCTAATTAGCCAGGATTGCTGACTCTCTGCCTCCTTCCCCTTCCATCAAGCTCTGGAACTGGCTGCACCCCCCAGGTCTGTCTCCTGACTGGAGTGGAAAAGGAACCCCTCTTCCATTGAGCACGGCAGGCTGCTGGTCTGGGCTTGTTGTGCTTTTTCCTTCCCTGCACCCCTTCCCTCCACCTTTTGGGAGGGGTGTGTGGGGGGGCCACTGGGGTTGTGGCAGGCAGGCCCTGGCTACATTCTGGGCCAGGTCTCCTCTTCTTTCTTTCTGCCTGCTCTGTCTGCAGGCAGCCTTTCCCCACCCCTCAGCTGGCTGCAGGAGCTGCTGGGGGTGTGAGGGTGGACAGGGGGGACTTTGCTGCCTCACCCTGGTGGGGGGAGCGGGACCCCCTATTTTCCATCTTTTTGGGGACTGTCTGGCCCCTTTTTTCACAGTTGCAGGCCTGAACTTCACCGTTCCTGCAGCTGCTGCTCCCTCTGGAGTGGAGGAGGTAAGGGGGCTGCTTTACAGCAACTCCTGGGGTTCTTAATTCCCCTCCACAAGTTGGGGGGGGGGGAGTGTTTGTGAGGGGCCTCTTGCCATCTGGGCCCCTAGGTGGCAGCTGGCACAGCTTTTGTGGGGTGCTGGGACTGGGGGTGGTTCCCTCTGCTCCCTGCTGTCTCCCCTGCATTTCTGCTGCTGCTCCCTCCCCAGCCTCAGGTGCTGCAGGGGTCATCTCCTTCCTTGGCCCCACTGCTTGCCTCCCCGCCCCTCCCTTGCTCTGGTGGGTCCTGCAGCAGGTACAGAGAGCCTGCCACTCAGGTGCCCGTGGGCACACTAGCTTCCTTCCCCCCCCCCCCACCCCGGCCTGAAGTATCTTGCTGCCCTCCTGCTTTCTTGAGCAGGCCCCTTCGCACAGCCTGCATCCCCTCTCCTCTACCCGTGTGCCCATGCCCCCTCTGTCATCTCGTTCGGCGCCTGAGCCTCCCACTCTTCTTTAGTTACCCCCCCCCCCACACACACACCGTTTCACTTCCCACATGCCTTTCAATGATTGACCCTCTCACATTCCCAGGGCAGCCGGAGGAGCCGCTCTTACCGTCCTGTGCTGGGAGCTGTATTCCTTACTCCTTCCGTTTTCCCCTTTCTGAACAGTCGCCCTCCACCCCACTTCCAGCCTAGTGGGGGGGAGCGGTGAACCTCCTTCCTCCCCTCCCTCTCCCTCCTTGTTCCCTCCCCTGGTGTTTTTGGTCCTCCCCTAATTGTTTGTTTGTCCTTCCTTCCCACCTATAACCACAATGGAGGGGCTGTCCAGCGACACCCCTGCCAGACCTTCCCCACCCCTCCCTAAAAACAAGAACCCCTCTGAGGCTGCCGGGCCCCCCGTCACTATGGTAGAGGGGGCGAAAATGGACGAGGACCCCGGGGCCTCGACCGCTTCTGCCGCGGCACCTCCAGTCACCTCTAAAGAACTTCCCCTGAAGGGTAGGAAGGGCCGGGGGACCAAGAAGGGCAAGAGCCCCGCCCGGAAGGCAAAACCTCCTGAGGCGAGGGCTCACTCCCCGGCCGCGACCCATCTGCTGGCCGCGGCCCCCCCTCCTTCCCGCTCCCCTGTTCCTTCCACCAGCTCTGGGGGCAACGATGTCCTGGGCCCCAGGGCGTACGCCCAGGTAGCCGCCACCCTCCCACCTGCCGGCTCCCAAGCCGCCTCCCGGAATACCATCCCCGGCGGCCGCGGCCCCTTTCCCACCCTGACCAGGAGGCACGGGGTCCGTTGTCTCTTGGTGGCGGCCTCGCCCCACGTGGAAACCTACGTGCGGGCGTTGGCACGCGTGGTGGGGCCCGCGGCCGTGGTGGCGGCCTCTAGGATGTTTGGGAAGGTGGTATTCTTCCTGGCCTCCGAGGGCCCCACCCAGGAGGCAGTGGAAAGGGCTTTGGCGGTGGGGGGCGTCCACGTTCCCCTCGAGCCTTTGGAGGATCTGGGCGTACGGGTGGTTTTGTCCTCCGTTCCTCCCTTCCTCCCCAATGCCGCCCTACTGCCTTTCCTCTCCACCCTGGGGAGGCCTCTGTCAGTCCTGAGTCCCCTTCCTCTGGGCTGCAAAGATCCTACCCTCCGCCACGTCCTCTCCTTTCGCCGGCAGGTACAAAGCCAACTACCTCCAGCAGGACGTGGCGGAGAAGCCCTCGAAGGGTCATTTCTGGTGCCCCATCAAGGGGCCCGGTACCGGGTGTACTACACCATGGGGGAGGCCCGGTGTTTTCTCTGTCGGGCGACGGGGCACGTCCGAAGGGACTGTCTCCTGGCCCAGTTTGGAGAGGCACCCGGGACCCCCGACGCCCAGGAGGGCACCGGCCCTACCATCGCCGGTGGCCCTGACGGTCCGGACCCTGGGGTCGCCCCTCCTCCAACCGTGACCGTCGTCAATCCCGCTTGGGTTCCGCAGGGCCCAGACGAGCGTCCGGGTGCTGTTGCTGCCACCGCCAAAAGCGGCAAGGCCGGGCCCGCGGAGGAGAGGGCGGCGGGGTCAGTGACGGGACTCGGGCAGGACCTGCCTCGGGGGGAGGCATCCCTTTCCCCTGCTGCCCAGCCCTCATCTACCCTTGCCCTCCTACCAGCGCCCTTGTCCCCTGGCTCTTCCTCCAATCAGGGCCAGCCCCCTTCTTCCGAGGGATGGGAGCTTACAACAGGGAGGCGCCGAAAGCGTGCTCGGCATTCCACCCCGCCCACTGAGGAGGAGGACAACCTCCCTGCACCTATGGGGATGGACGCTGAAACCGTCCCACCCTCTGAGCCCTCGAACGATTCACAGCACCGCGAAGCGGTTGAGGTGACCGCGGCGGTTGCGGGAGAGGTGAACACCTCCCTCCCGGGGTCCCTGCAAGAGGGGGCATCTGTGGAGGATGCTCCCACTGTTCCCACCTCCGTTGAGGGGGCGGCCGTTGACCTTGCCACCGACAAAGATCACCATCTGGTGGCGGGCAGCGGGCTCGCCTTCCTCTCTCAGGAGGTGGAGGCTTTGGGGCTGACCCTGGCTGCCTCAGAGGGGGATCATCAGGTCCTGGAAGGACAACAACCGACCTCTCCTTCCCCTTCCAACTCGCTGCTATCCCTTCTCCCTGCCTCTGAGTTGCCCCAGGGTGCGACCGTCTGCCCGGCCATCGGCAGCGTTTTGGCCGCGGCCGCCGAAACCCTTGAGGCTCTCAGCGAAAGGGAGGTCCCGTTAATATCCGTCACCCCCCGTGCTGAGGCCTCTGGTGCTGCACTCTCTGTGGCACTGGAGCCCAACACTGGGGAGAGTACCACTACCCCTACCGTTGCCACCGATTCTCTGCCCTGCAAGGAGGCACCGCATCCCGATGCCTCCTTTGCTGAGGCTTCTCGCCCACCTCCTTCTCCTGATCCCTGTTCCACCCCCCTCCCAACTGAGCTTCCCGCCCCTCTTCCTCCTCCCCCCCATCCTTGTCTCTTCCCCAATCCTCCACCGCTTCTTCCCCCTACCCCTCTTCCTCGTCTCCCTCCCTTTCCTGAACTCTTCTCTTCCCCTTACTCTGTTACTGCCGCCCCTGGGGTTGCCACGTTTACTCTAGACGTTGGCCCCCGGGAGGCGGTCTTCATTTCTCCTGCTCCCAGCACGTCTGGGGCCGGTCTCCCTCCGCCACTGTCCTCCCAGCAGGGACCTCAGACACCCCGCAACCTGGTGTCGATGGGTCACGGGACTCAGGGAGAGGTCTGGCCCCAAGGCGTTGGAGGGCCCGAGGCCCCGATGCCAGATGCGCTGAAGGGCGAGATGCGTGATTTCTTGGAAGACATCCGAGGCTCTAAGAACAAAGTCGCTCTCGCCCTTCAGCGCTGGGGAGATTTTCATCTCATCCTACAAATAGTAAGGGCCCTCCTAGGGGAGGGTAAAGGGACCGGGCGGCGGGAGGCCGCGGCTTACCAGCGGGTCCGCAGCTTCCGTGACGCCCTTCTTACCTTTGGGCACGGTCACGGTTTGCTGCGAGGCCCAACGGGGGCCGCTGGCACTTCCGCCAAGAAGGATCTTCCCCAGCCCTCTCGATGCCGGCGCTCATCATTGCCACTCTAAACACCCGGGGCTGCAGGTCCAGCCTCCGTAGGTGTCAGGTACTCTCCTTCCTTCGGAAGGGGAGGTACTCTGTCGTATTCCTCCAGGAGACCCACGCGGCTCTGGCCGCAGAGGCTAGCTGGCAGCTGGAGTGGGGGGACAGGGTTTATTTCGGCCACCTGTCGGCCCGTCAAGCCGAGGTGGCTACCCTGTTCTCCCCAAACTTGCAGCCCGAGGTGCTGTGGACCGCCGAGGTCGTGCCTGCTACATCTCCGGATTCGGATAGAGGGGCTGATATTAAATCTTGTCAACATCTACGCCCCGTCATCCGTCTCGGAGAGGCTCCGCTTCTATCAGCGGGCGTCTGCCTTCCTCGGCTCTTTGGATCCTGGCGAGTGCCTGGTTCTGGGCGGGGACTTCAATTGCACCCTCGAGGACCGGGACCGTACGGGGCCCGAGCAGTGCCCGGCTGCCGCGGACGTCCTCAGGGAGATAATAGACCATCACTCCCTGGTGGACGTCTGGCGTGACCTCCACCTGGGTGAGGAAACGGTTTTTACCTACGTCCAGGTGGTGGGTCATCGGTCTTTCCAATCCCGGTTGGACCGCATTTATCTGTCTCGCCATCATCTCTTCTGGCATTAGGCCGTCCCCGTTCTCGGACCACCATTTAGTGGCTGTGAAGGCCTCTCTTTCTTCGGAGAGGCCGGGGCCGGCCTACTGGCATTTCAAGAACAGCCTGCTGGAGGATGTGGGCTTTGTAGCATCCTTCCGGGAGTTCTGGCTGGCCTGACGCGGGTGGCGGTGCGCCTTTCCCTCGGCACGGCAGTGGTGGGATGTGGGGAAGGTGCGCACGCGGCTCTTCTGCCGGGACTACACCCGGGGGGCCAGCCGGCGGAGGGATGCGGCCATAGAGCAGTTGGAGCGGGAGGTTTTAGAGCTAGAGAGGCGGCTTGCCACCGGCTCCGAGGATCCACCCCTCTGCGGAGCGTACCGGGAGAAGCGGGAGGAACTCCGGGCCCTCGAGGACCTTCGAGCCCGGGGTGCCTTTGTTCGTTCTCGTATCCATCTCCTTCAGGAGATGGATCGAGGTTCCCGCTTCTTCTATGCCCTGGAGAAAAAGAGGGGGGCTAAAAGACACATCGTCTGCCTTCTGGCAGAGGACGGCACCCCCCTCACGGATCCGGTGGAGATGCGCGAGAGGTCTCGTGCCTTCTACGCCTCTCTCTTCTCCCCGGATCCGACCGACGCCCGCAGGGTTCTCTGGAACGAACTCCCGACGGTCAGCGCGGGCGACCGGGACCAGCTAGAGCTGCCTCTCTCCCTGGCCGAGTTCTCGGAAGCCCTCCGTCTCATGCCCACCAATAAATCCCCGGGCATGGACGGGCTGACCGTGGAGTTCTACCGCGTGTTCTGAGACGTCCTTGGCCCGGACCTTACCAAGGTCTGGGCCGAGTCCTTGGAGAGCGGGGTCCTCCCTTTATCGTGCAGGCGAGCCGTGCTTGCCTTGCTGCCCAAGAAGGGGGACCTCCGCGATCTGAGGAACTGGTGTCCCGTCTCGCTCCTCAGCACGGACTATAAAATCGTTGCCAAAGCCATCTCCCTAAAGCTAAAATCTGTGCTGGCGGACGTGGTTCATCCAGACCAGACCTACACCGTCCCGGGCCGAACCATCTTCGACAACCTCTTTCTGGTCCGGGATCTCTTAGAGCTCGGGTGTAGGGACGGTCTGTCGTTCGCCCTCCTGTCCTTGGATCAGGAGAAGGCGTTCGACCGGATGGACCACGGGTACCTCCTGGGCACCCTGCGGGCCTTCGGCTTCGGGCCCCATTTTGTGGGGTTTCTCCAGGTGCTGTATGCCTCCGCAGAGTGCTTGGTCAAGCTCAACTGGACCCTGACCGCACCGGTCAGCTTTGGGCGGGGAGTACGTCAAGGCTGTCCGCTGTCGGGCCAGCTCTACGCTCTGGCCATGGAGCCCTTCCTCCGTCTCCTTTGCAAGAGGTTGACGGGGTTGGTGCTCCGTGAGCCGGAGACGAGGCTGGTCCTGTCGGCGTATGCTGACGACGTGCTCCTCGTGGTCCAGGACCCGGGAGACCTGGCGCGGGTGGAGGCTTGCCAAGCCGTTTACTCGGCGGCCTCCTCCGCCCGGGTCAACTGGGTCAAGAGCTCTGGCCTGGTGGTAGGGGCTGGCTGGCAGGCGGGCTCCCTCCCACCCGCGCTTCAAGCCGTCCGGTGGAGCACGGGTCCGCTGCTCTATCTCGGCGTGTTTTTCTCTGCCACGCATCCCTCTCTGTCGGAGAACTGGCAAGGTTTAGAGGCCAGGGTGGTTGAGCGGTTGCAGAGGTGGACGGGATTGCTCCGGTGCCTCTCCCTGCGTGGGAGGGCACTAGTACTTAACCAATTGGTCCTATCCATGCTCTGGCACCGTCTCAGCACCCTGGTCCCGCCCCCGGGTTTCCTGGCCCGTATCCAGCAGCTGATGCTGCGGTTCTTCTGGCCAGGACTGCATTGGGTCCCTGCAGGGGTTCTCCATCTTCCCCTGGAGGAGGGAGGGCAGGGCCTGACGTGTTTGCGCACGCGGGTTCGTGTCCTCCGCCTCCGGGCCCTGCAGAGACTCCTCTTTGATGCAGGTAGTCCGGCGTGGAGCACGTTTGCGCACGCCTTCCTTCGCCGCTTCCGAGGGCTCCGATATGACCGGCAGCTCTTTTATTTGAGAGGTCTTCCGCGAGACCTCTCCGGGCTGCCGGCCTTCTACCAGGACCTCCTCCGCACCTGGAAGCTGCTTGCGGCGACCAGGTCCTTGGGAGCAGACCTCCTCGCGGAGCCCCTGCTACACAACCCCCATCTACGTGTGCAGGTGGCGGAGTCTCCCTCGGCGTGCCGGAGGTTGGTCCTGGCAGAAACCACCAGAGTCGGAGACCTCCTGGACTACCGCCGGGGAGACTGGGTGGATCCTCGGGTGCTCGCCCAACGCAGGGGGCTCTCCACCCTACGTACTCCCCGGCGCGTACTTCAGGAGGTGAAGGACGCTTTGCTGCCCACTGCTCGGGTTTACCTCGAAAAGGTCCTGCGAGAGGGTGCACCCCGCCCACCCCTCACCCCCAGCCCTCCCGAACTCTCCATCGGCCCCAAGCCCTGTGTACCTTCCCGACTGCCTCCCCCTCGTCATCTTAGCCGGCTGCACGCGATGCAGCCGGTCCCCTTCTGAACCGCGCCAAAGAGTCACCTGTACACGCTCGTGCTTCACACGCTCCACTTCCCCACCCTCGTGTCCCGCCCAGACACCAAGTGGCGGGACCTCCTACCACCAATAGAGGGTGGGGAGCCCCGGTGGGCCAGCCTCTATTCGACCTTGGTCCCACGGCCCACCGGGGACATCTGCTGGAGAATCCTGCATGGCGCGGTGAGCACGGGCGTGTACTTGGCGCGGTTCAACCCCACCCCCGACACGTGCCTCTTCTGTGGCGTGAGGGAGACGCTGGCGCACATCTACATCGAGTGCGCCATGCTACAGCCCCTCTTTCGGCTCCTCCAGAACCTCCTCTTGCGGTTCTGGCTGCACTTTTCCCCCCACTTATTAATTTACGCACATCCCATCCGTGGCCCCACAAAGTTGCGGGACCTCCTGGTCAACCTCCTCCTAGCGATGGCCAAATTGCGAGTGCCTGGTCCTAGGCGGGGACTTCAATTGCACCCTCCAGGACCGGGACCGTACGGGGCTCGAGCAGTGCCCGGCCGCCGCGGACATCCTCAGGGAGATAATAGACCATCACTCCCTGGTGGACGTCTGGCGAGACATCCCCCTGGCCGAGGAAACGGTATTTACCTACGTCCAGGTGGTGGGCCGTCGGTCTTTTCACTCCCGGTTGGACCACATTTATCTATCTCGTCGTCATCCTCTTCCGGGCCCGCTCCTCAGAGCCTGCATTCCCCTCTCCTCTTTTCATGTGTTGATAACCCCCTTTGTCATCTTGTTTGGCGCCTGAGCCTCCCACTCTCCTTTAGGGTATGTCTACACTACAAAGTTAATTCGAACTAACGGATGTTAGTTCGAATTAACTTTGATAGGCGCTACACAAGCGCTCTGCTAGTTCGAACTTAATTCGAACTAGCGGAGCGCTTAGTTCGAACTAGGATTAGTCCTCGTAGAATGAGGTTTACCTAGTTCAAACTTACTAGTTCGAATTAAGGGCTGTGCAGCCCCTTAATTCGAACTAGTGGGAGGCTAGCCCTCCCCAGGTTTCCCTCGTGGCCACTCTGGCCAAGAACAGGGAAACTCTATTGTCCCCCTCCTGGCCCCGGACCCCTTAAAGGGGCACGGGCTGGCTACGGTGCCCGTGCCAGGTGCAAGTCTGCCAGCACCCAGCTGGCAGACCCTGCACCTGGCACGGCTCAAGCCAGCCACCCGATGCCCTCCATCCCTCCCCCTCTTCCCGGGACCAGGCTGGCGGCTCCTGGGAGCTTGCCCGGGACTGCAAGAGGCGGGCACCCGCCTGGTCTAGTGCGGACATCGTGGACCTCGTCCACAACCTCCGCACTAGGCACAGGAACGTGGCCGTCTAGAGCACGAGAGCTGCCAGCCTGGCCACCCAGGAGCAGGTGTGCATGAAAATCAAGGTGGTCCACTGAGACCCCTGACCCTGAGCTTACAGTGGCCGTACCGGGTCAGACCAAAGGTCTATCTAGCCCGGTAGCCTGTCTGCCGACAGCAGCTAACCCTAGGGACCCTGGAGGGGATGGACCGAAGACAGTGACCAAGCCATTTGTCTCGTGCCATCCCTCTCCAGCCTTCCACAAACCTTGGGCAGGGACACCACTCCTACCCCCTGGCTAATACCACTCCATGGACCTAACCTCCATCACTTTATCTCACTTCTCTTTTTAAACTCTGTTCTAGTTGTAGCCTTCACAGCCTCCTGCAGCAAGGAGTTCCACAGGTTGACTCTTTGTTTCTGAAGAACAACTTTCTGTTACTAGTTAGAAGGACTAGAGGACACCAAAGGAAAGGAATGGGTAGCAGGCTTCAATTATGGGAACTAATGAAGAACTTTTCTGTATGCACCCTCTCCACCCCCCTCATGCTTTTATAGACCTCTATCCTGTCCCCCCTCCGTCTCCTCCTCTTTTCTAAGATGAAAAGTCCCAGTCTCTTTAGCCTCTCTTCATATGGGACCTCTTCCAAACCCCTCATCATTGTAGTTGCCCTCCCCTCTCCCACCCTCTCTCTTCCCCTCTCCCACCTCCTTTTCCCAGTCTCCCCCAGTTTTGTTCAATAAAGAGAGATTCTATTTTTGAACACAATTGTCCTTTATTTTGTACATCAGGAAGGGGGGCTAGGGAGGGGTAAGTGGAAGGAGGTGAGGGAGGAATGGGGTACGAGCCCCCGATGGGGACTGGGATGGCTCTGCGGGCTTCTGGGGGTGGAAGCTCTCCTGCAGCCCCCCAATTGGACGACATTGTGGAGGAAGGGAGGAAAAAGCTACCCGTATGCCCAGGTCCTCCAAAGGCTCGAGGGGAACGTGGACTCCCCCCACCGCCAAACCCTTCTCCACCGCTTCCTGTGCGGCGGCCACCATGGCCACGGGCTCCCCCACGCGTGCCAACGCCCACACGTAGGTCTCCAAGTGCAGCGAGGACGACACCAGGAGGCAACGGACCCCGTGCCTCCTGGTCAGGGTGGGGAAGGGGCCGTGGCTGACGGGGATGGAATTCTGGTAAGCGGCTTCGGTGGATCGGGAGGCAGCAGGTGGGGGGGGTGGCAGCTACCTGGCCGTACGCCCTGGGGACCAGGACACCGTCACCCCCAGAGCTGGTGGAAGGAACATGGGGACAGGAAAGAGGGGAAGCCGCAGCCGAGGCCGCGGCAGGGGGGTTAGCTTTCGCCACAGGAGATTTTGCCTTCCGGGCAGGGCTCTTGCCCTTCTTGGTCCCCTGGCCCTTCAGGGAGGGTTTCTTGGTGGTGACACCGGTGGCAGAAGGTGCCGCAGCAGGAGCGGTCGGGGTTCCGGAATCCCCACCCATGACCACCACCTCCGCTGCATGAGCGGGTGGCCCAGCAGCCTCAGAGGGTTCAGGGTTCATAGAGGCAGTGAGAGGGAGGTGGGAAAGGGGTGGCAAGGGCATTGCACGACTACCCCTCCATTATGTTCATGGATGGAGGGGCGGGAGGGAGACAGGAACAGACAACTAGGGAAGACCAATAGTGCCAGGGGGTGGAGCAGGGGAGAGGGGGAAGTGAAAGGCTCACCACTGCCCCTGCTAGGCTGGAAACGGGGTGAGAGGGCAGCAACGCACATAGGAGGAAGGGGTGGGGGGGGTAAAGGAACAAGGGGTACTGCTCCTCGCACAGGACAGTAAGGGTATGTCTACACTACAGAGTTAGTTCAAACTAACTTAGTTCGAATTAGTTAATTCGAACTAAGCTAATTCGAACTAACGCATCCAGACTAAAAAACTAGTTCGAATTAGTGTTTTGCTAATTCGAACTATCATGTCCACATTAAGTGGACCCTGAACAGGGCTTAAGGATGGCCGGAAGCAGTGCCGGCAGGGTATCAGATGAGGACTTAGAGCATGGAGCTGCTGCCTCAGGCTAGCCGAGGGCTGTGCTTAAAGGGACCCAACCCCCACCCCGGACAGACAGTTCTCAGGGTGCCCCGCTTGCAAAGCAGTCCTGGCTTGGAGTGCCCTGAGTGCCCACACTGGGCACATCACAGCACTCGGCCATCAGCCCGGCTGCACTTGCTGCAGGCTGCCATCTGGGGAGAGGGGGCAATTGGGGGGCTGCAGGAGAGCTTCCACCCCCAGAAGCCCGCAGAGCCAGCCCAGTCCTCCCCATCGGGGCCTCATACCCCATTCCTCCCTCACCTCCTTCCACTTACCCTTCCCTAGCCCCCCCTTCCTGATGTACAAAATAAAGAAAACATGTGGTCAAAAATAGAATCTCTCTTTATTGAACAAAACTGGGGGAGACTGGGAAAAGGAGGTGGGAGAGGGGAAGAGAGAGGGTGGGAGAGGGGAGGGCAACTAAAATGATCAGAGGTTTGGAAGAGGTTCCATATGAAGAGAGGCTAAAGAGACTGGGACTTTTCAGTTTAGAAAAGAGGAGACTGAGGGGGGATAGGATAGAGGTCTATAAAAGCATGAGTGGGGTGGAGAGGGTGCATACAGAAAAGTTCTTCATTAGTTCCCATAAAGAAGGACTAGAGGACACCAAAGAAAAGGAATGGGTAGCAGGCTTCAAACTAGTAACAGAAAGTTGTTCTTCACAAAGCAAAGAGTCAACCTGTGGAACTCCTTGCTGCAGGAGGCTGTGAAGGCTACAACTAGAACAGAGTTTAAAGAGAAGTGAGATCAAGTCATGGAGGCTGGGTCCATGGAGTGGTATTAGCCAGGGGGTAGGAGTGGTGTCCCTGCCCAAAGTTTGTGGAAGGCTGGAGAGGGGATGGCACGAGACAAATGGCTTGGTCACTGTCTTCGGTCCATCCCCTCCAGGGTCCCTAGTGTTGGCCGCTGTTGGCAGACAGGCTACTGGGCTAGATGGACCTTTGGTCTGACCCAGGACGGCCATTGTAAGCTCAGGGCTCAGGGTCGGGGGTCTCAGTGGACCACCTTGATTTTCATGCACACCTGCTCCTGGGTGGCCAGGCTGGCAGCTCTCGTGCCCTAGATGGCCACTTTTCTGTGCCTAGTGCGGAGGTCATGGACAAGGTCCACGATGTCCGCACTAGCCCAGGCGGGTGCCCACCTCTTGCGGTCCCGGGCAAGCTCCCGGGAGCCGCCAGCCTGGTCCCGGGAAGAGGGGGAGGGCTGGGGGGCATCGGGTGGGTGGCTTGATCCGTGCCAGGTGCAGGGTCTGCTGGCTGGGTGCTGGCAGGCTTGCACCTGGCATGGGCATCGTAGCCAGCCCGTGCCCCTTTAAGGGGTCTGGGGCCGGGAGGGGGGCAGACGAGTTTCCCTGGAGTTGGCCAGAGTGGCCACCAGGGAAAGCTGGGGAGGGCTAGCCTCCCACTAGTTCGAATTAAGGGGCTACACAACCCTTAATTCGAACTAGTAAGTTCGAACTAGGCTTAGTCCTCGTAGAATGAGGTTTACCTAGTTCGAACTAAGCGCTCCGCTAGTTTGAATTAGGTGCTACACTAGCAAACTGCTAGTTCGAACTTATCAAAGTTAATTAGAACTAACGTCTGTTAGTTTGAATTAACTTTGTAGTGTAGACATACCCTAATTTGGGCTGTTGTGGGGGTCACAAATCATGCTACCCCCTAAATGTGGGAACTGTAAAATATGACACCATCACTGTAAGGCAGTGGTCACCAACCAGTCGATCAGGATCTACTGGTAGATCTTGGAGCCTCGGACAGGTGATCCTGACTGGTATGGCCAAGAGGCTAGCAAGTGCCAGCATTTCAGTGCCCCCCCCCCCCCCCGCTGCTCATCTCCTGCCTTTGACTTGGAGTTGCCCCTCCCCCTGGGAGCCTCCTGCTTTCTGTGTGGGGCAGGGGAGGGAGAGGAAAATGCTGATGTCAGGGTGCCCTCTTTCCCACTCTGTATCCTTTCTCCTCAGAGCAGAGAGGGGGCACAAGAGGGTTTGGGATGGAGTTGGCTGGGTGCTTTAGGGAGTGGTCCAGGGCAGGGTCACCCTTAGCCCCACTGCACCCCCACCCAGAAGCCACCAGCAGTGCCCAGCTGGAGCCCAGATCCTAAGCTGCTACCCTAGTCATGAACCCCCTTGTGCACCCCAAGCCCTTGTCCTAGCCCCGAGCACCCCTGCATCCAAACGCCCTCCCAGAGCTTGCATGTAGAACCTCCTCCAACACCCCAACTGTCTGTCCCAAGAGCAGCACTCCAGATCCCTTAGTCCAAGACCAGAGCCTGCACCCCAACCCTCTGCCCCAGCCTGATGAGAGTGAGTGAGGATGGGCAAGAAAGGGAGGACGGCGTGAGCAGGGGTGAGGCCTCAGAGAAGGGGCGGGGCAAGGGTATTTATAGTTGAGGTAGATCTTGGATTGCACCTACATTCAAAAAGTGATCTCATTCTCAAAAAGGTTGGAGACCACTGCAGTAAGAGGTCTCCGAGGAACAAGCCTCCCCCCTGCCAGAGTTAAGTGAACTGAGTTGGGGGGGAGAAAGGGCTTGAGGGCTGAGTCAGCCTGCTTCATGCCTGCCAGGTGTGAGCTGTAAGACTGGCTCAACCTGCCCCTTTCCCCCAGCTGTGTCTAGACTGCATCCCTTTTCCGTAAAAGGGATGCAAATTAGACACATCGCAATTGCAAATGAAGCGGGGATTTAAATCCCCCCGCTTCATTGCATAAACATGGCTGCCGCTTTTTTCCGGCTCGGAGCTTTGCTGGAAAAAAGCACCAGTCTAGACGCGGATCTTTCAGAAAATAAAGCCTTTTCCGAAAGATCCCTTATTCCTTATTTTAAGAGGAATAAGGGTATGTCTACACTACCCTGCTAGTTCGAACTAGCGGGGGTAATGTAGTCATCCGCAATTGCAAATGAAGCCCGGGATTTGAATTTCCCGGGCTTCATTTGCATGAAGCCGGCCGGCGCCATTTTTAAATGTCAGCTAGTTCGAACCCCGTGCCGCGCGGCTACACGCGGCACGGAGTAGCTAGTTCGGATTAGAAGCCTAATCCGAACTAGCTACTCCGTGCCGCGTGTAGCCGCGCGGCACGGGGTTCGAACTAGCCGGCATTTAAAAATGGCGCCGGCCGGCTTCATGCAAATGAAGCCCGGGAAATTCAAATCCCGGGCTTCATTTGCAATTGCGGATGACTACATTACCCCCGCTAGTTCGAACTAGCGGGGTAGTGTAAACATACCCTAAGGGACCTTTCGGAAAAGGCTTTATTTTCCGAAAGATCCGCATCTAGACTGGAGCTTTTTTCCGGCAAAGCTCCGAGCTGGAAAAAAGTGGCAGCCATGTTTATGCAAATGAAGCAGGGGGGATTTAAATCCCCGCTTCATTTGCAATTGTGATGTGTCTAATCTGCATCCCTTTTACGGAAAAGGGATGCAGTCTAGACACAGCCCCTGGTTTTAAGGACAGACCTAAAGCAGACTTCATGAGGAGTCTTTTTGCTAGTCCAGTGGAAGCTGGAATCTTTGGCCAGCCTAGGTGGTGGCTAAAGAGTTGAAATCACTAAGAGCTGAAATCTCTGGTTTGGCTGGCATCCAGATCCATTGCAGCCAGCAGTGCGACCGGCGGGCGGCCAGTGGTGCAGTTGGTGGGGATGACCGGCGGGCGGCCGGTGGCGTGGCTGGCGGGAACGACCGGCGGGCGGCTGGTAGGAGCAGCAAAAAGGTGGCATAGCCTCAGACTCAAGGAGTAGAGTCATCAGGATTATGTGTCAGGGTCTGCACTGACTGGACAGAGCTGTAAGTGGGGCATTTGACGTGGGGTAGGGAGAAATTTTGGGTAAGTGAACGGAACCCTTACCTTGTTGGACTGGTGAGCCTGAGAGGCAAAAGACCTTGCTCAATCCTTTTGAGCTGGGACAGTTACTCGTGGGGGAGGGGGCTACAAACTCTGGTTGGGGTATTTTCCCAAGATAATTCCATGTGACTTCTCTCTCTTTCTTTAAAAGTTTCTTTTCTACACTCAGACTCTGTGCTTGCGAGTGGGGAAGCATTGCCTCTCAGAGGCGCCCAGGGGTGCGTGAATTTCCCAGGCTACTGGGTGGGGGCTTGAGCCGGTTCTGTGTGAGATGGTCCCCTAGATATTGAATCCGGCCCTGGTTGCTGCCAGGCCTACCTGGCGGAAGGGTGACATAAATATATCTCCCCAATCTTTTCTATCAGACTAGCAGGTCTCTTAATTGTTGCTACCAAAAGAGGGCCCCATAAACCTTCATGGGCCCTATATACTGGGGCTGACCAAGCTTACTAGCCCTCTGAGCTGCATGCACCAATCTTCAGAATTTCAAGAGCCAGGACACACTTGCCAGGAGCTGGGGCTTTAGCCCCTCTCCTACTGAAGCCCCCATCCCTCCCTCCCCCCTGACCACCCCCTAGCAAGGCAGAGATGCTGAGCTCTTCTTCTCCTTGCCCCAGTCTGGTAGGTGGGGAAAGGGAGGGGCAGAGAGGGCTTGTGAGCCACACTTTGAACAGTGAAAGAGCTGCATGTGGCTTACAAGTCACAGTTTGGCCACCCCTGCTATACAGGAAGCCCTTTGCATTCACGGGGGACAGCCATGAATGCCAACATCCATGAATATGGAGAGGGTGGGGGTGTTCACGACACAAAAACAACACATTGTGTTAGAGTTTGGTTGGTTGGTGGTTGAGTGTGAAGCAGCAGACAGTAAAATGCTCATTTTGGACAAAGACAATACTGTATAGTGATGATCCATGGAGAGGAGATCTCTCTCAGAGTGTGCAAAAACTGCATTGTCATCACCATACTGAAGTTCCATGATAGATCTGGTGGAAATCTTACTCTTAGCTTTCAGCCTACTAAGCCTAAACAGCTTTCCTTCCATTCTGTAGATGATTTCAACGCCAGCTGGGAGTTTCCCAGCAATTAGGTCAAAAATGACAGCAATAAAGACTGCAAACATGGCTGGGGCGATGATACGGCCCTGTTTGACTCCTGTTCGTACTTTGAAAGGTTCACTCTAGAAGCCAGTGCTACTCAGAACAGTCGCTTTCATGTTGTCATGAAGCAACTTTAGGACATGGACGTATTTATCAGGACATCCAATCTTCAAAAGTACAGTCCAAAGGGCACAGCGATTCACCGAGTCAAAGGCTTTAGTTAGATCAATAAAAGCCATGTACAGTGGTCGGTTTTGCTCCTGACGCTTCTCTTGCAGCTGCCATGCAATTAAGATTATATCCGCAGTTCTGCGACATGGTCGGAAGCCACTCTGTGACTCTGGTAAAATTTCTTCTGACAGGGCAGAAGAAAAATACATTAGAAGCAAGAGGAAGACCAAGGACAGGGTAGGCCCATTGTTCAGTGAAGAGGGAGAAACAATAACAGGAAACCTGGAAATGGCAGATGTGCTCAATGACTTCTTTGTTTTGGTCTTCACCAAGAAGTCTGATGATGGAGTGCCTAACATAGTAAATGCTAGTGAGAAAGGGGTAGGTTTAGAAAATAAAATTAAAAAAACAAGTTAAAAATTACTTAGAAAAGTTAGATGCCTGCAAGTCACCAGGGCCTGACGAAATGCATCCTAGAATACTCAAGGAGCTGATAGAGGAGATATCCGAGCCTTTAGCTATCAGGTTTGAAAAGTCATGGAAGTTGGGAGTGATTCCAGAAGACTGGAAAAGGGCAAATCTAGTGCCCATCTATAAAAAGGGAAATAAGAACAACCCAGGAAACTACAGACCAGTCAGTTTAACTTCTGTGCCAGGGAAGATAATGGAGCAAGTAATTAAGGAATTCATCTGCAAACATCTGAAAGAAAATAAGGTGATAGGTAACAGCCAGCATGGATTTGTAAAGAACAAATCATGTCAAACCAATCTGAGGGTATGTCTACACTACAAAGTTAGTTCGAATTAACGGACGTTAGTTCGAACTAACTTTCATAGGCGCTACACTAGCGCTCCACTAGTTCGAACTTAATTTGAACTAACGGAGCGCTTAGTTCGAACTAGGTAATCCTCATTCCATGAGGATTAAGCCTAGTTCGAACTTACTAGTTCGAATTAAGGGCTGTGTAGCCCCTTAATTCGAACTAGTGGGAGGCTAGCCCTCCCCAGCTTTCCCTGGTGGCCACTCTGGCCAACACCAGGGAAACTCGTATGCCCCCCTCCCGGCCCCGGACCCCTTAAAGGGGCACGGGCTGGCTACAGTGCCCATGCCAGGTGCAAGCCTGCCAGCACCCAGCCAGCAGACCCTGCACCTGGCACGGATTGAGCCACCCACCCGATGCCCCCCAGCCCTCCCCCTCTTCCCGGGACCAGGCTGGTGGCTCCCGGGAGCTTGCCCGGGACCGCAAGAGGTGGGCACCCGCCTGGGCTAGTGCAGACATCGCGGACCTCGTCCATGACCTCCGCACTAGGCACAGGAACGTGGCCAGCTAGGGCAGGAGAGTTGCCAGCGTGGATAGGCTTTTTTTCTTTCTCTTCCCTGGACACTGCATGTCAGCTCCTGAGCAGGGGATGGGCTCCTGGGCTTGAGTTCTTAAAGGCACAGGCCTCCCAATTCCTAGACGTCACTACTTAGACACCGCAGTTCCTCTCTATGACTGCGTCTAGACTGGCATGAATTTCCGGAAATGCTTTTAACGGAAAAGTTTTCCATTAAAAGAATTTTCGGAACAGAGTGTCTAGATTGGCACGGACGCTTTTCCGGAAAAGCACTTTTTGCGGAAAAGCGTCCATGCCAATCTAGACGCGCTTTTCCGCAAAAAAGACCCAATCGCCATTTTCGCGATCAGGGCTCTTTTGTGGAAAACACTACTGTGCTGTCTACACTGGCCCTTTTGCGCAAAAGCTTTGCTCAAAAGGGACTTTTGCCCAAATGGGAGCAGAATAGTATTTCCGCAAAAAGCACTGATTTCTTACAGTAGGAAGTCAGTGCTTTTGCGGAAATTCAAGCGGCCAGTGTAGACAGCCGGCAAGTTTTTCCAGAAAAGCGGCTGATTTTCTGGAAAAACTGGCCAGTCTAGACACAGCCTAAGTGTACAAGTGTGAATATTGTACAGACAGTTCCTGCCTCAAACTCTGCCTCTCACGTTTGGAGTATTTAAGCGTCTTCTCTCAGTTTCTATGTCTGTATGAAGTCACTGCAGCTCCTTTCTCTTATGTACTGTGCTGCGGTGCTAAACTCCCTCCCAGACCCCACACATCCACACCCCCTCCTGTACGGCAACCCCCTGCCCAAGGGCAGAGCCCGCACCTGTCCCCCAAACTCCCCCTAGTCTGCACCCCTCCTGCACCTGAACTCCGTCCCAGAGCCTGTGCCCCAAACAGGTTAACCTTTTGTGGGCCCTCATGGGGGCAATGGGGACATGGGGCAGAGTCCTCAGAGCGGGGTCTCCAACCTTTTTAAGCATGAGATCACTTTTTGAATTTAAGTGTAATCCAAGATCTACCTCATATATAAATACCCTTGCCCCGCTTCCTTCCTACCCCTTCTCCAAGGCCCCGCCCCTGCTCCCTCTCTCCTCCCTCTCTTGCCCATCCTCACTCACTTTCATCAGCCTGGGACAGAGGGTCGGGGGTGCAGGCTTTGGTCTTGGCTTAAGGGATCTGTAGTGTGAGAAGGGCTCTGAGCTGCTCTTGGGGCAGGCAGGTGGACGTAGGAGGGGGTTCTAGGTGCAGGCTTTGGGAGGGTGTTTGGATGCAGGGGTGCTCAGAGCTAGGATAAGGGCTTGGGTACAGGAGGGGGTTCATGACTGGGGTAGGAATTTGGGATGTGGGCTCCATTTGGGCACTGCTGGTGGGTGGTGCAGTGGGGTTAAGGCAGGCTCACCCGTGCCCTGGCCCTGAACCACTCCCTAAAGCAGCCAACAAACTCCATCCCTAGTCTTGTTGTGCCCCCTCTCTGCTCCGTGGAGAAAGGATACAGAATGGGAGAGGGGGAACCCTGACATCAGCACCCTCCTCTCCTTCCCTTGCCCTGCACAGAAAGTAGGAGACTCTCAGGGGGAGGGGCAGCTCCAAGGCAAAGGGTAGGAGATGCACAGCAGTGCAGGGAGGGGTAGCTGAAGTGCTGGCACTTGCTAGCCTCTTGGCCCAATCAGTCAGGATCACCTGTCAGGGGCTCCAAGATCTACCAGTAGATCCTGATCGACTGGCTGGTGACCACTGCCTCAGAGTGAGGGGCTGGCCAGGGGCAATGGGTCATGTCACCACAGGGACAACCCTGCTCCACCCAGCCCAGTACAAGGGCACTGTTTACAAACTGGCATCCGCCAGACACACAGTGGCCCTCCTGGCCCTGCGCTGCTGCCATCATGCTTCTTCCTCTTGGGGGTGGGCCCATGCCGCACCATGCTACCCCCGCCCAGCACCCCTCTGACCCCCTACACCCAGTGCCACACCACTCAGAGACCCCCACAAATCACTATGCCCAGTGCCCTCACACAGACCGCTATGCCCTGCACACCCCCACCCACCCAGAGGCCCCCCCACAGATCCCTTCACTGCCCAGTGCCCCCCCAAAAACCCACTCCCCAGTATCCCAAAACAAACAAACCTTTCCCACTGCCGAGCACCTCCTGCCCCCTCACTGCCCTGCACCCCCCAGGCCCTCTAGAGACCTACTCTCCCACACCTGGACCCTCCATCCACAATAGCCAGCCCTGATAGGAGGCGAGGGGCCAGACCCAGCTGTGTGGGTGGGTCTGGTGCCACAGTGCCATTGGCACCATTGTAAACCCGGTACTGACGCCAAACCCCCTCCCTTCTGTCCCTGGTGCTACTTTACTGCTACAGGAGATTTGGAGCAGTGGAATAAGTTACCTACATTCCCTCAAACTCTGTGTCACACATTTTGAGAATTTAAGAGTCTCTCATCACTGTATATCTACGTGAAGTCTCATAACGGTTCCCAATCTGGTTTTTATCTGCTGATGTGATTTCCTGAATTGCGCTCGCTTCTTGTAAACCATTTTAATTATAGTTTTGCACCTTTAAAAATGTTATTTCCATTACTCCGAACACATTGTCCTTTATCTGTATTAACACTTTGCAATGCATGTGCTGTTAATTTTTTATTTTAATAGCTAATGCTCATCCAAAAATGTTAAGTAAGTAGTTGTTATTGGTTTTAGGAATTCCAGCTCTGTGTCTATTGTAGCACAGTCCTGGGAGCGGCCCGCGGTGCAGCCCAGCTAATGGCAGCGAAGGGCAGAGATGGATATCCAGCAGCCACCTCCTGCCCCCACTTCTCCCATCTGCTCAGCCCAGGCTTGCTGAGGCCTATGTGGGGAATGCTTTGGACCTAGCCAATTCATTCCCCTCACGCCGCAGCACCGGCCTAGAGCACCACAAGGCCTGGCCCCTGGGTCCCCACAGTGTGGGAGAAAACAGGGCCTGACCTGACCCCCAGTTCAAGGGATCCACTTGAGGGAGGGCCCTGGCACCAAAATCTCATTGGTGCTCAGGAGGCTACAGAGCCTCTCTAGGGGGCGCTGGCTCCGGTTCAGTCCCAGGGCAAGGGGCAGAGGCTGGCTCATGGAGGTATGGATGGGCTCTGGAGATCTGTCCCTTCTAGGGGGCACCAGCCCCCATCTAACCCCATGCGGGCAGTATAGAATCACAGAACATTAGAGCTGGAAGCGACCTCGAGAGGTCATCGAGTCCAGTCCCCTGCCCTCACGGCCGGACCAAGCACCCAGGGCTACTCAACACATGGCCCGTGGGCCGCATGCTGCCCATGGTCAGTTTGTTTGCGCCCCGCGGTGCAGTTTGGGTTTGTGTGGGGATCAACACGTGGCCGGCGAGTGGGAGCCAAAACAAAAGTAGTCAGTGTAATGATCTTCTGTTGATGTGTTTTAGTAGTTAAATTCTTGGACTGTCATTGCTCATGAAAAGTGCTGTCACATGGGTAGAAATCGGGGAAATGTTGCATTTTATTAATATCAGCAGAACTGACTTAAATGGGGCCTGTGTGTTGTGTAGTTTTGCCTTAATCTTTGTATTCATGCCTGTCAGTGTGAGAGAAGCTATTTGTATAGATTTGCTTGCATATGCAACCACACTTAAGTATCAGTGTGGCCCTTGGGGCTTCCAAAGTTGAGTTGCCCTAGCTCATCCCTGACAGGTGTCTGTCTAACCTGCTCTTAAATATCTCCAGTGATGGAGATTCCGCAATCTCCCTAGACAATTTATTCCAGTGTTTAACCAGCCTGAGAGGCAGGAAGTTTTTCCTAATGTCCAACCTAAGCCTCCCTTGCTGCAATTTAAGCCCATTGCTTCTCATCCTAACCTCAGAGGCCAAGCAGAACAATTTTTCTTCCTCCTCCTTATGATTCTATTTTAGATACTTGAAAGCTGCTCTCATGTCCCTTTTCGGTCTTCTCTTTTCCAAGGTAAACAAGGCCAATTCCTTCAACCTTGCCTCATACCTCATATTCTCTAAACTTTTCATCATTTGTGTCGATCTTCTCTGGACTTTCTCCAGTTTCTCCACGTTTCCTGAAATGTGGCGCCCAGAACTGGACATGATACTCCAGCTGGGGCCTAATGTAGATGGCTCATTCCCTGCCTAGGGGACGTGAGACTGGGCGGGTTAATTTCCAATCCTCCTGTTTATTCTTTTCCTAAGCCAGGAGGGCACAGTAGTTCTGATCGGGGCTCTGCAGGAAGGCAGCCCGCACTGCCCCCTGCCTAAAACCTTGTGCAGGTGTTAAACAGCTGTCCAGCCCACCCCAGAGGTGACTGCATTTCAGCGTGCCTGAAGCAACACAGCACCAGCAATGGACAGGAGAATGGCTCCCGGGCATGGCTTGCTCACGACTGCTTCAGTCCAGTTGATGGGCCTCAGCCTCTTTTCTTCCCCTCCCCCGCTTTGCAATGGGGCTGTAGACTCTGGGGGAGAGGGGTGGAGGCAGGCAGAGGTGTCTCCCTGCAGTAGATGTAGACACGTCTCTGTATTAATTACTCTCTCATTGAAGTTTTTAGCTTTGTATTGAGTCCCTTTACATGGAAACTTTGTATTAAGTCTTGGTAGAATAGTCCCTAGGACAGAGGCAGAGACTGTCCCTGTGGGGTGAACGAGGTGGGAATGGATAAGGCGGATGGTGAGCACCTCTGGGCAGTTGCAAAGGTTGGAGAGGAGATGGAAGCCAGATCCAAGATCAATGAGCCCTGGGAAGTGGGCCCATTGAAAGGAGACTGGATCTGTGGATGCCTTGGGGGTCTGCAGCAAGGGCCTGCTTTGGGAAGCCCCCTCTTTGGAGGTGAATGTGGAGCATTGAGACACCACCCAGAAGCAGGTGCCATAGGCACTAACTGCAGATCCATGGGACGGCTCTCACAGCTCTTACACATGCATAAGATGATAGATCTGCAGGAGGGGGGGCAGTGGTGTAGCAAGGGGGCCAGAGGGGTCAGTTGCCCTGGGCACCATGGTAGGGGGGCGCCAATTTAATCCCATTCTGCTCCCCCTGTTGTCCCTGAGCTCACGTGCTCCTACTCCGCCTGCCACCCGCACCTGGAGCCTCCCTGCCTCTGTGCTCTAAGACCAACCCTCCTCCATCTCCACTGGCAGGTTAGTGCATGGGGGAGCCCAGCTTCAAATTGTAGGGGATGGGGGAAGATGTGGTACAAGAAGTGAATTGTGAGTGTTTTCGACCACACTACCCCGTCCCTCGTAATTTGCAACCCCTGGACCAGAGATCAGAAGAGGGAGCGAATTGTGAGTGTTTTTTACCACAATACCCCATCCCTCAGAATTAACAACCCCTGGACCAGAAGTCCCCTTCCCTCCTACTGTTAGCTTCCCAAGGCAAAACACCAGCATCCCCTGAGTCCATTATCAAGGAGGGAGCAAATTGTGAGTGTTTAGGACCATGGAACCCCATCCCTCATAATTAGCAACCCATGGACCAGGTAGCAAATCCTGAGCAGTAGCACAGAATTTCACGTATGCATGATAGAAAACGCAACGGTCGCAAAAACGGAGGGTTTCACTTTCTGTCGTCGCACCGGCTCTAGGCACTAACAACACAGGCAGGTGCTTGGGGCAGCACATTGCCAGGGGCGGCATTCCGGCCCGCAGGAGGAGCAGGCAGGGAGCCCTGCGGAGGCTGCCCCGAGGTGGGAGCCCTGCGCGCGGCTGCTTGGAGCCTGCACCTGGCCCCGGGGCGCTGGGAGCTCTGTGCGGGCAGCCCCTAGGTTCGGCCCCTGCTGGGGCTCTTCCTGGAGGATGACGTGGGGCTGCCGCGGTTGCTGCTGGTGACGCTGAGCCCGGCGGGGCAGGCCGCAGCCATGGTGGCTGCTCACTGGAGCAGAGTTCAGGGGCTCAGCGGGCGCTGGGGCTCAGCCGCGGTGGGGCCTCATCCCCCGAGAGCCAGGGACAAGCGAGACCCTTCTCCGGCTCCTCCAGCCGCAAATGCACCTAAGGGGCACCCGCGGCCTGGCACTGTCACCGCACGGGCCCCCCGCTGCGGGTGCCCCCTGCCCGGGCTCCGGCTCGGCGCAGGTGGCAGACATTCCCCCGGCCGCCCCTCAGCAGCCAGCTCCCATTGCTGCCACCGCCCCTACAGCCGCCTCCTGCCCGGTGCCTGCCAAGTGCTTGAGCAATCAGCATCTGGAGACAGCCATTGCCTGCTCCAGCGGGAGAGCTGCGATCGCAGCTGCTCTGCCATGCCACCCTCTGCCGCGGGTCCCTCCAGCCGGGAAAGCAGCAGCAGAGAAAACTGGGGGGCAGGGATAAGAGAGGCCGGTTCTATTTTGGGGGAGGGGCAATTGCTAGTTTCTAATGGGTTCCCATGCAGCAGCAGCCGCCTCCGCTCCCTGCTGGGGATCCCTGGTTGCAATGCGCGGCGCCCTCCACAAACTCTTCACTCTGGCTGGAGGGAGGGCGAGGCAGCCGGCTACACCCAGGCGCTACCAAAGCCCCAGGGGTGGCTGGGTCTGGCTCGCTCTCTGCCGCGCGCGAGCCCCTTTCCCCCTCTCACACAGAAGCCCACACATGGTCCCAGTAGCCGCGGCTCTTCCACTCCGCCCGCCCGCACAAAGTCGCGGGGATCTCCCTTCTGGAGGCAGGCTCGTCATTTTTCAATGGTGACACCGTGAGGGCGGGGGAGCCAGGGGAGGGGGAGGTGAAAGAACATGCTAGAAAAGAACCCGTTCTCCTCTCGCCGCCGCACAGGCACAGTGTGAACGCGCTAATTCGGAGGGAAGCCCCAGCGAGCGGAGCGGTAACGACAGCAGTTCCTGCCACTGCGAAGCGGCTAGGGAGCAGGGTGACAGCGAATAGCAGCCAGGCATGCACGCAATCCCGACCCCCTACTTCCCCGGTGATTCTCCAGCAGCCTAGCCAAAGGCGGGGAAGTTGGGGTGGGATGCAAGAGAAGCCAGAGTCCTGTGTAAATACAGGGCGCTCAGCCTCAGCCGTAACATCGCCTTCCTCCCAGCCCTTCCTTCTGTATCAGACACAGAGCTACTTTGGGTGAAAGTGAATCCCCCCTGGCAGGGCTTTGTGAGAGTAGGACTGCAAAAACCTCCAGGAAAGGGGGCTTGCACTCCCCTTTCCCTAGGGAACACCATTTCTGCAGTCCGCCCCCCTCCTGGAACAAAAGCCCCAGAATACCATACCTGAATGAGCACAGCCCTGACAGTCAATTTCCCCACGCCGAACTGGTTCCCCACGGATCGGTAGCTGTCCAACGTGTAGCGCTTCAAGAGGGTGATGGTGACCCGCTTCTGGAGGGGGATGGCGGGTCTTGTGCGAGTGTCCCATCACCTGAGGGCAGGGGCGAGCCACTCACAGAGCTCCAGAAATGTGTCCTTCCTCACCCTGAAATTCTGGAGCCACTGCTGGTTGCCCCACCGCTCCATGACGAGTCAGTCCCACCAGTCGGCACTAGTGTCCAGATGCCAGAGGTGGGTGTTTACGGTGTGCAGAGGAAGGTGGGCAGGATCCAGGAGCATCAGCTGCACCCGCAGAAAGGCAGGGAGGGTCTCCCAGAGGAGCAGAGGGCTGGGTTCCTGCAGGGCCTGGGCTTCAGCCTGCAGAAACTGCTGCATGAGGCGCAGCACAAGCTGTAATAGCTGTTTACTTTCGAGAGGCAGCTCTGGCTCCGTGGCTAGAGCACTGAGGTGTCCACAAGGGCAACCAGAGCAGGCAGAAAAAAGGCTTTACCGTCCCTTGAGGAGGTAAGCAAAGGCAAAAAGCTTGAGACACCACTGTACAGGGGGGTCCCTTTAAGCAAGAGGCTCAGATAGCCTCAAGCAGCAGCCACACAAAGTGAGTGCTGTCCTGATGCCCTGCCTGAAGTGGTTCCAGGTGGCCTTGAATGCAAGTTAGTGTCCAGTCAGCATGGATGCTCTATTTCAAAATAGCTCAGTGCTATTTCGATGGGCATTTTGTGTGTAGATGCACTATTTAGAAGTCGTCTGAAATCGCTTATTCCGAAATACATGTGCAGTGTAGATATCTTCCGGCATAGCTTATTCTGAAGTTAATGTGCAGTGTAGACGTAGCCTTAGGGTATGTCTACACTGCAACACTATTTTGAAATAACTAGCACTATTCTCTAATAACGTAGACCACGTCTACACAGCAGACAGCTATTTTGAAATAGCATCAAGATACTGTCAAGCTGGAGGACTTCTTACTCTGACTCCTGTAACCCTCATTGTACGAGGAGTAAGGGAAGTCAGAGGAAGAGTGCTCTATTTCCAAATAAGTGCTGTGTAGACACTCCCTATTTCAAAATAAGCTATGCAATTGACCTAGCTCCATTTGTGTAGCTTATGTAAGCGGGGGAATGGTCCTGCTATTGTGGGGAACTTTCCTGGCTTCTATACCACCCCAGTGAAATGAACCAGCGAAAGGATCTGAGTCCCCGCTCCCACTTCCTTTACCCCACGGCTCCCCTGATCCTGAGGGCTCCCCCTCCACTCTCCTGAGTAGCAGAGCCCTCGAAACCCCAACAAGGCTGGACCCAGGTTTCCTGGGGCTTAATCCCCGACCTTGTAGTCACTAGGGGCAGGAGTTAGGGTGTCCCCACTCCGAGGTGCTCTCCTCACACTGCAGGCCTTCTTGGCCCAGTGATCACTTCATAAGGTTCAAAGCAAATACAATTTATTAAACATCAACTGATTAAAGAGAAAAGAATAAGAAAAAATGAGACTGGTTAAATGAGAACACACAGCCCTGCTCTGTAGCACGGGGACATCAAAACAGCAGCCTGCAGAGTGTAAGGACAGTTCACAGTCTCTTCCTTAGGAGCCCTGGATGTGCTGCAGGGGGCTGCAGGCTGGACACGCTAGCTCTGGCAGTGACCACACAGCCTCAAGCTCTAAGTGGCCAGACCCCTCTCCCAGTCCAGAGCCTCTCCCCACACTTGCAGTTCCCAGCTGCTCACCAACATCCAGTTGCAGGCTGTGCTGCTTGGCCAGTCTCTAGCTTCTTGTGTTGCTTCTCTGTTCCTTTTGGCTCTCTGAGCACTGCCAGTCTGCTGCTCAACACAGGGTCTGTGCTCCTTGGGCTGTGTGTGCCTGGCTCTGCTGCTGTAAAAACTGCCCCTCAGCACACAGCTTGCTCTCCCTGGGCTGCTGCTCAACACAGGGTCTGCGCTCCTTGGGCTGTGTGTGTCTGGCTCTGCTGCTGTAAAAACTGCCCCTCAGCACACAGCTTGCTCTCCCTGGGCTGCTGCTCAACACAGGGTCTGCGCTCCTTGGGCTGTGTGTGTCTGGCTCTGCTGCTGCAAAAACTGCCCCTCAGCACACAGCTTGCTATCCCTGGGCTGTCTCTCAGCTCCCTGTTTTTGCAGGACTTCTTCTGCACACTGCTTGCACTCCTTGGGCAGTATCTAAGCTCTCTGTTTGCTCAGAGAGAGCCAGAACAATCCCAGCTCACAGGGAGGACGGGGCCTGGCCTCTCCCCTTCCTCACTGGCCTGTCCAACCTGTCAATCAGGCCGAGCTGGAGTGTTGGCTGCTTTCCATTGTCTCTGGGGTCTGTCAGTCTCATTAACTTTCCCCTTCTGAAACTGGGAGCTGGCAAACCAAAAAACTCCCACAGAGTTTTAGTAAGGGGTAACAGTCCCCTTACACTTATTTCGAGTTAAGCCCTGCAGTGTAGACACACCCATAATGTATTACTTAATAAAACTCTGAGTAGTCCTAGCCTCATTACAGCCCCAGTCTGCACTTTCCCCACAGCATATTATTCCTTTTGCAAGCCAACATCTATCCCGAATTGTACAGAACTGGAGTTGGAGATGCTTCACACGTGTTCCTCTGGTGTCCAAACCTCGGGGTATTTTTCTCTTTTTCATCTGGATTCGTGTTGATAAATCTGCAGTCACAGTTAAAAATACACACAATGCACTTGAAGTTAAAATCCCCTTAAGGACTGATGACTTGTGACTGTGAAACAAATAAATCATAAGGAGTGGAATGGGTCATAAACCCTTAAATTAGACTTATCAATAGCTGCCCTTTAAAATGAGCTGCTCACTTTTCCTAGATTACTTTGGAGAAATACTGATAATTGGTCCCTTGCATTTTAAATATTTAAAAATATATATTTAGTTTAAACCGAGACTCAGAGCGGACGTTAGCTGATCTGGGACTCTTTATGGGTGTATCTAGACTACGTGGAACGGTCGAAAGAGGATATGCAAATTCCATTGCAAGCGGAGCTTTCCTGTTGCAAGCCAACATGTATCGAAGGCTTCACTTTCGAAAGTGCGATTGGAAGAAGATATGCAAATTCCCATGGGAATTTGCATATCTTCTTTCAACCGTTCCCTGTAGTCTAGATGAGCCCTATGGGAAAATGAAGTAGCTCTCAAAATAAACTAACAATTATTTTTTAATGTGAATTGTTAAAAATTTCAAAGGAAACACAAACCAGAAAAAAAATACCAGAACTGATTTCAAAAAGTGTCCAGGGGGAAGATTTATGGCAGATCTGATTGCGGTGCTAAATTCCCAAGTAAATGAGAGAACTTTTTATTGCAAGCCTAAATGTCCAAGCTACAACTTTTGCAAAAGAAAACTGTTTTGCTTAAATGGCTCAGAACTAGCCTCGTCTTCCTTACAAGAAAAATGTCTAAAAACTTTAATCACATGCTTTAAACAAATCCTCCTTCTTCCTCATTACAAATAGTGGCGATCTAATTTCTTAGCTGATCGTTATAAAAGCAAATTTCCTGCATTTTATTAACACTTCAGCAAAAAAGGGGAGCCGTTTTTCCCCCATTACTTCTGTGCTGTCTCCATTTCGTTTTTTTTATTATGGGCGTGTCCAAAACAAGCTTGTTTGGGGTTTTCTTATCCTCCAAATATCCCTTTCCTTTCAGGTTAAGTTTGCACTTAGACTATTTTTGTCAGTGAACCCTTGCAACAAACTTACATCAAAGATGCTAGCAGAAACAAGCAAATGAAAACCAATCTACACCTAAAATGTCCTCAGAGTCACTCAGTCTTGCTCCTTCTGTAAGTTATAGAGCACTAGGTATACGTACACACAAACACCACCTAACCGTTGACTTCATTGGGGAATGAAATCAACAAGATTTTCAACAGCACCACTTCAGGTATTCCAAGATTGTCTTGGAAGCCAATTAAAACACTCAGCCGACTGGAACCTAGTGTCCTAGAGAAGTTTGTTTTCAATTCTAGACTTTTCAATCCCATGCCAGTCAAGATGTCAAAAAGGTCTGTTTGCTGACTCCAGAAGGGGGGGGGGGCGCAATAGGGACATCTCCAAGAAAAAGGAAACACCCCACATTCAGCCAGAATTCTGTCCCCAATCAAATTGTATTAGACGAGAGAGTTGTTTCCCAAGAATTTTATTTTATTTTTTAAAAGTTGTTTTAACAGCGTTTTCTCCTTAACTAACTGAGGAACGGAACTGGGAAGACAGGGCAAAAGAGAACAAGGTGGGACCCTAGTGGAATGAAAAAGCAGCAAAACAAGAAATTAGCTCTTCAGTATCATTGAGCATGTTGCTCTAGATCAAGCAATAAACAGCACAGCAAACAGAGGAGCATTCTGCGAATTTGGAACGCCTGTTAAAAGCTTAACACCCTCCCAATGTGAACACCTGGATTCCTACCCCCTTGTTAATCTGTATTTTCTAGAATGTCCCCATTGAACAGAATCTGAAGCAATACATCTGCAACATCCCCTTTGAATCACTTGTCCGCAGCTGAATTGACTTCTTATCAATTGCAGACGTGCAAATCTGGATTAGAATTCCTGTGTCAGGATGGCTCGGAGCAAGGGTTGCAGGGCTGCACTGCATTATCAGTTTAGTAGCGAGTTTATCCTCGCCATGATGCCTTTCAAGTCATCTGTAATGAGGGGGTTTGGTTAGTTGCACATGCAGTTTGGGGCTGGACGGGGAAAAAAGAACTTGAATACGCTTCAATTCTGCTCTGATGAGTTAGTGGCTTCCGCTTCACGTGCAAGTCAAAAGCTTAAGGTGAGACCATCAGTTCTTTAAAGTCGCAAGCAATGTAAGACGGTCTGGGCTACAGTGAGGGGGGTCACTAGGTCATAGAGATAAAGTGATCCGATCTTTCAACTACAAGATTTGCAATGTCCCTTTTCATGTCTGTTTACCTGTTCGAGTGTGACGGGGTGGAAGATGGGTAGGAGGGGATCGTGTAGGGCGTTGTGTATAACAGAGTGAGAGTTGACCTTTGTGTGCATTCCCACAGGGGCTGGGTGTGTTCAGGAGGGGGTGGTTGTGTGTGTGAGAGAGTGTGTGTTTTGTCTTGGGTGGGTGGGAAAAGTCATCTGTGTGTAGGTGAAAGAGGATGTGTATCACTCCATAAGCATTGTAGGAAAAGCATGCACACACGAACCTTAGGTCGTGTCACATCCATACGCTATGAAATTGATTCTAGGAGCAAGCTTACTTCTGCCCCCTATAGCTGCCATAGCCCCACCTGACTAAGGTGAGGTGGGAGCAGAAACCAAGACTTTGTATTTCCCCGAGCAGGGGCTGCACATGCCCAGTCCCTTTTGAGGCTAGAGCTGGAGCGCCCAATTCCTGAGCCCACCGAGTTCATTTCCTAGTGCACCCTCATGTACCTCTCCAGATGCGACTGTCTCTGCACCTGTGAGCGTGTCTGCCAGAGAGGGCAGAGTGGTAAGAAGGTGGGTTTTTGTCTGTCCATACTTGAAACTTAGCACCGTACAAATAGTCCCGAAATTTCTCAGTGATGGCCCACTTCAAGGCCAGGAACTCCAACTTGTGGATGGAGTAACGAGTTTCACTATCAGACAGCCCTCGGCTGGCAAAGGCCACAGGTTTATGGTTGCCATTCACATCTTGGTAGAAGACTGCTCCCAAACCATCCAAACTGGCGTCTGTATGTAGGAGGAATGGCTTGTTTGGGTCAGCAAAAACTAAGACTGGAGCATGAGTTAGCCAGCTAATGATCTCTCGGAAAGCCCTTTCACATCCCTCATCCCATCATGGTCCAAAGGGCTCTAGGGGGCCATATTGTCTTGATCAGGAGGTCGTGGGGGCCTCCCCTTATTCTTGGTCTTAGCCTTCCTCTTGATGGCCGGGTATCCCCTGGTAAGATCATTCAGAGGCTTTACAATGGTGGCATAATTCTTCACAAACCTCCGATAGTAGCCACTAAATCCAAGGAAAGTCTTAAGCTCTCTGTAGTTTCTGGGGCGCGGCCAGGTAGTGAGTGCTTCTACTTTATCCGGATCAGTACTCACACCTTCTTGGGACACAATATGACCAACGTACTTCGCTGATGTTCGGCAGAATTGACACTTATCAATGGAAAGTTTCAGCCCATGGGCCTCCGACCTGTCAAGTACTTTAAGAAGTCTGTCTTCATGCTCTTCCAAGGTCCTTCCAAATACAATCAGATCATCCAAATAGACCAAGACTTGCAGTAAGTTCATATCCCCTACAACTTTCTCCATGAGGTGCTGGAATGTGGCGGGGGCCCCAGAGATCCCTTGAGGCATGTGTTCAAACTGATAAAACCCCAATGGGCAGATGAAGGCGGTCTTCTCCTTGTCCTCTGCTCCCAAGGGGATCTGGTAGTATCCACTTCGAAGATCCAATACTGAGAACCACTGGCTTCCCAATAAACAATCTAATGCATCTTCTACTCGGGGCATCGTGTACTGGTCAACCACAGTACGGCAGTTCAGGGTGTGGTAGTCAATACACATCCGAATTTTCCCATTCTTTTTGCGGACTACCACAATGGCTGAGGCATAGGGGCTGTGGGACTCGGTAATGATGCCAGTTGCAGCCAGCTCCTGAAGGTGATGTCGCACATCATCCATCTCTGAAAGTGCAATTTTTCTAGATCTCTCCCTGAAGGGTTGGGGATCATGTAGCCTGATGTTGTGCTCAACCCCTTTGGCACACCCCACATCCCACTCATGCAGTGAGAATACTTTCAGTGAGAGGTCTTTCAGAGAACTTCTTCCTCAGGCAATCCTTCCACTCTTCGGGCAAGGGTGAATCTCCAAAGTCAAACCTTGCTGGATCTATAGTCTGAACGTGGGGTTCACACTGGGGACTCACCATCGATTCAGGCTCGAAAAGATCTGCTATCTTTTGCCCTTGATTCACAATAATATCACGACTTGTTTCATTAGCAGTCAGTACCGTGAGCGGGTCCTGGGCTGCTGCTGGCAAGGTTATAACTCCACAGGGGACCAGGACCCCATCAGGAAGCTCTCCCTCAGTTGGTTGTTCTACCATGGCAAACACTCGTTTATTGCCTTTCAGCCAGGTACTCATGACAAGCACTTCCTGCTCTGTCCTTGCAGGCACTACTAAAGGGTTTGTGCCTGCATACCTTAGAGTACCCCTTGATAGCTCAGATGTCTCCTGTTTAGCATCTTCAATTTTCCTATAGGCTTCAGCACAAAGGGCGTGGATCATCAGGGTGTCCAGATATTGGTCCCCAGCCCGTCGTCTGCAGTATTCTGCGAGCACCTTGAAGAGACTGGAGTTGGTCCCTATCAGCACCGACACATCAGGGACCCATTTAGGGTCGGGGCACATCAAGGCTACTGTGTCCACCTCTTCTCTTACCCCTGCCACCTCCTCAGGGAATTCCAGGTGCACTATGACATACCCTTTGTAGGGATATTCATTCATGCTGAGACCACACAGGCCAAGGCCAGTCAATGGCTGGCTGGGCAGGTGCCTGAGCATCTGTTGGTAGAATGACTGGAATATAATTGTCACCTGTGATCCGGTATCAAGCACTGCTTTGCACTCTGCCCCTTCAATCCTCACTGTGACCTCTGCTCGAAGCCCTATCAGTCCTGAAGGGATCCTAGCTGAGTGGTCTTTTCTGGGGAATCCATCAAATCCTGGGGGCCTGGGTGGTCCCTGTCCCCCAACCGTCTCGTGACTGATTCTCAGCTTTCCATAAACTAAACTGGAGTTTTCCTCATTTTGGCAACGTGCAGCCCTGTGCCCATCTTGACCACACCGGTAGCAGAAGAATGATCCTCTCCTTTCGGCTGGGTGGGCTGGCAGCTCCAGGCGCTGACTTCTCCATCACCACAGCCTGAGGTTCCTCATCCCTGCAAATCCTTGCTTGGTCACTGGCTCTCTGCAACTCAGCAATCCGTTCTGTCAGGACCTGAACTTGCTGGGCAAGGTCTCCTCTGGTGTTCACCATCAGCACGCCAGCTGTTTGTCGGGATGCAGTGCTGGTTGGCTTAGGCGTCTGGGCCTCCCAAAACTCACTGGCAGCCTCCCTTTCTTCCTCCTCTGACCTCCTTTATCAGTTGGGAGTATGTAGGGGGGGGGGTGTGTTCCTGTTGTTCTCTTAGCCGGAGGTGTAGTAGAATCGGGCTGTAATATGGAGTTCCTCTTACAATTTGAGCCAGCCTGGTCTGGTCCATCTGCTCAGCAGTCACGGCTCCCCTAATGACAGCTCTCTGCAGCAACCTCTCCAACCTCTGTACATAGGCTGAGACCTTCTCTCCCCGGTGCTGCTTAGCATTGAGAACGTTACAGAAACTGTCTTCAGGCCCCTCCATGCTCCCAAAGGTGTGAGTGAGGGCCTCTAGGCAGTCCTTTACACTGACCTCAGGGTTAGTGAGCTTCAAGGTGCAAATCACATCTAAAGCTGGGCCCCGGAGACTGTCTACTAAACATCTTTGTTTTTCTCTGTCTGGCACAGCCCACTGCTCTAGCATTTCAGTGGTGTGTTCCAGCCAGGGTTCAAACTCCTCTTCCCCAGGAAATAATCTTAACTTACAATAGGAGCTTGCCATAGCATGGGATAGCACACATTTCTCCAAGATTTGCCCCAGGCTTTTGCCCAATCATCTGCTGAGGTTGCTGCCTTTGAGCTAGAGGCTTCTGAGCCAGGGCCCAACAAACCTGACAGACAAGCCATGATACAAACAATAATTTCCTCAAATACAAATCACAATTATTTCCCACAACAGCAACTCACTCAACATGTGCTTGCGAGGGGTACTGACCCAGTAAATCCCGGACGAGCCCCCAAAATGTAACCCTTCTGCCGGGTAGGCCGGGCAGTAACCAGGGCTGGGTTCAATATCTTGGGGTCAATCTCACATAGAACCGGCTCAAGCCCCCACCCAGTAATCTGAGAAATTCACGCACCCCTGGGCGCCTCTGAGAGGCAATGCTTCCCCACTCGCAAGCACTGAGTCTGAGTGTAGGAAAGAAACATTTAATGAAAGAGAGAGAGAAGTCATACGGCATTAACTTGGGGAAAACACCACAAACAGAGTTCATAACCCAAACAAGTCAAGCCCCCACCCCAGCCAAGAATCGCCCAAAGTCCAAAGAGTCCGACACCCCAAAAGTCTCTGTCCCTGGTCCGTGCCACCCAGAGTCCCAAAGTTCACCCACAGGGTTTCACCTCCCAACCTGGGTAGAAATGGGGGTGGGGGGATAGGGGGCACCTTATACAAAACTCCGCCACACTCCACCAGCTGTCTCGTCCCACGCCTCTGGACACTCCGCTGGGCACCTGCCGACGCTCCTTGTCTGCTGCCGCCACTGGTCACCGCTCCTCGCCTGCCGCCGCTCCACACCACACCGCTGATGGCCGCTCCTCGCCTGCCACCGCTCCACGCCACACCGCTGGTCGCCACCATTTCACTGGCTGCAATAGGTCTGGCTCTCAGCCAAACCAGTGATTTCAGCTCTCAGTGATTTCAACTCTTTAGCCACCAGCTGGACTGGCAAATGAATCCAGCTTTCAGTGGACTAGCAAAAGAAAAGACTCCTTGGGGAGTCTGCTTTAGGTCTGGCCTTAAAACAAAAGGGGGAAAGGTGCAGGCTGGGCCAGTCTTATAGCTCACACCTGGCAGGCATGAAGCAGACTGACTCAAGCCCTTTAACCCTTTCCCCCAGCTCAGTTCCCTCAACTCTGGAAGGGGGGAGGCTTGTTCTTCCGAGACCTCTTACCATGATGGTGGTGTCTCTCCTGCAAGCACTGGTGTCATGTTTTACAGTTCCCACATTTAGGGGTAGCATGATTAGTGACCCTGTCACGTTGCTGGATCTTGAGGGGAGCAGCCAGATCACTGATGCACCCATAGGTGGGGGTGTTGGCCCCCAAAAAAGGTATAGAAGGGGGCCATGTGAGGTATTGAATAGAAGCTTATTATCGGATAATCCTATGTACGCTGTTCATGTGTTTGTATAATGTCTGTGTGTGCAATTATTAGCATGTACTTGTATGGACACTGAAGATTTCCCTGCATGTGGTTAAGCATTGGGCAGGGCCGAGCCTGTGGAGCCTGTGGACATGCTAATTACCTGTGGAACAATGGCTCTCAATGGGCCAAGGACACACCCAAAGAATGGGGGCTGTCACCTGAGAGCAGCCAGCAGGGAACACAGAGAGGCTGAGGACCAGGTGACCTGCTGCATACCAGAAGAGGCCAGGAAGGAGGTATAAAGAGGCCATGTGGTCGATGCCATTTTGTTCTCAGCTCAGCACTTCATCCCAGAGGCAGCATTGCAGGGATCGAAGAGCCCGGAAGACCTGTGAACCCATCCCGACCCTAGGATGTGCAACAAGAACTTTTAAACCAGCAGCTGTAACATCTCTGCTAGAGCCTGCATCGAGGACTGGGAGATTCGGTGCATGTAACGTACTATTCTTTAACAACCTTACTCTCATGCTTTTCTTTCTTGTGTTAATAAACCTTTAGTTGTTAGATGCTAAAGGATTGGCCCAGCGTGATTTGTGGGTAAGGTCCAGAGGGTAAATTGACCAGGGATCTGTGACTGGTTTCTTGGAACCGGACAGGACTTGTTCGGGGTAGGTGGGATTGGGTGCTAGGACCCCCCCACCTGTGTATGAGGCCCGGGGCCATCTGGGGCACGGATATTGCTGGGGTGTCTGAGGGGTTTTGCTCGTGAGGCTTCAGGCAGGCAGCCGAAGCGCTCTGTGGGACTGGTTTGTGGCCTGTTTGGAGAGGTCACCAGTCTGGGGGCTGTAAGGAGCCCCGGATTTGAGCAATTCGCCCTGAGCGGACGCCCTCAGTTGTGCCCAGACATGGCCCGGTCCGTCACAGACCCCCACAACAGTCCCAAATTATTTACAATTCTTCACATTCCCATTCAGCCAGGGCTGATGGAGGGTCAGTGTTGGAATGGATTTCCATAGCCACGCCTCAGATTCTGTCCTGAGCAGTATTTACATAACAGTTAACAGTTAATTACCTTGCAGAGCTAAACAATTGTAGTGGGCACACCCACCCCTCCTTTTAGCTGGCTGATAGCAAGCAGCAGTTCAGCCCCTGCTTACAGATATAAACACAATACTGTATCCATGGCATGTGTGTGCGTCCTGATTTAGTTATAGACACCCTGGTTACACACGCATTAGGGGCTTCTGATCTCAAATTGACCATGAACACAAAGCTCAAGAACACATAGGTACATGTGAATACACGCAAACATGCACAGAGACATATGTATGTTTTTGATATAGACATATGCCCAAGCTAGTTAGTACAAGCACTTTATAAAGTAAGTAACTTTCTGTTGATCACAATCTCACATTTATGGTATGGGTCAGCGAGTTACTTTATCTATGTATATGTCCGGGGTTTGGGGTTTTTTTGCAAATGTTGTGTGTACATTATATGATATATATATATATATATATATATATATATATATATATATATATATATATATATATATGGTGTGTCTGTTTCTTACAACACAACAGTGTCTTCAGCTACGGTACAAAAAGTCGACTAATCCTGTGTTATGAAATGAAAAATAATTATAATCCTGTAGCTCGTGAAATCCCACGGTGCAGTATATTGAAGAAGGAGGTAGAAGGGAAGGATAGGCTGCATTGGTCGTCAATTTTTAAGACATTAAAAGAACAATCGGTAATGTTCGAAACTTTTTCTTTCCTTGCACAGAATATGGAGGTCTCTTTGATCTCCTTAGGTGTTATTCTGGCAAATAAAAAAAATGGAATTACTGCTGGAGATTATATTTCTAACGGGAAAAAGGCAATGTTAACAAGGGGAAAATATCTATGCGTTTTTTAAAAACACGATCAAGGTTCGCCAGGTCATGGAATATCAGCTGGTGGGTTTGGAGCTTGCAATTACACTACTGCGTATTACTGGAAGCTGCAACGGCCAACACCACAAACCCCATGCAACTATTTGTACGAGTGAGACACAGTGTGGACTCCAAGCAGGAAGGAACCGCTCTATTTAAGGGGCAGAGGGAGGGGGTTTTAATAGGATCAGTGGACAAAAAAAAACTCTTGGGTGTAATAAATGTTCATCTGTATTCTGTAATCAATAAATAATTAACTAATATTAGCATGTGGTCTGACCGGGCAGGGACCACAAGACCAAAAAAAAAATTGTTTGGAAGTGTATGTTGAGTGAAAAAATCTGGTTTGCAGCAGGAAAGGGTAAGACGTGTGAATTCAAGGGGGAATATGACCGCTAACTTTCTTTCCTGGAGACGGGCAGGGGGGGGGGGGGGGGTGGTGGTGGAGAAAAAGAAAGAAAGAATATGACAGGGGAAGCAGTCCCCTAAACCATCCAGAGCTTCAGGTTCAAAAGCCCAGTTATACACATCTCAGAAGAAAGATCTGTGCATCCAGCTACCTTCCTCTGGCAAGAGAAGGAAACTAATCCCTTAGCAAAAGCCTGATTGCTCCTTGTAGCGGCTTCCCGCTCGCCACAGCACCACCTGCCGTCGAGTTGGGGGATTAGCACTGCTGGCAGGTGGCCGGATCCCTTTCAGGACATTGCCCTCCGGTAATGTCCACAACAGCCTGAGCTTTCCCCCCTTCCAGGGGGGTTTGTGATAGGCCGGTGGGCCTTCAGGTGGCGGCTCCTCCGCCTCCTGCACAGTGGGAGACGTGCCTGCCTCCCTGCATTACCACGCCTTAAAACAGTCCAAGTGGGCGAGTCTCTTCCCGGCCTTCCTTCAGGTCGGTCCCAGAGGTAATCGTTCGCGTGCCTGGCCTTGCTTCAGGTCCGGGCCGCAGAGGAATAAGTCCACCCCTTCTCAGTCTATTATTATACAGTTCTGGGCAGGGCAACCGTTCTAGTCCTGCCCCTTTAAGAGTTCCCGCCCGATGCACGGACGGTCCCAGACGCCCCTAGGGAAGCCCACGCTCTCGAGCAGGGCGGGTGACAAATACAGTCTACAAGGCCCGGCTCTCAAGCTGGGCAGGCCAACCAACATCAAGCCAAACTCAGGCCCTAGCTCCAGGCAGGGCAGCAAACGGCGGCCAGGCCTTAAGGCAAGGCAAGGCTGCAGACAAACACCAGTCTGTAGACGCGCCTCATTCAGGAGCGAGGCTGGTATGGCACCTGCAGCAGCGGTGAGGGGGAGACTGCCACCCGGTTAGGGGGTGGCGGGGGGGGGGGCGCGCAGGCCCACCCACCTCACTGCACCCCGGCTCAGGGGCCCTGAATGCAGCAGTGCAGCTGCGACTGGCTCAGCAGGGGCTCCGGCCCATAATTGCTGGCCGCGGGCCACTCTTGGCCCGGGCTACCCCTGGGCCACTTCTCGTCTCCCTGTTCCCAGGTACCTGTAGCTCCAGCAGGTCCATCAGGGAGTCGAGGCGCCGTCGTCCCCGCAGCGTCCGGCCAGCCCGATCCAGGGGTTGGAGCTTGGTAGAGTCCTGCACGCTCATCCGGCCCCAGCATTCCAGTACCCATCGGGGGTCCAGCTGGTCCACCAGGTCGGGCCCGTCCTCCAGGTCCACAGGTGGTTCTGCTGGCAGGCTTGGCCAGACCTCAGTAGCCCGGGCAGGGAAGCCCTGGCTGGCTGGCTGCCAGGGAAGCAACTGAGGGCAGCCTAGCCTGGGTCTTAGCCTCCCCAAGCAGGAGCTCCAGAGAGGCCTCCGGCTTCTTCAGAAGCTGGACCCTGACTGAGCTCCCCGACAACCTTCTTATAGTCCTAGCCCCGCCCTTTGACTTCCAGTCAGGTGAGGGGGCGGGGCTAGGCTGGGCCCAAAATGGCTCCCAGAGGGAATCCTCTGTTTCCGGCTCTGTGGGTGCCCACTGGATGCTTGTGAGAATGAGGAGAGGGAGCAAGGTGTAGGGGCTGCTCTCTTCCTTCTCCCCTCCTATCCTGGTCCTGCTGCCTGCACCAGCTGGAGCCCTCCCCACCCAGCTGTCTGCCTGCTCCCCTGGATGCTGCTCCAGCTGCTGCTCCCCCTCCTCACCGCTTTCACCACCACCAGCTGCTGCTACTGCCTGAGAGGGGGCCTGCCGGCTGCCCCCCCCCCCTCCACCACTCCAGAGAAGGAGGACCACCCCACCAGCACCACCACCTGGAGGCCTTCCCCTGCTGCCTGCCGGCTGCTGCTGCACCCCGCTGAGGGGGAGAAGAAAAGATCACCATCGAGAACTGTGGCGGGGGTTTGTTTAAAAAGACTGAGCTTTTTTCATCTGCCTCAGGGGTGGTGGTGAATTGAGCTGTTAAAAGGGGGGCTGGGGGAGAGGCCCAGAGCCCTCCCCCTCAGTCCAGCTGCCCCCCCCCCCCCGCTGCCACCATCCCCTCCACCACCCCCCACCACCTGGACTGTCTCTTCTCCCCCTTGTGGGGATTGCTGCCCTGCCCTCCACCTGGGACTCTGCTGCAGCAGTGGATGAGGTCGAGCCCCCACAGTGCTCATGGGTGTGCTCCCTCCCCACCCCCTTGGACTTGGCCCCCCCTCCCTCAGCTACATTTGGCTGGGGGGGCCACCCTTACCCCTGGTCACCCACCCTACCCCAGCAGCTTGTGTCCTTCCCCACTGCCTGCCCCTCCCCTGCTAGCCTAGTTTTTCATTTCCCCTCCCTCCCCAGTCACTTACCCGCCACACCCGTTCCCAAAATTTACCAGCCACGCCCCTACCCCAGCTAGCCCAACTGTGTGTGTGCCCCGCCCCTCTCAGCTGCTGTTCCACTTCCATTTCATCCCGTCCCCCCCCAGCCGCCTGTCAGCCCTTGAGCACTGCCCGATCTGCCCTGTCCCCCCTGCCCCGAGCGCTTGTGCCCCACCCCTCCCCTTTTAGTTAGCCCCCCCTGTTCACCGCACTCACCCAATGGCCCCATAGCCCCCCCCTTGTATCCCAGTGCAGCCGGAGGAGCCGGCCCCCGCCCTGTACCCGTTACCTTGCCCCTTGTCTGCCCTGCCAGTGCCCTCCTCCTCTGTCTGCAGCCTTACAGGGAGGAGTGGTTGCTGGCCCCTCGGTGTCCCGTTTTCGTCCCGCCATTGCTGGTGCCCTCCCTCCCTGCAATAGTCAGCAGGAGGGAGTGGTTGCCTTCCCCCCCCTCCGCCCAATCGCGCCCCACCCTTTTTTCCCCCCCCCCCGCATCCCTCCCCCTATAATAGCGCCCTCCTCCTCTGCCACAGTCTCAGCAGGGAGGAGAGGCTGCTAAACCCCCACCCCTTCCTCAGTTGCCCCTCCCTGAAACCTGTACCCTTCCTCTTTCCCCCTCCTTCCCTTCACTGACGCCCTCCTCCCCTGCCTGTTGCTCCGTGGGGAGGAGCGGTTAACTCCTGCCCCTCCCACTCCCCCTCTGCCATTTGAAAGCCCCTTCCCGCTTCATGGTGAAGGAAGCCCCTGCCCTTGTCAGTCCCACGGTCCCCCCGTTGCCACCGGGCCTAAAGAATGCCGCAGCCGACCTCCCGATCCCAGGTCCGAGCGCCACTGCTGCCACGGCCGATGCTCCCTCACATCTGGGAGCAACCACCACCTCGGCCGGGAAAAAGGGCGGGGGGAGGAAAAAGGGTAAAGGCCCGGCCCCGAAGGCCAAACCCCCCATGGTCAAGGTGTGACGGACCGGGCCGTGTCTGGGCACAACTGAGGGCGTCCGCTCAGGGCGAATTGCTCAAATCCGGGGCTCCTTACAGCCCCCAGACTGGTGACCTCTCCAAACAGGCCACAAACCAGTCCCACAGAGCGCTTCTGCTGCCTGCCTGAAGCCTCACGAGCAAAACCCCTCTGACACCCCAGCAATATCCGTGCCCCAGATGGCCCCGGGCCTATACACAGGTGGGGGGGTCCTAGCACCCAATCCCACCTACCCCGAACAAGTCCTGTCCGGTTCCAAGAAACCAGCCACAGATCCCTGGTCAATTTACCCTCTGGACCTTACCCACAAATCATGCTGGGCCAATCCTTTAGAATCTATATCTAAAGGTTTATTATCACAAGAAAGAAAAGCATGAGAGTAAGGTTGTTAAAGAATAGTACGTTACATGCACCGAATCTCCCAGTCCTCGATGCAGGCTCTAGCAGAGATGTTACAGCTGCTGTTTTAAAAGTTCTTGTTGCACATCCTAGGGTCAGGATGGGTTCACAGGTCTTCCGGGCTCTTCGATCCCTGCAATGCTGCCTCTGGGATGAAGTGCTGAGCTGAGAACAAAAATGGCATCGGCCACATGGCCTCTTTATACCTCCTTCCTGGCCTCTTCTTGTATGCAGCAAGTCACCTGGTCAGAGGCCAATCTCTGTGTTTCCTGCTGGCTGCTCTCAGGTGACAGCCCCCATTCTTTGGGTGTGTCCATAGCCCATTGAGAGCCATTGTTCCACAGGGCCTCGGTAATTAGCATGTCCACCAGCTCGGCCCTGCCCAATGCTTAACCACATGCAGGGAAATCTTCAGTGTCCATACAAGTACATGCTCATAATTGCACACACAGACATTATACAAACACAAGAACATCATACATAGGATTATCAGATAATAAGCTTCTATTCAATACCTCACATGGCCCCCTCCTATACCATTTTTGGGGCCAACACCCCCACCTATGGGTGCATCAGTGATCTGGCTGCTCCCCTCAAGATCCAGCAACGTGACACAAGGCCACCCCGCCCCCTGTGGCCCTATCGCCTACCGCATCCCCTCCTTCCCTTGCTGTTCCCACCACCAGCTCTGGGGGTGATTCAACCAAGGCCCCCAGAGTGTACGCCCAGGTGGCCGCTGCCGCCCCCTCACCTGCCGTGTCATCAGCCCCGACCGCCGCCTCCAGTTCCATCCCGGGTGGCCCGGGGCCCCTTCCCCACCATGACCAGGAGGCACGGCGTTCGTTGCCCCCTGGTCGCCTCCTTGCCCCACGTGGAAACTTACGTGCAGGCGTTGGCGAGGGTGGTGGGGGCCTCGGACGTGGTGGCAGCCTCCAAAATGTACGGGAAGGTTGTGTTCTTCCTCGCCTGGCAGTGGGGGGCGTTCATGTGCCCCTCGAGCCATTGGAGGACCTGGGAGTACGGGTGGTTCTTACCTCCGTCCCGCCCTTCCTCCCCAATGCTGCCCTGTTGCCTTCCCTCTCCACCCTGGGGAAACCTATCTCTGTCATCAGCCCTCTCCCGTTGGGCTGTAAGGACCCCGCCCTCCGCCACATTTTATCATTCCGCCGGCAGGTGCAATTGCAAATGCCGCCGGCGGCACGTGGCGGGGTGGCACTAAAGGGATCCTTTATGGTGCCCTACCAGGGGGCCCTCTACCGGGTCCACTATTCGATGGGTGAGGCCCGGTGCTTCCTCTGCCGGGCGATGGGGCATGTTCGGAGGGACTGCCCCTTGGCCTGGTTGGGGGAAGCGTCCGGGCCCACCGGGGCCTGGGAGGGCGCCGGCCCCACCACTGCCAGCCCCCCTGGTAGTCCGGCCTCTGTGGCTGCCCCTCGTCCAACCGAAGGCTCGTCTCGGGAGCTGGAGGTGCCCCCTCTGGCATGGATACAGGGGATACGCCTTCCCCTGCTGACCAGTCTTCCGCTTCCACATCGGAGGGCTGGACGCTCGTCGGGGGAAAGCGCAGGGCCCGCCAGTTGTGGACTCAGTCTCCCTCCTCTGATGAGGAGGGTGGGAAGGCCCCCCTCTGTAAGATCCCGAGGGGGGCCAGCGCTTCTAAGATCGCCCCCGACGAGCATCAGCGGGAGGCACCGGCCAAGAAAGCCGTGGCAGCGAGGGGGAACGATGTCTTCCCCCCCTGCGGAGCTTACCCATGAGGAGGCCTCGGGTGGAGCTCCCCCGGCCCTGGTAATAGCTGACCCCCCCCGCAGTCGCCATCGAGGTAAGTGTCGAGGGGATGGAACTGAGCTCCATCTTCGAGGAGATCGAGGCCCTGGGTCTGACCCCGCTCACCCAGGGGGATGACGGTCTTCCGCCAGCGGGCCTCGGTCTGGGCGGCGTCTCTGTGACGCCGCCCCCTCCCTCCCCCAACCCCAATCCTAATCCTATGTCCCAAGTGGCCGACCCCGTCCTCACACTCGGGGCGCCCCTGGTACGGCCCGGCCCGACTCGGGCGCCGGAGCTGAAGCCACTGAGCCCTTCGGGGTGGCGGCTGGCGACGAGCGGCCGGGTCCCGAGCTTGGGGGCGCCCCCTCTCCAGCAACTGAGGCGGGGCGGTCATCTCCCCTTTCCGTTGGGGGCCCAGTGGAAAACCTCATTCAAGCCAACGCCGTGGCAACACCTCCTGTTCCTTCATCTGAGCCCGGCGTCGGCGTGGGCCCCCTTTCTGTTCCTGTCTCCTCGGTTCCCATTCGGGAGGAGCCACAGCCCGGTGGCACAAACAAGGGGGACCCTTCCCTAGACCCCGCTCCAGTCTCTGGTTCCCTTCCCTGTCCCGTTCCTTCCCTCACCCCTGCACGTGCCCTGGGCCCAGACCCTACCCTCTACGAACCCATTTCCAGCCCCGAATCCTCCCCTGCCCCTGACCCCTTTCCTATTCTTACCGCCCCCTCTCTTCCCACCCCTGTCCCACCGTCCGGCCGTGAGCCCGCCCCCCCCCTTCCACGCCTACCGTGCTGCCTGTCCCGTCTGCACCGTCCTCCCAAACCACCATTATTGCCACCCCCACGGGAGCCGTCTCATTCCCATTAGCTGCGAGCGGCTCTCGTGTGGTGGTATTTGTATCCCCGGTCCCCAACCCGTTAGGGGCTGCCTTGTTCCCTTCCTCGCCGGGGTCGGGGACGGGCGACGCGGCGCCATCTCTGTCGGCGCCGCGTTAGGGATCGGATCCCTGTTTGCCCGTCTCCGTGGCCCGTGAGCTCCACCCGGGGGCCCGGACAGAGGAGATCCCTGATTCCCCCCTGGTGCTGAGGAGCGAGCTGCGCCAATTCCTCAAGGACAACCGCGGAGCAAAAGGAAAGGTGCAGCTCACCCTCCAGCGCTGGGGGGACTTTCATTCCATCCTTCAGGCCACTAGAGCCCTCTTGCAGGAGGGAAGAGGGACTAATAGGCAGGACAGCGCGGCCTACCACCGGACCCGCAGGTTTCAAGACGCTCTCCTGACCTTCGGGTCGGGGAGCGGTCTGCTGCGGGGCCTGCGGGAGGCCGCCGATTCACCTGCCCGTGAGGATCTACCCCAGCCCTCATCATGAACTACACCACCATCGCGACGCTGAACACCCGTGGCTGTAGGGCGGGTCTCCGCAGGAGCCGGGTGCTCTCCTTCCTTCGGGAGGGGGGTACTCGGTGGTCTTCCTGCAGGAGACCCACATGACTCCAGCCGTCGAGGCTGGCTGGCGGCTGGAGTGGGGGGGACAGGGTGTATTTTAGCCACCTCAGCGCTCGCTCGGCCGGGGTGGCCACCCTGTTCTCCCCTGCCCTACGGCCTGAGGTGCTGGGGACCGCCGAGGTTGTCCCGGGCCGCCTGCTGCACGTCCGGGCCCGTGCGGAGGGGCAGAGGTTGAACCTGGTCAACGTCTACGCCCCAAACGCGGGCCCGGACCAGGTCACCTTTTACCGGAAGGCGGCCACCTTCCTCGGCACTCTGGATCCTCGCGAGTGCTCGGTCCTGGGCGGGGACTTCAACACCACCCTCGATGACCGGGACCGTATAGGACTCGCGAACTGCCAGGCCGCGGCAGACGTCCTCAGGGAGATCGTGGAACATCACTCCCTGGTGGTCGTCTGGCGGGACCACCACCCGGACGACAGTACCACCTTTACTTACCTGGTGGCCGTGAAAGCCTCTCTGACTTCGGAGAGGCTGGGGCCGGCCTATTGGCACTTTAATAATAGCTTGCTGGAGGACATGGGCTTCGTGGCGTCCTTCCGGGAGTTCTGGCAGGCCTGGCGGGGGCAACGGCCTGCCTTTCCCTCGGCGTGGCGATGGTGGGATGTGGGGAAGGTGCGCGCCCGGTTCTTCTGCCGTGACTACTCCCGGGGCACCAGCCGGCGGAGGGATGCGGCGATAGAGCAGTTGGAACGGGAGGTCTTGAAGCTTGAGAGGCGCCTGGCGTCCGCCCCCGAGGATCCACTCCTCCGCGAGGCGTGCCGGGAGAAGCGGGAGGAGCTCCGGGCCCTGGAAGATCACAGGGCCCGGGGTGCTTTTGTTCGATCTCGCATCCACCTCCTCCGGGAGATGGATCGCGGCTCCCGCTTCCTCTATGCCCTGGAGAAAAGGAGGGGGGCTAAAAAGCATGTCACCTGCCTCTTGGCAGAGGATGGTGCCCCCCTCACGGATCCGGTGGAGATGCGTGGAAGGGCCAGGGCCTTCTACGCCAGTTTGTTCTCCCCGGATCCGACCGAAGCCGACGCCTGCAGGGCGCTCTGGACCGAGCTCCCGACGGTCAGCGCGGGCGACCGAGACCGGCTGGAGCTGCCTCTCACTCTGGCCGAGTTCTCGGAAGCCCTCCGTCTCATACCCAACAATAAAACCCCGGGCACGGACGGGCTGACCGTGGAGTTCTACCGCGTGTTCTGGGACGTCCTCGGCCCAGACCTCATCACCGTCTGGGCCGAGTCCTTGGAGAGCGGGGTCCTCCCTCTGTCGTGCAGGCGAGCGGTGCTCGCCCTACTGCCGAAGAAGGGGGACCTCCGCGACCTACGGAACTGGCGTCCCGTCTCGCTCCTCAGCACGGACTACAAGGTCGTAGCAAAAGCCATCTCGCTGCGACTGCGGTCCATGCTGGCAGACGTGATCCATCCCGACCAGACCTACACCGTCCCGGGCCGTAGTATATTTGATAACTTGTATTTGGTCCGGGATCTCTTAGAGCTCGGGTGTAGGGATGGCTTGTCGTTCGCCCTCCTGTCCCTGGACCAGGAGAAGGCGTTCGACAGGATGGACCACGGGTATCTCCTGGGCACCCTGCAGGCCTTCAGCTTCGGGCCCCGGTTTGTGGATTTTCTCCGGGTGCTGTACGCCCTCGCGGAGTGTTTGGTCAGGCTCAACTGGACCCTGACCGAGCCGGTCAGCTTCGGGCGGGGGGTACGTCAGGGGTGTCCGCTGTCGGGCCAGCTGTACGCTCTGGCGATCGAGCCCTTCCTCTGTCTCCTCCGTAGGAGGTTGACGGGGTTGGTGCTTCGGGAGCCGGAGCTGCAGCTGGTCCTGTCAGCGTACGCCGATGACGTGCTCCTCGTGGTCCAGGACCCGGGCGACCTGGCGCGGGTGGAGGCTTGCCAAGCCGTCTACTCGGCAGCCTCCTCCGCCCGGGTCAACTGGGTCAAGAGCTCTGGCCTGGTGGTCGGGGACGGGTGGCGGGCCGGCTCCCTCCCACCCGCGCTTCAGGCCATCAGGTGGAGCGCGGGTCCGCTGCTCTATCTGGGCGTCTATTTATCCGCCACGCATCCTTCTTCGCTGGAAAACTGGCAGGGTTTGGAGGCCAGGGTGGGTGAGCGGCTGCGGAGATGGACGGGGCTGCTCCGGTGTCTCTCCCTTCGCGGGAGAGCACTGGTGCTCAATCAGCTGGTCCTGTCCATGCTCTGGCACCGGCTCAACACCCTGCGCCCGGCCCCGGAGGTCCTGGCCAAGCTCCAGACGGCAGCTTTGGAGTTCTTTTGGCCAGGACTGCACTGGGTCTCTGCAGGGGTCCTGTCCCTCCCCCTGGAGGAGGGGGGCCAGGGCCTGGTCTGTGTCCGCAGCCAGGTCCGGACCTTCTGCCTCCAGGCCCTGCAGAGACACCTCTTTAGTGCAGGTAGTCCGGCATGGGGCACCTTGGCGCGCGCCTTCCTCCGCCGTCTCCGAGGGCTCCGATACGACCGGCAGCTCTTTTTTATTCACCCGAGAGGTCTTCCGCGAAACCTCTCAGAGCTGCCGGAATTCTACCAGGACCTCCTCCAGACCTGAAGGCTGTTTTTAGTGACCAGGTCCGTTGTGGCCGCCGAGGGAGCAGACCTCCTCGCGGAGCCCCTGCTCCACAATCCAGCCTTGTGCGTGCAGGTGGCGGAGTCTCCCTCGGTGCGCCGGAGGCTGATCCTGGCAGAAACCACCATGGTCGGAGACCTCCTGGACTATGACAGGGGGGACTGGGTGGACCCCCGGGCGCTCGCTCGGCGCATGGGGCTCTCCACCCCCCGAACCCCTCTGCACCTACTCCAGGAGGTGGAAGGCGGCTTTGCCGTGGCCCGCTCTCGACTTCCTACAGAGAGCCCTGCAAGAGAGGACACCCTGCCCCTCCCTTCCTGCAAAGCCTCCGTCCCTAATTATCAGGCCCCTGTTCCGCAGGTCCCCCCGGCCTTCCCATCCTTGGACCCCCAGCCGGCTGCAAAATCTGCAGCCGGTCTGTTTTCAAACCGCGCCAAGGCAACATCTGTACACGCTCGTGCTCCACACTTTGCATCTCCCCACCCTCGTGTCCCGCCCCCATACCAAGTGGCGGGACTACTTAAGACCCATAGAGGGTGGGGAACCCCGATGGGCCAGGGTCTATTCTGATCTAATCCCATCGGGGATTAGATGCCCATCGGGGACATCAGTTGGCGGCTCCTTCACGGAGCCGTGAGCACGGGCGTGTACTTGGCGCGGTTTACCCCAATCCCGGACACCTGCCCCTTCTGCGGCGTGAGGGAGAACCTGGCGCACGTTTATCTGGAATGCGCCAGGTTGCAGCCCCTATTCCGGCTCCTCCAGAACCTCTTATTGAGGTTCTGGCTGCACTTTTCCCCCCACCTTTTCATTTATGCACACCCTATCCGTGGCCCCACAAAGTCGCGAGACCTCCTCGTCAACCTACTCCTGGCTCTAACGAAAGCCGCGATTTACAACACCAGGAGTAAGATGTTGGACGAGGGGGTTCTCTGCGACTGTGGGGCCTATTTCCGTTCCTCCCTTATGTCACGAATCCGGGCAGAGTTCCTCTGGGAGGTGTCCTCTGGCTCCATCGACAGCTTTGAGGAGCAGTGGGCGCTGTCCGGGGTTCTCTGCTCGGTGTCCCCATCCGGTTCCCTAGTTATAAACCTTTAGCCCACACTCCTTGCCCCCTTTGTCATTATTTGTCCCCAGTAATTAATTGAGCACGGGTCCAGTCGTCCCTCCCACAAGGCTTCGCCCGCCCACTCTCCCGTGTCTTCAAATAGAACCGCACTACACTCCTGTTGAAGCAAATGCTCCTCTCTGTTTTGGCGGCTAATATACAGCTTTATTGATCAATAAGGCACAGAGTGAGCCAAACGTGGTCCCAGCAGAGCCAGGCCCAGTAAGGCTGCTAATACAATCAATCCTAGTATCTTTATACCCTTAACCAAACAAGTCTGACGTCAGGGCATCCAATTACAGAAATCATCAATTAAACTCAGAAAGCAAAACCGTTATCAGCAAGATGGTGGGCAGGTACTAGGGAGTGAAGCTCCTTTCTCAACCAGCTCAATTAACACATTCCAATAGCTCATCTGTCTGGCCTGGCACGGCACATGGGGGTGATAGAAAGTTCACTCTGGTCTACGTGCTAAAGCAAGAATCTGAAATGGTTTGTTATACAAGATGGCTTCTAGCTAAATATGAAATGGTTTCCACACTCTCTTGAAGTCAGATGAGCTCCTATCTCCTATCGCCTTGCGATTAGATAGGTGGCGCTCCTCCTCTGCTAAATTCTCCCCTAGAGCCAGCCAGGGCACCTGCACAAACCAGCAATCTCATAAAACCATTGGGGATATCAACTCATGTGCCAGGTGAGTAATCGACAGGATAATCCAGAGAGATTGCGTGCCGTTTACCTCCATCCACAAGTGCCACAATAGTTACACATTAACGTAATACAAAGAAGACACACAAAACATAAAGCCCTTTGCAAGCCAGAATTCCGCCTGGGGGTGCATTACTCTTCTCTTGGAGGGCTGGAACCTGGGAAAAGAGCAACCAGGCAAGGGAGAGCTGTCCTTACCTCTGATCTCCAGGTGTGAGGCTTGGGTTTATGGGGCTATACGTGGGACACAGCTATTTTGCTAAGGACTAGTTAGATATTCCAGTTCCACTGAGGCATTTGGGGTGATATGCCTAAATGAGCCCAGAGGCAGCTGGGGGGGGGGGGGCAAAATAGGGGGAAATTGCTTTAAAGCCGTCATCAACAATGAATTTCACTCTTCACTCAAAATCCTCTACCTGAAAGTATTTCAAGGTCTCTGCCCAAGAAGGCATTGCAAAAAGAAGCTACAAGTACCTATGGGCCCCACCCAGAGTACATTATACCGCTTCCGTGAATAACAGAAAAGTGATGGATAGTGCAATTTCTTTACACACATTCTCCTTTTCTCTTCCCCCTCTGCTTAAGTGACATTCTAACATGGTGGAGATGGGATCTTTTCCAATACATTTTCTTGTGTATCAATCATTGCACATACCAGAAGCACATGAACTGCATGGCAGCTAGATCAAATGGCGATAGACTACTTTAGGAGCTGTGTGTGTAACATACAACTTCTGGGTTTTGACCATTCCCAGCCAACAGCTTTTTGGCCTAGGAATATTTAGGACAAATATTTTTCAAGTTGGGTTGTTTTATTATTTAGAGTCCAGCTAAGTGGTGCATCATTGAAATGATTTTTTATTAGTCCTCCCAACGGGCTTGTGAGAGCCCCAAAGGGGAAAAAACGCTCATTCCCACCCCTTAATAACACCAGTGGGATCTAGCAAAATTTAACATGCAGTGGTTTAAAACAAGCCCATCCACCTAGGTCTCAAATGTCAGGAAACACCCTTAAGTGAATGGAGACTAGGAATATAAGTGCAAGATGTATGTTTAGGCTGAGTGTGTGTGTATGTGCGTTTGCAGTGTGCGAATGTGTGTGCAATATGTAGGATGTCTACACGGCTCTTATGCGGTGTGAATTTGTGTGTAGTATGAGTGCTTCTGTTAATGTCTTTGTATAGCTGTGTTACTGTTCCTAAAACTCCTGTCATCTTTCTCTAGTCCCTCTACTGAGAAAACACAGAAAAGTCAAAATGCTGGACTCAACATTTTGAGCTTGTATCCTGTAGCATAAATAAGGAAAAATCTTTTTTGGGGGATTACATTTTAGGATTAAATGTCCCTTTTCTCTCCAAAACTCTCCATGAACTGAGGGTGGGTCTAGACCACACCCTTCTGTCAGAATAAGCGATGCAATTTGCACTGAGGATGTTAAAATGCGGTTAATCGACTAGTCAATGGAATTTCCATCGACTAGTCCACTAGTCGATAGGCACTTCTGCATTCCTCCTCTGAAATGTACAAGAGCCCCCACTGGGGCTCTTGTACATTTCAAAGGAGGAACGCGGAACACCACATACAGCCTGGGGCCAGCAGGAAGTCCCACTGACTCCAGGCTGCATGCAACGTACCTGCTTTGAAATGCACAAGAGTCCCCAGCAGGGGTTCTTGTGCATTTCAAAGCATTTCAAAACTCACAGTCCCTTGCTGACCCCGGGCTCCATGCTACGCTGCATGTCACTAGGAGCCTGGGGTCAGATGGGGACTCCTTAGCTGACCTCGGGTTCCAGGTAAGTGCTGCACAGAGCCTGGGATCAGCTGCGGAGTCCCCAGCTGACCTCGGGCTCCACAACTGCCCCTTTGAAAGGTGCGGAGGTGGCCGTTTCAAAGGGGAAGCCGCCGCACAGCTGATCTCAGCTGTGCGGTGGCTTCCCCTTTGAAACTGCCACCTCCACACCTTTCAAAGGTGCAGTGGAAGTCCCAGCTGACCCCGGGCTCCCCATGGCACTTACCTGGAACCTGGGGTCAGATGGGGACTCCCCAGCTGATCCTGGGTTCCGGGGAAATGCCACGGGGAGCCCGGGATCAGCTGGGGTGTTCTCTGCTGACCCCCAGGCTCCATGGCTGCCCCTTTGAAAGGTGCAGAAGTGGCATTTTAAAGGGGCAGCGGCTGCCCCTTTGAAACGCCACCTTGGGGTTTTAAAGTGGCAGCTTCGCTGTGCGGCACTGCCACTTTGAAGTACCCCTTCCCTACCCCCTCCTTTGCTGCCTCTATCTCATAGACTCTATGACATAGAGGCAGAAAAGGAGGGGGATATCAACTAGTCGACTAGTCAAAAGACTATCCGATAAGCAAATGCTTATCGGATAGTCGAGTAGTCTTTTACATCCCTAATTTGCACTACGCATAGCTTATTCCAAGTCTAAATCAAAAGAGATTATTTCAAAATAAGGCACTATTCTAACAAACCCTTTAACCCTCATGGAATGAGGGTTACAGGGATACCGAAATAGCACGCCTACTATTTCAGGAAATGGTGCTTTTAAAGATGCAGCATTGCTATTTCGGGATACTTCCAGTATCCCGAAATAGCAATGCAGTCTATATGTACCCTGAAGAAGATTGGATCAAATGAACCCCAAAGTGTGACTAATCCCCTTGTTTTGCATGAAGTTTTCTGCAGCAGTTCTCATTAAGGGAAGTGGCCAAGTGTCCATTGAAAAGAGGGATTTTAATAGTTTTATAGAAGACTGTTGTGTATATATCCACTTTCACCAACAGGACCTCTGTTTATCTACAAATGACTCAATTCAGAGGCCTTGCAGGGCGGCAGAAGAATAAAACAGGATACAGCCTGGAAGTGGATCCTTTTAATATTTATTACTAGCTGGAGATGAATCATTTTCCAATACAGGCAGTCCCCGACTTACGCGGATCCGACTTATGTCGGATCCGCACTTACGGACGGGGCTTTCTCGCCCCGGAGGTCGAGGTGGCGGATTGCTACCTGCGAGCTCTGGGGCGAGAAAGCCCCGTTCGTAAGCTGCTCCGGTTCCCCTGGTCTGCTGGAGACCATCTCCAGCAGACCAGGGGCACCGGGCGGGTTCCCGCGCTTCTGAGGCTTTGCCAGAGCAAAGCCTCAGAAGCGCGGGGAACCGCCGCTGCTGCCGCTTCAGTCCCGGTGCCTGTGGTCTGCTGGGGACCGTCCCCAGCAGACCACAGGCACCGGGACTGAAGCGGCAGCCGCGGCGGGGTCCCGCGCCTCTGAGACTTTGCCAGAGCAAAGCCTCAGAGGCGCGGCACCCCGCTGCCGCTGCGGCTCTGCTCCCTGTGTCCCTGGTCTGCTGGGGGGGGGGGGGCGCAGCTAGTGTGCCCCCCCCAGCAGACCAGGCTTTTGTTTTGGACCCTGGGGCAGAGCAGCTGGGGCGCTGCCGATTGGTCCTGCAGCGCCGCTCTGGGCACTACTGGACCAACCCGGCAGCACCCCAGCTGCTCTGCCCCAGGTCCTGATTCAGCCGCTGCTGGTCAGTTTCAGCAGCGGCTGAATCAGGACGCCTGGGGCAGAGCAGATGGGGTGCTGCTGGGTTGGTCCCGCAGCGCCGCTCCTCGGTGCTACTGGACCAACCCAGCAGCACCCCAGCTGCTCTGCCCCAGGCGTCCCCAAGTCAGCTTCTGTTGAAACTGACCAGCGCTGACTACAGGAAGCCCGAGGCAGAGTTGCTCTGCCCCGGGCTTCCTGGAATCAGCTGCTGATCAGTTTCAGCAGCAGCTGACTTGGGGACGCCTGGGGTTCTTAAGTTGATTCTGTATGTAAGTCAGAACTGGCGGTCAGTTTCAGCAGCGGCTGAATCTGGACGCCAGTTCCGACTTACATACAGATTCAACTTAAGAACAAACCTACAGTCCCTATCTTGTACGTAACCCGGGGACTGCCTGTATATGGGCCACTAAGGGTGTGACTAGTGTCACGTTGCTGGATCTTGAGGGGAGCAGCCAGATCACTGATGCACCCATAGGTGGGGGTGTTGGCCCCAAAAATGGTATAGGAGGGGGCCATGTGAGGTATTGAATAGAAGCTTATTATCTGATAATCCTATGTACGCTGTTCATGTGTTTGTATAATGTCTGTGTGTGCAATTATTAGCATGTACTTGTATGGACACTGAAGATTTCCCTGCATGTGGTTAAGCATTGGGCAGGGCCGAGCCTGTGGACATGCTAATTACCTGTGGAACAATGGCTCTCAATGGGCCAAGGACACACCCAAAGAATGAGGGCTGTCCCCTGAGAGCAGCCAGCAGGGAACACAGAGAGGCTGAGGACCAGGTGACCTGCTGCATACCAGAAGAGGCCAGGGAGGAGGTATAAAGAGGCCATGTGGTCGATGCCATTTTGTTCTCAGCTCAGCACTTCATCCCAGAGGCAGCATTGCAGGGATCGAAGAGCCCGGAAGACCTGTGAACCCATCCTGATGATAGGATGTGCAACAAGGACTTTTAAACCAGCAGCTGTAACATCTCTGCTAGAGCCTGCATCGAGAACTGGGAGATTCGGTGCATGTAATGTACTATCCTTTAACAACCTTACTCTCATGCTTTTCTTTCTTGTGATAATAAACCTTTAGTTGTTAGATGCTAAAGGATTGGCCCAGCGTGATTTGTGGGTAAAGTCCAGAGGGTAAATTGACCAGGGATCTGTGGCTGGTTTCTTGGAACCGGACAGAACTTGTTCGGGGTAGGTGGGATTGGGCACTAGGACCCTCCACCTGTGTATGAGGCCCGGGGCCATCTGGGACAGGGATATTGCTGGGGTGTCGGAGGGGTTTTGCTCGTGAGGCTTCAGGCAGGCAGCCGAAGCGCTCTGTGGGACTGGTTTGTGGCCTGTTTGGAGAGGTCACCAGTCAGGGGGGCTGTAAGGAGCCCCGGATTTGAGCAATTCGCCCAGAGCGGACGCCCTCAGCTGTGCCCAGAGACAGCCCGGTCCATCACAGTGGCGTAGTCAGCAGGATCCACAGATCTTGGTCAATTGAGCTTTGGGATCAGGACCCCACGCTGTCTAAATTTGATTTTTGGTGTTGAGAGTTGGGTTGATTAAAGAGCCGCTGCGATGATCCCGGGATTATATGAGAGTCTGGGCAAAAGTGCTCTGAAGGATTTGTGCTTGGGGAGAGGCATTGCCTTTAGGAAGAGGGCCTCTAAACTAGATCTGGTAGTGTTGTTACTAGCCAGAGATGTGGATGAAAGGGAGCAGAAGCAAGCCAAGGAAGCTGCTGAAAGAAGGCAGAAGGCAGATGAAGAAATTGCTAAGAGACAGAAGGAGATGGATCGGGAACTTGAGGAGAAAAAGGCAGAATATGCTGAGAGACAGAGGAGGGAAGAGGTAGAGAATGCAAAGAAGATGGCCCTAGCCAAGGAGGAACATGCTAGACTTGACCTCCAGCTTAAGAGACTAAAAGAACAAGAGAGACTGTATCCTCCTGTATCAGAGGGGTAGCCGTGTTAGTCTGAATCTGCAAAAGCGACGAGGAGTCCTGTGGCACCTTATAGACTAACTGAAGTGTAGGAGCATAAGCTTTCGTGGGCAAAGACCCACTTCTGCATCTGACGAAGTGGGTCTTTGCCCACAAAAGCTTATGCTCCTACACTTCAGTTAGTCTATAAGGTGCCACAGGACTCCTCGTCGCTTTTGTATCCTCCTGAAGGTTCAATGTGTAACTCTGTGGGTATGCGGTGTGCTTATGATATGGCAGACGTATTTTGCCCAGCTGATGTGATGACCCAACCCCAAAGCATGTATGAATGCAAACCTTTTGTGTTACCTGTAGCTAACAGGGAGGTTTGGGAAGGGGGTGCATGTGGGGTATGGAAAGTTTCCTGGAGCTGGTCAGTCTCCCTGTAACCAAGGGGAAAGTGTCTCTACATGTGTGCCTGTGGCAGATGGCTGTGTGTCTGTGCAGGGGGGCAGTGAGCCTGTGGGTGAGGGCCCGTCTGATGCCTCAGAGGTGAGGCTGGAATCAGAACCGGGGCAGGAAGAGCCCAGAAGTCAGGGAAATGTTTCTCTGGGGCAGCCTGGAGTGGCTGGCCAGAGCAGAGTTTTGGTTGAGGTGTTGGCTAGTGAGGTTTGTGAAATTGAACCTGCACAAGCTGAAAGTGATTTGTGTGAAGAAGCACAGTGTGTGCAAGCTGGCAATATGGCTGGTGGAAGTAGCTATGGGGAAGTGAAGGAAGCTGTCCCAGGCTAGCTGTATGACTGAGATTAGCCAGGGGTGTTGGGACAAGGGAGAAACTGTCTCTGATTGCCTGTCTGTGTGTGGGGAAGAGTTTCTTCCTTTGTCTAAGGAAGGTGCCTCTGACCCTGTATCTTGTGAGTCTGTCTGTGTGCCTGAGAGGGGATTGTCTGTGAATCCACCTGAGGGGCTGGAGATAACACGGGGAGTTAGGGAATTGCAGGAGGAGTTGGTTGTGGCTCAGCAGGGCAAGGCTGCTGCAGAGCCAGAGACGGGTGAACTGCTGCTTAAGGAAGCTCATAGGGAGGAGAGTCCTGGCAGTGCTTGTAGCAAGCAGTTTGCTGTGACTGAGGGAGGTGACAGGACCCTGCTTGGAAAAGGCATTCAGGAGAAAGCTCTGCCTGTAAAAGGCAGCAGCTTGTTGTGTGAGGCACTTGTTTTGGTGCCTGACGGACAGAACTTGTCTGTTAGCAGTGACTCCACTGACTTGGGTTTAGGGAAACCCAGTGTGGATGGTGTTGGAGAAGTCTCAGAGGGACTGAGGGTTGTTCCAGATGAGGCAGGAACATCCAGAGAATTGGAGCAGGCTGCTAACCCAGTGACTGTGGGTGACCAGCTTGCTGGGAAGTCAGTGTGTGGGGGACAGGATTGTTCCCAGGTGAGTGAGGAGAGTGGGAAGTTAGTGTCTCAGATTCAGGAGAAGGACTGTGTAGCTAAGTATGCAGAGCAGAACAGCTGTGTGGTCACTCTCCCTAGGATGCAGGAGATGGCAATTAAGCTCCCATCTCTGGACATGGTGGATGCTCATAATCAATCAGGGAAGTTGATATCTGGTTCCATGTGGAAACAGAGGTTGGAGGTGGACAGAGGAGAGACTTGGGAGTCTACAGCTTACTCCTGTTACCCCACTGAGTGGGGGAAGGGGGAGAATTCCAGGGCCATTGTGAGCCAGGGCGTCACGCCCAGCCAGCCCATTGTCTTGTTCAGGCCAGAGGTTTCAGGCCTGGAGCCCAGAGGACAAGGGGGAGGGGTAGGACTTGCTTTGACAAAGAAGATTTGCAGGTTGAACCTGAAGGGCCAAAACTGCAATGGTGTGGCGCCAAAGAAGGGGCATGATGGGGAATGTCAATATACACCTGATATAGGATTGTTCTTGTTACTGATGTTAATTCTTGTAACCAATGTATTATTGTTGCAGAGAATTGTAAAGGTATACAATGTGCATGATCTTATGAAAATACCATGTAATCTGTCTGGAGATGTACCGAACGACAGACGGTATGTAAGGGGACATTGTGATGTTGCTATTTCATGGTTAACACTTGTAACTGGTTTTGGAACTTCTTACAGGACAAAAAGGGTTCCCGCCAGAAGGTCCCGTGTGAGAAGGGAAACTGAGGCACGCCACCATTTTTGTTTGGGGAGGCCTGTGATGCCCTCAGTGATGTTACTGGCATCACTTCCTGCATCAGTTTTGAGTTGGGGGTGTCACGTTGCTGGATCTTGAGGGGAGCAGCCAGATCACTGATGCACCCATAGGTGGGGGTGTTGGCCCCAAAAATGGTATAGAAGGGGGCCATGTGAGGTATTGAATAGAAGCTTATTATCTGATAATCCTATGTACGCTGTTCATGTGTTTGTATAATGTCTGTGTGTGCAATTATTAGCATGTACTTGTATGGACACTGAAGATTTCCCTGCATGTGGTAAAGCATTGGGCAGGGCTGAGCCTGTGGAGCCTGTGGACATGCTAATTACCTGTGGAACAATGGCTCTCAGTGGGCCAAGGACACACCCAAAGAATGGGGGCTGTCCCCTGAGAGCAGCCAGCAGGGAACACAGAGAGGCTGAGGACCAGGTGACCGGCTGAGACCAGAAGAGGCCAGGAAGGAGGTATAAAGAGGCCATGTGGTCAATGCCATTTTGTTCTCAGCTCAGCACTTCATCCCAGAGGCAGCATTGCAGGGATCGAAGAGCCCGGAAGACCTGTGAACCCATCCTGACCCTAGGATGTGCAACAAGAATTTTTAAACCAGCAGCTGTAACATCTCTGCTAGAGCCTGCATCGAGGACTGGGAGATTCGGTGCATGTAACGTACTATTCTTTAACAACCTTACTCTCATGCTTTTCTTTCTTGTGTTAATAAACCTTTAGTTGTTAGATGCTAAAGGATTGGCCCAGCGTGATTTGTGGGTAAGGTCCAGAGGGTAAATTGACCAGGGATCTGTGGCTGGTTTCTTGGAACCGGACAGAACTTGTTCGGGGTAGGTGGGATTGGGTGCTAGGACCCCCCACCCACCTGTGTATGAGGCCCGGGGCCATCTGGGGCACGGATATTGCTGGGGTGTCGGAGGGGTTTTGCTCGTGAGGCTTCAGGCAGGCAGCTGAAGCGCTCTGTGGGACTGGTTTGTGGCCTGTTTGGAGAGGTCACCAGTCTGGGGGCTGTAAGGAGCCCCGGATTTGAGCAATTCGCCCAGAGCGGACGCCCTCAGCTGTGCCCAGACACGGCCTGGTCCGTCACACCGGACTACAGGGTTTTGTCAACAAAACTATACCTGCGTCCACACTGCCTTTGAGTTATGTCGACATAACGTCAACAAAACTCAGCAGTTTTGTCAACGTATGTAAACCTCATTCTACGAGGAATAACACCTTTTGTTGACAGAGTTCTGTCAATAGAAGGCATTATTGCATCTACACTGTCCTTTGCGTCCACACTGTTATGTCGACAAAGCAGCTTGCTTTGTCAACAGAACTGAATGTAGTCTAGACACTCTTTGTCGACAGAAGCTTTGTCCACAGTATCTGTCGACAAAACTTCTGTCGACAAAACCCTGTAGTCTAGACGTATCCTAACTGTTAAAAACATCTTTTTAAGGAGGAAAAATATATATACATACTGCTTGAGAATGTGATCAAGGAGTTGGCAAATGTACAGAGAGCTGCTGCCAGTTCTCTTTATTTCTATTCTTAGTATGACCTCCAAGGCCAGGGGTGGATAACTAGAATACAAAGCCAATTATTAAATACAGAAATTGTGCTCCTGCTTCAGCCATTTTATGTCTTTATTATTATTACAACAACCATAAAACAGGACAAGTTGGAAAAAGAAAAATATGTTTTCAGGGCAAAATTAGAATTATTCTACTCTGAAGAACAGACTGAAATAAATACAATTGTAATGCCACAACACATTATAAGCACTTCACCTGAAAACTTTTGAGGTGGCCTTTGCATTAAATTTTAACAGATCTATTCTCTAATTCTTCAGTGTTGCTTTATTAATTTATGATGGATAAAATCATAGCTGAGCCATTCTCGTTAACTTTTCAAATGTCATTTAATATTTTTCCATTAAAAGACTTGACTATATTGCATATGAATCTACATTTTAAAAAGCAAAGTAGAGGTAGAGAGGTAGTCGTGTTAGCCTGATCTTGGTAAAACAAAAGGAAAAAATATTTAGCACTTTAAAGACTAACAAGATGGTTTATTAGGTGATGAGCTTTTGTGGGGCCCACGAAAACTCATCACCTAATAAACTATCTTGTTAGTCTTTAAAGTGCTACATATTTTTTCCTTTTGTTTTAAAAAGAAAAGGAAGTATTATTAAACAGTTTGGTTAAAACTTGTATTTCCCCAGGAACATTGCAAGCTATCCTGGGTTGATTTAAAAGAGAGTCTTCTCAACTCATTTCACATGAAAGATCTTAGTTTTGATAGAGAGCAAAGAATAAAGAGACAGAAAAGGCAATATTTTAAAAATACCCTATGTTCTCCCTCCAATTCAAGATTTAGGAAAGTTTCTATTAAGGCATTTCACATGAGGCCCAAAGACATTTCAATAAAAATGTATTGAAACTTCAGTGACTTTTAAAGGGGGGAGAGTTATATAATTGTCAAAGAAGTTCTTGGTTTTTCTGTAACACAAAATATACCTTCACTTTTATTTTAACCAGTTCTGAGCACCTGACTTTCAAGCCATTAAAATATGCACCCCCACTTGAACAAACACAACAATAAGCATAACGGTAGTAAAAATCCATTGTGATTTTGACACAACAAGGGAATTGGAAAATAGGTCTTTTAAATAAAGAAAAACCTAGATTTTTTCATCTTTTTTTCCCCAAGTCACCAGAAAAGTGTGTTGTCGTTTTATTAATATATATATTTTTAAATTTTATATGGAGAGTAGCATTTTCAACACACACCAAAAAAAGGTTCAATGCTACAAAGGCACATTTTTCATTCTTTTTTAAGTTAATTGATTTTTTTCTTCTTTTTCTTTTACGTTCAGTTCTTTTTAAAAAAAATTAGTTAAGTTTTTGTATGGTAATGAACCAAAATGAAAAGCGAACACTTATAAATGTGGTCTATTTGGTTAATTTGTTGGTTTTAGGTATATTTTTAAAGGAAATATGAAATTGAGAATGACTAAAACAAAACAAAAAAAACCAACTGCAGTCATTTTTACAGAGATATGTACAGTCAATAAATTAAAGTTTAATTTTGAGTATTCATATTCCACTTATTTACAAGTTATCAAATAATTACATAAATACTTTGTTTTAATAATAGTGTCCACTTTTTTCTTCTCATGATTATGTTTAAACTGTTATTGTGTATACAGTAAAAGAGGAAAAGCTGTAATAAACCTATAGTCAAGCTACAGAGGTTTTTAGATAAAATATTTTGTTCCCTTTCCAACTACATGTTTTTATTTTTGTTGCTACAAAGGTGTGGGGTGGGAAGAAAGGGGGTAAGGAACATATTTTTTTTTTTATTTTTAGCCCTGGGATTTTTAACAAGCATCCAAAAAAGCAGACTACTATGGAACATGCAAAAAGCCAAAAGGTGTTTTGAGACATCACAATATGTCAAAAGACACAGCTTCCCTTAGTATAGACTAACAAGAGCTATATTTAATAACCCAACCCGCAAAACAATATTTAAAGAACTGATATGTGAGTTACTTATGGGGGGGCGGTTAGGAAAAAATCACTTTTCTTACTTTATTTTTAATCCATGTTTGCTTTACACAGTGAAGAAGAAATGACCACCACCCACCAAACCACCTATCTGGCCCAAATGTCATTCCTATGACCAGTATGATTTTTTCATGGCAGCTTTCAAACCAGCTCTGCCATCCCCAGACCCCCACCTTTCTCCTTCCCCCATTTCAAGATAAGTTTGCTGACAAGCCAGCCCAGTACGCAGGACAATGTGGTTTCTTTCAAACAAAGTGCACCGCAATAGTGATTTGAAATGAGACAATAAAGGGGAGTTCCCGTGTTAACACTCTCTTCTCCCTCCCACCTCTAGAGTGGAAGGGAGGGTACAGTAGAGAGGGGGAGGGGATATTAAGGAGATCCACTCCTGGATCTGTCTTGCTTGGATTCAAGTCCACTCACTAGACGCTGGATGTTCTGCAGTTCGCTGGTCGCTTCCTTTTCAGAGCAGAGTTTAGGGGACAAGGACACGGATCCCGAGGAGAGAGTGGAGGACCTGCTGTTGAGTTCTGAGCCAGAGTCCAAAGCTACAGACTCTGCCATGTTGCTTGATTTGCCTTCCCCTGTGCTGCTGGCCACGCTGGGGAGAGCAGTGGTCAGGAGGCTGCTGCTGTCTGGCAGGGGCACAGGGATGGAGTAGGGGCTGTACCTCAGTCGGGGGCGCACTGCGCTGAGGAAAGGATGCCGGTGCACCGAGCTGGTGGCTGCGGAGGAGGCAGCGGCTGCAGCAGCCATGTAGGTATAGGGGTAGGGGAAGAAGCTTCCGAAGGGAGACATGGCCAGGCCCTGGAAAAGGAAAACAGAAGCAAAGAGGGGGAGGGGAAACCGTCAGTGGTTTTCACCCTTTTGCCCAAGTTCCTATGCAACCAAAAGAGCCCGAGAGAAAACACCGCTGACTCAGCTTGCCACAAATCATGCCCCCGGCTGGTAATGGTGGGTGGGTGGGTGGGTGGGTGGGGGAGGTTTGTTTTATGGCACAGGGGACTCACCCACAGGCCTGCATGTCAAAGGCAAAGCAGCTGGGAGAGTGAGAACCCACCGCCACAGCCAAACCTGCTAGCCAGGATTTGCAGCCTGGATTCCCAAAAGTCGAAGCACTTCATTTAGAAATGCCTCCTGGACTTTCCAGAAGGTCTTGAGCACCCCCATTCACACCTCCCTGCCCATCACCTCTGACCATCGGGCCATTTACATAGGAATGCGACTTGACCTCTCAGACACTTCGCCAAAGGATTAATGCCCACAAAACAGATATCAGACAAGATCACAAAGAAAAAACTATTTCTTGCCATTTCAACCAGAAAGGACACTCTCCCAATGACTTAACCACCTGCATTCTGCTACAAAGACCTTTTACATCTGCACTTGAAAGGGAATCCTCTGAACTGTCATTCATGTTAAAATTCGACACTCTCCGGGGGGGGATTGAACAAAGACCCCAACTACCTTACCCATTACCAAGATAGCTTCCCCAATTATCACCTCTAATACCAATAGCTCACAGACATCTAACTTTCTCCACCTCTAATATCATTAACTCACAGACACTTACCTTCCTTCCTCCCCCCACCCCCTGCATCCCCCTCCTGTTCTGCAATGTGATTTGTCCTTTTCATATGTGTTCATTTTTTTAATTGTATCCTTTGGTATATATGGCTGTGACTATTTTCTTCCACTATTTGATCACGAAAGCTCATCACCTAATAAACCATCTTGTTAGTCTTTAAAGTGCTACATAGTCCTGCATTTTGCTTCAGCTACACCAGACTAACACGGCTACATTTCTATTACTTGACTGTAGGCACCCAAAGTTGAGAACTGTGGGCCTATGAAGATGAAAGAGATCGTGGTCTCTAATGGAAATTAGGGAAATCCCTCCCTTCTTGCCCAACATACTTTGTTGTGCTTTTGAGATCCCGACATTCTCTCTCAGAGCTGACTGATGGATTTCAACTAGCACCTATTCCCCCCACACCTCCAAGCAAATTCGCTGCGCTTCTTCCAAACACACACACAACAGACCCGGGGTTACTAAGGGTTACCTGAAGTTCCAAGCCATTGAGTTTGGAAGGGAACCGAGATCTATATCAAACACGCCACTTTCCCAGGGGGGAATACCAGTGAAAGACTCCAAAAGAAAAACCCTCTCTCCCATTCCAGGGTAGGTTTTATACCACCTGGCGCTTTTTTCAACCCATTGCCACTGTATGAAACCGCACCCTTTAGGCTGGGGGTCGGTTCTGGCTCTGTCCTTAGGTGCACCGCAGGGGTGGAAATCAAGCCCCGGTGCAGAGGAAAGGCAATCCAGACCCCTGACTTGCGATTACCAGTGTCGCAGCAGCGCGAAGGGAAAGGACGCCCCAGGCCTGAGGGCGCTTACCTGAGAGGCCAGGACGTGCTGCTGAAGATGAAACGGTAGCGCAGCTGCCGACGCCCCCGAAAGTCCCTGAGCCGCTGCTGTGGCCATGACCGTGCTGTCCAGTCCGCTAACTCCGGCTGAGGCCCCGGAAACGGTGGCCAGCAAGGGCCCCATGCCAGCAGCCATGCCGGAGAAGGCTCCCCCCATGGCGAACTGGCTGGGGTGCAGGAGGAGCGGGTGCCCGTTGCCCAAGGGACTGAAGAACTGCTGGCTGGCCAAGCCAGGGGGGAAGCCGAGGTTCTGCAAGGGCCCCTGGCTCAGATGCGCCGGGCTGTCTGTCTGCACAGTGAGCGGAGCAAAGGAGCTCAGCAGCCTAGCCTCCTCCACCTTCGGGGCGTCCCGGAGGGGGCTTTTGAGCTCCTCGCGGCCGACGCCCCGGGTGCTAGAGGAAATGGCAGCTGGGCTGTGCCTGGAGTCAGGGGGGGCTTTCTCAGTCCGGCCGGGGCCGTCCCTGCTCTTGCTGGCCGCCGATTCCGGGGCAAAGAAGGGCGCTTTGGCTGGGCTGCCGCCCTTCTCCCGGGGATCTTCCGCAGCCGCGGTGGTGGTGCTGATCTTGCCGGAGTCACCGGCCTCCAGCAGCGGCTCATCTTTGCTCTCGGCATCGCTCTCCCCCTCGCTGGGGCACAAGTCTGAAAGGCAAGGAGCAGAGGCTATTGCGTAAGCTGGCTCCGACAGGCAGCAGCGCTCTGGGCGCTACTCTGGGGCGAATATTCCGAGCAAACCTGCGTTAAAAAACAAAACCAAAAAACCCCCAACAACACCCTAATCCTTCCACAACACCACACGTACATGTAAAATTGCCCCCGAACTGAACATGTCTCGGCCCAGAGCCTTCATCTCAGATACGCCGGAGCAAATCCGGATTAGTTTCCACATAAATCTGTATTGGTTGCTCCGGTAGAATTTGAGATCAGGTCGTGGTGCGCACTATGAATGTGTTTATACCAAGCCAAATCTCCCTCCCCTCCACCTCGACTTTAAGCAACAAAAATAATTTAAAACATGGGGGGGGGGGCGCGGGGAGGAGAGAATTTAAAGAGAAATCCAGCGTCTCTGCCAACAAAGCAAAGCCCAAACCGATTTCAAAACCGCCGCCGAGAAAGTGGGATTTTATAAAGGGGAGCTGGGGGGAAAAGCCTTCCTTTAATAGCAGATTGAAACATGAATATTAATGGACTGGCTCCGGTTTTGAACTTTTGCCCCGTGGTCTGCCTTTGCTCCCTTGACTCAGGGCTGGCTCCTTTAAGAACCAGAGGGAGGGGAAGGGAAAAAATGATTCAAAACACAGCGGCAGAAAAAAGAGGGAGGGGTGAGGGAAGAGATGTGGGTCTGTATATCTAAAGAGCCTTTAGCGGATGCATGTTCAAAATCATTTGCTTCGCTGTAGCCAGAAGTTTTGGTCAGGAATAAAACTTTTCCTTCAAGCCAAAAAGGAAAAAAAAACACAAAACACACAGATGAAGAATGGCCGGTGTCTGGTGTAGGGACCTTCAAGATGCATGCGGGGAGGAGACGGGGTCACACCTCACCTTTGAGATTGGATGTGCCCACCGCAGACACAGCGGGGGATGTGGACTGAGCGAAACACTTAAAGGAGGTCTGCTCGCTAGAGGACTCATCGGAGGTGCCGGTCTCCTTTTTCTGCCTCTCGTCGTAAGCTCTCATGGACTGCAAGGTCAGCTGCTTTCTGCGGGGACAGTGAAAATTTCTTCAGCGGGGCTTGTCGCTCGCCTAGGAGTTCAAGTTATCCTCCTGCTAGCACAACTGCCCTCTTGCACCACACTACCTTCAGCACAGCGGGCGCAGCCAAGGCCCTCCTGGCTATGCAGCACGACCGGGCCACTCTATACAGCAATAATGACTTTGTACTACATTTCTTATTTTTTTCACGTTCTTAACGGGGGACCGGACCCCATTTATTACAGATCAGGAGTCATGGAGAGAACACATTTTTTCAGGCAGAATTAAAACGTTCCGGATTGTCTGTTAATGAGAAGAGATTGTTGGAAGCTGTTAGCATCAGTACTTAGAGAGGGCAGAGTATTAAATAAATGAGAGGGAAAACATTCCCAGGCGATTGGCTTTTAAAATGTTAGGGTGTTCCTGGGATATCAGGCATCTTAATGGCTGCTAAGATTGCTAGGAAGTGGTTATTTTGCTAGGCACTTTATGTAATCTTTTCACCAACAATTAACCCGGAGTGAAATCTATTTATATTTAGGGAGACATTAGAAATAATTTCTGTCTTGTGGCTTCAAATATGGGGTTTGTTTTCACAGGCTACGCCTAAACTACGAGTTTTCTCGGCAACAAATATGCTAATGAGGGACTCATTTGCATGAGTCGCGATCTCATTTGCATATTTTCTGCCGATCTGTTTTTTCGCTAGCGTTTTTGTGCAAAAACAAGCGGTGTGGACGTTTCCGTTTTGCGCAAAAACCCCTTTTCCCGCAAGATCGGTAAACTTCCTTTTTTGGGGCATGAGGCTCTTTCGGGAAAGGGGGGTTTTGCGCAAAAAGAAAACGTCCACACCGCTTGTTTTTGCACAAAAACCCTAGCGAAAAAACGGATCGGCAGAAAATATGCAAATGAGATCGCGACTCATGCAAATGAGGCCCTCATTAGCATATTTTTTGCCGAGAAAACTCGTAGTGTAGACGTAGCCAATGTGAACAATAACTATGGGCTCTCAAATCTATAGTTCATTGCTCCTATTTTTTCAGTACCAGCTGCAAACACATGCTTCAATATCCTTGTCTTTTAAGAGAGATTTCCATCCTTGGCTAGTCTATTCTGAGGATACCAATGGCACTTCTCATACCAATCCAATGACATATAGAAGCACGATCTGCAATCGGTTTGAGTTGCGCTCATTATTAAATTTGGTGGGGAAAGGGGCTAGTTTGGAGCAAGATTGGAAGTCATATTGACCTCTGGATATGTTCTAAAGTTGGCAAAAGAGAATGAAACAGGACAACTTTTCAGACTTACCTTTTCTCCCTCCTTCCATTCACGGTGTCCCGAAAACCTCTGGCAAATGGATTATTGTCAATTTTTAACTGAGTTATCTAAAAACAGTGGGGAGAGAGCCACAAGTAAGCAACCTACATTTTCAAAATCTCCTCCCTCCCCTGCAATTAATACAGCAGTAGGTTTACTCTTCAAGAAACACACAGCACGTAAAATCAATATGTGGAAGTACAGAGTTTTTTGCATTGGTAGGTGCAAGCAGATGACTTGGTGAAGCTGTATATTGTCATTTGAACAGGACTATGTTTGTCTCCTTGGGTACAGCGACTGGCTTAGTAAATAGCATACCATGGCTTGCCACTGAAAATGCCCAGTGTTGCGAATAACGCGCTGAAACGAAAGTTAACTATGTGCACCGTGATCCATTAGAGTTATGCCTCAGTTTAAATTCTTTAAATGCCATAATTAAACCGCAAACGAATCAGCCACCCCGTTGCTATAATAAAGTACTTTATATAGTTACATTTCAGTGGGGGGAGGGGCGAACAGAACAGCTGATTTTATTGAAAACGCTTTGTAATGCATCAAGATTTTTTAGATTAAAAGAACTGAGTTACCCTTGAAAACATTTGTTTTTGCTTACCTGCTTTACATTTTTAAAGCCTGTTTAAAGAATCGGTGGGGCCCATGAGGTGTTGAGACACAACGGACAGATTTCACCCCGTATCCAAGTTTGCGGAGTTCTTGTAAATAAGAGGCGCGGAGTTTACACCAGAAAAATGCACCAAGGGTTTCATTTACAAAATCAGGGGAGGATGAGCGGGTGGAAAGGGTTATTTATTTATTTATTTTATTTAAAATCCAACGACCTCTGCGTAGAAAGTAAAGCAGTTCCATAAAGTGTAAATTATGCCTTCTCGTTTGGATTCTGGGAACGTTGCACAGTATCTCCTCGGTCTATAATGTTAAACCTAAGACCCAGCGATTGCATGAAAAGTACTTCTTGAAACTATCAAAGGTCTGGCTAGGTGAGTTGCGGAATGTGGGTTCTGACCTCGAGGGCTGAGTTGCTTCCATTACAATACGCTTTACAGTTTACACACAAATTCATGGCAATAACACAAGTACATTTATTTCTATTCTGCAACCAAGTCAGGCTCCGCTGACGGCCCCAAGCGAGCACCGTTGCTAGCAAAACGCAGCCATGACTTATCTCGCCTGCACACATTTTCTAGTTACTTACAAAAAAAACCCTACCGGAACAGTGTAAACTACTGTCCTTCCCCCAGATGACAAATAGTTATTTAAAATATAATAATTAAGGGGTGAGGAATCTTCCAACTTTTAAAATCTCCTGGAACAACAGAAGGGGAAAATACAAGGATTTCATATCACAAAACGCGAGCAACTCAGTCAGGTGCTTTAAATCCAGCACATTTAGTTTAACAAAAAGTTACAATGTGTAGAGAGGAAAATAAAATAAGCCAGTTTTGGCTCCTTGTGCCCCCAGACACCTCTCCATTGTCATAAATTCAGCATTCGCTAATCTCCCAAATATAATTCCTTGCACACAACCAATACACTGGCAGAAGGAAAAAGAAAATCTGAAACTCTACAACTTTTTCACTCTGGTTCCTTCAGCCTTTAATGCTCAACTCTGTTCCAGAGCCTCCGTGATCAGAAAATATTTTCCCACTCAAATCAATAATAAAACCACTGCAGAATAGAAATAATAATGATCATAGGAAACAAAGGTGAGTTGCAGCCTCATCGCCAAGACGCCAATGTTGTTAAAAGAGGTAAACTAGTGCAAAGGCATTGCAAACTACAGCACACGGCAAACTACAACACACAGCTTTGTCCTGTCTTTCTAATCAGCAATCGGCTTGAGTCCCCTTGCACGTGTTTCTCGCATTAAATCCATGCCGAAAACACACACACACCCTCCCACACGCACAGTCTGTATACACTCCCTTTAAAATAACGTTTTGTCAAGCCAAATCGGACAGGCGATATTATAAACCTTGTTTGCATTGGGAAAAAAGCAGACTTCCTGATTTTTAAAGCAACGATGTCTAGGAAAAGCTTTATTAAAACCCAACACACGTAAAACAATCCCTCCCTAATCGCCTTACCTTATCATTCTGGTATGCGGTCACAGCGATGAATTCAGTCTCAGGGAACACATAGGTTCTGAACGTACTGTAGGGCAGCTTGAGTATGTCGTTGGCTCTGACAATATGGAACCTCGGTTGGTATTTGTGCATGGAGTTCAGAATGGTCTGCAATTGGAGGGGGGAAAGGGACGATACAATCAGACACAAACCCGGCACTCAGACTCGAAAGAGCGCTCCGCTGGCGAGGATGGACTTGTTCTCTCTCTCTCCATTCCCAACGCACACCTTACAGCGCACACGCATGGACAGCTACCATCTTCAGTTGTAAACGATCTACCTATACATGGTGAAATCCACCAGCATTTTGGCAGCATCTGGGGCTTGGGGGAATAGTTTGCGATAAGGACAACATGTATTTTAATTTAAAAAACAATCCAGGGGCTAAGTTGTAGCTAATTGGTCACCCCAATACATTTAAGACCTTCTGGAAAGAGCAAACATGTATTATCTAATCAAACAGCCAGCAAATGTAATGTTCACAACACTGAAGAATTCCCAGCTCCCTACTTATATGCAGAATCTTCCCAAAGAGAGAGAAAACTCGTCTTTTAGCACTTATCAGCCTACTTGTTTGTTTTATTTAGTAAGTTAGGTTTTATCGCTGCACATGCAGTAAATGTAATGGAGTGGATAAAAACGAACGGGCACCTTGACCTCTCATTTATGTGTCTGATTATTTTCCCTGACTTGCATTATAGTATCTTGATTAATATATATATGTAAATGTTTGCATTCCCAGGCATTGAAACCCTTTATGCACATATATAATTTCCTATCGTAAAAAAATGTGATTATCTATATTTTAAGGACAGAGTTGCTCCAATGGGTTTCTAGATGTACCAAAAGATTAAAATATACTATATTCACCAAAAGGAAATTAGTAAATTATATTTTAAGATGGACACATGGGTGTTACAGAGGAGGGTTAATTATTTATTTCCACAAAGCTGTTCTTTACTAAGTTAAAAATCAGTTCAAAGGTTTTTTCTCCCTCTTTGCAACCCCCTTCTACAATTTTCCAGAGCTATTCGATTCTGTACTTTCCCATGCTGCAGCCTCTTCAAACTTTAGTGACTGGTTCTGTTGCAAACTGTATTATGGGGGTGGGGGATAGGAATGAAAGAACAATCAAGAGAAGAATCAAAAGGAACATGGACGTACAAATCCATGTTTGTCAGAAATATTGTTAGTCAGTTTAAGTTTGTGGAAAGTGACGACTTTGGACATCCATTGTTCTCCTGTAGCCGGACTATCCGGGTGGATGCACATTCTCTTTGGCATTTCAGGGTCAGCTTTGCCAGCTACCATCCACCGGGAATTATGGAATTTATATCTGCAGTCATCAGCCGCCACAATATCCATCAATAAAATGTACTTGGCCTTTTTATCCAGCCCAGTACATCTCGCTTTAAATGGAGGAAACATTCTCCTATGAAAAGAGAAAAACAGGAAGATAGAGAAAAGACAAGATAAAAACAAACAAAAAACCCTCAGTGAGTAAACTCCAGTGAGCAAACTCAGTGCCATTTCTCAATAGCAACATGCTCTCAAATAAACAGGGATTTATTCCCCCAACAGAAAATTTATTTTTGCAGTTGCTTAGAGGTTTCAAGAGAAAATTCTTCCTCAAAAAGCATGTATAGTTCCCTACAATCTACACACATCCACTCACAAACTTCAAAACCTAACATGGCATGTGGATCTTGAAGAGATTTATATTTATTGATTGATTTTATTTCCCTGAGTGCTAAACAAGGAAAGATGGGAAAACATTAGTTAACTGGGTAAATGCTCTACATTTTTAGGAGTCATTCTATTAGCTGTGGAGGTGAAACAAGATTTCTGCTGGGGCTCGGAATGAGCCACAGTGTTGTATGTAAGTGTGAGATTCAGAATTCAATTATGTCTCAATGTACCAGAACATATCTGAGCAGAGTTCCTTGCAAACGGCATTCCCCTATGCTCATCACGTATGTGTATATGTATAATGCATATACATACGTGTGTTTTTAGTACCCACAATATATAATACACATATAAAATATGCATATTGATATTTAATATGTGTCTGCATGTGCGTATGTGTGTATGCACACACCCCTCATCAATGTATATATATTAGGATACCAAAATTGCTTGCAAAACCTTCTCTAAGACAGAAACCGGTACCTATGCAGTGTGTGTAAGATTAATTTTTCCTTTCATCTTATGTATTTCCAAATACCATTAGTCAGCACAAATTCTTGCACAGATTCACAAGGAAGTGACTGATAAAGATAAGTGATTTCATCTGACATTACTACCTTTATTTCAACAGCAGAATTATGCCATTTTATTATTGTTGTAAAGAACACGGCAGTAACACTGAAATCAAACCAGTAAAAATCCTAACCAAAATTATTTTGTTCTGCTAATATTTCAATAAAGTAATACTAAGCCACGTCTCTCACACACGTGTGTGTGTACATATACACAGTCACACACGTAATGAGCCTTGACAAGTGTGGCCCTGCAGTCTCAGAGAGAGGCGCAGCATTTCAGCTGTCTCCAAACTTTTAACAATTTCAGATGAAACAAGTTTTATGGGGAAGTCATGGACTCTCCTTGGACCTGCATTGTAGGTTGGAGGGGAATAAAGAGAGAAACACACACACCTACCTTCCTGATTTAGTAATCACCATTTCTGTTCCCCTTTTGTGGAATTGTTCCCAAAGTTCTTTGGCTTCCAGATGCACTTTGGGGTCATCTTCCACCTCTTCTTCTGGCTCCAGCGTTTTTAGAGGCCTCGGATGAGCTGCCGCCTGGTGACCCAGGGAAGAAAAAGGGATGCCAGTCTCTGCCGCTCCGACTAATTGATCCATAATCGGTTTGGCCAGAGCCCCGGGAAGGGAGAGAGCAGCCGCCCCATTGGGAGGCAAAGCAAGAGCCGGGAAGAAGGGAGGTTGGTGTCCTAGCACTGCACTCATGGCAAAGTCCGGTGCCCGGTGAGGTAAGAAGGGGTGGTAAACCATGCTTGTCCCAGGGATTACTGGATCTCTCATCGATATACTCATCCACCCCCACCCCACCCCCGATTTTCCTACTGCTGGAGCAGCCCTTGAGTGGTTTCTAACAGTACATTGTGGGAGAAAAAAATCACCCCAAATGGGGGATGGTGCTGAGGAGTACTATAGATAGATGCACAGCACAGGAAACAGAAAAACTCTACAGACTGGAAGTGGCCCAGTCGGGAGACATAATCATTCAAGACACTTTCTCCTAGTGGCTGCTGCTGCTGCTAAGTGTTATGGGTTTTCCCCCCCGAGTGGAAGTTCTTGCAATTGAAAAGTATGCAGAAGAAGAAAAAAAATCCAGTGATGTCGCTTCTGCTGCCTGAGGTCTCCGCTTTGGATACTGGAGCTCCTGGAGCCTGTCTATGTATGTATTTTATTTTCCTCCCTCTTTCTCTCCAACCACCCCCTGCTTTCCGTTGGTTGCAAAGGCTGAAGGTTCGAAGACAGTTTTTCTTTCTGTGGTTTGTTTTCTTGTTGCTGTGAGTCTGTGTATCCCTTCCCTCTGCTCTCCCTTACACAGTTAGGCTGCGGAACAGAGCCTGGAAAGGGAAGAGGAGGGGGAAAAGAGAAACAAACACAACTCCCCACAATACAAAAACGGACCCCCTGTCTGAATCGCTCTTCTAGCAAGCGGCAGCCACAAAACTTGGTTGTGAAAATCTTGCTTCCGTTCCCCTCCCCCGCAGAGCCTTCTCACGGTGCCCTGATTCCAGTAAGAATCTCTTCTTCTTTCCTTTCCCTTCTCTCTCTCTCCCTGCCTTTTTTTTTAAAAAAAAGGAATTACACTCTTGTCTCCGCTCCAACACACTCCAGCAGAGGGGAGAGCGAGCGAGCGAGACAGACTCGCCGCTCCAAGAATTCCCTGTGAGTCTGCTTCCCTTGCCCCAGATTGTATGGATGTGTTGTGGGTCGCAGGGGAACTGGAGCCTAGTTGATTGGCTCTTTGACGCTTTCGGACCAATTGTGTGGCTCCATAGGCGTGGTTTTGACAGGTCGGGTGGAGGGGGACAGAGCCGAGTTATAAAAAGAAGGTGTCGGAAACTGTAACGCTGCAGCAAAGCATCAATACTACTCCATGGCGTGTGAATATGTCAACATGATCAGAGGGGAGGGCGCAATGAGCCGCTGGGGGGAGGGGGAAGAGAGAAACCCGCCTCTAGGTGGCTTCTCGCAGATGAAATCGCCCCTATAACCCGGCTCGAGCCGCTCCAGCCCTAGAGAGGGGGAGGGGGGAGGCTGGGAAAGTCTCGCCGGTCCCTGGAACAGTGCAGGACTCCCGTCCTTCTGGCCAGACCTAGGGCTGGCTCGCGCCGGGCCATCTCATTTTCGACTCCGCAGCCGCCTGGCGCTGCAGGGTTCGCCTCGCCTCGCCTCCTCGCAGTGCGATAGCAAGAGAAGCGAGCCCAGCCTGCTCGGCGCTGCTAGCGGCACCTTCTGCAATCGATGGGGGTGCGCACTTTGCGTCCGGTGAGCGGGCCCTTAATGAATTGAGTCTCTGGGGATTTGGGGGTGTTGTCTCTCCAGCCCCTCGTTAGAACCGCAGAGGCTAAGGTCCCCCGGGGCAGGACCTCCCATTTTAAACACATTACTCTCAGCCATGTAAGTACTCTGCGCTATCTTCTCCCGTGTGCAGCCCTTTGCATCCAGCCTGCAGGGCAGATACATGGGATGGCTCGTCTACATTCTGTTACCGCCAGAAACACATGATGCCGAAGCTGCATGAGGCTAGAGTCAGACCCACTGGTAGAGAATATTCTGCATGCGAGACACGCTATGGTTCGGATACAGTCGAATGCCGGGTAGGTTAGAGATGCATGTTCTAGATGCATTATCTCGAGAGACAGACGATGTTACACGTGTGTGAGAACAACAGGACACGGGGAGGGCGGGGGGACCCGCCTGGTATGGGGTCTGAGCTAACGCCTGATTCTGAAGGCGAAAGTGTCCCAAGGCCTGGTTCTTGTTCTAATCTTTTTATCCTTCTATCGCCAAGTCTTGCAGCAGGGGTGGGGGTGGAGGATATCTGGCTCAGGGATCGCCTTTATGATGTGTAGTTTCGCTGCCTGCTCTTTTCTTCACCCCACCTTTATCTGCACAGGAATCAGGACTGATTTTTTTTCTTCTTAAGAACATAAGAACGGCCGTACTGGGTCAGTCCAAAGGTCCATCTAGCCCAGTATCCTGTCTGCCGACAGTGGCCAGCACCAGGTTCCCCAGAGGGAGTGAACAGAAACAGGGAATCATCAAGTGATCTCTCTCCAGCCATCCATTTCCAGCCCCTGACAAACAGAGGCTGGGGACACCATTCCTACCTGTGACAGGGTGTGGCAACCCTGCACTGAACGGCAGAGAGTTGCCTTGGCCAAAAGGGCCCCACCCCCACAGCCCTGCTGGGCATGCTCGCAAGAGTGGCCAGGTATAAAAGCCCAGGGAGTCACTCAGTCTTGGCTCATCACCAGAGGGGAAAGAGCTCAGACTGGAGCTCTTGACCAGCCCCTGCAGCACCAGCTTGCCCCAGGAGCAACAACCCCAGTGGCAGCAGCCACAGCCTCACCAACAGCCCTGGTCAGGGAGGATGTCTACAAGGGTCTGACCTGCTGAGCAATGCCCCAAGAGCTGAACTGTGCCAGGAAAGGTAAGAAGTGGCCCAGGGTGGAGGGTTGCCCTCTGGGAGCTCAGTGTGCTGTGGCAGGAATCCCTGCTGAGCAGGCAGTGAAATTCCCCACTGCTGATAGGGCCCTCAGCTGGGACCTGGTGGAACAGGAGGACCTGGGTCCCCCTACCTCCCCATCCTGGAACAATCCAGCTCCCTAGCAGTTGGGAGGCTTACCTGTGGACTAGGCCTCTAGGCCATAGTGACCCTGAGAGAGGGAACTGTATTTTGGGACTCGGCCTGTGAGGCTGTATTTACCCTACTAGAGGGAACTGTGTTTGGAATGAGGCCAGGAGGCCATATGTACCCTGGTAGAGGGACACTTCAGGGGAATTGGGTCTATGGGCCATATTTTCCCTGTAGAAAGCAGGCACGGACCCTGACTCTGGGGCTTCTGGACCATTGAGGGGTCCTGCTCCTTGACACTACCCATCCTGGCTAATAAGGATTGATGGACTAACCTCCAGGAATCTATCCAGTTCTTTCTTGAACCCTGTTGAAGTCCTGGTCTTCACAACATCCTCTAGCAAGGAGTTCCACAGACTGACTGTGAAGAAAAACTTCCTTTTGTTTTAAACCTGATACCAAATGAAACTATAGGTAACTCCTATTTCTTATTTACTTGCATAACATCCTATTGACATCCAAAATACTGACACTGCCTAGTTGCATTGTGAGCTCCTTCAAAAAACATCACCCATAGCCAGGTGTGATCAGTCTCTATTGTCTCTCCTGTTTACCCCTAAACAAATCCAGTGTTCTCCTCAAACTATTGTCCTATCCCTGTAAACACTCCTACCCTTGCCCAAGAAACTGTTCTGATACCTGGATTTAAACTGCATCAGTTCCATTGAGACTTCTTCATCTCCTGTCTGATCGTGCTGGGGGCTCTGCTCTGTTTGTCTCCTGCCCTCTGGAGCCCCAGCTCCCATCACTATCTGGGAACCCCGATCAGTGCAAGCTCCACGGAGTGGTGAGGTTGCTCTCTTTTCCCCTCCCCCCATCTCTCTAAGCATAGCCTCCTGAACCTGCCCTATGTAATCAGTTATATGGTTAGCTAGCCCTAACACTTGTAATCAGTTTAAATTAAGATTTAATATTGTAACTGTTTTGTGTGTTTGGCTCCATATATATAATATCTATTCACTACCCAGAAATAAATAACTCTTTGTTAAGCTGGTTGCTTCTCTCTTTCTTCCACTCACTCTTCCTTAAGGGGTGTTTTATCTTCCCCATTCGCTCTGCAACAACGCTTCTTGTACCCAAGCAAAAGATCCCTGTAGAGCCCAAAATCCTGTGGGGTTTGCTCATTGTGTGGTTTACCAGTGAATGACTGGTGTGAAAGTGGGGATGGGGGTGCTGAACCTGGGGGCATATGAGGATGGCAGCTTAAAGTGCTGTTAATCCAGCCCACTGAGTCCAAAGGCGCATGAGGGTGCAGTGTGGCATTGCTGTTAAACCCAGTCTGCTGAGTCCAGGGACATATGAGGCTTCAGCTTGGGAGCGCTGATTAACCAGTCCTCTCAGACGTGCTCTGATTAGTGGGTGTGAGTGTCTGTGTGTGTTGCTAAGGTGGGAAGAACCCCATCCTGAGAACCTAGTTCCTGCAGGAGAGCTCCAGTGGGAGGGGGAATTGGCAGCAGGGAGAATTCAGCTCCATATGAGAGCACAAGCAGTACACGGATAGAATTGTTAACCTCCCCCCCAGTCCCGTAAGAGTAACCCTAATAAATGAGCATACCCCAGAGTAATGGGCAAATCTGGTAATAAATTGGTGGAGAAATGCGGGCAGTACGTGATCCTGATCACAGGGTGCTTGTTGAGTAGTTGCTGCAGAGTGGGGAAACCGAGGCACAAGCCTGAGCCAGTTTTTTTCTTTTTTTTAGCCTTTTAGTCAGCTCCTATCATTCCTATAAAACACTTGGTAAAATTCTGAATTGTGCTTGGAATTATTGTGGGACTGTGCAATAGGAAGTTAAATATTGGGCCTTGAAAGTAAATGTGTTAGAGCTATACTGTGACTGCAGGTAAAGATCACTAGTGAAATAAGAAAGTAGAGATGTCGGAGGACCCCTTTGGCTGCTCGGTTGACAGGAGAAAACCAAGAGGTTAGAGAAATGGGTAACGAAGGGGAAATGTCCCTGGGAAAGGGGGTGCTTTAAGGGTGTGGATCCCCTGCTTGAAGCAAGTTTGAGCTTTGAACAATATTGCACAACCATTAAACCACAAGGTAGTACAAAAGATGCAGCTGCTGCATGGGCATTGTTTTATGCATGTCTGGACATGGCTGAAATGGTGAAGGGAAGGCAGGAGCTGGAGAAGCAGTTACAACAGTGTTTGGACAAATGTGAGACTGATGTGAATTTATAGCAGAAAAGCTTAAAATGGTGACTTGACTTAGAAATATGCAGGGGGAAAGGGACAAGGTCAGTATGGGTGCAGAACAGCATAGAAAAGAGTTGTCTCACACTAAAATGTTAGAGGAAGCGCGAGCAGCAACTTGCTTCCTAGCAGATGAAAACAAGGCAGCTAAGGCAGCAGCCAGCCATCAGAAGTGTGAGGCAGAGATCAGTAAACTACATGCCCAACTTAGTGCCCATAAGGGGGTGGTAACAGCTGTAAAATTGAGAGGACTGTGATTGGGAACCCCCTGCGAAAATAGAAATATTCCCAAGCCCCATTTAACCCCCAGTGGTCACACAGGCATAATGTTGCCCCTGTTTCCACAAGGGAAGTTAAACACACACTGTGGCTGCATCTAGACTGGCAAGTTTTTCTGCAAAAGCAGCTGCTTTTGTGGAAAAACTTGCCAGCTGTCTACACTGGCCGCTTGAATTTCTGCAAGAACACTGACTCCTACTGTAAGAAATCAGTGCTTCTTGCGGAAATACTATGCTGCTCCCGTTTGGGCAAAAGTCCTTTTGCGCAAAGTTTTTGCGCAAAAGGGCCAGTGTAGACAGCTCAGATTTGTTTTGCGCAAAAAACCCGATTGCAAAAATGGCGAATGAGGCTTTTTTGTGCAAAAGCCTGTCTAGATTGGCATGGATGCTTTTCTGCAAAAAGTGCTTTTGCGGAAAAGCGTCCATGCCAATCTAGACACTCTTTTCCACAAATGCTTTTAACGGAAAACTTTTCCGTTAAAAGCATTTGTGCAAAATCATGCCAGTGTAGACGTAGCCACAGGGTGCGTCTAGACTGGCAAGATTTGCGCAAAAACTTGCCAGCTGTCTACACTGGCCGCTTGAATTGGCGCAAGAGCACTGACTTTGTAATGTACAAAATCAGTGCTTCTTGCGCAAATACTTTCACGCTCCCGCTCGGGGGGGGGAAGCCCTCTTGCGCAAGAATCTTGCTCAAGAGGGCCAGTGTAGACAGGAAAGAACTCTTTGGCACAAAAAAGCCCCAATGGCTAAAATGGCGATCGGGGCTTTCTTGCCCAAAATTGCGTCTAGACTGGCCACAGATGCTTTTTCGCAATCTAGACGCGCTTTTGCGGAAATACTTTTAGCGGAAAACTTTTCCATGAAAAGTGTTTCTGCAAAATCATGCCAGTCTAGACGCAGCCCCTGGGTATGTCTACACTACAACAGTATTTTGAATTAGCTTAATTCGAATTAAGTTAATTCGAAATAACACATCTATACACAAACTATTTCGAAGTAGCGCGTCCACACTGAACTAAAGCTAAGACTGGCCGGAACCAGTGCCAGCAGGGCATCAGGTTAGGACTTAGTGTGTGAGGCTGCTGCCTGAGACTAACTGAGCTCCATGCTTAAAGGGACCCTACCCCCACCCCAGACAGTTCTCAGGGTTCCCCACTTGATTGTCTACCTTGATGAAGGACTGCTTTGCTGTCCTGTCTTGGAGTGTCCTGAGTGCCCACAGTCGGGACACCACAGCACTCAGCCACATGGAGCCAGAGCTGCCCCTGGGCACTCCGACTCCACAAGACACACCGGTGCCATCAGCCTGGCTGCACTTGCTGCAGGCTGCCATCCGGGGGGTGCAGCGGGGGGTTGTCAGGATCCAGGAGGCCCTGAGGGAGAGCATCCACCATGAGGAAGCCTCAGAGCCTCCCTGGTCCTCCCCACTGGGGACTTGTGCCCCATTCCTCCCTCATGTCCTTCCACTTACCCCTCCCCAGCCCCCCTTCCTGATGTCAAACAAAAGACATGTATGTTCAAAAATAGAAACTGGGTTTATTGAACAAAATTAGGTGGGGGGGGGGGGGGGGGGGATGAGCCTCTGGGGAGACTGGGAAAAGGTGGGAGAAGGGAAGAGAGGGTGGGAGGGGGAAACCTGGGAGGAGGGAGCTGGAAGGGGGAGGGGAAGCTCAGGGTTCAGGTTTGGGGGTCTCGCCAGGCCAACGTGACTTTCATGCTAACCTGCTCCTGTGTTCGCATGTGGCCTTTGGTGGCCAGGCTGGCAGCTATCCTACCATAGACGGCCATGTTCATAGAATCATAGAATACTAGGACTGGAAGGGACCTCGAGAGGTCAGTGAGTCCAGTCCCCTGCCCTCATGGCAGGACCCAGTACTGTCTAGACAATCCCTGATAGACATTTATCTAACCTCCTCTTAAATATCTCCACAGATGGGGGTTCCACAACCTCCCTGGGCAATTTATTCCAGTGTTTGACCACCCTGACAGGAAGGAACTTTTTCCTAATGTCCAACCTAAACCTCCCTTGCTGCAGTTTAAGCCCATTGCTGCTTGTTCATCTTGGCCTCTGGGGATAGAACAAGTTTTCTCCCTCCTCCTTATGACACCCTTTTAGATACCTGAAAACGGCTATCATGTCCCCCCTCAATCTTCTCTTTTCTAAACTAAACAAACCCAATTCTTTCAGTCTTCCTTCATAGGTCATGTTCTCTAGACCTTTAATCATTCTTGTTGCTCTTCTCTGGACCCTCTCCAATTTCTCCACATCTTTCTTGAAATGCAGTGCCCAGAACTGGACACAATACTCCAACTGAGGCCTAATCAGCGCAGAGTAGAGCGGCAGAATGACCTCTCATGTCTGGCTCACAACACACCTGTTAATGCAGCCCAGAATCATGTTTGCTTTCTTTGCAACAGCATCACACTGCTGACTCATATTCAGCTTGTGGGCCACAGTAACCCCTAGATCCCTTTCTGCCGTACTCCTTCCTAGACAGTCGCTTCCCGTTCTGTATGTGTGAAACTGATTGTTCCTTCCTAAGTGGAGCACTTTGCATTTGTCTTTATTAAACTTCATCCTATTTACCTCAGACCATTCTCCTACTTGTCCAGGTCATTTTGAATTATGCCCCCATCCTCCAGATTAGTCGCAACCCCTCCCAGCTTGGTATCATCTGCAAACTTAAGCGTACTTTCAGTTCCTCCGTCTAGGGCTGAGATCATGGAAGTTGGGGGCATCCCCCCCCAAAACCTGAATAAGGTCTGTGATCTCCACCCTGGACCAGGAAGGCTCCTACCTTCTCCAGCCCCTGTCAGGCTCCTGGGAGCTGGCAGCTTGATCTTGGGGAGCAGTGGAGGGCTGGGGCTGCCAGTGGCTTGGTGGCTCATGTTTTGGGGCCTCTGGATCAGGGGCCCTGGTACCCACTGCTGGCTGTGGGCTGGCAGGCTTGGAGCTGGCACAGGCACTGTGGCCAGGGTCTACCCCTTTAATGGCTCCAGGGCTGGGGGAGAGGAGAGTAAGTTTTCCTGGTTGTGCCCACAGTGGCCACCAGGGCTCCCTGGGAAGGGCTGGAGGCCCCCTGTTTCAAATTAAGTGTCTACACAGTACTTGTATCAAATTAGCTATTTCGAATTAGGTAAACCTCATTCTACGAGGAATAACACCTAATTTGAAATAAGGGCTCCGCTATTTTTAATTTTTCAAAATAGCAGATTTTTGTGTAGACAGCTATTGCAGTTAATTCGAATTAACTCTGTAGTGTAAACATACCCACAGTTGCAGGAGCCGAACTTCCCACAACAGAGCTAGTCATACATGTAATAAGACTATCTCCTAGCTAGGCCAAGGCTATTGCTGAGAGGCTGGGACCACTGAACCGTGACACAGCTGTGGCATGGATGGCTCATTTGGCAAATGGACCCCTCTGCTGATGGCATGGACCTTACCCAGTTGGCTCAGTTATGTGCTTCTCCTGGTGATGCAGATGCTCTGGACATAGGCATAGGTTCGTGGGAGCGGACTGCCCCTGGGCCCTGGGAATGGATAAGTGCTCTCAAAATATTACTACCTGCTTCTTCCCTTAAACTCTATATTCTGGAAGAGCATAAACCTGGAGAGGCCCCTGAAGCTTACCTAATTAGCAAAAAGATGCTGGCAGCTCTCTCTGATTCATTGCCCCAGACAGAAGAGAACGGAATTATCACTTACCGTTATCAGGGACATGAATTGGTACAGAGCGCTTATGCAGGGCTAAATTCCCAGCTAAAAATGACCATGGGGGCTGTGGATTTGGAACACCTTACATGGAATGAGCTAGTGGCAAAAATTAAACAGGTAGATTTATTAAGAGACTGTTTTTTAAAAAAAAAAAACAAATCAGCAAAGACTAACTGAGCCTGTACAGGCTATTACTTTTGCAAATAATGGTCTTCATTCTGCCAATCGCCCTCCCAGTGGTAGTCCCCCTACTTCCCACAGTATTGGGCAGCGCTGACCCAAGGAGACCCTTAGGAATGTGATCTGGATGGAGCTAGTAAAGTTAGGGGAAGACTTGAGGAAATATGATCGCCAGCCCCTCAGCATTCTAATTAATGCTTTGTCTCAGGTGACGCAGAGAACAGAGTTGACGGAGGGAGCCCCACCTCAGCCCACTGCTCCAGTGAGGAGTGAGTCCCCAACTCTCACTCCCTGTCAAAACCAAAACCCTGCCTCCTCTTCTGAGTGCAGGCTTTCGAGGGAGTCAGCTGATCAGTAGCAGTGCCTGGTTCCCTAAGGGCCTCCCCAGCTGATCGCAAGACTTCATTGACAGGTGGGGGAGACCAACTGTAAGGGCTACATTGGGGAATCCAGGGACGTTACCCCAGCTGCTAGTGGACACAGGAGCCTCAGTAAACATTCTGAGTCCTCACTGGATCTCGGGAGGGAGACCCACCACTAAACAGGCTCAGCTCAGTGGGTGTGGGGGAGAAATCCAGGAAGCACCTGTTTGGCAGGATGGTCCCTTGCTAGTAGACAGACTACAGGGGCAAATGGAATGCTGTGCTCATGAGGGAAATGAGAAGGGAATCTTAGGGGTACCTTTCCTCCAAACATTTCAGTTGACTGTGGTTACGGAGTGTTACGGAGGTTAGAGGGGCCTGAAGAGATCTCAGCTGTGCATCATTGTGCTGCTATAAAAGCACCCACATGCACCCTAGTTTCCATTAGTGATCCATGGGTACAAGAATTTCCCAGTGTATGGAGTAAAAATAAGGCAGAGTGTGGGAAAATAGATGTGGAAGTTTTACTTGAGGGAAAAGATCCTCCTCCCCAGAGGCAATAAAAGTATCCAGCTGCAGCAGAGGAAGGCATTAAAAATACTATAGACTGTCTCTTGGAACAAGGGGTGCTTGTGCCAATGCAGAGTGTCTGCAATTCACCTGTGTGGCCTGTCCTTAAGGCAGATGGGGTCACTTACAGAATGACAATAGACTTCCATGCCTTAAATGCAGTTGCCCCTGTAGTAGCTAAATACAATGAAATTGTAGCAGCACCTGGCTCAAAATGGTTTTCTGTAATTGATTTGGCTAATGCTTTTATGGTTATACCCCTCCATCCTTCTTGTTGGTATAAGTTTGCTTTTATCTCTAGGGGACAACAATATGACTTCACCTGGGCCCCCCCAAGGTTTCCATTCTTCCCCTAGTATTTGTCATGCCCACATCACTGAAGTGTGGGACCAGTTGCACCCTGACCACCTCTCATGTAATTTCATATGTGGATGACATCCTAATATACACCCCCACTCCAGAACTGAACAGGGAAATCACCAGGGAGGTGTTGGATATCGTGCAGGAAACTGGATTTAAGGCAAACAGAGAAGGCTCAGCTAGTACAGCAAAAGGTGAAATACATGTGTCTTGGGGACGAAGGCTGGACTCCTGATCAACAAAGGGTAGAAATGATAGGAAAACTACCTGCTCCAACTGATGCACACTTTCTGCGAGCCCTTGTGTGAACTTTTAATTTCTCCAGAGTTTATTGAAATGTTCTGACCAAGCTAAGCCTCTATCACTTATTGAAGGGGGGGGGAAACCCCAGGATTTGGGAATAGGGACCAGACCAACAAACTGCCCTGGCCACGTTGAAACAAGATTTGGCTAGGGCTCAGGCTCCTGCTCCTGCCCTGGCTTATCCTGATCCTGCCCTGCACTTTGTGATTCAATTGACTTCCTCAGAAACAAGCATTGGAGCTACTCTCAACCAAAGGCAAGGTGACAAGCTCAGAGTTATTGCATATGCCTCCAGGCTCCTTGCAGGAGGAATAACAGGTAGTTCGAACTAGGGCTTTATTTCAAACACCCGTTTCACTGCCGTGTGTAGACGCAGGCAGTTATTCCGGTCTTGTAAACTTCAAAAAAAGGCACCCGGCCAGGAAGATGCAAATCAAGCGTGGGGATACAGGCAGTCCCCGGGTTACATACAAGATAGGGACTGTAGGTTTGTTAAGTTGAATCTGTATAAGTCGGAACTGACGTCCAGATTCAGCCGCTGCTGAATCTGACCACCAGTTCTGACTTGCATACAGAATCAACTTAAGAACCCCAGGCGTCCCCAAGTCAGCTGCTGCTGAAACTGATCAGCAGCTGATTCCAGGAAGCCTGGGGCAGAGCAACTCTGCCTCAGGCTTCCTGTAGTCAGCGCTGGTCAGTTTCAGCAGAAGCTGACTTGGGGACACCTGGGGCAGAGCAGCTGGGGTGCTGCTGGGCTGCTCCAGTAGCACCGCTCCTTGGTGCTACTGGACCAACCCGGCAGCACCCCATCTGCTCTGCCCCAGGCGTCCTGATTCAGCCGCTGCTGAAACTGACTAGCAGCAGCTGAATCAGGACCTGGGGCAGAGCAGCTGGGGTGCTGCCAGGTTGGTCCAGTAGTGCCCAGAGCGGCGCTACAGGACCAATCGGCAGTGCCCCAGCTGCTCTGCCCCAGGGTCCAAAACAAAAGCCTGGTCTGCTGGGGGCACTAGCTGCGCCCCCCCCCCCCAGCAGACCAGGGACACGGGGAGCAGAGCTGCAGCGGGTTGCCGCGCTTCTGAGGCTTTGCTCTGGCAAAGCCTCAAGCACAGGAATCCACCGCTGCTGCCGCTTCAGTCCCGGTGCCTGTGGTCTGCTGGGGACGGTCTCCAGCAGACCAGGGGCACTGGAGCAGCTTACGAACGGGGCTTTCTCGCCCCAGAGCTCGCAGGTAGCAATCCGCCACCTCAACGGCGAGAGAGCCCCGTTCGTAAGTGCGGATCCAACGTAAGTCGGAGCCGCGTAAGTCGGGGACTGCCTGTATTTAAATCCCGGGCTTGATTTGCAATTCCGAATGCCTACATTTGCAGTCGTAGTTTGAATTAGGCTGCAAGTGTAGACATACCCAAACAGAGCAAGGCTTACCCCCTGTGAAATTGAGTGTCTTGCCCTGGTCTGGAGTCTCACATTGGGAGTTTATTATTGGGGGAGCCAATGTCATTGTACTTCAGTGGGGAGTGCACTGTCTGAACATGATATCAGGAAAAATACAGGATGGCCAGGTCTCTAACCCCTGCATTGCTCAATGGACCCTCACCCTAGTAAACCGAGGAGTTGAGTTTAAAAAGGAGCAAGCTGTTTCACCAGCCCCCTATGGGCTAATCATAGAAGGAGAAGAACATACCTGCCCTCTGCTCCTTATAAAATGCTTTGAGTGGCCAGTCAAGGGAGGCATGAATCTTGCAGATGCTAAATGAAAGGGAGCTGCAATTTGGTTTACAGGTGGCTCAAGTTTCTACCATCAGGGTCATTCCCAAACAGGGTATGGAGCCATCCACATAAATGATGGGGAGATGCTCCAAGGACCAGCTTGCCCCCATTCTGCCCAAGCAGCCAAAGTGGAGGCAGTTAGAGCTGTCCTAGCTTATGAATCCTGGGACACCTCTGTTACTATTTACACTGACTCTGACTGGACTGCCAGAGCAATCACTGTGTGGCTCCTCCTCTGGCTGGGCAGAGAAATGCTAGCTGCAGATGGGAGCATTTCTCATTCAGACAAATGAAGGCAGATGGCAAATCTGATCAAGGAAAGAACTGGAGACGCTTGGGTGACTCACACAAAGGGGCATCAGAAAAATCACTCGGAGGAAGCACACTGGAATAACAGAGCTGATAGGGTGAATGGGTACAAATGTGGCAAGGGATCAAACATGTAAATAGGGTAAAGAGTTGAAACATTGGCTTGCACCTGTAGGAACAGGAATTCCTTTAGTTGATGCTGCAAACATAGAGGTTCTGCCTAATAAGTTATCATATGCCACTAAAAATATGGGAGAATCCCCTTAACATCCTCTTTGAAACAGTTAAGTGAGGAACAGCAGCTAATAAGTAAGGTATTTCGTGGGTGGGAGACTCATACAAAAAGACAGTCAATCATATCTGGTGTACAATCCCTCCACAACAATGTCTCGAACTTTGCATGTGAGCAAGCTCAGGTTCTCACCCAAAATGTAATCATGGGAATGGTTTGGCAAGCCTGAGCAGGACTAATTCCCATGGAGGCAATCAACTTAATTCAGCCCCATGTAACAGAGAAAGAACTAGTCCTCCAGCCCTGGTGGAGACTAGTTAATGCTTCATGTAATCATGACCAACAAAGCCTGCAGTTATTCCTCATAACTGTGGCAGGGAAAGAAATCAGAGCAATTAACCCTGTTGTCCCACTGGGATTACAAATTAATGACAATTCAGTAATGTACTCCAAGGATCCCAACACTCGGGCCTGGCAGACAGATAACAGGGTATGTCTACACTACAATGTTAGTTCGAACTAACATTCATAGCTGCTACACTAGCGCTCCGCTAGTTCGAATTTAAATTGAACTAGCGGAGCGCTTAGTTCAAACTAGGAAAAACTCATTTTACGAGGATTAAGCCTAGTTCAAATTTACTAGTTCAAACTAAGGGGTGTGTAGCCCCTTAATTCGAACTAGTGGGAGGCTAGCCCTCCCCAGGTTTCCCTGGTGGCCACTCTGGCCAACACCAGGGAAACTCTATTGCTCCCCTCCCGGCAAAGGGGCACGGGCTGGCTGGCTACGGTGCCCATGCCAGGTGCAAGCCTGCCAGCACCCACCCAGCAGACCCTGCACCTGGCACGGCACAGAGCCACCCACCCAATGTCCCCCAGCCCTCCCCCTCTTCCCGGGACCAGGCTGGCAGCTCCTGGGAGCTTGCCCAGGACCGCAAGAGGCGGGCACCTTCCTGGGCTAGTGTGGACATCATGGACCTTGTCTACAATCTCCACACTAGGCACAGGAAAGTGGCCGTCTAGGGCAGGCAGGAGAGCTGCCAGCCTGGCCACCCAGGAGCAGGTGTGCATGAAAATCAAGGGGGTCCACTGAGACCCCCCTGACCCTGAGCCCTGAGCTTACAATGGCCGTCCTGGGTCAGACCAAAGGTCCATCTAGCCCAGTAGCCTGTCTGCTGACAGCAGCCAACACTAGAGACCCTGGAGGGGATGGACCGAAGACAGTGACCAAGCCATTTGTCTCGTGCCATCCCTCTCCAGCCTTCCACAAACTTTGGGCAGGGACACCACTCCTACCCCCTGGCTAATACCACTCCATGGACCCAACCTCCATGACTTGATCTCACTTCCCTTTAAACTCTGTTCTAGTTGTAGCCTTCACAGCCTCCTGCAGCAAGGAGTTCCACAGGTTGACTCTTTGCTTTGTGAACAACAACAACTTTCTCTTACTAGTTTGAAGCCTGCTACCCATTCCTTTCCTTTGGTGTCCTCTAGTCCTTCTTTATGGGAACTCATGAACTTTTCTGAATGCACCCTCTCCACCCAACCCCTGCTTTTAGAGACCTCTATCCTGTCCCCGCTCCGTCTCCTCTTTTCTAAGCTGAACAGTCCCAGTCTCTGTAGCCTCTCCATCTGGGACCTGTTCCCAACCCCTGATCATGTTAGTTGCCCTCCCCTCTCCCAGCCTTTCTCTCCCCCCCCACCTCCTTTTCCCAGCCTCCCCCAGTTTTGGTCAATAAAGACAGAGTAAATGTTGGAAGAAACGTTATCTTTATTTTGTACATGAAGAAGAGGGGCTAGGGAAGGGTAAGTGGAAGGAGGTGAGGGAGGAATGGGGTACGAGCCCCCGATGGGGAAGACTGAGCTGGCTCTGCAGGCTTCTGGGGGTGGAAGCTCTCCTGCAGCCCCCCAATTGCCCCCTCTCCCCAGATGGCAGCCTGTGGCAAGTGCAGCCGGGCTGATGGCAGAGTGCTGTGATGTGCCCAGTGTGGGCACTCCAAGCCAGGACTGGTTTTCAAGCGGGGCACCCCTGAGAACTGTCTGTCTGGGGTGGGGGTCGGGTCCCTTTAAGCGCAGCCCTCGGCTAGCCTGAGAGAGCATCTCCACGCTCTGTCCTCCTCTGATGCCCTGCCGGCACTGCTTCCGGCCATCCTTAAGCCCTGTTCAGGGTCCACTCAATGTGGACATGCTAGTTCAAATTAGCAAAACGCTAATTCGAACTAGTTTTTAGTTCTAAACGCGTTAGTTAATTCGAACTAAGCTAATTCGAACTAAGTTAGTTTGAACTAACTCTGTAGCGTAGACATACCCCCATAGGGTATGTCTACACTACCCTCCTAGTTCAAATTAGGAGGGTAATGTAGGCATACTGCACTTGCAAATGAAGCCCGGGATTTGAATTTCCTGGGCTTCATTTGCATAAGCTGGGCGCCGCCTTTTTTAAATCCCGGCTCATTCGAACCCCATGCAGCGCGGCTACACACGGCACGGACTAGGTAGTTCGGACTAAGCTTCCTAGTCCGAACTACCTAGTCCGTGCTGCGTGTAGCCGCGTGGCATGGGGTTCGAACGAGCCGGGATTTAAAAAAGGCGGCGCCCAGCTTATGCAAATGAAGCCCAGGAAATTCAAATCCCGGGCTTCATTTGCAAGTGCAGTATGCCTACATTACCCTCCTAGTTCAAATTAGGAGGGTAGTGTAGACATACCCATATGGAATGCAGTAAATGGAAAAGGATGTAGGAGGAAAGAAGGTTTGGGCTACGTTTGTGAAGACCAAGCCTTGGAGGAACATGACAAGTGTCTCTTCCCACAACCAGGAAATACATCTCACTGTTCCTTTGTTATCCAGGAAGATGGGTCTGTTATTGTCTATATTGGTAAAGTGCGTGTGTGTAAGAACAAGATGTAGTATTAATGGACATTGGATTCAACCCATGGTGCCTTACATTAATCACTGTGGGTACGTCTACACTACAGCGCTAATTCAAACTAACTTAGTTTGAATTAACTAATTCGAACTAAGCTAATTCGAACTAGCGCGTCCACACTGATTGGACGCAGGGGGGCATTTAAGGGCAGCTGAAACCGGTTCTGGCAGGGCATCAGGTCAGTAGTTGCTTTGTGTGGCTGCTGTCTGAGGCTATCTGAGGCTCGAGCTTAAAGGGACCCCCCTGGACAGCCGGTTCTCAGCTTTTCCTGCTTGCTTGCCAACCTCGCCGAGGGACAGCAAAGCGTTGGTCTCTCTGCCCGTCTGTGTCGGTGCTTCCCTTCGGGGACGCCGCCGCAGGTGGCAACATGGAGCCACAGCTCGCCCTGCACCTTCTGGTGCACTTCCTGGACTTGCTGCTGCAAGCCTGCCAGCAATAGCTCGAGGCTGCCTGGCACCACCTGGTGAACGTCAGCCCCTTGCCTCTCCGCCTGGCCGCCCTGGGGGCAGTGGAGGAGCCACGGTGGCGCCCCGGCACCGGCATGCCCCGCCGCGTCTGGCGTCTGGACACCAGCACCGACTGGTGGGACTGCATCGTCCTGGAGCGCTGGGAAGACCGACAGTGGACCCAGAACCTCAGGATGAGGAGGGACACCTTCCTGGAGCTCTGCGAGTGGCTCGCCCCTGCCCTGCGCAGAAGGGACACTCGCATGAGGCCCGCCATCCCCCTCCAGAAGCGGGTGGCCATCGCCCTCTGGAAGCTCTCCACGCCGGACAGCTACCGATCGGTCGGGAACCAGTTCGGCGTGGGGAGATCCACCATCAGAGCGGTGCTCATGCAGGTATGGTGCTTGTCGGCCACCGAGCCGAGGGGGAGGGGGGCTGTGAGGAGGGGATGGGCTGCCCCAGGGACAAAGGGGGGGGGGTGGGAGGAGGCGAAAGCGCCCCGCACCGGAGGGGTCGGGCTGTCCCGGCCATACTACACGCCGCCAGGGGGGTTGCTACTAGGAGTGGGGCGCAGGGCACTGCCAGGGCACGAACACTCCCGGGCGCCCCACTGATTGGCGCTTTGCTGTGTCTCTCCGCAGGTGGTCAAGGCCATCAACCAGGTGCTGCTCTGCAGGGTGGTCCGCCTCGCCGACCCGGACGCCGTCATCCGGGGATTTGGCGCCCTCAGCTTCCCCAACTGCAGGGGGGCCATTGACGGGATGCACATCCCCATCCGTGCCCCAGAACACCAGGCGTCCTGTTGCGTGAATCGCAAGGGGTACTTCTCTGTGATCCTGCAGGCCGTGTGTGACCACCGGGGCCAGTTCACGGACATTAATGTGGGCTGGTCCAGCAAAGCACACAACGCCCGGGTGTACCGCAACTCCTCCATGTGCCAGCGGCTGCAGGCCGGGACCTTCTTCCCTGACCGCCACATCAGGGTCGGACGTGGACATGCCCGTGTGTCTGGTGGGGGATGCTGCCTACCCACTGCAGCCATGGCTGAAGCCCTACACTGTGGCCCTGTGGGACAATGGCTCTCAGTGGGCTATGGACACACAAAGAATGGGGTTTGTCATCTGAGGGCAGCCAGCAGGGAACATAGAGATTGGCCTCTGACCAGGTGACTTGCTGCATACAAGAAGAGGCCAGGAAGGAGGTATAAAGAGGCCATGCGGTCGATGCCATTTGGTTCTCAGCTCAGCACTTCATCCCAGAGGCAGCATTGCAGGGATCGAAGAGCCTGGAAGACCTGTGAACCCATCCTGATCTTAGGATGTGCAATAAGAACTTTTAAACCAGCAGCTGCAACATCTCTGCTAGAGCCTGCATCGAGAACTGGGAGATTCAGTGCATGTAACGTACTGTACTTTAATAACCTTACTCATGCTTTTCTTTGTTGTAGTAGTAAACATTTAGATATATATTCTAAAGGATTGGCCCAGCGTGATTTGTGGGTAAGGTCCAGAGGGTAAATTGACCAGGGATCTGTGGCTGGTTTCTTGGAACCGGACAGGACTTGTTTGGGGTAGGTGGGATTGGGTTCTAAGACCCCCCCACCGGTGTATGAGGCCCGGGGCCATCGGGGGCACGGATATTGCTGGGGTGTCGGAGGGGTTTTGCTCGTGAGGCTTCAGGCAGGCAGCTGAAGCGCTCAGACTGGTTTGTGGCCTGTTTGGAGAGGTCACCAGTCAAGGGGGCTGTAAGGAGTCCCGGATTTGAGCAATTCACCCTGAGCGGACGCCCTCAGCTGTGCCCAGACACAGCCTGGTCAGTCACAGGGCCGTCCGGATCCGGGAAGCCCTCCAGGAGAGCTTCCTGCTGGAGGACTGACCTCTCCCTGCATGCCCCACTGGGGCCTTCTTCCTCCCTACCTACTGTCAAATAAAGATACCTGTTTTTGAAACAAACATCTGTTTATTTAACATAAGGGGGGTGGGGGAGGGGAGGGAAAGGAAAGCTCGGGGTGGGAGTCCAGCTGCCTCTCCTGTCTCACCACACTGCAGGTCCAGGGGCATCGGTGGGAAATGATTGTGGGGGGGGGCTGGAGGGACAGGGGTTGTGGAGGGAGCGGGAGCAGGGGAAGGAGGAAATGGGAAGCAGTCAAGCAGGCTCTAGAAGTGGCCTCGCAGGGCAAGGCCCAGGGCCTCCAGACTCCTCCAGCGCAGCCTCAGGTCCTCCTGGACCCAGTGGTCCTGGGTGTGGAGCTGGTGCTCCATGAACCGGAGGTGCCGCCTCTGGTAGTCCTCCTGGTTCCTGGCTCTCCTGCTTGCCCAGGCACGGGCAGCTGCTGCAGGTGGTGTGGTGCGCCCTGCAGGCCCAGGTGCTGCAGCTGTGGTGCAACAAGACCAGCAGTCAATTACCCCAGGGGCCCAGGTGTGTGAAACCCAGCTCCCCTCTGCAAGGCCAGGATCCCCAGCTGCTGCTCCTTGGTGGGCAAGGCCCAGGCGCACGGTCCCAGGGCTCCCTCTTGCCCCAGCCCCCCGTACACATAAGGGGAACATGATGGTCCTCACAGGTGTGTGCCTCCCCGGCCTCAGATGACACAGGCAAGCAGCTCTGTGGGGTGCCTTGGGGGTCCTGGGCAGGCTGGCAGCAGGCTCCTGGCTCTCAGAGCCCTCCTCCGTCTCCAGGAGCGGGCCCTCTGCCCTGGGGTCAATCACGTCCTGGGGGGCAGGGACAGCATGAGCCCCCAGGAGGCAGTCCAGGGCATGGAAGTGGGGGCAGGCCTCCAGGTTGGCCCCTGGCTGGCAGGCCCTGGAGTAGGCCTTAATTTTGCACCAGACCTGCTCCCGGCTGCGCTGGTGGCCCCTGGCGGCCAGGCTGGCAGCCATGCAGCCATAGATGGCCGCGTTCCTGTGGCTAGTGCGGAGATCGTGGACATTGGAGACTTCCCCCCCCCCCCCCCAAACCTCAATGAGGTCCACAATCTCCGCACTTGACCAAGCGGGTGCCCGCCTTTTGTGCCCCCAGGCAGGCTCCTGGGAGCCGCCAGGCTGGTCCTGGGGAGCAGTGGAGGGCTGGGTGTCGTCGGGTGGCTGGCTCATGTTGTGGCAGGTGCAGGGTCTGCTGGCACGGGTGCTTGCAGCCTTGCAACTGGCACAAACTGTAGCCAGCCCGTGGCCCTTTAAGGGCTCCAGGGCCGGGAGGGGGGCAATAGAGTTTCCCTGGTGTTGGCCAGAGTGGCCACCAGGGAAACCTGGGAAGCCTTAGCCTCCCACTAGTTCGAATTAAGGGTCTACACAGCCCTTAATTCAAACTAGCTAGTTCGAACTAGGCTTAATCCTCGTAAAATGAGGTTTACCTAGTTCGAACTAAGCGCTCCGTTAGTTCGAATTAAGTTCGAACTAACGGAGTGCTAGTGTAGCGCCTAGGAAAGTTAGTTCGAACTAACTTTGTAGTGTAGACATACCCTGTTTCTGTAATGTAACCAAAATTGTTAGCTGTGGTAGCACACTTACCGTGCCTATATCAGCTGTACAACATTTCAAAGCCTACCCTGAGTTACACAAGGAGATTTTTCCCCATTGCACTGGGAATGGGTCTCTATGCTATTAAGGGATAATTAACTCATCCCTCCTTACAACATGAGCTTCAGAAGCTCCAAAGTCCAGGAGAAAAGGGTAAACTTGAGATTCAGCACTGTAACCAGGAGATCTCTAGGCTAGCAGTTAGTTACAGTCTCCTGGTGGGAGACTCTGCTTGGGTGGAGACCCTGTGCAACTGGTCTTTTCCAAAGTATACTAATAATTGGTCTGATTCTACTGGTTTGCTGGGTCCAACGACTGATGTGACGGCTACAATGGATTGAAGACCAGACTCACTACCATGGACTAAGGATGTGATGGGGATACTTGCTCAGCGCAAGCACCCCATCAACGGGGGGACTTGTTACCTACCAGCTCTGTGTTCTTGGGGAACCAGAGCATGGCCACCTGTCAGCCTTGTGCTCTTGGAGTCAGGGAGTGACACTCATGGAAAACCATCCCCCTTCCTCAGGCCTCTGCTAGAATCAAAGTCAAAGCAATGAAAATGCCAGGGAGGACACACCTAAACTGCTTCAGACAAGGGTGATACAATTAAGGAAACACCCCAGCCTCATTTGCATTGAAGATAGAACAGAGACACATCTCCATTAGCATACAGAATGGAGACCAGCTCTTCCAAAGCAGGAACCGCACTGAACTATAGGATACCGAAAGCAGAGAAGCAGTGCCTGATGGGGAATCCCTGCTCCAGATGCTAATGAACCCAGGCCTGCTCACACCCAAATTAGTCATTATCAGACCAATTCTAGTAATGGATCCTATTGACATCTAAAATACTGAAACTGCCTAGTTGCATTGTGAGTGCCTTCAAGGAACATCACCCATAGCCAGGTGTGATCAGTCTCTATTGTCTCTCCTGTTTACCCCTAAACAAATCCAGTGTTCTCCTCAAACTATTGTCCTATCCCTGTAAACACTCCTACCCTTGCCCAAGAAACTGTTCTGATGCCTGGATTTAAACTGCATCAGTTCCACTGAGACTTCTTCATCTCCTGTCTGATCGTGCTGGGGGCTCTGCTCTGTTTGTCTCCTGCCCTCCGGACCATCATCATCATCCGGGAACCCTGATCAGTGGTGGTGGGGGGGGGTATGTCTACACTACAAAGTTAATTCAAACTAACAGACGTTAGTTCAAATTAACTTTGATAGGCGCTACACATACAAACCGCTAGTTTGAACTTAATTCGAACTAGGTAAACCTCATTCTTCTTCGAGTGATGTCCCCGTGGGTGCTCCACTGAAGGTGTTGGGCTCGTCCCGGCGCCACAAACCGGAGAGTTTTTGCCAGCAGTAGCTCCCTCCAGAGGACCGCGCATGCGCAGAAGTGCCTCGCACTGTTCGCGCTTTTCTGCGTTGAGCAGTTCCTCCTAACCATCCACGGTCACAGACTGAGTTAGAACACGCTCCTCCTTTTCTGAGGAGACTCGTACTATTCGAGGTCTCCATCTCACTATTTCTGTCGCTCACGATCTCCATGATCACCCTCCTGTGCGTATTATCACCATCGCAGGAGCACCACCTCACGTTCACCTGTCTACTTGCACCATGATTATCACCGCCGGCAAGACACCTTGCACTATTGTGACCACTCATGCTCTCCCACAAGGCTCTCTCAACCCTTGTCTCCGCAAGAACGTCGGTCATATTTACCACAACCAGAAACCCAAGACTCCATCCCATCCCACCAGCGCAGCGCCCTCCAACACCCACTGGTGACGATTCACATGGAGGCACCCCTCAATCCCCGGTAACAGACCAGCAACCTACAGGTTCCCTGACGGACCTCTCCTCCTCCCCAGATGATGCGGTTTTTAACGATGAGCCCTCTCTGGTGGATGATTATAAACAGTTTCATGAGCTTTTTTAAAAGGGTCGCCTATTCCCAGTATCTACATACTTCGGAAGCACCCCAGAAGCAGCACGTGCTCCTTAGGAATCTTCAACAATCCAGCAAGTCAAAGCTGGCCCTTCCTTTCGATGCGGCAATCCTCAATCTCAAACGACATCTGGCAGACACCAGCATCCATGCCTCCTACAAACAAGCACACGGATAGGAAATACTTTATTGACGCAAAGGATGCGGAATTTCTTTTCACCCATCCCACCCCCAACTCTATCGTCTGAGGCTGCCCAACAGAAGGCAAAGTCTGCCGAATCTAGGAATTCGGCGATGGACAAGGAAGCGAAGCGTCTGGACCTCCTCGGCAGGAAGGTCTATTCGTCTGCTACGGCCACCCTGAGAATAGCCAACTACTCCGCCCAGCTCGCTAACCACAATTTCGACAACTACTCTAAGTTGGCTCCCCTCATACGTCATTTACCGGAGTCCAAGAGAGGTACTAAGATCTATCGTGCAGGAGGGTTACACAGCAGCCCGCACCGCACTCCAGATCTCTCTCGATATTGCTGATTCCGCTTCCCACACTACAGCGACGTCTATCGTCATGCGACGTGCCTCTTGGGTACACCTGGCATCCGTGCCCAAAGACCTACAACCCAAGGTGGAGGACCTCCCCTTTGACCGCGCCTCGTTGTTCGTGCAGAACACCGATCAAGTGTTCCATTCGGGAAAGGATTCCTGAACTACGTTGAAAACCCTTGGCATGTATACCCCGCCTTTCAGGCGCAAGAGAGCTTGGCCCTATAACAGGCAGAGGCCCTCCTCCTCCTATACTGCCCAACGCTTTAGACCATATGAGCAACACAGGCAGAGGCAGCGCCCTCAGTGATGGCGGCAACAACACAATAAGGGTATGTCTACACTACCCTCCTAATTCGAAATAGGAGGGTAATGTAGGCATACCGCAATTGCAAATGAAGCCCGGGATTTGAATTTCCCGGGCTTCATTTGCATAAGCGGGGCTCTGCCATTTTTAAATCCCCGCTGGTTCGAACCCCGTGCCGTGCAGCTACACGGGGCACGAACTAGGTAGTTCGAGCTAGGCTTCCTAGTTCGAACTACCGTTCCTCCTCGTGGAATGAGGAGTAACGGTAGTTCAAACTAGGAAGCCTAGCTCGAACTACCTAGTTCGTGCCCTGTGTAGCCACGCGGCATGGGGTTCGAACGAGCGGGGATTTAAAAATGGCAGAGCCCCGCTTATGCAAATGAAGCCCGGGAAATTCAAATCCCGGGCTTCATTTGCAATTGCGGTATGCCTACATTACCCTCCTATTTCGAATTAGGAGGGTAGTGTAGACATACCCTCAGGCGCACAACCAACAACAACCTCGACGGCAGGTTTGACGCCCTTGTCGAGAGACTGCGTGCCATACCCCTGTTGGAACCCTACCCGCAGGTAACCAAGTTATTCCAGTATTGCCTGAGGCCCTACTACCGCCGTTGGTTCGCCATCACCATGGACCGTTGGGTCAGGGAGATTAGTCACTTCCGGCCTCGCCATCCCCTTCACCACCCTCCAACCCTCCATCCCCATCCCTTTTCAGGGACCCCTCTCACAAACTTCTACTGCGCCAGGAGGTCCCACGCCTACTTACTACCGGGGCAGTGGAGGAGGTTCCTTCCGACTTCAGAGGCAAAGGCTTCTACTCCCGGTACTTTCTCACACAAAAGAAATCCGGCGGCTGGAGACCAATTTTAGACCTTCGTGGCCTCAACCGCTACCTACGTAATCAAATTCAAAATGGTTACTTTGGGTTCCATCATACCATCGCTACATCAGGGGGATTGGTTCGCGTCCCTCGATCTCCAAGACGCGTACTTTCATATCTCCGTCCATCCGGTACACAAGAGATTTCTATGTTTTACCCTAGGCACCAACCACTACCAATATGCTGTACTTCCTTTTGGTCTTTCTGCGGTTCCCAGGGTATTCTCAAAGACCTTAGCAGTTGTAGCCGCATACCTCCGACGCACTGGCATCACCATCTTCCCCATCTCGACGAATGTCTACTCAGGGCCCCTTCTATGCAACAGATCGAAACCGCAGTTACCGTCGCGAGAGACATCTTCGAAGCTCTAGGACTGGTAATCAACCTACCAAAATCAACTCTGATTCCGTCCCAGTCCATCGAGTTCATTGGGGCCAGGATAGACTCTATAACCGCCAGGGCGTACTTACCCACGCCGTCCGAGATCTAGTGAATGTCCTGCACACCGCTCCGGTGGTCTCGTTCCTCACGTGCCTCAAGTTATTAGGTCACATGGCTTCTACGACGTACGTCGTTGCACATTTGCGTCTCCACATGCGGTGTCTGCAGCACTGGCTCCAGATGGTATACAGTCCCGGCATCGCCGATTATACACAAGTTGACATCCATCCCTGCTCGCGTCAAAGATTCACTGACGTGGTGGCTCGATCCGACCAAGGTGCTTGTGGGTGTCCCATTCCGCGCTCGAGCTCCATCTCTACAAATTACCACCAACGCATCCCTTGTGGGCTGGGGCGCTCACATGCTACAACATCAGGTCCAAGGTCTATGGTCTTATCAAGAAGCCCTACTCCACATAAACTTTCTGGAGCTCAGAGCAGTTTTCAATGCATGCCGTCACTTTGTTCATCACATTCAAGGTGCCTCAGTACAGATCCTTACGGACAACATCTGCACCATATCAATCGCCAGGGCAGAGCCAGATCCAGAACCCTATGTGCAGAATCAATACGCCTTTGGAACTGGGCGATTCGCCACGGCATCACACTCAAAGCTGCTTACCTACTGGGCAAGAGCAATACCATCGCGGATACACTGAGCAGATCTTTCCACTCCCAACACGAATGGGAGCTCCTCAACGAGGTAGTCCACGGCCTCTTCCAACTATGGGGCCACCCGCAAGTGGACCTCTTGGCCACTCGAGACAACAAGAAATGCAGTTCTTACTGCTCGAGAGCTGGCATAGGCAGCGGATCGATAGGAGATGCCTTTCTGCTTCACTGGGGGAAGTACTGTCTTCTATACACCTTTCCCCCAATTCCCCTCATTCCTCGGGTGATAGACAAGATACTGGCGGACACAGCAACAGTAATCCTGGTGGCTCCCTTCTGGCCCCGTCAGACTTGGCTGCCGCAACTTATGCACATGTCGATGTCTCAGCCTCTCCAACTTCTGCAGCGGCCCAACCTCCTCTCCCAGCAGCATAGCACCCTTCTCCACCCCAGTGTCAACCGGCTGCACCTAACAGCCTGGCTCCTGACTGGCTCCAAGGACTGGAATTAACCTGTTCCCAAGCAGTCAGAAGTCCTCATACAAAGCAGGCGCCAATCCACCAGGAGATCTTACCTCTACAAGTGGCGACGCTTCCAGACATGGTGCCACTCACAGGACACGGACCCTCGAAGGGCACCTATACAATCCATCCTGGACTATATGCTCTACTTGCGCTCACAGAGCTTGGCGATAACTTCACTTAAGGTTCATTTGGCTGCAATCTCAGCCTTCCATTCTCCCGTAGATGGATCTTATGTCTTTGCACATCCACTCGCAGAGGTTCATGAAAGGAATTACCAACCTTTACCCACCATACAGGCCCACTCTTGAGCCCTGGGACCTTGCCTTGGTATTGGACACTCTTACTCGGCCACCATTTGAACCGCTGGCAACTTGTGACATGCAGACTCTCACCACTAAGGACGCCTTTCTCCTGGCGATCACGTCAGCCCGCCGCGTTTCTGAACTCGCAGCGCTTTCCACCAATCCTCCGTATACGTTATTCACCCAACAGGGGGTCACATTACGCTGTCACCCAGCCTTCTTGCCAAAAGTCAATTCACCATTCCATGTCAACGAGCCCATGGTTTTTCCATTTTCTTTCCGAAACCACACGCTAACCCCGAGGAGGCACGCTTGCACACACTAGACATCAGGAGAGCGCTTGCATTCTACTTGGACAGAACGTGTTCTTTTCGAAAGTCCTCACGCCTACTACTATCCCTGGCAACCCGCTCTAAAGGCCAACAGATCTCCTTGCAGCGCATCTCCTCACATATTGTGAATTGCATCACTCGCTGTTATACCATCCATGGCAGACCCCTGCCCTGTAGACCAAAAGCACACTCGACCAGGAGCATGTCCACTTCCATGGCATTCCTGAAAAACATTCCCCTGCGGCTACTTGGTCATCTTCATCTACGTTCACTAGGCATTATGCCCTGGATAGCTTCAGGGCTACAGACATAGCCGTCGCTCAAGCAGTTCTCTCTTCTGTGCACAGATAATTCCGAAGCACGGCATCTCTGTTTGGGCTACTGCTTCCTACTCACCTTCAGTGTAGCACCCACAGGGACATCACTCAAAGAAGAAATTGTTACTCACCTTGTGCAGTAACATCTGTTCTACGAGATGTGTCCCCCCCCCGTGGGTGCTCCACGACCTGCCCTCCTCCCTGCTTCGGAACTCTTACGTTTATATTTTGCAGATGTTCCGGCTAGGAGGAACTGGCGTGTCGGATCACTCAACACAGAAAAGAATGGCACGAGGCACTTCTGCGCATGCGCGGTCCTCCAGAGGGGGCTACTGCTGGCAAAAACTCTCCGGTTTGTGGCGCCGGGACGAGCCTGACACCTTCAGTGGAGCACCCATGGGGACACACATCTCGAACAGATGTTACTGCACAAGGTGAGTAACAATTTCTTCTACGAGGACTAACACCTAGTTCGAATTAACTAGTTCAAATTAAGGGCTGTGTAGCCACTTAATTCGAACTAGTGGGAGGCTAGCCCTCCCCAGCTTGCCCTGGTGGCCACTCTGGGCACCACCAGGGAAACTCTTCTGCCCCCCTCCCGGCCCCGGAGCCCTTAAAGGGGCACAGGCTGGCTACGGTGCCCGTGCCAGGTGCAAGCCTGCCAGCACCCAGCCAGTAGACCCTGCACCTGGCACGGCACAGAGCCACCCACCCGATGCCCCCCAGCCCTTCCCCTCTTCCCGGGACCAGGCTGGCGGCTCCCAGGAGCCTGCCTGGGGCTGCAGGAGGTAGGCGCCTGCCTGGTCTAGGGCGGAGATCGGGGACCTCATCCAGGTTTGGGGGGAAGCCTCCAACGTCCATGACCTCCACACTAGGCACAGGAAAGTGGCTGTCTAGGTCAGGAGAGCTGCCAGCCTGGCCACCCAGGAGCAGGTTTGCATGAAAATCAAGGTGGTCCAGTGAGACCCCCAACCCTGAGCCCTGAGCTTAGAACGGCCATACTGGGTCAGACCAAAGGTCCCTCTAGCCCAGTAGCCTGTCTGCCGACAGCGGCCCATGCTAGGTACCCGGGAGGGGATGGATCGAAGACAATGACCAAGCCATTTGTCTCATGCCGGCCATTTCCAGAGGCCAGGGACACCATTTCTACCCCCTGGCTAATACCACTCCATGGACCCAACCTCCATGAACTGATCTAAATTCTCTTTAAACTCTGTTCTAGTTGTAGCCTTCACAGCCTCCTGCAGCAAGGAGTTCCACAGGTTGACTCTTTGCTCTGTGAAGAACTTTCTGTTACTAGTTTGAAGCCTGCTAACCATTCATTTCATTTGGTGTCCTCTAGTCCTTCTATTATGGGAACTAATGAAGAACTGTTCTTTATGCACCCTCTCCACATCACTCATGCTTTTATAGACCTCTATCATATCCCCCCTCAGTCTCTTCTTTTCCAAGCTGAGAAGTCCCGGTCTCTTTAGCCTCTCTTCATATGGGACCTGTTCCAAACCCCTGATCATTTTAGTTGCCTTCCCCTCTCCCACCTCCTTTTCCCAGTCTCCCTGAGTTTTGTTCAATAAAGAGAGTTTCCATTTTTGAACACACGTGTCCTTTATTTTGTACATGAGGGAGGGGTAAGTGGAAGGAGGGGAGGGAGGACTGGGGTACGAGCCCCTGATGGGGAGGACTGGGGTGGCTCTGCAGGCTCCTCAGCGTGGAAACTCTCCTGCAGCCCCCCAGTTGACCTCTTCTCCTCCCCCCCCCCCCGCATGGCAGTCTGTGACAAGTGCAGCCAGGCTGATGGCCGAGTGCGGGCACTCAGGGCACTCCAAGCCAGGACTGCTTTGCTGTCCCTCGTTGAGTTAGACAAGCGAGCAGGGAACCCTGAGAACTGTCTGTCCGGGGTGGGGGTCGTCTCCCTTTAAGCACAGCCGTCGGCTAGCCAGAGCGTGGCACTGCTGTCTCAAAGTCCTAACCTGATGCCCTGCCGGCACTGCTTCCGGCCAGCCTTAACCTGTGTTCGGGGTCCACTCAATGTGGACATGCTATTTCAAATTAGCAAAATGCTAATTCAAACTAGTTTTTAGGTCTAGATGCACTAGTTCGAATTAGCTTAGTTCTAATTAACTAATTTAAGTTAGTTCAAATTAGTGCTGTAGTGTAGACATACGCAGAGAGAGTAACTCTAATGAAGTTGGCAGCAGGGAGAATTCAGCTCCATATGAGAGCACAAGTAAGTACAAGCAGTACCCAGATAGAATTGATAATCTCCCCCCAGCTCCGTAAGTGTAACCAGGGCCAGCCTTAGGCTGATTCGACCAATTTGGTTGAATCGGGCCCTGCGCCCCTGAACCCGGAAGTGCCAGTGAGTTAGAGTCGGGGGCCCTGCTCCACCACTATGTGGAGCTGGGTCCCTCCCCCGGCTCTGCCTGGAGCGCATCCTCCCACCCTGCCCCTAGAGCATCCCCTGTGGCCCCGGACAGTCCCTGCCGTGCGCGGCTCAGCGCGGCTCCTCCTTGCCGCCTACTGCTGCCCATGTGCGGCATTGCAGGTGGGTGGGGAGGACGCCCGGGCATGATGTGATGTCACGGCCCGGGATTTTAAAAGTCCTGGGAGGCACGTTTTGGGGTCTCGCTGGCTCCGGGTTCGGCCTCCGGGGCCTGAGCGCAGACTCCAGCCCCGCAACTGGAAAGCAGAAGGTGGGAAAAGGGCTTGTGCGGCGGCGGGGGAGGGGCTTGGGTGGAGGCAGAGGGGTGGAGCAGAGCGGGAGGGGTGGAAGGAGAAGGGGCTTGGGAGGGGAAGGCATCAAGGGACAGGGTGCAGGAGAGACAAATGCCAGGGGGCCAAGTGCAGACAATGAGGCAAAGGGCAGGAGGGGAGGTGTCAGTGGGATGGGGGACAGGGTGATGCTGGGAGAGGAGAGGGGAAGGGTATTGAGGGCTGGAGGGGGAGGTGCTTGGAGAAGGCTTGAAAGAAGGGGTGGGCATGAGAAAGGTGGGGATGGAGCAAGGCATGTGTGAGGGCACAGAGGGGCAGGAGGGGAATGGGGCAGAGTGGTGAGGGGATAGGCATCAGGGAAAAAGGGGGCAGGGGCAGTGAGGGAAGGGGGGGCACCAGGAGGGTGCAGGGCTAAGGGAAGGTGCAGGTGCCAGGGGATTCTGGGGTGAAGCAGAAGGGCAGACACCTGCAGGGGAGGGACCAGCACCAGAGGAGAGAGGCAGAGCAGGTGTGTAGAGGGAGGTGTTAGAGGAGGGGTAGCTCACATGATCAGAGTGGGGCTACTGGAGGAGTGGGCACAGGGGGGAGAGAAGGGCTGGCGGAGGGGGGCAGGTCGCAGGCGGGCCGAGGGCAGTGAGAAGGGCAGGAGTCAGGACAGCAGAGGAGGGTAAGGAGTTGGGGGGCAGCAGGCACCAAGGGAGATGATGGAGCAAGGAGAGGAGACAAGGCAGCAGAGAGAAAAGGGAAAGGTTTATAAAATATTTATTAATAACTTGGCATGCTGCCCATGGCCAGTTTGCGCCCCGCGGTGCAGTTTGGGTTTATGTGGGGATCAACACATGGCCGGCGAGTGGGAGCCAAAACTAAAAAGTAATCAGTGTAATGATCTTCTGTTGATACGTGTTTTAGTAGCTAAATTCTTGGACTGTCATTGCTCATGAAAAGTGCTGTCACATGGGTAGAAATCGGGGAAATGTTGCATTTTATTAATATCAGCAGAACTGACTTAAATGGGGCCTGTGTGTTGTGTAGTTTTGCCTTAATCTTTGTATTCATGCCTGTCAGTGTGAGAGAAGCTATTTGTATAGATTTGCTTGCATATGCAACCACACTTAAGTTGAGGCCTCAGCATGTTCTGTAAGTATCAGTGTGGCCCCTGGGGCTTCCAAAGTTGAGTTGCCCTCGCTCATCCCTGACAGGTGTCTGTCTAACCTGGTCTTAAATATCTGCAATTTAAGCCCATTGCTTCTCATCCTAACCTCAGAGGCCAAGCAGAACAATTTTTCTTCCTCCTCCTTATGATACTCTTTTAGATACTTGAAAGCTGCTCTCATGTCCCTTTTCGGTCTTTTCTTTTCCAAGGTAAACAAGGCCAATTTCTTCAGCCTTCCCTCATACCTCATGTTCTCTAGACCTTTCATCATTTGTGTCGATCTTCTCTGGACTTTCTCCAGTTTCTCCACGTTTCCTGAAATGTGGCGCCCAGAACTGGACATGATACTCCAGCTGGGGCCTAATGTAGATGGCTCATTCCCTGCCTAGGGGACGTGAGACTGGGCGGGTTAATTTCCAATCCTCCTGTTTATTCTTTTCCTAAGCCAGGAGGGCACAGTAGTTCTGATCGGGGCTCTGCAGGAAGGCAGCCTGCACTGCCCCCTGCCTGAAACCTTGTGCAGGTGTTAAACAGCTGTCCAGCCCACCCCAGAGGTGACTGCATTTCAGCGTGCCTGAAGCAACACAGCACCAGCAATGGACAGGAGAATGGCTCCCGGGCATGGCTTGCTCATGACTGCTTCAGTCCAGTTGATGGGCCTCAGCCTCTTTTCTTCCCCTCCCCCGCTTTGCAATGGGGCTGTAGACTCTGGGGGAGAGGGGTGGGGGCAGGCAGAGGTGTCTCCCTGCAGCAGATGTAGACACGTCTCTGTATTAATCACTCTCTCATTGAAGCTTTTAGCTTTGTAGTGAGTCCTTGTACATAGAAACTTTGTATTACATCTTGGTAGAATAGTCCCTAGGACAGAGGCAGAGACTGTCCCTGTGGGGTGAACGAGGTGGGAATGGATAAGGCGGAAGGTGACACCTCTGGGCAGTTGCAAAGGTTGGAGAGGGGATGGAAGCCAGGCCCAAGATCAATGAGCCCTGGGAAGTGGGCCCATTGAAAGGAGACTGGATCTGTGGATGCCTTGGGGGTCTGCAGCAAGGGCCTGCTTTGGGAAGCCCCCTCTTTGGAGGTGAATGTGGAGCATTGAGACACCACCCAGAAGCAGGCGCCATAGGCACTAACTGCAGAGTCATGGGACGGTGTAACGCGGGAGCCCGTCCTGCTCCCCATCGCCTCTGCTTACCCCCCTTTTTGCATTCCCCCCTCACCACTTGTGCTCCTCCACTTCCCTTCTTCTCGTGCTGCGTGCCTCTCCTTCGGTGTCCTGTGCCTCCTTCCTCCTCTGTTCTCCCCTCCTCCTCTGCTCTTTCCTCCTCCTCCGTTCTCCCCTCCTTCTCCGCTCCTTCCTCCTCTGCTCGCTCTCCGTCTCCCTCCTTGCTCCTCCGTCCTCTCCTGTCTTCCCCCGTTCCCCCCTTTTTAAATCCCCCGCTGGCGTCCGGTCCTGGTGACGTAGGGCGCCACGTCACCAGGCTCCTCCCTCGCCGTGCGTCTGTGCCCGGTGACGTCAGATGCCACGTCGCCGGGGCTCCGCCCCCTGCCGTGCGTCATCGTCCGGGCGTTGCCCCGCCCTGCCCCCGCCGCGCTGCCCGTTATCCGGGCCGCGGCAGAGGAGCAGGCTCCGCAGTGCCGCCGCACTCCCTGGGTGGCGCCCAGGAGAGACAGTGCGATCGCGGGCTGAGTGCGGGGCGGGCCGCCGGGTGGGGTGTGGGGGCGGCACGACCCGTCACACACCTCCCCCTCCAGGTTCGCCTGTTCCTCTCCTCGTGTCTCTGGGGTCTCTTCGGGTATTCTGGAAAAAAAGTCCACATTCCCGTGGTCCCTCCCTGCCCGGTGGCTCACTTTAAACCGGTAGGGCTGCAGTGCCAGGTACCACCTCTGGATGCGGGGGTTGGCGTCCTTCATAGCCTGGAGCCACCGGAGGGGTGCGTGGTCGGTCACCACCGTGAACGTACTGCCTAGGAGATAATATCGTAACATGTCAACGGCCCACTTAACCGCCAAAGCCTCTTTCTCTATTGTTGAATACTGCCGCTCCCGCGGGAGCAGCTTGCGGCTCACATACACTATAGGATGTTCTTCCTCTCCTTCGCCCTGGGACAATACCGCACCGAGCCCACGCTCGGAGGCGTCCGTCTGTAAAATAAATGGGCGAGAAAAGTCGGGCTGTGCCAGCACGGGGGCTTGGGTTAGCCTCTGCTTTAGGGTCTCAAAGGCCTGGGCACACTCGGGGTCCCACCGCACCCTCTTAGGGGCCGTGTTCCTGGTTAGATCCGTCAACGGGGCTGCCACGGTCGCGAAATCGGGCACAAAACGCCTATAATAGCTGGCGAGTCCCAAAAACTGCCGGACCTGGCGCTTCGTGCTCGGGGGGGGATAGTTTCGTAGAGCCTCCATCTTCCCGATTTGGGGCCGTATCTGCCCTCCCCCCACCGTGTACCCCAAGTACGACACCTCCCGCTGGCCAAACTGGCACTTCGCGGGGTTAGCGGTGAGCCCGGCTTCCTGTAGGGAAGATAATACCGCCTCTATTTGCTGTAGGTGTTCGGTCCACGTTGCGCTAAAGATGATTATATCGTCGATATAGGCTGCCGCGTACGTCCCGTGGGGCCGGAGCACTTGGTCCATTAGCCTCTGGAACGTGGCGGCGGCGCCATGGAGGCCGAAGGGCATCCGCTTAAATTGATACAGGCCGAACGGCGTGGAGAATGCGGTCTTCTCGCGGGCCTCCTCCGTCAGTGGGATTTGCCAGTACCCTTTCTATAGGTCAATAGTGGACAAGTATCGGGCATTCCCCAGTCGTTCCAACAACTCATCTATCCTCGGCATTGGGTAGGCATCGAACACAGACACTGCGTTGACCTTCCTGAAATCGATGCAGAACCGGGTGGTGCCATCCTTCTTAGGAACCAGTACGATGGGACTTCTCCACGCGCTGCGGGATTCTTCGATCACCTCCCACCGCAGCATTTTGTCCACCTCGTCGCGTACCGTCCCCCACAGTTTCCTGGGCAGCGGCCTGACCGGTTCCCTCACGGGGCGACCGGGTGCGGTCACGATCGGGTGCTGGATCAAGTCGGTCCGCCTTGGTGTCTCCGTCAGGACCTGTGAGAACCTCCACAAGGTTTCCTGTAGCCCCCTGCTCTGCCCTGGCGTGAGGTCCGGGCCCAGGTGAGGCCGGGCGGCCACTTCCTCTTCCCTCGGTTCTGAGACCCACCCCGCCAGGGCCTCCCGGGACCGCCACGCTTTAAGCAGGTTGACGTGATAAATATTAGTTGTCTTCCATTTCCCGGGCATCCTAATCTCATAGTTCACGTCCCCGACTCTCCTGATCACCTCGAAGGGGCCCTGCCAACTAGCTAACAGTTTAGAGGACTGTTCGGGCAACAGGAGGAGGACCCTATCCCCGGGCTGAAAGGTGCGCAACCGGGCGCTCTGGTTATAGTAGCGGGCCTGTTTCCCCTGTGCCTCCTCAAGATTATGCTTGGCGAACTCACCCACCCGACGTAGCCTTTCCCTGAGCCTCAGGATATACTGCACTGTCCCTTGTACTCGGGTCTCCTGCACCTCCCAAGCCTCTCTCACTATATCTAGGATCCCTCTGGGCTGCCTACCATACAGGAGCTCGAACGGGGAGAACCCCGTGGAGGCTTGGGGTACTTCCCTTACTGCAAACAGGAGTGCCGGCAGGGCTCGGTCCCATTCTTTAGGCTCCTCTTCCACGAATTTCCGGAGCATCCCCTTGAGCGTCCGATTAAATCGCTCCACGAGCCCGTCGGTTTGTGGGTGGTAGACCGATGTCCTCAAGGTTTTTACCCTCAGCAGGCGGCACAGTTCCTTCATAAGCGCCGAGGTGAAGTTCGTCCCTTGGTCGGTGAGGATTTCTCCCGGTATGCCTACTCGTGAAAAGATCTTAATCAGTTCGTTCGCGAGCGTGGGGGCGGTTGCGTTCCGGAGTGGTACGGCCTCGGGGTAGCGGGTTGCGTAGTCCACTACCACAAGGATATACTGGTACCGGTTCTTTGTCTGCTCCAATGGTCCTACCAGGTCCATGGCGATCCTCTGGAACGGGACATCTATCACCGGCATTGCCACTAGCGGGGCCTTGGTCACCCTCCCTGGTCCCATCTTCTGGCATTCCGGGCAAGATTCACAAAAGTCTTTAGCCGCCCGGTATATGCCAGGCCAGTAGAATCGCTGCAATAGGCGCTGCACCGTTTTCTCCCAGGTGCCCGCCCCAGGGGTTGCTGTGAGCCAGGTCCAACAGCCGCCTGTGATGTAGCTTTGGTACGACCAGCTGCGTGATCACCTCCCCGTTCTCTCGTCCCTCAGTGATCCTATATAGGTGGTCGTCCTGGCTCTCAAAGCGTGGGTAGACCCTTTCTCCCTCCGCCCCTGTGGTTGCGTTCCCCCATGCTTGCTGCAGGAGGGGGTCCTCCCTCTGTTCCCGGACGAAGTCGGGGGACCACTCACCCTTCATGTCGGTCGGGCCCTCCCTGGCCCTGGTTCCCAGCTCCCTCATTGGGGCCTCTGCGTCTTCTGTGGCCAAGGCGGCTTGGTCCCCCTGCCACTCCCGGAGGGCTTGCCCAAACCCGCTCCAGTCTCTTCCGAGGAGCACGGGATATATTAGTCCCGGTACAAGGGCGACGTAGGCCCTCCCTTCCGAACCCCCATCCTTTAAGTGCACCCAGGCAGTGGGGTATGGCTCGACGCGCCCGTGTACGCATTGGACGAACACGGGGGGTCCCCGGGGCTCCCTGGGGGAAACTAGGTCAGCTCGGACCAGGGTCTGGCCTCAACCTGAGTCCACGAGGGCGGTGACTACCTGGCCCTCTACCTCCACCTGACGCAGTATCTTTCCCGCGGCTTGGGGCCCCGACCTGTTCTGCCCCGCCATTACCTGCGTAAAGAAGCAGTCCATCAGCGGGCAGTCCCGCTTGAAATGTCCTTCTTGGCCGCATTGGTAGCACGCTCCCCCGGGGCCCCGTGCCGGGGGTGGATTGATCTTCCGCTCCTCCAGGGCGGCTGGGCGGGGGGTTGGCTCTTCCCTCGCGGGACGGCTCCACACCGGCGCTAGGCGTCTGCCCCCAACGCGGCCGGGGCTGAGGGGGGCGCCTGGGCCCCTTGCCTCCCCTTGCCGGGGTGGGGGTCTGGTCTCTCTTGCTGCCCCGCTGGAGTGTTCCCCCCGGGACCCGACTCCTTCCCTGCCTCCCTCGGCTGACATATAGTCCTCCATCAGGGTTACCGCATCGGCTAGAGACGTAGGGTGGTGCCGTCTCACCCACCGCTGTCCTTCGCCCGGAAGGATGTGTATAAACTGCTCCAAAACCACCTTCCCCGCTACCTGGGGCCCTGACCGCTGCTCGGGTTCTAGCCAGCGCCAACACGCCTCCCTGAGCCGTTGTGCCACGGCTCGCGGGCGGGCCCCCGGGGCGTATTTTTCCTGCTGGAACCGCTGTCTATAGGTCTCTGGGGTGACCCCTAGCTGGTCCAGGACTGCCTCTTTTACTTTGTAATAATGTAGGGCATCTCGCGGGTCTAGACTCCGATAGGCCAGCTGAGCTGGGCCCGTGAGGTACGGAGCTAGCAGCGTAGCCCAATGTTGCTCTGGCCACCGGGCGGCTGTGGCTACCCTCTCAAGGGTGACCAAAAAGGCTTCGGGGTCATCGGCAGGGCCCATTTTAGTCAATCTTACGGGGAGCTGAGCTAGGGCCCCACCCTCCGCCCCTTCCCCCACGACCGCTGGGGCTGGCCCCCGGCCCGCATTTTCCCACTGTCTCACCCAGTGGTCCTGTTGCGCCCGGAACTGCTCAGTCACGTCACGCAGTAGTTGGGCCTGCTGCTCCCGATGCTGTGTGGCCAGCTGCTGAAGGAGGGCCGTCTGCTGTTGTTGCTGCTGGTGTTGGTTGTCCGTCAGCCATTTGAACACGTCGGCAGCATCCATGGCTCCGCGCTGCGCCCAGTCACAGCTTTGCTGGGCTGTTCGTCCTGGTACAACGTCACCTCTTCCACCCGTGGGTTTTTTTTTTTTTTTTTTTTTTTGTGAGTTGTTGTTGGGGTTGTTGTTGGGGTTCTGTGATTTTATCTAGAGTTCAGCTGCCCATGTTCTCCACCACGTGTAACGCGGGAGCCCGTCCTGCTCCCCGTCGCCTCTGCTTACCCCCCTTTTTGCATTCCCCCCTCACCACTTGTGCTCCTCCACTTCCCTTCTTCTTGTGCTGCGTGCCTCTCCTTCGGTGTCCTGTGCCTCCTTCCTCCTCTGTTCTCCCCTCCTCCTCTGCTCTTTCCTCCTCCTCCGTTCTCCCCTCCTTCTCCGCTCCTTCCTCCTCTGCTCGCTCTCCGTCTCCCTCCTTGCTCCTCCGTCCTCTCCTGTCTTCCCCCGTTCCCCCCTTTTTAAATCCCCCGCCGGCGTCCGGTCCTGGTGACGTAGGGCGCCACGTCACCAGGCTCCTCCCTCGCCGTGCGTCCGTGCCCGGTGACGTCAGACGCCACGTCGCCGGGGCTCCGCCCCCCGCCGTGCGTCATCGTCCGGGCGTTGCCCCGCCCCTGCCGCGCTGCCCGTTATCCGGGCCGCGGCAGAGGAGCAGGCTCCGCAGTGCCGCCGCGCTCCCTGGGTGGCGCCCAGGAGAGACAGCGCGATCGCGGGCTGAGTGCGGGGCGGGCCGCCGGGTGGGGTGTGGGGGCGGCGCGACCCGTCACAGACGGCTCTCACAGATCTTGCACATGCATAAGATGATAGATCGGGGGGGGGGGGGCTGGAGGGGTCAGTTGCCCCTGGGAGAAAAATAATATAAAATTTAGTTAAAAATAGATGTCACACATTTTTAAAAGGAATACCGTATCTCCTGCCTTTTGTCTATTTTTGTCTCTTTAGGCCACCAGTTAAAATTTTCAAAAGCACTTGAGTGACTAAAGTCATTTTTGAAAATTGGATTTGGAAATCTAAGCTCAGATTTTCAAAGGTAATTAAGCTCCTAAAGAGACAGTTGCCAACTCGGCTCTTCAAAGATATCTATCTGATCTTTACACACCTTTGGAAAATCTGGTCATAAGTGTCCTAGTCAGTTCTGAACATGAGATGTAGGAGCCCAGTCCTAATTCCTTCAGCCTTTTTTTTTTTAAGTTTGAACACTGTGGCGTAACCACCATGTAAAAAGAAGCGGTGAGGGACAAAAAGGTATCTTTTTAAGAAGTGGAAGTCCAGTCCTAGTGAGATAAATAGAAAGGAACATAAACACTGTCAAATCAAGTGTAAAAATGTAATAAAAGCAAAAAAAGATTTTGAGGAACAGCTAGCCAAAAACTCAAAAAGAAATAACAAAATGTTTTTTAAGTACATTAGAAGTAGGAAGCCTGCTAAAAAACCTGTGGGTCCCCTAGACGATCGAGATATAAAAGGAGCAATCAAGGATGATAAAGCCATTGTGGAGACACAAAATGATTTATTTGCTTCAGTCTTCACAGCTGAGGACGTTGGGGAGATTCCCAAATCTGCACCGTCCTTTGTGGGAACTGTCCCGGATTGAAGTGTCACTAGAGGAGGTTTTGGAACAAATAGAAAAACTTAATGTTAACAAATCTCCGGGACCGGATGGCATTCATCCAAGGGTTCTAAAAGAACTCAAATGGGAAATTGCTGAACTATTATCTGTGGTTTGTAACCTAGCCTTTAAATCGGCTTCCGTACCTAATGACTGGAAGGTAGCTAACGTGACACCAATATTTAAAAAGGGCTCTAGAGGCGATCCTGGCAATTACAGACCGGTAAGTCTATCTTCAGTACCGGGCAAATTAGTCGAAACAATAGTAAAGAATAAAATTGTGAAGCATGTAGAAGAACATAATTTGTTGGACAAAAGTCAACATGGTTTCTGTAAAGGGAAATCCTGTTTTACTAATCTATTAGGGTATGTCTACACTACAACGTTCGAACTAAGCTAATTCGAACTAACGGATCCAGACTAAAAAACTAGTTCGAATTAGCGTTTTGCTAATTCGAACTAGCATGTCCACAGCGACAGTTCTCAGGGGTGCCCCGCTTGCAAAGCAGTCCTGGCTTGGATTGCCCGGAGTACCCACACTGGGCTCATCACAGCACTCGGCCATCAGCCCGGCTGCACTTGCCGCAGGCTGCCATCTGGGGAGAGGGGGCAATTGGGGGGCTGCAGGAGAGCTTCCACCCCCAGAAACCCGCAGAGCCAGCCCAGTCCTCCCCATCGGGGGCTCGTACCCCATTCCTCCCTTACCTCCTTCCACTTACCCTTCCCTAGCCCCTCTTCTTGATGCACAAAATAAAGATAACGTGTCTTCCAAAATGGAATCTGTCTTTATTGAACAAAACTGGGGGAGACTGGGAAAAGGAGGTGGGAGAGGGGAGGGCAACTAAAATGATGAGGGGTTGGGAACAGGTCCCATATGAAGAGAGGCTAAAGAGACTGGGACTTTTCAGCTTAGAAAAGAGGAGACGGAGGGGGGACAGGATAGAGGTCTCTAAAAGCATGAGTGGGGTGGAGAGGGTGCATACAGAAAAGTTCTTCATTAGTTCCCATTATTATGAGGACACCAAAGGAAAGGAATGGGTAGCAGGCTTCAAACTAGTAACAGAAAGTTGTTCTTCACAAAGCACAGAGTCAACCTGTGGAACTCCTTGCTGCAGGAGGCTGTGAAGGCTACAACTAGAACAGAGTTTAAAGGGAAGTGAGATCAAGTCATGGAGGCTGGGTCCATGGAGTGGTATTAGCCAGGGGGTAGGAGTGGTGTCCCTGCCCAAGGTTTGTGGAAGGCTGGAGAGGGATGGCACGAGACAAATGGCTTGGTCACTGTCTTCGGTCCATCCCCCCCAGGGTCCCTAGGGTTGGACACTGTCGGCAGACAGGCTACTGGGCTAGATGGACCTTTGGTCTGACCCAGGACGGCCATTGTAAGCTCAGGGCTCAGGGTCGGGGGTCTCAGTGGACCCCCTTGATTCTCTTGCACACCTGCTCCTGGGTGGCCAGGCTGGCAGCTCTCCTGCCCTAGCCGGCCACTTTCCTGTGCCTAGTGCGGAGGTCGTGGACGAGGTCCACGATGTCTGCACTAGCCCAGGCGGGTGCCTGCCTCTTGCGGTCCCGGGCAAGCTCCCGGGAGCCGCCAGCCTGGTCCTGGGAAGAGGGGGAAGGCTGGGGGGCATCGGGTAGGTGGCTCGATCCGTGCCAGGTGCAGGGTCTGCTGGCTGGGTGCTGGCAGGCTTGCACCTGGCACGGGCACCGTATCCAGCCCGTGCCCCTTTAAGGGTTCCGGGGCTGGGAGGGGGGCAGAAGAGTTTCCCTGGTGTTGGCCAGAGTGGCCACCAGGGCAAGCTGGGGAGGGCTAGCCTCCCACTAGTTCGAATTAAGTGGCTACACAGCCCTTAATTCGAACTACTTAATTCGAACTAGGCGTTAGTCTTCGTAGAATGAGGTTTACCTAGTTCGAATTAAGCGCTCCACTAGGTCGAATTAAATTCGAACTAGTGGTTTGTATGTGTAGCGCCTATCAAAGTTAATTCGAACTAACGTCTGTTAGTTCGAATTAACTTTGTAGTGTAGACATACCCTTAGAGTTCTTTGAACATGCAGACAAGGGGGATCCAGTAGATATAGTGTACTTAGATTTTCAGAAAGCCTTTGACAAGGTCCCTCACCAAAGGCTCTCGTATAAATTACATGGCCATGGGATAAGAGGGAAGGTCCTTTCATGGATTGAGAACTGGTTAAAAAACAGAAAACAAAGGGTAGGAATAAATGGTAAATTTTCAGCATGGAGAGGGGTAACTAGTGGTGTACCCCAAGGGTTAGTCCTGGGAGCAATCCTTTTCAACTTATTCATAAATGATCTGGAGAAAGGGGTAAGCAGTGAGGTAGTAAAGTTTGTGGATGATACCAAACTGTTTAGGATAGTCAAGACAGAAGCAGACTGTGAGGGACTCCAAGAAGATCACCAAACTGAGTGATTGGGCAACAAAATGGCAAATGAAATTTAATGTGGATAAGTGTAAAGTAATGCACATCGGGAAAAATAACCCCAACTATACGTACAGCATGATGGGTGCTAATCTGGCTACGACAAATCAGGAAAGAGAGCTTGGAGTTATCGTGGACAGTTCTCTGAAAACTTCCACACAGTGTGCAGCGGCGGTCAAAAAGGCAAATAGGATGCTAGGAATTATTAAGAAAGGGATAGAAAATAAGACCCAGAATATCTTACTGCCCCTGTATAAAACTATGGTACGCCCACATCTTGAATACTGTGTACAGATGTGGTCTCCTCACCTCAAAAAAGATATTTTGGCCTTGGAAAGGGTTCAGAAAAGGACAACTAAAATGATTAGGGGTTTGGAACGGGTCCCATATGAGGAGAGGTTAAAGCGACTGGGACTCTGCAGTTTAGAAAAGAGGAGACTGAGGGGGGATATGATAGAGGTATGTAAAATCATGAGTGGTGTGGAGAGGGTGGATAAAGAAAAGTTATTTATTAGTTCCCATAATAGAAGAACTAGAGGACATCAAATGAAATTAGTGGGTAGCAGGTTTAAAACTAATAAAAGAAAGTTCTTCACACAGCGTGTAGTCAACCTGTGGAACTCCTTGCCAGAGGAGGCTGTGAAGGCTAGGACTATAACAGAGTTTAAAGAGAAGCTAGATAATTTCCTGGAGGTTAGGTCCATAAAAGGCTATTAGCCAGGGGATAGAATTGGTGTTCCTGGCCTCTGTTTGTCAGAGGCTGGAGAGGGATGGCAGGAGACAAATCGCTTGATCAGTGTCTTCGGTCCACCCTCTCTGGGGCACCTGGTGTTGGCCACTGTCAGCAGACAGGCTACTGGACTAGATAGACCTTTGGTCTGACCCAGTACGGCTGTTCTTATGTTCTAACATTTACCTATACTAATTCCCCTCCTTTCTATTTCACTATCCAATAAATGCATGGATCAAAATTATAAGTGCTTTGTGAATATGCTGACTTGAGTGTGGAAAGAGTTCATATTGTCGTGTATGATTCCTGGTAACCCATCTCAAATATGAAAAACTAGGTTTTGTGTTTTTTATTTATACTGTGGACAAAGCATGGGCTCACAAGAATTCCTCCATTGTTTTATCATGAGTCTCAAAACATCTGGGCTACGTCTACACTGGCCCCTTTTCCGGAAGGGGCATGTAAATTTCATGAGTCGTAGTAGGGAAATGCGCGGGGGATTTAAATATCCCCCGCGGCATTTAAATAAAAATGTCCGCCGCTTTTTTCCGGCTTTTAGAAAAGCCGGAAAAGAGCGTCTACACTGGCCCCGATCCTCCGGAAAAAGTGCCCTTTTCCGGAGGCTCTTATTCCTACTTTGAAGTAGGAATAAGAGCCTCCGGAAAAGGGCACTTTTTCCGGAGGATCGGGGCCAGTGTAGACGCTCTTTTCCAGCTTTTTTAAAAGCCGGAAAAAAGCGGCGGACATTTTTATTTAAATGCCGCGGGGGATATTTAAATCCCCCGCGCATTTCCCTACTACGACTCATGAAATTTACATGCCCCTTCCGGAAAAGGGGCCAGTGTAGACGAGCCCTTGGTGTTTTTCTAAAGGCCTGGAGTCAATTGATAATGTAGGAAACTCAGCTTTCATTTAAAAAAAGTTCTCTATACTTCTGGGCCTTACAGCTAAGGAGGAAAGCTTTAAAACATGAACCCTAAATACTCAAGAAACAAAAGGCCAATAAAAATCCAACATGTTTTATTTATAAATATCTTATGATTTGTAGACCATTCTCATAACTTTGTGTAGGTGTTCCTTGTGATTTGTGGGTTGGCAATACTGCTCTTTGATTGGTGAATTTAGAGAGGTCTCTCCCTTCAGTTTCCTTTTCCACCCTCCTTTTTTGTCACAGGTCATCAGAGAATCATAGAGACAATGGAGAGCAGGGTGAGTCCATGACTATGGTTAATGACTGGTCAGGGTGACTAACTATTACCAGCCAGTGGTCTGAATGAGCTATCTACTGTCGTCTGTTAATCAACTGTAGGAAAAGGCTTCACGAGCCGACTTTATTAATATAGACAACCTACTTTGCCACAGAGCTCAGTAGACACACTTGCTGTGTCAAGGTGATCAATTTTGGCTCTTTTGGGTTGAAATTCACTTAAGACTTGGAGCTGGGAGAATGAAATGTTGTTATCCGTATTGTAGGATTAAAAGGTAAAAGACCTGAACTTAATATGACCCGGCTTAGGGTCTACCATAACTTGAACACTAAGCAGAGGATAGTGAGTCACATCTAACTGAAAGTCACAGAAGAGGGAAACAGGTTTTATTTCTGGCGGTGCCGAGTCTATTTGGGAGTCCTCAATTATATCTGACCCTTTACATCCAGGCTGTGTCTACATTGGCACCCTTTTCCGGAAAAGGGATGCTAATGAGACCAGTCGGAATTGCAAATGCCACGGGGGATTTAAATATCCCCTGCGGCATTTGCATGAACATGGCTGCCACTTTTTTCTGGCTCGGGGTTTTGCTGGAGAAAAGCGCCAGTCTAGACGGGATCTTGTGGAAAATAAGCCCTTTTCCGGAAGATCCCTTATTCCTACTTGAAATATCCCCCACGACATTTGCAATTCCAACTGGTCTCATTAGCATCCCTTTTCTGGAAAGGGGTGCCAATGTAGACAGCCCCAGTGTTTAAAGGCAGAGCTGACTAGAATCAATTGAGAGTCCTTGTCTTGTCTCAGTGATCGCTTGAGCAAAAATCATTGATAAAATCTTGTGTAGACTGACCTTGGACTCAACATGCAGGCAGTGTGTTGAAGGGCAGTGCAAGGAGGCAATGGTGGGGAGGTACCATATTACCTAGGGAAATGATTGGTGCTGAAATCACTAAGGATTGGAATTTGACCACAGAACTGACACTGTGCCTGTTCTCCGGGATGGGGGATGTGAGTGCGATCACCCGGCCGTACATCGGTGCCGGGGTTCGGCAGACTCACTGCTCTGCCCCGTCAGGGGTCCATGGGTCCTGTAGGAAATGGGGGGGGGAGAAGAATTCCGGGGGCCTGTTCCGAAGAAAGGTCCTCCCCGGAAGGGGTGTCAAGTGTCTAGTTTGCGGTCTTGGTTGCCCGGCTCCCTAGGAGTTACGGGGTGACCTTGTGACGGATTTACTGGGTAAATTGGAGCGGCAGGTCCTGGGGGCGCCGGCGTCAGTCTTCTTGCCCTCCAGCGGGGTGGGATGCTTGTCCGCTTGGGGGGCGTTCGGCGATTCCTCCCTGCGCCGCCCCCAGCTGTCTCTCCCGGACGCTTTTCAAGCGGCCCGGGCAAGGACGCTAGCCCTGCCCCTCGGGCGTCCACACGCCCCGCTGCGCAATGGCCGGGGCTTGGCGCTCCGCCCCCTGCCCTGCGCGGCCCTGCGCAGCCGGCATGCTCGCCGGGCTCCCAGCCCACCTGCCGCGGCCGCGTCTGGCCCCACCCTCTTTGCCGCGGGGCTGGGCGCGTTCCCCCGTGCCGGGTCTCAGCCCGACCGGGGCTATTCCGGCCGTCTGGGCCGTCCGCCTGCCCTCTCTGCGCCGGGGGGGTGATCCCCTGACCCGGGTTAGTGCGGACCCCGCTGGGTCCATCACAGTGCCCCTGCATTCCTTGTGTTTCCCTTTAATGCCCCACCCCACCCCACCCCTGCAGTTCAACTAGTAAAGAGTCCGTTGTGCAAATAACAGGAGTTTTTATTTGGGGAAAAACAGGGAAAGGAATGAACTGGGAACTGGAAGGGGGAGGGCCTGGAGGGATGTCCTGGGAGGACGGGACCAGCTCCAGCAAGATGACGAGCTCCTGGCTCTCGGACATTGTTGGCTGGCTGGTCTCCACCTCCTACTGCACCCTCCGCCCCCTTGTTCCACCTCCTACTGCACCCTCCGCCACCTTGCTCCCCGTGATTCCCTCGCCCCACCATCCTGGGGCCCCAGAAGCCCCTGGGGACCGTGGGGGTAGAAGCCTCGGGGTGAGTGGGATTCTGGGCGGTAGCCCATTCCAAACAGGTTGCCATGTGCTCCATCCCAGTGGTCAGGGTGTAGAACATTGTCGTGCTGGCGCATGAGCTGTTCCCTGGCGGTTCTCCTCTCCTGATGCTCTGCAATCCGGTCCTGCCACTCTGCCTGGATCTCTGCCACGAGAGTGGACAGGCAGCCACTTTCCTCCCTGAACATCTTCTCCCTCATGCATTTGTACCTGCGGATGAGAGCCAGGCGGGCAGATGCAGTAGGAGGTGGAGGACGCACCAAGCTGGCAGATGGCCCAGCTTCAAAGAAAAGTTACAAGGGCAGACGTTACAGGAGATACATTGTGTGAAACCTAATCCTAACCTCTTAGCCTACATCGGAGGTTTCTGTAAAGACAAAGGAGAAGTGTCCTGTGCAAGGCGAAATGTTTGCTTTATAGTGGGCACTTTACAGCAGGTGCTCAGATGTCTCAGGGGAGCATCGGGACACACTCGGTCCAGAGGCAGGCAGGCATGGTAAGGGACTGCCAGGCCAGGAGCCTACAGATGGGGGTAGTGGGGTGGCAGAGGGTAGCTTCCCACTGTTTCAGGCACATGTGGCTTCCCAGGACACTGCTACTTTCCCAGCCAGGGCAGGACCCTGCAGGCAGGAGTGGGGGAAATGGAGGGTCGGCTTACCACTGTGTTAGGCACACGTGGCCTCCTGGGACACTGCTTCTTTTCCTGCCTGCTAGGGGGTTGTGTGTCCAGCACACACAGCTTCCTAGGGAGAGTGTAAATAGGTTCCCCTCCTCCTCCTCCCAGGTTGCCATGCAAGATATCAGTCTTCTCCAAATCACCACGAGTAATCAGGAGTGAATGCTGGCTGAATGTGACCATAAACCTGGGCCTTATGCTGCACTGCTTTGTGGTTCCATGACACCAGACAACTAACTAGTGGCTTGACGTGGGAAAGTTTCCTACTGCAAAGGCCAGCATAGAGCTGGTCTCCCCAAGAACCTTGTGAGAAGGATCAGAGAGTTTGTCTGAGAGAGCTTCATGGAGTTGTGCAAACAAGACTCCCGCTCCATCTGCAGACATGTGAACAAGCTGTTCCGCACCCCCCACGCTGTGTAGGCAGAGAGAGAGAGTGCGCCTCAGCTCACACCTCATTGCCCGAACCCGCTTGTAGTTAGACAAAATTTGTGAACTCACCAGAAGTGCCCTCCCCAGGCTTGTTGATGGCCTGGGAGATGTCCTGGGAGGACGGGACCAGCTCCAGCAAGATGACGAGCTCCTGGCTCTCGGACATTGTTGGCTGGCTGGTCTCCACCTCCTACTGCACCCTCTGCCACCTTGCTCTCCTGTGAGCTGAGGCCAGGTGTGTCTTGGCCAGACTTGATGCCCACGCTGGGGGAGCTGGCCAGCGCCCCCGCCCCCCCAGAATGGCATCCAGGTGGCCATAGAAGCAGCATGTGTGAGGTGCTGCCCCAGAGCGTCCGCTGTCCTCCTTGGCCTTATGATACGACTGGCACAACTCCTTGCGTGGGGTGCAGTGAGGCGCAGGTAGTACTGTGTGCACGTGGCACTCCAGGGCACTGCAGCCTGCTGAAGTGGGGAAAGCAGCGGCGTGGGGGGCAGGGGGGCGGGCACTGTCCCGGCTTCTTCCCTATGTGGTTGCGCCTGCGCAGCCCTGCCCACAGAGCCCAGGGCCACCCGCCGGGAGCAGAAGGGAAGAAGCAGACAGGTTGGTGCGGTGGCTCCCCTGGGCAGCTTGGGGGTGCTCTGGCAGCCATGGTAAGTGCAGCCGCTGGGGATGGGGCAAGTCTCCACGGGGGCAGCTGGACTCCGGCCGGTCGAGCACCGCGCTCCAGCTCCCCAGGAGCCTGGCAATGGGCGAACCCCAAGAGCCTGATGCTGGCACATAAGCCCAGCTGAGAACCTCGCTACTAGTGCCTGGCCCCTGAACTGTCACGGCTGCAAAGTGGGGTCTGCCAGCTACTGTGCCATGTTTCTTGGTGTTGAGAGCCCTGTGGGGGTAGGGGTGGTGGAAGGGGAGTAGGGGCTTGGTTTAAAATAGCAATTCTAAGTGGCGAGGGGAAGCAGCAAGGTTGGGCTTGAGCTGGGGGAGGGGGAAAGAGAGGGAAGAGGCACGCAGGATACAGAGTGACGTGATGACATCACTCTATCGCCCCGCAGGAAAAACTTTTTTAATATATAGAGAGATGTATCCCAGGGAGAGCCAGTCTCTCTCTGTCTGTCTCTGTGTTGCCTGCAAGCGTAAAACTAAGTGGGGGCATTCTATCCTTTGGCAGGTAAACTGATAAGCTTGTTTTTGTTTTTAAGCATTTTCTTCTAGATGCCATGAAGCCATTAGGCACTCAATTGCTACCTAGGGTTTTTTTTTTCTCTCTGGGGGAAGGAGGAGTAGAGGCTGGGAAGGGACATCTGTAGCAGAAGAGCATGGCAAATCTAATAGGAGCTACTGTGAATAGCAAAATGACAGGCAGAAGAAGAACTGGCTTCTTCAAATTTGCGGAACTAACACTCACCATGTAGCAGTGGACACGTTTTCTCAATTTAAGCTGGGTATCCATTACTATTTTCCTTACTGGGTTTCAATTAAAGAGACAAAAAACATGCACTAAGGGCAGGAGATAAATGAAAGGGAAGATGAAGCTGAGGGCAAGTCCTTTTCTCCTTGCTGACTTTGTCACCAAATACAAGTTATTTACTTCCCCCTAACAGAATAAACTGAGGAGGCTGCATGCCAGGAAAGGGGAGAACCATTTGTAAATCTGTCCTGAGGACTGGAAGGTGCTTGAGTGGGGCAAAGAGGGGAAGTCTTCTACCACACTATAATTCAAGGCCTAGAATATGTCTGGTAAAATGCAGACGGGTTCATTGCCAGAGAATTAAATAGCTTCATTAAATGGAGAGAACTGTAATTCCCCCACCTAAAGTATTGCAACTTTCTTTCTTGATTCCACCATATCCACACAGTGTTGGCTCAGGTTAAATCAACAGTTGGATTGCTCTGAGAGATACAAATAAGTTAGTCAGAAGTAAGAATCTGCCCCACTAGTCAAGAGAGGAATGGTTTTAACAGGCATACCGATAGTTGTTTCCCATTCCTTGTAATGCTCCTTAATCTATTTGCATAGGAACAGTTAAAACCCTAGAAGTCCTGAACTTTTTAAAAAGAATCTCAGTAGTTAATATCTCTGCATTTTAAAGCTGTAAGTTCTTTACTAATAGAGAGCCAAGCGGTTGTTCTTTTTTAAGTCAGCCTTTTAACTGGATATGTTTTCAAAGCACGACTGTAATTGAAGATCTAAGATTTACAGTACAGCTACACAAACCAGAAAGCCTTGTGTAGAACAGATTCAGAGCTGTCTTTAATTAAGCATATGACTTCCAGAGTCCGAGTATCAAAGGAGTTTTTTCCTCAAATCATTAAAAATGTTTTGAGATTGCCTGTATAAGATGTACTTAAAACGGCACATTATTAAAAGCAAAAAACTTTAATCAATTTCCACTGAACTACTTGAGTTAGAACCGTAGAGCTGGAAGAGACCTCAGAAGGTCATCAAGTCCTGCCCAAGGCAGGACCAATCCCAACTAAATCAACCTGGCCAGGGCTTTGTCAAGCCGAGACTTTGTCAAACCTCTAGGGATGGAGATTCCACCCCCTCCCTAGGTAACCCATTCCAGTGCTTCACCACTCTCCTAGTGAAATAGTTTTTCCTAATATCCAACCTAGACCTCCCCCACTGTAACTTGAGACCATTGCTCCTTGTTCTGCCATCTGTCACTACTGAGAACAGCCTCTCTCCATCCTCTTTGGAACCTCCCTTCAGGAAGCTGAAGGCTGCTATCAAATCCCCCCTCACTCTTCTCTTCTGCAGACTAAACAAACCCAAGTCCCTCAGTCTCTCCTCATAGGTCATGTGCTCCAGCCCCCTAATCATTTTGGTTGCCCTCCGCTGGACCCTCTCCAATGCGTCCACGTCCTTTTTGTAGTGGGGGGCCCAGAACTGGACACAATACTCCAGATGTGGCCTCACCAGAGCCTAATAAAGGGGAATAATCACATCTCTGGATCTGCTGGCAATGCTCCTCCTAATGCACCCTACTATGCCATTAGCCTTCTTGGTTGCTCCCCCCACCACATACATATATACATGGGACATACGTGCTGTACTTGTCATATTGTTCTAATATTTGTATCCGTGTAAAGTGTTCTTCTTCTCAACTCTTTCTTTAGCTACAATTTATACTGATATGTTCATTGATATGCCTCCAAAGACTAAAACGTGGATATATATTATCAAGAGATAGTGGAAAACATAGTCAGAATTCTAATTTTTAAATCCTACAAATGTCTTTGGGGAGGGAATCCAAGAATTTATAAAACCTTCACTTTAGTGTCAGAATGAATTCTGTTCGCCTGTGAGGCACATGAACAATTTGCATGTTAAAGACTGAATGCATAGAGAGCCACATGGTATAATGTTCCAGGAAAGAGCTTTTCTCCATCACGGGACTCCTGTGGAGCAGCATCTGGGAAGATTTAAGATAAAGACGCAGGAGCTACATTTGTATTGTTCACCATCCCATCACTGGGAAGCGTGAAACTTTCTGATAGCACCAGCTTCCCCCGCTGTCTCCCAGCCACATACAGATCAAGACGGCAGTGTCAAATAAGTATAGAACAGCCTCACAGAAATGGAGCGAGGGTGGGTCTGTGAGAGCTCTTATGTCACAACATTATCACGATGACATGCTGCCCAACAGCCACTTCAGGGAGCTGTTCTTGTGTACAGAGAGTTCCCACCACTTTTACTGCATGCTCTGCCTCTTCCAGCCCTGCTCTTCTGCTGCTGGAACGTGACACGTTCATCCTGTTTTAGAATCTGACCAGATCCCCTGCCACCAGAGGTGTGTACGATTCATTTTCATAGGCATAAGTTTTATGTGGGAACACAGAAAATGACACTGGTAATTGCTGTCTCTCCTTGGAATCTATTAAATCCTTCCTCAATATGGGTACCCCTTTTGTCTGAAATCATCCCAAGGCCCCAAATCTTGGTCACAGCTAACCATTTGGTTGTTTTTTAAGAAACAAAAAACATCACAAAGGCGACCCCCCCCCAAACAAAGCCATTCAATGTATAAGCAAAGTAAGATGAGTTTAAATATGTGTCCTAGGAATTGTAAAGGATCTCCCTTTTTAACCTGCCCTTTGCGGGGAGGTGAGCTTTTTTTAAAACATTTTTCCTTGGAACAAATTTTGGAAAGAATTGGCCAAAATGCATGCAAGTGTGGAAAAATGCAAGGTAATTAGGAGGGGGAAAGAGGAATATTGGTTACAGAGGAAGGGAGGGATTCAAAAATCTGTATTGTTAAATACCACCTTTAATTCACCATTTGAATCAGCCCTCTAATTTGGAGAAAAGACATGTTTTACATTTGCTCTTGCGTTTCAGCTGATAAACATTTAAAAGTAGCCATTTAGCCTAAAAATTCCGCAGCACCCCACCCCATCTCTATACCTTGAGTAAGTTGCAGACCATTACTGTGCCTGGAGTAATTACTGTTCCGCTAGGGTTCAGTGGAATAGGCAGAGTCAGTTCCTGCCACAGAGCTTTTGCAGCAGGGGTGTTGTGAAAATGTATTCAACACAAATGATTCAGGAGCTGGGGCATAAGGAAAAGTTTTACAATTAAAGTCAATTGGAGCAGAATACAGTTGTCCTCCCATTGCAGGTGTAAACAGTGTTTTCTTAAAACTGCTCACTACATTATACAAACCTTTCTCCCCTGTGCTTGTACTGATCTGAATGGGAAAAGTTACAGATTTAAGACTTTTTTTAAATTGGGCAAGTAAAATAAGATGCTGTAGACACACACACACACACACACACACACACACAAATACCATTGCCTTCATTCTTTATTAAATCCAGTCAATCTGATCACCAAGGTTTGTATGCTCCTCTATATTTCCTCCTGCTCTGAATATATACGTATTTCCTGCTAAACTTGTATCTGACTGAATTAGCATGTGGGAATGTTTCTGAGTTCCTATGGCTCCAAATCTGTAGTTCAGCATTACAGACCACCAGCAAGAATGGTCTATGCACACTGCATCTAGCCCACGCCTAGACATAACACTTGTTGCCAATTTACTTCCCAGAATTGCAGCTCCACTCAATGCTTTGGGGAAGGAAACATCTTGTCTCTCAGAAACATTCCCAAAGGTATATGGGCAAAAACCTGATCCCCAAGTACACTGAAGACATGGAGAGAAAATATACAGCAGGGGTGGCCAACCTGTGTGTTACAAGGTCTCCCCGCTCCCAGCGGGGGGAACCACCCCATTCTGCATCTCTACCCCTACTATTAGTCAGAAGTCCCTGCCTGATGCGGAAAGGCATCCCTTAACCTTGTCCTGAGTCTCCTTCACGCAGGGAGGGGAGGGAGGCCTGGGCCCACCCTCGCTCCAGACCTCAGCCCAGGACCCTAATAACAAGCAGAGTCGCTGCCTGTTCGGCCAGTGGGGTCGCTCCCCCAACTCACCAGCCCATGGGTGGTCCTTCGCCCCGTCCTGAGCTACTTCCTCCCCTCCTGCCGAGCCCTCCAGGGCTAGCTCCCTCGGAGTCCAGGATCTGTTCCGCCCCTGCTCCCGTCCTCCCACTGGTCCATCTCTCCCGGACTCCCCCTCCAGCGGCCAAGCGGCCCACTTTTCAAAGCCGGCGCCCTCCAGTTGGGACACCAGTGCACTCCCGCCGGTCAGCTGGCTGCCCGCAGTGATCTCGCACAGGTGCACCCCTGCTGGCTGGCCTGCGGTGCTCTGGCTCAGGCGTGGGCCGTGCACTCCTGTGGCACCGGGGCCGGATGTCACTTTAGTGCAGGGTATGACATTGCCAGACATGGCTGGATGGCCCGCTACATTCCACATCCTAATGACATAAAAAAACCAAACAATGGATACTTAAGAACTCTATCAGCTTCATGTAGCATGGACACTCTGGGTATGTCTACACTACAAAGTTAGTTCGAACTAACGTCCATTAGTACGAACTAACTTTCATAGGCACTACACTAGCGCTCCGTTAGTTCGAATTTAATTCGAACTAACGGAGCGCTTAGTTCGAACTAGGTAAACCTCATTCCACGAGGATTAAACCTAGTTCGAACTTACTAGTTCAAATTAAGGGCTGTGTAGCCCCTTAATTCGAACTAGTGGGAGGCTAGCCCTTCCCAGCTAGCCCTGGTGGCCACTCTGGCCAACACCAGGGAAACTCTATGCCCCCCTCCCGGACCTGGAGCCCTTAAAGGGCCACGGGCTGGCTACACAGTTTGTGCCAGTTGCAAGGCTGCCAGCACCCATGCCAGCACACCCAGCAGCTGACACCCATGAACCAGCCACCCGATGACACCCAGCCCTCCCCCTCTTCCCGGGACCAGCCTGGCGGCTCCCAGGACCCTGCCTGGGGCCGCAAGAGGCGGGCGCCCGCGTGGTCTAGTGCGGAGATCGTGGACCTCATCGAGGTTTGGGGGGAAGCCTCCAATGTCCACAATCTCCGCACTAGCCACAGGAACGCAGCAGTCTATGGCCGCATGGCTGCCAGCCTGGCCGCCGGAGCCACCAGCGCAGCCGGGAGCAGGTGCGCTGCAAAATCAAGGACCTGCGGCAGTCCTACTCCCGGGCCTGCCTGCCAGGGGCCGACCCGGAGGCGTGCCCCCACTTCCAGGCTCTGGACCGCCTCCTGGGGGCTCATGCCGTCCCTGCCCCCCGGGACATGATAGACCCCGGGGCAGAGGGACCGCTCCAGGAGACGGAGGAGGAGGAGGAGGAGGAGGAGGGCTCCGAGAGCCAGGAGCCTGCCGGCAGCCTGCCCAGGACCCGGGACCCCCAAGGCACCCCACAGAGCCGCTCGCCTGTGTCGTCCGAGGCCGGGGAGGTGTCCACCTGTGAGTACCATCGTGTTCCCCTTATGTGTACGGGGGGCTGGGGCGAGAGGGAGCCCCGGGACCGTGCGCCTGGGCCTTGCCCACCACGGAGCAGCAGCTGGGGATCCTGCAGGGGCCCTGGCCTTGCAGAGGGGAGCTGGGTTTCACACACCTGGGGTAATTGACCGCTGGTCTTGTTTCACCACAGCCGCAGCACCTGGGCCTGCAGGGCGCACCACCCCACCTGCAGCAGCCGCCCGCGCCCGGGCAAGCAGGAGAGCCAGGAACCAGGAGGACTACCAGAGGCGGCACCTCCGGTTCCTGGAGCAACAGCTCCGTCTCCAGGACCACTGGGTCCAGGAGGACCTGAGGCTGCGCCGGAGGAGCTTGGAGGCACTGGAGGAGAAGGGCCGTGCTCTGCGAGGCCACCTCCAGAGCCTGCTCGACCGCTTCCCAATTCCTCCTGCTCCCCCTCCTGCTCCCCCTGCTCCCCCTGCTCCCCCTCCTGCTCCCCCTCCTGATCCCGCTCCTGCTTCCTCCACACCCCCCGGCCCTCCTGCCCCACCCTCCACAACCATTCCCCACCAACGCCCCCGGACCTGCAGCGTTGCGAGACAGGAGAGGCAGCCGGACCCCCACCCCTGAGCTTTCCTTTCCCTTCCTCCCTTCCCTCCCCTTCCAGCTCCCTCGTCCCAGGTTTTCCCCTCCCCTCTCCCACCCTCCTTCCTCCCTCCCCCCACCCCAGTTATGTAAAATAAAAAGACGTTTTTGTTTGAAAAACAGGTGTCTTTATTTGACAGTAGGTAGGGAGGGGAAAGGGGAAGGAGGGGGGGGGAGGGTGGAAGAAGGCCCCAGTGGGGCATGCAGGGAGAGGTCAGTCCTCCTCCTCCACCAAGAAGCTCTCCCGCAGGGCTTCCCGGATCCAGATGGCCCCCTGCTGGGCTTCCCGGACGGCGGCGGTGCGGGGCTGACCGTAGTGTCCAGCCATGCGGTCAGCCTCAGCCATCCAGGCTGGCAGGAAAGCCTCCCCCTTCCGCTCACACAAATTGTGGAGCACACAACATGCTGCCACCACGGGAGGGATGTTGTGCTCGGCCAGGTCCAGACGGGCGAGGAGGCATCGAAAGCAGGCTTTCAGTTGCCCGAAGGCCCCCTCCACCACAATGCGGGCCCTGGTCAGCCTGGCATTGAAGGCCTGGCGGGAGGGATTGAGGTGCCCCGTGTAGGGCTTCATCAGCCACGGCTGCAGTGGGTAGGCGGCATCCCCCACCAGGCACACGGGCATGTCCACGTCCCCGACCCTGATGTGGCGGTCAGGGAAGAAGGTCCCGGCCTGCAGCCGCTGGCACACGGAGGAGTTGCGGTACACCCGGGCGTCGTGTGCTTTGCCGGACCAGCCCACATTAATGTCCGTGAACTGTCCCCGGTGGTCACACACGGCCTGCAGGATCACGGAGAAGTACCCCTTGTGGTTCACGTAACGGGACGCCTGGTGTTCCGGGGCACGGATGGGGATGTGCGTCCCGTCGATGGCCCCCCCGCAGTTGGGGAAGCCGAGGGCGCCGAATCCCCGGATGACGGCGTCCGGGTCGGCGAGGCGGACCACCCTGCGGAGCAGCACCCGGTTGATGGCCTTGACCACCTGCGGAGAGAGACACAGCAAAGCGCCAATCAGTGGGGCGCCCGGGTGGCTGGGAGTATTCGTGCCCTGGCAGTGCCCCGCGCCCCACTCCCGGTAGCAACCCCCCTGGCGGCGTGTAGTACGGCCGGGACAGCCCGACCCCTCCGGTGCGGGGCGCTTTCGCCTCCTCCCGCCCCCCCCTTTGTCCCTGGGGTGGCCCATCCCCTCCTTGCAGCCCTCCTCCCCCCCGGCGCAGTGGCCGACGAGTGCCGTACCTGCATGAGCACCGCTCCGACGGTGGATCTCCCCACGCCGAACTGGTTCCCGACGGATCGGTAGCTGTCCGGCATGGAGAGCTTCCAGAGGGCGATGGCCACCCACTTATGGAGGGGGATGGCGGGCCTCATGCGAGTGTCCCTTCTGCGCAGGGCAGGGGCGAGCCACTCGCAGAGCTCCAGGAAGGTGTCCCTCCTTATCCTGAAGTTCTGGGTCCACTGTTGGTCCTCCCAGCGCTCCAGGATGATGCGGTCCCACCAGTCGCTGCTGGTGTCCAGACGCCAGACGCGGCGGGGCACGCCGGTGCCGGGGCGCTGCCGCGGCTCCTCCACAGACCCCAGGGTGGCCAGGCGGAGAGGCAAGGGGCTGACGTGCACCAGGAGGTGCCAGGCAGCCTCGAGCCATTGGTGGCAGGCTTGCAGCAGCAAGTCCAGAAAGTGCACCAGAAGGTGCAGGGCGAGCTCTGGCTCCATGTTGCCACCTGCGGCGGCGTCCCCGAAGGGAAGCACCGACACAGACGGGCACAGAGAAAAACGCTTTGCTGTCCCTCGGCGAGGTTGGCAAGGAAGTGGGAAAAGCTGAGAACCGGCTGTCCAGGGGGGTCCCTTTAAGCTCGAGCCTCAGATAGCCTCAGACAGCAGCCACACAAAGCAACTACTGACCTGATGCCCTGCCAGAACCGGTTTCAGCTGCCCTTAAATGTCCCCCTGTGTCCAATCAGTGTGGACGCGCTAGTTCGAATTAGCAAAACGCTAATTCGAACTAGTTTTTAGTTCTAGATGCGCTAGTTCGAATTAGCTTAGTTCGAATTAACTAATTCGAACTAAGTTAGTTCGAATTAGCGCTGTAGTGTAGACATACCCTAAGGTGTTGCTAGACTATTCATTGTTTTTTAAGTTTTTCAAGAAGAAAGTGTTTTTCTTACCTGAACAGTTCCTTGCCTTGGAGGCCGCCACCCAGGAGTCAGTGGTGGGGGGCGTGCATGCGCCCCCTCAAGCCACTAGAGGACCTGGAAGTACAGGTGGTCCTCACCTCAGTCCCACCCTTTCTGCCCAATGCTGCTCTGTTGCCTGCCCTCTCCACCCTGGGGAGACCAATTTCCACCATCATCCCTCTCCCGTCAGGCTGTAAGGACCCTGCCCTTCGCCACGTCCTGTCCTTCCATTGGCAGGTACAGATGGGGTGGCACTTGAGGGGTCCTTCCTGGTGCCCTACCAGGGGCCCTTTACTGGGTCCATTATTCCTTGGGGGAGACCCAATACTTCCTCGGCTGGGCGATGGGGCACATCCGGAGGGGCCTGGGAGAGTGCTGGCCCCAACACCGCCAGATCCCTGGCAGTCTGGCCTCTGCGGCTGCACTTCCCCCTCTTGCCAACGGCTTCACTCCGGTGACCCGCGCCCTGGTGTGCTCTGGCGAGCAGGCAGGCCCCACCACTACAGATACTGATTCCACGGGGCCCGTGGAAAAAAGGGCAGTGAGGTTGCTGCCAGATGAGGGAGAGGGCCTGCCCCAGGGGGAGATTTCCCTGCCCCCCCCGCTGCCCCTCCCTTACCGCCCAGACCCCCCTGAGTACCACCTATGCGCCCTGTCCCTGCTGACCAGCCCTCTGCTTCCACCTCGGAGGGCTGGATGCTCATTTGGGGAAAGCGCAAAGCCGCGGCCTCAATCTCCCCCCTCCGATGAGGAGGGTGGGAATGCCCCCCCCCCATAAAATACTGAGGGAGGCCACTGCTGCTGATATACCCCCCAGACAAGTTTCAGCAGGAGGCGCTGGCCGAGGATGCTATGGCAGCAGAGGGGGACAGCACCACGCCCCTTGCAGAGCTAATACCCAAGGAAGCCTCGGATGTAGCTCCCCCAGCCCCCCTACCACCTGCATGCCCGGTCATCACTGCTGAGGCAATTGTTGCCTTGGTTGACGGCGGGGAGGACTCTGGGGCTGCGGGGATGGACTTTGGCTCCATCTTCGAGGAGATCGAGGCCTTGGGTCTGACCCCGCTTGCCCAGGGAAAGGACAACACTTTGCCAACGGGCCTCGATCTGGACGGCGAATCAGTTGCACCGCCCCCTCCTTCCTCCCCCTTGCCCCAGGTGGCCACTTCCGCTCTCACCCTTGGGGCACCCCTGATATTGCCTGTCGGCCCAGCAACCAAAGGCGCTTTGCCTGAGGCCACCGAGCCCCTAGGGGTGATGGTCAGCACTGGCTACGTCTAAACTACACCCCTCTGTCAGCAGAGGGATGTAAACGAAGCACTTCGAAAGTGCAAATGAAGCAGGGATTTAAATATCCCATGCTTCATTTGCATAATCACATCATGGCACTGTTTCGAACAAGCGCCATGTCAAAAGTGAAACTGCAGTTTAGACGTGTTTTTTTCGACAACGGGGCGATTTTTTGAAAGATCTTGTACTCATTTTTTGAGGCATACAAGATCTTTCGAAAAATCTCCCCATTGTCGAAAAAAACTGCATCTAAACTGCGGTTTCACTTTCGACATGGCGCTTGTTCAAATCAGTGCCATGACGTGATTAGGCAAATGAAGCATGGGATATTTAAATCCCCGCTTCATTTGCACTTTTGGGGTACATCTGGACTACAGGCTTTTGTTGACAGAAGTTTTGTCGACAGATACTGTTGACAAAGTGTCTGTCGACAAAGAGCGTCTAGACTACAGCCAGTTCTGTCGACAAAGCAAGCCGCTTTGTCGACATGAGAGTGTGGACGCAAAGGACAGTGTAGATGCAATAACATCTTCTGTCAACAGAACTCTCTCGACAAAAGGCGTTATTCCTCGTAAAATGAGGTTTACAGCTGTCGACAAAACTGCTGAGTTCTGTCGACATTATGTCGACAACTCAGCAGCAGTGTAGACACAGGTATAGTTTTGTCGACAAAACCCTGTAGTCTAGATACACCCTTGAAGTGCTTCATTTACATCCCTCTGCCGACAGAGTGGTGTAGTGTAGACATAGCCTAAGCTGCTGGGTCCCGGGCCTGTGGGCGCCCCCTCCACCTCTGAGGTGGAGCGGTCTCCTTCCCGTCCCGATGGGGGCCTGCTTACTAATCCCATCTTGCCTGATGCCAGGATTTCGGACACACAGTCCAACCTACCAGCATCAGAGTGGTCCCCCCTCCCCACCACCATCCCCTCGGTCCCAGATCCCATCTGGGAGGTGCCACAACCTGGTGACTTAGGCCCTGGGAACTGTACCCTCACCCTATTCCCAAGTCCTGACCCCTCCCCTGCTCCTGCCCCTACTTATAAAAAAAAAAGTTCCTCCTTGGCAACAACTGTTAGGCTAGGAAGAGGGGGTAAAACACGTCTAAGGAACTGGCTCCTGGCATAATTGGGGTGGGGAGGGGGATGGGATTGCTTGTTGGTATGCACGCTGTTCGCTCCAAGTGGGCGAGGGCCAGTGTAGGGGCACCACTCATCTTGAGGAATTGCTATACACTGTCGATTTAAGTGACACATAGGTGTTAATGTACTGAAATCATGCGCACGATACTGGGTAGGATCTGACCCCCACACACACACTCCCTTTGCTGCTCCAGGCAGTATAGGAGCATGCAAAATAGTTATTCAACGTATTTCAGAGTTCAGGGCAGGGGACTGTGTGGGGGAGGAAGGTCAAGAAACCAACATAGAGCCAAAGACTTAAAGTGAGCAAGAGTTGAACAAGAATGGTTTCCAAGTTTAACATCCGGTATGAAATAACAGCTTGTGTGATAAGAGGCACATTCTGGACCAACTCAGAGAAGTGATTGGGCAGGGGGTGGGGGGGGGGCAAAAGGAGAATGAAGATTATTAATAAAAGAATGTAAAAGGCCAATACATTCCTTTCTTTGAAGGCTGGATTATACAAGGAAAGTGTATGAGACCTGATTGTTGTTTTAAAAGTGCTGCAAAGGAGGATAAGTGCGCTGTCAAATGCACAAGATTATTTCCTCAGTGTGTGCACATGTGCCTGTGTGTAATCCTACCAGCAACAAAAAACCCCCACAATTACCTTGATCAGCAAACACCACCACCAACACCAAAGTCCCATCATGTGCTTATTTTTCAGTCAAATCCCAGGTCACGTACTCTACTGAGCAGGGTCAGTTAAAAAACAAAACAAAACAAAACAACTGAAGATGAAATCGGGGGGACAAAAACAGACATTTACCTAGGACAGGTTTTTTTCCAGTGTATATTTACTTTGTCTACGTCTACGTCTACACTACAAGGTTTTTGCGCAAAAACCCGCGGAGTGTCCACACCTCAAGTGCGTTTTTTCTCAAGAAAATCCACAGTCAATTGATTTGCCTTCTACGAGGCATAACTCCTTTTTGTGCAAGAGTTCTTGTGCAAAAAGGTGTGTGTGGATGCTCCAAAGGGATTTCTTGCACAAAAAGAGCCTATCAGAAAAACCACAGGTGTTCTGATGACCATTCTGTGAATGGCCATCAGAGCTTTCTTGCGCAAGAGCATACATGCGGTGTGGACACTCTCTTGTGCAAAAGCACAACGCAAAAGCGATGCGCTTTGAGGTGTGGACGTGCTTTTGCGCAATAAGTTTTTGCAGAAGAGTTCTTGCGCAAAAACCCTGCAGTGTACACTACATGCTTTCCCGAAAGAGGCAATGCAAATGAAGCAGGGATTAGCATTTTCTCGCGCTTCATTTGCATGATCTCTTCTGGTCCGTTTTTGCACAAGGGGTTTTTATGCAAAAAGCAGCAGTGTGGATGTTTCCTTTTTGTGCAAAAAACCCTTTTTGAACAAGATCCTTATGCCTCTCCCCGAGGAAATGCAAACGGAGCACTCATTTTCATATGTTGCGCTCTCATTTGCATTTCCTCCTCGGATCCCTTTTGCGCAAGAGGTTTTTGTGCAAAAAAGAGCTGTGTAGACGTCTCCTTTTTGTGCAAAAACCCCCTTTTGCACAAGAGCCATTCTACCTCAAAAAGGCTACAGCTACACTGCCTTTTTTTGCGGAAGAGGATATGTAATTTACGCTCTCATTTGCATATCTTCTTCTGATCCTTTTGCGGAAGGGGTTTTACCGATAAAAAGCCCTGTGTAGATGGGGCCATTTGCCGGAAAAATCCCTTTTTTGCAAGATCCTTATTCCTCAAAAATCCAGGTTTACAGGGTCGTGCACAAAAGGGGTTTTTTGCACAAAAAATTAGCCTTCTACACAGCGCTTTTTTGTGCAAAAACCTCTTGCGCAAAAGGGATACGAAGAGGAAATGCAAATGAGAGCATGACATATGCAAATGAGCGCTCCATTTGCATTTCCTCTTGCGGAAGAGGATCATAGTATAGACATAGCCCCCACTACGTCTACACTGTGAGTTTTTTTGGCAGAAAATATGCTAATGAGGGACTTATTAGAATGAGTCATGACATCATTAGCATATTTTCTGCCATTTCTTTTTGCACAAGGGGTTTTTGCGCAAAAAGAAGCAGTGTGGACGTTTCCTTTTTCTGCAAACACCCCTTTTTGCGCAAGATCCTTGTTCCTCTCCAGGACAGGCATAAGGATCTTACGCAAAAAGGGGTTTTTGCTCAAAAAGGAAATGTCCACAGTGCTTTTTGCGCAAAAACCCCTTGCGCAAAAACAGACCGGAAGAGATTATGCAAATGAAGCGCGAGAAAATGCTAATCCGTGCTTCATTTGCATTGCCTCTTTCGGCAAAGCGTGTAGTGTAGACAAAACAGTAGAATTATTCCCTCTGCAATGCTAAGAATAAATGCTGATTAGATCCTGTAGAAAAACTCTAGAGACGTTGAGCATACAAGAAAGAGAATGTTTGGTTCTTGATAGGTACAACCTTATTAAGAAAAACCGCTACAATCACATTGACTATGCGTTGTGGTTTGCATGTTACATTTCAGCTACTTCTCTTCATGGGCTACACAATACAATTAGGGGGAGGGGAAATAAACTGGTATCCATTTGTTTAATGATATTTAAGTCAAAATGACTGGATCTGAACTCAGCATGAAAGCCTTAGTTTACAAAAGGCATTCAGTGCATTTTTTCCATTTCCTGCCTGGAAGAATTGTATTATAGTTCCTGTTTAAAGGCTTTAAAATGAATTCTTTGTTTAATTTTTTACCTCCTTCTTTTGCAAGTTTAATTTAAAGACCCTTTATTTCCCCCTTCTCCAACTCCTTTTTTTTAAAAACAAACCCCTTAATTGTATGTGATCGATGGCCAAGGTTATTTGGTATATAATTAGGTCAATAAAATCAGTCCTTATTCCTCTGATGAGCTGAAAGCAAATTCCTCTTTTATATTCCCTCCCTCCGATTGCTTAAAAACTATTTCCCTACCCCAAGCTAATGCAGAAATAAAGTGATACAGCGCTTAGTAGAGAAGTCCTATAAAATACCCTGTCATTGCGCGTCCATGCACCTACACTCTGATAAATCAGTATAATCAGATGAATCAAAGGCAATAACGCATCCACTAGCCTGCTAGCTTCAAGCTTTTCTCTTTTTTCCTTGTTAAGTTGCATTGGGTTCCTTCCCTCCACACCCCCCAATTGTTTTTAAATGTGGAACATTTTACAGCAAATGCAAAGCTGCACAAATGGGCTGGCTTGCTCTCTGTCCAGATAGGATACATGACAGATTAAGTTTTCTGAGCCCATCTTAAACTTCCTAAAAACCATGTCGTGTAGCGAGCTCCAAAGGGATGTGGGGAGGAGGAGCTGGAGAAATCCTATCTGGAAGGTGAAGTTCTACGCACATAAATCCCAACCCACAGCTATTTGCACAGAGCAACAGAAGGGGGGGGGCACCTAACAAGATCAGTATAGAGGGGGCTACACATCTTAACAAAGGTTCACTAGTCTACAGTGGACTAAAGACCTTTGACATACATTGCTGATTAACTGGGCACTGTAAAAAAGGAGAGAGGTGGGATGCCAGTTAGTTAGTCCAGAAATGAATAAAACAAAACATTATAGGAATTGTCTCCGGGTACTGGGTTATTAGTGGGGATTTGGGTGGTGGTGGTGGGGCAGACCAGGGAACTGCTTGAAGATCAGGCGGGGCAGGCAAACAAACTTTCTTTCAGGGGCTGGGCGGGGCAGGCAACAAACTAAGTCTCAGGGAGGGCTGTAGTAGGGAGGGAAGGAAAAACAAACTGGGCTGCTAGGACTGGGCAGGCAGCAGGGAGGCCAGATGCTGTGATGGGGAAACAAGGGGGCAAGCCAAGGGGTGGGGAATGCCCCCCAGCCAAATGTAGCTGAGGGAGGGGAACCAAGTCCAGGAGGTGGGTGGGAGTGCGCCCACAAGCGCTTGTGGGGCTCTGTACAGCAGCAGCCAAAAGACCAACAGTCCCAGTGTAAATGCAGGCGAGCAGCTAGCCCCGCAGAGGGATGAAGACAGAGTCCAGGTGTTAACAGAGGGTGGTGGAGGGGGCAATGGGGGTGGTAGCAGTAGAAAAAAAGGGGGGCAGCTGGACTAGGGGGAGGGCTCTGCACCTCTCCCCCGGCCCAGCTTGCAGCAACTTAGTTTACCACCACCCCAGGAGCACTAGTGTCAAAGGCTCAGTCCCAACAAACAAACCCCCTCCACAGTTCAACTGGTGGCCTTCTCTTCTTCCTCCTCGACGGGGCACAGGTGGTACAGCAGCAGCAGCAGGCCAGCGGCAGCAAACTGGAAAAGGGCCTCTGGATGGTGGGTGCTGGTGGGTCCTCTTCACCACTCCCTCCGGTAGGAGGGCAGGCTGGCAGGCCCCCAGGCCCACCCGCCCCCCAGACAGCAGCAAGGTTTGTGTGGTAACAGCAGCAGCAGTCCTGGGAGGAAGAGGCCCAGCAACAGGCAAGCAGCCACAGGGGAGAGCTGGCCAGGGAGGGCTCCAGGCAGCTGTGGCAGCAGCCGGCTGGGGCAGGGGAGAGAGGGAGGGAAGGGCGCTCCAGAGCACAAGAGAGGAAGGAGCAGCTACCACACCCTTCTTTTTCTCCTGGGCTGTCTCTACACTGGCACGATTTTCCAGAAGTGCTTTTAAAGGAAAAGTTTTCCGTTAAAAGCATTTTCGGAAAAGCGCGTCTAGATTGGCAGGATGCTTTTCTGCAAAGCACTTTTTGCGGAAAAGCGTCCGTGGCCAATCTAGACGCGATTTTCCGCAAAAAAGCCCCAGTCGTCATTTTCGCCATCGGGGCTTTTTTGCGGAAAACAGTACTGTGCTGTCTACACTGGCCCTTTCAGGCAAAAGTCTTTCGGAAAAAGACTTTTGCCCAAACGGGAGCAGCATAGTTTTTCTGGAAAAGCACTGATGATTTTACAGTAGATCATCAGTGCTTTTGCGGAAATTCAAGCGGCCAGTGTAGACAGCTGGCAAGTTTTTCCGGAAAATCATCTGATTTTCCAGAAAAACTTCCCAGTGTAGACACAACCCTGGAGTGGGGCACAGAGTGGCTGCCACTGATCCAGAGGGGGAGAAGCCCCTCCATGAGCCCTTTTGGGCAGAGCCTGGCCCCACCCTCTCACCTGACTGGAAGTCAGGAGGTGGGGTCAGGACTATAAAAGACTTGCCCAGGAGATCAGTAGGAGCCCAGCCAGCCAAAAAGGAAGATGCCTGTCTGGACCCCTGCACCTGTTAGAGGCTGAGGACTGGTCTGGAGCCTCATACCTGCTGAGAACGGAAGAGTGGCCTGGATCAGTGGACCTGCCAGTGCTGACAGACCCCAAACCACCCAGTGGACCTGTTGGAGACCCAGGTACCCATGGAGGGGGAGATGGAAGTAGCCCAGGGAGAGCTGGCCCCAGTATAGTGGGGCCGCAGCAGTGGTGAGTGTGTTGTGGTGCAGATCCCCGCTGACCCGACAGCAGACTGCTCTGCTGCTGTTAGGGCCCTGGGCTGGGACGCCGTGGAGTGGGTGGGCCTGCGTCCTTTCTGCCACCCCACTCTTGGGTGGCTTTCCCCCCTTTCCTGTCCTTAAACAGTACCCTGCATCTGCTGTATCCTTGCCTTAACAAGGGGACTGGGTGATTCAAACCAGCTTGAGAACTCTTTGTTTGCCTACTGCCCCACCCTGAACTAAGGCTGGGGCCTGAACTATATTACTGGGGGTATGTCTACACTACAAAGTTAGTTCGAACTAACGGACGTTAGTTCGAACTAACTTTAATAGGTGCTACACTAGTGCTCCGCTAGTTCGAATTTGAATCGAACTAGCGGAGCGCTTAGTTCGAACTAGGTAAACCTCATTTTACGAGGATTAAGCCTAGTTCGAACGTACTAGTTCGAATTAAGGGGTGTGTAGCCCCTTAATTCGAACTAGTGGGAGGCTAGCCCTCCCCAGCTTTCCCTGGTGGCCACTCTGGCCAACACCAGGGAAACTCTATGCCCCCCTCCCGGCCCTGGACCCCTTAAAGGGGCACAGGCTGGCTACGGTGCCCGTGCCAGGTGCAAGCCTGCCAGCACCCAGCCAGCAGACCCTGCACCTGGTATGGCACAGAGCCACCCACCCGATGTCCCCCAGCCCACCCCCTCTTCCCGGGACCAGGCTGGCGGCTCCCAGGAGCTTGCCCTGGACCGCAAGAGGCGGGCACCTTCCTGGGCTAGTGCGGACATCGTGGACCTCGTCCACGATCTCCGCACTAGGCACAGGAAAGTGGCCGTCTAGGGCAGGAGAGCTGCCAGCCTGGCCACCCAGGAGCAGGTGTGCATGAAAATCAAGGGGGTCCACTGAGACCCCCGACCCTGAGCCCTGAGCTTACAATGGCCGTCCTGGGTCAGACCAAAGGTCCATCTAGCCCAGTAGCCTGTCTGCCGACAGTGGCCAACCCTAGGGACCCTGGAGGGGATGGACCGAAGACAGTGACCAAGCCATTTGTCTGGTGCCATCCCTCTCCAGCCTTCCACAAACTTTGGGCAGGGACACCACTCCTACCCCCTGGCTAAGACTACTCCATGGACCCAACCTCCATGACTTGATCTCACGTCCCTTTAAACTCTGTTCTAGTTGTAGCCTTCACAGCCTCCTGCAGCAAGGAGTTCCGCAGGTTAACTATTTGCTTTGTGAACAACAACAACTTTCTCTTACTAGTTTGAAGCCTGCTACCCATTCCTTTCCTTTGGTGTCCTCTAGTCCTTCTTTATGGGAACTAATGAAGAACTTTTCTGTATGCACCCTCTCCACCCAACTCCTGCTTTTAGAGACCTCTATCCTGTCCCCCCTCCGTCTCCTCTTTTCTAAGCTGAAAAGTCCCAGTCTCTTTAGCCTCTCTTCATATGGGACCTGTTCCCAACCCCTGATCGTTTTAGTTGCCCTCCCCTCTCCCACCCTCTCTCTTCCCCTCTCCCACCTCTTTTTCCCAGTCTCCCCCAGTTTTGTTCAATAAAGACAGATTCAATTTTTGAACACAATTGTCCTTTATTTTGTACATCAGGAAGGGGGGCTAGGGAAGGGTAAGTGGAAGGAGGTGAGGGAGGAATGAGGTACGCGCCCCCAATGGGGAGGACTGGGCTGGCTCTACGGGCTTCTGGGGGTGGAAGCTCTCCTGAAGCCCCCCAATTGCCCCCTCTCCCCAGATAGCAGCCTGCGGCAAGTGCAGCCGGTCTGATGGCCGAGTGCTGTGATGTGTCCAGTGTGGGTACTCCGGGCAATCCAAACCAGGACTGCTTTGCAAGCGGGGCACCCTGAGAACTGTCTGTCCGGGGTGGGGGTCGGGACCCTTTAAGCACAGCCCTCGGCTAGCCTGAGAAAGCATCTCCACGCTCTAAGTCCTCCTCCGATGCCCTGCCGGCACTGCTTCTGGCCAGCCTTAACCCCGGTTCAGGGTCCACTTAATGTGGACATGCTAGTTCGAATTAGCAAAACACTAATTCGAACTAGTTTTTAGTTCTAGACGCGTTAGTTCGAATTAGCTTAGTTCAAATTAACTAATTCGAACTAAATTAGTTCGAATTAACGTTGTAGTGTAGACGTGCCCTGAGTGACAAGGAGTCCTGTGGCACCGTATAGACTAACAGATGTATTGGAGCATAAGCTTTTGTGGGCAAAGACCCACTTCGTCAGATGCATGTAGTGGAAATTTCCCAGAGGCAGGTATGAATATGCAGGCAAGAATCAGGCTGGAGAGAATGAGGTAAATTCAATCAGGGAGGATGAGGCCCACTTCTAGCAGCTGATCTGGAGGTGTGAACACTAAGAAAGGAGAAACTGCTTTTGTAATTGGCTAGCCATTCACAGTCTTTGTTTAATCCTGAGCGGATGGTGTCAAATTTGCAGATGAACTGCAGATCAGCAGTTTCTCTCTGAAGGGAGTGAAAGTGGACAGGGGGCTGCAGACAGGGGAGTTTAAGAGGGAGTTTGACAGAGGGAGGCCTACGATGGTCAGGAAGACCTGCAACACCTGTGCCAGCACTGCTTCTGTCTCCTCCACCAGCGCCTGTAGCCAGACAGAGCGCCTGAGCATGGATGCCTCTACCCAGATCCTGGTGTGGTTTTGCAGGGACTGTGGCTTGCAATTCCCACTTACTGAAATCCAGGATGGGGAGATCATCCAGTGCAAAAGGTGCCTGCTGGTGGAATCTCTCAGGCAGCAGGTGGGAGAGCTACAGGAGGAGGTGGCTAGGTTGAGGAGCACCCAAATCCACGAGCAATTCCTGGACCGTGTTCATGAGGAGATAGCTGAGGTACCTGTCCCAGTACACAGGACTGCGGCCACACCACTGGTGGAGGAGGAGACGGCTCAGAGTGGACACTGGCAGCTGGTTACTTCTGGCAGCAGGCACTGCTCCACCCCTGTGCCGAATCCTCCCGCCGTGGTACTAGGAAACCGTTATGCACGTCTTTATACAGGAGATAAGGAATCACCCCCTACAACGGAGGAGAAGCCTCGTACCCCCAAGGCTGGGAGGTCTGCTGCCACCACTGCGAATAGGAAACGTAGGGTAGTGGTGGTCGGAGACTCTCTTCTGAGGGGGACGGAGGCGCCCATCTGTCGCCCTGGCATGTCATCTCGGGAGGTGCTGTCTGCCGGGGGCCCGTATTCAAGATGTTACGGAGGCATCGTCGAGGATTATCCGGCCCTCTGACTACTACCCCATGCTACTCATCCATGTAGGCACTAATGATACTGTGAGGTGTGACACTGAGTGGATCAAGAGTGACTACAGGGCTCTGGGAGTACGGGTGAAGGAGTTTGGAGCGCAGGTGGCATTCTCTGTGATCCTTCCTGTCAAAGGTAGGGGCCCGGGCAGAGACAGGTGCATCCTGGAGGTGAATGCCTGGCTGTGAGGATGGTGTCGCCAGGAGGGCTTTGGCTTCCTCGACCACGGGATGCTTTTCCAGGAAGGAAGGCTAGGCAGAGATGGCGTTCACCTTCCGAGGAGGGGGAAGACCCTATTTGGACACAGACACTAACCTAGTGAAGAGGGCTTTAAACTAGGTTCAATGGGAACAGGTGAGCAAAGCCCACGGGTAAGTGGAGAACATGGAGACCTGGGAGATGGGTCGGAAATGGGAGGGAGCATGGGCTATAATGGCAGAGACAAAGGAGGGTCAGGGTGTGACGTAGTGGGGGTACCTGGCTGGTTTCTATGCTGCTGGCTCTGGAGTAACCCCCACTGGCTGCCGTGGGTACCACGACCCAGCAAAACAGGATGAGTCACTATGCCAAACTGGTTGAACCAGATACCCCCCATGGAGAGGAACAAAGGAAGGTGGAGGCTGCCCTGGCTGGGGGGCAGGGCTGGAAGAGAGTGAGTTGAGTTGAGTTGCGGGCTGGGAGCATGGAGGAGACAGCCTAGGGAAAGGGGCTGGAGTTGAGGGGCCCAGTCTCCCCCATCTCAAGGGGGCCTGAGGCATCCTAGCCCAGCTCTGTGACCAGATTACATCTGTGCTGTACTGTATCCTGGAGAGGCAATAAACTTCCTCTATTCCACCGGCTGGTGCAGTCTGTGCCATTTCGGGGTGCAGGAGACGGGGGACCCCCAACGCACCGTCACACTGGTGTCAGAAGTGGGATGCACTGCACCCCGTGGATGGAGCTTCCAGCGGCGAGCGACAAGGCGCAGTAGAAGCAAGAGCCCTGGAGCCAGGCATGCTGGAGACAGAGCGAAGCGGTTCCTGGGAATCGTGGGGCGCTGCAGCACTAGACTGGTGAGTCTGCACCGAGGGGACCCACGGGCAGATGGCCTACGCCCGACTCTTGAAGGCAGAGCTGGTGGAGCTGTGCAGAGAGAGGGGCTTGCCTGCGCAGACAGCAACCAAGGCCCAGCTGATTGCCCAGCTGGAAGAGAATGACCAGCCACGGGGCCAGGATCTTGTCCCCAGGGGAAGCAGCCAGACCCCCCCTGAGAGTGTGTCAGGCTCAGAGGGGGAGGAGCACTGGAACCCACCGGAGAAATGAGACAGCGTCTCCCGGGAGGCCTGCAAGCCATAGCCCATCTAGGGCAGGGGCCAGCCCAGCGGAGCTACGGCGGCTGGAGATCCAGCTGTGGATCAAGGAATTGGAAGTAGAGGACCGAGAGAGGGACCGCCAGGACCGAGAGAAGGAGCGCCAAGATCGAGAGAGGGACCGCCAGGACCGAGAGAGGCAGCGGCAGCATGAGCTGGCCATGGCAGAGCGGAGAACCGGCGGGGCACCAGCTGCGCCAAGTGCAGATGGGCCCCAGGGTCCCGGGACTGCCAGGCGCTTGGAGAGGCTCGTGGTGGCCCAATTGAAGGACGTGGGCGACATAGACGGGTTCCTCAGCTCCTTTGAGAGGGCCTGTGGACTGCAACGGGTTCCCCCAGCTGACTGGCTGCAGGAGCTCATCCCTGCACTGAACCAGGAGGCGGCCGGAGTGCTCAGTCAGCTGGAGGACCTACAGCCAGGGGATTACAACCGAGTCAAGGAGGCCCTGCTGCACAAGTTCGGGCTGACCCCCGAGATGTACAGGAAGAAGTTCCGGGGGGTACAGAAAGGGCCACGGGAGACCTATGTGGATCTGGCCTCCCACCTGTCGCAATACGGCCGCAAGTGGGTGTCTGGAGTCGGAGCCCAGACCGCAGAGGAGCTGCTCAAGCTGGTCCTGATGGAGCAGTTCTATGAAGCATGCCCACCCAAACTGAGGCTGTGGCTCAAGGACCGGAGACCAGAGAACCCCCAGGAGACCGGGAGGCTGGCGGACGAGTTCACGGAGAGCCGGTCCGGGTGTGAACGGGAGTCCCGGAAAGAAAGGGAATCGTGCAGAGACCGGATGTCGGCTGAGTGACGGAGGGAGTCAACTACGGGGCGAGACCAAGGAACAGGTCGTCTGCGCCCCAGAGAACCAGCCAGGGCCTGGACAGAGACAGCCCAAAGCCTAACTTGCCATCGCTGTGGGCAAAAAGGCCACAAGAGGGCTTAGTGCACCAGGTCCCAGGACCGGGGACTTTCCAGGGTTAACTGGCTGGGGCGGGAGGAAGGGCAGGCTGCTCCAGAGGCAGGGGCTGGCAGGCAAACCTCAGCTCAGAGAGAGGGGAAGGATGCTCAGTGCACCTCCCCTGGGAGGTCTGATTCTCAGGAGGCGGCTTTCTCTGTGTACCGGGTGGGGGCAGGACGGCCCCTGCGGAGCGAGTGCCTCATACCTCTGGAGGTGGATGGTAGGAAGGTGACGGGCTTCTGGGATACAGGGGCGGAGGTGACTCTGGCCCGATCCGACATAGTGGCCCCAGACCGGATACTACCCCACACCCAGCTGACCCTGAAGGGCATAGATGGGTCCCCGTTTAAGGTGCCTGTAGCCCGGGTGCATCTGAAATGGGGGGCGAAGGAAGGTCTCAAGGAAGTGGGGGTGCACCCGCACTTGCCCACCAAGGTGCTGATGGGGAATGACCTAGAGGAGTGGCCCCATGAATCCCATAGGGCTCTAGTCACTACCCGGAGCCGGAGCCAGAGCCAGTGGGGGGCTGACAACGTGGGTCCAGGGAAGGACTCCTGGCAGCGTCCTCAGGGTCCCATCCCAGTGGACACGGGGTCCAGCCAGGCTGGGACTCCGGACCTAGGCAAAGGTGGGGAACAGGTCCCGATCCCTGCCTCAGCAGCTGAATTCCAGGCTGAGGTGCAGGCAGACCCCTCCTTGCAGAGGCTGAGGGACCAGGCTGGCCTCCGTGCAGCTCAGCCCCGGGGGAGAGGTGGCCAGGAGAGATTCCTGCGGGAGCGTGGACTCCTGTTCCGGGAATGGCTTCCCCCCAGGAAGGTGAGGGCATGGGGGGTCCAGCGGCAGCTGGTCGTCCCCTGAAAGTATCGCCTCAAGCTGCTGTATTTGGCCCACGACGTCCCCGTTGGGGGCCACCGGGGGATCCGGAGCACCCGGCTGAGGCTGCTCCAGCACTTCTATTGGCCGGGAATCTTTACAGCCGTGCAGCGGTACTGCCGGTCCTGTGACTCCTGCCAGAGGGGCGGGAAGGCCCAAGACAGGAGGAAAGCGGCTTGGGGGTCTCTACCCCAGATAGAGGACCCTCTGGGCTTGCTGAGAGAGTTATGGGAGGGGAAGGCCTCCCTGGATGGAGCGTCGGGTGTGGGAGCCGCCCTGGCTGTCCAGAGAAGGCTCGCTGGGCTCATGGCCCCGGCCCGAGAGACCCTGGCCAGAGATCAAGGCCAGCGGAAGGGTGGGTGTGACCCCGAGGACAGGCCTGTGCCAGTCGCCCTGGAGCGGGGCGGCGAGTGGACAGAGGGAAGCCAGCTCATGTGGGGCTTCGCCACGGCCGGCCCGAGTCAAGGGGAGCACCCATGTCCCCAGGGCGGGTTCCCACGCAGAGGGCCCGAACTTCCCTAGGTCACGAGCGGAGTGACCCTGCTCAGTTCGCTCTCGGAGGGGGGAGAACTGTGACGTAGTGGGGGTACCTGGCTGGTTTCTATGCTGCTGGCTCTGGAGTAACCCCCACTGGCTGCCGTGGGTACCACGACCCAGCAAAACAGGATGAGTCACTATGCCAAACTGGTTGAACCAGATACCCCCCATGGAGAGGAACAAAGGAAGGTGGAGGCTGCCCTGGCTGGGGGGCAGGGCTGGAAGAGAGTGAGTTGAGTTGAGTTGCGGGCTGGGAGCATGGAGGAGACAGCCTAGGGAAAGGGGCTGGAGTTGAGGGGCCCAGTCTCCCCCATCTCAAGGGGGCCTGAGGCATCCTAGCCCAGCTCTGTGACCAGATTACATCTGTGCTGTACTGTATCCTGGAGAGGCAATAAACTTCCTCTATTCCACCGGCTGGTGCAGTCTGTTTGTGCCATTTCGGGGTGCAGGAGACGGGGGACCCCCAACGCACCATCACACAGGGCAAAACTGGGAGGCAAGGTCAAATCGCTATCTTGGATGCCTATATACAAATGCGAGAAGTGTGGGTAATAAGCAGGAAGAACTGGAAGTGCTGATAAATAAATACAATTATGACATTGTTGGCAGCACAGAAACTTGGTGGGATAATACACATGATTGGAATGTTGGGATGGAAGGGTACAGCTTGCTCAGGAAGGATAGACAGGGAAAAAAGAGAGGAGGTGTTGCCTTGTATATTAAAAATGAACACACTTGGGGTATGTCTACACTGCCACCCTAGTTCGAACGGGTGGCTAATGTAGGCATTCGAACTTGCAAATGAAGCCTGGGATTTAAATATCCCGTGCTTCATTTGCATGTTCCCGGGCGCCGCCATTTTTAAATGCCCCGTAGTTCGAACTACCTGCCCGTGGCTACACGCGGCACGGACTAGGTAGTTCGAATTAAAGCTCCTAATTCGAACTACCGTTAAACCTCCTTGCAGGAGGAATAACGGTAGTTCAAATTAGGAGCTTTAATTCAAACTACCTAGTCCGTACTGCGTGTAGCCGTGGTCAGGTAGTTCGAACTACGGGGCATTTAAAAATGGCGGCGCCCAGGAACATGCAAATGAAGCACGGGATATTTAAATCCCAGGCTTCATTTGCAAGTTCGAATGCCTACATTAGCCACCCTAGTTCGAACTAGGGTGGCAGTGTAGACATACCCTTGGAGTGAGGTGGAGATGGACATAGTAGACAGAAGTGTTGAGAGTCTCTGGGTTAGGCTAAAAGGGATTAAAAACAAGGGTGATGTCATGCTAGGAGTCTACTACAGGCCACCTACCCAGGTGGAAGAAGTGGATGAGGCTTTTTTTAAACAACTAACAAAATCATCCAAAGCCCAAGATTTGGTGGTGATGGGGGACTTCAACTATCCAGATATATGTTGGGAAAATAACACAGTGGGGCACAGACTATCCAATAAGTTCTTGGACTGCATTGGAGACAATCTTTTATTTCAGAAGCTTGAAAAAGCTACCAGAGGGGAAGCTGTTCTAGATTTGATCCTAACAAATAGGGAGGAACTGGTTGAGAATTTGAAAGTGGAAGGCAGCTTGGGTGAAAGTGACCATGGAATCAGAGTTCACAATTCTAAGGAAGGGTAGAAGGGAGAACAGCAAAATGGAGACAATGGATTTCAGGAAGGAGGATTTTGGTAAACTCAGAGAGCTGGTAGGTAAGGTCCCATGGGAATCAAGACTGAGGGGAAAAAGAACTGAGGAGAGTTGACAGTTTTTCAAAGGGACATTATTAAGGGCCCAAAAGCAAGCTATTCCGCTGTGTCAGAAAGATAGAAAATATGGCAAAAGACCACCTTGGCTTAACCACGAGATCTTGCATAATCTAAAAATAAAAAAGGAGTCATATAAAAAATGGAAAGTAGGACAAATTACAAAGGATGAATATAGGCAACTAACACAGGAATGCAGGGGCAAGATTAGAAAGGCAAAGGCACAAAATGAGCTCAAACTAGCTACGGGAATAAAGGGAAACAAGAAGACTTTTTATAAATACATTAGAAGCAAGAGGAAGACCAAGGACAGGGTAGGCCCACTGGTCAGTGAGGAGGGAGAAACAGTAACAGGAAACTTGGAAATGGCAGAGATGCTTAATGACTTCTTTGTTTTGGTCTTCACCGAGAAGTCTGATGAAGGAATGCCTAACATAGTGAATGCTGGTGGGAAGGGGGTAGGTTTAGAAGATAAAATAAAAAAAGAGCAAGTTAAAAATCACCTAGAAAAGTTAGATGCCTGCAAGTCACCAGGGCCTGATGAAATGCATCCTAGAATACTCAAGGAGCTGAAGCTAGAGGCTCAGATACCACCTCTATCATCTTTGGAAAAAACATGGAAGACAGGAGAGATTCCAGAAGACTGGAAAAGGGCAAATCTAGTGCCCATCTATAAAAAGGGAAATAAGAACAACCCAGGAAACTACAGACCAGTCAGTTTAACTTCTGTGCCAGGGAAGATAATGGAGCAGGTAATTAAGGATATCATCTGTAAACACTTGGAAGGTGGCAAGGTGATAGGGAACAGCCAGCATGGATTTGTAAAGAACAAATCATGTCAAACCAATCCGATAGCTTTCTTTGATAGGATAACGAGTCTTGTGGCTAAGGGAGAAGTGGTGGATGTGGTATACCTAGACTTTAGTAAGGTGTTTGATACGGTCTCGCATGATATTCTTATCAATAAACTAGGCAAATACAACTTAGATGGGGCTACTATAAGGTAGGTGCATAACTGGCTGGATAACTGTACTCAGAGAGTCGTTATTAATGGACAGCAAACCTGTACACATGGAAGTGGACACTGGTACAGCAATTTCATTGGTCTCAGACACGGTGTATAAGGAAAAGCTGGAGCATCTTCTGCTTAAGGCAACAAAGATCGTTCTGAAGACATATACGGGAGAAGCAGTACCCCTATTGGGCACTACTGATGTTAAGGTGGAGCTCAATGGACAGACTGCTGAATTGCCACTGTTTGTGGTGAAAGGCCATTACCCAGCCTTAATGGGGAGATCGTGGCTTAGGAAGATCCTGCTGAACTGGGCAGAAGTGCATCGGATGACTAAAGAAGGAACAGCTCTGACCGATGTATTAAAGAAACATGCTGCTGTTTTTGGCGAGGATCTGGGAAGTATGAGGGGAATCACCGTGAAACGGAACATTAAACCCGGTAGCCAACCAAAATATCTGAAGGCCAGAACTGTGCCATATGCTATCAGGCCAAAAGTTGAAACGGACCTGGGGCGCTTAGTCAAAAACGGAGTCCTAATACCAGTTGCCCATGGGCCACTCCAATTGTTCCAATATTGAAGAAAGATGGTTCCATTTGGATTTTCGGAGATTTTAAGGTCACTGTTAACCCGGTGTTGTATGCAGAGCAATACACTCTTCCCCACATCGATGACATCTTTGCAGGCCTGGCTGGGGGACAAAAGTTCAGCAAAATTGATGTAGATACATCTCAAATCTCTGTATTACCTCTGTATTAATCATAAATCTTGTATTAATCACTTTCTCATTGACATTTTTATTTTAACTTTGTATCAAGTCCTTTTAGCTTTGTAATAAGTCTTTAGTTTTGTATTAAGTTCTTTTTATATAGAAACCTTTTAGTAAGTCTTTTGTATTAAGTCTTGGTAGAATAGTCCCCAAGACTGAGTAAGGTAAAGAGAATATCCCTGTTGAGGTGTGAATGGATAAGGAGTGGAAAACAAGCACCTCGGGACAGTTGCAAGGGTTGGAGAGGGGATGGAAGCCAGATCCAAGAACAATGGAACCTGTGAAGTGGGCTCATTGAAAGAAGACTGCACCCATGGATGCCTTGGGTGTCAGCAGCAAGGGCCTGCTTTTTGAAGCTCCCTCTTCGGAGATGAATGTGGCAGCATTGAGACACCACCCAGAAGAAGGTGCTACAGATGTCTAACTGCATAGGCATATGATGACTGTCACAGATGGTGCATATGCATGTGATGACAAACTGGTGTAAATCTGCATGAGAGGGAAGACACTATAAATCAAAGGTGACTTGCAGGGGACCCCAGGTTTCTGTCTTGGCAACATGGGAGCATCAATCCAGATTGGCAGAAGCCCGGCTCCACCCCCTCCCCCACCTAACTCACCTGGACAGTGCATTTAGGGGGAGTTAGGGGAAGTAACTACTGGTAACAACCACAAGAAGGGGTGTGCATGTGTGTGTGTGTGATACATCATATAGCAATCAACACTTATATGCATATGTGTGCATTACCAATAAATGTGGCGTTTTGCCTTTTCCCCCTGAAAAGATCCTGTGCAGTACTTGAAGTACAACATTGATCTGAGTCGAGCATATTTACAGATGCAGGTTGAGGAGAAGTCCCAAGAACTGTTGACTATTGTGACGCATAAAGGACTTTATCGTTACTGTCGCTTACCCTTCAGAATAACGTCTGCCCCAGCTTTGTTCCAGAGGGCTATGGACCAGATCTTGTGTGGCTTGCCAGGAGTCCAGTGCTATCTTCATGACATTCTGGTCACTGGTAGGAATGAGGAGGATAACCTTAAGAATCATAGACTCATGGAATCCTAGAACACTAGAACTGGAGGAGACCTCAAGAGGTCATAGAGTCCACTCCCCTGCCCTCACGGCAGGACCGAGCACCATCTAGATCATTCCTGATAGAGCAGGTTAGAGGGACGTCTTAAATAGCTCCAGAGATGGAAAAAAACAACAAATGGTCCGGTAGCACTTTATAGACTAACAAAACATGTAGATGGTATTGTGGCAAGGGCCTCTCTGCCCCAAGCCACCACTGGGTAGGCCTCTTCCTCCTAGCCCCAGGGGTTGGGGTTTTGCAGCGGGTCTCAATGGTAGGGAGCCCAGCCACACGTCCTCAGGCTCCCTCCTTAGCTGCCTTTATCTAGTGCTGATCCAAATTGTTCTCTCCACCACCTTCCTTTTGTCTTCTGGCTCTCCCCACCAGCCTCCAACTGCTGAGGCTTTTAAAGGCCCTCAGTCAGCTGGCCCCAATCTGCTTGAGCCAGCTCCCTCCCAGCTGCATCTAATTGGGCTAGAGTTCTCTGCTTCTACTTACAGGGGTTTTTCCCTTTTGGGCTGCCTTGTCCCCTTTCTGCAGCAGCTCCCTGGCCTGACCCTGTCACAGTATCATGAGCTTTCGTGGGCACAGCCCACTTCTTCAGATGACCGGAGTTATGAGTAGGGGATATGAAAACTCAAAATAAATAGAGGGGGGGGGGAGAGAATGATGCTCTGTCTCCCATCCCCCTTCCTGTTTTTTCTTTAAGTATCTGGAGAATGGGTGCTAAACCTAAGCAGACAAAGATCAAAGTCAATAGATAGATTGCTAAGACAGGAAGGATACCACTCTGAGTCAAGTCATCAGGTGTTCATCCAGAGCAAAATACTGAACCTTAAGTCCTGGACAGCCGGTTTTGGCTCAGAACTATGCTCCTGGAGCTAAATGGGTCCCTGCCACCGTCGTTGCTCAAACAGGACCTGTTTCCTACACTGTCCAGACTGCAGAGGACCTCATCTGGCGGCAGAATGTAGATCAGTTATTACCAGGTTATGCCTGCCCCCAGGATACATCTCCAGTTGAGTTGCCTGACCTCCCAACTGCCGGGGAGCTACAGTGTCAAGAATCACCTGTTCCTGACTCTCCTCCTCCATCACCACCTGCGGTGAACACAAATCCCCTCCCTGAGCAGGCTGATCCGACAGCCTCACCCTTTGCGCTTCAAGTTCCCAGCCCATTGTCAGGCCCGTACCCATGTAACCCTTCTGCCAGGCAGCGCTGGCAGCAGCCAGGGCCAGGTTCAATATCAAGGGGTTCCTTTTCATCCATCTCTCACAGAACCGGCTCGAGCCCCCACCCAGTAACCTGGGAAATTCACACACCCCTGGGCGCCTCTGAGAGGCAATGCTTCCCCACGCGCAAGCACAGAGTCTGAGCATAGAAAATAAACTTTTCATGAGAGAAGTCACATGGCATTGGTTATGGTATTTTCCCAAGCTAGAGTTCATAACCCCCCAGGAGTAACCGTCCCAGCTCAAATGGATTGAGCAATGTCCTTTGCCTCTCAGGCTCACCAGTCCAACAATGTAAGGGTCCCATTCACATGCCCAAACTTTCTCCGTACCCCACTTCAAACACCCCACTTACAGCTCTGTCCAGTCAGTGCGGACCCAGACACATCACCCTGATGACTCCACTCATTGAGCCTGAGGCAATGCCACCTTTGTGCTGCTCCTGTGGTCCGCTTGCTCCCACCAGCTGCCCTGATGGCTGCCTACCGCTGCTCCTAGCAGCCGCCCCCCCCCGCCAAACGCCCTGCTGGCCACCCACCACTGCTCCTACTGGACGACTGCCGGTCGCTCCCACCAGTCACCCAGCTGGCCGCCTGCCACTTCTCCTACCAGTCCCTGTGCCGGTCGCAATGGGTCTGGCTCCAGGCCAAACTAGTGACTTCAGCTCTTAGACACCACCAAGGCTAGCCAAAAGATTCCAGCTTCTACTGGAATAACAAAGGGTATGTCTACACTACAAAGTTAATTTGAACGAACAGCCGTTAGTTCGAATTAACTTTAATAGCAGCTATACATACAAACTACTATTTTACATTTAATTTGAAATAGAGCGCTTAATTCGAACTTGGTAAACCTCATTCTACGAGGAGTAACGCCAAGTTCGAATTAAGTAGTTCGAATTAAGGGCTGTGTAGCCACTTAATTCGAACTAGCTGGAGGCTAGCCCTTCCCAGTTTGCCCTGGTGGCCATTCTGGGCCAAACCAGGAAAACTCCTCTGCCCCCCTCCCAGCCCCAGAGCCCTTAAAGGGGCACGGTCTGGCCACGGTGCCTGTGCCAGTTGCAAGCCTGCCAGCATCCAGCCAGCAGACCCTGCACCTGGCACGAGATGAGCCAGCCACCTGCTGCCACCCAGCCCTCCACCTCTTCCCAGGACCAGGCTGGCGGATCCCAGGAGCCTGCTAGAGGCCACAAAAGGCGGGCACCCACCTGGTCTAGTGCGGAGATCGTGGACCTCATCAAGGTTTCGGGGGAGGCTTCCAATGTCCATGATCTTCGCACTAGGCACAGGAATGTGGCCATCTACAGTTGCATGGCTGCCAGACTGGCCACCCGAGGCCACATGCGGACCTAGGAGCAGGTCCGCTGCAAAATTAAGGACCTGCGGCAGGCCTACTCCAGGGCCTCCCAACCAGGGGCCGACCCAGAGGCATGCCCTCACGTTGAGGCTCTGGACCGCATCCTGGGGGCTCACGCAGTGCATGCCCCCCCGGGTGGTGGTCGACCCCAGGGCAGAAATGGAGGAAGAGGAGGACGCTGAGAGCCAGGAGCCTGCCCAGGACCCCGGACCCCCGAGTCATCCAACAGAGAACATCGGCTGTGTCGTCTGAAGCCGGGGAGGGCTCCACATGTGAGTGCCATCATGCTCCCCTTATGTGTATGGGGGGGGGGAACAGGTGGAGAGGGAGCCCAGGGACCATGTGCCTGGGCCTTGCCCACCATGGAGCAGCAGCTGGGTGTCATGCATGGGCCCTGGCCTGTTCCCCACACGCCAACCTCGCCTTGCAGTGGGGCACTGGGTTTCACCCACTGTGTCCCCAGGGAGAACTGACCACTGTTCTTGTTTCATCACAGCCGCAGCACCTGGGACTACAGGGCGCACCACCCCGCCTGGAACAGCCACCTGCACCCGGGCCAGTAGGCGCACCCGCAACCAGGAGTACCACCAGCAGCGGAACCTGCGGCTACTGGGGCAGCAGCTCCGCACCCAGGAGCACTGGATCCATGAGGACCTGCGGCTGCAGCAGCAGAGCTTGCAGGCGCTGGAGGACCAGGGCTGTGCCCTCAGAGGTCACCTCCAGACCCTGGTGGACAGGTTCCTGCCTCCTCCTGCTCTGACCCCTGCGGCCGCCCCAGCTCTCGCTCCTCCTCTCACCCCTGCTCCCCCTCCCGCTTCCTCTGCAGCCCCTGTCCCTCCTGCCCCACCCGCCACACCCACTCCCTCCCACCAACGCCCCCACACCCGCAGTGCTGCGAGACGGGAGAGCCTGCAAGACCCCAAACCCTGAGCGTTCCCTTCCGTTCCTCCCCCTTCCAGCTCTCTCCTCCCAGGTTTCCCCCTCCCCTCTCCCACCCTCATTCCTCCCTGCCCCCCACCACAGTTATGTAAAATAAAAGAGATTTGTTGTCAAAACAGGTGTTTTTATTTGACATTAGGAAGGGGGGTTGGGGGGGGTGGAAGAAGGCCCCAGTGGGGCATGCAGAAAGAGTTCAGTCCTCCTCCACATGGAAGCTCTCCCGCAGGGCTTCCCGGATCCGGACGGCCCTCACGTTGGGCCTCCCGGACGGCATCGGTGCGGGGCTGCGCGTACTGGCCAGCCAAGTGTTCCACCTCAGCCATCCAGGCTGGCAGGAAAGCCTCACCCTCCCTCTCGCATAAATTGTGCAGCACACAACATGCTGCCACCATGGGAGGGATATTGTGCTCGGCGAGGTTGAGGCGGGTGAGGAGGCATCGGAATGGGGCTTTCAGGCATCCGAAGTCCCCCTCCACCACGATGCGGGCCCTGGTGAGCCGGGTATTGAAGGCCTGCCGGGAGGGGTTGAGGTGTCCCGTGTAGGGCTTCATTAGCCAGGGCTGTAGGGGGTAGGCCGCATCCCCCACCAGGCACACGGGCATGTCCACGTCCCCGACCCTGATGGGGACGAAGAAGGGTTGGGGAAGAAGGTCCCAGCATGCAGCCTCTGGCACATGGAGGAATTCTGGAACACCCTGGCGTCATGTGCCTTGCCGGACCAGCCCACATTAATGTCCGTGAACTGGCCCCGGTGGTCAGACATGGCCTGCAGGAGGACGGAGAAGTACCCCTTGTGGTTGATACTGGGAGACCTGGTGTTCTGGGGCACGGATGGGGATGTGCGTCCCGTCGATCGCTCCCCCGCAGTTGGGGAAGCCGAGGGCGCCAAACCCCTGGATGACCGCATCTGGGTCAGTGAGTCAGACCACCCTGCGGAGCAGCACCCGGTTAATGGCCTTGACCACCTGCAGAGACACACACCAAACCGCGAATCACTGGGGTGCCTGGGAGTGTTCGTTCCCCGCCACTCCCAGAAGCAACCCCCGCTGCGATCCTGGCCACCGCGGGTGGTGTGTAGTTTGGCTGGGACAGACCAAACTCTCCCGTGCGGGCCACTTTTGCCTCCTCCCCCCTGTTTTCCCTGGAGCAGCCCATCCCCTTCTTGCAGCCCCCCTCTCCGCCGGCCCAGTGGCCAGTGAGTGCTGTACCTGCATGAGCACTGCTCCGACGCTGGATTTCCCCACGCCGAACTGGTTCCCGACGGATCGGTAGCTGTCCGGCGTGGAGAGATTCCACAGGGCGATGGCGGGCCTCATGCGAGTGTCCCGTCGCCGCAGAGCAGGGGCGAGCCACTCGCAGAGCTCCAGGAAGGTGTCCTTCATCCTGAAGTTCTGGGTCCACTGTTGGTCTCCCCAGCGCTCCAGGACGATGCGGTCCCACCAGTCGCTGCTGGTGTCCAGACGCCAGATGCGGCGGGGCACACTGGCATCCGGGTGCTGCTGCGGCTCCTCCACGGCCCCCAGGGAGGCCAGGGGGAGGGGCAGGGGGCTGATGTGCACCAGATGGTGCCAGGCAGCCTCCATCCATTGGTGCCAGGCTTGCAGCAGCAAGTCCAAAAACTGGACCAGAATGCCCAGGGCGAGCTCTGGCTCCATGGTGCCAACTGCAGCGGCGTCCCCAATAAGAACCACTGAAACAGGCAGGAGGAGAGGAAAACGCTTTGCTGTCCCTCGGTGAGGTAGGCAAACAAGCGGAAAAGCTGAGCACTGGCTGTCCAGGGGGGTCCCTTTAAGCACGCGCCTCAGATAGCAGCCACACACAGCAACTACTGACCTGATGCCCTGCTGGAACCGGTTTCAGCTGGCCTTAAATGCAACCCAGCATCCAATCAGTGTGGACATGCTAATTCAAATTAGTTTTTGGGTCTAGATGCATTATTTCAAATTAACTAATTCAAAATAACACTGTAGTGTAGATATACCTCAAGAGACTCCTTATGGACTCTGTTTTAGGTTTAGCCTTAGAATAGGGGGGGGGGAAGGAGGCAGGCTGAACCAGTCTTACAGCTCACACCTGGCAGGCATGTGCCTGGTTGGCTCAAGCCCCTTTCCCCCAGTTCAGTCCACTTGAATCTGGAAGGGGCAGGGTTGTTCATCTGAGACACTTTACAATGACAGTCTCTCCTGCAAGCACTGGTGTCATATTTTACAGTTCCTACATTTAGAGATAGCATGATTTGTGACCCCACAACAGCCAAATTAGTTACAATACACCACATTCCATTCCAACAATTCACCGTCCATCATGCCTGGCTGAATTGGATTTACATAACCACACTCCGGATTCCTTCCCCATTCCGGCATGAGCTGTATTTACATATCAACAGTTAATTATCTTGCAGGGCTAAACAATTTGAGTGAGCATTGTGACGGGCCGCCGCTGGCCTGCACTAGAACGGGGCGGGCAGTGGCCCCGACTCCGGCAGAATTCCCAGGAGGGGCTGCCTTGCTGGCACGCCGCCGGGAAGACGCGCCCGCCAACTGCCGCAGGGCGCAGAGCCCCGCAGCTGTGGGGAAGAGGGCCGGCCGGTGGGCTGGGCGGGACGTGCGCGGCCCCAGCGGAGTACGACAGGGTATAACTCCGCCCCCCCCGCGTCCCGACTTGGGAACGCCAGTGACGTCGGGGGCGGGGGCGGAAGACCCGATGTGACCTCCGGCAGGAGGTTTAAAAGGAGGCTGCAAGCCAAGGCCAGGGGAGGGACGCCCAAGACACGATTCCTCCCCCCGGGTGGAGACGGACGGACGGAACCCCAGAGGGACGTAGGACCAGAAACCCCTGTACGCCGGACAAGGAGGTGAGGACCGGCGGCTTGGACGCGGGGGCCGCGGCCACAGGGCCGGCTAGGAAGCAGCCTGGGACAGGGCCCCTTTGGCGCCCGTGGGCTGACGCGCTGCGGGTTGGAACCCCGTCAGCCAGGTGAGAGATCAGCCTCCAAACCCTTAGGGTCCCGGATTGGGACCTGGTGGAGAGGGTGGGCCCGGGTCCCCCTAGCCCCCCCCAGCTCACCCCGTAGTACAACCCCAACGGGTGTGGAAGGCGCATGAGGGAGACGGGAGACAGCCCCACCGTATGGCTCGGGAGGTCAGACTGAGGCCCCCAGGAGAGGGGCTGTGAACACCGGGCATGCAGGGCCCCGCCTCGCCCGCCCCCTTGAGCCAATGTTGTTGCGCCTCTCTTCTATTTTTTTTGTCTAATGCAAGAACCACAGGGGAAAATCTACTAGATTACCAAGATGTAAGGGGAGAATCAAATGTGAAAGGAAGGAATTTCACAGAAGATGTATTATAATTTCTGTTACGGGGCCTCGCTGTGCTAGGCACTATACCAACAGATAACAGGAAACAATTTCAGCCTTAAAGATAGCACAATCTAAGTAGACAAGAGAGACATTGTGGTAGAGGAAACTGAGGTACAGAACGCAGAAGTGACTTGTGCAAGGGCATACAACAGTCTGAGGTAGTCTGACAGACTGTCTCAGCTTTCATGACTCTCAGTTCAATGTGCTGTCTACTGGGCCATGCTACCATTACTTGGACTGGGACATCACTAGAGCTAGGTAGGAAACAGTTTTCCTATCTCAAATTGTGACACACATTTCTGTGAACCAAAAATCTGTTAAAAAAAAAAATCCAGCTCAAGTATATCCAAACCCCCATTTTCATAACTTCAAATACTTTTGCTTCCATTTTGGCATTTTTAATTAAAAATAGTTAATATTTAAAATGAAAAATCATTTTGAATTTTTTTGCTCAGTAAACATTGAAACAAAACACTTGAACCATTTTCAAACTTATTTTCCCACAATTTTTTAAATAAAGAAGATGTCATAAAACCACCCTTTTCCCACACAAAGGTTTGATTTCAAGGAATCAGCATTTTCATAGAACCATAAAGCTGGAAGAGATCTCAGAAGGTCATCAAGTCCAGCCCCCTGCTCTAGGCAGGACCAATCCCATCTAAATCAACCCGGCCAGGGCTTTGTCAAGCCGACACTTAAACACCTCTAGGGATGGAGACTCCACTACTTCCCTAGGTAACCCATTCCAGTGCTTCACCACTCTCCTAATGAAATAGTTTTTCCTAATATCCAACCTGGACCTCTCCCACCGCAACTTGAGACCATTGCTCCTTGTTCTGCCATCTGTCACTACTGAGAACAGCCTCTCTCCATCCTCTTTGGAACCTCCCTTCAGGAAGTTGAAGGCTGCTATCAAATCCCCCCTCACTCTTCTCTTCTGCAGACTAAACAGACCCAAGTCCCTCAGCCTCTCCTCATAAGTCATATGCTCCAGCCCCCTAATCATTTTGGTCGCCCTCCGCTGGACCCTCTCCAATGCGTCCACATTCTTTTTGTAGTGGGGGGCCCAGAACTGGACACAATACTCCAGATGTGGCCTCACCAAAGCCGAATAAAGGGGAATAATGACATCTCTGGATCTACTGGCAATGCTCCTCTTAATGCAACCTAATATGCCATTAGCCTTCTTGGCTACAAGGGCACACTGTTGACTCATGTCCAGCTTCTCATCCACTGTAACCCCCAAGTCCTTTTCTGCAGAACTACTACTTAGCCGGTTGGTCCCCAGCCTGTAACAATGCTTGGGATTCTTCCGTCCCAAGTGCAGGACTCCACACTTGTCCTTGTTGAACCTCATCAGATTTCTTGTGGCCCAATCCTCCAATTTGTCTAAGTCACTCTGGACCCTATCTCTGCCCTTAAGCGTATCTACCTCTCCCCCCAGCTTAGTGTCATCCGCAAACTTGCTGAGGGTGCAATCCATCCCCTCATCCAGGTCATTAATAAAGATATTGAACAAAACCGGTCCTAGAACCGAACCTTGGGGCACTCCGCTAGAAACCGACTGCCATCCTGACATCGAGCCGTTGATCACTACCCGCTGGGCCCGGCCTTCTAGCCATCTTTCTATCCATCTTACCGTTCATTTATCCAATCCACATTCCCTTAACTTGCTGGCAAGAATATTGTGGGAGACCGTATCAAAAGCCTTGCTAAAGTCAAGGTATATCACATCCACTGACTTTCCCATGTCCACCGAGCCAGTTACCTCATCATAGAAGCTAATCGATTGGTCAGGCACGACTTGCCCTTTGTGAATCCATGCTGACTATTCCTAATCACTTTCCTCTCGTCCAAGTGCCTCAAAATGGATTCCTTAAGGATCCCTTCCATGATTTTTCCAGGAACCGAGGTAAGACTGGATGGTAAGCCTATAGTTCCCTGGATAGTCCTTCTTCCCTTTTTTGAAGATGGGCACTACATTTGCCTTTTTCCAATCATCTGGGATTTCTCCCGATCTCCACAACTTTTCAAAGATAATGGCCAAAGGCTCCTCAATGACATTTGCCAACTCCCTCAGTACCCTGGGATGCATTAAGTCCGGACCCATGGATTTGTGTACGTTTAGCTTTTCTAAATAGTTCCTAACCTGTTCTTTACCCACCACGGGCTGTCCATCTTCATCCCATCTTGTGTCACTTAGTGCAGAAGTCCAGGAGCCGACCTTGTCCGTGAATACAGAGGCAAAGAAAGCATTGAGTACTTCAGCTTTCCCCACATCATCTGTCACTAGGGTACCTCCTTCATCCATTAGGGGTCGCACACCCTCTCTGATCACCTTCTTGTTAACATGCCTGTAGAAACCTCTCGTTATCCTTCACATCCTTTGCCAGTCGCAGTTCCATTTGCGCTTTCGCCTTCCTGATAACCTCAGGGTCCCCGTCAGTCCATAGGTCCTCTAGCTCGGGCAGGACCTTAGGGTCTCCGGGTGTCCACAGGCCTCGGGGCTTAAGCAGGACCTCGGTCTCAGGCAGAACCTCAAGTTCACCAGGCACCAACAAAGCCCAAGGTTCCTCTAAGTCAGAGGGTAGCTCTGCTGGCTGGCTGGCTTGCCCAGGCCTCAACAGCTCTGGCAGTGCTGGCTGCGTGGAAAGCAACTGTGGACGGCCCCAGCCAAGCCGCAGCCTCCAAGTCAGGGAGCTTGGGACAGACCTCTGTCTCCCTCAGGGTATGTCTACACTACCCTGCTAGTTCGAACTAGCGGGGTAATGTAGGCATACCACACTTGCAAATGAAGCCCGGGATTTGAATTTCCCGGGCTTCATTTGCATAAGCGGGGCGCCGCCATTTTTAAATCCCCGCTTGTTCGAACCCCGTGCAGTGCGGCTACACGGGGCATGAACTAGGGTACGTCTACACTACAGCGCTAATTCGAACTAACTTAATTAGTTAATTCGAACTAAGCTAATTCGAACTAACGCGTCTAGAACTAAAAACTAGTTCGAATTAGCGTTTTGCTAATTCGAACTAGCATGTCCACATTAAGTGGACCCTGAACCGGGCTTAAGGATGGCCGGAAGCAGTGCCGGCAGGGCATCAGAGGAGGACTTAGAGCGTGGACATGCTGTCTCGGGCTAGCCGAGGGCTGCGCTTAAAGGGTCCCGACCCCCACCCCGGAAAAACAGTTCTCAGGGGTGCCCTGCTTGCAAAGCAGTCCTGGCTTGGAGTGCCCTGAGTACCCACACTGGGCACATCACACCACTCGGCCATCAGCCCGGCTGCACTTGCCGCAGGCTGCCATCTGGGGAGACGGGGCAATTGGGGGGCTGCAGGAGAGCTTCCACACCCAGAAGCCCACAGAGCCAGCCCAGTCCTCCCCATCGGGGGCTCGTACCCCATTCCTCCCTCACCTCCTTCCACTTACCCTTCCCTAGCCCCTTTCCTTGATGTACAAAATAAAGGACAATTGTGTTCAAAAATGGAATCTGTCTTTATTGACCAAAACTGGGGGAGACTGGGAAAAGGAGGTGGGAGAGAGGAAGAGAGAGGCTGGGAGAGGGGAGGGCAACTACAATGATCAGGGGTTGGGAACAGGTCCCATATGAAGAGAGGCTAAAGAGACTGGGACTTTTCAGCTTAGAAAAGAGGAGACGGAGGGGGGACAGGATAGAGGTCTCTAAAAGCATGAGTGGGGTGGAGAGGGTGCATACAGAAAAGTTCTTCATTAGTTCCCATAAAGAAGGACTAGAGGACACCAAAGGAAAGGAATGGGTAGCAGGCTTCAAACTAGTAACAGAAAGTTGTTCTTCACAAAGCAAAGAGTCAACCTGTGGAACTCCTTGCTGCAGGAGGCTGTGAAGGCTAGAACTAGAACAGAGTTTAAAGGGACGTGAGATCAAGTCATGGAGGTTGGGTCCATGGAGTGGTTTTAGCCAGGGGGTAGGAGTGGTGTCCCTGTCTTCGGTCCATCCCCTCCAGGGTCCCTAGGGTTGGCTGCTGTCGGCAGACAGGCTACTGGGCTAGATGGACCTTTGGTCTGACCCAGTACGGCCATTGTAAGCTCAGGGCTCAGGGTCGGGGGGTCTCAGTGGACCCCCTTGATTTTCATGCACACCTGCTCCTGGGTGGCCAGGCTGGCAGCTCTCCTGCCCTAGACGGCCACTTTCCTGTGCCTAGTGCGGAGATCATGGACGAGGTCCACGATGTCCGCACTAGCCCAGGCGGGTGCCCGCCTCTTGCGGTCCCGGGCAAGCTCCCAGGAGCCGCCAGCCTGGTCCCGGGAAGAGGGGGAGGGCTGGGGGGCATCGGGTGGGTGGCTCGATCCGTGCCAGGTGCAGGGTCTGCTGGCTGGGTGCTGGCAGGCTTGCACCTAGCACGGGCACCGTAGCCAGCCCGTGCCCCTTTAAGGGGTCCGGGGCCGGGAGGGGGGCAGTAGAGTTTCCCTGGTGTTGGCCAGAGTGGCCACCAGGGAAACCTGGGGAGGGCTAGCCTCCCACTAGTTCGAATTAAGGGGCTACACAGCCCTTAATTCGAACTAGTAAGTTCGAACTAGGCTTAATCCTCATGGAATGAGGTTTACCTAGTTCGAACTAAGCGCTCCGTTAGTTCGAATTAAGTTCGAACTAATGGAGCACTAGTGTAGCGCCTATGAAAGTTAGTTCGAACTAACGTTCGTTAGTTCGAACTAACTTTGTAGTGTAGACATACCCCTAGGTAGTTCGAACTAGGCTTCCTTGTTCGAACTACCTAGTTCGTGCCCCGTGTAGCCGCACTGCACGGGGTTCGAACGAGCGGGGATTTAAAAATGGCGGAGCCCCGCTTATGCAAATGAAGCCCGGGAAATTCAAATCCCGGGCTTCATTTGCAAGTGCGGTATGCCTGCATTATCCCGCTAGTTCGAACTAGCGGGGTAGTGTAGACATACCCTCAGAGATTAGGCCCTACCTGAGCTCTCAGCCAGGCTTTTTATAGTCCTAGCCCGGCCCCTTGCCTTCCGGTCAGGTGACTGGGTGGGGCTATACTGCACCCAAAATGGCTTCCAGAGGGGTATTTTCTCCTTTCCGGTAGTGAATGCCTCTTCCCCTGCTCCACTCGAGAGAAGGAGGAGAGGGAGCAAGGTGCAGGGGCTGCTCTCTTCCTTCTCCCCCCATCCCTGGTCTTGGTCCTGCTGCCTACACCAGCCGGAGCCCTTCCCCACCCTACTGAGCCACCACCCACCGCCTGCTGAGACCCCAACACTGCTGGGATGCTCCCCCCCGGACGCCGCTGCCGCCGCTGCTGCTACCTACCACCGCCACCAGCTGTTCCTGTTGCCTGAGGGGGGAGGGGGGCCCTGCCGGCTGCCCCCCCTCCACTCCAGAGAAGGAGGACCACCCCACCAGCACCCACCACCTGGAGGCCTTCCCCTGCTGCCTACCCGCTGCTCCTGCGTCCCGCCGAGGGGGAGAAGAGGAGATCACCACCATCAAGAACTGTCGAGGGGGTTTGTTTAAAAGACTGAGCTTTCTTCATCTGCTCCAGGGGTGGTGGTGAACTGAGTTGTTAAAAGGTGGGCTGGGGGAGAGGCTCAGAGCCCTCCCCCTAGTCCAATTGCCCCCCCCCGCTGCCACCACCCCCAACGCTCCCTCCACCGCCCCTCACCACCCGGACTGTTTCTTCTCCCCCTGGCAGGGATTGCTGCCCCGCCCTCCACCTGGGACTCTGCTGCAGCGGTGGGTGAGGTCGAGCCCCCACAGCGCTCGAGGGTGTGCTCCCTCCCCACCCCCTTGGACTTGGCCCCCCTCCTTCAGCTACATTTCTGTCCCTGCCCCCTCGGTTCCCATTCGGGAGGAGCCACAGCCCGGTGGCACAAACAAGGGGGACCCTTCCCTAGACCCTGCCCCAGTCTCTGGTTCCCTTCCCTGTCCCGTTCCTTCCCTCACCCATGCACGTGCCCTTGGACCAGACCCTACCCTTTAGGAACCCATTTCCAGCCCCGAATCCTCCCCTGTCCCTGATCCCTCTCCTATTATCACTGCCCCCTCTTTTCCCACCCCCACCCCACCGTCCGGCCGTGAGCCCGCCCCCCCTTCCACGCCTACCGTGCTGCCTGTCCCACCCGCACTGTCCCGCCCGCATTGTCCTCCCAAACCACCATTATTGCCACCCCCATGGGGGCCGTCTCGTTCCCACTGTGAGTGGCCCCCAGAGGGTGGTATTTGTGTCCCCGGTCCCTAGTGTTTTAGGGGCTGCCTTGTTCCCTCCGCCGCACTTTCCCTCGCCGGGGTTGGGGGCGGGCAGTGCGGCGCCGTCGTTCTCGGCGCCGCGCCGGGGCTCGGACCCCGGTTTGCCCACCTCTGTGGCCCGCGAGGTCCTTCAGGGGGCCCAGACGGAGGAACCGTCCAGTGCCCCCTCGGCGCTGGGGCCCGAGCTCCGCCAATTCCTCACGGATACGCGTGGGGCTAAGGGAAAGGTGGAGCTCGCCCTTCAGCACTGGGGGGACTTCCGTTCCATCTTGTGGGCCACAAGGGCCCTCTTGCAGGAGGGGAGAGGGACCAAGGGGCGGGACATCGTGGCCTGCCGACGGACACGCAAATTCCATGACGCTCTCCTCGCCTTCGGGTCGGGGAGCGGTCTGTTGCGGGGCCTGCGGGAGGCCGACGATTACCCTGCCCGTGAGGATCCACCCCAGCCCTCATCATGAATTACACCACCATTGCGACATTAAACGCCCGGGGCTGTAGAGCAGGTCTCCGCAGGAGCCGGGTGCTCTCCTTCCTTCGGGAGGGGGGGCACTCGGTGGTTTTCCTGCAGGAGACCCACACGACTCCAGCCATCGAGGCTGGCTGGCGGCTGGAGTGGGGGGACGGGGTGTACTTTAGTCACCTCAGCGTTCGCTCGGCCAGGGTAGCCAGCCTGTTCTCCCCTGCCCTACGGCCCGAGGTGCTGGGGACCGCCGAGGTTGTCCCGGGCTGCCTGCTGCACGTCCAGGCCCGTGTAGAGGGGCTGACGTTGAACTTGGTCAACGTCTATGCCCCGAACGCGGGCCCGGACCAGGTCACCTTTTATCGGCAGGCGGCCACCTTCCTCGGCACTCTGGATCCTCGCGAGTGTCTGGTCCTGGGCGGGGTCTTGAACACCACCCTCGATGACCAGGACCGTGTAGAACTCGCAAACTGCCAGGCCGCAGCAGACGTCCTCAGGGAGATCGTGGACAACCACACCCTGGTGGATGTCTGGCGAGACCACCACCCGGACGACAATACCACCTTCACCTACGTCATGGTGGAGGACGGTCGGTCGAGCCACTCCCGGTTGGATCGCATCTACCTTTCCCGTTTACATCTGGCGCGGGCCCACTCCTCCGGCATTCGGCCGGCCCCGTTCACGGACCACCATTTGGTGGCCGTGAAAACCTCTCTGACTTCGGAGAGGCTGGGGCCGGCCTATTGGCACTTTAACAATAGCCTGCTGGAGGACGTGGGCTTCGTGGCGTCCTTCTGGGAATTCTGGCAGGCCTGGCGGGGGCAGCGGCCCGCCTTTCCCTCAGCGCGGCGATGGTGGGATGTGGGGAAGGTGCACGCCCGGCTCTTCTGCCGCGACTACTCCCGGGGCGCCAGCCGGCGGAGGGATGCGGCGATAGAGCAGCTGGAACGGGAAGTCTTGAAGCTTGGGAGACGCCTGGCGTCCGCCCCCAAGGATCCACCCCTCCGCGAGGCGTACCGGGAGAAGCGGGAGGAGCTTCGGGCCCCGGAAGATCACAGGGCCCGGGGCGCCTTCGTTCGATCTCGCATCCACCTCCTTCGGGAGATGGATCGTGGCTCCCGCTTCTTCTACGCCCTGGAGAAAAGGAGGGGGGTGAAAAAGCACGTCACCTGCCTTTTGGCGGAGGACGGCACCCCCCTCACAGATCCGGCGGAGATGAGTGGAAGGGCCAGGGCCTTCTACGCCAGTTTGTTCTCCCCGGATCCGACTGAAGCCGACACCTGCAGGGCGCTCTGGACCGAGTTCTCGGAAGCCCTCCGTCTCATGCCCAACAATAAAACCCTGGGCATGGACGGGCTGACCGTGGAGTTTTACCGCGTGTTCTGGGACGTCCTCGGCCCAGACCTCGTCACCGTCTGGGCCGAGTCCTTGGAGAGCAGGGTCCTCCCTCTGTCGTGCAGGCGAGCAGTGCTCGCCTTGCTACCAAAGAAGGGGGACCTCCGCGACCTTCGGAATTGGCGTCCCGTCTGGCTCCTCAGCACGGACTACAAGGTCGTAGCAAAAGCCATCTCGCTGCGACTGCGGTCCGTGCTGGCGGACGTGATCCATCCCAACCAGACCTACACCGTCCCGGGCCGTAGCATTTTTGATAATCTGTATTTGGTCTGGGATCTCTTGGAGCTCGGGTGTAGGGACGGCTTGTCGTTCGCCCTCCTGTCCTTACATCAGGAGAAGGCATTCGACCAGATGGATCACGGGTATCTCCTGGGCACCCTGCAGGCCTTTGGCTTCGGGCCCTGTTTTGTGGGTTTTCTCCGGGTGCTGTACGCCCTCGCGGAGTGTTTGGTCAGGCTCAACTGGACCCTGACCGAGCCGGTCAGTTTCGGGCGGGGGGTACGTCAGGGGTGTCCGCTGTCGGGCCAGTTGTACGCTCTGGCGATCGAGCCCTTCCTCTGTCTCCTCTGTAGGAGGTTGACAGGGTTGGTGCTTCGGGAGCCGGAGCTGCAGCTGGTCCTGTCGGCGTACGCTGATGACGTGCTCCTTGTGGTCCAGGACCCGGGCGACCTGGTGCGGGTGGAGGCTTGCCAAGCCGTCTACTCGGCAGCCTCCTCCGCCCGGGTCAACTGGGTCAAGAGCTCTGGCCTGATGGTCGGGGACGGGTGGTGGGCCGGCTCCCTCCCACCCGTGCTTCAGGCCATCAGGTGGAGCGCGGGTCCGCTGCTCTATCTGGGCGTCTATTTATCCGCCACGCATCCCTCTCCGCCGGAGAACTGGCAGGGTTTGGAGGCCAGGGTGGCTGGGCGGCTGCGGAGATGGACGGGACTGCTCCGGTGTCTCCCCCTTCGAGGGAGAGCGCTGGTGCTAAATCAGCTGGTCCTGTCCATGCTCTGGCACCGGCTCAACACCCTGCGCCCGGCCCCGGAGGTCCTGGCCAAGCTCCAGAAGACAGCTCTGGAGTTCTTTTCGCCAGGACTGCACTGGGTCTCTGCAGGAGTCCTGTCTCTCCCCCTGGAGGAGGGGGGCCAGGGCCTGGTCTGTGTCCGCAGCCAGGTCCGGACCTTCCGCCTCCAGGCCCTGCAGAGACTCCTCTTTAGTGCAGGTAGTCCGGCATGGAGCATCTTGGGGTGCGCCTTCCTCCGCCGCCTTCGAGGGCTCCGATACGACCGGCAGCTCTTTTTTATCCACCCGAGGGGCCTTCCGCGAGACCTCTCAGAGCTGCTGGAATTCTACCAGGACCTCCTCCGGACCTGGAAGCTCTTTTCGGCAACCAGGTCCGTTTTGGCCACCGAGGGAGCAGACCTCCTCACGGAGCCCCTGCTCCACAATCCAGCCTTGCGCGTGGTGGTGGAGTCTCCCTCGGTGCGCCGGAGACTGATCCTGGCAGAAACCACCAAGGTCGGAGACCTCCTGGACTACGACGGGGGGACTGGGTGGATCCCCAAGCGCTCGCTCGGCGCATGGAGCTTTCCACCCTCTGGACCCCCTTGCGCCTACTCCAGGAGGTGGAGGCGGTTTTGTCGCGGCCTGCTCTCAGCCTCCTACAGAGAGCCCTGCGAGAGGGGCCGCCCCGCCCCTCCCTTCCTGCAAAGCCTCCATCCCTTTTTATTGGGCCCCTGTTCCGCGGGCCCCCCCCGGTCTCCCCACCCCTGGACTCCCAGCCGGCTACAAAATCTGCAGCCGGTCTGTTTTCGGACCGCGCCTAGGGAACAGCTGTACACGCTCGTGCTCCACGCTCTGCATTTCCCCACCCTCGTGTCCCGCCCCGATTCCAAGTGGCGGGACTATTTAAGATTCGTCGAGGGTGGGAGACCCCGATGGGCCAGTGTGTACTCCACTCTAATTCTACGGCTCATCGGCGATGTTAACTGGAGGCTCGTTCACGAGGCCGTGAGCATGGGCGTGTACTTGTCGCGGTTCACCCCCATCCCAGAAACCTGCCCCTTTTGCGGCATGAGGGAAAACCTGGCGCACGCCTACCTCGAGTGCGCCAGGTTGCAGCCCCTATTCCGGCTCCTCCAGAACCTCTTATTGAGGTTCTGGCTGCACTTTTCCCCTCACCTTTTCATTTATGCGCACCCAATCCGTGGCCCCACAAAGTCGCGAGACCTCCTCGTCAACCTACTCCTGGCTCTAGCAAAGGCTGCCGTCTATGGGTATGTCTACGCTACCCCCCCTAGTTCGAACTAGGGGGGGTAATGTAGTCATACGGAGTTGCAAATGAAGCCCGGGATTTGAATTTCCCTGATGTCAGAAATGCTATGTCTTTACATAATTATAAATCTTTATTACTTTAAAGAAAATATCCTCATCTCAAATTATCCCTTGGTCTTTCAATTATTCCCCTCATTTTGGCCTTTGAAATTAACATCAAGTGTCACATTAAACCTATTAGGGTATGTCTACACTACAAAGTTAATTCGAATTAACAGACGTTAGTTCGAATTAACTTTGATAGGCGCTACACATGCAAACCGCTAGTTCGAACCCTCATTCTACGAGGACTAACGCCTAGTTCGAATTAAGTAGTTCGAATTAAGGACTGTGTAGCCACTTAATTCGAACTAGTGGGAGGCTAGCCCTTCCCAGCTTGCCCTGGTGGCCACTCTGGACAACACCAGGGAAACTCTTCTGCCCCCCTCCCAGCCCCGGAGCCCTTAAAGGGCCACAGTCTGGCTACAGTGTTTGTGCCAGTTGCAAGTCTGCCAGCACCCAGCCAGCAGACCCTGCACCTGGCACGCCATGAGCCGGCCACCCGCTGCCACCCAGCCCTCCCCCTCTTCCCGGGACCAGGCTGGCGGCTCCCAGGAGCCTGCCCAGGGCCGCAAGAGGTGGGCACCCGCCTGGTCAGGTGCGGAGATCGTGGACCTCATCGAGGTTTGGGGGGAAGCCTCCAATGTCCACGATCTCCGCACTAGCCAGAGGAACGCAGCCGTGTACAGCCGCATGGCTGACAGCCTGGCCGCCAGAGGCCACATGCGGACCTGGGAGCATGTCCGCTGCAAGATCAAGGACCTGCGGCAGGCCTACTCCCGGGCCTGCCAGCCAGGGGCCGACCCCGAGGCCTTCCCCCACTTTGAGGCCCTGGACCGCATCCTGGGGGCTCATGCCGTCCATGCCCCCCGGGTGGTGATCGACCCCGGGGCAGAGGGACCCGTCCCGTACTCCGAGGAGGAGGAGCAGGAGGACGCCGAGAGCCAGGAGCCTGCAGAGAGCCTGCCCAGGACCCCCGAGGCACCCCACAGAGCACATCACCTGTGTTGTCCGAGGCCGGGGAGGGCTCCACATGTGAGTACCATCATGCTCCCCTTATGTGTACGGGGGGTTGGGGGCAGAGGGAGCCCAGGGACTGTGCGCCTGGGCCTTGCCTACCATGGAGCAGCAGCTGGGTGTCATGCAGGGGCCCTGGCCTTGCAGAGGGGGGCTGGGTTTCACCCACCTTGTCCCCAGGGAGAACTGACCGCTGCTCTTGTTTCACCACAGCCGCAGCACCTGGGACTGCAGGGCACACCACCCCGCCTGCAACAGCCACCAGCACCCGGGCCAGCAGGCATGCCAGGAACGAGGAGTACCATCAGCGGCGGCACCTGCGGTTCCTGGATCACCAGCTCCGCACCCAGGACCACTGGGTCCGGGAGGACCTACGGCTGTGGCAGCAGAGTGTGGAGGTGCTGGAGGAGCAGGGCCGTGCCCTCAAAGGCCACCTCCAGACCCTAGTGGACAGGTTCCTGCCTCCTCCTGCACTGACCCCTGCAGCCGTCCCAGCTGTCGCTCCTCCTCCCACCCCTCCTCCTCCTCCCACTTCCTCTGCACACACCGTCCCTCCTGCCCCACCCTCCACACCCGCTCCCCCCCCCCGACGCCCCTGCACTCGCAGTGCTGCGAGACGGGAGAGCTAGCAGGACCCCCAAGCCTGAGCTTTCCCTTCCCTTCCTCCACTTCCACCCTTTTCCAGCTCCCTCCTCCCAGGTTTCCCATCCCCTCTCCCACCCTCACTCCTCCCTGCCCCTGCCCCAGTTATGTAAAATAAAAAGAGATTTTGGTTGTAAAAACGGGTGTCTTTATTTGACATTATGAAGGGGGCTTAGGGAGAGGAAAGGGGAAGGGGGGTAGGGTGGAAGAAGGTCCCAGTGAGGAATGCAGGGAGAGTTCAGTCCTCCTCCTCCACCTGGAAGCTCTCCCGCAGGGCTTCCCAGATCCGGACGGCCCCCTGCAGGGCTTCCCAGACGGCGGCAGTGCGGGGCTGAGCGTAGTGGCCAGCCATGCGCTCAGCCTCAGCCATCCAGGCTGGCAGGAAAGCCTCCCCCTTCCTCTTGCACAAATTGTGCAGCACGCAACATGCTGCCACCACGGGAGGGATATTGTGCTCGGCAAGGTCGAGGTGGGCGAGGAGGCACCTAAATCTGGCTTTCAGTCGGCCGAATGCCCCCTCGATCACGATGCGGGCCCTGGTGAGCCTGGCATTAAAGGCCTGGCAGGAGGGGTTGAGGTGCCCCGTGTACGGCTTCATGAGCCAGGGCTGTAGGGGGTAGGCCGCATCCTCCACCAGGCACACGGGCATGTCCACTTCCCCGACCCTGACGGGGTGGTCGGGGAAGAAGGTCCCGGCCTGCAGCCTCTGGCACACAGAGGAGTTCCGGTACACCCGTGTGTCGTGTGCCTTGCCAGACCAGCCCACATTAATGTCCGTGAAATGGCCTCGGTGGTCACACAGGGCCTGCAGAAGGACAGAGAAGTACCCCTTTCGGTTGACATACGGGGAGGCCTGGTGTTCCGGGGCACGGATGGGGATGTGCGTCCTGTCGATGGCCCTCCCGCAGTTGGGGAAGCCGAGGGCGCCAAATCCCCGGATGACAGGGTCCGGGTCGGCGAGGCAGACCACCCTGCGGAGCAGCACCCGGTTGATGGCCTTGACCACCTGCAGAGAGACATAGCAAACCGCGAATCACTGGGGCGCCCGGGTGGCTGGGAGTGTTCGTGCCCTGGCACTGGCCCGCCCCCCACTCCCGGAAGCAACCCCCCGGGTGGCGTGTAGTACAGCCGGGACAGACCGAACCCTCCGGTGCGGGGCTCTTTGGCCTCCTCCCCCCCCCATTTTCCCTGGGGCGGCCCATCCCCTCCTTGCAGCCCCCGGCCCAGTGGCCGGTGAATGCCATACCTGCATGAGCACTGCTCCGACGGTGGATCTCCCCACGCCGAACTGGTTCCCGATGGATCGGTAGCTGTCCGGCGTGGAGAGCTTCCAGAGGGCGATGGCCACATGCTTCTGGAGGGGGATGGCAGGCCTCATGCGAGTGTCCCGTCACCGCAGAGCAGGGGCGAGCCACTCACAGAGCTCCAGGAAGGTGTCCCTCTTCATCCTGAAGTTCTGGATCCACTGTCTGTCTCCCCAGTGCTCCAGGACGATGTGGTCCCACCAGTCACTGCTGGTGTCCAGACACCAGATGCGGCGGGGCACGCTGGCGTCCGGGCGCTGCTGCGGCTCCTCCATGGCCCCCGGGGACGCCAGGCGGAGAGGTAGGGGGCTGACGTGCACCAGGCAGCCTCCAGCCATTGCTGGCAGACTTGCAGGAGCAAGTCCAAAACTGCACCAGAAAGTCCAGGGCGAGCTCTGGCTCCATGTTGCCAACTGCGGCGGTGTCCCCAAAGGGAACCACCGACACAGGCACAGAGAAAAACGCTTTGCTGTCCCTCGGCGAGGTAGGTAAGCAAGCGAAAAAGCTGAGAACCGGCTGTCCAGGGGGGTCCCTTTAAGCACGAGCCTCAGAGATAGCCTCAGACAGCAGCCACACAAAGCAACTACTGACCTGATGCCCTGCCAGAACCGGTTTCAGCTGCCCTTACGTGCGCCCCAGCGTCCAATCAGTGTGGACACGCTAGTTCGAATTAGAAAAACACTAATTTGAACTAGTTTTTAAGTCTAGCTGTGCTAATTCGAATTAGCTTCGAATTAAGTTAGTTTGAATTAGCGCTGTAGTGTAGACATACCCTTAGTGAGCTGAGCAAAGATGCTATAATCTATTAGAATAAACATTTTCACAGAAGTAATAAAAGGGAGTAGACAAGATAAAAATAATCTTAGTACAAGGAGCATATTGACTTACCCACAGAGATCTATGATTGGATATGTGGGTATGTCTACACTACCACCCTAGTTCGAACTAGGGTGGCTAATGTAGTCCTTCAAAGTTGCAAATGAAGCCTGGGATTTAGTTCGGATTAGGCTCTCCAATTCGAACTACCGGTACATCTCGTTCCACGAGGAGTAACGGTAGTTCGAATTAGAGAGCCTAATTCGAACTACCTACTCCATGCCGCGTGTAGCCGCAGGCACGGAGTCCGCACTAATGGGGATTTAAAAATGGCGGCGCCCGGCAAGATGCAAATGAAGCCCGGGATATTTAAATCCTGGGCTTCATTTGCAACTTCGAATGACTACATTAACCACCCTAGTTCGAACTACGGTGGTAGTGTAGACATACCCTGTGGTTATGTTACTTACTTTGCTCCCTGTGTTAATTTAACTTTTCCAAAAGTCTTGCAGCGATGGGTGTGGATCTTAAACATACAGCAGTACATCACTGCTATGCCCTTTATTCTGATCGCTTTGCCAATATAATACAGGCTTGTATATGGGAAAGTTTGACTTTGAAAAATAAAAGTCCATACAAGGAGAAATGATACACACAGAGGGAGAAGTGTTTAGATTAAAATCCTTACATGCCTAAACGTTGTGTATGGTATTGTTGTTTTTAAAGCTATTGTTGTACTTTGTCATTTCCCTATGAAGATCTGCATCATTTTACACCAATGCAAATACAATTTTAAAATGTTACTAGGGGGCAGTGCCCCCTGTTTGCTACTCTTGCCAATTGCCCTCTGCGGGCAGGCAGCTCCAGCTCTCCCCTGGCTGCCAGGGAGGGCCAGGCTGAGGCATGGCAGCTCTGGCCTGCCCTGGCTTTCTCCCCCTGGCCGCTGGACCGCCAGGGCAGCTCCAGCTCTACCTGGCCCCAGCTGCCAGGGCGTTGGGCCAAAGCCATGCCAGGCCCAGCTCTCCTCTGTCCTCAGCTGCTGGGGAGGGTCCGAGGCCACCCTGACTTTTCCCTTCTCTCTTCTCCTTCTCCCCCCCCCCAAGGCCGAAGCCACCCAGGTCCTTGCCCCCCCCCCCTTTGCCCCCCCCCCAGGCATTGGGGTTGGGGGAGGAGGACTAGTTATGCCTCTGACTACAAAGGGGTCAAGGTTTTCAGGGTTACTGGGCCATCTCTTTGTCAGAAATTCCTGTAGCTTTTGTTGATTGGACATGCTAAACAAGCAGCTTGGAATTGCTCTCTTGTAACTGCATTAAGAGTGCTTGTAATAAGCGCAACGACTTCATCCTCATCCTCCAGTGGACCATCTGGTGAAGACAAAGGCAGGTGAGAAAGGCAATCAGCTATCACATCTTGGTTTCCAGGCTTATATTCCAGTTCATAATTGAAAGAGTAGTCTTGCAGACCATCTAGCAATAAGATTTCCTGCTCTTCCCACTCCTTTTCTGGTTAGCAATGTTGTCAAAGGGCTGTGGTCTGTGTGCAACTTGAATGTGCAGCCCCACAGGTAAGTTCTCCGTTTTTCAGTACTCCAGACACAGGCAAGTGCTTCTTTTTCAACTGTAGAATATTTTCTCAGCATCACTCAGTGTCCTTGAAGCAAATGCAACAGTCCTCTCCGTGTTGTCCTCTTAAAGTTGTGTGAGGACAGCCCCAAGTCCATAATCAGAAGCATCAGTAGTCACAATTGTGGGCAATGCAGGACTGTACATAGTCCAGTACTTGCACTATTCAATCAAGTCTTTCACAGTTTCCAAACTAGCTTGTGCATCCGTTGTCCACACCAAGGTTGACCTTCTCTGCAGTAATTCTTATAATGGTTCAATGACAGAAGCATAATTAGGAATGACTTTTGCATACCAGGAGGTTAGACCCAAGAAGGAATGTAAGGTTTGCAAATCTGTTGGAGGAGGAGCCTTTAAAACCTGATCCAGATCATATCCTAGCAATTTCAGTCTAGCCGGTGAAATTGTATGCCCCAGAAAGGAGAGTTCTGTTTGTCTAAATTTGCATTTAGACAAGTTGAGCTTGAGGCCTGCTGTGCTGATGCAGTTTAGTACAGACTGCAGGTTATTGTCATGCTCCTCAGAAGTATTTCCAAACGCAATAATATCCTCCAGATAGCACTGAACTCCATGTTGATTCTTCAGAATCAATGACATCATTTTTTGGAAGGCACTTGGGGCAGATGCAAGACCGTATGGAACACGTTTAAAACGAAATAGTCCCTCATGTGTAATAAATGCTGTGAGGTCTCTGCTATCTTCATGCAACATAACCTGGGGGTATGTGCTCTGCAAATCAAGAGTAGAAAACATCTTTGCTCCACGGAGTTCTGCAAATACTTCTTCTATGTGAGGCAGAGGGTGGCTGGCCCAGGTGTGCTGGACCCCACACTGCTCCCACAAGCACTGGAGCAGGGCGGACATGAAGTTGGACTCCTGGTCCATGAGGACCTCTTTGGGGAGCCTCACCCTGCTGAAAATGGCCAGCAACGTGTCGGCCACAGTGTCTGCCTCGATAGAGGACAGAGCCACAGCCTCCGGGTAGCGAAATCCACCAGTACCAGGATCTATTTCTTCCCCATACAGGTTGCTCTGCTGAGGGGCCCCACTATATCTATCACCACCTCCTCAAAAGGCTCCTCTCTGATGAGCAGGGGCCTTAAAGCTGTTTTACGCTTATCCTGGGATTTCCCCACCCTCCGGCAGGAGTCTCAGGACCTGCAATACTGGTGAACAGCATCAAAGACCCTGGGCCAGTAAAAGTTCTGTAGCAGCCCCTGCCTGGTGCAATGGACTCCTTGGTGCCCCAAGAAGGGGATATTGTGGGCCAGGTACAGCAGCCTGTGGCAGTACCTCTGGGGCACCACCAGCTGCCTCCTCACCTCCCAGGATTGTTTGCCCTGGGCTGGTCCATTCCCAGTACAGGAATCCTTCTCCCACAGGAACCTCTCCCTGCGGTCCTCCCACAGGGACCTGGCACTGCCCTGGCCAGCCAGGGCCATCAGCTTCTCCAAGGAGGGGGTCCCTGTGCAGCTCCAGCTGCAATTCCACTACTGGGCTGGTGGGTATGGCCCCGAAGGGTTGTGCCTCAGTTTCCCTACCCTGGGCTGGAGGCTCCAGGTTGTCACAGTCTAGCACTACCCCCGGTGCTTCCCTTCTCTGCCTACCCCACCCCCCAAAAAATGAGGAAGAATGGCTCTTGCACAAGAGAGGGTATTTCCGCAAAAAGGAGCCTCTTGCACAAAAGCAGCTGCTAATTAATTATGCAAATGAAGAGTGGCGATATTCCACTCTGCGCTTCATTTGCATAAGCTTTTGCGGAAGACGGCTACAGTGTAGACGTAGCCTGTTTGTTAAAATCAAATCAAGAACAGCTTCCCCTCAGTAGCTTTCTCAACCTTCTGAAATAAAAAGTTGCCTTCAATGCAGTCCAAGAACTTATTGGATAGTCTGTGCCCTGCTGTGTTAGTTTCCCAACATATATCTGGATAGTTGAAGTCCCCCATCACCACCAAATCCTGCGATTTGGATGATTTTGTTAGTCGACTACTCCTTAACATCCCTACTACAGGCCACCTACCCAGGTAGAAAGAGGTGGATGAGGCTTTTTTTTAAAAAAACTATCTGATAAGCAAATGCTTATTGGATAGTGGACAGGATAATTGACTAGGATAGTTGACAGGACTCTGTCTGGTGTGGCCGCTTTGAAACACCGCCGCAGCGTTTCAAAGAGGCAGCGCCACGTGGAGCCCAGAGTCAGCTGGGGAGTCCCCAGCTGATCCCGGGCTCCAAGTGGTGCTGCTGCTTCAAAATGCCAGGTGGAGCCCGGGATCAGCTGGGACTCCCCAGCTGACCCCGGGCTGCACACGGGTGCCAGTTTTGAAATGCGCTAAAGTGCCCAGTGGGGGCTTTTGTGCATTTCAAAGAAAAAGTGCAGCATGGAGCCTGGGGCCAGCGTGGAACTCTGAGTTCCCCTCTGACCCCAGGCTCCATGCAGACGCTTCCGCTTTGAAATGTACAAGAACACCAGCGAGGGCTCTTGTGTATTCCAAACTTGCAACACTGTGTGAAGCCCAGGGCCAGTGAGCACTCCTGCTGACTTCGGGCTCCACACAGGTGCATTTCAAAGGTGGAAAGCAGAAGTGCCTATCGACTCATTGATGGAAAGTCCTTCGACTATTTGACTAGTAAATTAATTGCTAGTTAACATCCGTAGTCTGCAGTAGACCCCAGCATGACATCACCCTTGGTTTTTACCCCTTTTAACCTAACCCAGAGACTCTCAATACATCTGTCTCCTACGTTTATCTCCACCGCAGTCCAAGTGTGTACATTTTTAATATACAAGGCAACACCTCCTCCCTTTTTTCCCCCCGCCTATCCTTCCTGAGTAAGCTGTACCCTTCTATACCAATATTCCAATTGCATGTATTATCCCACCAAATCTCTGATACCGATTATGTCATAGTTGTGTTTATTAGTGCTTCAAATTCTTCCTGTTTATTCCCCATACTTCTTGCATTTGTATACAGGCATTTAAGATACTGATTTGATTTTGCCTCCCAGTTCTGCCTTGTCCCACCTTTGTCTGCTATTATAGCCCATTCTCCCTCCTATTTCTGAGCCATATCCCATGTCTCAATGTTTTTCACATAGCTGTGGTCACCTGCCCCCATTGAACCCAGTTTGAAGCCCTCCTCACTAGGGGTATGTCTACACTACACAGTAAATTCAAACTAAGGGATGTTAGTTCGAATTAACTTTGATAGGCGCTACACTAGCGCTCCGCTAGTTCGAACTTAATTCGAACTAGCGGAGCGCTTAGTTCGAACTAGGTAAACCTCATTCTACGAGGACTAAGCCTAGTTCGAACTTACTAGTTCGAATTAAGGGGTGTGTAGCCCCTTAATTCGAACTAGTGGGAGGCTAGCCCTCCCCAGCTTTCCCTGGTGGCCACTCTGGCCAACACCAGGGAAACTCTACTGCCCCCCTCCCGGCCCCGGACCCCTTAAAGGGGCACGGGCTGGCTACGATGCCCGTGCCAGGTACAAGCCTGCCAGCACCCAGCTAGCAGACCCTGCACCTGGCACAGCTCAAGCCAGTCACCCGATGCCCCCCAGGACTCCGCCTCTTCCCGGGACCAGGCTGGTGGCTCCCGGGAGCTTGCCCGGCACCGCAAGAAGCGGGCACCCGCCTGGTCTAGTGCGGACATCGTGGACCTCGTCCACGACCTCCGCACTAGGCACAGAAAAGCGGCCGTCTAGGGCAGGAGAGCTGCCAGTCTGGCCACCCAGGAGCAGGTGTGCATGAAAATCAAGGTGGTCCACTGAGAACCCCGACCCTGAGCCCTGAGCTTACAATGGCCGTACTGGGTCAGACCAAAGGTCCATCTAGCCCAGTAGCCTGTCTGCCGACAGCGGCCAACCTTAGGGACTCTGGAGGGGATGAACTGAAGACAGTGACCAAGCCATTTGTTTCGGGCCATACCTCTCCAGCCTTCCACAAACTTTGGGCAGGGACACCACTCCTACCCCCTGGCTAAGACCACTCCATGGACCCAACCTCCATGACTTGATCTCACTTCCCTTTAAACTCTGTTCTAGTTGTAGCCTTCACAGCCTCCTGCAGCAAGGAGTTCCCCGGGTTGACTCTTTGCTTTGTGAAGAACAACTTTCTGTTACTAGTTTGAAGCCTGCTACCCATTCCTTTCCTTTGGTGTCCTCTAGTCCTTCTATTATGGGAACTAACGAAGAACTTTTCTTGATGCACCCTCTCCACCCCACTCATGCTTTTATAGACCTCTATCCTATCCCCCCCTCAGTCTCCTCTTTTCTAAACTGAAAAGTTCCAGTCTCTTTAGCCTCTCTTCATATGGGACCTCTTCCAAACCTCTCATCATTGTAGTTGCCCTCCCCTCTCCCAGCCTCTCTCTTCCCCTCTCCCACCTCCTTTTCCCAGTCTCCCCCAGTTTTGTTCAATAAAGAGAGATTCTATTTTGACCACACGTTTTCTTTATTTTGTACATCAGGAAGGGGGGCTAGGGAAGGGTAAGTGGAAGGAGGTGAGGGAGGAATGGGGTATGAGCCCCCGATGGGGAGGACTGGGCTGGCTCTGCGGGCTTCTGGGGGTGGAAGCTCTCCTGCAGCCCCCCAATTGCCCCCTCTCCCCAGATGGCAGCCTACGGCAAGTGCGGCCGGTCTGATGGCCGAGTGCTGTGATGTGCCCAGTGTGGGCACTCAGGGCACTCCAAGCCAGGACTGCTTTGCAAGCGGGGCACCCCTGAGAACTGTCTGTCGGGGGGGGGGGGGTTGGGTCCCTTTAAGCACAGCCCTCAGCTAGTCTGAGACAGCAGCTCCACGCTCTAAGTCCTCATCTGATGCTCTGCCGTCACTGCTTCCGGCCATCCTTAACCCCGGTTCAGGGTCCACTCTATGTGGACATGCTAGTTCGAATTAGCAAAACGCTAATTCGAACTAGTTTTTTAGTCTGGATGCGTTAGTTAATTCGAACTAAGCTAATTCGAACTAACTAACTGAGGGTATGTCTACACTACCCCCCTAGTTCGAACTAGGGGGGTAATGTATGCATACCGAACTTGCTAATGAAGCCCGGGATTTGAATTTCCCGGGCTTCATTAGCCTAAAGCCGGCGCCGCCATTTTAAAAAGCCGGCTAGTGCGAACCCCGTGCCGCGTGTAGCCGCGCGGCACGGGGTTCGCACTAGCCGGCTTTTAAAAATGGCGGCGCCGGCTTTATGCTAATGAAGCCCGGGAAATTCAAATCCCGGGCTTCATTAGCAAGTTCGGTATGCATACATTACCCCCCTAGTTCGAACTAGGGGGGTAGTGTAGACATACCCTAAGTTAGTTCGAATTAGTGCTGTAGTGTAGACATACCCTCGGTTAGCCAGTCTGAATCCAAATACTCTCTTCCCCTTCCTCAAAAAGTGAACCCCAACCCTGCTCTGCAGTCCTTCTTGGAATAGCATCCCGTGGTCAAGGAAGCCAAAACCCTCCTGGCTGTGAAGATGGTGTTGCCATCTGCCTAGGGAGGAGTACTGCTGGTCATAGTGGACCACAAATTAAACATGAAACAGTCACACTGTTGACAACAAAAGCAAACATGATTCTGAAATGCATTAACAGGAGTGTTGTGAGCAAGTCACGAGAAGTCATTCCACGAGGAGTAACGGTAGTTCGAACTAGGAAGCCTAGTTCGAATTACCTAGTTCGTGCCCCGTGTAGCCGCGCGGCACAGGGTTCGAACGAGCGGGGTTTTAAAAATGGCGGAGCCCCGCTTATGCAAATGAAGCCCGGGAAATTCAAATCCCGAGCTTCATTTGCAAGTGCGGTATGCCTACATTACCCTCCTAGTTCGAACTAGGAGGGTAGTGTAGACATACCCTCAATGACCAGGGAGCTTTGCAAACAGCGGCAGCAAACAGGGAGTTTTGAGAGAGAGTTTGGAAGGGGAGTGGGAAGGGGGTGAGGTACACTTGCCATTCTTTAAAACCTTTAAACTGAACTATAATCAAAACTTCCTGATTTAAAATTTAAATAAAACCCCGATCAATAACCTAGGTAGCTGTAGGAGAGAATGCAGGCAGAAGCCCAGCAGCAGAGTGGGGTCTATCTGGTTTATTGCGCTCAGTGTAGCATGTATGATTACCTGCCCAATGGGTTGGGTGGCGAATGTGTGCATTCGGTGCAAGGAGCTCCTGGCCCTCAGAGACCACATACGGGCTTTGGAGGCCAGGGTGGCTGAACTGGAGGAGCTGAGGGAGGCAGAGAGGTATGTTAATGAGGCTTTCCGGGACACTGTAGAATTGTCCCACCTCCGGTCAGACAGCCCCTGTGCTGTGAAGGAGGATGAAAGGCTCAGGGAAGGAGAGCAGTCAATGGGAGCAGAGGGAAACCTTCTCATAGTTGGGCCTCTCCTTCCAGATGATGTTGGGGTATCCTCTCGCACTGAGGTTACCCCTCCGGGGGAGGGAACTCCAGTCATTAGGAAAAGGCAGGTCTGAGTAATGGGAGATTCAATCATTAGAAACGTAGATAGCCAGGTTTGCGATGACTGGGAGAACCTTATGGTGACTTGCCTGCTTGGTGCAAAGGTTGCGGATCTCTCTAGGCATCCAGATAGACTTGTGCTGGGAAGGAGCCGGTGGTCATGGTACATGTAGGTACCAATGACATAGGGAAGGGTAGGAGAGACATCCTGTAGGCCAAATTTAGGCTGCTAGGAAAGAGATTGCCACCATAGAGGTCCTGGATTTCATTCTCAGAAATGCTTCCAGTTCCACGCGCAGGGCCAGGTAGGCAGGGAGAGCTTTAGAGTCTCAATGCGTGGATGACACAATGGTGTAGGGAGGAGGGGTTTAGATTTATAAGGAACTGGGGAAACTTGGGATAGGGGGAGCCTATACAAGAAGGATGGACTCCACCTAAACCAAAGTGGATGCAGACTGCTGGCACTAAACATTAAAAACTGCTCTGCGACCTTTTTAAACTAAGAGATGGGGGGAAAGCCAATTGGTGCAGAGGAGCACATGGAGTAGACAGAGATTTCTCTTAGAGTCTATTGATAGAGATGCTCTAGGTTTTAGTCAGGAGGAGAGGATGGAAGAGGATAAAGTATGGGCCAGAGCAGACGAGAAACATTCACATAAAAAAGAATGACACATCAGAAAAGGGTAGACTAAAAACTTGTCACTGTTTATTTAAGTGCTTGTACACAAATGCTAGAAATCTAAATAATAAGATGGGTGAACTAGAGTACCTCGTGTTAAAGGAGACATCACAGAAACCTGGTGGAATGAGGACAATCAATGGGACACAATCATACTGGGGTACAAAATATATGGTAAGGACAGAACAGGTCGTGGGCGGGGGGGGCAGTGGCACTATATGTGAAAGAAAAATAGAGACTCAAATGAAGTAAAAATCTTAAATAAAATGAATCAACATGTTCCATAGAATCTCTATGGATAGTAATTACATGCTCTAATAAGACTATAACAGTAGGGATATATTATCGACCACCTGACCAGGACAGTAAAAGGTGATTATGAAATGCTAAGGGAGATTAGAGAGCCTATCAAAATAAAAAACACTCACTAATAGTGGGGGATTTCAACTATCCCCATATTGACTGGGTAAATGCAGAGACAAAATTTCTCGACACCTGAAATGACTGCTTCTTGGAGCAGCTGGTACAGGAACCCACAAGGGGAGAGGCAATTCTCGATTTAGTCCTGAGTGGAGTGCAGGATCTGGTCCAAGAGGTAACTATAACAGGACCGCTTGGAAGTAGTGACCATAATATAATAACATTTAACATTCCTGTAGTGGGAATAACACCTCAGCAGCCCAACACTGTGGCATTTAATTTCAGAAAGGGGAACTATCCAAAAAATGAGGAGGTTAGTTAAACAGAAATTAAAAGGTACAGTGACTAAGGTAAAATCTCTGCAAGCTGCATGGACACTTTTCAAAGGCACCATAATAGAGGCCCAACTTAAATGTATACCCCAAATTAAAAAACACAGTAAAGGAACTAAAAAGAGCCACCATGGCTTAACCACCATGTAAAAGAAGCAGAGAGAGATAAAAAGGCATCTTTTAAAAAGTAGAAGTCCAATCCTAGTGAGGAACATAGAAAGGAGCATAAACACTGCCAAATTAAGTCTAAAAATGTAATAAAAAACATTTTATTACCTTTTGAGGTTTTGGCTAGCTGTTCTTCAAACTCCTTTTTGGCTTTTCTTAAGTACATCAGAAGGAGGAAGGCTGCTAAACAGCCAGTGGGGCCCCTGGACGATTGAGATACAAAAGGAGCACTTAAAGATGATAAAGTCATTGCGGAGAAACTAAATGAATTCTTTGCTTCAGTCTTCACGGCTGAGGATGTTGGGGAGATTCCCAAACCTGACCCGTCCCTTGTAGGTGACAAATCTGAGGACTTGTCACAGATTGAAGTGTCATTAGAGGAGGTTTTGGAATTAATTGATAAACTTAACAGTAACAAGTCACCAAGACCAGATGGCACCCACCCAAGAGTTCTGGAAGAACTCAAATGTGAAATTGCGGAACTATTAACTATGGTTTGTAACCTGTCCTTTAAAACAGCTTCTGTACCCAATATTGGAAGATAGCTAACGTACTGCCAATATTTTAAAAGGGCTCTAGAGGCGATCCTGGCAATTACAGACCAGTAAGGCTAACGTCAGTACCGGGCAAATTAGTTGAAACAATAGTAAAGAATAAAATTGTCAGACACATAGAAGAACATAATTTGTTGGGCAAAAGTCAACATGTTTCTGCAAAGGGAAATCATATCTTACTAATCTATTAGGATATGTCTACACTACCACCCTAGTTCGAACTAGGGTGGTAATGTAGTCAACCAGAGTTGCAAATGAACCCCGGGATTTGAATTTCATTTGCATGTTGCCGGGTGCCACCATTTTTAAATGTCCGCTAGTTCGGACTCCGTGCCCCGCGGCTACCCGCGGCACGAACTAGGTAGTTCAGACTAGGCTTCCTATTCCGAACTACCTGTACTCCTCGTTCCATGGCGCCCGGCAACATGCAAATGAAGCCCGGGAAATTCAAATCCCGGGCTTCATTTGCAACTCCGGTTGACTACATTACCACCCTAGTTCGAACTAGGGTGGTAGTGTAGACATATCCTAATAGATTAGTGAGACATGATTTCCCTTTGCAGAAACATGTTGACATACCCAGAGTTCGCAATTCTAAGGAAGGGTAGAAGGGAGAACAGCAAAATAGAGGCAATGGATTTCAGGAAGGTAGATTTTGGTAAACTAAGAGAGCTGGTATGTAAGGTCCCATGGGAAGCAAGACTAAGGGTACGTCTACACTACAACGTTCATTCGAACTAACTTAGTTCGAATTAGTTAATTCGAACTAAGCTAATTCGAACTAACGGATCTAGACTAAAAAACTAGTTTGAATTAGCGTTTTGCTAATTCGAACTAGCATGTCCACACATAGTGGACCCTGAACTGGGCTTAAGGATGGCCGGAAGCAGTGCCGGCAGGGCATCAGAGGAGGACTTAGAGCGTGGAGATGCTGCCTCAGGCTAGCCCAGGGCTGCGCTTAAAGGGACCCGACCCCCACCCTGGACAGACAGTTCTCAGGGGTGCCCCGCTTGCAAAGCAGTCCTGGTTTGGATTGCCCGGAGTACCCACACTGGGCACATCACACCACTCGGCCATCAGCCCGGATGCACGTGCCGCAGGCTGCCATCTGGGGAGAGGGGGCAATTGGGGGGCTGCAGGAGAGCTTCCACCCCCAGAAGCCTGCAGAGCCAGCCCAGTCCTCCCCATCAGGGGCTCGTGCCCCAGTCCTCCCTCACCTCCTTCCACTTACCCTTCCATAGCCCCTCTTCTTGATGTACAAAATAAAGGACACGTGTGTTCAAAAATAGAAACTCTGTTTATTTAACAAAACTCGGGGAAACTGGGAAAAGGAGGTGGGAGAGGGGAAGAGAGAGGGGAGGGGGAAAACTGGGAGGAGGGAGCTGAAAGGGGGAAGCAAGGGAAAGGAGGGGGTGGGGAAACTGAAGGATCAGGGGTGGGGGTCTCGCCGGGTCAACCGCCTCCCAGCACAGCGAGGGAGGGGGCCTCGGCGTCCCCGGGGGGATGGGGTGGAGGGTGCGGAGGGTGAGGTGGGGGGTGTGGTCATTGACGAAGAGGTTGTGGGGGTTGAGGAGGAAGAGGTGGGAGGAGGGGCAGGAGTGGGAGGAGGGGCAGCAGTTGGGGGGGCAGCAGGCGCAGGACCAGCACGGGGCACCATGCTCTGCAGCAGGAGCTGCAGGTTGGTGCTCAGCCCTCGGAGCTCAGCCAGCTGCTCGTGGCGGACCTGCAGGTCTTCCCTCATCCAGGCCTGTAGTGTGCGGTGCACGGCTCGCAGGGCCCCCAGGTGCTGGTCCCAGTACTCCTGCCGCGTGGTGGTGGTCTGGAGCAGGCCGCGGGTGCAGGAGCATGTCCCGGGCAGGGTGGTTCGCCCTGCACAAGCAGCTGGTGCAGCTGTAGAGAAAGAAGAGAAGTGGTCAGTTCTCCCTGGGGACGCAGAGGATGATGCCCAGCCCCCTCCCCAACTCCGCAACGTGAGGGTGACCATGTCCTGCACCGTCACAGCCGCTGTGCTTGTACAGAGGCCATGGTCAGGATGTCTGGCTCTCCCCGGGACTGGGAGCTGCCCCAAGACCGCACCCATGTCCCTGTGCCACGTATAGTGTGGCCGCGGCGGTGGGGGGGAAGGGGAGATGTCCCCTGCCTCCGTGTAGAGGGGACATGTGAAGGGAAATCATCCTGCTGGGTCCTGCCCCGGGGTCGGGAGCATGTCACGTCTCTTTGCACAAGCATGTGCCTATTGGGCAATGGCCCCTGGGTGTCACGCAGCTGGAGCCACCTGCCCAAGCGTGGCATGGCATGTGCTCGCACGTGCACAGGTGTCTGCGTGATCCGTGGAAGGCATGGCCCACGCGCGCGGTCTCTGGTCTCCCTCCCACCTCCCCCCCCGAACTACTTAATTCAAACTACTTACCCGGTACGGTCTCCCTGGACGACCCTGCTGGAACTGCTGGCGGTGGCCCTTCTGGTGCGCCCAGGTCAGGGCCCTCTGGTCCCGGCTCGCTGTCCCCCGGGCTGGCACGGACCGCCCTGCCCCCCAAGAGTTGGTGGAGGGCAGCGAAGTAGGGGCAGGTGGCAGCCCCTGCAGCGGCGCCGCCCCTTGTGGCCCTGGCGTACCCCTGCCGCAGCTGTTTCACCTTAATGCGCACCTGCTCCTGGGTGCGCCTGTGTCCCCTGCTGGCCATGGCGGCTGCTATGCGGCCGTAGACGGCCGCGTTCCTCCTCCTAGTGCGGAGATCATGGACATTGGGGGCCTGCCCCCAAACCTCAATGAGGTCCATGACCTCCGCACTAGACCAGGAGGCCACGCGCCGTCTACGGCCCCTGGGTGCTTGGGGACTGGGCAGGGGATGTCTCGCTGCCACTGGCTGCCTGGCTCATCATGCAGCCACTGGCTCAGGGGCAGAGACTGCTGGCAGGGCTGGCTGACTCTAGTGCCGTCTGGCAGAGTCTACCCCTTTAAGGGCCCGGGGCTGGGGGAGAGGAGAAGAGTTTTCCTGGTTGTGCCCAGAGAGGCCACCAGGGGGAACCTGGGAAGGGCTAGCCTCCCACTAGTTCGAACTAAAGGGCTACACAGCCCTTAGTTCGAACTAGTAAGTTCGAACTAGGCTTAATCCTCGTAAAATGAGGTTTACCTAGTTCGAACTAAGCGCTCCGTTAGTTTGCTTTCGGGCCCTTAATAATGTCCCTTTTGAAAAACTGCCAACTCCCTGAGGGTATGTCTACACTACAAAGTTAGTTCGAACTAACGGATGTTAGTTCGAACTAACTTTCATAGGCACTACACTAGCGCTCCGCTAGTTCGAACTTAATTCGAACTAGCGGAGCGCTAGTGTAGTGCCTATGAAAGTTAGTTCGAACTAACGTCCGTTAGTTCGAACTAACTTTGTAGTGTAGACATACCCTCAGGGAGTTGGCAGTTTTTCAAAAGGGACATTATTAAGGGCCCGAAAGCAAACTATCCCGTTGTGTAGGAAAGATAGAAAGTATGGCAAAAGACCGCCTTGGCTTAACTAGGAGATCTTGCATGATCTCACAATCAAAAAGGAGTCTCATAAAAAAAAAGTGGAAACTAGGACAAATTACAAAGGATGAATATAAGGAAACAATACAGGTATGCAGGGAGCTTTTTAATCATCTGGCTTTCTTGCGCAAGAAATTCATGTTGCCTGTCTACACTGGCCTCTTGCGCAAGAACAGTTGCACAAGAGGGCTTATTCCTGAGTGGGAGCATCATAGTTCTTGCGCAAGAAGCCCTGATTTCACACATTAGAACGTCAGTGTTCTTGCGCAAGAACTCCTGTTTCCCTCACCCCAAACACGCTCCATTCACACACCCACTCTTATCACAGGGTGGAGTGCAGCTTAGAGCAAGTTACAAGCACAGTGGCTGAGAGTTACAAAGTTACAAAGCTCAACAATCTTATAACAATGTGCAGAGTGTAAAAGACAAGGTAGCTGAAAGTTACAAAGCTTCAAAGCTCAATGGTTACAAAGATATCTTCCAGAGCACAGCATCTGACAGACTTAGAGACTGACAAAACCTGCTGCTGACTGCATTGCTGTGAACACTGTTTAAGGGGGGCAGTTGTCTTCTAAGTCATGTGTTGGCAGGACCTTACAGTTTAATACATTTCCAGAAAATGTGTGTGTAAATCAAGTAATAGCTCGGGCGGAGGCTTTATGCAACAGTTCCCCATATTTTTCCTGTCCACTTCTAAAGGAGGGGGGGGGGGGGAAAGAGATGCACGCCAGCTCCGAAGGCCTGCTGCTGGTGATATTCTCCAGATGGGCTGCTCTAGTAGGCAGAGTTTTCCTCTGAACACATCGGGCGCATGTCTCACATTTTTTTCTGTATGTCTTGGACATGTATGTAGGAGAAATGGCTTGCTCGGGTTGGCAAAAACTAAAACTGAAGCATGAGTTAGGCAGCTAATGATGTCCTCTCCTCCTTCACCTGGGTGGGATGGCAGCTCCAAGTACTGACTTCTCCATCACCACAACCTGAGGCTCCTTATCCCTGCAAGTCCTAGCTTGGTCAATGACACTTTGCAACTCAGCCATCTGTTCTATCAGGACCTCAGCTTGTTGGGTAAGTTCCTCTCTGGTGCTCACCATCAGCACACCGGCTGATTGTCGGAGTGCTGCGCTGGCCGGCTCAGATGTCTGGGCTTCTCAAAACTCACTGGCGGCCTGACTTTACTCCCAGCTGATAAAAGAGGTCAGAGAAGAGGAAGAGCTTGGGGGTGTTCCTGTTGTTCTCTTAGCTGGAGGTGAAGTAGAATTGGGCTGTAATACTGAGTTCCTCTTACAATTTGAGCCAGCCTGGTCTGGTCCATCTGCTCAGCAGTCACTGCTCCCCTAATGACAGCTCTCTGTAGCAGCCTCTCCAACCTCTGTATATAGGCTGAGACTCTCTCTCCCTGGAGCTGCTTAGCATTGAGGAACTGTCTTCCAGGACCCTCCATGCTCCCAAAGGTGTGAGTGAGGGCCTCTAGGCAGTCCTTAACACGGACCTCAGGGTTAGCGAGATTCAAGGTGCAAATCACATCTAAGGCTGGGCCCCTGAGACTCTCTACTAGACATCTCAGCTTTTCTGTATCTGGTACAGCCCACTGCTCTAGCATTTCAGTGGTGTGTTCTAGCCAGGGTTCAAACTCCTCTTCCCCAGGAAATAACCTTAACTTACGATAGGGGCTTGCCATAGCATGGGATAGCACATGCTTTTCCAATGTCTGCCCCAGGGCTTTTGCCCAGTCATCGGCCGAGGCTGCAGCCCCTGAGCTAGAGGCTTCTGAGCCAGGGCCCAACAAACCTGATGGATTAGCCATGATTGTGACGGGGCAGGCGCCGCTTCTGCGCTTCCCCGCACGGAGCCCAGATCCGGGGGAAGCGAAGCAGGGGCCATCCCCACGGCACCGTACACGGGGCCGGGCTCCGGGACGGGGCTTGGCTCACCGGGAGAGCAGGGATCAGGGGAGATCCAGTGGAGCGAGGCTCGGGGGGGCCGAGCTGAAGAGGGGCAGCCCAGCGGGCGCCAGGACGTTCCGGCGCGGCCGGAGGACGTCACTGGGCACGCCAGGGAGGCGGAGCTAAAGGACGCAGACGTCGGGGGCGGGGCCTCCTTTCGAGGGCAGCGGGGAATCCAAAAGGAGGAGAGACCCAGCCGGAGGAGGAGGAACGAGGCGAAGGACAACCCCGCACCAGGACAGGAGGACTCCGAGGGACTTCGAGGCACGAACCCTCGGTGGGGGCAGAGACCGGGGGTAAGCTTATTCCCCAGCTGGGGAAAACCCCGGGGCTGAGCCGGGAAGAAGCGACCCAGGGCGGGGCCATGGACCCCGCGAGTGGAGGGTTTGGGGGGAAACTCGTCCCCCTCCACTATCCAGGGACTACCGTCCCTGTCTTAGGGCCCTGGGTCGGGGCTCGGAGTGTGGGAGGGCCCGAGCCCCCTTCCCGGCCCCCCCTCGGTCTGTCGGAACGCGGGCTGACAGCAGATACGACAGGGGCCGCTAGCAGGCGGTCGAGTGTGAAACTTAGGGAGCACCCCGAACTTGGGGTGGCTGCCCGAGACTGGGGGACACTTGGTGACAATGATACAAAAAGTAATTTCCTCAAATACAAAACACAGTTATATCCCACTCAACATGTGCTTGCGAGGGGTACTGACCCATGATCCCAGATGAGCCCCCAAAAACATAACCCTTCTGCCAGGTAGTGCCAGCAGAACCCGGCCCTGGCTGCAATATCAAGGGGTTCCTTTTCATCCATCCCACACAGAACTGGTTCGAGCCCCCACCCACTACCCTGGGAAATTCACACACCCCTGGGTGCCTCTGAGAGCCAATGCTTCCCCACTCCCCATGGCGCCTCAGAGCCAATGCTTCCCCACTCGCAAGGGCAGAGTCTGAGTGTAGAAAAGAAACTTAATGAAACAGAGAGGCTACGTCTACACTAGCATGATTTTCCGGAAATGCTTTTAACGGAAAAGTTTTCCGTTAAAAGCATTTTCGGAAAAGCACGTCTAGATTGGCAGGATGCTTTTCCGCAAAAGCACTTTTTGCGGAAAAGCATCCGTGGCCAATCTAGACATGGTTTTCCGCAAAAAAGCCCCGATCGCAAAAATGGCAATCGGGGCTTTTTTGCGGAAAACAGTACTGTGCTGTCTACACTGGCCCTTTTGCACAAAAGTCTTTCGGAAAAAGACTTTTGCCCGAACGGGAGCAGCATAGTATTTCCGGAAAAGCACTGATGATCTTACATGAGATCATCAGTGCTTTTCCGGAAATTCAAGCGGCCAGTGTAGACAGCTGGCAAGTTTTTCCGCAAAAGCAGATGATTGTGGAAAAACTTGCCAGTCTAGACACAGCCAGAGAGAAGTCACATGGCATTAACTTGGGAAAACACCACAACCGGAGTTCATAACGAAATGCGAGTAAGCGTCCCAGCTCAAGTGAATTGAGCAATGTCCTTTGCGCCTCAGGCTCACAAGTCCAGCAACGTAAGTGTCCTATTCACATTCCCAATCTTTCTCTGTACCCCACTCACAGTTGCTGCCCTTGGTCAGGGCAGACCAGAGCTCAGAGGCAATTTTCAGAGCTCACCTCCCACTCTTGGTGGGGGTGGGGATAGGAAGCATCTCACCCACTCCGTTGGCCACTCGCTGCTGCTCCTGCCAGCCACTCCTGCCAGTTGCCTGTTGGCCACTTACTCCTGCCAGCGGCCTGCTGCCACTCCTGCCAGCCACCTGCTGCCGATGGGTTTGGATCTGAGCGAAACCTAGTGATTTCCTTAGGGAGTCTGTTTTAGTTCTATCATTAGAACTGGGGGTGGGGGTGGGGGCGGGGGAGGGGGGAAACAGGTTGAACCAGTCTTACAGCTCATGCCTGGAGGGCATGTAGCCTGCTGGTTCAAGCTCCTTCCCCCCAGTCCAATCCACTTGAGTCTGGAAGGGTAAGCCTTGTCCATTTGAGACTCTTTACGCTGACAGGGTCTCTCCTGCAAGCACTGGTGGTCATATTTTACAATTCCTACCTTTAGGGTTAACATGGTTTATGACCCCACAACAGCCAAATTATTTACAACAGGCAAAATACCATTCCAACAACTGAGCACTGACTGACCTGGATTTACATAAGCACACATTTCTCTTCCATTCCAGTGTGAACTGTATTTACATAGCAACAGTTGAATACCTTACAGAGCTAAACAACTGAGTGAGCATAACCACACCCAGGATTCCTTTCCCCTTCCAGCTGGCTGCATTGGAAGCAGTGATTCAGACCCTGCTTTTACACACACACACACACACACACACACACACACACACACACACACACACACACGGGCTGTCAATTAACATGCGTTAATGCCTGCGATTAACACAGGGCAGAATTAACACGTTAACAAAATTAACACACCTTAATCGCAGAGGGTGGGAAACCAGAAAATGAAGCAGCGGGAAAGAAAAAAAACCTGAAGACATGGTCCCAGCTCCAGCAGAGAAGTAAACAAGAAGTAAAGGCCCTGACACCCATTCCTCTCCCCTCCCAGGTGACCATATTTTTTAAAATAATACAGCCTGGGGGGGCTTGCCCAAGCCACCCTCTCTTTGCCTCCTGGGGCTGGGACTGACTCTCCCAGGTTTTTGCGATGAAACTTGGGAGGGACCAGGACCAACTTTCACAGCATGTTCACTCCTAAGTTCCATCAGCAAAACATCTTCTTTCTCCACTTAAACTGTAATGAATGAGCATCCTAAAATGTAATAAAATATAATTAAACAGAAGAGAGAAATTAAAGCAAAGACACTTCCAACCAAGTCAGGTTAAGCATATGCTCGTCCCGTTTGACTGATTTCCATGATAAGGAATATGCATGTGTTAAAGGTTTCCAGTAGGGTTGATTTTAAATTGTCTGCTTATTTGATGGTGCTAAATATAAATATATAAATAAATAACAGTGAAAGGGTTTTTTGTTACTACTCCTGGGTCCATTTGAAGTTGCATAGTTGAAAGGGTTAAATTGGCCATATTTATAGTTTTCTGAATTGGAATTTAGCTAGGACACGAAGGCTAAAATTGCTCTCCGGGGAAGTGTCATGGAATCACATGTGGTAATGACCTCAGTCTTACATCTCATTCAAAAAGCATCACCTTCCATAGCACAGTGACCTCAGTACAATATGGATATTGAAAGAGGCCCATATACTGAATCACATTGGGTTAGTTTACACTATTTCCTAATTGATTTAAATTAACCCAAACTAAGTCAGGTCTAAAATAAAATAAGTGTCCACATGGTCCTTTGTACCATTCTAATTAAATCAAGTTAATAGAAAGCTGTTAGTCACAGCAATGCAACTTTCTCATGCAGGAAAAGTTTTAAAGCCAAACTCTCTTGTACAGTTTTCCTAAAAGAGTGATCTCGGAATTTCTCTCTTAAAATAATTGTGCCAATATTAATTTTAGTAGCAGATTTAGATGACTTACTCACATAACTACCCCAGTGTATGTGGTCTAAGCATGGGCATCTTTGTTGTACCCTGCTGTTAGCCCGTGTAATTACAGGCTAATATTTATTAAGGATTTAAAGAGAGAATGCTGTCAGAGTTGGATCTGGGATTTTTGTGCTTTCTGTTTGCTTAGATTCCTGAAGGTTCACCAGGGTCAAACTGCACTGATCTGTGTTCAGGTATACAACCATGTCCCAGTCTATGGGGGCTGTGCCTCATCCCATGCTCACTCAGACTCTCCGTACTTGCATCACCGTGAGCGGGTGGGTGCTTTCCTCGTACCCCTTTCACTGTGCCCTCTACCCCTTGACCTTATCTATCCTATAACAAGTCCCGTCTCAGCACCGCCAGTGCTTATCATCCCGACTCAGCTAAACCGCACTGGAGGTTTGCCTCCCTAGCGCGAGGAGGGTAGGGAGACCTGGGCCCTCCCCTACTCCAGGTTTTGGCTCAGGACCCTAAGAGCAGAGACACCTACCTTCTGCTCGGTTGGTGGGGATGTAGCCCACAACTCACCAACCCACGGGTTCCGGTTCACCCCATCCTGGGCCGCTTCCTACCCTCCAGTTGCTTCTCAGTCACAGGTTCGGCCCGATGACCTCTACCGCCGCCAGACTGGTTGGGCGTAGCTGACTCTTCTCCGGATGACCAGGCTCCGTGGGGACCAGGAGACCCTCACCTTGCTGGGGCCTTCCCTTGCTCCGACCGCCTGGGACTCCCTCCTGTCCCGCCGGGCGTCTCCCCCTTCTTTGAAAAGCTGGGGCCCTGCTCCCCTGGACACCCACGCAGGCACCGTCAGCCCGACCTGCCGGCAGGCACTGGGCGCTTCCACACATGCGCCAGCTGTGACACACAAGCAACCCCTGCAACGCCACAGGGGAGCCATTTCCCAGACACAGAGCATCTCCATTTCCCCCCTAGCAGTGTGGGGGTCAGAGGGCTCCGCCGCCCAGGAGCCCGACACCCTGTCACAAACCAAAACCAATAGACACAATACTAAAGTACTTAATAAATTTTCAAATGGCAATCAGAAATGCTGCTCATGGATTGCACAGGCTTGTGATTCTGAACAGTCACTCCTTGATCACTGTTGAATATAGATGGTGTGGACACCCATGTTCACAGCATTACATGCTTTTCTTTACAGATTATTATTTCAGTTACAACCTGGATGAGTAATCCCACTGGTAGATAAGAATCAAGCATGCACAAATGTGGTTCATTTTTCTCAGCTGTGCCAAGGTCTTTGCCCAGGCCTCTTGGCTTGGGACCCCTTCTTTAGCCATAAATCACCAGGAGACCCTCTCTTGTGCAATCACCTGTGTCTTTTTATTGCTTGTGCCAACTTCCCACCACCTTCTATTTACAGACCATAGGTTTTTCCAGCATCTAACTCACCTATCTTCTCCTTTTGGGGGGGGGGGGGGGGGGGGGGGGGGGCACATACTCAGCCACTCTCTAGCTCCTCCCCTTTCCACTTCCCCTCTGGCTGCCTTATCTAGCCCTCTGGCTAATGAGGCCCACAGCTGCTTCCATTAGCCCTTCAGGCCTGGACTTGCTCAGCTGGCTGTAATCAGCCTTTTCAGCCAGGCTGTAGTGGCAGAGCTCTGGCTTAGCCAGCAGGCTGTCACACAACATATGGAAGCCTGAATCTCAGAAGTTTGTATGTGTCCTCTTTCATATGTCTAGATGTGTGGATGGAGGGTAGCTTCTTGTAGCTTCATTTATCTGGCCTTGACACATTCAGTTAAAAAATATCTGGCCCTTTCTTCCTGTTAAGGTTATTGTGCAATCAGATATTGGCCTGGGTATAAACACTCTGGTTCATTTTGGAAAATAGTTCTTTTCTGAACTCAGATTTAAAAGAAAATTCTGCTCTTCAAACCTGTGGGAAGGTAAATGTCACAATGCACGAAGTTTCATGCAGTTACATTTCTAAGAGGTGTTCCACACTTTGAACTAAACTTTTCTCTACTCCATGCTCAGGAGCCTCTCCCGAAAGGCAGGCACCTCTTCCATATGCCAAAAGCACTATATGGGGGTGGTGGCATCGTCCGAGGAAGGGAAAGAAGTAACAATGTCCAGTCACCCCAGAACCCATCTTGAACAAATTGAGTTTGTCTAAAATTCATCCAGCCTTTACAATTCAATAGAAGATGAAAATCTTAATGCATCACATGTGCTAAAATAAATGGATACTTTCCCTATAAGCCCCTGTTGATGTGATGTGAAGGGGAACAACAGTTGTTAGGATTCTGAAACTCAGACTGAACCCAATTAATCAATGCGGAGATGATTTGAATCCTGGGCCATGCTTGGTCACCTTCTCTGGTGCTCTAGCCTTAGCCCTCCCTAGGCTAAGGCATGAATGGTGTTAGCTACACACCAAACGTTCAAAGGGAAGGCAAAGCCAGGTCAGTTGGATGGATTAACAAATTAAATCAAAAGTGTGATCCGGGGGAAAGGAGATCAATTTCAGAAAAGGAACTGAAAGGAGAGGAGAAATGCTTGAGTCTGGGAACAGATTTGAGCAATCCCAGAGAAGAATCCAGTGTGTGTGCAAGAAAGTATAAGGCAGAAGAGGGAGGGAGTTTCTGAGAGAAAGATTAGCGTGAGACAGCTACCCATGCCTCAGTCACATGCCATAGTGCAAAACCCATCACATGCCCCATTCGCATCCTTGAGTTGCTCTTAACATAAAAGTAGTCTCACAGCTGTCCTTAGGTCACAACCAACCATGGTTACCTTGTGCCTTTCCTCTGAGAAAAAGAGCTGGAGGGGAGAGAGAGCCCCGATATGGCCAGGAACTGCATGGACCGTTTCAGACGCGAGCTAACATTTCACACCCACACCCCTTCTATCTTCCCAACTCCTCCATGTTTATTTTGCAATCGATTTCCACATTTCAGTCTTTGGTTTCATTCCTTCTCCACGCTGCCAAGTGCTGGCCAAGGGCTGACAGTTCTGATGTCGCCTTGTTGTCCCTCTGCACTCCTGGATTTCAGCAAGTGCTGTGTCAGGGAGGGGAAGGGGGCTTGGGCTGACAGCCTAAGGACAGGCCCTGCATTAGAAAGCAGAATCACCTGTGGAGGCAGGAAAAGGGAATAAGGGAATTTGTGTGCAGCCATCTTGGTCTTGTTAACAAGAGAGCAAGAGTCAGGCTAAGTCTGTGGCCTGACAACGCGAGATCTGTAATTAGACGCTGCCTTCGCCTCTCGCCTCCATACGGAGATAAGGATAGAATGCTGACTCTGGCAGGGACCTTGAGATAAGGAGCATCTGGGTGGAACTAAATAGCTGTTAGCCATTGGTGTTTGTAATGGGAAGGAGACTAATTGTTATTGTTGTTATATCTAATGGACAGTATATAAACTGCTTCATAATTGCTTGTATTCGAAGATCTGCCTCGGTGAGGGGGGGGACTCCCCCCCCCGTCCGAACCAGTTTTTCCCTTGCTGCAGCTCGTAATAAAACTGCCTCTGGCTACTTGTTGCTTACAAACTCAGAGTGAGGACAATGTTTTCTTCCACACACCTTCCCTTTGCACTAGGACTTCTACTTGTCTTTGTTCTTGGCTACTAGGTACTCCGTAGCAGATGAACATCATACCTAAGGGACTGAGGGTGAAAACCCCCCTGCAATTTACGTATCCCACAGACTACAGCCAGTGATTATGCCACACTCTTGCAAAGAAACTCAGGAACCACCTTATCCAGACTTTACTACAATTCAACAAACCACCTACAAGGATCATTTCATCTCCCTTCAGAAGAAAAAGGACAATAAACTATCCAAACTGCTACACGCCTCAGGATCTCTCATTCCAGATACTTTCAATTCACCTAGCAACATTGTCAACCTATCCAACCACTCTCTTAGCTCAGCAGAGGAATCTGTCCTGTCTCGAGGACTCTCCTTCTGCCCCACCACCCCTATGAATATGATTCAGTTCTGTGGGGGATCTGGAAGCCTATTTTCGCCACCTCCGCCTAAAGGAATATTTCCAACACACTGATGTACAGCACACTGACCTTGCTGCTCCCCCCCCCCAAATCCCACAAGAGGAAGGCTTCTTGTGGACCCCTACTAACTGTTGCAATGAGAGTCCTAACTTCTACATCGACTGCTTCCACAAACGTGCTCGAGCTGACATAGTCAGCAAACAACAGCATATAACATACAACCTCAGTCATGCAGAACACAATGCTATACACAGCCTCAAAAACAATTCTAACATCATAATCAAAGAGGCTTACAAAGGGGGCGCTGTAGTCATCATGAACAGAACAGATTATGAACAGGAGGCTGTGACGGACCCCCTCCCCATGCTTTATGAAATGGATTTATGAAAAATGAATTTACATAACTCAAAGGTGGTTTGAGCAAATTATTTCATGTAACCCATCAATCTTCATGTCATGATCCACTGGTTCTGTTTATCTTACTCTGTTGTATGTATCATTTGTGTGTGTAAAATTAGACACATGAGTGGGGAATACTTGGTGGGTTTCAAAAGTGTAAATGACAGACATGGAGGGTTTTACCTTCAAAGTCTTGATGAGCAACTGTTAAACATTCTCTTTTGTCCTGAAGTCTGAACAGTGGTTGGTAGGGAGGGGCCTCAATTCGTTAACAAAAAGAATGGGAAGGAGAGGCCTTGGTCTTTTGGCTGGGCTGCACCTGAAGGAAAGGAGCCGAAGACCCCACGATGGGGAGACAGCCCTGGTTTGGAGGGGCAGCTGGACAAGAGGCTTTAGGGTGAGTTTGAAGAGTTTGTACTGAGGTTTCAGTGTAGAATTAGCCAAGCGTTTTTGTTTCTTTTATTTGTAACCTACTTTGCTCTGCCTGGTCTCACTTATTACCACTTAAATCCTACTGCTTGTACTTCATAAAATCATTTTTATTTTCTGTCAAACCCAGTGTAAATTATTGTTACCTGGGGGGCAACCAGTGTGCACATTCCCCCTTTCATTGCTAAAGGGGGCTTACCTAATTCTTCGGGGTCTGATCCCATCTGGGGAGTGCTCTCTCAGGAGGCTGGGCCCTAAACTGCACTCTCCTTGGACCTGAAGAGGTTCAGTGTCTGTGCTGCTTCTCCGTGGGGGCAGGGACCTCAGCTCGGGGCCTTGTCTGGGGGAGACCAGCAGAGCTGGTCCAGCAGGACTGGGCAGTGAGAAGCCCCAGAGTGCGGGAAGGCGAGTGGCAGTGGCTGTGTCAACACCCCAGGAAGCACCCCCAAGGGGTCATCTGTGACCGCACCCCGTCACAGAGGAGACCAGACAACTCACCAACACCAGATTCTACAAACCTCTCTCCTGTGATCCCACTAAAGAATACCACATTGATGACATCTTCATCATATAGACCCATAGGAAAGAGACCCTTGAAGAATTTCACAGGGATTTCAACAACTTCCACCCCACCATCAACCTCAGCCTGGATCAGTCCACACGAGAGATCCACTTCCTTGACACTATAGTACAGTCAAATAATGGACAAATTTCTACCACCCTATACCGGAAACCTACTGTGGAAGAAAACATTGTCCTCACTCTGAGTTTGTAAGCAACAAGTAGCCAGAGGCAGTTTTATTACGAGCTGCAGCAAGGGAAAAACTGGTTCGGACAGGGGGGGAGTCCCCCCCCTCACCGAGGCAGATCTTCAAATACAAGCAATTATGAAGCAGTTTATATACTGTCTATTAAATATAATAACAATAACAATTAGTCTCCTTCCCATTACAAACACCAATGGCTAACAGTTATTTAGTTCCACCCAGATGCTCCTTATCTCAAGGTCCCTACCAGAGTCAGCATTCTATCCTTATCTCCGTATGGAGGCGAGAGGCGAAGGCAGCGTCTAATTACAGATCTCGCGTTGTCAGGCCACAGACTTAGCCTGACTCTTGCTCTCTTGTTAACAAGACCAAGATGGCTGCACACAAATTCCCTTATTCCCTTTTCCTGCCTCCACAATCCCCCCTTTTGTGCTTACAGCACAACTATCTTTCTAAACCTTTATTTTCATTAAACATTACATAATTAGTACAAACACAAAAGCTATCTCTACCACCACATCCCTTACAACAACAATCAAATATGAAACTTTTAATAAGCAAAAGCAATATAATCATTAATATCCCCAATATAATTCTATGATGGGGCTGTTCTATAATTTTAGTAACATCATACAACATATCATAATTAGTAACCAAATTAGGGAGGGCAGGTACATGCTGATGGTACCTGTCCATAAGCACAGAGTCCAGATCAAAGGGAGAAACCCAAACCACTCCCACAAGTTTCTCCTTGGCAATATACAATACTTCGCTTCTTTCACCAAGGTCAGTTCTTAATGTCCTTTTGTAGTCAGAAATCTTTGGGCTTTGGCGGTGTCAGAGGAGTGGACTTTTCCTCTTTTTTTTCTTGAAAGTCATGGTTCAGCATCATGCAGGGGAGAGGTTACCAGCACATCACCCTGTAATATTTTGGCTCTTCTGGTGTCCAGCAGGTAGGAAAGCAGGACCAGAAGAGAGAGGCTTATCAGCAATCGGGGTAGGATCATTTCGAGATGGAGGGATCTTTTTGCAGTGAGAAGCATTGGCCAACAGTCAGTTCTTGGCACTTCACAGCGGTGTTGGTGGTTAGCAAAACTTGGTAAAGGTCTTTCTAGAGCAGTCTTTCGCTGATGGACATACGAGTCTCTATTCTCTGAGCTAAAAGCCAGCTGGCTCCTTTGGAACCAAGGTTATTTCCTAGGAATAAAGCAAATTGTAAAAACAATCCCGCGCGGTTGTTTGGTACCAGCCTTATCAAAGTGAGGCTCTTTTGGAATGTGGTTGCCAGGGGAACCAGGGTCACAGTAACTGTTGAACTGTTTTACTTCCCAAGCTGGCCTAATACTTTGAGTTTGTCAGTTCTCAGCAAGATACCATGGACTGCCTCAGTTTACTCCTATAGTTCCTTTCTCTTGACTTTGGGGTTCTCCTTAACCCACCAGGTTAAATACAATTTAAGGAGTTTTAATCTACTCTGGAAGTACGAGTACAGCACCAGCACTATTATAAATGTTAAAATCAAAACTTCCCACATAATTTGACAAACACTATTCAACTCCATCCCCAAGATATTTCATCGCCTTACTGGCGCTGCCCATGATTATAGGTTTGACCTCTACTGCCTGGTTGAGTGCTGCAGAGGTAGGTGTTTGGCATGGTCCACGGTGTTTCCCTATCTGTGTGTACCTCAGACGGCCAGCCTCGATATATCTTTGGGCATTGGCCACCAACTCCTCGATCTTTGCCTTCAGGGCCAGTAAACCCTCCTCTAGGTACTTACTTCCGCCGTGCCACTCAGAATCTCATGTTAGGTTACTCATCACTGCCGAAGTGCGATAGAGCCGCATTCCATCAACGGTCAGGATCATCCAGCGAGGGGCTGTTATGCACACAGATGGATATGTAGAGGGGCAGGATGGAGTGATCTGTCTGGGTAGTCAAACATCAGTAGGTACCGTTTATTTGGACCAGCTCGATGTTTTTGTTTCTCTGAGACAACCACATCAAACCTAGGCAGATTCGTCATGATGTTAAATGGGCAGGTACATACATTTTTCCTTATCAAAGTGGGTGCAACAATCCCTGGGTATAGGGAGGCTCCCACACCTTCAGAATAAGCGATGCCCTCGATCTATCTATATGCTCCTGCTTTGGTACAGGCAGGGAGGTTACCATTCTGATCTGATCTGAGTGAGGAATCCCCAGAGGGGCCAAAAACAAACTGTTATACTATGCCCTGTCCAGGTGGGCCTTTGGGTCCTCATGGATTCTATACTTCCCCACTCCCATGGGTAGGACGGGGGAGATGGGGACTCACCACCATAAGGGCTGGGTGGTTAAAGCTATCCTATTCTTCAATACTGGCCTTCTAATTCCTTTAATTTAGTTCCATTAATTAAGAATCCAATTAACCTCTGGTCCAAATATCTGGTTAGGTTTAGTGAAATGGACACAGAGCTGGACAGATCCTTCAAACTATTCAGGATCAATCGGATGGCTTGGCTGGTGTCTAGGCCTTTACGGGCACTGTATATTACTGCATCTACCAGCCTGGATTCTATATAATTTCTGGGCTATGACATAAGTGCTGCTGACAGAGTTTCCAGGCCCAAACCAATCTGTGATGGTATCTGCTAAGCCCCTTCGTTGCCTAATCAGGCACTTGCCAATTTGATTAGCCAGTCTAGCACACAGCTGGTCTATACCAGTGTGGAACATCACCAAGGTAAGGACCAGTGACAGTTGTCCTGGTTCTGAGACAGGTCTGTTCAGGGCATGATGCACAATTGGGAGGCTCTATTTTGTCCTTAAGGACCTGGTTAATAATATCCAGATGAGGGCAAGTTAGCAATGGCCATTGTTTAACAAATGACAGCCATGCCTCAGGGGTTACCTTTGTCTGGGCTTTAAGTGGTAAGCCCCAGTGGGAGTCAGTAGGTCCAACTTCAGTGGCCTGATGTTAGTGTTTAGCTTCTTTCCCACAATACTCCATACAAACTTTAACTTGGAGGACTGTGTATTCTTTGTCCTCATAGTGTTTATGTTGTTACAATAAACAAAATAATTCTGTGTGAATGAGGGGAGGCCCAAGGCCGTGTATTCCCCATCGCTATTAGTGTGTATTTGTTCTAAGTATGTGACTTGAAGGAGGTTACATTGACTAGAGTCACGGTTTCTCTTATAGGACCAAGCATGGTTCACAGATGTTTAATTGTTAATAGGAACCCATGCAATTCCATAATTCTTGAGGCCTTTTAAGGCATCAGGCACCAATGAGTAGCAGGGCAAGTAGCTGTTATTGCAATGGTGAGGTTACTAGTTTCCTCATTGTTGTGGGCATCTTTACTTAAACATGCTGATGTCCACTTGCCCGTGTTGTTTCTTATAAATTTCTTATCATCTCTGGCCAAACCACTTTATCGTTGGTGTGCAAATTTACAGAAGCTAAATATTTCATTTGTGTAGCCATTAAAGCAAAACCAATCTGGTGGGGGAGAGGGCTGGTACCCCACTCCCAGTCCTTCTGTTCACATGATGCACTCCTTGCTTCCTTCCAGTTTCTTTTTTGTTCACCTGTGGAGACATTGTTAACATTCTCCTAGCCTAAACAATTTCCAAACTATTATCCTTTCACTGAATTTTAAAGTTGCCAATTGATTGGGCCCAATTATTAATTTTGTTGGTTTAAATTAATGCTTCTGCTTTACTCAAATTATCCTTCCATTAAAACAATATCCTACACACAACAATATTTGCAATACGTATTACAATTAAGACACACAAGACAAACTTGGACAGAACACAAACTTATTCTGTCATGACACAGAACCATGGTTTTTTGTTGTTGTTGTTTGTTGTTTTTCTTCAGCTGGCACCAGCGCTTTCTGATGATCTGAAAGACAAGAAAACATTTCTACCCCCGTCGGGGTGGTCCATTATAACTTAAAATACTGCCTAAGATCTGTTAGGGGAACTGGTTACAGCTAGTTCCTTACCACTCCCATGGGCGAGTGAGCTACAACTTTACGAGAACAAGAGCGCTTCATCGGTACTCGTGACCTTCCACTCCCTCGAATTACCTCTAGAGTTGCTAGCCCTCCCCAACAGTGGCATGCCTCAGTTTCCCTCTTGTACCACAGATCAGGCTTAATGTGTGAAGCTATAATGCTTCTCCTTAGCACAAGGTGTTGGTTAGTTATTGTTCCAGCAAGCAAAAAGCTTTTCTTTTCCTGAAAAGAATCATATACAGTGTTACTTATTAAGACTATAGTAATAATAATATTGACATTAAATTTTGTTAAATGGGCGCTTATAAATATTTTGTTTATATTTGGACAATTTACTTGAGGGGACAGGTGTTTTATATTCCTTTGAAATAGTCAGGCAGCCTGTATTCACATATAATGTTGGATTTGAAAGCAAGCCAAAAGTGTTATCAACTCAGCCTTGAACAGAGACACAGTGAAGTTTCAGGGCTTGGATTCTTAAAACAAAGATTTGTTTTCTTAAAGAGTAAATTTAACCTTAAGGATTGAATGTATAGATTTCATTCTTTTATACAGTTAACCAGTTAAGTGTCAATAGAATTCCTTCTTTTCCTTTTGAATATTTAACAAAAGTGTCTGTAGTCAAATAATTAAATTTAATTGTTTCTTTGCCTGGATTATTGAAAAAGGCTGCAAGAAACAAGGAGTCAGTTTTTAAAGCAGGTTTCCCTTCATATATTACAACAATCGCTTAATTCCTTCTTATGTCCTGATTCCTGCTAAATGACCCTTCCCAATGACACATGTTTGTCCAGTATTAATTTGGTAAGGAGGATGGGCTTTCCCATTAGCCCCCACACCTCCTAATTCTTTTCTATAGGTAAATCCAAATGTGTATTATTGCAGTCAGCTATTACTAATTTTAAACTTCTCAGTATAGGGTTTTCATAACATCCATGCTGCAGCAGTTGATCTATGCTGCTGACTCTGGGGTGGATCACTCGACCATGCTCTGTAAGGAGATTTATGTTGCAGAATGTGTCTCCTTGTTAGGGCAGATTTAGCTTCTAGTAATTACATCTTCAAATTCAATTCCCACTAGTTGGCTTTTAGGGTGGCTTTTAGGTTACGTCCTCCCACGCCCTCAAGCTAATTATAACAGTGTGTGAGGGAAAGGTTTTAACTGTTTTTTTTTCTGGACGGCCCCCACTTGTGCGTTGAGAAACATCCTTGGGTAGCCTGCAATTCCAGCCAGAGAGGCTGTAGTTATCTATTCGCTAACAAGGGCTTGAGAATCTCCTAAAGTTGCTTGGCAGCCCTTTCCTATTCCTGCGTTGTGTTCCGTGTATATGTTTCCAACCAAAATGCCTAGGGCCAATATGGCTTGCTGGTCGGCAGGCATTCCTTCCTTGAGAATTTGGAGGAATACTTCCCACAAGCTGTTAAGTCTATTCCAAAACTCAGTGTTTTGCTTTGGATCAGACAGATTTGTAACTAGAGCCCGTTCTTCCAAAGGGAAGATCTGATCCCTTTCAATTATCTTCTGTGCCTCCTCTCTATCTTCAGTATGTGTGGTAAGGGCCCATATAGGGCTGGGCATAGAAAGGAGTGGAGGGGGTAATGTTGGGCCAAATTCCCCCCCTAAGCTTGGGAGAGGCTGTGCACTTGCGTGTAAGTTACATTTCTCACTGCAGGGCGGATTTTTGCTTTTCTGAGCTTCAATCTCATCCCTCAGGGCTTTAATTTCTTTCTCTGTCAATCTGTCAAATGCTTACAGGTCCTTGGACCATGATGCACGTACATGTAGTACGCAGGGGTGCCTTTCAGCGGTCTGGGGGGGGTATGCTTAGACTGACCCCCATCCATTTTAGTCATTCAGGGGAGCATCCTGTCCACTCCCCGTCTGCTCAGTGGCTTTATAGGAAACTAAATCTACACACTCCGAAGAAGGGGTCTGCTGGGTCTAGAGTGTCAGGCCTTAGCAGCAGCTCATGAAATAAGGGGAGTCGTCACTCCCTCACATATCTGCTCGGTCTCGAGGTTCGGCTGACCCCCCTTGCGTTCAGAACTCCCTTGTGGGAGAGCCCTGGTGCGGCTGGAATCAGCTTACTTTTCAGAGACCTGGGCAGCGGCATTCACACTCCACTCATTACATTCACACTCAGCATGCTTTTCACACACAGAAATTTTCCCACTTTTAGATGCATCTCTCATTATGGACCTCGTCCATATTTGGGGCGGCAAACAACACGTTTCCCCCCAGAACCACAGCAGTTCCCAGCACTGCATAAACCTAGGTGCCTTATGTCTGGACGCAATACAACCTTCTTCCCGTACCCGGGGCGGCACCACCAATACCACAGCAGTTCCCAGCACTGCATAAACTTAGGCCTACTCGGGGGTAACAAAACAACCTCCCCGGAACCGTTTTGCGTCTGACCTTGTTGCAGATTCAAGAAGTTCGGCTGGCGTGAGCCCACAAGAAGCAGACGACCCTACAGGCAGTCCTCCTCCACACCCCAGGAGAGATTTCAAAAGGTCTCTTACCTCTCGTTTGGCGCCATGGGGGTGAAGGGGGACGGTCTGCAGCCGCTGTTGCTGTCTTCAATTGGGCGTTGCCATTCGAGTCACGGCACCAAATTGTGGAAGAAAACATTGTCCTCACTCTGAGTTTGTAAGCAACAAGTAGCCAGAGGCAGTTTTATTACGAGCTGCAGCAAGGGAAAAACTGGTTCGGACGGGGGGGGGGGGGGGGGGGGAGTCCCCCCCCTCTCCGAGGCAGATCTTCGAATACAAGCAATTATGAAGCAGTTTATATACTGTCTATTAAATATAATAACAATAACAATTAGTCTCCTTCCCATTACAAACACCAATGGCTAACAGTTATTTAGTTCCACCCAGATGCTCCTTATCTCAAGGTCCCTACCAGAGTCAGCATTCTATCCTTATCTCCGTATGGAGGCGAGAGGCGAAGGCAGCGTCTAATTACAGATCTCGCGTTGTCAGGCCACAGACTTAGCCTGACTCTTGCTCTCTTGTTAACAAGACCAAGATGGCTGCACACAAATTCCCTTATTCCCTTTTCCTGCCTCCACACTACCAACCGCTACACTTAACTTCATGCCTCTAGCTTCCATCCCAGACACATTTCTCAATCTATTGTACACAGCCAAGCCCTAAGATATAACCATATTTGTTCCAGTCCCACAGACAGAGACAAACACCCACAGGATCTATATAGTGAAAACTGAAGTGAAAAAAACAGATTGATAGAGCCAAAAAAGTACCCAGACATGAGCTACTTCAAGACAGGCCAAAAAGAGAAAACAGAATTCCACTTGTCATTACAGTCCACAACTTAAACCCCTCCAATGCATTATCCACAATTTACAACCCAGCTTGGAAAATGACCCTCACTCTCAGAGGCCTTGGGGGAAAGGCCAATCCTCACCTACAGACAACCCCCTAACCTCAAACAAATTCTTTCCAATAACCACGCAGCACACCTCCATCATAATCACCCAGGAACCCACCCCTGCAATCAGCCCCGGTGCCAACTCTGCCCACACATCTACACCAGCGATTTCATCACTGGACCCAACCACATCAGCCACCAAATCAGAGGCTCATTTAACTGCACATCCACTAATATGATCTATACCATCAAATGCCAGCAATGCCCCACTGCCATGTATATTGGCCAAACTGGACAGTCTGTACGGGAAAGAATTAATGGACACAAATCAGATATCTGAAAAGGCAACACACAAAAACCTGTTGGAGAACACTTTAGTCTACCTGGACACTCATTAATGGATCTCAAAGTCACCAATTTGTTTCAGGCCAATTTCACAAGCCAAATACACAGAGAAGGACTAGAACTTAACTTCATTCACAAGTTTAATTCTTATGCAAATGGTATGAACAAGGACATCGGCTGGCTCTCACACTATCTTCCACATCCTATGACTTAACCTACAAACCATACAGTGGAGGTGCTAATTGTTCTCATCAGCCTGTTGTAACTATTTGAACCATCTACTTACTGTCTCTTTTTATTTTTTCTCCTTTCCTCCTTTTTTTCTCCCCCCTTCCTCTTCCTTTATTTATTCTTGGATCTTGACTTCCAACACTCCAATCATCTGAAGAAGTGGGTTGTTGCCCACGAAAGCTCATGATACCACCTACATTTTTTGTTAGCCTGTAAGGTGCTACTAGTTTTTGGTGACTGATGTATGTAATGTATTTGCTTTAACAATCCTACTCTCAACCTTTTCTTTCCTTTATTAATAAACCTTTAGATTCTAAAGGATTGGCCCAGCATGCTCTTTGGGTAAGATCTGAGGTATAGATTGACCTGGGACTGTGGCTGGTCCTTTGGGACTGGGAACACCTGTTCAAAGTTGGTGAGATTGGTTTTATAACCCCTCACCTGCATAAAGTGTGGTGCTGGTTGTGGCACAGGTAAAGCTGGGGTGTCTAAGCAGATTGCTTCTGTAACTTCTTTCTGGTCAGATTGGCAGCTGAAGTGCACTTTGTGACTGGTTTGGTGCCTTAGAGAGGGGAACCCCAATCTTGGGCTGTAAGTAGCCCTGGTTTTAAGCAATTCACCCTGATTTGACCCTCACAGCGGTGCCCCCAGACCTCCTGGTATATTACACCCCCCCCCCCCATGAAATCTGTATAGTATAGAATAAAAGCACACAAAAGGCCAGATTTCATGGGAGAAAATCAGATTTCATGGCTCATGACACATTTTGCATGGCTGTGAATTTGGTAGGGCTCTAATTATGATGGGTCAGCAGAAATGGTCAATGGTAACAATCACTTCTCTAGCCTCATCCTGATACTCTTCCTCATCTTGTACTTGTAATTACTCCTTTCTTAACAGAGGATAGAAAGTCCATTTGAAAGCATGGAGAGCTTTATGGGGACTGGAGCAAGTATGCCATGAGAGGCATTCAGTGGTAAGAGGATATGAACAATTAAAGTGCAGGAGCATAGGAAGGCATCGGTTAAGTCTTCTGTGGACAAAACTACTTTTATGGGGGTTTGAGATTTCCTCACAAAACTAGTGCATGTGAATTCCAAAGACTGATAAATACTTCATAAATTCTGGGACCCTGCTCTGCTTTCAATACTTAAGAAATTAATGGGTTGTATAATAGGGCTCCTTAGCATTTCAATGTGTTCTGATCCTGCCCCTGGAAAATCAGTGGCAAAAATCTTCCTCTTGACTCCACTGGTGCAAGACCAAGTCAGTGAGGATTCTAGTCCTTCAGCCAATAAAGACCACTGTCTTGGGGAGAAGGGAATTCTTCCATGGAAGGATTGATGCCTAGCAAGCAAGACTTTTGAAAAAAATTGTGGAGGCCATTGGCTCCTCCCACTGGAAGAGAAGTTTGTGTGTGTGCATGTGCAGAAGTAGAGGTGGCAATGTACCCACTTGGAGCCTATCTCAAAGAAGCAGGTAAGAGGAGACAGCTAACATTTCAGACCAGTGATGATCTTCTCCATTAGTTAAAATAACTTTCACAGGCTTGTCCACCCACCATATTTCCTGTATTGTGTGTTCCCCAAACCCTACAATAGCCAAAGGATAACTGTGGGAAACCCTGAGAACACCACCTTTTAAGGATGAATGATTGCAGCAGGACACTGCAAAACCCATAGACTCCAATGGGAACTTACATGTATAAAGTGGGATGTTTTTCCCATGGGACTCTGGGTTCGGTCCCGCAAAGCCAAGCTTCAGAGGAGCCTCAAATCGCGATTGAAAGACCCCAACACCTCACTCACCAGTCTGTCATGGCTCAAGTCAGTCTTACTAGCCAGTCAAGACTGATTAACTATACACTAGCTGTAGGACGTGTGTGTGCGCATATGCTGCTTTTCATGTTGTACTTTCAATAAATGCAGCGTATTGCCTTCTCCTGAAAAAGATCCCATGTGCTTCTTGTAAGCATAAAAAAGGTAGTTGACAAATTTGTTTCTGAAAATGCTTTTTCTCCAGCCACTGAAAAGTCTATTCAGAAAAGGAAACTGAATGGAAGACAAGTGACCATTTTACTGAAGGAAAAGGTAAAAAAATCTTCATATTACTAACCCATGCAAACCACCAGAACACCAACACTTCCTCCTCTCTCTCCTTGGTTATGAACAAGGCTTCAGCAATGAGGAACCCGCTAATAATCTGGTGGAAATAGAAAGAGGTCACTTTAGGAAGAAAAACGTTATTGAGGTATTAAATAAAACACTTAGATCCCACTGTTGTTGATGCACTGGGGAGACATTTTTGGGAACAAACACTTGTTGTTTCAAAAACAATTCTGCTAATCAGGGAATAATCCACAGGACACTTTAAAGAAAAGCTGGGGCATTAATCCTATGCCCTACTATAATTCCACCAAGAAACAAGTGGTACTTGTATCACAACATGTGGATTTGTTTTCTCCAGGAAAATATACAGGCTCAAAGGGCTATTCTAAGATGTGCCTAAATCTCTGGAGAGCTTCCACCGCACCTTCATATTTCTGGACACTGTCCAGTCTGTGTGATTATGTGGTGTGCACATATTCACAGCATGTATGTGTGCATATGTATCTATATGGGTGCATCTGTGGATAAAGAGATCTTTATTTAGGTGTGTTACCAGATTTGCCCAATACTCTGGGGTATGCTCATTTATTAGGGTTACTTTTATGGGGCTGGGGGGGGGGGGGGGAAGGTTAATAATTCTATCAGTGTGCTGTTTGTGCTTACTTGTGCTCTCATATGGAGCTGAATTCTCCCTGCTGCCAATTCCCCCTCCCACTGGAGCTCTCCTGCAGGAACTAGGTTCTCAGGATGGGGTTCTTCCCACCTTAGCAACACACACAGACACTCACCCCCACTAATCAGAGCACGTCTGAGAGGACTGGGTACTCAGCGCTCACAAGCTGACCCCCTCATATGTCCCTGGACTCAGCAGGCTGGGTTTAACAGCAGTGCCACACTGCACCCTCATGTGCCTTTGGACTCCATGGGCTGGATTAAACAGCACTTTAAGCTGCCATCCTCACATGCCCCCAGGTTCAGCTCCTCCCTATCCCCACTTGCACACCACAATCATTCCGCTGGTAAGCCAGGTGATGAGCAAATCCCACAGGATTTTGGGAACTATAAGGATCTTTAGCTTGGGTACAAGAAGCGTTGTTGCAAAGCGAATGGGGAAGCCAAAACACCCCTTGAGGAATAGTGAGCGAAAGAAAAAGAAAGAGAGAGAAGCAACCAGCTTAACAATGAAAGTTATTTATTTCTGGGTAGTGAATATATGGGGAGCCAGACACACAAAACAGTTACAATATTAAATCTAAATTGAAACTGATTACAAATGTTAGGGCTAGCTAACCATATAACTGGTTACATAAGGCAGGCTCAGGGGGCTATGCCTAGAGAGAGGTGGGGGGGGGGGGAGAAGAGAGAGAACGCACGACCTCACCACTCTGTGGAGCTTGCACTGATCAGGGTTCCCGGATAGTGATGGTAGCCGGGGGTCCAGATGGCAGGAGAGAAGCAGAACAGAGCCCCCAGTACGATTAGGCAGGAGATGAAGAAGTCTCAATGGAACTGATGCAAAGTTCACATCCAGGCATCAGAACAGCTTTCCTTGGGCAAGGGTAGGAGTTTTTGTAGGGACAGGACAATAGTTCGAGGAGGACACTGGATTTGTTTATGGGTAATGAGAGGCGAGACTGATCACACCTGGCTATGGGTAATGTTCCTTGAAGGAGCTCACAATGCAACTAGGCAGTGTTAGTATTTTGGATGTCAATAGGATCGTTACTAGAATTGGTCTGATGACTGTAGCCAGTTCGGCTTCCTGGAGGAGTTCCTCCTCCTCCACGTCAGTGGGCAGCCACTCCACCCCACTACCACAGGGATTAAAACAACCCCCCAAGTCACTAGTACAATAAATCCCGCCTTGGTCCAGGGCAGGGCGAGAGGAAAACAGTTCAGGAGCCCAGCCTTGCTGCTGGGCAGGCGACAGGCAACACAGCAGGTTTGAAAGCCCTTCACCAGGTTCAGGGCAGGGTAGTAAACCAACACCATCTGTTTGATAGTTTGGTGGCCCAGGCATTGTTTTAGGTGGGGCTGCAAGAAAACAGTCAACAGTTGGGAAGCCCTTGCCCTGATTCAGGGTGGAGCAGCAAACAAACACAGTTCAGGCACCCAACCCTTGTTCAGGGTGGGCATCAAACAAACACAGTCCAGCAGTTTTAGAGGCCCTGGCCTTAATTCAGAGAGGGCAGCAAGCAACCCAGTCAGTTTATAAGTTCAGGAGCCCCAGGCCTTGTTTCAGGCAGGGGTGACAAACACACAGTAAGGTGGTGTGGCGGGGTAGCCCCGCCCCTCCCGGAAACCGCCGGGACACCGCAACCACGGGGGGAGAACTCACCCCCCGGAGGGGAGCGGATCACCGCCCGCCGTCCCCGAACGGGGGGGCCGGCACACCGGCCGGGTGACGAGCCGGGGCCGGCCGGCAGCGCAGAGAGGGGGCGGGGCCGAGCGGACGTGGCAGAGACGTCACGAGGAGGACGGCCCTGGGAGGGGCCAGAGGCCGACGAGGGGGGTGACGTGATCTGCCTGCGACCGGCGGGCAACTCAAAAGGCCGCCGTGGACCAGCCATAGGGGGGAACGCCGAGGAGACGCACCCCCCCCGCGAGCCGGCGAGTGGTCGACGGTATTGGAGGCCCTGGGCAGGGTCAGCGGGAGGGCCCAGGTGAGCCTATGGGACCTGGGGGAAGAAGCAGCCCAGGGCGGGGACGCGGACCCTGAGGGCAGGGGAGTTTAGGGGTCTCGACCCCCCCTGCTAGGTGGGGGAGCCTTTTCCCCGACCTTAGGGCCCTGGGCTGGGGTCCGGAGAGAGGGCGGGCCTGGACCCCCTTCCCCCCAACCGCCTAACCAAACCAATTGGAATCGGTCGCGTCAAGGCGTCGATAATCAGAGAACCGAGGGGGCGGACGTAAGCCCCTCCGCACAGGGAGAGAACCCCTACACGTGGTGGAGAATGTGGGCATAGTGGACCCCGAAACGGGGGTTCGGATAAGGGAAGGGATTAACAAAGTCTTGATTGCCAGGAGACAATGGAAGCCAATAAAATTCTGGAATGGTGGACAGAGACCCAGAAGGTACAACAGCAGAAACAGATGCAGGCGCTGCAACAGCTCCTCAACCAGCTCCAGGAGCGCCAGGAGCAGATGGCGCGAGGCGCACCAATGACGGTACCGGGGGCGGTAGCGGGGTCTGGAGGAGGAGAGGGGGTCGGCACCCAATTGCCCATACGGCTGACGAAACTAGGGCCGGAAGATGACCCCGAGGCATTCCTGGTTACGTTCGAGAGGGTGGCCGCCGCCGCGAAGTGGCCGCCCGAACATTGGGCCACCCTCCTCGCACCTTACCTGTCGGGGCCGGCCCAGCTAGCATACCGAGGGATGTCCGCCAGCGATGCCTTATGTTATTATAAAGTTAAAGAGGCTATTCTGGACCAATTAGGGGTGACTCCCGAGACCCACCGCCGGCGGTTTAGAGAGGCCAGGTACGACTCCCGCGAGCGACCACGGGCGGTGGCGCAACGGGTTAAGGAAGCGGGGATGAGATGGCTTGAACCAGAGACTAAGACGGGGGCCCAGGTGGCGGATCTCGTGATACTTGAACAATACGTCAGCATCCTCCCCGCGGAAGGGCAGCGGTGGGTACGGCGGCACCTTCCGGAGACCTTGGATGAAGCGGTGACCCTCATGGAACACTACTTAGCTGCAGAAGGGCCAGAGGGGAAAGGAGCCGCTGGGACACCAAGAGAACCCCGAAGGAACGAGGCTGGGACGGGTAAGCCCACGGGAGCCCAGCGGGCTGGGGAAAGCGCCGGGAGTTCCCTGGGCCCCCTCCCGACGAGGAGGTTGGCACCTCGGTGGAACCGGCCGATCGGTGAGGCCAGGGGAGACCGGGCGACCGAAACAAGGCCGGGCACCCCGCCACCCGAGGGAGCTCCGAAGGTGGTCTGCTATCAGTGCGGCCAGGAGGGCCATTACAAGAGGGACTGCACCCTGATGGACTGCACCTTCGGGCAGAGGCGTGCTGGGAGCACGGACAGGAAGGCGGCCGGCGCAGCTCAGGTAATTAAACGGCTGTGGGTTAATGGGAACCCGGTGGAGGCTATTCTCGACTCGGGATGCGGGCAAACCATTGTCCGAAGGGACGTGATTCTTCCAGGGCGGGCCCGGGGTGCCCCCATAGCCCTCCGGTGCGTCCACGGAGACATTCATTATTACCCTACGACCCGGGTACGGATAGGGGACGGGGAGTTGGAAGGAGACTGTGTAGTCGCCGTCGGCCCTAAGTTAGCGTACCCCCTCCTGCTGGGGCGGGATTGGCCCGGCCTGAAGCGACTCCTAGGACAATGGGATAGCGGAAGACATCCTAAAAGGGAGCCAGAAACAGGGCAGGGGACCTTGGTAGCCCAAGGAGAGCAAGATGAGGGGGGGGCCGAGCCAGCAAGGGCCCCGGACGCCGGGACACCGCCCACCGTCCGTCTTGACGTAGAAGAAGGGGACTTCCTCACTCAACAACGCGAGGACCCCACACTACGGGCGGCCTGGGAGCAGGTGCGCACTACAAGCGAGCCACAGGAGGGGGACCCGCCCAATCAGCCGGACGGGCCGCGATTTGAGGTAAAAGACGACCGCCTGTACCGGGTGTCTTCGGGGGAACTCCCTGGGGAAGAAAGGTGGCAGCTGTTAGTCCCAAGACCGTACCGGTGGAAGGTCCTGGAATTGGCCCACGACCACCCATGGGCCGGGCACCTGGGCAGGGAAAAGACCCAACAGAAGATACTCCAGAGATTCTATTGGCCGGGGGTGTACCAGGAAGTTAAGAATTTTTGTAACTCCTGCCCCCAGTGCCAAAGAACAGCCGGGGGCCGGGTCCCGCCGGCTCCCCTGGTGCCCCTGCCGGTGGTAGGGACCCCCTTTGAGAGGGTAGCATTAGACCTGGTAGGACCACTCGAGAAATCTGGGCGCGGACATAATTACATCCTGGTCATCGTAGACTACGCCACCCGTTGCCCAGAGGCAGTGCCCCTGAAAAGAGCCACCGCCCCCGCCATAGCGGAGGCATTAGTTAAGCTATTCTCATGGGTCGGGCTGCCCCGGGAGTTACTGACAGACCAGGGGACGAATTTAACGTCGAAGGTTATGACGGAACTGTGTAAGGTCTTGCAGATCAGGAAGCTCCGGACGTCGGTATATCACCCCCAAACCGATGGGCTGGTGGAGCGATTCAACCGCACATTGAAGGGGATGCTGCGGAAGTTCGCACAAGATGAACCCCGGGAATGGGACAAGCTGCTGCCTGCACTGATGTTCGCCGTCAGAGAGGTACCGCAGGCATCGCTCGGGTACTCCCCCTTCAAGCTGTTATACGGGCGGCGACCGCGGGGGATCCTGGACCTCGTAAAGGAGGGATGGGAAACGTCAGTGTCTCCTGCTTTGGGGGCCGCCCAGTACGTACAGAAACTGAGGGGAACCCTCCACGACCTAGCGGGCCGGGCCCGAGCGAACCTAGAGAAGGCGCAAGAAGGGCAGAAGGCCTACTATGATAGAAAGGCGCAGGTGAGGGAGTTCGAACCAGGCGAGCAGGTGCTACTATTGCTGCCTAGCGGGGAGTCCAAGCTCCTGGCCCACTGGCAGGGACCCTTCCGGGTAATCAGGAAACTTGGCCCGGTCGACTATGAGGTTCGGGTAGACGGGAACCGCCGGGCAACCCAAATTTACCATGTCAACCTCTTAAAGAAGTGGCATCCACGGGAGGCCCTCCTGATTGACCCTCGGGACACTGACATTGAGCTGGGTCCGTGGGGGGAGCCGGAGGTGAGGATCGAGGGCATACGGGTCGGAGAAGAGCTCCCGGGCCCAAAGCGAGAACAGTTGCACCACCTTCTCGACCAGTTCAGGACGGTACTAACCAGCCGACCCGGACAGACCTCGTTAGTACAACACAAGATCGAGACTGAACCCGGCAGAGTGGTAAGAGATAATATGCGCCCCCTTCCCCGGAAGTTATGGGGCACGGTGAAGGAAGAACTCCAAGCCATGTTGGAGTGGGGGGTCATACAGGAATCTCGTAGCGAATGGCGAAGCCCCATTGTTCTGGTGCCCAAAACAGATGGATCAACGAGGTTCTGCATTGACTTCCGTAAAGTCAACGCGATCTCGCGATTTGATGCATACCCCATGCCACGGATAGATGAGTTACTGGGACGCCTGGGGAGGGCCACCTATTTGTCGACCCTCGATTTAACGAAAGGGTATTGGCAGATCCCCCTCTCCCCCGAAGCCCAGGCGAAAACGGCGTTCGCCACCCCCTTTGGGTTGTACCAATTCAAAAACATGCCGTTCGGACTGCACGGGGCTGCTGCGACCTTTCAGAGACTCATGAACCAGGTCTTAAGGGACCATCAGGACTACGCAGCGGCTTACATTGATGATATTGTGATATTCAGTGAGTCCTGGGAGAAACACTTAGAGCACATTACGAGTGTATTAAGGGCACTGAGGGAAGCAGGACTCACGGCCAACCCAAAGAAATGTCAATTTGGGAGGGCCGAAGTTTCGTATCTGGGGTACACGGTAGGGAGAGGGAAGCTGAAGCCCCTAGTAGATAAGGTCCAGGCGGTACGGGAACACCCCACCCCAACGACAAAGAGGAAAGTACGGCAGTTCCTGGGATTGGCGGGCTATTATAGACGGTTTATCCCGAATTTTTCCTCCGTGGCCGCGCCACTGACAGACCTCACAAGGAAAGGGCAACCCGAGAGGGTGAGGTGGACCGCGGCATGCGACGACGCGTTTCAGGAGCTGAAAGACCGGTTGGTCCGGGCCCCGGTGCTGGCCCAGCCCGACTTTAACAAACCTTTTACCTTGCAGACCGACGCGTCAGAAGTGGGGTTAGGGGCGGTACTGACGCAAGAGGAGGAGGGACAGGAGCACCCCATCCTCTATCTGAGTCGTAAACTGTTCCCTCGGGAGAAGGGATATGCGACAATTGAAAAGGAGGCATTGGCCCTCAAGTGGGCTGTCGATTCACTAAGGTACTTTCTTTTAGGCGATGAATTTACCGTGGTGACGGACCACGCCCCGCTGCAATGGATGCAGCAAATGAAGGACACTAACCCACGGATCTTGAGATGGTACCTCAGCTTACAGCCATACAAATTCCGAGTCGTGCACCGCCCGGGGTCCGCCAACGGGAACGCGGACTGGCTATCACGGTCAGCGGAAAACACAGAGACCAGAACTGCGAGTATGGCCCCAGACTTAAGGGGGAAGGTGTGTGGCGGGGTAGCCCCGCCCCTCCCGGAAACCGCCGGGACACCGCAACCACGGGGGGAGAACTCACCCCCCGGAGGGGAGCGGATCACCGCCCGCCGTCCCCGAACGGGGGGGCCGGCACACCGGCCGGGTGACGAGCCGGGGCCGGCCGGCAGCGCAGAGAGGGGGCGGGGCCGAGCGGACGTGGCAGAGACGTCACGAGGAGGACGGCCCTGGGAGGGGCCAGAGGCCGACGAGGGGGGTGACGTGATCTGCCTGCGACCGGCGGGCAACTCAAAAGGCCGCTGTGGACCAGCCATAGGGGGGAACGCCGAGGAGACGCACCCCCCCCGCGAGCCGGCGAGTGGTCGACGGTATTGGAGGCCCTGGGCAGGGTCAGCGGGAGGGCCCAGGTGAGCCTATGGGACCTGGGGGAAGAAGCAGCCCAGGGCGGGGACGCGGACCCTGAGGGCAGGGGAGTTTAGGGGTCTCGACCCCCCCTGCTAGGTGGGGGAGCCTTTTCCCCGACCTTAGGGCCCTGGGCTGGGGTCCGGAGAGAGGGCGGGCCCGGACCCCCTTCCCCCCAACCGCCTAACCAAACCAATTGGAATCGGTCGCGTCAAGGCGTCGATAATCAGAGAACCGAGGGGGCGGACGTAAGCCCCTCCGCACAGGGGGAGAACCCCTACAGGTGGCCTTAGCCCCGGGTCAGGGTGGGGCAGCAAACACAGTTAGCTGTTTAGCCAATAGTTTGTCTCCGTGCTCAGGAGGGGCACAGGGAACTCACCTGCAGTGGTGGAGAGGGAGACTGCCACCCAGTATGTGGGTGGCGGGGGGGACACAGGCCCACCCACTCCACTGCATCCCAGCCCAGAGTCCTAATAGTAGCAGCGCAGTCAGCTGCTGGGTCAGCAGGGGCTCCAGCCCAAAACGCATAGACCTGAGGCACTTAATCATCCTCACTATTCCCTAGGCCACTTCTCTTCTCCCCCTCAGTGTGTACCTGGGCGTCCAGCTGGTCTTTCGGGGGTTCCAGGGTTGTCAAGTCCAGCTGTGGTCCAGGCCAGTTGTTGGCCGCTTGCAGGTCCAGCAGTTTGAGCCAGTCCCTGGGTGCAGGTGTTCAGGCCAGTCCTCTGGGTCAGGCACGGCCGAAGGTCTAGACCAATTCTCAAGTGTAAGGTAACCCAGGGGTTCAGGTACTCCTTCCAGGGAAAGCACGCCCAACAGCCCAGGCCAGTCCTGAACCTCCCAGGCAGGGAGTACTGAGCAGACCTCTGATCCTTCCAGAGACTGGGCCCAGATTTAGCTCTCAGGCTGGGCTCTTATAGTCCTGGCCATGTTTCATGGCTTCTGGTCAGGTGACTGGGAGGGGTTAGGTTTGGCCCAAAATGCCCCCCAGAGGGGGTCCTCTATGGGTGTTCACTTAGTGCCTCACTTGAGAGAAGGAGAAGTAGGGTGTGCCTCTCCTCTGGAACACCCCTTCCCTCCCTCTCCCCTGCCCTGCCTGCTGGGAGCCCTCCCCTGTGGGAGCCTACCTGTCTGCTGTTGCTGGGCCTCTTCCTCCTCGAATTGCTGCTGCCACCACCCACAGCTTGCTGCTGTTTGGGGTGGGCCGGCCTGCCCCCACCTGGAGGGAGAAGGGAAGAGGACCCCACCAACCAGAGGCCTTCCCTGGTTGGCTGCTCCCTGCCTGCTGCTGCTGTACCACCTTCACCCTGTCAAGGAGGACCACCACCAGTTGAACTGTGGAGGGGGTTGGTTTGTAAGACTGAGCTTTAACACCTGTGCTTCAGGGGTGGTAGTAAACTGAGTTGTTGTGAGGGGGACTGGGGAGAGGCGTGGAGCTCTCCCCCCAGTCCAGCTGCCCCCCTCTTTCTACTGTCACCACCCCCACCTCCTCCTCCACTACCCTCTTGTACCACCAGGACCTGCTTTTTGCCCCTCAGCATGGTTAACTGCGGCCCCTTTTTCCACCCTAGGACTGTTTGCTCAGCAGCAGGTGAGAGACTGAGCCCCACAAGCACTTGTGGGCGCACTACCCCCCCCCCCCCGACTTGGCCCCCTTCCCTCAGCTACATTTGGCTGGGGGGGCCTCCATGTTACCTGTCCTGCCCTAGCAGCCTGGTTTTTCTCCTTCCCTCCCTGCCATAGCCCTTCCTGAAACTCAGTTTGTTGCCTACCCTGCCCTGCCCCTGAAAGTTTGTTTGCTTGCCTGCCCTGCCCAATCTCCACCCAGTTCCCTGGTCTGCCCCTGTGACGGACCGGGCCGTGTCTGGACACAGCTGAGGGCGTCTGCTCAGGGCGAATTGCTCAAATCCAGGGCTCCTTACAGCCCCCAGACTGGTGACCTCTCCAAACAGGCCACAAACCAGTCCCACAGAGCACTTCAGCTGCCTGCCTGAAGCCTCACGAGCAAAACCCCTCCGACACCCCAGCAATATCCGTGCCCCAGATGGCCCCGGGCCTCATACACAGGTGGGGGGGGTCCTAGCACCCAATCCCACCTACCCCGAACAAGTTCTGTCCAGTCCCAAGAAACCAGTCACAGATCCCTGGTCAATTTACCCTCTGGATCTTCCCCACAAACCACGCTGAGCCAATCCTTTAGCGTCTAAAGGTTTATTATTACAATAAAGAAAAGCATGAGAGTAAGGTTGTTAAAGGATAGTACATTACATGCATCGAATCTCCCAGTTCTCGATGCAGGCTCTAGCAGAGATGTTACAGCTGCTGGCTCAAAAGTCCTTGTTGCGCATCCTAGGATCAGGATGGGTCCACAGGTCTTTCCGGCACTTCGATCCCTGCAGTGCTGCCTCTGAAGTGCTGAGCTGAGTACCAAGATGGAGTCGACCCCATGGACTCTTTATACATCCTTCCTGGTCTCTTCTTGGCTATAGCAGGTCACCTGGCCAGCGGCCTATCCCTGTGTTCCCTGCTGGCAGCCCTCAGGTGTCAGCCCTCATGCTTTAGGTGTGTCCTTGGCCCATTGAGTGCCATTGTCCCACAGGGCCTCGCTGATTAGCATGTCCATAGGCTGGGCTCTGCCCAATGCTCAACCACATGCAGAGAAATATTCAGTATCCATACAGATTACAGATTCCTAACTACACACACACACAGACATTATACACTCACATGACTAGCGTACATAGGATTAGCAGACAGTAAGCTTCTATTCAACACCCCACATGGCCCCCCTTTTATACCATTTTTGGGGCCAACACCCCCACCTATGGGTGCAGCAGTGATCTGGCTGCTTCCCTCAAATTCGGTAACGTGACAGCCCCTCCCCCACCAGTGGTCAGTTTGCTGTGTTTGCCCTGACCTCTGAGCCTCTGTCCTCCTCAGCGCCCTACTGATCCCAGCCCCTCACTGCTCCTGTTTGCTCCCTCCGCCAGCCTCCCATTAGCCCCCTGCCTACCGCCCAGTGTGTCCTGGCCCCTTCCCCGAAAGCTCATGCCCCTTCCTTCCCCATTTAGTTAGTTCCCCCCCGTTCACTGTACTCCCTTTTCATGTTGCCATAGCCCCCCCCCCTTCCCAGTGCAGCCAGAGGAGCCGGCACCCCCACCCTGCACCTGTCGTCTCATCCCTGTCCTGTCAGTCAGCGCCCTCCTCCTCTGCCTCCAGCCTTGCAGGGAGGAGTGGTTGCTGGCTTCCTTTTTCCTCGGTTCCCTATTTGTGTCCTGCCTCCACTAGTGCCCTCCCTCCCTGCTAACAGTCTAGCAGGAGGGAGTATTCCCTTTCCCTATCCTCGCCTCCCTCCAATCGCGAACACCCCCTTCCCTTGTGCCCCTGCCCCTCCCTCTAGCACCCTCCTCCTCGGCCTTCAGTCCTGCGGGGACGAGTGGTCGCTTTCCCCACCTTCCCGGTCGTGTCCCCCCGTACGCACCCCTGCCCCTCTCGCTAGCACCCTCCTCCTCTGCATCCAGCTAAGCAGGGAGGAGTGGTTGCTTTCCCTAGTCCCCCTCCCCCCAGTCGCGAACCTCCCCTTCCTTTGCATCCCTGCCCCTTCTTCTAGCACCCTCCTCTGCAGGGAAGAGTGGTCACTTTCCCCACCTTCCCGGTTGTGCCCCACCCCATGTGCCCTTGCGCCTCTCTCTAGCGCCCTCCTCCTCTGCATCCAGTGAAGCAGGGAGGAGTGGTTGCTGCCCTTTCCCCTGGTTGCCCCTCCTTTAATCTGGTGCCCTCCTCCCCAGCCTTCAATTTAGAGGGCAGGAGTGGTTGCTGCCCCTGCTTCCCACATTTCCTCTCCCCCACTCTTGTAGGGAGGAGTGCTTAACCCATCCCCTCCTCTCCCTTCCCCTCCATTGATGCCTTCCTCCCCTGCCTGCTGCTTGGTGGGGAGGAGGGTTGACCCTTGCCCCCCTCCCTCACTATCTGTGCCTCTTTCAACCCCTCCCCCATTGACCCCATGGTCCCCCCATTTCCACTGTCCCCAAAAATCACTGCGGCTGACCTCCCGGGCCCGGGATCTGCCGCTGCCATGGCCGACGCTCCCCCTGATTCGGGAGGGGCCTCCACCTCGGCCAGTAAAAAGGGCCAGGGGAAGAAAAAGGGCAAAGGCCCAGCCCAGAAGGCCAAACCCTCCGTGGATGAAGCCGCTTTGCCCACTGCGGCCCCAACACCTGCCACAGCCCCTCCTTCCCCTGTTGTTCCCCCCACCAGCTCTGGGGGCATTCCACCTGCAGCCCTCAGAGCGTATGCCCAGGTGGCCGCTGCTGCACCCCAGTGTGCCACCACATCTTCAGCCCCGACCGCCTCCTCCAGCTTCCTCCATCCCTGGTGGCCAGGGCCCCTTTCCCACCCTGACCAGGAAGCATGGCGTCCGCTGCCTCCTGGTCCCCACCTCGCCCCACGTCAAAACGTACGTGTGGGCATTAGCAAGGGTGGTGGGGTCCTCGGCCATGGTGGCGGCCTCCAAAATGTATGGCAAGGCGGTGTTCTTCCTTTCCTCGGAGGCTGCCGCCCAGGAGGCAGTGGAGAGGGGCCTGTCGGTGGGGGGTGTGCACGTGCCCCTTGAGCCACTGAAGGACCTGGGCATATGGGTGGTCCTCACCTCCGTCCCGCCCTTCCTTCCCAATGCCGCCCTGCTGTCTCCCTCTCCACCCTGGGGAGGCCGATCTCTACCATCAGCCCTCTTCCTCTGGGAGGGGAGAGGGACCAGAAGGCAGGACATCATGGCCTACCGCCGGACCTGCAAGTTCCGTGACGTTCTCCTGGCCTTTGGGTTGGGGTGCAGTCTGCTGCGGGGGGGCAGACGATCACCCTGCCCGTGAGAATCCACCCCAGCCCTCATCATGAGATACACCACCATCGCTGCCTTAAATGCCCGGGGCCGTAGGGCAGGTCTCTCCAGGACCCGGGTGCTCTCCTTCCTTCTGGAGGGGGCGTACTCAGTGGTTTTCCTGCAGGAGACCCACACTACTCTGGCCGTCAAGGCTGGCTGGCTGCTGGAGTGGGGGGACGGGGTGTATTTCAGCCACCTCCACGCCTGCTTGGCTGGGGTGGTCACCCTGTTCTCCCCTGCCCTACGGCCCAAGGTGCTGGGGGTTGCCAAGGTCATCCCAGGCCACCTGCTGCACGTCCGGGCCCGCGAGGAGGGGCTGACGTTGAACTTGGTCAACGTCTATGCCCCAAACGCGGACCCAGACCAGGTGACCTTTTATCAGTGGGTGGCCACCTTCCTTGGCATCCTGGGTCCTCATGAATGCCTGGCCCTGGGTGGGGATTTAAACACCACCCTCATGGACTGGGACCGTGCAGGAGTCAAGAACTGCCAGGCCGCAGCAGGAATCCTCAGGGAGATTGTGGACCATCACTCCCTGGAGGACGTCTGGCGCGACCACAACCTGGACGAGGACACCACCTTCACATACATCCGGGTGGGGGATGATCAGTTGAGCCACTCCCAATTGGACTGCATTTATGTATCTCGCTTCCATCTAGCATGAGCCCAATCCTCCAACATCTTGCCAGCCCCGTACACAGGCCACCATTTGGTGGCCGTGAAAGCCTCTCTAAGTCAAGAGAGGCACTTTAACAATAGCCTGCAGGAGGATGTGGGCTCCTTCCGGGAGTTCTGGCTGGCCTGGCGGGGGCAGAGGCCCGCCTTTCCCTCAGTGCAGTGATGGTGGGACGTGGGGAAGGTGCGCACCCGGCTCTTCTGCCGTGAGTATTCCTGGGGCACCAGCCAGCGGAGGGATGCGGCGATAGAGCAGTTGGAGTGGGAGGTCTTGAAGCTTGAGGATCCACCCTCCGCGAGGCATACCGGGAGAAGCAGGAGGAACTCTGAGCTGTTGAGGACCACCGGGCCCAGAGTGCTTTTGTTCGATCCCGCATCCGTCTCCTTCGGGAGATTGATCGCGGAAAAACCCCTTGCACAAAAAGAAACGGCAGAAAATATGCTAATGATGTTGTGACTTATGCTAATGAGTCTCTCATTATCATATTTTCTGCCACAAAAACTCACAGTGAAGACGTAGCCTCAGGGTACGGCTACGCTGCAGAGGAAGATCGAAGATGCTGCTGTCAATCTTCCAAGGTTTGAATTAGCGGTCTAGTTAAGACAGCTAATTCGAAGTAAGAAGGGCACTCGGGTTGATGCCAGTAACCCCCATTTCACAAGGAGTGAGGGAAGATGAAGTGAGAGTGTTCTTCCTTCAACTTCCTGCAGTGTAGACAGTGCCAAAAGCCGAGTTAAGCTACTTCAACTTCAGCTACGCAATTAACATAGCTGAAGTTGCGTATCTTTATTCGACCATGTCCCATAGTGGAGACGTATCCTAAGAAATCAGAAATGAGTGTGGATTGGGCTTTCCTCCTGTGTAACTGTTCAGTAAGGGCATGTTTACACTACAGAGTTATTTCGAAATAACTCCCGTTATTTTGAAATAACAATGTGAGTCTCAACACAGCAAGTCTGTTATTCTGAAATTATTTCAAAATAATGGGCTTCTTATTTCAAAATAACAATCCCTTATTCTATGAGGAATAATGCCTATGTCAAAACTATTTAAAAATAGGGTTAGTGTGGATGCCCAGCTGCTATTTCGAAATAACTACTCCCCAGATTCATTCAAAGCAATTACTCTCCAGTGCTTTGTGGGGCTCTAAGTCGAAGTAGCACACCCACATAAAGGGACCCTGCCTCAGACTAATTTTGAGGCTTCCCTGGAGTGTGGATGCATTATTTCGAAATAGTTATTATTTCAAAATAACTTACTTTGAAATAACCACTACAGGGCAGATTTGAACCTGGGACCTCTGGAGCTTAGTGTAGCAGCCTCTACAGCTTGAATTCTAAAGCCAGTTGCTTTTATAGCTCAAGCTGTAGTGTAGCGTCTCCTACACTAAGGTCCAGAGATTCCCAGGTTCAAATCCACCTGGTGGTGATTACATAGACATAGCCTAAGGGAGTGTAACAGGGTAGGACTCAGCACCGCGGTGCCTCCTGCTGGTCACTTGGGAATTAGCTCTTCAGCCCTGGTGTGCCCCCTTCCAGGTGGAGGTGTACCGGTAGTTCGGAATAGGAAGCCTAGTTCGAACTACCTAGTTCGAGCCCCGTGTAGCCGTGCTGCACGGGGTTCGAACCAGCGGGGTTTTAAAAATGGCGGCTCCCCGCTTATGCAAATGAAGCCCGGGAAATTCAAATCCCGGGCTTCATTTGCAAGTGCGGTATGCCTACATTACCCTGCTAGTTCGAACTAGCGGGGTAGTGTAGACATACCCAAAGAGACTCACAAGGCAAAAGCCACTTTTCAAGAACATGTCCCTCTTTGCTTGGCACCTTGTGTTATTTCCTATGGGGTTCTGGCAGGGAAACCCCTCCTGCTGGACTCAGGGAAAAATGCATCTTAACTTTAGTTTTAAGCTTCACCTTTGTTCCAAGTTAGAAAACTCACTGGATCCTTGGTCTAAAGAAAATAAGAGAGTTACTCACCCTGTGCAGTAACGGGAGTTCTTCGAGATGTGTGTCCCCATAGGTGTTCCACTCTGGGTGCTAGTGCATCCTTGTACTGGCGACTGGCGATTTTTCTCGCAGTGCCCCATGCGCCACGCTGTGCACGCGCCCTGGTGCCTCCTCGTGCTGTTGGTGTCCATTAGGTGTGCACACGGCACAGTCCCCTCTGTTCCTTCTCTGCCCTTGCCACTGGACTAAGAAGTCTCCAAAGCAGGGGAAGGAGGGAGGGTATTGGAGCAACCACGGGGACACACATCTCGAAGAACTCCCATTACTGCACAAGTTGAGTAACTCTTTTTTCTTCGAGTGATGTCCCCGTGGGTGCTCCACTCTGGGTGACTACAAAGCAGTAGTCGTATCGTGGAGGTGGGTTTGGAGCCCTGCCACTGTCACTGAGGATAGCACCGCTTGTCCAACAGCCATAGATGATGCGATGGTAGAGATTAGCGTGTAGTGTTTTGCAAACGTGTGGTCGGATGACCAGGTGGCTACCTTGCAAATGTCCTCTAGAGGCACATTCTTGAGGAAAGCAGTTGTAGAGGCCACGGCTTGGGTTGAGTGGGCAGTGATATTGCCAAGTGGTTGTTTGTTGTGTATGGTATAGCATGTGTGGACACATGAAGAGATCCAGTTGGAAATCCTCTGGGAGGAGACCGCTTGGCCCATGGAACATTTGGTGAAGGATAGGAAGAGTTTGGGCAATTTTCTCCATGATTTTGTTCGATCTATGTAGAATGCCAGTGCTCTGCAGACATCGAGGATATGCCACGCAGCCTGGGATGAATCAGCATGTGGCTGGGGGAAGAACGCAGGTAAGTGTATGGGTTCATTGCTATGGAAGGGGGAAAGGACCTTCAGGAGGAATTTGGGGTGAGGGCGAAGGGTTACTCTGTCCTTAGTGAATATTGTATAAGGGTCTGCCATTTGTGCTGCAAGTTCCCCCACTCTCCTGCTGGAGGTTATGGCCATCAAAAAGGCAACTTTCATGGATAAATATAACCACAAGCAGGTTGCTAGAGGCTCAAAGGGCGGTTTAGTTAAACTCTTAAGGACATGATTAAGCTCCCAAATGGGGACCAGGGGCCAAACGGCTGGGAATGTATTTTGGAGACCGGTAAGGAACCATCTGGTGATTGGGTCTGAGAAGAAAGAGTTGCCATCGGTGGTCCAGTGAAAAGACGCTATTGCTGCTGCGTGTACCTTCACCATATTAAAAGACAGGCTCGACTCCCTCAGGGTATGTCTACACTGCCACCCTAGTTCAAACTAGGGTGGCTAATGTAGGCATTCGAACTTGCAAATGAAGCCTGGGATTTAAATATCCCAGGCTTCATTTGCATCTTGCTGGGCGCCGCCATTTTTAAATCCCCCTTAGTGCGGACTCTGTGCCCGCAGCTACACACAGCACGGAGTAGGTAGTTCAAATTAGGCTCTCTAATTAGAACTACCGTTACTCTTCGTGGAACAAGGTGTACCGGTAGTTCGAATTGGAGAGCCTAATTCGAACTACCTACTCCGTGCTGTGTGTAGCCTCGGGCACGGAGTCCGCACTAAGGGGGATTTAAAAATGGCGGCACCCGGCAAGATGCAAATGAAGCCCGGGATATTTAAATCCCAGGCTTCATTTGCAACTTCGAATGCCTACATTAGCCACCCTAGTTCAAACTAGGGTGGCAGTGTAGACATACCCTCAGTTCCAACAAGTAGCCCAATATGATGGGGATAGGGCTGGTATCAAGAGGGATGGGATGACTGCGTTTGAGCCACTTGGAGAATCTGGAGAAGCTGGTAAGATTTTCTGGTGGACTCTACTGTCGATCTGTTTTACTCATTCTGAACAGGTGTTTTCAGTATTCTGGAGCCATGAAGAAGCCACACATGGAGGTTGAGTTTATGTGGCTCAGAGTGGAGAACTCTGCCGTGATGTCGAGTGAGAAGATTGCATTGTTGGGGAAAGATGTACAGTTCTGCTATCGCCAGTCTGTGCCATTAAGGGAGCCATGTTTATCTCGACCAAGCTCATAGACTCAGACTCATAGGCTACGTCTAGACTGGCATGATTTTCCGGAAATGCTTTTAATGGAAAAGTTTTCTGTTAAAAGCATTTTCGGAAAAGAGCGTCTAGATTGGCCATGGACGCTTTTCCACAAAAGCACTTTTTGCGGAAAAGCGTCCGTGGCCAATCTAGATGCGCTTTGGGACAAAAAAAGCCCCGATCGCCATTTTTGCGATCGGGGCTTTTTTGCGCAAAACAAATCTCAGCTGTCTACACTGGCCCTTTTGCGCAAAAGGGACTTTTGCCCGAATGGGAGCAGCATAGTATTTCCACAAAAAGCACTGATTTCTTACAGTAGGAAGTCAGTGCTTTTGCGGAAATTTAAGCAGACAGTGTAGACAGCTGGCAAGTTTTTCCGGAAAAGCGGCTGATTTTCCGGAAAAACTGGCCAGTCTAGACACAGCCATAGACTTTAAGGTCAGAAGGGACTGTTATGATCATCTAGTCTGACCCCCTGCACAATGCAGGCCACAGAATCTCACCCACCCCCTCCTAGAATAATCCTCTCACCTATATCTCAGATATTGAAGTCCTGAAATGATGGTTTAAAGACCCCAAGATGCAGAGAATCCTCTAGCTGTGATCTGTGCCCCATGCTACAGAGGAAGGCAAAAAACCTCCAGGGCCTCTGCCAATCTACCCTGGAGGAAAATTCCTTCCCGACCCCAAATATGGCGATCAGCTAAACCCTGAGCATGTGGGCAAGACTCACCAGCCAGACACCCAGAAAGTTCTCTATAGTAACTCCTATCTTCCCTCCATTGACCTAGTTCCCAGTGATAGTGAAAGGTCAATTAGTTACCAAGATCATGTTATCTCATCAAACCATCCCCTTCATAAACCCATCTAGCTTAATCTTGAAGCCAGATAGATCTTTTGCCCCCACTACTTCCCTTGGAAGGCTGTTCCAGAACCTCACTCCTCTAATGGCTAGAAACCTTCGTCTAATCTCAAGTCTAAACTTCCTACTAGCCAGCTTATATCCATTTGTTCTTGTGTCCACATTGGTATTAAACTTAAATCATTCCTCTCCCTCCCTGGTATTTATCCCTCTAATATATTTAGAGAGAGCAATCATGTCCCCCCTCAGCCTTCTTCTGGTTAAGGTAAACAAGCCAAGCTCCTTGAGTCTCCTTTCATAAGACAGGTTTTCCATTCCTCGGATCATCCTAGTGGCCCTTCTTTGTACCTGTTCCAGTTTGAATTCAGCGAACAGGTGAGTGTTAACAGGGAGTTTAGAGAGGGAGTTCTCCAGGTAAAGGAGAAGCAGATACAGGACTCTTGAGGGAAGTGTGTGTTGTTATTGGGGCTTTCTTACTGAGTGCTGAGCTTGTGTTTGTTGGTGTGTGGTGGTGGTGTTTTTTTTTTTCCCCTTCTCTGTTTTTGAGTGAGGATTTAGAGAGGGAGTTCTCCAGGTAGAGGAGAAGCAGATAAAGGACTCTTGAGGGAAGTGTGTGTTGTGTTTGGGGCTTTCTTGCTGTGTGCTGAGCTTCTGTTTGTGAGTGAGGGTTGGTGTGTGTTCTTTTTTTGTTTTTGTTTGTTTTTCCCCCCCACACTTCCCCTTTGCCCTCCCCCTCGCGTTGATGGAGTTTGTGCTGTGATTGGCTATGATTGGTAGGTGCTGTGATTGGCTGTGATTGGCAGGTGGAAACTGTTAGCTTCTAATTAAAGTTTGAATTCTAGAAGCCTCTGCTGATTGGCTGAGCCTTGGTAGGGGGAGGGACTTTAAGGCACTCCAGGGCTTTATAAGGCAGTGGGCAAGCGACCAAGGAGCTTGCGAACAGGTGAGTGCTAACAGGGAGTTTAGAGAGGGAGTTGGGAAGGGCGGGAGGTTCTCTTGCCTTTCTTTTTAAATCCCTTCTCCAGGACAGCAGCGATGGATGGTGATGGGTCTGCTGCTGTTACCTGCACAGCGTGTGCCATGTTTGTCTTCCTCCCAGAAGAAAGAACAGATTTCATCTGCACCAAGTGCAAGCTGGTCGACATTTTGGAAGAAAAAATGAGAGGACTGGAGGCCCAAGTGTCGATTCTACGCTTGATCAGAGCGGATGAAGACTTCCTCGATAGAAGGCAGCGTTTAATCCTTCAAGCACGGCAGGCAGAGGAGCCAGAGAGGGCAGTACGTGACCAAGAAGAGAACTGGCAGCATGTAACTTCTAGAAAGGGAAAAAGGCCAACACAGGAATCCCCCAATGCTATAGAGGTAAGTAATCGCTTTCAAGCTCTCTCCACAGGCTCTGCAGTGCTGAAAGCTTTGGAAGGGACCTCACAAGGAAGAAACCAGACGGGAACACCATCTACTGGAAGGCACGGGATGCGTAGTCCTAGGGATGGGAGTTCCACGGCCACCACCCCCAAAAGAAAACGACAGGTGGTGGTGTTCGGGGACGCCCTCCTAAGAGGGACTGAGCCATCCCTCTGCCGTCCGGACCTGGAATCTCGAGAGGTGTGCTGCTTACCGAGAGCTCGCATTCAGGATGTGACTGAGAGGCTTACCAAGCCGATCAAACCTTCAGATCGCTACCCCTTCCTGCTTCTCCACGTGGGAACTAATGATACGGCCAAGAATGACCTTGAGCGGGTTACTGCGGATTATGTAGTGCTGGGAAGAAGGATCCAAGAATTCGGAGCGCAAGTGGTGTTCTCGTCCATCCTCCCTGTTGAAGGGAAAGGACTGGGCAGGGATCGTCGAATTGAGGAAGTAAATGCGTGGTTGCGCAGGTGGTGTCGGAGAGAGGGCTTTGGTTTCTTCGACCATGGGACTCTGCCCGGGCACAAGGATTGTTAGGAAGAGATGGGATCCACCTAACAAAGAGAGGAAGGGGCATCTTCACGGGCAGGCTTGCAAACCTAGCGAGGAGGGCTTTAAACTAGGTTCGTCGGGGGACGGTGACCAAAACCCTGAGGGGAGTGGGAAAGTCGGATACCGGGAAGAAATGCAGAGAGGAAGGAGCAAGAAAGGAGGACCCCTGTTTAGAATGGAGAAGATAGGGCAATCAATTGGTTACCTGAAGTGTTTGTACACTAATGTGAGAAGCCTGGGCAACAAACAGGAAGAACTGGAGGCCCTGGCCCAGTCCAAGAAATATGATTTAATTGGGATAACAGAGACTTGGTGGGATGACTTATGTGACTGGAGTGCTGTCATGGAAGGGACATGACATATAGACTGTTCAGGAAGAACAGGCAGGGGAGAAAAGGAGGAGGAGTTGCACTATATGTAAGAGAGCACTACGATTGCTCTGAACTCCAGTATAAAGAGGGAGAAAAACCTCTTGAGAGTCTATGGATTAAGTTTAAAGGAGCAAACAACAGCAGTCATGTTGTGGTGGGTGTCTGCTACAGGCCACCGAATCAGGTGGATGAGGTAGATGAGGCTTTCTTCAGACAACTGAGCGAAGCTTCCAGATCGCAGGCCCTGGTTCTCCTGGGGGACTTTAATCACCCTGACATCTGTTGGGAAACCAATATGGCAGTACACAGGCAATCCAGGAAGTTTTTGGAGAATGTTGGGGATAACTTCTTGACACAAGTGCTGAAGGATCTGACCAGGGGCCGTGCGCAGCTTGACCTTCTGCTCACAAACAGGGAGGAACTAATAGGGGAAGTGGAGGTGGGTGACAACCTGGGAAGCAGTGATCATGAGATGGTAGATTTCAGGATCCTGACCAAAGGAAGGAAAGAGAGTAGTAAAATACACACCTTGGACTTCAAAAAAGCAGATTTTGACTCCCTCAGAGATCTGATGGGCAGAATCCCCTGGGATGTTAACATGAAGGGGAAAGGAGTCCAGGACAGCTGGCAGTATTTTAAAGAAGCCTTATTGAAGGCACAGAAAGAAACCATCCCGACGCGTAGCAAGAGAGGCAAACATGGTAGGAGACCGGATTGGCTTACGGGGGAAATCCTTGGTGAACTTAAGCACAAAAAGGAAGCTTACGAAAAGTGGAAACTTGGACAAATGACCAGGGAGGACTTTAAATGTATAGCTCGAGAATGCCGGGGGGTTATCAGGGAGGCGAAAGCACAAATGGAATTGCGACTGGCTAAGGATGTGAAGGATAACAAGAAAGGTTTCTACAGGCATGTTAACAAGAAGAAGGTGATCAGAGAGTGTGTGCGGCCCCTAATGGATGAAGGAGGTAACCTAGTGACAGATGATGTGGGGAAAGCTGAAGTACTCAATGCTTTCTTTGCCTCTGTATTCACGGACAAGGTCGGCTCCTGGACTTCTGCGCTAAGTGACGCAAGATGGGATGAAGATGGACAGCCCGTGGTGGGTAAAGAACAGGTTAGGAACTATTTAGAAAAGCTAAACGTACACAAATCCATGGGTCCGGACTTAATGCATCCAAGGGTACTGAGGGAGTTGGCAAATGTCATTGAGGAGCCTTTGGCCATTATCTTTGAAATGTCGTGGAGATCGGGAGAAATCCCAGATGACTGGAAAAAGGCAAATGTAGTGCTCATCTTCGAAAAAGGGGAGAAGGACGATCCAGGGAACTATAGGCTTACAATCCAGTCTTACCTCGATTCCTGGAAAAATCATGGAAGGGATCCTTAAGGAATCCATTTTGAGGCACTTGGACGAGAGGAAAGTGATTAGGAATAGTCAGCATGGATTCACAAAGGGCAAGTCGTACCTGACCAATCTGATTAGCTTCTATGATGAGGTAACTAGGTCGGTGGACATGGGAAAGTCAGTGGATGTTATATACCTTGACTTTAGCAAGGCTTTTGATACGGTCTCCCACAATATTCTTGCCAGCAAGTTAAGGGAATGTGGATTGGATAAATGGACGGTAAGATGGATAGAAAGATGGCTAGAAGGCCGAGCCCAGCGGGTAGTGATCAACGGCTCGATGTCAGGATGGCAGTCGGTTTGTAGCGGAGTGCCCCAAGGTTCGGTTCTAGGACCAGTTTTGTTCAATATCTTTATTAATGACCTGGATGAGGGGATGGATTGCACCCTCAGCAAGTTTGCGGATGACACTAAGCTAGGGGGAGAGGTAGACACGCTTGAGGGCAGAGATAGGGTCCAGAGTGACTTAGACAAATTGGAGGATTGGGCCACAAGAAATCTGATGAGGTTCAACAAGGACAAGTGCAGAGTCCTGCACTTGTGACGGAAGAATCCCAAGCATAATTACAAGCTGGGAACCAACCAGCTAAGTAGTAGTTCTGCAGAAAAGGACCTGGGGGTTACAGTGGATGAGAAGCTGGATATGAGTCAACAGTGTGCCCTTGTAGCCAAGAAGGCTAATGGCATATTAGGTTGCATTAAGAGGAGCATTGCCAAGAGGATGGAGAGAGGCTGTTCTCAGTAGTGACAGATGGCAGAACAAGGAGCAATGGTCTCAAGTTGAGGTGAGAGAGGTCCAGGTTGGATATTAGGAAAAACTATTTCACTAGGAGGGTGGTGAAGCACTGGAATGGGTTACCTAGGGAAGTAGTGGAATCTCCATCCCTAGAGGTGTTTAAGTGTCGGCTTGACAAAGCCCTGGCCAGGTTGATTTAGTTGGGATTGGTCCTGCCTAGAGCAGGGGGCTGGACTTGATGACCTTCTGAGGTCTCTTCCAGCTCTATGTTTCTATGATTGTATGATTCTTCTGGCTGTAAATCCTTTCCATTCCTATTTTCCCTTGTAATCCTCTTCGACCCATCCTGTATCTTCCTGGTGCTCATTAATGGTGTTGTCTCCATCGACTCTTCCCATTTATCTATAGGACTAACCACTCTTCTCTTCTCCCTTGCCCTTCCACCTTCAGTGGCCACTTGTTGTACCCCTTCTTCATTCTCCAACTCCGCATACCTGTTCTTGAGCTCTATTTCTCCTTCACTGACCCATCTTTTCCTCTGCCTGGTTCTCATAGTCACATGCTTCCACTGTCCATTTTCTTCGCCCAGCAGTCCCCCCTCAGAGTCCCCCATCAGCTCTATCAGGCGGCACTTCATGCAAACAAAACTCCTTTCAGGTACCCCCTCCAGGATCATGTACATACCGCAGCTACCACATCCAATCATCCTCCTTGTGTTCTCTCCTACTTGGGCCATGGCCACTGCTGCCTTTGTGTTTATTAGCCTTCTCACCTAAATCCTGTTAGTCCGGCAAACACAAAAACAAACCAAAACACCCCCCCCCCAGCAAAAACAAAACCCAAACAAGTCCCACAATCCAAACTCCCCTTACAAACTCCCACTCAAACTCCCCTGTTTACAGCTCTGTTTGCTGGCTCCTGTGCCGCAGCAGCTGTCTGTGACGAGGATCACACGGGTTCGTTCTATTCTGATTTTGATGATAATCTTGTGGCACAAGGGGAGTGGTGGGAATGCATAAAGCAAAGGTGGGTCCCATTTGAGGAAGAAAGGATCTCCCAGAGATCCCTTCCCCAGGGCTGCCCTGAAGCAATAAAGGTGACTGTTGCGGTTGGCCCTGGTTGCAAAGAGGTCCATGTCTGGTTGTCTCCATCGAAGAAAGACGTGTTTGAGGGCTTGGGCATCTATCTCCCATTTGTGATGGTCGTAAAAGACACGGCTGAGTAACATTGAGTACCCCTGGGAGCTATATGGCTATGGGGGTAATTTGGTGTGCAAGGCACCAGTTCCATAATTTGAGAGCTTCTGTACAGAGGGAGGGTGACTGAGTCCCACCCTGTCAGTTGATATAATACATGCAGGTTGTATTGTCTGCCATTATATTGATTGTCTCGTGTGCTATATGGGGTAGAAAGTGGAGGCATGCCCAACGCACAGCCCTGAGTTCTAGGAGATTGATGTGGAGCGTTTGCTCGCTGAAGGACCATTTGCCTTGTACAGTACGGGGTCCCAGATGAGCTCCCCATCCCATGAGGGATGTGTCGGTTGTGATGGTGACTGTTGGGGTCAGCTGACGAAATGGTACACCCCATAGTACATTGTGTGGATGCGTCCACCATTCCAATGACCAGAGGACATGTGGTGGAATGGTGACCATCTTGGAAAGGGGGTCCCTGGAGGGGGTGTAGAGTGTGGTCAGCCAGGCCTGGAGGCACCTCATGTGTAGTCTGGCCAGTTGGACCACATAAATGGTGGTGGCCGTGTGCCCTAGGATCTTGAGGCATTTGTGGACTGTTGTAGTGGAGGTCGCACGTACCACCATTATTAGGTTGTGAAGGGCCTTGAATCTGTGTGTGGGCAGAGTTGCCCTGGCTGCAATGGTGTCGATATGTGCTCCTATGAACTCTAAAGTTTGGAGTAGGCTGCAGCCTGGACTTCTGGTAATTTATATGGAAACTGAGACAAAGTAGAAGATCGGTGGTGGTGTTGACCATGTCTTGCATTTCTGGGAAGGATGTGCCTATTATTTGTCCAGGTATGGGAATATTATGACTCCCTGGAGGTGCAAGAATGGCTAGAGTCTTGGAAAAAACTCTGGGAGCTGTTGAAAGGCCGAAAGGGAGTACTTGATACTGATAATGGTGGTTCCCCACTGTAAATCGTAGAAAACGCCTGTGGGCAGGATGAATTGTTATATGAAAATAAGTATCCTGAAGGTCGAGAGCTGAGAGCCAATCCCCTTGATCTAGTGCTGGAATAATTGTGGATAGTGTTACCATCTTGAACCATCGGTATGTGACATACTTGTTGAGCCTCCTTAAATCTGAAATGGGTCTCCATCCACCATTCTTCTTCTGAGTTAGGAAATATGTTGAGTAAAACCCTCTCCCTTGGAAAGCCGTTGGTACTGGCACTACCGCATCTATTTGCAGAAGATGGAGGACTTCTTGCTGGAGGAGGGTCTCGTGAGAGGGGTTCCTGAAGAGGGATGGAGAAGGAGGGTGGGTAGGAGGAACAGAAATGAAGGGGATGGAATAACTGACTTTGAACTCCAATACCCATCAGTCCGATGTTATTTGTGCCCATTGGTGTAAAAAGGGCTGGAGGCGGTGAGTGAACTGCAGCTGTCCAGTTGCTGGTGTGACAGCAGTGGGGATGTCTTTCAGGTTCCCGACCAAACCTTCAAATCTGCTGCTTTGATGAAGACAATTGGGATGTTGAGGGTTGCTGTTGTTGGTGCTGAGGTCTGCGCTGTTGAGGCCTGTGTTTTTGGCGTAAGTCATATCTGGACTGTGGTCAGTATGGTTCTCTGTGCCTCTGGTAGATGTTATACCTTGTTCTCTTAAAAGGGGGTGTGTACATGCCCAGAGTCCGGAGGGTCGTGCGGGAGCCCTTCATTGAGTGAAGGACTTTATCTGTTTTGGCTGTAAATAAGTTGGTCTTGTCGAAGGGAAGGTCCTCAGCTTTCTGTTGGAGGTCCCTAGGTACCCCAGACACTAGGAACCATGATGCTCTCCTCATAAAGATAGCCGAGGCTGTGATCCGGGCAGCAGCATCAGCCACATCCATGGCAGATTGTAATGCTGTGCGGGAGATGGTATGCCCTTCATGCATGACAGTGAGCAAAATCAGCCTCTTGTGCTCTGGGAGAAACTGTAAAAACTCCAGGAGTTTAGAATAATTACAGTAAGACTCTATTGGTCCGGCATCCAATACTCCAGCACTCCTAATGGTCCGGCACCATCAGGAACCCGGAAGTGCTTCGGAAGCCGGACAATTGGAGCTGCTCTGCGCCCGGCTTCCCTGATTCAGCCGCTGCTGAAACTGACCAGCAGCTGAATTGGGGACGCCTGGGGCAGAGCAGCTGGAGTGCTGCCGGGTTGGTCCCGCAGCCCCGAGGGGCAGTGCTACGGGACCAACCCGGCAGCACCCCAGCTACTCTGCCCCAGGCGTCCCCAATTCAGCCGCTTCTGAAACTGACCAGCGGCTGACTCTGGGAAGCACAGGGCACTGTGCTTCCTGGAGTCAGCCGCTGGTCAGTTTCAGCAGCGGCTGAATTGGGGATGCCTGGGGCAGAGTAGCTGGGGTGCTGCCGGGTTGGTCCCGTAGCGCCGCCCCTCAGCGCTGTGGGACCAACCCGGCAGCACCCCAGCTGCTCTGTCCCAGGCGTCCCCAAGAGCAGCTGGGGTGCTGCTGGGTTGGTCTTGCAGTGCCGAGGGGCAGTGCTACGGGACCAACCCGGCAGCACCCCAGCTGCTCTGCCACAGGCGTCCCAGATTCAGCCGCTGCTGAAACTGACCAGCAGCGGCTGAATCGGGGACGCCTGGGGCAGAGCCGGGCTATCGGAAGGGGGGGCTATGAGGGGTCTGGGGTGGCATCCCCTCCCACCCCACTCCAGACCCCTCATAGCCCCCTCTTCCGTTAGTCCGGCATACTTGACCCTGGGTCCTAAAGGTGCCGGATTATCTGCAGTTTACTGTAGATTAATCGTAATCAGCAAGCATATCAGTGTAATTTGCTGCTCTATAAATCAAGGTAGCTCAAGAGTAAACCTTGCGCCCCATGATGTCCATCCGTTTATGGTCCTTGTCCTGTGGAGTGGACCTCATGTTGGGCTGTTTTGCCCTGTGTCTGACCAAATCAACTACTAGGGAGTTTGGGGGTGGACGTGTAAAGAGAAAGTCCATGCCTTTAGGTGTTATAAAATACTTGTGATCAGCCCTCTTGTTTGTGGGGGTAATGGATGCTGGGTTTTGCCAGATGTTATCAGCAGGGTCCATGATGGCTTCATCCATCAGAAGGGCGATCCTAGAGGATGTGGGGGGCTGTAAAGTATGTAAGAGGCAATATTGTTTCTCTTGCACTTCCTGCAGATCCCGTTCTTGTGCTAGGACTACTCTTTTAAAAAGTTCTTGGGATTGTTTAGAATCATCAGATGGAGGCAGCGTGGTAGAAATGATAGCCTCATCTGGCGAAGAAGAGGAGTCTTCCCCCTCAGAGTTGTCCAAGTCAGATTGTATGGGCTCTGGAGAGTTCAGTGCTGTGGTTGATGGTGTGGGTTGTGGAGAATGAGGTGGCCTTTTTGATATTGATAGAGCAGTGTGATGGCTCCTATGAGAAGACCAAGACTCCTTGGCTGTGTCTAGACTGGCAAGTTTTTCCACAAAATCATCTGCTTTTGCGGAAAAACTTGCCAGCTGTCTACACTGGCCGCTTGAATTTCCGGAAAAGCACTGACGATCTCATGTAAGATCGTCAGTTCTTTTCTGGAAATACTATGCTGCTCCTGTTCGGGCAAAAGTCTTTTTCTGAAAAACTTTTGCGCAAAAGGGCCAGTGTAGACAGCAGATTTGTTTTCCGCAAAAAAGCCCCGATCGCGAAAATGGTGATCGGGGCTTTTTTGCGGAAAAGTGCGTCTAGATTGGCATGGACGCTTTTCTGCAAAAGCACTTTTTGTGGAAAAGCGTCCGTGGCCAATCTAGATGCACTTTTCCGAAAATGCTTTTAACGGAAAACTTTTTCGTTAAAAGCATTTCCGGAAAATCATGCCAGTCTAGACGTAGCCCTTGGGTTGCCACTGTCCAGGGTAAGTGGGGGGTGGATATGGCCAATGTGGTGAGTACCAAGGTGGTGGTGGTGGAGGAGGGTGAGGATGTCTGGAGGAGCAAGACTCCCAAGGTGGGCACCGCTGAGTTGGACTTGAATGCTGAGATGAGAAGCAGCTGTGTGGCTCGCTACCGGCTTCACTGAGAGAGATTGACGGGACTGGTGATCTCGGTGGGTGAACAGACCACACCGATGAGCACAGAGATGGCAGTGCTGATGAGGCCCAGATGAAAGGGGTCATACGGTGCCATGCGCATTGTGGTGGCAGTGCCAAGGCTGTGTGTGTGGTACTCTGTGCCGTTGGAGACGTTTTAAGCCTGGGGAAGAACGAAGTCTGGGTGAACAATGAAGAAAAAAATGTTTTGAGTTTTTTTTTCATATAAAGGTAGCAGGTTGGGCGGGATTCAAAACTTGGAAAGACGAGGAAAACTAAGGAGAATTACCTATTTTTTGTTGTGTTTTTTTGGGAATGGGACAAGAGAACAGAGCTCCATCTGCTGCTGAGGATGGTAGAGAAGGAATTTAGGGGACCATGCTGCACCGCATGCGTGCCTAAAGGACAACAACGGCACAAGGAGGCACCAGGACGTGTGTGCAGTGCAGCAGAGCATGGCTAGAAAAATCTCTGGTCACCGGCGTCAGGACACACAAGCACCCAGAGCGGAGCATCCACGGGGACATCACTCGAAGAACAACAGCCCTTTCTCAGGGAGGTCACTCCATTACGACAGCCCTTTCTCTCTCCTGGGGTGTCTGCCCCTCCACCTCTGGGATGGCGCCTCTCAGGGCCTTCAGTACTCCTGCCTCCGCTGTGAGCCCCTTCGGGGGTCCACTCCCTCTGTACCCCTGGAGCCTTCACTCCCAGAGGGAATAGTGCAGCCCTGTTCTCCAGCCCAGAGCGACTCTCAGCCAGCACCAAACAGGAGGGTTTATTGAGCTTTGAATGCAGCAAAGGATCTCTCAGGCCTGTAGGCCTGGCCTCCCTCAGCCAGGCATGTCTGAGTCCCCCCTGCAGCCAGGTGGGCTCTGTCTGCTCCCATTCTGTCCCAACCACCACCCCCTCCCCCAACTTCCCTCAGAGCCTCCAATATCCTCAGCAACAGCCCCTCCCCTGTCCATTGTCTTCCCTCCAGATAGACAGGGTTGCCCGGGCCCCTCTCTTCTCCGCCTCCCCTCTCCTCCATCCATTGTTCTCCCCTGGCTGGAACCAGCTGGGCAGGGCACCTCTGCATACAACCCCCCTTTGAACCTCCAAAACTCCCCACTTCCTCACAGGAGAAATCAGCCCCAGCCTTCCCCCGGCTGGCCGGAGCACTCTTACTTGGGGGACCATGGGGGGGGGGTGTTTGCATCCTTGTGGTCCACATTTACAAAAAAGCACCCCCCCACACACACACACAGAAATTCCTTTATATGGGCCTGCTATTGCACTATGTGAGGAGAGGCACAGAGCAGGGCTGGGCTGTCATAGGGAGAGCTGCTGTCCTTCCAGTATTTCCAGTGCATGTGTCCCCTCCACAGCTGGCTATGACAGCGACAGCATGCAGGGGATGTGGAAACATGAGTTCCACAGGCTCAGAGGTAACCCAGTCTGTACTGGAGGTGGCTGGGGGCAGCCCTTGATGCCAGGTGTGACGGACCGGGCCATGTCTGGGCACAGCTGAGGGCATCCACTCAGGGCGAAGTGCTCAACTTCGAGGCTCTTTACAGCCCCCAGACTGGTGACCTCTCCAAACCGGCCACAAACCAGTCCCACAGAGCGCTTCAGCAGCCTGCCTGAAGCCTCACGAGCAAAACCCCTCCGACACCCCAGCAATATCCGTGCCCCAGATGGCCCCGGGCCTCATACACAGGTAGGGGGGTCCTAGCACCCAATCCCACCTACCCTGAACAAGTTCTGTCCGGTTCCAAGAAACCAGCCACAGATCCCTGGTCAATTTACCCTCTGGACCTTACCCACAAATCACGCTGGGCCAATCCTTTAGCATCTAACAACTAAAGGTTTATTATTCCAATAAAGAAAAGCATGAGAGTAAGGTTGTTAAAGAATAGTACGTTACATGCATCGATCGGGATGGGTCCACAGGTCTTTCGGGCTCTTCAATCCCTGAAATGCTGCCTCTGGGATGAATTGCTGAGCTGAGTACCAAGATGGCGTCGACCACATGGCCTCTTTATACGTCCTTCCTGGTCTCTTCTTGGCTGCAGCAGGTCACCTGGCCAGCGGCCTATCCCTGTGTTCCCTGCTGGCAGCCCTCATTCTTTAGGTGTGTCCTAGGCCCATTGAGTGCCATTGTCCCACAGGGCCTCGCTAATTAGCATGTCCATAGGCTGGGCTCTGCCCAATGCTCAACCACATGCAGGGAAATATTCAGTATCCATACAGATTACAGATTCCTAACTACACACACAGACATTATACACTCACATGACTAGCGTACATAGGATTAGCAGATAATAAGCTTCTATTCAGCACCCCACATGGCCCCCCTTTTATACAATTTTTTGGGGCCAGCACCCCCACCTATGGGTGCAGCAGTAATCTGGCTGCTCCCCTCAGATTCAGTAACGTGACACCAGGGGAGGGGCTGTTGCTGCTTATACAACTTCTGCTTCCCCCATGCCCCCTCACTCAGGCTGGGACACACCAGAGATAAGTAAACCAAAACTAAAAACACAAAGTTTCCTTCATGCACAGAAGTTTGCATTAACACTGGCAAGTTGAGTGGTTGGAGCTTAAGTACAGGCTCCTCTCAGGAGAGGACACCACCCACCCCAACATTATTCCTTCCACATGCCCAACTGGCTAGCTCAAATCTTACCCCTTCAAGGTGGGTGTTAGCTGGATAAAGGGTCTCTCAAGAAGTAGGTTTAGACCTGGTCCCTAGTGTTTGAGGCCAAGTGCTCTAATCAGTCTGACAAAAAGTATTCTTCCCCTTCTCAGTTGCTCACTTTTCCATTCCTTAGCCCTTTTGATATTACCATGTCACTTGGTCACCATCCCAGGCAGGACTTGAATTTCTAATATAATAAGACAGGAGACAATCCCATTTAAAAATGGAAAAGTGATAATGAGAGAACCATTGACAGGCCTACATGGTCGCACAGATACAGCAATAGCAAGCAGAGTGATTTTGAACATCAGACCACATCCCAGCATCTTTGAAAACAGTGCTTTGTAAAACAGCTACGCTGCAAGATGGAGCCAGGGGATAAAGAGAATAAGAAGTGTTACACCAGAGACTCTATTGGAACAGGAAATAGTGGAGCCTCTGAAGAAATGTTTTTGATTTATTAATTATTCATATATTTTAATATCCTTTGTTCAGAGTGCTAGCCTAATATCGGAAGTGTAAGGCTCTTTTTAACACCACTTGGTCCTGATGGGATCCTGAAGTAGAAAATGAAGGATGCAAGAAACATTTGTGAATCTTGCCATGGACTGGGCAGAGTGAAAGAGACAAGTGGTGGGATGAATCATAGACAGCCTATCAGAGTTAAGGGTGTCATAGACAGTGCAATGAAAAGACCTAAAGTAGCACCGCCTCAGGACCCAACCATAACCTCTATTCCTGCTCCTCTTCCCACAAGGGACCTACTCTTGTCCCGGCATAAAAAAATCTGTTAAAATCTTTTTGATGTAGCCACAAGCAACAGCAACAGCCCTGGCTAATCAGGGGCAGCTGAGACAGGGCTGCTATAAATCAGTTAAGGGCCAGGTGAGCTGAGTTCAGGCTGCCACGGGACCTCTTTAAAAAACCTTCCCTGTGGGGGAGGGTGGAGGTAGAGAGGAACCAACAGACAAGGAGACTCAGAGGAGTTCAGCAGAACAACACCAGCAGTGCTAAAGGCTGCAGGGGTGGGGCAGGGCTCCAACAGGGAGTGTTTGGAAGCTTCCTTCCCCTCCAGGTGGCCAGAAACTTCATCCAGTGGCTGAGGAGGGCTGTTTACTCAGCCCTGACTGGCCAGTGGCATTGGCCCCAACACCCCTTTGTTTTGCCAAGGGACAGAAGGCCAAATGTTGAGAAAAGGCAAGTAGGACTTGTACCATGGCCCCTAAACTGTGGGATACTGGGCAGGAGAGGGATCTGGGACCCAGGAGTGGGACTGACCCTGCCACAATAGCACTCACTAAGTTTTCCATTCTGCTACATCCACCAACCACAAGTAGAACATAAGTTCTATTGGAGTGATATGCATAGGGGTGGAGGAAACTTCTGAGGTCACTTGATCTGATGGGAGTCTACTTTATTTCTGTTCTAATTCCAGTGAAAAGAACAGTTCAGATGACAGGGGTGAAGTTTGTGAGACTATTTTGGCAGGAGGACTCTTTCAGCTGAACTGGTCACAGGAATGCACAGGGGAGACTTTTAATTGAGTTGGCTGGACACCAAGAGAACATCTGGTTTTCTCTGGCTCTTTACATCCCAGGCTGACTAACATGGCCTGTGCTGCCTAGAGTCAATACTCCTGGCCTCTTGAAATCCTGGCCTGGACTTGGGATCAGGAAGGGGTGGCTACCTGCACTCTAAAGATATTTTCCAGTGTTGTCTGCAATCTTGTTGGAGTCATATTGGTACCAGAATATTAGATAAGGGGGAGGTAATATCTTTTATTGGAGCAATTTCTGTTGATGACAGAGACGAGCTGTGGAACTTACTCTGAAGAGCATATATAAAAATGAGAGAGCCCTATGCTAGAATAGCCACTAGCCCATCTGATACAGCACTTATGTGCTGCTGATCTAGTACAGTGATTTCTTCTTCACCTGTCAAAGCTATAGATTATGTTCAGAAGATAATCCAGATTGATAAAACAAACTCCATTTTTTATTTCATAGGGCACCATGTTTCAAGAAAGATGTGGAGAAATTTGAGAAGGTCCAGAGAAGAGCAACAAGAATAATTAATGGTCTAGAGAACATGAGCTATGAAGGAAGACTGAAAGAATTGGGTTTGTTTAGTTTGGAAAGGAGAAGACTGAGGGGACATGATAGTGGTTTTCAGGTATCTAAAAGGGTGTCATGAGGAGGAGGGAGAAAAATTGTTCTCCTTGCCCTCTGAGGATAGAACAAGAAGCAATGGGATTAAACTGCAGCAAGGGAGGTTTAGGTTGGACATTAGGAAAAACTTCCTGTCAGGCTGGTTAACCACTAGAATACGTTGCCTAGGGAGGTTGTGGAATCCCCATCTCTACAGATATTTAGGAGGTAGGTTAGATAAATGTCTATCAGGGATGGTCTAGACCATGCTGGGTCCTGCCATGAGGGCAGGGGACTGGACTCGATCTCTCGGGGGTATGTCTACACTACAGCACTAATTCGAACTAACTTAATTCAAATTAATTTGAACTAAGCTAATTCAAACTAGTGCATCTAGACCTAAACTAATTCAAATTAGCGTTTTGCTAATTCAAACTAGCATGTCCACATTGAGTGGACCCTGAACCGGGGTTAAGGCTGGCCGGAAGCAGTGCCGGCAGGGCATCAGGTTAGGACTTAGAGCATGGAGATGCTGTCTCAGGCTAGCCGAGGGCTGTGCTTAGAGGGTCCCGACCCCCACCCCGGACAGACAGTTCTCAGGGTTCCCTGCTCGCTTGGCTAACTCGATCAGGGACAGCAAAGCAGTCCTGTCTTGGAGTGCCCTGAATGCCCCCACATGGCACATCACAACACTCGGCCATCAGCCCGGCTGCACTTGCCGCAGGCTGCCATGGGGGGGGTCAATTGGGGGGCTGCAGGAGAGCTTCCACCCCGAGGAGCCCATAGAGCCACCCCAGTCCTCCCTGTGACGGACCGGGCCGTGTCTGGGCACAGCTGAGGGCGTCCGCTCGGGGTGAATTGCTCAAATCTGGGGCTCCTTACAGCCCCCCGACTGGTGACCTCTCCACACAGGCCACAAACCAGTCCCACAGAGCGCTTCAGCTGCCTGCCTGAAGCCTCCTGAGCAAAACCCCTCCGACACCCCAGCAATATCCGTGCCCCAGATGGCCCCGGGCCTCATACACAGGTGGGGGGTCCTAGCACCCAATCCCACCTACCCGGAACAAGTTCTGTCCAGTTCCAAGAAACCAGCCACGGATCCCTGGTCAATTTACCCTCTGGACCTTACCCACAAATCACGCTGGGCCAATCCTTTAGCATCTAACAACTAAAGGTTTATTATCACAAGAAAGAAAAGCATGAGAGTAAGGTTGTTAAAGAATAGTACGTTACATGCACCGAATCTCCCAGTCCTCGATGCAGGCTCTAGCAGAGATGTTACAGCTGCTGGTTTAAAAGTCCTTGTTGCACATCCTATCATCAGGATGGGTTCACAGGTCTTCCGGGCTCTTCGATCCCTGCAGTGCTGCCTCTGGGATGAAGTGCTGAGCTGAGAACAAAATGGCATCGACCGCATGGCCTCTTTATACCTCCTTCCTGGCCTCTTCTGGTATGCAGCAGGTCACCTGGTCACAGGCCAATCTCTATGTTCCCTGCTGGCTGCTCTCAGGTGACAAACCCCATTCTTTGGGTGTGTCCATAGCCCACTGAGAGCCATTGTTCCACAGGGCTTTGCTACTCAGCCTGTCCATAGCAATGCTTAACCACATTCAGAGAAATATTCAGTATCCACACAGATTACAGATTCCTACCTACACACACACAGACATTATACACTCACATAAATAGCGTACATAAAATCAGCAAACAATAAGCTCCCATTCAATACCCCACATGGCTCCCTTTTATACCAATTTCTGGGGCCAACACCCCCACCTAGGGGTGCAGCAGTGATCTGGCTGCTTCCCTCCAATTCAGTAATGTGACACTCCCTCACCTCCTTCCACTTACCCCTCCCTAGCCCCCCTTCCTGATGTAAAAAATAAAGGACACGTGTTCAAAAATAGAAACTCTTTATTGAACAAAACTCGGGAAGACTGGGAAAAGGAGGTGGGAGAGGGGAAGAGAGAGGGTGGGAGAGGGGAGGGCAACTACAATGATCAGGGGTTTGGAACAGGTCCCATATGAAGAGAGGCTAAAGAGACTGGGACTTTTCAGTTCAGAAAAGAGGAGACTGGGGGGGGGGATAGGATAGAGGTCTATAAAAGCGTGAGTGGGGTGGAGAGGGTGCATCCAGAAAAGTTCTTCATTAGTTCCCATAAAGAGGACTAGAGGACACCAAAGGAAAGGAATGGGTAGCAGGCTTCAAACTAATAACAGAAAGTTCTTCTTCACAAAGCAAATAGTCAACCTGTGGAACTCCTTGCTGCAGGAGGCTGTGAAGGCTAGAACTTAGAACAGAGTTTAAAGGGAAGTGAGATCAAGTCATGGAGGCTGGGTCCATGGAGTGGTATTAGCCAGGGGGTAGAAATGGTGTCCCTGGCCTCTGTTTGTGGAAGGCTGGAGATGGATGGCACAAGACAAATGGCTTGGTCATTGTCTTCGGTCCATCCCCTCTGGGGTAGCTGGTGTTGGCCACTGTGGGCAGACAGGCTACTGGGCTAGATGGACCTTTGGTCTGACCCAGGACGGCCATTCTAAGCTCAGGGCCTCACTGGACCACCTTGATTTTCATGCAAACCTGCTCCTGGGTGGCCAGGCTGGCAGCTCTCCTGCCCTAGACGGCCACTTTCCTGTACCGTGTGCGGAGGTCATGGATGAGGTCCACGATCTCTGCACTAGACCAGGCGGGCAGGTGCCTGCCTCTTGCAGCCCCGGGCAGGCTCCTGGGAGCCACCAGCCTGGTCCTGGGAAGAGGTGGAGGGCTGGGTGGCAGTGGGTGGCTGGCTCGAGCTGTGCCAGGTGCAGGGTCTGCTGGCTGGGTTCTGGCAGGCTTACACCTGGCATGGGCCCCGTAGCCAGCCCGTGCTCCTTTAAGGGCTCCAGGGCCGGGAGGGGGGCAGACGAGTTTCCCTGGTGGTGCCCAGAGTGGCCACCAGGGAAAGCTGGGGAGGGCTAGCCTCCCACTAGTTCGAATTAAGGGGCTACACAGCCCTTTCGAACTACTTAATTCGAACTAGGCATTAGCCCTTGTAGAATGAGGTTTACCTAGTTCGAATTAAGCGCTCCGCTAGTTTGAATTAAGTTCGAACTAGCGGTTTGCCTGTGTAGCGCCTATCAAAGTTAATTCGAACTAACGGCTGTTAGTTCAAGTTAACTTTGTAGTGTAGACATACCCAAGGTCCCTTCCAGGTCTAGTGTTCTATGATTCTATGTATCTTAGTCCTCAGAGTTCACTAGAAGTTTTGCCTTCATAAAAAGCCTAGCATCTGGCCCATTGATATTAATGGAGGTCTCATACTGATCTGTACTGATCAGTCTATATATACACATGGAATTCAACCAAATGTCAAGATAAATCAAGTCATGCCAGGCCCACATGGCTAATCTCAATTTGTTAGCCTTGTTATTTAAAATGTAATACACACACACACCTTGTTTACCACAACATCAGAAAATGTTGTTACTGGGGAATGAGTCACTCCAGACTTAAAAGACTAATACACCTAATGACAAAGAGCCCTGCCATCCTATTGGTGGATATTGCTGGAGGGTCAGAATACTTCTCTGGTGCACAGATATCCTTCTCTGTCTTTTAGATTAAGATTTTAAAAGATATGACCACCTAGTTCCCATGAAAATAAATGGGAAATGGATGTCCAAATCTCTTCAGTAGCTGTGAAAATCTTGGCCTGGCTATCTATTTTTTATACTTATATAACACCTTCCATATGAGCACATGAAAGCACAATGCAAATATTTCTTAATCAGGATGGTGTTAATGTCTCCCTACAAGTGGGTAAACTGAGGAACAAGGCTGTTAATTGACTTGCCCAAGGACAAAGAGTGAATTAATGGCAGAAACCACAGAGGGAACCCAACCATCTTGACTGTCAGTCCTCAGCTGTAGGTGCTCATGAACCCTCCTTTTTCAAATGAATTTTGTTTTATGCTGAGACAAATCAGGAAATATTAGTTGATCTTTTCTCAACCCCAGATAATCTTTCATATAGCTTTCCAGAATAATGTGTGGTCAACCTGACTGGCAGGGCCCAGAGAAGAGATACTGAAATCAGGGTACTACATGAGTCAGGAAACTGTACTTTTCCTTTCACCATTTATCATTTGAATATACTCTGTACAGTTTTTTGAAAAAAACAAAACAAAACCAAAAAGATGTTTCAAGCCATGGATATGATCCTAATTCTTTCTGACATTGTAATGTGCCAGGAACTACTTGGAAACATCAAAGGTTAGCATGCGGGTAAAGATTAATTGTACTGTATTTTTAGAGCACAGTCTGACCTTACCACCAAAGTGTGACAGGGTGAGGTCACAGGATAAATATCTCCTGTTGATAAAATAAACCACCTTCACAAAGCCCTGCTGGAGGATGGGGCAAGTTGAGGGTTGCTCCCAAGTAACTTACTAAGCTAAAAATGAATAACACACACCAGCTAAGCCTAATACACTGAGAATATGTCTACACTAGCGGGTTCTTGTGCAAGAAAATGTTGTGCAAGAACTCTTGCACAAGAACACATCCACGCTGCCATGTGCTTTTGCACAAGAGCATCCATGGCAGTGTAGACGCTCTCTTGTGCAAGAAAGCTCCAACGGCCATTTTAGCCATAGGGCTTTCTTGTGCAAGAAACCCCTTTTGCCCATCCACACTGCCTTCTTGTGCAAGAGCTCTTGCTCAAGAGGGCTTGTGACAGGGTGCGGTCACAGACAACCCCTCGGGGGTGCCTCCCGGGGTGCTGACACGGCCACTGCCACTCACACAGAACCTGGCACGTGCAGTGGGGCATGCCCGGGCCCCAAGGCTTTAAGCCCTGCATCAAGTGCTTAAAGCCTATGCCCTGTGGGGATCCCCACAAAGCCTGCCTCAAGTGCCTTGGAGAAGCCCACCTGTCCGTGTCTTGAGAGCTGCATGGGATTCAAGCCATGTACCAAGAGGAAAAGAGCCCTGCCCGAAGATCATTCTGATGGAGGCGTGTAGTGGGGCACTATTTGAAATCCCAGGGGTGGGCGGGCATTAGCGCACCCACTTCTAAAAGCCCCTCCCCCAGCCTTGCGGGAGGGATAACTGGACCTGGGCTTCAACTACTTCTGTGGGACGAATGATAAAAAACAGGGTCAAGGGGTGCGGGTCAAAGGTTCAAAACAAGGAAACCGGATGGGGACACCAAGCAGAGAACCCCGGACAGCGCCCACTGCTCCTCAAAGCTGTCGATGGAGCCAGTGGACGCCGCCCAGAGGAACTCTGCCCGGATTCGTGACACAAGGGAGGAGCGGAAATAGGCCCCACAGTCGCAGAGAACCCCCTCGTCCAGCATCCTCCTCCTGGTGGTGTAGATTGTGGCTTTCACCAGGCCCAGGAGTAGGTTGACGAGGAGGTCTCGCGACTTTGTGGGGCCATAGATGGGGTGTGCAAAGATAAAAAGGTGAGGGGAAAAGTCCAGCCAGAACCTCAACAGGAGGTTCTGGAGGAGAAAGAAAAGGGGCTGCAACCTGGTGCATTCCAGATATGCGTGCACCAGGTTTTCCCTCACGCTGAAAAAGGGACAGGTATCCGGGATAGGGGTGAACCATGCCAGGTACACACCCGTGCTCATAGCTCCGTAGAGGAGCCTCCAACTGAAGTCTCCAATGGGCAGTGGGATAAAGGTGGAATATACGCTGGCCCATCGGGGTTCCCCACCCTCAACAGGTCTTAAATAGTCCTGCAATTTGGTGTTGGGGTGGGACACGAGGGTGAGGAAATGCAACATGTGGACCATGAGCATGTACAGATGCTGCCTAGGCATGGTTCACAGACAGCTCCTGTAGCTGGCTGGGGGTCCAGGGATGGGGAGGCTGGGGGCCCTGCAGAACAGGGCCCCAAGAAAGAGGGATGGAGGGTTTGCAGTGAGGGGCGGTGGGGCGTCCCCTCTCGCAGGGCTCGCTGCAGGAAATCAAGAGCAGGCTACCAGGACCTCCTCCAGACCTGGAAGCTGTTCTCGGCGACCAGGTCCGTTGTGGCCTCCGAGGGAGCAGACCTCCTCGCGGAGCCCCTGCTCCACAATCCAGCCTTGTGCGTGCAGGTGGTGGAGTCTCCCTCGGTGCGCCGGAGGCTGATCCTGGCAGAAACCACCATGGTCGGAGACCTCCTGGACTACGACGGGGGGACTGGGTGGATCCCCGAGCGCTCGCTCAGCGCATGGGGCTCTCCACCCCCCAACCCCCCCGCGCCTACTCCAGGAGGAGACAGAGGAAGGGCTCGATCGCCAGAGTGTACAGCTGGCCCGACAGCGGACACCCCTGACGTACCCCCCGCCCGAAGCTGACCGGCTCGGTCAGGGTCCAGTTGAGCCTGACCAAACACTCCGTGAGGGCGTACAACACCCGGAGAAAACCCACAAAACAGGGCCCGAAGCCGAAGGCCTGCAGGGTGCCCAGGAGATACCCGTGGTTCATCCTGACGAACGCCTTCTCCTGGTCCAGGGACAGGAGGGGGAACGACAAGCCATCCCTACACCCAAGCTCCAAGAGATCCTGGACCAGATACAGATTATCAAACATGCTACGGCCCGGGACGGTGTAGGTCTGGTCGGGATGGATCACATCCGCCAGCACGGACCGCAGTCGCAGCGAGATGGCCTTTGCTACGACTTCGTAGTCCGTGCTGAGGAGCGAGACGGGACACCAATTCCGTAGGTCGCAGAGGTCCCCCTTTTTCGGAAACAAGGCAAGCACTGCTCGCCTGCACGACAGAGGGAGGACCCCGCTCTCCAAGGACTCGGTCCAGACGGTAACGAGATCCGGGCTGAGGACGTCCCAGAACACGTGGTAGAACTCCACAGTCAGCCCGTCCATGCCCGGGGTTTTATTGTTGGGCATGAGACAGAGGGCTTCCGAGAACTCGGCCAGAGTGAGAGGCGTCTCCAGCCGGTTTCGGTCACCCGCACTGACCGTCGGGAGCTCAGTAGAGAGCGCCTTGCAGGCGTTGGCTTCAGTCGGATCCGGGGGGGAACAAACTGGCGTAGAAGACCCTGGCCCTTCCACGCATCTCCACCGGATCCATGAGGGGGGTGCCGTCCTCCGCCAAAAGGCAGGTGACGTGCTTTTTCACCCCCCTCCTTTTCTCCAGGGCATAGAAGAAGCGGGAGCCGTGATCCCATCCCGAAGGAGATGGATGCGGGATCGAACGAAGGCGCCCCGGGCCCTCTGATCTTCCAGGGCCCAGAGCTCCTCCTGCTTCTCCCGGCACGCCTTGCGGAGGGGTGGATCCTTGGGGGCGGACTCCAGGCGCCCCTCAAGCTTCAAGACCTCCCGTTCCAACTGCTCTATCGCCGCATCCCTCCGCCGGCTGGCGCCCCGGGAGTAGTCTCGGCAGAAGAGCCGGGCGCGCACCTTCCCCACGTCCCACCATTGCCGCGCCGAGGGAAAGGCGGGCCGCTGCCCCCGCCAGAACTCCGGGAAGGACGCCACGAAGCCCACGTCCTCCAGCAAGCTATTGTTAAAGTGCCAGTAGGCCGGCCCCAGCCTCTCCGAACTCAGAGAGGCTTTCACGGCCACCAAATGGTGGTCCGTGAACGGGGCCGGCCAAATGCTGGAGGAGTGGGCTCGTGCCAGATGGAACCGGGAGAGGTAAATGCGATCCAACCGGGAGTGGCTCAACAGCTCATCCCCGACCCGGACGTAAGTAAAGGTGGTGCTGTCGTCCGGGTGGTGGTCTTGCCAGACGTCCACCAGGGAATGATGGTCTACGATCTCCCTGAGGATGCCTGCTGCGGCCTGGCAGTTTGCGAGTTCTACACTGTCCCGGTCATCGAGGGTGGTGTTGAAATCCCCGCCCAGGACCAGGCACTGGCGAGGATCCAGAGTGCCAAGGAAGGTGGCCGCCTGCCAGTAAAAGGTGACCTGGTCCGGGCCCGCATTCGGGGCCTAGACGTTGACCAAGTTCAACGTCAGCCCCTCCACGGGGGCCCGGACGTGCAGCAGGCGGCCTGGGACAACTTCGGCGGCCCCCTGCACCTCTGGCCGTAGGGCAGGGGAGAACAGGGTGGCCACCCCAGCCGAGCGAGCGCCGAGGTGGCTAAAATCCACCCCGTCCCCCCACTCCAGCCACCAGCCAGCCTTGATGGCTGGAGTCGTGTGGGTCTCCTACAGGAAAGCCACCGAGTACCCCCCCTCCCGAAGGAAGGAGAGCACCTGGCTCCTGCCGAGACCCGCCCTACAGCCCCGGGCATTCAATGTAGCGATGGTGGTGTACTTCATGGCGAGGGCTGGGGTGGATCCTCACGGGCGGGGTGATCGTCGGCCTCCCGCAGGCCTTGCAACAGGCCGCTCCCCGACCCGAAGGCGAGGAGAGCGTCATGAAATTTGCGGGCCCGCCGGTAGGCCGTGATGTCCCGCCCCTTGGTCCCTCTTCCCTCCTGCAAGAGGGCCCTTGTGGCCCCCAAGATAGAATGGAAGTCCCCCCAGCGCTGAAGGGCGCGCTCCACCTTCCCTTTAGCCCCGCGGGTTTCCGTAAGGAATTGGCGGAGCTCAGCCCCCAGCGGTGAGGGGGTACCAGACATTTCCTCCGTCTGGGCCCCCTGAAGGACCTCGTGGGCCACAGAGATGGGCAAACCGGGGTCTGAGCTCTGGCGCGGCGCCAAGAACGACAGCGCCGCACTGCCCGCTCCTGACCCCGGCAAGGGAAGGGGCGGCGGAGGGAACAGAGCAGCCCCTATGGAACTGGGAATTGGGGACACAAATACCACCACCTGAGAGCCGCCTCCAGGTAGCGGGAACGAGACGGCTCCCGTGGGGGTGGCAGTAATAGAGGGATGTAAGCACAGTTGGGAAGGAGCAGGCGTCACAACGGAGGTGGGAGCGGAGGGGGGTTGGGGGGGGGGAGATAGCGGGGGAGTGGATTCCACAGCAGGGGCAGGAAGAGGGGCGGGCTCAGGGCCGGGCAATGGGTCAGGGGTAGGAAAGAAAGCATCGGTAACGTTTGGGGAAGGATCGGGAACATAAGGGGATTCAGGGCTGGAAACAGGTTCATAAAGGGCAGGGTCAGGACCAAGGGCGTGAGCAGGGGGGAGGGAAGGGTTGGGACGGGAAAGGGCATGGGCATTTTGGGTAGGGTCAGAAGGAGGGTCCCCCGAGTTTGGGCCACCGAGCTGCGGCACCTCCCCAGTGGGAACTAGGGGGGCAGGGACAGGAAGAGTGGATTGTCGCCCCGCCCCATCCACAGAAGAAGGGGCATCCCCAGGCTTGGGACCCGGCTGCTCGGCACCGGTCGTCGCCCCTAAAGGCTCGACAGTTTCGGCCCCGGTGCTCGAGCCGGACGGGCTGGTGGGTAGCACCAGGGGCGCCCCGAGTGTAAGGACGGGGTCAACCACCTGGGGCATAGGGTGAGGGTGAGGGTCAGGGAGAGGAGAGGGCGGCGCCGCCCAGACCGAGGCCCGCTGGTGGAGGGCCGTCATCCCCCTGGGTAAGCGGGGTCAGACCCAGGGCCTCGAACTCCTCGAAGATGGAGCTCAATTCCATCACCTCAGCCCCGGAGCCCTCCCCACCGGCCACCGAGGCAACAATTACCTCGGCAGTGACCGCGGGGAGCGCAGTTGATACCAGGGCCGGGGGAGCTCCACCCGAGGCCTCCTCACGGATGGACTCCGCAGGGGGGACGGCATCGTCCCCCCTCGCTGCCACGGCCTCCTTGGCCAGCGCCTCCTGCTGACGCTCGCTGAGGGCGTTCGGCAGCACTGGCCCCCCTCGGGATCTTACGGAGGGGGGCCTTCCCACCCTCTCCATCCGAGGGGGGAGATTGAGCCCGCGAATGGCGGGCTCTGCGCTTTCCCCCGACGAGTGTCCAGCCCTCTGAGCTGGAGGTGGAGGGCTGCTCAGCAGGGACAAGGCCGGGGGGCACAGTTGGTCGTTAGGAAGGGCGCTGAGGCAGGGGAGGGAGAGAGGAGGGTAGGGAAACTTCCACCTGGGGGGAGCCCTCTCCCTCGCCTGGTAGCGACCACGCCACCCTCTCCTCCTCGGGCCCCGCAGAGACAGATGGAATGGAGGCGGGGCCCGCCTGCTCGCTCAGGCGTGTCGGAGGGGGCACCTCCGGCTCCCGAGCAGAGCCATCGGTTGGAGGAGGGGCAGCCGTGGAGGCCGAACTACCAGGGGGGCCGGCGGTGGCAGGGCCGGCGCCCTCCCGGGTCCTGGGGGCACCGGACGCCTCCCCCGACCAGGCCAAGGGGCAGTCCCTCCGAACGTGCCCCATCGCCCGGCAGAGGAAGCACCGGGCCTCTCCCGTAGAATAGTGGACCTGGTAAAGGGCCTCCTGGTAGGGCACTTGGAAGGACCCCTCGAGCGCCTCCCCGCCACGCGCTGCCAGCGGCATCTGGAGCTGCACCTGCCGGCGGAAGGACAGGACGTGGCGGAGGGTGGGGTCCTTGCAGCCCAACGGGAGAGGGCTGATGACAGATATTGGCTTCCCCAGAGTGGAGAGGGCAGGCAGCAGGGCGGCATTGGGGAGGAAGGGCAGGATGGAGGTAAGAACCACCCGTACGCCCAGGTCCTCCAGGGGTTCGAGGGGCACATGCACGCCCCCCACCGCCAGGCCCCTCTCCACTGCGTCCTGGGCGGCGGCCTCCGAGGCAAGGAAGAACACCGCCTTGCCGCACATCTTGGAGGCCGCCACCACGGCCGAGGCCCCCACCACCCTCGCCAACGCCCGCACGTAAGTTTCGATGTGGGGCGAGGCGGCGACCAGGAGGCAGCGGACACCGTGCCTCCTGGTCATGGTGGGAAAGGGGCCCCGGCCACCAGGGATGGAGCTGGTGGCAGCAGTCAGGGCAGATGACACGGCATGTAGGGGGGTGGCAGCGGCCACCTGGGCGTACACTCTGGGGGCCTCTGGTAGATCACCCCCAGAGCCGGTGGGGGGCACAGCAGGGGAAGGAAGGGCTGCGGCGGACGATGGGGCCACAGTGGGCGGGGTAGCCTCGGCCGTGAGGGGTTTGGCCTTCGGGGCCAGGCCTTTGCCCTTCTTCCCCCCCCGGCCCTTTTTTCCGGCCGAGGTGGAGGCTGCTCCCAGTCCTGAGGGAGCGTCGGCTGTGGCAGCATCGGAGCTTGGGCCAGGAGGTTGGCCGCAGCGTTCTTTGGGCCCGGTGGCAATGGGGGCACCGTGGGACTGACAGGGGCAGGGGTTTCCTCCATCATGAGAAGAAGTAGTCACAGATGGTGGGGGGGGCGGGGGGGAAGGGGCAGGGGTTAACCGCTCCTCCCCACCAGATGACAGGCAGGGGAGGAGGGCGTCAGTGAGGGGAAAGGGGGGGAGAGAGAGGAAGGGTACAGGTTTCAGGGAGGGGCAACTGAGGAAGGGGTGGGGGTTTAGCAGCCTCTCCTCCCTGCTGAGGCTGTGGCAGAGGAGGAGGGTGCTATTGCAGGGGGAGGGACACGCGAGGGAAGGGGGTACGCAATTGGGGAGGGAGGGAAAAAAAGGGGGAGCAACCACTCCAACTGATTGCAGGGAGGGAGGGTTCTACCAAGGATGGATATGAACAGGGAACCGAGGGGCCAGCAGCCACTCCTCCCTGTAAGGCTGGGGACAGAGGAGGAGGGCGCTGGCAGGGTGAGACAGGAAGCATGGTAACAAGTGCAGGGCAGGAGCCGGCTCCTCCAGCTGCACTGGGGTATAGAGGGAAACTATGGGACCATTGGGGGGAGTGCAGTGAACAGGGGGACTAACTAAAAGGGGAGGGATGGGGCACAAGTGCTTGGGGGCAGAGAGGACGAGGCAGATTGGTCAGTGCTCAAGGGTTAGCAGACGGCTGTGGGGGAAGTGCAAAATGGAAGCAAAATGGCAGCTGGGAGGGGCAGGGCAGGGCACACACACAATTAGGCGGGCAGGGGCATGGCAGGTAAACTTTGGGAGTGGATGTGGTGGGTAAGTAACTTTGGGGAGGGAGGGGAAAACAACCTGGGCTAGCAGGGGAGGGTAGACAGTGGGGAAGGAAACAAGCTGCTGGGGTAGGGTGGGTGACCAGGGGTAAGGGTGGCCCCCCCCAGCCAAATGTAGCTGAGGGAGGGGGGGCCAAGTCCAAGGGGGTGGGGAGGGAGCACACCCACAAGCGCTGTGAGGAGTCGACCTCGCCCACCACTGCAGCAGAGTCCCAGGTGGAGGGCAGGGCAGCAAACCCCACCAAGGGGAGAAGAGCCAGTCCAGGTGGTGAGGGGCAGTGGAGGGGGCATTGGGGGTGGTGGCAGCTGAACTGGGGGAGGGCTCTGAGCCTCTCCCCCTGCCCCCCTTTTCAACAACTCAGTTCACCATCACCCCAGAACAGATGAAAAACAAACTCAGTCTTTTAAACAACCCCCCTTCACAGTTCTTGATGATATTTCTCCTCTTCTCCCACTCAGCAGGGCACAGCAGCAGGCAGGCAGCAGTCAGTGGGGGAAGGCCTCTGGGTGGTGGGTGCTGGTGGGGTCCTCTTCCTCTGGAGTGGAGAAAGGGAGAGGGGGGACAGCCAGCAGGCCCCCCTCTCCCCTCAGGTGGCAGCAGCAGGTGGTGATGGGAAGCAGCAGTGTCCAGGGGGAGCAGGTCTGGCTGCACAGAGGCCTCAGAAGGTGGTGGCTGGGTGAAGTAGGGAGAGCCCTAGTTGGTGCAGGAGAAGGAAGAGCAGCAACACCTGCTCTCTCTCCTCTTTCTCTGGAATGGAGTAGGACAGATAGGCACCCACTGACCCAGAAGCAGAGGAGCCCCAGTGGGAGCCATTTTGGGCTGAGCCTAACTCCTCCCAGTCACCTGACCAGAAGCCAGGAGGTGTGGCCAGAACTATAAAAGCCCATCCTGAGAGCTTAGTCTGGGCTTAGCTTCCAGAGGGACCAGAGGACTGCCCAGTGCTCCCTGTCTGGTAGGCTGTGGTTTGATATGGACTGCCAGGTGTGCCTGACCCAGAGGACTAGCCTCAATGTCTGCAACCACCTGCACCTGGGGATTGGCTGGGACTGTCAGACCTGCAAGGGTCCAAGGGCTGGCCTGGACCACCCAGACCCCCAGCTGGACCTGGCAACCCTTGAGCCCCTGAGAGACCAGCCAGATGCCCAGGTATGTGCTGAGGGGGAGAAGGGAAGTGGCCTAGGGAATACTGAGGACAGTTAAGTGCCTTGAGTTGGCAGGTTGGAGCCCCACTGACCCAGTAGCAGACTTCCATGCTACTCTTCGGACCCTGGGCTGGGATGCAGTGGAGTGGGCAGGCCTGTGTGTCATCCCCCACCCCACCCCCTGCCACCCACTTGCTGGGTGACAGTCTCCCCCTCTCCACCACCACAGGCCAATTGCTTGCATCCCTCCTGAAAAAGGAGATAAACTGTTTGCTATGGGTTACCTATTTATGACTGTATTGTTTGCTGCCCCACCCTGACCTAGGGCCTGGGCTCTTTACTGTGTTTGCTTGATGCCCCACCTGAACCATGGCCTGGTCTACTGAATTCTCGAACCGACTGTGTTTGCTTACTGCTCTGCCCTGAACCCAGGCTAGGGATTTTGAACTGATTGTGTTGCCTATCACCTGCCCTGAAGCAAGGCCGGGGATTCTGAACTAACTATGGGTATGTCTACACTACAAAGTTAGTTCGAACTAACTTTCCTAGGCGCTACACTAGCGCTCCGTTAGTTCGAACTTAATTTGAACTAACGGAGCGCTTAGTTCGAACTAGGTAAACCTCATTTTACGAGGACTAACGCCTAGTTCGAACTAGTGGGAGGCTAGCCCTCCCCAGGTTTCCCTGGTGGCCACTCTGGGCAACGCCAGGGAAACTCTATGCCCCCCTCCCAGCCCCGGACCCCTTAAAGGGGCACGGGCTGGCTACGGTGCCTGTGCCAGGTGCAAGCCTACCAGCACCCAGCTAGCAGACCCTGCACCTGGCACGGCACAGAGCCACCCACCCGATGCCCCCCCAGCCCACCCCCTCTTGCCGGGACCAGGCTGGCGGTTCCCGGGAGCTTGCCCAGGTCCGCAAGAGGCGGGCACCTTCCTGGGCTAGTGCGGACATCGTGGACCTCGTCCACGATCTCCGCACTAGGCACAGGAAAGTGGCCGGCTAGGGCAGGAGAGCTGCCAGCCTGGCCACCCAGGAGCAGGTGTGCATGAAAATCAAGGGGGTCCACTGAGACCCCCGACCCTGAGCCCTGAGCTTACAATGGCCGTCCTGGGTCAGACCAAAGGTCCATCTAGCCCAGTAGCCTGTCTGCCGACAGCGGCCAACCCTAGGGACCCTGGAGGGGATGGACCGAAGACAGTGACCAAGCCATTTGTCTCGTGCCATCCCTCTCCAGCCTTCCACAAACTTTGGGCAGGGACACCACTCCTACCCCCTGGCTAAGACCACTCCATGGACCCAACCTCCATGATTTGATCTCACTTCCCTTTAAACTCTGTTCTAGTTGTAGCCTTCACAGCCTCCTGCAGCAAGGAGTTCCACAGGTTAACTATTTGCTTTGTGAAGAACAACAACTTTCTCTTACTAGTTTGAAGCCTGCTACCCATTCCTTTCCTTTGGTGTCCTCTAGTCCTTCTTTATGGGAACTCAGGAAGAACTTTTATGAATGCACCCTCTCCACCCAACCCCTGCTTTTAGAGACCTCTATCCTGTCCCCCCTCCGTCTCCTCTTTTCTAAGCTGAACAGTCCCAGTCTCTGTAGCCTTTCTTCATCTGGGACCTGTTCCCAACCCCTGATCATGTTAGTTGCCCTCCCTTCTCCCAGCCTTTCTCTTCCCCTCTCCCACCTCCTTTTCCCAGTCTCCCCCAGTTTTGTTCAATAAAGACAGAGTCAATGTTGGAAGAAACGTTATCTTTATTTTGTACATCAATAAGAAGGGGGGCTAGGGAAGGGTAAGTGGAAGGAGGTGAGGGAGGAATGGGGTACGAGCCCCCGATGGGGACGACTGGGCTGGCTCTGCGGGCTTCTGGGGGTGGAAGCTCTCCTGCAGCCCCCCAATTACCCCCTCTCCCCAGATGGCAGCCTGCGGCAAGTGCAGCCGGGCTGATGGCCGAGTGGTGTGATGTGCCCAGTGTGGGTACTCCGGGCAATCCAAGCCAGGACTGCTTTGCAAGCGGGGCACCCCTTAGAACTGTGTGTCCGGGGTGGGGGTCGGGACCCTTTAAGTGCAGCCCTCGGCTAGCCTGAGACAGCATCTCCATGCTCTTAAGTCCTCCTTTTATGCCCTGCCGGCACTGCTTCCGGCCATCCTTAAGCCCTGTTCAGAGTCCACTCAATGTGGACTTGCTAGTTCGAATTAGCAAAACGCTAATTCAAACTAGTTTTTAGTTCTAGACGCGTTAGTTCGAATTAGCGCTGTAGTGTAGACGTACCCTATGTTGCTTGCTTACCCCCCCCCCCCCCCCCCGACCCAGGGCTAGGGCCTCTGACAGACAGCTGGTTTGCCACCCCACCTGGAGCAAGGCCGGGGACACCGAGCTACAAATTGGCCTCTTGTTATTGTTGCCATCCAAGAACTGGGCTTGGACTACTGAACTGGGGGGCTTGTTTGAGTGCCTGCAGCAGTGGGGCGGAGTGGCCATCCACTGACCCGGAGGTGCCCCTCTGGGAGGCCTAACTGGCTACAAGGCAGCTGTCCATCTGGCACCGGTGTTGGACCCAGACCTGGCACTGGCGACCCAGAGTGCACAGGCTTTGGTGCACGAGGCACCTAGCTACTAGCGTGCCTCCCTGGTGCCGTGAAGGCCTCAGCACCAGTCTCAATCTTCAGTGCCACAGAAGAAACAGAGACCTAGCCGGGGCAGGTCTCCATCAAGACATGTGACGACAGTGCGCCTTCAGGGAGGGCAAATGGCACTGTTGGGCCTGGCACCTGGACCACTGCAATCGGGTTGGTACTGCTCCAGCCCACATCGGGATCCAAGTCCTGTGGATGACCTGCCGGAGCCCTTGATGCCGGATACCTTTGAGGCAGTGAGGGACCTTATCGACTTGACCTCCTTCACTGGGCTCAGTGCTGGAATCAGGGAGGAGTGCAATGCCAGACGGCACCGTGCTGCAGCCATGGCCCTGGACGCCTCGGCACCGAACATGAGGGAGCTGTCACAGATCCCCCCTCCCCTTCCCCCAAGCTCGTGTGGGAATGGGTCATCACGTTAACTGCACGGAGGCCCCGCTCCCTAGCTTTGCTCTGGGCTTGTACCCTAAAGGGGGTTAGGTATTGGTCTACGCCAATGCATTTGGGAGAGGCCAACCTACCGCCCAGCAAGCTGCTAGTTTCCCCCTGATTGGGGGAGAGTCACCCGAAGTCTGGGGTGGGGAGGCCTCTGCGCCTGTCGTGGGGTTACTCACGGCCCCTCGGGGTCTGTCGGAAGCATTTCTCTAGAAGGTGGCGTCTTCGGCCGTCCCGTCTTCGAGTCTGGTGCGTGTCCTGGGGTCCGGACCACTCTTCCCCGGCGTCTCAGTCCCTTGCCATCGGGCGACCTCCCTGGCCACCTCTGCCGATTCAGCTCCTCTGGCTGCCCTACCACGGCGCCCCCAGCCAGCCTCCGCTCGCTCGGCGTCTCTGGCCGCTTTCCCCGCTGCCTGGTGTCCGCGGCTGCTTGCTAGGATGCCCAGACCTGCTCCGTGCTCCCAGCTGCTGCCGCCGCCGTCACCACCCGGAATCTCCGCTGGCTTCCCCCTCCATCTGGCGCCTGCGGCTGTTCGCCAGGATACCCGCGCCTGCTGCGGGCTCCCAGACGCTTCTGCCCCCAACCAGCTTGTCCAGCCGCTTTTTAAATGTGGCGCACGGACCTGGGTGCATGCGCCGCGCTGCCGGGGGAGCGAGCCAGTTTCCGCTCCCTTCCCACGGCTCTCGGTGTTGTCCGCGGGAGGACCCAGGGACGGGGGCACCCTGTCACACACCCTCCCCTTTAGGTTCGGGTCCCCTATTTCTTTAGCCTGTCCTTCGTTTTGTTCTGGGAAAAAAATCGGCGTTGCTGTGCTTCTTCCCGGGCCTGTGTGTGACCTCAAATTCATATGGCGGTAATGCCAAATACCAGTGCATTATTCGTGGGTTTGTCTCTTTCATGGAGTTTAGCCACCTTAGCGGGGCATGGTCTGTCACCAGTAAAAACGGAGCCCCTAACAGATAATAACGTAGGGCCTCGACCGCCCATCTTACTGCTAGGGCCTCTTTCAATCATTGAATATTGCTGTTCCCTGGGGAATAGCTTGCGACTTAGGAATAGTATGGGGTGTTCTGCGCCTCTTTTCTCTTGGGATAATACTGCCCAAGTCCCACTTCCGAGGCATCAGTCTGTAAAATAAAAGGTTGGGGAAAAATCAGGTTGTGTTAGTACCGGTTCTTGGGATAGCCATTGCTTAAGCGTTTGGAATGCTGTCTCGCAAGGTTCGGACCACTTAATTTTCCGAGGAAGGTTATTTTTCGTTAGTTCCGTTAATGGTGCGGCTATCGTCGCGAAGTCTGGTATAAATAGCCTATAATAGCTTGCCAGTCTGAGGAACTGCCTCACCTGTTTCTTTGTTGTCGGGGCTCGGTATTCTTGCAGGGCTTGTATCTTCCTTATCAGGGGCTTCAGTCCCCGTCCCCCCCTACGGTGTATCCTAAGTACGTTACCTCGCTTTGTCCGAAGCAACACTTGTTTGGGTTGGCAGTCAGGCCGGCCTTCCCTAATTCGGTCCGGACGGCTTCCACATGTTGTAGGTGTTCCGCCCACGATTGACTGTAAATGATGATATCATCAATATATGTTGCCGCATACGCAAGGTGTTTCTGCAGCACTTTATCCATCAGTCTTTGAAATGTGGCCGCTGCTCCATGTAGGCCGAAGAGCATTGTAGTGAATTGGAAGAGCCCAAAGGGGGTGGGGAAGGCTTTTTTTTTTCTCGGGAAGCCGGGGTTAGGGGGATTTGCCAATACCCTTTCGTAAGGTCTAGGGTAGACAAGTATTGGGCCTGTCCAATAACTCGTTCACCCTCGGCATTGGGTTGGTATCAAATCTTGAGATCGCGTTGACCTTCCAAAAATCTATGCAAAAGCGAGGCGCGCCCCCCCCCCCCCCCCCCCCCCCCCCCGGCTTAGGCAGTGACACTATAGGACTGTGCCACTCGTTCTTAGACTCCTCGACTACTCCCAATTGTAGCATGTTCTGGAGCTCCTGTTGCACTGGCGCCCACATCTTCCAAGGCAAGGGTCTGATGGCATCTTGGACCTTCTGTCCTGGTTTAGTGGCTATGTGATGGCTAGTTAATGTGGTGTGTCCTGGTAGCGTTGAGAGGGTGAGGGCGAACTTTTGTACCAACTGTCGAACCTCCATCTTTTGTCTCTGACTTAGGCTTTCTCCTACTGTGACTTCGTCAGCCTCCTTGGTTCCTTCTAAACAAGGCCCCAGCTCCACTTGTGGAGATGGCGGCATGATAAACATAGCTTCCCGGGGATGCTATTTTTTCAATAGGTTTACGTGATATACCTTGGTCTCGCATCTCCCCCCTTTCATTTTAAGCTCATAATCTACCGGGCCTATCCGCTGGACTACCTCATAGGGGCCTTGACACCGTGCCAACAATTTGGACTCTCGAATCGGTAAAAGGAGGAGTACCCAGTCCCTGGGGTTAAACTCCCGGAACCTGGCCCTTTGGTCATAATACTGTGTTTGCCTAACCTGTGCTTCCCATAGGTTGGCCTTGGCGAACTCTCCCAACTGATGAAATTTTTCTCAAGTGGATGATATAGGGGACAGAGCCCCTTGCTCGGGATTCTTGCTCCTCCCAGGTTTCTTTGAGGAGGTCCAGGATCCCCCTTGGCTGTCGGCCGTACAATAGCTCGAACGGCGAAAAGCCAGTAGAGGCTTGTGGTACCTCATGAATCGTGAATAATAAAGGTGGCAGCAACCTATCCCACTTTCAGGGCTCTTCTATAACAAAACGCCTGAGCATGGCTTTTAGCGTCTGGTTAAAACGTTCTACTAAGCCATCCGTCTGGGGGTGGTAGATGGCTGTTTGCAAGGTTTTCACTTCTAATAATTTACACAATTCTTCCATTAGTTTAGAGGTGACATTCGTCCCCTGATCGGTAAGGTTTTCTTGGGGGATCCCTACCCTCAAATATTTTTATCAATTCAGTGGCTAATGTGGGGGCTAAGGTGTTCCGTAATGGAACCACCTCGGGGTAGCGGGTCGCATAGTCCACGACTACCATGATATATTGGGAACCTGCCTTGGATTTCTCCAATGGTCCTACTAGGTCTAGCCCAATGCGTTCAAAGGGCACTCCTACTATTGGTAAGGATACTAGAGGAGCCTTCGGACCCAGCTTCAAATTAGCCCTCTGACACTCCAGACAGGACTCTCAGAAGTTTCGAATTTCACGATAAATTCCAGGCCAAAAAAACCACTGTATGATCCTCTGTTCCGTCTTCTCCTGTCCCAGGTGTCCTGCCCAGGGCTTGGCATGGGCTAACTCCAGTACCTGCCGCCTATATTGGCTGGGAACCAATAATTATCGGCACCACCCTTCCTCCCGGGGCTCTTTAACTACTCGGTATAGGTGGTCGTTCTGTACCTCAAAATAAGGCCCTTGCAGGGTCTCAGGTTTGGGGTCTTCTTCCCTCGTCACCACTCGCGCTTGCTCCCAGGCTCGGCTCAGCGTGGGGTCATTGCGTTGCTCCTGTAAGAAGTCTCCATCTTCCCAGTTTCCCGTTTCCAGGACTGGGTCTCCGTCCTCCTCTCCCCAGGCTCCCAACTTGTTCGTGACTTCTTCTTGTTCCTCTCCCCTGTCCTGGGGTTCTAACTGACTCCATTCTTGGAGCAATTGCTGGAATCCCGGCCAGTCTCGCCCTCGTCCCGAAACTGGTGTACCCCGCCATTCTGGGGCACACCAGTTTCGGGACGAGGGCTACTCTACACTGACTACTTCCACCCGGCCTCCTCACGTTGACCCAAATCGTGGGGTAAGTCCAGACATCCCCGTGGATGCACTGCATCTGCACAGGTGGGCCGAATCCCTGGGGATTAGACACCAGCTCTGCCCGCAGCAGGGTCTGGCTACACCCCGAGTCTACCAACGCCGTCACCTCCTCTCCGTTGACTACAATTTCTGTCGTGATCCGGCTTGGTAGTGAGGGTCCTTCCTGTGGCCCCTTGGCAAGTACCTCGCCGAAGGAACAATCCATGAATGGGCAATCCCTCCTGAAGTGACCCTCCTGTCTGCACTCAAAACACACATTCGGTGGTGGCATGGCTGGCTTGGTGCCCCCTTCTGTACCTTCCACTCTTCTTCCTTCTCCTCCCCCTGGACGGGGGTTCACTCCTCTTCCGAGGCCAATCCGACGGCCGGGTATGTTCCTGGAGGGCGAAGCTGGTCTTCGCTCACCCCTGCCCTGGGGTTGAGAGGTCCTGGCCTCTCTCTCCGATTGGCCTCGAGCTTGCCTTCCCCAGGTCTCCTTCTCCCCTGGGATTTCGGCGGCGAAGTAGTCCTCCATCAAGGAGACCGCATCAGCGAGGGCTTCTGGCCAATGTCGCCTCACCCACCGTTGGGCCCCTGCTGGGAGGATTTGAATAAATTGTTCCAGGACTATTGTCTCGGCCACCTGGGCCCCAATCATTTCTCAGGCTCAAGCCACCGCCATCTTAGGTCCCGCAACTTCTGGGCTACGGCTCTGGGTCAAGCCCCTGGGGGAAAGGTTTCAGTACGGAACCGCTGGCGGTACGTTTCCGGATTGATCCCCGTCTGATCCAAAATAGCCTCTCTAACTTTGTAGTAATTAAGGGCCTCTCTATCTGGAAAACTTCTATACGTGGCTTGAGCCAGTCCGGTTAAATATGGGGCTACCAATGTGGCCCAATGCTCCTCAGGCCAGCGGGCGGCCATAGCTACCTGTTCAAAGGTAATTAAAGCTTCGGGGTCATCCCCTGGCCCCATTTTTGTTAGACGGACAGGTAGTTGGGCTAGATCTCCCTCCTCGCCTGACACACTTGCAATGGCCAACATTCCCGCTGTGTCTTTCGAGGCCCATCGTTGGAACCCCCGGTCCTGTTGGGCCTGGTGTTGGTCGGCCAGCTCCCGGACCAATTGTCTCTGCTCTTGTTGCTGAGCAGCTAACTGCAGCATCAATTGCATTTGCTGTTGGTGGTTCTGGCGATGTTGCTCGGTCAGCCAGTCTAACAGCTGAGCCGCATACCTTTCTTTTTAAATTCAACACCCTGTCCCCAGACCTTATGACACTCCCCGACCTGAAATCCCCTTAATGCAGGGGTGTGGGTCTAGTGCCCACGTTCTCCACCATCTGTCACAGATTCTTCCCCCCCCCCCCCCCCCCAAGCTCGTGTGGGAATGGGTCCTTGCATTAACTGCACGGAATCCCTGCTCCCTAGCTTTGCTCTGGGCTTGTACCCTAAAGGGGGTTAGGTATCTGTCTACGCCAATGCATTTGGGAGAGACCAACCTACCGCCCAGCAAGCTGCTAGTTCCCCCCGGTTGGGAGAGAGTCACCCGAAGTCTGGGGTGGGGAGGCCTCGGTGCCCATCGTGGGGTTACTCACGGCCCCTTGGGGTCTGTCGGGAGCGCTACTCTAGAGGGTGGCGTCTTCGGCTTCCCCCTCCGTCCAGCGTCTGTGGCCGTTTGCCAGGACGCCTGCCGCGGGCTCCCAGCCGCTTCCGCCCCCGACCAGCTGGTCCGGCCGCTCTTTAAACGCGGCGCGCAGACCTGGGTGCATGCGCCACACCGCCGGGGGAGCGAGCCGGTTTCCGCTCCCTTCCCCCGGCTCTCTGTGTTGTCCACAGGAGGACCCAGGGACGGGGGCACCCCGTTACAGGAGCACCACTGCATGACTCCAGCACCAACAACTTCGACACCAGTACTGGCCCCTGCACTGCCTCCGGTGACAGAACCGACTCTGGCGCCGGTTCCTGAGCCAGCACTGTTCCTGATGCAGGCTGCGCATGCGGCATCATCAGTGTTCCCTCTAAGCTGCAGGACAGCACCGCTTCATAGGTGATTAACCAGCCCCACCCAGTCAGAGGCTGACTGACTAGGCAGGGCTGATTGATCACCTGTGAAGCTGTGCTGCCCTGCAGCTTAGAGGGAACACTGGGCACCACCCTTGTCATTGGGCCCTTCTGTGGCCGGTACTTCAGCGCTGGGTGGTCTGGCACCAGTTCCTGCTATGCTGCCACCTCCCCCTTGGCACCGCAGGAAGCCTGAGCCTATGCCCAGGCAAACTCCTAGTCACAGGTCACTGACTGCCACCACCACTCCTCTGACTTCTGAATACTCCACTAACTTGGAGACTGAGTCCATTTTGTCATCATAGGCTTCCAGGTCAAGATCGTAGCACGGGTCCTACTCCAAGCACCGCTCCCGGCACCGGAGCACATCGACATAGCCACAACAGCAGCCCTGGCTGCCCCAGCTCAGTCGGTGCAGCAGTCCTGGTCACCTCAGTTGCAAGCCCCCACTCAGTGGCTGTTCTGGACACCCTGGGTCTACCATCAGTCCCGGGGGGCAGGCCCCTCTAGGCCGGAGTCTGTCTACTCGTGGCCCAGGGCTCCTCCCTCTGCTATCCCTATGGTCCATTCTCCTACTTTAGGGCAGGCCTCATCCCCAGGGCAGGCCTCGTCCAGGGCTAGAGGGGTGAGCGTACCACCGGCAGCCCAGATATCAATGGTGGCCTCATCGATGGCCTCCAAAGCTGCATCTCAGACCTGTGATACAAAAGATGTTGGTCTAAAGGGGTCCTCGTCCTCATCTCCAGACAAGGTTCTGGGTGGGGCTCTTCCATCAATGCCCTCCATGGAGTCAAGATCATACCAGGGCCTCCTTTGCTGTCTGGTGCAGAGCCTGGGAGTGCAGGCAGAGCGAGTGTCAGAGTACTCTGATCCAATTGTAGATATCCTATCTATAAAGGGAAGAATTAGGGAAAACAGTTTGAGATCTCCTGTTGTCAGGCAGGACTTTTTTTTTTTTTTTTTAAAACCCCATACTGTTTGTAGTGATCTCCCCTTCCCCTCCCCCACCCCAATATGCTTGTTATAAGTAATGCTATATAGCTCCAAAGGTCACCAGGCTCTGTCTGATGTATAGGCTTCCCTTCTGATTCACTGTTTGATGCACAGCTTTTCCTGGAGTAAACTCCGCCAAACCCTTAGGTTAATTGAAGCCACACCATCTCTTAATCCAGTAATTCTGAATGCTTGTGTTGGGCATAGAGATTGAGGAATTATGGAAAAGCCTGGTCTTTTAGGGTCAGAAGTTCCTTTTGATCATCAGTGATGTGAACCAGAGGTCATACTTTTTCCACCAATCCTATAAACAGACTTTTATAATGCAATATTGTCTTGTGTAATGTAGCTTAATGATAGAATAAATAGATGTAGTGTAATGATTAATATGGGTATGTCTACACTACAAAGTTAATTCGAACAAACAGCCATTAGTTTGAATTAACTTTAATAGGGGCTACACCTACAAACCCCTAGTTCGAATTTAAATCAAACTAGCGGAGCGCTTAATTTGAACTAGGTAAACCTCCTTCTACGAGGACTAACGCCTAGTTCGAATTAAGTAGTTCAAATTAAGGGCTGTGTAGCCACTTAATTCGAACTAGTGGGAGGCTAGCCCTTCCCAGCTTGCCCTGGTGGCCACTCTGGGCACCACCAGGGAAACTTCTGCCCTCTTCCCGGCCCCGGAGCCCTTAAAGGGCCACAGTCTGGCTCCAGTGCCTGTGCCAGTTGCAAGCCTGACAGCACCCAGCCAGCAGACCCTGCACCTGGCACAGCATGAGCCAGCCACCTGCTGCCACCCAGCCCTCTGCCTCTTCCCAGGACCAGGCTGGCGGCTCCCAGGAGCCTGCCCGGGGCTGCAAGAGGCAGGCGCCTGCCTGGTCTAGTGCAGAGATCGTGGACCTCATCAAGGTTTGGGGGGAGGCCTCAAACACCCGCAATCTCCACACTAGGCACAGGATAGCTGCCAGCCTGGCCACCAAAGGCCACGTGCAAACCTAGGAGCACATTTGTATGAAAATCAAGGTGGTCCAGTGAGACCCCCCCCCCCCCCAGCCCTGAGCTTAGAACATAAGAATAGCCGTACTGGGTCAGACCAAAGGTCCATCTAGCCCATCTGCCGACAGCAGCCAACACCAGCTACCCTGGAGGGGATGGACCGAAGACAATGACCAAGCCATTTGTCTTGTGCCATCTATCTCCAGACTTCCACAAACAGAGGCCAGGGACACCATTCTTACCCCCTAGCTAATAGCACTCCATGGACCCAACCTCCATGCCTTTATCTAACTTCTCTTTAAACTCTGTTATAGTTCTAGCCTCCTCTGGCAAGGAGTTCCACAGATTGACTATTTGCTTTGTGAAGAAAAACTTTCTGTTATTAGTTTGAAGCCTGCTGCCCATTCATTTCATTTGGTGTCCTCTAGCCCTTCTATTATGGGAACTAATGAAGAAATTTTCTTTATGTACCCTCTCCACACCACTCATGCTTTTACTGACCTCTATCATATTCCCCCCTCCGTCTCCTCTTTTCTAAGCTGAGAAGTCCCAGTCTCTTTAGCCTCTCTTCATATGAGACCTGTTCCCAACCCCTAATCCTTTTAGTTGCCCTTTTCTGAACCCTTTCCAAGGCCAAAATATCGTTTCTGAGGTGAGGAGACCACATCTGTACACAGTACTGAAGATATGGTGTACCATAGTTTGATACTTCCCCCTCCTCCTTCTTCCCCCTTCCAGCTCCTTCCTCCCAAGTTTCCCTCTCCCACCTCCTTTTCAGTCTCCCTTGCGGTTTCTATTTCACTATAAAGAGTTTCTATTTTTTGAACACGTGTCCTTTCTTTTGTACATCAGGAAGGGGGGCTAGGGAGGGGTAAGTGGAAGGGGGTGTGAGGGAGGACTAGGGCACGAGCCCCCGATGGGGAGGACTGGGGTGGCTCTGCAGGCTCCTTGGGGTGGAAGCTCTCCTGCAGCCCCTCGATTGAAACCCCCCCCCCCCCCATGGCAGCCTGCAGTGAGTGCAGCTGGGTTGATGGCAGAGTGCTGTGATGTGCCAAGTGTGGGCATTCAGGGCACTCCAAGCCAGGACTGCTTTGCTGTCCCTCATTGAGTTAGACAAGCGAGCGGGGAACCCCTGAGAACTGTCTGTCCAGGGTGGGGGTTGGGTCCCTTTAATCACAGCCCTCAGCTAGCCTGAGACAGCATCTCCACGCTCTAAGTCCTAACCTGATGCCCTGCCGGCACTGCTTCCGGCCAGCCTTAACCTCGGTTCAGGGTCCACTCAATGGGGACATGCTAGCATTTTGCTAATTCGAATTAGTTTAGGTCCAGATGCACTAATTTGAATGAGCTTATTTCGAATTAAGTTAGTTTGAATTAGTGCTGTAGTGTAGACATACCCTGGGGCTACGTCTAGACTGGCATGATTTTTCCACAAATGCTTTTAACCGAAAAGTTTTTCCGTTAAAAGCATTTGCGGAAAAGAGTGTCTAGATTGGCACGGACACTTTCGCGCAAAAGCACTTTTTTGTGGAAAAGCGTCCATGCCAGTCTAGATGCGGTTTTGCGCAAGAAAGCCCCGATAGCGAAAATGGCGATCGGGGGTTTTTTGCGCAAAACTGTTTTTAGCTGTCTACACTGGCCCTCTTGCGCAAAAGCATTTGTGCAAGAGGGCTTTTTCCCGAGCGGCAGCAACATAGTATTTGCGCAAGAACACTGACAATCTTACATTAGATCAGTGTTCTTGCACAAATTTAAGCAGCCAGTGTAGACAGCTGGCAAGTTTTTCTGTAAAAGCAATTGCTTTTGCGGAAAAACTTGCCAGTCTAGACACAGTCTATGAGAATAAATGTTAGCAACTGTAACTCTGCTGCCCACCCTTGGTTTGCAGGGAGGAAAAGTCTTTTAGGCTGTTAGTAAAAATGCATCTTGCAGACTGCTTGTGTCTGTATCTGATGTCAAGGCAGAAATCAGAAGGACCTTTGTGATACAGCATGATCACACTGTTGCTCTTAAGAATAATTATAATACAGGTTGTATTATAAAGGAAATGATAAATGATTAAAAGTCTGTACAAACACAAGTTTTGTATTAAAAGTAGGTTGCATACCTTACAAAGGCCATTACATTCATTTGACTATGTGAAGTAATTACATAGTTTTTGGGGGGAGTGAATGAGTGAGGAACGTGGGTGTTTGAAGAGAGATTAAAAACTCAAAAGCTACTTCAGTGTCCAGATGAAGACCTGTGGGCAGTAAGACACTATCAAATGGGTCATTTGTAAAAGGAGACCAGTGCAGGACAGATAGATGGCCTTGAAGTTAAGAGCAAGCACCCCTTAACCAACACACCTCAGGCAGCCTTGGCACAACACCAGGAAAGAGGCACCAACATACTGATGTCAGATGGCAATGAAACACAACTCCCACAAACAGATGTTACACAAACTGATTGTGACTGACTAAGCTGACACAGAAAAATGTGTAGACCTGAATGGGAGAAAAGTCCTATAAAAGATGGTGTCTTGCATGAATCTTTGGGTCTCGTCTTGTCAAAGCTTGGAGCATCAGTCTGGACTGAGAGAAGCCCCCACTCCTCTCCTCCTTGCATTTAACTCACCTGGCCAGTGAGTAAATGTGAGCAACAGACTGGTAACTACAGACAACAAGTGTGTGTGTGTGTGTGTGTGTGTGTACTTCGTTATAGTATACTGTATGCATGTTCCAGAATTTTTGCCTTATCCCCCTGAAAAAGATCGTGTGAAATTCTTTCAGGTATAACAATCCTCCAGATCTACCAGACAGCAGCAACCATGTCTGCTTGTTCCCCCTGCTGAAGTCATGCAATGTTTCTCATTCTGCCTCACAAAGGCTGAGGTAACTTGATGTTCCACTTCTACCACTGGCTTTCCAGGGACTCTGGATCATAGACTCATAGACTCCAAGGTCAGAAGGGACCATTATGATCATCTAGTCTGACCCCCTGCACAGTGCAGGCCACAGAATCTCACCCACCCATCCTAGAATAATCCTCTCACCTATATCTCAGATATTGAAGCCTTCAAATACTTTGAAGACCCCAAGATGAAGAGATCCTCTAGCTGTGATCTGTACCCCATGCTACAGAGGAAGGCGAAAAAACTCCAGGGCCTCTGCCAATCTACCCTGGAGGAAAATTCCTTCCCGACCCCAAATATGGCGATCAGCTAAACCTGAGCATGTGGGCAAGACTCATCAGCCAGACACCCAGAAAGTTCTCTATAGTAACTCCTATCATCTCTCCATTGACCTATTTACCACTGGTAATGAATGGTCAATTAGATACCAAGATCCTGTTATCTCATCAAACCATCCCCTTCATAAACCCATCTAGCTTAATCTTGAAACCAGATAGATCTTTTGCCCCCACTACTTCCCTTGGAAGGCTGTTCCAGAACTTCACTCCTCTAATGGTTAGAAACCTTCGTCTAATCTCAAGTCTAAACTTCCTACTAGCCACCTTATATCCATTTGTTCTTGTGTCCACATTGGTATTAAACTTAAATAATTCCTCTCCCTCCCTGGTATTTATCCCTCTAATATATTTAAAGAGAGCAATCATGTCCCCCCTCAGCCTTCTTTTGGTTAATGTAAACAAGCCAAGCTCCTTGAGTCTCCCTTCATAAGACAGGTCTTCCATTCCTCGGATCATCCTAGTGGCCCTTCTTTGTACCTGTTCCAGTTTGAATTCATCCTTCTTAAACATGGGAGACCAGAACTGCACACAGTATTCCAAATGGGGTCCATGTCCTGCCATCTTATTAAATTATTTGAATACCAATCCCCCACCATGCCTCTGAAAGGCACCATATTCCCTGTTCATCTCAGCGGTTAGCATCTTCCTGTGAGCATGATTGTTCTTCCCCTTGGTGATTTCCTAAAGACACTGAGGGTGCATCTACAGTGCACCATTTTTCTGGAATAACATCTGTTATTCCAGAAAAATGATACTCGTGTCTACACTGCACCTGCGTTATTTCGACAAAGTCGAAATAACTAACGAATCTTTTCCGATGGCAGTAAACCTCATTCCATGAGGAATAAGCCCTTTTCTGGAAAAGCTTTTTCAGAAGAGGGGGTGTGTGGATGCGGAATAGGGAGTTTTGTCGAAAAAAGAGGCCTCTAGGAAATCCCACAGGTTCCCTGCTGGCCACTCCATCCACATTCATTGCAACTCTATAGTTCCTGTTCCCCAGCAGTTCTTGAAGCTGCAGACACAGGGGACAGGACTTGTGGCAGAAAGCAGGCCTTCAGAGCTTCCAGCATCAGTGGAGCTGCCAATACCTGATGTGTGGGCACAATGTCACAGCCACAATCCCAGATGAAAACTCAAATGTGAAACTGCAGAACTAACTACTATGGTTTGTAACCTATCCTTAAAAACAGCTTCTGTACCCAATCAAGATAGCTAATGTAACACCAATATTTAAAAAAGGCTCTAGAGGCGATCCTGGCAATTACAGACCGGTAAGTCTAACATCAGTACCGGGCAAATTAGTTGAAACAATAGTAAAGAATAAAATTGTCAGACACATAAAAGAACATAATTTGTTGGGCAAAAGTCAACATTGTTTCTGTAAAGGGAAATCATGTCTTACTAATCTATTAGGGTATGTCTACACTAGCCCCCCCGTTCGAACTAGGGAGGCTAATGTAGGCATTCGAAGTCGCAAATGAAGCCTGAGATTTAAATATCCCGGGCTTTATTTGAATCTTCCCGTCCGGGTGCCATTTTTAAATCCCCTTAGTTCGAGTTAATGTTTGACTGCCGCGGGTAGCCGCAGGCAGTTAGTTCAGACTAAGGGGATTTAAAAATGGCGCCTGGACGGGAAGATGCAAATAAAGCCCGGGATATTTAAATCTCGGGCTTCAGTTGCGACTTCGAATGCCTACATTAGCCTCCCTAGTTCGAACGGGGGGGCTAGTGTAGACATACCCAAGAGTTCTTTTAAGGGGTCAACAAACATGTGGACAAGGGGGATCCAGTAGATATAGTGTACTTAGATTTCCAGAAAGCCTTTGACAAGGTCCCTCACCAAAGGCTCTTAATTTACGTAAGTTGTCATGGGATAAGAGGGAAGGTCCTTTCATGGATTGAGAACTGGTTAAAAGACAGGAAACAAAGGGTAGGAATAAATGGTAAGTTTTCTGAGTGGAGAGGGGTAACTAGTGGTGTTCCCTAAGGGTCAGTCCTAGGACCAATCCTATTCAATTTATTCATAAATAATCTGGAGAAAGGGGTAAACAGTGAGGTGGCAAAGTTTGCAGACGATACTAAACTGCTCAAGATAGTTAAGACCAAAGCAGACTGTGAAGAACTTCAAAAAATCTCAAAAAATTAAGTGATTGGGCAAGAAAATGGCAAACGAAATTTAATGTGGATAAATGTAAAGTAATGCGCATTGTGGGAGACCGTATCAAAAGCTTTGCTAAAGTCAAGGTATATCACATCCACTGACTTTCCCATGTCCACCGAGCCAGTTACCTCATCATAGAAGCTAATCAGATTGGTCAGGCACGACTTGCCCTTCATGAATCCATGTTGACTATTCCTGATCACTTTCCCTTCTCCCAAGTGCTTAAAAATGGATTCCTTGAGTATCCCCTCCATGATTTTTCTGGGGACTGAGGTATGGCTGACTGGTCTGTAGTTAATGGGTCGTCCTTTTTTAAAGATGGGCACTACATTTGCCTTTTTCCAATCATCCGGGATCTCTCCCGATCACCACGAGTTTTCAAAGATAATGGCCAAAGGCTCCGCAATGACATATGTCAACTCCCTCAGTACCCTCGTGTGCATTAAATCCGGGCCCATGGATTTGTGTATGTTTAGCTTTTCTAAATAGTTCATAACCTGTTCTTTACCCACCACAGGCTGTCCACCTCCTTCCCATGCTGTGTTACCTAGTGCAGTAGTCTGGGAGCTGACCTTGTCCGTGAATACAGAGGCAAAGAAAGCATTGAGTATTTCAGCTTTTCCCACATCATCTGTCACTACGTTACCTCCCTCATCCAATAAGGGCCCCACACCCTCTCTGGTCACCATCTTATTGCTAACATGCCTGTAGAAACCTTTCTTGTTACTGTCCCGTTACTGAATTTGAGGGAAGCAGCCAGATCACTGCTGCACCCATAGGTGGGGGTGTTGGCCCCAAAAATGGTATAAAAGGGAGCCATGCGGGGTGTTGAATAGAAGCTCACTGTCTGCTAATCCTATGTACGCTAGTCATGTGAGTGTATAATGTCTGTGTGTATAGTTAGGAATCTGTATGGATACTGAATATTTCCCTGCATGTGGTTGAGCATTGGGCAGAGCCCAGCCTATGGACATGCTAATTAGCGAGGCCCTGTGGGACAATGGCACTCAATGGGCCAAGGACACACCTAAAGAATAAGGGCTGACACCTGAGGACTGCCAGCAGGGAACACAGGGATAGGCCGCTGGCCAGGTGACCTGCTGCAACCAAGAAGAGACCAGGAAGGATGTATAAAGAGGCCATGGGGTCGACTCCATCTTGGTACTCAGCTCAGCAATTCATCCCAGAGGCAGCAATGCAGGGATCGAAGAGCCGGAAAGAATTGTGGACCCATCCTGATCCTAGGATGCGCAACAAGGACTTTTGAGCCAGCAGCTGTAACATCTCTGCTAGAGCCTGCATCGAGAACTGGGAGATTCGATGCATGTAATGTACTATCCTTTAACAACCTTACTCTCATGCTTTTCTTTATTGTAGTAATAAACCTTTAGATGTTAGCTGCTAAAGGATTGGCTCAGTGTGGTTTGTGGGTAAGATCCAGAGGGTAAATTGACCAGGGATCTGTGGCTGGTTTCTTGGAACCGGACAGAACTTGTTCGGGGTAGGTGGGATTGGGTGCTAGGACCCTCCACCTGTGTATGAGGCCCGGGGCCATCTGGGGCACGGATATTGTTGGGGTGTCGGAGGGGTTTTGCTTGGGAGGCTTCAGGCAGGCAGCTGAAGCGCTCTGTGGGACTGGTTTGTGGCCTGTTTGGAGATTTCGGTAACCGGGTTTGGTTCTTTAAAGGATTTGAAACTACAGAGAGAGGAATACTTCTTTTTAGGGTCAAACATTATTTATTTTTTCTATTTACTTTATAATCAATTTTCCATTTAAATCAATTCATTATTTTTGATTCTTTTAAGACAATATAATATACAAAGAAAAAGTAGAAAAACAGTACAGTTAAAAATAACAAGAAATAATAACTTCTCCTACTGATATACCCTCCTGAGTTACCTTTAAGAAATTTATGGAGTTAACAGTTATATAATACTCACGTTAAGAAAGACAGAAGCATTGCTTAGATTCAGGAGATATTCTTTTCTTTATGTTTTTCTTTTCTTTGGATTTTTCGTTGCAACTTACGACCGGTATTCGTTCCCCTTTCGGAGCTTATTTGTTCCCCTTTCGGAGCTTATGTACGGCAGCGAGATTCAGCGCCGGGGAGGGAGCCCTGGTTGATCAGACCTGGCTTTTCGGATTCGCAACCCGTCCGCTCGTGGTCTGTTTCAGCTTACCTTATATACCCTGTTTCGGTATTTTGGTACTCCTCCACTCGCCTGACAATTGCTGACGTTAGATTTTTGTTGTCTCATTTTGCTCTTACAAAAAACTTTCGTCTGCTCCATTTGGGGTAATCAGCACTTTGTTGCATACTGCTGTCTGAGTTACTTACTTCCTTAAAAGCGGGGTTATTGTTGGTCAACCAATCAAATTTTGTTTTTATTTTTATCTCCTGTATCTGAGAGTGCTGCCTTTCCTTTCCACTTACCATTAAACTGGTGCTCATTTGACATATTCTGGGTAGGCCTCAATACCTTCCTTTCACATCCCCCCATGTCAAATGAGACACTTTAATTACAATAACTCTATTTCCCTCTGTGCTTGTGCATCTGCTATTTGCTCATTTTCTATTTGTTTTATTTTCATATATTTTATAGTTTGTTTTTGGGAGAATATTCTACACATATATAATATTCTTATCACAATTATTAATATTATTATTGCACAAACAATCTAAAACCATTTTCCTGATATCAACATGGACAAAAAGTTCCAAACACTTGCTCCCCATCCTATTGCACTTTCTATACCCTTATTAATTGTTCCATCCAAATCATTTAATATGTCCACAATTGTTACGGGTGATTCGTCCACATTCCTTACAGTTTGATTCTTGATTGCTAGCTCAATAAATTTTCCATTTTTTAACAAAATGTTCCAATTTCGTTTCTCCACGTCCAGATTTATAACTTCTATTTTTTGTAAGTCCAGTTTTTGTATTGTGAAATGCTCCACTCGTAATATTACTTGGGCGTCTTGGAAAGTTTGTTTTGTTATGGCTTTTACTTCTCCTGTTAAAAATCGGTTCTACAACACCGTATTTTGTTCAATAGTCTTATTGCCTTTTCCAGTGCAGTTGTATCCTATTTGTGTTAAATTCCATAGTCCATTTACATTACAAAAAGGTACGGTGACATTCATTTTAACTGGTACAACATAACATTTATTATGCATTATCTTTTTGCTTAACAATTGCCAAATTGAGTCACTACAGTGACAAACAATTAAATGGGTCTGGTTAGAGCCTATGTATTCTTTACATTTGTTTGGTAACCAATTAATTTTACCCGTTAATGTGGACACAACTTTCTGTCCATTAAACAATGCTGGTTTACACATCCTGAACTTTTCTGAACTATTACACCAACGCTCAGGTGTAGTAACCATTCCTCTTCCCCATACTTCACTTGTTTCTTTATATCCTACTTGTTGGTACACCATTGCTTCCCATCTTATTTTAATTCTATGGGATGTTATTTCATGACTTATTTGTGCTGTATTTGGTATTTTTACCAATGGTGCCCTTCCACTTATCCCTCTCTCATCTTCCTCAATTTTTTGCAATAATTTTTTTCTAAAACTACTACTACTATACAAACTTATACAATTTAGATTATTTAAATACATAGATATATTTTTACTCCATTCTTGTGTTTTATCAGCATTTGTATTAGATATGTTTACAGCTGTATTTACCCAATGTAATAATTTTGCCGTTTCAGCTTTCATGGTGACTATTATTTTTTTTACTTAATGAATCAATTGCTAACAAATCTGGTTTTACATCCTCCTCCCATTGCCTTAATTTTTTGGTTGCCTATATATCCTATGCTCCTCTTTTCTTTCTTCGTGACCCCCATGTTGTGCAATTTATACTATATTTTATATTCCTTCCTTCATTTTCATATGCTGGTTGCAATCTTATTATTACTCCTCCTGTTTCTGTTGATTGTAATTTTGAGGGGGGTATTACAACTGTTAATGTTGGAAGGGTTGTATTACTATCTGGTGTAGCTAAGGCTGTGGTTCCAGATAGTGGAATTGTTACAAATGTGGGTTGGATCCATGGGTCACATGTTTTTGTTGAGTTGCTAATATTAAGCCATACGCTATATAATGGTGTTAAGCTAAAGCTAAATACACCCAGGCTTGGGGCCTGTATGCCTATCATTGTATTGGGGGGAGTGCTATCATATGATTTGTTTACCCAATTGTTCATATTAGCTTCAATACTATACAAGCGGGACATATTCCAACTGGTATCATTTTCCTGAACTATAACTAGAGTTTGATTTACCTCCTCTTTCCAGTGGGTGGTATATTTTATTTTACACACTTGCCACTGGGCTGGTTTGTTAGCTAATTTAGTTTGGGTGTTGTTGTTATTATTGACTCAGGTCCAGTTTTGTTGTAATGGATCATACTTACCATCTACGCTGGTCCATCCTGCACCATTAACGTGATTTTCAGTGATGATGAACAACCTGTAACATATAATCTTGCGTAACTGTTAATTTCATTCTCTACTACTTAGCCAATTATGGTGTGCTAATCTTTTTCTTGTTTTTGTTGTGATTACATAGGTGAATGGTAACTTTCCAGCTTTTATTACTGTTCCTTCTAATGCCACTCTTTTCTCCTTATCCTCCGTTGGCCATACAATCTATATTTTTTCTCCTTGCTTATAGGAGGGCTCCCAGTTTGGTTGCTGCTTAGGTTTTATATCTGGCCATCGGCTTGTATGTTCATTCACATTTAATAAAATTGTATCTAATACTAGGTGCCAACCTTTAAAGGTGCCATCCTTAGTTGCCATTTTTAAATGTTGTTTTAAAATATCAATTTTCTTTTCTACTACTCCGCTGGATTGAGGATGGTATGGGAGATTTAAATGCCATGTTATGCCCTTTTCCATGGACCATTGTTCTAATTTTTTACTTCCAAATGGTGGGCCTCCATCTGACTGTATTATTTGTGGGCGTCCCCAAGCTGCCATTATTTTTTCTAAGGCTTTTAGTATGTGTTCTGCTTTTGTTTTTTTCAAAGGAATTACCATAGTACTCCGACTTCCTAAATCTACTACAATTACTCCCTTTGGGTATTGTTTAGCATTTGGTAATGGTCCTATTAAATCTATTTGCCAGTGGTTTCCTGGTTTATAATATTCTGGGTTATATGCACCATAGGCATATTTTAGCTGATTCATGCGTTTAGTATTGTGACAGATTTTACAGGCTTTATGTATTTTTTCATGTTCTTTTACTCCAATTATTGATTCTCCTCCTGTGTATTGTCTTATCTATTCTCTTTCCTTTTGTATCCTAAAGTGGCCTGTACATTCATGTAACTATTTTATGAATGGATCCACTTCTCCTTTTTCTTTGTTTTTTTCTACTAACACTTCAAATTCTTGCAATTCTTTATCTAGTTGTTTGTGGTCAGGATTGTATCCTTCTTTATGGCTAGGGATATGTTTCACTGATGTGCCACTTACGTGATTTCTAATTATGGCCCATATTTCTCTCCACCCTGCATGTGTTTCAATGTCTGTATTCCCTTTTAACAGTGTCTTTATACAATACATACTATCTATGCTTAATTCCCATGGTTCGTTAGGGTGACTCTCTTGTGCATGTTGTAATCTTATTCTAACTCCTTCTACTTCTGCTTCTTGGGCATTCACTTTTTCCCCTAACACTATAAAGAACTTTTTTTCACATTTGGTACAGTAATACCCTGCCTTTGCTTTTCCCCCTTTCGTGCTCCCATCTGTAAATATCTAGGGTGTTTCTGTTATTCCTGGTGTAGCTTTTGGGGCCTCCCAGGGTACTAAATTTTTTCCTAGTTTAACATTTGACCAACTTACTAGCCAGCTATAATACAGTTTTTCCCAAGTATTTTTCTGGCCCTCAAAGTTTGGTGGTATTATTTCCATGGTAAGCTATGCTAAAGCTGACACCTTTGGAGCGTGTAAAGTAAGACCTACACTTGTCATTAAAAAGTACCTATCTTTTATTTCATTTAAAACCCATAATAATTTTCCATATTCACTATAATGTCTTTGGGGTCCGTTAAATTGCAAAATCTATCTATCTACCTCTTCCTGTGTTTCGCCTTGTGTTGCACTTCCTGTTACCCACTCTTCATTCCAGTTAATTTGTAATTCTATCGGGGGTCCCTTAGGGTCCCATCTTTTTAATGGAGTGAGGTATTTCAAATCCTGGTTTAACTCTATTAAGGCTGCTTGGGCTTTTTCATTCTAGTTAATTAAATCTTTCCCTCCTTTTAATAATTTCAATAAGGGTTTTATTTTATGTCCTAACCGTTGAATACTTGCCTTATTATAATTTACCATGCCTAAAACTTCCTGTAGCTGTTTGCGGATTTTCGGAGGGCTTTTTAACCACTTACCTACACCATTGGGGTAAGTTGTACCTATTGTTATTTTATTTTCCATCACCTGAATTCCTAGAAAGGAGTATTCAGTTTGGGCCATAGTTACTTTTCTTTCGTTTATCTGCTATCTTTGAGTGGTTAAGTGTTCTATAACTTCTTGTTTTAATTTCTCAGTTTTTTCTTGTGTCTTTTCTCTTATTAAAAGATCATCTACATAGTATATTATTTGGGGATCTTGTTCCCAACCTCGTTGACTAAGGGTATACCTCATGGCATCTGTTGCTAATGCTGGTGAATTTTTATAACCTTGGGGTAATACATTCCACCTATAGTATTTTCCTCCAATTGAAAAATTTAAGGCTCCTTTTTTATCTTTTATAGGTATACTATAAAACATATCCTTTAAATCTATTAGTGCTCCCCATTTTAATTCTCCATTTTCTTTTAAATATTGTTCTATAGTTGGTTTGTCCCAGGGGGTGGTAAAGGCAACTGGTTGTATTGCTTCATTTATTTTTCTATAATCTATTACCATTCGCCATTTTCCCTTTTCCTTTTTCTGTATCCCCCATGCTGGACTCCTATATTGGGTGCGTAATACTTGTTCAATTTTTCCTTGATCTAGTAATTTTTTTAATAACTGATTAATGGGTTCTTTTCCTTCTGCTTTTGTTGGTATACTATTCACCTTTTGTGACCTTAATTTATTCTCATCAATTTGTGGGATATGTAATTTTTCATTGGATATTTGTATTGGTAATACTGCTTTTAAATTCTGTCGTATTGCTGGATTCTGTATTATTATATCCATGCCTAGTATATTCTCTTCCCCTAGTGCTACCGTGGTTTTTGTTACATTCTGTCCCTGTTTTACTTCTATTACCCCTGTTCGATACATTTTATCCTTATTTAGTCCAGACACCCATATTTTACATTTTCTTTTTCTATGTGGTACTTTTGCTTCATCTATTATGGTTATTTGGGCCCCTGTATCTAATAACCATTTAAATTGTTCATAATTCCCAGTGTTCCAATTTAATACTTCAGCACTTATATAAATTCTATTATCTTTTTTTCTTGGATTGTTTCCGGGCCCTTGGTTTGGGGCCTCTGCTATTCGTTTTTTGATTTAGGGAATTTTGTCCATTCCTGCCATCCTTTTTCTATTGCTGCCTGTTTTTGTTCTTGGGGCGTCATCTTTTTTAAATCTGGTCTACTGTATCCATTTCCTAACAGAAAACCAAATATGGCTTTTTCTTCCTTGTTTGGGTCTTTCCCCTTCTGCGGGGTTTGGAAACTTTCACACGTTTTACGCGTCTCTCAGGGGTTCGTATGTTGGTGTTGGGGTATGTTTGCGTACTACTTCCAAATCATTTATAGTTTCCAATATTCCCCAAACACTACTCCCTGTTAGGGCTGTTAGCCACAATTTTAGGCTTTGGTTTCCTTCCTTATTTTCTACTCCTTGCCATACCATTTGTGCTGTTACTCTGTCCTTTGTTATCAGACCTGGATCCCCTATATATTTAAATTGGTGAGGATCAGCTCTCTGTGCTGCTGTTAACTGGTCTTGGGCTGCTGTTGTGGGTTGGTAAAATAGGAAGGAAATTCCAACAGCTGCAGCTTTAACATCTTCCTTCGTCTTTATGCAACCCTCTGGTACAGCTCCTCCCTGCCCTGTAGCTGCTATTGATAAGGCTACTGCGGCTGGTAAAGTTAACGGCTAGTCTTCATTCCCTATAGCTGAACTCATTTTCATCAGCCCTCCTGAATATCCGGGATTTCCTGTTAATTTCACAACCAGAGCTAACTATATTAATTCATTCATATTTTCCATTACTAGCCTTCCTACCCACACCACTGGGTTCTCTCCCTGCCTCCTTCGGGTTCGACTTAAGTCATTCATTTCTATTCGGGATCTTTCCCTTGATTCCATAGTGGCTACAGGTGGAAGTCCTCCCCTCTGTTTATATATTATTTGTGTTATCGGATGAGCTTTGACTAAATCATCTCCAGCCTCAATCTTTTCTCCTATCTCCTTCTCACATTTACATTCCCCTGTGCATATTCCTTCCGTTAGCATATCTCATGGATATACACCTCCTTTTAATACTTTTTTCCTTTCTTCCTTTTGATTTTCCTCTATGACTGATTCAGGATAAGGAGGGGGTGGGGCTGTTGGTTTTATTATATCTTTTTTTCCTATTATTTCCCTTTTTCTCTCTCTCCTGAGTTTTTCTTTTTTTAATAAGGCTTGTAGGGTATTTACTGTGCCTTCTAATTTAGTTATTGTATTTCTGGCTTTTTTCAACCAGTGCCAAAGTACACGGACCCCTTTATTTGGATCCCATTTGTCGGCAGTTAATTTTTTCTTTTCTCTAGCATATCTTATAAGGTCCTCTAGTACCTCTCCCATCAACTTGTCAGTTGTTTGACTTGGCAATTTTAATATTTCTGGGGTACCCCCATTTCGATACGGATCTGTCGTATCGGCTGTTCTTTCTAATATATTTTGCAGTTTTTTATAATCTGTTTCTTTAGATGGGGTTTTTTGTGTTACATCTGGTAATGGTACTTTGCAATCTTTTAACTCCCATTTCGCTAGATCATTATTATCCATTAAACATCTCAACCCTGAACATGTTACATGTAGGGTATATGTATGATTTTCTTCTCCTATTGCTAGAACTGCTCCTATTTTGAGCATGTTTTCTTCACTCTCATCCTTATTATGATATAACCAGTGGTTGAGAGGTCCTATACCTTCTGTTTTGTTTAACCCATCAAAAGGGCATCCTTTGCTCTCATCAAATCCTGTTCGTGACGCCATTTCGGTAACCGGGTTTGGTTCTTTAAAGGATTTGAAACCACAGAGAGAGGAATACTTCTTTTTAGGGTCAAACAGATTATTTATTTTTTCTATTTACTTTATAATCAATTTTCCATTTAAATCAATTCATTATTTTTGATTCTTTTAAGACAATATAATATACAAAGAAAAAGTAGAAAAACAGTACAGTTAAAAATAACAAGAAATAATAACTTCTCCTACTGATATACCCTCCTGAGTTACCTTTAAGAAATTTATGGAGTTAACAGTTATATAATACTCACGTTAAGAAAGATAGAAGCATTGCTTAGATTCAGGAGATATTCTTTTCTTTATGTTTTTCCTTTCTTTGGATTTTTCGTTGCAACTTACGACCGGTATTCGTTCCCCTTTCGGAGCTTATGTACGGCAGCGAGATTCAGCGCCGGGGAGGGAGCCCTGGTTGATCAGACCTGGCTTTTCGGATTCGCAACCCGTCCGCTCGTGGTCTGTTTCAGCTTACCTTATATACCCTGTTTCGGTATTTTGGTACTCCTCCACTCGCCTGACAATTGCTGACGTTAGATTTTTGTTGTCTCATTTTGCTCTTACAAAAAACTTTTCGTCTGCTCCATTTGGGGTAATCAGCACTTTGTTGCATACTGCTGTCTGAGTTACTTACTTCCTTAAAAGCGGGGTTATTGTTGGTCAACCAATCAAATTTTGTTTTTATTTTTATCTCCTGTATCTGAGAGTGCTGCCTTTCCTTTCCACTTACCATTAAACTGGTGCTCGTTTGACATATTCTGGGTAGGCCTCAATACCTTCCTTTCACAGGAGAGATCACCAGTCTGGGGGCTGTAAGGAGCCCTGAATTTGAGCGATTCACCCTGAGCGGACGCCCTCAACTGTGCCCAGACACGGCCCGGTCCGTCACAGTGGCGTAGTCGGCAGGATCCACAGATCTTGGTCAATTGAGCTTTGGGATCAGGACCCCACGCTGTCTAAATTTGATTTTTGGTGTTGAGAGTTGGGTTGGTTAAAGAGCCACTGCAATGAGCCAGAGACTATGAGAGTCTGAGCAAAAGTTCTCGGAAGGATTTCTGCTCGGGGAGAGGCATTGCCTTTAGGAAGAGGGCCTCTAAACTGGAACTGGAATGGTTGTTACTAGGCAGAGATGTGGCTGAAGGGGAGCAGAAGTGAGCCAAGGAAGCTGCTGAAAAAAGGCAGAAGGCAGATGAAGAAATTGCTAAGAGAAAGCAGGAGCTGGATCGGGAACTTGAAAAGAGAATGGCAGAGTATGCAGAGAGAAGGGCAGAGAGGGCCAGACGTCAGCTTAAGGAAATGGCAGAGCATGCAGAGAAGATGGCCCTAGCCAAGGAGGAACATGCTAGACTTGACCTCCAGCTTAAGAGACTAAAAGAACAAGAGAGACTGTATTCTCCTGAAGGTTCAATGTATAACTCTGTGGGTATGGGGTATGCTTATGATATGGCAGACGTATTTTGCCCAGCTGATGTGATGACCCAACCCCAAAGCATGTGTGAATGCAAACCTTTTGTGTTACCTGTAGCTAACAGGAAGGTTTGGGAAGGGGGTGCATGTGGCTATGGAAGGTTTCCTGGAGCCGGTAAGGCTTACTGTAACCAAAGGGAAAGTGTCTCTAAATGGGTGCCTGTGGCAGATAGCTGTGTGTGTGCAGGGGGGCAGTGAGCCTGTGAGTGAGGGACCCAAGGGCCTGTCTGATGCCTCAGAGGTGAGGCTGGAATCAGAAACAGGGCAGGAAGAGCCCAGAAATCAGGGAAATGTTTCTCTGGGGCAGCCTGGAGTGGCTGGCCAGAGTGACGGTGTAGCTCAGGAAAAGCATAAAGTTCTGGAGGGGGAGGAGTTGGTGACTGGTGAGGTTTGTGGAATTGAACCTACACAAGGTAAAAAGTAGTAGTGTGAAGCACAGTGTGTGCAAGCTGGCGGAAGTAGCAGTGGGGCAGTAAAGGAAGCTGTCTCAGTGGCTAGCTATATGCCTGAGATTAGTCAGGGGTATTGGGACAAGGGAGAAACTGTCGTTGGTTGTCTGTCCATGTGTGGGGAAGAGTTTCTGCCTTTGTCTGGGGAAGGTGCCCCACAGCCTGTGTTGGCTGAGAGCACTGCTGTTGTCCCAGAGTTGGGTCTGGATACAGAAAAGGCCCAGAAAGGAGGTGGCTCTAAGTTTTTGTCTGCTGGGGAGGAGGATGCTGTGACTTGGGTAGATCCAGGCAGTGTCGTGCGTGAACCCCAAAAATCAGACAGTGGGGACACTGATGTGGTGCCTGATGCTGCTGTTGCTGGAAGATGGGGGAATGACTCTGTGGGACCAGGGTGACCCCTTAGCCCAGGCACAAGGAAAGAACGAGGGCATGTTAACTCTGGAGCCTAATGCTGGTGTGGAAGCTTACAGCCATCTAGAGAGCTGCAAAGGGAGAGCAGGTGCCTCTGACCCTGTATCTTGTGAGTCTGTCTGTGTGCCTGAGAGGGGATTGTCTGTGAATCCACCAGAGGGGCTGGAGATGACTCGGAGTAAGGGAATTGCAGCAGGAGTTGGTTGTGGCTCAGCAGGGCAAGGCTGCTGCAGAGCCAGAGAAGGGTGAACTGCTGCTTAAGGAAGCTCATAGGGAAGAGTGTCCTGGAAGTGCTTGTAGCAAGCAGTTTGCTGTGACTGAGGGAGGTGACAGGACCCTGCTTGGAAAAGGCATTCAGGAGAAAGCTCTGCCTGTAAAAGGCAGCAGCTTGTTGTGTGAGGCACTTGTTTTGGTGCCTGACAGACAGAATTTGTCTGTTAGCAGTGACTCCACTGACTTGGGTTTAGAGAAGCCCAGTGTGGATAGTTGTGGAGAGGTCTCAGAGGGACTGAGGGTTGTTCCAGATGAGGCAGGAACAGCCAGAGAATTGGAGCAGTCTGATGAACAAGTGACTGTGGGTGACCAGCTTGCTGGGAAGTCAGTGTGTGTGGGACAGGATTGTTCCCAGGTGAAGGAGGAGAGTGGGAAGTTAGTGTCTCAGATTCAGGAGAAGGGCTGTGTAGCTAAGTATGCAGAGCAGAACAGCTGTGTGGTCACTCTCCCTAGGATGCAGGAGATGGCAGTTACGCTCCCATCTCTGGACACGGTGGACACTCATAGTCTATCAGGGAAGTTGATATCTGGTTCCATGTGGAAACAGAGGTTGGAGGTGGACAGAGGAGAGACTTGGGAGTCTACAGCTTACTGCTGTTACCCCACTGAGTGGGGGAAGGGGGAGAATTCCAGGGCCATTGTGAGCCAGGGCGTCACTCCCAGCCAGCCCTTTGTCTTGGTTAGGCCAGAGGTTTCAGGCCTGGAGCCCACAGGACAAGGGGGAGGGGCAGGACTTGCTTTGGCCAAGAAGATTTGTAGTTGAAACCTGAAGGGCCAAAACTGCAATGGTGTGGGGCCAGAGAAGGGGCATGATGGAGAATGTTAATATACACCTGATATAGGATTGTTCTTGTTACTGATGTTAACCTTTGTACCCAATGTGCTGTGGTTACCTAGAATTGTAAGGATGTATGATGTGCCTGATCTTATGGAAACGCCTTGTAACCTGTCAGGAAATGTGCCCAGTGACAGACTACATAAAAGGACATTGTGATGTTGATATTTCATGGTTAATGCTTGTAACTGGTCTTGGAACTTCATATAGGGCAAGGAAGGTTCCAGCCAGACAGTGCTGCATGATAAGGGAAACTGAGGCCATTTTGTTTTCATGGATAAGTGCAAAAATGCCTACGTTATTTGGGATGAGAATACCTGCATTCACACAATGTTAATTCTGGTTCAGAGAGTTGCCAGAGCTGGCCTGGATAAATTCACTACTTTCTTCAGCTTTGGGCTGACACCTGACACACATGGGGATCATGCTAAAAAGGCAGATCCAATTAGTTCTGGGTTTTATCAAGTTTTACCTTGGGATTCTAAGACAGTGCAAGGATGTGGTTGTCGCTATGACAGACCTTGCAGTAATGAAGCCTATTTTAGGCAAACTGGGCTCTCATACACTGATCCAGCTCTGTACTGTTTCTAACATTGGGTTAGAATATGTGATGACACAGAGCCAAAACATGGGGAGGCCTATGATGCCCTCAGTGATGTTACTAGCATCACCTCCTGCATCAATTTTGTGTTGGGGGGGTGTCACGTTACTGAATTTGAGGGAAGCAGCCAGATCACTGCTGCACCCATAGGTGGGGGTGTTGGCCCCAAAAATGGTATAAAAGGGGGCCATGTGGGGTGTTGAATAGAAGCTTACTGTCTGCTAATCCTATGTACGCTACTCATGTGAGTGTATGTCTGTGTGTGTAGTTAGGAATCTGTAATCTGTATGGATACTGAATATTTCTCTGCATGTGGTTGAGCAGTGGGCAGAGCCTGGCCTATGGACATGCTAATTAGCAGTGCCCTGTGGGACAATGGCACTCAATGGGCCAAGGACACACCTAAAGAATGAGGGCTGACACCTGAGGGCTGCCAGCAAGGAACACAGGGGTAGGCCGCTGGCCAGGTGACCTGCTGCAGCCAAGAAGGGTGTGTCTAGACTACATGCCTCCGTCGACGGAGGCATGTAGATTCGCCAGATCGGCAAAGGGAAATGAAGCCGCGATTAAAATAATCGCGGCTTCATTTAAATTTAAATGGCTGCCCCGCTCTGCCGATCAGCTGTTTGTCGGCAGAGCGGGGCCGTCTGGACGCGACGCGCCGACAAAGAAGCCTTTCTTGATCGGCACAGGTATGCCTCGGCTTCTTTTTATTGTAGAGCTGAGAATGGTGGTGGGTGGATTCTGCATGAGCCACCACTGCCTAAACCACCCTTTTCTCTCATTTCCTCTTAGGCCCTTGCCTACCCTGTCCAATGTATCATGCAAAACTGGACAAAATTATGGCTATCTGGAACATGTGGAATTTTCACTTCACATTATTTTAATGTGATTCTGATTGTTTGACTGTTGAGGCATTTTTGCATTGTGTTTCCTTGTTCATTTGTGCTCCTGGGATGAAATTGAAGGTGTATGTGAGCCACACAGATGGAAAACAATCAAACTTGAAGCTGGTCAGACATTTTTCCCTCAAAAATGGTTTGTGGTTTAGTTGGGGGGGGGGGGGGAATTCTAGACATTTTCTGCATAATCAAAATTTTCTTTGGGACAATTTCAATTTTGCTGGAATTTTCAATTGGAAAATCAAAGCAAACTATTTCAGTTGGGGTCAAGTCAACCCAAGTGGAGCCATTTCAGGTTGTTGTACCAAATTGAAATGTTTAATTCCCTGTCAGTTTGAGGTTCAGTGGTCTCTTCCTGAACTGTCACAGTGCCTCCTGGAACCTGTAATTCAGGAACCTTATGCCCCTATTGTCTTCTATGGGCTAGGCTCCCTGGATGGACTACATCTCCCATGAACTGGCCATGAGGAAGGAACAGGAGGAAGCAATTCAGCTGTCTATACCATGGGCACCACTGGGAGGGAGCAGCACTATTTCTTATGTGTTTAGCTTCTGATACTGTCGGTGTTCGTTAAGGCAGTGGTGCTGCAGGTGAGGACGATGCTGGCCTGCAGACGGGGTTAGGAAGTAGCCCAGGGCGTGGAACAGGAGACGTCTCAGAGGACTTGATAAGTTTCAGGGGGAACTCCCTGCCGAGCCAGTGGTAGGGAACCACCTACCGCTGATAGGGCCCTGGGCTGGGGCCTGGTGGAGAGAGAGGGCCCAGGCCTCCCTACCCCCCCCTTGCCTCCCAGAGAGGGGAGCCATTCTCGTGAGCTATAGACTTGACCTCTGGGCCATATTTACCTCAGGGGCTCTATAGTCTCGTATTTACCCCAGACAGGGGGCGCTATAGACTCGACCACTGGGCCACACTACCCCCCTGACTTAGGCGTAGTGAACTAGGCCCTGGGCCCAAATGCCCGGACTAGAATGACTTTAGCCAGGGATAACTCACGGGGGCGAAGCTGATCCACCCGGCCTGATAGGGGGCTTGGGCGGCGCACCCTGTGACACTGGTGGAGAAAGTGGGCATCCATGGTGATCCCTCCCCGCCATAAGGGGAATTATAGGTGGTTCTGTCCCAGTACAGGGGACAGGGAGAGAGGGTCACCGCTTGTGGAAGCGGATGGCCGCGAAGGATCCCAGTAAGATGTTGGAGTGGCTGGTGGACAATCAGCAGAAACAGGCGGCCCAACAAGAGGAACTGCAAAACCAACTGCTCCAGCAATTGGTGAGTCAGCAGCAGGTGTTAGTGGCGGGGTCATGAGCCAGGAAAAGGGACTGGGCGACGATAGTGGTCCCCATCAAAGTCAGCGGGGTCCCAACAGTGGTGCTGGTGGATTCGGGGTACAGCCAGACCCTGATCCGGGAGGGCCTGACTACGAAGCCGGCCGCTGGAGAAGAGCAGTGCAGTTGCAGTGTATTCACGGGGATGTGAGAGCCTACCGCACAATAGGAGTGTCCCTGGAGATTGGTGCACATGTGGAGTATTACCAGGTGGTGGTAGCCCCGAAGTTAGCCTACCTCGTAGTCCTCGGACGGGACTGGACGGGCTTTACGAACCTCCTGCAGGGTCAGGGCCACTACCAGGGCGAAGAGCCCCAACCCACTCGAATCGTGTTGGCCGGGCGAGAGGTTGTCGATGACCTGGGGAAAGGAACCTCAGTCACCCCTAGGGCAACAAAGTCCCGGTCCCTGGTGCCAGGACCCCCAGTTGACACCCAACAGGCTGGGCTAGACCTGGAGGGGGGATTTCCTGGAGGAGCAGTGAAACAATCCAACCCTCAGATGCACGTGGGAGCAAGCCAGAGAGGCATGGCCGGGGGGTGAACAGCCGCGACCCAGAGTCCAACAGCTGCGGTTCAAGATCCGCGATGACTGGTTGTACCGGATAGTGCAGGATCTGCAGACCAAGGCCGACATCTTCCAGCTGCTGGTGCCCCAGAGGTTCCGACAACCGTTACTCCACCTGGCACATGCTGTGCCCTGGGCAGGGCACCTGGGACACAAGACACTACAGAGGGTGGCCCAATGCTTCTTCTGGCCGGGAATCCATCGAGAAGTGAGCGATTACTGCGCCTCATGCCCAGAGTGCCAGAGGACTAGCCCGGGAGGCATCCCACAGGCCCCATTCAAATGCATCAGTCTAGACCTGCTGGGACCCTTAGAGAGGCGTTTGAGCGGAAATAAATACATTTTAGTTGTAGTAGAGTACGCTACCCGCAAGCCATCCCCTTGAGAGCCACGACAGCACGTATTATAGCAGACGAACTCTTGAAGGTGTTTGCAAGGTTCGGGCTTCCAAAAGAAATTCTAATGGATCAGGGGACCAATGTGACCTCCAAACTCATGGCGGAGTAGTGCCAACTATTGAACATCCAGGCCCTGAAGACCTCTGTGTACCATCCCCAGACAGATGGACTGGTGGAGTGCTTTAACCAGACCCTTAAAGCCATGCTGAGGAAATTCGTTGAGGACGATCTCCGATGCTGGGACAAATGGCTGCCCGCTCTACTCTTCACAATACGAGAGGTTCCCCAAGCCTCGATGGGTTTCTCACCATCCAAACTGTTATACAGGCAATGCCCTTGGGGAATTCTGGACCTCATAAGAGAGAATTGGGAGGAGCAGCAGACCCATGCCCAAGGGTCTGTTCATTATGTGCTGCAATTGAGACAACGCCTTGAGGAGTTGGGACGCCTGGCTAGGGAAAATTTACAGAGGGCCCAGGTAGAGCAGGCCCGCCAATTATAATAAGGGAGCAAGGGTCAGGACCTTCAAGCCTGGGGACCGAGTATTACTGCTTCTACCATCAGCAGAATCCAAGTTATTGGCGAAGTGGCAGGGCCCTTTCGGGGTAACCCGGAAATTAGGACCGGTGGACTATGAGGGTATGTGTAGACTGCATCCCTCTGTCAGCAGAGGGATGCAGATTAGGCAGGTCGACATTGCAAATGAGGCAGGGATTTAAATATCCCGTGCCTAATTTGCATTAAAATGGCAGCCGCGTTTTGCCGACTCAGCACTTTGTCAGCAAAAAGTGGCAGTCTAGAGGGGTATCTGTCGAAAGAAAGCCTTTTTCGACAGATCCGCCTCTAGACTGCCACTTTTTGCTGACAAAGTGCTGAGTCGGCAAAACGCAGCTGCCATTTTAATGCAAATTAGGCACGGGATATTTAAATCCCTGCCTCATTTGCAATGTCGACCTGCCTAATCTGCATCCCTCTGTCAGCAGAGGGATGCAGTCTAGACCTACCCTGAGATACGCTTGCCGAGATGGCAGAAGGAGACCCGTGTCTACCATGTAAATCTCTTAAAGGCCTGGAAAGAATGAAAGGACATGATGATTGCCCCATACCCCCAGGAACCCAAACTTGGCCCACAAGTTGGGGATCCACAGGCCCCTCGCCGGGTGGACCTGGGACCAGACCACCTACTCGAGCAACGAAAACAGCTACAGGATGGGATGGTTCAATTCCCACAGGTCCTGTCAGCCCAGCCACCATATTGCTACCATTCTGGGCCAAAAGGTGAGGGACCACCACTGCCCAATCCCCTGGAAAATGCAGGACACAGTGAGGGAGGAAATGGAGCAGATGCTGATGCTAGGGGTGGTGGAGGAATCCCGGAGTGAGTGGCGGAGCCCGATCATGCTAGTCCCTAATGCCATCTCCAGGTTCGACGCGTACCCCATGGTAGACGAGCTGCTGGAGCGATTGAGGCGGGCTGAGTTTATTTCAGCGCTAGACCTCATGAAAGGATATTGACAGATCCCACTAACCCCCACGGCAAAAGAGAAGACTGCGTTCCCTACACCCTTTGGGCTATACCAATTTATTGTGATGCTGTTTGGGTTACACGGAGCCGCAGCTACCTTCTAGCGGCTCGTGAACAGGGTGTTAGGCCCACACAACGAGTATGCCACAGCATACATCAACATCATCGTCTATAGCACGAACTGGTCCAACCACCTCGACCAGGTCCTGCAAGCCCTGGGGGATGCTGGCCTCACAGCCAATCTGCCCAAATGCCACCTGGGACATTGACAGGTGACCTATATGGGGTACACTGTGGGGAGGGGGAAGCTGCGTCCCTTAGTGGACAAAGTACAGGCCCTGAGGGACTATCCCATTCCCACTACGAAGAGGCAGGTACAGCAGTTCCTGAGGCTGGTGGGGTATTATCACCGGTTTATACCTAACTTTGCTACTTTGGCTGCACCTCTAACTGACTTAACAAAGATCAAGCGACCCTGGATGGTAGAGTAAGAGACCGCATTTTGGACTCTGCGGGACTACCTGACATGGGAGCCCATGCTCGCCCAACCCGACTTTGCAGAACCATTTATTTTGCAGATGGACGTGTCGGAGGTGGGCCTAGGGGCAGTGCTCTCCCAGGAGTTGGAAGGGACAGAGCACCCTATCCTCTATTTGAGCCTCAAGCTGTTTGCTATCGAGACCAGGTATTCCACCATAGAGCAGGAGGCATTAGCGGTGAAATGAGCTATTGAGGCCCTTCGGTATTATCTCCTGGGGAACACTTTCATGCTAGTGACAGATCATGCCCCACTTAAGTGGCTGCACAGCATGGAGGGCTCAAATGTGCAGATAATGTGCTAGTATTTATCATTACTACCCTATTCGTTTCAGGTGGCGCACTGGCCAGGGAAAGCATATGCTAATGCGGACTTTTTTTCATTCATAAGCGCCAATGAGAAGAAAAGGTGCCCCCCAGGAGTCCTTAAGGAGGAGGGTGAGTGACAGAGTGTACCAACCCCACACGGGCCGTGGAGGGGTTGACCAGGCTTGCTGGGCAGAGAAGGCCCCTCCCCCACAGCCCTGCTGGGCATGCTCCACAAGAGCAGCTCAGTTGGGGCTGACCACTGGCGGGGAAGGAGCTCCTGCCGGAGCCCAGGAGCAACCGCCCCCGCTAGACCAGCCAGAGCTACTGCTGCAGCCACCACGCTGGTCGCAACCACCATGCCAGCCACAGCCGCCTCACCAGACACAGCTTCCTCACCAACTGCTGCCACCACGCCAGTCACAGCTGCCGACGCAGCAGCATTCGCCAGCCCAGGTGGGGACAACGCTGGCCTGCAGACAGGGGCAGGAAGTAGCCCAGGGTGGGGAGCAGGAGGCATTCTGGCAGACTCGGTGTGCTTCAGGGGGTCTCCCCAATGAGCCAGTGGTGGGAACCACCTACCACTGATAGGGCCCTGAGCTGGGGCCTGGTAGTGAGGAAGGGCCCAGGCCCCCCAGAGAGGGGAGCCATTCTCGTGAACTGTAGACTCGACCGCTGGGTCATATTTGCCCCGGACAGGGGGCACTGTAGACCCGGCCACTGGGGCCTATTTGCACCATGACTTGGTTTCTCTACCCTGTGAGAATGACTTTAGCCGGGGATAACAAAGCTGATCCGCCCGGCCTGATAGGGGGCTTGAGCGGTGCACCCCGTAACACCATGGTTGATATGCAGTAGTAATGCAAGATTAATACCTAATTCAGGGGTGGAGAACCTAAGGCCCAGGGGCCAGATGTGGTGCTCGGCTTGTCTGGATCCGGCCCCTAGGGTCAGCGCTCCTCCCCCGCCAGCATTGGGGAGCCCGTGCTGGCACTCCAGCCCCTGCTGCCCTTTGCCTGACTGATTTTTCTGTGGGTCAGCGGCCCCTGACCCAAAACGATTCCCCACCCCTGACCTAATTAGTTCATGGAGCCATTTAGCATTTCATGGATATTCAGTAACAGAAGTGTAAGCGGGGGAATGGTCCCGCTATTGTGGGGAACTTTCCTGGCTTCTATACACCCCGGTGAAATGAAGCAGCGAAAGGATCTGAGTCCCCGCTCCCACTTCCTTTACCCCACGGCTCCCCTGATCCTGAGGGCTCCCCCTCCACTCTCCTGAGTAGCAGAGCCCTTGAAACCCCAACAAGGCTGGGCCCAGGTTTCCTGGGGCTTAATCCCTGACCTTGTAGTCACTAGGGGCAGGAGTTAGGGTGTCCCCACTCCGAGGTGCTCTCCTCACACTGCAGGCCTTCTTGGCCCAGTGATCACTTCATAAGGTTCAAAGCAAATACAATTTATTAAACAACAACGGATTAAAGAGAAAAGAATAAGAAAAAAATGAGAATGGTTAAATGAGAACACACAGCTCTGCTCTGTAGCACAGGGACATCAAAACAGCAGCCTGCAGAGTATAAGGACAGTCCACAGTCTCTTTCTTAGAGGCCCTGGATATGCTGCGGGGGGGGGCTACAGGCTGGACACGCTAGCTCTGGTAGTGACCACACAGTCTCAAGCTCGAAGTGGCCAGACCCCTCTCCCAGTCCAGAGCCTTTCCCCACACTTTGCTGGTCCCAGGTGCTCACCACATCCAGCTGCAGGCTGTGCTGCTTGGCCAGTTCCAGCTCCTTGTGTTGCTTCTCTGTTCCTTTTGGCTCTGAGCACTGCCAGTCTGCTGCTCAACACAGGGTCTGCTCTCCTTGAGTTGTGTATGCCTGGCTCTGCTGCTGCAAAAACTGCCCCTCAGCACAGCTTGCACTCCTCTTAGCAGTGTCTCAGCTCTCTGTTCCTTTTGCAGGACTTCTTCATACAGCTTGCACTGCTCTTTTCAGCTCTCTGTCTTTTGCAGGACCTCTTCTGCACACAGCTTGTTCTGCTCTTTCAGCTCCCTGTTTGCTCAGAGAGAGCCAGAGCAATCCCCACTTACAACCTGTCAGTCAGGCTGTGCTGGAGTGTTGACTGCTTTCCATTGTCTCTGGGGTCTGTCAGTCTCATGAACCCTTCCCCTTCTGAAGCTGGTAAACCAAAAATCTCCCACAGAGTTTTAGTAAGGGGTAACAGTCCCCTTACAGAAGCAAGAATAAACAAGTAGAATTCCTAGGTCTTAGTCTGGGAGGGGGCTGACAAGAACCTGAAAATGCAGGAATTATTCAGTGCAACATGAAGGTTTAGTCCCTTTTCTCACATCAGCTACAGTATCATCCTCAGAGCTTGAAGGGAAATATAACCTCCCTCCCTTCCTTTCTTCAGAGTTTTTCTTCCCTCAAGAGTCCTGATGTTTGTACAGGAAAATTCTCATTTCTGTGACACTCTTTAAATTCCCCTCCCCCAGTCTCTACTCACCCCGACCCCATTTTCTGACATTCAGCCATACCTGATCAATTGTATCCTGAGCAGCTAGAGGTGATCAGAGCTGGCCTTCTACCTCTTGGGATGGCTAGCATATGGGCCTGTGGGCTCCAGCCATTACGTTCGTGATCACTGAACCTGCTTGCCTGTGGAGATGGAGTTTTTCTCTCTCAGGCAATCACAGATAAACCCTCCTTATGAAAGTGGTGAGGAGTCCTGTGGCACCTTATAGACTAACCGACGTGTTGGAGCATAAGCTGTCGTGGGCAAAGACCCACTTCGTCAGATGCATGACACCTCCTTATGAGTAACAGGAAAGCAAACAGACCTTTTGGCTCTATAGGCAGCGAGAAGGAAAAACAAAAAATTCAAACTCAACAAAATCCTTGCTGTATTTAAGCAGCACATGTACTGCTTGTCAAATGCTTTCAGGAAGAGGGATGGCTTCTGTGCACCATCAGTCAGTGACTGGGCTATGTAATGGCAAAAATGGTGGATTTCAGAATGATTATCCCCTCAGCTGCTGGCGTGAGGGCTTCTGGGAAGGGGTTGGTTTGAAGGAGAACAGCCCTAGATCCCACACAGCCCAACACTTTGATAGAACTTTGAAGGAGGCTAGGCCACAGTCCTAGACAATCCAACACTGGAAAGGAGGCTGTGGGGATAGAGAATGGCCTCCTCTCTACAACATTGGGCCAAGGGCCAAGGCTTGGCTTCAGGCCAGTCAGATGACAACAGCACAAGGGACTGAAGGAGAGCACGCTGGGAATGGTTTCTCCACCCTGTGAGAATTTTTCATATCTAGAACTTTATTTCCAATCCCACATCAGCACAAAAAGACAAGATCATGAGGATTTTCACACACACATCCCAAAAATTAGATTGGCTCAATTGAACTGTTTAGTTTTGATTATGACTTTTTTATTTTACTTTTTAAAAAATAAATTAAATTTCTAAGTGAAAGTTTGGTTTGACACCTAAACCAGAATTTTTCATTCTGAAGACTGAGTCTAGCTATAGCAAAGTTATACCCAGCTTTCCCCATGTTCTCCTTTCATACGTGCACAGGAAACAGGGCTTTGAACCTGTCCCAGTTGTGCCCCACCTGAGTCTGGTTAATGCTGCCCACCCCCCAAGACGGCCCACCTCCATACTATAATGTTCTCTAGCACAAGTTCCCAAATTATGGCTACATCAAGGCGCTAGGGATAGAAGTGGCCCCATTAGCCCCTCTCTGCCATGCCAGTACACGTACTGGCCAGAATTTGGCCCATGGACATCTGTGAATTCATTTGGGGAGAGGACCAAAGGAAAAAAAAGCCTTTTCACTCACTTGATCATTCACTCAAGCGTGACTCAAGTATTACAGTGTGAGAGCTGAGTGCTCCAGCTATTGCCACAGGTTTAGGAACATTTGCCACTCAACAAGAGGATCATGCTACTCACTGTGCTGTTCCTGACACTGCAATTGTGTCCAATGCACTGAAGAGCCATCCAGAAAAGTAATGCCTCATTAAGATCTAGGGACTAAATTTTGTGTTGACTTACTCCATCAGGATCTCACAGGGATAAGGCGGTACAGAAGTTGACCTCCACAAGGGGACCAATGTCCTTCTAGCAGATGCCAAGACTTCTCCTTAAGTCAACAGCAGATGAATTTTTCCAACTTAGAAGTCAACCACAGAGCAGAGCTGTTGAAACCTTCCTTCCACAGATAACAGCCAAGGTTAACATGTTGGCACATCTACAGTGCACTTAGGGCTGGCTTTGAAACAGTGCCAGAGACTGTAGTGTTATTGGACCTCCTGTCCCTGACACCTAGCCCTCCTCCAACTAAAGAGGAGTCACAGAACTAAAATCAACATGAGATTGCAGCAGATGGTACCAGGTGTGTCATGTGAATCCCTGCCAATGCCATCTTTTCCCCTGAGCTTTCAGTGGGAATTGCTCTTGTGCAGTGGTGTAAAATTGAGGTCCCCAGAGTCTTTAGTTGTGGAGAAGGGTAGAGAATCCTTTAGAGAAACTCAGAGTGAAGGAGCGAGAGGGAGAGCTTTTGTGCTGGCATATGCACCAACTGCACCAAATTTTGCTGCCAGTTACTTTGGAGTAAATCCCATTGAAATCAAGGGTATTAACTCTAGATTTATGTTGCGGTGGCTGAGAGTTGCTGCTGTCTCTGAGCCAGTTGTGGTGTGGGCTAGACTTTTATTCAGCCTTTCCCTCGGCCCTTCTGCGCTCATTTCCCACAGCAGCTGGTTTCATCTGCCACAGCCCCAGCAGCTCTTCTGCTCTCTGCTGAAATACTCAGTGCAGCATATTTGAAGGCGCACTCAAGGCTGAGACATCTGTTGTAAAGAGTTTATTCATATTTATGACTACAAGATGCTTAATAGATTCTGTTTTATTTCAGTAGCCTGATGGTCGGGGAGTGCCGCAAACAGACCAAATAATGCAACATGCAGAAAATCTAAACCGTAACATGAAATATCTGATCCCTGGACAGAACTGCAGGGCCATATTCCCCAATCTGTAAGGGTATGTCTACACTACCACCCTAGTTCGAACTAGGGTGGTAGTGTAGACATACCCTAAGGGTTGTGTCATTGGAGTGTGGTTACCCTAAACCTAGTCACTCATGGAAGCATCACCCCTGTGTTGGTGTAGGACAGCCAGCTCTGGAGGTGCAGAGATGATGTAGCTTCTTGCTTGGAAACACCCTCTTACATAGTCAGCAGAGGGACTTCCCAGCAATTCCTGGTTGCTGCATTGGCCTCCTGGAGACACTGTAATCTAAAGCATCCTATATGCTGCTATGATTTTTGCCAAGGGACTTGTTTGCCACACAGCCAGCCATGAATTGGGAGAAAGATACAGGACCTGTGTTAGGGGAAGTTGTGGGCATTACCTGAGGGTGGGCTTGATCTCATATCCCTGACCCACTCAGCCTCAGAGGGAGGGGGGATTATTACTCCAGAGGTGGATTACTTAGGCTGGATAAGGGCTCAGATCTGCTCCACTGTACCCATGTCTACCTGTCTCTTTCCTCCCACTGGCTCCACGTTCCCTGCAGGGCTAGACAGGGCTTGCTGAAGGAGGTCGTGGCTGAAAGCAGCTGATTTTTGCTCAGGGGGACAGCTCCTGTCTGGACATTCCCTGCTACACATTTGGAGTCAATACAAACTAGAGATGTAATAATATAGTCTATTCACCGATTAACCGTTAAGCAAAAGCTTATAGATTAATGCTATAGACTACATGCCTTTCCCCCCCCCCCCCCCCAGTAAACTTTTTAGCAGGCTGTCCAGAAGCCTGGCTCAGTTCCGGCTCGCGCTGGGTCTGGGAACTCAGACCCCCCCCCCCCCCCCGGACAGGGGGGGCTCGTCTACGCTGGCCCCTTTTCCGAAAGGGGCATGTTAATTTCACAGGTCGTAATAGGGAAATCCGCAGGGGATTTAAATATCCCCCGCGGTATTTAAATAAAAATGTCCGCCGCTTTTTTCCGGCTTTTAGAAAAGCCGGAAAAGAGCGTCTACACTGGCCCCGATCCTCCGGAAAAAGCGCCCTTTTCCGGAGGATCTTATTCCTACTTTGAAGTAGGAAAAGGGGCCAGTGTAGACGTAGCCGGGCTGCTGCCAACTCGCACTGCTGCCTCTGTATCAGAGGCAGCAGCATGGGACGACAGGCAGCCGGTCTGCGAGGGGAGCTGGTTTTTAAACTGGCTCCCCTCGTGGACCAGCTCCTGTTTGGCACCCCACACTGCTGCCTTTGATACAGAAGCAACAGCGTGGAGTGGCAGGGGGCTCCTCGGGAGTGGGGCTGGAGCACACTGGCTGACCGCCCCACCTCCAGGGATTATAGAATAGTCAAATAACTGATAAGAATTCATAAGGTTAATCAACTATTCAATTAACTGATATTAAACATCCCTAATACAAACCATCTCGGAGGCTTCAACTCCATGCTACATGGAAACCTGGTCACAGGGCATGTGTCTTCTACCTCACAACGGGACTGGAAGGGAGTATGAATGGCTGTGAATGCTCCATCTGCCAGCTATGGAGCTGAAAGCCATGAGGACCTGAATTTCTGATAGAACCTCCATTAAAGCTCTCTGGGGCAGTGTGGAGCACTCAGGAAATATAATAGACTTCACATGAGCTGTGAGCGCTCAGCATCCAGCAGGCACAAAACACACATCATACTCAGTTGTAGAACATTGTTTCCTCAGGTTGGTGTCCCTCTGCCTAGGCCCTTGGTGGCCACCTGCTGATCAGAAAGGGTCTTCCATCACTGATCTCTTGCCTTCTTCTCCACCTCATTGTGGAGTGGTATACACCAGGGCCACGTCTACACTGGCATGATTTTCCAGAAATGCTTTTAACGGAAAAGGTTTTCCGTTAAAAGTATTTCCAGAAAAGCGCGTCTAGATTGGTCCCGGAGTTATTGTTAGAACAATGCGCTTTTGCGGAAAAGCGCGTCTAGATTGGCGGCACGCTTTTGCGCAAAAGCAGAAGCCCGGAACCATTTTGAAGAGGGCAAAAGGGCACCAGACCTTTCCGGGGGTGGGGCTGGAGCTCCGTTCAGACAGAACCGGGCCCGGTTCAATGACCGCCTCAACCGGGCCTGAAATCCGGTGGAGCTCGCCTTCGGACGCTTGAAAGCCCGCTTCCGGTGTTTGCTCACCTGTCTCGAGATGGGTGAGCGGAATGCAACGGAGGTACTGGCCGCGTGCTGCGTGCTCCACAACATTGTGGAGCGGAGTGAGGAGGCCTTCCTCCCTGCATGGATGGCAGCCGAGGCACAGACATTTGAACAGCCCCACACAGCTGCCATCTGCCAGGCGCGCCAGGATGGGGTGCGCATCAGAGAGGCCCTGACGGACATGTTCACACAAGCCCCATGGTAGGGTCGCCTGGGTCTCCCCAAATGACTCCCTCCCATCCCCTACCCTTCCCCTCCCCCACTTACCTCCCCCCAATTGTAAAGCGTCGGTTCCAAGCACATCGGCCATCATCGTGACTGTTCGTCGGGTGCGTTGGACGTAGTTAGGGTTTTTCTTTTAGTTTAGGCTAGGGTTTAGCCACCATCGCCTGTCCGAGCTGTCCCGAAGAACAGGAAGAGGATTCGTGGTTCGTGCGGAAGGTTCGAGTCAGTGTACCCGATTCCAGTCGTCTTCGAGGGATCTCCTGGCTGTTCCTCTCCCGAGGCCCGGAAGGGCCAAAGGATTGAGTTTGCCAGCTTCGCCATCATCTTCCGTCAAGGGCTCTCCTGGCTGTTCCTCTCCTGAGGCCCAGAAGGACCAAAGGATTGAGGTTGCCAGCAACACTGCAATCGTCCCCTGCGTCTAGACTATGTTACATATTCTTTTGTGTGCGTCTTCTAACCTTTCTTGCTTGTTTGTTATCTATGTTAATATAGTTTGTGGTTTAAATTTTACTTAAAAGTGTCAGTATTTATTTATGCACCACAAACCAATGACCACTTAAAGGAATGCCCGGTGATAGATACAGAATTTGGTGTCCGCATTTTGTAATCCTCTTAAATTTAGTTGGCTAATTGGCATCTCAAATCATTTATTACAGTTACCTCGAGTAACACAATAACCAACACAATCAACTGAAAAATTGTCTATTTTTATTTACAAAGGGGAGGGGGAGGAGACCTTCAACTGGGACGGGGAGAGGGAGGAGCTACTCCTGGGAGGGGTGGCCCCTGCGAGCACTCCTGCAGGGGTGGACCTGCACATATGGGGCACGCCGCATCGGGGCAGGCTGCACGGGGAGGTGGGCAGGAGCAGGGGGCATTGCAGGAGGGGGCATTGCAGGGGCAGGAGGGGGCATGGGCAGTGCTAGGGGAGGAATGGCGGGGGCATGGGGTAAGGCCATACCATAGTGGACAGCATGTGCTATGTGCGCTGTGAGGGTGGCCATGGAGTCAGCCATGCGCGTGCACTGGGCCTGGAAGGCGGCCCAGGCCTCCTGGCGCCACTGCAGGTCCCCCTGGACGCATTGGCGACTCGATGCCTCGATGCGCTCGACGGCCTGCACATGCCAGCGAAGGAGCTGGTCCCGGTGGCAGAGCCTGTGCCTGCGTGGTTGGGTGGCTGGGGGTGCTGCTGCTGCTGCTGCCAGACTGGAGGGTCCCCAGCTTGTGCTCGGTCCCGCTGCAGGGAACAGAAGAAGGGATGGGTCAGTCAGGCAGGCCGGCCACTGTCCCCACACCTCATGCCCTCCACCCCTGAGCCCAGGTGATACCACAGTAGTGTGGCTTGGGCCCACTCGGTTCCCCCCCTCCCCCCGTGTTGTATGTTTGCATACAGGACCGCCCCTGGAGTAGGGTCCTCCTCCATGTATTGTAACCCCCGGTCTGTGTCCTGGCCCCGTGGAGGGCGGGATGGCGCTTGTGTTGTGTTCACCTGTGGAACTCCCTGCCGGTGGAGGCTGTGAGGCTTTGGGCTAGTCACTGGTGTTTGACAGGGAGCGAGATGCATCCCCACACAGTGCCTGGGAGCACATCTGGCAGAGGTGGTCTGGGCTCTCAGATCCCCATCGCGTGGGATATCTCCTGGATGGAACCAGGAGAGTGACTGTGCGGGGGGGGGTGTCCCATCCTTGCAGCAAAACTCAGGGCGGCCCTAAGGGCGGCCCGAGTGCTTTCCCCCCTTCTCCCTCCCACTATCCCTCACACACGTAGCCCAGGGACATGTGTGGCCGCAGTGGGGACTCCCCTCGGGGAACCAGCCAAGGCACCGGGAGCAGGCGAGGGGCTCGGTGGGGGCCACACTCACAGTGCTGTGACGCTGCGGTTTTCCCAGGAGCAGCTGGCTGTGCCTCACAGCCAGGCATGGGGCAGTGTTGCCGTTCTGCGTGCTACACCCTTGCAGAGGTGCGGGCTCTGGGCTGAGTCCCTGGGGCCCTGGCTGGTTCCAGCCGGCATCCACCCTTCCCCCTGGTCCTGCTGAAATGTGTGTGAGCAGCACGGTCCCAGGCGTGCCCTGCAGCTGCCTGCCGTGGCCACGTGCCGCTCGGTCACCAGGCTACACGTGGTTGCACGTGCTACTTGCTGCCTAATGCTACACAGCGTGCAGCTCACGTGTCCTGAGTGACATGCTCTTCCCCTCCCCCCTCCGGGCGCCCGGCTCCCCGCCCCCCGCCCTTATGAGTGCAAAGTGCAAGACTCACCGGTGGATCCTTCCCCGGCCTCGGAGGGGCTGCTGGAGGGGGCCTGCTGGGTCACGATGCTGGCCTCCTCCTCTGAAGCGCTGCTTTCCTCTCCTTCCCCCGCCTCGGTGGTCCGGGTGATGGGGGTGCGTTCGCAGGTGTCTATGGGCACGTCCGGGGCTTGCGGGGCTGGCTGGCCGAGGACGGCGTGCAGCCGGTCATAGTAGGGGCAGGTGTCTGGTCCTGCCCCCCTGCCCTCACTGGCCCCCACGCAGCCCAGGCGCAGCTCCTTTACCTTCGCCCGGACCTGGTCGATGTTCTGGGCAGGGTGTCCGTGCTGGGCCAGCGCCTCAGCCATGCGGCCGAAGATACCAGCATTGCGGCACCGGGACCTCGTATCGTGGAGGCCCTCCTCCTGCTGCCAGAGGTCAGCTCCCTGGGGGACCACGAGGGATCCCGTCTTTTCCGGCCCCTGGGGGCCTCCTGCGCTGGTGGTGCAGGTGGCTCAGCGCCAGGAGCTGCCATGGCTGGCTCAGATGGCTGCTGGGCAGGACAGGGGCGCTGTGGCAGACCTCAGGCCAAAGAGCTCTGTGGCACAGTCCTGCCACGTGTGCTCAGCAGCCTGCGTGTTCTTTAAGAGCTCGGGTTACCAGGAAGTCCGGGGCTCCTACGGGGTCTCCCAGCGTCCAAACCGCTTTTTTCCGTTTAGCCTGCTTTTGCACAAAAGCGTTAGCTAGCTGTCTACACTGGCCCTTTTGCACAACAGTTTTTCGCAAAAAGGACTTTTGCCCGAACGGGAGCGGCAAAGCTTTTCTGGAAAAGCAGCTGATTTCCCACAGTAGAACGTCAGTGCTTTTGCGGAAAATCAAGCGGCCAGTGTAGACAGCTGGCAAGTTTTTCCAGAAAAGCGGCTGATTTTCCGGAAAAACTGGCCAGTCTAGACACAGCCCAGTGGTTTTCAACCTTTCTTCATGGGTGGACTCCTTTGGAAATTTCAAATGGAGGAGCAGACCCCTTTAGCTCTTTAGATTGCCTGTATGTATAGTTGAAGTCTGCTCAGTTTGCAGTCTAAGACTTTCATGGACCCCTTACACATAGTGGTCTGCAGACTACTGCAGATTGAGAACCACTATTGTACACTTCTGAATGTCTTGCAGCTCTCTCCCATGGCATCTCACAGCACTCACTGCATCAAAGGCAGACTTCACTTTACCAAACTCATCCCAGACAAGAACATTATTTGGTTTTAAATTCCATTTCCCTGTTGGGAATAATTTGCTTTCTTCTCTCAGCCAAGCATATTGCAAAATATATTATATTTATAGTGTAATTAGAAATACACCATCTTTTCAGACCCAATCATAAGTATATGCATATTTGCAGTATTCTGTTTTACCATTTTACTATTTAATCTATTGCAATATTGATCTGTACTCAGCTACCATGCTGGTGGGCATAAGGAGACCAACAGATAGACACTACATATTGTAAAAGAAATTAAAGCAACCATCAGAAAGCAAGCTAAATCTATTTCTACTGATTCAATAGCTGATATATTTAAAGAATAGCTAATGCATGGGGAATACTTTGCTCTTTTTTTGGAAAGCCAGAGAGATACTTGTTGTTTGCCCTTATTCTCCACTCCCAACAGTAACCTTGAGATGTCAGACATGGAAACGTGGCCACAGCTGTTTATACACTTATAATATTTCCAAGGCCACATCCTTCTATTCTCCTTCAGATTACACAAATAAATGCAATAGTGACTCAAAAGACCCAAGGTCCATGTGTCACACACCAGCATTGCCAGGAGATTTTATATTCTGAGCATTTGAAAACTATAATTTAAATATGAGAGGCAGGTGAGTTTGTGTTTCTCCAACTTGAACTCCAATTTGAAAGCTGCTCACTATAGAAATGTGCGCACTAGCAGATAGACGTTACCCAAAGCACTAACAGTAAGAGGTAATGGGCCATTTTTAGGGTTAGGCAAGTACCCTGTGAGGGCCAATGGACCAAATTGTCACTTGGTGTCATAATTCTGTCCCCGCTCTCCTTTGCTCTTTCTGGTGCAGCTTATGTAACCTGCATTGTTGGCTTAACTGTGCTGGCTAGTGTACTGAGGAGGAGGAGCTATGACTCATTTCCCCCTCCCACCCACCCACACCAGATCTATCTCTTTAGTGAACCAGCAGTTCACTACAAAAATGTGAAATAGAGATGGGGAGTAGTGAACCAGCAGTGGCTGCTTTACTCCCATATTATGGCCTGTGATGCAGGTAGCCAATGTAGGGAATAAGAAGTTGCTTCCTGATTCTCCTGCATTGGTATGTAGGCCAGCTCATAAATAATCCTTACAGTTCTTGGCACATGTAAAAGGGTTTTATGTATTCCACATATACCAATTGAAGAAGGCCTGGAAAGGGGAGGGAAAAAAAGGATTTGTGCTCCTTTTTTATTTTTTCTAATGTATAAGGAAAGTCTGGATAGAGTTCCTCCTCCCCCTCCCCCAAATGTAGGATCCTGTTCTTGATTGGTTTGCTTACATTCAATATTTTGGTCTTTTCTCCCCTGCTGTCCTCAGAAGAACCAAGGAAGAGAGATCTGGAATGAGAAAGAATTTGTCATATTGGTTTTGTTAACCCCCTGTTTAACTCAAACTTCTGACAGTCCCAAGAAACACTCTCGTTGTTAGAGATTCAACAGTTCCACCTCTTCAGACAAGGGCTGAGAAATACCTCACCCAGGTCTAAGGTCCTCCTTACAGGGCTCCACCAACAAAAGGTTTGATATCTCAGAGAAGGTGTGTGCAAACAAACGAACAAACAAACAAACAACAAAAACATACAGCCTTCTCCCCACACATTTGTGAAGGCCAAGGATGTTTTGCATAGCATACAAAAGATTGTCTCAGTAATGTTTTCTTGGTCTGCCCCGAAAACGAGTTCCAGTCTGCAATTCTCTGTAGGTGATGGCCTTTGACATTCAGACATGGAGCCCAGGACTACACCTGCGCTTGCCCTATAAAAACATTGAGCCTGTGATTGTGTAGCAGTCAAAGATATTAGTGTTTGGAACCAAATATTGCCATCTATTTCCCATCATCTTCTGTAGCTATTGTGGATGGAATTGATCCAAGCACTTTCTGTGGTATTGATAATTTGTTCACATGTCACAATCATAAAGGAGTGTGGTGAGGATGATAGCTGCTAAATATACATTTTTGATTGCAGTTTGAGATCATGTTCATTCCAGGGATGACCCTAAAGTTTTCCAAAAGCATCACTCTGGGCTGCACCAATTTGCTTGGTAATGTCATCATCAGACATTGGAATGACTCTTACATTACACTACTTTCATCTGCTGTGGTGTGAAAAGACACCCCAAATGGCATATAGTTACCATTGTGATAGGGAACTTCAAAAATCTAGATGAATAAAACACGGGGGACATTTTGTGGGAAAAATCATAACACAATACCAATCCATTGAAGAAAATGGGAATTAGATCAACACTGAACACTTCAAAATTCCATCCTGGAAGGTATAGTGGGTATGTCTACACTGCAATTGTGGGTGGCCTATGTGAACATACTTAGGTTTGTGGGGTTCATGATAGGGAGCTGGTTAATTGCAGTGTAACTGTTTGGGCAATGTATGGAAGCTGGGCTCTGGGACTCTCCCTGCTTCATATCCCACTGGAGAGGAGAATTTTATCTGCCAATACATGTTTACAGTCTCCATTACAAATTCTTTGCAGCAACTCTTTGTTGAAGCATGTAGGACACACACGTGATGGGGTGGATGCATAAAATAATCATTAGAAAAATATAAGGGAATCTGCTCTTTAAGAAGCACTAGGCAGAGTTCTGTAGAGAGACCATACATCCTGCTTAAGCCAGAACAGTCCCTTTTTAAAGCCTTCTCCTGGCCGGCCTGACTTTTTTGGCAAAAGTGGGCTTTTGTCTCATTTGACAAAAAAAGTGGCACATGATACAGAGGTACATGCAGAGGGTGAGTGGAGATGCCAACCTTGTGGAAGGGCATCAGGGCTCTGGCAGACGGGGAAGGGCTTGGGTGAATGTCTGGAGTCAGCCGTGTGGGCGGTACTTTGGATGAACATCTGGGGCCAGCTCTGCCTGGTGTCCCATTTTCCCTTTGGGAAATATGATCACCTTACCACTCTGTGACACATTGGAGTGATAGTAAAAAAAGGTGCCCACTGCCCCCAAGTATTGTTGCAATGATAAGCAAGAAAGGGAAAAAGAAAAATGAACTAATCTGTAGAGGATAACTGGAAAATTGAGACATGGGTTCCTGATTTTAAGAGGAATAAGGGATCTTCCGGAAAAGGCTTTATTTTCCGAAAGATCCCGTCTAGACTGGTGCTTTTCTCCGGCAAAGCCCCGAGCCGGAAAAAAGCGGCAGCCATGTTCATGCAAATGCCGCGGGGGATATTTAAATCCCCCGCGGCATTTGCAATTCCGACTGGTCTCATTAGCATCCCTTTTCCGGAAAAGGGATGCTAATATGTAGACACAGCCTCGTGGTTCAGCATCATGCAGGGGAGAGGTTACCAGCACATCACCCTGTAATATTTTGGTTCTTCTGGTGTCCAGCAGGTAGGAAAGCAGGACCAGAAGAGAGAGGCTTATCAGCAATCGGGGTAGGATCATTTCGAGATGGAGGGATCTTTTTGCAGTGAGAAGCATTGGCCAACAGTCAGTTCTTGGCACTTCACAGCAGTGTTGGTGGTTAGCAAAACTTGGTAAAGGTCTTTCTAGAGTGGTCTTTCGCTGATGGACATACGAGTCTCTATTCTCTGAGCTAAAAGCCAGCTAGCTCCTTTGGAACCAAGGTTATTTCCTAGGAATAAAGCAAACCCTAAAAACAATCCCACGTGGTTTTTGGTTGTTTGGTACCGGCCTTATCAAGGTGAGGCCCTTTGGAATGTGGTTGCCAGGGGAACCAGGGTCACAGGAACTTTTGAACTGTTTTACTTCCCAGGCTGACCTAATGATTTGAGTTTGTCAGTTCTCAGCAAGATGCCATGGGCTGCCTCAGTTTACTCCTATAGTTCCTTTCTCTTGACTTTGGGGTTCTCCTTAACCCACCAAGTTAAATACAACAATTTAATTCAGGGGAGGTTTAGATTGGACATTAGGAAAAAATTCCTAACTGTCAGGGTGGTCAAATATTGGAATAAATTGCCAAGGGAGGTGGTGGAATCTCCCTCTCTGGAGATATTTAAGAACAGGTTAGATAGACATCTGTCAGGGATGGTGTAGACGGAGCTTGGTCCTGCCTTGAGGGCGGGGGGCTGGACTCGATGACCTCTCGAGGTCCCTTCCAGTCCTATTATTATATGATTAAGGGGTTTTCATTTACTCTGGAAGTACCAGTACAGCACCAGCACTATTATAAATGTTATAATCGAAACTTCCCACATAATTTGGCAAACACTATTCAAATCCATCCCCAAGATATTTCATTGCCTTACTGGCGCTGCCCATGATTATAGGTTTGACCTCTACTGCCTGGTTGAGTGCTGCAGAGGTAGGTGTTTGGCATGGTCCACGGTGTTTCCCTATCTGTGTGTACCTCAGACGGCCAGCCCCGACATATCTTTGGGCATTGGCCACCAACTCCTCGATCTTTGCCTGCAGGGCCAGTAAACCCTCCTCTAGGTACTTACTTCCGCCGTGCCACTCAGAATCTCATGTTAGGTTACTCATCACTGCCGAAGTGCGATAGAGCCGCATTCCATCAACGGTCAGGATCATCCAGCGAGGGGCTGTTATGCACACAGACGGATATGTAGAGGGGCAGGATGGAGTGATCTGTCTGGGTAGTCAAACACCAGTAGGTACCGTTCATTTGGACCAGCTCGATGTTTTTGTTTCTCTGAGACAACCACATCAAACCTAGGCAGATTCGTCATGATGTTAAATGGGCAGTGTCACGAGTTCCCCCACCCGCTGTGGGGTCGGGCGTCCCGATGGAATCGGGATTTCAAGTGCCCTTACACGGCCCCCGGTTAGTCCGACCCAGGCCGGGCCGCCGGCCGTGAGTGATCCTTTTATTCCTCCTCCACTTACAGCAGGAGAGAGGGGAAGGGGGTCCGGGCCCACCCTTGCTCCGGACCCCGGCCCAGGGCCCTAAGGTGAGGTCAGCGTCCTCACTCAACGGAGGGGGTAACTAGCCCCAAACCCTCCGTTCACGGGTTCCGCGGCCCCGCCCTGGGCCACTTCTTCCCCTCCTTCGGACAGCGATTTCACCCTGAGGGCTCCTGCCTATTGGAGGCCCTTACCCGACTCGGTCCCCTTTGGCCACCTCTGTCCGCCTCTGAGCCTCCTCTCTGAGGGCCTCCCCAGCCCCCTTTTGAATTACCCACCGCCGGCCTGCGGCTCCGCCCCCACGCCGCATCCCTGTCGTCCGGTGGCACCGCCCCCAGCGCGGAGACGTCGATGACGTCATCAGCCGGCGCCGGGGTTTTCTCTCCCCGTCCCTCGCCGGCCGCGTCTCTGGGCTCTCCCTGTGGGCTCCGGGGTTGGCCGGAGTGCGGGGCGCGGCCGCGCTGGCCACCGCCCCATCACAGGCAGGTACATAAAATTTCCTTATTAAAATGGGTGCAACAATCCCTGGGTATAGGGAGGCTCCCACACCTTCAGAATAAGCGATGCCCTCGACACTATCTATATGCTCCTGCTTTGGTACAGGCAGGGAGGTTACCATTCTGATCTGATCTGAGTGAGGAATCCCCAGAGGGGCCAAAAACAAACTGCTATACTATGGCCTGTCCAGGTGGGCCTTTGGGTCCTCATGGATGCTCTACTTCCCCACTCCCATGGGTAGGCACGGGGGAGATGGGGACTCACCACCATAAGGGCTGGGTGGTCAAAGCTATCCTATTCTTCAATACTGGCCTTCTAATTTCTTTAATAAATTCCATTAATTAACAATCCAGTTAGTCTCTGGTCCAAATATCTGGTTAGATCTAGTGAAGTGGACACAGAGCTGGACAGATCCTTCAAACTATCCAGGATCACTTGATTAGCTTGGCTGGTGTCTAGGCCATTACGGGCACTGGATATTACTGCATCTACCAGCCTGGATTCTATACAATTTCTGGGCTATGACATAAGTGTTGCTGACAGAGTTTCCAGGCCCAAACCAATCTGCTAAGCCCCGTCGTTGCCTAATCAGGCGCTTGCCAATTCGATTAGCCAGTCTAGCACACAGCTGGTCTATACCAGTGTGGAACATCACCAAGGTAAGGACCAGTGACAGTTGTCCTGGTTCTGGGACAGGGGTCTGTTCAGGGCATGATGCACAATTGGGAGGCTCTATTTTGTCCTTGTGGACCTGGTTAATAATACCCAAATGAGGGCAAGTTAGCAATGGCCATTGTTTAACAAATGACAGCCATGCCTCAGGGGTTACCTTTGTCTGGGCTTTAAGTGGTAAGCCCCAGTGGGAGTCAGTAGGTCCAACTTCAGTGGCCTGATGTCAGTGTTTAGCTTCTTTCCCACAATACTCCATACAAACTTTAACTCAGAGGACTGTGTATTCTTTGTCCTCGTAGTGTTCATGTTGTTACAATAAACAAAATAATTCTGTGTGAATGAGGGGCGGCCCAAGGCCGTGTATTCCCCATCGCTATTAGCGTGTATTTGTTCTATGTATGTGACTTGAAGGAGGTTACGTTGACTAGAGTCGCTGTTTCTTTTATAGGACCAAGCATGGTTCACAGATGTTTAATCGATAACCTATGCAATTCCATCATTCTTGAGGCCTTTTAAGGCATCAGGCACCAATGAGTAGCAGGGCAAGTAGCTGTTATTGCAATGGTGAGGTTACTAGTTTCCTCGTTGTGGGCATCTTTACTTAAATATGCTGATGTCCCACTTGCCCGTGTTGTTTCTTATAGATTTCTTATTATCTCTGGCCAAACCACTTTTATGGTTGGTGTGCAAATTTGCAGAAGCTAAATATTTCATTTGTGTAGCCATGAAAGCAAAACCAATCCGGTGGGGGAGAGGGCTGGTACCCCACTCCCAGTCCTTCTGTTCACGTGATGCACTCCTTGCTTCCTTCCAGTTTCGTCTTTATTTACCTGTGGAGACATTGTTAACATTCTCCTAGCCTAAACAATTACCACACTATCATCCTTTCACTACATTTTAAAGTTGTCAATTCACTAAGTTTAGAGTTGCCAATTGATTGGGCCCAATTATTAATTTTGTTGGTTTAAATTAATGCTTCTGCTTTACTCAAATTATCCTTTCATTAAAACAATATCCTACACACAACAATATTTGCAACACGTATTACAATTAAGACACACAAGACAAACTTGGACAGAACACAAACTTATTATGTCATGACACAGAACCATGGTTTTTCATAGAATCATAGAGTCATAGGACTGGAAGGGACCTCGAGAGGTCATCAAGTCCAGCCCCCCACCCTCAAGGCAGGACCAAGCTCCGTCTACACCATCCCTGACAGATGTCTATCTAACCTGTTCTTAAATATCTCCAGAGAGGGAGATTCCACCACCTCCCTTGGCAATTTATTCCAATATTTGACCACCCTGACAGTTAGGAATTTTTTCCTAATGTCCAATCTAAACCTCCCTTGCTGCACTTTAAGCCCAATCCTTGTCCTGTCCTCAGAAACCAAGAGGAACAAATTTTCTCCTTCCTCCTTGTGATACCCTTTTAGATATTTGAAAACCGCTATCATGTCCCCCCTTAATCTTCTTTTTTCCAAACTAAACAAGCCCAGTTCATGAAGCCTGGCTTCATAGGTCATGTTCTCTAAACCTTTAATCATTCTTGTCGCTCTTCTCTGTACCCTTTCCAATTTCTCCACATCTTTCTTGAAATGTGGCGCCCAGAACTGGACACAGTACTCCAGCTGAGGCCTAACTAGTGCAGAGTAGAGCGGCAGAATGACTTCACGAGTTTTGCTTACAACACACCTGTTGATACAACCTAGAATCATATTTGCTTTTTTTGCAACAGCATCACACTGTTGACTCATATTCAACTTGTGGTCCACTATGACCCCTAGATCCCTTTCCGCCATGCTCCTTCCTAGACAGTCGCTTCCCATCTTCTATGTATGGAACTGATTGTTCCTTCCTAAGTGGAGCACTTTGCATTTCTCTTTATTATACTTCATCCTGTTTACCTCTGACCATTTCTCTAACTTGCTAAGGTCATTTTGAATTATGTCCCTATCCTCCAAAGAAGTTGCAACCCCACCCAGTTTGGTATCATCTGCAAACTTAATAAGCGTACTCTCTATCCCAATATCTACGTCATTGATGAAGATATTGAACAGTACGGGTCCCAAAACAGACCCTTGCGGAACTCCACTTGTTATCCCTTTCCAGCAGGATTTAGCACCGTTAACAACAACTCTCTGACTACGGTTATCCAGCCAATTATGCACCCACCTTATCGTGGCCCTATCTAAGTTATATTTGCCTAGTTTATCAATAAGAATATCATGCGAGACCGTATCAAATGCCTTACTAAAGTCTAGGTATATGACATCCACCGCTTCTCCCTTATCCACAAGGCTCGTTATCCTATCAAAGAAAGCTATCAGATTAGTTTGGCATGACTTGTTCTTCACAAACCCATGCTGGCTATTCCCTATCACTTTATTACCTTCCAAGTGTTTGCATATGATTTCCTTAATTACCTGCTCCATTATCTTCCCTGGGACAGACGTTAAACTGACGGGTCTGTAGTTTCCTGGGTTGTTCTTATTCCCCTTTTTATAGATGGGCACAATATTTGCCCTTTTCCAGTCTTCTGGAATCTCCCCTGTCTTCCATGATTTTTCAAAGATCATAGCTAAAGGCTCAGATACCTCCTCTATCAGCTCCTTGAGTATCCTGGGATGCATTTCATCAGGACCTGGTGACTTGCTGACATCTAACTTTCCTAATTTTTGTTGTTGTTGTTTGTTGTTCTTCAGCTGGCACCAGCACTTTCTGATGATCTGAAAGGCAAGAAAACATTTCTACCCCCGTCGGGGTGGTCCATTATAACTTAAAATACTACCTAAGATTTGCTAGGGGAACCGATTACAGCTAGTTCCTTACCACTTCCGTGGGCGAGTGAGCTGCAACTTTCCGAGAACAAGGGCGCTTCATTGGTACTCGTGACCTTCCACTCCCTCGAATTACCTCTGAGTTGCTAGCCCTCCCCAACAGTGGCATGCCTCACTTTCCCTCTTCTACCACAGATCAGGCTTAATGTGTGAAGCTATAATGCTTTTCCTTAGCACGAGGTGTTGGTTGTCCAGTTACTGTTCCAGCAAGCAAAAAGCTTTTATTTTCCTGCAAAGAATCATTGTACAATGTTACAGGCTTACTTATAAGGGACAGTTGGTAAACTAAATCTACACACTCCAAAGAAGGGGTCTGCTGGGTCTAGAGTGTCAGACCTTATCAGCAGCTCATGAAATAAGGGGAGTCGTCACTCCCTCACATATCCGCTCGGTCTCGAGGTTCAGCTGACCCCCCTTGCATTCAGAACTCCCTCGTGGGAGAGCCCTGGTGTGGCTGGAATCAGCTTACTTCTCAGAGACCTGGGCAGTGGCATTCGCACTCCACTCATTACATTCACACTCAGCATGCTTTTCACACAGAAATTTTCCCACTTTTAGATGCATCTCTCTTTATGGACATCGTCCATATTTGGGGCGGCAAACAACACGTTTCCCCCCCAGAACCACAGCAGTTCCCAGCACTGCATAAACCTAGGTGCCTTATGTCCGGACGCAATACAATTTTCTTCCCATACCCGAGGTGGCACCACCAATACCACAGCAGTTCCCAGCACTGCATAAACTTAGGCCTACTCGGGGGTAACAAAACAACCTCCCCGGAACCGTTTTGCGTCTGACCTTGTTGCAGATTCAAGAAGTTCGGCTGGCGTGAGCCCACAAGAAGCAGACGACCCTACAGGCAGTCCTCCTCCACACCCCAGGAGAGATTTCAAAAGGTCTCTTACCTCTCGTTTGGCGCCCTGGGGGTGAAGGGGGATGGTCTGCAGCTGCTGTCTCTGTCTTCGATCAGGCGTTGCCATCCGAGTCACGGCACCAAATTGTCGAAGAAAACATTGTCCTCACTCTGAGTTTGTAAGCAACAAGTAGCCAGAGGCAGTTTTATTACGAGCTGCAGCAAGGGAAAAACTGGTTCGGACGGGGGGGGGGGGGGGGGGAGTTCACTCCCCCCCCGAGGCAGATCTTCAAATACAAGCAATTATGAAGCAGTTTATATACTGTCCATTAGATATAACAACAATAACAATTAGTCTCCTTCCCATTACAAACACCAATGGCTAACAGTTATTTAGTTCCACCCAGATGCTCCTTATCTCAAGGTCCCTACCAGAGTCAGCATTCTATCCTTATCTCCGTATGGAGGCGAGAGGCGAAGGCAGCGTCTAATTACAGATCTCGCGTTGTCAGGCCACAGACTTAGCCTGACTCTTGCTCTCTTGTTAACAAGACCAAGATGGCTGCACACAAATTCCCTTATTCCCTTTTCCTGCCTCCACACCAGCCAAAAGACAAAAGACTCCTCCCTTCCTATTGTTTTTAAAGAATTCCCCTATAGCATGGCGAGTCACCTGGCTGCTCCCTACCAACCACTGCTAAGCCTTAAGGACAAAAGGCTATTTGCATATTATTGCCCAGATGCTGAGGCCTCCCTTGCTGACTTTCATTCACACATTTAACAATCATGAAGCATTCCCTATGTAAGCAGTGGCTGAACTGCTGCTTGTTATCAACCAGCTAAAGGGAGAGAGCTGCCCTGGGGGTGGGTGTGCCCACTACAGGGCTGTGTCTACACTGGGCCACTTATTCCGGAAAATCAGCCGCTTTTCCGGAATAAGCTGCGAGCTGTCTACACTGGCCCTTGAATTTCCGGAAAACCAACGATGCTCTACTGTACAAAATCAGCCGCTATTCCGGAAAAACTATTCTGCTCCCACTCGGGCATAAGTCCTTATTCCGGAACACTGTTCCGGAAAAGGGCCAGTGTAGACAGCCCAGTAGTCTTTTCCAGAAAAGCGCGTCTACGTTGGCCACAGACGCTTTTCTGGAAAAAGGGCTTTTCCGGAAAAGCAGCCTGCCAATGTAGACGCTCCTTTTCTGGAAAAACTGAAAACGGAATAGTATTCCGTTTTAAGCATTTCCGGAAATTCATGCCAGTGTAGACACAGCCCTCTTGTTTAGCTCTGCAATATAATTTACTGTTAACTGTTAATCTGTAAATACAGCTCATGCCAGGAGGGGGAGGGAATCCGAGGTGTGGCTATGTAAATCCAATTCAGCCAGGGCTGATGGAGGATCAGTGTTGGAATGGAATGTGGTGAATTGTAAATAATTTGGGCTGTTGTGGGGGTCACAAATCATGCTACCCCTAAATGTGGGAACTGTAAAACATGCCACCAGTGCTTGCAGGAGAGATACCACCATGATTGTAAGAAGTCTCCGAGGAACAAGCCTCCCCCTTCCAGAGTTCAATGTATAGAGCTGGGGAGGAAGGAGCTTGATTCACCCTGCCTGTATTTGCCAGGTGTAAGCTATAAAGCTGGTTCAATCTGTCTCTTTTTGCCTTGTTTTAAGGCTAGACCTAAAGCAGACTGTAGCAGAAGTCTTTTTGTTAATCTAGTGGGAGCTAGAATGTCTTTTGCCAGCTTAGGTGGGGGCTAAAGAGCTGAAATCACTAGTTTGGCCTGGAGCCAGGGGAGCAGCTGGTGGGAGCGACTGGCAGGCAGCTGGTAGGAGCAATGGCAGGTGGCCCCGGAGCCATCGGTAGGAGCGGTGGTAGGCAACCAGCAGATTGGCTGGTGGGGGCGACTGGCAGGCGGCCAGCAGAGCGGGTGTCGGGAGCAACCAGCGGAGCAAGCAGCCCACAGGAGCAGCCCAATGGTGGCGTAGCCTCAGGCTCAAGGGCTACGTCTACATTGGCATGATTTTCCGGAAATGCTTTTAACGGAAAAGTTTTCCGTTAAAAGCATTTTTGGAAAAGCGCATTGAGATTGGCAGGACGCTTTTCCGGAAAAGCACTTTTTGCGGAAAAGCGTCCGTGGCCAATCTAGACGCGCTTTTGCACAAAAAAAGCCCCAATCGCCATTTTCGCGATCGGGGCTTTTTTTCGGAAAACAGTACTGTGCTGTTTATACTGGCTCTCTTGTGCAAATGATTTGCGCAAGAGGGCTTTTGCCCGAACAGGAGCAGCACAGTATTTACGCAAGAACACTGACAATCTTACATGAGATCGTCAGTGTTCTTGCGGAAATTCAAGCGGCCAGTGTAGACAGCTGGCAAGTTTTTCCGCAAAAGCAGATGATTTTGTGGAAAAACTTGCCAGTCTAGACACAGCCAAGGGCTATGTCTACGCTGGCGCAATCTTGTGCCAGAGATATGCAAATGAGGCTAAGCGTGGAATATTGAAGAGCCTCATTTGCATGTCTAATGAGCCCCAACGCTGATTATTTTCAGGAATAATGGCATTGCGCAAGAGGGTTTTTCTTGCGCAAGAAGGGGCAGTGAAGACAGCTCCTTCTGGCACAAGAGCCTCTTCTGCAAAAATGGCGTTTCATTAGATATGCAAATGAGGCTCAGCGATATTCCACGCTGTAAACGTGCCCCCTTCACCTGCGGGGGTCTGTCCGTTATCCCCCCATCCGTTACCCCTGTCTTGTGATCCCAACACCCTCAAGATTGCCTCCCGGCGTCCCAGTTAATCGCACTGTCAATCCCCCAGGTCTCCTTCGAAACGCCGGAGGCTTCGCTTCCCGCGATGGGGAGAGGGGGGTCCGGGCCCACCCCCTCTCACGGACCCCAGCCCAGGGCCCTAAGGACTTGGACGTGATTCGCGTCCGGTCCGACTGGCGAGGCCGTAGCCAAAATACGCCAGTCCGCAGGCTTCCTTCGCCCGGCCTGGGCCGCTTCCTCTCCCCACGCCGGTCTGGCCCGCCGAGTAGGGGCTTACCTCCTCAGCTTGGGGCCCATCCATCAGCTGCTCTCGGGGGAGAACGCTCTCGGCACTCTTCCCTGGTCCCTCTCCCAGCGGGCGTTTAAATCCCCGTGCCGCAGCCCGCCGGCGTGGCCCCGCCCAGCTTGGCGTGGGCGCGTTTCAGGTCCGGCGCTGCGCTTGGCTGTTGACGTCACCAGCCTGGTGACGTCCCCAGGGATCCCTGGAGTTCCCGTCTGGTGCGCCACCGCCGCCGCCGCCGAACAGCTGGTGCAGCGGCTTGCGGCTTGCAAGGGCGCCACACGGGCAGCTGCTCGCGGCTTGCTCTGCTCGGGGCTCCCCGGCTTTCCCCTGAGAGCCGCCAAACAGGCGGTCAGCCGGGGGCCCTTAGTGCGGGGCGCCTCTGCCCCGTCACGCACCTCCCCCTTTAAAGGTCCCTTTACCCCCTGGTCCGGGTCTTCCTTGGGGCTGTCTTTTCGGGAGAAGAAGTCTGCGTTCGCGTGCTTAGCTCCGGCTCGGTGGACCACATCGAACGCGTATGGCTGCAAAGAGAGATACCAGCGCTGATCCTGGTGTTTGAGTCTTTCATATTTTGCAGGCACCGTAGTGGGGCATGATCTGTCATTACTGTGAATCGGCTGCCCCACAAATAGTATCGGAGCGTCTCTATCGCCCATTTTACGGCCAGGGCTTCTTTCTCTATGGTTGAGTATCTACACTCATGGGGGAACAGGTTGCGGCTTATATACATCACCGGGTGTTCAATTCCTTCCCATTCCTGGGATAGGACCGCCCCCAACCCCGCCTCTGAGGCGTCTGTCTGGATGATAAAGGGTTTGTCAAAATCCGGCTGTGTTAGGATGGGGGCACCGGTCAAGCTGTTTTTAAGTGTCTGGAAGGCCTTCTCGCAGGCCTCTGTCCACACCACCTTATTAGGGCGTGCTTTTTGGGTCAGGTCCGTTAGGGGGGCCACTAGCGATGCGAAGTGGGGTACGAATCGTCTATAATAGCTAGCTAGACCCAAGAATTGACGGACCTGTCTCTTGGTTTTTGGTGGCGGATATTCCCGCAGTGTCTCTACTTTGTCGACTAGGGGGCTTACCTTTCCGCGCCCCACTGTGTAACCGAGGTACGTCAGTTCTCGTTCTCCAGACCGGCATTTGTTGGGGTTTGCCGTGAGTCCCGCTCCCTTCAACGTTTTCAGGACGGCCTGAAGCCTCTTCAGGTGTTCCTCCCAGGTTTCGCTGTATACGACGATGTTGTCGATATATGCAGCGGTGTACGATCGATGGTCTTTTAGTACCTTATCTACCAGCCGCTAGAAAGTGGCCGCCGCCCCATGTAAGCCGAACGGCATACGTATGAATTGGTACAACCCGAAGGGCGTGGAGAAGGCTGTTTTCTCTCTTGCGGATGTGGTGTGGGGGATTTGCCAATACCCCTTGCTTAGGTCTATCGTTGACAGATAGCGGGCGTGGCCCAGGCGGTCTAATAGTTCATCAACCCTTGGCATCGGGTAGGCATCGAAACGTGAGATGCTGTTAACTTTTCTAAAGTCGATACAGAAACGTATCGATCCGTCGGGTTTCGGGACCAATACGATCGGGCTCCGCCAGTCGCTGTGGGACTCCTCAATCACCCCCCCCACCGGAGCATCTTCTGGACCTCCTCTCTTACCGTTTCCCAGACCTTTCTTGGCAGGGACCGAACGGCCTCTCTCACCGTTTTCCCGGGCTCGGTGTCTATATGGTGGTATGCTCGGGTCGTACCCCCGGGCTGGTCGGTCAACACGTCTCCATAGGCTTGGAGCAGCTGTTCTAACTCCCTTTTCTGAACTGGTGTCAGTTCCCGGCCCACTCTGGGTTCTGGGGTTACGGCGGCGGCTATCCCTTCAGGGCCCAAGTCGATGTCATCTTCGACGCTATCCCCTGTCAGCCCCTCCTGACTCCTCCAGGCCTTCAAGAGGTTGATGTGGTAGATCTTCATTTCCCTGCGCGGCCCGGTCAGGCGCACCTCGTAGTCGACGTCTCCCACCCGTCTGACTACGTCGAAGGGTCCTTGCCATTTCGCCAATAGTTTTGAATCTTGTGTGGGTAACAGGAGCAGGACTCGATCCCCCGGCTCGAAGGTCCTCAGGCGGGTACCGATGTTATAATGGGCGGCCTGCCGGTTCTGGGCCTCCCGTTGGTGCCACTGGGCAAAGTCCCCAAGGGTTCTTAACTTCTGCCGGAGTTCTAAGATATAGGGGATCGAGCCCTTCACCCTGGTTTTCTGGGCTTCCCAATTCTCTCGCACAATATCTAGAATCCCCCGGGGTTGTCGCCCGTAGAGGAGCTCAAAGGGGGAGAACCCTGTTGAAGCCTGGGGAACCTCCCTCACCGCGAACATTAGGGTGGGCAACAGACGGTCCCAGGCTCGGGGGTCCTGTTCTGCAAACTTCCTCAACATACTCTTTAAGGTTCTGTTGAAACGTTAAACTAGGCCGTCCGTCTGGGGGTGGTAAACGGACGTCCGTAAAGTACGGATTTGCAATAGTCGGCACAGCTCCGCTAAGAGACGGGACATAAAGTTCGTCCCCTGGTCCGTGAGTATCTCCTGGGGTATCCCCACCCGGGAGAAAATTCTCACCAACTCGGTAGCTAACACCCTGGCAGTCGTTGTTCTCAAGGGGACCACCTCGGGGTACCGGGTGGCGTAGTCTAGGACCACCAGAATATATTGGCACCCGGTGGTTGTCTTTTCTAGAGGGCCAACTATGTCCATGGCCACTCGTTCAAAGGGAACGCCTATGATTGGTAGGGGCACGAGTGGGGCCTTAGGGACCCCCCTTGGGCTTACTCGTTGGCATTCCGGGCAGGAAAGGCAAAAGTCTTTGACCTTCCGGTAAACGCCCGGCCAATAAAACCGCTGGAGGATCCTACGCACTGTCTTTTCATAACCCAAGTGTCCCGACCAGGGGTTGGCGTGGGCTAGGCCCATCAGTGGGCGGCGATACCGGGTCGGGATCAGCAGCTGTCTAAGGGTCCCGTACTCTTCCACCCCCTCCGTTACCCGGTACAACCGATCTTGGCATACCTCAAAGAACGGGCCGTGCCGGCGGGCCGCGTTCCCGTCTTCCATGTTATTGTCTTCTCCGGCCGCCGCCCAAGCGTGCTGCAGGGTGGGGTCCTCCCTCTGCTGTTGGAGGAAGTCGCTGTCCCAGAGGTTCAGGGCATGTTCGTTGAGCGGTGGTTCCTCCCCCCTAGGGGGTGCCGCGGCCCTCCTTTCACTGCTTTCGGGGTTGTCGGCGGGTTCCCTGCGCTCACCCAGCATGCCTTCGGCTCCCTCGGGGCTCAGTGGCCGTCCCCATTCGCCCACCATGCGACGAAACCCCTCCCAGTCGCATCCAAGGAGGGCCAGGTAGACCAATTTAGGGGCCACCACCACGAAGACCCAGATTTCGTGGACCCCGTCCACTATCTGAGCCCAGGCCGTCGCGTACTGGTGTATGTTGCCGTGGACGCACTGGACCCTCACCGGTGGTCCTCGGGGACCCCGGGGTCCTATCAGATCCTCCCGGACAATTGTTTGGCTGCAGCCCGAGTCTATCAGAGCTTCCACCCGCTGGCCTTCGATCTGCACCGATCTTGTGATCCACGCCACCGCTCCTCCCTCCTGCGGGTGGCCCCCGGCCAAGGCCTGGGCGTAGGTGCAATCCATGTAAGGACACTCCCGTTGGAAGTGCCCCTCTTCGCTGCAGCGGAAACACGCCCCCTTGGTCGGGGTTGTTTCCCCCGTGGTCGTCTCCCCGATAGCAGGTTGCTGTGGAGGTCTCGGCGGGGGCCGTCTCCCGGGCATCGTCCAGGCGGGCGCTAACCTCCGGGTCTCGGGCCTCCCGGCTCTCCGCATCGGGGTTTCTTTGGGGTGTCCCCGAAGTCTGGTAGGCTTCCCGGTTTCCCCCTTCAGGGTCGGAGGGATGCGGTCCGTCTTCCCTAAGCCCTCGGCCGATTCAGCGGCCTTGTAGTCTGTCATAAGGGTTATGGCTTCTTCCAGGGTCGACAGGTGCTGTCTCCTCACCCACCATTGGCCTCCTACCGGCAAAATATTCAAGAATTGCTCAAGCACTACCTTCTCTGCGACCTGGGCCCCCGTTTGCTGCTCCGGCTCCAGCCAGCACCAGGCTGCTTCTCTTAGCCTCTGGGCCACGGCCCGTGGCCGGTCTCCTGCCGTGTATCGTTCATTTTGAAACTTCTGCCGCTATGTCTCGGGGTTGATGCCGAGCTGATCCAGCACGGCTTCTTTGACTTTGTAATAATGAAGCGCCTCCCGGATTCCCAAGCTCCGGTAAGCCATCTGGGCCGGCCTGGTCAGGTATGGCGCCAATATAGTCGCCCACTGATCCTCCGGCCACCGGGCGGCAGACGTGACCCGTTCAAATGTAGTCAAGAAGGCTTCTGGGTCGTCGTCCGGCCCCATCTTTGACAGCCGGACGGGGGCCAGTAGGGGTCTTCCTGCGCCTTCCCCCGCCGCGAGCCCTGGAGCTGTCAGCAGGGGCGGCGCGTACTGTTGTCTCCACCGGTCCTGCTGTGCTTCAAATTGCTCTGCCAGGTCGTGTACGAGCTGCTTCTGCTGCTCCAGTTGCTGTGTGGAGAGCTGCTGCAGGAGCACGGTCTGCTGTTGCTGGTGTTGTCGCTGATTTTCCATCAGCCAATCGAGTACCTTTGCGGGGTCCATCTCGCTGATCCTGGACCTTATGGGGTGCAAGGGGTTGATAAACACCAAACCGCCCCTTCCCTCCGGGGCTTCACGCTACCCACGTTCTCCACCACCTGTAAACGTGCCCCCTTCACCTGCGGGGGTCTGTCTGTTATCCCCCCGTCCGTTACCCCTGTCTTGTGATCCCAACACCCTCAAGATTGCCTCCCGGCATCCCAGTTAATCGCACTGTCAATCCCCCGGGTCTCCTTCGAAATGCCGGAGGCTTCGCTTCCCGCGATGGGGAGGGGGGGGTCCGGGCCCGCCCCCTCTCACGGACCCCAGCCCAGGGCCCTAAGGACTCGGACGTGATTCGCTTCCAGTCCGACTGGCGAGGCCGTAGCCGAAATACGCCAGTCTGCAGGCTTCCTTCGCCCGCCCTGGGCTGTTTCCTCTCCCCACGCCGGTCTGGCCCGCCGAGTAGGGGCTTACCTCCTCGGCTTGGGGCCCATCCGTCGGCTGCTCTCGGGGGAGGACGCTCTTGGCACTCTTCCCTGGTCCCGCTCCCAGCGGGCGTTTAAATCCCCGCGCCGCGGCCCGCCGGCGTGGCGTGGGCGCGTTTCCGGTCCGGCGCTGCACCTAGCTGTTGACGTCACCAGCCTGGTGACGTCCCTGGGGATCCCTGGAGTTCCCGTCCGGCGCGCCGCCGCCGCCGCCGAACAGCTGGTGCAGCAGCTTGCGGCTTGCAAGGGTGCCGCACAGGCGGCGGCTCGCGGCTTGCTCTGCCTGGGGCTCCCCGGCTTTCCCCCGAGAGCCGCCAAACAGGCGGTCAGCCGGGGGCCCTTAGTGCGGGGTGCCTCTGCCCCGTCACACACGCTTGGCCTCATTTGCATATCTCTGGTGCAGGATCGTACCAGTGTAGACATAGCCCAGGAGTGGAGTCATCAGGATGATGCGTCAGGGTCTGCACTGACTGGACAGAGCTGTAAGTGGGACATTTGAAGTGGGGTACGGAGAACGTTTGGGTGAGTGAATGGAACCCTTACCTTGTTGGACTAGTGAGCCTGAGAGGCAAAAGACCTTGCTCAATCCTTTTTGAGCTGAGACGGTCACTCGTGGGGGCGGAGTTATGAACTCTGTTTGTGGTATTTTCCCAAGTTAATGCCATGTGACTTCCCTCTCTCTCTCTTTCATTAAAAGTTTCTTTCTGCACTCAGACTCTGTGCTTGCGAGTGGGGAAGCATTGCCTCTCACAGGTGCCCAGGGGTGTGAATTTCCCCAGGCTACTGGGTGGGGGCTCAAGCCGGTTCTGTGTGAGATGGACCCCTAGATATTGAACCCGGCCTTGGTTGCTGCCGGCCCTACCCAGCAGAGGGGTTACATTTTGGGGGCTCGTCCGGGATTACTGGGTCAGTACCCCTCGCAAGCACATGTTGAGTGAGTTGCTGTTGTGGGAAATAATTGTGTTTTGTATTTGAGGAAATTACTGTTTGTATCATGGCTTGTCTGTCAGGTTTGTTGGGCCTTGGCTCAGAAGCCTCTAGCTCACGGGCGGCAGCCTCAGCCGATGATTGGGCAAAAGCCCTGGGGCAGACATTGGAAAAGCGTGTGCTATCCCATGCTATGGCAAGCTCCTATTGTAAGTTAAGATTATTCCCTGGGGAAGAGTTCAAACCCTGGCTAGAACACACCACTGAAATGCTAGAGCAGTGGGCTGTACCAGACACAGAAAAGCAGAGATGTCTAGTAGAGAGTCTCAGGGGCCCAACCTTAGATGTGATTCACACCTTGAAGCTCACTAACCCTGAGGTCCGTGTAAAGGACTGCCTAGAGGCCCTCACTCACACCTTTGGGAGCATGGAGGGTCCTGAAGACAGTTACTGTAACTTTCTCAGTGCTAAGCAGCACTGGGGGGAGAAGGTCTAGGTCTATATAAAGAGGTTGGAGAGGCTGCTACAGAGAGCTGTCATTAGGGGAGCCGTGACTGCCAAGTAGATGGACCAGACCAGGCTGGCTCAAATTGTAAGCGGAACTCCATATTACAGCCCGATTCTACTACACCTCCGGCTAAGAGAACGACAGGAACACCCCCCTACATACTCCCAACTGATAAAGGAGGTCAGAGAGGAGGAAGAAAGGCAGGCTGCCAGTGAGTTTTGGGAGGCCCAGACGCCTAAGCCAACCAGCACTGCATCCCGACAAACAGCTGGCGTGCTGATGGTGAACACCAGAGGAGACCTTGCCCAGCAAGTTCAGGTCCTGACAGAACGGATTGCTGAGTTGCAGAGAGCCAGTGACCAAGCAAGGATTTGCAGGGATGAGGAACCTCAGGCTGTGGTGATGGAGAAGTCAGCGCCTGGAGCTGCCATCCCACCCAGCCGAAAGGAGAGGATCATTCTTCTGCTACCGGTGTGGTCAAGATGGGCACAGGGCTGCACGTTGCCAAAATGAGGAAAACTCCAGTTTAGTTTATGGAAAGCTGAGAATCAGTCACGAGACGGTTGGGGGACAGGGACCACCCAGGCCCCCAGGATTTGATGGATTCCCCAGAAAAGACCACTCAGCTAGGATCCCTTCAGGACTGATAGGGCTTCGAGCAGAGGTCACAGTGAGGATTGAAGGGGCAGAGTGCAAAGCAGTGCTTGATACCGGATCACAGGTGACAATTATATTCCAGTCATTCTACCAACAGATGCTCAGGCACCTGCCCAGCCAGCCATTGACTGGCCTTGGCCTGTGTGGTCTCAGCATGAATGAATATCCCTACAAAGGGTATGTCATAGTGCACCTGGAATTCCCTGAGGAGGTGGCAGGGGTAAGAGAAGAGGTGGACACAGTAGCCTTGATGTGCCCTGACCCTAAAGGGGTCCCTGATGTGTCGGTGCTGATAGGGACCAACTCCAGTCTCTTCAAGGTGCTCGCAGAATACTGCAGACGACGGGCTGGGGACCAATATCTGGACACCCTAATGATCCACACCCTTTGTGCTGAAGCCTATAGGAAAATTGAGGATGGTAAACAAGAGGGCTGTGTCTAGACTGGCAAGTTTTTCCGCAAAATCATCTGCTTTTGCAGAAAAACTTGCCAGCTGTCTACACTGGCCGCTTGAATTTCCGGAAAAGCACTGACGATCTCATGTAAGATTGTCAGTGCTTTTGCGGAAATACTATGCTGCTCCCATTCAGGCAAAAGTCTTTTTCCGAAAAACTTTTGTGCAAAAGGGCCAGTGTAGACAGCAGAGATTTGTTTTCAGCAAAAAAGCCTGATCGCGAAAATGGCGATCGGGGCTTTTTTGCGGAAAAGCGCATCTAGATTGGCCACGGGCGTTTTTCCGCAAAAAGTGCTTTTGCGGAAAAGCGTCCTGCCAATCTAGACGCGCTTTTCTGAAAATGCTTTTAACTGAAAACTTTTCCGTTAAAAGCATTTCCGGAAAATCATGCCAGTGTAGACGTAGCTGAGATGTCTGAGGGTACGTCTAGACTACATGCCTCTGTCACCAGAGGCATGTAGATTAGGCTACCAGGCATAGGAAAATGAAGCGGCGATTTAAATAATTGCCGCTTCATTTAAATTTACCTGGCTGTTGCTCTGAGCTGACAAACAGCTGATCAGCTGTTTGTCGGCTCAGCGCGATAGTCTGGACGCGCGGGTGGCGACATCAAAGGCATTTGTCGACCACCCAGGTATGCTTTCTGGGATGAGGTATACCTGGGTGGTCAACAAATGCCTTTGATGTCGACACCCGCGCGTCCAGAATACAGCGCTGAGCCGACAAACAGCTGATCAGCTGTTTGTCGGCTCAGAGCTGCAGCCATGTAAATTTAAATGAAGCGGCAATTATTTAAATCGCCGCTTCATTTTCCTATGCCTGGTAGCCTAATCTACATGCCTCTAGCGACAGAGGCATGTAGTCTAGATGTACCCTGAGCTACAGCCATTAGTTCGAATTAACTTTGATAGGCGCTACACATGCAAACTGCTAGTTCGAACTTAAATCGAAGTAGCGGAGCGCTTAATTCAAACTAGGTAAACCTCATTTTACGAGGAGTAACACCTAGTTCGAATTAAGTAGTTCGAATTAAGGGCTGTGTAGCCACTTAATTCGAACTAGTGGGAGGCTAGCCCTCCCCAGCTTGCCCTGGTGGCCACTCTGGGCACCACCAGGGAAACTTGTCTGCCCCCCTCCCGGCCCCGGAGCCCTTGAAGGGCCACAGTCTGGCTACAGTGCTTGTGCCAGGTGCAAGCCTTCCAGCACCCAGCCAGCAGACCCTGCACCTGGCACGGCATGAGCCGGTCACCCGCTACCACCCAGCCCTCCACCTCTTCCCAGGACCAGGCTGGCGGCTCCCAGGAGCCTGCCCGGGGCCACAAGAGGCGGGCGCCCGCCTGGTCTAGTGTGGAGATCGTGGACCTCATCCAGGTTTGGAGGGAGGCCTCCAAGGTCCATGGAACGAGGTGTACCGGTAGTTCAGAATAGGAAGCCTAATCCGAACTAGGTATTTCGTGCCGCGTGCCGAACTAGTGGACATTTAAAAATGGCGGCACCCGGCAACATGCAAATTCAAATCCCGGGCTTCATTTGCAACTCCGGTTGCCTACATTAACCACCCTAGTTCGAACTAGGGTGGTAGTGTAGACATACCCTAAGGCTGTGTCTAGACTGGCAAGTTTTTCCGTAAAATCAGCCGCTTTTCCGGAAAAACTTGCCAGCTGTCTACACTGGCCGCTTGAATTTCCGGAAAAGCACTGACGATCTCATGTAAGATCGTCAGTGCTTTTGCGGAAATACTATGCTGCTCCCATTCGGGCAAAAGTCTTTTTCCGAAAGAATTTTGCGCAAAAGGGCCAGTGTAGACAGCACAGTACTGTTTTCCGCAAAAAAGCCCCGATCGCGAAAATGGCGATCGGGGCTTTTTTGCGGAAAAGCACGTCTAGATTGGCCATGGACGCTTTTCCGCAAAAAGTGCTTTTGCGAAAAAGCGTCCTGCCAATCTAGACGCGCTTTTCCGGAAATGCTTTTAACAGAAAACTTTTCCGTTAAAAGCATTTTCGGAAAATCATGCCAGTGTAGACGTAGCCTTATAGTTCTAGCCTTCACAGCCTCCTGCGGCAAGGAGTTCCACAGGTTCACTATTTGCTTTGTGAAGAAGAATTTTCTTTTATTAGTTTGAAGCCTGCTGCCCATTCATTTCATTTGGTGTCCTCTAGTCCTTCTATTATGGGAACTAATGAAGAACTTTTCTTTATGCACCCTCTCCACACCACTCATGATTTTATAGACCTCTATCATATCCCCCTCAGTCTCCTCATTTCTAAGCTGAAAAGTCCCAGTCTCTTTAGCCTCTCTTCATATGGGACCTGTTCCAAACCCCTAATCATTGTAGTTGCCCTTTTCTGAACTCTTTCCAAGGCCAAAATATCATTTCTGAGGTGAGGAGACCACATCTGTACACAGTACGGAAGATATGGCGTACCATAGTTTTATACTTCCCCTCCTCCTTCTTCCCCTGGCTTCCCCCTTCCAGCTCCCTCCTCCCAGGTTTCCCCCTCCCCTCTCCCACCCTTTCTCTTCCCCTCTCCCACCTCCTTTTCCCAGTCTCCCAGAGGTTAATCCCCCCCCCCCCCCGCCCAAGTTTTGCTCAATAGAGTTTCTATTTTTGAACACATGTGTCCTTTATTTTGTACATCAGGAAGGGGGGCTAGGGAGTAAGTGGAAGGGGGTGAGGGAGGAATGGGGCACGAGCCCCCGATGGGAAGGACTGGGGTGGCTCTGCGGGCTCCTCGGGGTGGAAGCTCTACTGCAGGGCCTCCTGGATCTTGACAGCCCGCCGATTGACACCCCCCCCCCCCCGGATGCCAGCCTGCGGTAAGTGCAGCCGGGCTGATGGCCGAGTGCTGTGATGTGCCAATTACGGGCACTCCAAGACAGGACTGCTTTGCTGTCCCTCATCGAGGTAGACAAGCAAGCGGGGAACCCTGAGAACTGTCTGTCCGGGGTGAGGGTCGGGTCCCTTTAAGCACAGCCCTCGGCTAACCTGAAGCAGCAGCCCCACACACTAAGTCCTAACCTGATGCCCTGCCGGCACCTGTTCCAGCCAGCCTTAACTTCGGTTCAGGGTCCACTCAATGTGGACATGCTAGTTCGAATTAGCAAAATGCTAATTCGAATGAGTTTTTAGGTCTAGATGCACTAGTTCTAATTAGCTTAGTTCGCATTAACTAATTCAAATTAAGTTAGTTCAAATTAGTGCTGTAGTGTAGACATACTCCTAGGCTGTGTAGACTGGCCAGTTTTTCCGGAAAATCAGCCACTTTTCCGGAAAAACTTGCCAGCTGTCTACACTGGCCGCTTGAATTTCTGCAAAAGCACTGACTTCCTACTGTAAGAAATCAGTGCTTTTTGCAGAAATACTATGCTGCTCCCGTTCGCGCAAAAGTCTCTTTTGCGCAAAACGGACAGTGTAGACAGCTCAGATTTGTTTTCCGCAAAAAAGCCCTGAACGGAAAAATGGCGATCAGGGCTTTTTTGCGGAAAAGCGCGTCTAGATTGGCCACAGACGCTTTTCTGCAAAAAGTGCTTTGGCACGGATGCTTTTTCGCAAATCTAGATGCTCTGTTCTGAAAATGCTTTTAACGGAGAACTTTTCTGTTAAAAGCATTTCCGGAAAATCATGCCAGTCTAGACACAGCCCTACTGTTATGGGAGTGGTGCAAACTGGAACTGATACGGGGGGTGTTGTACTGGATCACCATAGATCCTTTGCAAAATCGATGAACGCAACTAGTGCTACCAAAAGAGTACAGAGCCCTGGCCATGAGAGCCCTGCATGATGATTTTGGGCATTTGGGAATGGAGAAAACCCTTGAACTTATCCGTAGTAGGTTCTACTGGCCCCGAATGGCTGAAGACGTACGAAAAAAATGTGAGACCTGCGCCCAATGGCTGTGTCTACACTGGCATGAATTTCCGGAACTGCTTAAAATGGAATACTATTCCGTTTTCAGTTTTTCCGGAAAAGTAGCGTCTACATTGGCAGGCTGCTTTTCCAGAAAAGCCCTTTTTCCGGAAAAGCGTCTGTGGCCAATGTAGACGCGCTTTTCTGGAAAAGACTACTGGGCTGTCTACACTGGCCCTTTTCCGGAACAGTGTTCCGGAATAAGGACTTATGCCCAAGAGGGAGCAGAATAGTTTTTCCGGAATAGCGGCTGATTTTGTACAGTAGAGCATCATTGCTTTTCCGGAAATTCAAGGGCCAGTGTAGACAGCTCGCAGCTTATTCCGGAAAAGCGGCTGATTTTCCGGAATAAGTGGCCCAGTGTAGACACAGCCAAAGCGTTCAGAGGAAAACTCTGCCTACCAGAGCTACCTATCTAGAGAATATCACCACCAGCAGGCCTTTGGAGCTGGTGTGCATCAATTTCTTGTCTTTAGAAGTGGACAGGAAAAATATGGGGAACATTTTAGTAGTGACTGACCATTATACCCAATATGCACAGGCACATGACCAGCAGGCCACTACTGTGGCTCGAGTTTTGTGGGAAAGATATTTTTCAGTATATGGTCTCCCAACTCGGATACACTCTGACCACGGGCGGGACTTTGAGAGTCACCTCTTGAAGGAGGTGCTACGATTGTCCAGAGTTAAGAAGTCCAGAACAACACCTTACCACCCCCAAGGTGATCCTTAGCCCGAGCGGTTCAATCGGACTTAAAATCAGGAATAAGGGATCTTCCGGAAAAGGCTTTATTTTCCGAAAGATCCCATCTAGACTGGTGCTTTTCTCTGGCAAAGCCCCAAGCCGGAAAAAAGCGGCAGCCATGTTCATGCAAATGCCACGGGGGATATTTAAATCCCCGCGGTATTTGCAATTCCGAAGTGTCTCATTAGCATCCCTTTTCTGGAAAAGGGTGCCAATGTAGACACAGCCTACATAGAGAGGGTGCCTATGCATAACACATCATCAGCCCTACCCCCAGAAGTCTCCACAGTTCCTGCTGAGCCTGCGCTCAATAGGCATGATAGGGTTATAAAACCAGTGAACAGGCTAGCTTACAATGTACCAGGAGTGGTTCGTGAGGATGTGATACACCTGGCACACAGGCTTGTAGAGGCCATAGTGGGGTTCCTTAGACCCTTTGAGGAGAACTCATGTCGCTGCTATAATCAGGAATGTATTTTGCTGGGACAGCAAATTTTTGGCTGGGGGGAGGATGTAAGCAGTGGCTAAACTACTTCTTGCTATCAGCCAGCTAAAAGGAGAGAGCTGCCCTGGGGGTGGGGGTGCTCACTCAAATTGTTTAGCTCTGCAAGATAATTAACTGTCAACTGTTGATCTGTAAATACAGCTCATGCCAGGAGGGGGAGGGAATCCAAGGTGTGGCTATGTAAATCCAATTCAGCCAGGGCTGATGGAGGATCAGTGTTGGAATGGAATGTGGTGTAGTGTAGTGTAAATAATTTGGGCTGTTGTGGGGGTCACAAATCATGCTACCCCTAAATGTGGGAACTGTAAAACATGCCACCAGTGCTTGCAGGAGAGATACCACCATGATTGTAAGAAGTCTCCGAGGAACAAGCCTCCCCCTTCCAGAGTTCAGTGTATAGAGTGGGGGAGGGCTTGACTTAGCTTGCTCATGCCTGCTCAGTATGAGCTGTAAGGCTGCTTCAACTTGTCTCTTCTCTCCTTGTTTTAAAGCTAGACCTAAAGCAGACTGTAGTAGAAGTCTTTTTGTTAGTCCAGTGGGAGCTCAAATCTCTTTTGCCAGCTTAGAGAGTAGCTGAAGAGTTGAACTAGTGTATCTAGACCTAAAAACTAGTTTGGATTAGCACGTCCACATTGAGTGAACCCTGAACTGAAGTTAAGGCTGGCTGGAACAGGTGCTAGCAGGGCATCAGGTTAGGACTTAGCGGCTACGTCTACACTGGCCCCTTTTCCGGAAGGGGCATGTAAATTTCAGCAGTCGTCGTAGGGAAATCCGCGGGGGATTTAAATATCCCCCGCGGCATTTAAATAAAAATGTCCGCCGCTTTTTTCCGGCTTTTAAAAAAGCCGGAAAAGAGCGTCTAGACTGGCCCCGATCCTCCGGAAAAAGTGCCCTTTTCCGGAGGCTCTTATTCCTACTTTGAAGTAGGAATAAGAGCCTCCGGAAAAGGGCACTTTTTCCGGAGGATCGGGGCCAGTCTAGGCGCTCTTTTCCGGCTTTTTTAAAAGCCGGAAAAAAGCGGCGGACATTTTTATTTAAATGCCGCGGGGGATATTTAAATCCCCCGCGGATTTCCCTACGACGACTGCTGAAATTTACATGCCCCTTCCGGAAAAGGGGCCAGTGTAGACATAGCCAGCGTGTGGAGCTGCTGCCTCAGGCTAGCCAAGGGCTGTGCTTAAAGGGACCCTACCCCCACCCCGGACAGACAGTTCTCAGGGTTCCCCACTTGCTTGTCTACCTCGATGAGGGACAGCAAAGCAGTCCTGGCTTGGAGTGCCCTGAATGCCCGCACTCGGCACATCACAGCACTCGGCCATCAGCCCGGCTGCACTTGCCGCAGGCTGACATCCGGGGGGGGTCAATCGGGGGGCTGTCAGGATCCAGGAGACCCTGCAGGAGAGCTTCCACCCCGAGGAGCCCGCAGAGCCACCCCAGTCCTCCCCATCGGGGGCTCGTACCCCATTCCTCCCTCACCCCCTTCCACTTACCCCTCCCCAGCCCCCCTTCCTGATGTACAAAAAAAAGGACACGTGTTCAAAAATAGAAACTCTCTTTATAGAGAAATAGAAACCTCTGGGGAGACTGGGAAAAGGAGGTGGGAGAGGGGAGGGGGAAACCTGGGAGGAGGGAGCTGGAAGGGGGAAGCCAGGGGAAGAAGAAGGAGGGGAAGTATAAAACTATGGTACGCCATATCTTCAGTACTGTGTACAGATGTGGTCTCCTCACCTCAAAAGAGATATTTTGGCCTTGGAAAGGGATCAGAAAAGGGCAACTACAATGATGAGGGGTTTGGAACGGGTCCCATATGAAGAGAGGCTAAAGAGACTGGGACTTCTCAGTTTAGAAAAGAGGAGACTGAGGGGGGATATGATAGAGGTCTATAAAAGCATGAGTGGTGTGGAGAGGGTGCATACAGAAAAGTTCTTCATTAGTTCCCATAATAGAAGGACTAGAGGACACCAAATGAAATGAATGGGTAGCAGGCTTCAAACTAATAACAGAAAGTTGTTCTTCACAAAGCAAATAGTCAACCTGTGGAACTCCTTGCCACAGGAGGCTGTGAAGGCTAGAACTAGAACAGAGTTTAAAGAGAAGTTAGATAAAGTCATGGAGGTTGGGTCCATGGAGTGCTATTAGCCAGGGGGTAGGAACGGTGTCCCTGGCCTCTGTTTGTGGAAGGCTGGAGATGAAGGACACAAGACAAATGGCTTGGTCATTGTCTTCGGTCCATCCCCTCCGGGGTAGCTGGTGTTAGCCACTGTCGGCAGACAAGCTACTGGGCTAGATGGACCTTTGGTCTGACCCAGTACGGCCATTCTTATGTTCTTATGTTCTAAGCTCAGGGCTCAGGGTCGGGGGTCTCACTGGACCACCTTGATTTTCATGCAAACCTGCTCCTGGGTTTGCATGTGGCCTTTGGTGGCCAGGCTGGCAGCTATCCTGCCCTAGACGGCCACTTTCCTGTGCCTAGTGCGGAGGTCGTGGACATTGGAGGCCTCCCCCCAAACCTGGATGAGGTCCACAATCTCCGCACTACACCAGGCGGGCGCCCGCCTCTTGCAGCCCCAGGCAGGGCTGGGTGGCAGCGGGTGACTGGCTCATGCCGTGCCAGGTGCAGGGTCTGCTGGCTGGGTGCTGGCAGGCTTGCACCTGGCACAAGCACTGTTGCCAGACCGTGCCCCTTTAAGGGCTCCGGGGCAGGAGGGGGGGCAGAAGAGTTTCCCTGGTTGTGCCCAGAGTGGCCACCAGGGCAAGCTGGGGAGGGCTAGCCTCCCACTAGTTCGAATTAAGTGGCTACACACCCCTTAATTCGAACTACTTAATTCGAACTAGGCGTTAGTCCTCGTAGAATGAGGTTTACCTAGTTCAAATTAAGCGCTCCGCTAGTTCGAATTAAGTTCAAACTAGCGGTTTGTATGTGTAGCCCCTATTAAAGTTAATTCGAACTAACGTCTGTTAGTTCGAATTAACTTTGTAGTGTAGACATACCCTGAGAGCTGAAGTCACTGGTTTGGCCTGGAGCCAGCGGAGCAGCTGGTGGGAGTGACCGGCAGGCAGCTGGTAGGAGCAGCGGCAGGTGACCAGCGGATCGGCTGGCGGGAGCGACCGGCAGGCGGAGCAAGCGGACTACAGGAGCAGCCAAAAGGTGGCGTAGCCTCAGGCTCAAGGGCTGTGTCTACACTGCACCCCTTTTCCGGAAAAGGGATGCAAATTAGACACATCGCAATTGCAAATGAAGCGGGGATTTAAATCTTCCCTGCTTCATTTGCATAAACATGGCTGCCACTTTTTTCCGGCTCGGGGCTTTGCTGGCAAAAAGCGCCAGTCTAGACGGGGATCTTTGGGAAAATAAAGCCTTTTCCGAAAGATCCTTTATTCCTCTTAAAATCAGGAATCCCTTTCTGGTAAAGGGGTGCAATCTAGACACAGCCTTCTTGCGCAAGAGCGTGTCCACTCTGCAAAAGCGCATCGAAAAAGCAATGCACTTTTGTGCAAGAGAGCGTCCAGACTCATAGGATGCTCTTTCGCAAAAAAGGCTACCCAGAACCACCTCAGCCAGGGCTTTAGGTCACCAGTTGCATCGCCATAGTCTTGCAGAGACATGCGCTTAAAGGGACTCCCCTGGACAGCCATTTCTCTGCTTCTGCTACCTGCTTGCGGACCTCTTTGCGGGACAGCAAAGCTTCAGCAGTGCCTGCTGTGGTTGCCCTGTTCTTTTTTGGGACGCCACAGCTTTTTCCTTGTTGTGTGCTATGGAGCCAGAGCTGCCCCTGGGCAGGTGATGGCCCCATGCGTCCATGCTGTAGTTCTAGCAGCATTTGCTGCCAGCTGCCTACCTCTTCTTGGTGGACGTGGACCCCGAGCTCCTTCTCGGGACCCTCTTTGTGGCTGTGGCTGCTCCAGTCTGGCTGCAGCACCCCATTGTACAGAGGCATTTTTGGAGGCTGAAGACCAGTTCAGACTCATGGGACCGGCTGGTCCTGGAGCGGTGAGACAACCAGCAATGGCTGCACAACTTTCGAATGTGCAAGGCCACCTTCCTTTCGCTCTGTGCCTGGCTCACACCCACCCTCCAAAGACGCGACACCCACCTGTGGACCTCTATCTCCCTGCAGAAGCAGGTTGCAATCGCCCTGTGGAAGCTCGCCACCCCAGACAGCTACTGGTCAGTGGGCAACCAGTTTGAGGTGGGGAAGTCCACCAAAAGTTTTCCGTTAAAAGCATTTTCGGAAAAGCACGTCTAGATTGGCACGGACGCTTTTCCACAAAAGCACTTTTTGCGGAAAAGCGTCCGTGGCCAATCTAGACGCGCTTTTGCACAAAAAAGCCCCGATTGCCATTTTCGCCATCGGGGCTTTTTTGCAGAAAACAAGTCTCAGCTGTCTACGCTGGCCCTTTTGCGCAAAAGTTTTGCGCAAAAGGGACTTTTGCCCAAACGGGAGCAGCATAGTATTTCCGCAAGAAGCACTGATTTCTTACAGTAGGAAGTCAGTGCTTTTGTGGAAATTCAAACAGCCAGTGTAGACAGCTGGCAAGTTTTTCCAGAAAAGCGGCTGATTTTCCGGAAAAACTGGCCAGTCTAGACACAGCCAAGGAGTCTTTCTTTATTGAACAGTAAGAAAAGGTGGGCAGGGGGAGTGGGGGACTCTGAACTGGGAGGGGGGATCAGGACTGGGAGGAGTAGTGGGGTGGCTCGCTGTGCCACCTTGGGTGCAGGGACCTCTTTGGGGTTGTGTGGGTCTGGGGACCAGAAAGGGGTGGGCAAGAGGGGGTGGCTAGAGTGGGGTCAGGGTTGGCAGGGAGGGCAGAAGGAGGGGCCATAGGCATCACTTTGGGAGGAGGCTGTGGAGAGCACACAAGAGGGAGAGGCCGTCAGTCATCCCTGCACATACATTCACTGAGGCCATGCCCTCCTCTGTGAGCAGCGACCACACCAGTCACAGGAGGGGGATGACCACAGGAGGGGGATGTCCCAGGTGCCAGGCCATGTGTGGCCTGCACAGCACACCCTTTCTCATAGGGCCCTGACGTGCCCAGAGGACCATGCTGCCTGCTTCCCGCCCCCCCCCCCACCCCCCACGGACAGGCAGGCATGGGAAGTGTCCGACCACAGTGAGATACCCTCATGGGCGGCAGGCGCTACAGGGAGAGAGAGGAGGAGGAGCCTCTTATGTACCTCTCTAGCACCTCCAGGAGCCTGGACTGATTAACACCAGCTTCTCAGGGAGCTTCCTGCTGCTTCCCTGAACCCACTTGAGGAGAACAGGCAGTCAACTGAAGTAGTAGGAGCCAGTTAGGCCCTTAAGACGCTGCTATCTTCCCTCACTCAGGCCCTGCTACCAGCCTGCTTGTTTGTCCCCTTCACCTGAGTGTTGAGAGCCACTATAGCTGGCACAGAACAGCAGTCATGAGTGAAAGAAGAAAACGCCCCTCTGGGGCAGCATTCAGAAAAAGAAAGAAAGCAAAGGAAGCTTTTCTATCTAAGCAGGAAGGAGCTCTCCTGAGATACATAGACACAAATGTTCACAGTGAGCCTTCTGGCCCCAGTGAGGATGTGAGTGGTGAGGAGATGCCTGATCTTCCAGTTAGTCAGAGTGCAGGTGACCTGGCAGCTACTGCAGCATCCATATCTCCATCTCAAATGGATGTAAAGATGCACATTCCTGAAGAGAAGTGTAGATCAGAGAAGAGTGTGGTGGAGGTGCAAGGAACAGCTGCTGCTGAGTTTAGTTCCTTAAGTCTAGATGATCCAGGACTGTGGACCCACTTGAGCAGTAGCCTGAGGGACCTCCTTGTACTGCATGGGCCACAGCAAGTGAAAAACTTCATGTTCCCCAAAGACAATGAAAATAGAAATTTCCATCCAACACATTACTGGTGTGAAATCCCCAATGGTGACAAAGAGGAGAGGCCATAGCTTATGTACTCAAAAACCCAGAATGCTGCATACTGTTTTTGTTGCAAACTCTTCCAGTCTAATGTTCCAGCCACATTGGGTTCTACAGGAATAAAGGACTGGAAAAATCTGGCTAGAAATCTGTCATGTCATGAGAAGGCAACAAATCACCAGAGAGCATTGTATAGGTGGAAAGAGCTTGAGATGAGACTAAGGTTAAAGGCCACCATAGATGATCAGTATCAAGAGAAGATTGCATCAGAGTCTCTTTACTGGCAAAATGTTCTGAAAAGGCTCATTGCCATTGTGAGACTGCTTGCAACCCAAAACCTAGCACCGCGTGGCACTTCAGATCAGCTGTATGTGCCAAACAATGGAAACTTCCTTAAAATTGTGGAGCTGATGGCCAAGTTTGATGCTGTACTCCAGGAGCATCTAAGAAGAGTCACCACCCAAGAAATGTACACACACCACTACCTTGGAAAAACAATTCACAATGAGATCATACAGTTACTGGCAACAAAAGTCAAACAGAAGATTGTGGCAGATCTGAAGTCAGCAAGATATTACTGGACTGCACACCTGACATCAGCCATAGGGAACAAATGACTTTAATGGTGCGTTTTGTAACAACAACAGAACCTAGTGAAAATGTCCCTGTAATGGTGACTGTCAGGGCATTTTCTAGAATGTATTGACATTGATGATACTACAGGAGCTGGTATGACAAATGTGCTTCTTAAAAAGCTGGAAGATACGGGAATTGCGATAGCTGACATGAGAGATCAGGGCTACGATAATGGTGCCAACATGAGAGGAAAGAACAGAGGAATGCAGACATGGATCCGAGAGTTAAACCCTTGAGCTTTTTTTGTCCCAGGCAGTTCTCATTCATTGAACTTGGTGGTCAGTGATGCAGCATCAGCTTCTAGTGAGGCTGCTGAATTTTTTAATGTACCGTATATACTCGAGTATAAGCCGAGTTTTTCAGCACAGTTTTTGTGCTGAAAAATGCCCCCCTCGGCTTATACTCGAGTCAGCATCTCGAGAACTGAGGCGGGCGGGCTCAGCGCGTCTCTGCCGCTGGCCGGGTCTAGCCGGGTCTAGCCCCGGAAGTCGGGGCGAAAGCTGCTCCGGTGCCCCTGGTCTGCTGGAGACCGTCTCCAGCAGACCAGGGGCACCGGGCGGGTTCCCGCGCTTCTGAGGCTTTGCCAGAGCAAAGCCTCAGAGGCGCGGGACCCCCCGCGGCTGCGGCTTCAGTCCGGGAGCCTGTGGTCTGCTGGGGACGGTCCCCAGCAGACCACAGGCACCCAGATTGAAGCGGCAGCAGCGGCGGTTCCCCGCGCCTCTGAGGCTTTGCTCTGGCAAAGCCTCAGAGGCGAGGGACCCCCCCGCGGCTGCGGCTTCAGTCCGGGAGCCTGTGGTCTGCTGGGGACCGTCCCCAGCAGACCACAGGCTCCCGGACTGAAGCCGCAGCCGCGGCGGGGTCCCTCCCTCTGAGGCTTTGCCAGAGCAAAGCCTCAGAGGCTCTGCTCCCCGTGTCCCTGGTCTGCTGGGGAGGGGGGGGGCGCAGCTAGTGTGCTCCCCCCCCCCCCCAGCAGACCAGGCTTTTGTTTTGGACTCTGGGGCAGAGCAGCTGGGGCGCTGCCGATTGGTCCTGCAGCGCCTGCTCTGGGCACTACTGGACCAACCCGGCAGCACCCCAGCTGCTCTGCCCCAGGTCCTGATTCAGCCGCTGCTGGTCAGTTTCATCAGCGGCTGAATCAGGACGCCTGGGGCAGAGCAGATGGGGTGCTGCTAGGTTGGTCCAGTAGCACCCAGGAGCGGAGCTACTGGAGCAACCCAGCAGCACCCCAGCTGCTCTGCCCCAGGCGTCCCCAAGTCAGCTTCTGCTGAAACTGACCAGCGCTGACTACAGGAAGCCCCAGGCAGAGTTGCTCTGCCCCGGGCTTCCTGGAATCAGCTGCTGATCAGTTTCAGCAGCAGCTGACTTGGGGACGCCTGGGGTTCTTAAGTTGATTCTGTATGTAAGTCAGAACTGGCGGTCAGTTTCAGCAGCGGCTGAATCTGGACGCCAGTTCCGACTTACATACAGATTCAACTTAAGAACAAACCTACAGTCCCTATCTTGTACGTAACCCGGGGACTGCCTGTACTGTTTTATTAAAAATATTTAATCTGTCAAACTGCTGAATAGTTTCATATTAGTACAGTAACTTACGCCAGATTGTTAGTGCACTAAACACAAGAAAGACTGAATACTAGGACAATTGTCTGAAGAAATGTATTTAATACAACTGAATATTGGAAGGTACGTAGGAACAATTAAAGGGTTCTACTTTAAAAGAAATTACTGCCCTTCCCTGGTGGATTTGACTAAATGTTGTAGATAGAAATTCATTATACTCTTGGGTCTCGTTTATATACCAGTTGAATGACAATTGGTTTTGCCAGTATTTCACAATAAACTTTTAAAGAGAATTTATAATCCAGAGCATATTAAAAGTGCTCAGTTCAGTTCCTAAAACTTGTGAAAAGAAATGAAATGCCACATGTAGCTTTATAGGAACTTTTTAAAAAATGATATATTAAAAGGGTATAAAACATTTCTAAGATTAAGTTGGAAGTATTTTACTTAAACTTTCATGTACTTGAATAGCTGCTGTAGATTGGCAATGATGCTACATTAGGTGCTATTTTTACTTGTTGTGGAAGAGGGCAGATTTACTATATTTTTCTTTCAACTTTTTCTACATACTGCATTTTGATGTTCGTAGAGCTGGGACTGCTTCTAAGTGAGTTAAATACATTCCAATATGCTTTCTTAAAAAACTACTCCATAATAGTTTGTCAGTGATGATGACAATGTCTATGCTGATAACCTCACACCAGCTGAAGCTCTGTTTGGACATACAGATGATGAGGAGGAGAACTCCAGTTTTGAAGGATTTTAGCTCTTGTGTGTTAGCTTGGTTGCTGATTGAGCTAAGGTTGTTGTACTTTTAAAGTTACGGTATTTTTGATACCATATTGTTTTTGTTGACCCCCTTTTGCACTTACAGAGCTAGGTTATTGTTTTTCTTTGAAATAAATATTCATGTAATTTTATTGGTATCTATCTTCATTTTTTACATTTACCAGTAGCTGCCTCATTTCCTACCCTAGGCTTATACTCGAGTCAATACTTTTCCCCAGTTTTTTGGGGTAAAATTAGGTGCCTCGGCTTATATTCGGGTCGACTTATACTCGAGTATATACGGTAATTCAAAGCATCTATGTATTTTTCTCTGCATCAACTCATCAATGGCAAATTCTGAAGCAACATCTGGGAACATCCTCTCTGACACTGAAACCACTGAGCACCACATGATGGGAAACTCGAGTGGAGGCGATAAAGCCTATCAAACACCAAATTGGGAAGATAGATGATGCCATAGTTGCCATTATGGAGGATAATGCTATGACAGGAAGGGTACGTCTAAACTACATGGCTCCGTCGACGGAGCCATGTAGATTTGTTTGTTTGGCAAAGGCAAATGAAGCTGCGATTTAAATAATCGCGGCTTCATTTAAATTTACATGGCTGCCGCGCTGAGCCGACAAACAGCTGATCAGCTGTTTGTCCGCTCAGCGCGCTAGTCTGGACGCTCCCCTGCCGACATGAAAGCCCTTTATCGACATCCCCGGTAAACCTCATCCTACGAGGCATAAGGGGGATGTCGATAAAGGGCTTTCAGGTCAGCGCGGAGCATCCAGACTAGCGCGCTGAGCCGACAAACAGCTGATCAGTTGTTTGTCGGCTCAGCGTGGCAGCCATGTAAATTTAAATGAAGCCGTGATTATTTAAATCGCGGCTTCATTTCCCTTTGCTGATCTGTCTAATCTACATGGCTCCATCGACAGAGGCATGTAGTCTAGACACACCCAAACTGTTTGTGGGAGAACAGTGGCAGAGGGAAATGGAATCACCAGAAACATACATAACTTTAAATTTCTGTGTGGCTTAGTGTTGTGGCATGACATACTGTTTGAAATAAATGTTGTAAGTAAGAGACTCCAAGGTGTTGACCTTGATATATCTGGAGCAATGGAACAACTGGACAAAGCAAAGTCATACCTACAGTCTTACCGGTCAGATGAGGGATTTCAAAGCGTTCTGAAGAGTACGCAGAAGTTGACACTGAAGCTATTTTCCCACCCATTCAAGAATACAAGAGTCACTGAAGAAGAAGACATTTTGATTACGAGGCACAGGATAATCCCAGAAGAGACCCCAAACAACAATTCAAAGTTGAATTCTTTAACCAGGTGCAATACAGTTAGTTGAAGAACGTTTCATGCAGCTCAAGGAACACAGCAGTATATTTGGGATAATGTATGATATTCCAAAACTCCTCACTATACCTGAAGAAGACCTACACCGGCAATGCAGGGCACTAGAGACAGTGTTGACACATGATGACATACACAATATTGATGCGAGTGATTTAGGTGATGAACTGAAAGCCCTTTCAAGATACATTTCAGCAGGATCAACTTCAAAGGCTGTTCTGGAATATATGTGCACAAATAAGACGACCACCCTCTTTCCAAATGCTTTTGTTGCTCTGTGTGTACTTCTAACACTTCCTGTAACAGTTCACCTTGGAGAAGCTGCGTTCTCCACTGGCAAGTTAACTATCACTTCCTGTAACAGTTCACCTTGGAGAAGCTGCGTTCTCCACTGGCAAGTTAACTATCACTTCCTGTAACAGTTCACCTTGGAGAAGCTGCGTTCTCCACTGGCAAGTTAACAAAAACACATCTACGCTCCACAATGACACAGGAGAGGCTGGTCGGCCTTGCAACCATCTCAATAGAGCATGAGCTGGCCCAGACTGTGGACCTTCAGGAAGCAGTTCAAATCTTTGCAACCAAGAAGGCACGGGAAGCACCACTTTGAGTATTCAAACAGATAAAAATGCCAGTGTTTACTACGCAGACAAGAAAAGTTACATTTGCTGTTCAGGCGTTTGAAAGTTAAGTGTTACTTACAATTTTTGAACAAGGCATTTTAAGTTGTTAGTTCTCCTTTATTGGGGTCGGTAGCAGAGCAGTCCTGTGAGAGGAGTAGAACAGGAGGAAGGCAGAATTGAGAACTTTCAAAGTTTTGGCCCAAGCGAGGGGGCATGGGGTGTCATTTGAGCTCCCCGCCTCAGGTGCCAAAATGTTGTGGGCCGGCCCTGCATGATGCTAAGGGCATCAAAAAAGCTGTTGCTTTTAAAATCTGCGATATTAGCTCTGTCTTGTTCTAGATTTCTAATAAAGAAAACAAAGTTTTCCAAACTGTGTAACTAGCTGCTTATTTATGAAACATAATAATTAAAAAAAACACACGAAGTACCAAACAAGTCTGAGGTAGCAGTCTGTTGAGACACTGCAACTAAGAAACGTTACATGCGTAGTTAAATAAATTCGATCCAACAAGGTACATTATAAAATCCACATAAAGCCCACATAAAATCCATCAAAAACTAAATTGGACAGCTAAAGAAAAGAGAATTTTACATACCTGCACATGCTTTTTTAAATGTGACGGCGAGTTGATGTACGCTGCCACTTCCACTGTCTTTGGTAAACAAAGTCGACATTGAAGGTGTACTGAAGATCCTTTAACATCTTTCAATTCAAAAAGATCCTTCAGTTACTGCCAGTGGTGAGCTATACTGTGGTCTGCCATCCTAAGTATAAAACAGCTGTTGACTAAGAAAATGCTCTTTCTGGAAAACTGTAGATCAGGGGTGGGGAGCCTTTTTTGGGGCCGGGGCCACTGACCTACAGAAAAATCAGTTGGGGGCCACACAAGTGAAAGGCAAGCCCCCCAAAACAAAAAAAACCCCTCACTGATGTGGCCCCAAAATCTGGCTAATGGGAGCAGTGGGGAAACTCTCCAACGAGCAATTTCCAGAAGAGCATTCCCCCAGTCAGGGGAAGGATGAGCAGCAGTGCGCGGCACCGTGCTTCTTCTCCCCCACACGTCGGATCTGGCCCGCGAGGCTCAGGGCTCCCCACTTCTGCATAGAGGGCTGTCCTTAGGGAAAATGGCGCCCTGGGTGAACTTGCATTTTGGCACCCCTGACCCCCCCTACTCTGGGCATGTTCCCCCCCCCCCATTTCCTTTAGAAGCTGCTCAGTCCCTTCCTCCTCTGAGTACAGGGTGTGACGTAGTGGGGGGTACCTTGCTGGCTGCTATGCTGGGCAGTGGGCTGTGGGTGACCTCCACTGGCTGCAGCACGGCCCAGCAGGGCGGGGGATGAGTCATTATGCAAGGGGGGCTCCAAACCTGTCTGACCAGTTATCTCCCAGGAAGCGGAACAATGGGAAGAAGGTGGAGTGGAGCCCTGGCTGGGGGCAGGGCTGGAAGAGTGGGTGAGTTGCTGTCTGGGAGCATGGAGACAGCCTAGGCAATGGGCTGGGATTTAGGGGCCCAGTCTCCCCCATCTCAAGGGGGGCTGAGGCATCCTAGGCCTGCCCTGTAACCAGATTCCATCTGTGCTGTGCTGTATCCTGGAGAAGCAATAAACTCCCTCTGTTCTACTGGCTGGTGGAGTCTGTCCGTGCCATTACGGGAGTGCAGGAGACGGGGGAACCCCGACGCGCCGTCACACAGGGCTCCTGTCTCTCCCCCTTGGAAAGGGAGTTGTCCTTCTTGGCGACGCCCTTCCTTTAAGAGCTACATGGGGAATGGGTTATTTTACATTAAATCAGCAGTAGGGAACCTAAGGCCCATGGTTTTATTTTTGTTTTTTGTTTTTTTGCTTCTCACTTGTATGCGGCCCCCAACACACAAAAGGTTCCCACCCCTGGATTAAATATTTCCCCCCAGATATGAAATACAGAAGGCAGCTACTATGTTTGAAAGGCATCACATTGTGAAATGAAACAGTGGGGGAAATCCTGAGTGGGTTATGTGGGATCTTCCTCCACAGTTTGAGCTGCTCTGAAGAAGCCCTGGCAGCTCCCTTGTTGCAGCAGCACTTGCCCCTTATGCCTGGTGTTCGGCCTGCAGCTCATGGTGAGCTCAGTGCTGTCATTTCTCCTTCCCTCCTTATCTCCTTTTCTCTTCTCTTCTCGCCTCGCCACGCCTCGTCCCCTTTCTACTCTACTCTTCCCTCCTCGTATAGTGTCGTCCTCTCTCTTTTCTTCTCCTTCCGTCTCATCTTGTCCCCTTTCCTCTCTTCTCTTGTCTTCTTTTCTGTTCTCGATGTGCCTCATCCCCTTTCTTGTCTACTCTTCTCTTCTCTTCTCTTCTCTTCTCTTCTCTTCTCTTCTCTTCTGGCCTCGCCGCGCTGCGCCTCACCTCGCCCACTTCCTTCTCTATTCTTCCCCCCGCATCTAGTCTCGTCCTCTTCTCTTCTCGACGCGTCTCATACCATTTCCTCTCTTCTCTTCTCTTCTCTTCTCTTCTCTTCTCCAATCCCCTACCTTACCCTCCCCTCCTCTCCCCTCCCCTCTTCTCTTCTCTGCTTGCATCACCCACTTTCTTCTCTATTCTTCCCCCTGTATCTAGTCTCGACCCCTTTCTTATATTGTCTTGCCTTGTCTTTGCTTCCCTTCTCTTCTCAATGTGTCTCGTCCCCTTCTCTTCTCTTCTCTTCTCTTCTCTCCCCTCCCCTCCCCTCCCCTCTCCCCCCTTCTCTTCTCTTCTCTTCTCTTCTCTTCTCTTCTCTTCTCTTCTCTTCTCTTCTCTTCATCACCTCTCATACCCTTTCCTCTCTTCTCTTCTCATCTGGTCAAGTCTTGTCTCTTCTCGTCCCCCTTTCCTCTCTTCTCATCTGGTCTTGTCTTGTCTCATCTTGTCTCGTCGCGTCCCGTCCTGTCCCATCCCATCACAGCTCCTTTTTGTCTTTCAGGACATCATTAAGGACTGGTACCATCTGAAGAGAGACTGAAAAGGCCACGGTTCTACTGTCATGACAAAAAAAGTTTTCTGTGTTCAGATCTAAGCTTGTCTTGTTATATCTGTCTCATTGCCAGCTTTGTTGTGTGTTGTGTTTGAAAAGGGGGGATACTGCATTAGGCAGAGAAAAATTATTAATTAATATTTTACTGTATTTACAGAATGTAATATTGCAGATGGGGCATCAGATGGGAATTTCACCCACCCTCTAGATTCTTCTAAAATTCTACAATCATGGTGGCCCCCCTTTTTTTATTCGGCATGTCATGCCACTCCCTTTTGGAACAAAGGGATATGGATTTTAATTACACCTCTTCCCCGCCTTACCCCTCCACGTCAGGCCGAATTGTTACTTACACACCTATTTCCATGGTTGTCCACCATCACTCAAAGGCCTGTGGTCCTTAATGCATCACCCTACTCCCCTGTTTGATATCTTTATTAGCAAATGTGTTATTGATTCCAGTTTCTCAAAGCAGGAAAAAAAAGACGCTGCCGTGGGCCATGAGGAAGCTGGGTGACCGCCGCTGTGGTGCAGCACTGACAGAACCCTATGGATTGGTGTGAGCCAGATAAGCAGTGAACCACCTTAAAGGAGGCCGGCAGGCAACTCAAAGGGATGGGTGTACAGACAGGAATCTATACCCAGAATTTTCAAGGCCATGACAGAGAGCTGTTTATGTTGGGAATGCGTAACCACCTTATAAGGTCAGCTCCCCCCGTTAAAGGTGCCTTACTGGCCATTCTAAGGCCAGCCCAGGGAAGGCCTCTAGGGAATGGCCCAAGGGCTTGGGGATTTGCTGGTTGTTTCATGTTCGCTAACATCCACAGGCAAGCTGGTGTTGTGAAGTGCTTCAATGGCCTGCTCAAAGCCCGATTACATCTCTTAACCGGTGCACCCGACTTCACGGGGTGGGCTCCTGTTCTGTCCCAAACCGTGTATCTACTGAACCAGTGTCTATACTATGGGCTAGCCTCCCCTCACCAGGCAGAAAGGCAAGGCATTAACTCTGTCAGGAGAATCCCGCCCTCCCCCCCTCCCGATTACTGTCACTTTGTCGCATCCCAAGACCTCTATGATGTAGAGAATGTCCCCCTGGCACCGTGCCAGCAAGCCTTCATCCCCACTGGTATATGCCTGGGCTGCAAGCAAGACAGAAGATCTGGATGCGCTACCCAGGGCAGTGGTTGCAAACTGGAAAGAGTGTGGCTGAAGGGCCAGGTGATACTTATTGGGTGAGCCTTACTAATGAGCACATCTATTATGTTTTGACAGGAAAAAACTTCTCCTATGATAGAATGGCATTTTTTGTATGGTGCCTCCTGGTCCTCGTTCTCTACCTGGCCCTCCCTCCCCTGGCCAAGAGGTGGGGTACAACAAGCCAGGATCATATCTCCATAACCCTTGTGGAAGAAAACAGGCCTTCACTCTGCATCTGTAAGCAACAAGTAGTCAGAGACAGTTTATTCGAGCAATATTGCAAGGGAAGAAGCTGCTGCTGGGCAGATCATCAAATGCAAAACAATTAGAAGCCAATATATATACTGTTTATATATAACAAACAATTATTCCCCTTTTCATAACAATTCCCTTCAGACGTCACCTTATCTCAAGGTCCTCACTAGAGTCAGCGTTCTATCCTTATCTCAAGCACAAGAGAGACGAGAGGCGAAAACAGCATCTCTCACAGTACTCTGCGTTGTTAGGTCTCAGAGTTATCATGAGTTAGGCTAACCAAAAGGTCAAAATGGCTACATACAAATCCCTTGGCTTCCACACCCTCCTTATGAAACATGCAGAGGTTAACCGTACCATCGACAACTACACCTGTGACGCGGGCCACAGCTGCCTAGTTGGCACTGTAACCCCGTTTGAGGCCGTGAGGGGCCCATCACCCCAAGCCAGCGTTACCCATCTCCTAATTACTCATGCTTGCTCTCCCCCTAAGTCAAATGTTACCTTGCTTGTAAATCATACGGTCTATTTTTATGATAATAGCGAGATTCAGGGACGTAGTTATTTGGTATTCCTGATATACCTTTGGCCTCTCCCTACCCAATACCCTGCTAATGCTACCCCTCCCATGGCACTATTATTGCTGGACACCTGTAGCCCGGTCCTGTTTGGGCCTCATATTCATAAGCTTTTTGTGCCAATTAACGCTAGCGTGGTTTGTGTTAGTACATATAACAAAGTGTGTGAGGTTTGGGCAGACCCCGTTTGGCAACTGTCATGTTATTGGATTTTAAGGGGAGCAGCCAGATCACTGCTGCACCGACAGGGGGGTGTTTGCCCCAAAGTCTATACAAAGGGGACCATGTGAGGTGTCAAATGAAAGCTTGTGTTCTACCGATTCTATGTAGGCTACTCGTGTACTTGTATGATGTCTGTATGTGGGGTTATGAATATGGGCTCTGTGCTGGTACTGTAAATGTTCTCTGCCTGAGACAGAGCAATGGGCCTAGACTGCCTGTTGTAAAGAAGGATTGTTCAGTCAATGACTATGCCAAGGACAACGCCTCTCAAGGTGCCCAATACACACCTGAGGAATGCGTCTGGAAACCTGCAAACCAGTCAGCTCTAATGGCTGCTGGCATGGGACACAGGGATAAGTCACTAGGCCATGTGACCTGCTCTGGCTAGGGAGACACCAGGAGAGATATGTTACCCCAAAAATATTCTCACTGGAGACCACCTAGGGTTACACTAGTATGGGTTTATTTTCCACTAGATAAAACTAAAGAGGAGAAAGCAGCCACCAAAGGTTTAAGCTAAAGAAGATAGAACGCTCTCTCTCTCTCTCTTTCTCTCTCTCTCTCTCACACTCACACACACACACACACACACACACACACACACACACACCTCCATTCATTCCTGTCCTCAGGCACTCACACACTTACACAGACATACGGGTTGCAGAAGGAGCCAAGGCATGTGGATCTTGGAGGGTCTGTCTGCTCATCATGGCTGGGGAAGCTGGTCAGGAGGGACACTGGAGAGGAGCTTCTCAGGATCAGTGGAAGGAAAAAGAGAGAGTCTCACATGTGCTCCTTCTCTTTATATAGTGTCTGAATGGCCCCTGTGACGCATTCCCCTTGTCATCAGGGAGCATGCCCAGACTTCCCTTTCTCCAGCAGGGAGCATGCCCATACTGTGATGACTCATTGAAATGTGCTCCATTGTTCCACGCCTGCTTCAAACACACTCTCACACTCTCTCTCCATTCACTCAGGGGAGAATGCAGCTTAGGGAAAGTTATGAGCAAGGTGCCTGAGAGTTACAAAGATTACAAAGTTGCAGTTTACAGTGAGTTTGAGAGTTACACAGATTATACAGTTTGACAAAGCGTTTAAAACCTTAGACCTTACCATTTGGTGTAGCTTCAGCAAATCCATGTATATAAATCAAGTAAGCTCAGGGGGAGGCCTTTTTTTATGCAACAAGATATAAGTGCCATGAGGCGGACCCCATCGTATCTTCAATTCTGCTACTGATTCCAAATGCAGCCTTTCAAGGAACAGAGAGCCGGGAAGGATTGTTGACCCATCCTGACATAGGATGTACACCAGAGACTTTTAAGATAGTAGTTTGTAACATCTCTGCTGAGAGCCTACATCAAGAACTTGGTGATTGGTGCATGTAATGTATTCTCCTTAACAACCTTACTCATACTTTTTCTTTCTTTTCTTAATAAACCTTTAGATTTTAGATTCTAAAGGATTGGCCCAGCGTAATCTTGTGGGTAAGAGCTACAGTGTAAATTGACTGGGGATTTGTGGCTGGTTCTTTGGGACTGGGAGAACCCATTCTGGGTAGGTGAGATTGGGTTCTATAACCCCTCACCTGTGTGCAGGCCTAGGGCTGATTGTGGCACAGGGAGAGCTGGGGTGTCTGAGGGGTTTTGCTCGTGAGGCTTCCTGCTGGTTGGATTGGCAGCTGAAGTGCTCTGTGTGACTGGTTTGTGACCTGTTTGGGAAAGGTCTCCAGTCTGGGGCTGTAAGCAGCCATGGTTTTGCGCCCGGTCCGTCACAGCATCAATGGCAATTGCCACCACTGCGACGTAATCGTTGAAGTGTGATAGACACCATATTGGGAGGGATGGGGACAGGGACAGGTATCCTGAATTATTTTGACATCGAAACCCTTAGGAATACGTTACAAAAATTGGGTGGCCTTAATGCTGGAACACTTACGCTACAAGACCAAATGTTACAAATCACCTTTTTGGGTACCCTAATACGTGTGGGAGCGAAAATGAAGACTGTGGAAGGCGGTAAAAGCTTCCTTATGGAGCACTTATGTCGGCCTCACTTCCAATATAAGTTTTGCCCCAGCATGTATGGTGGCTCAACTCCTATCTACTATCCAGTACCAAAACTTGTATTCGCTTTTAAGCACAGCTGACCCTGCTCAGCTCCAGACTGTGTTAGCTCAGCTCCACAGTATGTATTTGAGCGGGTATGTCCGGCGTACTGCCGACCCGCAGTTGGGGGAGGACATACTGCTCCTGGGTCTTGAGATAGCTGTTCCCCGACCATCTCAACCCCCGATGACATGGTGCAACTCTTCTCTCTCTTCCCATTTCCTCTCTTCTCTTCTCTTTGTATCTCTACCAAAAATTTTTTGACTTTTCAATGTGGGCACCAGAGATATTGGGGATAAAACTACTGGTAGGCTTAAATGGTACATATCTGCATTGTGAATGCCAGTGGTGGGGCAAGGCATGGGTCTGCCCCCTCCTGCCTCCGACACCAGAACCTTGCAGTCTAAAGCGTAGTGCAGCAACCTGCATATGGCACCCTATTGAAAGCAACACCACCCGGGTGCACGATAATGGTCAAGGCTGTGAACACTATAGAGTGGGAGGACGAAACTCTTCATGCTCACCCTGTGCAAGTGTGCCATTGCAAGGTAACTTTCATGCTAGACCGCACAATAGGCAGTGTGTATTGGGCTACCAGATATGATCAGCAGTTCTTGAATTTGTCCCTCTCAAGTCCACATATCTCATTCCCGCTGGGGCTAGCATTCCACCAACTGGATAACTTTTTGCAAAGAAACCCTGAAGTCACTCAGTTCTTGGCTGCACAGGGGCAGCGCTTGGTACGCACCTATGTCTGTATGCAGTACGCCTCAGGCGAATTATTACGTTTGGCCAAAGCGGAGTCAGATCTAACCATACCTCATCGGTGGGATATTTTCAAGGGGTAGTTGCCTATAGCCGCTGCCCTCTTCAACCTAGCCCTTCATCCAGTTGTTATTCTGTGCATATTGACTGGCTTTATTGGAATATGTTATCTCTATTGGCACCTTTGCATTGTACATATATCATATGCATGCCACACTGGGTGGTTGTGACCTGTCCAACTCCAAGGGGTGGAATGTCATAGAATCATAGAATACTAGGACTGGAAGGGACCTCGAGAGGTCATCGAGTCCAGTCCTCTGCCCTCATGGCAGGACCAAATAGGCTACGTCTAGACTGGCATGATTTTCTGAAAATGCTTTTAACGGAAAAGTTTTCCGTTAAAAGCATTTTCGGAAAAGCGCGTCTAGATTGGCAGGATGCTTTTCTGCAAAGCACTTTTTGCGGAAAAGCGTCCGTGGCCAATCTAGACGCACTTTTCCGCAAAAAAGCCCCGATCGCCATTTTCGCGATCGGGGCTTTTTTGCGGAAAACAGTACTGTGCTGTCTACACTGGCCCTTTTGCGTAAAAGTCTTTTGGAAAAAGACTTTTGCCCGAACGGGAGCAGCATAGTATTTCTGGAAAAGCACTGACAATCTTACATGAGATCGTCAGTGCTTTTCCGGAAATTCAAGTGGCCAGTGTAGACAGCTGGCAAGTTTTTCCACAAAAGCAGATGATTTTGTGGAAAAACTTGCCAGTCTAGACACAGCCATACTGTCCAGACCATCCCTGCTAGACATTTATCTAGCCTCCTCTTAAATATCTCCAGAGATGGGGATTCCACAACCTCCCTGGGCAATTAAGAAGCAATATGCAGGGCCTGCAGCTCAGCAGGCTGGGATGGAAGTTTCCATCCTTGCTGTACACAGCTTAGTAGAGCCTTGTAGTCTGTAAATGCAAACAGCAGCTGGCCCTTGTCAGCTTTAACCCATGCACTTGAGCTGGGAAACTACTAAGTGGTAAACAAGTTTGACCGCGGTCTCAGCTCATGAGAGTGATAAGAATGGCAGAGCCAGTACATGCACACCCGGTAAACAACTGGGCTGAGTCTAGACTGGCATGATTTTGCGGAAATACTTTTACTGGAAAAGTTTTTCCGTTAAAAGTATTTCCTCAAAAGAGCGTCTAGATTGGCACAGCTGCTTTTGTGCAAAAAGTGCTTTTGCGCAAAAGCATCCGTGGTCAGTCTAGACACAATTTTGTGCAAGAAAGCCCTGATTGCCATTTTAGCCATCGGGGCTTTTTTGCGCAGAACAGTTCTTCCCTGTCTACACTGGCCCTCTTGAGCAAGTATTCTTGCGCAAGAGGGCTTTTTCCTGAGTGGGAGTGTGAAAGTATTTGCACAAGAAGCACTGATTTTGTACATTACAAAGTCAGTGTTCTTGCACAAATTCAAGCGGCCAGTGTAGACAGCTGGCAAGTTTTTGCGCAAAAGCGACTTTCCAGTCTAGACGTATCCCTGTAGTATAACTAGTGTAGGGGGTCTCTCCTGATGAGGACGAAGGCTGCTGCTCACCCCCACCACCACTGCTGCTGCTGTTTGTGGGGGGGCTGCCAGCCTTGGACCTGGACCTGCTCTTTGCCCCTTGACGGGGCTAGCCGCTTGCTCCCCTTTTCCACCTGGGACTGTGTTTGCAGCAGCGGGTGAGCGAGTGCCTACTCAGAGCTTGTTCTCTCCCCCCAGCCTCCCATTAGACCCTTACCTACTCCCCAGTGCACCCTGGTACCCTCCCCAAGAGCTCATGTCCCCTTTCTCCCTTTTTAGTTAATGTCCCCCCTCCTCTGCTCACTGCACCCCCCTTGATGTTGCCATAGTCCTCCCCTGTCCCAGTGCAGCCAGAAGAGCCGGCACCCCCACCCTGCACCTGTGACCTCACCTTGTGACCTCACCCCCTGCCCCATCCTGCTAGTGCCCTCCTCCTCTGCCTCCAGCCTTGCAGGGGGGAGTGGTTGCTGCCCCCTTCCCTTGGTTGCCCCTGCCCCGACTCAGTGCCCTTCTCCCCTGCCTTTGTTTCAGCGGGGAGGAGCAGTTAGCCTGGCCCCCACTTCCCCTCCACCACTTCCATTGATGCCCTCCTCCCCTGCCTGCTGCTTGGTGGGGAGGAGTGGTTGACCCTTGCCCCCCTCCCCTGCTCTCCGTACCGCCTCCAACCCCTCCCCTTGTGATGGAGGAGGTCCCTGTCCCCGCTGACCCCAAGGTCCCCTTGTTGCCACCAGCTCTGATGACCCCTGCAGCTGGTCTCCTGACCCCCAGTCCAGACCCCACCACTGCCATGGACGATGCCCCCCCCCGAACTCTGGAGGGGCCTCCACCTTGCCTGGTAAAAAGGGGCAGGGGAAGAAGACGGGCAAACCTCCCATGGCTGAGACTGCCCTGCCCACTCCACTCCCAACACCTGACATGACCCCTCCTTCCCCTGCTGTTCCCCCCACCAGCTTTGGGAGGCATTCGACCTGCAGGCCCCAGAGCATATGACCTGGTGGTCACCGCCCCCCACCGCCACCTCTAGTTCCATCCCTGGTGGCTGGGACCCCTTCCCCACCTTGACCAGGAAGCACAGCGTCCGTTGCCTCCTGATCCTCGCCTTGCCCTACGTGGAAACGTACGTGCGGGTGTTGGCAAGGGTGGTGGGGTCTTCAGTTGTGATGGTGGCCACCAAAATGGAAGATACTGATGGGGGCCACTGCTCCCAATGCACCCCCCAACAAGTGTCGGCAGGCAGCACCAGCTGAGGCCACTGTGGCAGCGGAGCGGGACGATGCCATCCCCATCACAGAGTCCATCCCCAAGGAGGCCTCGGGTGGAGCGCTACCATCTGTGCCCCCCCATCATCACTGAGGCAGTTGTAGCCTTTGTTTCTGGCAGGAAGGATTCTGGGGCCAAGGGGATGGACTTTAGCTCCATCTTTGAGGAGATCGAAGCCCTGGGTCTGACCCCGATAGCTCTGGGCGACGACTTGGCTGCACTGCCCCTGCCTCCTCCTCCTCCTCCTCTCTCCCCTTCGCCCCAGGCGGCCGCCCCTGCTCTCACCCTTGGCGTGCCCCCATACTGCCCTTCAGCCTGGATGCAAAAGGTGCTCCGTTTGAGGCCACCAAGCCCCTAGGGGTGACGGCCAGCGCCAGGTGGCCGGGTCCCAGGCCTGTGGACACTCCCTCTACCTCTGAGGCAGAGCAGTCGCCCTCCCTTCCCATTGGGGGACCCACCTGCTAATCCCATCTTGCCTGACGCTGTAGTTTCAGACACACAGACTATCCTACCACTCAAGCCTGGCATCGGTGTGGGCCCTCTCCCCACCGCTGTCCCCTTGGCCACTGACCCCATTTGGGAGGCGCCGTGACCTGGTGGCTTAGGCCCTGGGGACTGTATCCTTGCCCTATTCCCAAACCGTGGCCTTGCTCCTGGTCCTGATCCTGCCCCTGCGCCTGACCCTGTCCCCGATCTTGTCCCTACTCCCACTCCTGACTCAACTGCCCCTCCCATCCCCACCAGGACACCCTCTCCCCTTCCATCACCCCCATCCCACTATTACTGCCACCCCCATGGGGGCCGTCTCATTTCCACTAACTGTGAGCGGCCCTCGGGGGTGGTTTTCATGTTCCCCATTCCCAGTCCTATAGGGACTGCCTTATTCCCTCCGCCGCGCCTCCCTCACTGGGGATGGAGACAGACAGTCCCCCGCCTATGCCCCGAATGCGGGCCTGGACTAGGTCATCTTTTATCAGCAGGTGGCCACCTTCCTCAGCACCTTGGATCCTCGTGAATGCTTGGTCCTGGGCGGGGACTTCATTACCACCCTCGAGGACCAGGAGCGCTCAGGAGTCGAGAACTGCCAGGCGTCCTGTAGCCTGCCAAGCTATGTCTTTTCCTATCATCTCTTTTTTTTATATTTTAGTAGGCATGCTAGTAATGCAAGGCCTGCAGGGTTTAATTTATCCTGTATGAGTTGGCTTTAGCAGTAGTATAGTGGGATAAGAAAGGGTTAATGTATCTTCTAGAAAATTATTTGTTCCTAATATCTTTTTAGAAATTATTAAAGACCCTGTGGTGAAATTGGCAGTTGTGACAGTACACAGATGGACATGTATGACTCAGTTCCTCGTGCGCTTGTGATACCCAAATAAGTCCAGACTCTGCCAAACCTGGCTAACCGTCCTTTTGAATTAAGGAAGCACCTTGTTCCACCTAACTGCAAAGTTCCCACCTTTTCCATGTCCGGGACCAGATCCAAGGCAGTAGCAGGTGGTTTTATTCATGCATATTCAAAAAAAAAAAAAGTCCCAATATTACCCTCCAATCAAGTATGTGTACCCACAAAATCTTAGGGTGCAGAACTCAAGCTTTGGTTATCAAAGGCTGGGCAGCAATGATTCAAAAAGGGGGATAAAAGCTGCAGGAATAAGGAAGCTCGGGGCTCGAGCCATATGTATCTATTTCACTTTAACTAGTTCTTCCTGCAAGCTCTTTGCTTTACTCTACTTCAGGCATGTCAAATTCGAAGCCCACTGAGGGCCGCACAAATGAAAACTGATAGCTTTCAGGGACACCTACCAGATGGTTTGTCGAGAAGAAAAAAAAAGGTGCCAGGCACCTAGGGATACCAAAGACAATGTACGTAGTTATTTATTATTATAGATTATGTTTTAGGTATATATTACAATATTTTGATGTGTAAAATTGTTATTTGCTCATATTAAATAATTTAAAATTAATTTTACATACTTTGTAATTTACAATATACGTTTAAGGTACTTTTAAATTTTGTATATGATACATAACTTGTTTTGTTGAAATAAAAACAAGTATAGACCATGGTTAATCTGAGGGTATGTCTACACTACAGCGCTATTTTGAATTAACTTAATTCAAAATAGTGAATTCGAATTAAGCTAATTAGAAATAACGCATCTAGACACAAAAACTAAATCGAAATAGCGTTTTTCTAAATCGAAATAGAGCGTCCACATTGAGTGGACCCTGAATCGAAGTTAAGGCTGACCGGAACCAGTGCCGGCAAGGCATCAGGGTCGGATTTAGTGTGTGGGGCTGCTGTATCAGGCTATCTGTGCTTAAAGGGACCCTACCCCGGACAGACAGTTCTCAGGTTTCTCTGCTTGCTGGTCTACCTCACTGAGGGATAGCAAAGCATTTGTGTCTCAGAGTGCTCTGCTTGCCCTCACTCGGGACACCACGGCACTCTGCAACATGGATACTGTGGAGGCAGGAAAAGGGAATAAGGGAATTTGTGTGCAGCCATCTTGGTCTTGTTAACAAGAGAGCAAGAGTCAGGCTAAGTCTGTGGCCTGACAACGCGAGATCTGTAATTAGATGCTGCCTTCGCCTCTCGCTTCCATACGGAGATAAGGATAGAATGCTGACTCTGGCAGGGACCTTGAGATAAGGAGCATCTGGGTGGAACTAAATAACTGTTAGCCATTGGTGTTTGTAATGGGAAGGAGACTAATTGTTATTGTTGTTATATCTAATGGACAGTAGATAAACTGCTTCATAATTGCTTGTATTCGAAGATCTGCCTCTGGAGGCGGGAGGTGGGGGGCTCCCCCCCATCCAAACCAGTTTTTCCCTTGCTGCAGCTCGTAATAAAACTGCCTCTGGCTACTTGTTGCTTAACCACAACGCAGAGTGAAGGCTTGTTTTCTTCCACAATACAGAGCTGCCCCTGGGTACTCTGGTGCATCTTGTGGATGCGTTGCCATCAGCCTGGCTGCACTTTCTGCAGGCTGCCATCCGGGAGGTCCATTGGGGGGCTGTCAGTATCCAGGGGGCCCTGCGGGAGAGCTTCCGCCCCGAGGAGCACTAACAGTCTCTGTGGTCTGCCCCACTGGGGGCTTGTGCCTCATTCCTCCCTCACGTCCTTCCACTTACCCCTCCCTAACCCCCCTTCCTGATGTCAAATAAAATACATGTATTTTCAAAAATAGAAACTGTCTTTATTTAACACAACTGGCGGGGGATGAACCTCTAGGGAGACTGGGGAAAGGAGGCGGGAAAGGGCAGGAGAGAGGGTGGGAGAGGGGAGGGGGAAAACTGGGAGGAGAGAGCTGGAAGGGGGAAGCAAGTGGAAGAAGGGGGAGGGGAAGCTCAGGGCTCACGGTTGGGGGTCTCGCCGGTCCACATGTCTCCCAGCATAGCGGGTGCGGGGGCCTTGGTGTCCCCGGGGGGATGGGGAGGAGGGTGTGGAGGTTGAGGAGGGAGAGGCGGGAGGGGGAGAAAGAGTGGGAGGAGGAGCAGGAGCTGGGGGAGCAGGAGCTGGGGGAGCAGCAGGCGCGGGAGCGGCACGGGGCAGCACACTCTGCACCAGGACCTGCAGATGATGACAGCTGGCACGACCCTGGGCAAGCAGCTCCCGCTGGAACTCCCGTTCTTCCTGCGCCTGCTGCTCCATGATGCGGGTCTGGTCTCACAGGGCTGCCAGGTGCCGCTCGTGGTACCTCTGAAGTGTTGTGGTGGTCCTGCGGAGCCCTCAGGTGCGGGAGCATGTCCCAGGAGGGGTGGTGAGCCCTGCATGTACAGGTGGTGCGGCTGTGGAGAAAGAAGAGCAGTGGTCAGTTCTCCCTGGGGACACAGTGGGTGAAGCTCAGCCCCCCCTCTGTGAGGTGACGATGACCATGCCCTGCACCGTCAGAGCCGCTGTGCTTGCCCAGAGGCCATGTTTGGAATGTCCAGCTATCCCTGCTATCCCTGGGAGTGGGAGGTGCCCTGAGACTGCACCCATGCCCCTGTGCCGTGTATAGTGCGGCTGAGGTGGGGGGAGATGTCCCCTGCCCCTGTGTAGAGGGGGCATGTGAAGGGAGGGCGTCCTGCTGTGTCCCGCCCCGGGGGCAGGAGCATGTCAGGTCTCTTCACACATGCGTGTGGCTATCAGGCCACGGCCCCTGGGTGTCACGCAGCTGGAGCCACCTGCCCAAGGGTGGCATGGCATGTGCCCACACGTGCACAGGTGGCTGCGTGATCCGTGGGAGGCATGGCCTACATGTGCGGTTCCTGGTGTCCCTCCCCGCCTCCCCCTCGGGTAGGGGACAGTGCTGGCACTTAGCTGATATGGCCTCCCCAGATGACCCTGCTGACTCCGGTGCCAGGACAGCTGGTGGTGGCCCCTCTGCTGCGCCCGGGTCAGGGCCCTCAGCTCCCGGCTCGCTGCCCCCCAGGCTGGTGCAGACCGCCCTGCCCCCCAGGATTCGGTCGAGGGCGGGGAAGTAGGGGCAGGTGGTAGCCCCTGCTGCAGCGCTGCCCCTGGTGGCCCTGGTGTACGCCTGCCACAGCTCCTTAACTTTCAGGCGTACCTGCTCCTGGGTGCACCTGTGTCCCCTGCGGGCCATGGTGGCCGCTATGCGGCCATAGACAGCGGCATTCCTCTAACTGGTGCAGAGATCATGGACATTGGGGGCCTCCCCCCACACCTCAATGAGGTCCATGATCTCCGCACCAGTCCAGGCGGGCACGCGCCATCTACGGCCCCTGGCTGGCCCCTGGGTGCTGGGGGACTGGGCAGGGGATGGCTAGCTGCCACTGGCTGCCATTGTTCGGCCACTGGGTGAGGGGCTGCGGCTGCTGGCAGGCCTGGCTCTCGCACGTGTCCAGTGGCCAGAGTCTGCCCCTTTAAGGGCCCCGGGGCTGGGAGAGAGGAGAAGAGTTTTCCTGGTTGTGCCCAGAGTGGCCACCAGGGGAAACTGGGAAGGGCTGGAGGCCCCCTATTTCGAATTAAGTGTCCACACAGCACTTAATTCGAAATAGCTATTTCGAATTTGGCGTTATTCCTCGTGGAATGAGGCTTACCAAATTCGAAATAAGCGCTCCAATTTAAAATAAGCGCTTCGATTTAAAATTGAAATAGCGGTTTGCATGTGTAGACGCTATTGAAGTTAATTCAAAATAACCGCTGTCATTTCTAATTAACTTTGTAGTGTAGACATACCCAAATAGAACAGGCTTCTGTGAAAATTTCAGATACCTTGTACGTTTGAGATTTTGCATAAAGTTATAATTATTCATGCAATTGCAAAAAAATGACATATTTATTGATATAAAATTAATATACATTTTATACATTTATACATTTTGTGATTTTATTTGGGAATAAATAAATAAAGAACAAAATATTAACAAAATAACCCCTTCCACTCCCCCAGAGCCAGCCCCCCCTCCCAACCTAATACCTGGGTCCCGGAATCGACGTTGCTGCCTGAGGCACTGGGGTAGCGTGAGCACAGCGGCCAGCTGTGAGCGCCTGCTGGAACGCCCAGCACAGAGCACCCAGCAGTCCATGAGCAGTTGCTGTGGCACAGAGCGGCCCGGCCAGCTGTGAGCAGGCACTCAGCCACGTGCTCTGAGCTGCCAGCAGGCCGCACTTCATTCTTTTATAAAAATGTTCTGGCGAGCCGCAAAAAATTTCAATCGGGCCACATGCGGCCCTCCAAACACCAGTTTGACATGCCTGCTCTACTTATTCTTTCTAAGTCTCTGTTTCTAAGTTTCCTACTCCACACAGCACCAAGGTCCCACAGGAGGAGGGAGGCTGGGCCTTCCAAGCTCGGCCTTCGGGAGAAGGGGATGTCAGTGTAGTTTTTATATGAGGTAAGTCTCTCTGTATATTTAGATAAGTGCAATTTACATAACCAGATTTGTATTAATGTTACCCTCAGAGGTGAGTCAATCGATTTGTGTAATCATTGCTATGTGCTTTGTTCTGTTAGCCATCTTAATACGTGTCATAATAAAACTTCTTGTAATTTGGTACCCTCATTGTGAGCTTTCCTCATTGTGAGCATGGCTGTTGTTGTGGACCCCCAGACCTACCTCCAGAAGCATAATCATATGTGATCTGGGGTACGGAGGATGAAACCTAGAACCTTCTAGAAAGATTGACGACCCTTACCCACAGAAATTCTGTTATACCCCTCTCCCAGGCTACAGTCCTCAGGGAGATCATGGACCATCACTCCCTGGTGGGCATATGGTGCGACCACCACCCAGACTACGCCACCATCTTTACCTATGTCTGGTTGGAGGAAAATCATATGTCCGGGTGGAGGACAATCAATCGTGCCACTCCCGGTTGGACCACATATACCTATCCCGTTTCCACAAAGAACGGGCCCACTCCTCCAGCATCCGGCCAGCCCCATTCACAGACCACCACCTGCTGCCCGTGAAAGCCTCTCTCAGCCAGGAGGGGCTGGGTCCGGCCTACTGGCACTTTGACAACAGCCTGCTGCAGGATGTGGGCTTTGTGGCATCCTTCTGGGAGTTCTGCTGGCCTGGCAGGGGCAGCGGCCCACCTTTCCATCAACGCAGCGAAGGTGGGACGTGGGGAAGGTGCACGCCCGGCTCTTCTGCTGTGACTACTCCCGAAGCGCCAGCCAGCAGAGGGATGCGGTGATAGAGCAGCTAGAGCGGGAAATTTTGAAGCTTGAGAAGCACCTGACATCCGACCCCGAGGATCCTCCCCTCGGTGAAGCGTACCAGGAGAAGCGGGAGGAACTCCGGGCCCTCGAGGACCACTGGGCCCAGGGCACCTTTGTTCGATCCCGCATCCGTCTCCTCTGGGGGATGGATCATGACTCCCGCTTCTTCTACACCCTGGAGAAAAAGTAAATAAAGCCTGGGCATGGACGGGATGACTGTGGAGTTCTACTGCGTGTTCTGGGACATTCTCAGCCCAGACCTCGTCACCATCTGGGCCGAGTCCTTGGAGAGTGGGGTCCTCCCTCCGTTGTGCAGGCGAGCGGTGCTCGCCTTGCTGCCGAAGAAGGGGGACCTCCGCGACCTTCGGAACTGGTGTCCCATCTCGCTCCTCAGCACAGACTACAAAGTTGTAGCACTGCGGTCCATCTTGACCAAACCTACACCGTCCCAGGCCGCATCATCTTTGATAATATGTATCTGGTCTGGGATCTCTTGGAGCTTGAGTGTAGGGATGGTCTGTCGTTTGCCCTCCTGTCCCTGGACCAGGAGAAGGCATTCGACAGGGTGGACCACGGGTATTTCCTGGGCACCCTGCAGGCCTTCGGCTTCGGGCCCCATTTCGTGGGCTTTCTCCGGGTGCTGTACACCTCCGCGGAGTGTTTGATCAAGCTCAACTGGACCCTGACTGAGCTTCGGGCAGGGAGTACGTCATGGGTGTCCGCTGTCAGGCCAGCTGTACGCTCTGTCGATCGAGACCCTCCTCTGTCTCCTCCACCGGAGGTTGATGGGGTTGGTGCTCTGAGAGCCAGAGCTGTGGCTGGTCCTGTCGGCATACGCCGATGATGTGCTCCTCGTGGTCCAGGACCCAGGCTGCCTGGTGTGGGTGGAGGCCTGCCAAGCCATCTACTCTGCGGCCTCCTCCGCCTTGGTCAATTGGGTCAAGAGCTGTGGTTGGGAATGGGTGGCAGACAGGCTCCCTCCCACCCATGCTTCAGGCCATCAGGCGATGCAAGGGTCCGCTGCTCTATCTCGGCGTTTTTCTATTCACCACACATCTCTCCCCGCCGGAGAACTGGCAGGGTTTGGAGTCCAGGGTGGGTGAGCGGCGGCGGAGATGGACAGGACTGCTCCAGTGTCTCTCCCTGCTGGGGAGGGTGCTGGTGCTGAACCAACTAGTCCTGTCCATGCTCTGGCACCGGCTCAACACCCTGAGCCTAGCCCCGGAGGTCCTGGCCAGGTTCCAGAGGATAGTCCTGGAGTTCTTCTGACCAGGACTGCACTAGATCTCGGCAGGGGTCCTGTGTTTTCCCCCTTGAGGAGGGGGGCCAGGACCTGGTCTGCGTGCACAGCCAGGTCTGGATGTTCCACCTCCAGGCCCTGCAGAGACTCCTCTATAGTGCAGGTAGTCCGGCATGAAGCACGTTGGCGCATGCCTTCTCTGCCACCTCCAAGGGCAGAGATAAAACCGGCAGCTCTTTTTTTCTCCACCCAAGAGGTCTTCCGTGAGCCCTCTCAGAGATGCCGGAGTTCTACCAGGAACTCCTCCAAACCTGGAAGCTGTTTGCAGTGACTAGGTCCGTTGTGGCCACCGAGGGGATGGCCCCTGCTTCACAATCCAGCCTTGTGTGTGCAGGTGGCGGAGTCTCCCTCGGTGCACTGGAGGTTAGTCCTGGCAGAAACCACCAAGGTAGGAAACCTCCTGGATTACAGAAGGGGATACTGGGTGTATACTCAGGTGCTCGCTGAGCGCATGGGGCTCTCCACCCTCTGAACCCCCCTGAGCATGCTTCAGGAGGCAAAGACAGCCTTGTCGCAGCCTGATCTTGATTGCCTGCAGCAAGCCCTGCAAGATGGTACACCCCGCCCCCGCCCCACCCTCACTGCAAGTCCTACGGTCCTCTTTCTCGGGCTCCTGTTACACGCCCCCCCCCCCCGCCCGCCAGCTTCAGGATATGCAGCCAGTCTGTTTCCAAATTGCACCCAGAGACCATCTGTACATGCTCATGCTCCACACGTTGCATTTCCTCAATCTCATGTCCCACCCTGATACCAAATGGCAGAACTATCTAAGACCTGTTGAGGGTGAGGAATCCCGATGGGCCAGTGTTTACTCGACCTTAATCCCGTGGCCCATCGGGGGACATCAGCTGGTGGCTCCTCCATGGAGCCATGAGCATGGGCTTGTTCACCCCCGTCCCCGATGCCTGCCCCTTTTGCAACGTGAGGGAAAACCTGGTGCACGCATATCTAGAATGTGCCAAGTTGCAGCCCCTATTCCAGCTCCTCCTGAACCTCCTGCTGAGGTTCTGATTGCACTTTTCCCCTCACCTCTTTATTTGTGCACTCCCCATCTGAGGCCCCACAAAGTCATGAGACCTCCTCGTCAACCTCCTCCTGGCCGTGGCAAAAGTAGCTATATATAACTCCAGGAGGAGAATGCTGGACGAGGGGGGTGCTCTGCGACTGTGGGACCTAGTTCCTTTCCTCCCAGGTCACACGCATCCAGGCAGAGTTCCTCTGGGAGGCGTCCACTGGCTCCATGGACAGCTTTGAGGAGCAGTGGGCGCTGTCCGGGGTTCTCTGCTCAGTGTCCCCATCCGGTTTCCTTGTTTTAAACCTATGACCTGCATCCCGACCCTATTTTTCATTATTTTTCCCCTGTAATTAGTTGAACCCTGGGCCCAGTTGTGACTAAGCCACTCGTGGATTGGGAAATTTGCTTACAGGTGTCACACAAAAATTCGCCACCTGTGGGTGCTGTACACTCTTTTCAGATCCTACATTTTTCTTGTAATGTCTGGATACGTTGACTTCCAAAGCATTTGAGAGCTTGTACAATAGTTTGTAGCCATAACAATCTGTCCTGAGCTATGATTTCCAGGTCACCGGCAGATATGACACATGACTTCACATTGGTCTTTAAGATATCTTTATAATGCTTATACTGGCCACCAATAGAGCACTTTCCATGAGCAAGCTGGCTGTAGAAGACCATCTTTGATAGCCATGTATCATCCATCCTCATAACATGACCAATCCAGCAAAACTGTTTGTTCATAAGCATTGCTTCCATGCCCGTGACACCACACAGCTTAAGGACCTCCATTTTAGGAATTTTGTCCCACCAATTCACATGGGCAATCTTCCTGAGGCAGCGCATATGGAATTGATCAAGTTTCAAAACATGTTGGTGATATATGGTCCACGACTGAGTCATAGAGCAGGATATTCGGGACAACTGCCTGATAAACTGTTAAATTTCATATGAAGGTAACACCATGGTCACTCCATAAGTACTTGGTCAATCTTCCAAAGGCAGCACTAGCTTTGGCTAGTTGAACACATACATCATCATCAGCGTTTATGCTGGAGAACAATATACTTCCAAGATAGAAAAACTTATCAACAGCCTTAAGGATAGTATCGGCAGCAATGATCACTGGAATACTGGGCTCTTTCTGAACAGACTGGGACATAATCTCTGTATTCTTGAGGTTCATAGGGTATGTCTACACTAGCCCCCTAGTTCGAGCTAGGGTGGCTAATGTAGGCATTCGGACTTGCAAATGAAGCCCGGGATTTAAATATCCCAGGCTTCATTTGCATGTTCCCGGGCTGGCACCATTTTTAAATCCCCTTAGTTCGGACTGACTGCCCGCGGCTACACACGGCAGTCCGAAGTTAATCCGAACTAAGTCCTTAGTTCAGATTAACTGTTACTCCTCCTGCAATGACACCAGGATGAGAAGTGTTTCCATTTTTGCAGGTAAGTTGTTCTAGTAGATTGCCTCTTGCTATGAAGGAGGACATTTCTTACTTGCTCAGAGCAACTGTATTCCACGCCACGGAACCAGACAGGAGCCAGGCATGGAGATGAAGGGTGCAAGTATGAGGGTGAAGTGGTTTGCCAGTGTTCTGGGAGAGGGAGCAGATAGGGTGGCTCGATGGACATGTGCTGGAGGTATGGGAAACAGGTCTGTCTGGACCAGGATGGGGACACTAGGATGACTCAAGCTGCATCTGAGCGAATCTTGCGCAGGATTCTGGAGATCAATAGCATTGGAGGGAAGGCGTAGTGAATCGGTTCATCCCATGAAATTAGGAACATATCTCCCCTGGATCCCTTGCCCAGTCCTGCTCGGGAGCAGAAACGAGGGCATTTGGTGTTGCTCAAGGTTGCAAAGAGATCTGTTGCCAAATAGCCCCACCTGTGAAAAATGGAATCTGTCGCCTGTGGATGGAGTTCCCACTCTGGAGCTGAGGGGATGGAGCTTAGCTCCATTTTTGAGGAGATTGAGGCCCTGGGTCTGACCCCACTCACCCAGGGGGAGGACGACCTTCCGCCAGTGGGCTTCAGTCTGGGTGGCGAATCTGCTGCACCACCCCGTCCTCTCCCTAACCCTATGCCCCAGGTGGCTGACCCCGTCCTCATGCTCGGGGCATCCGGTGTTGCCCATCGGCCTGGCCAACTCGGGTGGTGGAGCTGAGGCCGCCAAGCCCTCAGGGGTGACGGCTGGCGCCGAGCGGCCGTGTCCCGGGATCGAGGGCACCCCCTCTCCTGAAAATGAGGTGGGACGGCCATCTTCCCTTCCTGTCGGGGGCCCAGCAGAGAACACCCCTCTGGCCGACGCCATGGTAGTAGCTTCTGCTTCTCCACCTGAGCCCGGCATTGGCCCGGGCCCCCTTCCTGCTCCTGCTTCTGCTTCCCCGGTCCCCATTCAGGAGGCACTGCAGCCCGGTGGTACGCACCCGGGGAACTGTCCCCCTGACCTGGCCCAAAGTTCCGGTCCCCCTCCCTGTCACGATTCTTCCCTCACCCCTGTTCATGCCCTAGGACCTGATCCCGTCCTCTATGAACCCATTTCCAACTGCGAGTCCTCCCCCATCCCTGATCCCTCTCCTACCATTACCGTTCCCCCTCTTTCTACCCCCGACCCACCATCTGGCCCTCAGCCCACCCCTCCTCCTGCCCCTACCATGATGCCCATCCCCCCATCCTCCCCCCACTCCCATCCCCACCGTGATACCCATTCCACCTCCACCGTCCCCCAAAACCACAGTTATTGCCACTCCCGTGGGGGCCGTCTCATTCCCACTAGCTGTCGGCATCCCTCAGGGGGTGGTATTCGTATCCCCGGTCCCCAATCCATTAGGGGCTGCCATGTTCCCTCTGCCATCCCCTCCCTTGCCGGGGTTGGAGACGGGCAGCGCGGCGCCGTCACTGTTGGCACCGCGCCGGGGATCGGATCCCTGCTTGTCCATCTCCGTGGCCTGTGAGCTCCATCTGGGGCCCCGGATTGAGGAGAACCCCGGTATCTCCTCAGTGCTGAGGGCTGAGCTGCGCTAGTTCCAAGGGCAAGGTGCAACTCACCTCTCAGTTTGGAGAGGCTGGGGCTGGCCTACTGGCATTTTAACAATAGCTTGCTGGAGGACATGGGCTTCGTGGCGTCCTTCCGGGAGTTCTGGCAGGCCTGGCAGGGGCAGCGGCCCACCTTTCCCTCAGCGCGGCGATGGTGGGACATCGGGAAGGTGCTCACCCGACTCTTCTGCTGCAACTACTCCCGGGGCACCAGCTGGCGGTGGGATGCGGCGATACCGCAGTTGGAGCGGGAGGTCTTGAACTTAAGAGGCGCCTGGCATCCACCACCGAGGATCCGCCCCTCCGCGAGGCGTACCGGGAGAAGTGGGAGGAACTCCGAGCCCTCGGGGACCATCGGGCCCGGGGTGCCTTTGTTCAGTCCTGCATCCGTCCTCTTCGTCTACACTCCCGCTTCTTCTACGCCCTGGAGAAAAAGGGGGGGGGCTAAAAAGTACGTCACCTGCCTTTTGGCAGAGGACGGCACCCCCCTCACGGATCCAGAGGAGATGCGTGGAAGGGCCAGGGCCTTCTACGACAGTTTTTTCTCCCCGGATCTGACCAAAGCCGACGTCTGCAGGGTACTCTGGACCGAGCTCCCGCCAGTCAGCGCGGGTGACCTGGACCGGCTAGAGCTGCCTTTCACTCACTGGGCCGAGTTCTCGGAAGCCCTCCGTCTCATGCCCACTGTACATGGGCGGTCTTGCGCTCACCCCCGGGCCTGTCTTTGAGGCCTGCGGGGCCAGTCCCTCGCCTTCGTCACCTCCTCGGTTTGACGGCAATTGGCGGCCACAACTCGGGACTCCATAGCCTCCCTGGTCCGGGAACGCGGGGTAGAGGGGCCCGGGCCCGCCCTCTCTCATGGGCCCCAGCCGAGGACCCTAAGGACAGGTTCACCGTACCCCGTCCGGCTGGTGGGGGAATGGCCCGCAACTCACCAGCCCCCTGGCCATCCCTAAAGGCCCTTCCCTGGGCTACTTTCTACCCCGCTGGTTCCAGCGGCGCCTCCACACTTCCCTCAGTACCGTCCTCTCCTTTTCTCTTTCCCCCCTGGCCTTTATCCTCCGCCCTCCCCCTGACCTGCTGACGTCACCTGCCGACCTCCCAGGCGGGCGGGGCGTCCTCTCGCTTCGAGTGCGCTCCGGCGCTCGGCCGACGCTCCGAGTTCACCCCGCCCTCCCCCCGTCAGCTGCGCTGCCGCCGCCGAGCAGCATGCACAGAAGGTCAGCGCTTCCCGGCTGGCACCGAGGAGCGCGAGCGTTACTGCGGGGTCAGTTCGGGGCGGATTGGCTTCAGCTGGGCGGAGGCGATCCACCCCGTCACACACCTCCCCCCTTAAGCCCCCAGTGACATCCAATCTGTCCTCCGTCTCTTCTTCCACAATCCTTGAAAAAAATCAGCATTCCCGTGGGCCTTCCCGGCCCGATGACTGACCTCGAACCGGTATGGCTGTAGCGCCAGGTACCACCTCATTATCCGCACGTTGGAGTCCATCATTGCATGGAGCCAACGGAGTGGTGCATGGTCAGGCACCACTTTGAATCATAGAATCATAGAACCATAGAACTGGAAGAGACCTCAGAAGGTCATCAAGTCCAGCCCCCGCTCTAGGCAGGACCAATTCCAACTAAATCAACCCGGCCAGGGCTTTGTCAAGCCGAGACTTAAACACCTCTAGGGATGGAGATTCCACTACTTCCCTAGGTAACCCATTCCAGTGCTTCACCACTCTCCTAGTGAAATAGTTTTTCCTAATATCCAACCTGGACCTCTCCCACCACAACTTGAGACCATTGCTCCTTGTTCTGCCATCTGTCACTACTGAGAACAACCTCTCTCCATCCTCTTTGGAACCTCCCTTCAGGAAGTTGAAGGCTGCTATCAAATCCCCCCTCACTCTTCGCTTCTGCAGACTAAACAGACCCAAGTCCCTCAGCCTCTCCTCATAAGTCATGTGCTCCAGCCCCCTAATCATTTTGGTTGCCCTCCGCTGGACCCTCTCCAATGCGTCCACATCCTTTTTGTAGTGGGGGGCCCAGAACTGGACACAATACTCCAGATGTGGCCTCACCAAAGCCGAATAAAGGGGAATAATGACATCTCTGGATCTGCTGGCAATGCTCCTCTTAATGCAACCTAATATGCCATTAGCCTTCTTGGCTACAAGGGCACACTGTTGACTCATATCCAGCTTCTCATCCACTGTAACCCGCAGGGCCTTTTCTGCAGAACTACTACTTAACTGGTTGGTCCCCAGCCTGTAACAATGCTTGGGATTCTTCCGTCCCAAGTGCAGGACTCCACACTTGTCCTTGTTGAACCTCATCAGATTTCTTGTGGCCCAATCCTCCAATTTGTCTAAATCACTCTGGACCCTATCTCTGCCCTCAAGCGTATCTACCTCTCCCCCTAGCTTAGTGTCATCCGCAAACTTGCTGAGGGTGCAATCTATCCCCTCATCCAGGTCATTAATAAAGATATTGAACAAAACTGGTCCTAGAACCGAACCTTGGGGCACTCCGCTACAAACCGACTGCCATCCTGACATCGAGCCGTTGATCACTACCCGCTGGGCCCGGCCTTCCAGCCAGCTTTCTATCCATCTTACCGTCCATTTATCCAATCCACATTCCCTTAAGTTGCTGGCAAGAATATTGTGGGAGACCGTTTCAAAAGCCTTGCTAAAGTCAAGGTATATCACATCCACTGACTTTCCCATGTCCACCGAGCCAGTTACCTCATCATAGAAGCTAATCAGATTGGTCAGGCACGACTGGCCCTATTCCTGATCACTTTCCTCTCTTCCAAGTGCCTCAAAATAGATTCCTTAAGGATCCCTTCCATGATTTTTCCAGGAACCGAGGTAAGACGGACCGGCCTATAGTACCCTGGATCGTCCTTCTTCCCTTTTTTGAAGATGGGCACTACATTTGCCTTTTTCCAATCATCCGGGATCTCTCCCAATCTCCACAACTTTTCAAAGATAATGGCCAAAGGCTCCTCAATGACATTTGCCAAGTCCCTAAGGGTATGTCTACAGTACAGCACTAATTCGAACTAACTTAGTTTGAATTAGTTAATTCGAACTAAGCTAATTCGAATTAGCGCATCTAGACTTAAAAACTAGTTCGAATTAGCATTTTGCTAATTCGAACTAGCATGTCCACACTGAGTGGACCCTGAACTGAGGTTAAGGATGGCCGGAAGCAGTGCCGGCAGGACATCAGATTAGGACTTAGAGCGTGGAGCTGCTGTCTCAGGCTAGCCGAGGGCTGTGCTTAAAGGGACCCGACCCCCACCCCGGACAGACAGTTCTCAGGGGTTCCTCGCTTGCAAAGCAGTCCTGGCTTGGAGTGCCCTGAGTGCCCACTCAGCACATCACAGCACTCGGCCATCAGCCCGGCTGCACTTGCCGCAGGCTTCCATCCAGGGGGGGGGTCAATCAAGGGGATTCAGGATAGCTTCCACCCCGAGGAGCCCGCAGAGCCAGCCCAGTCCTCCCCATCGGGTGCTCGTACCCCATTCCTCCCTCACCTCCTTCCACTTACCCCTCCCTAGCCCCCCTTCCTCATGTACAAAATAAAGGACACGTGTGTTCAAAAATAGAAACTCTCTTTATTGAGAAAAACTCGGGGAGACTGGGAAAAGAAGGTAGGAGAGGGGAAGAGACAGGGTGGGAGAGGGGAGGGCAACTAAAATGATCAGGGGTTTGGAACAGGTCCCATATGAAGAGAGGCTAAAGAGACTGGGACTTCTCAGCTTAGAAAAGAGGAGACTGAGGGGAGATAGGATAGAGGTCTATAAAAGCATGAGTGGTGTGGAGAGGGTGCATAAAGAAAAGTTCTTCATTAGTTCCCATAATAGAAGGACTAAAGGACACCAAATGAAATGAATGGGTAGCAGGCTTCAAACTAATAACAGAAAGTTCTACTTCACAAAGCAAATAGTCAACCTGTGGAACTCCTTGCTGCAGGAGGCTGTGAAGGCTACAACTAGAACAGAGTTTAAAGGGAAGTGAGATCAAGTCATGGAGGTTGGGTCCATGGAGTGGTCTTAGCCAGGGGGTAGGAGTGGTGTCCCTGCCCAAAGTTTGTGGAAGGCTGGAGAGGGATGGCACGAGACAAATGGCTTGGTCACTGTCTTCGGTCCATCCCCTCCAGGGTCCCTAGGGTTGGCCGCTGTCGGCAGACAGGCTACTGGGCTAGATGGACCTTTGGTCTGACCCAGGACGGCCATTGTAAGCTCAGGGCTCAGGGTCGGGGGTCTCAGTGGACCCCCTTGATTTTCATGCACACCTGCTCCTGGGTGGCCAGGCTGGCAGCTCTCCTGCCCTAGCCGGCCACTTTCCTGTGCCTAGTGCGGAGATCGTGGACAAGGTCCACGATGTCCGCACTAGCCCAGGAAGGTGCCCGCCTCTTGCGGACCTGGGCAGGCTCCCGGGAGCCGCCAGCCTGGTCCCGGGAAGAGGCGGAGGACTGGGTGGCAGCGGGTGGCCGGCTCGAGCCGTGCCAGGTGCAGGATCTGCTGGCTGGGTGCTGGCAGGCTTGCACCTGGCACGGGCACCGTAGCCAGCCCGTGCCCCTTTAAGGGGACCGGGCCGGGAGGGGGGCAGAAGAGTTTCCCTGGTGGTGCCCAGAGTGGCCACCAGGGAAAGCTGGGGAGGGCTAGCCTCCCACTAGTTCGAATTAAGTGGCTACACAGCCCTTAATTCGAACTATTTAATTCGAACTAGGCGTTAGTCCTCGTGGAATGAGATTTACCTAGTTCGAATTAAGCGCACCGCTAGTTCGAATTAAGTTCGAACTAGCGGTTTGCATGTGTAGCGCCTATCAAAGTTAATTCGAACTAACGGCTGTTAGTTCGAATTAACTTTGTAGTGTAGACATACCCTTAGTACCCTTGGATGCATTAAGTCTGGACCCATGGATTTGTGTATGTCTAGCTTTTCTAAATAGTTCCTAACCTGTTCTTTACCCACCAAGGGCTGTCAATCTTCATCCCTTCTTGCGTCACTTAGCTCATTAGTCCGAGAGCCCACCTTGTCCGTGAATACAGAGACAAAGAAAGCATTGAGTACTTCAGCCTTCCCCACATCATCTGTCACTAGGGTACCACCTTCATCCATTAGGGGTCGCACACCCTCTCTGATCACCTTCTTCTTGTTAACATGCCTGTAGAAACCTTTCTTGTTATCCTTCACATCCTTTGCCAGTCGCAATTCCATTTGCGCTTTCGCCTTCCTGATAACCCCCCGGCATTCTCGAGCTGTACATTTAAACTCCTCCCTGGTCATTTGTCCAAGTTTCCACTTTTCGTAAGCTTCCTTTTTGTGCTTAAGTTCACCAAGGATTTCCCCTGTAAGCCAATCCGGTCTCCTACCATGTTTGCCTCTCTTGCTACGCGTCGGGATCTTTCTGTGCCTTCAGTAAGGCTTCTTTAAAATACTGCCAGCTGTCCTGGATTCCTTTCCCCTTCATGTTAACATCCCAGGGGATTCTGCCCATCAGATCTCTGAGGGAGTCAAAATCTGCTTTTCTGAAGTCCAAGGTGTGTATTTTACTACTCTCTTTTCTTCCTTTGGTCAGGATCCTGAAATCTACCATCTCATGATCACTGCTTCCAGGTTGTCACCCACCTCCACTTCCCCTATTAGTTCCTCCCTCTTTGTGAGCAGAAGGTCAAGCTGCACACGGCCCCTGGTCGGATCCTTCAGCACTTGTGTCAAGAAGTTATCCCCAACATTCTCCAAAAACTTCCTGGATTGCCTGTGTACTGCCGTATTGGTCTCCCAACAGATGTCACGGTGATTAAAGTCCCCCACGAGTACCAGGGCCTGCAATCTGGAAGCTTCTCTCAGTTGTTCGAAGAAAGCGTCATCTACCTCATCCACCTGATTCGGTGGCCTGTAGTAGACACCAACCACAACGTCACTGCTGTTGTTTGCTCCTTTAAACTTAACCCATAGACTCTCAACAGGTTTTTCTCCCTCTATATACTGGAGTTCAGAGCAATCATAGTGCTCTCTTACGTATATTGCAACTCCTCCTCCTTTTCTCCCCTGCCTGTTCTTCCTGAACAGTCTATACCCTTCCATGACAGCGCTCCAGTCATGTGAGTCATCCCACGAAGTCTCTGTTATCCCCATTAAATCATATTTCTTGGACTGGGCCAGGGCCTCCAGTTCTTCCTGTTTGTTGCCCAGGCTTCTCGCATTAGTGTACAAACACCTCAGATAACCAGTTGATCGCCCTGTCTTCTCCATTCGAATAAGGGTTCCTCCTTTCTTGCTCGTTCCTCTTTGCATTTCTTCCCGATATCCAACTTTCCCACTCCCCTCAGGGTTTTGGTCAGCGTCCCCCAATGAACCTAGTTTAAAGCCCTCCTCACTAGGTTTGCAAGCCTGCCCGCGAAGATGCTCCTTCCTCTCTTGGTTAGGTGGATCCCATCTCTTCCTAACAATCCTTGTGCCCGGAACAGAGTTCCATGGGTGAAGAAACAAAAGCCCTCTCTGCGACACTACCCGTGCAACCACCCATTTACTTCGATCCCTGCCTGGACCATTCGACGATCCCTGCCTGGACCATGCTACACATCAATCTCAGCCTGGACCATTCTACACGAGAGATCCATTTCCTGGACACCACAGTACAAATCACCAATGGAAAATTAGACACCACTCTCTACACAAAACCCACTGACTCATACAGTTACTTACATGCCTCCAGCTCCCATCCAGAACACACCATACGATCCATCATCTATAGCCAAGCCCTTCGATACAACTGCATCTGCTCTAATCCCACTGACAGAGACCAGAAACTTCAGGATCTCTACCAAGCATTTATAAACCTCAATTACACTAGGGGGCTAGTGTAGACATACCCAGCCTGAGTTGTAATGGTTGAATCTGAACTTCACCTAAAGGTTGGAGCTTTTCACATCCAGGGTTTTGGTTTTGAGCTGTGGTGTCAAGAGTCTGTTACCAAATTAAGCTAAATTGATTTAAGTCAGGTATAAACTGATGTGTGTGCACATGAGGGGTTTGTACTAATTTAATTAAATCAGTTGAAAATCATGCCATTATTAAACTGGAGTAACTCTACATTAGGGCTTACCTGCAGGAGAAACTCAATGAGCCAGGTTTACACTGATCCATATCCCTATGGTGGAGAGTTTAACCAAAATGATTTTTAAACAGGTTTGACCTAAACTTGTGCAACTTTGTGTAAAGATGAGGAATGTTAGATAGCGTGTAATTGACTAGTAGTGTAACTGCATCACATGTTAGCGGTTACATGACTATTTGATAGTCCCCAGAGGCAGGGTGGCAGTGCACTCCCAGCCCCACTCCTGGGGAGCCCCCTGCCATGCTGCACTACTGCCTCTCTGTCAGAGGCAACAGTGTGGGGTGGCATGTGGGAGTCGGTCCACAAGGGGTGGCAATTTAAAAACCAGCTCCCCACGCAGACTGGCTCCTGCCTGCCATGCCTCCGATACAAAGACTGCAACGTGGGGTGACAGCAGCCCCTGTCTGCGGGAAGCTCTGTAGGAGGCGGGGGAGGCGGGTCCATGGAGCTGGCTCCCCACACATATCGGCTCCCACCTGCCCCCCTCACCCTCCATGGTTCTGCCTCTCTATCAGAGGCAGCAGAGCGGGGGGAGGGGGGGCAGGCAGATCCAGTACTCGCAGGGAGCCAGCCCGACGGGAGGCACATGGTTTTGGGTAGAATGCTGGCAGAACAACAGGTTTGTTGATATGGAACGATGTGCGGGATGTGGACATAAAGTAACTCTGTCCTTAGCAAAGACTGTGTAAGGCGGGTCCACCGTGAGGGCCCCAATCTCATTGACCCTGCTGGCAGAGGTAACAGTGACTAAAAACTGTACCTTCATGGAGAGGAAGGAAAGGGAACACGTCGCCATGGGCTCAAAAGGAGGTTGAGTGAGTGAATTCCTTGAGGAACCTCCTGGTGATAGGGTGTGTGAAGTCAGAGAATCCCTCAACTTGGTGATGGAAGGCAGTAATTGCAACAAGGTGAACCCTGGGGGTTGAGATGGATAGACCTCTGGTTTTTAACTCAAGGATGTAATCAAGGAGGGTGTGAATCAGAGAGGAGCAGGGATCAATTGGTCTCTGAGCGCACCAGGCAGAGAAGTGTTTCCATTTATGGAGGTAGGTAATTCAAGTGGTATCCCGCCTGCTATAGAGAAGGACGTCTGTCACCTGCTCAGAGCAAAGTTCCTTGGAATCCCGGAACCAGACTGGAGCCACGCATTTAGGGGCAGGGATCGAGGTTGAGGATGTAGAACTGTGCCTCAGTTTTGTGAGATAAGGTTGTGGCAATCTGGAAGAGGGTACGAAGGCAGTAGGGACATCCAGTGGAGGTATGGATACCAGATCTGCCTGGACCAGGAGAGGGCTATTAGGATAACTTGAGCGCCATCTGATAGAATCTTGTGCAGAACCCTTGGGATAAGAGGAAGTAGAGGGAAGGCATAGTGGAGAGGTGCGTTCCGAGTTATGAAGCATGAATTGCCCAGGAACCTTGGACCCAGCCCCGCTCAGGAACAGTACTGCGGGCACTTCACATTGAGATGGGATGCGAAGAGGTCTATCAGTGGGTATCTCCATTGTCAGAAGATGGAAGCAAGGACCTGAGGGTGGAGTTCCCACTCGTGATCCATGGAAAAATGCCAGATGAGGGTGTCCGCTGTGACACGGTCAGTCCCACTCGTGGGCCCCAGACCCCTGTTCAGTCCACAAACTCACAGTCTAATTGCTGTGGCATGGGTCCCGCTTGCCCTTGCCGGGGTTTGGGCTTCTGTCCCTTGGCTAAAAGGGCATTGGGGCAGATGCCCCTGGTCAGCCTGGGCTGGGTAACCTGTCCTCCCCAGCTACTGGTTGGACACTCAGGCTACTTGGGGAAGGGAGTCCAAACACTCCCTGCCGGAGCCCCTCACCTTTCCCGTTGTCTCTGGCAATGCTGCTGTTTCTCTATATCAGCTTCTCTGATTCTTTCCTTAACAGCTCTAGCTCCTCTACACCTCACTCCAAACTCCTCTTCCACTCTCTTCTCCATCCCCCAGCAGGGAAGGCTCTTTTAAAAGGCCCAGAAGTAACCCTCTCCTGATTAGCTAGAGCCATTTCTGTTTTCTAGAACTGCCTCTCTCCCCTTCTAATCTAGCCCTCCAGCCTGACCCTGTCACACTGCTGTACTGTTGTTCAAGCCGGGTAAGTAAGACGCTGCAAGCATGACATGGTGACAGCTGCACCAATTCCATAGTCGAATTGCTTCGCCACATAAGGAACAGGATCAAGCTTCTCCCTGCCTGTTTATATAGAACATGGTGGTCATGTTGTCTGCAAGGATATGGACTGTTTGGTTGCGGATACTGGGAGCAAAATGAATGCAGATGTTCTACACCGCCCTGAGTTCTAGGAGGTTGATGTTCAGTGTGGACTCCTGTGGTGACTTGTTGGGATTAATAATAATAAAAATTAATAGGTGTATGAGATGGCTATATATTAGTGGTTAAGGACTTCAGCCACAGCAGGCATTGCCCTTAAGCATATTTTTTCCCTTTGTTTCTGCAATCTGGAAAGATAGATTAGGGTCCGGCTGAAGCAGATATTATCCTTTCTGATATATAAATATGCTCTTTCCCTTCGTTTTTGCAGCCTAGAAAAATATATAAGCATGCAGCTGCTCTTCCTTGTTGTGTCTTTTACTTACACTCATTGGCTCTGTATAAAATATTTCGGGGTTACTTTCCTTGTAATCTCTGTAACCTGCTGATTTGGAAAGTTTGTAGTGTAGAAAAGTGTTGATTTAATTCAAAATTCTGTAAATAGTAATTAGGGGTGGGGTATAATATATTCATCACCTGCTTATTAATATTCATTGTGTAGGAGTTAACATTACTAAATAAGATTTTAGGGAAAGTAGTGATAGCCATGTGAATTAACATACAGGCAGTCCCCGGGTTACGTACAAGATAGGGACTGTAGGTTTGTTCTTAAGTTGAATTTGTATGTAAGTCGGAACTGGTACATATTGTAGGGGAAACTCTAGCCAAACATTTCTCCAGAGCTCAGTTTTATTCTCCCACACCTCACTTCCCTCAGTCCTTTATTCTCAAGCTGAAGTGTCTGCTGAGAAAAGCCGCTCCGCGTCTCCCTGGTCTGCTGGGGGGAAGCAGCTAGTGCGGGGTTGCCTCACCCCGTTTGTAAGTAGGGATCCGATGTAAGTCGGATCCATGTAACCCAGGGACTGCCTGTACTAAAATAGATAAAAGGGTGTAAATGGTGCCAAACTGTTGCCACTCGGAACAATGTGTTGGGGGTCTGAGGTTAACATGTGTGGGCAATAAAGCAGTTCGTTTACCCCATCCACTCCTGGGTCATCTGTTTCTTCTCTAACACATCTCATCAGTTTTCGCTGCAAAGAGCTTGTCCTTGTCAAAAGGCAGATCTTCTACTTTGCCCTGAAGCTCCTTTGGGACGCCAGAAGCCTGAAGCTGTGACCCTACGGATCACGATAGTGGTTGCTGTGGTGCAAGTGGCAGTATTGGCAACGTCTAGAGAGGATTGTAGTGGCCCTCTTGTATAATCACCTTCAGTATTGGGAGCTTGTGGTCCAGGAGATGCTCCATAAGCTCCGCCAGCTTTGAGTAATTGTCAAAGTCACAATTCACCAGCAATGCAGAGTAATTCGCAATCCTAAGATAAAGTGTGGCAGAGGAGTACATCTTGCGGCCAAACATGTCCAACTTCTTGTGGCCCTTGTCCTGGGCTGCAGACTTGAACTGTGGAAACTTCGCCCATTGATGAACCACCTCCACAATGAGGAAATTTGGTTGAGGGTGGAAGAACAAGAAGTCCATGTTCTTGGCTGGGACAAAATGCTTTCTGTCAGCTCTCTTATTGTTTGGGGGGGTGGAAGCCAAGGTCTTCCAGATCTCCTCAGAGGCCTCCATTATGGGCTCATCGATAGGTAGTGCGATCTTCGCATGCAGTGTTAGCTGAAAGATTTTCAGGAGTCTGTGTTGCTTCTTCTGTACTTCCTGGAGAGGAACCTCCTGCCTACTGGCCACCCTTTTAAAAAGTTCCTGAAATTGTTTTAAGTCATCTGCTGGGGATGGATCAGTGGGAATTACTGCCTCATCCAGTGAAGAAGAGGCATTATCAAATGGGGAGGCGTCTGGATGCTGTGGGTCAGGGTCCTCCTCCTGCATTTGGACCTCTTCTTCCTCCAAGTCTTCGGTGGGGGAAGGGAAGATTGTGAGATGGTGAAGTTGGAGGGGGTCTCTTCACCAGAGTGGATGGAACAGTAGACCACTGTCGGTATGACAACTATGGATCCCATGGTGACCATTGCACAGGATAGTGTGGTGGAGGGTAAGGACATTGAGCATACCACAGTGGCTGATGGGCATGTCGAGATCTGTCCCTGTATGAGGTGGAATGTGACAAGGTAGGAGAGGAGTGCTGTGCTGAGAAGACACTCCTACGGTTGTAGTCATCAAAGTCACTGTGCATCAACAGCACCGGAAACCTGGGAAATTCAGGGGAACAACACGAGGAACACAGTGCCAGTGACAGCTCTCTGGCTGCGGTACCGTGGTGGTGAGACTGCTTCGCCCCAGTTGGTGCCAAAGCACCGCAATCAGCTGTCTTAGGTGCCGGATGTTCCGCAGCTGCAGCCCTGTCTGTCAGTGCCGTGTGAAGAAGTGCTGGCAGTGGTGGCATAGGTGCTGGAGATGACAGTTCCAGGGCCAGTGATTTGGTTGGCGCCGACACCCTGGCCAGCGCCAAGGTCTTCACTGGTTCTTGTGATTTCGCCAGTGCCAACTATTTTGCTGGTTCCTGCGGCTTTGCCGGTGTAGACGCTGCCCGAGAAGGTGCCGTTGGATGAGATTGGTGAGACTACGGGTACGTCTAGACTACAGGCTTTTGTCAACAGAGGCTTTGTTGACAGATACTGCTGACAAAGAGCATCTAGACTACATCCAGTTCTGTCAACAAAGCAAGCCACTTGTCAACATGAGAGTGTAGACGCAACGGACAGTGTAGACGCAATAACGCCTTCTGTCGACAGAACTCTGTCGACAAAAGGTGTTATTCCTCGTAGAATGAGGTTTACTGCCGTCGACAAAACTGACGCGACGTTATGGCGACAGAATTCGGCAGTAGTGTAGACGCAGCTATAGTTTTGTCAACAAAAGTCCACTTTTGTCGACAAAACCCTGTAGTCTAGACACACCCTTAGAGTCGGTGTTTGTAGAGGCACGCGACGCTGTGGTACGGGAGGTGCCAGGCCTGGAGAATGCTACATGGTACCCCAAAACTGGCACTTATCTGTTGGTTTTCCTCTTTTTCCATTCTTGTTTCCTCTTTCTCCTTCCTCTTCTTTTTTTGGGGGGGGACGGACACTAACTACACAAGGGGATTAAACTTGGAGAAAAAAGGGGGAAGAGCAAGGGAGTCTGAGGGAAGGAGACCCCACGGCCCCTTTCCTTTTTTTAAAAAAACAAGCAATAACTGGAAAGTGAAAGTAAAAATAACCGACTAATAAGCTTAACTACCTACCAACTATTTCTAACCTGACTAGAAAACAAATGCTGAGGCGAGAACAGAGTGCCATATGTGACCTAGGGCGGTAGCAAAGGAACTGGGGAGGGTCGGGCCGCACATGTGAGGCTCTAAGGCGCAAATGCCATGAGGAGCCTACTGCGCATGCACGGCCCAACCAATCACTGCTATTGAAAACTCCGATCTGCAGCGCTGGGCTGACTCAACACCAAATGAAGCACCCATGGGAACATCACTCGAAGGAGAATTTATTGTGCTGCTTCTGCCACAACCCCTGCAAAAATTTTGTTGTGATGATATAGTTCACCTGTTGAACTGCTTTTAGCTTCCATAGGGGGTATCAGTACATTTTGCCATGCACAGGTATTTGTGGAACTTGCACAGGGGGGAAATGAAGGAGTATTGAGAAGCAGATATACAGGGAAGGGAAACTCATCACAGGGAAAGAGGAATGAAATATTTTCATTCAAATGCTGACAAAAGAGATAGCATTATCACAGGTCCACCAGGTTGTATGGTACTGAAATAGGAAGATACCAAGTTCACCAATGTGCATTTGTTAACTCCTGTTCCAGTCATGAACTTCCCAGAGGTCATGTTGCAAGTAAGAATTCAAGTGCAATAACTGGGGAGGTATAGGAAACCTGAGACTGTTTATGTACATGATACTGGGCTCGAGCCAGTGATGCAGTATTTCTTTTATACATTTATTGATCAGGAAGGTGAGAACAATTATTATTCATTGCTACAGTTTCTCATGAGCTCTCTTTGACCATATTACATATATTCTAAGGTCAGAAAGGACTGGTCTGCTATCCAGTCTAACACAAGCCAAGCAGTGGTGGATTTATAGTTAGTGGGGCCCTGTGCTCAGCTTCATTTTGGGGGCCCCCCTGGGGACCCAGCCAAGAAAAAAAAAATTCACTCTTCCCACCTGTGACAGACATGTCTGGGCACAGCTGAGGGCGTCCACTCAGGGTGAATTGCTCGAATCCGGGGCTCCTTACAGCCCCCCCGACTGGTGACCTCTCCACACAGGCCACAAACCAGTCCCACAGAGCGCTTCAGCTGCCTGCCTGAAGCCTCACGAGCAAAACCCCTCCGACACCCCAGCAATAACCGTGCCCCAGATGGCCCCAGACCTCATACACAGGTGGGGGGTCCTAGCGCCCAATCCCACCTACCCCGAACAAGTTCTGTCCGGTTCCAGGAAACCAGCCACAGATCTCTGGCCAATTTATCCTTTGGACCTTACCCACAAATCACGTTGGGCCAATCCTTTAGCATCTAACAACTAAAGGTTTATTAACACAAGAAAGAAAAGCATGAGAGTAAGGTTATTAAAGTACAGTACGTTACATGCACCAAATCTCCCAGTCCTCGATGCAGGCTCTAGCAGAGATGTTGCAGCTGCTGGTTTAAAAGTTCTTATTGCACATCCTAAGATCAGGATGGGTCCACAGGTCTTTCGGGCCCTTCAATCCCTGCAGTGCTGCCTCTGGGATGAAGTGCTGAGCTGAGAACAAAATGGCATCAACCACATGGCCTCTTTATACCCCCTTCCTGGCCTCTCCTGGTCTCAGCCGGTCACCTGGTCCTCAGCCTCTCTCTGCTGGCAGCTCTTAGGTCTCCGCCCTCATGCTTTAGGTGTGTCCTTGGCCCATCAAGTGCCATTGTTCCACAAGGCTTCGCTAATCAGCCTGTCCATAGCAATGCTTAACCACATTCGGAGAAATATTCAGCTTCCACACAGATTACAGATTCCTATCTACACACACAGACATTATACACTCACATAAATAGCGTACACAGGATCAGCAAACAACAAGCTCCCATTCAATACCCCACATGGCCCCCTTCTATATCATTGTTGGGGCTAGCACCCCCACCTATGGGTGCAGCCATGATCCGGCTGCTTCCCTCAAATTCCAGTAACGTGACACCACCCCTCACATTTTTCATTCTTTTTTTCTTCATCCTCCTGTGTTATAAGCAATAAGAAGTAAATGAAAATCAAGTGAGGTACCTTGATTGTTTTTGTAGTCTAACTTTTTTCCCACAGATCACTTGAAAACTGCTGAGGGTCTCTGTGGACCACTTAATGATCTTTACAATAGTTAGCTACTAGCTCATGGTACAAACAATATTTGGAAAGTGCTTTGGATAAGAGTACTTTATTAAAAAGAAAAGTAACAATCTTTCCTCAGTCCACCTGAATGGAGTTCTCAAAGCACAATTTGAGAACTTGTGTTCTAGGTGAAAGCTTGTATTTACATTAAGCTAACATGAAATGTGTAAAACTAAAATTTACAGATGATGTATGAATGAAAAAACTTATGTTGAAAAAAATATTTATTCAGATAGCTTTCTTTCTACACTTTTTCATTACAAAATTGTCAGTTGAGTAATATTTTGTAAAGAGGCCCTTCTAATTTTTCAATATTGCTGAACTTGTCAAATGTTCCTGACTCATCGTATTTTGCAAATTATTTTAACTTGTTTCAATACAGAAAAAGAACGTTCACCAGAAGCATTTGTCAGGCATTGTTAAAAATATTTTCAGACTGGTTTCTACATTTGGAAAGGTTGCCTGCAAACCATCATGTACAAGTCTGTACAAATCAACTGGTGATCTGGAAGACCTCATCATTTTCGATAAAATGAATGAAATGTTTCACTTCATCTTCAAAAAGATTTGTGTCTATGTCCTCTCGGTAGACTTCACTTGATTTCTCACTGTAGTGGCTTTTAGCATCTTCCTCCCTACTTCTGTCCAAAAAAAAAAAAAAAATCAAAATAAATCAACAGTTTTCTTAAGAGATTCATCTCTACTCTGCAATTGCACTATTATTGTGTCACAATTAACATTGATGGTCTCAACGATGGATCTTCTCTTTCCCTTTTAAATTGATTTCATTGTTTCTAGTTTAATTGAAAAATAGCTTCCTGGGTTTTTTACACTTCTCATCAGATATATCAGAGGCACCTATATTTGCTGTTGATGTTAGTGCCTCTGCTTCCACAGCCCTATAGTCATTTTGAACTTCCATGACAAAACTTATAACTGAGGCTAACAATTGTGCAGCATTCAATAAATTTGTATCAACTCTTTGCAGTGATTTGCTGACGGCATTAATTCTTTGAAGTAAACGGTTCCACAAAATAGTAAAAACAGCAATAGCATACTTTTCAAACTTTTCTGCTAAGGATTTTGCTTCCGTTTTCACACGTGTTTTTTCAGAATATGATGTGGCTATGTCTAAAAAAATTCTCTCTATAACATTAGAGCTCATTTTCTAAACCAAAAGAGCATCTGCACGAGCAGACCACCTGGTGTCACAAATTCTTTTGACTCAAATGTTTTCCATTTGTGTGCTCCAAGTGTGATTGTAGTGTGCTCCACCAATGTGTGGAAACCTAAAAAAAGCATACATGTTTTGAACAAAGTCAAAAAAATGTGCAGCTCCCTCACAAGATGCAGCATTGCAGATGAAATGTAAGGAATGGCTGGAACATGGTATGAATAAAGCAGAGGGATTTACATTGTTCAGTCTTGCCTGTAGATGTGAATATTCTACTGCCGTATTAAAGCTCTGCCTATGACACTCTTTTATATCCAAACCTAAATTTGCAATGATTTCCAAAACAATTGTCTCTAGACATTCAGAAGTGTGGGATTTTAGTGGGACAAAACAAAGAAATCGCTCTACAACTTCACCATTGCTGGTCACATACCTTGAAATTAATGTTAATTGGTCTGCATGACTCACATGTGATGTTGAAACAACTATTATGGAATAGTACTTGGCATCTTTTACTTCATCAGTGAATTGGTTTCTGAGCTATTCTGCCATTACAGTAATGAATTCATGGAAAGTTTGGTGTGTTAAAAAGTTGGTCTTACCTGAGCCACAGTACTGATCATTTTTCAAATGTTCATTGAGAAAATTGTCAAATTCACTTAGGGTATGTCTACACTACAGCGCTATTTCGAATTAACTTAATTGGAAATAGTTATTTTGAATTAAGCTAAATCAAAATAACGCATCTAGACACAAAATCTAATTCAAAATAGCATTTTGGACACACTGGCATCTGGACACCAGCAGCGACTGGTGGGACCACATCGTCCTGGAGCGCTTGGGAGATCAACAGTGGACCCAGAACTTCAAGATGAAGAAGGACACCTTCCTTGAGCTCTGCGAGTGGCTCACCCCTGCTCTGCAGTGACGGGACACTCTCATGAGGCCCGCCATCCCCCTCCACAAGCGGGTGGCCATCGCCCTCTGGAAGATCTCCACGCCGGACAGCTGCCGATACGTCGGCAACCAGTTTGCCATGGGGAGATCCACTGTCGGAGCGGTGCTCCTGTAGGTACGGCACTCACCGGCCACTGGGCCAGGATGGGGGGCTGCAAGGAGGAGATGGGCTGCCCCAGGGAAAACAGGGGAGGGGAGGTGGTGTAAGTGCCCTCCCCGGGAGAGTTCGGTCTCTCCCAGCCGCACTACAGACCGCCCGCGGTGGCCAGGATTGCAGCGGGGGTTGCTCCTGGGAGTGGGGCACGGGGCAGTGGCGGGGAACGAACACTCCCAGCCACTCGGGCTCCCCAGTGACCCTTGGTTTTGTGTCTCTCTCTGCAGGTGGTCAAGGCCATCAACAGGGTGCTGTTCCGCAGAGTTGTCCGCCTCACCGACCCGGACGCGGTCATCCAGGGGTTCGGCGCCCTGGGCTTCCCCAACTGCGGGGGGGTAATCGACAGGATGCACGTCCCCATCCGTGCCCCGGAACACCAGGCCTCCCTCTACATCAACAGGAAGGGGTACTTCTCCGTGATCCTGCAGGCCGTGTCTGACCACTGGGCCCAGTTCACGGACATCAATGTGGGCAAGGCACACGACGCGCGGGTGTACTGCAACTCCTCCGTGTGCCAGAGGCTGCATGCTGGGACTTTCTTCCCCGACCACCACATCAGGGTCGGGGATGAGGACATGCCAGTGTGCCTGGTGGGGGATGCGGCCTACCCCCTACAGCCCTGGCTGATGAAGCCCTACACGGGACACCTCAACCCCTCCCGGCAGGCCTTCAATACCAGGCTCAGCCGGGCCCGCATTGTGGTTGAAGGGGCCTTCGGCCGACTGAAAGCCTGATTTAGATGCCTCCTCACCCGCCTCGACCTCTCCCCGCACAATATTCCGCACATGGTGGCAGCGTGCTGTGTGCTCCACAATTTATGTGAGAGGAAGGAGGAGGCTTTCCTGCCAGCCTGGATGGCAGAGGCTGACCACCTGGCTGGCCAGTACGCACAGCCCTGCACGGCTGCCATCCGGGAGGCCCTTCGGGGGGCTGTCCGCATCCTGGAAGCCCTGCGGGAGAGCTTCCTGGTGGACGAGGACTGAAGTCCCCCTGGCGTGCCCCACTGGGGCCTTGTGCCTTACAGTCCACCCGCACCTCCTTCCCCTTTCCCCTCCCTAACCCCCCTTCCTGATATACAATAAAAACACCCGTGTTGCCACAAAAAACTCTCTTTATTTAACATAACTGGGGTGGGAGGAGGGGGGGAATGAGGAGGGGAGAGGGGAGGGGGGAAAACTGGGAGGAGGGAACTGGAAGGGGGAGGCAAGGGGAGGAAGGGGGAGGGGAAGCTCAGGGTTGGGGGTCTTGCTGGCCCTCCTGTCTCACAGCACTGAGGGTGCGGGGGCCTCAGTGTCCCCAGGGGGGAGTGGGTATGGAGGGTGGGGCAGGAGGGACGGGGGGGCGGAAGAAGCGGGAGGGGAGCAGGGGTGGGAGGAGGAGTGATAGCTGGGGCGGCCACAGGGGCTGGAGCAGCAGGAGGCAGCAATCGGTCCGCCAGGGCCTGCAGGTACTGACGGAGGGCACGGTGCTGCTCCCGCAGCTCCCACAAGCTCTCCCACCGCAGCTGCAGGTCCTCTTGCACCCACTGCTCTTGGCTGTTGACCTGCAGTCCCTGTAACCGCAGCTGCTGCTTCTGGAACTCCTCCTGGTTGCGGGTGAGCCTGCTGGCCTGGGTGCGGGTGGATGTTCCAGGTTGGGTGGTGCATTCTGCACTCGCAGGTGCTGCGGCTGTGGTGAAACAAGAGCAGTGGTCAGTTCTCCCTGGGGACACAGTGGGTGAAACCCACCCCCCTCTGCAAGGCGAGGACGGCAGGTGTCCGCACCATCAGGACTGCACCCCAGCCCCTGTGCTGCCTATAGTGTGGTGTGGGGGGGAGGGGAGATGTGCCTGCCTCTGTATAGAGGGGGCATCTGGAGGGAAGGCAGCGTGCAGTGTCTCTCCCCGGGGTCAGGAGCCTGTCATGTGCCTTCACGTGTAGATGTGTGTGGGGAACAGGCCAGGGCCCCTGCATGTCACCCAGCTGGGGCCACATGTCCTGGATGGCACAGCAGATGCACAGGTTGCCGCCTGCGCCGTGGTCGGCAAGGCCCATGCGCACGGTCCCTGGGCTCCCCCTCCCCTCCCCCGCCCTGTATAAGGGGACCGTGATGACAGTCACATGTGGGAGGCCTCCCCAGCCTCGGATGAGGCTGCTGACGGGCTCTCTGGTACAGCTCGGGGGTCCTGGGTGCAGGGCACGCTCCCTGCAGGCTCCTGGCTGCCAACCTCCTCCTCTTCCCCTGTGTCAGGGGCAGGGCCCTCTGCCCTGGGGTCAATGACCACCAGGGGGGCACGGACTGTCCGACCCCTCAGGATGTGGTCCAGGGCCTCGTACTGTGGGCAGGCCTCCGGGTCAGCCCCTGGGTGGGAGGCCCTGGCATAGGCCTGCCGCAGCTCTTTTATTTTGCTCTGCACCTGCTCCTGGCTGTGCATGTGGCCTCTGGTGGCCAGGCTGGCAGCCATGCGGCTGTAGATGGCCGCATTCCTGTGCCTAGTGCGGTGATCATGGGCATTGGAGGCCTCCCCCCCAAACCTCAGGGTACGTCTACACTACAGCGCTAGTTCGAACTACCTTAGTTCGAATTAGTTAATTCGAACTAAGCTAATTCGAACTAACGCGTCTAGAACTAAAAACTAGTTCGAATTAGCGTTTTGCTAATTCGAACTAGCATGGAGATGCTGTCTCAGGCTAGCCGAGGGCTGCGCTTAAAGGCTCCCGACCCCCACCCCGGACACACAGTTCTAAGGGGTGCCCCACTTGCAAAGAAGTTCTGGCTTGGAGTGCCCGGAGTACTCGGCCATCAGCCCGGCTGCACTTGCCGCAGGCTGCCATCTGGGGAGAGGGGGCAATTGGGGGGGCTGCAGGAGAGCTTCCACCCCCAGAAGCCCGCAGAGCCAGCCCAGTCCTCCCCATCAGGGGCTCGTACCCCATTCCTCCCTCACCTCCTTCCACTTACCCTTCCCTAGCCCCCCTTCTTATTGATGTACAAAATAAAGATAAAGACAGAGTCAATGTTGGAAGAAACGTTATTGAACAAAACTGGGGGAGACTGGGAAAAGGAGGTGGGAGAGGGGAAGAGAAAGGCTGGGAGAGGGGAGGGCAACTAACATGATCAGGGGTTGGGAACAGGTCCCAGATGAAGAGAGGCTACAGAGACTGGGACTGTTCAGCTTAGAAAAGAGGAGATGGAGCGGGGACAGAATAGAGGTCTCTAAAAGCAGGGGTTGGGTGGAGAGGGTGCATTCATAAAAGTTCTTCCTGAGTTCCCATAAAGAAGGACTAGAGGACACCAAAGGAAAGGAATGGGTAGCAGGCTTCAAACTAGTAAGAGAAAGTTGTTCTTCACAAAGCAAATAGTTAACCTGCGGAACTCCTTGCTGCAGGAGGCTGTGAAGGCTACAACTAGAACAGAGTTTAAAGGGAAGTGAGATCAAGTCATGGAGGTTGGGTCCATGGAGTGGTATTAGCCAGGGGGTAGGAGTGGCGTCCCTGCCCAAAGTTTGTGGAAGGCTGGAGAGGGATGGCACGAGACAAATGGCTTGGTCACTGTCTTCGGTCCATCCCCTCCAGGGTCCCTAGGGTTGGCTGCTGTCAGCAGACAGGCTACTGGGCTAGATGGACCTTTGGTCTGACCCAGGACGGCCATTGTAAGCTCAGGGCTCAGGGTCGGGGGTCTCAGTGGACCCCCTTGATTTTCATGCACACCTGCTCCTGGGTGGCCAGGCTGGCAGCTCTCCTGCCTGCCCTAGACGGCCACTTTCCTGTGCCTAGTGCGGAGATCGTGGACGAGGTCCACGATGTCCGCACTAGCCCAGGCAGGTGCCTGCCTCTTGCGGTCCAGGGCAAGCTCCCGGGAAGAGGGGGTGGGCTGGGGGACATCGGGTGGGTGGCTCGATCCGTGCCAGGTGCAGGGTCTGCTGGCTGGGTGCTGGCAGGCTTGCACCTGGCACGGGCACCGTAGCCAGCCCGTGCCCCTTTAAGGGGTCCGGGGCCGGGAAGGGGGCATAGAGTTTCCCTGGTGTTGGCCAGAGTGGCCACCAGGGAAACCTGGGGAGGGCTAGCCTCCCACTAGTTCGAATTAAGGGGCCACACCCCTTAATTCGAACTAGCTAGTTCGAACTAGGCTTAATCCTCGTAAAATGAGGTTTACCTAGTTCGAACTAAGCGCTCCGCTAGTTCGATTCAAATTCGAACTAGCGGAGCGCTAGTGTAGCGCCTATTAAAGTTAGTTCGAACTAACGTCCGTTAGTTCGAACTAACTTTGTAGTGTAGACATACCCTCAATGAGGTCTACGATCTCCACACTAGACCAGGCAGGCACCCACCTTTTGCGGTCTCTGGCAGGCTCCTGGGAGCCGCCAGCCTGGTCCTGGGGAGCGGTGGAGGGCTGGGTGGCAGCGGGTTGCTGGCTCATCCTGTGCCAGGTGCACGATCTGCTGGCTGTGTGCTGGCAGGCTTGCAACTGGCACAGGCACTGTGGCCAGAGTCTGCCCCTTTAAGGACTCCAGGGCTGGGGGGAGCAGACAAGTTTTCCTAGTTGTGCCCAGAGTGGCCACCAGGGCTCCCTGGGAAGGGCTGGAGGCCCCCTATTTCGAATTAAGTGTCTACACAGCACTTAATTCGAAATAGCTATTTCCAATTTGGCATTACTCCTCGTATGAGGTTTACCAAATTTGAAATAAGCGCTCCGCTATTTCGATTTAAAATCGAAACAGCGGTTTGCATGTGTAGACGCTATTGAAGTTAATTTGAAATAATGGCTGTTATTCCGAATTAAGTTTGTAGTGTAGACAGACCCTAAGATATTCAAGGCAGGTTAAAAAAATGACCTTTTTTATTTGAAACTGATGACTCGTCATGTCCTTTTAGAGTAGTGGCCTCCAACCTTTTTACACCGAAGATCGCTTTTTAAATGTCAGGACAAGCCAAGATCTACCCCATCCCTTCCCCAAGACCTCACCCCTTCCTTGAGGCCCTGTCCTCTCTGTTCCTCTTCTCTCCATCACTTGCTATCCCCGGCCCTTACACACTCTCGGGGTATGGCTACACTTCCACTTTTTTTTGATCCTTCTGTTGGAAGAGATTTTCCAACATTCAGCCCGTCTACACTGGGCCAAACGTCATAAAACCCCCTTCTTTTGGAAGCCCCCTTATTCATTGTGGAACGAGGAATACGGGGGCTGCCAAAAGAGTGTGTTTGCCGGAAAAACTCCTGCAGTCTAGCCGTACCCTCACTTGGTTGAGAGAGGAGGTGCTTTCTCTGGGGTGGGAATGAGGGATTTGGGTGTGGGAAGGGGTGAGAAGTGCAAGCTTTGGGAGGGAATTTGGATGCAGGAGGAGGTGGAGAAGGGGATGCTGGCTCAGGGAGGGGGCTCCAGGCTGGAGAGTGTTGGGTTCAGGTGGAGGGTTGGGGTGCTGAGCAAGCCACAGGCTTGTGGATGTGAGGGTGCCGGAGTTTGGGCTGGGGTGTGTAACAAAGGGTATGTCTACACTACCCCCCTAGTTCGAACTAGGGGGGTAATGTATGCATACCGAACTTGCTAATGAAGCCCCGGATCCGAAGCCTAATCCGAAGCCTAATCCAAACTATCTAGTCCGTGCCGCGTGTAGCCGCGCGGCACGGGGTTCGCACTAGCCGGCTTTTAAAAATGGCGGAGCCGGCTTTATGCTAATGAAGCCCGGGAAATTCAAATCCCGGGCTTCATTAGCAAGTTCGGTATGCCTACATTACCCCGCTAGTTCGAACTAGGGGGGTAGTGTAGACATACCCAAAGGGAGTGGTCAGGTGGGCTCCATCCCAAGCCCCCCCCTTTGCTTCTGTCCCCTTTTTAGTCTCTCCCTCACTCCTTCTTTCCACTCCCCTTCCGGGTTCTGCCTCTTTCACCTAGCCCAGTCCCAGGTGTGGTGGATTTCTTGGCATCCGGCCAGCTCCTGGGTTGCCCGTCCCGCTGGGGCTTGTGCTCGCCGCTGACAGGTCGCTCCCCTCCCGGGTCGACGGCTGGGCGTCTCGCTGGGGCATTCGGCGCTCCTCCCGGTCGCTCGGTGCCTGTGGGGTTGAGCGCACAGCCAGCTCCTGCTCTCCCCCCTTCTCTCTCCTCCCTTTCGTCCTCCCGGCGTGGCGTCACGGTGCGCCCCGGCGTCAGCGCCGGCTGGGCTTCCCTGGGTCCTAAGGCCCACGGGTTGGGCCCGGGTGCCGATGCACCTGCACAGCGTCCTCGCACCCGCCACTTGGCGTAGCAGCTGCATCTGTGCCCGGGCGGCAGACTGCCGCCGCCGGGCCACCGGCAGTGCGGGGGCTGGATCCCCTGTCACACACCTCCCCCTTTTGTATCTCACTGTCCTGTGCTTCCCCTATCTGCTTTGCTGACAGGAAGTCAGCGTTCGCGTGAGCTCGCCCTGCCTGGTGCACTATTTGACACTTGTACTGTTGCAAAAATAAATACCACCACATTATACGGGGATTAGCCTCCCTCGTGTTGTGCATTCATTTCAGCGGTGCGTGGTCTGTCATTAACAGAAATGGGTTACCCAACAGATAGCATCGAAGGGATTCGACTGCCCACTTAATTGCTAGTGCTGGGCTGCATGACCCTGGGGGCCCCATTTTATTGGGGGTGCCCCGTGCCAGGGCACGGTATGTTTCATTGTAAAGCCACCCCTGAAGCCAAGTAATTTCCCTGAAATAGTTCTTGTTTGAACTATCTTAAAAAACACACACACACATCCTATCTTGGTTTAAAAATTGCCAGTGTTAAAGAATCCATCACAATTCTTGGTAAGTTGTTGCAATATGTAATTACCCATAGTGTTTGTTACATATTTATATCTTGTTTCCAGTCTGAATTTGTCTAGCTTCAGCCTGCAGCTTTTGATTCTTATGCCTTTGTCTGCTAGTTTGAAGAACCCATTATCAAGTATTTGTTCCCCTTGTAGAATGTAAGTCAATCCTTAAGTAGATTCAAACAGAAGTTTGAGTATCACTATAGGGAATGTTTTCCAATCTTTTAATCATTCTTGTGGCACCTCTCTGAATCCCCTCCAGTTTTTCAATATCCTTGTTAAATTGTGGACACCAAAACTGGACATATTCCAGTGATGGTGGTACTAGTGCCAAATATACACCTACTTGAGAGTGACATTTATGCATTCTAGGATTGTTTTAGCCCTTTAAAAAGCCATAGCATTGCACTGGGAACTCATATTCAGCTAATTAATCACAACCTCCAGATTTTTTCAGCATCACTGCTTCCCTGGATAGAGTCCCTCATCTCCTAAATATGGCTGTACTTTGTTCTTATGTAACGGGGCAGACAGGCCCTGCACTGAAGGCTAAGGGGTAGCCCAGGCCCAGCTGGCTGAGAAGGCCCTGCCCCTCCAGCCCTGCTGGGCATGCTCCCAGCAGAGCCTGGGTATAAAAGCAGAGGGAGCCCTGCAGCCAGGGAGGCCGCAGGATGAAGAAGTAGCCCAGGCTGGGCTGGTGTTTCTGCAGCAGCTGGGACCGGAGTTGCCGTCCATGCATGACCCGGAAGCAGAGCCAGCAGCTGCCAACCCCAGAGAGGCAGTAGCGCACCCGCAACCCCGATGGCAGCCCCGGCAAGTACTGACTCGGAGGCGAATAGGCCCCAGGGGAACCATGCCATGGTAGAAAGCAGCCCAGGGCAAAGGACTAAAAGCGTGGCTCGGCATATATCGGCCAGATTCCCCGCCGAGTGGGCAGGGGACATAATCCCTGCCTAAAGGGCCCTGGGCTGGGACCTGGTGGAGAGGGAGGGCCTGGGTCCCCCCACCACCCATTTTCCCTGCCCTGGATAATCAACCCCTGGGCCAGGAGAGGCTTCTCTGGGCAGCTAGGCCTCCAAAGCCATATTTCCCCTGATAGAGGGGCATGGGACTTTATGTTGGGATTATTAATTCCGTGTACGCCTGGATCTAAGGACCCGAGCGGGCAATGAGACCTTAAGGGGGGGGGCGCACCCCCGCCAGGGGTGTACCCCATGACATCTTACATCTAGCCATATTAAAACATTTGCTTGTGCCCAGTTCAGAGCATTATCTCAACCATTTGGTAACAGTGAGTCCTGTCATCTTTGCTGCAAACTTCATCAATGAGGATTTTGTTTTCTTCCAGGTCATGGACAAAAATAGTAAATAGCATGGAGTCAAGAATCCATGCCTGTGGGACCTTACTAGAAACACACCTACTTCATTTATGGTTCCTGGTTACAATCCCATTATGAAATCTGTCATCCAGTTTAATCCACTGAGTCCGTAATGCATGGTATATCAGTCTAGTGTCTTAAATATTGCATGGTACTAGGTCCAACTGCCTTGCTGAAGTCTGCTATGTTGACCAAACTTGTAATCTTAAAATTAACACCAGGCACTGTTTTACATAAAACTGATCATGTTAAACAGAGGGTTTTTTTTTCCATGAATAGATTTGCCTATCAAATACTCCCAATATGTTGCCATGGATCAAGATCCGGCTAACAAGCTTATTATGCAGGTAGTCCTATTAAAAGGTTGGCACATTAGCTTTCTTCCAGTCTCCTGGAACTTCCAGTTCAGAGCCCCTGAACATCTTTCCCCTATTTCATAGAATACTAGGACTGGAAGGGACCTCAAGAGGTCAGTGAGTCCAGTCCCCTGCCCTCATGGCAGGACCAAATACTGTCTAGACCATCCCTGATAGACATTTATCTAACCTACTCTTAAATATCTCCACAGATGGAGATTCCACAATCTCCCTGGGCAATTTATTTCAGTGTTGGACCACCCTGACAGTTAAGAACTTTTTCCTAATGTCCAACCTAAACCTAATGTCCTCCCCTGCTGCAGTTTAAGCCCATTGCTTCTTGTCCTATCCCCAAAGACCAAGATGAACAAGTTTTCTCCCTCCTCCTTATGACACCCTTTTAGATATCTGAAAACTGCTATCATGTCCCCCCCCCCCCCGTCTTCTCCTTTCCAAACTAAACAAACCCAATTCTTTCAGCCTTCCTTCATAGGTCATGTTCTCTAGACCTTTAATCATTCTCGTTGCTCTTCTCTGGACCCTCTCCAATTTCTCCACATCTTTCTTGAAATGCGGTGCCCAGAACTGGACACAATACTCCAACTGAGGCCTAACCAGCGCAGAGTAGAGCGGAAGAATGACTTCTCATGTCTTGCTCACAACACACCTGTTAATGCATCCCAGAATCATGTTTGCTTTTTTTTTTTTTTTTGCAACAGCATCACACTGCTGACTCATATTCAGCTTGTGGTCCACTATAACCCCTAGATCCCTTTCTGCCATACTCCTTCCTAGACAGTCGCTTCCCATTCTGTATGTGTGAGATTGATTGTTCCTTCCTAAGTGGAGCACTTTGCATTTGTCTTTATGAAACTTCATCCTGTTTACCTCAGACCATTTCTCTAATTTGTCCAGATCATTTTGAATTATGACCCTATCCTCCAGATTAGTCGCAACACCTCCCAGCTTGGTATCATCTGCAAACTTAATAAGCGTACTTTCTATGCCAATATCTAAATCGTTGATGAAGATATTGAAGAGAGCCGGTCCCAAAACAGACCCCTGTGGAACCCCACTTGTTATACCCTTCCAGCAGGAATGTGAACCATTAACTACTCTCTGAGTACAGTTATCCAGCCAGTTATGCACCCACCTTATAGTAGCCCCATCTAAGTTGTATTTGCCTAGTTTATTGGTAAGAATATCATGCGAGACCGTATCAAACACCTTACTAAAGTCTAGGTATACCACATCCACCGCTTCTCCCTTATCCACAAGACTCGTTATCCTATCAAAGAAAGCTATCAGATTGGTTTGACATGATTTGTTCTTTACAAATCCATGCTGGCTGTTCCCTATCACCTTGCCACCTTCATGGTACAGCTCAAGTTGAAAGTAACTCTAGTAAGCAGTTAAACAAGTCTAAAGTTGAATAAACACAACAAATGTGAAATATCTGATGCAGGAGGTAGTAGTAAGGGAACGCTATTGAGGCTCTAGTGGAGCGTGCCTTTATATTGTCTGGAGGGATTACTTGCGATTGTGAATAGCAGAGATTAATACAGTCAGATATCCAGTAAGAGAGCCTCTGTGATGAGAGGGCCTGGCCCTTATTGTGGGTCACTATTGACACACACACTCTTGGGGATGCTCGAAAAGGCCTAGTTTGTTGTAGGTAGAATGAGAGCGCTCTGTGTAGGTCAAGGGTGTGTACTGTCCTCTTGAAGCAGTTGGTGTGGAGTTTGGGGGAAAAGGTAGGAAGGACCTGGATTCTTGAGGTGTGATGCTTACCAGGAGCTCGAATTCAGGATGTGACTGAGAAGCTTACCAAACTGATCAAACCTTCAGATCGCTACCCCTTCCTGCTTCTCCACGTGGGAACTAATGATACGGCCAAGAATGACCTTGAGCGGGTTACTGCAGATTATGTAGCGCTGGGAAGAAGGATCCAAGAATTCGGAGTGCAAGTGGTGTTCTCGTCCATCCTCCCTGTTGAAGGGAAAGGACTGGGCAGGGATCGTCGAATTGAGGACGTAAATGCGTGGTTGCGCAGGTGGTGTCGCAGAGAGGGCTTTGGTTTCTTCGAACATGGGACTCTGCCCGGGCACAAGGATTGTTAGGAAGAGATGGGATCCACCTAACAAAGAGAGGAAGGAGCATCTTCGCGGGCAGGCTTGCAAACCTAGTGAGGAGGGCTTTAAACTAGGTTCGTTGGGGGATGGTGACCAAAACCCTGAGGGGAGTGGGAAAGTCAGATACCGGGAAGATATGCAGAGAGGAAGGAGCAAAAAAGGAGGAACCCTTATTCGAATGGAGAAGATAGGGCAATCAACTGGTTACCTGAAGTGTTTGTACACTAATGCGAGAAGCCTGGGCAACAAACAGGAAGAACTGGAGGCCCTGGCCCAGTCCAAGAAATATGATTTAATGGGGATAACAGAGACTTGGTGGGATGACTCGCATGACTGGAACGCTGTCATGGAAGGGTATAGACTGTTCAGGAAGAACAGGCAGGGGAGAAAAGGAGGAGGAGTTGCACTATATGTAAGAGAGCACTACGATTGCTCTGAACTCCAGTATAAAGAGGGAGGAAAACCTCTTGAGAGTCTATGGGTTAGGTTTAAAGGAGCAAACAACAGCAGTGATGTTGTGCTTGGTGTCTGCTACAGGCCACCGAATCAGGTGGATGAAGTAGATGAGGCTTTCTTTGGACAACTGAGCGAAGCTTCCAGATCGCAGGCCCTGGTACTCGTGGGGGACTTGAATCACCCTGACATCTGTTGGGAGACCAATACGGCAGTACACAGGCAATCCAGGAAGTTTTTGGAGAATGTTGGGGATAACTTCTTGACACAAGTGCTGAAGGATCCGACCAGGGGCCGTTCGCAGCTTGACCGTCTGCTCACAAACAGGGAGGAACTATTAGGGGAAGTGGAGGTGGGTGACAACCTGGGAAGCAGTGATCATGAGATGGTAGATTTCAGGATCCTGACCAAAGGAAGAAAAGAGAGTAGTAAAATACACACCTTGGACTTCAAAAAAGCAGATGTTGACTCCCTCAGAGATCTGATGGGCAGAATCCCCTGGGATACTAACATGAAGGGGAAAGGAGTCCAGGACAGCTGGCAGTATTTTAAAGAAGCCTTATTGAAGGCACAGAAAGAAACCATCCCGACGCGTATCAAGAGAGGCAAACATGGTAGGAGACCGGATTGGCTTACAGGGAAAATCCTTGGTGAACTTAAGCACAAAAAGGAAGCTTACAAAAAGTGGAAACTTGGACAAATGACCAGGGAGGGGTTTAAATGTATAGCTCGAGAATACCGGGGGGTTATCAGGAAGGCGAAAGCGCAGATGGAATTGCGACTGGCTAAGGATGTGAAGGATAACAAGAAAGGTTTCTACAGGCATGTTAACAAGAAGAATGTGATCAGAGTGTGTGTGCGGCCCCTAATGGATGAAGGAGGTAACCTAGTGACAGATGATGTGGGGAAAGCTGAAGTACTCAATGCTTTCTTTGCCTCTGTATTCACGGACAAGGTCGGCTCCTGGACTTCTGCGCTAAGTGACGCAAGATGGGATGAAGATGGACAGCCCGTGGTGGGTAAAGAACAGGTTAGGAACTATTTAGAAAAGCTAAACGTACACAAATGCATGGGTCCGGACTTAATGCATCCGAGGGTACTGAGGGAGTTGGCAAATGTAATTGAGGAGACTTTGGCTATTGTCTTGGAAAAGTCGTGGAGATCCGGAGAAATCCCAGATGATTGGAAAAAGGCAAATGTAGTGCCCATCTTCAAAAAAGGGAAGAAGGACGATCCAGGGTACTATAAGACTATCAGTCTTACCTCGGTTCCTGGAAAAATCATGGAAGGGATCCTTAAGGAATCCATTTTGAGGCACGTAGTTGAGAGGAAAGTGATTAGGAATAGTCAGCATGGATTCACAAAGGGCAAGTCGTGCCTGACCAATCTGCTTAGCTTCTATGATGAGGTAACTGGCTCGGTGGACATGGGAAAGTCAGTGGATGTGATATACCTTGACTTTAGCAAGGCTTTTGATACGGTCTCCCACAATATTCTTGCCAGCAAGTTAAGGGAATGTGGATTGGATAAATGGACAGTAAGATGGATAGAAAGATCGCTAGAAGTGACCAGCGAGTAGTGATCAATGGCTCGATGTCAGGATGGCAGTCGGTTTCTAGCGGAGTGCCCCAAGGTTCGGTTCTAGGACCGGTTTTGTTCAATATCTTTATAAATGACCTGGATGAGGGGATGGATTGCACCCTCAGGAAGTTTGCGGATGACACTAAGCTAGGGGGAGAGGTAGATACGCTTAAGGGCAGAGATAGGGTCCAGAGTGTCTTAGACAAATTGGAGGATTGGGCCACAAGAAATCTGATGAGGTTCAACAAGGACAAGTGTAGAGTCTTGCACTTGGGACGGAAGAATCCCAAGCATAGTTACAAGCTGGGGACCAACCAGTTAAGTAGTAGTTCTGCAGAAAAGGACCTGGGGGTTACAGTGGATGAGAAGCTGGATATGAGTCAACAGTGTGCCCTTGTAGCCAAGAAGGCTAATGGCATATTAGGTTGCATTAAGAGGAGCATTGCCAGCAGATCCAGAGATGTCATTGTTCCCCTTTATTCCCCTTTAGGCTTTGGTGAGGCCACATCTGGAGTATTGTGTCCTGTTCTGGGCCCCCCCACTACAAAAAGGATGTGGACGCATTGGAGAGGGTCCAGCGGAGGGCAACCAAAATGATTAGGGGGCTGGAGCATATGACTTATGAGGAGAGGCTGAGGGACTTGGGTCTGTTTAGTCTGCAGAAGCGAAGAGTGAGGGGGGGGAGGGATTTGATAGCAGCCTTCAACTTCCTGAAGGGAAGTTCCAAAGAGGATGGAGAGAGGCTGTTCTCAGTAGTGACAGATGGCAGAACAAGGAGCAATGGTCTCAAGTTGTGGTGGGAGAGGTCCAGGTTGGATATTAGGAAAAACTATTTCCCTAGGAGGGTGGTGAAGCACTGGGATGGGTTACCTAGGGAAGTAGTGGAGTCTCCATCCCTAGAGGTGTTTAAGTCTCGGCTTGACAAAGCCCTGGCCGGGTTGATTTAGTTGGAATTGGTCCTGCCTAGAGCAGGGGGCTGGACTTGATGACCTTCTGAGGTCTCTGCCAGTTCTATGGTTCTATGATTCTAAGATCTGCTGTTCGCTCTCCTTTGCTCTATTACTAATATTAGTTACCATGCTGTGTACCATGCCCCAAAGAAGAGACACACAGGAAGGGGATGGTATAAGGGATCATATTCCCCTATCCTTAACAAAGAGCCTGGATTATTTTTCATCTGTGGGACTAAGGCCTACAAATACCTGCCAGTAGCCTGGACAGGACGGTGCTCTCTGGGACATGCTGTGCCTGGAGGATTAACGGTACACCCACACATTACAGCTCCAGGTATCACAAACCTTGGAAGCTTCTTGCACCGATCCAAGAGGAAATTTACTATTAACCCTCTTGTGAGACGTCCCACAGGTTTCCATCGATTTACCTGTGCATTCTTGCCTTGGCTAGGAGTAGCTGAGCTTGAACAAGCCATAGTAAATGTGTCAGGGCAACTAGAAATAGCTTTCAACCACACTGCAGATGCCCTGGGCCTACTCAACAAACAGATCCAATCAGTGGCCCGCTTTGCCCTACAAAATAGAATAGCATTAGATGCCATCTTAGCCCAGCAAGGAGGAGTATGTGCTGTGATTAATCAATCTTGTTGTTTCTATGTAAACCATTCATGGCAGATTGAACAAGATGTGTCTGCTATAAAGGATGCAGTTAAAGTGCTACATGCTGTAACCAAGGATGGGGAAATCACATGGCTAAATTGGTTAGCCCAACAGTTGGGACTTTCCCTAACTCCTTTCTTACATTCCATCATAACCACTGTTTTAACTGTTGTAATTGCTGTAATCATTTTCTGCATAACCTTGTGTATTGTGAAACGCCTAGTCAATGTAGCTATCTCTTCTGTGCACATTCGATATACAGCACTAGGAAAGAATCCCAGCCAATACCTCAATCCTGAACCCCCTAATCAGACCATCAGGCACTTTTAGATTCCCCCAAGGTGGGCAAAAGGTGCTGGCATCACCGCCATCTTGTATCCTGGAACGTGGTGTATGGTATCAGGGGGTGGAATGTAGCCAGACATGAACCCCCCCGTAACATCCATCTTTGCTTGCCCGGAAGCATACAGGGCACACAGAGCAGTAAAAACAGCATAGTCTTTGAAAGCCTTGAACATGACGCCCAGATATGCCAGCTCACCCAGTGACCCTGGACAACTGTAAGCAGAGATAAGAGGGTGGTCGAATTAATCGCTGACCAAGAGGCTGCCGAGGAGTGCCCTTGACTGAAACCCATATTGATACGATCACACACTCGTCGGGGGTGGAAAAATCTCCCGCCCAGCAAAGAATGTCCAGTACTCCTAATTTAGTTCTCTCTCTCTTACAAGTGTAAATTATTTGAAACTCCCTTGTAAGAACTGGCACCACAAAAATGGACCAGTACAATTTGGCATCTTAGATAAAAAAAAGGATACGGGCCCCTAGGGGTATAAAGATGGGTCCAGCAGCACACTCACTCTGAGCGTCGATCTGCCATCTACCTGCTGGCCAGGTTAGGTGTTTGAGAAGGAGAAGGAGGAGGGGGCGGCGCAGATGAGTTGCCGCCCAGACCGAGGCCCTTTGGCAAGGGGTCGTCCTCCCTCTGGGCAAGTGGGGTCAGAACCCAGGGCCTCAATCTCCTCAAGGCAGCAATTGCCTCAGAGGTAACGATGGGGGATACAGGAGGTAAAGGGGCTGGGGGGAGCTCCATCTGAGGCCCCCTCAGGAATGGACTCCACGAGGGAGACAGAGGAGTCCCGCTCCACTGCCATGACTTTCTCGGCCAGCGCCTCTGCTGACACTTGTCAGGGGTTATGCCGGCAGCAGTGCCCCCACTCAATATTTTGCAGGGGACCTTCCTGCCCTCCTCGTTAGAGCTGGGAAAGGGGGCACAGGTGGTACTCGGGGGGTGGGGTCTAGGAATCAAGGGAGGAACAACGGGGGGCTGGGAAAACTCTTCCTGGGGTAAACCCTCTCCCTCGCCCGACAGCAACCCTCTCCTCCTGCTTGCCAGGGCGCACCAGGCGGAGCCCCCGGCACCTGAGCAGAGCCATTGGCAATAGGAGGAGGGGCATCCACGGAGACCATACTACCAGGGGGGCCAGCGGTGTTGGGGCCGGTGCTCTTCTGGGCCCCAGACGCCGCCTCAGACCTGGCCAGGGGGTAGTGGCTCCGGACATGCCCCACCGCCCAGCAGAGGAAGCACCAGGTCTCCCCTGAGGAGAAATGGACCTGGTATAAGGCCTCCTGGTAGGGCAACAAGAAGGACCCCTCCAGTGCCTCCCTGCCACGTGCCACCGGCAGCATTTGCAGCTGTACCTGCTGTCGGAATGACAAAATGTGGCAGAGGGCGGAGTCCTTGCAGCCCAACGGGAGAGGGCTGATGGTGGAAATAGGTTTCCCCAGGGTGGAGAGGGCAGGCAACAGGGCAGCATTGGGCAGGAAGGGCAGCATGGAGGTAAGGACTACCCATATGCCCAGGTCCTCTAGCGGCTCGAGGGGCACGTGCACGTCCCCCACCACCAGGCCCCTCTCCACCGCCTCCTGGGTGGCAGCCTCCAAGGCAAGGAAGAACACAACCCTGCCATACATGTTAGAGGCTGTCACCCCGGCCGAGGACCCCACCACCCTTGCCAACGCCTGCACGGCGAGGCAGTGGTCAGGGTGGGGAAGGGGCCCTGGCCACCAGGGATGGAACTAGAGGTGGCGGTTGGGGTAGAAGATATGGTGGCATGCGGGGGGGGGGGGAGGGGCAGCAGAGGCAGCTGGGCGTACACTCTGGGGGCTGCAGGTGGAACACCCCCAGAGCCGGTGGGGGGAATGGCAAGGGAAGGAGGGGTCGTGTCAGGGCACCCTCAGCCATGGGGGTTTTGGCCTTCCGGGCCGGGCCTTTGCCCTTTTCTTCCCCTGGCCCTTTTTACCGGCCGAGGTGGAGGCTCCTTCCGAATCGGGGGGAGTGTCGTCCGTGGCAGTGGCGGAGCCCGGGCCGGGGGTCGGGAGGTTGGCTGAAGCGATCTTTGGGATCGGTGGTGTGACATAGCGGGGGGTACCTTGCTGGTTGCTAGGCTTGGGTTGTGCCAGTACCTCCACTGGCTGCTGGCTGCAGCACGGCCCAGCAGGGCAGGGGATGAGTCATTATGCAAGGGGGCTTCGAACCTGTCTGACCAGTTATCTCCCAGGGAGCGGAACAATAGGAAGAAGGGGAGTGGAGCCCTGGCTGGGGGCAGGGCTGGAAGTGGGTTAGTTTGGTTTCTGGCTGGTATCATGGAGGAAGCAGCCTAGGCAATGGGCTGGGATTTAGGGGCCCAGGCTCCCCCATCTCAAGGGGGGCTGAGGCATCCTAGGGCTGCCCTGTAACCAGATTACATCTGTGCTGTGCTGTATCCTGAAGAAGCAATAAACTCCCTCTATTCTACTGGCTGGTGGAGTCTGTCCGTGCCATTACGGGAGTGCAGGAGATGGGAAACCCCAACGCGCTGTCACAGGTGGCACCAGGGGAAACTTAGGGTCAACAGGGATGGGAGAAGGGGCAGGGGCCTCCTCCATCATGGGGGGCAGGGTTGGAGGAGGCACAGAGAGTGGGGAAGGGGGGGCAAGGGTCAACCACTCCTCCCCACCAAGCAACAGGCAAGGGTGGGGTAAGGGTGGGGGTGGGGGTCAGGCTACCCACTCCTCCCCTCTGAGACAAAGGCAAGGGAGGAGAGCGCCAAACTCAGGGGGAAGTGAGGGAGGGGACAGCAACCACTCCTCCCTGCTTAGCTGCAGGAAGAGGAGGAGGGTGCTAGACAAACGGGCAAGGACATGTGGGGGGCACGACGGGGAAGGTGGGGAATGCGACCACTCATCCCTGCAGGGCTGAAGGCAAAGGGGTAGGGCGCTAGAGGGAGGGGCAGGGATACGAGGGAAGGGGGGTGTTGCGAATGGGGGGAGGGGGGATGGGGAAAGCAACCACTCCCTCCCGCTGGATTGTTTGTAGGGCGGGAGGGCGCTGGCAGGGGAAGGGCGCGAAAGGGGTAACCGAGGGGGAAGGTGGGAAAAGCAACCACTCCTCCCTGCAAAGCTGAAGGCAGAAGAGGAGGGCACTGACGGATAGTACAGGGGCGATGGTACAGGTGCAGGGTGGAGGTGCCGGCTCCTCCGGCTGCACTGGGAAAGGGAGGTCTATGGCACCATGAAAGGGAGGTGAACGGGGGGGGGGGGGGGAGGGCGGGACTAACTAATGGGGAGGGAAGAGGCACAAGCATTCAGGGAGGGTGTGGCATGGTGGGGGGGGGCTGTCTGCTCTTTAACCCAGTGTGCTGTGGTGGTGGCACCTTGCTGGTTGCTAGGCATGGGCAGTGGGCTGTGGGTGACCTCCATTGGCAGTTATTTGTAGCACGGCCCAGCAGGACAGCGGATGAGTCACGTAGGCAAGGGTCTCCCAACCTGTCAGACCAGTTGCCTCCCAGGGAGAGACAAAGGGCGGAAGGCAGGGTCCAACCCCTGGCTGGGGGGGCAGGGCTGTAAGGGAGGCAGTTACTGTCTGGGAAGCACGGGAGAAGGGGCTAGGGAGGGGGCTGGGATTGTAGGGCCCCAGCCACCCTGCATCTCAAGGGGGGGGCCTGAGGCCTCCTGGCCCCAGTTCCTGTAACCAGATTACGTCTATGCTGTACTGTATCTTGGAGAAGAAGAAGTTACTCACCTTCATGCAGTAACAATGGTTCTTCGAGGTGCGTCCCCGTGGGTGCTCCACGTCTGGTGTCGGGCTCGTCCCGGCGCTGCGAATCGGAGGCTTCACATAGCTGTATTCGGCCGGACTGCGCGTGCGCAAGCGCTTGAGACCATTCGTGCCTTTTCCTCTCCGCGCGCGGTCCGGCCCCCGCTCCAGTTCCTCTCACTGCCTCATCTGAAATGAGAGAAACAGACGAGATTCCATAGCAGGGAGGAGGGCGGGTCATGGAGCACCCACGGGGACACACCTCGAAGAAAGCGAAGTTACTCACCTCCGGTGCAGTAACTGTCGTTCTTCAAGGTGGTGTCCCTGCGGGTGCTCCACTATGGGTGCTGGGCTTGCCCCGGCACCGCAGATGGAGACTTGTCATTAGCAGTGTCCTGCCGGACCACGCATGTGCCGCAGGCTCGTGGCTTTCGCACTCTTTCTGTCGCGCGGTCCGGCCCCTCCGCCAGTTCCTCGGAACCGCCTCGGAGTCTGTAAAAGACAAGAGCAGAAAGAGAGAGAGAGGACTCCGAAGCGGGGAGGAGGGCGGGTAGTGGAGCACCCGCGGGGACACCACCTCGAAGAACGACAGTCACTGCACCGGAGGTGAGTAACTTCGCTTTCTTCTTCGGGGATGTCCCCGCGGGTGCTCCACTATGGGTGACTGCATAGCGGTAGTCGCCAAAAACGGAAGGAGGGCACGGAGACCCTATTTATCCGCTGTGGAGAGCACCGCAGTCGCCACTGCCCCATCTGAGTGAGAGAGAGAGATAGAATAATGCTTAGCGAAAGTCCCATGAGAGGACCAAGTCGCCGTTCTGCAAATGTCCTTCAGAGATATGCCTCTGTGGAACGCTGTAGATGTGGCCATGGCTCTAGCGGAATGAGCGGGTGGTTGGGACGGAAGGGGTAACCCTCTTGTTGCGTACATTTGCACTATGCATGCGGTCACGAGATTGGAAATTCTTTGGGAAGTGTAACAGGGCAGCTGCCCTGTACTGGCCCCTTAAGAGCCAAACCCCAGCCTGGAGCAGGCCCGGGGAGTTCAGCCCAGCTGGGCGGCGTTGGCCAATTAAGGCCCAGCTGGGGGCTATAAAAGGGAAGGGCTGCTTCAGCCAAGGCAGTGTGAGCCTGGCTGCCGAGGGAGCAGGACGCTCTCTGGAGCTAGGGCAGGGCTAGAGAGTCAGGCTGGGCCAGGACGCTTGGACAGCCAACCGGCCAGCCTGCTAGGCCTGCGGCAAGAGTGTGAGCCTGGCTGCCGAGGGAGCAGGACGCTCTCTGGAGCTAGGGCAGGGCTAGAGAGTCAGGCTGGGCCAGGACGCTCGGACAGCCAACCGGCCAGCCTGCTAGGCCTGCGGACAGGCCTGCTGGAGAGACACCAAACCCCCGGAAGGGGGGCTCAGAGCGAGTGACTTGGGCACTGCCGGAGGGCAGTGTGGCGAAGAGAGCAACGCGACCAGAAGATTCCAGAGGGGAAACGCCACGTGAGCGGAGGCCTGTGCGGGCGGAATGGACTGATTCCGGGGACAGACGACGGACCCCCGCTACGGTGGTGAGTGACCCCCTCACAGATGGTGGAGAATGTGGGCACTTGAAGATACGCGATCCCGGCCCTGACGTAAGGGCTCCGCGTGTGCCTCAGTGGACCCTAATACAAAAAAAAAAAAAAAACCACACACACACACACCCTCACGCAAAGAGAGAGAAGTTTGCGAGGTTCCCTCCTCCCCTCTCGGCGAGCTCGGGCGGGAGGGCCATGGAGGGAGAGGCAATGCCCGAAGGACTGACTAAGGGGCGACCGCCGCCAGTGAAGCTGCGAGCCCAACGATTGGCGGCGCAGCTCCGACAACAGCAGAGGCTGGTACAGCAGCTGGATGCCCAGTACCGCCAGGCTCTTCAGGAGGTGGCGGAGCAGGACCAGGCCGGTATGGGGGCCGCCCCGACTCCACCGGCTAGCTCCCCATCCCTGACCACGCGGGGACCCGCGGGGGACCCCGCGGTGTTTGCCCTCCTCGACTCGGGATGCAGCCAGACGCTTATCCGCCCCGATGTACTGCCTGACACCGCGGCGCCCGAGGGGGAGATGCAGCTGCGGTGTGTCCATGGGGATGTGAAGTCCTATCCTCAGGTCCGGCTCCCCTTGAGGGTGCGGGGAGTCACCCGAATGATGCGAGTGGGCGTGGTGCCGCACCTACCATACCCTATGGTGCTGGGTCGCGACTGGCCAGGTCTTACAGCTCTCATTACAGACTTACCAGCGCCGACCGAGCCCCATGTGGAACTCCTAGGGGAGGAACTCCAGGCAGACCGCCCGCAGGGGTCGCTTGACCGGGAAGGCCCCGCCAAGCGCGACGCATCTGACCCGGCCGACCCAGGGCGCTCAGACACGGAGGACGTGCCGATTGCACTGGACTCGGCGGATTTTCCCCGCGACCAGCGGGAGGATCCCACCCTGCGGGAGGCCTACGTCCAGCTTGCTTGTGTTGATGGGACGGTGGTGGATCCACAGAGGGCAGCACACTGGCCCCGGTTTGAGCTACGAGCCGACCGGCTCTACCGGGTCGGGCGGAACCCGCAGACGCAGGAAGAAGAGGCCCAGTTGATGGTACCCCGGGTCCATCGACGAACCGTGCTGAGGTTGGCGCACGACCTTCCGGCCACTGGGCACCTCGGGCATGAGAAGACCCTGGCCCGAGTCTTGGCCCGCTTCTTCTGGCCCGGGGTGTACAAAGAGGTCAAAGTCATGTCCAGCCTGCCAGCTCGCCGCAGCCCCCGGGGTGCCGAAGGCTCCCCTCGTCCCTTTGCCCGTGGTAGGGACCCCCTTCGAAAGGATTGCCTTGGACATAGTGGGGCCCTTTCCGCGGAGCGCGGCTGGATTTCGATATATTTTAACGATCAAGGACTATGCAACCCGGTTCCCCGAGGCCATCCCCCTTCGAAACACCCGGGCCCGCACAATCGCGAACGAGTTGGTTCGGATTTTTGCCTGGGTGGGGCTACCTCGGGAATTACTGACAGACCAAGGAACGAAATTTACGTCCCGATTGCTGCGTCAGGTCTGCGACATCCTGGGCATTCACAAGCTGCAAACTTCCGTCTACCACCCCCAAACCGACGGGCTGGTCGAGCGGTTCAACCGCACCCTGAAGGGGATGCTGAGAAGATTTCCACCGGCGGATATGAAGCACTGGGACCAGCTCATCCCTCTGCTCTTGATGGCGATACGGGAGGTGCCACAGGCCTCCACGTGATTTTCCCCCTTCGAGCTCCTGTACGGCCGACGACCTCGTGGCGTCCTGGACCTGGTCAGAGAGGCCTGGGAACGGGGCCCCTCCTCCTCGGTCGGGCTTCTGCAGTACGTACTCCAGCTCCAGGAGACTCACGCAGGTGGGGGCCTTGGCTCAAGAAAACATACAGGCGGCCCAGGGAGCGCAGGAGCGAGGGTATAACCGGGGGGCCCAGGAAAGAGTGTTTGAACCCGGGGATCGGGTGCTGCTGTTACTCCCCTCAGAGGAGTCAAAGTTGCTGGCCCGCTGGCAGGGGCCGTATGAGGTCTCCCGACGAGCGGGCCCGGTCACCTATGAGATTCATCAGCCGGACCGGCGAAGAAAAAAACAAATATACCATGTGAACCTCCTCAAACCTTGGCGAGGGCGAGAAGGCCTGTTGGTTGCGCCCTACCCGTCGGAGCCCGTGTTAGGTCCTAGGGTCCCTGACGCCAAGGAGGAGGAGATACCCCAGCTCGCGGACACCCTGTCTAAGGACCAACGGCGTGTAGCCCAGGTGCTCATCGAAACGTTCACCAGGACCTTTACTTCACGTCCGGGCCGAACCTCGGTGATAACACACACCATCCGAACCCCACCCGGACAGGTCGTTCACGAGGGAAACCGACCTCTTCCCCGACGGATGCGCGACGTCGTAGAACAAGAGGTTCGCACCATGTTGGAGCTGGGAGTGATCGAGCGATCCAGAAGTGAGTGGAGGAGCCCAGTCGTATTGGTCCCTAAGCCAGATGGAAGCATTAGGTTTTGCATCGACTTTCGAAAGGTGAACGCGATATCGAAGTTTGACGCCTATCCGATGCCCCGGACGGATGAACTGCTGGAGCGCCTGGGAAAAGCCAAGTTCATAACAACCCTCGACCTGACCAAGGGCTATTGGCAGATCCCGCTGGATCGGGAGTCCCAGGAGAAGACAGCTTTCACCACCCCGTCCGGGCTCTTCCACTTCGTGCGCATGCCATTCGGCCTCCATGGGGCACCCGCCACCTTTCAGCGGATGATGGATCGCCTGCTCGCCCCTCATCTGGAGTATGCCGCAGCTTACCTGGATGACGTGGTCATCTATGGTCGCGACTGGGAGGACCACATAAACCAAGTGGCGGCTGTGTTACGGACGCTCCGCGACGCGGGTCTCACGGCTAACCCCAAAAAGTGTAAAATCGGCGCGCAAGAGACCACCTATCTGGGTTATCGCTTGGGGCGCGGGCTAGTCCGGCCCCTGGTGGGGAAGGTAGAGGCCATACGAAATTACCCCACACCGACCACAAAAAGGAAGGTCCGACAATTTCTGGGACTGGCGGGGTATTACCGCCGATTTGTCCCCCAATTTGCTAGCATAGCGGCGCCGCTCACCTCTCTGCTCACAAAGGACAAACCTCAGAGAGTGAGGTGGGACACAGAGTGTGACTCGGCCTTTCAACAACTTGAAGAAGCCCTGTGTAGCGAGCCCGTTTTGCTTAGCCCAGACTTCGATAAACCTTTTTGTCTACAGACAGACGCCTCCGCCACTGGGCTGGGCGCCGTACTCTCCCAGGAGGTTGGTGGAGAAGAGCATCCGGTGGTCTTTATCAGCCGTAAGCTGTTTTCCCCGAGAACGCCAGTACTCCGTAATAGAAAGAGAGGCCCTGGCGATCAAATGGGCGGTTGAAGCCCTAAGGTACTACCTGCTAGGGGGTGAGTTTACCCTATTGACAGACCATGCCCCGCTAAAGTGGCTACAAACTATGCGGGACACCAATAGCCGCCTTATGAGGTGGTATTTAGCCCTTCAACGCTATGTGTTTTCCATACACCACAGGGCGGGCAAGGCCAATGCCAATGCGGACGCATTGTCCCGCCTGGAGGAGGAACAAGAATCCAACCCCGAGGGGGGGGACCGGGACTTATGGGGGAGGGCAGGTAGCAGGGCGGACTGGCCGCCCACGGAACCAGAGGAGGAGGAACCCCTCAGGACGCCCGGGTGGGCAGAGGCGAACCCCACTCCGTCACCTAACCGGAACCCAGAGGGCGGGGCAAGGAGGTTAAGAGGACGGCGGGAGAGGGCAGTCAGGGCCCAGCCACTGGAGGAGCGGGAGGCAGACCCCGAACTCCTGCCTGGGGAGGCTGAGGCCTGGGCTGGGCTGCCCCCAGCTGAGTTCCTGGAGGCCGGCCAAAACTTCCCAGAACGGGGTACGGAGGCCGGGCGCAGACCAGCCGCAGGAGCACCCCTGGACCCCGAGGACGAGCCCGACGTGCTGGACCAGCTAGATCCCCGGTGGGTGCTGGAACGCCGTGGCCGAACCGCCGGCAGGACCTCCCGGGACCCAACCCTTGACCACTGGAGCGGGCCGCCCAGACCCTACTAAAACAACGGGGACAGCTCGACAGCCCGACGGGCCCGCAGAGGCTACAGGTACCCGGGAAGGGGGGGAAGAAGGGGCCCAGGGATCGCTCAGGCGGGAGAGCCGCCACGGCCAGCAAGGCCCGGACTGAGCCAATCGCAGCGACGCAGCTGCACTCAGGGTCCCTGGGCCGGGGCGCAGTGAGACGGGTGGGCCTGCGCCCCCCCCCCCCTCCCCCGGGGCCGTCCCGGGTCCACTCCGGGAGGAGGACTCGATATGGACACGCATGGACCTGTGGCCCCGCCTCATAGCGGGATGGGGGCTGGGACTTGTGGAACAGGGCAGGCAGCAGGGGAACCCCCCCCCCCCCCCCCCCCCCGGAAGATATTTAAGGGGGAGGGTGTGTAACAGGGCAGCTGCCCTGTACTGGCCCCTTAAGAGCCAAACCCCAGCCTGGAGCAGGCCCGGGGAGTTCAGCCCAGCTGGGCGGCGTTGGCCAATTAAGGCCCAGCTGGGGGCTATAAAAGGGAAGGGCTGCTTCAGCCAAGGCAGTGTGAGCCTGGCTGCCGAGGGAGCAGGACGCTCTCTGAAGCTAGGGCAGGGCTAGAGAGTCAGGCTGGGCCAGGACGCTTGGACAGCCAGCCAACCAACCAGCCAGCCTGCTAGGCCTGCGGCAAGGCTGTGAGCCTGGCTGCCGAGGGAGCAGGACGCTCTCTGGAGCTAGGGCAGGGCTAGAGAGTCAGGCTGGGCCAGGACGCTTGGACAGCCAACCGGCCAGCCTGCTAGGCCTGCGGCAAGGCTGTGAGCCTGGCTGCCGAGGGAGCAGGACGCTCTCTGGAGCTAGGGCAGGGCTAGAGAGTCAGGCTGGGCCAGGACGCTTGGACAGCCAACCGGCCAGCCTGCTAGGCCTGCGGACAGGCCTGCTGGAGAGACACCAATCCCCCGGAAGGGGGGCTCAGAGCGAGTGACTTGGGCACTGCCGGAGGGCAGTGTGGCGAAGAGAGCAACGCGACCAGAAGATTCCAGAGGGGAAACGCCACGTGAGCGGAGGCCTGTGCGGGTGGAATGGACTGATTCCGGGGACAGACGACGGACCCCCGCTACGGTGGTGAGTGACCCCCCTCACAGGAAGATAGACGTTGTCCCTTTGACTTGTGTGCCAGGGAGACGAATAAATGGTCCATAAGCCTGAACGATTTAGTGCGATCTATGTAGAATGCTAAGGCCCTGCGGATGTCCAAGGAATGTAGGGCCGCGTCTCGTGGCGAGGCATGGGGCTTCGGGGAAAAAAGTTGGCAAGATGACGGGTTCATTATCGTGGAAATTGGAGACAATCTTGGGTAGGAACCTCGGGTGTAATCTCAAGACTACTCCATCGCTATGGAAGATCGTATATGGTGGGATGGCCATCATGGCGGAAAGCTCGCTAACCCTGCATGCAGAGGTTACTGCGAGCAGGAAAACCGTTTTCAGAGTGAGGAATTGTAAGGATACGGTCGCCAGAGGCTCGAACGGTGGCCCCATTAGGGCGTCGAGTACCACATCCAGGCTCCACACAGAAGGGACTGGGTTGCGTGGTGGGTCCATGTTGATAAGGCCCTTGAGAAATCTTTTAGTTGTAGGATGGGCGAAGATAGAAACGCCATCTATAGGTGGTGTGAATGCTGATATTGCTGCGAGGTGCACCCTGATGGAGGCTAACGCAAGACCCTTGTTTTTTAGGTGCAGTGCATAGTCCAGTACGGAGGAAATGGACGGACGTGTCGGATCGTGGTGGTTTGAGCTACACCAGGAGGAGTATCTGCGCCACTTGTGAAGGTAAGTTTTCCTCGTGGTTTGTCGTCTACTTTGTACTAGGATGTGTTGGACTGCGGCAGAGCAGAGAGATTCACATGGGTTCAGCCAGTTAGGAACCATGCTGTTAGGTTCAGCATTTGTATCTGGGGATGTTTCAGGCGTCCTTGGTCTTGTGTGAGGAGGTCATGGAGAGGCAGAAGGCGGATCGGTGTCCGCACAGAGAGGCGGTGCAGGAATGGAAACCAGTGCTGGCGAGGCCAATCTGGGGCTATGAGGATTAGCGTAGCCCTGTCCGCCTTCAGCTTCTGAAGGACCTTGGGAATGAGAGGTATGGGGGGAAATGCATAAAGGAGGGGTCCGCGCCAAGTCACGAGGAAGGCATCCCCTAGAGATGCACGGCCCAGGAAGTCTGCCGTCACGTTTGTGATGCCAGGTAAGTAGGATGCCAAAGGAGTCACCCCGTGGCGAATGCACCAGTTCCAAAAGCGGATAGCTTCCGTGCACAGCGAACGGGAGCGAGCGCCGCCCTGGCGATTTATGTAGCACATGGCTATGATGTTGTCTGTAAGTATCGTCACAGTGGTATTGCGGATGTAGACAAGGAAGGATTTGCATGCGTTGAAAATAGCACGAAGCTCTAGGAGGTTTATGTGTAACCTTGCTTCTTGTGGAGACCATTGGCCTTGTACCGAGAGGGAGCCCATGTGGGCCCCCCAGCCTAGTAGGGAGGCATCTGTTGTGATTTGGTGGAGAGGCTGCTGCGGGTGAAATGGTATGCCCGACAGCAGGTTTGTGTGACTGGTCCACCATCGGAGTGATTGAAGAACGCCAGGTGGCGGTGTAACGGGCCTGTGGAGATCGTATCTGGTGTGGTGGTATACGAGGGTCAGCCAGTGCTGAAGGGCATGCAGGCGTAGTCTGGCATATTTCACCACGTACGTTGTGGCGGCCATGTGGCCCATGAGTCTGAGACGTGATGAGTGGGACGGTGGGGCTCACGGTGATGGTGCAAATGAGGTCCTGGATGGTTTGAAACCTCTGCAAAGGTAGGAACGCTCTGCCGGCGAGTGAGTCCAGTGAACTCGATGTCCTGAGTGGGATGCAAGACGGACTTCTGCTCGTTGAGGAGGAGTCCGAGCGATCGAAAGACTTGCATTGTGAGGTGAACCATGTGGGAGACCTCGTGTGCCGAAGCGCCTTTGAGCAGGCAGTCGTCCAGATAAGGGAAGATGAGCACCCCTTGGCATCGGAGAAAGGCCGTGACCACGGATAGGACCTTTGAGAACACCCTGGGGGCTGAGGATAGCCCAAAGGAGAGGACCTTGTATTGAAAATGGTCCTCCGCCACGACGAAGCACAAGAACCTTCTGTGAGCAGGGTGAATAGGGACGTGGAAATAGGCGTCCTGGAGGTCGAGGGCGGCAAACCAGTCCTGTGGATTTAAAATAGGGATTATGGCAGCTAGTGTTGTCATTTTGAATCGTTGTTTCCTGAGATATTTGTTCAGACGACGGAGGTCTAGGATAGGGCGCCAGCCTCCGGACCTTTTCTGGGTGAGGAAATAGTGAGAGTAAAAGCCCCTGTTCCTGAAGTCCTTCGGAACTGGCTCTATGGCACCCAGAGAGAGAAGGCGGTCGACCTCTAATCTGAGGAGGGTTTCGTGAGAGGGGTCCCTGAAGAGGGACGGCTATGAGAGGGATAGGATAGCCAAACTGAACGATCTCGAGGACCCATTTGTCCGTGGTGATTTTTGCCCATTGATGTAGAAAGGGTCTTAGACGGTGGTGGAACAGCTGGGTTGAACGATTCACGGTGCTGCCTGTGACTGTCTGCTCGCCCTTGACCAACACATCAAATCTGTTGCTTGCTGTTGGACGGCATGTTCGTTCTGCCGGTTGGGTTTCGGCGTCGTTGAGGCCTCTGGCAAGAACGCTGATTGTCAAAAGGCCTCTGTTGTTGCCACTGGTGTCTAATGTAGGGGTAATCATATCTGCGCTGATAGGGTGAGTACCGCCGTCTCTTAAAGGGGGGCGTATACATCCCCAAAGTTTGCAGGGTTGTCAGAGAGTCTTTAGAGGAGCGCAGGATTGCGTCCGTGGTCTCTGCAAAGAGCTTAACCTTGTCGAAGGGTAAGTCCTCGACTTTTGTCTGTAGTTCCTTTGGAACTCCTGCCGCTTGGAGGAAAGAGGCTCTATGCATAAGAATAGCCGTAGCGGCAGAACGAGCAGCAGTATCAGCCACGTCCATGGCCATCTGGAGGGACGTTCTCGCTGATGTGTAGCCCTCTTGGATGACTGATCTCAGGATCGATCTTTTTGAGTCGGGGAGATGATCCATGAGAGGAGTGAGGCATGAAAATGTATTGAAGGTATGATTGGAGAGATGCGCCGAGTAATTGGCGATTCTGAGGAGTAGAGTCGCTGAGGTGTATACCTTCCTGCCCAGAACTTCGAGCCTCCTTACGTCTTTAGCAGAGCCCTGGTGTTTGAGGTGAGGGGCTCTAGATCTCTGTTGAGCTGCGTCCACTACTAAAGAGTTAGCCTGTGGATGGGCAAAGAGGAATTCCATGCCCTTTGGTGGCATGAAATATTTCTTGTCGGCTCTTTTGTTGGTGGGAAGGGCCGATGCTGGAGCATGCCACACCTCGTCAGCCAGTTCCAGGATGCCTTCGTCGAGAGGGATGGCGAGGCGTGAACTATGTCGTGGTTGGAGATTCCTAAAAAGCTTATGCTGCTTATCTTTGAGCTCTTGTAGAGGAATCTCCTGTGTAATAGCTACCCACTTAAATAATTCTTGGAATTGACGGAGGTCGTCTGGAGGAGAGCTGTTGTCAGGGTTCACTGCATCCTCCGGAGGAGATGAAACCGGAATGGAAGACCCCGAGGTATGGTGCACGAAGGGAGTATGTTCCAGCTCTGAAGAGTGGTGAGATGGTGATGTCGCATGATGCGGAGGAGTAAGGGGAGCCGGGGTTGGAGAGTGCCTGCGTGCAGCGTAGTCGGAGACGGATCGTGGTCGGTAAGAATACCGGCTATGGGAATGTCAAAAGTCACGATCGTCGCGATGGTAGGCGCCATACTGATAATGGTACGGGGAGCAGGGCGAGGAGGAGCGGAGGTGTGATGCCCTGGACGAGGCAGGAGAGGCAGAGAGATGTCTGTGCTGGTGCCTGCGATGGGGAGATGCAGCAGCCAGAAACGGGGAGGGCAGTCTAGACGAGCCGCGAGGAGAGCGGCACCGATGAGAGGAGCGGCGTGGAGATCGCAGTGCCGGCAGAGGAGAGGACGGTGCCGGGGAGACGAAGCGGGAGCGGGAGCAGCTGCGGCGGCGTGGGGAATAGAAAGCAGCAGGGCTCCGGAGTGATTGGGTTGCGGCATGCGCTGAAGCGCTGGCCGCTGAAGCGCTCGGCTCCTGGTGCGGCGGGGCAGGAGCGATCGGCATCGCGCCGGCTGCGGAACGGGTCGGCGCCGTGTAGTCTGGCACCGTGCGGTGACTCGGGGGCGGTGCCGGGGCCGGTGTCGGGGCCGGTGCTGTGGTCGGGTCCGGGGCTGCTCTCGGCACCGGCTCAACGCTCGGTGCCAGAGGAGGAAGAAGCAGCTGTGCTGATGCCGGCTGGGGAGCCGGTGTCTTTGCAGACTCCCGTGGCCGCTTAGGCTTAGAAGCCGCTGAAGCAGGGGGACATGGCTTTGCGATGCCAGAGGTCCCAGGTGTCTCTGCCTGGCTGTCCCTGCCATTAAAGGCAGCTGGCAGGGATCTTGCTGGGGACAGGGTCATTTTCTTCTGAAGTCCCGCAGCAGGGGAGGAAGCCCTGCGCTTAGGAGGCTGCTGATTCAAGCCAGCTTGCAGCGGCTGTAGGACTGTATCGAAGAGGAGCATACGAAGGCGCCTCTCCCTGTCTTTCCTGGCTCTGGAGGAGAACCTAGAGCCGTGGTCACCAACCAGTAGATCGTGAGCTACCGGTAGATCTCAGGGGCTCTACGAGTAGCTCTTGAGCCCTCTCTGAACTGTGCGCCTGCGCAGTACATTTACATTAGATTTCCTCATTTGAAGAGCAGCTACTCACTGAGCAACAACACAGGTGAGTAGCTGTGAGGAATGGTGGGAGCTGGAAGGTTGGGAGGGCTGAAACACCCCAGCCAGCTGACTGTGGCTTTCACAGCTGGAGCTAGGCGCAGCCTCCCTGGGCTGAGTGCAGGGCAGCCGGGCTGGAGGGAAGAGAAGCAGCTGCCCGGCCAGCTGGCCATGGCACTCAGCCAGGGTGCATCACGCTCCACGTGGGCTGGTGCAGAGGAGAAGCTGCCTGGCCTGTTGGCTGTGGTGTTCAGCCCAGAGGAGGCTGAACCGTGCTCCAGCTGATTGGGCGGCTTCCCCTCTGCGCCTGCCCAAGTGGAGCTTGGTGGCACCCTGGCTGAGCACCACGGCCAGCTGGCCGGGCAGCCGCTTTTCTTCACTCCAGCCCGGCTGCCCTGCGGTCAGTCCGGAGGGAGTGCAGGTCGGAGGCTTCCCTCCGTGGCTGGTGTAGGGAACTCCCTGCCCCCAACCTTGTTCCCTCTCCTCTGCCCCAAACTTGTCCCCCGCGCTCCTGGCCCCCTGTTCCCTCTCCCTTGCCCCCCCAACCCCGCTGCAGAAACCTGCACCTCCCTGCAGAAACTTGTCCCCTGGCACCCTGTCCCCCCTGCAGAAACCTGTTCCTTCTGGAACCCTGTCCCCTGCTGCAGAAACCTGTCCTGGCACCCTGCCCCCTCTCCCCTGCCCCCACTGGCACCCTGTTCCCTGCTCCAGAATCCACTAGCACTCCTCCCCAGTACTGTGTCCCCTGCTCCCAAATGACTTTTCTATGGGTCAGTGACCCCTGACTCAAGGCAGGTTCCCTGCCATTCTCATAAATAAAGACAATGCAGAAACTTTTTGTGTTGAACATAGTATTCTATTTAAAAATGAAGCCTGGCCAAGAAACCCACAATTGGGGCCAAGCCCCCATCTGGCCACAACCACTCCTGCACTCCCCCTTCCCCAGACCCTAGATCTGAGCCTATCAAACACTGGAACCTCATGCCCTCAGCCCCTCACATACCCCAACCCAGATTCCTGCACCCTCACATCCGCAAGCCTGTGGCTTGCTTAGTAACCCAACACTGCCCAGCCTGGAGCCCCCTTCCCGAGCCAGTGTCCCCTTCTCCACCTCCTCCTGCATCCAGATTTCCTCCCAGAGCTTGCACTTCTCACCCCTTCCCACACCCAAATCCCTCATTCCCACCCCAGAGACTATACATCCTGTCTCAACACAGCAAGGGTCCAGCTAGACTGCAGGAGTTTTTCAGGATTCTGGAGATATCCCAGAAAAACTTTTCTGCATCCAGGGTTGCGTTTGTTCTTCCGCTTTTTTAGTGGAAGAGCAAACAGGCTCTTTTGGTCACCCCTATATTCCTCTTTCCACAAGGAATAAGGTGGCTTCCAAAAGAAGGGTTTTTTTTTCCTGACATTTGGTCCAGTGATTTGGTCCAGTGTAGACAGGCCAAATGTTGGAAAAACCTCTTCCTACAGAAGAATTTTTAAAAAAATAAGCAGCAGTATAAGGATTGGGGACAGCAAGTAAAGGAGAGGAGGAGAATAGAGAGGGCGGGGCTTCAAGGAAGGGGTGGGGCGGTAGATCTTGGCTTGGTCTGTCATTTAAAAAGTGATCTTGGGTGTAAAAAGGTTGGAGACACCTGACCTAGAGCAATGGTGACACTTTTGGGGGATGTGAGACTCCCCCAGGCAACGAATACACTCGGCATGGCTGTCCGAGGCTGGCATTGCCTCACGGCAGGAGCCGCATTTTTTAAAGCCGGTCCCTGACATTTACAGGCAGCCTGCTGTTTCTTATCTTTTGTTTTCTTGAACAGTAGGTGGTTAAGGGCTGATACCTGGGCAGAGCCATTACCAGGCTATCTTTTGTTCTTTTTATCTTAACAGTCTGTCTCTTTCTTTCTTTTTTTTTTTTTTAAGGTGAACGGAGCTATACAGAGAAGCTGACAGGAGAACAGCTGAGAGGCGGGAGGTAAGAGCGGTCTGTGCTTTCCTCCCGATAGTTCTCTTTGTCCTTCCTCTCTTGAAAGAAACTTTTTTTTTTAATTTATGGGGAAAGAGAGGGGAGAGGGAGGAAAAGGGAAATTTTATATACAAAGGGAGAACTAGAAGCAGTCTAGTTCTGTGGAGTGAGGAGCGCGGCTACAAGCGTCTGCAGCCTGAGACGGTGAAGAGGAACTGGCGGAGGGGCCGGACCGTGCGACAGAGAGCGCGAAAGCCGCGAGCCTGCGGCACATGCGTGGTCCAGCCGGACACTGCTAATGACAAGTCTCCGTCTGCGGCGCCGGGGCAAGCCCAGCACCCATAGTGGAGCACCCTTGGGGACATCCCCGAAGAAGAACCATCGTTACTGCACAAAGGTGAGTCCAAGCTAAGGTTGGGCTACAGAATCACAGTTGTGGCAGCGTTGGAGTACTGCCGAGGCTACAGCGGAGTCTGAAGTAGAGTGTTGCAGAATTGTGTAATGTTTCATGAAGGTGGTGTTTGACGACCAAGTAGCTGCTCGACAGATGTCTCGCAGAGGGACTCTTTTCAGGAAGGCCGTAGAGGTAGCAACTGCACGAGTGGAGTGCGCTCTAGGCTGTGATGGGAGTGACTTGTTACAGACAGTATAACAGGTGGTAATGCAAGCGACAATCAACTTTGAAATGCGCTGTGCAGGGAGTGGACAACCTCTAAACTGATCTGCGACAGATATGAAGAGACGGTCCGTCTTTCAGATATCATGGGTTCTATCAATATAAAATGCAAGGGCTCAGCGAGCGTCCAGCGTGTGCAGAAGAGCCTCGTGCAGCGAGGTATGTGGTTTCGGGCAGAAAGAATGTAAGACGATCGGTTCGTTAATGTGGAAGTCTGTGCAGGCCTTTGGCAGGAAGGCTGGGTGCAACCTCAGTGTCACAGAGTCCCTATTACAGATAGTATATGGGGGAGATGCCATAAGGGCTGCCATCTCACTCACTCTGCATGCAGACGTTCTAGCAAGAAGAAAGACGACTTTGGTCATAAGCAGCTGAAGGGACGTAGTAGCGAGAGGCTCAAAAGGTGGACGTGTCAAAGCATCCAGCATGAGGTCGAGATTCCACACCGGAGATGGGGGGTCTACGTGGAGGGTTAAGATTAATGAGACCTTTGAGAAACCTCTTCGTAGTGGGGTGCTCAAATACAGACCGGCCATCGATTATATGGTGGAATGCCGTGACTGCTGCTAGGTGGACCTTAAGCGACGGTATCGAGATACCGGTCGTGTGTAGATGCAGAATGTAGTCAAGTACAAAATGCAATGGTGAGCCAGAGGGATCTATGGCATTGGAGCTGCACCATTGTGTAAACCGAGACCATTTTGCGAGGTATGTTTTCCTCGTGGAGTGTTTTCTGCTATGCAACAGAACGCGTTTCACTTGGTCCGAACAAAAACTCTCGGATGTGCTGAACCATCTAGCATCCACGTGGTCAGGTACAAAGTGAGTAATTTCGGGTGGCGTACAGATCCGTTCTGTTGCGTTAGGAGGTCCAGAAAGAGAGGGAGTTGGTAAGGCGTTCGAATGGACAGTTGCAGGAGCGTGGAGTACCACGCCTGTCGGGGCCAAGCTGGCGCTATCAGCAGGACCCGGGCTCTGTCCACGACGATTTTCTCCAGTACTCTTGGAACTAGAGCCACGGGGGGAAATGCATACAGTAGCAACCTCCCCCAGTGGACGATCGCTTTCAACAGAGGTCTCTTAGCGTCAGGGAGGCGCTGCATCAGTTCAGGCAATTTGGCATAATTGTCGTTATTATGATTCGAGAGAAGAGCGGCATAATTTGCAATCGTGAGCATTAGGGTTGATGATGAATACATTTTGCGCCCAAATAGATCGAGTTTTCTAGTGTCTTTATCTGGGAGTGAGCGTCTAAACTGAGATGTCTTGTTTTTATGGCGTACTGCATCCACTATTAAAGAGTTGGGTTGAGGATGATTGAAAAGAAAATCCATATCTTTTGATGGGACAAAATATTTTTATCTGCTCTTTTGCTAGTAGGCGGGATCGAAGTGGGAGTCTGCCAGATTTCGTGTGCCACGTCCATAATTGCCTCGTCAATTGGGAGTGCAATTCTGCATCGTTGTTGGGGGTGCAAATTTTTCAACAACTTATGCTGCTTTACCTGTGCCTCAGACAGCTGGACCTCCTGGCTTTGCGCCACACGTTTAAAAAGGTCCTGGAATTCTTTGAGATCATCCAGTGGTGAGGTGTCACCTGAGGTTACAGCATCATCTGGTGAAGGAAATGATGAATGCACATTAGCTGACACGTCCGTCTCTGTGTCCGAAATCTGTCCCTCCTCAGGGTCTGAATGGCCACGCTGCGGATCTGGACTCCTTGGAGGGGGTGGTAGATGAGTAGGTGATCGCGCCCTGGGCTCAACATGCTGAGAAGCCGGGCTAACAGAGCAGCAGGAGCACGGTGATCTCCGATGGGAGCGGGAGTGACTGTGACGAGTTGACACATAGTAGTAGGGTCTATCATAATGAATGTAGTGACGATCTGAGCACCCCGGACACGAGTGTCGAGAAGATATGACACTAGCGTGCCTGATGTAATATGCATGGCGTGGTGAACGTGTAGGGGAGCGGGGATATCGGGAAGGAGACCACGGTCGAGAATGCCTTGAGTATGTGCAGCTAGACTCCCTATGATAGCGATAATAAGGTGATAGACTTCTGCGGGCACGAGCTTCTTGATCCCTGGTGAGGTCAGGTGCAGGGGAATGGTGCTGCAGGGATGGCCCAGGCGAAGCTATCGGGGAAGGCAGAGGAGAAGCAGCGTGCCTGCGACACTTGGAAGTTGCCTTCCTAGGTGCTGAAGTAGGCAGCTCTGCTGACGGAGCAGCAGCCGCCTGCGGAGCAGGGATAGCTGCTGATCCCAGCTGGAGCCCTGTCGGTGCCGGTGCTGAGGACAGCTCCTGAGCTGGGAGGGGGGGAGCTGCAGCTGTGTGAGGTGAGGAGAGCGGCACCAAGGCTGCCAGTGCCGGCAGGGCAGAATCTGTAAGGCAGCGCTCCGGTGCGGTGGGAGGTCGGGAGCGTGGTGCGGTGCCGGTCGGCTTCTTAGAGCCTGAAACAGGCGCTGTGCCTGTAGAGGAGCCAGATGTGCCCGGCTTGGCTTCTGCGGGACAACAGGCAGGGACCTGGCTGGAGAGGGTTTCTCCGTCATGGGAGGGCTACCCTTTGGGGAGGGAGCCCGTCTCCTCCCTACATCAAAGCCAGCATTCGTGTAGCCCGTGTCTTGAGGCATGAGTGCCTTATCAAATAAAATAATTTTTAGCCGTCTCTCACGGTCCATGCGGGCTCTGGTGGTCAAATTAGCACAGTGGGTGCATTTTTGGGGCAAGTGCGTCTCCCCAAGGCACCTAATACAGGAGGCATGGCCGTCAGAGATCGGCATTGCCTTGTGGCATAGTGAGCACTTCTTAAAACCGGGGGAGCCCGGCATTTTTGCCGCTTGAGTGCTTGCGCTGGTAACCGCTTGCCGTTTGTTTTATATCGTCGTTTTGCTTCTTTCCTTTCTGTTTCTTTCTTTCCTTGTATTCTGGTATTTAGCTTCTTTCCGTGGGTTTTTTTTTGTTTTTTTGTTCTCTAAGAAAGAGAGAGGCGTCTAGGCGTCAAGTGAGAACAATGGGAAACAGCAGGGAGGGAGATAACTAGTGAAACGTCTCTATTTCTACTTTTTTTTAAACAGTGAAGATAAGGAAAGGGAAAGGTAGATAAGGTTGATTAATTATATTTTTAACTAACAAGATGTCTGAAGTAGTCTGAGGAGAGGAGAGAAGAGGAGAGAACTCCGTCCGCGGCCAGAGGCAGCTGAGAGGAACTGGAGCGGGTGCCGGACCGCGCGCGGAGAGAAAAAGGCGCGAATGGCCTCGAGCGCTCACGCACACGCCGTCCGGCCAAATACAGCTATGTGAAGCCTCCGATTCGCGGCGCCGGGACAAGCCTGACACCAGACGTGGAGCACCCATGGGGACTACCCGAAGAAGCAATAAACTCCCTCAATCCTACTGGCTGGCGGAGTCTGTTCGTGCCACTACGGGGGTGCAGGAGACAGGGAAACCCCAATGCGCCATCACAGAGAGGGCCAGGGCGCACTGAGCAGTAGGCTAATGGGAGGCTGGGGGGAGGGAGCGAACAGGAGCAGTGGGAGGCTGGGACTGGTGGAGCACTGAGGAGGGTAGCAGCTTGAAGGGCAGGGCAAACAGCACAGCAACCTGACCAGTGGTGGGGGAGGGGCAGACCAGGGAACTGCATGGAGATAGCCCGGGGCAGGCAACAAACTAAGTTCCAGGAAGGGCTGTAGCAGGGAGGGAAGGAAAAACAAACTGGGCTGCTAGAGTGGGGCAGGGAGGCCAGCTGCTGTGGTGGGGAAGCAAAGGGGCAAGGCAAGGGGTGAGGAAGGTCCCTCAGCCAAATGTAGCTGCGGGGGGTTAAGTCCAAGAAGCGGGTGGGAGTGCTCCCACAAGCGCTCAGGGGGCTCATTCTCTCGCCCACTGCTGTGGAAACAGTCCCAAGGTGGAAAAGGGGGTGGGCAGCTAGCCCCGCCAAGGGGCAAAGAGTCCTCATGCTACAAGGGGGTTGTGGCAATGGAAAGAGGGCAGCTGGACTGTGGGGAGGGCTCTGTGCCTCTCCCCCGGCCCCCCTCGCAGCAACTCAGTTTACCACCACCCCAGGAGCACAGGTGTTAAAAGGCTCAGTCTTGCAAACAAACCCCTTCCATGAGTCCAATGGAGGGCTTCTCCACTTCCTCAACGCAGATGTTACAGTAGCGGGTGGGCGGCAGCCAACCAGGGAAAGGTCTCTGGATGGTGGTGGTGGGTCTTCTTCACCTCTCCCTCTGGGACGGGGGGCAGGCCAGTAGCCCCCCAGACAACAGCAAGGTTATAGGCGGTAGCAGCAGCAGTCCTGGGAAGAAAGGCCCAGCAACAGGCAGGCAGCTGCAGGAGACAGCTGGCCAGGGAGGGCTCCTCACAGCACTGGCAGCAGAAGCAGCAACTGGCAGCAGGGCAGGGTAGGGGAGAAAGGGAAGAGTGCTCCAGAGCAGAGGGAGCAGCTATCACACCCTCCTCCTTCTCCTGGAGCCTGGCTCTGAGTGGGCACCCCTCCCCAAGCCTTAGTGGGCAGCACCTGGCCCCAGGGGCTCACCTGACCGGAAGCCAGAAGATGGGGCCAGGGAGATAAAAGGCCTGCCAGAGAGGCCAGTAACAGAATGAGCCAGAAGCCTTCCCTGTGCACCCAGAGAAGTAGCTGGACCCAGAAGAGTAAGAGGACTGGCCTAGGCCATTAGGGCCCCAACTGGCCAGGGGTTTCAGAGCTATGAAGCCCAGAGAACCTGTATTGGACACAGGTACCACCCGAGGAGGAGAAGGGAAGAAGCCCAGGAGTAGCTGACCACTGTTTGGCTGGGCCAGAACCAGGTCAGTGTGTTGCAGTGCAGATCCCTGCTGACCCAGCAGCAGACTGCTCTGCTACTACTAGGGCCCTGGGCTGGGACACAATGGAGTGGGTGGGCCTGCATCCCCCCCACCACCCCATCTAGGGTGGCAGTCTACCCCCTTGGCTGTTACTGAACAGCAGTCTGAACCTGCTGGACCCCCGCCTGAGCAAGGGGATCCAGCTGGGTGCTCATATTAAGACTGTTCAACTGTTTGTTTTGCTGCCTTAACCTGAACCAAGGCTTGGGGCTCTGAACTGCTTATTTGTTTGCTGCCACACCCTGAGCAAGGGTTGGCTTCTGAACTATTTACTCACCGCCCTGCCCTGAAGCTTGGTGGGGGGCTCTGAACTGTGCCCTGTCCTGAACTAAGGGCCTGCGTGCAGAACTGTTTACCTGTTTGCCGCCCAGCCCTGAACATGAGCCTGAGCTCCGGACTGTTTATTGGCCTGCCGCTGGCCCTGAAAAGCCAAACCCCTAGTTAATTCCCCAGGGGACTAAGCAGAGGGTAGTAGGGTGGAGTGGCTGCCCACTGAGCCCAAGGGGGAGGTGCCCCTCCCCAAGCCCTATAGGCTTCCAAATAGCATAAATTAAACTGTACACTCAGCCTATTTAATGGGACTTCTGCATCTTTTCACACATTTCTTTGAAGTTTATGCTAAACTGGTCAAATCCAGCTTCATGCATGCATTCAGGCTGTCTTCTGTCAATCTTACAGCAGGGGGCTGGGGATGTGGGGGTACAGGAGGGTCTCAGGGCAGGGGGTTGGGTTGTGTGGGAGGTGCAGGAGGCAGGGCACTGGGGGTGGGAAGCAGAGTATGTGGCCGGGGGGGGGGGGGGCTGGATTACCTTACCTGGGCTGCTGCACCCGGGCAGCAATGGCTGGACAAGGGGTCAGGCCAGGATTGCTGCAGCTGGATCACCACCTCACCCCCTCCTACCTGTGCCACAGCAGAAGGGGAGGACAGCCGCCAGCCCTTCCTGTGGCCAGATGGGGGCTGGACCGCAAGGCCTGCCCCAGGACAGGACGCTGCAGCCAGATGAGGGCTGGGCCCCAGTTGAGGCCTTGTTGGCCAGGCTGCCACAGAAGCAGCTGCATCACAGCCCTGGCTCCAGCTCCAGCACACAGGGCAGCCAAATATGGTCATAAAAGCCATATTTGGTGCCCTACTTAGCCATATTTGGCTTGCAAGTCATAGGCTGCCAACCCCTGCCTTAGCCCATGCGCAGGAAACTGAACACTTTAAGTGAAGAAAATACAATAGTAGAGCTCCCCCCACCCCAGCAAGAATAGCTTAATTAAGTTCAGACAGGAATTACACTGCATCTAATCTTTAGTCTGTTTCTGCTGTATATCAATAGCCTATCCCGTGATCTACAGGTGAATGCAATGATCAGAGCAACCTTCTTCACTTAGCAGTATTTCATGTTGGGAGGGTGGGAGCATAAGGATGGAGAGAAGCAAATGAACAGTTTCTCACCTCTAGCGGGGACAATAGTTATACTTGGAAAACTTCAGCAAGGGAAGGGCCAAGATCACTACTGTAACTTACATGCTGTGAGTGATGGCAGAATAAAGACTCTGCTAATGATATTGGAGAAAGCTGTACAGACCACAAATAATGTAACAAGGTTTTTTATTCAGACTATACAAACAGGGCACTAATAACACTGGCTTGATGTTGGGACCAGTATTACGAAAGGAGTGGAGTAAGAAAATAAAAAGGCACTAGTCTTAAAAAGACACTCCATCTATTCTAAGAATAAAATTCATTTAATACTGTTAATGTTATAGCACAAAAAATAAAACAAGCTATGATCCCCAAAACACAGTGAAGGCTGTCTCTACACTACAAAGAAAAGTCAGAAAAAGATACGCAAATTTTCCTGCTTTTCGTCCGAAGAGGCTTTTCTGACGTTTAGCCTGTCTACACGGGGCCAAACGTCAGAAAAAAACCTGTTTTGGAACATCCCTTCTTCCTCATAGAACGAGGTTTACAGGGATGTTGAAAAAACCACGTCTGCTTTTCCGAATTTTTTTTCGGAAACATGTTCCTTGGATGCAGCAGAGCTTTTCCAGGATACCAGAGATATCCCGGAAAAGCTCTGTAGTCTAGATGTACCCTCAAAAGAAGGACACCTTTCTTGCTGCAAAAAATTTCTTCTCTCAGAACATGTTTTCTTTTAAAATACAAGTACACAGAAAATTACAACTATACAGGAACACATCTACTGGTCCCAAAAGGCCATCTTTTTAGGCAGGTCTCACTTTTTCAATTGCACAGAGATGCTTCTAAACTTTACTATAAACAAAAAGCCCACATTCCCAGGATGTTAATATAAAAAGTTAGATTACAGGCACATGAAATGGCACAAAATACATTTTTCCCTTTACAAAAAATATGTTCAGAGCCCCAACCCAAACAGAATATATTCCCTTTATTCCTGCCTGATTTGTAAACAATTGAGTTAGTGCTTGTCCAGTGATGCAGACAGATTAGATCAGTTTTCATTTTAACTTTTCATACTGGTCAGAGGTTTCAATGTATATATGTGTACACAATAGAAAAAAAGTCGAGCAGTAAACTTTTGATTGCTTTAACAACCGAAACAATTGCTAATTTGAACCCAGACATCTACAAAAAATTAAATGACACACATGATCCACTTAATGGTGCATAGATTGAAGCCATAACATGATAAAGTGTTATGGCTCATTTTAAATATATTTTATACTCTCAAGTGTCAGCAACACTGACAGTTATCGATCATCTAGGAATTTTTGAAAACGTTCTCTAAAGCAACAGAAAGCACTGCAAGCAATGAGTGACCTCAAAAAGGAGAAACGCAAATTGATCAAATGCAGTTTCTATATGAAAATACTTATCTCATAATAAAATAAAAGACATATTGATGCAAGTTTACCATCAAGTTCAGGAGGCATTTACTGTTAGACACAGGGAGCCATTTAAGTGGTCCAAAACTAGGTTCACAGTTATTAGGTGTTCTCTGCATTAGAAATCACTATGTAAATGCCGTGCTTTCTTGTACTGACACTAGCTAAGATTTTTGCCAACAGATGGTTTGCTTTTTTGTGGGATCACCAGATTAGTTTAACCCAGAACAGTGCTTACAACGTTCCAGGTACACAGTATAGCCAAAGAAGGACTGCTTTAAAGGAAATCCTTATTTTTGATTAAAAAATAACATTTTCCAAATCATATGTTTATGGATTTTTAAAAGAAAATGAAAAACCCTACACTGACAGCTAGGTTAGGGCCAAAATAAAGAGAACCTTATGGTAGCATGAGTTTAGTGCACTTTTAAGTACAAGATAACTTTCAGTAGTATGAGCTTCATAATAACTTAAGATAGGGTCAGGACACACACATCTACAAGGACACTTACTTTCTAGAGCTGCAGAACTGTTTCCATTGCCCACAGCCAGGCATTCCTATAGCACCATACACTTTTAGTCAATGTTATTCTATTTCACAATATTTTTGGCAGTAAAATGCTTTAAGACGACTTTCAGCCATTTAATAAGCACTACAGAATATTTAATAGGTTAACTGAGCTTAGTGATGTTAAGAAGCGTGTAATTTGTTAATCATGTAGTCAACAAAAATTTTGTGGACTACACCATTAATTGATAAGGGTTTGCATTGCAAGCGCTCAATCCTGGCTCGAGCCAGGTCCCAGCAATTACCCTTGCTGCAGTTGCTGCCAGGACCCAGCATGAGCCAGCCTATCAGACAGCCCGCTAAAAAAATTTACTTGAATAGCCACGCGGGCGGGGGAGGGGATAATAGTGTTAACCGATAAGCACTGCAACTTTTTTTTTTTTCATTCTTCAGTGCCTTCTCTACAAGAATCTCAAGGCACTTCAATATAGTTCAGGGCAACATGTGCTCAGGGCTTAACAGCCCAACATCCTTAAAAGAAGACATGTTCCAACATAAGATGAAAAAAATACTTGTGTGTTAATATTTCAAGTATATTCCTCTAAATGCTGAAAGCAGAGTTTGGATTTCTGCATCTTTTTCTATGCTTGAAGAAATCCTTAATACCTAGTGGATAAGAGTACATCCTGCTATTTAGAGCTGTCAGCTTCTGTAGAGAAGGTACAAATGAAGTCCCCGGGAATATTACAAAGAATAATTTTACACATGTATTTATTTCAAGATGTTTAAATTCACCTTGAGAAGCAGGCAGAAGAGGTCACAAATGTGGGTTCACACAATTTGCTCTGTTTAACTATAACTAAACTTTTAAAGTGGTATGACCCCCCCGGTGTGGATGCTATTATACCAATATAATTTATACAGAGGAACAAGTTGTCAGTATAAGGCACCTTTCTCTCTCTTCTCTCCCTCAAACTGGGTTGCACTAGTAAAACTAACAAACCCTACATCCCTCCCTAAGAACTGTTCTAGTACAAAAGTCTGTAAGACCAGGCTTAAGCGTTTCCCTTTTAAAGCTCTTTTTTACAGTTCTAGTGCTTGCAAGTCATCCAGCAACTTTTATCTCTGTAAGCATCTGCAGAATTGGTTTTATGTATGACAAAATGGGCTATCATTTACCATGTGAACAAAAGTTCTTATAATCGTCTCCACTTAAACACAATTTTCAATGGGTATTTGCTTTCGTCACATAAGCTTTATTTCTAGGTCAACAGCAAGCTCAGAGTTGTATCGCAAAAACAACCTTGTTAAAATAGCTGCTCAAAATGTCCAATTTGTCTTAAAAAAAGACTTTTTGATTATACTATCTTGGGATTGCTCAAATCTAGCTCTTCCCTCCTTCAGCCCCAAATTGCAGTTTTTTCTTGTTGCTCTGTTTGTACAGTGATGCAAAAGTTTCATATTTGATCTGAGAGAGTTAGAACTCTCCTCCTAATGATTAGGCCAGAACATGCTATCCTTGAAAGCCTCAAAAGAAAGATTTTCTTGCTCCTATCTACCTGTGTGGCTTCAAGTCTTCTCCATCTTAAGGGCCAAAATAGTTCTAGAAGCGATGCTACAGCCTGGATGATGCAACTATGGTATGGTCAGTACATGACTTCAGTTGTGTGCATTCCAAATGGGTATAAAAAGAACCATCAAACTGCAGCAAGCTAGAAAAAAAATGGACAGTGCTAGCAGTGTGCCATTAACAGGCACCATCCCCACCTCGAATACCAGAAAAATGAAGCAGCAGTGTAAGCTGGGCAACAGGAATCACTCATTTTCATCTGGGTTTTGAGGGTCAATTATTTTGACGTGCGTGAAAGGGAAGAGCCCTTTTCTGCCATTGACTTCACCTTCCCACTGACCATTTATATTCATTCTTGTAACTTTCACGAGGTCTCCAACCTGCATAATAAAAAACAGTGTTACCACAGTACAGGACTACAGTTGCCAACATAAAGATAATCAAAATGAGGAGAAAGAATACCGCATTAAACATCAGCGAGAAAAATAGCTTTCTATATGACTACTGCATCCTCTCAAGCAGTTAAAATTCATTTGATCATACAATAAAGACTTTTCCTATAATTCTGAAATTCAAACTTGTTTAACTACACTGACCAACTTAAGGTTGGAACCTGTAATAGTGTGAATACTGCATTCCTCTGAAAAAATGGACAGCACATTTAATACTAGTTAGTTTTAAAGAGGTATCGTCCTATGTGTAAGCTAAATATAGTGCTGCACAACTAAAGTAAAAAATAAGCTGCACTTTCCCACAGAGGAGAGATGGACATATTCCTGTATAATTCAGTTAATTTGCCCCATGAGTAAATTTTTTTTTAAAAATGAAAAATGTCTTATTTAGCTGCAAGGGGGGGGGGGGGGAATGTTTCATATTTATGTACACATTACAAAAAACTTGTGGTTATGAAAGAATACTTACTTTGAATTTAATATCCAAATAAGCTACAGTTTTCTATTAGAGAAAAATACATTCTTATTAATAAGAGCTAGAATAAAGATTTTAGCTCTATTCACGGTTTCCACCATTTAAGAATTTAGAGCACGAATAGTGTCAAGACAATTCCTTCCCATTTTGTAATAGGAATGAAGAATGAGAACTAAGGAACTTAATGCTAAACAAACTGGAACTCAGTACAGCCCCACTGATGACAGGATACCCATCTCATTTTTTAAAAGACTCTACCGCCTATAGCTTAGAGCAGTGCATGAAGCAAAATACCCAGAATTTCTACCTCCAACTAGCATCAAGGTAAGTTGACTAATAGTCTTTTTGAAATAGTCTTAATGTTTAAAGATTTAACTGTTAAACATGTTTCCCTTTCCAGTAGTTCTCAAACTTTACCCCCCCCCCCATGTTCCTGTACTGTTCATAATTATATTGCATTAATATGTGAAACTGTAGCAGATGCTTGCTTTAATATTGCTCATATAACAGTTTAGCAGCTCATACAATTCAGTAGTTACACATTGTGCTGGCTTTTCCTTATGTTGCTATACTGAATGCAGTCTCAAGATTTCCAGAATCAGAGCTTGGAGAAATGTATCTGCTCATCTATGGAGAATTCACCACCTACTTGAGTGAGCATGGGGACCAACCAATGCAGTCAGTCAGAATGAAAGCTTTCATTTTAAAGAATAAACTTCTAGCCATTATGGCCGAAGAACATTTTCTCAAAATGTTAACTCGTGGTGTGTCTTCCTAAGTCTATGGACTCCTCCAATGTTTGCATCTGCTGTGATGCTTATAGCTATACTAAACTACAAAAAAGGTCCATTTTGCTTTTCAACACAGTGTTAGCAGCTATGAAATGGACAAGAATCCAGTTAATTTAGTTCTGCTGCTACCTGGAAAACAGTAGTGGATTTAGAGTTAGTGGGGCCCTGTGTTCACAGCTTTATTTTTGTTGGCCCCCTGGGGACCCAGCCAAGAAAAACAAATATTCATTATTTCGGCCCCTCCCATTTTTCATTCTTTTTCCTGTCCTTCTCTCTCTCTCTCTCTCTCTCAAGTTTTTCCTGACAGGCGACAGAAGGACATCATCATGCTCACACACTCGCTGGCTGCAAAAGCGGCCAGAGAGAGGGGGGTTGCCAAGCATAACAAGCACGGGGCGCATCCCACAAGTAAGTAATAAGAAATAAATGAAAATAAAGTGAAGTACCTTGAATGTTTTTGTCATCTTAACTTTTCTTCCCCACAGACCACTTGAAAATTGCTGAGGGTCTTGGTGGGCCACTTAATGATCTTTCCAAATAGTGTTTGTACCATGAGCTAACTATTGTAAAGTGCTTTGGATGAGAATGCTTTATTACAACAAACATAACCACCTTTCCTTGGTCCACCTCAATGGAGTTCTCGGAGCACAGTTTGACAACCTCTGGTCTAAATGAAAGCTTGTACTGTATTTGTATTAAGCTAACATGCAAAATGTGTAAAAATAAAATGTATTGATGATGCATGAATGGAAAAAAGTTAACTTCCTCTGAAGAAACATATTCAATTTGGAAAAAAGATATGTATTGATAGCTTTCTTTGTACACTTTTTCTTAACAAAATCGTCAATTAAGTCATCGTAAGTAATAGTTTGTAAAGAGGCACTTTTAATTGTCAATATTGCTGAACGTGTCAAATGGTCCTGACTCATTGTATATAGCAAATAATTTTAACTTATTTCAGTACAGAAAAAGAACTTTCACCAGAAGCATTTGTGACAGGTATTGTTAAAAAATATTTTCAAAATGGTTTCTATAAGGAAAGGTTGCCTCCAAACCGTCAGGTACAAGTCTATACAAATCAACTGGTGATCTCGAAGCACAGACCTCATCACTTTCGATAAAATAAATGAAATGTTTCACTTCATCTTCAAAAAGGTGTGTGTCCATGTGGAATTCACTTAATTTCCTACTGTAGTAGCCTTTAGAACCTTCATTGACACTTCTGTTAAAAAACATGCAAAATAAATCAACAGTTTTCTTTATAGAGATTCACCTCCTACTCTGCAATTGCACTATTATTGTCACAAATAACATTGACGGTCTCAAAAAGGATCTTCTCTTTCCCTTTTAAAATGATTTCATTGTCTCGAGTTTCATCAAAAAATAACTTCACGGGGTTTTTTTTAATGCTTCTCATCAGATGAACCTACGTTTGCTGTTAATGTTAGGGCCTCTGCTTCCACGGCTCTATAGTCATTTCAACGTTTCATGACAAAACCTGTCAACTCAGGCTAACAATTGTCTAACAACAGCATATGCAGGGGCAGACCACCTGCTGTCACACATTCTTTTGACTGTCAAATGTTTTCCATTTACCTGCTCCAAGCATGATTGTAGCATACTGTACCGATGTGTGAAAACCGAAAAAAAAGCATATATGTTTTGAACGAAGTTTAAAAAAAAAATTGTCACTCCCTACAAGATGTGGCTGCAGCGTTGCATATTGAACTAAAGCAATGGCTGGAACATTATATGAATAAAGTAGAACGATTTGCATTGGTCAGTCTTGCCTGTGAACCTGAATATTTTCCTGCTATATTTGCAGCATTATCAAAGCTCTGCCCAGGACAATTTTTTATATTCAAAGCTAAATTTGCAATCATTTCCAAAACCATTGTCTCTAGACATTCAGAAGTGTGGGATTTTATAGTGGGACAAAACAAAGAAATCACTCTACAACTTCACCATGGCTGGTCACACATTTAAAATTAATGTTAATTGGTCTACATGACTCACATCTGGTGTTGAATCGACTATTATGGAATAGTACTTGGCATCCTTTACTTCATCAGATACAAAAGTACTCCACTTAGGAAGGAACAATCAGTTTCACACATACAGAATGGGAAGTTATTGTCCAGGAAGGAGTACTACAAGAAAGGGATCTAGGGGTCATAGCGGACCACAAACTAAATATGACTCAACAATGTGACACTGTTGCAAAAAAAGCAAACATGATTCTGGGATGCATTAACAGGAGTATTGGGAGCAAGACACGAGAAGTCATTCTTCTGCTCTACTCTGCACTGATTAGGCCTCAATTGGAGTATTGTGTCCAGTTCTGGGTACCACATTTCAAGAAATGTGGAGAAATTGGAGAAGGTCCAGAGAAGAGCAACAAAAATGATTAAAGGTCTAGAAAACACGACCTATGAGGGAAGACTGAAAGAATTGGACTTGTTTAGTTTAGAAAAAGAGAGGACTGAGAGGGGACAGGATAGCAGTTTTCAAGTACATAAAAGGGTGTTACAAGGAGGAGGGAGAAAAATTGTTCTCCTTGGCCTCTGATGATAGGAACAGGAAGCAATGGTCTTAAATTGCAGCAAGGGAGGTTAAGGTTGGACGTTAGGAAAAACTTCCTAACTGTCAGGGTGGTTAAACACTGGAATAAACTGCCTAGCGTGGTTGTGGAATATCCATCACTGGAGATATTTAAAAGCAGTTTGGATAGGGATGATCTAGACCAGTAGTTATCAAACTTTTTGGCCCGTAGACCACGTGGCTGAATGAAAACACTGCCATGGACCACCAGCTGCTAATGGAAACTCACCATTAATTACATAATTATGCCTGAGCCATTTTACTAGTGCTTCAATTAGGGAGAATGGTTTAGTTTACATTATTAAACAGATTAAGCATTGTAACTCTCTCATGTTTATTTAAAATGAAGTTTGATAAACTAAGTAAAATATTAATTTATGCCCAACACAAAAGTTTCAATGTTTTACGGAAGGGGTGGGAAACCTTTCTTGGAAGAAAAATCAGTTGGGGACCACACAAGTGAGAAGGGAAAAAAACTCCCCCAAACCCCCCAACCCTCACTGATGAGGGCCCCAACTGAGACACCTCACTCCTCTGGTGCTTCAGCCCCATGAGGTGAGGGGAAGGGACAGAGAGGACTGAGGTTGGCGGATCCTCAATCCCGCAGCTCTGAACGGGGTCCCTTTGCCGCATAGTGGAAGCGGGCAGGGAGCCAAAGTGGCTCTCGGGGGCACCAGGGGCAAACTCCCTCACCCCACTGCTGCCTTCTCCTCCAGCTCCCCTGTAGGCTGGCGTGAGAGATAAAAGACATGTTTTAAAAAGTGGAAGTCAAATCCTAGCGAGGTAAATAGAAAGGAGCATAAACACTGCAAAATTAGGTGTAAAAATGTAATAAGAAAAGCCAAAAAGGAGTTTGAAGAACAGCTAGCCAAAAACTCAAAAGGTAATAACAAAATGTTTAAGTACACCAGAAGCAGGAAGCCTGCTAAACAACCAGTGGGGCCCCTGGACCATCCAGATACAAAAGGAGCACTTAAAGACGATAAACTCATTGCGGAGAAACTAAATGAATTCTTTGCTTCAGTCTTCATGGCTGAGGATTGTGGAAGAAAACCACAGATCAGGTTTAATGTGTGAAGCTATAATGTTTTTCCTTAGCACAAGGTGTTGGCCAGTTACTGTTCCAGCAAGCAAAAAGCTTTTCTTTTCCTGAAAAGAATCATATTCAACTTTACAGGCTCACTCAAGGAGGGGGGGGGAGGGGACAGTGGCCCCACACCCCTCCTGAACAGACAGGTAGTCTGCACTCACACACAACCTTGGATCTGAAAACAAGCCAAGAGTGTTATCAACTCAGCCTTGAACAGAGACACAGTGAAGTTTCAGGGCTTGAATCCTTAAAACAATGATTTGTTTTCTCAGGGTATGTCTACACTACAAAGTTAATTCGAACTAACGGACATTAGTTCGAATTAACTTTGATAGGTGCTACACTAGCGCTCCGCTAGTTTGAACTTAATTCGAACTAGCGGAGCGCTTAGCTCGAACTAGGTAAACCTCATTGTAGGAGGACTAAGCCTAGTTCGAACTTACTAGTTCGAATTAAGGGCTGTGTAGACCCTTAATTCGAACTAGTGGGAGGCTAGCCCTCCCCAGCTTTCCCTGGTGGCCACTCTGGCCAACACCAGGGAAACTCTATTGCCCCCCTCCCGGCCCCAGACCCCTTAAAGGGGCACAGGCTGACTACAGTGCCCGTGCCAGGTGCAAGCCTGCCAGCACCCAGCCAGCAGACCCTGCCCCTGGCACAGCTCGACCAAGCCACCCGATGACCCCAGCCCTCCCCCTCTTCCCGGGACCAGGCTGGCGGCTCCTGGGAGCTTGCCCGGGACCGCAAGAGGCGGGCACCCACCTGGTCTAGTGCGGACATCGTAGACCTCGTCCACGACCTCCGCACTAGGCACAGGAAAGTGGCCGTCTAGGGCAGGAGAGCTGCCAGCCTGGCCACCCAGGAGCAGGTGTGCATGAAAATCAAGGGGGTCCACTGAGACCCCCTGACCCTGAGCCCTGAGCTTACAATGGCCGTCCTGGGTCAGACCAAAGGTCCATCTAGCCCAGTAGCCTGTCTGCCGACAGCGGCCAACCCTAGGGACCCTGGAGGGGATGGACCTAAGACAGTGACCAAGCCATTTGTCTCGTGCCATCCCTCTCCAGCCTTCCACAAACTTTGGGCAGGGACACCACTCCTACCCACTGGCTAATACCACTCCATGGACCCAACCTCCATGACTTTATCTCACTTCCCTTTAAACTCTGTTCTAGTTGTAGCCTTCACAGCCTCCTGCAGCAAGGAGTTCCACAGGTTGACTCTTTGCTTTGTGAAGAACAACTTTCTGTGACTAGTTTGAAGCCTGCTACCCATTCCTTTCCTTTGGTGGCCTCTAGTCCTTCTATTATGGGAACTAATGAAGAACTTTTCTTGATGCACCCTCTCCACCCCACTCATGCTTTTATAGACCTCTATCCTAACCCCCCTCAGTCTCCTCTTTTCTAAACTGAAAAGTCCCAGTCTCTTTAGCCTCTCTTCATATGGGACCTCTTCCAAACCTCTGATCATTTTAGTTGCCCTCCCCTCGCCCACCCTCTCTCTTCCCCTCTCCCACCTCCTTTTCCCAGTCTCCCCCAGTTTTGTTCAATAAAGAGAAATTCTATTTTTGACCACACGTTTTCTTTATTTTGTACATCAGGAAGGGGGGCTAGGGAAGGGTAAGTGGAAGGAGGTGAGGGAGGAATGGGGTACGAGCCCCCGATGGGGAGGACTGGGCTGGCTCTGCGGGTGGAAGCTCTCCTGCAGCCCCCCAATTGCCCCCTCTCCCCAGATGGCAGCCTGCGGCAAGTGCAGCCGGTCTGATGGCCGAGTGCTGTGATGTGCCCAGTGTGGGCACTCAGGGCACTCCAAGACAGGACTGCTTTGCAAGCGGGGCACCCCTGAGAACTGTCTGTCCGGGGTGGGGGTCGGGTCCCATTAAGCACAGCCCTCGGCTAGCCTGAGGCAGCAGCTCCACGCTCTAAGTCCTCATCTGATGCCCTGCCGGCACTGCTTCCGGCCATCCTTAACTCCGGTTCAGGGTCCACTTAATGTGGACATGCTAGTTCGAATTAGCAAAACGCTAATTCGAACTAGTTTTTAGTTCTAGATGAGTTAGTTCGAATTAGCTTAGTTCGAATTAACTAATTCGAACTAAGTTAGTTCGAATTAGCGCTGTACTGTAGACATACCCTTAGAGTGTAAATTTAACCTTAAGGATTGAATGTATAGATTTCATTCTTTTATGCAGTTAACCAATTAAGTGTCAATAGAATTCCTTATTTCTCCTTTGCAGATTTAACAAACGTGTCTGTAGCCAAATGTTTAAATTTGATTGTTTCTTTGCGTGGATGATTTGCGCACTGCTTAAGAAAGAGGCTGCAAAGAAACGAGGAGTCATTTTTAAAGCAGGTTTCCCTTCACATATTACAACAATCGCTTAATTCCTTCCCCACTCCCCCGGAGTCCACTTCTTACCTTCGCATACCCTCAATCACTTGCTTTTCCCTCATATGAAAACTTTCCTCATTCCTATTAATTTAACTTTCCTATTAATTTAACTTTCCAATGACTGTATTTCTACTGTCCTTATTCCTTCTACTTTGCCCATCGAGCTCCAAACCTCTTACCTTCTCCTTTCACATGCTTTTTCCTTCTTATGGTCTTTCTTGATTCTTGCTAAATGGCTTTATTCAAATATTTATTATTTATTACTGAAGTCAGCTAATAGTAATTTTAAACTTCTTAGTACAGGGGTTTTCATAACAGCCAAGCTGCAGCAGGGTTGATCTATGCTGCTGACTCTGGGGTGGATCACTCGCCCCATGCTCTGTAAGGAGATCTATGCCGCAGAATGTGTCTCCTTGTTAGAGCAGATTTAGCTTCTAGTGATTACATCTTCAAATTCAATTTCTACCGGTTGACTTAGGGTGGCTTTTAATTCACCTCCTCCCATGCCCTCGAGCCAGTTATAACGGCGTGAGGGGAAGGTTTTAAACTGTTTTTTTTTTTTCTGGACAGCCCCCACTTGTGCGTTGTGAAATGTCCTTGGGTTGCCTGAGATTCCAGCCGGAGAGGCTGTAATTATCTATTTGCTAACAAGGGGCTTGAGAATCTCCTGAAGTTGCTTGGCAGCCCTTTCCTGCTCCTGCGTGCGGGTGTGGGTGTGGGTGTGGGTCCCCAACCAAAATGCCTAGGGCCAATATGGCTTGATTGTCAGCGGAAATTCCTTCCTTCAGAATTTGGAGGAACACTTCCCACAAGCTAAGTCAAGTCTATTCCAAAACTCGGTGTTTCGCTTTGGATCGGGCAGATTTGTTACTAGAGCCTGTTTTTCCATACGGAAGAGCTGATCCCTTTTAGCTATCTTTCGTGCCTCCTCTCTATCTATAATGATGTATAACCTGTATGGGGCTGGGCATAGAGAGAAGTAATGTTGTGCCAAATTCCCCCCAAGCTTGGGAGAGGCGGCACAGTTGATTCGGGTGCTCCAGCTGAGAAATCCTTTCCTCTCACTCCTAGTGCATTCTTTTGGCACAGAGGCGCTGCTGCTTGTAAGTTACATTTCTCACTGTAGGGAGGATTTTTGCTTTTCTGAGCTTCAATCTCATCTCTCGGGGATTTAATTTCTTTCTCTTTTAATGAGAGGGTTTTTTAACAATGTTATTACTACCTTCTAGGTATTTTCCACTTTTCAGTTCCTTACTTGATCAAATCCTTCTCTGTCAATCTGTCAAATGCCTACAGGTCCTTGGACCATTATGCACGTACATGTAGTACACAGGGGTGCCTTTCAGCGGCAAGGGGGTATGCTTAGACTGACCCCCACCCAGTTTAGTCACTCAGGGGGAGTACCCTGTCCACTCCCTGTCCGTTCAGCGGCTTATAGGAATCTAAATCTACACACTCCAAAGAAGGGGTCTGCTGGGTCTAGAGTGTCAGACTTTATCAGCAGCTCATGAAATAAGGGGAGTCGTCACTCCCTCACATATCCGCTCAGTCTCAAGGTTCGGCTGACCCCCTCCTTGCTTTCAGAACTCCCTCGTGGGAGAGCCCTGGTGCGGCTGGAATCAGCTTACTTCTCAGAGACCTGGGCAGCGGCATTCACACCACTAATTACATTCATACCCATGTTTTTTTCAAAGGTACTTTCTTTTTTTTTCTTTTTTTCCCCCAGTTTTCTACATTGAGATGCATCTCTTTCCATGGACCTCGTCCATATTTGGTGCGGCAACCACACTGTTCCCCCAGGGGTGGCAAAAAACACGTTTCCCCCCCAGAACCACAGCAGTTCCCCAGGACTGCATAAACCTCAGGTGCCTTATGTCCGGATGCAATACAACTTTCTTCCTGTACTCAGGGCGGCACCACCAATAACCACACCAACTTAACTCTACTTGGGGGCGGCAAACAAACTCCCCGGAACCGCTTTGCGTCTGACCTTGTTGCAGATTCAAGAAGTTTGGATGGCGTGAGCCCAGAAGAAGCAGACGACCCCACGAGCAGTCCTCCTCCACACCCCAGTAGAGATTTCAAAAGGTCTCTTACCTCTCATTTGGCGCCCTGGGGGTCAAGGGGGACGGTCTGCAGCCGCTGTCTTCAATTGGGCGTTGCCATCCAAGTCACGGCACCAAATTGTCGAAGAAAACATTGTCCTCACTCTGAGTTTGAAAGCAACAAGTAGCCAGAGGCAGTTTTATTACAAGCTGCAGCAAGAGAAAAACTGGTTTGGGGGGGGGAGCCCCCGCGAGGCAGATCTTCAAATACAAGCAATTATGAAGCAGTTTATATACTGTTGGTTACATATAATAACATTAAACAATTAGTCTCCTTCCCATTACAAACACCAATGGCTAACGGTTATTTTAGTTCCACCCAGATGCTCCTTATCTCAAGGTCCCTACCAGAGTCAGCATTCTATCCTTATCTCCGTATGGAGGCGAGAGGCGAAGGCAGCGTCTTATTACAGCTCTTGCGTTGTCAGGCCACAAACTTAGCCTGACTCTTGCTCTCTTGCTAACAAGACCAAGATGGCTGCACACAAATTCCCTTATCCCCTTTTTCCTGCCTCCACAGGATGTTAGGAAGATTCCCAAACCTGACCTGTCCTTTGTAGGTGACAAATCTGAGGACTTGTCACAGGTTGAAGTGTCATTAGAGGAGGTTTTGGAATTAATTGATAAACTTAACAGTAACAAGTCACCGGGACCTGATAGCATTCACCCAAGAGTTCTGGAAGAACTCAAGTGTGAAACTGTGGAACTATTAACTATGGTTTGTAAGCTATACTTTAAATCACCTTCTGTACCCAATGACTGGAAGATAGCTAATGTACCACCAATATTTAAAAAGGGCTCTAGAGGCAATCCCGGCAATTACAGACAGGTAAGTCTAACGTCAGTACCGGGCAAATTAGTTCAAACAATAGTAAAGAATAAAATTGTCAGACACATAGAAGAACATAATTTGTTTGGCAAAAGTCACCATGGTTTCTGTAAAGGAAAATCATGTCTTACTAATCTATTAGAGTTCTTTGAAGGGATCAACAAACACGTGGACAAGGGGGATCCAGTAGATACAGTATACTTAGATTTCCAGAAAGCCTTTGACAAGGTCCCTCACCAAAGGCTCTTATGTAAATTAAGTTGTCATGGGATAAGAGGGAAGATCCTTTCAAGGACTAAGAACTGGTTAAAAGACAGGAAAAGAAGGGTAGGAATAAATGGTAAGTTTTCTGAGTGGAGAGGGGTAACTAGTGGTGTTCCCCAAGCGTCAGTCCTAGGACCAATCCTGTTCAACATATTCATAAATGATCTGGAGAAAGGGGTAAACAGTGAGGTGGCAAAGTTTGCAGACGATACTAAACGGCTCAAGGTAGTTAAGACCAAAGCAGACTGTGAAGAGCTTCAAAAAGATCTCACCAAACAAAGTGATTGGGCAACAAAAGGGCAAATTAAATTTAACGTGGAGAAACGTAAAGTAATGCGCACTGGAAAAAATAACCCCAAGTATACATATAATATGATGGGGGCTAATTTAGCTACAACTAATCAGGAAAGAGATCTTGCAGTCATCGTGGATGGTTCTCTGAAGACGTCCACACAGTGTTCAGCGGCAGTCAAAAAAGCAAACACGATGTTAGGAATCATTAAAAAAGGGATAGAGAATAAGACAGAGAATATCTTAGGGTATGTCTACACTACAAAGTTAATTCGAACTAACAGCCGTTAGTTCGAATTAACTTTGATAGGTGCTACACTAGCGCTCCGCTAGTTCGAACTTAATGCGAACTAGCGGAGCGCTTAGTTCGAACTAGGTAAACCTCATTCCACGAGGACTAACGCCTAGTTCGAATTAAGGGCTGTGTAGACCCTTAATTCGAACTAGTGGGAGGCTAACCCTTCCCAGCTTGCCCTGGTGGCCACTCTGGCCAACACCAGGGAAACTTGTCTGCCCCCCTCCCGGCCCCGGAGCCCTTAAAGGGCCACAGGCTGGCTACACAGTTTGTGCCAATTGCAAGGCTGCCAGCACCCAGCCAGCAGACCCTGCACCTGCCACAAGATGAGCCAGCCACCCAATGCCACCCAGCCCTCCCCCTCTTCCTGGGACAAGCCTGGTGGCTCCCAGGAGCCTGCCCGGGGCCGCAAGAGGCGGGCGCCCGCTTGGTCTAGTGCGGAGATCATGGACCTCATCGAGGTTTGGGGGGAAGCCTCCAATGTCCACGATCTACGCACTAGCCACAGGAACGCAGCTGTCTACGGCCGCATGGCTGCCAGCCTGGCCGCCAGAGGCCACCAGTGGACCCGGGAGCAGGTCCGCTGCAAAATAAAGGACCTGCGGCAGTCCTACTCCCGGGTCTGCCTGCCAGGGGCCGACCCGGAGGCCTACCCCCACTTTCAAGCCCTGGACCGCATCCTGGGGGCTCACGCCGTCCATGCCCCCCGGGTGGTCATCGACCCCGGAGCAGAGGGTCACCAGCTCAGGGTCGACAAGACCTCCTGAGGAACTGTGACCACCACATCTATATGGTCGCAAGCTGGTCTGTACACCCTGGCCAGCCAGTTCTGGAAGAGGCAAAGGCGTAGCCTGGCGTACTGCACCACACACGTGCATGCCGCCATATGGCCTAGAAGTCTCAGGCAATTTCTCGCCGTCATCGGGACGGCCTGCAGTTGCTGTATAATATCCTGCAGGGCAAGAAATCTGGTCCGTGGGAGGGATGCCCGACCCGTTGTAGCGTCCAACCACGCCCCCACAAACTATCACCTGAGTTGGTGTAAGAGTAGACTTCTCCTCGTTCAGGATCAGTCCCAAGTTGGCAAAGGTGTCCCTGGCCAATCTGATATGAGAGATTACCTGGTCTCTGCACCAGCCCCTGATCAGCCAGTCGTCTAGATAGGGATAGACGTGTAACACCCTCCTTCTCAGGAAGGCAGCCACCACTGCCATGCACTTGGTGAATACCCTGGGGGCTGTGGATAGGCCGAAGGGCAGCACTGCAAACTGGAAATGGTTCTCGCCCACTTTGAAATGAAGGAACTTCCTGTGATATGGGGCAATCGAGATGTGGAAGTATGCATCCTTCAAGTCAAGGGTGGTGTACCAGTCTCCCAGATTGAGGGATTAATGGCGGCCAATGTTGCCATCCTGAGACGCGATTTCCGTATGTAAGCATTGAGCCCCCGGAGGTTGAGAAGGGGGCGAAGGCCATCTTTGGACTTCAGGAGTAGGAAATACCGGGAATAAAAACCCCTCCCCCTGAATGATATTGGAACCTCTTCTATCACTCCCAACCCCAGCAGCGAAGAGACCTCCTGAATGAGCAAATTCTCATGAGGGGGGTCCCTGAAGACGGACAGGAAGGGGGGTGGGAAGGTGGGGAGGTATGGAAGGGAATAGAATATCCCCTTTGTACTGTGTCTAGGACCCAACGGTCTGACGTAATAGAGTGCCAGGCATGGTAAAAGGGGAACAGCCTGTGGCAGAAAGGACGATCTGGTTTCAACACTGGTATTCCGTCCGAGTGCTCCTTCAAAAACCTGATTTTGGGCCCTGGGACTTATTGGAGGGTCCCTGCTTCTGGTCCGCATTAGATCGTGGTCCCCTCCTAGGCCCTCTGTTGTTGTTGTTGGACCTATTCCTTCTCCTGCTGTCATATCTGGGCCCCTGCTGGTGACCTCTCTGTGGTATTTGAAACAGCGGATGGCATTGCGGAGCGGGTGTGTGGATGCCTAAGGATTTCAAAGTTGCCCTAGAATCCTTCAGACTATGTTGTCTGCTATCAGTCTGTTCGGAGAAGAGACTGGAACCCTCAAAGGGCAAGTCCTGGAGTGTCACCTGTACCTCCTGCAGGATGCCTGAGACTTGTAACCACGAGCATCTGCGCATTACTATGCCCGCGGCCATTGATCTTGCCACAGAGTCTGCAGTGTCGAGAGCAACCTGAAGGGCCGTCCTCAACACTATTTTGCCCTCTTCAGCAAGGGCGGCGAACTGCTGCTGGGAGCCTTCAGGGAGCTGGGCCTTAAACTTATTCATTGCCACCCATGAGTTGTAAGCGTATCTGCTGAGCATTACTTGCTGATTTGCAATTCTCAGCTGCAGGCCCACCGTGGCATTCGCTTTCCTCCCCAATAGGTCTAACTTCTTGCTTTTTGGAGTACACCATGGTTGCCCCTGCCTTTCCCTCTGGCAGGCCGCTTGAACCACCGCCGATCCCGGAGGTGGGTGGGCAAACAGATGCTTATGTCCCGCATGTGGCACAAAATACCTCCTTTCAATCCCTTTCTGGGTGGGGCTATGGAGGCTGGCGTCTGACATAGGTTTTTAGTGATCTTTGCCACCGTCTTATTCAGTGAAAGAACAATCCTGGCTGGGGAATCCGCCGTGAGGATGTTCACCATGGGGTCGGCCTCCTCCTTGAACTCCTCCGCCTGGATCCCTAGGTTCTGGGCCAGCCACCTGAAGAGCTCCTGGTGCATCCGTATGTCCATTGCTGGCATGCTCGGAGAAGGGTCCGCCAGGGCCTCGTCGAGAGGTGAGGACGAGAACTCCCGCTGCTGCAGAGGACTTGCGACGTCCGTCCAGGGCTCCGGCTGAATGTCACGGCTCTGAAGACCTCACCGATGGTGGTCGTGAAGGTGGGTAGGCGGGGGTCCCAGTCACCCCTAGAGGACTGGCCCTGGACAATGACCCCTGGCGAGTGGTGTAGCCAAGGGGGCTGTCCTGAGGGCTGAGTGAGCTGAGGTTACCACCAATGCTGCTCTGGATGGGTCAGGACCCTGGGCTTGATGGTAAGGCCACTGAGTTGGCGGCTGCCACTGCGGGAGCCATATCTGCATCACCCTTCGAAGCCCCTTGTGTCACGTTGCTGGATCTTGAAGGGAGCAGCCAGATCCCTGATGCAGCCATAGGTGGGGGTGTTGGCCCCAAAAATGGTATAGGAGGGGGCCATGTGAGGTATTGAATAGAAGCTTATTATTTGATAATCCTATGTATGCTGTTCATGTGTTTGTATAATGTCTGTGTGTGCAATTATTAGCATGTACTTGTGTGGACACTGAAGATTTCCCTGCATGTGGTTAAGCATTGGGCAGGGCCGAGCCTGTGGACATGCTAATTACCTGTGGAACAATGGCTCTCAATGGGCTATGGACACACCCAAAGAATGGGGGCTGTCACCTGAAAGGGAACACAGAGAGGCTGAGGACCAGGTGACCTGCTGCATACCAGAAGAGGCCAGGGAGGGGGTATAAAGAGGCCATGTGGTCGATGCCATTTTGTTCTCAGCTCAGCACTTCATCCCAGAGGCAGCATTGCAGGGATCGAAGAGCCCGGAAGACCTGTGAACCCATCCTGACCCTAGGATGTGCAATAAGGACTTTTAAACCAGCAGCTGCAACATCTCTGCTAGAGCCTGCATCGAGAACTGGGAGATTCGGTGCATGTAACGTACTGTACTTTAACAACCTTACTCTCATGCTTTTCTTTCTTGTGATAATAAACCTTTAGTTATAGATTCTAAAGGATTGGCCCAGCGTGATTTGTGGGTAAGATCCAGAGGGTAAATTGACCAGGGATCTGTGGCTGGTTTCTTGGAACCGGACAGAACTTGTTCAGGGTTGGTGGGATTGGGTGCTAGGACCCCCCCCCCCCACCTGTGTATGAGGCCCGGGGCCATCTGGGGCACGGATATTGCTGGGGTGTCGGACGGGTTTTGCTTGGGAGGCTTCAGGTAGGCAGCTGAAGCGCTCTGTGGGACTGGTTTGTGGCCTATTTGGAGAGGTCACCAGTCAGGGGGGGCTGTAAGGAGCCCCGGATTTGAGCAATTCGCCCTGAGTGGACGCCCTCAGCTGTGCCCAGACACGGCCCGGTCTGTCACAGTGGCGTAGTCGGCAGGATCCACAGATCTTGGTCAATTGAGCTTTGGGATCAGGACCCCACGCTGTCTAAATTTGATTTTTGGTGTTGAGAGTTTGGTTGATTAAAGAGCCGCTGCGATGATCCCGGAATTATATGAGAGTCTGAGCAAAAGTGCTCTGAAGGATTTGTGCTTGGGGAGAGGCATTGCCTTTAGGAAAAGGGCCTCTAAACTAGATCTGGTAGTGCTGTTATTAACCAGAGATGTGGATGAAAAGGAGCAGAAGCAAGCCAAGGAGGCTGCTGAAAGAAGGCGGAAGGCAGATGAAGAAATTGCTAAGAGAAAGCAGGAGATGGATCGGGAACTTGAGATGAGAAAAGCAGAACATGCAAAGAGAAGGGCAGAGAGGACCAGACGTCAGCTTAAGGAAATGGCGGAGCATGCAGAGAAGATGGCCCTAGCCAAGGAGGAAAATGCTAGACTTGACCTCCAGCTTAAGAGACTAAAAGAACAAGAGAGACTGTATTCTCCTGAAGGTTCAATGTATAACTCTGTGGGTATGGGGTATGCTTATGATATGGCAGACGTATTTTGCCCAGCTGATGTGATGACCCAACCCCAAAGCATGTGTGAATGCAAACCTTTTGTGTTACCTGTAGCTAACAGGGAGGTTTGGGAAGGGGGTGCATGTGGGTATGAAAAGTTTCCTGGAGCTGGTCAGTCTCCCTGTAACCAAGGGGAAAGTGTCTCTACATGTGAGCCTGTGGGTGAGGGCCTGTCTGATGCCTCAGAGGTGAGGCTGGAATCAGAACGAGGGCAAGAAGAGCCCAGAAATCAGGGAAATGTTTCTCTGGGGCAGCCTGGAGTGGCTGGCCAGAGTGAAGTATTAGTTGAGGAGTTGGTGGCTGGTGAGATTTGTGGAATTGAACCTGCACAAGCTGAAATTGATTTGTGTGAAGAAGCACAGTGTGTGCAAGCTGGCAATTTGGCTGGTGGAAGTAGCAAGGGGGCAGTAAAGGAAGCTGTCCCAGTGGCTAGCTGTATGCCTGAGATTAGCCAGGGGTGTTGGGACAAGGGAGAAGCTGTCTCTGGTTGTCTGGCTGTGTGTGGGGAAGAGTTTCTTCCTTTGTCTGAGGAAGGTGCCCCACAGCCTGTGAAGGCTGAGAGCAGGGCTGTTGTCCCAGAGTTGGGTCTGGATATGGCGAAGGCCCAGGAAGGGGGTGGCCCAAGGTTTGTGTCTGCTGGGGAGAGGGATGAGGTGACTCAGGTAGAGTCAGTCAGTGTTTTACCAAAACCCCAGAGACCAGACAGTGGTGACCCTGATATTGTGCCTGATGCTGCTGTGTTGCTGGCAGAGGGGGGAGCGACTCTGTGGGAGCAGGGAGACCCCTTAGCCCGGGCACAAGGAGAGAATGAGGGTGTGTTAACTCTGGTGCCTAATGATGGTGTGGACGTTTACAGCCATCTAGAGAGTTGCACAGGGAGTGAAGGTGCTTCTGACCCTGTCTCTTGTGGGTCTGTCTGTGTGCCCAAGAGGGGATTGTCTGTGAATCCACCAGAGGGGCCAGAGATGACTCAGGGAGTAAGGGAATTGCAGGAGGAGTTGGTTGTGGCTCAGCAGGGCAAGGCTGCTGCAGAGCCAGAGACGGGTGAACTGCTGCTTAAGGAAGCTCATAGGGAGGAGAGTCCTGGCAGTGCTTGTAGCAAGCAGTTTGCTGTGACTGAGGGAGGTGACAGGACCTTGCTTGGAAAAGGCATTTAGGAGAAAGCTCTGCCTGTAAACGGCAGCAGCTTCTTGTGTGAGGCACTTGTTTTGGTGCCTGACAGACAGAATTTGTCTGTTAGCAGTGACTCCACTGACTTGGGTTTAGGGAAACCCAGTGTGGATGGTGGTGGAGAAGTCTCAGAGGGACTGAGGGTTGTTCCAGATGAGGCAGGAACATCCAGAGAACTGGAGCAGGCTGCTAACCCAGTGACTGTGGGTGACCAGCTTGCTGGGAAGTCATAGTGTGTGGGGGACAGGATTGTTCCCAGGTGAGTGAGGAGAGTGGGAAGTTAGTGTCTCAGATTCAGGAGAAGGGCTGGGTAGCTAAGTATGCAGAGCAGAACAGCTGTGTGGTCACTCTCCCTAGGATGCAGGAGATGGCAATTAAGCTCCCATCTCTGGACACAGTGGACACTCATACTCAATCAGGGAAGTTGCTATCTGGTTCCATGTGGAAACAGAGGTTAGAGAGGGACAGAGGAGAGACTTGGGAGTCTACAGCTTACTGCTGTTACCCCACTGAGTGGGGGAAGGGGGAGAATTCCAGGGCCATTGTGAGCCAGGGAGTCACGCCCAGCCAGCCCATTGTCTTGGTCTGGCCAGAGGTTTCAGGCCTGGAGCCCAGAGGACAAGGGGGAGGGGCAGGACTTGCTTTGGCCAAGAAGATTTGCAGTTTAAACCTGAAGGGCCAAAACTGCAATGGTGTGGGGCCAGAGAAGGGGCCTGACGGAGAATTTCAGTATACACCTGATATAGGATTGTTCTTGTTACTGATGTTAATTCTTGTAACCAATGTATTATTGTTGCAGAGAATTGTAACGGTATACAGTGTGCATGAGCTTATGAAAATACCATGTAATCTGTCTGGAGATGTACCAAACGACAGACGGTATGTAAGGGGACAGTGTTATGTTGCTATTTCATGGTTAACACTTGTAACTGGTTTGGGAACTTCTTACAGGACAAAAAGGGTTCCCGCCAGAAGGTCCCGTGTGAGAAGGGAAACTGAGGCACGCCGCCATTTTGTTTGGGGAGGCCTGTGATGCCCTCAGTGATGTTACTGGCATCACTTCCTGCATCAGTTTTGCGTTGGGGGTGTCACGTTGCTGGATCTTGAAGGGAGCAGCCAGATCCCTGATGCACCCATAGGTGGGGGTGTTGGCCCCAAAAATGGTATAGGAGGGGGCCATGTGAGGTATTGAATAGAAGCTTATTATCGGATAATCCTATGTACGCTGTTCATGTGTTTGTATAATGTCTGTGTGTGCAATTATTAGCATGTACTTGTATGGACACTGAAGATTTCCCTGCATGTGGTTAAGCATTGGGCAGGGCCGAGCCTGTGGACATGCGAATTACCTGTGGAACAATGGCTCTCAATGGGCTATGGACACACCCAAAGAATGGGGGCTGTCACCTGAAAGGGAACACAGAGAGGCTGAGGACCAGGTGACCTGCTGCATACCAGAAGAGGCCAGGGAGGGGGTATAAAGAGGCCATGTGGTCGATGCCATTTTGTTCTCAGCTCAGCACTTCATCCCAGAGGCAGCACTGCAGGGATTGAAGAGCCCGGAAGACCTGTGAACCCATCCTGACCCTAGGATGTGCAATAAGGACTTTTAAACCAGCAGCTGCAACATCTCTGCTAGAGCCTGCATCGAGAACTGGGAGATTCGGTGCATGTAACGTACTGTACTTTAATAACCTTACTCATGCTTTTCTTTCTTGTGATAATAAACCTTTAGTTATAGATTCTAAAGGATTGGCCCAGCGTGATTTGTGGGTAAGATCCAGAGGGTAAATTGACCAGGGATCTGTGGCTGGTTTCTTGGAACCGGACAGAACTTGTTCCGGGTTGGTGGGATTGGGTGCTAGGACCGCCCCCCCCCCACCTGTGTATGAGGCCCGGGGCCATCTGGGGCACGGATATTGCTGGGGTGTCGGAGGGGTTTTGCTCGGGAGGCTTCAGGTAGGCAGCTGAAGCACTCTGTGAGACTGGTTTGTGGCCTATTTGGAGAGGTCACCAGTCAGGGGGGGCTGTAAGGAGCCCCGGATTTGAGCAATTCGCCCTGAGCGGACGCCCTCAGCTGTGCCCAGACACGGCCCGGTCTGTCACAGCCTTGGAACGGGCTTGATTGCTCCTAAGGTCAGGAGAGTGGATACCTCCCACTTCAATAGTAGCTCATGAGAGGGGTCCCTGAAGAGGGGCGGGGAGGGAGGGTGACAGGAAGGGGATAGCATATCCACTTTCCACCAAGTCAAGTACTCAATGAGCCGAGGGGATCTGGGACCAGACAAGGGAGAAATGGGAGAGCAGGGACCCAAAGGATGGGGTTATGTCGGGAGGCTGGAACGCTGTCCTCGGGTGTATTTTCAAAATAATGTCTTAGGCTGCTGGTTAGGGGGCGGAGCTGATCCCCTTTCTGAGTCAGGCCTGGAGCCCCTACGTCTACTTCTATTGTTGTTACCATTGTAACTTCGGCCCTTCCTTCTGCCCCGGTCAGGTCTAAATGACTGTCGGAAGGGTCTCAGGGTAGCCCTAGGGTGTAGAGGCCTCCGTTGCAGGGCCGGGGTATGGATTCCCAGGGATTTCAACATAGCCCTGGAATCCTTAAGGCTATGTAGCCTCGAGTCGGTCTGCTCGGAGAACAGGTCAGTGCCTTCAAATGGTAGGTCCTGTAGCGTGTTTTGGACTTTGGGTGGGATTCCTGACACCTGAAGCCAAACACTATGGCTCATGACTATCCCTGTAGCCATAGTATGGGAAGCAGAGTCCATTGCGTCTAACGCCGCCTGAAGCGCTGTGAACGAGACCACCCTGCCTTCATCCAACAAGGCCCGAAACTCCTGCCTCGCGTCTTGTGGTAGGCGCACCTTGAATTTGTCTATTGCAGACAACGTGTTGTATGCAATAGACAAATCTGCTCAACATCACGTGTTTGCTCCCGATATGGAGTTGGCGCCCCTCCGGTTGCATAAGTCTTTCTGCCCAACAGGTCCAAATTCTTTGGCTCCCTACTCTTGGGCGTAGGCCCAGGAAGCCCTTGCCGCTCTTTCTGACCTGCTGCCTGGACTACCAGCGAACCCAGGGTTGGATGGGAGTACAGATGTTCATATCCTCCTTTTGGGTGGCCATGATGGAGGCGGGTGTGTGCCACAGGGTCTTAGCCAGTTTGGACATGGTTTTGTTAAGCGGCAGCGCGACCCTAGCCAGGGTGTCTGCCGTCAACATATCCACCATAGGGTCCAGGTCCTCAGCTACCTCTTCTGCCTGCACCCCCAAATTTGCCGCCAGTCGGCAAAGCAGGTCCTGATGCACCCTGTCATCCATGGTGGGCACAGAAGGTGCAGGGTCGGCCAGTGCATCATCTGGCGAAGAAGAAGATGACTCTCTCGGCAGAGGATGTCCCAGCTGTTGCTCCATCGCCTGAGGTGGTGGGGCAGCTGGTACAGCAGGCTGACTCTCTGCACCCTCCCCTTCTACAGTTGGTCTGACGGCCTCCCTATATGAAGGGTGCCCTGCCTCCGAAGCCGGAGCCCTGGTCAAAGGGGTTCCAAAGGGAGTGCTTCTGGACTGAGCCATCACCAAGGAGCGTCTGGACGGCTGAGGCCCCTGGGCCCGATGTTACGCCCAGGGGGTCCAGAAAAGCCACTGCTGTTGAGGCTGACATTGGGGCAGCCAAGGCTGGTGGGAGGCCGGGCTGGGGTGCTGAAACAGGTTCCGAGATTGGGAACGGTGTCGTGACCTGGATCTATAGGACGAGACCCTAGAGCGGACGGAGTCTGCATCTGACTCAGAGGACTAGTCCGAGGCCCACCAAGGCGGCGCTGATGATGGCACCAGAGAGCGATGAGATGACCTATGTCTGGCCACCACTGCCAGCACCGATACAATCACTGGTACGGAGGGCTGCTACAGTGCCAGTATCGGGACCAGCATAGGCACCGGGGGCAGCATGTATACCGGAGCGCTCAGCCGCGTCGGTGGCATGGCTGGTCCCGGTGCTGATGGAGGAGGCCGGTGCTAGTCATCCGCGATTGTGACCATTCCCGGGGATGAGGTGAGCTCTATGAGGTCACGTGCCGCGTCAGAGGCCTCCAGAGTCAACAGCTGCCGGACCTCTTCAATCACCGCATCTGGTGCTGGACTCTCCCTGTGAGTCAAGCTCAACCGGTGCTGACGTGGCATGGGAGCCTCCTGATGCACCGACTCGGCCGCATGCCCATCTGTGTGGCGCACTTTAAGGCCATACTTCGTAGGGGATCTTCCCCTGTGTTGCCTCTACCTGGATGGCACTGGAGACTGTGACCGGTGCCTCGATAATGAGGACTTCGCTGGTGCCGCATGCTTCAGTGCTGAGGAAGGCTCTCTAACGGAAGCCGGCACACTGCGTTGAAGCACGAACTCCATCAGAATGAGCTTCAGGCGGGAATCGTGCTCCCGCTTCGTTCTCAGCTTGAAGCTCTTGCAAATTTGACAGCTGTCTGTGCGATGGCCCTCTCCTAGGCACTTCAGACAGGAGTCATGCGGATCGCCGCAGGGCATAGGTTTAGAGCACTTCATACACAGTTTAAAACCATGCGGCCCGGGCATCCCCTCCCCAAGAGGGGAGAGATAAAACAGGGAAAGTTCCCCTGATAAGAACAATCAACTGAACAACTATTTACACTACTAAACTAATCTAAACTACTAAAACTAAGAACTGTGTAACACTAAGGGTATGTCTACACTAGCCCCCTAGTTCGAATTAGAGAGGCTAATGAGGGCGACCGAAATTGCTAATGAAGTGCGGGATTTAAATATCCCACGCTTGATTAGCATAATCCCAGCCGGTAGCCATTTTGGAAACTGACCAGCCCGAAGTTACTGCCCGCGTCTACTCTGCACGCGGCAGAGAAGCGGGATTCTGAGATAATTCGAACTAAGGGGGTTTAACTGTTAAACCGCATTCCACGTCCAAGTATTAGGTAAACAGTTGGGCTGTGTCTACATTGGCACCCTTTTCCGTAAAAGGGATGCTAATGAGACACTTCGGAATTGCAAATGCCGCGGGGGATTTAAATATCCCCCGCGGCATTTGCATGAACATGGCTGCCGCTTTTTTCCAGCTCAGGGTTTTGCCGGAGAAAAGCGCCAGTCTAGACGGGCTCTTGCGGAAAATAAACCCTTTTCCTGCTGTGAGTCTCTGCTGCGGTGTTATTGATTCCTGGCAGGTATGAGGCCGTCAGGGTTATGCTGTTGGCGATGCACCAGTTCCAGAGGTGGAGTGCTTCTGAGCACAAGGAACGGGATCAGGTGCCACCTTGACGGTTGATATAATACATAGTAGTTGTGTTGTCCATTAATATCCTGACTGTAAGCCTGTAGGGCTCAGGGAGGGGCACCTCCCCCTCGAGGTCAGTGGGCGGCCACTACACCCCTGCTTAGTTCTTTAGGGAATTAACAGTGGCTTTCAGCTCTTCAGGGCTGGCGACAGGCCAATAAACGGTCCAGAGCCCAGGCCCTTGCTCAGGGTGGGGTGGCAAGCAAGCAGTTCAGAGCCCCAAGCCTCAGCTCGGGACGGGGTGGCAAGCAAACAGTTTAACAGTCTTAATATGAGCGCCCAGCTAGATTCCCTTGCTCGGGCGGGTTCAGGCTGCTGTTAAGTAACGTCGAGTGGGGTGACTGCCACCCAAGCATGGGGTAGCAGGGGGGACGTAGGCCCACTCACTCCACTGCACACTGCATCCCAGTGGTGTGTTGTGGAAGATGGACATGGGAGATGTCGTGCAGGCCCCCGACCAGTATCTCAAAGCTGCTGTTTGGTAGGATGAGAAGCAGAGGAGCGGTTGTTGTTTTGATGCTTCCTCTGGGCACGGGGTTTGGGGCAAGGTTGGTCATAGGGTCTATGCTGGCTCCTCCAGTAAGGTGGCTCACGGTGACAATGGTACGGCATGAATCTCTTATGTCTATAGGGAGACGTATACATCCTTAGTGTCCTGAATGTGGTTCGAGAGTCTTTGCTAGTGTGAAGGACCTCATCGGTCTTTGCCACAAAGAGTTGCTCCCTATCAAAGGGAAGGTCCTCCACTTTCCCTTGAAGGTCTTTAGGGACTCCTGTAGCTTGGAGCCAGGAAGCCCTCTGCATAACAATCGAAGTCACAGTGGACCTTGCTGCGGTGTCTGCCACATCTAGCGCCATCTGTAAAGCTGTACGAGCCGTAGAGTAGCCCTCCTGGATGACTGACTTGAGTACTGTTTTTTTTGTTGTCCAGCAGATGGCTCATCATGTCGGTCAGTCTCGTATAGCTGTCAAAGTCGTGATTTGCCAAAAGGGCCATATAACATGCTATGCACAGTTGGAGTGTGGAAGATGAATAAGACCTTCCTTCCAAAGAGGTCCAGATGCTTGTCATGGGGCGTAGTACGATATTGAGGTAGCTTGGATCTCTGTTGGGCAGCATCCACCACCACTGAGTTGGGTTGGGGGTGGGTAAATAGGAAGTCCAGACATTTGGAGGGAACAAAGTACTTTTTATCAGCACGTTTATTGGTGGGAGAGGCAGATGCAGGCATTTGCCAGATCTCGTCTGCCGTCTCCATCATCACTTCGTCTATCAATCTTGGCCCTCTGTACGGGTTGGAGGTTCTTAACAAGGTGGTGGTGTTTTTCTTGGACCTCCGTGAGTTGTACTTGTTGACTCATGGCCACCCTTTTAAACAGCTCTTGGAACTGTTTGAGGTCATCTACCGGGGATACGTCTCCTGGAACAACTGCCTCATCAGGGGATGAGGAAGACTGATCTGTAGGTGAAGTGTCATGGTTAGCAAGGTCATCGACATCTGTTATTTGACCCTCCTGTGTGTCATTCTGGTCCGCAGCGGTCTGTGTACACCCCTGGGGTGAAGAAGGTGGCAGTCTGGAAGATGACGTAGGTGGTGCCTAGAAGTCGACCTGTGGCAGCAGGGTGTGACCCATGCCTATAATAACGAGGTGGATACCGCCACTCCATCATCCATGGAGGATAGTCATAGGGACGCCTGTGCTTATAGGCAGACCAGTATGCTCTAGTGGGCGAGGACTGTCTGGAAGATGAGACACTCCTTCGGTCCTCGTCAAAAATGCTCTGCACCGACAGCACTGGAGATCTCTGGGATCTGACAGAGCCCCAGGAAGAAGGAGGCAGCGAAGGACAAATATACCTCATTTGCCTGGGGTGCGGTGCCGGTGCGCATGAGGAGCTGAGATGTGAGTGTGTGTGCTGCTCAGAGGAAGAACGCTCAATCAGCCCTGGGGAGTGTGGCACCAACAGTGGTGACGATGGTGCTGGGGACAATACCGGTTCCGGGATATGTGGAGTGGGAGGTCTACAGTTGGATTTTGACATTGCCTTTGTCGGTGCCAGGGGCTTGGTGGTTGACAGCGATGCGGATGAGGTGGAGGATTTGTCCGCTGTCCTTGGGTTTGCTGGTGCCGGAGCAGTAATCAGCACCGGTGTCAGTGCCAGTGTTGGAGGTGCTGGCAGTGTCCCATGCCATGGCTTCGGTTCCACGCATTTAGCGGAACGGATGATCGCAGTGGCGGAAGTACCTGGCTTGTCACTGGTGCTAATTCGGGGCGGTAAGGAGTGCGTTGGAGAGGCTCTCTTTTTGCTGCCTTTTGATATGGGAGAGCTTGCCTGCCTCTTCTCTGGCCTAGGGGGCTCCGTTGGATGGCTGGAATCCCAGCATAATGAGGGGTTAAATGTCTTGGTTTTGTGTTCTTCTTATTCTCTTTCTTCTTTTTTTTCTGAAGGCCGGTTAGAAAAAAAATTCCCTGTTAAAATAATTTTTTTTAAACAACCAAAATTGACAATGATGAAGAGAACTATCCACTATTTAACTGTAAAACTCTAATTCTAATACTAACTAAATACATCTCTCTGAAGCGTAGGGCTCAGAGGCGCGAGACGAGTTCCGTCTGCAGCTGAGGGCGGGAACGAAGGAAATGAGGGGCGATCAGGACACGCGTGAAGCAAAAGGTGTGAACGGCATGAGGCTCCTAGAGCACATGCGCAGCCCGATTGGCTACTGCTACGAAAAACTCCGATCTGCGGCGCCGGGGCGACCCGACGCCTACAGTGGAGCACCCATGGGGACATAACTTGAAGAAGAACGAACACTTGTTATGCCCTTCCAACGTGATTGTGAACCGTTAATAACTCTGAGAACGTTTATCCAGTTAGGTGACCACCTTATAGTAGCCCCATCTAAATTGTAGTTCCCTAGTTTATTGATAAGAAGGTCATGCAAGACCATGTCAAATGCCTTACTAAAGTCTAGGTATACCACGTCCACCGCTTCTCCCTTATCCACAAGACTTGATATCCTAGCAAAGAAAGCTATCAGATTGGTTTGACATGATTTGTTCTTTACAAAATCATGCTGGCTGTTCCCTATCACCTTATTATCTTCCAGGTGTTTGCAGATGAATTCCTTAATTACCTGCTCCATTATCTTTCCTGGCACAGAAGTTAAACTGACTAGTCTGCAGTTTCCTGGGTTGTTCTTATTTCCCTTTTTATAGATGGGCACTAGATTTGCCCTTTTCCAGTGTTCTGGAAGCTCTCCCATCTTCCATTATTTTTCCAAGATGATAGCTAGAGGAGGTATCTGAGCCTTTATCAACTCCTTGAGTATTCTAGGAAGCATTTCATCAGGCCCTGGTGACTTGCATACATCTAACTTTTATAAGTGAATGTTAACTTGTTCTTTTATCTTCTAAACCTACCCCCTTCCCAATACCATTCACTGAGCAGTGGGCCTACCCTGTCCTTGGTCTTCCTCTTGCTTCTAATATATTTATAGAACATCATCTTGTTTCCCTTTATGTCTGTAGCTAGTGTGAGCTCATTTTGTGCCTTTGCCTTTCTAATCTTGCCCCTGCATACCTGTACTGTTTGCTTGTATTCATCCTTTGTAATTTGACCTAGTTTCCACTTTGTATAGGACTCCTTTTTGATTTTTAGATCATGCAAGATCTCCTGGTTAAGCCAAGGCGGTCTTTTATCATAATACAGGGGGTTGGATTGTTTGAACTTCTAAATACTTGGAGTCTGGTTAAGGAGAGGTCTCTCTTTCTTTGCCTTTTCATGCTTTTGTTGCTTCTGCCATGTCAAATTTGGGGGCGGGGGGGGAGGAGATGTCTTTCTGCCCAATCATCGGTTTTCAATAAGAATTGATATTGAGGGGACGATCCTGTTTATTGCACTCCCTGTATCATGAATGATTACCTGCCCTGTGGGCGGGTGGCATGTGTGTGCATTCGGTGCAAGAAGCTCCTGGCCCTCAGAGACCACATACAGGCTTTGGAGGCCAGGGTAGCAGAATTAGAGGAGCTAAGGGAGACCAAGAATACGAAGATGAGGCTTTCCGGGACACTGTAGAACTGTCCCACCTCCGGTCAGACAGCCCCTGTGCTGTTAAGGAGGATGAAAGGCTCAGGGAAGGAGAACATTCAACTGGGGCAGAGGGAAATGATCCCATAGTTAGGACCCTCCTTCCAGAGGCTGTTATGGTATCCTCTCGCACTGAGGATACATCTCCGGGGGAACTCTAGTTGTTAGGAAAAGGCAGGTGTTAGTAGTGGGGGATTCGATCATTAGAAATGTAACTAGCTGGGTTTGCGATGACCGGGAGAACCGTATGGTGACTTGCCTGCCTGGTGCAAAGGTTTCGGATCTCTAGAGACATCTATATAGACTTATGTGAAGTGCTGGTGCGGAGCTGGTGGTTGTGGTACATGTAGGTACCAACAACATAGGGAAGGGTAGGAGAGAGGTTCTGGAGGCCAAATTTAGGCTGCTAGGAAAGAGATTGAAATCCAGGACCTCTGTGGTAGCTTCCAGTTCCACGCGCAGGGCCAGGTAGGCAGGCAGAGCTTCAGAGTCTCAATGCGTGGATGAGACGATGGGGTAGAGAGGAGATGTTTAGATTTATTAGGAACTGGGGAACCTTTTGGGATAGGGGGAGCCTATACAGGAAGGATGGGCTCCACCTAAACCAAAATGGAACCAGACTGCTGGCACTGAACATTACAAATACTGTAGAGCAGTTTTTAAACTAAGAGATGGGGGAAAGCCGACGGGTATGGAAGAGCACATGGCTCGGACAGAGACATTTATTAGGGGAGGTTCTATTAATAGAGATACTCTATATTCTAGTCAGGAGGAGAGGAGGGAAGTATGGGTCAGATCAGATGATCCACAATCAAATGAAAGAGTCTAACGCAATAAAGAAATGGCAGACAGATAAATAGTGACAAATTATTAAAGTGCTTATACACACATGCTAGAAGTCTAAATAATAAGATGGGTGAACTAGAGTGCCTAGCTTTAAAGGAGAATATTGATATAATAGGCATCACAGAAACTTGGTGGAATGAGGACGATCAATGGGACACAGTCATACCAGGGTACAAAATATATCGGAAGGACAAAACAGGTCGTGCTGGTAGGGGAGTGGAACTATACGTGAAAGAAAAAGTAGCATCAACTGAAGTAAAAATCTTAAATGAGCCAAAATGTTCCATAGAATCTCTATGGATAGTAATTCCATGCTCCAATAATAAGAATATAGCAGTAGTGCTATATTATTGACCACCTGATCAGGACAGTGATAGTGACTATGAAATGCTAAGGGAGATTAGAGAGGCTATCAAATTAAAAAACTCAGTAATAGTGTGGGATTTCAACTACCCCCATATTGACTGGGTACACGTCACCTCTGGACAGGATGCAGAGATAAAATTTCTTGATACCATAAATGACTGCTTCTTGGAGCAGCTGGTTCTGGAACCCACAAGGGGAGAGGCTATTCTTAATTTAGTCCTAAGTGGAGCAAAGGATCTGGTTCAAGAAGTAAATATAACTGGACTGCTTGGAAGTAGTGACCATAATATAATAAAATTTAACATCCCTGTGGTGAGAAAAACACCTCAGCAGCCCAACACTGTGGCATTTAATTTCAGAAAGCAGAACTACACAAAATGAGGAAGTTAGTTAAACAGAAATTAAGAGGTACATGACAAAAGTAAAATCTCTGCAAGCTGCATGGACACTTTTCAAAGACACCACAAAGACCTACTTTGAAGTAGGAATAAGAGATCCTCCGGAAAAGGACTTTTTTCCGGAGGATCGGGGCCAGTGTAGACGCTCTTTTCCGGCTTTTCCCCATAGGGAACTTTCTGGGTGTCTGGCTGGTGAGTCTTGCCCACATGCTCAGGGTTTAGCTGATCGCCATATTTGGGGTCAGGAAGGAATTTTCCTCCAGGGTAGATTGGCAGAGGCCCTGGAGGTTTTTCGCCTTCCTCTGTAGCATTGGGCACAGATCACAGCTGAAGGACTCTCTGCATGTTGGGGCCTTCAAAGTATTGGAAGGCTTCAATATCTGAGACATAGGTGAGAGGATTATTCTAAGAGGGGTGGGCGAGATTCTGTGGCCTGCACTGTGCAGGGGGTCAGACTAGATGATCATAATGGTCCCTTCTGACCTTAAAGTCTATGAGTCTATGAGTCTATGTGAGTGCCCCAGCCTGTGAGTGAGGCATCCGTGGTGATGACCACTGTGGGCTCTGTGGATTGGAACCGCGTGCTTATAGTTATGGTGGACAAAGGCATCCAACCTTTTAATAATGCCTTGACTGATGGAGGCATTGTCAGTCTCTTTGTCAGTGAATGAATGTTTCGTTTGTACTGGGTTAGGAGCCAGCCTTGGAGACACCTCATAAATAATCTCGCATTGGGCACCACTGGGTTGCACGAAGCCATATGTCCGAGAAGCCGGAGGCAGTCGAGTGTGGTGACTGTAGGCATGTCCTGGAGGAATAGTGCCAGGTGCCTGATGTGAGTGGCTCTGTTGGGAGGGAGGGAGGCAGGCTGGCTCTGGCTGTGACAGAGTTGAGGTGTGCCCCAATAAACTGGATGGTCTACGAGGGTGCAAGCATTGATTTGGCGTGGTTCACTAGAAGACCTAGAGAGTGAAAACAGTCTAGCACCATGTGAGTGTGTTGATGGCACTCGTGTCTGAACCTTGCTTTTACTAGGCAGTTGTCCAGGTAGGGGTATATGGTAACTCCTTGTCTCCTGAGGTGGGCAGTGACTGCTGCTAGGATCTTGGAAAATACTCTCGGAGCTGTGGAGAGTCCGAAGGTTAGGACTGTGTACTGAAAATGGTTTGAACCTAAAGTGAAACGGAGAAAACATCTATGAGATGGTCTGATAGAAATATGAAAATATGCATCTTGTAAGTCAAGAGGGGAAAACTAGGTGCCCGTCTCCACAGCTGGAATAATTGTATTTAGGGTAACCATCTTAAACCTCTGGTTTTTTTATGAAGCTGTTTAGGGATCCGAGGTCTAGGATGGGTCTCCAGCCACCAGTCCTCTTTTCTAAGAGAAAATAATGGGAATAGAAACCTGTTCTGTGGAATTGTGGTGGAACCGGTTCTATGGCTCCTATATGTAACAGGTGATCTCTCTCGTTGTAAAATGATCTCATGAGATGGGTCCCTAAAGAGGGATGGGATTGGGGGGGGGGGGGGGGGAGAGAAAGGGGATGGTGTACCCTAGGGAAATAGTTTGTAGTACCCATTTGTCTGAGGTAATTAATTCCCATTGATGATGGAAGGGGAGTAAACAAAACTCAAAGTTTGGAAGGATTCTGGAGATGGCACTCTGGTTTTCAATCTCTCGACTATATTTTCAAAATTTGCTCATTGGATTGCCCCGGACAGTTGGGGGTATTAGTCTGGGACCATCGCCTCTGCTGCCTATTTTGACCCCACTGTTGATAAAGGGGTTGTTCCTGTCTGTGGTACTGGAAAGGGGGCTGCTGGTACCTTGGTCTGTGGCACGGTTGGTACTTATATTGTCTTGTTCTTGTTGTAGGAGCCTGGATACCCAAGGATCGGAGAATGGCTCTGGAGTCCTTCATGGAATGAAGAACTTCATTGGTCTTTGAGGAGAAAAGGTTTTCCCCTTCAAATGGCAAATCTTCCACAGCTGTCTATAGCTGTCACGGGAAGGCTGAAGAGTTGTACCAAGAGGCCCGTCACATAGGAACAGCTGTAGCCATCAACCTTGTGGCTGTGTCTGCTGCATCAAGCGTCGCTTGCAGCGCTATACGTGAAATTGCCTGTCCCTCAGAGACGATGGCTTTGAAATGCAGTTTTTTGCTTTCGAGCAGATCATCAATAAATGTGTTCATTTTCCTGTAATTGTTGTAGTCATATTTACTAAGTAGGGCTGAATAATTTGCTACCCTCAGCTGGAGTGTGGCTGAAGTGTATACTCTTTTGCCAAATGCATCTAATCTCTTGTTTTCCTTATCAAATGGGGTTGAGCGATTTTGCTGCTTGTTTCTCTGCTGTGCAGCATCCACCACAAGGGAATTGGGGGGGAATGGGTGAAGAGAAATTCAGATCCCTTGGGCAACACAAAATACTTTTGGTCCGCCTTTCTGCTCATGGGGGAAATCGAGGCAGGTGTTTGCCATAAAGTTTTTGCAGGTTGGAGAATGGCTGGGTTGATAGGGTGAGCAATTTTTGACCAACTGGATTGTAAGATGTTAGTGAGCTCGTGGGGAGTATCTTGTATTTCCTCCACAGGGATATTCAGGTCTTGCGCCACACGTTTAAATAAGTCTTGGAAAGAGGAGATGTCCTCTGAAGTGTTAGCAGAGGGAGGTAGGATTGCTTCCCCTATATCAGCTAGTAATTATGTGTGAGCCAAAGATCCTGTGGCTGACCTAGGGGAGTATTGGCAGTCATCATCACTCCTCATAGTGTATCTGTAAGGAGATTCAGTGGAGCGTGAAAGAGGCTTATCTATATGCTTAGTCTTACATGATCTTTCTATGCTGTTGTGGAGGATGGTTCCACATTTGCCCCTGTGGCAGGTATGCCACAGATGGAGGCATCCACAGATAGGGAGCCCAGGGGGTCATTTGCGCTCTGAGGTGGTCTGGTTCTGCGTAACTGTGTGTCCCCAGTGCCCCTTGTGATTGAGGGGACAGCTGTGGTGAGAAAGCTTCAAAATCCTCTCCCTCTTCACATGAGGGGAGAGTGCGGATGTGAGTCCTCAGAAAGCAGTGATTGAATGTATCTATCTTCACTCAATATAGGGGAGTGAAGAGTTGAGTCAATCCGCAAGTCTTTATTCTCCCTGTAGATGACCAGGGGAGTTTGTGACGTGGAGGTCTGCGCTAACTGAGAGGAGCCCGTATTTACCGCAGAGCTGAGAAGGAGAGCTATAGCTCCTAATTACTGAGAGGAGGGGGCAGCGTTCACAGAATGCGGTATCTCTTCTCTAGGTGCCATCGTGAGAGGCTGAGGTACCGGTGTAGCTGTCATAACGGTCAGTGTTACCAGAGTTTTTAACGCTGGCACGGAATAGCATGTTGCCTCCGTAAGTGCAGCATTTGAAGTGCTTTCTGGCTTACTACACTGTTCACCCGAAGTAGCTGGGCAGTCAAACGTGCTCAGATGGTTCTTATCTGAGTGGTCTGACTTTACCACCTCAGGATGCCTCTTGGTGGGTTGCTGAGGTAATGAACTTGCCCTTCTTTTAGGCGACTTAGGCTTATCCTTGTTGGTTTTTGAGCTCTACCCCAAGGGTGGGTCAGAGGCACATCGCTTGCTGTTATCCTTGTGGAGCATTATCAGTTTAAGCTCTTTCTCCATGTGAGACCGGGGTTTCATTTTAACACAATGGGGGCAAGCTCTGGGTGGGTCTAGACCACAGGGTTTTTTTTTCCAAAAAGAGTTTTTTTGAAAAAAGGCTACATCACCTGCATTTAGACTGCAGCTGTGTTCTTTCAAAAGTAAATCGAAAGAACGTGGCATTTTTTCCGATGGTGGTAAACCTCATTTTAAGAGGAATAACACCTTTTTTTCTAAAGTACTTTCAAAAAAAGTGCTATTGAATGCAAACTGTGCTTTTTCGAAAGACAGCATCTAGACTCTTTTGAAAAAGCGACTTTCAAAAAAATCTGCTTGTAGTCTAGATGCTCTTTTCCAAAAGAAGCTTTTTCTAAAGTATCTTTCGAAAAAGCCTCTTTTGAAAGAGGCTTGCAGTCTAGACGTAGCCTGAGTGAGAGCTCCCCAAACACTTCGGGCAGCCGTCATGCCCATCGGAGGCAGACATGGCGTCCTTGCAGAGCGCGCAGCGTTTGAAGCTGGGAGAGCTCATATCGGCTTGTATGCTAAGGACTGGACAGCACTGCGGAGTTCCGGCCACAGCTAGGGATGGTAAAAAGGAACTGAAGGGAGGCGGGGGCCACGCGTGTGCACAGCTAGCGAGGGAGCCCACACACTTTGCGCGCCGCACATTCACAGGGCCTTCCGAGACACTGCTGAAGAAACTCCTCTGAGAGGCACTGGCACGCTCTACACCTCATGTGGAGCACCCGCAGGGACACCTCTCGAAGGAGCTACACTGCTATAGAGAAGGAATGCCTAACTATGGTGTAGGCCCTTCAAAAGCTGCAGCCATATCTATTTGGGCAATATTTAGGCTACGTCTAGACTGCAGGCTTCTTTCAGAAGAAGCTTTTCCGGAAGAGATCTTCCAAAAAAACTTCTTTCGAAAGAGAGCATCCACACTGCCAAAGCACATCAAAAAAGGGATCTGCTTTTTCAAAAGATAGCGTCCACGCTGAATGGACGCTATCTCGCAGGTAAGCTGATTACTATGGATGGAGTGGCCACCAGCGCCCCTGTGCTTTTTCCTCTTCTTTCGAAAGAACTCCCTTTTCGCTGTCCACGCATACCTTTTTCTGAAGGAGCTCTTTCGAAAAAGGCTTCTTCCTTGTAGAAAGAGGTTTACCAATGTCAGAAAAACCCCTCTGTTCTTTTGACTTTTTTTGAAAGAACGCAATTGCAGTGTGGCCATAAGTGAAGTTTTTTTCAGAAAAAACAGCCGTTTTTTCAAAAAACCACACACCACACACTCTGCAGTATAGACATACCCTTAACGGTGTACACCAACCACTCTCCCCTGACCTGTCTGCAGCAGATGAAGGGGGCCAACGCCAAACCACTGAGGTGGAATCTGCTCCTGCAGGATTAAAACATGGAGGACCTCCACGTCAATGAGTGTTATAGTGGATGCTGTGTCCCGGAGCAAGGGGTCTGAAGTTCCCCTAGGCCACAAGCTGAGTGGCCCTGTTCAGTCCAGTCTCCAAGGTGGGAAGGAATGTGACATAGCAGGTACCGCATTCACCCTGTCTGTATTCACTCGGTTTGCCTTGTGGCATTGTGCTGTTCTGTAATGTGTGTGTGTGTGTGTGTGTGTGTGTACACACACACATACGTACATACACACCTCAGTTTCCCTGGGTACGGCAACGCTGTCTGGTCAGGGAGAGGAAGACTTGGCCCGACTCACTGGAAAAGAATGTGCAGCCTCTCACGTCCTGAGGGCCAGGTGACAGCAGAAGCAACTCTGGCCCTGCTAAGGGAACAAAGGGATAGGTGGGGCTGACTCCAGGCTGGGGACTAGGGCCTGGGGTCAGTCTCAGCTGGTTTTCAGATGGGGGGAGGCAGAGAACAAGGCCAGAAGACACCCCCCCCCCCCCCCAAACCCGAGAGGAATAGTACTGATTGTTCCCAGTTCCTGTGTTAACAACTATCCTGGGCTACACTGTGTCCCTATGAACCAACAAGCCTTCTGTTGTACCTGTTCGACCACACACAGTCAAAAAAAAAACCCCAAAAAAATCAAAGCGAGGCAAAAAAACTGAACTAAGCAAAAGACAGTTTGTCATCTTATTTAAAAAAATGTTTGAAGTATTGAATAGTGGACTGTAGCAGGGTGCACTTACTGCCACAGCGCCACCAGCCGTCGGTCCTGGGAATTAGCTCAGACAGCAGGTGGCAGGATCCTTTGAGACCCTGCCCTCTGGCAGCACCCACAACAGCCTCTATGCTTCCCCCCTTCCGGGGGCTGGTTGGCTGTAGGTCGGTAGGCCTTCGGGAGGTGGTTCTTCCACCCCGGTGCAGTGGGCGGCTAGTCCACCCTACTGCCCTACTGTGCCTTAAAATAGTCCGAGTCTGTGAGTCTATTCCCGGCCTTGCTTCAGGTCGGGGTGAGAGGCAATAGTTCGCATGCCCGGCCTTGCTCATAGCCCTGAGCAGGGCAACAGTCCTAGTCCTGCCCCTTCAAGAGGTCCAGCCTGGATCCCAGCTGGGCACCAAAGCACAGTACGCAAGCCCAGGCCCTGGTGCAGGGCGGGGCGATAAACTGGCGGCCCAACCCTAGCTCAGGGCAGGGCAGCAAATAGTGGCCAGGCTCTAATACAAAGCATGGCGGTACACAAACTGCTGGCCTGGCCCTAACTCAGGGCCCTGGTGCAAGGCGTGGCCACAAACACACACACAGGTTTGTAGGTGCTCCTAGTTCAGGAACTGGGCAGGGAGCGCACCTGCAGCAGAGGTGAGGGGGAGACCGCCACCCAGTTGGTGGGTGGCAGGGGGGGCCACAGGCCCTCCCACTCCACTGCGCCCCAGCCCAGGGGCCCTGGATGCAGCAGTGAAGCTGCTACTGGCTCAGCAGGGGCTCCCGCCCACAACGTGCTGGCCTAGGGCTGCTCTCAGCCTGTGCTACCCCCTGGGCCACTCCTTGTCTCCCCTTTCACAGGTACCTGCACCTCCAGCAGGACCAGGGATAGGCTGTGCCCAAAATGGCTCTCAGAAGGATTCCTCCGCCTCCGTGGGTGTCCCCTTCCCTGCCCCACTACACTCCTGAGAAGGAGGAGAGGCAGCAGGGTGCAGGAGCTGCTCTCTCCCTTCTCCCCCCAGTTCCTGTTCCTGCCTCTGCACCGGCCAGAGCCCTCCCCACCCAGCCGCCTGCCTGTTGAGGCCTGCTCCCCCGGACGCCGCTTCAGCTGCTGCTCCGCACCACCACTACTGCTACCACCACCACAGCTGGCTGCTGCTGCCGGGGGGGGGGGGGGGGGGGGGGGCCTGCCGGCTGCCCTCCCTCTCCCCTCCACCGCTCCGGAGGAGGACCCCACCAGCACCCACCACCCAGAGGCCTGCCCCACCTGGCTGCTGCCCGCCTGTTGCTGCTGCCGCCCTACCACCTGCACCCCGCCGAGGAAGCAGAGGACAAGACCACCATTTGGACTGTGGAGAGGGTTTGTTTCCAAGAACTGAGTTTTTTTCACCTGCTCTTGGGGTGGTGGTGGACTGAGACACCGAGAGGGGGGCTGGGGGAGAGGTGCAGAGCTCTCCCCCCGGTCTAGAGGCCCCCCCCATACCACCACCCCCCACAACCCCCTCCACCAACCCTTTCACCACTTGGACTCGCCCCTCGGTGGGGCTAGCTGTTACCCCCCCCCCCCCTTTTTACCATCTGGGATTGTTTCGCTGCAGCAGCGGGCAAGGACTTAACCCCCCCACAAGCGTTCGTGGGCGTGCTCCTACCAACCCCCCCTCACCAGTGTTTGGTTGGGGGGGGCCTCTTCACCCCTGCTTCCCCCCTGTAGAAGCCTCGCCCACCCCGCCCTTTTAGCCAGTTTCCTTTCTCTTTCCCTCCTTAAGTTTGCTGATCCACCCTGCCCAGCCTAGAGTATGTTTGTTTGCCACTTGCCCTGCCCGAGCCTAGCACAACCCCTGCCCCACCTGCTATAGCGTGTCCCGCCTTCCAACCCCTGCTTGCCTAGCCCCGCCCTTGCTTGCCCACCATTATCCTTTCCCCTAGCCTCCCTGCCCCTACCCAGCGTACCTAGCCTTCGCCCTGAGCGCTTTCTACCCCTTTCCTTCCCTCTCCTTTTTAGTTAGCTCCCGTTGCACATTGCACCCCCCAATGGTCCCGTAGCCCCCCCCTTGTTTTGTACCCCAGTGCAGCCGGAGAAGCCGGCCCCCACCCTGTGCCTGTTCCCTAACCCCCTGCCCACCCTGCCAGCACCCTCCTCCTCCTCTACTTCCAGCCTCGCAGGGAGGAGCGGCTGCTGGCTCCAGACCGCTTGGTTCCCTGTTAGCGCCCTCCCTCCCTGCAATCAATCTAGCGGGAGGGAGTGGCTGCCTTTACTCCCCCCTCGCTTTTTCCTTCCCAACCGCACATTCCCTTTTCCCGCGCCCTTCCTTCTTTCCCTCCCCCCGTGGTGGCACCCTCCTCCCTAGTTACAGCCGCATCGAGGAGAAGTGGCTGCTAACCTCTCCCCCCGACCCCCTGGTTATTCCTTCCTGTACCCAGTGCCCTCCCTTTCTCCACTCCCTAGCCCCCCCTTGACACCCTCCTCCCCTGCCTGTTGCCTGGTGGGGAGGAGTGGTTAACCCCTGCCCCCTCCCCCCGTTTGACATCTGCACCTCCTTCTACTCACTCCCCAGGATGGAGGAGACCCCTGCCCCTGCTGGTCCCTCGGTCCCACCACTGCCACCGGCCCAAGTAACCGCTGCGGGTGGACCCTCTGCCTCGGCCGGCAAGAAAGGCCGGGGAGGCAAGAAGGGCAGAGGACCGGCCCAGAAAGTCGATCCCTCCGTGGCCGAGGCCACCCCGCCCGCTGCAGCCCCGCCCGCCTCTGCAGCCCCTCCCTTCCCTGCTGTTCCCCCCACCACCTCTGGGGGTGATCCACCTACGGCCCCCAGAGCATACGCCCAGGTGGCCGCCACTGCCCCCCCTGTGCCGGGTAATCTGCCCCTACTGCCGCCTCCAGCTCCATCCCTGGTGGCCGGGGCCCCTTTCCCGCCATGACCAGGAGGCACGGCGTCCGCTGCCTGCTGGTCGCAGCCTCGCCCCACATGGAAACCTACGTGCGGGCGATGGCGAGGGTGGTGGGGGCCTCGGCCGTGGTGGCGGCCTCCAAAATGTACGGCAACGCGGTGTTCTTCCTTGCCTCGGAGGCCGCCGCCCAGGAGGTGGTGGAGAGGGGCCTGGCAGTGGGGGGTGTGCACATACCCCTCGAACCCCTGGAGGACCTGGGCGTACGGGTGGTCCTTACCTCCGTCCCGCCCTTCCTCCCTAATGCCGCCCTGTTACCTTCCCTCTCCACTCTGGGGAAGCCCATATCCACCATCAGCCCTCTCCCGTTGGGCTGTAAGGACCCCGCCCTCCGCCACGTCCTGTCCTTCCGCCGGCAGGTACAGCTGCAGCTGCTGCCAGCGGCATGTGGCGGGGAGGCGCTCAAGGGGTCCTTCCTGGTGCCCTACCAAGGGGCCCTTTACCGAGTCCACTACTCCTTGGGGGAGACCCGCTGCTTCCTCTGCCAGGCGATGGGGCACATCCGGAGGTACTGTCCCTTGGCCCGGTCGGAGGAGGTGTCCGGGTCCCGTGAGGGCGCCGGCCCCACCACCGCCGGCTCCCCTGGTAGTCCGGACTCCAACCCTGCCCCTCCTCCAACTGACGGCCCTGCTCGGGAGCCGGAGGCGTTCCCTCCGGCGTGCCCGAGCGGGCAGGCGGGCCCCACCTCCATTCGATCTGTCTCTGCAGGGCCCAAGGAGGAGAGGGTGGCGCGGTCGCTACCAGGCGGAGGTATCCCCCCCCTTATCAAGCATTACCACAACACCCTCCCCGAAAACCAAAAGCGCCCCCCAGCCTTGCCCCTGGTGACCAGCCCTCCACCTCTACCTTGGAGGGCTGGACGCTCGCTCGGGGGAAGCGCAGAGCCTGCCGTTTGCGGGCTCCCTCTCCCCCCTCCGATGAGGAGAGTGGGAAGGCCCCCCCGAAAGATCCCGAGGGGGGCCAGCGCTGTCAAGATCGCCCCCGGCGAGCGTCAGCGGGAGGTGCCGGCCGAGGAAGCCGTGGCAGCGAGAGGGGACAACAATGCCCCCCCGAGGAGCCTATCCACGAGGAGGCCTCTGGTGGAGCCCCCCCCCCCCGGCCCCAGCTCTAACTGAGCCCCCCTCCGTCCCCGCTGAGGTAATTGTTGCCACAGCGGCCGGAGGGGAAGGCTCCGGGGCCGAGGGGATGGAGTTTAGCTCCATCTTCGAGGAGATCGAGGCCCTGGGTCTGACCCCGCTCACCCAGGGGGAGGACGACCCTCCGCCAGCGGGCCTCGGTCTGGGCGGCGACTCTGTGGCGCCGCCCCCTCCTCTCCCCAGCCCCGTGTCCCAGGTGGCTGACCCCGTCCTCACACTCGGGGCGCCCCTGATACTGCCACTGGCCCGGCCGACTCGAGCGCCGGAATGGATGACGCCGAGCCCTCAGGGGTGACGGCTCGCGCTGAGCGGCTGGGGGTGCCCCCTCTCCAGCAACCGAGGCAGGGCGGTCATCCCCCTTTCCCGCTGGGGGCCCCCACACAAGACACCACTCCGGCCGACGCTGAGGCACCAACACCTGTTCTTCCACCTGAGCCCGGCGTCAGTGCGGGGCCCCCCCCCATTCTTGATTCCCAGGTCCCCATTCGGGAGGCGCCGCAGCCTGGTGGGATGGCCACAGGGGACGCCCCTCCAGACCCCGCCCGGGATTCTGATCCGCTTCCACGTCCCGATCCTCCCCCCACCCCCGCTTCCGCCCTTTACGAACCCATCTCCAGCCCCGAGCCCTCCCCTGCTCCTGATCACTTTCCTATCCCTGCCTCCCCCCCCCCCACACTCCCTAACCCCGACCCACCGTATGGCCTAGAGCCCACCCCTTCTCCCACCTTGACTTTCGAGACCCCCCCCCCCCCGCTGCCGTCCCCCCGTCCTGCTCCCTGTCATGTTACCTGACCCACCCGCGCGAGGGCAGTCTCGTTCCCATTAGCTGTGGGCGGCCCTCGGGGGGTTGTTTTTGTATCCCCGGTCCCCAATCCGTTAAGGGCTGCCTTGTTCCGGACAGAGGAGAACCCTGGCCGCCCCCCTCGGCGCTGAGGGGCGAGCTGCGCCAATTCCTCGCGGATAACCGCGGGGCAAAAGGAAAGGTGCAGCTCGCCCTCCAGCGCTGGGGGGATTTCCATTCCATCCTCAAGGACACTAGAGCCTTGTTGCAGGAGGGGAGAGGGATCAATAGGCAGGACGACGGGGCCTACTGCCAAACCCGCAGGTTTCGAGACGCTCTCCTGACCTTTGGTTCGGGGAGCGGTCTGCTGCGGGGCCTGCGTGAGGCCGCCGATTGACCTGCCCGCGAGGATCCACCCCAGCCCTCTCAATGCAGTACACCACCATCGCGACACTGAACGCCCGGGGCTGTAGGGCGGGTCTCCGCAGGAGCCGGTTGCTCTCCTTCCTTCGGGAGGGGGGGTACTCGGTGGTTTTCCTGCAGGAGACCCACACGACTCCAGCCGTCAAGGCTGGCTGGCGGCTGGAGTGGGGGGACAGGGTGTATTTTAGCCACCTCAGCGTTCGCTCGGCCGGGGTGGCCACCCTGTTCTCCCCTGCCCTACGGCCCGAGGTGCTGGGGATTGCCGAGGTTGTCCCGGGCCGCCTGCTGCACGTCCGGGCCCGCGCAGAGGGGCAGACGTTGAACCTGGTCAACGTCTATGCCCCGAACGCGGGCCCGGACCAGGTCACCTTTTACTGGCAGGCGGCCACCTTCCTTGGCACTCTGGATCCTCGCCAGTGCCTGGTCCTGGGCGGGGACTTCAACACCACCCTCGATGACCGGGACCGTGTAGAACTCGCAAACTGCCAGGCCGCGGCAGGCATCCTCAGGGAGATCGTAGACCATCATTCCCTGGTGGACGTCTGGCGGGACCACCACCCGGACGACAGTACCACCTTTACTTACGTCCGGGTGGGGGGACGAGCGGTCGAGCCACTCCCGGTTGGATCGCATTTACCTTTCTCGATTCCATCTGGCACGAGCTCACGCCTCCAGCATTCGGCCGGCCCCGTTCACGGACCACCATTTGGTGGCCGTGAAAGCCTCTCTGACTTCGGAGAGGCTGGGGCCGGCCTATTGGCATTTTAACAATAGCTTGATGGAGGACGTGGGCTTCGTGGCGTCCTTCCGGGAGAGAACTTTCTGGGTGTCTGGCTGGTGAGTCTTGCCCACATGCTCAGGGTTTAGCTGATCGCCATATTTGGGGTCGGGAAGGAATTTTCCTCCAGGGTAGATTGGCAGAGGCCCTGGAGGTTTTTCGCCTTCCTCTGTAGCATGGGGTACAGATCACAACTGGAGGATTCGCTGCATCTTGGGGTCTTCAAAGTATTTGAAGGCTTCAATATCTGAGATATAGGTGAGAGGATTATTCTAGGAGGGGTGGGTGAGATTTTGTGGCCTGCACTGTGCAGGGGGTCAGACTAGATGATCATAATGGTCCCTTCTGACCTTAAAGTCTATGAGTCTATGAGTTCTGGCAGGCCTGGGGGGGGCAGCGGCCCACCTTTCCCTTGGCGTGGCGATGGTGGGACGTGGCGAAGGTGCGCGCCCGGCTCTTCTGCCGCGACTACTCCCGGGGCGCCAGCCAGCGGAGGGATGCGGCGATAGAGCAGATGGAATGGGAGATCTTGAAGCTTGAGAGGCGCCTGGCGTCCGCCCCCGAGGATCCACCCCTCCGCGAGGAGCTCCGGGCCCTGGAAGATCACAGGGCCCGGGGCACTTTTGTTCGATCTCGCATCCAGCTCCTTCGGGAGATGGATCGCGGCTCCCGCTTCTTCTACGCCCTGGAGAAAAGGAGGGGGGCCAAAAAGCACATCACCTGCCTCCTGGCAGAGTACGGCACCCTGCTCACGGATGCCGCCAAGATGCGTGGAAGGGCTAGGGCCTTCTACGCCAGTTTGTTCTCCCCGGATCCGACACCTGCAAGGCGCTCTGGACCGAGCTCCCGACGGTCAGCACGGGCGACCGAGACCGGCTGGAGCTGCCTCTCACTCTGGCCGAGTTCTCAGAAGCCCTCCGTCTCATGCCCAACAATAAAACCCCGGGCACGGACGGGCTGACCGTGGAGTTCTACCGCGTGTTCTGGGACGTCCTCGACCCAGACCTCGTCACCGTCTAGGCAGAGTCCTTGGAGAGCGGGGTCCTCCCTCTGTCGTGCAGGCGAGCGGTGCTCGCCTTACTGCCGAAGAAGGGGGACCTCCGCGACCTACGGAATTGGCGTCCCGTCTGGCTCCTCAGCACTGACTACAGGGTCGCAGCAAAAGCCATCTCACTATGACTGCGGTCTGTGCTGGCGGACGTGATCCATCCCGATCAGACCTACACCGTCCCGGGCCGTAGCATTTTGATAACCTGTATTTGGATCTCTTAGAGCTTGGGTGTAGGGACGGCTTGTCATTCGCCTTCCTGTCCCTGGACAAGGAGAAGGCGTTCGAAAGGATGGACCACGGGTATCTCCTGGGCACCCTGCAGGCCTTCGGCTTCAGGCCCCGGTTTGTGGGTTTCCTCCAGGTGCTGTATGCCCTCGCGGAGTGTTTGGTCAGGCTCAACTGGACCCTGACCGAGCCGGTCAGCTTCGGGCGGGGGGTACATCAGGGGTGTCCGCTGTCGGGCCAGTTGTACGCTCTGGCGATCAAGCCCTTCCTCTGTCTCCTCCGTAGGAGGTTGACGGGGTTGGTGCTCCGAGAGCCGGAGCTGCGGCTGGTCCTGTCGGCGTACACCGATGACGTGCTCCTCGTGGTCCAGGACCCAGGCGACCTGGCCCGGGTGGAGGCTTGCCAAGCCGTCTACTCAGCTGCCTCCTCCGCCCGGGTCAACTGGGTCAAGAGCTCTGGCCTGGTGGTCGGGGACGGGTGGCGGGCCGGCTCCCTCCCTCCCACCCGCGCTTCAGGCCATCAGGTGGAGCGCGGGTCCGCTGCTCTATCTGGGCGTCTATTTATCCGCCACGCATCCTTCTTCGCCGGAAAACTGGCAGGGTTTGGAGGCCAGGGTGGGTGAGCGGTTGCAGAGATGGGCAGGACTGCTCCGGTGTCTCTCCCTTCCCAAGAGGGCACTGGTGCTAAATCAGCTGGTCCTGTCCATGCTCTGGCACCGGCTCAGCACCCTGCGCCCGGCCCCAGAGGTCCTGGCCAAGCTCCAGAGGACAGCTTTGGAGTTTTTTTGGCCAGGACTGCACTGGGTCTCTGCAGGAGTCCTGTCTCTCCCCCTGGAGGAGGGGGGCCAGGGCCTGGTTTGCATGCGCAGCCAGGTCCGGACCTTCCGCCTCCAGGCCCTGCAGAGACTCCTCTTTAGTGCAGGTAGTCCGGCATGGGGCACCTTGGCGCGCGCCTTCCTCCGCCGCCTCCAAGGGCTCCAATACGACCGGCAGCTCTTTTTTATCCACCCGAGGGGTCTTCCACGAGACCTCTCAGAGCTGCCGGAATTCTACCAGGACCTCCTCCAGACCTGGAAGCTGTTTTCGGCGACCAGGTCCGTTGTGGCCTCCGAGGGAGCAGACCTCCTCGCAGAGCCCCTGCTCCACAATCCAGCCTCGTGCGTGCAGGTGGCGGAGTCTCCCTCGGTGCGCCGGAGGCTGATCCTGGCAGAAACCACCATGGTCGGAGACCTCCTGGACTACGACAGGGGGGACTGGGTGGATCCCTGAGTGCTCGCTCAGCGCATGGGGCTCTCCACCCCCCTGCGCCTACTCCAGGAGGTGAAGGCGGCCTTGCTGCGGCCCGCTCTCGACTTCCTGCAGCGGTCCCTGCGAGAGGGTACGCCCCGCCCCTCCCCTCCTGCAAACCCTCCGTCCCTTATTATCGGGCACCTGTTCCGCGGGCCCCCCCGGCCTTCCCATCCTTGGACCCCCAGCTGGCTGCAAAAATTGCAGCCGGTCTGTTTCCGAACTGCGCCTAGGGAACAGCTGTACACGCTCGTGCTCCACAGTATTTCCCCACCCTCGTGTCCCGCCCCGATACCAAGTGGCGGGACTACCTAAGACCCGTTGAGGGTGGGGAACCCCAATGGGCCAGCGTATATTCCACCTTAATCCCGCGGCCCATCGGGGACATCAGTAGGCGGCTCCTTCATGGAGCTGTGAGCACAGGCGCTTACCTGGCGCGGTTCACCCCCACCCCGGACATCTGCCCCTTTTGCGGCATGAGGGAAAACCTGGCGCATGCCTACCTCAAATGCGCTAGGTTGCAGCCCCTATTCCGGCTCCTCCAGAACCTCTTATTGAGGTTCTGGCTGCACTTTTCCCCTCACCTTTTCATTTATGCACACCCAATCCATGGCCCCACAAAGTCGCGAGACCTCCTCGTCAACCTCCTCCTGGATGTAGCTAAAACCACCATCTGTAACACCAGGGAGAGGATGCTAGACAGGGGGGTTCCCTGCAACTGTGGGGCCTATATTTGCTCCTCCCTAGTGTCACGTATCCGGGCAGAGTTCCTCTGGGCGGCGTCCACTGGCTCCCTTGACAGCTTCAAGGAGCAGTGGGTGCTGTCCGGGGTTCTCTGTTGGGTGTCTCCATCCGGTTCCCTTCTTTCAAATCTGTGACCTGCACCCCTTGATCATTTTGTCATTATTTGTCCCCCGTGATTAGTTGGACATGGGTCCAGTTGTCCCTCCTGCAAGGCTTGGTTCCCGCATGGTTTCAAATAGGTCCCACTACATGGACATTCATCAAAAATTATTGGCAACCAAACATCTCAATTATCTGATCACTTGCCAAGCTGTGGGGATACCATGATGACTGCAAAAGTTGAAGAAGTGGACACTTAAGTGGCAAAGGAACTAAAAAAATACTGGTAATTTTGTAAAAGTAAGGGAAGAAACCTACCCTGAAGTCATTGCATTATGGCCAAACTATTTCATTGGACATCACAGAATATTTCTAAGTAAACCAAAAAACATAGGTAAAAGAGTACGAGGTTGGAGGACTAAAGCAATTTAGTTCATGAGTCCCATTTTCTGAGGATGAAGAAAAATGGGACCACAGAAATGAGAAATTGGTTGTTGTTTTTTTTCCAGAAACCACCAAAGCAGTCTACTGTTATATTTGCAAGTTATTCCAACCACAGTAAAGGAAAACAAACGTGTCGACAGGCACTCTAATTGGAGAATGTTGCAAGAGCTATTGCTGATCATGAAACTTCCAAAGCTCATATTAATGCTATGTTTAAGTTTGTTAAAAAATATAAATAAGTAAAGGATACCCAGTACTATTCCATAATAGTTGATACAATACCAGACACGAGTCAGGTATGTCAACTCACAGGGCCATGACCAAACAGGATTATGGATTCGCTTCACAACAGAGTCCATTAGGGATAGTTGCTTTTATCAATTTCACTATATCACTATTATTACAGAGTTAATACCGCCAGATGGTTACACAGCTACTGCAAAGTGACACATCAATAACCACAAGCAGAGCAATCCATAAGAGATTAATAGGCACTTGGAAATGCTTATGCCCCTTCAGTCTGCAGGGAGTCCCGTTCCTGTCACCTCACACCAGGCCGCAGTGGACATGGCTCCAGCTGGGGGAATCCAGGGCACCCTCCAAGGTCTAGGTCCCTAGTGAGACTCACCATGCACAGGACTCCCTACACTAGTTATACTACAATTGTTTACCAGGTGTGCGCGTACAGGCTCAATGCCATTCTTATCACTCTTGTAAGCTGAGACCGAGGTCAAACTTTTCTGCCACTTAGTAGTTTCCCAGCTCAAGTGCATGGGTTAAAGCTGATAAGGGTCAGCTGCTGTTTGCGCTCGCAGGGTCCCAGAGTATGCTAAGCTGTATACTCCAGGGATGGAAACTTCCATCCTAGCCTGCTGAGCTGCAGGCCCCCCATATGACTTATGTGACAAGGTAGAGCAATTAACATGAATTTTAAGACACGTGACTGGCAAGTTAGAGCAATTTCTTCATGTTGTCCCACTAAAATCCTACGCTTCTGAAAATCTAGAGCAGTGGCTCTCAAAGCATGGTCCGTAGACCATTCGTGATTTGCAGCAAGGACATCCCAAAATGGCATCACTCTAATCGCCACCCTGTGGACAGGGGGCCTGGCTGCTCACTCTCCCTGCTGGCCCAGGGCACATGCAGTGTCTCCCAACAATAGCCTACCCCCACCAATGGCCCCTAATTACTGGCTACAGCTCATGTGCTGCATAGCACCCTGCGCCCACCCTGCCCAGGCAAGACCTTGCAAGAGCGGGACGGAGGAGACACCCAGGATGACAGTAGACTAAGGAAGTGTATCACAGTGGCGACCGGACCCGTGAGCACTAGGCATGGGCATTGCAAACGCCCTAGCGGGAGGGGAGGGTGAGATGAAATAAACAATTTCCTCATTGCTCTGAGCTGGGCCTCTTCCTTGGGCTGTGGCAGGCCGGAGCACACACCCTGGCTCCCTGCTTCTTCCCCATGTCATCCCAGTCCAGGCGCTCTGGGCCTCAGGGAGCAGGTGGCAGCACACACACTGCTTGCATGGTAACCAGCAGAGCAGCGCCTTGGGGGTCCCTCCTGACCCCATTGAGACCCTTGGGGCCAGGCAGCCACAGCTCTGCATCTCTGACTGGCTGGAGATAGGGGGCAGCTCCTTAGGCAAGGCAGGGTGTGGAAATTACTTCCTCCCTAAGGAGGCTGGGGGCATTACGCAGAGAGATTTGACAAGTTCACCTCCCATCCTGGGGGTGCGGTGTCATCTCACCCATCCTGCTAGTCACTGCCATCCACCTGTTCACTGCTCTCTGGTGCCACCCTGCTGGCCATTCATTGCCCCTCTCTGCCACCGCTCTGCTGGCCGCTCCTTATGCCTCTCCATCACTACCCTGCTGGGTGCTCGTCACATCATCTGCTGGCTTGTGGTGGATTTGGCTCTGGATCAGACCTCATGATTTCAGCTCTTGGCCCAAAGCACAGACCAGCCACAAGAGATTCCAGCATTCACTGGAGTGAATTTACATACAAGAGGGGCTACTTACGGAGCCTTTTTTTACTCTTATCATTAAAACAGTGGGGAGAAACAGGTTGAGCCAGTCTTACAGCTTACACCTGGAGGACATACAGCCTGCTGACTCACCTCCCTCCCCAGCTCAATCTATAGGTCTCAAAGGCCAGCCTCTGTGTATTTACACAGACAAGGGTCTCTTAACTGAATTAAACACAGTCTGACTTTTCTGCATTGTGCATTCCCACAATAACTGCAAGCATTGGTGCTCATATCTTACAATTCCTGCATTTAGTTTTAACCCAGTTTATAACCCCCACAACAGCCAAATTGGTTACAATGGGCAAAGCACTGTCTAACAGTTGAACATCTAGCAGGCCTGAGCAACCTGATTGAAGTGTATTTACATAGGAATCCTGGGTGTGGGCTTTCCTGTTACAGCTGGCTGTAATGGAAGCATTGATTCAGACCCTGCTTACATCAGCAAATATAGGTTTTGTAGCCTACTAAATGATATGTTCTATCTTAGCCTACTAATTGATAGCTGTTCTATTTTATTTTTATTGTATATAGATTTGAACAGGCTAGTAATGCAAAGTGCCTGCAGAATTAATTTTCTGTGTGATTGCTTATAGCAGAAGTATGGTAGTTAGTTAATATTTAATGTTTTTCTTGTTATTTTCCATAAGATGTGTGAGGCAAGAGTTTTGTGGTTGGCGCAATAAGCTATTTTTTAATTTTGCTCGAAATTTGCAAGAAAATCTGCTAACTTGGGGATAACTTATTTCAAATCTCCAGCGCAATAGACACCAGATGTCTAAGTCCAAACCGCAAGTTCCCGCCTTTTTAGTCCTGGCAGGCCATCCAAGAAAGCATCAGTCATATCTTATACATACTCATGAGTTCCCCAAATATTTTCTCCAATTAGAGATGGTACCCTCAGAAATCTTAGGGTACCAAACCCAACTATGGACAAGGGGTTGAACATCTGGGACATTTTGGCGCCAAAAGGTGTATTTAGGCCTAGAGATTTGAGAGATCGGGGCTGCTGCCTCAGCTGTTGCTGACAGAAGCCCACTCCAGAGCATTTTTATCTTGTCAGGTCAGAAACTAAATACTTACCTGCTCCAAGGCCTTCCAGGCAAAGGAAGGCTGGTCCTTCCCCGCCCAGCCCTGGAGTTCTTAAGATCTTGTGGGTACAGAATATTGTTATATGATTACTCTTCGTATACTTAGATGAGTTTTAATTTGGGTTAATGACATCTGGGGAAGGAACCCAAGTGATCTGTGTTCTTGCCGCTATATTCATCATGGTGATTATCATTTTCTTCCCTTTAGCAATAAAATTGTTTTCTATTTCATTTCCTGAGTTAAGGTGTGGTTGCTGTCAACTGCTTGCTGGCCCTCAAGAGGGGGAAATCTTACTAAATTGTAACCTGGGATAGAGAGGACCCATTTAGAATTTCTGGTCAGACTGGTGAGCCTTACCCACCCAAATTTTACTAGAACTCCTTCCCAAGCTACAGTTCCTCTGATATCTCTGATGAGAAGCACAAAAAGCCCAGGAAGTTATTTTTCGATGAAACTAGAGACAATGAAATCCATTTAAAAAGGAAAGAGAAGATCATCGAGACCATCAATGTTATTTTTGGCACAATAATAGTGCAATTGCAGAGCAGAGGTGAATCTCTAAAGCAAACTGTTGATTTATTTTGCATGTTTTTGACAATTATGGATGAAGATGCTAAAAGCCACTACAGTAAGAAATTAAGCGAATTCTACCGAGAGGACATAGACAAATCTTTTGAAGGTGACATGAAACAGTTCATTCATTTTATCAAAAATGATGAGGTGTGTGCTTGGAGATCACCAACTGATTTGTATCAACTTGTACGTGACGATTTGTAAGCAACTGTTCCAAATGTAGAAATATTTTCAGAATGGTTTCTAACAATGCCTGTTACAAATGCTTCTGGTGAACATTCTTTTTCTGTACTGAAACGAGTTATTGTATTTTGCAAATAATTTTGAGTCAGGAACATTTGGTAATTTCAGAAATATTGACAATTGAAAGTGCCTCTTTACAGCATATTACTTACCATAACTTAACTGATGATTTTATAAAGAAAAAGTGAAGAAAGCTATTTGAATAAGGTTTGTTCTTTTTTTCCAAATTGAGTAAGTCTCTTTAGTGGAAGTTAACTTTGTTTTCCCATTCATGCATCATCTATGCGTTTTACACATTTCACGTTAACTTAATGCAAATACAAGCTTTCATCTAGACCACAAGTTCTCAAATTGTGCTCTGAGAACTCCATTCAGGTGGACTGAGGAAAGATTATGTTTCTTTTCTTTTTAATAAAGCGCTCTTATGCAAAGCACTTTCCAAATATTGTTTGTACCATGAGCTAACTATTGTAAAGCTCATTAAGTGGGCCACAGATACCCTCACCAATTTTCAAGTGGCCTGCAGAAAAAAGACCCCCACCCCCCCCAAAATCAAGGTACCTCACTTAATTTACTTATAATATAGGAGAACGAAGGGGGGGGGGGGATGAAAAATAGGAGGAGCAGGAAGAGCGATCCCCAGGGGATCCACCCCAAATAAAGCTGAACTAACTCTAAATTCACCATTGCCCCCAGACAGTGAAGACAGTCAGCATGGGGATTGCGGCACTCGGCGGAGGCTTTGAAGCCCAGGGAGCAGGGCATGCCCCATCCCCCCCAGGCAAAGTCTAAGGCTGTGTCTAGACTACACCTCTGTCAGAGAGATGTAGATTAGGCATGTTGAAATTGCTAATGAAGCAGGGATTTAAATATCCTGTGCTTCATTAGCATAAACATGGCCATCGCTTTTTTCTAAATGGAGCTTTTTCGAAAAAAACAGCAGTCTAGACACAAATCTGTCGAAAATAAACCCTTTTTCAACAGATCCTGTATTCCTCAAAAAAAAAAAAAAAAATGAGGTTTACAGGATGTCAGTCAAAAAAAGGGTTTATTTTTGACAGATCAGCATCTAGACTGCCATTTTTTCCTGAAAAAGCTCCATTTTGAAAAAAGCGGCAGCCATGTTTATGCTAATGAAGCACAGGATATTTAAATCCCTGCTTCATTAGCAATTTCGACGTGCTTGATTTGCATCCCTCTGTCAACAGAGGGATGCAGTCTAGACGTAGTGTAAAATAATCCAGATTTCAACTATTTACAGGTACTTTAATCAGAGGTGGAAAGTAACTAAGTACATTTTTTTCGGTATTTGTACTTTACTCAAGTATTAATTTGTGATGCTTAGATTTTTACTCAAGTAGGTGTTTTCTTTTAAAAAAAAAAAAATTCTTCATTGGCAGGGTCATTGTGCTTGTTTATTGGCTATTTAAAAAAAATTGTCATTGCATGATTGGCTGCTTGTACATGCAGCTGTGCTTCAGCAAATCCAAATGCTGGCTTGCGCCACTGACAGTGGCGCGATGAAAGTAGTGAGTAACTAAGCATTTCCAGAAATGGTGGTGGAGTATAAAGTACAAAATTTTCTTTAAAAAAAAAAAAAAAAAAAAAATTTGTACTTTATACTCCACCACCATTTCTGGAAATGCTTAGTTACTCACTACTTTCATCACCCCACTGACAGTGGCGCAAGCCAGCATTTGGATTTGCTGAAGCACAGCTGCATGTACAAGCAGCCAATCATGCAATGACAATTTTTTTTAAATAGCCAATAAACAAGCACAATGACCCTGCCAATGAAGAATTTTTTTTTTTTTTTTTTTTTAATAGTCACATCAACACCTTTTCACTCAAAAACAGGGGTGGGGAGCCCTGAGCCTTGCAGGCTAGATCCTGTGTGTGAGGGAGAAGAAGCGTGGCGCCGCTCATCCTCCCCCCGGCTGGGGGAACGTGGTGCTGGAAACTGCTTGCACATTTCCCTGCTACTCACATTGGCCAGATTTTGGCCAATAGGAGCAGTGGGGAGCACGGAGCTAAATAAGCATGCCCCCTGCACTCCCCTCATGACCAGCCCCCCGCACCCCCATCCCTCTCAAGCACTGCCCCTCCTGCTCAGGTCTCCCAGCCCCCGTCTGCTCCTGCACCCTCCCACCCTTCTAGACACCCCACCCTCAGCCCGCTCCTGCACCTCCCCCTTGGCTGGACCCTCCCCCTGCACACTGAACCCCTCATTTTGGCCTCACACCAGAGCCCAAGGGGTGGGGTGGCGCTTTGAAAAAATCTAACCCCAAAAGTGTTATCAAGCCTGTGGGAAACCCTGAAACTTGGTCCTCCTTGCCTCCTCTCCCCTACTTTTTATTTCTGGATACTTGAGTACAATTAAGATGTGATACTTCTGTACTTTCTCGTATCCTTCTGGAAGAGTACTTTTGACTTACACTTCATTACATTTTTTTCCAAAGTAGCAGTACTTTTACTCAAGTAACATTTTGGGTACTTTTTCCACCACTGTAACTAATGACAGAACTATTTACGAACAATAGGGAATGCTAGCTTTAGCTAAAGCTGGAGCAGGCTGTTCCAAGCACCATCACCAGCAGTAAGAAGGAACTGAGGGTCCGAGGAGTGTCCATTATTAATAGAGCTGGAAGGGACCTTGAGAGATCATGGAGTCCAGTCCCCTCCCCTCATGGCAAGACCAATAACCATCCCTGTCAGATTTGCCCCAGATCCCTAAATGGCCCCCTCAAGGATTGAAGTCACAACCCTGGGTTTAGCAGGCCAATGCCCAAACCACTGAGCTATCCCCCTCCCCTATATAGTGTGGCATGTGTGCACCACTCCAGGGGCACTCACACCTATGTCCATTGCTTGCTCCTGTTCACTGGAAGAAGAAAAATTCCTATTGTGGAAGAGTAGTCACAGTCTGAATTAGGTACATCTTTGTACGTGCGCTAGTTCCTTTCTAAAGGGAAGTGGTATGGATGATGCAATTGTTTTTGTAGAGCTGTTATGGTATGAATAAAGACCTTGTTCTCTCAGTCACTTCAGTAGATTGGACTTTGCCTGACTGACTTAAGACAACCACCTACATGAATGGCTCAAATAAATTACATAATCAGGTTGCTACCATTTCAATCAAGTTGTGCTTTTTTTTTTAATTAAAAAAAAGACTAATTACTGAAGATGTTAGAGACTTAGAACTTCAGAAAAATCTTACCTCTAATGCCAAGGCAGTCTTGTCATAAGCACACGGTACTCTTTTTTGAATAGCTTTGGCATAGACAGGTCCATTCCATGCTGATGGCAGTGGATTGATCACTGCTCCAGGTGTACTGGATACAGAGGGAAGGGGACTTGTGGTCTGAGGTTGAGCATAAGCATGTGCAGGTTCTGGAATACCATAGCTGTTGGAATTCCTGTTCCCATGAGGAGACAATCTGACCAGCTTCTCTACATAAGGAACAGGGATCATCCCAACTCGACCATCCTTGTTTCTGGCACTCCACCACTGTTCTTCAGGCTTCTCTACAATTACCAGTATTTCACCCTTTTTAAATGGCAGATCTTCAGTATCACTCCCAAGAAAATCATAGAGAGTCCGAACATATTCAGAATTTTCTTCTCCAGTGGGCATGGTAGGGGCTGATCCATATCCCATTGGTGGGCTTGGATACCTGAGTATTTTTAAAAAAAAGTATTTTAATAGGTATTTACCTTACTCTGTATACCGAGTAACAAAATTTACTCATTTCCTAGAATAGAAATAGTCATTAACAGGGCTCGCCAGCCATGCTGTCCGGTGATCTGCGCATGCACAGACCGCCCGAACCCAGCTCTTCCGGGTTGCAATCTACTCGCCACGGGCAAGTAGATTGCATTATTTGTCGAGCCCTGGTCATTAACATTTGTAGCAGGGTCAGACCCACTCCTGGGTCCCAGACACGTGCCCTGTCCACAACCCTGCAGTCTCACTTGCCCTTTCTAGCATTTTGAGATTCTGCCCCTTGGCTAAATAGGTGTTGGGACAGACACCCTAGTCAGACTGGGCTGAGTAACCAGTCCTCTTCAGTTACCAGCTGGGCTCTCAGGCCACTTGAGGAAGGGAGCCCAAACACTCCCTGTCAGAGCCCCTTACCTTCCCATCTATTGGCAGTATTGACGTTCTGTTTTTCAGCTTCTCTATTTCTTTCCTTATCAGCTCTCACTTCCCTCTGCCTCCTCCAAACTCCTCTTCCGCTCTCCAGAGCCCACCCCCACAGGGAAAGTTTTTAAAGAGGTCCCTTGGCAGCCTGAACTCAGGGCTGCTATAAATCAATTAAGGGCCAGGTGAGCTGTCTCAGCTGCCCCTGACTAACCAGGGCCATTGCTCTTCTTCAGAGCTGCCTCTCTCCCCTTCCATCTACCCTGTCAGATCTGGAGGTGAAGAGAAGAAGCCACTCTTCGATGGGAGTACAGCAGGCTGCTGGTCTGGGCCTGTTGTGCTTTCTCCCCCTCCTCCCCTCTTTTTTGGGAGAATTGGGGGGGTGGGGCTACTGGCGTTGTGGCAGGCAGGCAGGCCCCAGCTACATTCTGGGCTAGGCCCCCCTCTTCTCTTGCCTGCTCTGTTTGCAGGCAGCTTCCTCCCCCCACCCCCACCCCTTCACCTCAGCTGGCTGTAGGAGCTACTGGGTGTGTGGTGGTGGGTAGGGGGGCCCTCTGCTGCCCTCACCCGGGGGGGGGGGAGGCAGACCCCCACTTTCCATCTTTTTGGGGACTGCCTGGCCCTTTTTTCCCCACTGCTGCAGGTCTGGACTTCACCCTTCCTGCAGCTGCTACACCCTTTGGGGCAGAGGAGATAAGGGGGCTGCTTTAGAGCAGCTCCTGGGGTTCTTCCTTCCTCTCCAGTTTTTTTGGGGGGGGGAGGGGGAGAGAAGAGAGAGTTTGTAAGGGACCCTCCTTCCATCTGGGTCCCTAAGCAGCAGCTGGTACAGCTTTGGTGGGGTGGGGTGGGTAACTCCCTCCACCACCACCCCTGCTGGTTCCCCTGCATCTCTGCTGCTGCCACTCCCTCCAGCCCCAGGTGCTACAGGGGCCATTTCCATCCTCGGCCCTACTGCTTGCCTCCCCCCAGTCTTTTGCTCTGTTGGGTCCTGCAGCACATGCTGTGGGCCTGCCACTCAGGTGCCTGTGGGCACACTGGTTCCCCCCCCCCCCAGCAGTGTCTTGCTGCCCCCTCGCATCTTGAGCAGTCACCTCCTCGCAGCCTGCATTCCCCTCCCCGTGTACCCAGGCCCCCCTCTGTTATCTTGTTAGGTGTCTGAGCCTCCCTTTCTTCTTCAGCTACCCTCTCCCCCCGCACCATTTCACTTCCCCATGTTTTTCCAAGTATTTACCCCCTCATGTTCCCAGTGCAGCCAAAGGAGCCACTCTTTCCATCCTGTGCTGGGAGCTGTACCCCTTGTTGCTCTACCCCCCTTCCTCGTAGTAGCATTGCTGCCCTCCCACCCCGCTTCCAGCCTAGCAAGGGGGAGTGATGAACTCCCCCCCCCGGTTGCTCTACCCCAGCACTATTGGCCTCTCCTAGCTGTCTATTCCTCTCCTTCCCACGCACCCCCCCCCATGAACACAACTGAGGGGCAGTCACGTGACGCCCCTTGCCCATGACTTCTATGAATACTGAACCCTCTGAGGCTGCCGGCCCGCCCACTCATGCAGTGGAAATGGCAGACGTGGACAGGGATTCTGGGACCCCGACTGCTCCTGCTGCGGCACCTTCTGCCATCATTGTCACCACCAAGAAAGCCTCCCTGAAGGGCAGGAAGGGCTAAGGAACAGCTAGGGAACCAAGAAGGGCAAGAGCCCCACCAAGAAGGCAAAACCCCTGTGGAAAAGGGTCACCTCCCCCTGCCACGGCCTCAGCCGTGGCTTCCCCTCTTTCCTGGTCCTTCCACCAGCTTTGAGGGCAACAGTGTCCCAGCCCCGAGGGCGTACGCCCAAGTAGCCGCCCACCTCCCAATGCGCTCAGGCTGCCCCCCAGAATTCCATCTCCGATGGCCACAGCCCCTTTCCCGCCCTGACTGTGGTAGCGCCCTCTAAAAAGTTCAGGAAGGTGGTATTCTTCCTGGCGTCGGAGGCCGCTACCCAGGAGGTAGTGGAAAGGGGTTTGGCGGTGGGGGGAGTCCACGTTCCCCTTGAGCCTTTGGAAGACCTGGGCGTACGGGTGGTATTCTCCTCCGTTCCTCCCTAATGCCATCCTACTGCCTTTCCTCTCCACCCTGGGGAGGCCTCTGTCAGTCTTAAGTCCCCATCCTCTGGGCTGCAAAGACCCTACCCTCCACTACATTCTCTCCTTCCGCCAGCAGGTACAAATCCAACTACTGCCAGCGGGGCATGGTGGAGAAGCCCAAGAGAGTCATTTCTGGTGCCCCATCAAGGGGCCCGGTACCGGGTATATTACACCTTGGGGGAAAGCCCGGTGTTTTCTCTGCCAGGCGACAGGCAGTCTCTTGGGACGTGCTCCCCGGCCCAGCCCGACGATGCACTCGGGACCCCTGATGCCTGGGAGGGCACCAGCCCTACCATCGCCGGTGGCCCTGACAGTCTGGACCCTGAGGTCACCCCTCCTCCCACTGTGACCGTCATCAGTCCCGCTCGGGCTCCACAGGGCCCGGACGAGTGAGCGGGTGCTGCTGTCACTGCCAAAAGCGGCAAGGCCGGGCCTGCAAAGGAGAGGGGAGCAGGGTCGGCAACGAGACTTGGACAGAGCCTACCTTGGGGAGATTTCCCCTTCCTGAGCTGCCCAGCCCCTGTCCTCCCTCACCCTCCCACCACTCCCCTTTTTCCCTGGCTCTTCCTCCATTTAGGCCCAGCCCTCCTCTGAGGGCTGGGAGGCTGCCATGGGGAGGCGCCACAAGTGAGCCCAGCATTCCACCCCACCCACTGAAGGGGAGGATACCCTCCTTGTTCCTCTGGGGCTGGACATTGGAGCCATCCCTCCCTCTGAGCCCCGGGACGCTTCACAGCACTGTGGGGCGGCTGAGGTGACCACAACGGTTGCGGGAGGAGTAAACGCCTCCCTCCCAGAGTCCTTGCAAGAGGAAGTGTCCATGGAGAATTCTCCCACCATCCCCACCTCCACTGTGAGGACAACCGCTGACCCTGCCGCCGGCAAGAGCGACCACGTGGCAGCGGACTCACCTTTCTCTCCCAAGAGGTGGGGGCTTTAGGGTTGCCCCTGGCTGCCTCGGTGGGGAGATCACCATGCCCTGGAAGGACAACAGTTGGCCTCTCCTTCCGACCCGCCACTCTCCCTTCTCCGGGTTGCCCCAGGGTGTGACCAACTACCCAGCCATCAGCAGCACTTTGGCCACTGAACCCCTGGGGGCTCCTAGCAGGCAGGAGTTCGCATCATTCCCCATCACCCCTGGCACTAGGACCTCCAGCACTGCACTCAGAGGTGCCGGAGCCTGGCGCTAGGAAGTTTAGTATATCCCCCACCATTGCCACTGATCCCCTGCCCTGCGAGGAGGCACTGCATCCCAGTGCCTCTTCCACTGAGGCTCCTAACCCCTGCCCCTAACCCCTGCCCCACTCCCGTTCCCTGATCTGCCCCTCTCCCAACCAAAATTTCCCATTCCTCTTCCTGCTCCCCCTCCTCATCTAATTCCTAATCCCCCACCTCTTGCTCCTCCTACTTTGCTTCCTCCTTTCCCCAATCCCTTCCCTGACATCGTCTCCTCCCCTTACACTGTTACTGCTGCCCCCAGAGCTGCCACATTCAGCCCAAACATTGGCCCCGGGGAAGCGGTTTTTGTTTCTCCTGCTCCAAGCACATCTGAGGCTGTTCTCCCTCTGCCACTACCCCTGCCATCATTCCAGCAGGGACTTCAGAGGCCCTGCTTTCCCGCATCAGTCGCGGGGCGTGCAGAGTGGTCTGGCCCAAGGCCCCGACGTGCTGAGGGGTGAGATGCGCGACTTCTTTGAAGACATTCATGGCTCCCAGAACAAAGTAGCTCTCATCCTTCAGATGGTAAAGGCCATGTTGGGGGGAGGGTAAAGGGACCGGGTGGCAGGGGGCTGCGGCCTACCAGCGGGTCCACAGCCTCCATGACGACCTGCTCACATTTGGGTATGGTCACAGTTTGCTGCGAGGCCTGATGGGGACTGCCAGCACTCCTGCCAGCTAAGATCTTCCCCAGCCCTCTCAATGCCACTGTTCATTCTTACCACTCTGAACACCGTGGGCTGCAGGGTGGGTCTCCACAGGTGTCGGGTACTCACCTTCCTTCGGGAAGGCGGGGGGGGGGGGGGGGGGGTACTCATCTTCCTGCAGGAGACCCACACTGCTCCAGCCACCAAAGCTAGCTGGCGGCTGGAGTGCGGGGACAGGATCTACTTCAACCACGGCATCAGCCGTTGTTACACTCCCAGTTGGACCACATTTCTCTCTCTCGTCATCTATTTGGGATGTATTAGGCGAGGTATTTCCAGTAGAGATAAGGAGGTGTTAGTGCCATTATACAAGGCATTGGTGAGACCCCATTTGGAATACTGTGTGCAGTTCTGGTCTCCCATGTTTAAGAAGGATGAATTCAAACTGGAACAGGTACAAAGAAGGGCCACTAGGATGATCCGAGGAATGGAAGACCTGTCTTATGAAAGGAGACTCTACCTTAACCAGAAGAAGGCTGAGGGGGGACATGATTGCTCTCTTTAAATATATTAGAGGGATAAATACCAGGGAGGGAGAGGAATTATTTAAGCTTAATACCAATGTGGACACAAGAACAAATGGATATAAGGTGGCTAGTAGGAAGTTTAGGCTTGAGATTAGACGAAGGTTTCTAACCATTAGAGGAGTGAGGTTCTGGAACGGCCTTCCAAGGGAAGTAGTGGGGGCAAAAGATCTATCTGGCTTCAAGATTAAACTAGATGGGTTTATGAAGGGGATGGTTTGATGAGATAACATGATCTTGGTAACTAATTGACCATTCATTATCAGTGGGAAATAGGTCAATGGAGGGATGATAGGAGTTACTATAGAGAACTTTCTGGGTGTCTGGCTGGTGAGTCTTGCGCACATGCTCAGGGTTTAGCTGATCGCCATATTTGGGGTCGGGAAGGAATTTTCCTCCAGGGTAGATTGGCAGAGGCCCTGGAGGTTTTTTGCCTTCCTCTGTAGCATGGGGTACAGATCACAGCTGGAGGATTCTCTGCATCTTGGGGTCTTCAAAGTATTTGAAGGCTTCAATATCTGAGATATAGGTGAGAGGATTATTCTAGGAGGGGGTGGGTGAGATTCTGTGGCCTGCACTGTGCAGGGGGTCAGACTAGATGATCATAATGGTCCCTTCTGACCTTAAAGTCTATGAGTCAACCAATCAAGCCGAGGTCATGCAGGGCCACCTGCTGCATCTCCAAGTTCAGGTGGAGGGGCTGACATTAAACCTCACTAACACCTACGCCCTGACATTCGGCCCGGAGAGGCTCCACTTCTACCAGCGGGCGCCTGCCTTCCTCTGTTCTCTGAGTCCTCGCAAGTGCCTGGTCCTAGGCAGAGATTTCAACTGCACCCTCAAGGAACAGGACTGCAGGGGGACTGAGCAGTGCCCGGCCACCATGGGTTTCCTCAGGGAGATAACAGACCAACACTCCCTGGTGGACGTCTGGTATGACCTCCACCTGGGCGAGGGCACAGTGTTTACCTTTCTCCGGGTAGAGCATCAGCCGTCGTTACACTCCCAGTTGAACCGCATTTCTCTCTCTCGTCATCTATTTCGAGCCCACTCCTCCAGCATTCGGCCGGCCCCGTTCTCGGACCACCACTTGGTGGCCATGACGGCCTCTTTTCCCCCCCAGAGAGGCCAGGGCCAGCCTACTGGCATTTCAACAACAGCCTGCTGGAGGACGTGGGCTTTTTAGCATCCTTCCGGGAGTTCTGGCTGGCCTGGCGCAGATGGCGGTGCGCCTTTCCCCCGGCACGGTGGTGGTGGTGGGATGTGGGGAAGGTGCGCACAAGGGTCTTCTGCTGCAACTACACCCGGGGGGCCAGCCCGCGGAGGGATGCAGCGACAGAGCAGTTGGAACAGGAGGTTTTAGAACTAGAGAGGCGGCTGGCCACCGGCTCTAGAGATCCACCCCCTGAAGAGTGTACCAGGAGAAGCGAGAGGAACTCCGGGCCCACGGCTCCCACTTCTTCTACACCCTGGAAAAAACGCACATGGTCTGCCTTCTGGCAGAAGATGGCACACCCTCACGGATCTGGTGGAGACGCGCGAGAAGGCTCGTGCCTTCTACACCTCCCTTTTCTCGCCAGATCCAACCAACGCCCGCAGAGTTCTCTGGAAGCAACTCCTGATGTCAGCACGGGCGACTGGAACCGGCTAGAGGTGCCTCTCTCTCTGGCCAAGTTCTCGGAAGCCCTCCGCCTCATGCCCACCAACAAGTCCCTGGGCATGGATGGGCTAACCATGGAGTTCTACTGCTTGTTCTGGGACGTCCTCGGCCTGGACCTTGCCAGCATCTGGGCCGAGTCCTTGGAGAGTGGGGTCCTCCCTCTGTCGTCCAGGCAAGCTGTGCTCGCCTTGCTGCCTAAGTAGGGGGACCTTCGCGCTCTGAGAAATTGGCATCCCATCTCACTCCTCGGCACGGACTATAAAATCATCGCCAAAGCCAGCTCCCTGAGACTCAAGTCTGTGCTGGCAGACATGGTCCATCCAGACCAGACCTACACCGTCCCGGGCCATACCACCTTTGACAACCTTTATTTGGTCTGGGATCTACTAGAGCCGTGGTCCCCAACACGGTGCCCGCGGGCGCCATGGCGCCCGCGGGGCATTTCAATGCGCCCGCCAGGTGCTCGGGGCTGACCTGGCCCCAGGCACATGGCGCACGGGCACTTGCGGGGGAGCGCGCTTGGCGGGGGGAGCGCCGGGCGCGCGGCACTTGGCGGGGGCGGGCGCCAGCCCCGGGCACGTGGCGGGGGGGGGGGGGGGGCGCGCCGGCCCCGGGGCCCCGCCCCCGGGCGGGCGGCTATGGGGGGGCCCCGCCCCCGGGCGGGCAAACGGCCACGCCCCCTGGCGCCCGACAACCTCAAAAGGTTGGGGACCGCTGTACTAGAGCTAGGGTGTAGGGACGGTGTGTCATTGATCAGGAGAAGGCGTTCGACTGGATGGACCACAGGTACCTCCTGGGCACTCTGTGGGGTTTCCTCCAGGTGCTGTACGCTTCTGCAGAGTGTTTAGTGAAGCTCAACTGGACCCTGACCGCACCGGTCAGCTTCAGGCGGGGAGTGCATCAAGGCTGTCCGCTGTCAGGTCAGCTGTATACTCTGGCCATCGAGCCCTTCCTCCGTCTCCTTTGAAGAGGTTGACTGGGTTGGTGATCCGTAAGCTGGAGATGCGGCTGATCCGGTCGTACGCTGACGACGTGCTCCTCATGGTCCAGGACCCGGGTGACCTGGTGCGTGTGGAGGCCTGTCAAGCCGTCTACTCGGCAGCCTCCTCCGCCCGGGTCAACTGGGTCAAGAGCTCTGGCCTGGTGGTTGGGGCCGGGTAGCAGGTGAGCTCCCTCCCTCCCACCCACGCCTCAGGCCATCAGATGGAGCGTGGGTCCACTGCTCTCTCTGCCACACATCCCTCTCCGCTGGAGAACTGGCAAGGTTTCAAGCCCAAGGTAGCTGAGCGGTTGCGGAGATGGACAGGACTGCTCCAGTGCGTCTCCCTGCGTAGGAGTGCACTGGTGCTTAACCAACTGGCCCTGTCCATGGTCTGGCACCATCTCAGCACCCTGGTCCCAACCCTGGGTTTCCTGACTCAGATCCAGCAGCTGATGCTGCAGTTCTTCTGGCTAGGACTGCACTGGGTCTCTGCAGGGGTTCTCTGGAGGAAAGAGGGCAGGGCCTGATGTGTTTGCGTATGAGGGTTCTGCTCAGTGCACAAGCCCCAGTGCCTGGAAGGAGAAGCATGTGGTGGCAGATCCAGGACCCAAGCATTATGTTAGAGCGGGGCTGGGGGGTGCTGGGCTCTGGGGGAGGGGAGGGGGATGAAGTACCTTAAACTCAAAGTCTTCATGGATGAAGAATAAGGCAGCCAACACAGAAGTCATTTAAATTCCAGGGCAAAAAAAGAAATCAGCACATACCTGGTTTACACTGTGTTTCTTTAAAGAAAATTCAAAGGCTATTGTTTGCCAGGCTGAAGCATAAGAACAGTCGTAATGGGTCAGACCAAAGGTCCATCCAGCCCAGTAGTATGTCTGCCGACAATGGCCAGCGCCAGGTGCCCCAGAGGGGATGGACCGAAGACAATGATCAAGCAATTTGTCTCCTGCCATCCCTCTCCAGCCTCTGACAAACAGAGGCCAAGGACACCAATTCTATCCCCTGGCTAATAGCCTTTTATGGACCTAACCTCCATGAAATTATCTAGCGTCTCTTTAAACTCTGTTATAGTCCTAGCCTTCACAGCCTCCTCTGGCAAGGAGTTCCACAGGTTGACTACACGCTGTGTGAAGAAGAACTTTCGCTTATTAGTTTTAAACCTGCTACCCATTAATTTCATTTGATGTCCTCTAGTAGTTCTATTATGGGAACTAATAAATAAATTTTCTTATCTGCCCTCTCCACACCACTCATGATTTTACATACCTCTATCATATCCCCCCTCAGTCTCCTCTTTTCTAAACTGAAAAGTCCCAGTCACTTTAACCTCTCCTCATATGGGACCCGTTCCAAACCCCTAATCATTTTAGTTGCCCTTTTCTGAACCCTTTCCAAGGCCAAAATATCTTCTTTGAGGTGAGGAGACCACATCTGTACACAGTATTCAAGATGTGGGCGTACCATAGTTTTATACAGGGGCAGTAAGATATTCTGGGTCTTATTTTCTATCCCTGTCTTAATTCCTAGCATCCTATTTGCCTTTTTGACCGCCGCTGCACACTGTGTGGAAGTTTTCAGAGAACTATCCACGATAACACCAAGATCTCTTTCCTGATTTGTCGTAGCCAAATTAGCCCCCCATCATACTGTACGTATAGTTGGGGTTATTTTTCCCAATGTGCGTTACTTTACACTTATCCACATTCAATTTCATTTGCCATTTTGTTGCCCACTCTGTTTGGTGAGGTCTTTTTGAAGTTCTTCACAGTCTGCTTCTGTCTTGACTATCTCAAACAGTTCAGTATCATATGCAAACTTTACCACCTCACGTAGTTGACAAGATTAGCCGATAAGCCTAGGCTTATTCAATTAATTGATGTAGTCAACTACACATTGACATCCCTAGTTTAGGCTGAAGATGAAAGGGCTGTAGCAGAAAGGTAGATGTGTTGATCATCAGCATAAAGCTGGTCTCTCATCACTGTGGATGAGATTATCCAGTAATAGGGTGTTGAATTAAAATCCACTGTAAAATAGTCTGTTTGCTGGGGAAATCTAGATAAGCTGTCCTTACAAAAAAAGAAACCTGACATTTCAGCATCAAATTCCTCTTTTTACACATACAACAATCTATAGTGCAAGGTTTGAAAAATCCACTCCTCCATGACAAGGTGGCAGCTTTCCTCAGTAAGTGTGGTGACCTAGTTTCAGTTTCTACAGTATTTAAGTTCTTATTTAAAAATTAATGTTTCTAGAGCACATGGTTGAGGCCTCCAACCTTGCTTGCCTACTGCTTTAGAACTTCTCAGCAACAGAGTGAAATTAAGAAGCCTGTTCAGATTATCTCTCCATGTATTAAAAAAAAGTTTTTCCCTGCAGGACAACGAAGAGATGTCACTTGGTATCCCGCCTACCTCCCTCCCAGCTTGAGCCCGACCTCCCCACTTCCCCTCGCCACTTAGAATTGCTATTTTAAACCAAGCCCCTACTCCCCTTCCACCACCCCTACCCCCACAGGGCTCTCAATGCCAAGAAACATGGCACAGTAGCCGGCAGGCCCCACATCACAGCCCAGGAGCAGCGGGGTGCAGTGCTCAGGACAGCAGCCCGAGGACAGGCACCAGGAGCGGGGCTCCCAGGCCAGCTTATGCACCAGCAGTGGGAGAAGGGGCCCAGGCTGGCACAGTCCAGCCCTCCCTGGTGGCCCAGGGGGAGCCATGAGAGGGGGGTTGGCAAGCACAGCAAGCAGGGGGCACAGCCCTAGTTGCTATTATGCAGAACCCTGTATGCAGTACTGCAAGTCAAGAATTTTATCAGTTTTGTACTGTTACTGCCTGGGAAAGATAAGAACATAGGGAGGCAGCAGAGTTATTCAGGAGAAAGGAGAACTCAAAACACAAAGGAAAGTAGCAGAGTGTTTCTAATTCCCTTGCAGCAGCCTCAAAACTCTCATGGGTTATGGGGGGTTGCAACAGAAGACAACCCAAGGCATAATTGCTGCTTCAACTGACCTAGCTTCACTCTTTAGAATTTCAGAGACAGCAAGAAAATGTGTTTAAAAAATAAGCCCATAGTAGCCTAGAACAGGGATTTCTTCAAAGCAAAAATAATCTGTATACAACACTAATGAGTCTGGGACAGCAACATGGCCTCCCTCTGACCTAGAAGAGGAAGGACCCTCTAAGACCCCTTGGTGGGTGGGTCCAGCCTCAACTAGCCCTGCCCACAGGAAGCCAGAGGGTGGGACTAGGAATATAAGAGTTGAGAGCTCAGTCAGAGCCCAGGAGCTGAAATGGCCAGATGCTCAGCTCCAGCAGCGAAGGGTTCAGCTGTGCTGCACCCAACAAGAGAACTGGGCTGGGTCAGCAGGACCCCTGCTGGCACCAGAGGCCTGAAGACACGCTGAGACCTCCGGGATCCCTGATGACTGGACTGGTCCACCTGGGCCCCTGCCTGAGCTGGAACCCATGGACACCCTGCCGGCACCTCTGTCCCCAGCTGATCCCGAGGAGCAGCGCCGGAGCTTGGTAGGCTCCAAGGAAGAACTGGGAAGCAGCCCAGGGACAGCTGACCCCAGGGCAGCTGAGGAGATGGAGATCAGGTGGGCAGCACGTTACAGCTTGGATCCCCATTGACCCACAGATGTAGTCCGCGTGTTGCGGCCCAGATCCCTGCTGACCCAGTAGCTGCCGTGCTGCCACTGTCAGGGCCCTGGGCTGGGATGCAGTGAAGCAGGTGAGCCTGCATCCCCCCCACCACCTCTTCCCTTGGGTGGCAGGTTCCACCTGTGGGGCAAAACCCCTGTGCTTGTCAGCTCTCCACCAGCGAGGAGGCCTGACGCCCAGCTGGGACCTGGCCAGAGCTTTAAACTGTTGAACCACTTTTGGTAGACATTTGTCTGTCTGCCCCACCTTGACCCAGGGCTGGGCCTTATAAATGGTTAGCCCAGGCTATGGCTAGGCCAAGGTGTGCTGAGCACACTTGTTGGCAGCTGCGGCACTGCAATTGCTCTCTTGCTGGGCACTCTAGGGAGTCAGTGTGGCCTCCTGCTGACTTTGTAAAGGGTCCAAACACACACTTTCTTAGTACTCAGCAGTTGGTCCCATTGATTAATACTGGAAAAGAGAAGTATATTGAAATTAACAGCAAGTGAAAATTATCTAAATGGCATACCTTTACTATTCATTACTTCATACCTTCACAGTTTGGGAACACTTCACAATCACACCTCACTGCAGCCAATGCTAGTGTTTCTTTTGCATTAGTTTTTTGCCCATCATTGGTCTAGCACAGGTGCACCGCCACATGTGGTAGTACCAAAAATACATGTTTCATGTTGTCTAACCCACAAAGGACTCCTATGACTAGTCCACATTAATGCTTCCATGTTTCCCTCTATTGGTATAGTAGCAGTTTACAGCACTTTTGCATGTGCTCTATCAGGTGTTTCAGAGGAGTTGCTGTGTTAGTCTAACTTATGAGTAGTTCTGTAGAACCTTGGAAACTAACTAGATATAGAATCATGAGCTTTCATGGGCAAAACCCACTCCATTATGAAGTGGGTGTGGAAGCAGGACTAAGGGAGAGGGGATTTGGGCAGCCATTTCAGGGTTTGTCAGTAGCAGAGCAAGAGTCTGGTTCACTCTGACTCCTGCTAATGCGAGACCTAGAAGAGACGCTGTTCGCCTCTCTGTCTCGCTCTCCAAGATAAGAGTGGAATGCTGACCTCAGTGAGAACCTTGAGATAAGACAGTGGGAACTGACTGGGCAGGGAAGTAATTGTTTAATGTTATATGTAACAGAAAGGTGTACATATTGGCTTTTAATTGTTTTGTATTTGAAGATCCGCTTATGCTGTCTTCCCTTGCAATATTGCTCGAATAAACTGCCTCTGGCTACTTGTTGCTTAAACACAACGCAGAGTGAAGGCTCGTTATCTTCCACATGGGTTTTACCCACGAAAGCACAATATATATTTTGTCAGTCTAAGGTGCCACAGGACTACTCATTTTGTCAGGTGTCTGTATGTGCTCCTGCATGCAGAATAAAGAACAGGTTTACTGATAAACATGTCAAAATCCATAACATTCTGAAAAGAGTCACAAGACTACCCATCATTTTAACAAGCTATTTAGGAAAAAACATGTGGAATAATACTTGTTTAAATAATTTCCACTGAAGTCAGGACAAAAAACACACCCCACCATACTTAAGAGCAAGAGCCCAGCTACACTTTGAATTAGTCAAAACCTGCATCTGATTTGAAGCGCAAGTACCAATAAACAGTTGAGAATGATTTGTTCACTCAAGTGAATATAAATTAGTAGCTCTTAGAGGAAAAAAATGCTCCTCTACATTAAGTATTTTTAAGCAGAGGGTTGAGCTGATCAAAGTATGCAATGAAGTTTTTTTACATTGTTTAAAAAACAAAGGCTGAATAGCATCTTCAAAAGGGGAGCATCCTGGAATAAGATATCCCACTGGAAAAAATTACCAAGAGTTTTATAAGGAGGGAAAAATACTATTACATATTGGCAAGAACATGCAACTGGCTACCCACACTGCCACCTCAGTCCTGCCCATATTCTAGTGCAGTGGTCACCAACCAGTAGATGGGGATCTACCAGCAGATCTTGGAGCCTCTGACAGGTGATCCTGGCTGGTTTGTCCAGGAAGCTACTAAGCACTGGCACTTCAGTTGCCCCTCCACCCACTGTCATGCTGCTCCTGCCCTCTGCCTTGGAGCTGCCCCCGCTGGGAGCCTTCTGCTTGCTGTACAGGGCATGGGAGGGAGATGCGGGGGCAGGGGCCCGCACTGATGTCAGGGTGTGCCTCCTCCCCACCACAGAGAGAAGGGGATGGAGGGAGCCTGGCAATGCAAACATCTGTCACACTCACACAGCTGGTGTCTGTGAGAATGTGCGTGTGTGTGTGTGTCTCAGTCCTTCACTCATCTCCTGACCAAACACGTGGGCTGTTACTGTTACTACTTTTACTGCTTGCAAAGTGTTTTTGGTTTTTGACTGGTGTGTGCATTTCATCACTTGTTTGCCTTATGCTTAAATTTTATTCTTTGAGTAATGAGTTCAGACATGACCAATTCTGTGTGTTAGGAGTACTTATCCCTGTGGTAATTGCTGCTCCTGGAAGTGGCTGGCATATCCCTGCAGCCTGAGAGAGGCAGAGCAGGGGGGGCTCCACATGCTGTCCTTGCCTGCAGACACCGCTCCTGCAGCTCCCACTGATCAGTAACAGGGAACTGTGGCCAGTAGAAGCTGTGGGCTCAGTGCCTGTAGATGAGGGGCAGCACATGACGCCATGGAGCCTTTGCTGTACATGCCAGCTGCTTTCAGGAGTGGTGCAAGGCCAGGTCAGGAGCAAGCCTGCTTTAACCCCACTGCTCCACCACCCAGAAGCCATCTCAGTTTGGTGCCCAGCCAGAGCCTGCTTCCTGAATCCCTATCCCAGTCTTGAACCTCCTCCTGCACCCAACATGAGTCCCCCTGCACTGACACTCCTTCCCAGAGCTCGCACCCTGAAACCCCTCCTGGACCCCATCCCCCACCCTGGGCTAAGCCCAGAACCCCTTGGCCCAAGACCAGAGCCTGCATCACTAACCCAGCCTGGTGAAAGTGAGTGAGGATGGGAGAGAAAGGGGGATGGAGTGAGCAGGGTGAGGCCTCAGAGAAAGGGTGGAGCAGGGGCAGGACCTCAAAGAAGGGGCGGGAAGGAAGTGGGGCAAGGGTATTTGAGTTTGAGGTAGATCTTACATTGCACTTAAATCAAAAAAGTGATCTTGTGGTCAAAAAGGTTAGAGACCACTGTGCTAGTGTATTACAGGAAGACAAATCTGAGACATGATGCAGCTTAAAAAAAAATTCCCACACCAGCCTCTTTAAAGTGACCTTTTAAGCCCTATCATCAGGGGTCGACAAATTATGGAAAATCCTACTCGCCAGACAAAAAAAGGAACCCGCCACCATCCCCCCCAAAGTTTTTTTAAAATGGCATAAATCCTTAATAAGAATAAGAACAGTAATTACTAATAAGTTATTAATAAATATCTTCTAAACCTCTACCTTTTCTCTCTGCTGCCGTGTCTCCTCCCCTTGCTCCATCATCTCCCCTGGTGCCTGCTGCCCCCAACCCCTCACCCTCCTCTGCTGTCCTGACTCCTGCCCTTCTCACTGCCCTCATCCTTCCTGAGACCTGCCCCCCTCCGCCAGCCCTTCTCTCCCCCCTGTGCCTGCCCCCCCTCTGCCAGCCCTTCTCTCCCCCCTGTGCCTACTCCTCCAGTAGCCCCACTCTCTAAGGGTATGTCTACACTACCCCCCTAGTTCGAACTAGGAGGGTAATGTAGGCATACCGCACTTGCAAATGAAGCCCGGGATTTGAATTTCCTGGGCTTCATTTGCATAAGTGGGGCGCCGCCATTTTTAAAACCCCGCTGGTTCGAACCCCGTGCAGCGCGGCTACACGGGACACGAACTAGGTAGTTCGAACTAGGCTTCCTAGTTCGAACTACCGTTACTCCTCATTCCACGAGGAGTAACGGTAGTTCGAACTACCTAGTTCGTGCCCTGTGTAGCCGCGCTGCACGGGGTTCGAACGAGCGGGGTTTTAAAAATGGCGGCTCCCCGCTTATGCAAATGAAGCCCAGGAAATTCAAATCCCGGGCTTCATTTGCAAGTGCGGTATGCCTACATTACCCCGCTAGTTCGAACTAGCGGGGTAGTGTAGACATACCCTAAAAGTTTTTAAAAAAATTAATGGAGATTGCCTATCTCCTAGAACTGGAAGGGACCTTGAAAGGTCATCAAGTCCAGTCCCCTGCCTTCACAGCAGGACCAAGTACCATCCCTGACAAATTTTTGCCCCAAATCCCTAAATGGCCTCTGCAAGGATTGAACTCACAACCCTGGGTTTAGCAGGCCAATGCTCAAACCACTGAGCTAACCCTCCCCCCAATCATGTGAGCTACCTCCTCCTCATCCCCTCTCCTCCTCTACACACCTGCCCTACCTCTCCCCTCTGGTGCTAGTCCCTCCCCTGCAGGTGTCTGCCCTTCTGCTCCACCCCCAGAATCCCCTGGCACCTGCACCCTCCTGATGCCTCCCCCTTCGCCCTCTTTTTCCCCTAATACCCACTCCCTCACCACCCTCTGCCCCCATTCCCCTCATGCCCATGCCCTCACAGAGGCCTTACTCCATCCCCGCCTTCCTCATGCCCACCCCTTCTTTCAAGCCTTCTCCCAGCACCTCCCCCTCCAGCCCCCAGTGCCCTTCCCCTCTCCTCTCCCAGCATCACCCTGTCCCCCCTACCACTGACACTTCCCCACCTGCCCTTTCCCTCATTGTCTGCACTTGGCCCCCTGGCATTTGTCTCTCCTGCACCCTGTCCCTTGGTGCCTTCCCCTTTCTTCTTCTCCTGACCTCCTCTCCCCACAGCCCAGCCCCTTCCCCTCCCCCAGGGCCAGCTCTAGGTTTTTTGCTGCCCCAAGCAAGACATTTTTTGCCCCCCCCCCTTTTTTTTGTCGTCTTTTACACATTTGCATTTTGCAATGGGTTTGTTTTCGTTTTTGTCCCTGCATTTTAGCCCTATAAATAGCAAACAGCATTTTCATTAGTTTTTTTTCCCATAAAGGCAAAGGCGCTTCAAGTCAACTCCCCCTTTCACTCACTGCTGGCTCACAGCAGCCTTTTCCCTGCCCTGTCCAGCCCCTCCCTATGGACAAGCACCCCTCACTCCCGACCCACAGGGAGAACAGGGACAGCACAGAGCCAGAAGGGTGCAGGGAACTGTGTGTGTGGGGGGGTGCAGGGAACTGTGTGTGGGGGGGGGGGGGTACAGGGGTGGTGCGGGGAATGGGAGGCACAGAGCCAAACGGACGTAGGCATCAGGAAACAGGGTGTGGTGGAGGCACGGGTAATGGGATGTGGGGAACGGGAGGGGCAGTGCGATTGGGGTCTAGGGGCAGTGCAGGGAACAGGCAGCACAGAGCTGGGGGGGCAGGGATCAGGGGGGAGAGCAGGGTGCAAGGGCGGCGCAGAGCCAGAGGGTCGCAGGGGGTCCACGGGAGGTGTGGGGAACAGAAAGCATGGAGACAAAGGGGGGCTGGGGCCATGGAAGGACTGGAGCCGGCGGGGCACGCCCTGGCTGAGCCGCATGCTGCAGCCAGCTCCCAGGGACACGCGGCCAGAGCAGAGCTGCCGCGGCCCTTTAAAATCAGCGGGGCCATGTCACACCAGCGTCCTGGCATCACACCCCGCCGCCTCCTCATCTGGAAAAGGGTGGGAACCGCTGCTCTAAATCAATCCCATTTTGTAGCATTGCTACTACTGCTAGGAAGAATTAACTTGGGGCCCAATTCTTGTATTCTTTATGTAGGCAGAATTCCAATTGATTTCTATGGTTTTGCCTGCATACTGAGTGTTCAACAAAGAGCAAACGAACAGGTTTGCCTGGGATCAAGTTAGATGGCACCAAGGCCTGAAATCTATTAAACTAAATTAAGTGACTAGAGCACATGACTGCAAACTGAGACTTGCTTCCCTAGAAATTAATGAGCATTCAGGTGGACAAGAATTACTTTATTAAGTGACTTTGAAGGAGTATCTGCAATGAGCCACAACCCTTCATTGACTGACCGTTACCAAACAGTCCTGCTCAACTGCTCTTGCAAATGGGTAAGAGCACCTGTTACAGTAAACTTCCGATAATCCGGCACCTTTAGGACCCAGGGGGTGCCAGATTATCCGATATGCCGGACTATCAGAAGGGGGGGGGCTATGAGGGGTCTGGGGTGGGGTGGGAGGGGATGCCACCCCAGACCCCTCATAGCCCCCCCCCCCCCTTACGATAGTCCGGCTCTGCCCCAGGCGTCCGATTCAGCTGCTGCTGGTGAGTTTCAGCAGCAGCTGAATCGGGGATGCCTGCAATAGAGCAGCTGGGGTGCTGCCTGGTTGGTCCCGCAGGGCCGAGGGGCGGCGCTACAGCACCAACCCAGCAACACCCCAGCTGCTCTTGGGGACGCCTGGGGCAGAGCAGCTGGAGTGCTGCCGGGTTCGTCCCGCAGCGCCAAAGGACAGCGCTGCGGGACCAACCTGGCAGGACCCCAGCTGCTCTGCCCCAGGGGTCCCCAAGTCAGCCGCTGCTGAAACAGATCAGCGGCTGATTCCAGAAAGCCCCAGGCACAGCTGCTCTGCCCCGGGCTTTCTGGAGTCAGCCCTGGTCAGTTTCAGCAGCGGCTGACTTGGGGACCCCTGGGGCAGAGCAGCTGGGGTCCTGCCGGGTTGGTCCCGCAGCCCCGAGGGGCAGCGCTACGCGACCAACCCGGCAGCACCCCAGCTGCTCTGCTCCCGGCTTCCCAGATTCAGCTGCTGGTCAATTTCAGCAGCAGCTGAATGGGGGAAGCCTGTCCTGCTGCCCCAGCACTTCCGGGTTCCTGATGGTGCCGGATCATCAGGAGTCCCGGAGCATTGGATGCCAGACTAATGGAGTTTTACTGTAATTACTCATCAGCTAGCCTTCCTCCCAAAGCATAATCATTAACTACTGAACATATTTTTAAAACTAAATGTTAAAAAAAAAAAAAAAAAAAAAAAATCTAGTAACTGGTTTCCACCAGGTCCCTGGCAAAATTATTCCACTGCTTAGTAATTATATCCAGAACCTTTCATGACAGCTGAAGTTTTTTGACAAGCCTTTTGAGAATCAGTTTAGCTAAAGTTCTTAAAAAAAACCACAACACCTGTCACTAATGGGGAGACTTTAAACTGCCTAAGTAAGTCAAGTGAGCTAAAACTGGATTTTAAATACCATTTGGGCTTTTTAGTATATTATTTTTAGCTTAGCATTTCAACAGTAGCTGTTTGTGCAGGATTCCTAAGGCCTCAAAGCAGATTGCTGAGAAGTTCTTTATCTTTAGTCTAAATTTATCAACCATTTTTACTGTAGTTTAGTGACTCAGGCAAGTAGGGTACTATACTGGATATAGGGCACGGCATGAGCAAACATGAGATGAGCTAAGGTAATGAGCTGGCTGCAAAGAAGGTACTAAGGTCTTTAGTCCATATTCTATAACCGCTTTCCCAAAGTGTGGAACATGTAAGGCCTACATTAAGATGGCCAGGCCGTTAACAACTAGTGGGACTTGGGTGGGGGGGGGGCTCAACTTTTGAGAGTTTAGGAAATGTTAGCCTAGAAAACGCCAACATTAAAAATCAACGAGTACACCATAGTCCAACTGAGTCCGTACGTGGATTCTATGTGTTGTACAGGCCTGCTCTCGTTCAGATCAGCACGAAACACAGGAGTAAGGAAGAATAACCAAGCACAAAACTTCAGAGAGAGAGTACCACCTCCACTGGATCTGAGCCAGGCTAGCAGAGTCCCCAACTGCGCTGACTAGCAGAGTGCATGGCACCTAAGTACAGCCACTCAAATAACAGGCTTGATACACGCCTTCACGCAAGGCAATTGCAAGCAGGAAGGTGAAGCGGCACAGAACCTTTGCCCGAGAGCTCCCAAGGCGGTGTGGCTATTTGAGCATTAATGCAGCCCATGCCTCCCACACACACACACAACCCGGGAGAGGGTTCACGGAGGCACGTACCTGGGCGCGGGCTCTGTAAGGGTGGTGGTATCCAGGTAGTGGATCTTGTAGAATTCCAGCAACGCCGGCAAGTGCTCGAACTCCTGGTCGCCGATCTTGAAATGACGGTTGGGCAGCGAGTTGATGATGTAGTGGGAAACCCGCGAGTTCTCGGACACTGACAGCACATAGTCCCCCGGACAAGTGGACGAGTCCCGTACAAGGAACATGCCGTGCCGCTGTCCCTGCAGCCGCGTCTGCGCCTCCGCCCGCGAGAGCGGGCCCACGTACCAACTGGAACGGTCCGACGAGTCGAAGCGAGCGGCCGAAAACATGACAAAGGGCTGTAGAGCTCGAAAGCCCGGCCGAAGAGCTGAAGGGAGAAAGGCCTGTCCGGAGAAAGTCAAGCGAGGTGCAGGCTGAGCGGGAAAACGAAGGACACGGCGGAGAAAGGAATCCCTGGGACTAGGGAGGCAGAGGCCCAAGAGCATGCGGGGCGAGCGGGCCACTGCTTCTTCCTCAGCGGCGGGGCGTGCAAAGCATCTTTCCCGCCTCGCTCTCCAGCTGGTAGTGGGGCCTGGGGACTCGTAGAGCGGCAGAGAACACAGCCGGGCCCAGGGCTCTAGCGAAGGACGGCTGCTATTCCAGCTCCGCCGCGAAGAAGTGAAAGACACTCAGCTCGCGCTTTATCCTACAGGCTCCAGGCCCTAGAGCCAAAGCCAAAATGGCGGCCTGCGCCGGTTGAAGGAGGGTTTTGGAGAACGCTGCCGCGCAGGCGCTCTTCACGCCCCCATGAGCAAACTACAGCCTGCTATTCTCCCCCGGCATAGGATGACGGAAGACGGAATATTGAGCCGACTCTCTGGCGGCGAGGGGGGACCTGCACTGCTAGCGGGAGCAGAGCTCGTGTCTCTCCCTCTGGAGCTAACAGAGTGACTCCGCGATCCCCCAGCTGCTCGTAGCCTAGGGACGAGCGCGCACTCCAGTGCCCCGCGTCCTCAGAGGACGTTCCACCAATCACAACGCAATTGCGCTGCTGCCCCCCGCCCCGCGCCCTCCGTGAGTACCAGAACCTGCCAGGGGACACTGCTCGCTGGGCTCAAGGTCATCCTTAAGGGCACACAGCGGGTCTGCTACTCTTGCTAGGCCTGCTGCTAGCCTCTCCCCTCACCCCCAATGCTCATCCAGGTGTCTGCTAGGCATGTCAATATGTAGACGATTTATCAGTTAATCCTGTGGCCTACACGCACTCCTCCCCCCCCATCAGAGGCAGCAGGGCTGGTAGGAGCCTTTAAGCCAGCTCCCCACAAACACCAGATGCTGTGGAGCCACCTGTCTCCCTGACCCCCATGCTGCTGCCTCTCAGGCCCATGCTGTCTGCAGCAGGCCCAGGAGTGGCAGTAGCACAGGGTGGCAGGGGGCTCCCTGGAAATGGGGTCAGAGCACACTGGCTGCCGGCCCTGCACCTGGGGACTATTGAATAGTCTTGTAACTGCTAAAATTTGATGCAGTTACACTACTATTCAGTTACATGCTATCTAACATCCCTAGTGTCCGCCGCTCTGTTTACCCTTTCCTGTCTCTTCAGTGCCCCTCACTAGGGCCCTACCAAATTTACAGTCCACTTTGGTCAATTTCATCCTCATGAAGCGGCGAGGAGTCCTGTGGCACCTTATAGACTAACCAAAGTGTTGGAGCATAAGCTTTCGTGGGCAAAGACCCACTTCGTCAGATGCATGTAGTGGAAATTTCCAGAGGCAGGAATAAATATGCAGGCCAGAATCAGGCTGGAGATGATGAGGTGGATCCAATCAAGGAGGATGAGGCCCACTTCTAGCAGCTGATCTGGAGGTGTGAATTCCAAGAGAGGAGAAGCTGCTTTTGTAGTTAGCAAGCCATTCACAGTCTGGCTGCGTCTAGACTGGCATGATTTTCCACAAATGCTTTTAATGGAAAAGTTTTTCCGTTAAAAGCATTTGTGGAAAAGAGCACCTAGATTGGCACGGATGCTTTTGCACGAAAGCACTTTTTGCGGAAAAGCTTCTGTGCCAATCTAGATGCGGTTTTGCGCAAGAAAGCCCCGATCGCCATTTATGCCATCGGGGCTTTTTTGCGCAAAACAGTTTTTACCTGTCTACACTGGCCCTCTTGCGCAAAAACATTTGCGCAAGAGGGCTTTTTCCCGAGCAGGAGCATCATAGTATTTGCACAAGAACGCTGACAATCTTACATGAGATCGTCAGTGTTCTTGCGCAAATTCAAGCGGCCAGTGTAGACAGCTGGCAAGTTTTTCCGCAAAAGCGGCTGCTTTTGTGGAAAAACTTGCCAGTCTAGACGCAGCCTCTTTGTTTAATCCTGAGTTGATAGTGTCAAACTTGAAGATGAACTGTAGCTCAGCAGTTTCTCTTTGAAGTCTGGTCCTGAAGTTTTTTTGCTGCAGGATGGCTACCTTTAGAACTTCAGGACCAGACTTCAAAGAGAAACTGCTGAGCTACAGTTCATCTTCAAGTTTGACACTATCAACTCAGGATTAAACAAAGACTGTGAATGGCTAGCTAACTACAAAAGCAGCTTCAATTGATATTAACATCTATTTTACCACTTTACGTAATATGTCAGTTATTCTCACTTCGGCTGAAATCAAGATTTAATGTACAGATACAAAATTACAAAGATTTTTGGAGATATGTCTTATTAAAGCATCAGATAATTATCAGACATCCAGAAACACTGCAGACTGCTCCCACCCTTGTGCCCAGGTTAGGTGAGTATGTACTTTTGTAGATTAGTTAGTTAGATTAGTATGTGTTTATTTTCAACCTTGTAACGTGTAGCCTCATTACTTCCCAACAATTAATGTTGTAGAACAGTGATAGCACGTACTAACACTACGGCACATACCAAAATTAATTGATATATCTATATTAAAGCGTTTTTGAGATATTAATTAAAAACTTGGAAAATATTTCAAATATTTTTACAGCAAAATTTCATAAGAAAAACTAACTTGCAATTTATAAATAAAAATGTATAAATTATGTATATTAAAAATACTTCTTACTTCATTAAAACTGCAAGAAACATGTTAAAATATTAAAATATACTTTAAAAATAATTTTGTGTAAAAAGAAAATGTGATCATTTTTGTCCAAAAAATCCAAAATAAATTCGAAGTATCTTAAGTGGTTAAGATATCACAAGCAGGTACATTATAAAAAAAAGTGTAATGCTTTTCTTCATTGCTTTTCAAAGATCATAACAAGAAACATTTGGATGCGGTAGCAGCACAAGATTTGGCCATGGCTTCAACAAAAATTCAAATCTGCCCCCCGTGATTGATAGCCAATTTACGGAAAAGGATCTCAACAATGTCTTTACTTTTGAATTTGAAAAGCCCAAATTTGGGCTTTTGGGAAAAGCAAAGAAGAAATCGGCAAAGTGCAAGGTGGAAAAGGAAGTGAATGGCGAGCTCAAACCATGTACCTTCAAGACAAGTGAAGCAAGTGCCGTGAAAAGTTTCAACCTTTTGTGGCATGTAAAACGTAACCATCCTGAAAACTATGCAGCTCTGGTTACAAAAAAGGACCAGGAAGATGAGGCAAAACAGAAAGCTGATGCGGCTAAACGACGTTCATCTGGCTCTTTGAAAACTCCTGGAGAAAAGATTTTTTGCGGAGCTTCATCTGAAAAGAAACCTAAAATTGAGCAAACAAAACTTGACTCATATTTGAAGTCCTCATATTTGAAGTCACCGTGGATGCCAATACTTTCCGTAAAGGGCTGATGGAAATGGTTTGCTTGAATTCAACACTGCTCACTACCTTCAGGCTAAAGAACAAAGGATTCCAAAAAATTGCAGGTGAAATGGGTTGGCAGCTTGGCATTTCGACGGGGCATGATGCGGTTTGTCGTTTAGTTGTCAGCACAGCTGAGTCTGGTCGCAAAGAGCTCAAGAAAGCTGTGGAGCAAAAATTGTGCTACCTGAAAATGGATGCGGCAACCCGTGGAAACAGAAATTTCCTTGCAGTCAATGCTCAGTACTACGAAGAAGGAAAAGATAAAGCTGTGGTAAAAACCTTGGACATAATTGACACTGAAGGGCATCACAATTCTTCCTCCGTGAAAAGTCAAGTAAAAGCTATTTTAGAAAAATTTGGGATCAGTGAAATGCAAGTGCTGAGCATCTGCGTTGACAATGCAGCAAACATGACGTGTGCCGTCAAAAATTTCAGCGAGGACAATGAAACCATTTCATAGAATCATAGAACCATAGAACTGGAAGAGACCTCAGAAGGTCATCAAGTCCAGCCCCCTGCTCTAGGCAGGACCAATCCCAACTGAATCAACCCGGCCAGGGCTTTGTCAAGCCGAGACTTAAACACCTCTAGGGATGGAGACTCCACTACTTCCCTAGGTAACCCATTCCAGTGCTTCACTACCCTCCTAGTGAAATCGTTTTTCCTAATATCCAACCTGGACCTCTCCCACCACAACTTGAGACCATTGCTCCTTGTTCTGTCATCTGTCACTACTGAGAACAGCCTCTCTCCATCCTCTTTGGAACCTCCCTTCAGGAAGTTGAAGGCTGCTATCAAATCCCCCCTCACTCTTCGCTTCTGCAGACTAAACAGACCCAAGTCCCTCAGCCTCTCCTCATAAGTCATATGCTCCAGCCCCCTAATCATTTTGGTTGCCCTCCGCTGGACCCTCTCCAATGCGTCCACGTCCTTTTTGTAGTGGGGGGCCCAGAACTGGACACAATACTCCAGATGTGGCCTCACCAGAACCGAATAAAGGGGAATAATGACATCTCTGGATCTGCTGGCAATGCTCCTCTTAATGCAACCTAATATGCCATTAGCCTTCTTGGCTACAAGGGCACACTGTTGACTCATATCCAGCTTCTCATCCACTGTAACCCCCAGGTCCTTTTCTGCAGAACTACTACTTAACTGGTTGGTCCCCAGCTTTTAACTATGCTTGGGATTCTTCCGTCACAAGTGCAGGACTCTACACTTGTCCTTGTTGAACCTCATCAGATTTCTTGTGGCCCAATCCTCCAATTTCTCTGTGTCACTCTGGACCCTATCTCTGCCCTTAAGCGTATCTACCTCTCCCCCTAGCTTAGTGTCATCCGCAAACTTGCTGAGGGTGCAATCCATCCCCTCATCCAGGTCATTAATAAAGATATTGAACAAAACCGGTCCTAGAACCGAACCTTGGGGCACTCCGCTAGAAACCGACTGCCATCCTGACATCGAGCCGTTGATCACTACCCGCTGGGCCCGGCCTTCTGGCCATCTTTTTATCCATCTTACCGTCCATTTATCCAATCCACATTCCCTTAACTTGCTGGCAAGAATATTGTGGGAGACCGTATCAAAAGCCTTGCTAAAGTCAAGGTATATAACATCCACTGACTTTCCCACGTCCACCGAGCCAGTTACCTCATCATAGAAGCTAATCAGATTGGTTAGGCACGACTTTCCCTTTGTGAATCCATGCTGACTATTCCTAATCACTTTCCTCTCTTCCAAGTGCCTCAAAATGGATTCCTTAAGGATCCCTTCCATGATTTTTCCAGGAACTGAGGTAAGACTGACCGGCCTATAGTTCCCTGGATAGTCCTTCTTCCCTTTTTTGAAGATGGGCACTACATTTGCCTTTTTCCAATCATCCGGGATTTCTCCTGATCTCCACGACTTTTCAAAGATAATAGCCAAAGGCTCCTCAATGACATTTGCCAACTCCCTCAGTACCCTCGGTTGCATTAAGTCCGGACCCATGGATTTGTGTACATTTAGCTTTTCTAAATAGTTCCTAACCTGTTCTTTACCCACCACGGGCTGTCCATCTTCATCCCATCTTGCGTCACTTAGCACAGAAATCCAGGAGCGGACCTTGTCCGTGAATACAGAGGCAAAGAAAGCATTGAGTACTTCAGCTTTCCCCACATCATCTGTCACTAGGTTACCTCCTTCATCCATTAGGGGCCGCACACCCTCTCTGATCACCTTCTTCTTGTTAACATACCTGTAGAAACCTTTCTTGTTGTCCTTCACATCCTTTGCCAGTCGCAAGTCCACTTGCGCTTTCGCCTTCCTGATAACCCCCCGGCATTCTCGAGCTATACATTTAAACCCCTCCCTGGTCATTTGTCCAAGTTTCCACTTTTCGTAAGCTTCCTTTTTGTGCTTAAGTTCACCAAGGATTTCCCCTATAAGCCAATCCGGTCTCCTACCATGTTTGCCTCTCTTGCTACGCGTCGGGATGGTTTCTTTCTGTGCCTTCAATAAGGCTTCTTTAAAATACTGCCAGTTGTCCTGGACTCCTTTCCCCTTCATGTTAGTATCCCAGGGGATTCTGCCCATCAGATCTCTGAGGGAGTCAAAATCTGCTTTTTTGAAGTCCAAGGTGTGTATTTTACTACTCTCTTTTCTTTCTTTGGTCAGGATCCTGAAATCTACCATCTCATGATCACTGCTTCCCAGGTTGTTACCCACCTCCACTTCCCCTATTAGGGTATGTCTACACTACAAAGTTAGTTCGAACTAACGGACGTTAGTTCGAACTAACTTTCATAGGCGCTACACTAGCGCTCCGTTAGTTCGAATTTAATTCGAACTAACGGAGCGCTTAGTACGAACTAGGTAATCCTCATTCCATGAGGATTAATCCTAGTTCGAACTTACTAGTTCGAATTAAGGGCTGTGTAGACCCTTAATTCGAACTAGTGGGAGGCTAGCCCTCCCCAGGTTTCCCTGGTGGCCACTCTGGCCAGCACCAGGGAAACTCGTCTGCCCCCCTCCCAGCCCCGGACCCCTTAAAGGGGCACGGGCTGGCTACGGTGCCAGTGCCAGGTGCAAGCCTGCCAGCACCCAGCCAGCAGACCCTGCACCTGACACGGATCGAGCCACCCACCCGATGCCCCCCAGCCCTCCCCCTCTTCCCAGGACCAGGCTGGCGGCTCCCGGGAGCTTGCCTGGGACCGCAAGAGGCGGGCACCCGCCTGGGCTAGTGCGGACATCGTAGACCTCGTCCACGATCTCCGCACTAGGCACAGGAAAGTGGCCGGCTAGGGCAGGAGAGCTGCCAGCCTGGCCACCCAGGAGCAGGTGTGCAAGAGAATCAAGGGGGTCCACTGAGACCCCCGACCCTGAGCCCTGAGCTTACAATGGCCGTACTGGGTCAGACCAAAGGTCCATCTAGCCCAGTAGCCTGTCTGCCGACAGCGGCCAACCCTAGGGACCCTGGAGGGGATGGACCGAAGACAGTGACCAAGCCATTTGTCTCGTGCCATCCCTCTCCAGCCTTCCACAAACCTTGGGCAGGGACACCGCTCCTACCCCCTGGCTAATACCACTCCATGGACCCAACCTCCATGACTTGATCTCACTTCCCTTTAAACTCTGTTCTAGTTCTAGCCTTCACAGCCTCCTGCAGCAAGGAGTTCCACAGGTTGACTCTTTGCTTTGTGAAGAACAACTTTCTGTTACTAGTTTGAAGCCTGCTACCCATTCCTTTCCTTTGGTGTCCTCTAGTCCTTCTTTATGGGAACTAATGAAGAACTTTTCTGTATGCACCCTCTCCACCCAACTCCTGCTTTTAGAGACCTCTATCCTGTCCCCCCTCCGTCTCCTCTTTTCTAAGCTGAAAAGTCCCAGTCTCTTTATCCTCTCTTCATATGGGACCTGTTCCCAACCCCTGATCATTTTAGTTGCCCTCCCCTCTCCTAGCCTCTCTTTTCCCCTCTCCCACCTCCTTTTCCCTGTCTCCCCCAGTTTTGTTCAATAAAGACAGATTCCATTTTGGAAGACACGTTATCTTTATTTTGTACATCAAGAAGAGGGGCTAGGGAAGGGTAAGTGGAAGGAGGTGAGGGAGGAATGGGGCACGAGCCCCCGATGGGGAGGACTGGGCTGGCTCTGCGGGCTTCTGGGGGTGGAAGCTCTCCTGCAGCCCCCCAATTGCCCCCTCTCCCCAGATGGCAGCCTGCGGCAAGTGCAGCCGGGCTGATGGCTGAGTGGTGTGATGTGCCCAGTGTGGGTAGTCCGGGCAATCCAAGCCAGGACTGCTTTGCAAGCGGGGCACCCCTGAGAACTGTCTGTCCGTGGTGGGGGTCGGGACCCTTTAAGCACAGCCCTCGGCTAGCCTGAGACAGCATCTCCACGCTCTAAGTCCTCCTCTGATGCCCTGCCGGCACTGCTTCCGGCCATCCTTAACCCCAGTTCAGGGTCCACTTAATGTGGACATGCTAGTTCGAATTAGCAAAACGCTAATTCGAACTAGTTTTTTAGTCTGGATCCGTTAGTTCGAATTAGCTTAGTTCGAATTAGCGCTGTAGTGTAGACATACCCTTAGTTCCTCCCTGTTTGTGAGCAGAAGGTCAAGCTGTGCACGGCCCCTGGTCGGATCCTTCAGCACTTGTGTCAAGAAGTTATCCTCCACATTCTCCAAAAACTTCCTGGATTGCCTGTGTACTGCCGTATTGGTTTCCCAACAGATGTCAAGGTGATTAAAGTCCCCCAGGAGAACCAGGGCCTGCGATCTGGAAGCTTCGCTCAGTTGTCCGAAGAAAGCCTCATCTACCTCATCCACCTGATTCAGTGGCCTGTAGCAGACACCAACCACAACATGACTGCTGTTGTTTGCTCCTTTAAACTTAACCCATAGACTCTCAACAGGTTTTTCTCCCTCTTTATACTGGAGTTCAGAGCAATCGTAGTGCTCTCTTACATATAGTGCAACTCCTCCTCCTTTTCTCCCCTGCCTGTTCTTCCTGGACAGTCTATACCCTTCCATGACAGCGCTCCAGTCATGCGAGTCATCCCACCAAGTCTCTGTTATCCCAATTAAATCATAGTTCTTGGACTGGGCCAAGGCCTCCAGTTCTTCCTGTTTGTTGCCCAGGCTTCTCACATTAGTGTACAAACACTTCAGGTAACCAGTTGATCACCCTATCTTCTCCATTCAAAACAGGGGTCCTCCTTTCTTGCTCCTTCCTCTCTGCATTTCTTCCCGGTATCCGACTTTCCCACTCCCCTCAGGGTTTTGGTCACCGTCCCCCAACGAACCTAGTTTAAAGCCCTCCTCACTAGGTTTGCAAGCCTGCCCGCAAAGATGCTCCTTCCTCTCTTCGTTGGGTGGATCTCATCTCTTCCTAACAATCCTTGTGCCTGGAACAGAGTCCCATGGTCGAAGAAATTTCCACCTCTGAGAACAGGGATTTGAACAGAACTGAAGCTATTTTGCCTGATGAAGGAACTAAAGGAATGGATGAAATCGAACTCAACATGGATGCTGCTGCGCAATGGGTTAATGATCCTAGCCTCATACTTCCGACATGGCTTCATGAGGACGACTCAAAAGTCCAACTGATGAAGTGTGGTATTCACACTCTTCAGTTGTCAATCTGGGATGGACTGAATAAAGAACATGCGAAGAAATTTCTGGCAAAAATTCAACAAGTTGTTGTCAAATTACGAACCCCAAGTATTCAAAGTGTTCTGCTTGATCTACATGGGGTAACTCAATCATTGGATACTGTGACTCGCTGGGTTTCAACATTTGCGATGATTGATCGGCTTCTCGTTTTTCAATCCTACTGTGAACAAGTGGCTGCTGCTGGAACAAGAGAACTCAAGTTAACAAAAGCTGAATGGGACAAAGTGAAGAACCTGCGAGACCTCTTGGCAAAGCCAAACCAAACAACGGTGAATCTTCAAACTATCGATGTAACCCCGGGAGTTTTAATGAAGGAATGGTGAAAACTGTCAAAATTCTTGTAAGAAAATGGTGGACAAATTGCAGAAGGAATTCTATCCTCCATGCAGAAACGCGAAGAGAAGCTTTTTAACAATATTCATTTCCTTGCTGGAGTTTATGTTGACCCACGGTATCGGATTCTTCTTACCTCAAGGGAAATACCAAAGGCAAAGGAAGGGCTCCTTGATATTGCTCGACGACTCAAAAAACAAAATCTATTGCTACATTTGAACTCGGTGAAAGAGGTTGAAGAAAACGAAACACAACAAAAGGAGTCATCAACAATACTGCATGCCCCCTACAATAACCTTGAGACACCCCCTTCCCAATTATCCTTTTTTGGGTCAGGACCCCCAGTTTGAAAAATGCTGGTGTCCCCATTAATAGTAGAGTAAAAATACCCAAAAGACCAGATTTCACAGTCCATGACATTTTTCATGGCCATGAATTTGGTAGGGCCCAACCCATCCTCTGTTCCCCTCCCTATGCACATCCCTCATAGGCTTCTTTTGTCTCCACCTAAACCCCAGGCACCAGCCTGCTTCCTGTCCCCCTCACTTTCCTATCTCATTATCTAACTCTTGACTATAATTTTCCTTAGGAAACCCTGGCTTCAGGTTGTTAAGAACAATTGGAAGCAAGGGCTATCTTTATTGAGAGCAGCCTCACTGCCATCTTGTCAGAGGTTAAAATACTTTTCCTAGATTTTAGAGCCAGAAGGAGCTACTGTGATAATCTCATCTGATATACATAACACATGGCAAAGAACTCCAAGCAGAGCTTAAAATAGCCAATTCTCCATCCCTTTCCTATTCCCCTTTCCAGCTAAAGCTTTTCATGAAACAATACTGCAGTAGGTGTTGAGGGGGAGGGGGAGGATTTTTATCAACCCCAACTTCTTAAAAGCCCAGAGTCAGGCCTCCCCAAACATCAAGATTGACAGCTCTTTAAAGCCATCACATTTTTCATTGTTTTCTTTACAACCAGGATGGTTAGAAACTTTATTTTAAATGAAGTCTGAGATGTTAAGGTAGTCACATGACTCCGTGAACAGGAGATTTTAAAAATCCCAGGCTACGTCTATACTGCCCAGTCTTGCACAAGAAAATAAGCAGCAGAATGGCTCTTGTGCAAGAGGGGTATTTTGTGCAAGAAGGAGCAGTGTAGACTGCTCCTTGCCCAAAAGCCCCTTGTGCAAAAATGGTGGCTCATTAAGTATGCAAATGAGGTGCAGTGATATTCACCGTTTCACCTCATTTGCATATTCTCTTGCACAAGAGGGGGCAGTCTAGACATAGCCTCAGAGCTCTTGCAGCCACGGGGAGATTTACAATAAAACATACCGTACGCTGGCGCGCGCACACCCCCAACAACATGGAACCTCCAGGGCCAGGCAGTCCACCACTGGGTTTGGCATCCCCCCCCACCCCCCACCCCCCCCCCACACACAGGGGGTGGCTGCTCTGTGGGGGGGGAGGGGGTAGTCCCTCTGCAGAGAGGGCTGTGGGGGGGCAGGAGAGCAGGGAGGCTCACCTGCAGGCTGCAACCTCAGGAGAGTTGTCAGGAGGCGGCGAGCAGCACGAACACAGGCTGAAAGGCTCCAGAAGAGCATGGGGCAGCCACACAGCTAGCTGCAGAAAAGCAGCGCTTTGAATGGGAAAGAGGTACTTTAAAGTGGGAAAGCGCCATTTCCCTCCAGCAGCTGGCTGTGCTCCTCTGAAGCCTTCCAGCCCATGTTGGTGTTGCTAGCTGCCACCTGAGTGGCGGCTACCCGTGACAGTAGGGGAGGTGGGCAGCCGGGGATGGATAGCCCACAAGCTGCACAGCCGGCAGGAAAAAGCTGCACTTTGAAGCAGGAAAGTGCCGCTTCTCTCCTGCAGCTGGCTGTGTGGCTGCCCTGCCCCCTCCTCCTGAGTCCTCCAGTCCCTGTAATGTTGCGCTGCTGTTGGCTGCCACCTGGTGAGTGGCTGCTGCCCGTAGGCGAGGGGGAGAGCGGTCTGGCTGGCAGATGGAGAGACCAGGGCGGGCAGGGGACACTCAGGTGGTCGATGTAACTGTGCAACCCTTCACCTTCAGGTGGAGCACATTTGGGTTTCTGCCCACTTCTCCGGGCCAGCCAGCACAGGGCCACTGGGGCGCCTGAAGCTGTCCTCCGCGGCCATGGAGATCTTCGTATCTTCTCTGTCAGGCTACGTCTATACTGCAGGCTTCTTGCACAAGAAGCTTTTATCAGAAGAGATCTTCTGAAAAAACTTCTTGTGCAAGAGCACGTCCACACACAAAAGTGCATCGAAAAAGCGATCTGCTTTTGTGAGAGAGCGCATCCAGACTCATTGGATGCTCTCTCACATAAAAGGCCACCCGGAACCAGTTCAAGCTGGGCTTTAGGTCACCAGTTGCTTTCCAGTACTCTTGCCGGAGACATACGCTTAAAGGGACCCCCTGGCCAGCCGTTTCTCTGTTTCTACTGCATGCTTGCCTACCTTTTTGAGGGACAGCAAAGCTTCAGCAGTGCCTGCTGTAGTTGCCCTGCTCTTTTTTTGGACACCACAGCTTTTTCCTTTCAGCCATGGAGCCGAAGCTGCCCCAGGGCATGCAATGACCCCACATGACCATACTGCAGTTTTTGCAGCACTTTGTGTCTGCTGCGTTCCTGGTCCTGCAGGACCTGGACCCCGAGCTCATTCTGGGGTCCCTCTCTGTGCCTGCGGCTGCTCCACTCTAGCAACCACACCCCACTGTGGTGAGGCATTTTTGGAGGCTCGACACCAGTTCGGACTGGTGGGACCAGCTGATCACGGAGTGGTGGGACAGCCAGCAGTGGCAACAAAACATTCGCATGCAGAAGGCCATCTTTTTGGAGCTGTGTGCCTGGCTCACTCCTGCCCTCCGAAGACGCAACACCCACCTGCAGCCTGCCATCCCCCTGAAGAAGCGGGTCGCCGTCGCCATATGGAAGCTCGCCACCCTGGACAGCTACTGGTCGGTGGGCAACCAGTTTGGCATGGGGAAGTCCACCATTCGGGCCCTCCTCCTGGAGGTAAGGCACTCTGGGGCTGCAGTCCCTGCACGGGGGGGGGGGGGGGGGAGAGTGTTGCATAAGGCGGACCCTCGGGAAAGGGGTGTTGGGGGCTGTGGGTGGTGGAGTGGGGGGGAGCCCCATCCCTGGGGTCTTGTGCCGTCCCACCCTCACACAGCCCTGCTGCTGGGGGGGGCGGCCTCACAGGGGGTGTCTCCTGGGGTGTTTGGGGGGGGCAGGGAAGGGGAGTGCACCTCCCAAGGGCTCAGGCACCCCCCCTCTCATTCTCTGTTTTGTGTGTTTCTTTGTCTCCTTAGGCAGGTGGTGAGGGCCATCAACTCCATCCTGCTGAGGAGGGTCGTCCGTCTCGGAGACCTGGATGTGACCATGGCCGGATTTGCTGCCCTGGGGTTCCCGAACTGCGGGGGAGTGATAGATGGGACCCATATCCCCATCCGAGCACCGGACCATCGAGCGGCCCAATATATTAACTGAAAGGGCTACTTTTCCGTTGTCCTGCAGGCCCTGGTTGACCACCGGGGACAATTTACTGACATTTTTGTCGGGTGGTCGGGCAGGGCACATGATGCCCGAGTCTTTCGCAACTCAGTTCTTCCCCCGCTGGGATTTTCCGGTCGGGGATGTGCACATGCCTCTGTGCATAGTGGGGGACGTGGCATACCCCCTCATGCAGTGAGTGGCTCATGAAGTCATACACCAGCCACCTGGATCCCAGCAGGGACCTGTTTAATGTCCACCTGAACCGAGCCAGGATCCAGGTGAAATGTGCCTTTGGCCGCCTCAAGGCACGGTTCCGGTGCCGCCTCACCCACCTGGACGTAGGGGAGCACAACATCCCCGAGGTGGTGGCAGCATGTTGCGTTCTCCACAACGTTGTGGAGCGGAAGCGGGAGGCCTTCCTCCCGGGGTGGGGGTTAGACGCTGGCTGCGAGGGCCGTATGTTTTAGCAGCCCCAGACAGCTGCCATCTGCCAGGCCCATCAGTTGGGGGTGCGCATCCAGGAGGCCCTGAGGGAGAGGTTCTCTCAAGGACTCCAGTAACTCCCCCCAGGGCCTCCCCAATAGGGCCTGTGGCTTGCTGCTCTATCCCTTCCCCACCACAACCCCTCCCTATGCCCTTTCCCTGACCTCCCAATAAGCACACCTGTTTGGTTTAAAAAAAAATGCAGTCTGTATTAATGAAAGATTGAGAAAAGGTGGGAGGGGGATGGGGCCGGCTCAAGGTGCCCCCCTCGGGTGCGGGGACCTCGTTGGGGTTGTGAGGGTCTGGGGACCACAGGGGGGCTGGAGTGGGGTCAGGGTGGGTGGGGGGTGGGGCCATAGGCATCACCTGGGGAGGGAGCAGAGGCATAATAGGGGGGCAGGAGGGTGGAAGCCAGGAGCAGCAGCCTCAGGCGGGTGCGCCACTAGTCGCGACATGATGCCACACATGGTGTCACAGCGCTCCATGAGTTGGTCCCATGCTCACTCCCACCACTCCAGGTCGGTGTGGACCGGTCATGCCTGCACCCTTGTGGCTAGCCTGCTTCCAGCCGCCCCCCTCCCCCCTCCGTGGCAGGATGTGTTTGGCCTCCCCTGAGCCTGGGAGCAGGATCCCAGGCATGCTCAGGGGCTAACACAGCACATGTTTGCATGTGCATAGACTGCAGCACGACATCCAGGCTGAGCATCCCGCATGACACTCGTCCTCCACCCCCTGTGCGCCCGCCTCCCCCACCCTGTGTGTGAGAAAGTGAGACCACTCACCTGAAGATCCCTCCCAGGCATCCGAGAAGGCCTGGGAAATGTCCTGGCTCACACACACTGGCTCCAAGGAGAGGGTCACGGTGCCCGTCTCCTCCTCCTCCTCCGGCGTGGCTGGCTGGCCCTGGCCCTGGCCCTGGCCCTGGCCCTCCTGCTCCTCCTTCGGGGCGACCTCCAGCTGGACAATGATGGGGGTCTTGATCCCGGAGTCCACCAGGATGGGTGGGGAAGACGTTTCCCCAACCCCCAAGATGTGATGCAGCGCCCTGTAATAGGGGCAGGTGTGGGGTCCTGCCCCTGAGTGGGAGCTGCGCTCGGTGGCCCAGACATATCCTTGGCAGAGTTCTTTTACTTTACTCCAGACCTGTTCCATGGTCCAGGGTGGGTGTCCGCGCTCCGCCAGGGAGGTGGCCATCTGGCCACAAATCTCAGCATTCCGCCGATTGGCCCGAGGATCTTGGAGCATCTCCTCCTCACCCCACAGCTCCAAGAGGGACTGTATCTCCGGGCCTGACCAGGCTGGGGCGCGCCTCTTGCTGCCCCTGGGTGGGTCCTCAGACCCCTGGGGCTGCTCCCTGCAAGGGCCAGGGGGGTCGCGGGGAGTTTCAGGGGCAGACATGGCTGGCAATGCCTGTGGCAGGGAAAGCCGCGCAGTCAGGTTGCTGCTCTGTGTCCGACTTCCTGCCATAAGGCTTGTCCAGGGTGCCTGCAGCTTTAAGAGGGGCCAGGAGACAGGAACTCTAGAGTTGTGATTAGCTGGTATGGAGTGGCCACTAGAGCACCTGCACTTTTTCCTGGAGTTCTGTTCTCATGCAAAAAAAACCCTCCTCCCTGTCCACACACATTTTTGTGAAAGAGCTCTTTCGCAAAAAGGCTTCTTCCTTGTAGAAAGAGGAATACCAATTGCGCAAAAACTCCTCTCTTCTTTCAATTTACTGTCAAAAGAACGCACTTGCAGTGTGCATGTTCCATGAGTTTTGTTGGAAAAACAACTGTTTTTCCGACAAAACTTTGTAGTCTAGACATACCCTGAGTCTTCTTTTCCAGCACCACCATGGCGGCTCTGCTCCTGTGCTGGGACCCCAGCTCTGCCCATTCCACCTGAAGCCCTGCCCTTCTGGGGGCCCAGACTCCCCCCCGCCCCATCTTGCCCAGGGGCCTGGCTATTCTGTCAGCAGCCCTGCCTGAACCATTAGTTCCTGTGCCTGTGGCCCGCACCTAGGTCTGGACCTGTGCCTAGGCGAGACAGGGGCTGGCTTTCATCACCTCAGTATTAAAAATGTTCCAATGCCACTGGTGTTAAACCTAATTGGGCAAAGGGTGGTCCAGACCACGGCCTACCTAGGCCACCCATAGTTACACCCGTGCTCTTTCAGACATTTTTAATCTGCCTAAAAATCTAGGTCAGTTTTTTAGAAATAATGAAGTGATACTGTAAGACTGGCAAAGTAAAAAAAAATGAAAGTGAGGTAAAAAGACGAAGTGAGGCAAAAAGACAGTTTGTCATCTTATTTTAAAACTCTTGCAGTATTGAACAGAGGACATTCCTCAAAGTATGGGCGAGGAAACATCTCAATTATCTGATCACTTGACAAGTTGTGGGGATACTATGATGATGGCAAAAGTTGACCAAGTGGACTCTGAAGTGGCAATGGAACTACAAAATATTGGTAATTTTGTTGAAATAAGGGAAGAAACCTACTCTGAAGACATTGCATTATGGCCAAAATCTATTTAATTGGATATGATAGAATATTTCTTAGTAAATAAACTGAAAAACATAGGTAGTATGGAAAATCTGAGAAAAGAGTATGAGGTTGGAGGACAAAAGCAATTTAGAGGTCTTCATGAGTCCCATTTTCTGAGGATGAACAAAAACGGGACCACAGAAACGAAAAATTGGTTGGGTTTTTTTTGGAAACCACCAAGGCAGTCGACTGTTATGTTTGCAAATTATTCCCTAACCATAGTAAAGGAAAACATTTGTCGACGGGCACGCTCATTGGAGAAATATTGTAAGAGAGGGTACGTCTACACTACAGCGCTAATTCGAACTAACTTAGTTCGAATTAGTTAATTCGAACTAAGCTAATTCGAACTAACGCATCTAGAACTAAAAACTAGTTCGAATTAGCGTTTTGCTAATTCGAACTAGCGCGTCCACACTGATTGGACACAGGGGGGCATTTAAGGGCAGCTGAAACCGGTTCTGGCAGGGCATCAGGTCAGTAGTTGCTTTGTGTGGCTGCTGTCTGAGGCTATCTCTGAGGCTCGAGCTTAAAGGGACCCCCCCTGGACAGCCGGTCCTCAGCTTTTCCTGCTTGCTTGCCAACCTCGCCAAGGGACAGCAAAGCGTTGGTCTCTGTGCCCGTCTGTGTCGGTGCTTCCCTTCGGGGGGGCCGCCGCAGGTGGCAACATGGAGCCAGAGCTCGCCCTGCACCTTCTGGTGCACTTTCTGGACTTGCTGCTGCAAGCCTGCCAGCAATGGCTCGAGGCTGCCTGGCACCACCTGGTGAACGTCAGCCCCCTGCCTCTCCGCCTGGCCACCCTGGGGGCCGTGGAGGAGCCGCGGCGGCGCCCCGGCACCGGCGTGCCCCGCCGCGTCTGGCGTCTGGACACCAGCACCGAATGGTGGGACGGCATCGTCCTGGAGCGCTGGGATGACCGACAGTGGACCCAGAACTTCAGGATGAGGAGGGACACCTTCCTGGAGCTCTGCGAGTGGCTCGCCCCTGCCCTGCGCAGAAGGGACACTCGCATGAGGCCCGCCATCCCCCTCCAGAAGCGGGTGGCCATCGCCCTATGGAAGCTCTCCACGCCGGACAGCTACCGATCCGTCGGGAACCAGTTCGGCGTGGGGAGATCCACCGTCGGAGCGGTGCTCATGCAGGTATGGCGCTCGTCGGCCACCGAGCCGAGGGGGAGGGGGGCTGCGAGGAGGGGATGGGCTGCCCCAGGGACAAAGCGGGGGCGGGAGGAGGCGAAAGCGCCCCGCACCGGAGGGGTCGGGCTGTCCTGGCCGTACTACATGCCGCCAGGGGGGTTGCTACCGGGAGTGGGGCGCGGGGCACTGCCAGGGCACGAACGCTCCCAGCCACCCGGGCGCCCCACTGATTGGCGCTTTGCTGTGTCTCTCTCCGCAGGTGGTCAAGGCCATCAACTGGGTGCTGCTCCGCAGGGTGGTCCGCCTCGCCGACCCGGACGCCGTCATCCGGGGATTCAGCGCCCTCGGCTTCCCCAACTGCGGGGGGGCCATCGACGGGACGCACATCCCCATCCGTGCCCCGGAACACCAGGCCTCCCGTTACGTGAATCGCAAGGGGTACTTCTCCGTGATCCTGCAGGCCGTGTGTGACCACCGGGGCCAGTTCACGGACATTAATGTGGGCTGGTCCGGCAAAGCACACGACGCCCGGGTGTACCGCAACTCCTCCGTGTGCCAGCGGCTGCAGGCCGGGACCTTCTTCCCCGACCGCCACATCAGGGTCGGGGACGTGGACATGCCCGTGTGCCTGGTGGGGGATGCCGCCTACCCACTGCAGCCCTGGTTCATGAAGCCCTACACGGGGCACCTCAATCCCTCCCGCCAGGCCTTCAATGCCAGTCTGACCAGGGCCCGCATCGTGGTGGAGGGGGCCTTCGGGCGACTGAAAGCCCGCTTTCGATGCCTCCTCACCCGTCTGGACCTGGCCGAGCACAACATCCCTCCCGTGGTGGCAGCATGTTGTGTGCTCCACAATTTGTGTGAGCGAAAGGGGGAGGCTTTCCTGCCAGCCTGGATGGCTGAGGCTGACCGCATGGCTGGACACTACGGTCAGCCCCGCACCGCCGCCATCCGGGAAGCCCAGCGGGGGGCCGTCCGGATCCGGGAAGCCCTGCGGGAGAGCTTCCTGGTGGAGGAGGAAGACTGACCTCTCCCTGCATGCCCCACTGGGGCCTTCTTCCACCCTACCCCCCCTTCCCCTTTCCCCTCCCTACCTACTGTAAAATAAAGACACCTGTTTTTGAAACAAAAACGTCTTTTTATTTAACATAAGTGGGGTGGGGGGAGGGAGGGGGGAGGGTGGGAGAGGGGAGGGGGAAACCTGGGACGAGGGAGCTGGAAGGGGAGGGAAGGGAGGAAGGGAAAGGAAAGCTCAGGGGTGGGAGTCCGGCTGCCTCTCCTGTCTCGCCACACTGCGGGTCCGGGGGCGTCGGTGGGAAATGGTTGTGGGGGGGGCAGGAGGGACAGGGGGTGTGGAGGAAGCAGGAGCGGAAGCAGGAGCGGGAGCAGGGGGAGCAGGGGGAGGAGGAAATGGGAAGCGGTCGAGCAGGCTCTGGAGGTGGCCTCGCAGGGCACGGCCCTGTTCCTCCAGGGCCTCCAGACTCCTCCGGCGCAGCCTCAGGTCCTCCTGGACCCAGTGGTCCTGGGTGCGGAGCTGGTGGTCCATGAACCGGAGGTGCCGCCTTTGGTACTCCTCCTTGTTCCTGGCTCTCCTGCTTGCCCAGGCACGGGCATCTGCTGCAGGCGGTGTGGTGCGCCCTGCAGGCCCAGGTGCTGCAGCTGTGGTGCAACAAGACCAGCGGTCAATTACCCCAGGGGCCCAGGTGTGTGAAACCCAGCTCCCCTCTGCAAGGCCAGGGCCCCTTCAGGATCCCCAGCTGCTGCTCCTTGGTGGGCAAGGCCCAGGCGCACGGTCCCGGGGCTCCCTCTCGCCCCAGCCCCCTGTACACATAAGGGGAACACGATGGTACTCACAGGTGGACGCCTCCCCGGCCTCAGACGACACAGGCGAGCGGCTCTGTGGGGTGCCTCGGGGGTCCCGGGTCCTGGGCAGGCTGGCGGCAGGCTCCTGGCTCTCAGAGCCCTCCTCCTCCTCCTCTCTCTCCAGGAGCGGTCCTTCTGCCCCGGGGTCAATCACGTCCCAGGGGGCAGGGATGGCATGAGCCCCCAGGAGGCGGTCCAGGGCATGGAAGTGGGGGCAGGCCTGCGGGTCGGCCCCTGGCTGGCAGGCCCGGGAGTAGGACTGCCACAAGTCCTTAATTTTGCACCGGACCTGCTCCCAGCTGCGCTGGTGGCCCCTGGCGGCCAGGCTGGTAGCCATGCGGCCGTAGACAGCCGCGTTCCTGTGGCTAGTGCGGAGATCGTGGACATTAGAGGCTTCCCCCCAAACCTCGATGAGGTCCACGATCTCCGCACTTGACCAAGCGGGCGCCCGCCTTTTGCGCCCCCGGGCAGGCTCCTGGGAGCCGCCAGGCTGGTCCTGGGGAGCAGTGGAAGGCTGGGTGTCGTCGGGTGGCTGGCTCATCGTGTGGCAGGTGCAGGGTCTGCTGGCACGGGTGCTTGCAGCCTTGCAACTGGCACAAACTGTGTAGCCAGCCCGTGGCCCTTTAAGGGCTCCGGGGCCGGGAGGGGGGCAATAGAGTTTCCCTGGTGTTGGCCAGAGTGGCCACCAGGGAAACCTGGGAAGCCTTAGCCTCCCACTAGTTCGAATTAAGGGTCTACACAGCCCTTAATTCGAACTAGCTAGTTCGAACTAGGCTTAATCCTCGTAAAATGAGGTTTACCTAGTTCGAACTAAGCGCTCCGTTAGTTCGAATTAAGTTCGAACTAACGGAGCGCTAGTGTAGCGCCTAGGAAAGTTAGTTCGAACTAACTTTGTAGTGTAGACATACCCAGAGATCGCTGATTGTGAAACTTCCAAAGCTCATATTAATGCTATGTCAGGGGTGTTCCCCATTCTGGCACTTTGAGTGCAGAAGGTGGGGGTCTGCAAAGATTTTAAATATGCCTTGCCTCTACAGGCTCTGGACACAAAAACTCCCCCAGAGTCACAGATTCACTGACTTTGGGGGGTAGCTGCCACCATCAAATGAATTTTTGTAACCCTAAAACTGGGGGTGAACATTTGAATTCCCCCCCCCCCCGGGTACCCCAAGCTCTTTTGCCACAAGAGAGCTTGAAAAAAGAAAAGAGAAAAACAAGCTGCAGGCTCTGGTAGCTGACCTCTTAGGCTGAGGCATACAGACACACACAGACAGACAGACCTCCTGTGCTTTCCAGGACACAAGAATCAAATCAACACCTTAAAAAAGTTATTTTTATTACAAAACAAAACAGTATATTTGATAAAGCATACTTGGTTGCTAGATGTTAAAGAGCAACTAAGAAAAACAAATTAAAACAGAGAAAATCTCTGGGAACAATTCTTAGATGGTAAATGGGGAGGAGAGGTATAGATTCACAGAGACCAGTTGAAACCAAACCACAAAATAAAGAAAAATACCCTGATTGCAACTAGATTCACTTTTTCCTTTTACTTACTCCCAGTCTTTTCTTGGTTCAGTCCACTTCCATGCCCTGAATTCTTTGGAGGCATGGTAGTCCTGCCTGGGTTTAAATCATTCTGTGTCTCAACTCCTGTTTTAACTCTCCCACACAAAGGCTGTGTCTAGACTACATGCCTCTGTCGGCAGAGGCATGTAGATTAGGGTTGTAGGCAAAGGGAAATGAAGCCACGATTTAAATGATCGCGGCTTCATTTACATTTACATGGCTGCCGCGCTGAGCCGACAAACAGCTGATCAGCTGTTTGTCGGTTCGCGTGCTAGTCTGGACGCTCCCCCTGTCGACATCAAAGCCCTTTGTCGGCAGTCCCGTTATTCCTCGTGGAATGAGGTTTACCGAGGCTGCCGACAAAGGGATTTGATGTCGACAGGGGGAACGTCCAGACTAGTGCGCGAGCCGACAAACAGCTGATCAGCTGTTTGTCGGCTCAGCGCGGCAGCCATGTAAATGTAAATGAAGCCGCAATCATTTAAATCGCGGCTTCATTTCCCCTTTCCAAAACAACAAATCTACATGGCTCCGTCGACAGAGCCATGTAGTCTAGACGTACCCAAAGATAGCAGGCAAGATACTTTATCCAATTCAAATTTGAGCACTTTATTCCTATTGGTTCCCCTGGCTTCCTTCCAACCACCTTGCTAGCTATGTGAGTTTAACCCCTTAGTCACCAGGTGCTGGCCAGCATTCCTTCTGTCCATTACAGTAAGTTTCTTCAAAGATGTAAATTATCTAGAAGAAATGATTCTGCATTACCGGCTCAGTTTAAGGAGGAGTGTTCTTAGTGGAGGAAAGTGCTGAGACGTGTTGTTGCCACATAGAATCATAGAATCATAGGACTGGAAGGGACCTCGAGAGGTCATCGAGTCCAGCCCCCCGCCCTCAAGGCAGGACCAAGCTCCGTCTACACCATCCCTGACAGATGTCTATCTAACCTGTTCTTAAATATCTCCAGAGAGGGAGATTCCACCACCTCCCTTGGCAATTTATTCCAATATTTGACCACCCTGACAGTTAGGAATTTTTTCCTAATGTCCAATCTAAACCTCCCCTGCTGCACTTTAAGCCCATTACTCCTTGTCCTGTCCTCAGAAACCAAGAGGAACAAATTTTCTCCTTCCTCCTTGTGATACCCTTTTAGATATTTGAAAACCGCTATCATGTCCCCCCTTAATCTTCTTTTTTCCAAACTAAACAAGCCCAGTTCATGAAGCCTGGCTTCATAGGTCATGTTCTCTAGACCTTTAATCATTCTTGTCGCTCTTCTCTGTACCCTTTCCAATTTCTCCACATCTTTCTTGAAATGTGGCGCCCAGAACTGGACACAGTACTCCAGCTGAGGCCTAACTAGTGCAGAGTAGAGCGGCAGAATGACTTCACGAGTTTTGCTTACAACACACCTGTTGATACAACCTAGAATCATATTTGCTTTTTTTGCAACAGCATCACACTGTTGACTCATATTCAACTTGTGGTCCACTATGACCCCTAGATCCCTTTCCGCCATGCTCCTTCCTAGACAGTCGCTTCCCATCTTGTATGTATGGAACTGATTGTTCCTTCCTAAGTGGAGCACTTTGCATTTCTCTTTATTAAACTTCATCCTGTTTACCTCTGACCATTTCTCTAACTTGCTAAGGTCATTTTGAATTATGTCCCTATCCTTCAAAGAAGTTGCAACCCCACCCAGTTTGGTATTATCTGCAAACTTAATAAGCGTACTCTCTATCCCAATATCTACATCATTGATGAAGATATTGAACAGTACGGGTCCCAAAACAGACCCTTGCGGAACTCCAATTGTTATCCCTTTCCAGCAGGATTTAGCACCGTTAACAACAACTCTCTGACTACGGTTATCCAGCCAATTATGCACCCACCTTATCGTGGCCCTATCTAAGTTATATTTGCCTAGTTTATCAATAAGAATATCATGCGAGACCGTATCAAATGCCTTACTAAAGTCTAGGTATATGACATCCACCGCTTCTCCCTTATCCACAAGGCTCGTTATCCTATCAAAGAAAGCTATCAGATTAGTTTGGCATGACTTGTTCTTCACAAACCCATGCTGGCTATTCCCTATCACTTTATTACCTTCCAAGTGTTTGCATATGATTTCCTTAATTACCTGCTCCATTATCTTCCCTGGGACAGGCGTTAAACTGACGGGTCTGTAGTTTCCTGGGTTGTTCTTATTCCCCTTTTTATAGATGGGCACAATATTTGCCCTTTTCCAGTCTTCTGGAATCTCCCCTGTCTTCCATGATTTTTCAAAGATCATAGCTAAAGGCTCAGATACCTCCTCTATCAGCTCCTTGAGTATCCTGGGATGCATTTCATCAGGACCTGGTGACTTGCTGACATCTAACTTTCCTAAGTGATTTTTAACTTGTTCTTTGTGTATCCTATCTTCTAAACTTACCCTCTCTCTGCTTGTATTCACTACGTTAGGCACACCTCCAGACTTCTCGGTGAAGACCGAAACAAAGAAGTCATTGAGCATCTCCGCCATTTCCAAGTTTCCTGTTACTGCTTCTCCCTCTTCACTGAGCAGTGGGCCTACCCTGTCCTTGGTCTTCCTCTTGCTTCTAATGTATTTATAAAAGGTCTTCTTGTTTCCCTTTATGCCTGTAGCTAGTTTGATCTCATTTTGTGCCTTTGCCTTTCTAATCTTGCCCCTGCATTCCCGTGTTGCTTGCCTATATTCATCCTTTGTTATTTGTCCTAGTTTCCATTTTTTATAGGACTCCTTTTTTATTTTGAGATCATGCAAGAGCTCCTTGTTAAGCCAAGCTGGTCTTTTGCCATATTTTCTATCTTTCCTACACAGCGGAATTGTTTGCTTTTGGGCCCTTAACAACGTCCCTTTGAAATACTTCCAACTCTCCTCAGTTGTTTTTCCCTTCAGTCTTGCTTCCCATGGGACCTTACCTACAAGTTCTCTGAGCTTATCAAAATCTGCCTTCCTGAAATCCATTACCTCAATTGTGCTGGTCTCCCTTCTACCTTTCCTTAAGATCATGAACTCTATTATTTCATGATCACTGTCCCCCATACGGTCTTCCACTTTCAAGTTCTCAGCTAGTTCCTCCCTATTTGTTAAAATCAAATCCAGAACAGCTTCTCCTCTGGTAGCTTTTTCAACCTTCTGAAACAGAAAGTTGTCTCCAATGCAGTCCAGAAACTTATTGGATAGCCTGTGCCCCGCTGTGTTAGTTTCCCAACATATGTCTGGATAGTTGAAGTCCCCCATCACCACCAAATCTTGGGCTTTGGATAGTTTTGTTGTTTGTTTAAAAAAGGCCTCATTCACCTCTTCTACCTGGCTAGGTGGCCTGTAGTAGACTCCTAGCATGACATCACCCTCATTTTTTACCCCTTTTAGCTTAACCCAGAGACTCTCTACACAGCTATCTCCTACGTTCATCTCCACTTCAGTCCAAGTGTGTACATTTTTAATATACAAGGCAACCCCTCCTCCCTTTTTTCCCTGTCTGTCCTTCCTGAGCAAGCTGTACCCTTCCATACCAACATTCCAATCGTGCGTCCCATCCCACCAGGTTTCTGTAATACCAATGATATCATAGTTGTATTTATTTGTTAGCAATTCCAGTTCTTCCTGCTTATTACCCATACTTCTCGCATTTGTATATAGGCATCTTGGGGTATGTCTACACTACCCCGCTAGTTCGAACTAGCGGGGTAATGTAGGCATACCGCACTTGCAAATGAAGCCCGGGATTTGAATTTCCTGGGCTTCATTTGCATAAGCGGGGAGCCGCCATTTTTAAAACCCCGCTGGTTCGAACCCCGTGCAGTGCGGCTACACGGGGCACGAACTAGGTAGTTCGAACTAGGCTTCCTATTCCGAACTACCTAGTTCGTGCCCCGTGTAGCCGCGCTGCACGGGGTTCGAACCAGCGGGGTTTTAAAAATGGTGGCTCCCCGCTTATGCAAATGAAGCCCGGGAAATTCAAATCCCGGGCTTCATTTGCAAGTGCGGTATGCGTACATTACCCCGCTAGTTCGAACTAGCGGGGTAGTGTAGACATACCCTACCTGCATTACTATTGGCTGACCTGATACCTGGCTAGGGACAGGAGACATAGTTAACCCCTTAGTCCCCAGGTTGCTGGCCAGCTCTCCTGGTTATGACACGGCCCAATGGCTAGAGTCAGTGAATTAAAGTCCAAAGCTGGTCCTTTAAGGCAGGGCTAGACGGCCTAATGGCCAAAGTCATGGGGGCAGGGGCTGTGTCCCGGTAGGGGGATCCGGGCCCACCCTACTCCACTGGGTGGCGTTTCAAAGGGGCAGCGCCGCACAGAGCTAACCCCAGGTTCCATATGCAGTGTTGCCCCTTTGGAATGCCGCCACAGCGTTTGAAAGCGGCAGCGCCGCATGGAGCCCAGGATCAGCTGGGAACTCCCTAGCTGACCCTGGGCTCCCTGTGGCATTTCCACAGAACCCAGAGTCAGCTGGGGAGCCCCCAACTGTTTTTGGATTCAGTGCAGCGCTGCCGCTTTGAAATGCTGAGCAGAGCCTGGGATCAGCTGGGGACCCAGACTCCGCGCGGTATTTCCACGGAACCCAGGATCAGCTGGAGACTCCACAGCTGATCCCGGGCTTCAGCATGGCATTTCAAAGCGCACAGAGCCCAGGGTCAGCTGGGGAGTCCCCAGCTGATCCCGGGTTCTGTGGAAAGGCCACGCGGAGCCCGGGGTCAGCTGGGGAGTTCTCTGCTGACCCCGGCTCCATGTTGCATTTCAAAGCAGCAGTGCCGCATGGAGCCCAGGGTCAGCGGGGGACTCCCCAGCTGACTCCGGGCTCCATATGGGCGCTTTTGCTTTGAAATGCACAAGAGCCCCCAGGCTCTTGTGCATTTCCAAGCGGAAGCACCATCATGGAGCCCAGAGTCAGCGGGACTTCCCACTGACCCCGGGCTGCACGCAGAGTTCCAGTTTTGAAATGCACAAGAGCCCCCACTGGGGCTCTTGTACATTTCAAAGGAGGAATGCGGAAGTGCCTGTTGACTAGTTGATGGAAATTCCATCGACTACTCGACTAGTAAATGAATCATTCTTTAACATCCTTAGAGTGAACTCCCTGAGAAGGGGCTGTAGCACTGAAAGGGGGGGACTCTGCCCAGGGACCAACAGTGTGACTCAGGATTTTTGACCTTTTGGGGTTGGTAATACTGCAAAAGGGAATTATTTAAATGTAAAATTAACAAAGACTTGGGACATTGGACCGTTTCTGCAGGACTCACTCCAACTTTAATATCTTCTTTCACTCTCTTAACCCTGCTCCTGAGAACTGTGTTGAAAAAATTTGTCAATTTCCACACGCGTTTATATGTTTCATTAACAGGGGGAAAATCTGAACACTCTGGGTATGTCTACACTACAAAGTTAGTTCGAACTAACGAATCGCTTAGTTCAAACTAGGTAATCCTCATTCCACGAGGATTAAGCCTAGTTCGAACTTACTAGTTCGAATTAAGGGCTGTGTAGACCCTTAATTGGAACTAGTGGGAGGCTAGCCCTTCCCAGCTTGCCCTGGTGGCCACTCTGGCCAACACCAGGCAAACTCTACTGCCCCCCTCCCGGCCCCGGAACCCTTAAAGGGCCACGGGCTGGCTACACAGTTTGTGCCAGTTGCAAGGCTGCCAGCACCCGTGCCAGCACACCCAGCAGCTGACACCCATGAGCCAGCCACCCAATGACACCCAGCCCTCCCCCTCTTCCCAGGACCAGCCTGGCGGCTCCCAGGACCCTGCCCGGGGCCGCAAGAGGCGGGCGCCCGCGTGGTCTAGTGCGGAGATCGTGGACCTCATCGAGGTTTGGGGGGAGGCCTCCAATGTCCACGATCTCCGCACTAGCCACAGGAACGCAGCAGTCTATGGCCGCATGGCTGCCAGCCTGGCCGCCAGGGGCCACCAGCGCAGCTGGGAGCAGGTGCGCTGGAAAATAAAGGACCTGCGGCAGTCCTACTCCTGGGCCTGCCTGCCAGGGGCCGACCCGGAGGCGTGCCCCCACTTCCAGGCTCTGGACCGCCTCCTGGGGGCTCATGCCGTCCCTGCCCCCCAGGACGTGATAGACCCCGGGGCAGAGGGACCACTCCAAGAGACGGAGGAGGAGGAGGAGGAGGAGGAGGAGGGCTCCGAGAGCCTTGAGCCTGCCGGCAGCCTGCCCAGGACCCGGGACCCCCGAGGCACCCCACAGAGCCGCTCGCCTGTGTCGTCCGAGGCCGGGGAGGCGTCCACCTGTGAGTACCATCATGCTCCCCTTATGTGTATGGGGGGCTGGGGCGAGAGGGAGCCCCGGGACCGTGCGCCTGGGCCTTGCCCACCATGGAGCAGCAGCTGGGGATCCTGCAGGGGCCCTGGCCTTGCAGAGGGGAGCTGGGTTTCACACACCTGGGCCCCTGGGGTAATTGACCGCTATTCTTGTTTCACCACAGCCGCAGCACCTGGGACTGCAGGGCGCACCACCCCGCCTGCAGCAGCTGCCCGCGCCCGGGCAAGCAGGAGAGCCAGGAACCAGGAGGAGTACCAGAGGCGGCACCTCCGGTTCCTGGAGCAACAGCTCCGTCTCCAGGACCACTGGGTTCAGGAGGACCTGAGGCTGCGCCGGAGGAGCTTGGAGGCACTGGAGGAGCAGGGATGTGCCCTGCGAGGCCACCTCCAGAGCCTGTTTGACCACTTCCCAATTCCTCCTGCTCCCTCTGCTCCCCCTCCTGCTCCCCCTGCTCCTCCTCCTCCTCCCCCTGCTCCCGCTCCTGCTTCCTCCACACCCTCCGTCCCTCCTGCCCCACCCTCCACAACCATTCCCCACCAACGCCCCCGGACCCGCAGTGTTGCGAGACAGGAGAGGCAGCCGGACCCCCACCCCTGAGCTTTCCTTTCCCTTCCTCCCTTCCCTCCCTTTCCAGCTCCCTCGTCCCAGGTTTCCCCCTCCCCTCTCCCAACCTCCTTCCTCCCTCCCTCCCCCACCCCAGTTATGTAAAATAAAAAGACGTTTTTGTTTGAAAAACAGGTGTCTTTATTTGACAGTAGGTAGGGAGGGGAAAGGGGAAGGGGGTAGGGTGGAAGAAGGCCCCAGTGGGGCATGCAGGGAGAGGTCAGTCCTCCTCCTCCACCAGGAAGCTCTCCCGCAGGGCTTCCCGGATCCGGACGGCCCCCCGCTGGGCTTCCCGGACGGCGGCGGTGCGGGGCTGACCGTAGTGGCCAGTCATGCGGTCAGCCTCAGCCATCCAGGCTGGCAGGAAAGCCTCCCCCTTTCTCTCACATAAATTGTGGAGCACACAACATGCTGCCACTACAGGAGGGATGTTGTGCTCGGCCAGGTCCAGACGGGTGAGGAGGCATCGAAAGCGGGATTTCAGTCGCCTGAAGTCCCCCTCCACCACGATGCGGGCCCTGGTCAGCCTGGCATTGAAGGCCTGGCGGGAGGGATTGAGGTGCCCCGTGTAGGGCTTCATGAGCCACGGCTGCAGTGGGTAGGCGGCATCCCCCACCAGGCACACGGGCATGTCCATGTCCCCGACCCTGATGTGGCGGTCGGGGAAGAAGGTCCCGTCCTGCAGCCGCTGGCACACGGATGAGTTGCAGTACACCCGGGCGTCGTGTGCTTTGCCGGACCAGCCCACATTAATGTCCGTGAACTGTCCCCGGTGGTCACACACGGCCTGCAGGAGGATGGAGAAGTACCCCTTGCGGTTGACGTACCGGGAGGCCTGGTGTTCCGGGGCACGGATGGGGATGTGCGTCCCGTCGATGGCCCCCCCCGCAGTTGGGGAAGCCGAGGGTGCCGAATCCCCGGATGACGGCGTCCGGGTCGGCGAGGCGGACCACCCTGCGGAGCAGCACCCGGTTGATGGCCTCCACCCGCGCCAGGTCGCCCGGGTCCTGGACCATGAGGAGCATGTCATCGGCGTATGCCGACAGGACCAGCCGCAGCTCCGGATCTTGGAGCACCAACCCCGTCAACCTCCGGTGGAGGAGACAGAGGAAGGGCTTAATTGTCAGAGCATACGGCTGGCCCGACAACGGATGCCCCGACATACTCCCCGCCTGAAGCTGACCGGCTCAGTCAGGGTCCAGTTGAACCTGACCAAACAGTCTGCACCTGGAGAAAACCCACAAAACAGGGCCCGAAGCCGAAAGCCTGCAGAGTGCCCAGGAGATACCTGTGGTCCACCTTGTTGAACACTTTCTCGTGGACCAGGGACAGGAGGACAAACGACAGACCATTGCTCCAAGAAATCCCGGACCAAGTACAGATTGTCGAAGATACTGCGGCCCAGGACAGTGTAGGTCTGGTCGGGGTGGACCACGTCTGCCAGCACAGACCGCAGCCGCAGCGAGATGGCTTTTGCTGTGAGTTTATAGTTTGTGCTGAGGAGCGAGACGGGACGCCAATTCCGAAGGTTGCAAAGGTCTCCCTTCTTCGGCAGCAATGCGAGCACGGCTCGCCTGCCCAACAGAGGGAGGACACCGCTCTCCAAGGATAACACATGGTAGAACTCCACGGTCAGCCCGTCCATGCCCAGGGTTTTGTTAGTGGGCACGAGACGGAGGGCTTCCGAGAACTCAGCCAGAGTGAGAGGCTGCTCTAGTCGGTCTCGGTCACCCGCGCTGATCCAGGGAGAATAAACTAGTGTAGAAAGCCCTGGCCCTTCCATGCATCTCCTCCGGATCCGTGAGGGGGGTGCCATCCTCTGCCAAAAGGCAGGTGACATGCCTTTTAGCCCCCCTCTTTTTCTCCAGGGCATTGAAGAAGTGGGAGCCGCGATCCATCTCCCGAAGGAGATGGATGCGAGAATGAACAAAGGCACCCGGGCCCAAAGGTCGTCGAGGGCCCGGAGTTCCTCCCACTTCTCCTAGTACGGTTTGCAGAGGGGCGGATCCTCGGGGTCGGATGCCAGGCGCCTCTTAAGCTTCAAAACCTCCCGCTCCAGCTGCCCTATCACTGCATCCCTCCGCTGGCCGGCGCCCCGGGAGTAGTCGCAGCAGAAGAGCCGCGTGCGCACCTTCCCCACGTCCCACCATCGCTGTGCTGAGGAAAAGGAGGGCCGCTGCCCCCGCCAGGCCAGCCAGAACTCCCAGAAGGACACCACGAAACCCACGTCCTCCTGCAGGCTATCGATAAAGTGCCAATAGGCCGGCCCCAGCCTCTCCTGGTCTGCTGCAGCCTGGCAGTTCTCGACTCCTGAACGATCCCAGTCCTCGAGTGTGGTGTTGAAGTCCCCATCCAGGACCAAGCACTCGCGAGGATCCAGGGTGCCGAGGAAGGTGGCCGCCTGCCAGTAAAAGATCACCCGGTCCAGGCCCGCCGTCTGAGCATAGACATTGACCAAGTTCAACGTCAGCCCCTTCACATGGGCCCAGATGTGCAGCACGTGGCCCGGGACGACTTCAGCGACCCCCAGCACCTTGGGTCGTAGGGCAGGGGAGAACAGGGTGACCACCCCAGATGAGCGAACGCCGAGGTGGCTGAAAATCATCCCGTTCTCCCACTCCAGCCGCCAGCCAGCCTCAACAGCTGGAATCGTGTGGGTCTCCTGCAGACTTGGCTGACCCCAGCTGGACCTGGAAACCCTTGAACCCCCGAGAGACCGGCCTGACGCCCAGGTATGCTCTGAGGGGGAGAAGGGAAGTGGCCCAGGGAACACTGCTGACAATTAAACTCCCAGGTCAGCGTATTTCGGGGTGGAGCCCTGCTGACCCATCAGCAGACTGCACTGCTGCTATTAGGGCCCTGGGCTGGGATGCAGTGGAGTGGGCAGGCCTGCGTCCCCCCCTGCCACCCACCGGACGGGTGGCAGTCTTCCCCTCTCCACCACCACAGGTGAGTTGCCTGAACCCCTCCTGAATAAGGAGACAAACCACCTGTTAGGAAACTGCTAAACTGTGTTTGTTTGCTGCCCTACCTGAAAGAAGGCCTGGGCTAATGAACTACTGTTTCTAACTGTGTACTGTTTGCCGCCCCGCCCTGTACTGGTGTTTATTTGCTGCCCCGCCTGAACACAACTCGGCTACTGAACAAGTGTGTTGGATTGCTGCCTGCCCTGACCTAGGGCCAGGCTTCTGAACTAACTGGCTGTGTCTACATTGGCACCCTTTTCCGTAAAAGGGATGTTAATGAGACCAGTCGGAATTGCAAATGCTCGGGGTTTTGCTGGAGAAAAGCACCAGTCTAGACGGGATCTTGCGGAAAATAAACCCTTTTCCGGAAGATCCCTTATTCCTACTTGCCTGGCAGTTCACGAGTCCTACACGGTCCCGGTCATCGAGGGTGATGTTGAAATCCCCGCCCAGGACCAGACACTTGTTAGGATCCAGGGTGCCGAGGAAGGTGGCTGCCTGCCGATAAAAGGTGACCTGGTCCGGGCCCACGTGCGGGGTGTAGACGTTGACCAGGTTCAACGTCAGCCCCTCCACGCGGGCCCGGACGTGCAGCAGGCGGCCCGGGACAACCTCGGCAATCCCCAGCACCTCGGGCCATAGGGCAGGGGAGAACAGGGTGGCCACCCCGGCCGAGCGAGTGACGAGATGGCTAAAATGCACCCCGTCCCCCCACTCCAGCCGCCAGCCAGCCTCGACGGCTGGAGTCGTGTGGGTCTCCTGCAGGAAAATCACCGAGTACCCCCCCTCCCGGAGGAAAGAGAGCACCCGGCTCCTGCGGAGACCCGCCCTACAGCCCTGGGCATTTAATGTCGCGAATGTGGTGTACTTCATAATGAGGGCTGGGGTGGATCCTTGCGGGCAGGGGGGTCATCGGCCTCCCCCAGACCCCACAGCAGACCGCACTCTGCCCCGAAGGTCAGGAGCGCGTCTCGGAATCCGCGGGTCTGGCGGTAGGCCGCGTTGTACTGCCTATTGGTCCCTCTCCCCTCCTGCAAAAGGGCTCTAGTGGCTTGGAGGATCGAGTGAAAGTCCCCCCAGCGCTGGAGGGTGAGCTGCATCTTCCTCTTAGCCCTGCAGTTATATGTGAGGAATTGGCGCAGCTCGGTCCTCAGCACTGAGGGGACGCCAGGGTTCTCCTCCGTCTGGGCCCCCAGATGGAGCTCAAGGGCCACGGAGATGGGCAAGCAGGGATCCGATCCCCGGCATGGCGCCAACAGCGACGGCGCTGTACTGCCTGTCCTCAACCCCGGCAAGGGAGGGGGCGGCAGAGGGAACATGGCAGCCCCTAATGGATTGGGGACCGGGGATACGAATACCACCCCCTGAGGGCCGCCCACAGCTAGCGGGAATGAGACGGCTCTCGTGGGCGTGGCAATAACAGTGGTTTGGGGGGACGGCGGAGGCAGGGCGGGTATCCCAGCGGGGGCAGGAGTGGGAGAAGAATGGGGGGACGGTGGGGGGGGCGGGCATCACGGTAAGGGCAGAAGGAGGGGTGGGCTCAGGGCCTGACGGTGGGTTGGGGGTAGAGAGAGGGGGAACGGTAAGGGTAGGAGAGGGATTAGGGATGGGGTAGGACTTGGGGCTGGAAATGGGTTCATTGCGGGTGGGATCAGGGCCAAGGGCACGAACAGGGGTGAAGGGAGAATCGGGGCAGAGGAGGGGACCAGAATTTGGGGCGGGGTCTGGGGGAAGACCCCCCAAGTTTATACCACTGGGCTGTAGCGCCTCCTGAATGGGAACCAGGGGGGCAGGAACAGGGAGGGGGCCCACGCCGACGCCGGGCTAAGATGGAGAGGCAGGCGTTACTACCACAGCGTCAGCCTGAGTGATGTTCTCTGCTGGGCCCCCAACAGGAAGGGGAGATGACCGCCCTGCCTCACTTGTGGAAGAGGGGGTGCCCTCAAGCTCGAGACCCGGCCACTCGGTGCCGGCAATTGTGGGGAAAATCAAATAACTCCAATTGTGTCTAAGGGGGGGACACTGGAGGAAATCATAACTCTCTAAAAGAAAACTGCTGTAAGGGTTAAAAGTTTTCCAGACCTCTCTCCCTGTATCAGAGTGGAATCATCTAAACTCTAATCAAAGACCCTTACAATGCCTATCTCAAATTCATGGAGACTCCTAGTCTGTCACAAATTATCATGTAAACTCTTATCTTTGTTACAGTTTGCCTTGTAAGACTACTCACTCCACATTCTCATGTGCCTTTGTTGTGTAAAACTTACTTCTAGCACTCCTGGTGTGAACAGAAGTCTCAGAGTACTTCTGCTGAGACTTTGATATGTTAAGGAAAACAATCAACAACTGAACTGTCTAAGCATTCTGTATAAAGGATCAAAAAACCTGTAACTCAGGGCTGACTGCTACTGCTCTGCTGCCAGCCTGCATGCATGCATAATAAAGTTTTCCCTTCTAGATTTCTCTCCTGCCTCACTGATTTGACTTCCAGCCTCAGACCCTTCTGGGGGCTCTGTACCCCAGGGGAACGAGATTTCCCCCTCACTGTCACCCCTGAGGTTGTAGCGGCTTCAGCTCCGGCTCTCGAGTTGGCCAGGCCAATAGGTAACAGCAGGGGCGCCCTGAGTGTGAGGATGGGGTCGGCCACCTGGGGCATACGGTTGGGGAGAGGAGGGGGCGGCGCCACAGAGTTGCCGCCCAGACCAAGGCCCGCTGGCAGAGAGTCATCCTCCCCCTGGGTGAGCGGGGTCAGACCCAGGGCCTCGATCTCCTCGAAGATGGAGCTAAACTCCATCCCCTCGGCCCCGGAGCCTTCCCCGCCGGTCACTGAGGCAACAATTACCTCGGCAGTGACAGTGGGGGGTGCAGTTGATACTGGGGCTGGGGGAGCTCCACCCAAGGCTTCTTCATGGATGGGCTCCGCAGGGGGGACAGCATCGTCCCCCCTCGCTGCCACGGCCTCCTTGGCCGGTGCCTCCTGCTGACACTTGCCGGGGGCGTTCTTGGCAGCGCTGGCCCCCCTTGAGATTTTTGGGAGGGGGGGCCTTCTTCCCCTCTTCATTGGAGGGGGGAGATTGAGCCCACGAACGGTGGGCTCTGCGCTTCCCCCGAACAAGCGTCCAGCCCTCCGAGGTAAAGGTGGAGGGCTGGTCAGCAGGGGCAAGGCCGGGGGGCGCAGTTGTTCTTCGGGGGGGACGTTGAGGCAGGGGAGGGAGAGAGGAGGGCGGGGAAACCTCCACCTGGGGGGGCCCTCTCCCTCACCCGGCAGCGACCGCACCACCCTCTCCTCCTCTGGCCCCACAGAGACGTATGGAGTAGAGGCGGGGCCCATCTGCCCCATTGGGCACGCCGGAGGGGATGCCTCCAGCTCCTGAGCAGAGCCATCGGTTGGAGGAGGGGCAGTCACGGAGGCCGGACTACCAGGGGGGCCGGTGGTGTTAGGACTGGTGCCCTCCCGGGCCCCGGGGGGCCTGGACGCCTCCTCCAACTGGGCCAAGGGACAGTCTCTCTGGATGTGCCCCATTGCCTGGCAGAGGAAGCACCGGGCCTCTCCTGTTGAATAGTGGACCCGGTAGAGGGCCCCCTGGTAGGGCACCATGAAGGACCCCTCTAGTGCCACCCTGCCACACACCACTGGCAGCATCTGCAGCCGTACCTGCTGGTGGAAGGACAGGACGTGGCGGAGGGCGGGGTCCTTACAGCCCAACAGGAGAGGGCTGATGGTTGAAATGGGCCTCCCCAAGGTGGAGAGGGCAGGCAGCAGGGTGGCATTAGGGAGGAAGGGCGGGACAGAGGTGAGAACCACCCATACGCCCAGGTCCTCCAGCCGTTCGAGGGGTATGTGCACGCCCCCCACTGCCAGGCCCCTCTCCACCGCCTCCTGGGCGGCGGCCTCCGAGGCAAGGAAGAACACCGCCTTGCCGTACATTTTGGAGGCCGCCACCACAGCCGAGGCCCCCACCACCCTCGCCAACGCCCGCATGTAAGTTTCCACGTGGGGCGATGTGGCGACCAGGAGGCAACGGACGCTGTGCCTCCTGGTCATGGTGGGGAAGGGGCCCCGGCCACCAGGGATGGAACTGGAGGCGGTGGTCGGGGCTGATGACATTGCGGCACGCAGGGGGGTGGCAGCGGCCACCTGGGCGTACGCTCTGGGGGCCGTGGATGGATCACCCCCAGAGCTGGTGGGGGGAACAGCAGGGAAAGGAGGGTAGTTATTCCTAACAAGCTAAATAATTCAACAAACTAAGGCATGTTGATGATCATTTTGTCGGCTGGAAATATAATGCGTCTCCTGTGGGGGTGGTATTGCCTTGGCACGATCTTTGGGATCCAAGCTTATTAATCTGAAATCACAAGAGACAGTGAGAAAACTGCGCAGCTTGGCTGGTACCAGCCAGACCTTATCAGAGAGAGAGGCCCCTTTGGAATGTGGTTGCCAGGGGAACCAGGGTCACAGGAACTGCTGTACTGTATGCTTCTCAGGCTGGCCTAATGATTTGAGATTTGAATTTGTCAGTTCTCAGCAAGATACCTCAATTTACCCTACAGCTGGGCCACAGCGGGCAAGGTGGCATCGGCCGTGAGAGGTTTGACTTTCTGGGCCGAGTCTTTGCCCTTCTTCCCTCCCTGGCCCTTCTTACCAGCCGAGGTAAGGGGGGCCATCGGCCATGGCAGCGGCGGAGCTCGGGCTGGGAGTCAGGAGGTCAGCCGCAGCGTTTTTCTGGGGCTGGTGGCAATAGCGGGACCGTGGGGCCGACAGGGGGAGGGGCCTCCTCCATCATAGGGAGAGGGTGGAAGGAGGCACAGATGGCAAGGAGGGAGGGCAAGGGTTAACTACTCCTCCCCATCAAACGGCAGGCAGGGGGGAGGGTGTTAATGAGGGGGTAGGGAGTGGAGAAAGGGAGAGTACTGGTTCCAGGGAGGGACACCCGGGGAAGAGGGGAGGGGGGTTAGCAGCCACTCCTCCCTCGTGAGGCTGTGACAAGGGAGGAGGGCGCTACCGTGGGGGGAGGGAGGGAAGGGTGCGAGGGAAAGGGGCATGCGATTGGGGAGGAAGGGGGATGGGAAAAAGGCAGCCACTCCCTCCCGCTAGATTGTTTTCAGGGAGGCAGGGTGCCAACAGGGATAGGTCAGAAGCAGGGAACCAAGGGATCTGGAGTCAGCAACCACTCCTCCCTCCGAGGCTGGAAGCAGAGGAGGAGGGTGCTGGCAGGACAGGCGGGGGCAAAGTAACAGGTGCAGGGCAGGGGCCGGCTCCTCTGGCTGCACTGGGATACAAAAGGGGACTATGGGGCTGTCAAGGTGGGGTGCAATGTGCAGGGGGCTAACTAAACAGGGGAGGGGCACAAGTGCTCGGGGCGGGGACTGGTATTCTGGGCGGGGCCAGAGGACTACTGGGAGGCTGGAGGGCAGTACTGGGTGAGCAAGGCAGGGCGGGGCGGGGCAGGGCAAAGCAAGGACCGGGAAGCAGGACGCACAGTGCAGCAAGCTAAATGCGGGTGGGGCAGGTGAAAATGAACTGAGGCTGGGTGGGGCTGGCCAGCAAACTCAGGGAGGGAGGGAGAAACAGAACTGGCTAACAGGGTGGGGTGGGCAAGGCTTCTGCAGGGGGGCCAGGGTGGGGAGAGCAGGGGTGAAGGAGCCCTGCAACCGAACACTGCTGAGGGAGGGGGGCCGGGTCCAAAGGGGGGCGGTGGGAGCACACCCACGAGTGCTTGTGGGGGGGGGAGGGGCTCAGTCCTTGCCTGCTGCTGCAGCGGAACAGTCCCAGCTGGTAAAAAAGTGGGGGAGTAGCTAGCCCCACTGAGGGGCGAGTCCTGGTGATGCAAGGGTTGGTGGAGGGGGTTGGGGGTGGTGGTATGGGGGGGCGGCAGCTGGACCAGAGGGAGGGCTCTGCGCCTCTCCCCCAACCCCCCTCTTAGTGTCTCAGTCCACCACCACCCCAAGAGCAGGTGAAAAAAGACTTAGACAAACCCCCTCCACAGTCCAATTAGCGGTCTTCTTCTCCCTCAGCGGGGTGCAGATGGTAGAGCAGCAGCGGGCGGGTGGCAGCTAGCTGGAGAATGCCTCAGGGTGGTGGGTGCCGGTGGGGTCCTCTTCCTCTGGAGCGGGCGAGGGGAGGGGGTGCAGGCCGGCAGGCCCCCCTTCTTCCCTCAAGTGGCAGCTAGTGTTGGGAAGCAGGAGCAGCAGCATCCAGGGGGGAGCAGGTCCAGCAGGTGAGGCCTCAGCAAGCAGGTGGTGGTGGGGCGGGGAGAGCTCCAGCTGGTGCAGGAACAGGAACGGGGGTGGGGAGAGAGGAGGAAGAGAGCAGCAGCTGCACCCTGTTCCCTCTCCTCCTTCTCTGGAGTGGGGCGCAGGAGTAGGCACCCACTGACCCAGAGGCAGAGGAGCCCCTCCGGGAGGCCTAACCAGCTACAAGCCCCAGACCCAGGGTGGTAATGTTGAGGTGGGAGGGAGGTGGGCAGTCATGCTAGGATGGGTAGCAGAGGGCACAACGCCTGCTGGTGCTGTTTCACTGACTGTCTGGCTGCCGTATTTTCACAGTTCTGTGCCAAGCGGCTTTGGGCTAATTAAAGGATTCAGTCAAACCTGTAGCTTGCAGTAGCACAGGCAGCAGTGGGGCTGAAATACAGCAGGACCTTTGTGCATCTTCACCCTTGGCCTCAGCTCCCATCCCACGACAGAGGCAGTAAAGGAGCTTTTGCACCTATCTGTACAAACCCCAGCTCCTAGAATGTAATTATTCACACCCTGCAGGTTGCTATGTGAACCACGCTACCAGGGTAAGAGAGGAAGTTGTTTTGATGGGAGGGTTGCACATTTAAACCAAGCTCCTGTGGAATTGTGGGGTTGAGCTTGCTCCCAGAATAACCCTTGTGAATGTGACAATTCCTCATGGCTGTGTCTACACTGGCAAGTTTTTCCAGAAAATCAGCCGCTTTTCCGGAAAAACTTGCCAGCTGACTACACTGGCCGCTTGAATTTCTGCAAAAGCAATGACGATCTACTGTAAAATCATCAGTGCTTTTCCGGAAAAACTATGCTGCTCCCGTTCGGGCAAAAGTCTTTTTCCGAAAGACTTTTGCGCAAAAGGGCCAGTGTAGACAGCACAGTACTGTTTTCCGCAAAAAAAGCCCCGATCGCAAAAATGGCGATTGGGGCTTTTTTGCGGAAAAGCGCGTCTAGATTGGCCACGGACGCTTTTCCGCAAAAAGTGCTTTTCCGGAAAAGCTTCCTGCCAATCTAGACGCGCTTTTCCGGAAATGCTTTTAACGGAAAACTTTTCCATTAAAAGCATTTCCGGAAAATCATGCCAGTGTAGACGTAGCCCATGGGTGTGCTTGTTGCAGAGAGGGTGTGTGTGTGTGCACATCTCCAGTGTTTTTACCCACAGAATTTCATGGCAGAAATTCAGCAGCTGTGTGTACAGGTCTGCCTCTCAGCATGTAGGTCCTCTCATCCTCCACCTTAGCTGCCACCCTGAGCAGAGACACGGTGTGACGGACCCCACCCCCCATGCTTTATTGTAAGCAGGATCAGGGTAAGCTCTACCCTGACATCTGGTGGTGAATTGTGGTGAATGGTGCAAAAAGACTTCAGGGGCTGATCTCATTTGCATAGGCACATCCACCCCGCCTAGTATGTGCTCACAGCAGCCCAAATGGTCACTTTGGCCACTGTGGGATCCCCAGTCTCTCTGTTATTGAGGCAGGGGGGGTAAAGTGTTGTTATTCTGATTATATGAATCAAGGACAATGGAATAGTGGAACTGTTTTAGGACAGAGGGATTCGCCATAAACTAAGTAGCACTCGCTAGACAAGGGGCATGGGTTCCAAACCAAGTCAAGCTGACAAATGCTGTGGATAGATATTTGTGCCTGGTGGTTGGGCTTTGTTTGAAGGCCTAAAGCCCACCAATTGCAACCATGTGGTGACTGAGTGGCATGTGGCCATGGTAGGCAGCTATAGGGCATGCCTGGGACTGTGCTGCTCACTCACATTTGGTGGGACCAGGGAGAAAAAGTGGATGTTGCCTGGAACTGGCCAGGGACTCACCTCAGAGCCCACACTTCTACTAAGGGTGCAGTACAGAGAATGGCACACTGTCCCATGCCTGGCTGTGAGGCATAACCAGCTGCTCTTGGGTAAACTGCAGTGTCATAGCCCTGTGATCGTGACCCCCATCAAGCCTCTCGCCTGCTTCTGATGCCTTGGCTGACTCCCTGAGGGAAATCCCCACTGTAGCCACACATGTCCCTGGGCTACCGGGGTTGTGGGAGGGAGAAGACCCGCCCTGAGTTTTGCTGCAAGGATGGGACACCCCCTCCCCCCCAGTCACTCTTCTGGTTCCGTCCAGGAGATATCCCACACGATGGGATCTGAGAGCCCAGACCACCTCTGCCAGATGTGCTCCCAGGCACTGTGTGGGGATGCATCTCGCTCCCTGTCAAACACCAGTGATTAGCCCAAACACAACACAAGCGCCATCCCGCCCTCCACGGGGCCAGGACACAGACCGGTGGTTACAATACTAAAGGAGGACCTTACTCCAGGGGCGGTCCTGTATGCAAACATACAACACGGGGGGCAGGAGGGGAACCGAGTGGGCCCAAGCCACACAACTGTGGGGGTCACCTGGGCTCGGGGTGGAGGGCATGAGGTGTGGGGACAGTGGCCGGCCTGCCTGACTGACCCATCCTTTCTTCTCTTCCCTGCAGCGGGACCGAGCACAAGCCTCCAGTCCGGCAGCAGCGGCACCCCCAGCTGGCCAACCACGGAGGCGCAGGCTCCGTCACCGGGACCAGCTCCTTCGCCGCCACATCCTAGCGGTGGAGGCAATCCAGGCCTCCATTAGGGAACGCGTGCAGGGGGATCTGCAGTGGCGGCAGGAGGCCTGGGGCGCCTTCCAGGCACAATGCACGAGGAGGGCTGACTCCATGGCCATCCTCACATCACACATCGTGCACGCCATCCACTATGGCATGGCCGTACCCCATGCCCCCGCCATCCCTCCCGTAGCACTGCCCATGCCCCCTGCCGCCCCTGCAATGGCCCCTGCTCCTATGCCCCCTCCTGTCCCTGCTCCAATGGCCCCTGCTCCTGCCGCCCCTGCTCCAATGCCCCCAGCTCCTGCCGCCCCTGCTCCAATGCCCCCTGCTCCTGCCCACCTCCCTGTGCAGCCTGCCCCGATGCGGCCTGCCCCGCATGTGCAGGTCCACCCCCGCAGGAGCGCTCGCAGGGGCCACCCGTCCCAGTTGAAGGTCTCCTCCCCCTCCCCGTCCCAGTTGAAGGTCCCCTCCCCCTCCCTGTCCCAGTTGAAGGTCTCCTCCCCCTCCCCCTTATAAATAAAAAGTCAATTTTTCTGTTGGTTATTGTGTTACTCGAGGTAACTGTAAGAAATGATTTGAGATGCCAATTAGCCACCTAAATTTAAAAGGGTTACAAAATGCGGACACCAAATTCTGTATCTATCACCGGTGGTCCCTTTAAGTGGTCATTGGTTTGTGGCACATAAATAAATACTGACACTTTTCAGTAAAATGTAAACCACAACTATATTAACATAGATAACAAACAAGCAAGAACGGTTAAAAGACGCACACTAAAGATTATGTAACATAGTCTAGACGCAGGGGACGATTGCAGTGTTGCTGGCAACCTCAATCCTTTGGTCCTTCCGGGCCTCGGGAGAGGAACAGCCAGGAGATCCCTCGAAGACGATTGGAATCAGGTACGCTGACTCGAGCCTTCCGCACGAACCACGAATCCTCTTCCCTGTTCTTCGGGACAGCTCGGACAGGCGATGGTGGCCTAAACCCTAGCCTAAACTAAAAGAAAAACCCTAACTATGTCCGACGCACCCGACAAACATTCATGATGACGGCCAATGTGCTTGGAACCGACGCTTTACAACTGGGGGGAGGTAAGGGGAGGGGGTGGGGAAGGGTAGGGGATGGGAGGGAGTCGTCTGGGGAGACCCAGGTGACCCTACTACGGGGCTTGTGCGAACATGTCCGTCAGGGCCTCTCTGATGCGCACCCCATCCTGGCGCGCCTGGCGGATGGCAGCTGTGTGGGGCTGGTTGAACGTCTGTGCCTCGGCTGCCATCCATTCAGGGAGGAAGGCCTCCCCACTGCGCTCCACAATGTTGTGGAGCACGCAGCATGCGGCCAGTACCTCCGTTGCATTCTGCTCACCCATCTCGAGACGGGTGAACAAACAACGGAAGCGGGCTTTCAAACATCCGAAGGCGAGCTCCACTGGATTTCGGGCCTGGTTGAGGCGGTCGTTGAACTGGGCCCGGTTCTGGTCCAGCTGCCCCGTGTAGGGCTGCATTAGCCAGGGCAGCAGGGGGTAGGCCACGTCCCCGATGACGCAGATGGGCATAGGCACATCCCCGACAGTCAAGTCCCGCTGGGGGAAGTAGGTGCCCGCCTCCAGCCTGCCAAAGAGTCCGGAGTTGCGGAGGATGCGGGCGTCGTGTGCCCGGCCGGACCAGCCCCCGTAGATGTCCAGGAAGCAACCCCGGTGGTCCACGAGGGCCTGTAGAACAATGGAGCAGTACCCCTTCCTGTTCATGAAATGGGCTGCTCGATGCTCCGGGGCCCGGATGGGGATGTGGGTTGCGTCCAGGGCTCCCCCGCAGTTGGGAAACCCGAGGGCAGCGAAGCCGGCCATGGTAGCATCTACGTCGCGCAGGCGGATCACTCTTGGGAGCAGGACGTCGTTGATGGCGTGTACGACCTGCAGAAGGGTGCAGAGAAACACGAGGGAACACATCACATACGGCAGGGGTGAGTGTGCGCTCCCTTGGGCCCCCCCCTTGATTCCCTCTGTCCTCACGCACACACACACACACACACACACACACACACACACACACCAGGGCCCCCCTCGCCCCATGGCTCTCCCCCCACCAGCAGGCCTGTGCAAGGGAGGGACAGCCCAAACCCCTGGGCGACCCAGCCTGGAGTCTTGGCTGCCCCTGGGCATGGAGTGCAGCACCCTCCCCCCACCCCACTCCCCCCTGGGACTTACCTCCATGACGATCACACCGACGGTGGATCTTCCCACCCTGAATTGCTGTGCCACCGAGCGGTAGCTGTCCAGTGTGGCCAGCTTCCACAGCGCGATGGAGACCCTCTTGTTCACGGGGATGGGTGCCCGCAGCTGGGTGGTGGCTCTCTGTAGCACGGGGGTGAGCCAGGCGCACAGCTGCAGGAACGTCAGCTTTCTCATGCGGAAATTCCGGAGCCATTGCTGGTCGTCCCATTGTCCGAGGACCAGCCGGTCCCACCAGTCCGTACTGGTGTCCAATCTCCAGACTGGCCTCTCCACCTTGGGGTGCTGATGCCACAGGGATGCCATGGCCTCCCTGGTGAGGGAGTCGAATACGATCTCTGCCTCCTGGTTCTGGAACACCAGGGCACCGGCCTGCAGCATGAGCTGCAGGCAGTTGGACATGGCCGACAGGGGCCAGAGCAGGCACATGGTCCATGGCAGACAGGGCAGGACAGAAGAAAGAAAATGCAGGAAAAAGCGTTCAAGTAGGAATAAGAGATCCTCCGGAAAAGGGCTTATTTTCCGGAGAATCACGTCTAGACTGGCGCTTTTCTCCGGCTTATCCCGAAGCCGGAAAAAAGCGGCAGCCATGTAAATGCCTATCACTGCTGGACTGAGAATCACAAATCAGGCCAGACAAGGTTTAGGGCCAAACCATGTATTTGAAAGTTTAAGTTACACGACAACAAGCAACTGCAACGAACCCACCTATCTATCTATCGCAGAAGAAAGAAAGATAGAAAGGTCCCATACACAAAAGGGGTACACTTTACAGAATAGAAGACGGCGGTGGATGCCTGCAACCTACAATCCCTTGGCTAATTGAAAGCCTTAGGAGAGGATCAGCAGGGAGATCCCTCCAAGCACTGGTCTGTCCTCCGGAACAGATATGCCTCCTGGATCCTCGTCTCTGCTGTGGGTTGGCTTCTGTGGATGAAGCTCCCGTCAGCCCTTCAGCTTCACGGACCCGTCCGGTAGGCAGGGTTTAGTAGATGAGCAATAGAGTCCCAGTCCAATAGGCACCTGCCAGTGATCCGCTGTGTGGGGTGTTCCCACACGCAGAGCTGCCACAGCACCACGAGCTAGGCCTCAAAACCCTAACCAAACATCACAGCTCTGAGGTGAAATGAAATGTAAAATAGAACCTGTCAGACTCCATTTTGAATGTTGGAATCATTTGGAATCATTATTCCCTTAGCCTAGGCAACAAAGCAGGACTTCATTGTACACCTCACTCATACATTTTTAAAACTTTATCTTCCTTCCTTTTGTTCGGCAAAATCTTTCAGTATATTGCCTAACTCTAAGCTCTTCATTACTTCGCATTCAATTGACATGATTGCCAAACTGTTTAATCGGTCTTCCTGCATTGTTGATTGCAGATATGTTTTAATTAGATTTAGCTTCGAGAAGCTCCTCTCTCCTGAGGCTGCAGTTACCGGAATAGTCAGTAAGATTCGAATTGCTATAAATAAATTTGGGAAGGCTGTTGATCGGTTATTAGATGCAAGAAATTGAAGCATTTTTAGGGGGTTTCTACAATCAGACATTGGCTGTAACGCTTCCAGTTCTTCACAAAGCACATAGCCATTTATGTCAACTGATTTTACAGTTGAAACTTGTTCGTTTTCCTCCACTAGTTTCACATCTGTCAATGTGAGTTCCAGATCTGCAGCAGATTTTCGTATGGTGTCCTTGGGAAGATTTTTGAATTCGCATAAAAATCCAAATACACTCACATGCTTTTGTAACTGTTCAAACCTTGGTTCAAGTGACTGTAAAGCTTTGTCTAACACTTGATTGAAGCACTGCACTCTGTAAGCTTCTTTTGGATCAGAAAAAGGCTCGTCTGCAGACTCGTACTCAAATTGTTTTTTTCGTTTGCACAAGCGTTTACTCTGGAAAACTGGAGTCACATCTAGATCTTTGGCAAGTTCATTGGCACCAATTAACACTTGAAAACCTACTTGGCAGCCTTAATGCGAGCTATTATTTCATGTTTAACAGCATCCCCTACAATACTAATAAGTTCATTTTGAATGTTTTTTCCTAAATAATGGTCATGTATTTCTGCCTTCTGGATTCTTCGTAAATGATCCTGCATCACTGGGTCAAACTTTCCCACTAATTCAATAACTCCAAGAAAATTTCCACTGTGTGATGTTCCCAGCCATTCATCAGACCCACAAAATGATAAGTTTTGTTCTGCTAGCAACTGAACGACAGCGACTAGTCTCTCAAAAACTTGATGCCAGCGTTTTTCTTCTTGGTCAATAAGTTTTTGTTGTATTGAGTCAATGGTTTTCTCATCAGATAACCTTTGCTGAAGGTCGCAGCAACTAAGCATAGCTTGTAAATGTCTGTTTGAGTTTTCGTGCTCGGCCAATCTTGTATGAATATTAGACCAGTCATTAAAACCATTAGATGCTAATGCACTTGCCACATTAGAGCAAAAAATCTTACAGTAATAACAAAAGATCTTGTTGGCTGACACTGAGTCTATCACCCACGGACGAGATACAATTTCACCATTTGAAAGTTTCCTTTTGCAGTGAAACGGAGAAAAAATGTTTCCCAGTCTTATTTTTTGGGAAATATTCTACAATAATTTTAGGTGGCCCTTGTTTTACTAAATACTCCCTGATATGCTGGGTAATGTATTCTGGCCAAGTTGCAGGATCAGCAGATATTTCTATTTGGTCAGCAGAGTTGAAGTTGCCTTTCTGCTCTGGATCTAAACCACTCCCATCTTTATTATCAGAAAAGCATTCTTGACCCTCAGTATCTTCAGCATCAGTTACAACCCTTTTTGTAGTCTTCTCTTCACCTTGACTGTCTTGAGTGTCTTCTTCAGACTGATTTGGCTCTTCAAATTCTTCGTCACTGCTGTTGTTCTCTGTCTGTGTCGTATGTTTTACTGGAGAATTTTCAACCATATCTGACTCTTTAATGAGCTCTTCTGGCTCAACAGTAGGAACAGGTCTGCTAAAATATTTGTTTAAAGCACCCTTTTGCTTCTGGGTTTCAACTGCCTTTGCCTTGTATATGGCTCTTTTCTTACTCCCACTTGGGTACTTTCTACCACTGTCTCTTGATCTCTTTCCCATATTGATAGAAGTCACCACGTTCTAAAAAGACTATTAATTATAGATTTTCACTTTCATATTAAGAAAATAATTGCTGGTGCAGTGTTGCTTCAGGCACACTGAAATGCAGTCACCTCTAGGGTACGCTGGACAGCTGTTTAACACCTGCACAAGGTTTCAGGCAGTGCGGGCTGCCTTTCTGCGGAGCCCCCATCAGAACTACCGTGCCCTCCTGGCTTAGGAAAAGAATAAACAGGAGGATTGGAAATTAACCCACCCAGTCTCACGTCCCCTAGGCAGGGAATGAGCCATCTACATTAGGCCCCAGCTGGAGTATCATGTCCAGTTCTGGGCGCCACATTTCAGGAAACGTGGAGAAATGGAAAAATTCTAGAGAAGATCAACACAAATGATGAAAGGTCTAGAGAACATGAGATATGAGGCAAGGCTGAAGGAATTGGCCTTGTTTACCTTGGAAAAGAGAAGACCGAAAAGGGACATGAGAGCAGCTTTCAAGTATCTAAGGGTATGTCTACACTACCCCCCTAGTTCGAACTAGGGGGGTAATGTATGCATACCAAACTTGCTAATGAAGCCCGGGATTTGAATTTCCCGGGCTTCATTAGCATAAAGCCGGCGCCGCCATTTTTAAAAGCCGGCTAGTGCGAACCCCGTGCTGCGCGGCTACACGCGGCACGGACTAGATAGTTCGGATTAGGCTTCTAATCGGAACTATCTGTACGCCTCGTGGAAAAGAGGAGACGGAGGGGGGACAGGATAGAGGTCTCTAAAAGCAGGAGTTGGGTGCAGAGGGTGCATACAGAAAAGTTCTTCATTAGTTCCCATAAAGAAGGACTAGAGGACACCAAAAGAAAGGAATGGGTAGCAGGCTTCAAACTAGTAACAGAAAGTTGTTCTTCACAAAGCAAAGAGTCAACCTGTGGAACTCCTTGCTGCAGGAGGCTGTGAAGGCTACAACTAGAACAGAGTTTAAAGGGAAGTGAGATCAAGTGATGGAGGTTGGGTCCATGGAGTGGTATTAGCCAGGGGGTAGGAGTGGTGTCCCTGCCCAAAGTTTGTGGAAGGCTGGAGAGGGATGGCACGAGACAAATGGCTTGGTCACTGTCTCCGGTCCATCCCCTCCAGGGTCCCTAGGGTTGGCCGCTGTCGGCAGACAGGCTACTGGGCTAGATGGACCTTTGGTCTGACCCAGTATGGCCATTGTAAGCTCAGGGCTCAGGGTCGGGGGTCTCAGTGGACCACCTTGATTTTCATGCACACCTGCTCCTGGGTGGCCAGGCTGGCAGCTCTCCTGCCCTAGCCGGCCACCTTCCTGTGCCTAGTGCGGAGATCGTGGACGAGGTCCACGATGTCCGCTCTAGACCAGGCGGGTGCCCGCCTCTTGCGGTCCCGGGCAAGCTCCCGGGAGCCGCCAGCCTGGTCCCGGGAAGAAGAGGAGGGCTGGGGGGCATCGGGTGGGTGGCTCGATCCATGCCAGGTGCAAGTCTGCTGGCTGGGTGCTGGCAGGCTTGCACCTGGCACGGGCACCGTAGCCAGCCCGTGCCCCTTTAAGGGGTCCGGGGCCGGGAGGGGGGCATAGAGTTTCCCTGGTGTTGGCCAGAGTGGCCACCAGGGAAACCTGGGAAGCCGTAGCCTCCCACTAGTTCGAATTAAGGGTCTACACAGCCCTTAATTCGAACTAGCTCGTTCGAACTAGGCTTAATCCTCGTAAAATGAGGTTTACCTAGTTCGAACTAAGCGGTCCGCTAGTTCGAATTAAATTCGAACTAGCAGAGCGCTAGTGTAGCGCCTATTAAAGTTAGTTCGAACTAACGTCCGTTAGTTCGAACTAACTCTGTAGTGTAGACATACCCCCAGAGAGGTAGGCAAGCCAGCTGCAGCAGCAGAGAAATGGCTGTCCAGGAGGGTCTCTTTTAGCATGCGTCTCTGCAAAGGACATGCAACAGCACCTGGAAGTAAATGCTACTGCCAGAAGTGGTTCCGGGTGCCCTTTATTCGACAGAGTGTCCAGGCAGTCTCTTTTGAAAAAGCGGATCACTTTTTTGATCCGCTTTAAGTAGTCTGGATGCTCTCTTTTGGAAGAAGCTTTTTCGAAAGATTTCAAAAAAGCTTCTTTCGAAAGAAGTGTGTAGTCTAGACATACCCTATGTCTTGCTGCTAGAACCTATCCAGGGGCTTGGGAACTCCCACCCTGTTGCTTCTCTCCGCCCATTGGCTCCCTATATAATCTATTGTAATCAGCTGTTTGTCAGTCTCACTGAGCCTAATAAGCGAAGTGACACTCCACCAGATGGATGTAATAAAAGGCCTTGTGCTTGAATCTACACAGTGACAAACTTCTGTTCCTTCAGGGCAATTACAGTCATTACTTGCATCATTACTGGTAGTGGAGTGAGTGTTTTGGAATATTGGGATAGGAATTGTTAAGTGTGTCCTACAAGATTCTGTATATAAGAAGTAAAACAAATTTGGAGGAGTGACATTATAAATGAGGCGTTGATAGATAATTGTCTTGTAATTAATTACTACTCAGTACTGTCCATTTATGTTATGGGTTACCTTCACTGCTTGTTGTCACACTCTGGGATATGCTTTTCTGGGCAGTAAACCGGAACGGTCAGTGTCACGTTATTGGATTTAAAGGGGAGCAGTCAGATCACTGCTGCACCGACGGGGGGGGGGGGGGGGGGGTTGCCCCAAAGTCTGTACAAAGTGGCCCATATGAGGTGTCAAATTAAAGCTTATGCTCTACTGATGCTATGCATGCTACTCATGTACTTGTGTGACATCTGTATGTGGAGTTATGAATATGGGCTCTGTGCTGGTACTGTGAATGTTCTCTGTCTGAGACAGAGCAATGGCCTGGACTGCCTGCTGTAAAGAAGGATTGTTCAGTCAATGACTATGCTAATTAGCATGGCCCCAAGGACCATGGCTCTCAAGGTGCCCAATACACACCTGAGGAATATGTCTGGAAACCTGCAAACCGGTCAGTATCTCATGGATGCTGGCATGGGACACAGGGATAGGTCACTTTACCATGTGACCCGCTCCAGCTTGGAAGGTACCAGGAATGGATATAAAAATGCCATGAGGCAGACTCCATTTTGTCTTCAATTCTGCTACTGATCCCAGATACAGCCTTCCTAGGGACAGAGAGCCGGGAAGGATTGCTGACCCATCCTGACATAGGATGTACACCAGAGACTTCTAAGCTAGCAGTTTGTAACATCTCTGTTGAGAGCCTGCATCCAGAACTTGGTGATTGGTGCATGTAATGTATTCTCCTTAACAACCTTACTCTCAACCTTTTCTTTCTTTTATTAATAAACCTTTAGATTTTAGATTCTAAAGGATTGGCCCAGCGTGCTCTTGTGGGTAAGATCCAAAGTGTAAACTGACTGGGGATCTGTGGCTGGTTCTTTGGGACTGAGAGGACTCATTCAGGGTAGGTGAGATTGGGTTCTGTAACCCCTCACCTGTGTGTAGGCCTGGGGCTGTTTGTGGCACAGGGAGAGCTGGGGTGCCTGAGGGGTTTTGTTCATGAGGCTTCCTGCTGGCCAGCTTTGCAGCTGAAGTGCTCTCTGTGACTGGTTTATGACCTATTTGAGAAAGGTCTAGGGCTGTAAGCAGCCCTGGTTTTGAGCAATTCGCCCTGAGTGGACGCCCTCAGTGGTGCCCAGACCTGGCCCAGTCCGTCACAGTCAGCTTCTCTGTTCCATTGGTTGCGGTGCTCTGTGATACACTGGTAGTTGACATAGATCCAATTGTTTTTTATGGATGCTGTCTTTCAGATAACCTACTGAATGGACAGTGATCAATTTATCAAATATTGCTGTATCGGGATTTAGCATTGGTGTCCAGACAATGAACAAAATTGGATTGAAGGACATGTGTCGCAGTTAGGGTGCAGTGTCGCTGACCCAAATAATGACTGGTAATAACAGAAAATTAGTTTACCCAATTTGTAGCTTAATTTTTTTTTAAACAATTTGTTTTCCCCCCTTTTTTTTCATGTTGCTTTCTGCCATCCGTTTGTTGATTACTGTGTAAAACCAACTGTATTATTGCAACAAACAAGTTTATGTTAACTAACAGTAATTTCTAGCTGATTGCCAACTTAATTGTCCATATATAGTAGACTGAGGTGTATTTGATCAGTCTCTTATATATAAAGCATTTCTTTTCTTTTCCTGATGCTTGGGCATTTCTTTGCTGTATACTGTTAACTTCTGGTGTCCTTGTGGTGTGATATCTTCTTGTGTCTTTCGTCTGTGAGATGTAATCTTAAACAGTTTGGGTGCGTCTAGACTGGCAAGATTTTGCACAAAAGCGGCCACTTTTGCACAAAAACTTGCCAGCTGTCTACACTGGCCGCTTGAATTTGCGCAAGAGCACTGACTTTGTAATGTACAAAATCAGTGCTTCTTGTGCAAATGCTTTCACACTCCCGCTCGGGAAAAAGTCCTCTTGAGCAAGAGGGCCAGTGTAGACAGGGAAGAACTGTTTTGCGCAAAAAAGCCCCAATGGCTAAAATGGCGATCGGGGCTTTCTTGCGCAAAATCGTGTCTAGACTGGCCACGGATGCTTTTGCGCAAAAGCAAATCTTTTGCGCAAAGGCACTTGCCAATCTAGACGCGCTTTTGCGGAAATACTTTTAACGGAAAAACTTTTCCGTTAAAAGTATTTCCGCAAAATCATGCCAGTCTAGACGCAGCCTTTAAGTTAATTAACATAATAAAGGGTTTTTTGTTTGGTTGTTTTACATTTCTCTTGTTTTTAAGTCACCTAAATTTAATGCACATGTAACCCTTCTCCCAGGTAGCGCCTGCAGCAGCCAGGGCCAGGTTCAATATCTAGGGGGCCCTTTTCATCCATCTCACACAGAACTGGCTCGAGTATAAAATTGTATAAAATTGACTTTTATTGCAACAAAATAAAAAGAATAAAAAAGTAGTTACGTGACACAGAACTTACACCTAAAACCAAATGGCACCAGAATTCTATTCATAACTATACAAAATAAGTTAACAAAATAAAAAATAGAAGAATAAAAGGGCTAATCATTTAAATGAGCAAGTTATTACCTTATTTAAAGCTTTCACCAAAAATGATAAAAATGTATACTACTATTTGCAAATTTGTTCTATTAATTTAGTAACTTAAGGCATTTTTTGTTACTTTATATTAAAACTTTATTTTAAAACTATATATTGAAATAAGAAAAGCCAGTGTTTCAAATATTAGTCAGTGTTTAGGATTAGAAGCAGGGTGTGCATGTCTGTTGCTTAGCAACCATCTCTTCAAGAAAGTTAGGAGTAATTCCAGCTGTTGCATTCCTGAAGATTTAAAATAATTAATTTACTGGATTTATTTAAAGTAAAGATTCTTACCTTGTTTTCTCTTTCTTGATCTGTTTTGTTTTCCATTGCTTTGACTCTCTGTGTTAAAAGTTAGAAGTTATGGTTTTTACAGAAACCTCTGTGGAAGAAACCTCTGTGGATTTCTCAGCTGGTGCACCCGTATCAACTGTGCCACCTCTCCCAAGCTTCGGGGGGAATTTGGCCCAACATTATCCCCTTTACCCCTCTCTATGCCCAGCCCTATATGGGCCCTTACCACACATCACTGAAGATACAGAGGAGGCACAGAAGATAATTAAAAGGTGTCAGATCTTCCCTCTGGAAGAACGGGCTCTAATAACAAAACTGCCCGATCCAAACCGAAACACCGAGTTTTGGAATAGACTTGTGGGAAAAGTTAAAGTGAGAAGAGGCAGGGAAAGGAGATTGAAAGTTTCTCTCTCTCAGCTCAGGTATCACTACCTTCCTTAACTGCTCTTCAAAGCTGTTTTAAGGCACAGGCAACAGCAGTAAAATTTAGCAAATAGAGAAAGACTATAAAAGAAAACATACCGGTATGTAGAACTATTTGAGAAAGAAGGATATATTTTTAGCCAAGCATGGAGTATGGTTCAGTGGGTCAAAACAGTTGGGAATCTGCACCCCGGGTTTTTATCCTGGCTCTGAGAGGTGAGTGGGGGTAGTTACCTGCTCTTGTAAAAACTGAATTAGTTCCCCCAGGCTACGTCTACACTGCAAGGTTTTTGCGCAAAAATGGCTGTTTTTGCGCAAAAACCTGCGGCGCGTCCACACTTCAAATGCGCTTTTGTGTAAGTAAATCAGCAGTAAAGTGGCAGAACAGACGGCTTTTGTCGGTGTAGGTAAACCTCTTTCTACAAGGCATAACTTTTGCGCTACAGCTATTGCACAAAAAGGCAAGTGTGGAGGCTCCAAGAGGGATTTCTTGCACATGAAACCCCTATGGGAAAAAGCACAGGTGCTCTGATGGCCGTTCTGTGAATGGACATCAGAGCTTTCTTGCGCAAGAGTGTCCATGCAGTGTGGATGCTCTCTTGCGCAAAAGCACATGGCTTTTGTGATGTGCTCTGAGGTGTGGGTGTGCTCTTGCGCAAGAAGTTTTTGCGCAAAACCTCTTGCGCAAAAGGCTTCTTGTGTAAGAAGCCTGCAGTGTAGACGTAGCCTGTCATGGCTGATTCCCCACTCTGTCACGATTAATGCAGAAGTGGGGGCCCACAAAAGCAACCCCAAAACCTGATCTCTACAGGCTTTGGTACAAAAATTCCCCCCAAAATCCTAATACCTGGATTTTGGGGAATCCACTGCCACCATCAAGTGCTTTTGAACCCACAAACAGGCTGCTACCCATCCCTCATGGTCATGACATAGCCCCACTGTATGTTGCTTTTGTCTGCATGCCAAATGGTTGCAGGAGTGCCCGTACATTTTATTTATTATTTATTTAAATATTTTTACCCCACCTTTCTATTTAAAATATTCAAGGCAGCTTATAAAAAAAACCCACAATACAAATATAAATAAAATATAAATAAAAATTTAAAATATGAGACGCCAGAGGGACATAACCAGATAAAAACATATAGGCTACGTCTACACTGGCCCCTTTTCCGGAAGGGGCATGTAAATTTCACTAGTCGTCGTAGGGAAATCCGCGGGGGATTTAAATATCCCCCGCGGCATTTAAATAAAAATGTCCGCCGCTTTTTTCCGGCTTTTAAAAAAGCCGGAAAAGAGCGTCTAGACTGGCCCCGATCCTCCGGAAAAAGTGCCCTTTTCCGGAGGCTCTTATTCTTACTCACTGCACGGGGTTCGAACCAGCGGGGTTTTAAAAATGGCGGCTCCCCGCTTATGCAAATGAAGCCCGGGAAATTCAAATCCCGGGCTTCATTTGCAAGTGCGGTATGCCTACATTACCCCGCTAGTTCGAACTAGCGGGGTAGTGTAGACATACCCTACCTTATTAAACTCTGTGAGGATTTTTAGGGAGGGGAGAAGGGGGTTCCCTAGCTTGTGGCTTTCTGTCATGTTACATCGTGACTCCTACAGAGGGCAGCTCACTTGCTTACCAGATCAGAGGTCGGGGTCACCAATGTAGTAGGTCAGGATTTACTGTCGTGGTTTCCTGACAGGTCTTCTGCTCCATCAATGATAATACCCAGAAGGCTACTTGTTTGTGTGCTTAATGACATGTGCCGTGTCGACTTGTGCACTTAGTCAACCCAGCAGATTCCGAGAGCGCCCCCAAAGACCACAAATCAGATAAGGATCGAAGGCGCCCGGCCAGATTTATTGTTAAGCGAAGTGCAGTAACAGCTGTCAGTAGACGCTACTGAACCACTACACATATGTGCTCATAACAATGGACTCAGCTCAGTCAGTGGGAGGTCCCACTGCCCCCTCAGCTGGACAAAGACTGTCCCCCTGCTGGAAATAAGTCTGGACTGTATGGTTTGGGTGAATTACTTCACTGTTCAATTATTAAGTTAAAGGTGGTATACCTCAGTATGCCTCAGTTTCCCTCTTATACCGCCGACCAGATGTTTAATAGGTTGTCTGTTGTGTGAGGCTCCACATCATTCACAGGTAGTAACTGAGAGGCTTTACTGCTATCGAAATTTTCCTTAGCACTAGGTTTTGCCAGTTACCATTCCAGAAAGCAAAAAGGTTTTGTTTTCTTAAAAAAGAATCATATACAATGTTATAGGTTTACTTATTAGTGCTATGTTAGTAGTAATATTAGCATTACATTTTTCAGATAGGTGCTTATGAATATCTTGTTTTTATTTGGACAATTTACTTTAGGGGACAGCAAGTGTTATATTCTTTTGAAACAGTGTGGAAGAAAACATTGTCCTCACTCTGAGTTTGTAAGCAACAAGTAGCCAGAGGCAGTTTTATTACGAGCTGCAGCAAAGGAAAAACTGGTCCGGATTGGGGGGGAAGCCCCCCCCCCCCCCCCCCGAGGCAGATCTTCGAATACAAGCAATTATGAAGCAGTTTATATACTGTCTATTAAATATAACAACAATAACAATTAGTCTCCTTCCCATTACAAACACCAATGGCTAACAGTTATTTAGTTCCACCCAGATGCTCCTTATCTCAAGGTCCCTGCCAGAGTCAGCATTCTATCCTTATCTCCGTATGGAGGCGAGAGGCGAAGGCAGCGTCTAATTACAGATCTCGCGTTGTCAGGCCACAGACTTAGCCTGACTCTTGCTCTCTTGTTAACAAGACTAAGATGGCTGCACACAAATTCCCTTATTCCCTTTTTCCTGCCTCCACCCTCTCTCCGAGCCCCAACCCAGGGCCCTAAGGCTGGGACACTTGTCCCTTGCCAGTGGAGGGGGCTGAGACCCCTAAACCCTCCACTCACGGGGACCACGGCCCTGCCCTGGGCCACTTCTTCCCGGTCAGAGTCCTGTTCCCCAGCACGGGGATAAGCTTACCGCTGGCCGGGTAAGCTCTGCTCTGCCCCCCTCCCGGGGTCCGTCTTAGTGCGGGGCAGCACGGCCGAGCCGTCTGCCCCGTCACACACCTTCCCCCTTAGATCTTCACCCATCCGTACCTCCTTTTCGGTTTTGCGTTCCAGTATTCGCGACAAACAATCTGCATTTGCATTTGCGGTGCCAGATATATGCTTTACTTCGAATGTGTAGGGTTGTAAACTCAAGTACCACCGTAATATACGTGGGTTCGTGTCCTTCATGCTCTGGATCCACTGGAGGGGCGCGTGGTCTGTTACCAGGGTGAATTTGTCACCTAAGAGGAAATACCGTAAAGAGTCAATGGCCCACTTAAGGGCCAGGGCTTCCTTCTCAATGGTAGCATACCCCCTTTCGCAGGGGAATAGCTTACGGCTTAAATACAGGATTGGGTGTTCTGCCCCTTCCTCCTCCTGGGCTAATACCGCCCCCAACCCTATATCAGATGCGTCTGTCTGTAGGATAAAAGGTCTGTTCAAGTCAGGTTGTATCAATACCGGGGCATGGGTAAGCTTATGTTTTAGCCGTCTAAAGGTGGCGTCACATTGTTCCGTCCATTTTACCCGTTGGGGCTGTCCTTTACCTGTCAGGTCTGTAAGGGGGGTTGCTACTGACGAGAAGTTGGCCACAAACCTCCGGTAATAGCCGGCGAGTCCTAAAAACTGGCGAACTTGCTTCCTCGTGGTCGGGATCGGGTACTCGTGCACCGCCTGGATTTTACTGAGCAGGGGCTTAAGCCTTCCCTGTCCCACCGTGTACCCTAAGTAGGAGACCTCCGTTTTCCCGAAGTAGCACTTCTTCGGGTTGGCCGTTAAGTTCACTCGTTGAAGCACGTCTAGTATGGCTGCAATGTGCTCGAGGTGTTGTTCCCAGGACCTACTAAAAATCACAATGTCGTCTATATATGCCACCGCATATTCCTGATGGTCTTGCAATATATGATCCATCAGCCTCTGGAAAGTGGCTGCCGCCCCATGTAGGCCGAAGGGCATGTTTACGAACTGGTATAACCCAAATGGGGTGGCGAATGCTGTTTTGGCCTGGGCTTCCGCGGATAGGGGAATTTGCCAGTACCCCTTAGTAAGGTCTATGGTCGATAGATATCGAGCCCTCCCCAACCGGTTCAACAGTTCGTCAATGCGGGGCATCGGGTATGCATCAAACCGGGATATAGCGTTCACTTTACGGAAGTCTATACAGAATCTTGTGGACCCATCGGGTTTCGGCACTAACACTATCGGGCTCCGCCATTCACTGCGGGATTCTCGGATTACGCCCCATTCCAACATCGCCTGGAGTTCCCTCCTCACCGTGTCCCATAGTTTACGGGGCAACGGCCACAGGTGGTCACGCACTATCTTACCCGGTTCCGTTACTATATCATGGCAGACCTCTTGTGTTTGTCCAGGTCGACTGGTCAAAACCTCCCGAAACCGCTGTAGGACCTGCCTCACCTGTCCTTGCTGGATCGTAGAGAGTTCTTCCCCGACCTGGGCTTGGTCTACCGCTACCTCGGGGTCTCCCCAGGGCCCGAACTCGATATCAGTTGGTCATGGGTCAATCAGGAGGGCCTCCCTAGGTTTCCATCTTTTTAGTAGGTTTATATGATAAATTTGGGTCTCTCTATGGTTGCTATTCAATAGTATTTCATAATCCACCGGTCCGACCTGTCTTACTACCCTGAAGGGTCCTTGCCATCGGGCCAATAACTTCGACTCTCCCGTCGGGAGCAACAGTAGGACTGGGTCGCCTGGTGCGAATGTTCTTACCTTGGCCTTTTGGTCGTAATGGGTCCGTTGCCCCTCTTGGGCCTTCTGGAAGTTTTCACGGGCCCACTCTGATAGGCACCGGAGGTTTCTCCGCAGCTTCTCTACATACTGCGCCACTCCAAGGGCCGGGGTCACCTGCTCTTCCCAACCCTCCTTTACCAGGTCTAGGATTCCCCTGGGTCGTCTCCCATACAGCAGTTCAAACGGAGAAAAGCCGAGAGACGCCTGGGGTACCTCCCGGATGGTGAACATCAAGGCGGGTAGTAACTTATCCCAGTCCCACGGATCGTCCATGACAAACTTGCATAACATCCCCTTCAAGGTCCGATTAAAACGTTCCACGAGTCTGTCCGTTTGAGGGTGGTAGACAGATGTCCTGAGTCTCCGCACCTGTAAGATCTTGCATAACTCAGTCATCACTTTAGATGTTAAATTAGTCCCCTGGTCTGTCAACTCCTCCCTGGGCAACCCCACTCGAGAGAATAGTTTCACTAGTTCCTCCACTATCACTGTCGCGGTAGCCTTCCTCAGGAGGATGGCCTCGGGGTATCGTGTCGCATAGTCTATGATGACCAGGATATACACATGTCCCCTACCCGATTTCTCCAGAGGCCCCACTAAGTCCAACGCAATGCGTTCAAACGGAGTCCCCACGATCGGGAGGGGAATGAGGGGTGCGGGAGGTACTCTTTTGGTGGATGTCCGCTGACACTGTGGGCAGGAGGCGCAGAAGTCTTTCATGTCCTGGTATACCCCGGGCCAGTAAAACCGTTGCAAGACCCGTTGTTGCATTTTCTCGGCTCCTAAATGGCCAGCCCAGGCGTGGTCGTGAGCCAACTCCATTACCTTCCACCGGTAGGGTCGGGGTACCAGCAACTGGTGTCTCTCTTCCCCTCCCGGCCCCCCGGGTGTGACACGAAATAGACGATCCCGCCGGACTTCAAATCGGGGTCCCTGGATTCCGCATCCCCCGTCCTCCTCTGGGTTTCCTACCTGTGTCCAGGCATTTCGAAGTGTCGGGTCCTCCCTTTGCAGAGTAGCGAAGTCTCCCTCATCCAGTTCTAGGCGTGAGCCGGTCAGTCGGGCTTCTGGCCGGGGTTCGGCTGGGGTTGCCGGGTCTTCTACCTCCTCCCCATGTGCCGCGAGGGGGTGTCCGCCTCGCCTCTCTTTCTCTGGATCCGACCGAGCTCGTCCCCAGTCACTTAACAAATGCCCCAGCCCCGACCAGTCCCGTCCTAATAGCGCCGGGTATGCCAGTCTGGAGGCTACCACCACTTCGCAGTTACCCCTTACCCGCCCATCATAAAACTCTACTTTAGTCGTCGGGTAGGGATGGATATCGCCGTGCACACACCGCATGTATGCCCTCGGACCTCGGGGCCTCCTGGGACTAAGAATGTTGGCCCTTACAATCGTTTGGCCACACCCCGAGTCTAACACTGCTTCCACCCACCGGCCATTAATTTGTATCCTATGTGTCAATTGCGTGTGGTCCCATTTTCCCCCCTTTACCTTCCTAGTCGGCCCTTGGCTGAATGTGCAGTCCATGAGGGGGAAATCCTTCTTGAAATGTCCTTCTCGGGCTTCAGGTTCCGCTCGGGTCCTTGATTTGGTCCCTCTGCGCCGGGTGTCGGGCCCTCCGGGTGGCTCCATCGGGGTGCTAGCCTCTTTTCCGGTGCCAGGCCTAATGAGGCCTTATACCCGTACCCCACCTGGGACTTTATCCCGATCCTCGGAGGGAGGGGACCCCCAGCGTGGGAGTCCTTGGGCGTGCTTCTGGGCTTGGGCGTTTCTACTCCTTCGGCGGCGAGAAAGTGCTCCATCAGGGTCACGGCTTCCTCGAGTGTCTCGGGGAGGTGTCGCTGCACCCACTGCTGCCCCTCGGAGGGCAGGATCTTAATATATTGCTCTAGGATTATGGTCTCGGCCACCTGCACCCCGGACTTGTTTTCCGGCTCGAGCCATCGCATCCCGGCTTCTTTGACTCGTTGGGCCACCGCCCTGGGGCGTTGTCCTGGGCCGTATCGGACTCCCCGGAACCTCTGGCGGTGGGTCTCGGGAGAGACCCCGAGCTGATCCAGGATCGCCTCTTTTACTTTATAATAACATAGGGTGTCCCGCACCGACATCCCCCGGTACGCCAGCTGCGCAGGACCCGACAGGTACGGGGCCAGGAGGGTCGCCCAGTGATCTTGTGGCCATTTCGTGACCGTGGCCACCCTCTCGAATGTGACAAGAAAGGCTTCGGGGTCATCTTCGGGTCCGAGTTTGGTCAGCCGTATCGGCAATTGCATGCCCACCGTACCTTTGTCGTTCCCCATTAAGGAAGGCCCACTTCCCGTGGCGATTGCCCCAGACGGCACCTCCCGCAGCTCCTTGACCATCTGTCCCTGTTGCTCCTGAAACTTGGCCAGGATTTGTTGCAATGCCTGGGTCTGCTGCTGCTGTAATTGCTTCTGGTTCTCCACCAGCCATTCGAGTATTTTGTTCATCTCCATTTTGCGCTGCTTAGGGAATCAGCAACTGATTATTCCGGGAGGGCCTTACTGTGCCCGCCCCCTTTTCTTCCCTGTCCGGTCCCCAAAACGGGGCCAGGGTCATACCCACATTCTCCGTCACGTGTAACCCGTTCACCTAAACCCACCCCGAGTCCGGGTGGGGAGTCGTCCCATGTCTACGGTCCTCCCCGAAGAGAGTTTCCAATTTCGCTATATATATCGATGTGCTTTATTTGCTAGGTGACCAGGAAGGGGGCTCGGGCCCTCCCTCTCTCCGAGCCCCAACCCAGGGCCCTAAGGCTGGGACACTTGTCCCTTGCCAGTGGAGGGGGCTGAGACCCCTAAACCCTCCACTCACGGGGATCACAGCCCTGCCCTGGGCCACTTCTTCCCAGTCAGAGTCCTGTTCCCCAGCACGGGGATAAGCTTACTGCTGGCCGCCTCCTTAAGGGGTTGGAAGGCCGCTCTTGCCCTCCGCTGGTCACCCTTCGCAGGGGAAGGTTGGGAGGACACTCTCGCTCCCAGCCGTTTTTCCCCTGTCCTCCTGTTCCCGGCCCTTTTGAAAGGGCCGTGGCTCGGCGTCTCTGGCCGGCCCCGCCCCCGCGCACGTCACCCCGTCCTTCGGGAAACCCCGGATGACGTCGCTGGTGATGTCATCAGGGCGCGTCGGCCTGGACCGCCGGTCCGTGGCTGCAGCCGCCTCTAACGTGGCCAGCGCGGCCCCGTATTTCGCTGCTGCCAACCTGCTGCGCCCCAGCATCCCCCCTGTCTGCTCCGCCCCTCGCCCGGGGTCCGTCTTAGTGCGGGGCAGCACAGCCAAGCCGTCTGCCCCGTCACACCTTCTCATACCCTTAATCACTTGCTTTGTTCCTCAAAATGAAAACTTTCCTCATTCCTAGTAATTTAACTTTCCAATGCCTGTATTACTGCTTTTCCTTATTCCTTCTACTTTGCCCACAGAGGGCCCCAAACCTCTTGCCCCCTTTCATATGCTTTTTCCTTTTTATGGCCTGTACCTGATCCTGCTAAATGGCTTCTTTCCAATGACACAGGTTTTGTCCATTACTAATTTAGCAAGAAGGCTGGGCTTCTTAATTAGCCATCATACCTTCTGATTCCTTTACTTGGGTAAATCCGACTGTTTGTTTTACAATCGGCTAATATATATATATATATACTAGCCTATTAGCCCGTCATAAGACGGGATTTTCAGGTCTCTCCTCCACGTCGGTCTTCTCTCCTGAGCCTCCGGTCTCTCGCTCCGTCTCTCTCTCCCCCCTTCTCCTACTGCCTCCCCCCCCCCCAGCTCTCCTCCATCTCCTGCCACGGGGGTGCTGCATGGGGACCGTGGGGTCCAAACAGCCGCTTGCACCGCTTACGGCTGAGCGGCGCAGAAGTCAGCCAAGCGCCATGGCAGGAGGCAACAGCACCCCCCAGAGGCAACACGTAACGCTACAGCATTACAGAGTCACAGACATTGGGCTACTATATATATGATTTTTTTAAACTCCTCAGTACAGGGTTTTCCATAACAGACAGGCTGCAGCAGTATCTTTTAAGTGAGATTAAGGGATTGTAAACGTTGCCAATTTACTTCAAGGTCTGCAAGGGCTTTTTCCGAAGTCCATTCTGTGCTGCTGGCTCTGGGATTAATTACTCCCCCAAGCTCTGTAAGGAGATCTATGCTGCAAATTGTGTCTCCTTGTTAGGGGCCAACAGTGATTACATCTTCAAATTCAATTGCCACCAGTTGGCTTAGGGTGGCTTTTAATTCACCTCCTCCCACACCCTCGAGCCAAATATAATGGCGTGTGAGGGAAAGGTTTTGGCTGTTTATCAATACTGAGGCTCCGGGGTCCATTAATATTTTGCCCAGCTGGCCTCCCACTCCTACGTTAAGAAACATCCTTGGGTTGCCTGTGGTTCCAGCTACAGAGGCTGCTGTTACCTATTTGCTAGCCAGGAGCTCAAGAATCTCCTGGAGTTGCTTGGCAGCTTTCTCCTGCTCCTGCGTGCTGTTGTGTGTGTCCTGCATGCTAGGTTTGTTCTTTTTGCTCGGCCATTGAACTTCCTTACCCCCTCCAGGGTGGAAGCATTCTTTCCTAGTGTGGCCGGTCTTCTTACAGTTGTTACAGAGTTTGGGTTTCTTTTTGTGCCCGCAGTCCCGTGTTCTGTGCTCTGACTTCCCGCAGGTGTAGCAGAGAGTGGCCTTGATTATATGGATTGTGGCCTCTTCCTCTATAGTATTGATTGAAGCTACTTTCTTTTCCTTCCTGTTCTCTGAATCGGTAGCCCACTTCATTATGTCTGCGTATGTGTTTCTGACCGAAATGCCTAGGGCCAATATGGCTTGATGGTCGGCAGACATTCCTTCCTTCAGAATTTGGAGGAACACTTCCCCTAAGCTGTTAAGCTTACCCCAAAACTCAGTGTTTTTGTTATCTCAGTTTGGATCGGGCAAATCTGTTACTAGAGCCTGTATTTCCAAAGGGGAAAGCCAGTCCCTTTCAGTTATCTTCTGTGCCTTCTCTCTATCCTCAATGATGCATGATGGCCCATATGGGGCTGGATATAGAGAGGGGTAGAGGGAGTTGCATTGTGGAGCTAAATCCTCCCCTAAGTTTGGGAGAGGCGGCGCAATTAGCATAAACGCACCAGCTGAGAGAGCCTTTACTCTCACTTCTAATGCGTTCTCTTGGCACAGAGGTGCTGCTGCGTGTAGTTTACATTCCTCACTGCGGGGCGGATTTTTGCTCTTTTGAGCTTCAATCTCATCCCTCAGGGCTTTAATTTCTTTCTCCTTTAATGCAAAGATTTTTAACAATGTTATTACTGCCTTCTCGGTTTTTCCACTTTCCTTTTCAGTCCACCACTTGATCAAATTCTTCTCTGGTGCATGTTTGTAGTCTAGATGTTCCCATGGGCTAGCTCCCCCTTCTCCCTGCGATGTTATGGCTTCTGTCTGGCTTAGCCCTCAATCCTCCCTTCCTTTCTTATTTGTTTGTTTGTTTTTTCCTTCCCGGGGATGTACGTCTCCCCCTTTTTTCTTTTCCTTTTCCTTTTTCTTTTTCTTTTCTTTTCTTTCCCAACCTTGATTACGTGGGCACAGGCCCCCCGGATCAAGCGTTGGGGTTATACGGAGGTTGCACGCAGCTTTCCTCCCTTGGATGTCACGGCCACTGACACCTCGCTCACCGGGAATCTTGGGAATCTCTCCCTCCCTTTCTCTGCATAGTTTTGCTGTCTCATGTCCCAAAGGGCACGCCCACACTTCTGTATACAGTTTATACCACCACGGTTCTCGTGCTGTCCAGCACCCTCCCACTGCTGGCTGGGATGGGAACTTGCACTATTCGAGGGTGTATATGTCACGTGCCTGTCGGGGGGCTTCCGTCAGGTCTTGCAGTGTTACATGCAATGAGGAAGTGGACCACCAGTTCGTACTGCCTGCCGCCTTGCGTACCCAGTTAATTCTGACCTTAACGTATGGCTCAACGACTCCCTGGGAGTACGTCTACACTAGCTCATTAGTTCTAACTATGTAGGGTAATTAGGGCAACCGGAGTTGCAAATGAAGCCCAGGATTTAAATATCCCGGGCTTCATTTGCATGTTCCCAGGCGCCGCCATTTTTAAATCCCCCTTAGTCTGAACTCTGTGCCCACGGCTACACGCGGCATGGAGTAGGTAGTTCGAATTAAAGATCCTAATTCGAACTACCGTTACTCACCATTCCACGAGGAGTAACAGTAGTTCGAATTAGGATCTTTAATTTGAACTACCTACCCCATGCCGCGTGTAGCCGTGGGCACAGAGTTCGGACTAAAGGGGATTTAAAAATGGCGGCGCCCGGGAACATGCAAATGAAGCCCGGGATATTTAAATCCCGGGCTTCATTTGCAACTCCGGTTGCCCTAATTACCCTACCTAGCTTGAACTAACGAGCTAGTGTAGACATACCCAGGTGGTTTATCCAGTCCCTCCGTAACAGGCCCCTTAGCTCAAAGAGTATACTGCCCTCTTGTGCTTATCCCCACACGGTTCCCCCCCACCCCGCCTCTTATGCTTGGCTCACACATGTCCAGGCGTCTCGTGCCTCAAATGGGAACGGAACCAGGATGTGTCCAAAGGGAACGAGAGACTTGCATCCCTAGCCTAATGAGGTGGTAAAATAAACATACTCACCTCTCTTTGGATGTCAGTCTTTGGCCCCCGATCAGCTCACAAGCCTGAATCCCGGACGAGCCCCCAAACTGTTGGAAATAAGTCTGGACACTCTGGATGCGGTGAAAACAGTCAAGAGATTTATTACACACAGAGCTGGTGGAGTGCTACCAGGGGTTAAGCTGGCTAACACTGGTTAAACAAAATATTACAATAGATTATATAGAGAGCTAATGGACAGAGGGGAAGCAATCCAATAGGTTCTAGCAGCAAGACGAAATGAGCACGTAAGCCAATAACCTAAGAAAGATTACATAGCATCTCCGCCCATCATCAAACAAACTCCTTATTGCTAATGCAAGTAGTTTCCTTAACAAGCTAAATAAGCCAGCATCAACAAACAGACAATTAAATGGCAACTTTTGTCTAGTTAAATTATGATGCATCTGTGAAGGGGTTACTGGCGCCTCGTGCTGATGTGATCCATGAGTTTATGGGCCCATTATCTAGGATTAAAGCAAAACACATTAGCAAGGTTGTTTTGATATCAGCTGGTACGGCCCCTTGGAATGTGGTTGCCAGGGCAACTGCCTTCCTAAGGTCCCTCTACTCAGGCTAACTGTCCCTGCTGGTAAGTTACAGGCCTGTCTCAAATTTTAGGATTGAATAGGGGTTCTTAGCGAAATACCATGGACTGCCTCAGTTTACCCTACACCACCCAAGACACCACTTTATATACAGGTACAAACAACTTTCACATCACTGCTGATGTGGCAGGTTGCTACCCTCTGACATCATCAGGTTACTACCCTGTGACACTACTTAGATACCACTCATCACCCTGCACCCCGTGGTTTGATTAAATCATATCTATCCATCATGCTGGCAGTTTAGACCCTATCCTGAACCTGGGTCTGTATCTGTGAGGAGTGGTTACCAAGGTCTTTTTTAATGAGCTGGTGGTACCACCCTTTTGGAATGTGCTTTCAATTTATGCCCAGTACTGTTCTACAGTCAGTACCTAATACCACCTGGGCCTATTACTAATTAGTGTTTTACACTCTCAGCCCTTTTTGTGCCAAGTTCTGTGAGCAGGGGCCTGCCTCTTGCTCACAGTTTAGCTTTGCTTTATATTAGCCAAGTGTTGTCCATTGTTAGCTAGGCCTCAGGCTTCAAACCAGGCCTGGGCTACATGGACTTTTGTTTCAGGCCCTCATCTTACTACAAATGGTACTTCCTTTACCTTTACCTTTGCATGGACGGAAAATATGTTCACTTCTGTGAGCTGGCAGAGCATTCAAATTCTGAACTAGTTTGCCTGCTTTGAACACTTCCCCAACCCCCCAACCCCCCCCCCCCCCCAGCAATGGCAAGAAATGGTGTCTCAGGGAGCGTCGACACAGCAATGTTATTTTGAAATAACGGCCGTTATTCCAAAATAACTATGCAAGCATCTAAACAGCAATTCCGTTATTTCAAAATAACAGGCGGCTTATTTCGGCATTTGTAAACCTCATTCCATGAGGAATAACGCCTCTTCCGAAATAGCTATTTTGAAATAGGGGCTGTGTAGACAGGGCGGTTGCAGTTATTTTGAAATAAGGGGCCTCCAGCCCTTCTCACGGTGCCCTGCTGACCACTCTGTCTACACTCAACCAAACTCTATAGTCCCCCCCCTTCCCCTGGAGCCCTTAAAGCTGCAGCCTCAGGGAAAAGGGCTTGTGGCACAAAGCAGGCCCTGACAGCCCTGAGCCACCCAGCAGCTGCCACAGCTACACATTTTGGCCACAATGAGCGACTGTTGCTCCCACCAGCCCTCCACTGCTCCCATGGAGCAGTCAGACACCTCCCAGGAGCCTGCCCGGGGCCAAAAGAGACACACGCCTTTCTGGTGTGGTGTGGAGATCCTGGTCCTTATTGAGGTTTGGGGCAACAAGACCAAACTCCAGGCGCAGGAATGCCAATGTCTATGGCCGCATGGCTGAGAGCCTGGCCACCAAGGGGCACAGCCACACTCAGGAGCAGGTGAAAGTGAAAGAGCTCTTCCAGGCATATGCCAGGGCCCAAGAGCACAGCTCCCACTTCAGGACAGAACCCCACACCTGCCCCTATTTTGAGGGCCTGAACCACATCATGGCATGGAGGGAAGCCCAGCTGCCCCATGGCCCCATCCTCCCACCCACAGGATCCCGGTCTGGCCAGCACCTTCACATTCCTGCTTGTTCCCCAGGACATGGGGGTAGTAAGGCTCCCACCCCCAGGGACATCTGAGCCCCTGAAGGAAAGGGCCCACTGGCTAGAGCGCACATGGCCTTGCTCCAAGCACGTTTACTTCATCTGAGCTGAGAACTGTCACTCTCAGCTCAGAGATGAGGGCTAGGTTTCAGGCACAGTGTCTCCTGGGATGACTGACCATCTCTCTGTCCTCCACAACCGGACCAGCTGAGAGAGGGAGGCAGTTGACACCTGGCAGGAGATGCAGGAGATGCTGGATCAGGGCTGCACCGTGTGTGGCAGTTCAATCCCTGGTTGCCAGCATGCTGCCTGCACCTACTCCTGCAGCTGCTCCTGCTCCTCCCTCTTCTCCCCCAACCCCACCCCCCGTGGCCACTGTGGGATCACCAGAGCCAGGTACCACTCCCAGCCCCAGCCCTGAGTCTCTCTTCACCCCCTCCTCCCCCTTCCAGTTCCCTCCCTCCCCCATCCAAGGTTCTCATCCCCGCTTCTCCCCCGCCCCCTCTCTCCTCCCCCCTCCCAGATTCTTTCCCCAGTGTCTCCCCAGTTACTTCTACCCCCAATAAGAAAAGCAGAGTTTATTTTTCCAAAACAAACTGTTTGTTTTATTGTCTCTGTGGGGGCGGGGGGGAAGAGAGGGGTGTGGGAGGAAAGGCAGTGAGAGGCGATGCACAGGCCCCTAGTGGGGAGGCCCTGGGGAGAGTGTCACTGGGGTCCTTGTGAGAAATGCTCCCTCAGGGCCTCCCCGATGCGCACGGCCCCTTGATGGCCCTACTGGATGGCAGCCATGTGCGGCTGCTTGAAGACCATGCTGATCCAGTCAGTCTCTGCCCCCCCCCCACCCTGGCAGGAACGCCTCCACCTTCCTCTCAGAAATATTGTGACGGACAACATGTGGCCACCACGTGTGGGATGTTCTACTCCCAGACTTCCAGCTGGGTGAGGAGACATCGAAACCACGCCTTCAGATACCCAAAGGCGCCCTCCCCAACCATGCGGACCCTGCTGAACCGTTCCTTGGAATGGTCAGGGTGGCTGGTGTAGGGCTTCATGAGTGTGATGGACCGGGCCGGGTCTGGGCACAGCTGAGGGCATCCACTCAGGGCGAATTGCTCAAATTCGGGGCTCCTTACAACCCCCAGACTAGTGACCTTTCCAAACAGGCCACAAACCAGTCCCACAAACCAGTCCCACAAGCTGCCTGCCTGAAGCCTCACGAGCAAAACCCCTCCGACACCCCAGCAATATCTGTGCCCCAGATGGCCCGGGGCCTCATACACAGGTGGGGGGGTCCTAGCACCCAATCCCACCTACCCCGAACAAGTTCTGTCCAGTTCCAAGAAACCAGCCACAGATCCCTGGTCAATTTACCCTCCGGATATTACCCACAAATCACGCTGAGCCAATCCTTTAGAATCTACAATCTAGGGCTGTGTCTAGACTGGCAAGTTTTTCCACAAAATCATGTGATTTTGCGGAAAAACTTGCCAGCTGTTTACACTGGCTGTTTGAATTTCTGGAAAAGCACTGACGATCTCATGTAAGATCGTCAGTGATTTTCCGGAAAAACTATGCTGCTCCCGTTTGGGCAAAAGTCTTTTTCCGAAAGACTTTTGCCTAAAAGGGCCAGTGTAGACAGCACAGTACTGTTTTCCGCAAAAAAGCCCTGATCGCGAAAATGGCAATCGGGGCTTTTTTGCGGAAAAGCACGTCTAGATTGGCCACGGACGCTTTTCCGCAAAAAGTGCTTTTGCGGAAAAGCATCCTTCCAATCTAGACGTACTTTTCCGAAAATGCTTTTAACGGAAAAGTTTTCCGTTAAAAGCATTTTTGGAAATTCATGCCAGTCTAGACGTAGCCTAAAGGTTTATTACTACAAGAAAGAAAAGCATGAGAGTAAGGTTGTTAAAGAATCATACATTACATGCATCGAATCTCCCAGTTCTCGATGCAGGCTCTAGCAGAGATGTTATAGCTGCTGGCTTAAAAGTCCTTGTTGCACATCCTATAGCAGGATGGGTCCACAGTTCTTCCCGGCTCGTGATTCCCTGCGAGGCCGCATCTGGGGTAAGAAGCAGATCTGAAGACCACATGGAGTTCACCACATGGCATATTTATACCTCCTTCCTGGTTTCTCCCAGGCTGGGTAGAGTCACATGGCCAGTGGCCAGGTGTGTCTTTGGCCTTCAGAGGCCCATTGTCCCCTGGAGCGTCGCTCATTAGCATGTCCATAGGCAAACATTCCTAGCCCATTACTCAAGCACATTCAGAAAGACTTCCAGTCTCCATACAGAGTGCAGATTCCTAACTCCACACACAGACATTATACAGATATATGAAGAGCAGATACAGAATCAGAAGAAAGTAAGCTTTTGTTTGACCCCTCACATGGCCCCCTTTGTACCACTTTTGGGGCGAACACCCCTCCATGGGTGCAGCAGTGACCTGGCTGCTCCCCTCACAATCCAAGGCTGTGTCTAGACTGTATCCCTTTTCCGTAAAAGGGATGCAAATTAGACACATCGCAATTCCAAATGAAGCGGGGATTTAAATCCCCCCCGCTTCATTTGCATAAACATGGCTGCCGCTTTTTTCCAGCTGCGAGCTTTGCCGGAAAAAAGCGCCAGTCTAGATGGGGATCTTTCGGAAAATAAAGCCTTTTCCAAAAGATCCCTTATTCCTTTTTTTAAGAGGAATAAGGGATCTTTTGGAAAATAAAGCCTTTTCCGAAAGATCCCCCTCTAGACTGGTGCTTTTTTCCAGCAAAGCCTCAAGCCGGAAAAAAGCGGCAGCCATGTTTATGCAAATGAAGCGGGGGGGATTTAAATCCCCGCTTCATTTGCAATTGCGATGTGTCTAATTTGCATCCCTTTTACGGAAAAGGGATGCAGTCTAGACACAGCCTACTAACGTGACAATGAGCCAGGGCAAGAGAGGGTAGGCCACATCCCCCACCATGCACATGGGCATGTCCAAGTCCCCAGTCCTGATGGTGCAGTTGGGGAAAGGAGATCTGGCGTGCAGCTTCTTGAATATGCTCAAGCGTCCTTCCAGGAGTTGTGGCTGGCCTGGCGTGGGCAGCGGTGCACCTTTCCTCGACCACCCGACGTATATATCTGTGAACTGGCTTCAGTAGTCCATGACAGCCTTCAGAACCAGACGTATCCCTTCCGGTTAATATACACAAATGCCCTGTGGTTGGGGGCCCAGATGAGGATGCCATCAATAGCATCCCCAACCTCGCACCCTGCGCAGGTTGGGAAGCCCATGTCAGCAAAGCTGGCGACAATGGTGTCCAGATCACTGAGGTGGATGACCCTGCACAGCAGGATGGTATTGATGGCCCGCACCACCTGTAGAAGGAGACAAACAAACAGAATCATAGGGGTGCCAGGGCCCTCGGGAGCAGGAGAAACGAAAACCACCTCCCAGGGCCGTCTGAGGTAAATGCAGCAACCCTGGGGGTGGCAGCAAATAGGGTAAGGGGAGAGAAGGGGGCTCAGGAAAAGGAGTAAGAGGAAGGGGTGGAAGGGGAACAGGGAGAAGGCAGCTGTCATCCCTCCAGGCTGAGACGCTCCCCGACTGAGGCTGCCAGGGTCAAGCCTAGGGCCTCAACTTCCTGTGAGAGGAAGACGAGTCTGCCGCCCACCACCACGTGGTCACCCTCATCGGTGGCAGGGTCAGTAGTTCCCTCCATACAGGCAGAGGACACAGAAGAGGGGACAAAAGGAGCATCCTGCATGGCTGCCCCCTTCACCGACTCCCAGGAGGGGGGGGGGGGAGGCTGTCATGATTATGAGGGTTAGCCAGCAGCCTGGAGATTAAGGAGTTAACTACACCTAGCCAGGTGGAGTGACCAGTAGGAATGTAGGTAGGACTTTCAAACTGGGACAAAGGAATTTGGGTTTTTTCCTTTTCTCCTTTTCTTTCTCTCTGGGGCTATGTCTAGACTGCAAGCCTCTTTTGCAAAAGCGCGTCTAGACAACAATACATGGATCGGAAAATCGATCCGCTTTTTCGAAAAAGAGCGTCCTGACTGCTGGACGCTCTTTCGAAATTAAAAGCCACCCAGAACCGCTTCTGCCAGGGCATGGGGGCAGCATTTCCTTCCGGGTGCTGCTGCCTGCCCTTTGCAGAGCAGAGTGGTTAAAGGGATGCCCCTGAACACCCGTTGCTCTGCTCCTGCAGCTGCCTTTGCTGTCCCTCTAGGAGGTAAGCAAGGCATTGCAGTGCTGGTTTGGAGTGCTCAGCTTCCTGGGACACCCCAGCAGGTTTTTTGTTTGGAGGTTTTTCTGTTTTACACCCATTTTTTCGGCATGGAGCCAGAGCTGCCCCTGGGCAGGCAATGGCCCCACGCCATCATACTGCAAGTGTTGCTGCATCTGCATGACACAGTCATGAGGCTATTTCCCCATCTGGACCCAGACCAGAGGTACGAAGGGATCGTCTGTCATGCAGCCGCACTGCCCTTGCCTCCAAACTTCTTTGTGGACAGGCGTGTTTGGAGGCTTGACACCAGTTCTGACTGGTGGGACCGGCTCGTTATGCAGCTCTGGGATGACCAAGACTGGCTACGGAACTTCTGGATGCGAAAGACCACTTTCCAGGAGCTGTGTACCTGGCTCGCCCCTGCTCTGCAACGGCAAGACACCCACCTGCGGCCCGCTATCCCCCTGGAAAAGAGGGTCGCCATTGCCCTCTGGAAGCTGGCAACCCCCGACAGCTACCGCTCCGTGGGACACCAATTTGGAGCGGGCAGGTCTACTGTTGGATACATCCTGATGGAGGTAAGTCATTGTCTGGGGACAGTCACAGTTTGGGGTGGGGGGAAGGGAGACTGTCTGGAAGGGCAAAGTGGAGTGTGAGTGGGAGGGAGCTCCTCCACTCACCCTGAATTGTTGGGGGGGGAGTTCTGAGGAGGGGATTCCCGGGGTGTTTGAGAGGGAAGGTGGGTGGTGGGTTCTCCTCCTAAGAGATAAGGCACCCCTTCTAACATTTTGTTGTCTGTCTCTTTCTGCAGGTGGTGAGGGCCATCAATTCGGAGCTGCTCAACAGGCTTGTCTGTCTAGCAGATCTGGACAGCGTCATGTCCAGCTTTGCTGCCCTTGGCTTCCCGAATTGTGGAGGAGCGCTCGATGGGACACACATTCCAATCCGTGCACTGCCCCATCGAGCAGCCCAATTCATTAACAGAAAGGGCTACTTTTCTATGGTCCTCCAGGCCCTGGTCGACCATCGTGGCCAGTTTTCTGACATTTGTGTTGGGTGGTCAGGGTGGGCATGTGATGCCCGCATCTTCAGGAACTTGTACCTCTACCGGAGGCTTCAGGCAGGAACATTTTTCCCGCATCACGACTTTGCGGTTGGGGATGTGCACATGCCGGTGTGCATAGTGGCTGATGCCGCCTACCCCCTGATGCCGTGGCTGATGAAGCCCTACACCGGCCACCTGGATGCGAGCAAGGAGCAGTTTAATGCTCACCTTAACCGGGCTCGCAACCAGGTGGAATGTGCGTTCGGACGTTTAAAAGGCAGATTCCGGTGCTTGCTCACACAGCTAGACATGGGGGAGAGCAACATCCCTGAGGTGGTGGCCGCGTGTTGCGTTCTCCATAACCTGGTGGAGAGGAAAGGGGAGGCCTTCCTACCAGGGCGGGGTCCAGGTGCTGATGGTCAGGAGAGGCACTTTGCCCAGCCCCGGACAGCTGCCATCCGCCAGGCTCACCGGTCTGCTGTTTGCATTCGGGAGGCCCTACGGGAGCAATTCTCAATTGGAGGCCACTGACTCTACTGAGGGGCTTCTGCCTGGGGACTGGGCCCTGGCCCAATAGAAGCTTCCCTCCACAACCCATCTCCTGACTCTGTTTGGAGAAATAATAAACACCAGGGTTTGTCTCAAAATAATAAGTTCTGTTTTATTTTTTTAAATATCACTCACTGAAAAATAGTATAACTGTTGCAAACATAAAAAAGCTTTTGTTCATTTTTGATGTAGAAAATATACTCTCATGCCAAACTATGTACAATAAACATTTTGTTTAACACATTCCTTGTCATTTAACTGGGGTGATGGGGGTGCTTGAAACCTGGAGGGGGGAAGGGGATCAGGTTGCACAGTGCTTGCCTGATCGCAGTCTCCTGCTTGGGCCTCGTGTTCGGGGTCCACCATGGCCACGGGATCGGGTGGTGCGCCTGTCGGTTGGCTGGATAACAGCGGGTAGGTGCTCTTGGGACTGGGAGGCCTGGGGGAGAGAGGGGCTGGGGAACTGGGGGGGCTGGGGGAGAAGGAGGTCCAAGGGGGGAAAGGGATGCTGTTGTGGAAGGGGGGTTTGGTGGGGCGGGGTCATGGGGTGCTGGAGGAGCAGGACCAGGCACAGGAGCAGGCAAGCCGCAGACCTCCCTGAGAGTGGCACTCAGGGACGTGCGCTGCTGGACCAGCTCCTCCATCAGCCGGTCATGCCACTGATCCTCTGCCTCCGCCCTCTCTCGCAGGATGGTGTTGAGCTCCTGCACGGCCTCCACATGCTGCCTCAGGATGTCCACATACACACGCCTGTGTCTGCGGCTCCCATGTCCCCGAGATGGAGGTGGGGCTGGGGTGCTGCGGCCCTCTTGCACGGCTGGTCCGGCTGTGGAGGAAAAGAGGAAGACACAATCAGTCCTAAAAAACTGGACTCTGTAGCACTTAAAATACTAACAGGATGGTTTATTAGGGGATGAGCTTTCGTGGCCCAGACCCACTTCCTCAGATCAGAGTAACACAGCTACATTTCTATCACAATCAGTCATGTGTGCAACAGCTGTCCAAAAGGGCATGCCCTCTCCTGGAGACAGGGGAATCAGACAGTCTGAAGGTAACACCGTGTGTGACCTGGGCATCAGCCTGAGCATTACAGGTTTCCCTTGTGCATCACTCACTATGCACCCACCTACCCGCCCCCCTCCCCCGGGTGTTACACAACCTCACTGCACTCACCTGCTGCTTCATCTCCGGCGTCAGATGACACCTGGGAGGCCTCTGGGGTCTGTGTGACTGGCTCCAGGGTGAGGGTCGCCGTCTCCTCACTGTCCTCCTCTGGCACCATGTCCCCGTCTCCAGACTGCTCTGGGTCCTGCTCTGGCACGTCCACCACAGGGTCCGCCAAGCCTGACTGCACGAGACGCCGTGGTGTGCGTGCTTCACCACCATCCAGGATCTGGTCCAGCTCAGTATAATAGGGGCAGGAGTTGCCCCAGAATGGGAGCTCTCCTCCCTGGCCTTCACATACCCTTGGCGCAGCTCCTTAACTTTGGAGCGCACCTGGTCCTGGGTGCGGGGGTAGTGTCCCTTCTGGGCCAGGGCCTCTGCCATGCAGCCATAAATGTCCGCATTTCGCCGCCTGCTTTTTAGGGCTTGTAAGGCCTCCTCCTCTCCCCAGAGCTCGAGAAGGGTCTTGAGCTCTGGCCCAGACCATGACGGTGCCCGGCGTTTGGAGCCCCTGGCTGGGTCCCCAGAAGGGTCTCTAGAAGGGCCAGGAGGGTCTTGGGGCTGGGACATGCTGCACTTAACCAGCCATGTGCTCTGGCTGCTTTGCTGCCACAAGTGGCTGTGAGGGTGCCTGTCCCTTTAAGAAATGGCTGCAGACAGGAACCAGAGACATGCAAGGCATGCCCCAGATTGTCTACCAGGGCTTCTTCCTGGAGGCCATTATTTTCAAAAAAATGGCCTCCCCGCGTCCACACTCACCTATTTTCGACGGATCTCCGTCGAAAAAGGCGTTCTTCCTCGTGCAATGGGGTTTACCGCCGTCGAAAGAAAAGCAGTACGGGACAAGGAAGAGAACTGGCAGCATGTAACTTCTAGAAGGGGAAAAAGGCCAACATGGGAATCCCCCAATGCTATAGAGGTAAGTAATCGCTTTCAAGCTCTCTCCACAGGCTCTGCAGTGCTGAAAGCTTTGGAAGGGACCTCACACGGAAGAAACCAGAAGGGAACACCATCTACTGGAAGGCATGGGATGCGCAGTCCTAGGGACGGGGGTTCCACGGCCACCACCCCCAAAAGAAAACGACGGGTGGTGGTGGTCGGGGACTCCCTCCTAAGAGGGACTGAGCCATCCCTCTGCCGTCCGGACCTGGAATCTCGAGAGGTGTGCTGCTTACCGGGAGCTCACATTCAGGATGTGACTGAGAGGCTTACCAAGCTGATCAAACCTTCAGATCGCTACCCCTTCCTGCTTCTCCACGTGGGAACTAATGATACGGCCAAGAATGACCTTGAGCTGGTTACTGCGGATTATGTAGTGCTGGGAAGAAGGATCCAAGAATTCGGAGCACAAGTGGTGTTCTCGTCCATCCTCCCTGTTGAAGGGAAAGGACTGGGCAGGGATCGTCGAATTGAGGACGTAAATGCGTGGTTGCGCAGATGGTGTCGCAGAGAGGGCTTTGGTTTCTTCGACCATGGGACTCTATTCCGGGCACAAGGATTGTTAGGAAGAGATGGGATCCACCTAACGAAGAGAGGAAGGAACATCTTCGCGGGCAGGCTTGCAAACCTAGTGAGGAGGGCTTTAAACTAGGTTCGTCGGGGGACGGTGACCAAAACCCTGAGGGGAGTGGGAAAGTCGGATACCGGGAAGAAATGCAGAGAGGAAGGGGCAAAAAAGGAGGACTCCTGTTTCGAATGGAGAAGATAGGGCTATCAACTGGTTACACTAATGCGAGAAGCCTGGGCAACAAACAGGAAGAACTGGAGGCCCTGGCCCAGTCCAAGAAATATGATTTAATGGGGATAACAGAGACTTGGTGGGATGACTCACGTGACTGGAGTGCTGTCATGGAAGGGTATAGACTGTTCAGGAAGAACAGGCAGGGGAGAAAAGGAGGAGGAGTTGCACTATATGTAAGAGAGCACTACGATTGCTCTGAACTCCAGTATAAAGAGGGAGAAAAACCTGTTGAGAGTCTATGGGTTAAGTTTAAAGGAGCAAACAACAGCAGTCATGTTGTGGTTGGTGTCTGCTACAGGACACCGAATTAGGTGGATGAGGTAGATGAGGCTTTCTTCGGACAACTGAGAGAAGCTTCCAGATCGCAGGCCCTGGTTCTCATGGGGGACTTGAATCACCCTGACATCTGTTGGGAAACCAATACAGCAGTACACAGGCAATCCAGGAAGTTTTTGGAGAATGTTGGGGATAACTTCTTGACACAAGTGCTGAAGGATCCGACCAGGGGCCGTGCGCAGCTTGACCTTCTGCTCACAAACAGGGAGGAGCTAGTAGGGGAAGTGGAGGTGGGTGACAACCTGGGAAGCAGTGATCATGAGATGGTAGATTTCAGGATCCTGACCAAAGGAAGAAAAGAGAGTAGTAAAATACACACCTTGGACTTCAAAAAAGCAGATTTTGGCTCCCTCAGAGATCTGATGGGCAGAATCCCCTGGGATGCTAACATGAAGGGGAAAGGAGTCCAGGACAGCTGGCAGTATTTTAAAGAAGCCTTATTGAAAGCACAGAAAGAAACCATCCCGACGCGTAACAAGAGAGGCAAACATGGTAGGAGACCGGATTGGCTTACGGGGGAAATCCTTGGTGAACTTAAGCACAAAAAGGAAGCTTACGAAAAGTGGAAACTTGGACAAATGACCAGGGAGGGGTTTAAATGTATAGCTCGAGAATGCCTGGGGGTTATCAGGAAGGCGAAAGCGCAAATGGAATTGCGACTGGCTAAGGATGTGAAGGATAACAAGAAAGGTTTCTACAGGCATGTTAACAAGAAGAATGTGATCAGAGAGGGTGTGCGGCCCCTAATGGATGAAGGAGGTTGTGAAAGGGATGTGTTGAGGCCTACCCAGAATATGTCAAATGAGCACCAGTTTAATTGTAAGTGTAAAGGAAAGGCAGCATTGTGAGATACAGGAGTGTGACGGGGTGGGGCCCGCCTACCCCCCCGAAACGGGCCCACCCCACACTGACCCGGCGGTTGCCCTCTCGCTGCTGGGGGCAGCCCGACGAGAGCTACGCGCGTGCCGGCTGTGTAGCGCGGCCGCGCGTCTGGTGAACGGCAGGGTAGGAGACGTTGCTAGGCAACATCAGACGCAGGGCGGCAGGAAAATGGCGGCCGGCAGTGACGTCGGGGGGGAGGCGGAGCCAAGCGGAGGACGGAGGAGACAAGACCGGAGGAGCAGGGCAGACCAGGAGGGAGGGGAGCGAGAGTAGGGAGAGAGGCACGGGAAGCATAGGGAGGCGTAGGTAGGGTGGAAGTAGCCCAGGGCAGGGCGAGGAGCCGGCGCACCGGCGGGTTTCGGGGGCGGACCCCCCCCCGTGGGACAGATCCCTGCGATACTGTCCTTAGGGCCCTGGGCTGGGGTCTGGGAGCGAGGGCGGGCCCAGACCCCCCCACCCCACATATCCCGGCGAAATAGACATGTGTACTGTGAGCAATTAAGCACTCGGGAACGTGGGATGGTAGCACAAGTAGAGGGGGTGGGACTGGAACCCCCACAAGGAGATAAAAATAAAAACAAAATTTGATTGGATGACCAACAATAACCCCGCTTTTAGGGAAGTAAGTAACTCAGACAGCAGTATGCAACAAAGTGCTGATTACCCCAAATGGAGCAGATGAAAGTTTTTGTAAGGGCAGACTGAGACAACAAAAATCTAACGTCAGCAATTGTCAGGCGAGTGGAGGAGTACCAAAATACCGAAACAGGGTATATAAGGTGGGCTGAAACAGACCACGAGCGGACGGGTTGCGAATCCAAAAAGCCAGGTCTGATCAACCAGGGCTCCCTCCCCGGCGCTGAATCTCGCTGCCGCACATAAGCTCCGAAAGGGGAACAAACACCGGTCGTAAGTTCAACGAAAAATCCAAAGAAAGGAAAAATATAAAGAAAAGAATATCTCCTGAATCTAAGCAATGCTTCTATCTTTCTTAACGTGAGTATTATATATTTGTTAACTCCATAAATTGTTTAAAGGTAAATCAGGAGGGTATATCTGTAGGAGGAGTTATTATTTCTTGTTTTTTTTTTTAACTGTACTGTTTTTCTACTTTTTCTTTGTATATTATATTGTCTTAAAAGAATCAAAAATAGTGAATTGATTTAAATGGAAAATTAATTATAAAGTAAATTAAAAAAATAAAAAATCTTTGTTTGGCCCTAAAAAGAAGTATTCCTCTGTCTGTGGTTTCAAATCCTTTAAAGAGGCAAACCCGGTTACCGAAAGAGGTAACCTAGTGACAGATGATGTGGGGAAAGCTGAAGTACTCAATGCTTTCTTTGCCTCTGTATTCACGGACAAGGTCGGCTCCTGGACTTCTGCGCTAAGTGACTCAAGATGGGATGAAGATGGACAGCCCGTGGTGGGTAAAGAACAGGTTAGGAACTATTTAGAAAAGCTAAACGTACACAAATCCATGGGTCCAGACTTCATGCAACTGAGGGTACTGAGGGAGTTGGCAAATGTCATTGAGGAGCCTTTGGCTATTATCTTTGGAAAGTCGTGGAGATCGGGAGAAATCCGGGATGATTGGAAAAAGGCAAATGTAGTGCTCATCTTCAAAAAAAGGGAAGAAGGCCGATCCAGGGAATTATAGGCCGGTCAGTCTTACCTCGGCTCCTGGAAAAATCATGGAAGGGATCCTTAAGGAATCCATTTTGAGGCACTTGGAAGAGAAGAAAGTGATTAGGAATAGTCAGCATGGATTCACAAAGGGCAAGTCGTGCCTGACCAATCTGATTAGCTGCTATGATGAGGTAAGTGGTTCGGTGGACATGGGAAAGTCAGTGGATGTGATATACCTTGACTTTAGCAAGGCTTTTGATACGGTCTCCCACAATATTCTTGCCAGCAAGTTAAGGGAATGTAGATTGGATAAATGGACGGTAAGATGGATAGAAAGCTGGCTGGAAGGCCAGGCCCAGCGGGTAGTGATCAACGGCTCGATGTCAGGATGGCAGTCGGTTTCTAGCGGAGTGCCCCAAGGTTCGGTTCTAGGACTGGTTTTGTTCAACATCTTTATTAATGACCTGGATGAGGGGATTGTACCCTCAGCAAGTTTGCGGATGACACATAAGCTAGGGGGAGAGGTAGATACGCTTAAGGGCAGAGATAGGGTCCAGAGTGACTTAGACAAATTGGAGGAGTGGGCCACAAGAAATCTGATGAGGTTCAACAAGGACAAGTGTAAAGTCCTGCACTTGGGACGGAAGAATCCCAAGCATAGTTACAAGCTGGGGACCAACCAGTTAAGTAGTAGTTCTGCAGAAAAGGACCTGGGGGTTACAGTGGATGAGAAGCTGGATATGAGTCAACAGTGTGCCCTTGTAGCCAAGAAGGCGAATGGCATATTAGGTTGCATTAAGAGGAGCATTGCCAGCAGATCCAGAGAAGTGATTATTCCCCTTTATTCGGCTTTGGTGAGGCCACATCTGGAGTAGTGTGTCCAGTTCTGGGCCCCCCACTACAAAAAGGATGTGGAAGCATTGGAGAGGGTCCAGCGGAGGGCAACCAAAATGATTAGGGGGCTGGAGAATATGACCTATGAGGAGAGGCTGAGGGACTTGGGTCCCATCTGGGGCACGGTAAAAAAATGTCCAGTACTCACAATTTAGTTCTCTCTCTTGCAAGTGTAAATTAAGTTGAAACTCCCTTGTAAGAACTGGTGTCACAAAGACGGACCAACACAATTTGGCATCTTAGATAAGAAAGAGGATACGGGCCCCTATGGGTATAAAGATGGGTCCAGCAGCACATTTACTCTGAGTGTCAATCTACCATCTATCTGCTGGTCAGGTTAGGTGATTGGCCTCCCGAGGTTCCACAGGGATGCCCACCTCGTATTCGTCTTTCCTAGGAATTGAGGGACTGGCCCTGGCCTGATACGCTGGAGTCGAGAGGCACAGAAGGGGGTAAAAATTGTACCTGGATGTGTCCTTTGTCTTAAGTGTACACATAGACTTAGAGCTCTTTAAAGATTAAGCTGTCACTTGGTACCATTATTTCTATTTTCTATCTTTATTTCCTTTGTAACCATTTTTAAGATCTATATTTGCTAGCAGTTAAGAAATAGAGCAATAGCCATTGTAACCATATGATTTATAAGCTTCCTTAATAAACCTGAAACTGTTTAAGCTTTAACCTGACTCTTTCAGTTGCTGTAACAGAACAAAGCACAATTTAAAAGAACTCCAGCCGGTCATAAGGGACAGATACAGGCAGAGCTGGGCAGTTGGATCGTGTCGCTTCCAGAGGACAGATCCGTGGGGCATCTCTCAGCCTTCCCTAGGCTGCCCGCTGCGAAGGGATCATGTATCCTAGCAGTCTAAATCTGAGGTATAATAAGCTCTCCCTGCAAACTCTGGGGCGTCTGTCAGCCTGTTGGCTGCCCACCGCAAAGGGACCCCGGTCCTAGCAGTCAAAGACACGGACGTTAAACTTCTCGGGGCGCCCGTCAGTCTCTCCTAGACTGCCCACTGCGATGGGGCCTTGTGTCCCAGCAGTTGAAGACTCGGGTGTAACACACACACACACACGCACTGCCCTGACCATCGGCTGACACCCGGACCAAGGTAAAAACCATGTCCTTGTACAGGTGGTGGTCACGCCAGACGTCCACCAGGGAATGTTGGTCTATCATCTCCCTGAGGATGTCTGCGGTGGCCTGGCACTGCTCGGTCCTTGTGCGGTCCTGTTCCTTGAGGGTGCAGCTGAAATCCCTGCCCAGGACCAGGCACTCGCAAGGTTCCAGAGAGGATCCAGAGGAAGACAGACGCCTGCTGGTAGAAGCGGAGCCTCTCTGGGCCAGATGTTGGGGCGTAGATGTTAATGAGATTTAATGTCAGCCCCTCCACCCAAACCCGGAGGTGCAGCAGGCGGCCCTGCACAACCTCGGCAATCCCCAGCACCTTGGGCTGCAGGCTCATGGAGAACAGGGTCACCACCCCGGCTTGACAGGCCATCAGGTAGCTGAAGTAGACCCTGTCCCCCCACTCCAGCCACCAGCTAGCTTCGGCAGCCGGAGTGGTGTGGGTCTCCTGCAGGAAGATGACAGAGTACCCCCCCTCCCGAAGGAAGGAGAGCACCTGACACCTGCAGAGACCCAGCCTGCAGCCCCCGGTGTTCAGAGTAGCAAGTACAAACAGCGGCATTGAGAAGGCTGGGGAAGATCCTCGCCGGCAGGAGTGCTGGCAGTCCCCATTGGGCCCCTCAGCAAACCGTGCCTGTACCGAAATGTGAGCAGGGCGTCACAAAAGCCGTGGGCCCGCTGGTAGGATGCAGCCCCCTGCCGCCCAGTCCCTTTACCTTCCCCCAAAATGACCTTTACTGTCTGGAGGACGAGATGGAAGTGTCACATTACCGAATTTGAGGGGAGCAGCCAGATCGCTGCTGCACCCATAGGTGGGGGTGTTGGCCCCAGAAATTGGTATAAAAGGGAGCCATGTGGGGTATTGAATGGGAGCTTATTGTTTGCTGATCTTATGTACGCTATTTATGTGAGTGTATAATGTCTGTGTGTGTAGGTAGGAATCTGTAATCTGTGTGGAAGCTGAATATTTCTGTGAATGTGGTTAAGCATTGCTATGGACAGGCTGATTAGCCAGGCCCTGTGGGACAATGGCACTTGATGGGCCAAAGACACACCCAAAGAATGGGGGCTGTCACCTGAGAGCAGCCAGCAGGAAACACAGAGATTGTCCTCTGACCAGGTGACCTGCTGCATACAAGAAGAGGCCAGGAAGGAGGTATAAAGAGGCCATGTGGCCGATGCCATTTTGTTCTCAGCTCAGCACTTCATCCCAGAGGCAGCACTGCAGGGATCGAAGAGCCCGGAAGACCTGTGAACCCATCCTGATGTGAGGATGTGCAACAAGAACTTTTAAACCAGCAGCTGTAACATCTCTGCTAGAGCCTGCATCGAGAACTGGGAGATTCGGTGCATGTAACGTACTATTCTTTAACAACCTGACTCTCAGGCTTTTCTTTCTTGTGTTAATAAACCTTTAGTTGTTAGATGCTAAAGGATTGGCCCAGCGTGATTTGTGGGTAAGGTCCAGAGGGTAAATTGACCAGGGATCTGTGGCTGGTTTCTTGGAACCGGACAGAACTTGTTCGGGGTAGGTGGGATTGGGTGCTAGGACCCCCCCACCTGTGTATGAGGCCCGGGACCATCTGGGGCACGGATATTGCTGGGGTGTCGAAGGGGTTTTGCTCGTGAGGCTTCAGGCAGGCTGCTGAAGCGCTCTGTGGGACTGGTTTGTGGCCTGTTTGGAGAGGTCACCAGTCAGGGGGGCTGTAAGGAGCCCCGGATTTGAGCAATTCGCCCTGAGCGGACGCCCTCAGCTGTGCCCAGACACGGCCCGGTCCGTCACAGGAAGTCTCCCCAGCGCTGAAGGGTGAGAGCCACTTTTTGTTCTTGGAGCCACAGAATTCTTCCAAGAAGTCGTCCATCTCACCCTTCAGCGCATTGGGCATCAGGGCCTCGGGCCCCCGAACATCTTTGGGCCAGACCGCCCCTGTGAGCCCCGCGACCAATTGACATGGGAAGGCAGGGACTGTGAAGTCCTTGCTAGGATGATGGTAGGGGCAGTGGCAGAGGGAGAACAGCCCCAGACATGCTGGGAGCGGGAGAAACAAAAACTGCCTCCTGGGGGCCAATGTCTGAACTGAACATGGCAGCCCCGGGGGCGGCAGTAATAGGGGAAGGGGAATGAAAGAGGTCAGGGAGGGGATTGGGGAAAGGAGGAAGGGGAGGAGGAGGGGGATTCAGAGGCGTAGCGAAGGGGGGTCGGGGCGGCATTTACTCCCGCGCGCCACCCCGGGGGGCACCGGGCTGGGCTGGGAGCAAAGCACACTCTTCTCTGGCCCACGTGATGCTTTTGAACAGAGACCGGGAGTTGGCTAAGTGCTCCCGGATCTCTACACGCTGCGAGCTGAGGCAGCAGGGCCAGGTGGCAGCAGCGGCCACTGTAAAGTTTAGAATCCCTTACCCGGCTGTTCCGTTCCTCCCGTGCCTGGCTCGGTGGGGGGGAGGATTTCATGGGGGGTGCTCTTGGCGCTGGGGGGCGGGGGGCTTGTTCGGGGGGGGGGGGGGGTTCATTCGGATGGGGGATCTGACTCAGGGGGAGGGGTGAGTGCTTTGGGTTGGGGCACTGAGCCATCCATCTGCTGTCTGGACCTGGAATCTCGAGAGGTGTGCTGCTTACCGGGAGCTCAAATTCAGGAGGTGACTGAGAGGCTTACCAAACTGATGAAATCTTCAGTTCGCTACCCCTTCTTGCTTCACCATGTGGGAACTAACGATACGGCCAAGAATGACCTTGAGCGGGTTACTGCGGATTATATAGCGCTGGGAAGAAGGATCCAAGGACCTCATTCCACAAGGAGTAACAGTTAATCCGAACTAAGGACTTAGTTTGGATTAACTTTAAACTGCTGTGCGTAGCCACGGGCAATTCGTTCGAACAAAGGGGGATTTAAAAATGGCGGCTGGACGGGAAGATGCAAATAAAGCCCACGATATTTAAATCCTGGGCTTCATTTGCAACTCCGGTTGTCTGATTTGCCTACCTAGCTCGAATTAACGAGCTAGTGTAGACATACCCCCTGACATCTGTTGGGAGACCAATACAGCAGTACACAGGCAATCCAGGAAGTTTTTGGAGAATGTTGGGGATAACTTCTTGGTACAAGTGTTGAAGGAGCTGACCAGGAGCCATGCGCACCTTGACCTGCTGCTCACAAAAAGGGAGGAACTAATAGGGGAAGTGGAGGTGGGTGACAACCTGGGAAGCAGTGATCATGAGATGGTAGATTTCAGGATCCTGACCAAAGGAAGGAAAGAGAGTAGTTTCCCCTGGGATGCTAACATGAAGGGGAAAGGAGTCCAGGACAGCTGGCAGTATTTTAAAGAAGCCTTATTGAAGGCACAAAAAGAAACCATCCTGACGCGTAGCAAGAGAGGCAAACATGGTAGGAGACCAGATTGGCTTACGGGGGAAATCCTTGGTGAACTTAAGCACAAAAAGGAAGCTTACAAAAAGTGGAAACTAGGACAAATGACCAGGGAGGAGTTTAAATGTATAGCTCGAGAATGCCTGGGGGTTATCAGGAAGGCGAAAGCACAAATGGAATTGCGACTGGCTAAGGATGTGAAGGAGAACAAGAAAGGTTTCTACAGGCATGTTAACAAGAAGGTGATCAGAGAGGGTGTGGGGCCCCTACTGGACGAAGGAGGTAACCTAGTGACAGACGATGTGGGGAAAGCTGAAGTACTCAATGCTTTCTTTGCCTCTGTATTCACGGACAAGGTCGGCTCCCGGACTAACGCGCTAAGTGACGCAAGATGGGATGAAGATGGACAGCCCGTGGTGGGTAAAGAACAAGTTAGGAACTATTTAGAAAAGCTAAACGTACACAAATCCATGGGTCCGGACTTAGTGCATCCGAGGGTACTGAGGGAGTTGGCAAATGTCATTGAGGAGCCTTTGGCCATTATCTTTGAAAAGTCGTGGACATCGGGAGAGATCCCGGATGATTGGAAAAAGGCAAATGTAGTGCCCATCTTCAAAAAAGGGAAGGAGGACGATCCAGGGAACTATAGGCCGGTCAGTCTTACTTTGGTTCCTGGAAAAATCATGGGAGGGATCCTTAAAAGTAGGAATAAGAGCCTCCGGAAAAGGGCACTTTTTCCGGAGGATCGGGGCCAGTCTAGACGCTCTTTTCCGGCTTTTTTAAAAGCCGGAAAAAAGCGGCGGACATTTTTATTTAAATGCCGCGGGGGATATTTAAATCCCCCGCGGATTTCCCTACGACGACTCGTGAAATTTACATGCCCCTTCCGGAAAAGGGGCCAGTGTAGACGTAGCCGAGGTGTTTAAGTGACGGCTTGACAAAGCCCTGGCCGGGTTGATTTAGTTGGGATTGGTCCTGCCTAGAGCAGGGGGCTGGACTTGATGACCTTCTGAGGTCTCTGCCAGCTCTATGGTTCTGTGATTCTATGACTGCGGGGGCTGGCTCTGTGGGAGGTATGAGTGCATTGGGATGGGGGGATGGCTCTGTGTGAGAGCATTGGCATGGGGGGATGCTGGTGAGGGGCTGGCTCTGGGGGGAGAGGTGGGTGCATTAGGGTTACTTATCATTTTTTTAACTAAAAGATACTTTATACCAAAAACTTAAAAAAATAATAATCTGGTTACATTTTACAGACTAACAAACATATAGATCAGGCATGTCAAACTTGAAGCCCACTGAGGGCCACAAATGAAAACTGATAGCTTTCAGGGACACCAAAGAAAATGTACTTCCATTGGAAAGTTGTAATTATTTATTATTATAGATTATGTTTTAGGTATATTTTATAATATTTTTCAGGTCTTGTTTTAATATAGTACAATAATTTGATGTGTAAAATTGTTATTTACTCATAAAATAATTTTTAATTTAAATATAAATTTAAGGTACTTTTAAATTTTGTATATGACACAACTTGTTTTGTTGAAATAAAAACAAGTATAGACCATGGTCAATCAAATAGAGCAGGCTTCTGTGAAAATTTCAGCTACTTTGTAAGTTTGAGATTTTGCATAAACATATAATTATTCATGCAATTGCAAAAAATTGACATATATTTGATATAAAATTAATATACATTTTGTGATTTTATCTGGAAATAAATAAATAAAAACCAAAACATTAACAACATATCCCCCTCCACTGCCAGGCACTCCCATATCCCCGTTCTAACCCAATTCCCCTCTGTTCCCCCAAAGAACCCCCTCTAACCCAATGCCTCCTCCCTCCCCCAGCCCCAGGCACTCCCAGACCCTTCCCCCATACCTAATGCCTGGGTCCCAGAGCCAGTGTCGCTGCCGCCACACATTTCTTCCTCAGGCGCTGGGGAGGTGTGAGCACAGCAGCCAGCTGTGAGCAGGCACTTGATGCCTGTGCAGAGCAGCCCAGCCAGCCGTGATCTGCACTTGGCCATGTGTTCCAAGCGGCCAGTGGGCCACATTTTATTCTTTTATAAAATCTTGTGGCAGGCCGCAACAAATTTTGATTGGGCCACATGCAGCCCACCAGAAGCCTGTTTGACATGCCTGATATAGATGGTATCATGAGCTTTTGTGGGCACAACCCACTTCCACCCACAAAAGCTCATACCACCATCTACGTAAGGGGTGGGCAATAATTTTTGCCCGGGGGACACTTCAAACATTTTTGAAGTAGCACTGGGCCACCACGGAAGGGGTGGGGACTAAACAGGAAGGAGTGGGGCTACCCAGACCATCATTGGTCTGGGGTGGGGGAGCCCCTTTGCCTCCTCCTTCCCACTAGGCACCCATGTCTCTGGTAGGGCAGGAGGAGGCTTCGTGCGCTCCCCCACCTCCAGGCCAATCAAGGCTTGAGGGCGGGGGAGCGCAGGAAGCCTCCTCCTGCCTTGCGAGGAGTACATGGCGCTTGGAAGTGCCGTGTACTGCTCGCTGAGTGGGGGCAGAGCAGAGAAAGCTTCACATGCTCACCCACCCCAAGCCCTAATTGGCCTGGGGGCGGGGAAGCAGCAGGGCCTCCGCAGACCGGATCCGACCCACGGAGGCCCTTTTGCCTACTTCTGATCTACGTTTTGTTAGTCTTTAAAGTACTACTAGACTGTTCTGTTGTTTTTTAAGTTTTTCCTGTTACAGACTAACTCAGCTACCCCTTTGAAGCTTATAAAAAAGGTTCTGTGCTATTCCATTCCTTTTTGCCTCCCTGTTTCCTTTCTCCTTTGGCGAGTTGGGCAGGCAGCAGTTTTGGTAAAAATGTATCAGACGTGCACACAGTGCCCGCTCTACCTCAGCTGGTGCGGGATAATCAGAGCCTCAATTCTAAAGGAGTTGGCATTACTGAAGGGATAGATCACCCCACATTTTGTTGCCGATTTTCCATCTCCCAGTCATAGCAGAGACTTGGGATTAATGTGGCTTTCTCAACTAAAAGTCCTATACATGTTTGGATGTTGTGATTGTGAACACCTGGAGAGGAAGTCTGCTCAAGGCAAAGTTGGCCTTGAATCTTGATATGTATGGCTTCAGTTGAATGGCTTGGGTGAAATTTGGAAGAGCGGCTCAGAGAGACCTCTCTCCTTTACTTAAGGATAAAAGACAGGACTATGCAGCACTTTAAAGTGCTTGTGATGGACCGGGCCGTGTCTGGGCACAGCTGAGGGCGTCTGCTCAGGGCGAATTGCTCAAATTCGGGGCTCCTTACAGCCCCCAGACTGGTGACCTCTCCAAACAGGCCACAAACCAGTCCCACAGAGCGCTTCAGCAGCCTGCCTCTGACACCTCAGCAATATCCGTGCCCCAGATGGCTCTGGGCCTCATACACAGGTGGGGGGGGTCTTAGCACCCAATCCCACCTACCCCGAACAAGTCCTGTCCGGTTCCAAGAAACCAGCCACAGATCCCTGGTCAATTTACCCTCTGGATCTTACCCACAAATCACACTGAACCAATCCTTTAGAATCTATATATAAAGGTTTACTATCACAAGAAAGAAAAGCATGAGAGTAAGGTTGTTAAAGAATAGTACGTTACATGCACCGAATCTCCCAGTTCTCGATGCAGGCTCTAGCAGAGATGTTACAGCTGCTGGTTTAAAAGTCCTTGTTGCACATCCTAGAGTCAGGATGGGTCCACAGGTCTTTCCGGCACTTCGATCCCTGCATTGCTGCCTCTGGGATGAAGTGCTGAGCTGAGAACAAGACGGAGACCACCACATGGCCTATTTATCCCTCCTTCCTGGTCTCTTCTTGGCTATAGCAGGTCACCTGGTCCACCTTATTCCTGTGTTGCCTGCTGGTAGCCCTTAGGTATGAGTCACCACTCATTCTTTAGGTGTGTCCTTGGCCCATTGAGTGCCATTGTCCTACAGGGCCTCGCTAATTAGCATGTCCATAGGCCAGGCCCTGCCCAATGCTCAACCACATGCAGGGAAATATTCAGTATCCATACAAATTATAGATTCCTAACTACGCACACAGACATTATACAAACACATGAACAGCTTACATAGGATTATCAGATAACAAGCTTCTATTCAACACCCCACATGGCCCCCCTTTTATACCATTTTTTGGGGCCAGCACCCCCACCTATGGGTGCAGCAGTAATCAGTAACGTGACACTGCTCCATAGTCCTGTCTTTTGTTTCAGAAAGACCAGCCTAACACGGCTACATCTCTATTACTATTTTACTTAAGGATAGAATCTCATGGCAGCCTGAAGGGAAAAGTCCTCATGGCAGACAGAAAGCCACGCTTGCAGGGTATCCTCAGCCTTAGGCTACTTATTGATTCAAGTGCCTTCAAGAAAGCGAGGGTGTGTGTTGTGTGTGAGTTTTATTTAAAAGTTTTTTGGAGTGTTATTTTAACAGGTAAGTTAATCTCTTACACTGATAACTCTCGTGTAGTTTTTTGCTGTGCGATAATGTGAAAAACAATTAGGTTAACTAGGTAAGTAAATGGGCAGTTAGGAAACATTACAGATTGCTTATAATAAATTTATTAGGTCTTTTGTTAGTCTTTAAAGTGCTACATAACTTTTTTTTTCTTTTTGTTTTCCCAAGATTCGACTAACATGGCTACCTCTCGATTACAATAAATTTGATATGCTCAAAATCTTTTTTACTTTTATTCATTAAAGCAACGTGTTACTCATTTGCTATAACAGTGGTTTTAAATGCTTAAATGAAATATAGTGATGAAATTCATATTTAGGTTGTATAACATTCACTTCTCATGTTTTATAAAACTTACATATTTAAGAATTTGACATTTTTTATGTAAAAGACATGAACCTAATGAGAATGGGATATGAACAAATTAAAGAGAAAAAAATATTTAACAGAATGTAAACCACAAAACTATATACAGTAATTTATATGTCTGTCGTTAGTAAAATAAGTAATTCATTAAACAATAAATAGCCTAAGAGGTGGATTATTTACAGTGGTGTAGTGAGGAGGGAGGGGGAAGTGGCCTCTGGGTGCCACACTAGCGAGATGCCTGTATAGTCCCCCTACACTCCCCGTCATCCCTCTGCTCACCTGCTCCTCCTCTGCCTGCCACCACCAGCTGGAGCTACCTCCTCCCCACCTTTCTGCCCCCAGCCCGACTCCCTCCACCTCTGCCAAAGGATTAGTGCATGTGGGACCCAGACCCAAACTGGAGGGGGTCGGGTAAGACTCGGTACAAGCTCCCCCCCACTCCTCCCAGGGTCGAGCTCAGCTATGCGCCCCACCATTCGGGGCCCCACCATTTAGCAGGAGGGGGCGCCAATTTTGCCTTTGCCACCCGGGAGCCTAACACCCTCGCTACGCCTTGGGGGGATTAGGGAAGGGAAACAGGAGGAGGAGTGGGAAGTTCAGTTGGAAGAGGGGCTGAGCAGGGAACAGGAGTGGGGCAGGGGTTAAGAGTAGGAGCAGGGTCAGAAACCTCAGCGGAAGAGGCAACGGAATTCGGTGCCTCCTCGCAGGGCAGGAGATTGGTAGCTGTGGTGGGGGAAGTTAGTATCTCCGCAGCGCCGGAGGCCCTGACGCCGGGGGTGATGGGGAATGATGGGAGCTCCCACCCGCTAGAAGCGCCCAGGGGTTCACTGGCCATGGACAAAGCACTGCTGACGGTCGCACCCTGGGGCAACCTGGAGGCAGGGAAAAGGGAGAGTGGTGTGTCGGAAGGAGAAGGAGAGGACAGATGTTGTCCCTCCAGAACATGGTGATCCCCCTCTGAAGCAGCCGGGGTCAACCCTAAAGCCTCAACCTCCAGCAAGAGGAAGGCGAGTCTGCTGCCCGCCACCAGGTGGTTGCCTTTGTCGGTGGCAGGGTCAGTGGTCGCCTCCACAGTGGAAGTGGGGATGGTGGGAGCATCCTCCATGGACACTTCCTCATCAAGGAACTCCAGGAAGGAGGCATTTACCCCTCCCGCAACTGCTGCGGTCACCTCAGCTGCCCTGTGGTATTGTGTAGCATCCGGGGGCTCAAACGGAGGGCCGGCTCCGACGTCCACCCCTAGAGGAACAAGGAGTGTATCCTCCCCTTCAACAGGTGGGGTGGAAGACCAGGCATGCTTGTGGCGCCTCCTCATGGCGAGCTCCCAGCCCTCGGAGGGGGAAGGCTGGGCCTGAATGGGGGAAGAGCCAGGGGACAAGGTCAGCAGTGGGAGGGCGAGGGAGGACAGGGGATGGGCAGCTGGGGAGAGGGAGAACTCTCCCCCGAGATAGGCCCTGTCTGAGTCCTGTCGCTAACCCCCTGCCCTCTTTGGCAGGCCTGGCCTTGCTGCTTTTTGCAGTGGCAGCGGCACCCACTCGCTCATCTGGGCCCTGTGGAGCCCAAGCGGGATTGACAGTGGTCACAGTTGGAGGAGGGGCGACCCCAGGGTCTGGACCATCAGGGCCACTGATGATGGTAGGGCCAGTGCCCTCCTGGGCATCGGGGGTCCTGAGTGTCTCTCTGAGCTGGGCCAGGGGGGAGTCACTTCACTCCACTGTATTGGTGGGTAGCCCGGCAGCCTCAGAGGGGTCGGCATTGGCAGAGGTAGATGTGAGGAGGGGTGGGGAAGGGGTGGCAGGGGTGTTGCAAGACAGCCCCTCCATTGTGGTCATGGGCGGGTAGGGAAGGACAAGAATAAGCAGTTGGGAGAGGACAATAGTACCAGGGGAGGGGGAAAGGGGGGGAGGGGAGGGGAAGAAGAAGGTTCACCACTTCCCCCCACTAGGCTGGAAGCAGGGTGGGAGGGCAGCAATACAGACTGGGGAAGGAGGATAAAGGAATAAGGGGTACAACTCACAGCACAGGATGGTAAAACCGGCTCCTCCAGCTGCACTGGGGAGATGAGGGGGTAAATTATTTAAAGAACATGGGCATAAGTGAGACTGTGTGTATGGGGGGTGGTAACTAAGAAAGGAAGGGGAAGCTCAGGCGCTAAACAAAGAAAAGTCAGGGGACTGGGCACATGAGAGGGGGGGAATAGTGGAGAGAGAGAGAGCAGGTGGTGAGGAGGGGGGCAGCTAGACACGGCTGGGGGAAGGGAACCAGTGTGCCCACGGGCGCCTGAGTGGCAGACCCACGGCACCTGCTGCAGGACCCAGCAGAGCAAAGGAGGGGCAGGGAGGCAAACAGTGGGGCCAGGAATGGAAGGGGCCCCTGCAGCAATTGGGTCTGGGGAGGGAGCAGTAGCAGAAATGCAGGGGAACCAGGGGGAGGAGAAACCCCACCCCCAGCACCCCAAAAGAGCTGCACCAGCCCCCACCCAGGAACCATGATGAAAATGGGCCCCTTAAACTCCCCTCCCCCAAACACAGAGCAAGCTGTGGGGAGAGAGGACCCCAGGGGCTGCCCTAAAGCAGCCCCCTTACCTCCTCTGCCCCAGGGGGAGAAGCAGCAGCAGGAAAGGTAGAGTCCAGGACTGCAGCAGTGAAGAAGGAAGGGACAGGTAGACCCCCTAGAAGATGGGAGGTGGGTCCTCCCTTCCCCCAGCCAGGGCAGCAGAGGCCCGGCCCCCCCACCCACCCCCACACCCAGCACCCTCAATGGCTAGCTGTGGTGAAGGGGTGGGGGGGGGGTGGGGGAGGAAGCTGCCTGCAAGCAAAGCAGGTCAAGAGAAAAGGGGGCCTCGCCCAGAATAAGGGTGTAGCTAAGGCCTACCTGCCACAACAGTAGTAACCCCCCCCCCCCCCCCCCCAAAGGAAGAGGAGAGGAGGAGTGCAGGGGAAGGAGAACGTGTGCAAGGCAGGTACACAGGGGTTATGTCTACACTGGCAGGTTCTTGCGCCAGAAATATGCAAATGAGGCTAAGTGTGGAATATCGCCGAGCCTCATTTGCATACCTAATGAGCCGCCATTTTGCGGAAGAGGCTCTTGCGCCAGAAGGAGCGTCTACACTGCCCCTTCTTGCGCAAGAAAAACCCTCTTGCGCAACGCCATTATTCCTGAAAATAATCAGCATAGTGGCATTGCGCAAGAGGGTTTTTCTTGCACAAGAAGGGGCAGTGTAGACTTCTGGCGCAAGAGCCTCTTCCGCAAAAATGGCGGCTCATTAGGTATTGATGAAGTTAGTTTATGTTTAGCTAGAAGCCATCTTGTATAACAGAAACCATTTCAGCTTTTTGTCTTTGCACGTAGGCCAGAGTGAACTTTCTATCACCCCATGTGCCAGGCCAAGACAGATGTGCTATTGGAATGTGTTAATTGGGCTGGTTCAGAGAGGAGAGGTACTCCCTCGTACCTGTCCGCCATCATGTTGATAAGGCTTTGTTTTTCCTAGTCTAATTGATTATTTCTGTAATTAGATGCCCTGACGTCAGACTGTTTGGTTAAGGGTATAAAGATACTAGGATTGATTGTATTAAGTAGCCTTACTGGACCCAGCTTTGCTGAGACCACGTTTGGCTCACTTTGCTTTTATTGGCCAATAAAACTGTCTGTTTAGCCGCGTAAACTGAGTGAAGCGTTTGCTTCGACAATTTGGAGGTTCTACTGAGATTCCTAACGCGCCACTTGCCCATATGGACGGACCGGCACTCCACTTCCAAACCTCTCAGAGTGCTCAATAGAAGGTAAGGAGATACCTGTTACGAAATCTCCTAGTGAGGGCTTAGGATTTGGAGTGACGGTCGGCCATCAGGGTAAGGGGAGCTACGGAATTCAATTTTGTGGAGCGGCTAACATTTTTGTCTGTCTGTGTCTTTGTCTATTAGGCCTGTCTTATGTGTCACAGTTCCAAAAGGGCACACCGGTGTCTCTAGTGAGGCAGCCATGCGCTGGACCCTCTGTGTTCGGACGCTAAAAGCTGGTGTGGTGCCATTACTCTCTCTCGGCACACGGAACTGTGGGGAAGCTTTGTTGTCTCTCTCTGTTATTTGTGGGCGTAGTACTGACCTCTGAGGCTAACCCCAGGCCATAGTGCCCCATTCCGCCAGGCTGTCTCCAAGCGCCAGAACGTAGTGTTCTGCTGGGCTGGGGCAAGTGCCGGAAACCCCTGCGAGGCAGGTAGACCTTGAGTCCAGTGCCTCGCAACAAAAAGGGGGGGGACCAGTGCGAGCAAGTGAATTCTTGATTCGGTGACTCGCAGAGCGAGCAGGCGGATCCTGATTCAGTGACTCGCAGAGCAAGCAGGCGAATTCTGATTCGGTGACTCGCAGAGCGAGCAGGCGGATCCTGATTCGGTGACTCGCAGAGCGAGCAGGCGGATCCTGATTCGGTGACTTGCAGAATATGGTGTAAGCAGGCGGACTTTAGTTCGGTGTGTTACAGAATTAAGCGCGCGCGCAGAAAATGGGGGTAGGTCAGTCTACAGGAATTCCAGTGCCTTCTAAGGACAGTCCGGCTTTCTTTATGTATACCCACTATGGGAAAAATACTTGCAAGTTTCTGGATAAGTGGAATTTGTATACTCAAAATGACCCAAAATTGCAATTCCCATTGAAAGGGACTTTTGATGTAACTAAAATTTTACATTTAAGGGAGGCTCTTGAGGGTCGTGGAGCGAAAACTCCCGATCTGCAATGGTCTGCCTATCTACCATGGTATGAAGAAACTTTTAAAAGGCAGAAAGAATCTCAATTAAGAAGCTTTAAAGATACTCAGGAAAAACTGCAAACACAGATTAAACTGCTGAAAGAGGCTAGCACTCAATCAAAAGCAGTGATAACTAAGCCTAGTGCACCACCTGTTCGGCAATTGTATCCTTGTCTCCCAAACCCCGATTCACAGGATGACATGAATGATGTCCTGTGCCCCGCGTGGAATCCCCCGCCAGTACCAGACCCACTTTCAGCTCCCGAGCCCCAAGTAGTTTCAAGAAGCCAGGCTGTGACTGAGAAGGAAAAACAAGGAACAAGAGTGTTCCCGATTACATATAAGATTTCTAGGGGAAGCACTATTCTCCTCCAGCCAGCAACTCCTAAGGGACAACGATCAGTAGCACGTATTGAATCGGGGAATAATAGCCCCGTCGCTGCTTATCCTTTATGGGAAGTCCCAAACCCACAAGGAGGGCGTATGCGGGTTTACCAACCCTGGACCAAAACCGAATTACACGCCATGGCCAAAGATTTTCCCTCAGTAGAAGAGGACCCAGTAAAATTTAAAGCAGAACTAGCACTAGTAATACAGTCTTATGATCCTAACTGGCAAGACCTTGATCTGCTTTTGAAGGTGATTCTGCCTGATGATAAGCGTAAAAAGATTTTAAAGAACAAACTTGCTAAGATATGTGAAGACTCTAGTTTAACATGGGTAGAAGCACTCCCGATTGCCCTAATGAGCATGAGAGCCACTCCTAATCAGAAAACTAGACTCAGTCCACATGAGATTGCATGTGGCCGACCTATGAGACTGTTAAGCAGCCCAGACATTAACTTAGCTGATGCCATACTCATTAAAGGAAGCATAGTCAAGTATTGTCAGGAACTTATGAGGTGTGTACAGTCCTATCATTCACAGGTTAAGGACGCCTTCCAAGAGGCCCCGACTGAGCCGTGCCATAAACTACAACCAGGAGACTAAGTTTGCGTGAAAGTTCACCAGCGAAAGACTGCCCTGGAACCCAGGTGGAAGAGTCCCTACCAAGTCCTTCTGACCACCCATACTGCTGTAAAGTGCGAAAGATTGCCCACCTGGATTCACGCATCCCACTGCAAACCCGTCCTGGCCCCTACAGAAGTCGGCCCCAACAAGGAGCACCGCAGACCTGGTACCGGAGACCCAAGTCCAGAAGCAGACGAAGATCAGCGCAGGCCTAGTACCAGAAATCCAGGTCCAGAAGTAGACGAGGATCAGCGCAGGCTTGGTACCGGCAATTCAAGCCCTGAAGCAGATGATCCTGAACGACCGAGGCCAAGGTACCAGCTGCGGCCCAGAAGGACCTGCCAGCGATAAGTGAAGCAAACTACGAAGTCCTGAAGAACAGCCAGCATGAGGCTGGACAAACAATTCATGTTGAGCTTATGCTTAATTTTGTTTTTAATACCTAGCAGTTATAACCTATATGGTTCAAATGTGTTTATGCTTTTAATGAACCAAGTTTCCCAAGAATTTAATTCCACAAGTTGCTAGATATGTGCTCACAGTCCTGTACATTCAGAAGGAGGCATCCCAATGATTCCAGTTCCACTGAACAACACTCAAATGAATGGCCCATTGTTTAATGAGCTAAAGCCAAATGAGGCTCGGTGATATTCCACGCTTAGCCTCATTTGCATATTTCTGGCGCAACAACCCGCCACTGTAGACATAGCCAGGGAGTTGGGTGTGTGGGTTTATGTTCCCGGAGTAGGCTTCCAGAGACTGCAGCCCAGCCATTAGGACACCTGAGCCAGTTAAGTCTCATGGGCACACCATAAATAACCCTCCCTCAGGCAAGGCAGGGAGAAGGAGAAAAGGGGCAGACCAGAGGCCTGGCCCGGAGCAAGCTAACAGGGCCTGTTCCAAGACACCAGGGAGGAAGTACCCAAGGAGTGGTTGGGGAAGTGGCCCAGGGAGGGGCTGCTAGTCAGTGGGGCAAGGCCCAGGTCTCACAGCCCCACTTGGGGCTACCACATAGGGCCCTGGGCTGGAACCTGGAGCAAGTGGGTGGGACCGGGTTCCCCCCCAATTTTCCTCCTGGCTAGTCGGCTGCCAAGGAAGGAAAGAAGGACCCTTGGGACTATCAGAGGGATGACCTCCAAAACCCAGACTGGCCGATGATGAAAAGGGCTCTTGGAGCAGGATACCCTTGCCTTCTCAGCAGTGGTAGGGACACTGCGAGCCTCTGAGGCACACTCAAAGACCTTGACTGTATAATATTCAAGGCCTGATTTGCAGAAGTGCTGAGCCCTGGCAGCATCCTGAATTTCGGTGGCTGCTCCTGAGCTCAGCCCCTCTGAATAATCAGACCCTCCTGCTAATAGACACACATCCTTCCCTGTTGTTTAGTATAGTTGTCCTTTTCTGATCAGCCCTTTCATTTATAAAGATGCTCTGCTGCATATTGTTCCCCATAGATGAAATTGCCACTTATTGTATAGCAAGGGCATAATCTCTTTGACACATGACAGTTGAAATTTGAAAGCCTTGACTAATATGATTCAATGACATAACACTGACCCTCATCAATTCCTTAATTATGCAGTTTGTAGTTCCTTCATAGAATCCTAGGGCTGGAAGAGACCTCAGGAGTCATCGAATCCAGCCCCCTGCCCAAATCAGGACCAATCCCAACTAAATCATCCCAGCCAGGGCTTTGTCAAGCTGGGACTTAAAAACCTCTAGGGATGGAGATTCCACAACCTCCCTAGGCGGTGGTGGAATCAATATATAGCTTCACTATATAGCATTCATTTGAAATTACTTATTTACAGGCCTACTAAGCAGACTGCCCACTTCTGCTCCCATTGAAAAGGGTTGTCTGGATTTCAATAGGAGTCAGATTATATCAGGAACATTGGATATGATATACAGAATTGAAAGATACAATATTTGTACATTTTTCAGGGGCATTTGAGAAGAAGAGCAAGGGTCAGAGTTCCCTTGATTAAGTTCCTAGCACTGAAGAAGGGCCATGTGGCTCATACAGTGTTGACTACTTCCTGCGGAGTAACACCCCTGCTGGAGTCTGAGTACCAGACAGGATCATACAAAATACAGAAATTAATTAGCATTCTGGATGGCTCATGGGGTGGATGAATGGGAAGAAGGGGTTGTCTTATGACATTTTTAGAACCTCAGACCACCACACTGGTCTTGATATTATGCCCTCTCTGACATTAGTCCTGAATTATACAGGTACTGGCTGTTTGGTTCCTTCTTCATGACTAGATCTTCAGAATATATGTATCACCTTGCTGCAAGTCCTGATCATGCATCTTGATAAGTAACTTCTTTCTCTTGTTGTACACTGTCAAGGGGTTGCCTGCCCCTCAGTAACCCAGATGTCCTCTACGGCTGGGTTATGGCCCCCTTCGGACAGGGCTGCCCTTAGTTTCACACAGATGCCCCTATTTTAGGGCATATACGGCCTTATAGGCCCAGTTCCCCAAAGTACAAGTCATCTTCCACGGGTATATACGGCCCTCTAGGCCCAATCCCAAAGTACAGGTCCCTCTGTAGGGTTGTGGATGGCCTTTCAGCCTATTTCCTCAACGAGCTTCTCCCCCAAAATCTAGGGAGCACGTTTGTGTTGGGGTGGGGAGGTAGGGGGACCCGGGCCCTCCCACTCCACCAGGTCCCAGCCCAGGGCCCTGATGGCAGCAAAAGCTTTCGCTGCCTGCTCGGCGGGGATGCCTGCCAGAACATGCCAAGCTCCCGGAGGTCAATCCTCTGCCCTGGGCTCCTTCCTACCCCCTCCAACGCTGTGCACTGTCCTCTGCATGCTGCTCCTCGGGTCAGTCCCAGTCCGATGGTCTCCCCGGCTGGGACTGGGGCTGGGGTGGCTCCGGTGGCTGGTGCACTTCAGGAGCTCCTCCCTGACCTCCTGCCCCTCTGGCTATCCCCCTTGACTGACTGTCTGCCTGGGCTTTTATCCCCAGCCTCCCTCTTGAGCATGCCCAACAGGGCCATGGGGGTGGGGCCTGTTCAGCCAGCTGGGCCAGGGGAGCTCCCGGGGCTTCAGTGCCAGGCAGCACCGCCCCTTCACATACACCCACACATATAAATATAACTCTGACTGTAATTTCCATTCCAATGTATCTGATGAAGTGGAGACACCTTACCAATCCCTCCCACTGATTACCTTTTCTACACCTATATTTATACTTGACTCAGTCGTTCTAATAATATCTACCAATCGATTACATATTGTGTAAGGCATCTTTATGCCCGTATTTGGGGTACATCCTGCTACTCCTGTGCTTGGTTAACAGTTTTATGGCTGTATCTGGAATTTTTTGCTTATCAGAAATAGTATGTACCAGTACCAGGTTGCTCCTGATCTTCTTGGCGTGGTCTCACTGTACTGTGCTGAACATGCATGATTATGCAAAACATTCCTGCTCCTCAAAGCTCCCCAGCCTTGCCTGCATACTAGGTGCACCAGACTTGAGACAGGCCTGGGTTCTGCTTTATTAGAGATTTGTACTTTGGACAAGGAAGACATTGTTATTTTGGTCAAGGCAGGGCCATCCAGGTTCCCCTACAATACTCCTCTGAGAATCTTGATTATTGTAACTTTTGAAATCTTCTAATAAAATAGAAAGTCACCAACAAAATGTTATGGTTCATTACCACATGTAGATTAAATGCAGTATGTTATAAAGGTGAATTAGCTCATTTTGGTAGTATGCACTTGTCAAGGCTGTTCCCCATTCTGGCACTCTGAGTGCAGAAGGTGGGGGCCTGCCAGAGACCTTAAATACGTGGTGTCATAAATTGGAGCTGCAAAGGAGAGTCTGACTTACCTGAAGAGTGAGGAAAGGGTTAAGCAACTGGAGCTGCACCTGAAGGAGGGGGCTTTGGGCAGTCAGTCAATGAAATGCAGGTAGGAATTTCAAACTGAGGGTATGGCCGATTTTCTGGAAAAAGAATATTTTTCAGTAGCGTCCACACTGCTACTGAGTTCTTTCGACAGTAAATCGAAAGAACAGAGGGGGTTTTCCAACAGCGGTAAACCTCATTTTAGAAGGAAGAAGCCTTTTTCCAAAAAGGCTTTTTCAGAAAAAGGCATGTGTGGAAGCAGAAGAGGGAGTTCTTTTGAAAGAAGAGGCCTCCAGGAAAAAACACAGGTGCCCTGCTGGCCACTCCATCCAAACTAATCACAACTCTATAGTTCTTGTCTCCTGCCAGCTCTTAAAGCTGCAGGCACCCATGTGACGGACTGGGCCGGGTCTGGGCACTGCTGAGGGCGTCCACTCAGGGCAAATTGCTCAAAACCAGGGCTACTTACAGCCCTAGACTGGAGAACTTTCCCAAACAGGTCACAAACCAGTCACACAGAGCACTTCAGCTGCCAATCCAGCCAGCAGGAAGCCTCACAAGCAAAACCCCTCAGACACCCCAGCTCTCCCTGTGCCACAATCAGCCCCGGGCCTGCACACAGGTGAGGGGTTATAGAACCCAATCTCACCTACCCCAAACAGGTCTTTCTGGTCCCAAAGAACCAGCCACAGATCCCAGGTCAATTTATACTTTGGATCTTACCCACAAGATTACGCTGGGCCAATCTTTTACAATCTAAAATCTAAAGGTTTGTTAATAAAAGAAAGAAAAGGTTGAGAGTAAGGTTGTTAAGGAGAATACATTACATGCACCAATCACCAAGTTCTTGATGCAGGCTCTCAACAGAGATGTTACAAACTGCTATCTTAGAAGTCTCTGGTGTACATCCTATGTCAGGATGGGTCAGCAATCCTTCCTGGCTCTCTGTCCCTAGCAAGGCTGTATCTGGGATCAGTAGCCAGATTGAAGATAAGATGGAGTCCACCTCATGGCATTTTATATCCATTCCTGGTGTCTCTCAAGCTGGAGCTGGTCACATGATGGCATGTTTCACATGCTAGCAGCCATGAGATACAGATTGGTTTGTAGGTTTCCAGATGCATTTCTCGGGTGTGTATTGGGCCACCCTGAGAGTCCTTGTCCCTGGAGCCGTGCTAATTAGCACGGTTATTCATTGGACATTCCTTCTTTACAACAGGCAGTCCAGGCCCATTGCTCTGTCTCAGACAGAGAACATTCACAGTACCAGCACAGAGCCCATATTCATAACCCCACATACAAACACCATACAAGCACAAGAGTTTCATACATAGAATCAGTAGAACATAAGCTTTCATTCGACACCTCACATGACCCCCTTTGTACAGGCTTTGGGGCACCCCCCCCTTGGGGCACCCCCCCCCCCCATGACTGCAGCAGTGATCTGTCTGCTCATTATAAAATCCAATAAAGTGACAACCCAGGACAAGCCTTATGGCAGGAAGCCGGTCCTGGGAGCTGCACCTCACCATGTGGCTCTGACTGCCACCCACATTTGGAGCTATGGCCCAGCCACAAGCCCCCCAGCCCTCACAGGGAGCACCACCAGGGCTCCCAGGACCCAGCCAGGGGCACCAAACATCGTGCACCATCTTGGTCCGGGGCAGAGATCCTGTCCTTCTTGGAGCTGTGGGGTGAGGAAGACACCCTGCAGGATCTCCGCTCCCAGAGGTGAAATACCGACATCTATAGCTGGATGGCCAAGGCTCTGGCCATGAGGGCCCCCCCCACCCTGCACATTAGACTCATAGACTTTAAGGTCAGAAGGGACCATTATGATCAGCTAGTCTGACCCCCTGCACAGTGCAGGCCACAGAATCTCACCCACCCCTCCTAGAATAATCCTCTCACCTATCTCTCAGATATTGAAGTCCTCAAATGGTTTAAGGACCCCAAGATGCAGAGAATTCTCCAGCAAGTGATCCGTGCCCCATGCTACAGAGGAAGGCGAAAAACCTCCAGGGCCTCTGCCAATCTACCCTGGAGGAAAATTCCTTCCCAACCCCAAATATGGCGATCAGCTAAACCCTGAGCATGTGGGCAAGACTCACCAGCCAAACACCCAGAAAGTTCTCTATAGTAACTCCTATCATCCCTCCATTGACCTATTTACCATTGATAGTGAAAGGTCAATTAGTTGCCAAGATCATGTTATCTCATCAAACCATCCCCTTCATAAACCCATCTAGCTTAATCTTGAAGCCAGATAGATCTTTTGCCCCCACTACTTCCCTTGGAAGGCTGTTCCAGAACTTCACTCCTTTAATGGCTAGAAACCTTCATCTAATTTCGAGTCTAAACTTCATACTAGCCAGCTTACATCCATTTGTTCTTGTGTCCACATTGGTATTAAGCTTAAATAATTCCTCTCCCTCCCTGGTATTTATCCCTCTAACATATTTAAAGAGAGCAATCATGTCCCCCCTCAGCCTTCTTTTGGTTAATGTAAACAAGCCAAGCTCCTTGAGTCTCCTTTCATAAGACAGGTCTTCCATTCCTCGGATCATCCTAGTGGCCCTTCTTTGTACCTGTTCCAGTTTGAATTCATCCTTCTTAAACATGGGAGACCAGAACTGCACATGGGAGACCAGAACTGCACACAGTATTCCAAATGGGGTCTCACCAATGCCTTGTATAATGGCACTAACACCTCCTTATCTCTACTGGAAATACCTCGCCTAATACATCCCAAGACCGTATTAGCCTTTTTCACGGACATGTCACAATGGCGGCTCATAGTCATCCTGTGATCAACCAGGACTCTGAGGTCCTTCTCCTCCTCCATTATTTCCAACTGGTGTGTCCCCAGCTTATAACTAAAATTCCTGTTATTAATCCCTAAATGCATAACCTTACACGTCTCACTATTAAATTTCATCCTATTGCTATCGCTCCAATTTACAAGATCATCCAGATCTTCCTGTATGATATCCTGATCCTTTTCTGAATTGGCAATACCTCCCAACATTGTGTCATCCGCAAACTTTATTAGCACACTCCCACTTTTGGTGCCGAGGTCAGTAATAAAAAGATTAAATAAGATTGGTCCCAAAACTGATCCCTGAGGAACTCTGCTAGTAACCTCCCTCCAACCTGACAGTTCACCTTTCAGTATGACCCGCTGTAGTCTCCCCTTTAACCAGTTGCTTATCCACCTCTCAATTTTCATATTGATCCCCATCTTTTCCAATTTAACCAATAATTCCCCATGTGGTACTGTATCAAATGTCTTATTGAAATCGAGGTAGATTAGATCCACTGCATTTCCTTTATCTAACAAATCTGTTACTTTCTCAAAGAAGGAGATCAGGTTGGTTTGGCACGATCTACCTTTTGTAAAACCATGTTGTAATTTGTCCCAATTGCCATTAACCTCATGTATCCCGTTGCCCTTGCGGCCACCCCGAGTTCGGGTGGCCCCACGTCCTGAACAGAGGACTGGCCTCCTGACCTTCCGCCGAACCGCGGTTTCCGGCCGATAGTATAGGGTGTCAGAGCCTGTGCTGGCTCGAGGACGCCGGGAAGGGGGCTCGGGCCCACCCTCACTCCGAGCCCCGACCCAGGGCCCTAAGACGGGGACGCTAGTCCCTAGTCAGTGGAGGGGGCTGAGTTCCCCCAAACCCTCCACTCGCGGGGTACACGGCCCCGCCCTGGGTCGCTTCTTCCCGGCCAGATCCCCGTCACGTTCCCCAGCGAGGAGACAGACTCACCCGGAGTCCCTTCCCCCGGTGGGGCGTCTGCCGCTGAGGTTCACGCGTCTCCCGTGGGCCTCCTGGTGAGCCAGGGTCCTTCCTCCCGTCCCAGGTGCTTACCCCTTTCTGCCCACGGCTGGTCTCCTTTTGAATGGCCCGCTCCCCTACTGACGCCGGGGCCGGCGTGGTCCCGTGACTCCAGGCCCCGCCCCTCCCAGCGTCCTCCCCGTCGCCTCCCGTGACGTCATCGGCAGGCGCCGGGTGAACCAGCGGGCCGACAGCCGTCCCGGCCGTGGATGCTGCTCCCGGGTTCCCCGTCTCAGTGCGGGGCGGCGCGGACAATGTGCCTGCCCCGTCACACCCCTCCCCCCTTAGGCTCCTTTCTACCCCTGCCTCCCCCCCGGTCCCCCCTTCCGGTATCCGCGATAAACAGTCGGCATTCCCGTTTGCAGTACCTGACCTATGTTTTACTTCGAATTTGTATGGTTGCAAACTCAGGTACCATCGCAATATGCGGGGGTTCGTATCCTTCATCCCCTGGATCCACCGGAGGGGTGCGTGGTCCGTCACCAGCGTGAACTTGGAACCTAAGAGGAAATATCGTAAAGAGTCAACGGCCCATTTAAGGGCCAAGGCTTCCTTTTCAATAGTGGCGTAGCCTTTTTCCCCGAGGGAACAGTTTCCGGCTCAGGTACAACACTGGGTGTTCGGCCCCCTCCTCCTCCTGGGCGAGCACCGCCCCCAGCCCTAGGTCCGACGCGTCGGTCTGTAAGATAAACAGCTTATTAAAATCGGGCTGAACCAGTACTGGGGCGTGGGTGAGCTCGTATTTCAGCTTTTCGAAGGCGTTGTTGCATTGCTCTGTGCATCTCACATTTTGGGGCTGCCCTTTCCTGGTGAGGTCCGTTAGGGGTGCGGCTACTGTCGCGAAGTTAGCTACGAACCGGCTAGCCCAAGGAACTGGCGGACCTGTTTCTTTGTGGTCGGAATCGGGTAGTCCCGGACTGCCTGGATTTTACTCAGCAGGGGTTTGAGTTGGCCTCGCCCCACCGTATATCCTAGATACGAGACCTCCCGTTCCCCGAAATGGCACTTTTTTGGGTTAGCCGTCAGGTTCGCCCGTCTGAGCGTCTCTAGAACAGCTGCGACGTGCTCGAGGTGTTGCTCCCACGACCTGCTGAAAATGACAATATCATCTATGTAAGCGGCTGCGTATTCATGGTGGTCCCGCAACATATGGTCCATTAGTCTCTGAAAGGTGGCGGCTGCCCCATGTAACCCGAAAGGCATGTTTACGAATTGGTATAGTCCGAAAGGCGTAGCGAACGCCGTTTTCTTCTGCGCCTCGGGAGACAGGGGGATCTGCCAGTATCCCTTTGTTAAATCTATTGTTGACAAGAACTGGGCCTTCCCCACTCAGTTAAGTAACTCGTCTACGCGCGGCATGGGGTACGCGTCGAATCGTGATATGGCGTTTACTTTTCAAAAATCTATACAAAATCTTGTGGTCCCGTCTGGCTTTGGGACTAATACTATGGGGCTCCGCCACTCGCTGCGTGATTCCTGAATCACCCCCCATTCTAACATCGTTTGCAGTTCCCTCTTCACGGTATCCCACATCTTCCGGGGCACGGGCCGCAGGTGGTCCCGAACTACCTTGCCCGGCTCGGTCGCTATGTCATGGTAGACCTCCTGTGTCTGCCCCGGGCGGCTGGTCAAGGTTTCCTGGAACTGCCGCAGGACTGCCCTCACTTGATCTCGCTGGATTGGTGACAGACCTTCCCCGATCTGGGCCTGGCCTACAGCTACCTCCGGTTCGCCCCAGGGCCCGAATTCAATATCTAGGGGTCGTGGGTCTATTAGAAATGCGTCCCGAGGGTTCCACTTTTTTAGTAAATTTATATGGTAGACTTGCATCTCTTTTCGATTGCTATTAATTAATATCTCGTAGTCCACCGGCCCGACTTGCCGCACCACCTTGAAGGGCCCTTGCCATTTGGCCATTAGTTTGGAGTCTCCCTTCGGGAGCAGGAGCAGGAGCGAATCACCCGGTACGAGCGTTCTTACCTGGGCCTTCTGATTATAGTGGGCCTGCTGCCTCTCTTGAGCTTTCCTCAGGTTTTCCTGGGCCCATTCTGCCAGCCCGCGGAGGTTCCCTCTTAACTTGCTCACGTACTGGGCTACTCCCAAGGCCGGCGTTCTCTGTTCCTCCCATCCTTCCTTTATCAGGTCTAGGATCCCTCTGGGTCGTCTCCTGTACAGCAACTCGAACGGCGAGAAGCCTAGCGATGCCTGGGGGACTTCACGCACCACAAACATCAGGGCTGGTAGTAGTTGGTCCCAGTCTCGCGGGTCCTCTTTAATGAACTTTCGTAACATCTCCTTTAGGGTGCGGTTGAATCTCTCCACGAGTCCGTCCGTCTGGGGGTGGTAAACTGACGTCCGTAGTTTCCGTACCTGTAAGACTTTGCATAATTCTGTCATTACCATTAGATTCGTCCCCTGGTCTGTCAATAGTTCTCTGGGTAGGCCTACTCGTGAAAACAGTCTCATTAGTTCTTCGGCTATCGCCCCCGCGGTAGCGCGTCTCAAGGGAACGGCCTCGGGGAATCGCGTGGCGTAGTCTATAATGACTAGGATGTAGACATAACCCCTGCTTGACTTTTCCAGTGGCCCCACCAGGTCCAGCGCAATACGCTCGAAGGGCGTCCCTACGATGGGCAGGGGTATAAGGCACCGGTGGCACTCTTGTGGATGACGTCTTTTGGCATTGGGGACACGAGGCACAGTAATTTTTTATGTCCTGATACACCCCTGGCCAGTAGAACCTCTGGAGCACCTCTGGATGCTGCGTCTTTTCCGCCCCGAGGTGCCCAGCCCAGGTGTGGTCGTGGGCGAGCTCTAGCACTCCCCCCCGGTAGGGCTTCGGCATGAGCAATTGGTGCCGTTCCTCCGTCCCCCCTTCCTGGGGCGTGACCCGATACAGGCGATCCTGCCGTACCTCGAACCGAGGGCCCTGCCCCCCTCGTCCTGTGGTTTCGGCCTCTCCTACCTGAGCCCAAGCGTGTTGTAAGGTCGGGTCCTCTCTCTGGAGTGCGAGAAAATCACCCTTGTCCACGTCTAGGCGGAGTGTTAGTGGCCCAACCCCGGTTGGGACCTCCTGTCTGGCGGCCGGGTCTCCTACTTCCTCCCCGTGAGCTGCAACCCTGGGGTTTTTGTACCTTCCCCCCCCTCCATTCTGTTGTCCTTGTCCCCGGTTACTTAGTAGGTACCCCAGGCCGGGCCAATCCCGGCCTAGCAGCGCGGGATACGCTAGATTGGGGCCCACCGCGACTATACACGTGTCCCGTATTCTACCATCATCAATTTCCACCCTTGTCGCCCACCACCTCCTCGTCGCTTCCCATTGGAGTCGCGCCCCCACTGGCCACGCTGGCCCCGGCTTGGTGTTCCTGGAGCTTATCCAGGACCTGTTGCAACGCCTGCGACTGCTGCTGCTGCCATTGCTTCTGGTTATCTACCAACCAGTCCAGCACTTTGTTCACCTCCATTATCCCTGGGGAAATTAGCTTATTACAACCGGGGAAGGGGTCCCGCCCTGTGAGGGACCCGTCTTCCTCTCTCCCATATATATATATATATATATATATATATATATATATATATATATATATATATTCCCCCCCTTTTTTTTTCCGTGCCCCCCCCAACCGGGGCTCAGGTCATACCCATGTTCTCCACCACGTGTATCCCGTTGCCCTTGCGGCCACCCCGAGTTCGGGTGGCCCCACGTCCTGAACAGAGGACTGGCCTCCTGACCTTCCGCCGAACCACGGTTTCTGGCCGATAGTATAGGGTGTCAGAGCCTGTGCAGACTCGAGGACGCCGGGAAGGGGGCTCGGGCCCACCCTCACTCCGAGCCCCGACCCAGGGCCCTAAGACGGGGACGCTAGTCCCTAGTCAGTGGAGGGGGCTAAGTTCCCCCAAACCCTCCACTCGCGGGGTACACGGCCCCGCCCTGGGTCGCTTCTTCCCGGCCAGATCCCCGTCACGTTCCCCAGCGAGGAGACAGACTCACCCAGAGTCCCTTCCCCCGGTGGGGCGTCTGCCGCCGAGGTTCACGCGTCTCCCGCGGGCCTCCCGGTGAGCCAGGGTCCTTCCTCCCGTCCCAGGTGCTTCCCCCTTTCTGCCCACGGCTGGTCTCCTTTTGAATGGCCCGCTCCCCTACTGACGCCGGGGCCAGCATGGTCCCGTGACTCCAGGCCCCGCCCCTCCCAGCGTCCTCCCCGTCGCCTCCCGTGACGTCATCGGCAGGCACCGGGTGAACCAGCGGGCCGACGGCCGTCCTGGCCGTGGATGCTGCTCCCGGGTTCCCCGTCTCAGTGCGGGGCGGCGCGGACAATGTGCCTGCCCCGTCACACCTCAATGTCCCTAACTACTTTCTCCTTCAAAACTTTTTCTAAGACCTTGCATACTACAGATATCAAACTAACAGGCCTGTAGTTACCCGGGTCACTTTTTTTCCCTTTCTTAAAAATCGGAACTATATTAGCAATTCTCCAGTCAAATGGTACAACCCCTGAGTTTAGAGATTTATTAAAAAAATTTGCTAATGGACTTGCAAGTTCATGTGCCAGTTCCTTTAATATTCTTGGATGAAGATTATCTGGGCCCCCCGATTTACTCCCATCAAGCTGTTCAAGTTTGGCTTTTACCTCGGATATGGTAATGTCTACCTCCATATCCTTAGTCCCATTTGTTATGTTACCATTATCCCTAAGCTCTTCATTAGCCTCATTAAAGAGGTCTCTATCCATATCCAAATTAGATCCCGGTGGTCTATAGCACACCCCAAGCACTATCCCAGGGGAGGATCTGATAGTTTTCTTCCCCAATGTGATTTTTGCCCAGACAGACTCTGTCTTCTCCATTCCATCACTTTTTATTTCTTTACAATCTACCTCATCATTGATACACAATGCTACTCCACCACCTTTATTTCTGTCTTTCCTAAACAGCACATACCCTTCAATACCTGTACTCCAGTCATACCTAGTATTCCACCATGTTTCTGTTATTCCTATAATATCTGGTTTCACTTCCTGGACCAATAGCTCTAGTTCCTCCATTTTGTTACTTAGGCTCCTCGCATTGGTGTACAAACATCTTAATTTTTGCTGTTTGGTCTCACTCGCATTCTTTACCCAATTTGGCACGGACAATGTACCTCCAATATGACCTATTAGACTAGTATCCACTCTACCCTTCCTCCTTATGTCCATTCTCCTACCCCCAGCTACATCCTTTCTTACTTCTTTTTCCTCCCTCTCAATGCTAAAATCCGGCGCAGAGATTACCTGGGTATCTCCCAACCGTCTCCCCCAAATTCCTAGTTTAAAGCTCTCTTAATCAGTTGTGCCAGCCTCCATCCTAGAAGTCTATTTCCCTCCCTACTTAGGTGAAGTCCATCCCGAGAGAACAGTCCTCTGTCCGTGAATGCCTCCCAGTGGCCATACATCACAAAGCCCTCCTTATAGCACCACTGCCTGAGCCATCTATTGATCATCATAATCCTGTCACATCTTAGTTGCCCTTCTCTAGGAACAGGCAGAATCCCACTAAAGATCACCTGAGCCTCAATTTCCTTGAGCGTCCTCCCCAGCCTGGCATAGTCTCCCTTAATTCGTTCCAGCGAGAATCTAGCCGTATCATTTGTTCCTACATGAAGGATGACCAATGGATTCTTTCCCGCTCCCTTTAGGATCCTCTTCAACCTCAGTTCCACATCCCGTATCTTAGCACCTGGCAGACAGCACACCCTTCTAATCTCTGGATCAGCTCTAGTTACAGGCCTGTCTATTCTTCTCAATAAGGAGTCCCCAATCATGTAGACCCGCCTTTTCCTAGTGACAGTCCGATTCTCTGATCTATCTCTTGTTTCCTCTGGCTGCATTTCTATTTTCCCTTGTAATCCTCTTCAACCCATCCTGTATCCTCCTGGTGCTCATTATTGGTGTTGTCTCCATTGACTCTTCCCCTTTATCTATGGGACTAACCACTCTTCTCTTCTTCCTTGCCCTTCCATCTTCAGTGGCCACCTGCTGTACCCCTTCTTCATTCTCCAACTCCACATACCTGTTCTTGAGCTCTATTTCTCCTTCACTGGCCCATCTTTTCCTCTGTCTGGTTCTCTTAGTCACATGCTTCCACTGTCCATTTTCTTCGCCCAGCAGTCCCCCCTCTGAGACCTTTGATCCCGCTTCCATCTGCATGTCTAAGCTTTCCCCTTCAGCCACCTCATGCCTTTGCTCCATCATCTGCTCGAACCCCCTTCTAAACTCGACCAAAGTTTCCATCTTCATCTCCAATCCTCGGATCTTTTTTTCCCATCAGCTCTACCAGGCAGCACTTCATGCAAACAAAACTCCTTTCAGAATCATGTACATACACCAGCTGCCAAATCCACTCAGTCTCATTGTGTCCTCTACTACTTGGGCCATGGCCACTGCTGCCTCTGTGTTTATCAGCCTTCTCACCTAAATCCTGTTAGTCCGGCAAACAGGAAAACAAACCAAAACACCCCTCCCCCAGCAAAAACAAACCCCAAACGAGTCCCACAATCCAAACTCCCCTTACAAACTCCTACTCAAACTCCCCTGTTTACAACTATGTTTGCTGGCTCCTGTGCTGCAGCAGCTGTCTGGAACAGGTCCAGAGCAAGGTGAAAGAGCTCCGGCAGGGCTACGCCAGAGCCAGGGAGCGCAGCTCTCACTCCGGGGCAGGACCCCACTCCTGCCCCTACTATCAGGAGCTTCACCAAATCCTGAGGGGGTGGTGAAACCCTTCCCACCTGTGGTGGTGGATTTGGGGCTCGAGACGCCTGTCGTCACCCGCCTGGCGCACCCTGCTGAGGAGGAGGAGGAGCTGCAGGAGGAGGAGGAGATGGCCAGCACGGTCACCCTCACCTTCAAGCCAGTGCTCCAGGGCCTAGACTCCTCAAAAAACGAGGAGTACAGAATCTGTCAAAAAACACCACGCTGTCGGCAGAACCACGGTTTCAGTTTCAAAATGGCGCTTGTTTGAAACAGCGCCTGAATTTGATTATGCAAATGAAGCACGGGATATTTAAATCCCCGCTTCATTTGCACTTCTGATGTGTCTAATTTACATCTCTCTGCCAACAGAGGGGTGTAGTTTAGACATGGCCAGAGTGAGGGAGGTGGGCACAGAGGGGATGGGGTGTGTGACGGGGCCCAGAGATTGCGAGAGGCGGGGTGGTGCTGGCTGGAGCCCAATAAAAAAATCGGGGGCTCAGATTGCCGAAACGGTAGTGTTGGAACAGTTTTTAGAGATCCTTCTGGTGGAAGGGCAAAGATGGGCCCGACGCCACCGGCCAGACACACTAGCAGAGGCTGTGACGTTAATGGAGGACTATCTAGTGGCGGAGGGATTACTAGAGGGGACCAAGGAGGCTGCCAAAGTCCCACTGCCCAAGCCGAGCGGGCCAAGACCAGGGGGACCAAGGAGGGAACTGGAGAAGGTACTGGGTGGAAGGCCAATCCGAGCAGATAAGAGGAGGCTAGCGCTGGTGTGGCCCGGACGTCCAGCCAGGAGCGAGGAGGAAAGACCCCAAGCCCGGGAGGAAAGGGAAAGGAACCCGAAGGGAGGAATCCCGCTACGAGGTGTGTGTTTCCAGTGTGGGCAGGAGGGACACTACTGGCGAGACTGCTCCCTGATGGATTGCACGTTCGGGAACCTGCTAGTACACGCGGTCGAAGCGAGGGTCAGAGAAGGGACGAAGATAATGATACCCGTAAAAGTAGGGGGAATAGCCATGAACGTGATGGTGGATACTGCCTGCGGGCAGACCATTGTCCAGGTGGACTTAGCAAAGGGAGATGAGGCCAAGGGCAACCCTGTGTGGATGCGCTGCATACACGGGCAGGGGCGAGCCTACCCCACGGCGTGGGTCTTGCTGGATGACGGGCGCGTCACCCAACGATGGAAGGTCATATTGGCCCCATCCCTGATGTATCCGGTCCTGCTGGGAAGGAATTGGCCGGGGCTGGGAGCCACCCTTGAGGCCTGGGGCAAGTGGGCCAAGAACACCGAGACGATGCCGGAGGCGGGGCCAACCCTCGCAGCACCAGGAGAGGTGGAGGAAAACGGACCAGTGGGGGACTCCAGCGACAAACACAGTACCTAGAGGAATAGATCTAATTGACGGGATGCGACATTTGGAAGTTGATGAGGGCGATTTTGTTCAGCTGCAGTGGGAGGACCCCACACTACAGGGGGCCTGGGAGAACGCTCGAGATCCGGAAGAAAATGAGAACCCGGAGGCACCCCGGCCAGTTGGCCCCTACTTTGAGGTATGGAATGACCGCCTATACCGGGTGGTGGATGCAGTGGGGGAACAGGGAGGAATGCGGCAGTTAGTGGTGCCCCTTCAGTATAGATGGAGGGTACTAGACCTGGCCCACTCCAACCCATGGGCAGGGCACCTAGGTCAGGAAAAGACTCAACAACACGTGGTACAACGGTTCTTTTGGATGGGCATTTATAGGGAAATCTGAGAGTACTGTGAATCTTGTTCCGAGTGTCAGCGAATGAACCCAGGAAGAGTACCGAAAGCCCCCTTAATACCCCTCCCCATAGTTGGGGTACCCTTTGAATGAGTGGCATTAGACTTGGTGGGGCCTCTAGAGTGGTCCAACAGGGGCCACCAGTACATTCTAGTAGTTATAGACTACGCAACCCGTTACCCTGAGGCAGTACCTCTGAGAAAGGCCCGGGCCCCAGTGATAGCAGAGGAATTGGTAAAGATTTTTTCAAGGGTAGGGTTACCGCAAGAAATCTTGACAGACCAAGGGACCAATGTAACCTCGCGGGTAATAAAGGAGCTATGCCAAATGCTAAAGATTAAGACGCTCCGGACCTCCGTATATCATCCCCAAATGGATGGCCTGGTGGAGAGATTCAATCGAACACTAAAGACTATGCTATGGAGGTTAGTAGGGGATGACCCACGAGAATGGGACAGACTGTTGCCAGCCCTCTTGTTTGCCATTAGAGAGGTACCACAGTCCTCAGTTGGATTCTCCTCGTTTGAATTGTTATACGGGCGGCAGCCTCGGGGAATCCTAGACATAGTAAAAGAGGGCTGGGAAGAGCTGGACACATGAGGGCAGGGGACAGCTCAGTACCTCTTGCAGTTATGAGGAAAATTACAAAAAGTCAGACAGTTGGCAGCAACCAACCTACAGGGAGCCCAGGAGAGGCAAGAGCAGCACTACAATCAGACGGCCCAGAGGCGGGTGTTCCAACCAGGGGACCGGGTCCTTCTACTGTTGCCCTCGCAAGAATCTAAACTCATGGCGAGATGGCAAGGCCCATTTGAAGTGCGACGAAAGATTGGGGAGGTGGACTATGACATACAACTCTCAGGGAAACGGAGGGATACGCAAGTATACCACGTTAACCTCTTAAAAAAATGGAACCCACAGGAGTGTCTCCTCATAGATCCCCGGCCTCCTGAGCCAGAGTGGGGCGCATGAAGCAGAGAGCCCACCGGAGAAGCACCGGCCCAGGTGGAGGAAGAGCTGAATCCCGGACAACAAAGAGCGGGGCAGGAGCTGTTACAGAGATTCGCACATGATCTCACAAAGTGACCGGGGAAAACGACACTCGCCCAACATGAGATTTCTACAGAACCTGGTAAGAAGGTGTGTGACCCGGTGTGGCCCGTGCCACGGAAAATGTGGGAGGTGGTCCAAGAGGAGCTCCGGGCAATGAAGCAATGGGGGGTTATTGAAGAGTCATATAGTGGCTGGTGGAGTTCTATCGTATTGGTACCTAAGAACGACGGGACCGTGAGATTCTGCATTGATTTCAGGAAAATGAATTCAATATCCCGATTTGACGCGTACCCCATGCTGCGCGTGGACGAGCTCCTAGAGCGGGTAGGAAGGTATGTGACCACCCTTGACTTGTTGAAAGGGTACTGGCAAATTCCACTGCTCCCCGCAGTGAGAGAAAAAACAGCCTTCTCTACGCCGTTCGAACTGTATCAGTTCGTAACCATGCCCTTCGGGCTGCAGGGGGTGGTGGCAACGTTCCAGTGTCTAATGGACCGAGTGCTGAATAAACACCAACAATACGCAGCAGCATACATCGATGACATTATAATCTTTAGCCAGACCTGGCCTGAACACCTGCAACAGGTAGAGGCGGTCCTGCAGTCGCTAGGGGAGGCCGGGCTTACAGCGAACCCTAGTAAATGTAAATTCGGTAAGAGGGAAGTGTCCTACCTGGGATACACGGTCGGGAGGGGAAGACTGAGGCCCTTGGTCGATAAAGTAGGGGCCATCAGGAACTACCCCCCCCCCCCTCTACAAAAAAGCAAGTGCGACAATTTTTAGGGCTGGCAGGCTATTACCGACGATTCGTGCCTCACTTTGCAACAATTGCAGCTCCTTTAACGGAAATGACACGGAAGGGGAAACCTCAAAAGGTAGTATGGACCAAGCAAGGGATGCGGGCCTTTCAGAACTTAAAGGACCACCTGCAGAGAGCCCCAATACTGACTCAACCCGATTTCTCAAAAGCATTTATATTGCAGACAGATGCCTCAGAGCTGGGGTTGGGGGCAGTATTGGCCCAGGAGGTAGAGGAGGCGGACCATCCCATACTATACATAAGCCGCAAGCTGTTTCCTCGGGAACGAAATTACTCCACGATAGAGAAGGAGGCACTAGCCATTCAGTGGGCGATGGAATTGTTACGCTATTATCTTTTAGGGAGCAAGTTTGTACTGATGATGACCACGCACCCCTGAAATGGCTACAGAATATGAAAGACACCAACCAACGGATAATGCGGTGGTACTTGGCACTCCAGCCATACTGCTTTGAAGTAGTACACCGACCGGGTAAAAGACATCTGAATATGGACTTTTTTTTTGCGCATAGCAGAGGAAGGGGAGGGAGAGGATGGCACAATCCTGAGGGGAAAGGTATGTGATGGGGCAGGGCTGCCCCGCACTCTCGCCTGGAAAGAAGAGACGGCGGCGTGGCCGGGAATGCGGAGCGCAAGCCACGGCACCGTGAACATGGTGCAGGCGCTGGAAGCCGAGCCGGCACCTAGGAGTGACGTCAGGGGCTGGTGATGGGGTGAGGGCGTCACCACACCCCCTCCGGGAGCAGAGGAGGACCGGGGGGGGGGCACAGGACCCAGTCCAGCGAACGCTCTGGCAAGCCCCACAGGGGGAGGAAGGGATGCTGGCGCAGGGGGTGGGGCCGATAAGGTTCCAAGGATAAATGAGGGAGAGGGGAAGGAGAAATGGGGGAGCAGGAACCTGTCAGGCGGACAGGTAAGCAAAGGCCGGAAAGAGGCCGGCCGGGAGGAAGTGACCCAGGGTAGGGCTGAGTGTACGCCCGAGGGTTGGTGCATTTAGGGGAAACACCCCACCAACCGAGACAGGGAGGATTCTCCGTCCTTAGGACCCTGGGTCAGGACCTGGAGAGAGGGCAGGCCCAGGTCCCCCTCCCGCAGCCAAGGAGCTGAGCCGGCTGTGTGTCACGCTATAGTGCAAGTAGATTAGGGGGAGGTCCCCCAGGTTGCACCAGGTGGGCACGAATAAACTTGTAATTCCTACAAACTATGTGGAGGGTCACGTGGGTTATTACGCGAGCAGTTACAGGGTGTGATCGTCACTCGGCCTGGACATCGTGCTACACTCTGTGCACATGGAAGCATGTGCTGCGCCAGTCTGCACCATGCAGCCTCAGGAGGCAGCCCCAAAGCACTTCTGGGCTCCTGTTCACAGGCTCTGAGGAGACCACACACACGTCTGGCCTCTGGCGTGGACACCCTCCCACCAGCCACCACTGAAAGCAGGCTGGGCACAAGGGTGCTCGCATGACCCCACACAGACTGAGGAGTGCCGCACACAGGCATGCCTGCCCACATGAGGCACCACCCGCTCCCGCGGACAGCACTGTTAGGCACAGGTGTGTGTGTGGGCCCCATGGAAGGCCAAGCTGCTCCAGGCACCTCTCCTGCCCATTGGATCCCAGTGTGGCTGGACACTTTCCTTGCCTGCTTGTCCGTGGGATGGGGGGGGGGGGGTAGGGAGGCGGGAAGCGTGGTCCCTAGTTCGTGCCGCGTGTAGCCGCGCGGCACGGGGTTCGAACGAGCCGGGAGTTAAAAATGGCGGCGCCCGGCTTATGCAAATGAAATTCAAATCCCGGGCTTCATTTGCAAGTGCGGTATGCCTACATTACCCTCCTAGTTCGAACTAGCGGGGTAGTGTAGACATACCCAGAATGAGAGGAAGTGCCTGAGCCCTTGGTAGCTGCCTGCCCCCCTCCCCTCCCCCCCCCAAACACCCCAGGAGCCACCCCCCCGAGCCCCCCCCCACAGGGCTGTGTGAGAGCTGGATGGTAGAACCCCTCAGGGATGGGGCTTCCCCCCCAGCCCACCCCTACCCCCCTTTCCCTAGGGTCCCCCAACTGCAGGGACTGCAGCCCAAGAGTGCCTTACCTCCATGAGGAGGACCCTGACAGTGGACTTTCCCATGCCAAACTGGTTGCCCACTGACCAGTAGCTGTCTGGGGTCACAAGCTTCCATACAGTGATGGTGACCCACTTCTCCAGGGGGATGGCAGGTCACATCTGGGTGTGCCATCATCAGAGGGCAGGGGCAAGCCAGGCACACAACTCCATAAAGGTGGCCTTCTGCATGCAGAAGTTTTGGAGCCACTGTTGATTGGCCCACCGCTCCATAACCAGCTGGTCCCACCAGTTGGAACTGGTGTCCAGCCTTCAGAACCTTCTCTGTACTGTGGGGTGTGGGTGCAAGGGCAAGTAGGAATAAGGGTATGTCTACACTACAAAGTTAGTTCGAACTAACGGACGTTAGTTCGAACTAACTTTCATAGGCGCTACACTAGCGCTCCGCTAGTTTGAATTTAATTCGAACTAGCGGAGCGCTTAGTTCGAACTAGGAACACTTCATTTTACGAGGATTAAGCCTAGTTCGAACTAGCTAGTTCGAATTAAGGGATGTGTAGCCCCTTAATTCGAACTAGTGGGAGGCTAGCCCTCCCCAGCTTTCCCTGGTGGCCACTCTGGCCAACACCAGGGAAACTCATCTGCCCCCCTCCCGGCCCCCTTAAAGGGGCATGGGCTGGCTACGGTGCCAGTGCCAGGTGCAAGCCTGCCAGCACCCAGCCAGCAGATCCTGCACCTGGCACGGATCGAGCCACCCACCCAATGCCCCCCAGCCCTCCCCCTCTTCCCGAGACCAGGCTGGCAGCGCCCGGGAGCTTGCCCGGGACCACAAGAGGCGGGCACCCGCCTGGGCTAGTGCAGACATCGTGGACCTCGTCCACGACCTCCGCACTAGGCACAGGAAAGTGGCTGTCTAGGGCAGGAGAGCTGCCAGCCTGGCCACCCAGGAGCAGGTGTGCAAGAGAATCAAGGGGGTCCAGTGAGACCCCCGACCCTGAGCTTACAGTGGCCGTCCTGGGTCAGACCAAAGGTCCATCTAGCCCAGTAGCCTGTCTGCCAACAGCGGCCAACACTAGGGACCCTGGAGGGGATGGACCGAAGACAGTGACCAAGCCATTTGTCTCGTGCCATCCCTCTCCAGCCTTCCACAAACTTTGGGCAGGGAAACCACTCCTACCCCCTGGCTAATACCACTCCATGGACCCAACCTCCATGACTTGATCTCACTTCCCTTTAAACTCTGTTCTAGTTCTAGCCTTCACAGCCTCCTGCAGCAAGGAGTTCCACAGGTTGACTCTTTGCTTTGTGAAGAACAACTTGCTGTTAGTGATAGAAATGTAGCCGTGTTAGTCTGGGGTAGTTGAAGCAAAATGCAGGACAATGTAGCACTTTAAAGACTAACAAGATGGTTTATTAGATGATGAGCTTTCATGGGCCAGACCCACTTCCTCAGATCAAATAGTGGAAGAAAGTAGTCACAACCATATATACCAAAGGATACAATTAGAAAAAATGAACAAATATGAAAAGGACAAATCACATTGCAGAACAGGAGGGGGATGCGGGGGGGGGGGGAGGAAGGAAGGTAAGTGTCTGTGAATTGATGATATTAGAGGTAGGGAGAGTGGGATGTTTGTGAGTTAATGGTATTAGAGGTGATAATTGGGGAAACTGTCTTGGTAATGGGTGAGATAGTTCAAATGTTTGTTAAGTCCTTGTTGGAAAGTGTCGAATTTTAACATGAATGACAGTTCAGAGGATTCCCTTTCAAGTGCAGATGTAAAAGGTCTTTGTAGCAGAATGCAGGTGGTTAAGTCATTGAGAGAGTGTCCTTTCTGGTTAAAATGGCAAGAAACTTTTCTCTTTGTGATCTTGTCTGATATCTGTTTTGTGGGCATTGATCCTTTGGCGAAGTGTCTGAGATGTTTGTCCAATGTACATAGCAGACGGACACTTTCGGCACATGATAGCATAGATTATATTTCTGGATGCGCAGGAATATGTGTTCTTGATCTTATAACTCACTTGGTTAGGTCCAATAATGGTATCAGCAGAATGAATATGTGGACAAAGCTGGCAACGGGGTTTGTTGCAAGGGAAGGTACCAGGGTTGGTATTAGTGTGGTATGTCCTGTGGTGGTTGGTAAGAATCATCTTGAGGTTAGGTGGTTGTCTATAGGAGACTATGGGTCTGTCTCACCATACTCAAAGAGGCTCTGGATCCTGTTCCAATATAGGCTGTAGTTTATTGATAATGTGTTGATAATGTGTATAGTAGATTTCTTGTCACCGACTGACACCTTGCAAGACTTTTGTTCCACCAGACAAGAAATCTACTATACACACTTCTATTCCCTACAACAAAGAAAAGACAATAAATTTTCTAACCTGCTCCATACCACTGGCTACAACAGCAACTGCCTCAACCCACCGGATAATATTGTTAACCTCTCCAGCTACAAACTCAATCCAGCAGAAGAGTCTGTCTTGTCCCGGGGTCTCTCTTTCTGCCCCACGTCCCCCACAAACTGGATACAATTTTGTGGTGACCGTGAGGCTTTTTTTCGCCGCCTCCGTCTCCGAGAATATTTCCAAACCACCACTGAACATCAATCTGACCTACCAGATCCCCCCTATCAACACCAAAGGAAAAATAATTCTACTTTTTCGTTGCACTTTTGCTGTGTAGATGCTCTCTTTCGAAATAAGCTTTTCTGGAAGATCTCTTCTGGAAAAGCTTCTTCTGAAATAGGTTTGCAGTCTAGACATAGCCTGAAAGAGAGGGGTTTTTCTTTCTCTCTTCTTTGTTTAAGATCAGAGCAGTTTTTTTCGAGGTATGAAGAGAGACGGGCTTTCCCAGGAATGGACGTCTTGAAATGTGTAAGTAGGGAAAAGTTTATATAGCCCGTCAGGTTTTATTGTTTTCCTTGTTTGGGGGTTTGGAAATCGTGTCTTCGCTGGTGTCATGGTGTTCAATTTATTTTAGATCCAAGGGAAACCAGGACACCCAGGGAAACTTAAAGCTTGCAATAAATAAGAAAGTGGTTAAGCAGTTAATACGGTTGTTTAAGTTTTACAAGCCTTAAAAACAATTACTATACAATTTAAACCTTAAATACTATAAATTCTAAAGCAATTAATAGAAGATTTACTATAATACAATAATAAAGTCTAGTTCACTTATGTAAACCCACAGGGGTACGGATTCGCTTCGACACAGAGCCTCTAATGAGTAGGGATACTTTATAATAGCAGTAACTTAGCAAAGCAAAGCAGATAGGAGTTACAGGGCTTATGGCATGCTTACGTCCCTTCTACTGCGGGAAGTCCCGTCCCCGTTGTCCTTGCTTCAAGGGCTGTAGTGGACATGGCTCCAGCTAGGGGAGGTCCGGGAACCCACGAGGTCTGGGTCCCTGGTGAGACTTCACGTGCACGGGACCCACCAACATCTTTGTACCCCAGCTGTTTACTGGGTGAGCACGTGCTGTCTGAGTGCCATTCTTATCACTCTTATGAGCTGAGACCAAGGTCAAACTTGTTTACTGCTTAGTAGTTTCCCAGCTCAAGTGCATGGGTTAAAGCTGATAAGAGCCAGCTGGTGTTTCAGGTTCCAGGGCTGAAATACAGGGCTGGGAATGTCCATCCTCAGCTCTCGGACCTGCGGGCCCACTTACAGCCTATACTACAGGGCTACGTCTACACTGGCCCCTCTTCCGTAAGGGGCATGTAAATTTCAGCAGTCGTCGTAGGGAAATCCGCGGGGGATTTAAATATCCCCCGCGGCATTTAAATAAAAATGTCCGCCGCTTTTTTCCGGCTTTTAAAAAAGCCGGAAAAGAGCGTCTAGACTGGCCCCGATCCTCCGGAAAAAGTGCCCTTTTCCGGAGGCTCTTATTCTTACTTTGAAGTAAGAATAAGAGCCTCCGGAAAAGGGCACTTTTTCCGGAGGATCGGGGCCAGTCTAGACGCTCTTTTCCGGCTTTTTTAAAAGCCGGAAAAAAGCGGCGGACATTTTTATTTAAATGCCGCGGGGGATATTTAAATCCCCCGCGGATTTCCCTACGACGACTGCTGAAATTTACATGCCCCTTCCGGAAAAGGGGCCAGTGTAGACGTAGCCCAGCTGGTTAATTGTTTTTCTCTTTGTAACTAAGGATTATAACCCAGGGATTTCCCGAGTCTATTTCACTCCATGGCTTTTTAACACACGGTCATTTACAATGCTTGCAACAGTAGTTTTGTTTTGATAATAAAAGTGTTTTCCTTTTGGTTTTGATTAACCGGTATTGGTTGATTGTTGTGTCCTTTGTCATATAAGAAGCCATATGCGGGGCCTGCAGCCCAGAGGACTGGGATGGAAGTTTCCATCCTTGGAATACACAGCCTAGTACAGCCTTGAACCCTGCAAACGCAAACACCAGATGGCCCTTATCGGCTGCAGCCCATGCAATTGAGCTGGGAATGTAGTGAGGAATAAATCACATTGACCTCGATTTCAACTTCACTTATGTCTGATTTATGGATGGGTCAGCTAAATAAGTAGCCAGGCGGCGTTGCTGGAGGGCTGTTGCCCTCAACCCTGAGTGAGCCCCACAAGAAATAGATCAAGGCCAGGGCTTGTCTAGTCAATATGCTGAACTGAAAGCTGCTGCCCTGGCCATTGATACAGCACTCAAATTGGGGGACTCCCAAATCCGGCTTTATACTGATTCCTGGGCAGTGGCACAGGGCTAAACCACCTGGGCATCAGTATGGGCCCAGGATGACTGGACTATCAAGGGAAAGCCAGTTTGGAGCAAAGAGCTGTGGTAGGCGCTACAGGAGGCAGCCAAACACATACCTATATACGTCATGCATGTGGATGCCCACCAGCGAGTAACAATAGAGCACTACTATAATGACCAAGCTGACCGCGTAGCGCAAATTGATGCGGTACAGATTGCTGCTGCTGCCCCCGATGAACTAGCTATGTGAGCCCGTGAGCATGCAAGCCACCTTGGCCTGCATGCCCTCTATCAGTGGGCCCAATCCCGGGGGCTCCCTGTGACTCAGCATTCTTACAGGCATCCAAAGCTAGCCTGCAGAGCATGCATGGCCTTCAAGCCATACTGTGTGGAGAAAGGGGTGCCCGAGATGGTACCACAAGGGGATGGCCCTGGACAGATCTGGCAACTTGACTGTCAGCCCATTGCCGGAGAGCCAACACAAACGGTACATACTGACCATGGTAGATACAGGCACTGGCTTTGCTGAGGTATGGGCCACGCAACGTGCCACCCAAGGTGCCACCTAACAGGGCAAAACCGATGGTATATAATACTATCACGGTCTCCCTGACCAGCTACACTCGGATAATGGTCCGCATTTCATCAGCAACCACCTGTAGGAATGGGCCAAGGGCTTGGGGATTCGCTGGGTGTTTCATGTTCCCTATCATCCACAGGCAGCGCTTTAACGGCCTGCTCAAACCCCAATTAAGGCTTGTGGACGGGTTTTGAGGTGCAATCGCCCCCTGCCACTTGGCAGGGGGGTTCGGCGAACCCCGTCATCCAACTCTGTGGCGCCTATTGCCAGGTCTGGGCCCAGGCCTGCGCCATCGGGTGGCGATCACCTCGCTCCCACGAGTCCGGGGGATCTGCGAACCCAGTAGCCGCTCCCCTCAGTAGGGCCCTTTGTGTTTCGCCCCAATGGATCGATTCTCTCTCGCGGGGTCGGGGTGGCACCGACTCCTGAAGTGATGTGGGAGGGGGAAGGGGACCTGGGCCCACCCTCTCCTCCAGGTTCCAGCCCGGGGCCCTAAGTGCAGGGGTCCACTCGTCCCCTGCACGACAGACGTGGGATGCGTTCCCTAAACACGTCTGTCCACGGGCGCCAGAAGGACCCCGCCCCGGGCTGCTTCCTCCCCTACATGTGTTCCTGTACCCCGCCTGGGAGGTCCCCGGGGCCTACCGTGATTCTGATGTCCAGTTCTGTGGATGTTTCCACTCGGCATCTGATCCCGGGCCCGAAGGCAGGAGGCGTCTGCGGGGATCCTAGGCCTCCGCGAGGCTGCGTCTGGCGGCCAACCATCCTTAGGGGCGGCGCCGTCCCGAACCCGGCCCAGGGCTCCCCTGCGGCCAGCCCTGGAGGCTGCCCCCCCTTCGCTGCCGGCGGGCCTTTTTGAAATGGCCCGCCGGTTGTGACGTGCCCTCGGGGCCTCGCCCCCCTCAGGACATGGTGGGCTCCCCCACCTCTTCCCACCCGTCAATCCGCACGTCTGCCCCCCGCGGACACATGCAGGAGGCGGGGCCAGCCGCCGCTCGGCTGCGCATGCGCGGGGGAAGGTTCTGCCGGCGCTGCCTGCTCCCGGCAAGACCACGGTGTCCCGGCGCCGCCACTGGGGCCACGGCTTCCTCTGGCCCCTCCCCGCACATTAACATGCGGGTTGCTCACAACCCGTCACAAGGCTATTAATTGGCGCGCCCGACTTCAAGGGGTGGGCTCCTGTTCTGTCCCAAGCAGTGTATCTACTGAACCAGCATCCGTACTATAGGCTAGCCCCCCTCGCTAGGCAGAAAGGTGAGACACTATGGCTGTGTCTACATTGGCATCCCTTTCCGGAAAAGGGATGCTAATGAGACACTTTGGAATTGCAAATCCACGGGGGATTTAAATATCCCCCGCGGCATTTGCATTTACATGGCTGCCGCTTTTTTCCGGCTCGGGGTTTTGCCGGAGAAAAGCGCCAGTCTAGACGGGATCTTGCGGAAAATAAACCCTTTTCCGGAGGATCCCTTATTCCTACTTTCAAGTTTGCAATTCCGAAGTGTCTCATTAGCATCCCCTTTCCAGAAAGGGATGCCAATGTAGACACAGCCTGTCTCTGTCAGGAGAATCCCCACCACTTACTGTCACTTTATTGCATCCCAAGGCACAATTGCCCTCTAGATCCACCCTGGAGGCAGCTGGAGTAGACCTCTATGCTGTAGAGGATGTCCCCCTGGCACCAGGCCAGTGAGCCTTGGTCCTCACCGGTCTACGCCTGGGCATACCCAGAGGCTATTATGACCGTATAGCACTGCGGTCGGGCCTGGTGGTTACCGCCAGGCTGCATGTCCTGGGTGAGAAAATAGGTGTCCTATCTCCCCAGAAGTGCCCTTCCACTACACCGCCACCGCAACCTTCGGCCCGGGGGACTGCTGGCTTCAGGTCCTCCGACGCTGCCAGGCCCCAAGCAGGGCAAAAGATCTGGGTGTGTTACCCAGGGCAGCGGTTGCAAACTGGAGGGATTGTACCCGAAGGGCCAGGTGATACTTATTGGGTAAGCCTCACTAACAAGCCACATCTATGATGTTTTGACAGGAAAAAAACTTCTCTGACAATAGAATGGCAGTTCATGTGTGGTGCCTCCTGGTCCTCTTTCGCCACCTGGCCCTCCCTCCCTGGCCAGGGGGTGGGGTACAACAAGCCAGGACCATGTCTCCATAACTCTCCTTATGAAACATGCAGAGGTTAACCGTACCATCGACAACTACACCTGTGATGCTGGCCACAGCTTCCCAGTCAGCACTGTAACCCTGCATGATGCTGTGAGGGGCCCATCACCGTGAACCTGCGTTCTGTACCTGTATACTCACAAGCAAAATGTTACCCACCAGGTTGCAATGAACACCACCACAAACTGGTGTTGGGACAGTAGAGCTTCTATTATACTTTTCGCTAACCAGACCTATCTCCTCTCACTAATTAATCATACTTGCTCTCCCCCTAAGCCAAATGTTACCTTGCTTGTAAATCATACGGTCTATTTTTACGATAATAGCGAGATTCAGGGACGTAGTTATTTGGTATTCCTGATATACCTTTGGCCTCTCCCTACCCAATACCCTGCTAATGCTACCCCTCCCATGGCACTATTATTGCTAGACACCTGTAGCCCGGTCCTGTTTGGGCCTCATATTCATAAGCTTTTTGTGCAAATTAATGTTAGCACGGTTCGTGTCAGTACATATAACAAAGTGTGTGCTGTTTGGGCAGACCCCATTTGGTACCCATGGCAATTGCCAGCACTGTGACGTAATCATTGAAGTGTGGCAGACACCATATTGGGAGGGGTGGGGACAGGGACAGGTATCCTGAATTCTTTTGACATCGAAACCCTTAGGAATAAGTTACAAAAATTGGGCGGACTTAATGCTGGGGCACTTACCCCACAAGACCAGATGTTAGAAACCACATTTTGGGTACCCTATACATGTGGGAGGGACAATGGAAACTTTGGAAGGTGGCAAAAGCCTCCTTATGGAGCACTTATGTCAGCCTCACCTCCAACATAAGCTTTGCCCCAGCATGTATGGTGGATCAGCTCCTGTCTACTATCCAGTACCAAAACTTGTATTCGCTTTTAAGCATGGCTGCCCGCACTCAGCTCGAAACTGTGTTAGCTCAGCTCCACAGTATGTATTTGAGCGGGTATGTCCGGCGTACTGCCGACCCGCAGTTGGGGGAGGACATACTGCTCCTGGGTCTTGAGATAGCTGTTCCCCGACCATCTCAACCCCCCGAGGACATGGTGCAACTTCGAAAAGTAGAGATACAATATGGACACCAGAGATATTGGGGATAAAACTACTGGTAGGCTCAAATGGTACATATCTGCATCATGAATGCCAGTGGTGGGGCAAGGCATGGGTCTGCCCCCTCCTACCCCTCAACACCAGAACCTTGCAGTCTAAAGCGTAGTGCAGCAACCTGCATATGGCACCCTATTGAAAGCAACACCACCCGGGTGCACGATAATGGTCAAGGCTGTGAACACTATAGAGTGGGAGGACGAAACTCTTCATGCTCACCCTGTGCAAGTGTGCCATTGCAAGGTAACTTTCATGCTAGACCGCACAATAGGCAGTGTGTATTGGGCTACCAGATATGATCAGCAGTTCTTGAATTTGTCCCTCTCACTCCCACATATCTCATTCCCACTGCAGCTAGCATTCCCTCAATTGGATAACTTTTTGCAAAAAAACCCGAAGTCACTCAATTCTTGGCTGCACAGGGGCAGCGCTTGGTACGTACCTATGTCTGTATGTAGTATGCCTCAGGCGAATTATTACGTTTGGCCAAAGAGAAGTCTGATCTAACCATACGTCACTGGTGGGATATTTTCAAGGCCTAAGGCCCCTGCCCTCCTCAACCTCGCCCTTCATCCAATTGTTATTCTGTGCATATTGATTGGCTTTGACTTCATTGGAACATGTTATCGCTGTTGGCGCCTTCTGTATATATACACGTGTGCAACAAATCACATATCGTATGCATGCTACACCTGGTAGAATGTCATATAAGAAGCCATGCGCAGTGTCCGCAGCCCAGAGGGCTGGGATGGACGTTTCCATCCTTGGAGTACACAGCCTAGTACAGCCTTGAACCTTGCAAACACAAACACCAGATGACCCGTATCAGCTGCAGCCCATGCAGTTGAGCTGGAACTGTAGTAAGGAGTAAATCACATTTACCTTGATTTCAACTTCATGAGAATGCTAATAGTGATGTGGGGGCACTATGCGCACACCCAGGAAACAACTGCGATATAGTGTGGGGAGTCCCATGCCTGGTGAGTTTCACCAGGGACCTAGACCTCGGAGGGTGCCCTGGATTCCTGCCCCGCCCCCACTGGAGCCACGGCGACCGTGGCCCTTGAAGTGAGGATCAGGGATAAGTCTCCCTGCGATAGAAGGGATATAAGCATTCCAAGTGCCTTTTACTCTGTAGTGCTTGCTGATGTGCACTCTGTCTATAGTAGCAGTGATGTAGTGAGAATAATAAAACAAAATCAACTGTGTTGAAGCAAATCTATAATCTTGTTCGTCCATGGCCCTGTGAGTTGACATCTGTGACGGGGCGGTGGAGCCCCTGCCGACGGGACTCACCGGCACTTGCACTGAGGCGCCGGAGGCGCTCAGCAGCGAGAGAGCCGCCTGCCGCGGTAAGCCGTGCAGGGCCTGCTCATCCACGGCGCCCCATGCATGCACCAGACCCCGACCAACCCCCGGCAAGCTTCAGCATGGTGGGGGCGAGCAGGACCCCCCCCCCAAGGGGGACCAAAAGACATGATCCCACCTGGAGTGTCCCTGAAATCACCACCCTCCTCAAGATGTGGAGTGAGGAGTCCCTGCAAGACCCCAGGGCCAAACACCGCAATGCGGAGATCTACTCCCACATGGCTGTATCCCTGGCAGAGTGAGATCACCCTGCCTGGACCATGGAGCAAGGTGAAGGAGCTCCATCAGGAGTACATTAAGGCCAGGGAGCAGAGGGGGTGCTCAGGGGCAGGCCCCCAAACCTGCCCCTACTACAAAGAGCTCCACCACATCCTTGGGGGGGGAACCCTCTTTCCCTTCCATTGTGATGGACTCCAGCCTGGAGCAGCAGGTAGTCCAGCACCCAGAGCCTGTCCCTGACCTGGAGGAAACAAAGGGAGGTCCAGCCCCCGATGGAGGAGAACGACAATGATGACCAGGACAGCGGGAACATCACCCTGTCCCTGGAGCCAGTCCCTGTGACCCTGGACATCTCCCAAGCCTCAGAGGAGGCTTGGGAGGGCTCCTCAGGTACACCCCCCCACACCCCCCCCCACACACACCCCCACACACACACCCCCACACGGCAGGGGAGGTGGCCGCACAGGGGGTGGGGAGCACACTGTCATGCAGGCCATTAGGCCAGCACATGCTGCTGCAGTCTGGGCACGTGCAGCGTGAGGGTGCGGCTCGCAGCCACAGCAGCCAGCTCCTCAACGTGCCCCGGAGCCTGCTGCCAGCCTCATACCTAGCTACAGGAATCCTGCCCCTGCCGGGGGGGGGGGGGGGGGGAGGAGGGAAGGACAGCCCGCACCCAGCTGGCTAGTAGCAAGGGCACAGGCACAAGCGCACCCCCCCCCCCACACACACACACCCTGGAGTGCTGCACACAGAACATGAGGGGATCCACTGTGACCGTAAACTTCCCTTGCCTGCCTGGCCATGGTATGTGTGTGTGTCCGGGGGGGGAGGGGGAGAAGAGAGCAGCACGGTCCTCTGGCCATCTCAGAGCCCATGAAACAGGGTGTGCTGTGCAGGCCACACATGGCCTTGCACCTGGGACATCTCCCTCCTGTGGGCCGCGGACTGGTGTGGTCGCTGCTCACACAGGAGGGCAGAGTGACAGGGAATGTGTGTGCAGCGACAACTGACCGCCCCTCCCTCTTGTGTGTTCTCCACAGCCTGACCAGCCAGGACGCAGGGCCCAGCCACACCATCGCAGTCACCTGTCAGAGTCCAGGGGAGCCACAGACGGGCCAGGCCTGGGGAGAAGCTCATGCAGCAACACGTTGGCATCATGCGTGACATCCATGACACCCTGTCACACAGGCTCAGTGCAGACCTTGAATGGCAGGAGCGTGCATGGACAGATGATGTCGCCTTGCAACAACTTTACCAACATCCTGTCCCGCACGGGGAAACACCCGCCCAATGCCACTGCCCCTGCCTTCCACCCTCCTATGGCCCTCGCCCATCCATCTGCCCACCTTGCTATGCCTCTGCTCCCTGCCTTCCCCATAGGGAAGCTCCTTACCTACACGAGGATGGCCCTGACGGTGGACTTCCCCACCCCAAACTGGTTGGCCACCGACTGGCAACTGTCTGGGGTGGCCAGCTTGCAGAGGGCAATAGCAATGCACTTCTGGACAGGAATGGCGGGCCGCAGGTGGGAGTCACATCTCTGGAGGGTGGGTGCGAGCCAGGCACAGAGCTCGAAGAAGGTGGCCTTGCGCATTCTAAAGTTGTGCAGCCACTGCTGGTCATCCCTCCGCTCCATGACCAGCCAGTCCCACCAGTCCGAGCTGGTCTCCAGCCTCCTGGGTATGGTGGGGTGCGGCAACCAGACCGGAGCAGCCACAGCCACACAGAGGGATGCGAGGAGGAGTTCAGTGTCCACATCCAGCTGCAACAAGTAGGTTGCTGGAATCAAGTGCTGCAGGAACTGCAGCATGGCCGTGTGGGGCCGTCGTGTGCCCAGGGGCAGCTCGGGCTCCATGGCAAACAGCAAGAAGCTGTGTCGCCCCCAAAAAGGCATAGGGCAGACACAGCAGGCACTGCTGAAGCTTAGCTTTGCCAAAGAGAGGTCCACAAGCAGGCAGCAGAAGCAGCTGTTCAGGGGGTCCCTTTAAGCGCACATCTCTGGAGGGCTCCGGCAACAGCATTGAAGAGCGACTGGTGACCTCTAGCCTGGCTAGAACCGGTTCCGGGTGGCTTTTATGTGCAGGAGAGCATCCAATAGTGTGGACGCTCTCTTGCGCAAAAGTGATGTGCTTTGAGGTGTGGACGTGCTCTTGCGCAAGAAGTTTTTGCGCAAAATCTCTTGCGCAAAAAGCCTGCAGTGTAGACGTAGCCTAGGAGTCGAAGAGAGGTTTTACAGAGTTTATTCTACTAGCCGGCTCCCCATCTCTGCACTCGGAGTGTCAGGTTGCAGAATTGAGCCGTGACATGGTGGTAGAGGTGGGATCATTTTGAGAACCCATAATTTTAAGAGGACACAGGAAAAAAAAAAAACACTCCCCAAAACTCTCAACCAGTCACAAGAAAACCCTTTCTCCCCCCCCCCCACGTTGCTGCCCTGGGGAAAGGCACACAGGTTAACCCTGTAAAGCGAGACAGACCAACCCAAACAGGTTTTTCGCCCCCTCTAGCTTTTGGGGCAACTGAATAGCTAGGCTAAAATAGGGCAGGGAAACAGCCCAGTGCATGCTTTTGAGGTCAGTCACGGTAGCCCTAAAGCAACCAACCCTTCCTAAGTGACTCCCCAAGGTGAAAACAGCCTCAGATCAGGGCAAGATGTCCTCCTCGGGGTGTGAGTCTTCCCCAGAGGTGGAGGGACAGGAGCATATCTGTGTGAGGCCAGGGGAAAGTAACCTTGTGGGGGCAGGAGCAGATGATAAGAACGGCCATACTGGGTCAGATCAAAGGTCCATCCAGCCCAGTATCCTGTCGGCCAACAGTGGCCAGTGCCATCTGTCCCAGAGGGAGTGAATCAAACAGGTAATGATCAAGCGATCTCTCTCCTGCCAACCATCTCCACCCTCTGACAAACCGAGGCTAGGGACACCATCATGGAAGACTTCTTAGCAGCAGAAGCTCCAGTGGGTCCCGCACTCAGATGGGGCTTCCCCTCCTGAACCGGCAAACCTGAAGGCAGGATCCCAAAGGGAAGGCCCGTTGTGACGACGCGTCGGGGTTTTCCCATCTCCTGCACCCCGAAATGGCATGAACAGACTTCACCAGCCAGTAGAATGGAGGTTGTTTATTGTTCCTCCAGCACAGCGCAGCACAGATGTAATCTGGTTACAGGAACTGGGGCTAAGAGGCCTCAGTGCCCCCCTTGAGATAGGGGAGTCCCAGCCCCCCTCCCCAGCTCCTTCTTCCCTGCCTTCCAGCCAGGAACTAACTCCCCCTCTTCCAGCCCTGCCCACAGCCAGGGCAGCATTCCACCTCCCTTTGTTTCTCCCCATGGGGGGCCGCAGGTCAGACAGGTTTTTGAGTCACCTTTGCATAATGAGGTTTTCCCTGCTGGGTCTTGCTCCGGACAGCAGAGGTCACCACAGCCCAGCAAGTACCCCCACTACGTCACAGTTCTCCCCCCTCCGAGAGCAAACTGAGCAGGGTCACTCCGCTCGTGACCTAGGGAATTTCGGGCCCCTCGCTACGGGACAGCGCGTCGGCGATGATGTTGGCCTCCCCTTGACGTGGATCACTTCCATGTCGTAGTCCTGTAGGAGCAGGCTCCACCGCAGCAGCTTGGTGTTGGTCCCTTTCATCTGGTGTAGCCAGGTCAGGGGGCAGTGGTCGGTGAACACCGTGAAACACCGGCCAAACAGGTATGGCTGCAGCTTTTGCAGGGCCCACACCATGGCCAGGCATTCCCTCTCTACGGTCGCGTAGCTCCGCTCCCGGGGCAGCAGCTTCCTGCTCAGGTACACGATGGGGTGACGTTCCCCTTTCTCGTCCGCCTGCATCAGCACCGCCCCCAGCCCAGTGTCCGAGGCGTCCGTAAACACGATAAAGGGCTTGTCGAAGTCTGGGTTTACCAACACTGGGGCCTTGGCCAGGGCTTCCTTCAGTGCACAGAGAGCCCTCTGGCACTGCTCCGTCCAGACCACCCTGTCTGGCCTCCCCTTCCTGCACAGCTCTGTGATCGGGGCAGCGATGGAGCTGAAGTTGGGCACAAACCTCCGGTAGTACCCCGCCATCCCAATGAAAGCCTGGACCTGCTTCTTGGTCTGGGGCACAGGCCAGTCCCGGATGGCCTCCACTTTGGCCGGCTCCGGCTTCAAGCAGCCACTCCCCACCTTATGGCCCAGGTAGGACACTTCGGCCATTCCAACCTTGCACTTCCCAGCCTTTACGGTCAGCCCAGCCTCCCTCAGCCGATACAGTACCTGGTTGATCTGGGCCACGTGGTCCTCCCAGGACTGGCTGAAGACGCAGATGTCATCGATGTACGCTAGGGCACAGTTCTCCATTCCCCGCAGCAGTTGGTCCACCAGGCGCTGGAAGGTGGCCGGCGCCCCTTTGAGGCCGAAGGGCAGGACCAGGAACTCATAGAGCCCCAGCGGCGTGATGAAAGCCGATTTCAGACTGGCCTCCTGGTCTAGCGGCACCTGCCAGTAGCCCTTGGTGAGGTCCAGGGTGGTGAGGTAGCGAGCTCCCCCCAGCTTGTCCAGGAGCTCGTCGGGCCTTGGCATCGGGTAGGCGTCGGACACCATGATGGTGTTGAGCTTCCGGTAGTCCACGCAGAACCGGATCGACCCGTCCTTCTTGGGAACCAGCACCACAGGAGAGGCCCAGGGGCTGGAGGATGGCTGGATCACCCCCAGGGCCAACATGTCCTGGACCTCTCTCTCCAGGTCCTGGGCTGTTTTCCCTGTGACCCTGAATGGGGAGCAGCGCACCGGGGGGTGAGTGCCCGTCTGCACCCGGTGGACAGCCAGGTTGGTGAGACCAGGCTTGTCGGAGAACAGCTGCTGGTGGGAGCGCAGCACCTCCCGGATCTCGGCCTGCTGGGCCGGAGTGAGCTGGTCCGAGAGGGAAATTGACTCCAGCGAAGAGTCCTCTCCGGTCCCAGGGAACAGGCCCACCAGGGGATCCTCCCCTGCTCCTCCCAGGGCTTACACACGGCCAGCACCAAGTTCTCCCTGTCCCAGTACGGCTTCATCATGTTAACATGATATACCCGCTGGCCGCGCGTCCGGCCCGTCAGCTCCACCACGTAGTTCACCTCGTTCAGCTGCTTAACCACCTTGAAGGGGCCGTCCCAGGCGGCTTGCAGCTTGTTCTTCCGCACGGGGATCAGGACCATCACCTGGTCCCCGGTAGCGTAGGCGCGGGCCCGTGCATTGCGGTCGTACCAGACCTTCTGCTTCCTCTGGGCCCTGCTCAGGTTCTCTCTGGCCAGGCCCATGAGCTCGGCAAGTCTTTCCCGGACTGTCAGGACGTATTCCACGACCGGCTCACCCTCTGGGGAGACCTTCCCCTCCCACTCGTCTTTCAGTAAGTCCAGGGGGCCCCTCACTCACCTCCCATATAACAGCTCGAACGGCGAGAACCCCGTGGACTCCTGGGGCACTTCCCTGTATGCAAACAGCAGGTGGGGTAGGTACTTGTCCCAGTCCTGCGGGTGTTTGTGCATAAAGGTCCGTAGCATCTGCTTCAGAGTCCCATTGAACCTCTCCACCAACCCGTTGGTCTGGGGGTGATACGCCGAGGCCCAGGTGTGTTGCACCCCACTTCTCCCACAAGCACCGGAGCAGGGCCGACATGAAGTTGGATCCCTGGTCCGTGAGAACCTCCTGGGGAAACCCCACCCTGCTGAAAATGGTCAGCAGTGCGTCTGCCACCGTGTCTGCCTCGATAGAGGGCAGGGCCACGGCCTCGGGGTAGCGGGTGGCAAAGTCCACCACCACCAGGATGTATTTCTTCCCTGTCCGGGTCGCTCTGTTGAAGGGCCCCACAATATCCATCGCCACCTTCTGGAAAGGCTCCTCTATGATGGGCAGGGGTCTCAACGCAGCTTTCCTCCTGTCTTGGGCCTTCCCCACTCGTTGGCAGGAGTCGCAGGACCGGCAGTACCGCTGCAAACATCCCCGGCCAGTAGAAGTTTTGGAGCAGCCTCAGCCGCGTGCGCCGGATCCCCTGGTGTCCCGAGAACGGGATGTCATGGGCCAGGTGTAGCAGCTTGCGGTGATACCTTTGGGGAACCACCAGCTGCCGCTGGAGCCCCCACTTCCCTACCGTCCCGGGGGAAAAGCCATTCCCGGTACAGAAATCCCCTCTCCCACCGGAACTTCTCCTGGCAATCTCCTCCTAGGGGTTGAGCTGCACCCAGGTCAGCCCGGTCCCTCAGGGCCTGCAGGGAGGGATCCGCTCGCACCTCTGTCTGGAATTCAGCGGCTGGGGCTGGGACAGGGCCGTGGTTCCCCCCACTGCCTAGGTCCAACTCTAGGTCTGCTGGGACGGGGCTCTGGGCCCCCTGTTGGGGAACCTCCTCGAGTTCCGGGCCGCCAGCCCCTCGCTTGCTCTGGCTACGGGTGGTGACCAGCGTCCTGTGGGGTCCGTCTGGCCACTCCTCTAGGTCACTCCCCATTAGCACGTCGGTGGGCAAGTGCGGGTGCACCCCCACTTCCTTGGGGCCCTCCTTGGCCTCCCATTTCAGATGCACCCTGGCTACGGGTACCTTAAAGGGGGTGCTCCCTATGCCCCTCAGTGTCAGCTGAGTGTCGGGTAGCATACGGTCTGGGCCCACTATGTCGGGTCGGGCCAGCGTCACCTCCGCCCGTGTCCCAGAAACCCGTCACCTTCCTGCCATCCACCTCCAGGGGTACGAGGCAGTCTCTCCTTAGGGGCCGCCCTGCCCCCACCCGGTGCACGGATAAATCTGTCTCCCAAGGGTCAGACCTCCCAGGGGTGGTGCACTGAGCATCCTTCCCCCCTCCCCGAGCGGAGGTTTGCCGGCCAGCCCCTGCCTCTGGGGCAGCCTGCCCTTCCTCCTGCCCCAGCCAGTTAACCCTGGAAAGTCCCAGGTCATGGGACCTGTTCTTGCGCCTGGTGCATTGAGCCCTCTTGTGGCCTCATTGCCCACAGCGATGGCAAGTTAGGTTCTGTGGGCCCATTCGGGTCGGCTCTGCCCGGGCCCTGGCTGGTTTTCTGGGGTATCGATGACTGGTCCTGGTCCCTGGGGCTCGCCTCGGAGGTGTGTCTCTCTGTTGCTCAGCCAAGAACCGGTCTCTGCGCAATTCTCTTTCTCTCCGGGACTCCCGTTCACACCCGGACCAGCTCTCCATGAACTCATCCGCCAGTCTCTCGGCCTCCTGGGGGTTCTCTGGTCTCCGGTCCTTGAGCCACAGCCTCAGTTTGGGTGGGCATGCTTCATAGAGCTGCTCCATCATGACCAGCTTGAGCAGCTCCTCTGCGGTCTGGGCTCCGACTCCAGACACCCACTTGCGGCAGTATTGCGACAGGCGGGAGGCCAGGTCCACATAGGTCTCCCGTGGCCCTTTCTGTACCCCCCGGAACTTCTCCCTGTACATCTCGGGGGTCAGCCCGAACTTGTGCAGCAGGGCCTCCTTGACTCGGTTGTAATCCCCTGGCTGTAGGTCCTCCAGCTGACTGAGCACTCCGGCCGCCTCCTGGTTCAGTGCGGGGACGAGCTCCTGTAGCCAGTCAGCTGGGGGGACCCGTTGCAGTCCACAGGCCCTCTCAAAGGAGCTGAGGAACCCGTCTATGTCGCCCACGTCCTTCAATTGGGCCACCGTGAGCCTCTCCAAGCGCCTGGCAACCCCAGGACCCTGGGGCCCATCCGCACTTGGCGCAGCCGGGGCCCCGCAGGTTCTCCGCTCTGCCATGGCCAGCTCATGCTGTCGCTGCCTCTCTCGATCTTGGCGCTCCTTCTCTCGGTCCTGGCGGTCCCTCTCTCGGTCTTGGCGCTCCTTCTCTCGGTCCAGTATTTCCAATTCCTTCATCTGCAGCTGGATCTCCAGCCGCCGCAGCTCCGCTGGGCTGGTCCCTGCCCTAGATGGGCTATGGCTTGCAGGCCTCCCGGGAGATGCTGTCTCATCTCTCCGTTGGGTTTCAATGCTCCTCCCCCTCTCAGAGACTGACACACTCTCGGGGGGGGGGTCTGGCTGCTTCCCCTGGGGACAAGATCCTGGCCCTGTGGCTGGTCATTCTCTTCCAGCTGGGTAATCAGCTGGGCCTTGGTTGCTTTCCGCACAGGCAAGCCCCTCTCTCTGCACAGCCCCACCAGCTCTGCCTTCAAGAGTCGGGCGTAGGCCATCTGCCCGCTGGTCCCCTCGGTGCAGACTCACCAGTCTAGTGCTGCAGCGCCCCACGATTCCCCGGAACCGCTTCGCTCTGCCTCCAGCACGCCTGGCTCCAGGGCTCTTGCTTCTACGGCGCCTTGTCGCTTGCCGCTGGGAGCTTCATCCACGGGGTGCAGTGGATCCCACTTCTGACACCAGTGTGACGACGCGTCGGGGTTTTCCCATCTCCTGCACCCCGAAATGGCATGAACAGACTTCACCAGCCAGTAGAATGGAGGTTGTTTATTGTTCCTCCAGCACAGCGCAGCACAGATGTAATCTGGTTACAGGAACTGGGGCTAAGAGGCCTCAGTGCCCCCCTTGAGATAGGGGAGTCCCAGCCCCCCTCCCCAGCTCCTTCTTCCCTGCCTTCCAGCCAGGAACTAACTCCCCCTCTTCCAGCCCTGCCCACAGCCAGGGCAGCATTCCACCTCCCTTTGTTTCTCCCCATGGGGGGCCGCAGGTCAGACAGGTTTTTGAGTCACCTTTGCATAATGAGGTTTTCCCTGCTGGGTCTTGCTCCGGACAGCAGAGGTCACCACAGCCCAGCAAGTACCCCCACTACATCACACCCTTCCCCAGAGATGAGTGGCAGTGGCCAAGCTCAACACCACAGCTGGACAGCCAGGGCTCCATGCCCCATGTTGGACACAAAACCAGAGGGAAACTGAAGCAGGCACCAGCGACTGCGGAGGAAGGGGTTGACCAAAGTAGGACCCTGTTTTTCCTGTGGGTGATACAGGCACTTACAATCCAGGTCTGTGCAGTCCTGCTGTAACTTTGGGCAAGTCTGTGCTGGGGAATCTCGGGTCCGCCCACAGTCTCCCCTTAAACTGACAACCCATGTTACGATTGAGGCAAAACTATGGATTGCCCTTCTTGACTCCGGCTGCGTGCAAACCCTGGTTCAACGGCAAATACTCCCCGGCCCCAGGCCAATTGACGGCGAAGTAAAAATACAATGTATTCATGGAGACATCCAGACCTATCCCCAGATCCATGTACCGCTGACAGTTGGGGGGGGGGGGGTAAACAATAGAGATGGCAGTGGGTGTGGCCCCCACCCTGGCCTATCCCATCATCCTCACATGTGACTGGCCCAACTTTGGAGAACTGTTACAGGAGATCAGCTTGGGACAGCCTGAGATACAGAGTGCTTTAGAAGGGGACCCGGTGGAAAACCACCAAGAGATGGGAACCTTAGACCGGGTGACGACTCAGACTCAGCCCCACCCACCCACCGGGACCCAGGGACCTCCATTCTGGACCCCAGCGCAGACTTTAGCCGAGATCAACGAGAAGATCCCACACTAGTCCGAGCATTTGAAGTAGTGACACGGGTCAACAGGGTAACAAAGGACTCCCAATGAGCAGTACAATGGCCCCGCTTTTAATTGGTTGCAGACCACTTGTATCGACTTGCCAAAGACCCGCAGACCCAGGAAGAACAGACTCAGCTGGTAGTACCTCGTCGGCACTGGAGGGCGGTTCTGCAGTTAGCACATCCCGGCTGCTGGGCACCTAGGGCACGAGAAGACCCTTGCCCAGGTCTTGACACAGTTTTTTCGGCTGGAGATTTGCCAAGAGGTCTGGGAGTATTGCAACTCATGCCCCACCTGTCAACTTGCTACAGGTTCGTGAGTGCCTAAAGCTCCCTTGATTCCTCTCCTAGTGATGGGCATGCCTTTTGAGCGGGTGGCCATGGACATAGTGCAGGGGTTCCTAACCTTTTTCGGTCCCCGTACCCCCTTGGCTTTTAGTAAACCTTCCCATACCCCCTATTCAATATGAAAGGAAATAAATTCTAGACTCTAAAACCCACAACTTTTTTCACTAACACTACTACTTTGGGAATATTTCAGTTAGGATAATTAGTTATTTACCAAATATTCCCCATACCCCCTTGACAAGCTTCTCGTACCCCCTGGGGGTATGCATACCCCAGGTTGGGAACCCCTGACATAGTAGGTCCCCTGCAAAGAGTACAGATAGGTATAAGTACATATTGGTTTTACTGGACTACGCAACCTGGTTCCCCAAAGCAGTCCCCATCTGGAATATTCACACCTGGACCATTGCAGCTGAGATGGTGAAGATATTCACTCGGGTGGGACTTGATGGAACTCTTAACCGACCAAGGAACAAACTTTCTCTCTCAACTCCTGTGACAGGTATGTGCCTTGTTAGGCATTAAAAAGCTTCAAACATCTACCCACCACCCCCAGACAGACAGGCTCGTAGAGCAATTTAATACAACACTCAAGGACATGCTGTGAAGATTTCCTCCGCAGGAGTTACGACAATGGGACCAGATGCTCCCACCGCTACTCCTAGCCATACGCAAGGTACCCCAGACCTCAACCCACTTTTCTCCTTTTGAGATGCTATACGGTCGCCAGCCACGGGGGGTCCTCGACCTTGTGTGCGACGAGTGGGAGTAGAGGCTGCCTGCCTCCCAGAGTTTGCTACAATATGTGCTCGAGTTGCGGGACTGTCTTGCACTGGTGGGGGTGTTGGCCCAAGAAAACCTTTGAGCGGCCCAAAGGTCCCAGGAAAAGTCAGTATAATAAGGGGCTCAAGAGCATACTTTCCAAACCAGGGAGAAGGTAGTATTACTCCTACCGTCAGAGGAGTCAAAACTCCTTGCCCGCTATGAGGTGATCCGGCAGGTGGGCCCTGTTACCTATGAAATCCGGCAGCCCGATCACCGTAGCAAAAGACAAATCTACCATGTGAACTTTTTAAAGCCCTGGCAGGTCCAAGGAGGACTGATAATTGCCCCTCACCCCCCAGACCCCGCACTGGGGCCTCAGGCAGTGGATCTGGAAAACGGGGAGGCAGCAGATGAACCTGCTCTCAACACCACCCTCTCCCCCCCCAATAACATGCTGATGCTCACCGCCTGCTGAGCTCCTTTCAGGAGATGTTTACAGCCCACCCAGGATACACAACTATTGTTTATCATAAGATCCCAACAACCCCAGGGACCATGGTCCAGGAGGCAACCCGCCCTCTCCCCCGGCAAAGACAGGAGGCTGTCCAGAGGGAAATCCAGATAATGCTGGAACCAGGGGTGATAGAACCCTACTAGAGCGAATGGCAGAGGCCCATCATGTTGGTACCAAAGCCTGATGGAAGCTTGCATGTTTGCATCGACTTTCGCAAGTTTGATGCCTACCCGATGCCCCGAGTGAATTAACTGCTGGAGCGCCTGAGGACAGCCAAGTATATTACAACATTGGATCTGACAAAGGGGTATTGACAAATACCCCTTGACCCACTGTCAGGGGGTACACCCCTGACGGGGGCTGCTGCCCCCCCTTATACTGGCCCGCGTCTCAGTCCGGGCCTATACCGCACCCAAAGTCCCCAAAAGTCCAGGCCCCTCTATCAGGGGATATACGGTATCAAAGGCCTAGTCCCTCTGAGGAGCCTCTCCTGGCCCCAGGCCTGGTTATCCGGGGGGGGGGGGGGGGGGGGCCTGCGTGGTAGGGGGACCCGGGCCCTCCCTCTCCACCGGGTCCCAGCCCAGGGCCCTTTAGGCAGGGTCTGTGGCTCCTGCTGTCTCGGCGGGGAATCCGGCCGATACACGCCGAGCCACGCTTTGTATCCCCTGCCCTGGGCTGCTTCCTACCACGCCCCGGTTCCCCTGGGGCCCATTGGCCTCTGAGGCAGTACCTGCCAGGGTTGTGGGTACGCTCCGGTCTACCGGGGTCGGGGTCCGCTTCCTTGGTGTCAGGGTCCAGCACTGGCAGCGACTCTGGTCCCAGCGGCTGCAAAAACACTGACCTGGCCTGGTCTCCTCCCTCACCCAGCTGTTTGCCTGCCTGCTGGGCTCCCTCTGCCTTTATACCTGGCCTCTGCTGGGAGCATGCCCTCTCCGCCAGCTGGGCCTGGGCTACTCCCTGCCCTGCAGTGCGGGGCCTGTTTGCCCCGTCACACCCACAAACATGAGAAAGACGACTTTTGCTACCCCCACCAGACTGTACCACTTTGTCCGAATGCCTTTCGAGCTACACGGGGGCTCCAGCGAAGTTTCAGAGATTAATGGACCACCTCTTGAGCACCCACACTAAATACGTGGCAGCCTATCTAGATGACGTCGCAATTTACAGCAAAGACTGGGACACGCACCTGAGGCAAGTAACAGCGGCCCTTCAGTCACTACAGCGGGCGGGGCTTACAGCCAATCCCCCAAAAAAGTAGGGTAGGGTGGCAAGAAATGACTTATGGGGTATACCTTGGGCAGAGGACAGGTATGACCCCTTAGCAAAAAGGCGCAAGTATTGCAAGACTGGCCAGCCCCGAAGACCAAATGCCAAGCCTGGCAATTTCTCAGCCTGGCCAGCTATTACAGGAGATTCGTTACCCAATTTGCAACCATCACGGCCCCCCTCCCCTCACTCCTGAAGACAGACAGCCCCCGACAGGTTAGGTGGAATACAGAGTGTGAGGAGGCCTTTTGTAGGTTGAAAAGGATCCTGTCACAGGAACCAGTACTTTTTAATCCACATTTTAAGGAGTTTGTGCTACAGACAGACGCTTCAGAAGTAGGCTTGGGGGCAGTCCTGTCACAAGAAGTGGATGGAGATGAACAGGGCTCGCCAAGCAGCAGCGAGCCCCGCTCACCAGCCACGCGGTTCTGCGCTCTGCGCTGGCTCTTCCGGGTTGTAATCTACTCCCCACGGGCGGGTAGATTACATTATTTGTCGAGCCGTGGAGATGAACATCCTATCCTATATTTGAGTAGGAAGTTGTTCCCACGGGAGCGTAAATACTCCACAATTGAAAGAGAGGCTCCTGCTATCAAATAGGCCATTGAGGCCCTCCACTACTACTATCTGTTAGGTGCCCTGTTCATCCTCGTGACAGACCATGCTCCCCTACAGTGACTGCACTGGATTAAAGACACCAAGGCCCGCCTCACACGCTGGTACCTAACACTGCAGCAATACACCTTTTCAATCCGACACCGAGTTGGTAAGGAACATATAAATGCTGACTTTCTCCCGCCCAGGGGAAAAGCCAGAATCCAGCCCCAGAGACCACAGACTGGACTTGCGGGGGAGGGGGAGAAGTGTAGTGAGTCACTATTTGAAGCCATGGGCAGGGTGGGCAGGCACTAGCCCACCCACTTCTCAAAGCCCCTCCCCCAGCCTTGTGGGACAGGTGACTAGACCTAGGCCCAACTGATCTCAAGGGACAAATGATGACAAAAGGTCAGGGTGTATGGGTCAAAGGTTCAAAATAAGGGAACCAGATGAGGACACCGAGCAAAGAACCCCCGACAGCGCCCACTGCTCCTCAAAGCTTTTGATTGGGCCAGTGGATGATGCCCAGAGAAACTGCTCGGATACGTGATTCAAGGGAGGAACAGAAGTAGGCCCCACAGTCACAGAGCACCCCTCCTCCAGCATCCTCCTCCTGGTTCAGGGCCAGGAGGTTGACGAGGAGGTCTTGCGACTTTGTGGGGCCACGGAAGGGGTGTGCATAAATGAAAAAGCGTGGGGAAAAGTGCAACCAGAACCTCAATAAGAGGTTCTGGAGGAGCCGGAATAGGGGCTGCAACCTGGCGCATTGCAAATACGCGTGCGCCAGGTTTTCCTTCACGCCGCAGAAAGGACAGGTGTCTGGGATAGGAGCTGCCAACTACTGTACCTGAGGGGCCACATGATTAGGGTGGAATACACAATGGCCCATTGGGATTCCCCACCCTCAACTGGTCTAAGGTAGTCTGGTCACTTGATGTTGGTGCAGGACACAAGGGTGAGGAAATGCATTGTACGAAGCACGAGCGTGTACACGTGTTCCCTAGGCGTGGTTCAAAAGCAGACCAGCTGCCAGATCCTGCAGCCAGCTGGGGGTCCAAGGATGGGGAGGCTGGAGGGGCCCAAGGAACAGGGGCCCGATAAGGGATGGTGAATTTGCAGGGGAGGGAGGGGCGGGGCATACCCTCTTGCAGGGACCGCTGCAGGAAATCGAGAGCGGGCTGCAACAAAGCCGCCTTCACCTCCTGGAATATGCATGGAGGGGTTTGGGGGCTGGCGAGCCCCATGCACTGAACGAGTGCTCAGGGGTCCACCTAGTCCCCTCTGTCATACTCCAGGAGGTCCCTGAACTTGGTGGTTTCCACCAGGATCAGCCTCCGGTGCACTGAGGGAGACTCCGCCTCCTGCACGCACAAGGCTGGATTGTGGAGCAGGGGCTCTGCTAGGTCTGCTCCCTCAGTGGCCACAAAGGACCTGATTGCAGAGAACAGCTTCCAGGTTTGGAGGAGTTCCTGGTAGAATTCCAGAAGCTCAGATATCTCACAGAAGACCCCTCGGGTAGATGAAAAAGAGCTGCCTGTCATACTGGAGCCGGCGGAAGAAGGCATACACCAAAATGGTCCATGCCGGACTACCCGCACTATGGAGAAGTCTCTGCAAGGCCAGGAAGGTCTGGACCTGGCTGCACATGCAGACCAGGCCCTGGCCCCCCTCCTCCAGGGGAAAACACAGGATGCCTACAGAGACCCAGTGCAGTCCTGGCCAGAAAAATTACAGGGCAACCCCCTGGAGCCTGGCCAGGACCTCCAGGGCCAGGCTCAGGGTGTTGAGCCGGTGCCAGAGCATGGACAGGGCCAGTTATTTAGCACTAGTGCCCTCCCACAAAGGGAGACACACTGGAGCAGTCCTGTCCATCTCCACAGCCACTCACCCACCCTTGCCTCCAAACCCTGCCAGTTCTCCGGCGGAGAAGGATGCGTGGCAGATAGAAAGACGCCCAGATAGAGCAGCGGACCCATACTCTACCTGATGGCCTAAAGCACGGGTGGGAAAGAGCTTACCTGCCACCCATCCCCGACCACCAGGCCAGAGCTCTTGACCCAGTTGACCTGGGCGGAGGAGGCCGCCAAGTAGACAGCTTGGCAGGCCTCCACTCGCTCCAGGTCACCCAGGTCCTGGACCATAAGGAGCACGTCATCGGCGTCCGTCGACAGCACCAGCAGCAGCTCCAGCTCCAGCTCTCAGAGCACCAACCCCATCAACCTCCAACAGAGGAGACAGAGGAAGGGCTCTATCGCCAGGGAGTACAGCTGGCCTGACAGTGGACACACCTGACGTACTCCCCTCCCCGCCCCCCGAAGCTGACCAGCTCAGTCAGGGTCCAGTTGAGCCTGACCAAACACTCTGCAACGGCGTACAGTATCTGGAGAAAACCCACAAAACAGGGCCCAAAGCCGAAGGCCTGCAGAGTGCCCAGGAGATACCCGTGGTCCATCCCGTCGAACACCTTCTCCTGGTCCAAGGACAGGAGGGCGAACAACAGACCGTCCCTACGCCCGGGCTCTAGGAGATCCCGGACCAAGTATAAATTATCGAAAATACTACAGCCTGGGATGGCGTGATCCACCCCGAGCAGACCTACATCTGCCAGCACGGACCGCAGTTGCAGCGAAATGGCTTTTGCTACGACCTTGTAGTCCATGCTAAGGAGTGAGAGGGGATGCCAGTTCCAAAGGTTGCGGAGGTCCCCCTTCTTCGGCAGAAGGAGGACCCCGCTCTCCAAGGACTCAGACCAGATGGTGATGAGGTCTGGGCCGAGGATGTCCCAGAACACATGGTAGAACTCCACGGTCAGCCAGTCCATGCCCAGGGTTTTGTTGGTAGGCATGAGACAGAGGGCTTCCGAGAACTCTGCCAGTTAGAGGCAGCTCTAGCCGGTCCCGGTCGCCCGCGACGACTGTCATGAGCTCGGTCCAGAGCACCCTGCAGGCGCCTGCTTCTGTCAGATCCGGGGAGAACTAACTGGCGTAGGAGGCCCTGGCCCTTCCACGCATCTCCTCTGGATCTGTGGGGGGGGGGGGGGGGTGCCATCCTCCGCCAGAAGGCACGTGACATGCCTTTTAGCCACCTTCTTTCTCCAGGGCATAGAAGCAGCCCACAGGAGATGGATGCGGGATCGAACAAAGGCACCCCGGGCCCAGTGGCCCTGGAAGGCTCAGTTCCTCCCGCCTCTCCCGGTACGCCTCGCGGAGGGGCGGATCCTTGGGGTCAGATGCCAGGTGCCCCTCAAGCTTCGAAACCTCACTCCAACCTATTGCCACGTCCCTCCGCCCGCTGGCACCCCGGGAGTAGTCAGAGTAGAAGAGCCAGGCATGCACCTTCCCCACGTCCCACCATCGCCATGCCAAGGGAAAGGCAGGCCGCTGCCCCCGCCAGGCCAGCCAGAACTCCTGGAAGGATGCCACAAAGCCCACATCCTCCAGCAGACTATTGCTAAAGTGCCAGTAGGCTGGCCCCAGCCTCTCCGCAGAGAGAAGCTTTCATGGACAGCAAATAATGGTTCGTGAAGGGGGCTGTCCGGATGCTGGAGGAGTGGATTCGTGCTAGATAGAAACAAGAGAGATAAATGCGATCCAACCAGGAGTAGCTCGACTGATCGTCCCCCACCCAGACGAATATGAAGGTGGTGTCATCATCCGGGTGATGGTCTTGCCAGACATGCACCAGGGAGTGGTGGTCCATCATCTCCCAGAGGATGCCTGCCGTGACCTGGCAGTTCAAGCCCTAAGCGGTCCCGGTCATCAAGGGTGGTATTAAAGTGCCTGCCTAGGACCAGACACTCGCGAGGATCCAGGGTGCAGAGGAAGGTGGCCGCCTGCTGATAAAACGTGACCCGGTCCAGGCCCAAAGTCAGGGCATAAATGTTGACCAGTTTCGATGTCAGCCACTCCACGCAGGCCTGGAGATGCAGCAGGCAGGCCCGGATGACCTCGGTGACCCCCAGCGCCTCAGGCCGTAGGGCAGGGTGACCAGCCCAGCCGAGTGGGCACTGAGGTGACAAATACACCGTCCCCCCACTCCAGCTGCCAGCCAGCCTTGACAGCTGGAGTCGTGTGGGTCTCCTGCAGGAAAACCACCAAGTACCCCCCCTCCCAGAGGAAGGAGAGCAACCGGCTCCTGCGGAGACCCGCTCTACAGTCCCGGGGCATTTAAAGTTGCAATGATTGTATATTTCATGGTGAGGGCGAGGGTGGATCCTCACGGGCAAGGTAATCGTCAGCCCCCCCGCAGGCCCCACAATAGGCCTCTCTCCGACCCAAAGGCCAGGAAAGTGTCTCAGAATTTGTGGGTCTGGCGGTAAACCGCAATGTCCTGCCTCTTGGTCCCTCTCTCCTCTGTCAAGAGGGCTGTTGTGGCCCGAAGGACGGTGTGAAAGTTCCCCGAGCTCCTCCTTTCCCTTACCCCCACAGGTGTCCGCGAGAAACTGGCAAAGCTCAGGCCCAAGCACCAAAGGGGCACCAGGCTTTTTCCTCTGTCTGGGCCCCTAGATGGACCTTGGGGGCTACGGAGATAGACAAACTGGGATCCGATCCCCAGCGCGGCACCAAGAGCGACAACACCGCGCTGCTCGTCCCCAACCCCGGCAAGTGGGGGGGGGGGGTGGCGCACAGGCACGCGGCAGAGGGAACAAGGCAGCCCTTAAAGGGATGGGGACACAAATACCACCCCGAGGGCCGCCCACAGATAGTGGGAATGAGACAGCCCCCACGGGGGTGGCAATAAGTGGAATGGAGGGATGGTGGAGGGGGAGTGGGCCTCACGGTGGAGGCGGCGGGGGGCGTGGGGAGAGAATCGGGGCTGGATGATAGGTTGGGAACAGAGGTGGGGATGACAGTGGTGGGAGATGGATCAGGAAAGGGGGTGGACTCAGGGCTGGAAATGGGTTTGTAAAAAAGGTGGGGTCAGGCCCAAGGGTGTGAACGGGGCCTGGGAAGGGGAGCTGGGGCAGGGCGAAGAGACGATTGGGACAGGGAGGCGGACCAGAGCTTTGGGCAGGGTCACGGGAAAGGTCCCCCAGATCCAGGCCACCAGGCTGTGGTGCCTCCTGAACAGAAACCGAGGGGACAGGAGTAGGGAGGGGGGACCACGCCGACACCAGGCTCAGATTGACCAGGGAGACCCTGGGTCCACAGCCACAGCATCAGTTGGGAGAGTGGCACTTGCCGGCCCCCCAACAGAAAGGGAAGGCAACTGCCCCGCCTCAAAGGTGGAGGAGGGGGCACCCTTAAGCCCAGGACCTGGCCAACGTGTGCTGGCCGTCGCCCTTGAAGGCTTGGCAACCTCAGATGGGGCATCCGAAGTAGCCAGGCCGATGGGCTACATGGAGCTGAGGATGCAGGCAGCCACCTGGGACGTGGGGGAGGAGGCGACGGCAGAACTCCACCGCCCAGACCGAGGCCCTTTGGCAGAGGGTTGTCCTTCATCTGGGCAAGTGGGGTCAGACTCAGGGTCTCAATCTCCTCAAAGATTGAGCTGAGCTCCATCCCCACGACCCCAGAGTTCTCCCCACCGGCCGCCAAGGCAACAATTACCTCAGCAGTGACAATGAGGGGCACAGATGGTGCTGGGGGAGCTCTACCAGAGGCCTCCTTGGGAGTGGGCTCTGCAGGGGGGACAGCACTGTCCCCCCCCTTGCTGCCATGGCTGCCTCAGCTGGCACCTCCCATTGGCACTCATTAGGGGTGCTCTTGGTAGCACTGCCCCCCCCCGTATTTTGCAGAGGGGGGGCCTTCCCGCCCTCCTCCGGGGGGTGGAGGAGAGAGGGAGAGAAGAAAAGACTGAGCTTGCGGACTCAGTGCTTCCCCCAAACAAGCATCCAGCCCTCTGAGGTGGCGGGCTGGTCAGCAGCAGCTAGGCCGGGGTGCAGATGTTTTTCGGGGGGGGGGGGGAGGAAATCTGCCCCTGGGGGGAGCCCTCTCCCTCGCCCAGCAGCGACCACTCCACCCTCTCCTCCTCAGGCCCCACCGAGTTGGATTCCATAGAGGCAAGGCCCACCTGCTCACCGCACTACCGGGGGCCTGGCGGTGTTGGGGATGGTGCCCTCCTGGGCCCCGGATGCTTCCTCTGAGTGGGCCAGAGGGCAGTCCCTCAAGCCATGCCCTGTCACCCAGCAGACGAAGCACCGAGTCTCCTCTGTGGTATAGTGGACCCGGTAAAGGGCCCCCTGCTAGGGCACCAGGAACGACCCCTTCAGTACCACCCCGTCATGCGCCTTTGCCCTTGTTCCTGCTCAGGCCCTTCTTGCCCAACAAGGTGGAAGGTTTTCCCGGGGGGGGGGGGGGGGGGCAGCAGCGAGCACAGCAGAATCCAGACTAGGAGTGGGTAGGTTGGCTGCAGCAGTCGGCAGCGGTGATGGCAGCGTTGAGTAGAGGGTATAGGCAGCAGGGCAAGGGGAAGAGGGTTAGCTCCTCGTCCATCAGCAGACGGGGGGAGTCAGTGGAAGGGAGGGCAACAGGAGATTGAACCAAGCACTATGCTCAGCCAGGGAGAAGGATGCCCAATTGGGAAGGGGATGATAGCCACTCCTCCCCACTAAAATAGACACAGGGGAAGAGGGCACCAAAGTTTGGAGGAGAGGGGAAGAAAAGGAATGACCAAGGGAAGGGAGTGGTAGCCACTACTCCCCACCCACCTGAAGGCGAGGGAGGAGTGCACAAGCAAGTAGGATCAGCAACTCAGTTTACCACCACCCCAGGAGCATAGATGGTGTAGCTGAGTTGTTGAAAGCCCCCTCCACAAGTCCAGGGGGTGGCATCTCTCTTCCTCCTCAATGAGGCAGCCAACTGAGAGAGGGGGTGCTGGTGGTGGAGTCCTCTTCCTCTGGAGGGGAGGGGCAGGCCTGGCCCTAGGCGGCAGCAGCAGCAGTTCCAAGGGAGAAGGCCCAGCAGGGGCCCCTCAAGGTGGATGGTCAGGACAGGGAGAGCTCCAACCTGTGCCGAGGCAGCAGCAGGGTGGGGAAGTCAGGAGAGCAGCAGCCACACCTTCCTCCTCTGGAATGAGACAGCAGGGCCTCTCCCTGACGCAGAGGAAGAAACGCCCCTCAAAACCCCTTGGTGGGCAGTGGCAGAATCACCCAGCCCCAGGAAGAGAGCACTAGGGCTATGTCTAGATTGGCCACTTTTTCCGGAAAAGCAGCTGCTTTTCTGGAAAAACTTGCCAGCTGTCTACACTGGCCACTTGAATTTCCACAAAAGCACTGACGATCTCATGTAAGATTGTCAGTGCTTTTCCGGAAATACTATGCTGCTCCCGTTCGGGCAAAATTCTTTTTCCGAAAAACTTTTGCGCAAAAGGGCCAGTGTAGACAGCAGATTTGTTTTCCGCAAAAAAGCCCCGGTCGTGAAAATGGCGATAGGGGCTTTTTTTTTTTTTTTTTTTTTTTTTTTTTTTGCAGAAAAGCGCGGCTAGATTGGCCACTGACGCTTTTCCGCAAAATGTGCTTTTGTGGAAAAGCGTCCTGCCAATCTAGATGCGCTTTTCCAAAAATGCTTTTAACGGAAAACTTTTCTGTTAAAAGCATTTCCGGAAAATCATGCCAGTCTAGACGTAGTCTAGGGGTATAAGAAGGGAAGCTCCTAGCTCAGTCAGAGTCCAGCTGCTGAGCAGGGCATAGGCTCTTCCCCAGCATAGAAAGGCTCTGCTGCACTGCACCCAGATAAATGACTGGGTCTGGCCTCCCAGGCCACTACCAGGCCCTGAGTCCATGCCTAGATCGCCCCAGCTGCTGCTGGACCTAGATCCTGGGAGACACCACCCAGGCCCACTGATCTGCCAGGACCTTCAAGACTTGCATGAGACTCCACCAAGTGGGCTGGACCACCTGGACCCTTGCCTACCCCGGATCCCGAGCAGATAGACACTGTGCCCCCGTTCTTAGCTGACGAGGAATGGCAGCCAATTCAGGTAGGCCCCCTAAGAGGAGCAAGGACATGGTCCAGAGACAGCCAACCCTGGGACTGCTGAAGAAATGGAGGTTGGGTGGGCAGCGTGCTGCAACTCGGACCCCCACTGACCCACCGAGCTGGACAGCATGTTGTGGCCTGGAGCCATGCTGGTCCAGCAGCTGCCACATTGCCACTGTTAGGGCCCTGGGCTGGGATGCAGTGGAGTAGGGAGGGCTTGCATCACCCCTGCCACTCCTTTTCCTGGGTGGCAGGTTTCCCCCTGTGGGGCAAAACCCCTGCACTTGTCAACTCTCCACCAGCAAGGAGCACCAACCCCTGGCTCAGCCTGCATCAAGGAACCACCCTATTGTTTCCCTGTGTTGTTGCTCCCTTGCCCTGACTCAGGGCCTGGGCTCCACAACTGTGGGGTAGCCTGCAGGAACACTGTTAAATTCTTGATTTACTGCCTGGCTCTGAACCAGCAGACCATTAGAACGGCTAATTAGCAGCCACCCAGCCATTGAGGCTCCCGACTTGGGGCTTGCCATGAGTCAGCATGGCCTCTCGTTGCCTCAAACAGTTACAGACTCCCTTCCAAAAATACAATTTGATAGCAGTAATTTGTTCTAGGGGCTATGGTTAATGTAAAGAATTGAGGGTCCTAGGAAGAGTAACAATTTAAATGCTCAATTTGTTGACCTTTACACATTTTGGAAAATTCAAACTAAAAAACAGGAGTGCAGCTAAACCCTGCTGTGAGCACTGTAACAACCTGTGCAGGACGTATCTCTCCTGACTGAAAATGGAGCAATATACAGAATGACTGCCAACTGAAGCACTGATGGTTTGATTACTGCTCCAGGTCTCACTTTCAAAGCAGTTTCAAGAAATAACTAAGCTATTCCCTACTGTTACACCACGGGTTCCCCCTCATCAGCGGAGTTACCCACAAACAGGCAGTCATCCTGGGCCGCTTCCTCCTTCCCGCTGCGGTTATCGAATTAGGATCTTTAATTCGAACTACCTACTCCGTGCCGCGTGTAGCCGGGGGCACCGAGTTCGGACTAAGGAGGATTTAAAAATGGCAGGACCCGGGAACATGCAAATGAAGCCCGGGATATTTAAATCCTGGGCTTCATTTGCAACTCTGCTTGCCCTCATTACCCTACCTAGCTAGAACTAACGAGCTAGTGTAGACTTACCCTCACAGGTGTGTCGCAGGGGTCTCTGTCTTCCATTGCCCTTGAAAAGAAGTCAGCATTTTTGTGTTTTGTCCCAGGGTGGTGTTGCACCTCGAACTTGTATGGCTGCAAAGCCAGGTACCCCCTCATCACCTGAGGGTTCGAATCTTTCATCGCTTGGATCCAGTGCAGCAGCGCATGATCCGTCACTAATGTGAAAGGGTTTCCAAGTAGATAATAGAGACCTCAAGGTCTCTATCGCCCACTTCGCAGCTAGAGCTTCCTTCTTGATGGTGACGTACCGTTGTTCGCGTGGGAGCAGTTTACGGCTTAGGTAGGCTATGGGGATGCTCCTGTCCCTCGACGTTTTGTGCTAACACTGCTCCCAGCCCGACTGCAGAAGCGTTGGCCTGCAAGATCAATTCCTTTGAAAAGTCTGGTTGTAATAATACTGGGGCCTGCATTAGAATTGTCTTTAGTCGCTGGAAAGCATGCGCGCATTGTTCAGTCCATATCACCTGCTTCGGGTGGTTGTTTTTCGTCACGTGGGCAAGGGCGCAGCCACCGAAGCAAAGTTAGGAATGAAGTGTCTATAGTATCTGGCTAGCCCTAGCAACTGCCGGACCTGCTTTTTCGTCTTGGGGGAGGTACTCCACCAGGGCCGGCACTTTGCTCACCAGGGGTTTCAGCTGGCCCCTTCCTACTGTGAACCCCACATGTGTCACTTCTCACTACCCCAGATAGCATTTCTCTGGGTTTGCTGTTAACCCTGCCTCCCGCAAGGCTTCCAAAATTGCACATAAATGTTGGAGGTGGTCTGCCCAGGTCATACTATATACGATTATGTCATCAATGTATGCTGCAGCATATTGTTGGTGGCCCCACAAAACCCGTTCCATCAGTCTCTGAAACATTGCCGCCACCCCATGAGTCCGGACGGCATAGTTTTAAACTGATAAAGCCCGAAGGGGGTAGAGATCAAGGTCTTCTCCTTAGAGGCAGGTGTCAGGAGGGATTTGCCAGTACCCTTTCATTAAATCTAAGGTGGAAATATATTGGGCCTGGCCTAACCGCTCTAAAAGCTCATTCACCCGGGGCAGGCATCGAACCGGGAGATCGCGTTGATCTTCCAGAAATCGATACAAAAATCATATTGAGCCATCCTGTTTCGGAACCAGGACGATCAAGCTGCGCCAGTCACTGCATGACACCTCAATTACGTCCAACTGCAGCATTTTCTGGATTTTGTTCTGCACTGTTTCCCACATCTTCCTAGGGAGTGGACGTACTGGTTCACGGACCCTGCATCCTGGTTTGGTGGCGACATGGTGGTTTATCCACCCGGTACGCCCTGGCATTAACCTTTACGACCGAGCTATACTCCTGGAGCAGCTTTTGTACCTCCTGTTTTTGGACAGGCGTGAGGTCTGGCCCTAGATCCAGAGATCGTGTTACCGTCAGATCCCCAGCCCAGGGCCCCAGGTCCGTGGGCCGTGGCTGCGGGTCTAGGAAAAGCCCTTCTCTTGGGTTCCACTTCTTTAACAAATGAACGTGGTATACCTGGGTATCCCGCCTCTTTCCGACCAAATGGACTTCAGAGTCTATGGTGCCCACCTTATGGACAATCTCGTACAGCCCCAGCCATTTTACTAAGAGTTTAGACTCACTTGAGTGTAGGAGAAGGACCCTCTCCCCGGGCTTAAACTCTCGTATCTTGGCATCCCGGTTATAATAAAAGGCTTGCCTATCCTGTGCCTGCAGCAGGTTCGCTTTAGCGAACTCCCCGAGCTGCTGTAGCTTCTCTGTAAGGCGTAGGACATACGACACCGTCCCCTGTACTCGAGTCTCTTGGTCCTCCCAGGCTTCCTTTAACAAATCTAAAATACCCCGGGGCTGCCTCCCATAGAGGAGCTTGAACAGGGAGAAACCCGTCAACACTTGGGGTACCTCCCGAACCACAAACAGGAGTGCGGGGAGTAGTTTGTCCCACTCCTGGAGGTCCCCTTCAGTGAACCGGCAGAGCATGTTCTTTAGTGTGAGGTTAAATCGTTCTATCAGCCCATCAGTCTGCGGGTGGTAGACAGAGGTACGCAACGTTTTAATGCGCAGTAAGCAACATAACTCTGCCATAAGTTTAGAAGCTACATTCGTCCCTCGATCGGTTAGCGTTTTGAGGGGTATATTTCCACCCTGGCAAAGATTTTCACGAGCTCGTTCGCTATGGTTTGGGTGGTGGTGTTTTTCAGGGGCACCGCCTCGAGATATCGAGTGGCATAGTCTACCAACACCATTATGTATTGGTGGCCCGCCTTTGTCTGTTCTAAGGGACCCACCAGATTCGGGGCAACCCAGTCAAAGGGTACTCCTATGATGGGTAAGGGAACCAGGGGGGCCTTGGTAGTTCCACAAGGTTGAGTGAGTTGACACTCGGGGCAGGAACTGCAAAAGTCTTACACCTCTCTATGCACCCCGGGCCAGAAAAACCTCTGTACTATGCATTGCAGGGTTCTCGCCCCATATGCCCAGCCCAGGGATTGGTATGGGCCAGTTCTAGGACCGGACACCGAAAGCTAGCTGGTACTAACAATTGTCTCAGCAGGCCACAACCCTCCCTGGCCTCTGTTACACGATATAGCCAGTCCCTGCATACCTCAAAGTAGGGACCTTGCTTTAGTCTGTCTCCTCTACGCCCATGGCGCTCTCGCACGCCTGCTCACACTTGGCTCAGTGAAGGGTCTTCCCCTTGCTCCTGTACAAAGTCACCATCCCTCCATCCTTCAGGGATCTCTTGTGGTGGCAGAGGGGTTGCCAGCTCTCCAGCTCCCTCGTCCGCAGCTGGAGGATCGCATTCCCGGCTCCTCGTAACCTTTCAGACCGCTAGCGCGCTCTCTGCTCCGTCCTCCTCGGGCCCCCGGGTTGTTTGGTGTCTCCAGGCCCCTCTCAGGCATTGGAATCCGGGCCAGTCTCACCCCAACAACATATTTCAAATTTGCAGCTAACGCTACCTGACATTATTTCTTCATAGTCATCGGCCATCCATACCCAGGCTGTGGGATAGGGTTGGACGTCCCCGTGGACACACTTCAGCCACACCAGGGCTCCCGCCGGCTCAGGCTGGGGAACTAGCGTGGCCCAGACCATAGTCTGCCCGCAACCCGAATCTAATAGGGCCCAGATGGCTTGCCCCTCTACCTTGACATGCACCAACAGCTTTTCTTTATCCCACGGCCGTGCCTGGGGGCTTGAGTTCACGATCTGCCCAAACGAGCAGTCCATGAAAGGACAGTCCCAGCAAAAGTGCTCTTCCTGCCCGCACTCATAGCAACTTGCCTGGGTGCTTACCCCTAGCTCAGGGGCTCGCCCCAGTTCCTCTCACCTAACGGCTTTGTCCCTCTTTACCACTTAGTCTACCTGATTTTCTGCAGACCTGGCGGAGCCGTCTTCCCGACCCCCCCCCCCCCCCCCCCATCATGAACCCTCCAAGGCTCCAACCCCTACCTCCTTGCGGGGTCCGGGCTCATCCTAACAGTGGGCGTTGCCCATGTCCGCCTGATGGAGTCCTGCTCGTCTCTCCGATCCCTTCAGCTGCCAAATAGGCCTCCATTAAGGTAACTGCCTCGGCCAGGGTTGACAGTTGCTGTTCCTGCACCCGTTTCTGCGCCTCACCTGGCAAAATCTGGAGTAAGTGCTCGAGTACTATTATGTCGACCAGCTGAGTACTGGTCCGCCTCTTGGGTTCTAACCGCCTCCAGCAGGCCTCCCTGAGCCTCTGGGCAACCCCCCGTGGGCATGCCCCGGCAGGGTAGTGTTCCTGTCTAAATTTCTGCCTGAATGTCTCGGGGTTTACCCCAACTTGGTCGAGGATAAATTCCTTTACCTTATGATAGTTTAGCAGCTCCTGGGGGGTCTAAACTCAGGTATGCTAATTACGCTGCCCCCAACAGATAGGGGGCAAGTAAGGTGGCCCAGTGGTCCTCTGGCCACTGTTGCCACCCTCTCGAATGTCTCTGGATACGCTTCAGGGTCATCCTACGGTCCCATTTTGGTCAACCGTATGGGCAACTGCAGCACTCCTCCCGATCTGTCGTTGGCACTGCCACTCACCCCTCCACTTGCTTTTGCTAAGGCCACACCCTGTTGAAGCCATCTCTCCCTCTGGGACTGCTGTTGGTCCACCAGTTCCCTAATTAACTGCCTCTGCTGCTCCTGTTGGGCAGCTAACTGTTGCAGTAATTGTGTTTGTTGCTGCTGCTCCACCAGCCACTCAAACATTTTATTGACATCCATCTTCTGATGGACTGGGTGGTTTATTTATTTAAAACCCTACACCCAAGGACTGCAATCAATTGCCCGCATTCTCCACCATCTGTTACAACGCAGGTTCCCCCTCAGGTTTACAGCCCCCTCATCAGAGGTACCTGCAAATGGGCAGTCGTCCTTTCCACAAACCCTGGTGCTCCCCCCTTCCCAGATCTCTCCGTCCACCAGTCAACTAGTGATTTCCATGAGTCCGCCTCAGTTCTGGGGGACTCAGGCCCGCCCCCTCTCCGGGTCCCGACCCGGGACCCTAAAGGCAGCGAATAGGATTCGCTGTCTGGTTGGTGGGGAGTTTCCCCATAACCCACCAACCCTCAGGGGGTGTGTGTGGGGGGGTGTTTCTCCACCTCCTGTCCCCATCCTGGGCCGCTTCCTTCTTCCTGCTGTGGTTATCGATCCAGCACGGATCCGTGTAGGGTCCTCCGTGACTCCCCCCCACCACTGGGAGTCCTCCTCAGCCCCCTTCCCTCTGCCGCTGGCCTTTTGGTGCTCCCCCTCCCCGGCCCAGTGGGCCGGGGCACCATTTAAACTGCCGCCGGACATGGCCATGCTCAGCCCCTCCCCTGGCGCTCACCCATGACATCAGCGGACATAGTCTCTCCGCCGGCCTCCTCCCGGTCCCTGCTGGCCCCGGAGCACCCGTGTGTAGCGCAGGGAGCCATGCGCTCAGCTGCCTCCAGACTCTGTCTCCCCCCGTGGCGCCATCGCCACGGAGCGCTTCCCCCAGCAGCTGCAAAGGGCGGGGCACCGGGTGCTCCGCCCATTCAGAACCCAGGGTCCCATCACACCTACTTTGATGGAAAAACACAATGAATCAGATGTTGTACAAGGAGCAAGTTGTAGGCTTTTACTTCAAGGTTCAGCTACACTGAACCTACACATTACATAAGACAAGGAGAAATATGCTCGGAGAGGGAGATGTGAAAGATATCAAGAGGTAAATCAGCTTTATCTTGTTCACTCTCACACTTCACATCTGCAACTTTAAGATTAAACAGAAGTCCCACATAAACAATGAAGAGATCCAAACCATAGGTACAACTAAAGCTCAACTTATCAGCTAATCTTATGTACATCTGTACAAAAAAAGGTATATACACAATGTTTGTATATTTTCTGCAGGAGGAGCCCTTAGCTACTCCCTCTACACAAAAGGATAACCCTTCATTCACATATTTTACAAACACAAAAATAGAGATTTCCAGGATTAAATTGGCTTTGTATTGCACCCACATGTCTTCAGGCTTCATGGTTCCAAGCCATAAGAAGCCATGGAGACCAGGACAGGTGCCATGTGCTTTAGTCTCTTGAAAAGTTCTGCACAGAATATTAAAGCCCCAAAACAAACAGGTGAAGTACAACATACTATCAGGACTCGTTCCAATCTAAACAAAGAGCTACCCACTCTCCTAGAAGTCACTGCCGATATTCCAGTTCATCTACACTGATTACTTTGGATGGCATGGAAGGAAGGGTCTGTTGCAAAACATCTGAGCCAAACCATTTTGCAAGGCCAATAGGTGAATCACTTCTCTGGTTGGTGCAATGGTCAAGCTGTGAGGATACATGAGGCAGCCCAGTCCGAGATGCCACATTCTGAACACCAACAGCAGGTCCCTGTGCTCCAGAGGCTGGAGAGTGGAGAACTATTAGGAGGTAGGAACAGAAAAGTTAGAGCCAGGAAACCTTTTTCACATCTCAAGAGGACTTGTGAATGCACAATCAATATGGAAAATGGACAGGGCAAACAAGCTACTATGGGGTTCAGTGTTTTTCTAGATTAATAACTGCTGTTGCACAGTAGTTTCAACATGCATTTGTTGACTTCAAGTAGTACATTGATCTCCATCTTTTAGATGAGATCTGCATGTGGTTCCCTCATGCTCACAAAGATTGACTAGAGTGTTTTAAAGTTGTGGGTTACAGGAGCACGCCCCCCCCCCCCCCCCCGATAAGGGAAAAGGTAAAGCAGCTGCTCAGCTTGAGTAGGTGGTATAAGCACTAACTGTACCACGGCATAAAATTCACTCCCACCAGCAGACAGAGGCGAGAAACCATCACCCCATGATAGAGGGGGAGTATAATCATGCTACAGTTAAGTGGAAAGGAAGCTTTGAAAGTCTGAACCTATCTAGGAAACTAATCCATGAGACCTAGGCTTCAGGGGAGAGCGTAGATAGCTTTGAAAAGTTTTCCCTATAGCAGAGACACCAAGTACCTTCAGTTAGCCATGTTCATTAATTGAACACAGACTAGTCAGGGGAGCCAACAGCCTCCATGGGCCCCTGGGCAAGGTGTGTGGGGCTGGGGGGGGGGGGGGGGGGGGGGGGGCAGGTAGGCACACTCAGCTCTCTGCTCCTGGAATGGGCAGGGCTAAGGGCCAGCTGCCCTCAGTGCTGCCTGGAGCATTGCCAGGCAGTGCTAAGGAGGCGGCAGGGGACATGTGCAGCCCAGCACTCCCGCAGTCATTTGAAAGGCCCAGGGCTCAAGCCACCACAGCAAATCACTGCTGCCCCCCGCACCCTCCCCCGCCAATGAGTGGGCCTGAGACCAGTATGAAAGAGTTCCTATGGTGCAGATTAGTCTGTTCTAGAAGGCCATGATTACCTTGAGGTATACTGTTTAACCTACCTGATCGCTGTAGGTGCTGTTGTATCATTGCCAGCTGCAGAGGTGTTCCCAAGCGTGGGTTTAAGAGGTGATGGCTGGCTGTTGGATAAAAAGGCTGGCCAAGGATGGGAGTAGATATCCCCTGTACGAGAGACAAGTCCATTCCTAGAGAAATCATACCTATTGATTAGACAAAGTTGGGGGAGGCTCATTAAGGAGTCAGAAATATAATTAAGGCTCTTTATTGGTAAGGCACACTTGTTTAGCTGGTTTGAGAGATTGTCAGCCTTCTGAAAGGAATTTGTAATTGCCACAAATAAGTTATTTTCCCCATCACCACAGGTCTTAGTCTGTACCTAGCATTACATAAAGCCATCAGTGCTTCTGATGAGGCTACAAATAAGTTACTTTGAAATGTCACCTAGCAGTTAAGTGGTACAAGAGCATTACCTGCTTGCAGCAGTGGAAGATGTTGTGGATGTACTCCCTGTGCCAGCATCCACTGGACCAGTCCTGGATGCAGTTGATGAGCAGGTCGTACAACTGGTACATGGGGTACCTGGTGAACAGGACAGAGGAAGGGAGCCCCTGGTACAGGGGAGGCTGTTGCAGGAGCGTCTCTGCCAGTTGATTTAGGTCTGTAGTCTTGTTCTTTGGTACAATGGTTTGGCTGAGAAAGTGGTGTAGAACATGCAGAGCGTTGCAATGCAGATAGTTTGGTACCTACAGCAGGTGAAGTATCTTGATCTGCAGTCTTCACCAAGCTATCTGCAGTCAAATTGAAATGGGACCATTAAACTGGATTTCTAGTTGTGCAGTGTACAAAGAGGCAGAAGTCTCTTAAAGCTAGGTGTAATATTTGCTAAAGCTAGTCTGGAAGATGTACAAAAGTCTGATTAGTCAGATGTCTAACCACGTCCCTCATCTGGTTTCTTCAGCTTTCCTTTGATTGCTCAAGCACTAATGACAAAGGAGTCCATATTCTTGAATTAAAGAATCCACTGTTTCAGCTTTATTGAAAAGATCATGTTAACATTCTTGTATAGCTTATCAAGGTCTCATCTGAAAATCTAGTTCAGTACAGCAATATTCCCTCAAACCCAAGTTCTTCAGAATAGCTCTATGAACATAGAACCATGCCCTTTTAGCTCCAGAATTGCAGGCAGTCTTAAGTGGATTTCCAGGCATGCTCCTCTAGCAGTAGACTAGTTACTATTTATAAACTGATACAAGCAAGACAATTAAGTTCGTATTCTTGGATAGACCTCTAGTCTTACAAACGACTGGAATTAAAAGTCACATGCAAAATTAGAGGCAGTCCTTACTTTCTAGCACTAAATCCGTAGCCTCTTAGGAGGCTGAAGGCACCCACAACCACACTGAACACAAACTGCACCTCCCTAAACTGGGACTCTGGTCCAGCAGACCATGGATGTTCCTGGGCCAGAGTGCCCTGGTGGCCATGAGTCAGACATCACAAGGGCCAGCAGCTTGGAGCTCTATTCAGCGGGGCTGGCAGCAGCCTGACTGGGAGGGCCATGGCACCAGGGTGATTGGCCAGGGCATGAAGTGGAGCTGGCAGCAGGGTGGTGGGCCGGCAGCAGGCGACTTCCCTTGGTCTGGCAAATCCCCTCATTGGGTGCCAGACCAGGGAGGTCGAGCCTGTATTTCCAGAGGTCGAGCCTGTATTTCCAGAGTTAGAAGGAAAGAAAGAATGCACAGGATCATCAATTCTTTCCCAAAGATGAAAAAAATTTACAGGCAAACGCAAGCTTGTCATTATCTATTAAGCCAACTTCCACAAAAAATGTAACTTAACAAGTAGAAATGAAGGGGCAACAATGCATGTGCACAGAGAAATAGAAGTGGTTACACTGGAGGATATTCCTGCATATCTTGGTAACCAAGGGCCGTATCAACTTAGGATGCCATGTTCACTGAAGGTGGAGAGAGAATCATGCTTTCCAGATATTAAGAGGGGTGTCTCCTCCCCAACAGAGTATACTCTTCCATTGCAGCAACTTCTAAGACCTACTCCTCCAGTGTATACTCATGTGAGTTTTAAGGTGGCGATTCAAGGATTACTTGAGACCTGAGCTCAATTTTGTAGTGAAGTTAATCAATGGATGGATTAACCATCTGGAATAAGATACAGTAAGGCACATTAGATTCTAAAATGTGATGCGTGAGGGTTAGATGTTGTACCTTGTGTGAAACTCCCACCTGAGCAGGTCCTGTGTTTTCAGGTGGATTACTTGCCTCAGAGGCTCACAGAAGCTCCCTCTAGGGCAGTGGTTCTCAACTTGTTTCAGTCCATGGACCACCAGGCCAATCAAAAAATTTTCGTGGACCACCTCCTTTTAGAGACATGATGATAAAAAAAAAAAAAGCGCAGACAACGAACATTTTGGTTTTTGACACCAAAGCTTCCCTATGAATGAAGCAATGAACTTCGGTTACCATTGGAGCGTGCTGTTTCAACCAGCATTTGGAAGCCCGATCTTGAGCCCAGCATGGCAGGTGCACCATCAGTGGTGACACCCACAAGATTTACCCAATCCAGACCACGTACTTCAAAGAAATTTGTTAACAATTTCCATCACATCCTGAGCCTTTGTGGTGGTATCAAGAGTCTAACAAAAAAAACACACACACCCCCCCCACACCCCAACAAGCTCGTCTTTGAAGTCTCCCTCAACCATGTATCGTGCAAACATCAATAGTGAGAGCACAATGCGACGTGAGTCGATTCATCCAATTGTATGGCAAACAATGGAGACTTCTTTATTTCACCACAACTTGTTCACTGATGTTCTGAGAGATCTCATTTATCAGTCTCAATACTGTGTCGTTAGAGACAGCTAGATCATTCAGCTTCCTTGCCAAGAACAAGCCGCACCATCTCTTTTGCACAGGGGAGCACAATGGTATGAGGCTTCTTGGCCTGTGCAACTTGGTATGCAACAATGTAGGAAGCGTGTACTGCATTGCTTCTCTTATTGTAGAATGCACTTGAGTCGAGGCGCTGTCGTTTCAGACCTGATAACCGCCGCTCAAAATAATCTTCATCCTTTTGCAACAAGTTGGGGTGACACGGAGATGGAGTTTCAGCTTAGCCAGCTTCATTGAGTCATTCCCCAAGACTTTGAAACAAACACCACATTGTGGCAAATCCATGCCTTTTTTCTTAACAAGCGAAGCCAAATTTGATGTACTCCTCTGAATACTTGTGCTTGACATTTCTTCCTGTCATTGCCATTATAAACAAACTACACCACACCTGTAAAACAGCACATGTAGCACAGGACAAATCACACAGCAACCGCTCAGCACGATGGCGGCAGCTACACTGACGCTCAAAACCTCAGACGGAAGTTACTGGCAACACAACGCGGTTGCGTCCTAGGTGACGCTATGGATGACACGCCGCATGCTTGTGAACACAGCGTAAGACAGCCCAACAGCGGCGCCTGCTCACGCTGTGTGACTTTGGACAACGTTCCTGTGGACCACCAGTTGAGAACCACAGCTCTAGGGCACCAGCTTGCCGTTTGTTGAGCCATTCATCATTGGCCAGCACGGGTATAAAGGGAAGACTATAGAGTTCAGTCTCTGTGGCTCCTCCAAGCAATTCAGGGCAGGACAAACCCCTTTACTAAAAAGGAAGTGTGTCATCCTCTGGTGCTGAAATTGGGAGTCAGCATGGGGGGAGACTCGGGTCCACCCTCTACACTGCGTTCCAGCCCAAGGACCCTGCAATATCTGCTGCCTCCAATGTTCAGTATCAAGGGATCATAGCAGTCCATGCAGCTGGGCTACTTCCCCACGGCCCTCCCCAGCACCTTCCTTACTGCAAGTACTTCTTCCTGATACCTACTTGCACTTGCTCCTCCCAGACCCTCCACAGCACCTTCTATCCTCAGCTGCTTGATCAGTCAGCTAACAGAAGGGGAGCCCTTTTTCAACCTCTCAACTGGTTCATTTGCCCTAGGTGTTCTGATTAGTCTGACTCACTTGACTCTGGAAACCTAATTGGCTCCAGGTGTTTAATTGGTTTGATTGCCCTGATGGATTTGGCAAATTCCTGCTGGATCTGAATTAGCCTTTGTTAGATCCCTGTTCCCAGGGTAAACTATTTAATCTAGGGCTAATATATTTTCCTTCTATCATTGTCCTGTAGCTCTCTAGCCTGACCCTGTCACATTAGTTATTCTATTTGTCTCAATACCATTACAACCCCCTTCACCCCTCAATCGTCCACTGCATTTGTAGCTGGTTCTGCAACCACACATTACAAGGTGTAGCTGAGGTGTCAAAAAAAAAAAATCTACTACTGTATCACTGTGAAAGTGAGTACCATCTTTTGTGATGCTATATTTAGTCAGTTCAAGTGACTATCAGAGGAAAAATCATTTCTTTAATGACTAGTCAAATACAGTCACAGAATCTTCACAGTATATTTTGCAATTCCTTCTGGCATGCTGTTTTAATTGTGTTAAATTGCTATTTTGAACATGTAACTTCTGTTCTGGCCATCTCATTCAGTAGGCTGTCACCTTGCTGGGGGGGACAGACCTCAACTGGAAGAGCAGTCATTTAAGAGAGGTCTTGAGTTCTAGACTGCACCTGAGCCCCAAGAATTCAACTCAAAAAAGGTAAGTGTCTAACATGGTAAAATACACATTATTCCTATTGAACAGAACTACCCTGTTCTAATGGTAGTGTTAATAGAGGCTAAAGAACCCTGTTTGCAAGTCTCTGCCATCTGCAGCATTTAGATTTTCAGGTGAACTTGAAAGTAGCTGTTCTGTCACTGACACCATTATAACACCATATCCAAGACCACCTGATCTTAAGGAAAAGTGAATTCAGAACTCAATAGCAGTGGAATTTTGCTCTGGAAGAAGCAAACTACTTTATTAAGAATTATAGGAAATTTTTGAAGTACACCTTTCATAACACTGTCATGGAGGTTAGGAATGTCTTAAATTCACATCTGGCCTTCTAACAGTGCTAAGGAGTAGGAATCCACAAAGCTAGAATCCAAGTTGTGGATTGGTGATTTTTTCTTCAAGAAAGAAGCCATTACAGTACCTTCATTTGTCCTTTGACCTTCATCTTTACTGTCACTGGATTTCACTTTCCCATACACTGGCTCCTCATTTTTTTCTTTGCTTTCATACATCTTGCGAATCACTGAGGTGGGAGTAAAGGAAGGCGAGAGCTGTGAAAATAACTGATAGTGAGCCAAGAATACCAAGAACAGCTAGCATAAGGTATTAAGCATTATATCTGTCAAGTTTGCAAATACAGAATCAGGCTCTTCTTGCAACCCTGCACAAGGCCATACTGTATCCCAGTAGCAGATGATCACTAGTAGTCATAGCATATACCTTTCAAATAAGTGTTTCAACTACATTAGACATGAAGGGAACTCAACTCCAATTCTGTTTGGCCATCTCCACTATTCCTGGCTTATTTCCTGCTTTTACTTTTTCTCGTAAATCTCATTTTACCCAAGGTTTGCAGAAGTGCATGGGTTTACTTTGTAAAAACAGCCCAGAGATTATTAGAACCAAGGCTCTACGTTCACTTAAGGATTTGTCAGCACTTGAGGCAATTCAGATTATGAAGTTAAAGCACAGTAGCTATTCCTGATTAACTCCATGTGGTAACAGGAGTCTTATTCCAAGCTTAGCTCTAATCCACCTTCAGTGACTACAGAAGAACTCCTGAAGTACACAGGCCCTTAGATTTGCATGGAAACATGCTTCCCTTCCAAAAGGGACTCGACATCTTTGTTGCAGCTATAAACACTTGCTTACGTGGATCTAGTCATTCGGAAGGTGTATTTAAGTTTGATGCAATAACTTTAAAGAGCAACAATGCGGTGGCCAGAGTTCTTGCCATGGGCCACCACAAGTGCCTTGTAGACCAGCTAGGAAATGACTGTCCTTATATCAAGAGGACTTTACTATACTGTAGTGGGCTGCGTGTTGAGCCACACGGGGCAGTTTGGGTTTACGCAGGGCTCAACACGCAGCCCACAGGTGGGATCCTTTGAACATGGCCTCCACCGAGAACATGCTCCACTGTCTTTTAAAATTACCATATTTTATACGGCCATTTGATGTGACAGGTTAATATTTTGTCCTAAGTAGTTATTCAAGCTGCATTAATCGTACCTTAAGTTGTTTACAACAAGGTATTTCAAGAATGGTAATTAGTATGCTGCTTTAAAGTTAAAGCTCTCTTCCTATTAAGAAAATGCTATGTTAACACTGATGCAAGTACTGACCATGCTAGTGATGGAGGCAGCAGGAGCTGGAGAAGATACATTCCCTCTGTGGCCTGGTGCAGGAGACTTAGTCACTTGCTGCTGCCTATAAATAGACAAATATTAAGAGGCCAAGGCAGAATTGGTGTTTTAGTAATCCTGCTTTTCAAGCTAAAAACCGGTACAAATTTAGGATATACCTGGGCAGTTGCTACTTTTGGTATTGATGCAGTATTTCTAAAGTTCACCCTTTAGAGATCACACTGGAATTTCAATACTAATCACTTCCTGCTTCAAACAAAAACAATGAACTAGTTATTGAGCTGTTCAAGAAAGAAACCTGTACAGTGGATTTTTCCTGTCACTATTTTCACTTGTGGTGAAAGGAGGACTGTAGATTCAATTTTCTATCAAGTAGTCTTGGTGTTTATAAGAAGATTTTAATAACCGTCTCACTATTAGCTTCAGAATAAGCTTAACGTTCCATGCATCTTCTGGTAGTTCTAGTTTTGGCTTCTCATTCTTAGTTTTATTCTAATTGTAGCAAAGCACTCATCTTGAGAGACTATTCTTAAAGGAAGCTTCAGGGGGTAGCTGAGTTAGTCTGTTACAGAAAAAAAATGGTCTGGTAGCACTTTATAGACTAACAAAACACATAGATGGTACAAGCTTTCATGGGCACAGCCCACTTCTTCAGATGACCGGAATTATGAGTTTAGGATGTGCAGACCCAAAATAAATGGGGGTGGGAAGGAAGGGGGGTTGGAGACAAGAGAGCTAGAGGGAATCAGTAAGTATCTGAAGACTGATTCTTATCTGCTTCGTTTTAGCTACCCAAAGTCAATAGATAGTATCCTTCCTGACATGGGAGTCTACACAAAGCTGTTTGCACCTTCAATGGCTGTTGGTTGGGACATTACCAACCAACTTTCATCACAATTGAGTCCATTAGAGTTCATCCGCAAATTCAATTCACATGCTAATTCCAACGCTTCCCTGTGGATCTGGCTTGTAGAACTGGTTTGTGACAAGACAGTGTAGAAGCTGTAGAAACCATTTTCATATTTAGCTAGAAGCCATCTTGTAAAACAGAAACCATTTTAACTTCTCTCTCAAGCGCATAGACCAGAGTAAACTATCACCCCGTGAGAAGAGGCCTACAGAATGGGCTATTGGTATGTGTTAATTGGGCTGGTTGGGACAGGAGATGTACTCCCTCGTACCTGTCCGCCATCTTGTTGATAAGGCTTTGCTTTTCCAAGTTTGAGGATTTCTGTAATTGGATGCCATGCTCTGCTGGGACCATGTTTGGCTCATGCTGTGCTTTATTAATTAATAAAGCTGTTTGTTAGCTGCCTAAACAGAGAGGAGCGTTTTTTTGCTTCAACAATTTGGAGGTCCCACCGAGATTCCTAACACGCCGCTTGCCCATATGGACGGACCAGCACTCCACTTCCAAACCTCTCAGAGTGCTCAATAGAAGGTAAGGGGATACCTGTTACGAAATCTCCTGGTGAGGGCTTTGGATTTGGAGTGACGGCCGGCCATTGGGGTAAGGGGAGCTACAGAATTCAATTTTGTGGAGCGGCTAACGTTTTGTCTGTCTGTCTTTGTCTATTAGGCCTGTCTTATGTGTCACAGTTCCAAAAGGGCACACCGGTGTCTCTAGCGAGGCAGCCATGCGCTGGACCCTCTGTGTTCGGACGCTAAAAGCTGGTGTGGTGCCATTACACTCTCTCAGCACACGGAACTGTGGGAAAGCTTTGTTGTCTCTCTCTGTTATTTGTGGACGTAGTACTGACCTCTGAGGCTAACCCCAGGCCATAGTATTTCCCCATTCCGCCAGGCTGTCTCCAGGCGCCAGGACGTGGTGTTCTGCCGGGCTGGGGCAGGTGCCGGAAACCCCTGCGAGCCAGGTGGACTTTGAGTCCAGTGCCTCGCAACCAAAAAGGGGGGGGGGGGGAAATCAGTGCGAGCAGGCGAATTCTTAATTTGGTGACTCGCAGAAGAGAATAGTGTAAGCAGGCGGACTTTTGGTTCGGTGTCTTACAGAATCTTTTAAGTGCGCGCAGAAAATGGAGGTAGGTCAGTGTATAGGAATTCCAGTAACTTTATGATAAAAGCCTTCTGGTATAGGATCCTAATGAAGTCTGACATTAAGTGCCGGATGTCTTAGGGCAGCACCACTTAATAGAAACACCCATGAGAATTGGACAAAGAAAGATGCATCTAAATGTGGAAACTGTAGGAAAAATGTGAAAAAGGAGAAAAAAAATTTGTAAAAAAAAAGTGAGAGAGAAAAATGAGTATGAATGTAATGAGTGAAGAATGAATGCCGCTGCATAGGTCTGAGACTTGAGCTGATCCCAGCTGCACCAGGGCTCTCCCACGAGGGAGCTCTGAACGCCGGGGGGGGGGGGGGGGTGTCAGCTGAACCTTGAGACTCAGTGGATATGAGAGGGAGTGACGACTCCCCTTATTTCATGAGCTGCTAAGGTCTGACACTCTAGACCCGGCAGACTCTTTCTTTGGAGTGTGTAAAGTTAGCTTAGGTGGGGGTTAGTCTAAACACTCCCCACTCTGCCGAAAGGCACCCCTGTGTACTACATGTATGTGCATAATGGTCCAAGGACCTGTAAGCATTTAACAAATTGGAAAAGAGGAAAAAATTAAAGCCCTGAGGGATAAAGTGAAGCTCAGAAAAGCAAAAATCCTCCCTGCAGTAAGATATGTAACTTAAAAGTTGCTGCAGCGCCTCTGTGCCAAAATAATGCACAAGAAGGGGGGGGGGGGGAGAAAAATCTCAGTTGGCACACCTGTATCAACCAAGATATACGTATGGTGGGGGGGGGGGGGGGGGGAGAATTTGGCACAACATCACCCCTCTATATAACGCATATACAGATAGAGAGGAAACATGAAAAATAACTGAAAGGAATTAGCTCTTCCCTTTGAAAACACGGGCTCCTGTAACAAACTTGCCCAATCCAAAGCAAAACACCAAGTTTAAAATAAGTTTAACAGTTTAAGGAAAGTGTTCCTCCAAATCCTAAGGGGGGGGGGGGAGGAGAACCACACACAACAACCTGCTTTAAGAAATGACTCCTTGTTTCTTGCAGCCTCTTTTAATCATCTAAGCAAAGAAACAACCAAGTTAAATATTTGGCTACAGACACTTTGTTAAATCTATTAAAGGGAAAGTAAGGAATTCTACTGAAACTTAATTGGTTAACCGCATAAAAGAATAGAATCTATACACTGTAAATTTGTAAAACCTGCACCTTAAGGTCTCTTCCAAGGAAACTAATTATTGTTTTAAAAATCCAAGCCCAGAAACTTCACGGTGTTTCTGTTCAAGGCTGAGTTGATAGCACTTTTGGCTTGCTTTCAGATCCAAGGTTGTGTGTGTCTGCAAACTGTCTGTCTGTTCTGGAAGGGGAGGGGGAGGGGGGGCACTGTCCCTTGTAAGTAAGCCTGTAACATTGCATGTGATTCTTTTCAGGAAAAGAAAACCTTTTTGCTTGCTGGAATAGTAACTAACAAGCATCTTGTTCTAAGAAAGTTTCTGTAGCAGTAAAAAAAAAAAAAAAAAAAAAAGCCTGGTCTGCAGTTCAAGAGGGAAACTGAGGCATGCCACCTTTAACTTAATTCAACAATGAAGTAATTTACTCAAACCCTCTGAAGCTGGTGTTCAAAATAAAAGCATACCATTGGGTAACAGCAGTCTGATCAAAAGTAGCAAAAATCTATAAAGAAACAGTGTTCTAAAATATAATGCACCACTCCAATGTGGATAGAAATGTTTTTGTCTTTCAGATCAGAAAGCGCTAATATCGGCTGAAAATTAACGGAAGAAAAAAAAAAACCACCATGGTTGTGTCATGACATAAGTTTGTGTTCTGTCCAGATTTGTTGTGTGTGTTGATTGTGATATATGTATTTCAAACACTGTTGTGTGTACAATATTGTTGTTTTAATGAAAGAATAATTTAAGTCCCTTGAATAATCTTAACTTTGTGCTTTTTTTGGCTTTTTTTGCTTTTATAATTCTAGTGGAGTTTTAGCTGCTATGCAGTTTGTACTGTCTGAATGTAGTGAAATCTGCTCCTCTACCTGCTGTTTTTCCCTTCTCTCCTACCATCACCAGCTCCTTTGCCGTCTATTTCAGAACTGGCCCTCCTGAGAGACCAAGCCCCAGAATCAGAAAAGCAGGAGTGGAGACTGGCGGGGTGCACCTTGCACCCAGACCACTTGTGGTGCAGCTCTGATGGCCACATTGTTGCCCCAGTGGTCTTGCTACCTCACCTTGCCCCTGTGCTCCCTGGATTGTCACACGTTGGCAAAGGGGGAGATGGTAGCAATCCTTAAAAAAAAAAAAAAAAAAAAAAAAAGTTTGCTCCCAAATTCTCCCAAGCAGCCAAAGATTACTGTCTGGCTTGCCCTGTCTCCCAAGCCCATAACATGGGTAAACCTGTAAAGACAGTTCCGGCAACCAGACCTCCGCCTTTGGGACCATTTCTGAATTTACAAATGGACTTTATTCAATTGCCTAAATGTCAATCTTTTAAATAATGTGCTGGTTAATGTTTGCTTGTTTTTGAGATGAGTAGAAGCTTATCTCTGCAGAAAAGCTGATGCCATCACAGTGGCAAAGAAACTTCTAAATCATTACATCCCATCATGGGGAATACCCCTTGTGATCTCCAGTGAAAGGTACACACTTTACTGGACAAATTGTTCAAAAACTGGCAAAGTACTACTCTACCAGACAAGCACTGCACTGTGCATGACACCCGGAGAGCACAGAAGCAGTAGAAAGATGAAACAGGATTTTAGAGAACAAACTTGCTGAAATGCGAGAACTCTGACTTAACATGGGTAGAAGCACTCCCAATTGCCATAATGAGCATGAGAGCCACTCCTAATCAGAAAACTGGACTCAGTCCACATGAAATTGCACGTGGTTGACCTATGAGACTGTTAAGCAGCCCAGAAATTAACCTGGCTGATGCCACACTTGTTAAAGGAAGCATAGTCAAGTATTGTCAGGAACTTATGAGGTGTGTACAAGTCTTATCATTCACAGGTTAAGGACGCCTTCCAGGAGGTCCCAACTGAGCCGTGCCATAAACTACAACCAGGAGACTGGGTTTGTGTGAAGATTCACCAGCAAAAGACTGCCCTGGAACCCAGGTGAAAGGGTCCCTACAAAGTCCTTCTTACCACTCATACTGCTGTAAATTGCAAGGGATTGCCCGCCTGAATTCACACCTCCCACTGCAAACCGGTTCCAGCCCCTACAGAGGTTGGCCCCAACAAGGAGCACCGCAGACCTGGTACCAGAGACCCAGGTCCAGAAGTCGACAGCAGTAAACCTCATTTTACGAGGAAGAACGCCTTTTTTTGAAAAAGCTTTCTCGAAAAAAAGACATTGACCGCGAACAGGGATTTTTCGAAAGAGCATCCGGAGTGCCTGGGTGCGCTTTCAAAAAAGTTGTGGCTGTCTAGACGATCTCTTTCGAAAGACACGTGTAGTCTAGATGTACCCTTATTGAGGAACGGTAATGAGCTATGGGCTCCACTGAAAAGCATGCACTCAACTTTTTTTTTATAAAGTACCCCCAGTACCTACATTTTTCAACCGTTGCAACACATTTGTTTAAACAACTTAATCGTAGCTGGGCGGGCAATTAAATTTTTGGGTGTAGAAGTACAAATAAACACACTGTACAACTTAAAACAAGTTCAGTTTTCAGTTGTGTTGATGTACCCCGCAGACTTCTCTGAAGTACCCCTAAGGGTACTCGTACCACTGGTTGAGAAACATTGCACTACTGTACACAATTAAGGGTTTTCCAGTCCAGCAAGTTTCTAGAATTTCACCTGTTCCTAAAGCCACCTCTGCTTTTGTCCATTTGTAGTTTGACAAAGTCTGGTTGGTAGAAGTTCGCTGCCCGGATGGCTAAGTCATGTGGTAGAGCTAATCCCTCTAAAGCCGCTTGCTGCATCCCCAGTGGACTCATCTGAAATCAAGAAAGAGGAGACAGCATTAGAATCTCAGTGAACTCTTTTTTAATCCCAGATCTTGCATTATTCCATGAAGGGGAATTCAAATATTTGAAACAGTCATGAGTATTCACCACTACAGTCAACAGGTGTGGCAGACATTTAAACAAGCTCATCTGAAAGAGTTAAATTTGCACCACTGAGTTAGTGTCCAATTCATCTCAATGCACTGCTGCAAAATGCCACTTAGCACAGCAACCGTGTTCTAGGACTAGAAATGATGGCAGGTGCATCTTCCTCCCAAGAGTGATGTGCTGAATAGCATGCTTCATCAAAACTAGTGATTTAATCAACTGAAATAGCATCTATATGTAACCATTAAATAGGAATTAGCATCCCACCATTCAAACCCCAGGTTATACAAGAAATGGGTAAAAAAGGTGCTCATTAATATTTAAGTTTCAGTAATCACCAAATCTAACCTGTGCAGCAACTGGGCCTATTGACTTCTGCATCCCCTGAAACGGATCATGGAGCAATTGCTGAGAACTTGGTCCAAAACCTACAGGACGACAACATCTAAAAGTTTTAGAACTGGTATTTATTCTTTGACAACTTTAGCTCCTCCCACAGTTCCTTTCCTTGATTTCAAAGGTGGCTAGGTGGGGTTTCTTTTGAAGCACCTCAACACCACTCTTGCTTTTACAGATCTGTGCAAGCTGGTAAGCAAGCTATCCTCTTATTTTGCAATACAGAGTGCCAGCCAGTGCCTGAGAGGATTTTCTTGTTTAAACTGTAGACCACAATGCTATGAAGTAAAATTAGTCCTTAATATGCAAGTACTAACAAGGCCCAACTTGGTCAGTTTGGATTTTCAAACTTTAGTGTCAGCAGATTGTTTGAAGAGGCAGGGGAAGACAAATGGCCCTGGAGGTGGTCATCCATTAAGTGTTAGATAATGCTGTCCAAAGTCCTTCTCTGAATTCAGTTTTAAAATTGAAAGGTCAAAGTGGGGAAAAAAAAGTCTCTTCCCTATAAGTTCTGCATGTTAGAAGCAGTCTCGCTTACCAATTGGCGAGGGGATCCTATGATGGAGGTAGTCTGCAGAAGCAGCCTGAGTTGGAAACACCTGTGAAATCAAAGGGGACGGTGCTCTTTGGCTCAGCAAAGATGATGCAGGTTCCAAGCCACCTATCAAGCCACTAAGAACATTTGATGAAGTAGGTCTGGCAATGAGTGGACCAAGCAGCTCCTTGGAGGAAAAAGTAACAGCTGTCAAATATTAACTGTATTGTAATCTTCATACAATCTGCAGACAGTAGTACATATGTCAGGTAATAGCTAGACATGCTACAGTTTGACCAACGCTTAGTGTACACACTTAGGCTATGTATAAACTACATATCCCACGCTTCATTTACATATTCGCATCCAAGCGCTTTCAAAAAATGGCTTTTCGAAAGGGAAAGCGCAGTCTAGATGGGGTTCTTTTGGAAAAAGACCCCTTTTTCGAAAGAACCCGACCTAATTTTTTTCCGGAGTACTAGGCTCCCTACCCAGCTGTAGGCTCTGCGTTCCTGGCTGCCTGCTGCAACCTCCAGCCCTCCACTGTGCCTGGCTGGGACTGCGCTCCTTGCTGCTAGCCCTGACCTGTGCCCTCCACGGGCTACACTTCTGAACCTGGCCAGCCAGGGCTCTCCAGTCCAACAATACCCGTGATCCTGCTGGGCCACGGATGTCGCCGGACCAAATAGTCCTGGATTTTAAAGGTTCATCCTGTACCTACTTCATTAACAGTACAACCACTTTCTTATCCCACCAATACATTATGAAATTGTAATTAAATCTTCTGATAAGCACTGCTAGCTAACCAGCTCAGATGGGGGCCAAGTTAAAAAGACAGATGATTGTAGTTCTCTGTTCCAAACAGATTCTCAACTGTATCATTGAGTGCTCTCAGTGAAGACTTTACTAGCTTCCATCTGCTAAAACTGCATGAAGACAGCTAAAAATGTCAACTACTTCATTGAATTTTAAAAGTTAAATAAAGATTGCTTAGACAGAGGTTAAACTTTGTAACTACACAAGATTATATTCCTGGATAACTGCCAGCAAAGGGTTTAATAAACTAGTACATGGAAGAGCCCTCCTTTCTCTACAATTACCACACAAGTTTTAGAATCATAGAACACTAGGACTGGAAGGGACCTCCAGAGGTCCTAGAGTCCAGTCCCCTGCCCTCATGGGTCTAGACCATCCCTGATAGATATTTATCTAACCTGCTCTTAAATATCTCTAGAGATGGGGATTCCACAACCTCCCTGGGCAATTTATTCCAGTGTTTGACCACCCTGACAGTTAGGAACTTTTTCCTAATGTTCAACCTAAACCTCCCTTGCTGCAGTTTAAGCCCCATTGCTTCTTGTTCTATCCCCAGAGGCCAGGAAGAACAATTTTTCTCCCTCCTCGTGACACCATTTTAGATACCTGAAAAACCACTATCATGTCCCCCCTCAATCTTCTCTTTTGCAAACTAAACAAGCCCAATTCTTTCAGTCTTCCCTCATAGGTCATGTTCTCTAGACCTTTAATCATTCTTGTTGCTCTTCTCTGAACCTTCTCCAATTTCTCCACATCTTTCTTGAAATGGTGTCCAGAACTGGACACAATACACCAAGGGTATGTCTACACTACAGCGCTAGTTCGAACTAACTTAGTTCGAATTAGTTAATTTGAACTAAGCTAATTCGAACTAACACGTCTAGAACTAAAAACTAGTTCGAATTAGCGTTTTGCTAATTCGAACTAGCAAGTCCACATTGAGTGGACCCTGAACAGGGCTTCAGGATGGCCGGAAGCAGTGCCGGCAGGGCATCAGAGGAGGACTTAGAGCGTGGAGATGCTGTCTCAGGCTAGCCGAGGACTGCGCTTAAAGGGTCCCGACCCCCACCCCGGACAGACAGTTCTAAGGGGTGCCCCGCTTGCAAAGCAGTCCTGGCTTGGAGTGCCCGGAGTACCCACACTGGACACATCACAGCACTCGGCCATCAGCCCGGCTGCACTTGCCGCAGGCTGCCATCCGGGGAGAGGGGGCAATCGGGGGGCTGCAGGAGAGCTTCCACCCCCAGAAGCCCGCAGAGCCAGCCCAGTCCTCCCCATCAGGGGCTCGTACCCCATTCCTCCCTCACCTCCTTCCACTTACCCTTCCCTAGCCCCCCTTCTTATTGATGTACAAAATAAAGATAACGTTTCTTCCAACATTGACTCTGTCTTTATTGAACAAAACTGGGGGAGACTGGGAAAAGAAGGTGGGAGAGGGGAAGAGAAAGGCTGGGAGAGGGGAGGGCAACTAACATGATCAGGGGTTGGGAACAGGTCCCAGATGAAGAGAGGCTACAGAGACTGGGACTGTTCAGCTTAGAAAAGAGGAGATGGAGCGGGGACAGGATAGAGGTCTCTAAAAGCAGGGGTTGGGTGGAGAGGGTGCACACAGAAAAGTTCTTCCTGAGTTCCCATAAAGAAGGACTAGAGGACACCAAAGGAAAGGAATGGGTAGCAGGCTTCAAACTAGTAAGAGAAAGTTGTTGTTCTTCACAAAGCAAATAGTTAACCTGTGGAACTCCTTGCTGCAGGAGGCTGTGAAGGCTACAACTAGAACAGAGTTTAAAGGGAAGTGAGATCAAGTCATGGAGGTTGGGTCCATGGAGTAGTCTTAGCCAGGGGGTAGGAGTGGTGTCCCTGCCCAAAGTTTGTGGAAGGCTGGAGAGGGATGGCACGAGACAAATGGCTTGGTCACTGTCTTCGGTCCATCCCCTCCAGGGTCCCTAGGGTTGGCCGCTGTCGGCTAGATGGACCTTTGGTCTGACCCAGGACGGCCATTGTAAGCTTAGGGCTCAGGGTTGGGGGTCTCAGTGGACCCCCTTGATTTTCATGCACACCTGCTCCTGGGTGGCCAGGCTGGCAGCTCTCCTGCCCTAGACGGCCACTTTCCTGTGCCTAGTGCGGAGATCGTGGACGGGGTCCACGATGTCTGCACTAGCCCAGGAAGGTGCCCGCCTCTTGCGGTCCAGGGCAAGCTCCCGGGAGCCGCCAGCCTGGTCCCGGGAAGAGGGGGTGGGCTGGGGGACATCGGGTGGGTGGCTCTGTGCCATGCCAGGTGCAGGGTCTGCTGGCTGGGTGCTGGCAGGCTTGCACCTGGCACGGGCACCGTAGCCAGCCTGTGCCCCTTTAAGGGGGCCGGGGCCAGGAGGGGGGCATAGAGTTTCCCTGGTGTTGGCCAGAGTGGCCACCAGGGAAACCTGGGGAGGGCTAGCCTCCCACTAGTTCGAATTAAGGGGCTACACACCCCTTAATTCGAACTAGCTAGTTCGAACTAGGCTTAATCCTCTTAAAATGAGGTTTCCTAGTTCGAACTAAGCGCTCCGCTAGTTCGATTCAAATTCGAACTAGTGGAGCGCTAGTGTAGCGGCTATGAATGTTAGTTCGAACTAACATCCGTTAGTTCGAACTAACATTGTAGTGCAGACATACCCCAACTGAGGCCTAATCAGCGCAGAGTAGAGCGGAAGAATGACCTCTCATGTCTTGCTCACGACACACCTGTTAATGCATCCTAGAATCATGTTTCCTTTTTTTCGCAACAGCGTCACACTGTTGATGCATTTAGCTTGTGGTCCACAGTAACCCCTAGATCCCTTTCTGCCGTACTCCTTCCTAGACAGTCGCTTCCCGTTCTGTATGTGTGAAACGGATTGTTCCTTCCTAAGTGGAGCACTTTGCATTTGTCCTTATTAAACTTCATCCTGTTTACCTCAGACCATTTCTCCAATTTGCCCAGATAATTTTGAATTATGACCCTATCCTCCAAAGGGGTTGCAACCCCTCCCAGCTTGGCATCATCTGCAAACTTAATAAGAGTACTCTATGCCGATATTTAAATTGTTGATGACGATATTGAACAGAACCACTCCCAAAACAGAGCCCTGCGGAACCCCACTTGTTATACCTTTCTAGCAGGATTGTGAACTGTTGAGAACTACTCTCTGGGAACGGTTATCCAGCCAGTTATGCACCCACCTTATAGTAGCCCCATTAAATTGTATTTGCCTAGTTTATTGATAAGAGTATCATACGAGACCGTATCAAATGCCTTACTGAAGTCTAGGTATACCACATCCACCACTTCTCCCTTAGCCACAAGACTCGTTATCCTATCAACGAAAGCTATCAGATTGGTTTACAAATCCATGCTGGCTGTTCCCGATCACCTTATTATCTTCTAGGTGTTTCCAGAGAATATCCTTAAGTACTTGTTCCATTATCTTTCCTGGCACAGAAGTTAAACTAACTGGTCTGTAGTTTCCTGGGTTGTGCTTATTTCCCTTTTTATAGATGGGCACTAGATTTGCCCTTTTCCAGTCTTCTGGAATCGCTCCTTTCTTCCAAGATTTTCTGAAGATGATAGAGGAGGTATCTGAGCCTCTAGCTATCAGCTCCTTGAGTATTCTAGGATGCATTTCATCAGGCCCTGGTGACTTGCAGACATCTAACTTTAAGTGATTAACTTGTTCTTTATTTTCTTCTAAACCTACCCCCTATTCACTACGTTAAGCATTCCTTCAGACGACTTCTCGGTGAAGACCAAAACAAAGAAGTCATTGAGCATCTCCGCCATTTCCAAGTTTCCTGTTACTGTTTCTCCCTCCTCACTGACCAGTGGGCCTACCCTGTCCTTGGTCTTCCTCTTGCTTCTAATATATTTATAGAACATCATCTTGTTTCCCTTTATGTCTGTAGCTAGTGTGAGCTCATTTTGTGCCTTTGCCTTTCTAATCTTGCCCCGCATTCCTTTATTTGCCTATATTCATCCTTTGTCATTTGTCCTAGTTTCCATTTTTTAATAGGACTTGTTTATTTTTAGATCATGCAAGATCTCCTGGTTAAACCAAGGCGGTCTTTTGCCATATTTTCCATCTTTCCTACGCAGCGGAATAGTTTGCTTTTGGGGCCTTAATAATGTCCCTTTGAAAAACTGCCAACTCTTCAGTTTTCCCCCCCAGTCTTGCCTCTTAATTTGTGCAATCCTTTGTCTCAGAGAAGGGTCCAATTCCAGGAGAGAGACCAGTACTGAATGAGTGTACTTTGGCATTTTAGTATTGGGGGGGGGGGGGGGGAGAGAAGAAGAGAGCTCTATTGCACTTCTGTAGACACACTTCCTAGTTCCAGAAGCCTTGAGAGACACCCACAAGTAATAAACCCCACAGCTTCCAGATACATCAGTTTGTGTGTGTTTGCAGATTGGAGAGTGCACTGGATTAGATGACAGCTGAATTTTAACTCACTAGTGTGGTTCTTTTGAGAAACATCTAAGAACAGTGAGTTGGGCATGTCTCACTACCTTCAAGATTAACTGTGCAAGTTTATCACGTTTTGCCATTTTAGCAAGATGGCCGGACTACAAATCAAACGAGGCTCCCAGCAATAATTCTACAGGCCAAATCCATGCTTGAAGTTACACTCCTGAAACCCCACTGTTAATTTTGCCTTCATATATGCGTCAGCATTGAAAATTAGAGGTTGGACGGGAATAGTGAAGGGCATGAGTTGACCTGTGAAGTCTTACTAAGGGGTATGTGCGTGCGCACACACGGGAAACTGGCCCAACACTCCCACTAATACAAAACAAGAAACCAAGTATTACCTAGCATTCTAGGACATCACTAACATGTATTTGTTGCACACAGCACATCTTCTACAGAAAGCTATACATTGCCTTCACTGGGGTATGTTAAGATTAAGTGCAGAGATAAGCCTTCTCCCCTAACCAAAATGGCCAATTTTTGTGTAGCATGAGAGGTCATCTTTTCATCCAGCAAGAAAGTTGCCTATTAACTTACAGGTCAGACTGACCCATCTCCACTTTGTGAAATCTAGCATCTGTGTCTGCTTTAAAACAGTCTGTTTAAACTACCAGAAGCTTTTAGCAGCTGTTTGGCTACAGACTAAGCTACCAACTGCTGAACTGGAAAAAACATACATATACTTCTGGTTAGCTATCCCCTAAATGGAAGCAGTCCTGTTACCAACATCTCCCCAGAAATAATCTTAATATTACCAACATCAGTCTCAGGGCCAGTATATTTACCATCTCCCCCCCCCCGCCCCGCAATGTGTCATGTTTAGCCAATGACTGGTACAAAAATCATGAGAATCATGCTGAGAAGCTCCCAGTTCACTCAGTGCTGTGTCATTGATCCATTTATATTTTAACAACACCAGGAATTGGTTACTTACATTGAGCTTGGGTTGTGAAGGTAAAGTTCCACTTGCCTTCATACTGCTGACTAGTTTATTAAATGCAGACATATCTCCATCTTTGAGTGGTCTGGAGCCAGCTACATTCAGTGCCTCCATCTGTTCTGCCATAAACGGAGTAGTAATTCTCTCTTCCTGGTCCATTTTCAGGCCTTTTAGCCCAGCTTCTACTTCTTCCACTGAAAGTACAACTCCTGAATGTGCTGAGAAATAGAGGGATGAAGACAGTTAAACTAGGTGTTCAATTTACAAGCATATGCACCAGTACCTAGAAGGGGTGGGGGGATTTAATGGTGTGCCACGAATGTGAAGCTAATTCTGTCTGTCACTTTGGTTTCAAATCACCGTTTGAGCTACATTACAATATTCTAATTCAGGCTAAAAATAGCCGAGCCATGAACCATTAAGCACAAGTCTAAATTTTAGATTAAGATTTTAGCTCTTGAGACTTGGAATTTTAGGAAGCAAAGACATTTCCTACTGCAGCTTTGACAGTACATGCTTAGCAGGAAGTACAGTCAAATAAGTTAGGTTCTTGTAAATTCAAGTCATTTGCTACAGTTACACATGCACAGGTTATGATTTAGTACTTCTCAAGTACTTCAGAAAACCAGTTTTACAACTACAGAAGTAATGGCTATTGTTTGAAGAGAATACATACCTGGAAGCCTACACACTTTTCTAAAGTCACATTAGAATTTGAATGGCATGTTCTCTCAATGGGGTTTGTTTCCCCAAAGAAAACTAAAGCTATTATGGATCATGGGAAAGATTTGTATATGCACCAACAAAGTAAGGAACAAGCACCGTTTATTATTTTCTCTGTATACCATTCTTTGTTGTCAGATGTTCACATCTGTGTGTAATCATGCGAGTACTTTGAATAAGGGAGGGAGGAAAAATAGCCATGTCCAATGGGTTTTGTAGGAGATGGTGGTCTAGAGAAAGCGAGACTTACTGGAAATATGGCCACAAGGCAGGGGAGGGATGCTATTCTGACACGCACTACAGGGCATGAGGAAAGAGACTGAATGCTGAGGGGATACTAGCCAATAGAGAAAAAAATCCCAGTAACTTCTCAAGTGCTTGATTAGTATTTTAATCAATCAATGGGGACCAAACAGGTCAAGAGTTTTGACACTCAAGTGAACACAAAAGTCTGTGCTATGATTGGGAGATCTTTACCCTTGGTCTGTGATAAATATGTAACACAGGCCTGCACAACTCGGAAAGTGGCGAGGGCCATATTACTCCAAAGAAAACAGCTGCAGGCCACAAGTCGGGTTGTCAGATGCCCTCCCAAAGAAATACCGAACACACGAGCAAAAAACCAACCCCCCCCCCCCCCCCACGCGTGTCGGGCATACAAAAAACCCCGCAACACCCAGCTTCAGCACACAACCACAGGAGGTTCCACCAGGCTTCCGTCCAGTGCCCAGCCGGAAATTCAGAAGATACCGGACATTGCACGTGGCCAATATTTTCTGAATTTTTTTTACTGGGCCGAACGCGCAAATACCGGATGGTCCGGTAGAAAACCAGACACCTGGCAACCCTAGTCACAAGGATAGGTTGGGGGCAGGGGGATACTTTATTAAGAATTTTTCAATTAAATCAGGCCTGCACAACATACAGCTCCCAATGCCCTTACCCTCTCCTCCCCCAGCATCACCCTGTCCCCCCTCCACTCCTGCCCCTTTTCCTCATTGTCTCCACTTGGCCCCCTGGCATTTGTCTCTCCTGCACCCTGTCCCTTGGTGCCTACCCCTTTCTCCTGACCTGCCCCCCTCCCCTCAGCACAAGCCCCTTCCCCTCCCCTACCTGGCTTCTGCCTTCCAGTTTGTGGAGCTGCCAGAGACTTTTTGAATTCGGCGGTCACCGGCCGTGACATCACGATGCCACATCACGCCAGCATCCCGCCCTCTGGCTCGCACCCCGCCTCCTCACACAGGCAGCCCAGTGGCAAGAATTGCAACACTTCCCCCTCCCCAGCAGCACTCCACTCCTCTGCTTGGCTGGCAGATCGGATGGGGCCACACAGTGAGCCCCTGCGGGCCACATGTTGTGCGGGCCTGATGTAACGTTAGAAGGCTGTTCTGGGAAAGGTAGAAGTCGGAGTAGAGATTGAGACCTAAAAATATTTAGTTAAGCCAAAATGGGGAGAGCTTTGCTCCAATGTTCACCAGGTACTTGCTGCTCCACAAACAGGATGCTAGTCAGAAATGTTTGCAATACTTGGTTGGATGAATTCCCTGTTTCGCCATATTTCCACCACTCAAATCAAAGCAGTATTTAAAGTTTTGCTCAACACAGGAATTTAAAGTTTAGATGGCAATACATCCCACTTTCCAATATGGACTGAAAGATTTGTAAGGTAGACATCAAGTTTCACAATAGTATATGAACTTACGTTCAGTTTGTGTATGCACATGCAACAGTATCAATTTGCATGCTCATTGGGCAGCTGTGTGCATGCACTTAAAATTGGCACTGAATACATTACTAGAATGAATACGGAAAAGGTTACATTGGCTCCAGCAGAATAGAATCAGTTCCCTTCATTACAAAATGGTTTAACAGTATGATAAGTTATTGGGGGGGGGGGGGGGGGAAGAGGAGACAAAAGAAACAAACATTTATAGTCTTGTGTTGCTTTCAGTAGCAGCTCTACTTGTTAAAACTAACTCCAGTAGCGCAGGAATGCCTGTTTGAGCCACAGTTCTTTGAAGTGAACTTTTAGATTGTACCTAACATTTCCAGAACAGTTTGAATGGTTAATGGGAAATATTACCAGGTACACCTGAAAAGGGTGTACAAGGGCCCAAAGTAGCTTAATGCATGCAAACCTCTTGTTGATCCCATTTTAGATAAATATTGAGACTTCCAGGATGATCACTTTGATCCAGCATACAGGTACTTGCAAATATAATTCTTGTGGTACAAGTTTCAGGAAGAGCTGCATAATTTGAGTTTAAGTATTAAGTAAATTTAGGATTGCTGACATTTTACCACTGTGTAGTGCGAAGACCAGTCTAGATGCCAGGAACAGTGAAGCTGGGAGACTCATTTACACAATCTTAATGTATTAAAGCAGCACAGGCTAATGACCACGTTCACGATGAAAATTCAGCTGTCGTCATCCTAGGATTATGATGGAAGGAAAGAGTCAGCAACAGTAGCAACATAACAGATTTGTGGGCCAGTGGGGTTTTTGAAGTGTAAGTAAACTTGTAGTACTTCCTACATCTGAACCTCAGTAATCAAGGGTTGATGTTCTGGAAAACCTCCTGCCTTGATCTGGCATCACAGGAACGCCACAATATCAGAAGAGGCACTTACTGCTCTCTCTAAGCTTCTCCTTGTTGGCTGAAAGACTTGAGAGGAGCGGTTTTAAGTCCACTTTGGCTTTCTGCAGCATCTCAAGGATGTCCACTTTGTTTTCAGAGTGGTCTTCCAATGGAATGGGTGCAAAGTAGCTTCCAGAGTTCTGGCCAGGGGAGAGAATGGCTTGCTCTAGACCTGAAACAGCAAAACCAGGAGCACTGCCACATCAGTTTACAAACTAAATGTCTCAATGAATACACACTGGATAACAAGCTTCATACTTCACTGAAAACCATGACTAGAGCCCCCTGCCTGACATCAGATGAAAAGAAATAAGTGAGGAGAACTCTTTAAGAGGTGACTACAGAGCTGTATACACCAGATGCTTCCAAAATACTTTTGGAAAAATTCAAGGTAAGAATTACTTTTCCACACTATCATGTTCATTGAAAGAATGGACAGGCAAATAGGAGACATGAGTACGGAGATTAAAAAGATAAGTGTTAAGAGAATTTTACCTGCTAGCCTCTCCAGTTCTTCATGTGGTGTGGATCGCAGGCTGCTAGAATGACTTCCAGAACTAGGATTAGAGAACCACCTACTGAACCTGCTAGCCGACACTGAACCTTCCCCGAGCACATCCTCTATCATCTGCATCATTGGGGGGCAGGGGTGAGGAGGAAGAAAAAAGTTTTAGACAAGTCAACAGAAAAGAATGGAAGGGTTTGATATACAAGAGAGACTGTGTAACTTGTAAAAATTCTTTTGCGACTGACCGGATGTTACTCCCAGAATATAGGGCCTGGAATGGTTTAAGCTACCATTTCTCTTCTGCAGAAATTGCGCCATATTTGTGAAAGCAGTGTGTTGGTATAAATATCAATCATTTTGAAGAAAGAAGATACAAGCCAGTTTTATATTTTACTAGAAGATTCACCCAGCATTGCTTGGGTCCTTAATTTGTTTTTCAGAAAATAAAATGGAAAAAAGCATAGATGCTTCATTTAAAATCATTGCTCTGAGGTAGGGCTGAGGAGGAGTGTGCTCAGTACACAGGGTGCCTCAGCGAGAAGGGACTAGCCCCAGCCATCTCACCCCAGCAGCTTGGGGCCATGTGAGAAATGCCTCTCCATGGCTGCTGAAGCTCCAGCTGGCATGGCATATGGGGGAGGGAAAGGGTGCGTGTTAGGGATGTAAAAGGTTACCCAGTAGAGGCAAATGCTTACCAGATAACCAGTAGCCTAGTGATTCTTTTTCTGTATTATGAGACTCAATCCCATTCCAGGTACAACCAATCCCTTACCTTGCTTTAAAAGTTACAAGAGAAAGCTATATACAGTGAAACCTTTATCATCTGGCACTGTTAATCGGCATTGCTCCCAGCCACAATACTATCACATCTTCAGGCGCACAGGCCTGGCTTGGTTTACCATGCTTGGCTTAATTTTTTATTTAAGTAGTACTAATAATCTTTAACTCAAAATAGAAATGAGACACCAACTGCCTCACACTACAATATTAAAAATTTGAGTTTTACTATTATTGTCCATTGGTTTTTCCTAGGTTGATGGAACCCTCAGATAACTGGAACGCCCTAATCCCCAAGCATGCCAGATAACACAGGTTTTACTGTACCGAATTTGGTAGTCCTCTTACGGTTTAGAAGGAGGTTCTTGAACAGACTCAAATATAGTAGATATTCTGAAATTTTGATTAAGCCATTATTGCAAGTGCCACTGTACCAGAACAGCGGACAGATCAATATTTGATTGCTCTTATCTTCTGGCAAAGGGTAATCTTCTCAGTCACTAGTTGAAAGATTACCCTGTTAGTCATTAACACTTGATTCCACAGTTCAATGACCTATTATGGAGCACTCAGGTTATAAGGGGTCAGCTGCAGTGAAGGACCCACATAAAAATATATCTTCTGTTGCAGTAGAAGATCTTTCTTCACTTGGGCTTATTGTAAAATTTAGAAATGGTTCTTCAGGAGATTGGGGGCCGGGGGAGGAGCATATTGACATGATCTTGGACAGTTATCCAACCCCTTGTACTGTGTACCATGCTGGTTAAACAAACAATCACCTTGAGTTCTGTCAAATATTCTTTACATATGCAGAAGTAAACAAGCAAGAGCTATTTTACTCTAGAGACCAGTAGAGTTTATTCATTCTTGGGCAGGGGGAGTCAATGACTTTCTAGAAGCTGAACAGCCAAATAATTTTAACACTAGTGTCAGTGCAGGCAACAGTTCTACAGTGTCTGTTACAAGTAGTTCAGAAGCAGTGAAATGTGCCAAGAGATCATTTTAAAAATGAAAGCTAAAGCACTTTCATTTTGCAAGCTAGTTTTCACTAATGCATGTTTGTGACAGATGGAAAAATTAGTTTTCCACAAAAATCTTCAGACTCCAAAGACTCACGTTTATCCTAAGCAAGCTTTACTGCCCCACAGCCTGGGACGACCTCATTCACTGCATAACTCAAGCACTGTCCTGTTTCCTTGGCATTTCATTCAGCCCAAGAGGAGAAAAAAAATTCAATTCTTTGCCAGAGGGAGCCAAGCATGCTAACCATTCACTCAGTTAGCATCAAGAGGCCATATCATACATGTGACATTGAAAAAACAAAGAAGTTCTTCAGGTTCTTCCAGCTCAATCTAATCATTCTATAGAAAGGTATAAACTGTGTTTCATACACATATGGTACAATAGGGAAAGTAATCTTCACAAGAATGCCTACAGATAGGATAGCTGTTGATAGTTGGAATAGCTTTTAAAGCACAACATTGCCAGCATAAGATTATGCCAGCTACCTAAGAATTTAAACAAGTGGAACACATGCTTTCCTACTGTGTATTCAGTAGACAGTGAAGTTTCTGCTTCGGAATAAAAAAAAACAAAAACAAATTTGATCTGTGAGCTTTTAGGATCTGCTTAAAATTCCAACCTTCATTTAAGAACATTTGAATGCCTTCCCCTACTTTATATTAGCTCCCTTTATGAAAAAAGTAGACAATCTGCAGGTGTCTCGCATTTCAGCAATAAAGTTGGTTCATATCACACTAAATATTAAGCTAGGACTCGAGTTTCCAAACTTCAGTGCTTGCATTTTACAGCCTAAACACTATTAGGGTAATTTGTTTCACGGTATCCTTCCAAGGGGACAAAATTTCTGCTCCTTCTCCACTATGAAAGCCACCACCCTTTCAAATCCTTCTGCAACCATTACCCAATTTAAAAAAAAACCCAACGAACTGGGACTGAGATTTATTCCTCATCCTTACCAGTTTTGTTGCCTCAATGCTGAAGAGGGCAGGGATAAACATGGATAGCAGTTCCTACTACCGCTGGCCTCTGAGGTAGCATTTCAGCTTATTGCTTATTTTGTTCTCAAGTCACAGGGCTTAGTTGGTTTATAGTGGCATGAGGGAAAGGAAACTCATAGGAAAATAGGTAGTATGACCTTCGACAATCAGAGGATTTTTTCCAGTCTATAGACTGGATCAGTCCATGATTTGCAGTGACAAGTAATTTTGGGCTGCAGACTGTCAGAAGCCAAAATAAAATTGATCAATACACATCTTACAATACTGAATAACTTAACAGTTGATTTAATTTTGGAAAACAAAACACTTGTGGTGCAAACAGAACTTAGTGACCAGCTATATTGCTGAGGTCCACAACATCTATATGTGAAAAGCACATTTAAATGAAACATCTCTGCACTTGTGTTCAGTCTCTTACCAAAGAGTAACTACTCCAGATTTATGCAAGTGAAGATATTCTAGAACCACAAGGCAGGCTAATACTATTGCACAGATTCCAACTCCTTCACCCTATAATCTGACATTTTTGGTATCCATTCTTCTGCCTCCCATAGGGATTTTGTTCCATGTAAAATGTAATTAACAATGCCTCTGGACATTGATAAGCCCCATCAACTAAGTATGAGACTCCCAGGTCAGTTTATCCTACTAGCACAGAATCTGCTATATAGCTCCAAGCCATTAGCTTGATTCAAGTTGAATCCATCAGGCTAAAATAAATTAGCAAGGGGGGGGGGGGGGAGAGAAGAGAAGAAGAGGAGGAGGAGAGACACACTGGCTCTTCCTAGACAAAGGAAGAGACCAAGTAGACCAGTGGTCTCCAACCTTTTTACACCCAAGATCACTTTTTAAATCTCAGAACAGGCGAAGATCTACCGCCCCGCCCCTTCCTTGAAGCCCCACCTTCAGGGCTGAATGTCACAGCCAGCTGGCCAGGCAGCTTCCCCTCTGCACCACCCCACATGGAGCATGGTGCACCCTGGCTGAGTGCCATGGCCAGCTGGCCGGGCAGCTGCTTCTCTTTGCTCCAGCCCAGCTGCCCTGTGCTCAGCCCAGGGAGGCTGTGCCTAGCTCCAGCTGTGCTGGAGCAAGCTTCCCAGGGCTGAGCAGAGGGCAGCCAGGCTGGAGCGAAGAGAAGCGGCTTCCCGGCCAGCTGGCCATGGCGCTCAGCCAGGGTGCACCATGCGCCACGTGGGCTGGTGCAGAGGGAAAGCTGCCTGGCCAGCTGGCTGTGTGTCTCAGCTGAAAGAGGCTGCCCTGCGCTCCAGCTGATCGGGTGGCTTCTCCTCTGCGCCTGCCCACGTGTAGCGTGGTACACCCTGGCTGAGCACCATGGGCAGCTGGCCATGGCACTCAGCCAGGGTGCCCCACGCAGGCAGGCACAGAGGAGAAGCTGCCCCATCAGCTGGAGCACAGGGCAGCCTCTTTCAGCTGTGAAAGCCACAGTCAGTTGGCTGGGGTGTTTCAGCCTTCCCGACCTCCCAGCTCCCACCATTCCTCACAGCTACTCACCTGTGTTGTTGCTCGGTGAGTAGCTGCTCCTCAAATGAGGAAATTAAATGTAAATGTACTGCGCAGGCGCGCAGTTCAGAGAGGGCTCAAGAGCTACTCTTAGAGCCCCTGAGATCAACCGGTTGGTGACCACGGGAGTAGATGGCTCAAATAGTTACAAGAGGCTGATAAGAACAATTAACCAACCAACCAACGGAGGTGCTAAGTCAAGTCATTAGGATGTGGAAGGTAGTGTGCAAGCCAGCTGATATCCCTATTCATACCAATGAAGTTAAGTTTCAACCCTTCTCATTGTATTTGGCTTGTGGAATTGGCCTGAAAACAAAACAGTGACCAACCAACCAATGGAAGTGCTAATTGTTATCAGCCTCTTGTAACTATTGGAACCATCTACTCAGGGTCTCTCCTCTCCTCTCCTCTCCCCCGTTATTTATTCTTGGCTCAGGACTTCTAATACTCCTGTCATCTGAAGTAGGTTGTGCCCAGGAAAGCTCATACCACCATCTACCTGTTTTGTTAGTCTAGTGGTACCTCAAAGACTATTAATCTGCAACAGGAAAAACTTAAAACAAACTCAGCTACCCCCGAATATTCCTAGACGGTACATTTTCAGAGGCTTATTATCAGGTGTTTGAGAATCATGATTAAGGCTGATCTATTCCAATAGTCTTGTTTTTTCTGGTCACAATTATAATTTTGAACCAAAATAGTGATTGAAGAAAATCAAAGCAGAAGACTTGATTGGGAATCTAACTCCACCATAACTGTTCCCTACAAATCAATATTCTGGAACTCCTAGAAAAGCAACTCATGCAACATTTACCAGAAGAGTGAGAAAAGTAAGGAATTAAGTTGTGTCACATATTAGGTGCTTCTCTTTAACCCCAAAAATTGAAGTAGTGATCCAAGAAGGAAAGTGACCTTCGAAGCATCAATGGTTTACTAAATGGGCTATAATATGTACTTCATTTGGCCATCAGGATGAGAGTTTTCCAAATCTTGAGCATTGACACATTTTGAAGTGTCTTTTATTATATATAAATAAATACAAGGCCAAAAAACGAGTAATTTTAGTTCAGAATGAGACAGATTAAAAAAATGGTGCTTCTGCCAACATGTACATACCTGGCCTAAAATGTCACTCACCGAAGCCAAACCAGGAACACTCTTATCCAGGTTAAAGAACTCATTGAAGTCAAACTCTCCTGGTGGTGGTGGTTCTTGTAGAACAGCTTCCCTGGGAACTTCACGATCTGCTGCAGTTTCAGGGGCAAGGACAGACTGCACTTCATCCTCTTCTGCCACTCCACCACTGCATTCTATTCCCGGGGGGGAAGAGATTAGTTGATTCTCTGGAAATATCAGGAGCAATTATCTGCTGGTTAATCCACAGGATTAATGTTCAGAAGTGGCTTTTGTTCCAGACTTTGGTCTGGCTAACTACATGAATTTAACCCAATTTATGTTGCAAGCAGCAGCCAAAGAGCACAAATAGGAATTGAGACTTAGGGTATGTCTACACTACAAAGTTAATTTGAAATAACAGGAGTTCTTTTGAATTAACTTTAATAGAGTCTACACAGGCAAGCCACTTTTTCGAAATAAGGGCTCCACTATTTCAAATTTGGTAAACCTCATTCTACAAGGAGTAATGCCAAAATGGAAATAGCTAATTCGATATAAGTGCTGTGTCGACACTTAATGCCCGGAGACATTAAAGGGGTAGACCCTGGCCACAGTGCCTGTGCCAGCTCCAAGCCTGCCAGCCCACAGCCAGCAGTGGGTACCGGGGCCCCTGACCCAGTGGCCCTAAAACATGAACCAGCAAGCCACTGGCAGCCCCAGCCCTCCACCAATCTCCAGGAGCAGTCTGCCAGCTCCCAGGAGCCTGACAAGGGCTGGAGAAGGCAGGCACCTTCCTGGTCCAAGGTGGAGATCACAGACCTTATTCAGGTTTTGGGGGGGGGGGGGGGGGGGGGTTTTTTCCCCCCCCCCCCCCCCCCCCCCCCCCCCCCCCCCCCCCCCCCCCCCCCCCCCCCCCCCCCCCGGGGGTGGGGGGGGGGGGGGGAATGCCCCCAACATCCATGATCTCCGCACTAGATGGAGGAACACAGCCGTCTATGGTAGGATAGCTGCCAGCCTGGCCACCAAAGGCCACATGCGAACCCAGGAGCAGGTTTGCATGAAAGTCAGGTTGGTCCGGTGAGACCCCCGACCCTGAGCTTCCCCTCCCCCTTCTTCCCCTGGCTTCCCCCTTCCAGCTCCCTCCTCCCAGGTTTCCCCCTCCCCTCTCCGACCTCCTTTCCCCAGAGGCTCATCCCCCCCCCCCCCCCCCAGTTTTGCTCAATAAACCCAGTTTCTATTTTTGAACATACGGGTCTTATTTGACATCAGGAAAGGGGGCTAGGAAGGGGTAAGTGGGGAGGACTGGGGAGGCTCTAAGGGCTTCCTGGGGTGGACGCTCTCCCTCAGGGCCTCCTGGATCCTGACAGCCCCCCGATAGACCCCCCCGGATGGCAGCCTGCAGCAAGTGCAGCCGGGCTGATGGCAACGACCCCATGAGATGCACCAGTGTGCTCAGGGCAGCTCTGGCTCCATGTGGCCGAGTGCTGTGGTGTCCCGACTGTGGGCACTCAGGGCACTCCAAGACAGGACTGCTTTGCTGTCCCTCATTGAGTTAGACAAGCAAGCGGGGAACCCTGAGAACTGTCTGTCCGGGGTGGGGGTCGGGTCCCTTTAAGCACGGAGCTCAGTTAGCCTCAGGCAGCAACCCCACACACTAAGTCATAACCTAATGCCCTGCCAGCACTGGTTCCGGCCAGTCTTAACTTCGGTTCAGGGTCCACTCAGTGTGGATGTGCTATTTCGAAATAGTTTGTGTATAGATGCGTTATTTCAAATTAATTTAATTTGAAATAATTACTTCGAATTAAGCTAATTCGAAATAGCACTGTAGTGTAGACATACCCTTAGATCTGTACAGATCTTACTGGACACATGAATCCCTAGATCAGTGTTTCCCCAAATAGTGCTCTGCGGAACCCCAGGGTTCTGCAAAGTGGAAGGGTTCTGCGAGAACCTGATCACTTCCCCCCCGCCCCCCATGCTTGTCTTAGGGGCAGGCACCTGGGGCTGCTGGCCACTGCAGTCTTAGGGGTGGGCCAGCTTTTTGGGGGGTTTTTTGGTCGACCAGTTTCCCCCAGCGTTTTTTTTTTTTAAAAAAAGGGTTCCATGGCCAAATAAAAATTGGGAAACCCTGCCCTAGATATTTGAAGTAGATCAGACAGATTCTTATACAAACCCTATTTTTAAAAACAGCTCTTTCCTGCTGTCCTCATGAGCCTGCTGCTGCAGTATCTACTCCTTCACCCTGCCCACTCCACAAAGAGGCAAAAAAGTTTTTCCAAACACACTCAAGCTGTGTCTATACTACAAGCCTCTTTTGCAAGAGGCATGCAAATGGAGTGCTCATTTGCATTTCCTCAGATCCCTTTTGCACAAGAGGTTTTTGCGCAAAAAAGCTGTGTAGATGGCTCCTTTTGCGCAAGAGCAACTTTAAGGGCCATTAAAGGCAATTTTGGTACTCTTGCTTTGTACTTGCATGGTCAGCTTTAGGTTGGTTCTGCAGTACCCTGATGCAACTGCTCTGGCCAGGACTCTGCTGCTTTTCAGGTGCACAAGAAGAGCCCCAGGCAAATTTGAATTTTGTTTCTCCATCTGCTTGCCATGCAGCACACCTGACCATGAATACCCTAGGTCACAAATGATCTCCAGCATGGAGCATGCAGGAGATCCTGAACCGCATTGCTATATGGGGAGAGGAATCAATTCAGGCAGAACTATGAAGCAGGAGAAGAAAATGCAGATATCTATGCCAAGATTGCACAGGGCATGGTGGAGAAAGTATACACCAGGGATGCCCAGCAGTGCCACGTGAAAATAAGACTTCAGGCAAGTATACCAGAAGACAAAGGAGGCAAACAATCTAGGTCAGCGCCACAAATGTGCTGCTTGTATAAGCAGCTGCATGGGATTCTAAGGGTGACCCAACTAGTTTCCCAAGCCAGTCAGTGGATTCCCTCCCAAGACACTCCCTCTAGCAGCAGTGTGGAGGATGATATCAGATGCGCCACTTGCCTGCTACCATTGACAGCCAAGACCTAAGTTTCGGAGACAGCCTCCTCCCCCCAGGACATCTTCCTGCCATCAGGGCCTGGCAGCAAGGACACTCTCCACTGGGGCAGCCACCAGATCACCTCTGGACAGCTGCATGGAAGGGCTGGGAGCAGGGTGTGGACTCCTAGGGAGCAGCATCTCCATGTTTTGATCCTTTTGCAGCTGCAGTTCCCAAGAGAGCCCTGAAGTTCTGCAGATACCAATTTATATCCCCACAAACTTATCTGTTTAGGGCTCTACAGATAGTCAAGCATCCAAAGCTACTGCTTCAACCAAAGCAGCATCTAATGACTAGATAGCAAAGACAAACAGACCAGGTTATGGGTAGCATGCTAACCCTCCCCTCCCCTCCCCCCTGCAAGCATCACCAGTCAAGAGATATTACTACAAGAATCTTATCTTCATCTGGGGAGGTTGTGCATGATTTAATCTCAGGATCCCCACCACATGACACTCCCAGATTTGCCAGAGGGTGGTAATATTTTCACAGCAATAAAGTTGTTGAAACTTGCTTCAAGTTGTGTGATTCAGAATGATTAAGAGCCATGTGTCAGGATGAGTATTTTCCAACCCAATATAAATCTATTAATGGAAGACCGAGGTTTTTGGGAAAGCATGAGTACAAATGCAGCCTTCAATGCTGCTAAGCAAAAAAAAAAAAAAACATTAAATTTCATCTAGTCTTCCCATCTATATACCCATTATTAAGGCTGATGATGATGTTAGAGGTCATGGAATCTGACTGAGGCCTCCTCCCTGGGATAGCATCCCCTGTGCCAGTTCCCAGCCAGTGGTCAATGGGGTTCTTGCAGCTTAGCTAGACCCTCCTCCCTCCCTCCCCATTTTAGTAACTGAAAACATTCCTGACAAAATGAGTCAGACCAGTCCGATTGTGACTATTGCCTGTGACCTGTCAGACACTCTATCCACGATGAAAATCATGTCACCCATTAGTATTACCAGACAAAGTTTGCCTTCCAACTTGAAGTTAAAGGAGAACAGCGCTTGCCATTCCAGTTTGGGTGTTACATACCTTCCTTCAGAGAGGCTGTGCGCAGTCTTGTTCGTTTTCGTCCTTTATGATCTTCCTCTAGTATTTTATCATCAAATCCAGTGAGCTCAATGGTTTCAGACTGACTTGTGGGTCCAGCAGAGAACCACTCTGGCTCTTCCTCGGCATAAGAATCATTCCTTCTATGTTCCCCAAAGACACGTTTGCTATCCCCAAATTCCCTCTGAAGTTGGTAGTTACAGCATGGAGAAGGAAAATTAGAACTTGTTTTATACTTCAAACACTCGCAATTTTTTCATATTGGTTCACCAGCAATTGTTGAAAACATTTGAAATGTAGATAAATCGCAGATAGCATCAACCTACTATTTATACTGTATAGTCTTTGAGCACATGTAGTTTCCCTAGTGAATTTTGACAAGTTACACATTTAGTTATTCTACATCCCCTAGTCCAGGGGTGGGCAACAATTTTTGATTGGGGGGGGGGGGGGCGCGGCGGCGCAGCGGCGCAGCGCAACTCCAAGATTTTGTAAAGTGGCAGAGGGCCGCACACACTTCCATATTAATGGAGGTGGTGTGGGGTCTGGGAGGGAGTTTGGGTGAAGGAGATGGTTGTGACCTGGGGCAGGGGACTGGGGTGCAGGTTCTGCAAGGGGGTATGGGTGCAGGTTTGGGTTAGGTGAAGGTGAGGGACAGGAGTGGGGGAGCAGAGGGTTGGGCTGGAGTGCCAGAGGCAGGCTCTGGCTGGGAGACTTACCTGGATGACTGCTAGCCAGCAGCCCAGCAAGTTTGAGGCAGCCTGCCTGCCTGCCCGGACACAGGTTGCAGCAGCCATGTGCATGTGTGAAGAACTAAATGTGCTGGGGGGGGGGGGGGGCGCAGCGCACGCTTTATGTGCTACTTGTTATTCTAACAGACAGCTCCCATTGGCCAATGGGATCCTCCTGGGGTGGGGACAGCTCATGAAGCCGACCCCCAACCCCCCACTCAGTAGTGACAGAGAAATGGCCCAGCAGCCGCTTTTCTGAGCAGCATGTAGGTGGGGCAAGGCAATCAGGGAGCCTGCCTGGGGCTCCCCACTGTGTCCACGAGCCAGATCTGGTGCCTTGGTGGGCTGAATCCAGCCCTCAGGCGATATTTTACCCAGCCCTGCCCTAGTCATTTGTTGTTCTTCTCTCAACTATATTTTATTAATACTCTTCTGGCATTAAGGTACTTAGAGCAGATGAGCTGTAGTTACACTATGGGGGCTATACACAGCTATTCACTCTATACTCCCTCAAATTGTAGGGCTTTCTGGATTCAAATCCAGCAAGGTGATTTAAGTCAGCCATTTAAAATCAGCAAGCAGGAAACCTGGATTTAAAAGAAAAGTTAGTTTTAGAGTACAAATGTAAGACTTTTTAGGAAAAAATGTTTACTAATGAATGTTTACTCATTGAACACAGTGATTTGCAACGGAGGCCAGGTCTATACTAGCGGACAAAAATAAATGCAAGATACGCAACTCCAGCTACGTGAATTGCTTAGCTGGAGGAGACATACCCTTCATTGATTTTTCTGGGATAGCCCCACAGCTGGAGGCTGACAGGAGAAACTCTCCTATCAACTTCCCTTATTCCCCACAACTGCAATGAGCTCGGGAGTCAACAGATGTGCCCTCAGCATTAGCAGGTCTGGTGAGAACATGCTAAAGCCGAGTCAAATGCTGAAAAATAGATTTCCGGAGCATCAATCCTCCATTTAGTGTAAACACAGCAGTATAGCTTCTGCACTAAATTTGGTACCTACATACATCCAAGCAATTGCATAACTTAAAATCTTAAGTCTAAATAATTCTGTTAAACAGGTGCATCATTCATTTTCGATTATATATAGTTTACTAGTAAAATTGTTTAAGCTGTATTTAACTTCCACCTAACTACTGGTTTTGTGCATAATTTAATAAAGCTTTCTGAAGTGTGCCAATTCATTGTTTTAATAAACTTTTCTTATGCAAGTATCAATAGCATTCACTTGGAAAAGGTTGAAGGAGGTGGTGACCAAAAACAGTTTAAACTAGAGAGTCCCAGTTTGTATTTCTTAGACTAAGAGGAAAAACAAGCCTTCCTTGTCTTCAGTCATTAAACTGAATGACTTAAATAAATGCTAGTGTTCACTGCATCTTCATGAGCTCTTGCGGTCAAAAAATGGTTGAGCACTTCAACCAACTTGTTCCAGATGCTTACTCAGGGACTTCCATTAGTCCAGAATTTTGTTTAAGAGCTTAGCAAACACACTCAATTACTAATAGATGGCAAGTTTAAACCTTAAGTTCCTGCTTAAGTATGAAAGCAGCTTTATTAAAAAAAAGCTAATCTGATTTTTTTAAGATCCACCCTTGTTTTGTTGACATATTACAATGCAAACTTATTCCCCAGACACATTAGTTTGTATTTTCTAGCTCAAAGGAGAATGTTTTCTGCTCATTTTTCCATTACTCTGGGCCTTTATACAAGATACAGCTGACACCACCCAATTTAGTATTGCAGAAACATTGAACACATCCCTCCAAGTCATTAAATGACATCAAGTTAAGTCTAGTTCCATTAGGAGTGTTAAAATTAGTTTATTTCTGTAAACCTGTAACTGCTGAAGTTCAGCAGTTACACTTCTACACACAGGGGCAGATGGGAGCCAGTGCTTGTGGAGAGCTGGCTTTTAAGACAGCTCCCCGTAAGCACCAGCTGCTGCCTGGCGGCACCCCCCCCCTTCGCATAGAAGCAGCAGCAGCAGGTGGCTCTGTGGGAGCCAGCACACACGAGGAGCCAGATTAAACTGCAGCAAGGTACGTTTAGGTTGGATATTAGGAAAAAGTTCTTAACTGTCAGGGTGGTCAAACACTGGAATAAATTGCCCAGGGAGGTTGTGGAATCCCCATCACTGGAGATATTTAAGAGGAGGTTAGATAAATGTCTATCAGGGATGGTCTAGACAGAACTGGGTCCTGCCATGAGGGCAGAAGACTGGATTCGATGACCTCTCAAGGTCCCTTCCAGTTCTAGTATTCTATGATTAAAAGCTAGCTGCTCACGCGCATTGGCTCCTGCCTCCCCCCACTGCCTCCAATACGGGGGGGGGGGGGGGGGGGGGGGGGGGGGGGGGGCTGCATTGAACCGTGAGGGTTAACAGTCCAAGGATACAAGTTCACATCCCTAAATTGCATCTAGTTCTGTTATCCTACTTAACAGGATACATTCTTTGAAAGGCACAGGGACATTTAGGGTGTGTCTACACAGCACAGTTATTTTGAAATAACTGACATTTTGAAATAATGCATATACACAGCAATTGTTATTTTGAAACGACAGCTTATTCTGACTTCTGTAAACCTCATTCCACAAAGAACGCCGCCTATTCTGAAATAGCAGCAGGGGAGCATCCATACTACAGCTATTTTGAAATGGCTGTGTCAAAATAGCTCCACCCCAGGGCCATTCAAACTAATTACTCCCTAGTGCCTCTTGGGGCTCTAAATCGAGGTAGCACATCCACATTAGGGAAGCCTGCCTTGGACTAATTATGAGGCTTCCCTGTAGTGTAGATGTGCTATTTCGGAGTATTTCTTCCAGAATAGCTTATTTTGAAATAAGTGTGCAGTGTAGACGTACCCCTTAGTGAAGTTGAAAGGCAGCAAATGTAAACAGCTGACAAAATGCTCTCACACAACACAGGTTAGCCTATGGAACCCATGGCCATAAGACAACCATGGAGATAGATGTCCAAGCCTGTTAAGCACTATATTAATATCCACAGTTGCTCTAAGGCAGCCGTTCCCAACCTTTTTTAGATGGGGACCCATTTTGACAATTCAGGAAGACTTGGTGACCCAGAGCAACTCAAAAAAAAAAATGTGTGAATGGCTCCTTTAAAAGCCACCTGGGGAGACACCTGGCAACCCATATTTGGGTCCCGACCCATAGGTTGGGAAACCGTGCTCTAAGGATTAAAACAGTTTTGGGAGTCTCTCTTACCTGTGTAATAAATAAATAAAATAAATTCAGGACATAAGCTACTTCCTAATGGCGGGTGAGAAGTCTAGCTTCCACTGAAGTTATGAAATGGATTTCTTAATGAGAACTGTGGCAAGACAGCATGTCACCTTCTACATAAGACTGAAAGTTGTAGTCAAGCTATGCAACTCCGCTTTCTGATACACTGTCTACTAGGCAGTGTTCTAGTCTGATGGAAAGACAAAGTCAAACTTTTGGGGGTACCAGAACCACCAAAAATTCCTTAGTCATATTTAGGGCTGTCAAGTGATTACAATTTTTAGTTGCACAATTAAAAGATTGTGTCACATACAACTCCCCTTTGAAACACAACAGTGGCGTTTCAACAGGGCAGCACTGCATGGAGCCCAGGATGAGCTAGAGTTCCCGGCTGACCCCAGGCTCCATGCAGCACTGCCCCTTGGAAGCACTGCCGCAGCAGCACTTGAAAGGAGCAGTGCAAGTGGAGTCAGGGATCAGCTGGGCACTCCAGTTGATCCCTGGCTCTGCTTGTGCTGCCCCTTTGAAGTGCTGGAGCAGCACTTCAAAACAGCAGCACAGCATTAACACCTGCAATTAATGCTTTTTTTTTTTTTTTAAACATGTTAATCACAGACATTGAACGCAGGTCAATTGACAGCCCTAGTCATATTTGTTTCACTCACTTAGGTTATTGCCATCAAGTTTAAGTGCGACAGCTCTAACAAGAAAGTTTAAAAATCTCCATCTCATCTAGGAGATAGTCCAACACCACAAGCCATCACAAGCTCACAATTTTATCTGAAATACCAGAGACTGAATAGGCATTGAGACCATACCAGCCTATCAAATTTGCTATGGAAAGCAGAGTTATGAGAACAAACCTTGAAACGTTTGTCTTTGTAGTCCCTCTCACGATCTCTGTCCCGCACATCTCTAGTATCATGCATGCCCTTTTCACTGCCCCGATGGTCTTTATCAAAATTACGGGCAGAGATTATTCTCCCACTGCCAATCCTGCGTCCACCAGTAACACGAACACCATCACTCTCCTTCTCCAAAGGGCTTCCTGCTCGACGTGAGCTTACAGCTGCAGTCACGTGGCAGCCTCCTCCAAAGCTCCGCCTTTGAGGACTTAGGACTACATCCAAAGCATCATCTTTCACCCACTCCCTAGGATCTGCAGATTGGAAGAGTAAGCTTGTCTATGTAAGAGATGTGTTCTAGAGAACAGATCAACATGAAGCTTGAAAAGTAGCCACTTGAATTAGAGGCCATTTGTAAAACACTAGACTGTAGCTACAGTTTTAGCTACAAGTACTTGAAAATGGACACTTTACAGAAATACGGAGCATTTATGGAGAAGTTAAAATGGTTCACATCTAGTGATACATGTCTACAGAGCCATAATCCTTTCCAAGCAGTTTCTTGCTTTAATCTAACCTCAAAGCACTGCCACAAAGTGCGATGAGAAGTGAAGCAGTAGGATTTACCATATTTATGGAACTATAGCAAAAAGACTACCAACTCAAACTAGAACATGGCAGTTATTTACCAGAGGAATTCAAGACTTCAATATCGTAACCAAGCGTTTTTCCCCACGAGACAGGTTCACGGGGGCCTTAAACTTCAGTTACAGGGAAGTCCAATAGTATAGTTCCACTAGGAAGTAAGGATGTTAATTAGCAGTTAATTTACTAGTCGATTTACATTTCAAAGGAGGCATGCAGAACTCCGCGTGCAGCCCAGGGCCAGCGGGAAGTCCCGCTGACTCTGGGCTGCACGCAAGCCAGCTTTGAAGTGTACAAGAGTCCGCAGTGGGGGCTCTTGTGCATTTCAAAGCAGAAGCACCCTCATGGAGCCCCGGGGTCAACGGGGGACTCAGAATGTTTGAAACGCCACACGGAGCCTAGGGTCAGCTGGGGGGGGGGGGGGGGAAATCAACTAGTTGACTGACTATCCGATAAGCATTTGCTTATCAGATAGTCTACTAGCCCTTAACATCCTTACTAGGAAGGGCAATAGGATAGACATGTGGATGGCTTCTCCCCCCCCCCCCAAGGTCATCAACTTTTTTGAAGGGGGATTGTCTATACTAGCACCCCGACTGTTGCCAAAGCAACAGATTTTGCTTAAAGTTGTGGGGAAAGGAACACTCAGTGTTATATCACCACTGTAAACCATGAGGGACTAATTTTGCCACTATCCTAGCTGCTTCTTATTGAGTACCCCATATGGTAAAAGTGGTGCACTCACCAACTATCCTGTGCACGAGAGAAGTGCAGTCTGAATCCAAGTCTCTTTTGAACCCTTCCACTGGTGAAGTTCGCCCTGAACTTGAGTACAGAGATGCATGCCATTTCTCAGGGTCCCAAACTCCATCACTATGCAAATAAAAGTTACAAAACCCTTTAAAAGGTTTCACTTCAAGCCACTAATCCATTATAATACTTGAACTAGAATGATCTGTGCTACGGCATTTTCAATTCAATTCAAGTCTGCATCCAGTTTCCTACCTTAAATTGGCTCAAATACATGGTGTTATAGATATCTTTATGAAGTTAGAATTGTTCCACATTTTCTTGTCAAATATCAGTATAAAGATAGCACAGATATGCGCTCAATATCTTAAGTAGTTTACAACGCTTCAGTTGACACTTCGATCACCTATTTGTCTTCCAAGAATAAGATGTTTTCTTCCAATCTTGTTAGATGTCAACAGGACTTCCTTTCACCCCAAATAACTTCTCTTGGGCAAATGGCCGAATTGTAACACACTAACCTTACTGGTATACCAGTCTCTCTTTAGCAAGTCATTCATAGGTAGAAGGCACATGCCTTGCACTCAAAGTGAATGAAATGAGAAAGCAAAGTTGCCATGACAATTTATCATTACTATATTTTACCAGGAAGTCAGCAAGAAGTTGTAATGGTTCCTACTGCAACAAAACAATTTCAAAGCTCAACCTGGGTGTATTAGGACAGCTGTATTGAACTTGGCTCCCCTTCCCCCCCCCCCCCAAAGTCTGCCTCCAGACAGTTCAATTCTAAGAAGGGTCTTTTTTTTGCCAGTACTGAAGGACCAGGGAGAAAGGAAATATTGGGGTCAAGAAAAGGCCTAAAGTCTATTTTTTTTTGAGAGCCTGTAAATAAATAAAATAAATAAATAAATAAATCAAAAATCTGTACTACGTACAGTTATCCTCCAAGGCATTTCTCTCATGCTACAAATCATACACCATGCAGACACACAGGAGTAGTAGAGATACCAGGTATAGCACTGAATATACTCTGACTACCCAATGCCTATTTTTTTGAAAGGCATTAGCTTAAAACAAGCCTTGTTTGGGGACTTCACAAGTGCTTTCATGGTTTTGCTTGTGGAACTTAAGAGTACACAGTTAAAACAGTTTAATTTATTTTAAGACAAGAAAATACCTGTCATGTTTTTCAGAAAGACATGAAGGCCTCCGTTTAGAGTGGGGATGCTCTTTAATATCCAAGAGTTCTGCCTGGAAAGGAAAAGTGGTAAGTTCTGACTCTCACCTGGGTAGGATATAAACAGAGAGCAAAGTTTATTCCAGAATATAGGTTTATTTAAATATCATGGATGAAATTAACTGATTTTTTTTGTTCATGTATTGCAGTCACTGTACGCTGACTTGTACTTTGAAGGATTCTACAAACATGTCTATTTTTAATTTCAGCCATAATAGAGATGTTATCCTTCCAACACAAACTATATCTAGATGGACTACCGCACAGCCATAAGATTGAATCCCTCTATAGAAGAAACAATTAAGATAGAATTCTCTACATACAAGGAGCTTAGATCTGAGTCAAGTTTAAGTTCGACTGAGGTCAAAGCTCAAATTAAAAGGGCAATTGAGTTTTGAATCAAGAAGAGTTAGACTTAGGTTCTGTCACAAGCAATATGTGGGGCCTGCAGCTCAGCAGGCTGGGATGGAAGTTTCCATCCTTGCTGTACCCAGCCTAGTACAGCCTTGTACACTGCAAACACACACCAGCTGGCCCTTATCAGCTTTAATCCATGCACTTAAGCTGGGAAACTACTGAGCCATAAACAAGTTTGACCTCCGTCTCAGCTCATAAGAGCAATAACAATGGCGTTGAGCCAGTACGTGCACACCCGGTAAACAACTGTAATATAACTAGTGTTGGGAGTCCCATGCCTGGTGAGTTTCACCAGGGACCTAGGCCTCGGAGGGTGCCCTGGATTCCCCCAACTGGAGCCACATCGACCAGAGACAGGACTCCCCGCAGTAGAAAGGACGTAAGCATTCTAAGTGCCTTTTACTCTTATATGCATTGCTCTGCAGTGCTTGCTGATGTGCACTCTGTGGCTGTGTCTACACTGGCACCCTTTTCCATAAAAGGGATGCTAATGAGACACTTCGGAATTGCAAATTCCATGGGGGATTTAAATATCCCCGCGGCATTTGCATGAACATGGCTGCCGCTTTTTTCTGGCTCGGGGCAGCCATGTTCATGCAAATGCCGCGGGGGATATTTAAATCCCCCACGGCATTTGCAATTCCGAAGTGTCTCATTAGCATCCCTTTTACGGAAAAGGGTGCCAGTGTAGACACAGCCAGCCTATAGTAGCAGTGACGTAGTGAGACTAATAGAACAAACTATCCCTAGTCGACTATGTTGAAGCGAATCCATAATCCTGTTAGTCCATGGCCCTGTGAGTTGACAGGTTCGACGAAGACCCCCTAAATCCACAGTATCACTTCACTTAGATTTTATGTATTTTTTTTTTGGCTAGATTACCAATAGATTAGACATTTGATAAGAGGTTAAGATACTAGTTATTTTGGATACTTGCAGGATTCACTATTAATGCCAACTGGAGGCAAGACAAGTGAAAAAGTAACCAACCAACTGCTATGCTGTCTGTTCAAACTTTTATGAACGTGAAGTGATCTTTTGTACATAAAAGGATCAATGCAAATCTTTATTAGATGTTAGACTACAATTTAAGGACACTCTGCCTGAGGAGAAAGAGCTTAGCATACGGGGGAAAAAAAATTAAACAGGTATCTAGCAGATGGTATTCCCAAAAAAAGATTAGATTTGGTGACACACTCTGCTTGGTCAAAAGCAACAAACTGTTTTGCATCTATGCTGGGGAGGGAGGGCTTCAGTGGAAAAAAAATAAGGTTGTTAAAGTGATAATTAGAAATGTAAGTATTAGGTTGGGGTGGGGAACCTCTGGCAGGGGTGGGATGTGACCCCCAGCATACCTGATTCTGGCCCCCAAGTTTCAGGGTTCCTCCCCCCCCGCAGCATTGGGGAACCTGTGCTGGTGCTCCAGTCCCCTCACATCTCACTTGTGTACAGCCCCGAATGATTTTTCTGCAGCTCAGTGGCCCCCGACCCAGAAAAGGTTCCCCAGCCCATGAGAACTTTTTCAAGTTGCTTATCCTTTGAGAAATCATGCCTTTATAACCACTAGAATGGTGATGGAGCAATTTGTTCAGAGAACACAATTTAACAAGGAGTGGAAGCAGAGGATTGAGCCATTTTAAATAGATTATTTGCTTTGATACTAGGAGCAAGTAATTCACATCCCATGGTAAATTTAAAAAAAGAAAATTTTAATCCCATCTCCTAAACTCTTAAGGCCTGGTCTATACTCTCCCCCCCCCCCCCCAATTATGCAACTTGAGCTATGAAAATAGCATAGTGAAGTTGACACACTTAGACCTACTTACCATGGTGTCTTCCATGCAGTAAGGTCAGAAGCAGATGCTTTCCCAGGGACTGCAGTAATTCCCCTGCCCCCCCCCACCCCCGCGGGATGAAGAGTAGGTGGAGTCAACAATAGAGCATTTGGAGGTCAGTTTAGCGCTACCGCTTAGATGAAATGAAAAAAACCAACCAATGGTGGATCAATCGCTGCAGCATCAATCCAGTGAGTAATGGAGACAAGTTAAACTAAGACAGAAGTGAAGCTTCATTAGTTGCAGGATACTCAAGTGGGGATGTTAAATTTAGATCAATCAAGTAGTCGTCAATGGGATTTCCATCAACAATAGGATTAGTCTAGAAGGGAGCCCTGCTGGGCTCTTGCTACAGTTCAAAAGCAGAAGCCCCGCAGGGATCACGGGGCTTCCTTTTGAAGTGTATGGAGCCCTGCTGGGGCTCTTGTACATTTCAAAGGCAGAATTGCAGCAGAAGCGGCATGAGCGGAAGTGGGGACTGAAGTAGTGTTGCACGTTGTGCCTGGCTCCCCCCAGCACCGACTCTTGCTCCAGCCCCCCCGCCCCTTTGCTGCCTCTATGATAGAGACAGCAAGGGGGGGGGGCGCGCACGCGTGTGCGCGCAGCCGGAGAGACTAGAGTTGACGGAGATAATGAGGCTAATGAAGAGCTTAGAGATAATGGTAAGTTAACAAATGGGACTAAAGATAAGGAGATAGATATTACCATATCCGAGGTAAAAGCCAAACTTGAACAGCTTAATGGGAGTAAATCGGGGGGCCCAGATAATCTTCATCCAAGAATATTAAAAGGAACTTGCAAGTCCATTAGCAAAAATTTTTAATAAATCTCTAAACTCAGGGGTTGTACCATTTGACTGGAGAATTGCTAATATAGTTCCAATTTTTAAGAAAGGGAAAAAAAGCGACCCGGGTAACTATAGGCCTGTTAGTTTGACATCTGTAGTATGTAAGATCCTGGAAAAAATTTTGAAGGAGAAAGTAGTTAGAGACATTGAGGCTAATGGCAATTGGGACAAATTACAACATGGTTTTACAAAAGGTAGATTGTGCCAAACCAACCTGATCTCCTTCTTTGAGAAAGTAACAGATTTTTTTAGCTAAAGGAAATGCAGTGGATCTAATCTACCTCGAATTTAGTAAGGCATTTGATACAGTACCACATGGGGAATTATTGGTTAAATTGGAAAAGACGGGGATCAATATGAAAGTTGAGAGGTGGATAAGCAACTGGTTAAAGGGGAGATTACAGCGGGTCATATTGAAAGGTGAACTGTCAGGTTGGAGGAAGGTTACTAGCGGAGTTCCTCAGGGATCAGTTTTGGGGCCAATTTTATTTAATCTTTTTATTGCTGATCTTGGCACCAAAAGTGGAAGTGTCCTAATAAAATTTGCGGATGACACAAAATTGGGAGCTATTGCCAATTCAGAAAAGAATCAGGATATCATACAGGAAGATCTGGATGATCTTGTAAATTGGAGTGATAGCAATAGGATGAAATTTAATAGTGAGAAGTGTAAGGTTATGCATTTAGGGATTAATAACAAGAATTTTAGTTATAAGCCGGGGACACATCAGTTGAAAGTAATGGAGGAGGAGAAGGACCTCGGAGTCCTGGTTGATTGTAGAATGACTATGAGCCGCCATTGTGACATGGCCGTGAAAAAGGCTAATACGATCTTGGGATGTATTAGGCGAGGTATTTCCAGTAGGGATAAGGAGGTGTTAGTGCCATTATACAAGGCATTGGTGAGACCCCATTTGGAATACTGTGTGCAGTTCTGGTCTCCCATGTTTAAGAAGGATGAATTCAAACTGGAACAGGTACAAAGAAGGGCCACTAGGATGATCCGAGGAATGGAAGACCTGTCTTATGAAAGGAGACTCAAGGAGCTTGGCTTGTTTACTTTAACCAGAAGAAGGCTGAGGGGGGAACATGATTGCTCTCTTTAAATATATTAGAGGGATAAATACCAGGGAGGGAGAGGAATTATTTAAGCTTAATACCAATGTGGACACAAGAACAAATGGATAGAAGGTGGCTAGTAGGAAGTTTAGACTTGAGATTAGACGAAGGTTTCTAACCATTAGAGGAGTGAGGTTCTGGAACGGCCTTCCAAGGGAAGTAGTGGGGGCAAAAGATCTATCTGGTTTCAAGATTAAACTAGATGGGTTTATGAAGGGGATGGTTTGATGAGATAACATGATCTTGGTAACATTTGACCATTCATTATCAGTGGAAAATAGGTCAATGGAGGGATGATAGGAGTTACTATAGAGAACTTTCTGGGTGTCTGGCTGGTGAGTCTTGCCCACATGCTCAGGGTTTAGCTGATCGCCATATTTGGGGTCGGGAAGGAATTTTCCTCCAGGGTAGATTGGCAGAGGCCCTGGAGGTTTTTTGCCTTCCTCTGTAGCATGGGGTACAGCTCACAGCTGGAGGATTCTCTGCATCTTGGGGTCTTCAAAGTATTTGAAGGCTTCAATATCTGAGATATAGGTGAGAGGATTATTCTAGGAGGGGTGGGTGAGATTGTGGCCTGCACTGTGCAGGGGGTCAGACTAGATGATCATAATGGTCCCTTCTGACCTTAAAGTCTATGAATCACTAGTCAACTAAGCTTCTGCTTATTGGATAGTCACCTAATTGCCTACACCCCTACTCAGAAGGCATTTAATTTTAAGTGTACTAGAAACATTTGGGATGTACACATCCTGGAATAACTTGAGGCTGAAGCAGATTAAAAGGACTTTTAAAAAGTGGCATAAATACCCTGAATGGATGGAAGTATGTCTAAAATGGCTTCTCTACTAAACTTAGAACAAAAATGCTAGAAGAGTTTCAGTGTTCTTTACTTTTTGGAGGCAGAAGAAAAAAAATTCTTGTTTTTAGCAATGATGCTTTTAACGTACTAGCTAAGGCAGCTTGATATACACACACACACACACACACACACACACACACACACACACACACACACACACACACACACACACACACACACACACACAAATTAGAGGTGCGCTCTCATACGTTTACAGTTTTTCTTGCCAGGTGACAACGTCCTCATACTCTCATGCTCTGACTGTGTAGGATGAAAATTTCTGAGGCAGACTACGATATTCTGTTAAGAACCCCTATTGTAAATTTGGAGTCTGGGACTGGCACACAAACAGTACATGATAGTTTCTCCCCCCCCCCCCCCCAACGCCCCCGCCCACACACACCCCTACCTAGCCCAGGGTGGAAGACAGAACAGGACAGGACACATTCAGTGCTGCTAGGCACAATTGTGCCATTGTTAAGTACTCAATGTTTCTGCTTTAATCCCCAGATGGACAACATCCTGCAGAGATACCTGCTCAAAGCTGACAGACATATCACCACTTAACTGGTGATTGATGTCTGCTTTGTTTAAATACTTGTTCTACTGGAAACACTATGTAACTTTATATTATTGCTCTTATCTTGCCTTACTATTAGCATCTATCCAATGAGTCCAGGATCTCCCCCTCCCCCCCAATCACTTTGATCTGCCCATTGAGCACCTTATATAACTAGTAGTAACCTATTGTTTGGTAGTGTTCACTGAGCTTAGCAAGTGACACTCCACCCAGCACTGTGTGTGTAATAAACTCTCCTGCTTGCTTCACATACAGCGTCCAGATTCTATTTCTTCAACTTCGAAAGCCCTTGCTACATCTCAAAGGCTGAAGCACTGCAGCAGGAACCAGCACGAGCAGGGACTGGTTCAGTCCCCACTTAGGCTCTTTCCCCACTGTGCCTCTGCCCTCCACACAGGCCCCCCCCCCCAGCAAGGGGGGGGGGGGGAGAAGAGAAGAGAACAGGAGCTGGCACTGGGGGAAACCAGCTTAAAAGCTGGTTTCCCCCCAGCCCCTTCTCTGGGGTGCTGTCTCCCCCCCACTGCCTCTATCAAAGGTGGCAGGGGAGAGAATGGGGAGGCTGTCTGCAGTGGGGAGCTCACCACCCCCCCCCCCCCCCACCATGGACAGGGGCTGGTACCAGAGCAGCCTGTGTTATAGAATCATAGAGCTGGACAAGACCTCAGAAGGTCATCGAGTCCAGCCCCCTGCCAAAGGCAGGACCAATCCCAGCCAGCCTGCCTTCTGCCAGGAACAGAGGTTGCTCCGGCACAAGCCCCTGTTTGCAGCAGCTGGACTCAGCACAAGCCAGGACCAAGAAGTCCTGGCTCATGCTAGTCCAGGATGCTGCACCTCTGCATTTGAAGCTTAGTAAGAACCCGGCAGCTCTTACTACATTTAAAATGCACAGCCACAGCATGGGTGGTTCCCAGAGCCGGCTTGAGCTGTGACTGCCTGGTCCTGGCTTAAGCTGGCTCCTGGAGCTACCCCTGCTGCAGCTGTGCAGAACGGTCCCATCAACTAATCATATAGCTGATACAAATTGTGTGGACTATATGATTAGCTAGGTAAGCACAATTTAACAGCCTTCCTGCTATTTACCAGCTAAAAATAAGAGTACTTTTTTAGCCTATTACTCTTTAAATGTTTAATTACTGCAATGTTTAACTGTAGATGTTTTCATACATTTCACAACTATTTCAGATGCACAGGGTTAGATGACTAAATTTAGAGGGATGTTTTGCTCAGCCACAAGCAAGGTTACAGTTGACCTGATAGGCCTTTCCTTCAGGTGGACCTACATGCTGTTTTCAATTCTCCTGTGTTTTCTTAATTACAGCATGCTGTAAAGCTTAAGTTACAGCAAGTACACATTAGAAAGGAAGGTGTTTTATATAACAGCTTTGCAAAATTTTACCTGCTGGGGCAAATATTAGTCTCAGTGACTGGTTTTAAAAGCAGGAAACTAGTTTAATTCTAGGTTTCATTACCTTAGAACATAAGAATGGCCATACTGGGTCAGACCAAAGGTCCATCTAGCCCAGTATCCTGTCTGCCAACAGTGGCCAGGGCCAGGTGCCCCAGAGAGGGTGGACCGAAGACAACGATCAAGCAATTTGTCTCCTGCCAGCCATCTCCAGCCTCTGACAAACAGAGGCCAAGGACACCATTTCTATCCCCTGGCTAATAGCCTTTTATGGACCTAACCTCCATGAAATTATCTAGCTTCTCTTTAAACTATTATAGTCCTAGCCTCCTCCGGCAAGGAGTTCCACAGGTTGACTATGCATTGTGTGAAGAACTTTCTTTTATTAGTTTTAAACCTGCTACCCATTAATTTCATTTGATGTCCTCTAGTTCTTCTATTTAGGGAACTAATAAATAACTTTTCTTTATTTACCCTCTCCACACCACTCATGATTTTATAGACCTCTATCCTATCTCCCCCCCCCCCCCCCCCCCCATCTCCTCTTTTCTGAACTGAGAAGTCCCAGTCGCTGTAGCTTCTCTTCATATGACCCATTTCAAACCCCTAATCATTTTAGTTGCCCTTTCCAAGGCCAAATTATCTTCGAGGTGAGACTACCACATCTGTACACAGTATTCAAGATGTGGGTGTACCATAGTTTTATACAAGGGCAGCAAGATATTCGGTGTCTCATTTTCTATCCCTGTCTTAATTCCTAGCATTCTATTTGCCTTTTTGACCGCCGCTGCACACTGTGTGAAAGTTTTTAGAAAACTAGCCACGGTAACACCAAGATCTCTTTCCTGATTTGTTGTAGCCAAATTAGCCCCCCCCCCATCATACTGTATGTATAGTTGGGGTTATTTCCTGCCCCCATGTGCATTACTTTACACTTATCCAAATTAAATTTCATTTGCCATTTTGTTGCCCACTCTCAGTTTGGTGAGATCTTTTTGAAGTTCTTCAGTCTGCTTCGGTCTTGACTATCTTAAACAGTTCAGTATCATCTGCAAACTTTACCACCTCACTGCTTACCCCTTTCTCCAGATCATTTATGAATAAGTTGAACAGGACTGGTCCCAGAACTGACCCTTGGGGGACACCACTAGTTACCCCTCTCCATTCTGAAAATTTACCATTTATTCCTACCCTTTGTTTCCTGTCTTTTAACCAGTTCTCAATCCATGAAAGGACCTTCCCTCTCATCCCATGACAATGTAATTTACACAAGAGCCTTTGGTGAGGGACCTTGTCCAAGGCTCTCTGAAAATTTAAGTATACTATATCTACTGGATCCCCCTTGTCTGCATGTTTGTTAACCCCTTCAAAGAACTCTAACAGATTAGTAAGACAGGATTTCCCTTTACAGAAACCATGTTGACTTTTGTCCAACAAATTGTGTTCTTCTACATGCCTGACAATTTTATTCTTTACTACTGTTTTGACTAATTTGCCCGGTACTGACGTTAGACTTCCTGGCAATTACAGACTGGTAAGTCTAATGTCAGTACCAGGCAAATTACTCGGGGTTAATTATGTTCACAGGGCTGTGAAAATATTTAGTAAACAATCACTCTTGCAAAGCAGACATGCTTTCTCCCAATTATAGCGATTCAAATAGAGGTAGCGCTGGAGTTAAAATTTGGAAGATCTTAACTCCAAACCGACACATTCCTCAACAGTACTGGCTCATCTCTAGGGGGTATGTCTAGAAAGCAACATTTCAAAATGATGTTGAAATACTGTCAAGCTGGAAGGCTTCTTACTACTCGTACGATGAGGGTTACACGAGTCTGAGTAAGTGAAATTGGAAGAGTGCTCTTTCAAAATAAGTGCTGTGTAGATGCTCCCAATTCCGAAATAAGCTATGTCAATCACGTAGCTTATTTAGAGTTAAGCCCGGCTGTGTAGATGTACCCTAGATATAGTGACTATTTCTATTATAAATGGATATTGTACTAGTTATTAACTGGCCAATGTCAAATTATGACTATGCCACACATTTAAGTCTTCAAATAAAGAGTATCAAGTTAACTTCAGAAACTAGACTTCAGAAACTATGCTGTAGTGAACTTTAAGATAGCTAGAACAGTGTGTCAACCAGTGGTACGAGTACCCTTGGGGTACTCAAGAGAAGTCTGGGGGGGGGTAAGTCAACAACTGACATTTGAGAAAACTGAATTTGTTTTCAATGTTAGTGTTATTTTTGTACTTTTTTTTAAACAAAAATTTCACCACCCACCCGGCCATGATTAAGTTGTCTAAACAAATGTGTTACATGATTTTTCTACCATTGCGTCTGAAAACGGTAGGTACTGGGGGTACTTTTTTTGGAAAGAGGGGTACTTAATAAAAAAAGGTTGAGAAACACTGAGCTACAAGACCAGCTATCATGTCATTCTGATTTGCTCCATTTAAGCATAATGGAGGTGAGCAACATCAGTTCCTTGCACAGCAAAGACATTCCTGTAGCACTGATGGCCAAAAGAATAAGTAGGTTCAAAAATAATTTGATATCATGTAGAATAGGTCCCCCAATAGCTATTAACCAAAATGATTCAGGTATGTAACTGCACACCCTGGTGTCCCTACACCTCAGAGTGCCAGAAGCTGGACCTGGACTACAGAAGATGGATCACACAATCGCCCTGTTCCATTTATTCTAACAGTGGCATGTGTTTCAGAGGGAAGACCAGATACTAAACTAGCTGGACCACTAGTCAGACCCGATATAACCAGTCTAATGTCCTTACATATGCTTGAGGCTTGACATGAGTGCATCACACACACACACACACACACACACACACACACACACACACACACAGAATAGTGATAGAAATGTAGCCGTGTTAGTCTGGTGTAGCTGAAACAAAATACAGGACTATGTAGCACTTTAAAGACTAACAAGATGGTTTATTAGATGATGAGCTTTCGTGGGCCAGACCCACTTCCTCAGATTTAAAAAAAAAAAAAAAAAAAAAAAAATCACACACCCCCATCCACCCAGATTAAAATTTGCATTTTGCTAAATCAATGAGACATTGAGCCATTTGACAAACATTAAGTTTAAACAAATTAGAAATATCAGTGAATACGTGAGGCTGAAAAGCTAGCACTTTATTTACCTAAACAGGGAAGATATGAACATGGTTAACATGCACAGCACCATACAGCTTTGGCCATATAGCACCCCAGCTATGCTGGCATAATCCTCTAGTGGATACAACCTGAATCAACAGAAAGGGTTCTTCCATCAATGCAGGACCACCACTTGCCCAAAGGAAAGTATGTAGGTGAATAGATGCAGCTAAGAGGACTAAAGAATGCTTCCACACTAGAGGTTAGGTCATTATAGCTATGTTGACCATGGGTTAAAAAAATTAAAATCCAGAACTCATTTTAGTCAGACCAGGCCTAAATAGTATAAGTTTACCAAATCCTCTATTAATAGGAAGCTCAAAAGCAGAAACTTAGTTTACTAGTTTCAAAATAGCATGAGACACCATCTTACTATATAATTTTAGAAGCATCTCCCCCATCTATGGGTCCATTTGTTCAAGAACTAGGACCACCAAATTTGTTACACAGCTTCCTCTTATAACTTAAAGCAAGTTAAGAGCTTGGTTGTGCCAGGTGTGGCAAAGTCCTCACTCAGGCTCCTCACCCTGGGACACCTTCTTTGTTCACAAATCAACCAGAGACCCTTTCTGGTGCAGTCACCTGTGCCTTTTATTGTCAGTTTCCCACCACTTTCTATTTACAGAGCTTTGGTTTTCTAGCAGCTAACTCAGCCAGCCTCTGCTTCTGGCTTGGGAGCACATTCAGCCACCCACTAACTCCCTGATTTGCTTTCCTTCCTTCTACCCGCCACCCCCTTATCTAGCCCTCTGGCTAATGAGGCCCACAGCTGCTTCCATTAGCCCTTCAGGCCTGGACTTGCTCAGCTGGCTGTAATCAGCCTTTTCAGCCAGGCTGTAGTGGCAGAGCTCTGGCTTAGCCAGCAGGCTGTCTCACAGGATAATGGGATTTCCCTGAAATGAGATTCCATTTTATGAGAAACAAAGGGGGGGGGGGCTGCTAGCAGGCACAGTTATACTGTATAATGACCATGGGGCGCAACAAGGGGCTAGACACGAGGACCAGAACAGCTATAACTCCATTGGGGCAGCAGGGGTGGAGAAAGGAGGGCTCACTCTACTATATATGTGTGTGTGCGCGCGCGCGCCCCCCCGCTGGGAGACAGACACACAGGCATCCCTCCCCCAGCCTGCTGCCCACTGCAGCCGTGGACAGGTGCTTCTCACCTGGCCCCAAGCTGTGTGGTGAGGGGACTGGAGTTGTCCTTTCCACAAGGCTACCTGTACACTGAACCCCACATCCCCAGAACAATGATTTAAGTCAGCCATTCCCAACCACCAGGCCACAGACCTCTGGATGCCAGGGCTGAGGTACACTGCTCTCACCACTACTCTTGGGAGAAGCATGGGCTGAGAGGCAGGCAGCAAACCAGCATGGGACACAGTCTCCTCCCAGCTGTGGAAGAGCCCTCCCACAGCACAGGGAAGCGCTCTTCCCCAGGCAGGCAGGCAGACCGTGCCCCTGCCCAGTGCTGGTTGGCTGAGAGGCAAGGCAGGACACCCCTCTCCCAAGAGCCATGGCGAGAGGGGGGGCAATGTACCCTGGAGAGAGCCACTGCGATGCAAGCAGCAGTGCAGGGCTAGGTGGGGGGGGGGGGGTTGCAGGTACTGGGGGCTCAAGGGGCAGGTCTAGCTGCAGGGGGGCGCGCGCTATGGGGCTCTGGAAACAGGAGGCTGGTACTGGGATGGTCTGGTGGTGGGCTCTAAGGGGCAGGGGGCTCTAGGGTTAGCACTGGCAGTGGTGGCTGGGCTTTTGGCAGACCAGAAATGTTTTATTTACATAATGAATATGCAAATAAAATGTTACCAGTCTGCCAAAAAAGTTTGAGAATAGGTTTGCCACTCTCCAGTTGGGACCAAAAAAAAAAAAAAAAAAAAAGTCGGGAACCACTGATTTAAATGAAGAAAAACAAAACTCAAATAAGTGGGGGTTTTTGGTTTTGTTTAATAACCCAAGTAACACCAGGTAAATCTTCTAGTAAGCTATAACAATGACCCTGGGTTGGTAATCATGAGCATGTGTATTCTAGCCCTGGCCATTTCAGTGACTGACTATTAGGGATGTCAATGGGTAACTGGTTAACCAGTTACATGGTAAGCATCACCCTTACTGTGTGATAGTACCCTGATAACCAGCAACCCTGCAGGGCTGGGAGACAGCTGCCGGCCCCTGCCCATGGGATCCTGTTTAGTCAGTTAACTGATTAAACAGGATTTTACATCCCTACTAACTATGCAATTTCATCTCTGCCTCAGTTCCCTTATTCATCATCAAATGCGAATAATAGTATGGCACAACACTAACACAAAGGCTGCGTCTAGACTGGCAAGTTTTTCCGCAAAAGCAGTTGCTTTTGTGGAAAAACTTGCCAGCTGTCTAATACTGTCCGCTTTGAATTTGTGCAAGAACACAGACGATCTAATGTAAAATTATCAGTGTTCTTCTGCAAATACAATGACTCTCCCGTTCGGGGGAAAAAGCCCTCTTGCGCAAATGCTTTTGCGCAAGAGGGCCAGTGTAGACAGCTGAGAACCATTTTGCACAAAAAAGACCCAATGGTGAAAACAGCAATTGGGGCTTTCTTGTGCAAAAGTGCGTCTCGATTGGCACAGATGCTTTTGCACAAAAGCACTTTTTGCGGAAAAGCATCCGTGCCAATCTAGACGCTCTTTTCCACAAATGCTTTTAACGGAAAAACTTTTCCATTAAAAGCATTTGCGGAAAAAATCATGCCAGTCTAGACATAGCCAAACATGCTAAGCATTGTTGAAATAACTATGTTTTAGTTATAAAATTTGTACTAGCAACCTTTTGAAATAGAAATTAGAGTTTGTAAGCTTTCGTAATGTGTGGACCAACTGCCCTCCCACTTGTGATCTTTGTAATAGCCCTGCAGTGCCATCTTTACATGGCAGATATTAATCCACATTTAACTGTTTCTAGCTCCTAGGAACAAGGAGAATGAATAGCTAAACCACCACTAATTGGACCAGTTTGTAGTCCAGACTAGCACAGCCCCGCCCCCCCCCCCAAATAAAAGGAAGCCACATACTGTATTCAGTCTTAGGGAAAACTGCTGTGATACTTGGCCTGTATGGGGGTGGGGAGTACAATCTCAAAACTACTGAGCAAGGCAATAGCAAAGGAGACTAGGCACACTGGCACAACTAAAGACTGAGGTGAAGACATGCACAAGACTTAAGCAACTTAATTCCACCTCTCCGATCAAGAAGTTTTAGGCAGTTGACAAATCATTACTGATTTTAAACCATTAAAAACTCTGCCAGATCAACATTTCAGTCCCTCACTTAAAGTTAACTCTGTCATAGGGAAGTGAATGTTTTTACACATCTGCAGAGCAGTGATCTGCAGACAAGTAAAACTAATGCAGATATGGGATAAGAGGAGCCCAGGTCTTACCAACAGCAAGGATCTCTTTGTGCACATCTTGCTAATTCCTATTTACATATAGGCGTATTTTTGAATCCGTGTTTAAAAAGGTATGCTGGAAGAAACCAGTCTTTCATCAGTGAACCGAAGAGTAAACTGAGGGCAGGAATCAACTTTTTAATTTGTTTGCATAGCATCCACCACAGTTAAATCCTAATCACCATAACAAAAACAACTTCCTTATGTCTTCCCACAGTGAAACCAACCAGGGTGGATAAAAATAGATTAAAATTCAATTAAAAACCCTACAGTTCTCATTTGAAAACAGTTACAAGTTGATCACAAACATAGGACAGATGAATTCATTTCTGAGACTATGGCTCTAGTCCGTCCAGACCAGGGGTGCCCAAACTTTTTTCAAAGAGGGCCAGATTTGATGAAGTGAACAAGCGTGAGGGCCGACCATTTTGCCTGACATTCTTTGAACCATTAAAATTAAATGCAAATTAACTATTTTATGCAAAGTTTATTGCAAATGGCATACTTTTCATTTCGTCACATGGATGACACATCTAAACAAGTGTTAAATCACTCTGCCTTTCATATCTGAAGGCCAGATGAAAAAATCCAGGAAGCTGAAATATATGTCAGGAACATTGTAAAGTACATTATATATTATTGGTAATAAAGGTTGTCTGTCAACTTTTAAGTTCAAAAAATATGAACAGGAACATAACACCAAGTATACATGTTGTGTCCAAATATATTTATAACTGATTTAGACCAACTGACATTAACTGAGATTTTACAATGTATTCATCTCAATACATATGGATTTGTTGGGGGCCATAAAAGATAGATATTGCCAAATTACCTGGGGGCCGTATTAAACCGGAACACGGGCCGCAATTGGCCCGCGGGCCGGACTTTGGACATGCCTGGTCCAGACTAACTACTAGCAATTGCTTCTTGAAAGTTCTGGGCTTTCAATTTGTTTCTCAGCAGACTAAAAAGTAACATGTGCAGAGACAGACAATATGTATAGGATTGTTTTTGTTCTGTGCTTGTGGTGTACCTTGGCCAAGCATGGCAGAGGAGTTAGTGAAGACATGATCTTCAGACAGACAAAATGCAGGAAAGGATGGAGGCAGCATAGAAAGGAACAGTGGAGTGGACTGGCAGGAAAAAGGGAAGATATTCGACACAGAGCTTTCTATATTCCCCCTACACTTGTCACAAGAAAAACTGTCCTGGCTTCTGGACATGAGACACCTTATCTGGGAATATTCTGAAGAAATTAATTCCCTGGGTAAAAAGAGTACAAGTGTAAACACTGCAAGAGGATACAGGGCCTAGTTACAAGAATGAAATGCAAGAAAAACTATTTATTGGGAGCAAATGAGATGGATATGGCTGAGTGGATCAACTGGTTAGTAACTTTAATAAACTTTGCAATGCATCGTTTCTTCAAGATTATGCCTTTTAGTGCAAGTGTGATCTGACAAGTAAATTCCCAAACTGTTTGCTGTCAGGTGTTGCTAGAAACATTTCAGCTAATCCTTAGTGCTCATTTAGTTAGCTAGGTTTAGAATCTATCACCCAAGTATAGAGTACAGAAAGCAGCAGTAGGAGAAATCTAGAGTTTCCAATTGCCAATGAGTGTCATTGTCTTATTTTATTACACATAATACATGCCCCCTTATTTTAGAACATCATGACCACAGACTGTAATGGTGATGCCTTAAGTCTATTCCCTATTTTACTTCAGCATAATTCAACTTTCCCAAGGGAGACGGATTCTTTTTTTTTTTTTTTGACAAAACGTGCTAGAGTTTAATGGGGACTACTCCAAAATTAAGTGCACTCTAAGCAGTCAGTCTTATTTAAATCACCTTCTCAAAAAGGCTGGGGTTTTTTTTTTGGGGGTGATTAAAAAGTTTAAAGTCAGTCCACCCTGAAAGCTTTCAGCAGTGCTGAAAACCCAGAATAGCAATATTAACAAAGTGAGATACCATCTTATCTCTAATATACAAGAACTGAATAGTTTAAGTGCATGAACTGATAACATGGCAAGAACTATAAAGCTTATGTCAATACTTGAAAGTTTCTTCCAATTCTAAATCGGTTATCGTCTTATGGAGGGCCTTAGCTTTCCCATGCTTCACAACGCAACTCACTTCATAAGTTCTGAAACTGCATTCACTGCACAAGGCATTGGAGTATAGTATACATATTTACAAGCCATATTTGATACAGCTATACACACTATAACTGAACATTCCAAGGAGACTAACCTATCCTTCCTCCTAGGACTCTTTCATGGATTAGCTTATTTAGAACTTGACCAGACTAGAATTTAAGACATCACAGGTTACTCATCACGTTTGCCAACACATTTACAAGTCTAGCAGAAGACAAACATAGGCATCAAATTCAATCAGTTTAGCATGTGACCACACTAATGCTACAGTGAGGTGATGCTGTCTCCCTTGCTACACTAGGCCTTTAAAAAGATGCTAGCTAATATACACACCAGGGGCAGCCAACCCGCAGCTCACGAGCTGCATGCGGCTCTTCACCACAGAAAACGTGGCTCACAAAGCATACCCCGCAGTCCACAAAGCCACCTCCATGCCCCTACAAAGGGCCCCCGGCTCCCTGGGCCTGTCTGTAACAGGTTGGCCACCCCTGATACACCAATATCACATCTTCAAATCTACCATAGACAAAGCCTAAGAGGAAAGTAGGCTATTTTTTTCTAAAAATTGATACTGTTTCCATTTTAATCCAGCTCTAAGTTGGTTTCATAAACACTCAATTCACAGTTTTAAGAGTGAGTTAGCTTACTTTTGTGTAACGATGAGATTTTAATGTTAGTCTGTTCAAGTCAAGGGAAGTGTCACCATTTTCAACTTCTGCTATAGCCCCTCTATTATCCATGTCTACTTGAAAGCCTTGACTATTGACCTGATTAAAAAAACAGAACTATGTTAATAAGACAGTACAGTTGAAGATTTTATGGTCTACACCTTGGAACCCTGTCACCAACTTAACACTTAATTACATTCCATAACAGATATTTCCACTGTTTGACATTTTGGTTATGTACCCAAACTAACTAGCAATAAAAAAAGCTTAATTCTAACATCTCTAGAATAAATATTTCCATTTATCTTAGGTGCTTGGACTTCCCTGTAGTTCTGACACAGCTCTTAAATGGCTTTAGAGCAACAAAGATTATCACAGGGGCAGAACCAGAGTACAGAAGGGAAGTTTATGAAAGAGACTGGATAGGAAGCCCCCCCACCCCAGGTGGGCAGTCCTAGGGACCCACGCATCCTGGCTCTGACAGTCACTTGCACCCCATTTTGTACAGTACAGGACAGTACCCAATCACATGTGGACCATGGAAGGGCCTCATCCCTCAAGCCATGGCTTGCAGAGCAAACCCCGAGTTGCCAACACTATTTAAAAAAATACCAGTTCTTTAACACCCCACCCATCTCTCCTCCCAATAGGACCATAATGATTATTGTTAATAGCACCTACATTCAGCACAGGTATTTCGGGCTGTTTTTGCTGCACTTGGCAGCTCCTAACCTTCTTGTATAGAAGTGAAAAAATGAAGACTGGAATAAGGGACTGTTGGCAAACCAAGGCACAATGGCCAATGCAGAGAACACCTCCCAGTCTCACGGCTAGTAAAACCAGAGCATCTCCCCACCCCGTGCAGGTGCCAACCCCTCGCCACCTGCCCACGCAGCAATAGGTCTGCATGGAGGCCCTAGCCCAGAAAAAAGAAAAATGAGGGCCTCTCTGTCCTACTAGGCCCAAACACCAACACGCCAGTGTTGAGCGGGGAACGCTGAAGCACGGACACAAGTAACGTCTCAGCTAGCAACCAGACCCCCCAACCCCAGATAAAGGAGGTACTCACTATGCGGAAAGCGAGGTCCCCTCCACAGCGCTCAGCTAACTCACAAGGCCTTGCCACTGCCTACGGCGTTCCTTAGCTCTGGCAACCAGCTTCTATCTTACCCGCCCCGCCCCCCGCGTCTTAGAGACGTCCCGTGCCGCTCTCTCCACACATGGCTGGCTGGCTGGCTCCCTCCCTCCCTCCCTCCCACTTGCTCACATCACTCTACCACCACTACTCCCCCCCTTCTCTATTTTATTCGAGCGCCCTCTCCCGATTTGCTCAACTCCCGTGCTTCATCTCAACCACAGGAAATAGAGCTTTCTGGCGCTTACTCCTCGCCGCTTTAATAGCCACCGCGCAGGCGCGGCTTACTCGGCAGGCCCGGGAACACAGCTGTAATGCCGGACTTAAAAGCACAGTCTTCCACGGTATGGCGATTTGTCACCTCCTTACATTGAGCTTCAAAAGAAAATCGCGGCCTGGGCCCGATTTTTATAGACCTACCCATAATCAACGGACGGTTTGACAAATTGTGAGGACTACTCAGGCACTATCACCGACCACCCCTGCAATGGAAGCTGACGCTCCCTCGCTACCCATACTGTGCGGAAGGGGGTATGATTAAGGCCCATGTGCAAGCACTCTGATGGGGATTTATTAGGCAGAGCGAGTGCTTAGTTTCCACACAAGCTTATTTTTATTGTTAATGTAATCTCCTTACTAAAGGAACCTCTGACTGTTACTGGGAGGATCCTTTGTGCTGCCCCCTAGCCCTAGAGACTGCAACTCCCATGAGCCCTCGGGAACGGGGGGGGGGGGCAAACTGTGGCACTCCTAGGCTATGTCTAGACTGCAAGCCTCTTTCGAAAGAGGCTTTTTCTAAAAATACTTTCGAAAAAGCTTCTTTCAAAAAAGAGCATCTAGACTGCAACCTCTTCTTTGGCAAAAAGTGAGCCACTTTTTCGAAAGAGAGCACCCGGGCAGTCTGGATGCTTTCCTTCAAAAAAGCCCTGTTGGCATTCAAGGACGCCTTTTTTCGAAAGAGCACTTTCAAAAAAAGGCATTCTTCCTCGTGAAATGAGGAGTACGGCCATCAAAAGAAAAGCCACATTCTTTCGATTTAATTTCTAAAGAACGCGGCTGTAGTCTAGACGCAGGTGAAGTTTTTTCAAAAAAAGGCTACTTTTTTTGAAAAAACCCTGCAGTCTAGACACAGCCCTAGGCGTAGAGAGAGTTAGTAGTCTCTATTTACAATCATAGAGCTGAAAGAGACCTCAGGATGTAACCGTACCAGACTCAAACCGGTGTAACAGAATGACACGGATGCCTGAAGGAGGATTTACCAGACTTTTATTAATTAGCGCTGATGGTCGTCCCCTCGAGCTTTACAGCAAAAAAATAGCGAGGAGCGACCCCGTGCCGCTCTGTGCATAGCCTTTTATCGGATACATGAATAACAGTTTGATTGGCTTTTACATTTCATTGGTTAAAGCACAGCAATACATTATTTCTAACGTTCACGATTGACATTCCAGTAGTTGGGGAGGGGTACTCTTATCTTATGCCTATGTGCGGTTTTACTCTGCCTGCTTGTGCCTGTCACAAGTTAGAAAATGTGAAATACAGCTTCATTCTTGCTCACAGGCTAGTGGGCCCCTAATTGCTGTTAGGCTAGTTCCTTATCTTTTTCGGGCAAGGGGCAAATTCCACTACATTCCCCCCTCAAGAGCCTTACTTGTCAGGCTCTTCTTCATCCTTTAAGGGCAGTCTGGTATAGAGTGCCATTATGTGAGGACTTGTTTGTTGGGATACAATTTGGGACACCATTCGCCGTACGCATGCAATGAACAAAGGAATAAGGCAGGGCAATATGCAGACTAAAATTCCTATAAACACTAGCCATCCAAGTATGGCCTTGACCCACCCCATACTTGGTAGCCAAGAGGTAAGCCAGGAGGTGTCAAGGCCTGTCCATGTTTGGACTGGCACGTGGGCTAAGTTTTGCATTTTTTGTGTGATTTCCGCTATTGCATTTTGTGTATCCCCAATTTCAAGGCAGCAATTAGATAAGTTGAATTTTTTACATAGCCCTCCTTCATTGGCTAACAGATAGTCCAGACCTAAGCGGTTCTGGTAAATTGCGTTTTTAAACATACAGGCAGTCCCCGACTTACGCAGATCCGACTTATGTCGGATCCGCACTTACGAACGGGGCTTTCTCGCCCCGGAGGTCGGGGCGAGAAAGCCCCGTTCGTAAGCTGCTCCGGTGCCCCTGGTCTGCTGGAGACCGTCTCCAGCAGACCAGGGGCACCGGGCGGGTTCCCACGCTTCTGAGGCTTTGCCAGAGCAAAGCCTCAGAGGCGCGGGACCCCCCCGCGGCTGCGGCTTCAGTCGGGGAGCCTGTGGTCTGCTGGGGACCGTCCCCAGCAGACCACAGGCACCCAGACTGAAGCGGCAGCAGCGGCGGTTCCCCGCGCCTCTGAGGCTTTGCTCTGGCAAAGCCTCAGAGGCGCGGGACCCCCCCGCGGCTGCGGCTTCAGTCGGGGAGCCTGTGGTCTGCTGGGGACCGTCCCCAGCAGACCACAGGCACCCAGACTGAAGCGGCAGCAGCGGCGGTTCCCCGCGCCTCTGAGGCTTTGCTCTGGCAAAGCCTCAGAGGCGCGGGACCCCCCCGCGGCTGCGGCTTCAGTCGGGGAGCCTGTGGTCTGCTGGGGACCGTCCCCAGCAGACCACAGGCACCCAGACTGAAGCGGCAGCAGCGGCGGTTCCCCGCGCCTCTGAGGCTTTGCTCTGGCAAAGCCTCAGAGGCGCGGGACCCCCCCGCGGCTGCGGCTTCAGTCGGGGAGCCTGTGGTCTGCTGGGGACCATCCCCAGCAGACCACAGGCACCCAGACTGAAGCGGCAGCCGCGGCGGGGTCCCTCGCCTCTGAGGCTTTGCCAGAGCAAAGCCTCAGAGGCGCGGCACCCCGCTGCCGCTGCGGCTCTGCTCCCCGTGTCCCTGGTCTGCTGGGGGGGGGGGGGGGCGCAGCTAGTGTGCTCTCCCCCCCCCCCCCCCCAGCAGACCAGGCTTTTGTTTTGGACTCTGGGGCAGAGCAGCTGGGGCGCTGCCGATTGGTCCTGCAGCGCCCGCTCTGGGCACTACTGGACCAACGGCAGCACCCCAGCTGCTCTGCCCCAGGCGTCCCCAAGTCAGCTTCTGCTGAAACTGACCAGCGCTGACTACAGGAAGCCCCAGGCAGAGTTGCTCTGCCCCGGGCTTCCTGGAATCAGCTGCTGATCAGTTTCAGCAGCAGCTGACTTGGGGACGCCTGGGGTTCTTAAGTTGATTCTGTATGTAAGTCAGAACTGGCGGTCAGTTTCAGCAGTGTCTGAATCTGGACACCAGTTCCGACTTACATACAGATTCAACTTAAGAACAAACCTACAGTCCCTATCTTGTACGTAACCCGGGGACTGCCTGTAGTTTGTTGTTTTGCCAATAAATTTAAAGCTTGAGCAGTTTCATTGGTTATGAGTTCAACAACTGCTTGTAAGCGGATAATTCGGTTAAGCATATAAATAGGGGTGCGGTATCCATAACTGCCATCCTGTGCCCATGATGCTGGATCGTAGTATTGGATTATACGCTCGGGGGGCCATTCATTGTCTTTCCAAGTTCCTATTTTTATTTTCCGTTTTTCTCTAGTGTATACGCGTTGGCCGAGTTGTTGGCCAATCTCTAGGGGCATGAGGAAGAATGCAGGACGAATGGTCCCGAGGTAACATGTTCCCCACCAATGAGGTGGTAGTTGAGAATATGCTATGGTACCACATATCCAGTATAATCCATTGGGAGCTCGGCCTTGCGGTGGATAAGTACCGTTGTCCCAGAATGCCTGCATTTGAGGTGGCAGCATGGCCCATGGGTTGTTAGGAAAAGTGGTATTGTTTGCACTCCAGTTGGAAATTGTGCTGCCATTGTGAATGCGGATAGCTAAGCAGTTTGCGTCTCCAATATGATGGGTGTGGTTGGGCGCCTGAGGTACTTGAATACAATTGTTTCCTACTAGGTTAGTGTGTAATGTCCACCATACGGCATCTGTATGGGGTGGATACTGCATTTGGTCATAACTGATATTGTATGTGCTATCCCACTCCTCTGCAACCCATGGCCATTGATCTCCTATGTTAGTGCCTCCACAGACAAAACAATTGCTTATATTTAATGATACCGCCACCTGTTCTGCTAATTCTATAAATAAATTCTTCGTACTTTTAGGGATGTCATCCCATGGACTCTTGTTTACTTCCTCCCAAAATTCAGCGAAATGTTTATGCTGCGTACCTATAATTGTTTCTTCTACTTTTTCGATCCATAACAGGGTTCCGGGGTCTACTCCTGGACTGTCTATTCGAAGGCCGAACTGTCGGTTAAAGTATGGCCAATTGCGGGGGTCTTTGATAGTAAAATTGAGTGGAGTACAGGTTTTTGTTTGGCAATTTAATCGTGTGACCCCGGGTCGAAGATCGGCTGTTTGACCTGGCTGTTGCCAGGTTCCCCAGGCGACGCACGACCAGTAACTTAGGAAGAAATCGGCTACACTATTACAGTCTCTATTGAACCCTTGGTATCCCATGTATTTAGGGGAATGCATGTAGTATCGTTCCCAGCTTAAGGTACTGCATGGGATTATAGATGTGTGCATAGCCGAACATGCGTCAAATAAGAGAGATATTGGCCCCGTTGCTGGCACTGGAGTAATTGCTAAAACATTTCCTGATGACCCTCCGACCTTTAGTTTGACAATTGTTCTGGTGGCCGGTGGCTGAGGGTCAAAACAGGTTTTGCCATCACAGATAGAATATTGGGTTGAGTTATAGGTACATTGTGTAATTTTTTTTGTACATTTATAGGGTTTTGTATAAAACAAAGTTTGCTGCACTCGAGTGCCGTGTCTGGTGGTTTGGATACAAGGGGTACAGCTAGGGGAATCTATGGGTTGGGTGCTTACAACTTTAAGGGGCAGAAATATCAGGGGTATCATTGTCATCATCAGAGGAAACATATAGGTCACTCTCCTCACTGGACCCGTCGTGTAAGTTTGAACATCTCTCGCAGGGGACATTGTTAGGTTGTGAATTGTTTTGCGAGGCCATGGCACTGCAGAACTCAGTGTCCTTTGAGAGATCTGGGTTGTAATTAATTTCTTCATCCTCTGTTGAGACATGATAAGCCTGGTATTGGTTATTAACGATCCTAATTAAGTACCGCGGTTTGTGCTTCTTATTCCGCCTACGAGTTTGCAATAACTTTCGTAGAAAAAGGAATTGGGGAATTTCTCCTACTATACACTGCTTAATTTTGTAGGAGTAATGACCACAATTTTGGATGCCTTAAATCACCAGAGTCCACCGCCTTTGTGCAGTGGGGGCAATTATAAAGTTTATATAGGCATTTACTGCATTGTTGTCAATTATCCAATCTTCCTGGTCCATGTGGTGTTAGGTGGCCCGTACGGGGAGAGGCTATTTCAGGTAGACCTCAGTAGGGGCTTGATGTCTTGAAATCTTCTCCCGTGCGTTGAGCACCCACTCCCGGTGGGGTGCAACAGGGGGTAGTTTTGACTAATCTTGAGCCATGCGCTGGGCACCTAGTCCTGGTTAGGTGCGGCAGGGCTTTTGCTGATCTTGAGTTTCAAAGGTCCTACTGCTCTAGCTTTCCAGGTCTCGGGGCGGTCCCTGCTTTGACCCTGCTGTAGTGGACCCAAGCTTTGATACCATGACATTTTAGAGCGGTAGGTGTGACCAAAAGAACTTGTCTAGGCCCTTCCCATTTCACTGTTAGAGGGTCAGGTTTCCACCATTTAACCCATACCCAGTCTCCAGGCTCAAACTCATGCACTGGTTCCATTACCACAAAGGGCACAGTCTGTTGCAACTGCCTCCTGAGTCGGTGCAAGAGCTTTGCCCATACCTCTATGCTGGGGGGTTGACCTGACGGTTCTCTTAACAGTTCTCGCGTTATAGGGGAGGGCCTTCCCTACATTAGTTCAAATGGGGTCAAACCAGTGGTACCTTTGGGGGTGTTCCTGATCTTGCACAATGCATATGGCAGAGCCGTAACCCAATTTAGCTGTGCCTCATCCATAATTTTGATTAGAGTGGCCTTGAGGGTCCTGTTGGCCCTCTCCACTTTTCCCGAAGACTGTGGCCTCCATGCAGCGTGTAATTTCCACTGTATGCCTAGCCCTTGTGCTACCTTGTGGACTGCTTGGTTAACAAATGCCCCCCATTGTCTGAGTTTATTTGTATGGGTAGCCCATGTGTGGGGAGGTGATGATTAAGGAGGTATTTAACAACCCCATTAGATCCTTCTGATTTAGTAGGAAAAGCTTCAATCCACCCTGTGAGGGTACAAATCACTACTAAGAGATATCTATAGGGTCCACACCTAGTCATGTCTGTATAGTCTATTTGCAGGATGTCCATGGGTCCCGCTCCTACTGCAACCTGTCCTGGTGCCCCGATCCTTCCTGTCCTGGGATTGACCTTCGCACATTGGATGCACCGCCTGGCTACTGTTCTGGTTGCATTAGCCAGATATGGGGCATAGACAACCTTCCTAAAAGTCTGGTACATGGCCTCGGCTCCCATATGGGTTCCTTCATGTAGAGCTTGCACCATGGGTAAGAGTTCATGGGTTGGCACTACACTTCGGTCATTAGGCAGTGTCCATATCCCCTCTTGATTTTCTTGTGCCCCAATAGCTGTAGCCATATTGCGGTCTTCTAGACTGTAGGCTTGTGGGGAGATTTTCATATTAGTAGGGTCTACCGTCAGTGAGCAGTTTATGATAGGGGCACGGGCCGCTTGTTTTGCGGCGACATCTGCTTTTCGGTTTCCCTCGGCTTCAAAGGCTGATCCTTTCTGGTGTCCTTTGCAGTGCATTACCGCCAATTCCTTTGGCTTTAAGACAGATTTCAGTAAGGCCTGTATTTCTCCTTGATATTTAATAGGTTTTCCTCGAGAGTCTATCATTCCTTTTTCTTTATACAACCCTGCATGTGAATGTACGGTGAGGTACCCGTATTTAGAATCAGTCCAAAGGCTCAGTCTTTTTCCTTCTGCCAATTCACATGCTCGGGTAATGGCTATTATTTCAGCTAACTGAGCTGATGTTCCGCAGGGCAGTAGTTGGGCCTCTACCGTATCATGCTGATTGACAATTGCATACCCTGCTTTTCGTTCCCCTTCTTCCACAAAGGAACTGCCGTCAGTAAACCATTCATAGTCTGCATTTTTCAAAGGAACTTCTTTGAGATCGGGCCTGGCAGCCCATGTATACTGCAGCAAGGTGGTACAGTCATGGCATACTGGGCGAGGGTCCATGTGGGGCTCCGGCAGCAGAGTAGCTGGGTTTAATCCGACCACTGCCTCCAGGTCCACATCTGGATCTTCTAACAGCAGAAGCTGGTATTTTGTGAGTCTTGCACTGGTCATCCATTTAAGGCTGGTATCTCTCAGGAGGGTCTTGATTCCATGTGTGGTATAGATGGTAGTCCTGGCTCCATACGTGAGTTTCTTTGCATCTTGCAGGAGTGTGGCAGCTGCCACTAAGCATCTTAGACAGCTTGGAAGTCCTCTAGCAACAGCATCCAGTCTTTTGGAGAGATATCCGCAGGGGCGTGAGTACGGTCCCACTTTCTGGGTTAGAACTCCTTTCGCTTGACCTGCATGTTCTATCACATAGAGTTGGAATGGCTTGGCCATATCTGGGAGACTGTGACGGGGCAGAACCGCCCCGCCACTCGCGAGCGGCAGCGGGGGCCGCGGGAGAGAGGGACGCAGACGCCTCAGCGCCGGAGGACGCAGGGAACAGGGACGGGGAGGCCGTGGCGCGTCATCACGGCGCGCCCGGGAGCGTGGCGGGTGACGTCACGAGCGCGACAACGGAGGGGGAGGGGGGAACCCGGAAGTGGAGAGGAGCAGAAAAGGGCCGGGACCAGAGCGGCAAGGGGGGAAGCCAGGAGGAGGAAAGGCGAGCCACGGGCAGAGGAGCCCCGAGCGGAGCGGTCCCGGACGGGAAGGCAGGAAGCGGAGCAACCCGGTAAGCGGGGCAGCGGCCGGCGGAGTGGAGTAGGACCCAGGGCGGGTCGTGTATCCCGGGAGCAGGTGCGTTTGGGGTGCTACCCCCCTGCTACCACCGAGAGGCACGCTCTCGGTGTCAGGGCCCTGGGTCGGGGTCCGGAGTGAGGGCGGGCCCGGACCCCCCACTCCGCCAAGGAGGTGTGCGAGCAAGCGGTGCTTTGGGCACTACCTGACTGTAAACAAGACAGCGGGGGCGGCGGACTGGGGTCGCGCCCCGTGACACGTGGTGGAGAATGTGGGCAATTTTGCGCCCCTGAAACCGAGGGTGCGAGGGCGGTGGTTTGTTTTGCCTTTCGTTTTCACTGGCGGATGACCACTCTATCCTAACTGCCATCTCAAATAGGACACGGCACCATGGATGCCGACAAAATTGTAGAATGGCTGGTGGATAGCCAGCGCCAGCTCCAGAGACAACAAACGGAGGCGTTGCGACAACTAACCTCCGAGTTTAGAGAGCAGCAGAAGCAGCTGGTGAGGGAGCTGAAGGACGGGACAGGACTGGTCGGACCCACCAATGAAGAAGAGGAGGAGACGGTGGGCCCAGCGCGACTCCCCATCAGGCTCACCAAACTGGGGGCCAAGGACGACGCCGAGGCATTCTTGGTAACTTTCGAACGAGTGGCCACGGCAGCCCGTTGGCCCCAAGAACACTGGGCTACTATACTCGCCCCTTACCTGTCCGGTCCGGCCCAACTCGCCTACCGGAGTTTGTCCGACCGGGACTCGCTGTGCTACTACAAGGTCAAGGAGGCGATTCTCGACCAACTTGGTATTTCGCCCGAGACGTATAGGCAGAGGTTCCGGGCGGCCAGATATGCAACAGGGGAGCGGCCGCGGGCAGTGGCGCAGCGGATCCGGGAAGCCGGGTTTCGGTGGCTGGAACCGTCCACCAAGACCGCGGCTCAGGTGGCCGACCTGGTCGTACTCGAGCAGTACCTGCAAGTGCTCCCCGCGGAGGGCCAACAGTGGGTCCGGCGACACCTGCCCGGGACCCTAGAGGAAGCGGTCACGCTCATGGAGCACTTCATGGCAGCCGAGACGCTGGAAGGACCTGGCAAGGTAGGCGCAACGACCAACCCGGTGGGTCGGGGAGGCCCTAGCCCCAAAGGGAAGGAAGGGCGGGACAACACGGGGCCTAGGGCTGGAAGCCCCCCAGTCCGAGGACCGGAGCGGCGATTGGCCCCGGTATGGCGTGGTACCGAGGACCACGGAAAAGGGGAACCCCGGGCCGAAGTCGGAAAGAGGGCAGAGGACACACAGAAGATCCAACCAAAACCGACGTGCTACCAGTGCGGCCAGGAAGGCCACATCCGTCGGGACTGCCCTATGATGGACTGCACTTACGGCCAACCTAGACCCCGGAAGGGCCCGCGGCAGGAGGTAAGCCGGGCCCGCATGATAAGGCGGATACGCTTGAACGGGGAGGTAGTAGAGGCCGTTCTAGACTCGGGGTGTGGACAAACGTTAGTGCGGAGAGACGCGTTAGGAAGATCAGGGCACACGGGGGCCCAAGTTTGGATCAAGTGCGTACACGGGGACACCCGGCCGTACCCGACGGCCCGGGTGAGGCTACACGACGGGAGCCAGGGCGGGGAGTTACGAGTAGCAGTGGCTCACCGACTACCCTACCCCGTGTTACTAGGCCGGGATTGGCCCGGGCTGCGGCGGCTGCTAGGGGAACGGGGCCCTACCGGCGTAAGGGACACGCGGGAGGCGTGGGCTACCCAGGAGGAGGAGGAGGAGACGATGCCCCCACAAGGGCTAGATGGGGAAGAGACGCGGATGACCCTAGAGGTCGATACCGGCGACTTCTTAGCCTTGCAGCGGGAGGACCCGTCATTACAGCACGCCTGGGAAAACGCGGTAGAGCCCCGGGTGGAGGACGAGGGGGCCCAACAGCAAAGCGAACAGGGACCCCACTTCGAGATCCAAGGGGACCGGCTGTACCGGGTCCCAGGGACAGCAGGCGGGGAAACCCAGCTACTCGTCCCAAAAGCGTACCGGTGGCGGGTGATGGAGATGGCCCACGACAATCCCTGGGCCGGGCACTTGGGAATTGAGAAGACGCAACAACGGGTGATCCAACGGTTTTATTGGCCAGGGGTATACCAGGATGTCAAGAACTTTTGTAGATCATGCCCCCAGTGCCAACGGACAGCGGAGGCCCGGGTCCCACGGGCGGCCCTCGTACCCATGCCGCTAGTGTCCGAACCCTTCGAGAGGATAGGTTTGGACCTTGTGGGGCCCTTGGAGCGGACTCGGAGAGGGCACCAGTATATATTAGTGGTGGTTGATTACGCCACCCGCTACCCGGAGGCTGTTCCCCTACGCAAGACCAACGCGGCCACGATAGCCGATGAGCTAGTGAAAATGTTCGCCCGCGTCGGGCTCCCGAAAGAGATCCTGACGGACCAGGGGACGAACTTGGTATCGCGCCTAATGAAAGAGCTGTGCAGATGGCTGCAGATAAAGAAGATTCGCACCGCAGCCTACCACCCTCAGACGGACGGGCTGGTAGAACGTTTCAACAAAACCCTAAAAGCCATGTTGCGGAGGCTGGTCCAAGATGACCCACGAGACTGGGACAAGCTGCTGCCACCCCTGCTCTTCGCAATACGAGAGGTACCGCAGTCCTCGGTAGGGTTCTCTCCGTTCGAGCTATTGTACGGCCGACGCCCGCGGGGCATACTAGATCTGGTGCGGGAGGGTTGGGAAGAGCAGGCATCCACTGCACTGGGGGCGGTCCAATACGTAATCAAGTTGCGGGACCGCATGCGAACTATAGGCAGGTGGGCGCAAGAAAATCTGGAAAAAGCCCAAGAAACCCAGGCCCGCCACTACAACGCGGGGACGCGGCTGAGGGTCTTCAACCCGGGCGACCCAGTGTTGGTCCTATTGCCGGCAGGGGAGTCTAAATTATTGGCCAAGTGGCAGGGACCTTACCGGGTGACCAAGAGGATTGGGGAGGTGGACTATGAAGTCCAGGTAGGGGGAAAACACCGGCAGAGCCAAGTGTACCACGTCAATCTGTTAAAACGATGGGTACCCCGGGAGGAGCCCCCATCGGAAGCCCTTAGTACGGAGATCGAGTTCGGACCCTGGGGCGAGGAGGAGGTCACCTGGGCGGCCAGCCCCATGGGGAGGGAACTAAACCATACTCAACAGGCACAACTTCGGGCGGTACTGCAGCAAGCGGCAGCCAGCCTGACGAGCCGGCCAGGGAGGACGACCCGGGCATACCACGAGATCACGACAGAACCAGGGAGTCGAGTGAGGGATCCGGTACGCCCCATCCCCCGGAAGTTGTGGGACACGGTCCAAAAAGAGCTGCAGGACATGTTGCGGTGGGGAGTGGTGGAAAAATCACGGAGCGAGTGGCGGAGCCCCATCGTACTGGTCCCGAAGAAGGACGGAACTGTACGGTTCTGCATCGACTTCCGTAAGTTAAACGCGGTATCAAAGTTCGATGCATACCCCATGCCCAGGGTGGATGAGCTACTGGAGCGCCTGGGGCGGGCGGAATACTTATCAACGATCGACCTTACGAAAGGGTACTGGCAAATACCCCTGGCGCCGGCGGCCAGAGAGAAGACAGCGTTCGCCACCCCGTTCGGACTATTCCAATTCGTCACCATGCCGTTCGGGTTACACGGCGCAGCAGCTACATTCCAGAGGCTGATGGACGAGATCCTAGAGGACCATCGCGACTACGCCACAGCATACATAGATGACATCGTCGTCTTCAGCAGGACGTGGGAGGAGCATCTACAGCAGCTGGGAGCCGTCCTGCGAACGCTCCAACGGGCCGGGCTTACAGCTAATCCCAAGAAGTGCCAATTCGGGAAGAGGGAGGTATCCTACCTCGGGTATACGGTGGGGAGGGGCCGGCTAAAACCACTACTAGACAAGGTATGCGCCATTAGGGATTACCCCCGACCCCACACCAAACGGCAAGTACGCCAGTTCCTGGGCCTTGCGGGGTACTATAGACGGTTTATAAAACATTTTGCCTCCTTGGCGGCCCCGTTAACAGACCTGACAAAGAAAGAGAAACCCCAGAGGGTGGTGTGGACGCCCCAAGGGGTGCGGGCGTTTGAGGCGCTCCGGCAATGCCTGGTATCGGGGCCAGTGCTACGGTCCCCCGATTTCGAGAAGCCGTTTCTTTTGCAGACTGACGCCTCCGAGGTAGGGCTCGGGGCAGTCCTCGCACAGGAGGAGGAGGGTGCAGAGTACCCCGTAGCCTACCTAAGCCGGAAGCTGTTCCCTAGGGAGAGGAACTATGCCGTGATAGAGAAGGAAGCGCTGGCCATCAAATGGGCCATAGACTCCTTACGCTACTTTCTTACAGGCAACACCTTCACGCTGGTGACGGACCACGCGCCACTGAGATGGATGCAGTCCATGAAGGATAACAACGCACGGATAATGCGATGGTACCTGAGCTTGCAACCTTTCCGTTTTGACATTAAACACAGACCTGGTAAAGATAACGTGAACGCGGACTGTCTTTCGCGGCTGCCGGGTGACGAGCAACCGGAGGGCGGACAGACCGTAGGAAGGGGGGAGATGTGTGACGGGGCAGAACCGCCCCGCCACTCGCGAGCGGCAGCGGGGGCCGCGGGAGAGAGGGACGCAGACGCCTCAGCGCCGGAGGACGCAGGGAACAGGAACGGGGAGGCCGTGGCGCGTCATCACGGCGCGCCCGGGAGCGTGGCGGGTGACGTCACGAGCGCGACAACGGAGGGGGAGGGGGGAACCCGGAAGTGGAGAGGAGCAGAAAAGGGCCGGGACCAGAGCGGCAAGGGGGGAAGCCAGGAGGAGGAAAGGCGAGCCACGGGCAGAGGAGCCCCGAGCGGAGCGGTCCCGGACGGGAAGGCAGGAAGCGGAGCAACCCGGTAAGCGGGGCAGCGGCCGGCGGAGTGGAGTAGGACCCAGGGCGGGTCGTGTATCCCGGGAGCAGGTGCGTTTGGGGTGCTACCCCCCTGCTACCACCGAGAGGCACGCTCTCGGTGTCAGGGCCCTGGGTCGGGGTCCGGAGTGAGGGCGGGCCCGGACCCCCCACTCCGCCAAGGAGGTGTGCGAGCAAGCGGTGCTTTGGGCACTACCTGACTGTAAACAAGACAGCGGGGGCGGCGGACTGGGGTCGCGCCCCGTGACAGAGACCTAGGGCCGGTCCTTTGGTTAACATATTTTGCAGCTCAAAAAATGCAGCCTTCCTTTCTTCCGTCCACTGCACCTGCCCTTCCTTAATATCTTTAACTGCCTCATATAGCGGTTGTGCGATGCTGGAGTAGCCTGGTATCCACAGTCTGCAGTAGCCTGTCATGCCTAAATAGGTCCTCAATCCTTTTTCTGTCGTTGGAGGGGCTAACTGGCAAATGGCCGCTACTCTATCACCGGATAGTCTTCTACACCCGTCTGCGATGACAAATCCTAGGTAAGTTACTTCCCGCTTGACCAGTTGTGCCTTTGCCCTTGATACCTTATACCCACATTGAGCTAGGTGTTGGAGAGTTGTCCGCATGAAGGCCGTGCAGTCTGCTTGTGTTCTGGCGCACAGGAGGATGTCATCTACATACTGGAGTAACTGTCCCCCCTCAGGGGCATGCAGATCTTCCAAATCCTTGGCCAGAGCCTCAGAAAATATGGTGGGACTGTGGATGAAACCCTGAGGTAGCCTTTGCCAGACGAGTTGGGTAGTCTTTCCTGAGTCGGGGTCCGTCCAAGTAAATGCAAATAACGAGGTGGAGGTCTTTGCCAATGGGATGGCAAAGAATGCATCTTTTAGATCAATTACGCTGTACCACATAGCCGTTCCTGGGACTCGAGTTAACATGGTATACGGGTCTTCTACTAAAGGGGTCATAGGCGCTACTCGTTGGTTTACTGCTCATAAATCGTGGACTGGGCGGTACTTCCCTGGCTCCTTCTTTTCTACCGGGAACAATGGAGTGTTCCAGGGAGATCTGATTTCTTCTAAGATTCCAGCCTGTTGGAATCCTTTCAGTATGGGTTTAATACCTTCCCGTTTGTTTTTCGGAATTGGATATTGCTTAATGCTAATTGGCTCCGCCCCGGGACGCAGAAAAATATGTACTGGGGTCTGCCGTTTTGCTAGTCCGTATCCTCCATTTTCTGCCCACAAATCCCTTGGAAGGTCACTCCATTCCTCGCTTGGCACCGTAACTGCACAGATTATTGTAGGCTGCCGGTCAGGCCTCTGGAAATGCTCTAGCCATTGCAGGGCGTGAAACCTTGGCACCGTCAACTGACACTGTCCGTTTTCTGAAAAAGTGAGTGTAGCTTGCAACTTACACAGGAGGTCTCTGCCTAAAAGGGGGGCTGGGCTGTCTGGCAAATACACAAACGTGTGAGTAAAGGTGTGTCCTTGAAACTTGCAATCATCAAGTTGGAACAAACAGTGTCTTTCAACCTTCCCTGTAGCCCCTTGGACAGGGAGGGTAGTGGTCAGTGGGCGTCCCATTGGTTTTGTGATTGCTGATACTGATGCTCCACTGTCAATCATTAAGTCAATAGTTGATTCCCCCACTTTCATTTTTACCATGGGCTCTGGGGGAATCCAGAGAGTTTTTGAGCCCGGTCCCCGTCATTGGTCAGTGACGCTAAGTTCTTTCGCCGCCTGATTTTGTCCCTGGGGGCACTCCCGTTTCCAATGACCAAACCCCCGACAGAGCGCACATTGATTGCGATCTAGTGGTAGCCTTGTCTCATCTTTTCCCTGGAATCTTCCTCGCCTTCCTCTGCCTCGGCCACCGCGGCCGCGTCTAGTGGGCTCCTCCCCCCTGATGGCTGCTGCCATAATTTTGGCTGTCTTTTCTGTTTTTTCTTCTTCAGTGTCCCGGTTCATGAACACAGTTCGAGCTAGGCCCAACAACATCTCTTCACTCATATCAGGGGCTTCCTCTCATTTTTGAAGTTTCTTTCTAATGTCTTTGGCTGACTGGGCAATAAATGTGGTGTTGACTTGCTGCCTATTGGTGGGATCATCCGGGTTTATATTTGACCATACTCGGTAAGCCTCTTTTAGTCTTTCCATAAAGGCGCCTGGAGTTTCATTAGGGCCTTGTACCACTTCTGAAATTTGTGTTAAATTGGTATTCTTTCTTCCTGCCTTTCGGACCGCCTTTACAAACAAGTTACAATAAGCTCCTCGGCTTGCTTGGCCATGCTGCGTGTGGGGGTCCCAGTCTGGGTCCATAATGGGCAGTAAGGCCAGTTTATTTTGCTCATTTAATGTTGGGTTTTCTTGATTTACAATATCTCTCATGGCTTGGTGGACCCTACTCCTCTCTTCTCCCGTAAAGAGGGTTGTCAATAAAGTCTGGACGTCTTGCCACGTTGGCATGTGGGTGGTGATGATTGACTCTATGAGGGTGGCCATTTCGCCAGGACTCTCAGATAAAGGTTTCGTAGTCTTTTTCCAATTTATAAGGTCAGTGGTGGAGAAAGGGACCTGCGTGATCTCCGTCCTCTGCCTCGTAACGGGTCACACGGAGGGGAAACTCCGGGACGGCCATTGTCTCTTGGTGCCTTAGATCATATCTTTTTTTCTCCGAGGAAATTTGGTTTGGGGGAAAGTAGCTCGGTCAGGTTTAATAATGTCTGATTCATTTCTTCTATTTTGTCTTTGACCGTTGCCCCTCCAACCTTATGCGTCTCATCTCTAGGAGACGCGGAATCAGATGGACTAGAGCGGCTGGTGCCGGATGACGGACGCCGAGACGTTCTAGGATAGCCGGGATTGTAGGGAGGGGGCAGGTCATTTTCCTCTTCAGGTTGGGGGAGAGGGTCAAAGCTTTCCTTTTCCATCTTCTCTTTCTCAGGGGTATCCCTTTTTCCTGATTTTAGTACCTCTTTCTTCTTGATTCTCACTGCCATGACGGGGACTGCTCCATTCTTTGACTTCCTGCATTGCTTAATCCACCCCGGACCCTCTACTACATTCAACAACCACTGGTCTACATAGACATACTGATCTGGGTGACTGTCTGTGACTGTCTTGTGGACCTTCCTTATTTCTGTAATCTCAAACGAACCCTCTGACGGCCAGGTGGGACTCTGGGACGGCCAGTCTATAGTGCACAAACGTGTCAAAACTTCGGGTTTTGGTCTGGGGTCTCCATAGTCTCGGGAAAAGCCGGTTTTAAAATTCTTAATCATGCATTGTAGAGGTGTACAAGATTTGGAACCTCCTCCCCCCATTACTCCGCGACCAAGACGTCACACACACACACCGACAGACACAAGTAGGGTAGGGTATACAGACCGTTGGTAGGGGGTCCAACGGTTCACAATGGGGGACAGACACTAAATTCACACCCTCCGTTCGCGGCTTGTCCCGTCGCCGGGTTACAAGAAACACGCTACTAGGAAGTCCCGACCGGCCTCAAACCGGTGCCACATTCAGATTGGGTTTCTGTCTGACAGTCCCCCGATCACTCAACTCACAGATTCACACAACATTCATACACCAACCCACAGATCCACCCGCGGGGAGATGTCTCTGGTAACAATTCAGTGCCCTCTGAATTCCAGGTCTCCCATCTGGTTGGGCGAATTCTGGACTCCTATTGTCCCGGGACCCTTTGATACTCACTTTCCTGGCATCCGAGTTGCTCCTGCCGGCAGTGGTCTGAACCTCGTTCGTAGCCCCCTTATAATGGTGTCCCATCAGGGCCGTGGAGTCACCCGGGTTCGCCCAGGAGTCTCCTCCGTTCAACCTTCGGAGTGGTGCCTGAGACCAAGTGGGCGCCGGCGGGCGACCCAGGGCCCACGTGAGCACACCGAGGGGAGGCAAGTTTACCGGCAAGACATCCGAGTCACGGCACCAAAAATGTAACCGTACCGGACTCAAACCGGTGTAACAGAATGACACGGATGCCCGAAGGAGGATTTACCAGACTTTTATTAATCAGCGCTGATGGTCGTCCCCTCGAGCTTTACAGCAAAAAAATAGCGAGGAGCGACCCCGTGCCGCTCTGTGCATAGCCTTTTATCGGATACATGAATAACAGTTTGATTGGCTTTTACATTTCATTGGTTAAAGCACAGCAATACATTATTTCTAACGTTCACGATTGACATTCCAGTAGTTGGGGAGGGGTACTCTTATCTTATGCCTATGTGCGGTTTTACTCTGCCTGCTTGTGCCTGTCACAAGTTAGAAAATGTGAAATACAGCTTCATTCTTGCTCACAGGCTAGTGGGCCCCTAATTGCTGTTAGGCTAGTTCCTTATCTTTTTCGGGCAAGGGGCAAATTCCACTACAAGGAGATCATCAAGTCCAGCCCTCTGACCAACGCAAGACCAACCCCAACTAAATCATCACAGCCAGCGCTTTGTCAAGCTGGAACTTAAAAACCTCTAGGAATGGAGATTCTACCACCTCCCTAGGAAACCCATTTCAGTACTTCACCACGCTCTTAAGTTGTGTCTACATTGGCACAATCTTGCGCCAAAGTGGCCGCTTTTCCACAAAAACATGCTGCCTGTCTACACTGGCGGGGAGTTCTTGCGCAAGAACACTGACGTTCTAATGTGTGAAATCAGTACTTCTTGCCCAAGAATTATGATGCTCCCGCTCAGGAATAAGCCCTCTTGCGCAACTGTTCTTGCGCAAGAGGCCAGTGTAGACAGGCAACATTAATTTCTTGCGCAAGAAAGCCCGATGGTTAAAATGGCCATCGGAGCTTTCTTGCGCAATAGAGCGTCTACACTGGCACGGATGCTCTTGCGCAAAAGCACATCTCTTGCGCAAAGGCACATGCCAGTGTAGACGCTCTCTTGCACAAATACTTTAACGCAAGAACTCTTGCGTTAAAGACTATTTGCGCAAGATCATGCCAATGTAGACATAGCCTAAGTGAAATAGTTTTTCCTAATATCCAACCTAGACCTCTCCCACTGTAACTTGAGACCATTGCTCCTTGTTCTGCCATCTGTCACTACTGTGAACAGCCTCTCTCCATCCTCTTTGGAACCTTCCTTCAGGAAGTTGAAGGCTGCTATCAAATCCCCCCCTCGCTCTTTTCTTCTGCAGACTAAACAAACCCAAATTCCTCAGGGTAGCTGCGTTTAGACTGGCAAGTTTTTCCGCAAAAGCTGGAAAAACTTGCCAGCTGTCTACACTGGCCGCTTGAATTTGCACAAGAACACTGACGATCTGATGTAAGACTGTCAGTGTTCTTTCGCAAATACTATGATGCTCCCGTTCGGGAAAAAGCCCTCTTGCGCAAATGTATTTGCACAAGAGGGCCAGTGTAAACAGCTAAAAAGTGTTTTGCGCAAAAAAGCCCCGATGACGAAAATGGCGATCGGGGCTTTCTTGCGCAAAACCGCGTCTAGATTGGCACGCATGCTTTTCCGCAAAAAGTTATTTTGCGCAAAAGCGTCCGTGCCAATCTAGACGCTCTTTTCCGCAAATGCTTTTAACGGAAAAACTTTTCCGTTAAAAGCGTTTGCGGAAAATCTTGCCAGTCTAGACGTAGCCGGTATGTCTACACTTGCCCCCTAGTTCGGACTAGGGAGGCAAATGAAGCATGGCAAAGTTGCTAATGAAGCGCGGGATTTAAATATCCCGCGTTTGATTAGCATATCCGCAGCCGATCGCCATTTTAAAATGCTGGTCGCCCGATTTAACTTGCCGCGTGTAAACGCAGCAGTCCGATCCAAAACCCTTCCCTCGAATTAACTGTTACTCCTCATTGCACGAAGAGTTGCACAAAGATGTTGAACAAAACTGGTCCAAGAACAGATCCTTGGGGCACTCCACTAGAAACCGACTGCCAACCTGCCATCGAGCCGTTGATCACTACCCATTGGGCCACACAGTCTAGCCAGCTTTCTATCCATCTTACAGTCCATTTATGCAATCCATATTCCCTTAACTTGCTGGCAAGAATATTGTGGGAGACCGTGTGACAGACCGGGCCGTGTCTGGGCACAGCTGAGGGCGTCCGCTCAGGGCAAATTGCTCAAATCCGGGGCTCCTTACAGCCCCCAGACTGGTGACCTCTCCAAACAGGCCACAAACCAGTCCCACAGAGCGCTTCAGCTGCCTGCCTGAAGCCTCATGAGCAAAACCCCTCCGACACCCCAGCAATATCCGTGCCCCAGATGGCCCCGGGCCTCATACACAGGTGGGGGGTCTTAGCACCCAATCCCACCTACCCCGAACAAGTTCTGTCCGGTTCCAAGAAACCAGCCACAGATCCCTGGTCAATTTACCCTCTGGACCTTACCCACAAATCACGCTGGGCCAATCCTTTAGAATCTAAAACTAAAGGTTTATTATCACAAGAAAGAAAAGCATGAGAGTCAGGTTGTTAAAGGAATAGTACGTTACATGCACCGAATCTCCCAGTCCTCGATGCAGGCTCTAGCAGAGATGTTACAGCTGCTGGTTTAAAAGTTCTTGTTGCACATCCTATCATCAGGATGGGTTCACAGGTCTTCCAGGCTCTTCGATCCCTGCAGTGCTGCCTCTGGGATGAAGTGCTGAGCTGAGAACAAAATGGCCTCAACCACATGGCCTCTTTATACCTCCTTCCTGGCCTCTTCTTGTATGCAGCAGGTCACCTGGTCAGAGGCCAATCTCTGTGTTTCCTGCTGGCTGCTCTCAGGTGACAGCCCCCATTCTTTGGGTGTGTCCTTGGCCCATCAAGTGCCATTGTCGCACAGGGCCTGGCTAATCAGCCTGTCCATAGCAATGCTTAACCACATTCAGAGAAATATTCAGCTTCCACACAGATTACAGATTCCTACCTACACACACAGACATTATACACTCACATAAATAGCGTACATAAGATCAGCAAACAATAAGCTCCCATTCAATACCCCACATGGCTCCCTTTTATACCAATTACTGGGGCCAACACACCCACCTAGGGGTGCAGCAGCGATCTGGCTGCTTCCCTCCAATTAGGTAATGTGACAGACCGTATCAAAAGCTTTGCTAAAGTCAAGGTACATCATATCCACTGACTTTCCCATATCCACAGAGCCAGTTACCTCATCATAGAAGCTAATCAGATTGGTCAGGCACGACTTGCCCTTCGTGAATCCATGTTGACTACTCCTGATGACTTTCCCCTCTTCCAAGTGCTTCAAAATGGATTCCTTGAGGATCCCCGCCATGATTTTTCCAGGGACTGAGGTAAGGCTGACAGGTCTGTAGTTCCCTGGACTGTCCTTCTTCCCTTTTTAAAAGATGGGCACTATATTTGCCTTTTTCCAATCATCCGGGATCTCTCCCAATCTCCACGAGTGTTCAAAGATAATGGCCAAATGCTCCGCAATGACATTTGCCAACTCCCTCAGTACCCTCAGATGCATTAAATCTGGGCCCATGGATTTGTGTATGTTTAGCTTTTCTAAACAGTTCCTAACTTGTTCTTTCCACACCAAGGGCTGTCCACCTCCTTCCCATACTGCGTTGCCTAGTGCATTTGTCTAGGTCAGGAGCTGACCTTGTCCGTGAAGACAGAGGCAAAGAAAGCATTGAGTACTTCAGCTTTTTCCATATCATCTGTCACTAGGTTACCTCCATCATCCAGTAAGGGCCCCACACCCTCTCTGATCACCCTCTTCTTGCTAACATGCCTGTAGAAACCTTTCTTCTTACCCTTCAAATCTCTTGCTAGCTGAAATTTCAATTGCGCTTTCGCCTTCCTGGTAACTCCCCTGCATTCTCCAGCAATATATTTATACTCCTCCCTAGTCATCTGTCCAAGTTTCCAGTTCTTGTAAGCTTCCTTTTTGTGTTTAAGCTCACCAAGGATGTCCCCGGTAAGCCAATCTGGTCGCCTACCATATTTGCTTTTCTTGCTGCACTTTGGGATAGTTTCTTCCTGTGCCTTTAATAAGGCTTCTTTAAAATACTGCCAGCTGTCCTGGACTCCTTTCCCCTTCATGTTAGCATCCCAGGGAATCCTGCCCATCAGTTCTCTGAGGGAGTCAAAGTCCGCTCTTCTGAAGTCCGGGGTGTGTACAGAGGCGTAGCAAGGGTGTTAGGCTCCCGGGTGGCGAAGGCAAAATTGGCGCCCCCTCCTGCTAAATGGTGGGGCCCCGAATGGTGGGGCGCATAGCTGAGCTCGACCCTGGGAGGAGTGGGGGGAGCTTGTACCGAGTCTTACCCGACCCCCTCCAGTTTGGGTCTGGGTCCCGCATGCACTAATCCTTTGGCAGAGGTGGAGGGAGTCGGGCTGGGGGCAGAAAGGTGGGGAGGAGGTAGCTCCAGCTGGTGGTGGCAGGCAGAGGAGGAGCAGGTGAGCAGAGGGATGACAGGGGGAGTGTAGGGGGACTATACAGGCATCTCACTAGTGTGGCACCCAGAGGCCACTTCCCCCTCCCTCCTCACTACACCACTGTAAATAATCCACCTCTTAGGCTATTTATTGTTTAATGAATTACTTATTTTACTAACGACAGACATATAAATTACTGTATATAGTTTTGTGGTTTACATTCTGTTAAATATTTTTTTCTCTTTAATTTGTTCATATCCCATTCTCATTAGGTTCATGTCTTTTACATAAAAAATGTCAAATTCTTAAATATGTAAGTTTTATAAAACATGAGAAGTGAATGTTATACAACCTAAATATGAATTTCATCACTATATTTCATTTAAGCATTTAAAACCACTGTTATAGCAAATGAGTAACACGTTGCTTTAATGAATAAAAGTAAAAAAGATTTTGAGCATATCAAATTTATTGTAATCGAGAGGTAGCCATGTTAGTCGAATCTTGGGAAAACAAAAAGAAAAAAAAGTTATGTAGCACTTTAAAGACTAACAAAAGACCTAATAAATTTATTATAAGCAATCTGTAATGTTTCCTAACTGCCCATTTACTTACCTAGTTAACCTAATTGTTTTTCACATTATCGCACAGCAAAAAACTACACGAGAGTTATCAGTGTAAGAGATTAACTTACCTGTTAAAATAACACTCCAAAAAACTTTTAAATAAAACTCACACACAACACACACCCTCGCTTTCTTGAAGGCACTTGAATCAATAAGTAGCCTAAGGCTGAGGATACCCTGCAAGCGTGGCTTTCTGTCTGCCATGAGGACTTTTCCCTTCAGGCTGCCATGAGATTCTATCCTTAAGTAAAATAGTAATAGAGATGTAGCCGTGTTAGGCTGGTCTTTCTGAAACAAAAGACAGGACTATGGAGCAGTGTCACGTTACTGATTACTGCTGCACCCATAGGTGGGGGTGCTGGCCCCAAAAAATGGTATAAAAGGGGGGCCATGTGGGGTGTTGAATAGAAGCTTGTTATCTGATAATCCTATGTAAGCTGTTCATGTGTTTGTATAATGTCTGTGTGCGTAGTTAGGAATCTATAATTTGTATGGATACTGAATATTTCCCTGCATGTGGTTGAGCATTGGGCAGGGCCTGGCCTATGGACATGCTAATTAGCGAGGCCCTGTAGGACAATGGCACTCAATGGGCCAAGGACACACCTAAAGAATGAGTGGTGACTCATACCTAAGGGCTACCAGCAGGCAACACAGGAATAAGGTGGACCAGGTGACCTGCTATAGCCAAGAAGAGACCAGGAAGGAGGGATAAATAGGCCATGTGGTGGTCTCCGTCTTGTTCTCAGCTCAGCACTTCATCCCAGAGGCAGCAATGCAGGGATCGAAGTGCCGGAAAGACCTGTGGACCCATCCTGACTCTAGGATGTGCAACAAGGACTTTTAAACCAGCAGCTGTAACATCTCTGCTAGAGCCTGCATCGAGAACTGGGAGATTCGGTGCATGTAACGTACTATTCTTTAACAACCTTACTCTCATGCTTTTCTTTCTTGTGATAGTAAACCTTTATATATAGATTCTAAAGGATTGGTTCAGTGTGATTTGTGGGTAAGATCCAGAGGGTAAATTGACCAGGGATCTGTGGCTGGTTTCTTGGAACCGGACAGGACTTGTTCGGGGTAGGTGGGATTGGGTGCTAAGACCCCCCCCACCTGTGTATGAGGCCCAGAGCCATCTGGGGCACGGATATTGCTGAGGTGTCAGAGGCAGGCTGCTGAAGCGCTCTGTGGGACTGGTTTGTGGCCTGTTTGGAGAGGTCACCAGTCTGGGGGCTGTAAGGAGCCCCGAATTTGAGCAATTCGCCCTGAGCAGACGCCCTCAGCTGTGCCCAGACACGGCCCGGTCCATCACAAGCACTTTAAAGTGCTGCATAGTCCTGTCTTTTATCCTTAAGTAAAGGAGAGAGGTCTCTCTGAGCCGCTCTTCCAAATTTCACCCAAGCCATTCAACTGAAGCCATACATATCAAGATTCAAGGCCAACTTTGCCTTGAGCAGACTTCCTCTCCAGGTGTTCACAATCACAACATCCAAACATGTATAGGACTTTTAGTTGAGAAAGCCACATTAATCCCAAGTCTCTGCTATGACTGGGAGATGGAAAATCGGCAACAAAATGTGGGGTGATCTATCCCTTCAGTAATGCCAACTCCTTTAGAATTGAGGCTCTGATTATCCCGCACCAGCTGAGGTAGAGCGGGCACTGTGTGCACGTCTGATACATTTTTACCAAAACTGCTGCCTGCCCAACTCGCCAAAGGAGAAAGGAAACAGGGAGGCAAAAAGGAATGGAATAGCACAGAACCTTTTTTATAAGCTTCAAAGGGGTAGCTGAGTTAGTCTGTAACAGGAAAAACTTAAAAAACAACAGAACAGTCTAGTAGTACTTTAAAGACTAACAAAACGTAGATCAGAAGTAGGCAAAAGGGCCTCCGTGGGTCGGATCCGGTCTGCGGAGGCCCTGCTGCTTCCCCGCCCCCAGGCCAATTAGGGCTTGGGGTGGGTGAGCATGTGAAGCTTTCTCTGCTCTGCCCCCACTCAGCGAGCAGTACACGGCACTTCCAAGCGCCATGTACTCCTCGCAAGGCAGGAGGAGGCTTCCTGCGCTCCCCCGCCCTCAAGCCTTGATTGGCCTGGAGGTGGGGGAGCGCACGAAGCCTCCTCCTGCCCTACCAGAGACATGGGTGCCTAGTGGGAAGGAGGAGGCAAAGGGGCTCCCCCACCCCAGACCAATGATGGTCTGGGTAGCCCCACTCCTTCCTGTTTAGTCCCCACCCCTTCCGTGGTGGCCCAGTGCTACTTCAAAAATGTTTGAAGTGTCCCCCGGGCAAAAATTATTGCCCACCCCTTACGTAGATGGTATCATGAGCTTTTGTGGGTGGAAGTGGGTTGTGCCCACAAAAGCTCATGATACCATCTATATCAGGCATGTCAAACAGGCTTCTGGTGGGCTGCATGTGGCCCAATCAAAATTTGTTGCGGCCTGCCACAAGATTTTATAAAAGAATAAAATGTGGCCCACTGGCCGCTTGGAACACATGGCCAAGTGCAGATCACGGCTGGCTGGGCTGCTCTGCACAGGCATCAAGTGCCTGCTCACAGCTGGCTGCTGTGCTCACACCTCCCCAGCGCCTGAGGAAGAAATGTGTGGCGGCAGCGACACTGGCTCTGGGACCCAGGCATTAGGTATGGGGGAAGGGTCTGGGAGTGCCTGGGGCTGGGGGAGGGAGGAGGCATTGGGTTAGAGGGGGTTCTTTGGGGGAACAGAGGGGAATTGGGTTAGAACGGGGATATGGGAGTGCCTGGCAGTGGAGGGGGATATGTTGTTAATGTTTTGGTTTTTATTTATTTATTTCCAGATAAAATCACAAAATGTATATTAATTTTATATCAAATATATGTCAATTTTTTGCAATTGCATGAATAATTATATGTTTATGCAAAATCTCAAACTTACAAAGTAGCTGAAATTTTCACAGAAGCCTGCTCTATTTGATTGACCATGGTCTATACTTGTTTTTATTTCAACAAAACAAGTTGTGTCATATACAAAATTTAAAAGTACCTTAAATTTATATTTAAATTAAAAATTATTTTATGAGTAAATAACAATTTTACACATCAAATTATTGTACTATATTAAAACAAGACCTGAAAAATATTATAAAATATACCTAAAACATAATCTATAATAATAAATAATTACAACTTTCCAATGGAAGTACATTTTCTTTGGTGTCCCTGAAAGCTATCAGTTTTCATTTGTGGCCCTCAGTGGGCTTCAAGTTTGACATGCCTGATCTATATGTTTGTTAGTCTGTAAAATGTAACCAGATTATTATTTTTTTAAGTTTTTGGTATAAAGTATCTTTTAGTTAAAAAAATGATAAGTAACCCTAATGCACCCACCTCTCCCCCCAGAGCCAGCCCCTCACCAGCATCCCCCCATGCCAATGCTCTCACACAGAGCCATCCCCCCATCCCAATGCACTCATACCTCCCACAGAGCCAGCCCCCGCAGTCATAGAATCACAGAACCATAGAGCTGGCAGAGACCTCAGAAGGTCATCAAGTCCAGCCCCCTGCTCTAGGCAGGACCAATCCCAACTAAATCAACCCGGCCAGGGCTTTGTCAAGCCGTCACTTAAACACCTCGGCTACGTCTACACTGGCCCCTTTTCCGGAAGGGGCATGTAAATTTCACGAGTCGTCGTAGGGAAATCCGCGGGGGATTTAAATATCCCCCGCGGCATTTAAATAAAAATGTCCGCCGCTTTTTTCCGGCTTTTAAAAAAGCCGGAAAAGAGCGTCTAGACTGGCCCCGATCCTCCGGAAAAAGTGCCCTTTTCCGGAGGCTCTTATTCCTACTTTTAAGGATCCCTCCCATGATTTTTCCAGGAACCAAAGTAAGACTGACCGGCCTATAGTTCCCTGGATCGTCCTCCTTCCCTTTTTTGAAGATGGGTACTACATTTGCCTTTTTCCAATCATCCGGGATCTCTCCCGATGTCCACGACTTTTCAAAGATAATGGCCAAAGGCTCCTCAATGACATTTGCCAACTCCCTCAGTACCCTCGGATGCACTAAGTCCGGACCCATGGATTTGTGTACGTTTAGCTTTTCTAAATAGTTCCTAACTTGTTCTTTACCCACCACGGGCTGTCCATCTTCATCCCATCTTGCGTCACTTAGCGCGTTAGTCCGGGAGCCGACCTTGTCCGTGAATACAGAGGCAAAGAAAGCATTGAGTACTTCAGCTTTCCCCACATCGTCTGTCACTAGGTTACCTCCTTCGTCCAGTAGGGGCCCCACACCCTCTCTGATCACCTTCTTGTTAACATGCCTGTAGAAACCTTTCTTGTTCTCCTTCACATCCTTAGCCAGTCGCAATTCCATTTGTGCTTTCGCCTTCCTGATAACCCCCAGGCATTCTCGAGCTATACATTTAAACTCCTCCCTGGTCATTTGTCCTAGTTTCCACTTTTTGTAAGCTTCCTTTTTGTGCTTAAGTTCACCAAGGATTTCCCCCGTAAGCCAATCTGGTCTCCTACCATGTTTGCCTCTCTTGCTACGCGTCAGGATGGTTTCTTTTTGTGCCTTCAATAAGGCTTCTTTAAAATACTGCCAGCTGTCCTGGACTCCTTTCCCCTTCATGTTAGCATCCCAGGAGATTCTGCCCATCAGGTGTCTGAGGGAGTCAAAATCTGCTTTTCTGAAGTCCAAGGTGTGTATTTTACTACTCTCTTTTCTTCCTTTGGTCAGGATCCTGAAATCTACCATCTCATGATCACTGCTTCCCAGGTTGTCACCCACCTCCACTTCCCCTAATAGTTCCTCCCTTTTTGTGAGCAGCAGGTCAAGGTGCGCATGGCTCCTGGTCAGCTCCTTCAGCACTTGTACCAAGAAGTTATCCCCAACATTCTCCAAAAACTTCCTGGATTGTCTGTGTACTGCGGTATTGGTTTCCCAACAGATGTCAGGGTGATTAATGTCACCCATGAGAACCAGGGCCTGTGATCTGAAAGCTTCTCTCAGTTGTCTGAAGAAAGCCTCGTCTACCTCATCCACCTGATCCACCAGTCCGTAGCAGACACCAACCACAACATCACCCCTGTTGCTTCCACCTCTAAACTTAACCCATAGACTCTCAAGTCTTTTCTCCCTCTAAATACTGGAGCTCTGAGCAATCATACTGCTCTCTTACATACAATGCAACTCCTCCTTTTCTCCCCCGCCTGTTCTTCCTGAACAGTTTATACCCTTCCATGACAGTGCTCCAGTCATGCGAGTCAACCAACCATGTTTCGGTTATTCTAATCAAATCATAGTTCTTTGACTGGGCCAGGGCTTCTAATTCTTCCTGTTTGTTTCCCAGGCCTCTCGCATTAATGTACAAACACCTTAGATAACCAGTTGATTGCCCTACCTTCTCAATCTGAATCAGGGGTCCTCCTTTGTTGATCGTTCCTCCTTGTGTTTCTTCCCGGTGTCCGACTTCCCCACTTACCTTAGGGCTTTCGTCACCGTCCCCCAACGAACCTAGTTTAAAGCCCTCCTCACTCGGTTTGCAAGCCTGCCCGCGAAGATGCTCTTCCCTCTCTTAGGGTATGTCTACACTACCCTCCTAGTTCGAACTAGGAGGGTAATGTAGGCATACCGCACTTGCAAATGAAGCCCGGGATTTGAATTTCCCGGGCTTCATTTGCATAAGCGGGGAGCCGCCATTTTTAAAACCCCGCTGGTTCGAACCCCGTGCAGCGCGGCTACACGGGGCACGAACTAGGTAGTTTGAACTAGGCTTCCTAGTTCGAACTACCGTTACTCCTCGTGAAATGAGGAGTAACGGTAGTTCGGACTAGGAAGCCTAGTTCGAACTCCTAGTTCGTGCCCCGTGTAGCCGCGCTGCACGGGGTTCGAACCAGCGGGGTTTTAAAAATGGCGGCTCCCCGCTTATGCAAATGAAGCCCGGGAAATTCAAATCCCGGGCTTCATTTGCAAGTGCAGTATGCCTACATTACCCCGCTAGTTCGAACTAGCGGGGTAGTGTAGACATACCCTTAGGGTATGTCTACGCTACAGAGTTAATACGAATTAAGCTACATCAAAATAGCGCATCTATACACAAAAACTAATTTGAATTAGCGTTTTGGTAATTCGAATTAGCGCATCCACACTGATTGGACGCTGGGTCTCATTTAAGGCCAGCTGAAACCGGTTCCAGCAGGGCATCAGGTCAGTAGTTGCTTTGTGTGGTTGCTGTCTGAGGCTATCTGAGGCTTGTGCTTAAAGGGACCCCCCCTGGACAGCCAGTTCTCAGCTTTTCCGTTTGCTTGCCTACCTTGCCGAGGGACAGCAAAGCGTTTTCCTCTCTGCCTGCCTGTGTCGGTGGTTCTCACTGGGGACACCGCAGCAGTTGGCACCATGGAGCCAGAGCTGTCCCTGGGCATTCTGGTGCAGTTTTTGGATTTGTTGCTGCAAGCCCGGCAGCAATGGCTGGAGGCTGCCTGGCACCATCTGGTGCATGTGAGCCCCCTGCCCCTCCCCCTGGCCTCCCTGGGGGCCATGGAGGAGCCGCAGCAGCACCCAAATGCCAGCGTGCCCCGCCGCATCTGGCGTCTGGACACCAGCAGCGACTGGTGGGACCGCATCATCCTGGAGCACCGGGGAGACCAACAGTGGACCCAGAACTTCAGGATGAAGAAGGACACCTTCCTGGAGCTCTGCGAGTGGCTTGCCCCTGCTCTGCTGCGACGGGACACTCGCATGAGGCACGCCATTCCCCTCCACAGGCGGGTGGCCATCGCCCTATGGAAGCTCTCCATGCCGGACAGCTACCGATCCATCGGGAACCAGTTCGGCATGGGGAAATCCACTGTCGGAGCAGTGCTCATGGAGGTACGGCACTCACCGGCCACTGGGCCGGGGGGGAGGGGGGGCTGCAAGGAGGGGATGGGCCGCCCCAGGGAAAACAGGGGAAGGAGGCAAAAGTGCCCTGCATGGGACGGTTTGGTCTGTCCCAGCCGTACTACGCACTGCCCGCGGTGGCCAGGATTTCAGCGGGGATTTCTTCTAGGAGTGGGATGCGGGACAGTGCCAAGGAACGAACACTCCCAGCCACCCGGGCACCCCAGTGATTCTTGGTTTTGTGTGTGTCTCTGCAGGTGGTCAAGGCCATCAACAGGGTGCAGCTTCGCAGGGTTGTCCGCCTCACCGACCTGGCTGCCCCAACTGCAGGGGGGTGATCAACGGGACGCACATCCCCATCCGTGCCTCCCTCTACATTAACCGCAAGGGGTACTTCTCCGTGATCCTGCAGGCCATGTCTGACCACCGGGGCCAGTTCACGGACATAAATGTGGGCTGGTCCGGCAAGACACACAATGCACGGGTGTTCCGCAACTCCTCTGTGTGCCAGAGGCTGCACGCCGGGACCTTCTTCCCCGACCGCCACATCAGGGTTGGGGACATGGACATGCCTATCTGCCTGGTGGGGGATGCGGCCTACCCCCTACAGCCCTGGCTGATGAAGCCATATATGGGGCACCTCAACCCCTCCCGGCAGGCCTTCAATGCCAGGCTCACCAGGGCCCGCATTGTGGTGGAGGGGGCCTTCGGATGCCTGAAGGCCCGCTTCAGATGCCTCCTCACCCGCCTCGACCTCGCCGAGCACAATATTCCTCCCGTGGTGGCAGCATGTTGTGTGCTTGTGGACGAGTCGCGGGGTGCAATCACCCCCTACTGGTTAGGGTCCTGGGACCAGTAGGTTGGTGTGATCACCCCCTCTCTGCGGAGCAAGGGGGGATTCAGCGGACCCACCGTCTCTGCCCCAGCCCTGCGCCCCGAGTTTGGCCCCTCCAAGAGGCTAGCCTGGCCAGCCCTCTCCCGGGCGTCTGGCTGGTGCAACCACACGTTTGTGTGTGCTCCGAGATGGAGGGGGTTGTGAGGTAAAGGGGTAGTGGGAGGAGGACCCGGGCCCGCCCTCTCTCCGGGTCCCAGCCCGGGGCCCTAAGTGCAGGGGCTCGCCATCGCCCCTGCACGGCAGACGGGGGGGGGTCACTCCCATAACACGTCTGCTCACAGGTGCCACAAGGACCCCACCCCGGGCTGCTTCCTCCCTTCCTCCGGACCCCGGAGCCCGCCTGCTGGCCCCCTGTGCCTACTGGGAGTCTGCTGCTCGGTGCTTGGGGTGCTCCGCGGATGCTTCTCCTGGAGATCCGTTCCCTCTTGCCTTGTCCCGGCCGGGTCGCTCCCTCTGTGGACGGCTGGGTCGCTCCCGCCTGCCAGTCTCTGGCGCACACCTGGTCTGTCCTTTGCCCCGGTCCTCCTCTACCTGCCGTGGAGGAGGTTGCCCCCTCCCTCTATGCCTTTCAAAAGGGCCTGCCGGTTCTGATGCGGTCTGGAGGCCCCGCCCCCCTGGTGACGCGGCGGCTTCCCCAACCACATCCCAGCTGCCACTCATGGCACCGGCCCCTCCTTGCGCCACCCCATGGGAGGGGGCCCACGGCCTCCCTACAGCGCAAGCGCGGCGGCAGATTCCGGCCCCGCTGCCATTCTCCGGCAGCCCCAGGGCGCGGGGGTGTTCTGCCAGTGGCCCCGCCCATCTCCCGGCAGTCCTGTCTGTCCAGCATGCAGTCCGTTGGCAGCCCGTCACGGTGCTGTACAATTTATGTGAGAGGAACGGGGAGGCTTTCCTGCCAACCTGGATGGCTGAGGCAGAACACTTGGCTGGCCAGTACGCGCAGCCCCACACCGACACCATCCAGGAGGCCCAGCGGGTGGCTGTCCGGATCCGGGAAGCCCTGCGGGAGAGCTTCCAGGTGGAGGAGGACTGAACTCTCCCTGGCATGCCCCACTGGGGCCTTCTTCCACCCTTATCTCCTTCCCCTTTCTCCTTCCCCTTTCCCCTCCCTAACCCCCCTTCCTCATGTAAAATAAAAACACCTGTTTTGCCAACTAATATGTCTGTTTATTTCACAGAACTGGCGGGGGGGAATGAGGGTGGGAGAGGAGAGGGGAGGGGGAAACCTGGGAGGAGGGAGCTGGAAAGGGGAGGCAAGGGGAGGAAGGGAAGGGAAAGCTCAGGGTTCGGGGTCCTGCTGGCTCTCCTGTCTCGCAGCACTGCGGGTGCAGGGGCATCGGGGGGGAGTGGGTGTGGAGGGTGGGGCAGGAGGGACGGGGGGGGCGGAGGAAGCAGGAGGGAGAGCAGGGGTGGGAGGAGGAGCGAGAGCTGGGGCGGCCGCAGGGACTGGAGCAGGAGGAGGCAGGAACCTGTCCACCAGGGTCTGGAGGTGGCCTCGGAGGGCACAGCCCTGGTCCTCCAGCGCCTGCAAGCTCCGCTGCCGCAGCCGTAGGTCCTCACGGACCCAGTGCTCCTGGGTGCGGAGCTGCTGCCCCAGTAGCCACAGGTACCGCCGCTGGTACTTCTCCTGGTTCCGGGTGAGCCTGCTAGCCCGGGTGCGGGTGGCTGGTCCAGGCGGGGTGGTGCGTCCTGCACTCGCAGGTGCTGCGGCTGTGATGAAACAAGAGCAGTGGTCAGTTCTCCCTGGGGACACAGTGGGTGAAACCCAGCCCCCCTCTGCAAGGCGAGGTCAGTGTGTGGGGAACGGGCCAGGGCCCCTGCATGACACCCAGCTGCTGCTCCATGGTGGGCAAGGCCCAGGTGCACGGTCCCTGGGCTCCCTCTCCCCCCCACACACATAAGGGGACCATGATGGCACTCACACGTGGAGCCCTCCTTGGCCTCAGATGACACAGCTGATGGGCTCTGTGGGATGACTCGGGGGTCCTGGGTGCTGGGCAGACTCCCTGCAGGCTCCTGGCTGTCGTCCTCCTCGTCTTCCTCCTCTTCCCCTGTTTCAGGGGCTGGGCCCTCTGCCCCAGGGTCGATCACCACCCGGGGGGCACGGACTGTGTGAGCCCCCAGGATGCGGTCCAGGACCTCATAATGAGGGCAGGTGCCTGGGTCAGCCCCTGGTTGGGAGCCCCTGGAGTAAGCCTGCCGCAGGTCTTTAATTTTGCAGCGCACCTGTTCCTGGATACGCATGTGGCTTCTGGTGGCCAGGCTGGCAGCCATGCGGCTGTAGACGGCTGCATTCCTGTGGCTAGTGCGGAGATCATGGGCATTGGAGGCCTCCCCCCAAACCTCAGTGAGGTCCACGAACTCCGCACTAGACCAGGCGGGTGCCCATCTTTTTCGGCCCCTGGCAGGCTCCTGAGAGCTGCCAGCCTGGTCCTGGGAAGAGGCGGAGGGCTGGGTGGCAGCGGGTGGCTGGCTCATGGTGTGCCAGGTGCAGGGTCTGCTGGCTGGATGCTGGCAACTGGCACAGGCACTGTGGCGGCCAGGACAGCGTGGCTGCAGCTATTGCTGCAAGGGGTCACGAAGCCAGGTAAGGCTCCCCCTCATGCCCAGACCTCCCCACCCCAATCCCATCACTTCCCTCCTCCCCAAGACACTCAGCTTGCTCTGGCACCCTCCCTTGTTCCTGCTCGCTCCCCCTGGCCAGACACCCTACTCCCAGCCTGCTTCTGTACTCCAGCTCCCTCCCAGATCTTGCACCCCATCTCTATCCTACTTGATGGCAGCCCTGTCTTATGCACTTTACCCCTCATTTTTGTTTCTACCCCAGTGCCTAAGGAGGTACATAAAATCCACTAACTCTAGAACCCCAGAAAAGTAAATCTGGTCTATGGGAAGCCCTGAACCTCAATTCCCTCCTTCCCTTTTCCTCACCCCGTGATGCTGGGGCACCAGAGGAGTGAGGAGTCTCACTTGGGGCCACATCAGTGAGCATTGGGGGGGGGGGGGGGTTGGAGGAGGTTTTTTGCTTCTCACTTATGTGGCCTCTGTGATGTAGTGGGCAGGCCATACCCTCTGGGCATCCTCTGGTGGCTGTGTGTGGGCTGGGATGGACCCCTACTGGCCAGTACCTGTAGCACTGCCCAGCAGGACGGCTGCCTTAAGTCACATAGGCAAAAAGACCCAACCTGTCCGACCAGTTGAGGGCAGGCGGGGAACAAAGGAAGGGAGGTTTTGGGGGAAGGGGCAGTTGCTGGCTGGAAAACATGAAGGAAGCAGCCTTAGCTGAGGGCTGAGGGTCTAGTGATGACAATGGCCTCCCTAATCCAAGGGGTCTGAGGCATCCTGGCCCTGACTCCTGAAACCACATCACGTCTATGCTGTGCTGTATCCGGGAGGAGCAATAAACCCTTTCTATACTACTGGTTGGCGGAGTCTCATCTTGCTGCAGACGGGTTGCAGGATCAGGGGGGTACCCGACGTGCCGCCACAGCCTCCAACTGATTCTTTTGTGGATCGGTGACCCCTGACCCAAAAAGGGTTCCCCACCCCTGACATAAATAAAGAAAACATTGAAACCTTTTGTGTTGGACATATTTTACTTTATTTAAAATGAAGTTTGATAAACTAACATGAGAATGTTAAAATGCTTAATCTGTTTCATACTTTAAATTAAACTGTTCTTACTAGCTGTAGCTGGTTCAGAAAATTAGGTCACCATATGCAGCAGGGTAGTTATCAACCCCGCCCCTTCCTCCCAAGGCCCTGCCCCTTCCGGGTTGGCCCTCAATCACTTCTGAAATTTGTGAAGTGGCCCTCCTTCCGAAATTATTGCCCACCCCTGTACTAAACCTACCCCATTCCCACTAGCATTCACTATGTTAGGCATTCCTTCATCGTCAGATTTCTTGGTGAAGACTGAAACAAAGAAGTCATTAAGCACCTCTATCATTTCCAAGCTTCCTGTTATTGTTTCTCCCTCCTCGCTGAGCAATGCGCCAGGATGCGTTAGTTCAAACCAAGGGCTTTGGTTCGAACTAAAGCATCCTGGCACGCACTTCCTGGTTCGAATCAGCTGTGATTCGAACTAGCGCACCGGCAAGATCATGCTAATGGAGCGTGGGATATTTAAATCCCAGCTTCATTAGCTACTTCGCTCGTCTGCATTTGCATCCCTAGTCTGAACTAGGGAGCAAATGTAAACGTACCCTAATATATTTGTAGAAAGTTTTCTTGTTACTCTTTATGTCTGTAGCTAGTTTGAGCTCGTTTTGTGCCTCTGCCTTTCTAATCTTGACCCTGCATACCTGTATTGTTTGCTTATATTCATCCTTTGTAATTTGTCCTAGTTTCTACTCCTTTTTGTTTTTTAGATCATGCAAGATCTCCTTGTTAAGCCAAGCTGGTCTTTTGCCATATTTTCTATCTTTCCTACACAGCAGAATAGTTTGCTTTTGGGCCCTTAATAATGTCCGTTTGAAAAACTGCCAACTCTCGTCAGTGGTTTTTCCTCTTAGGCTGCGTCTAGACTGCAAGCTTCTTTCGGAATAAGCTTTTCCGGAAGAGATCTTCTGGAAAAGCTTCTTTCGAAATAGCGCATCTACACACAAAAAACGCAACGAAATAGCAATGTGCTATTTCGAAAGATAGGGTATGTCTACACTACAAAGTTAGTTCGAACTAACGGATGTTAGTTCGAACTAACTTTCATAGGTGCTACACTAGCTCCGTTAGTTCGAACTTAATTCGAACTAACGGAGCGCTTAGTTCGAACTAGGTAAAGCTCATTTTACGAGGATTAAGCCTAGTTCGAACTAGCTAGTTTGAATTAAGGGCTGTGTAGACCCTTAATTCGAACTAGTGGGAGGCTAGCCCTTCCCAGCTTGCCCTGGTGGCCACTCTGGCCAACACCAGGCAAATTCTATTGCCCCCCTCCCGGCCCCGGAGCCCTTAAAGGGCCACGGGCTGGCTACACAGTTTGTGCCAGTTGCAAGGCTGCCAGCACCCAGCCAGCAGACCCTGCACCTGCCACAACATGAGCCAGCCACCCGAGGACACCCAGCCCTCCACTGCTCCCCCGGACCAGCCTGGCGGCTCCCAGGAGCCTGCCCGGGGACGCAAGAGGCGGGCACCCGCTTGGTCAAGTGCGGAGATCGTGGACCTCATCGAGGTTTGGGGGGAAGCCTCCAATGTCCACGATCTCTGCACTAGCCACAGGAATGCGGCAGTCTACGGCCGCATGGCTGCCAGCCTGGCCGCCAGGGGCCACCAGCGCAGCCGGGAGCAGGTGCGCTGCAAGATCAAAGACCTGCGGCAGTCCTACTCCCGGGCCTGCCTGCCAGGGGCCGACCCGGAGGCGTGCCCCCACTTCCACGCCCTGGACCGCCTCCTGGCGCCCCCCCTTTGTCCCTGGGGCAGCCCATCCCCTCCTCGCAGCCCCCCCCCCCCCGGCATGGTGGCCGACGAGTGCCATACCTGCATGAGCACCGCTCCGATGGTGGATCTCCCCACGCCGAACTGGTTCCCGACGGATCGGTAGCTGTCCAGCGTGGAGAGCTTCCAGAGGGCAATGGCCACCCACTTCTGGAGGGGGATGGCGGGCTTCATGCGAGTGTCCCTTCTGCTCAGGACAGGGGCGAGCCACTCGCAGAGCTCCAGGAAGGTGTCCCTCCTCATCCTGAAGTTCTGGGTCCACTGTCGGTCCTCCCAGCGCTCCAGGACGATGCGGTCCCACCAGTCGCTGCTGGTGTCCAGACGCCAGACGCGGCGGGGCACGCCTGTGCCGGGGCGCCGCCGCGGCTCCTCCACGGCCCCCAGGGCGACCAGGCAGAGAGGCAGGGGGCTGACGTGCACCAGGAGGTGCCAGGCAGCCTCGAGCCATTGGTGGCAGGCTTGCAGCAGCAAGTCCAGAAAATGCACCAGAAGGTGCAGGGCGAGCTCTGGCTCCATTTTGCCACCTGCGGCGGCCCCCCCGAAGGGAAGCACCGACACAGACGGGCACAGAGACCAACGCTTTGCTGTCCCTCGGCGAGGTTGGCAAGCAAGCAGGAAAAGCTGAGAACCAGCTGTCCGGGGGGGTCCCTTTAAGCTCGAGCCTCAGATAGCCTCAGAGAGCAGCCACACAAAGCAACTACTGACCTGATGCCCTGCCAGAACCGGTTTCAGCTGCCCTTAAATGCGCCCCTGCGTCCAATCAGTGTGGACGCGCTAGTTCGAATTAGCAAAACGCTAATTCCAACTAGTTTTTAGTTCTAGATGCGTTAGTTCGAATTAGCTTAGTTCGAATTAACTAATTCGAACTAAGTTAGTTCGAATTAGCGCTGTAGTGTAGACGTACCCATAGTGTCCACGCTGATTGGACGCTATCTTGCATTTAAGGCCACCTGGAACCAGTTCAGGCAGGGCATTAGGTCAGCAGTTGCTTCCGGGTGCTGTTGCCTAAGGCTATCTGAGACGCGTGCTTAAAGGGACCCCCCTGGGCAGCCGTTTCTCAGCTTCCTCTGCTTGCCTACCTCTTCGAGGGACAGCAAAGCATTTGCAGTGCATGCTCTGGTTGCCCTGCTTCAGGATACCACGGCACTCCTTGCCATGGAGCCGGAGCTGCCTCTGTACACGTGATGGCCTCACACGGCCATGCTGCAGTTTCTGCAGCAGTTTCTGCAGGCTGCCTTCATGGTCCTGCAGGAGCTCGACTCTGAGCTCATATTTGAGAACCTCTGCCTGTGTGCAGGAGCAAGGCCCTTGCAACCACACCCCATGGTAGAGAGACAGTGCTGAAGGCTGGACACCAGTTCCGACTGGTGGGACCGGCTGGTGATGGATTACCAGCAGTGGATCCACAACTTCAAGGTGAGGAAGGAGATGTTCACAGAGCTGTGTGCCTGAGTCTCCCCTGCCCTCCAACGATGTGACACGGAGATGCGACCCGCCATCCCCCTGGAGAAGTGGGTCACCATCACCATCTGGAAGTTTGCCACACCAGACGGTTATGGATCTGTGGGCAACCAGTTTGGCGTGGGAAAGTCCACCATTGGGGTCCTCCTCATGGAGGTAAGGCACTCTCGAGCTGCAGTCCCTGGAGGTGGTGGTGGTGGGGTGGGGAGTACTGGAAAGGGAGACCCTGGGGAAAGGGGGGATGGGGGGAAGCCCTGTCCCTAGGGGGTTCTGCAGTCCCACCCTCACACAGCCCTGCAGGGGGTGGGTGGATTTTATGGGGGTGACTGCTGGGGTGTTTGTGGGGGGCAGGGGGGACTCGGGGACTTCCCAAGGGGTTAGGCACCCCCTTTGATTCTCTGTTTTGTGTCTTTATGGCCCTTACCCCCTGCAGAAGGGGACAAACAAACTCCATCCGGCTGCGCAGGGTCATCCGTCTGGGAAACCTGGACCCCATTGTGGCCGGATTTGCCGCCCTGGGCTTCCCCAACTGCAGGGGGCGAAAGATGGAATCCACATCCCCATCTGGGCTCCAGAACACCCCAGTATATCAACCAAAAGGGCTATATTTCCAAGGTCCTGCAGGCCCTGGTCAACCACCACAGACAGTTCTCAGACATTTTCATTAGGGTGTTCAGAATCTCCAGCCTCTACCAGAAGCTGGAGGCTGGCACATTCAGTTTCAGTGCCCACCTGGGCAGGGCCCGCAGACAAGCTGAATGCGCCTTTGGATGCTTGAAGGTGCGGTTCAGGTGCCTCCTGACCCGCCTCGATGTAGGGGAGCATAACATCCCACAGGTGATCTTTGCATGTTGTGTTTTCCACAACATTGTGAAGAGGAAGGAGGAGGCCTTCTTTCCAGGGTGGGGGGCAGAGGCGGGCCGGGAGGGAAGGGCCTTCGAACAGCTGTGCACAGCTGCCATCCTCCAGGCCCATCAAGTGGGGGTGTGCATCCACGAGGCTCTGTGGAAGAGTTTCTCTAAAGGACCCCAGTAACTTTCCCCAGGGCCTCCCCTCTAGGGCCTGTGCCTTGCCCCTCTCTGCCTTCCCCACAACAACCCCTCCCTTCTCCCCTTCCCTGTACAGTCAATAAAAACAAGAGTTTTCATTTAGAAAAAGTCTTTTTTTATAAATAACTGGGGAGGAGGGGGTTGAGAACCTGGATATGAGGAGGGGGGAGAGAACCTTGGAGGGGGAGGAGAGGCTCAGAGCTGGGACTGAGAGTGGCGCATGGTGCAGGTGGAAATTCCACCTCGGGTCCAGGGACAGGCACGACGGGGGGCTGGTGTGGGGTCAGGCATGGCGCGAGACAGGGGCTGGCATGGACGGGGGGCAGGGACAGGATCCGGGTAGGCCATCATCTTCTGGACGGTGGCACACATGTTGTGGACCTGCTGCAGCAGCTAGGGGCCACTCTTGAGTGTGGGGCCACTCTTGAGTGTTATCCCGGACCTTCTGGGCCAGCGTCTGCTGCATGTCCCAGATGAAGGACATGTGCTCCCTCATTACTTCTTCTTGGACCCTCCGATGCCTGTGGCTCCCCTGGGGTCAGGTGGCTGGTTCGCCTGGTGGTGATCGCTCCACAGTCACGGCTGGCCTAGGTGTGGAGAATAAGAGAGGTAATCAGTCATCCCTGGAGACATTGTTCCTGAGGCCTTGCCCTCATCAGCGAGCTGAGAGCAACAGTCCTCAGCCCAGAGGACAGTGATGTCCCACGATCAAGGCCATGTGTGACCTGGACAGCAGGCCAAGCCTCACAAGGGCCCAGAGGTGCCCAGGGGACGATGCTTCCCACCCCCACGTCCCATGGACAAGCAGGCAAGGGAAGTGTCTGGCCACAGTGAGATCCCCTGGCTGGGAGAGGGGCCTCAAGCAGCCTGGGCTTCCATCGGGGCTGCACACACACACTTGCGCCTAGCAGCGCTATCCCCGGGAGCGGGTGGTGCCTCGAGCAGGCAGGCATGCCTGTGTGCGGCCCTCCAGAGTCTGTGCGCGGGCATGCCTATGCCCTTGTCCCCAGCCTCCTTCCAGCAGTGGCTGGTGGGGAGGAGAGCGTCCCTGCCCAGGGGTCAGAAGCGTGTCTGGCCTCCCCAGAGCCTGTGAGCTGGAGCCTGGGGGGCTCTGGGGCTGCCTCCTGGGGCTGCGTGGTGCAGGCTAGTGCTGCACATGCATCCACATGCACAGACTGCAACGTGAGGGCCAGGCCAAGCGACAATCGCACCACAGCCGCTCAGTGCCTACCCCGCCCTGTGTGTGTGAAAAACTAAGAGCACTCACCTGATGATCCCTCCCTGTCCTCAGAGGATGCCTGGGAGACATCCAGGCCCTGGGGTACTAGCTCCAAAGTGATGGAGCCAATACCCCAGGGCCTGTGCTGGTCATCTCTTCCTCCTCCTCTGGCTCCTCGTCCTCGTTCTCCTCCTCCTGGGCTGAGCCCCCCGGCTAGGTGACAACGGGTGTCTCCAGCCCTGAGTCCACCACCAGGGGTGGGGAAGGGACTGCACCGCCCCCCAGGATGTGGTGCAGTTCTTCGTAATAGGGGCAGGAAAGGGGTCCTGCCCCGGAGCGTGAGCTGTGCTTCCTTGACCTTTCAAATTCTCAACCAGTTCCTCCCTATTTGTTAAAATCAAATCTAGAACAACTTCCCCCCAGTAGCTTTTTCAACCTTCTGAAATAAAAATATTGTCTTCAATGAAGTCTAGGAACTTATTGGATAGTCTGTGCCCCGCTGTGTTAGTTTCCCAAAATAGGTCTGGATATGTCAAGTCCCCCATTGTTACCCCAAATTTTACTGGAGACCACCCCAGGGTTACACTCATAGGGTATGTCTACACTAGCCCCCTAGTTCGAACTAGGGAGGCTAATGTAGGCATTCAAAGTTGCAAATGAAGCCCGGGATTTAAATATCCCGGGCTTTATTTGCATCTTCCCGTCTGGGCGCCATTTTTAAATCCCCCTAGTCCGAGCTAACTGCCCGCGGCTATACGCGGCAGTCAAACGTTAACTCGAACTAAGGACTTAGTTTGGATTAACTTTAAACTTCCACGTGTAGCGGCGGGCAGTTCATTCAAACTAAGGGGGATTTAAAAATGGCGGCCGGATAGGAACATGCAAATAAAGCCCAGGATATTTAAATCATGGACTTCATTTGCAACTCCGGTTGCCTGATATGCCTACCTAGCTCGAATTAACGAGCTAGTGTAGACATACCCTTACAGTTTAATACGGTTCCAGAAAATTTGTGTGTAAATCAAGTAATAGCTCGGGCGGGGGTTTTATGCAACACCCATCACCCACAAATCCTGCGCTTTGGATAATTTTGTTAGTTGTTTTTAAAAAAGCCTCATCCACCTCTTCTACCTGAGTAGGTGGTCTGTAGTAGACCCCTAGCATGACATCACCCTTGTTTTTTACCCCTTTTAACCTAATCCAGAGACTCTCAACACGTCTGTCTCCTACACCCATCTCCACCTGTCGTGTGGTTCGATTTATTTTAGGTCCAAGGGAAACCAGGACACTTCTGCTATGTCTACACTGGTGGGTTCTTGCGCAAGAATGGCCGTTCTTCCATAGAGCATCCAAACTGCCTGCCCGCTCTTGTGCAAGAAGATTTACAGTACGGCATCGGAAGAGAGGGCTTCTTGCGCAAGAGGTACGCTCTTTTCTAACAGGTGTTAGATACTGCTAGACGCTCTCCTCCCCACCAGCCACTGCTGGAAGGAGGCTGGGGATAAGGGCATAGGCGTCTAGCAGTGTGGACGTGCTGCAGGAGTTTCTTGTGCAAGAAAGCCCTATGGCTAAAATGGCCATCAGAGCTTTCTTGCGCAAAGGAGCGTCCACACTGCCATGGATGCTCTTGCACAAAAGCACATGGCCATGTGGACATGTTCTTGTGCAAGAGTTATTGCGCAGGAACTCTTGCGCAAGATAATCTTGCGCAAGAACCCGCCAGTGTAGACATAGCCTTCAGAGATACTTAACCACTTTCTTATTTATTGCAAGCTTTAAGCAGTTAATACAGTTGTTTAAGTTTACAAGCTTTAAGAACAATTACTACACCATTTAAACCTTAAATACTGTAAATTCTAAAGCAATTAATACAGCACAAATCAATGCAAAAGCAATTAATAGAAGATCTACTATAATACAATAATAAAGCCTAATTCACTTATACTTCACCTGTATGCTACCTACAGTACCAGGCAGGAGGTCGTAGTTCATTTTCTTCCCACACAATGTGACGCCATGTGCTGGGTTGCCAGCGTGAAGGGCCTAATTACTTCTAGTTACCTGGAGCAGGACCTGTGGGTCAATCCTGCCCATTCCCTCCCATCAACTGTTCTTACTAAGCCCAATTTATAGCAAAGTGAGACTTGGTCGTTCTAATAATATTTACCAATTGATTACGTATTGTGTAGGATATGTAAAATACCCAATGCCCCTATTTGGGGTGTTGCCTAAACTATATGCATAGTTGACAATTGTATGTCTGCAGCTGTAATTTTTGTTTATCAGAAACAGAAGGACCAGTACAAGGTTGCTTGTCGTGTGTTCTTGACGTGGTCTCAGGTACCACGCTATGACGGACTGGGCTGAGTCTGGACACAGCTGAGGGCGTCCGCTCATGGCGAATTGCTCAAATTCGGGGCTCCTTACAGCCCCCAGACTGGTGACCTCTCCAAACAGGCCACAAACCAGTCCCACAGAGCGCTTCAGCTGCCTGCCTGAAGCCTCACGAGCAAAACCCCTCCGACACCCCAGCAATATCCGTGCCCCAGATGGCCCCGGGCCTCATACACTGGTGGTGGGTCTTAGAACCCAATCCCACCTACCCCGAACAAGTTCTGTCCGGTTCCAAGAAACTAGCCACAGACCCCTGGTCAATTTACCCTCTGGACCTTACCCATAAATCACGCTGAGCCAATCCTTTAGCATCTAACATCTAAAGGTTTATTACCACAAGAAAGAAAAGCATGAGAGTAAGGTTGTTAAAGGATAGTACATTACATGCATCAAATCTCCCAGGGTATGTCTACACTACAGCGCTAATTCGAACTAACTTAGTTCGAATTAGTTAATTCGAACTAAGCTAATTCAAACTAACGGATCCAGACTAAAAAAACTAGTTCGAATTAGCGTTTTGCTAATTCGAACTAGCATGTCCACATTAAGTGGACCCTGAACCGGGGTTAAGGATGGCCGGAAGCAGTGCCGGCAGGGCATCAGATGAGGACTTAGAGCGTGGAACTGCTGCCTCAGGCTAGCCAAGGGCTGTGCTTAAAGGGACCCGACCCCCACCCCGGACAGACTGTTCTCAGGGGTGCCCCGCTTGTAAAGCAGTCCTGGCTTGGAGTGCCCGGAGTGCCCACACTGGGCACATCACAGCACTCGGCCATCAGACCGGCTGCACTTGCCGCAGGCTGCCATCTGGGGAGAGGGAGCAATTGGGGGGCTTCCACCCCCAGAAGCCCGCAGAGCCAGCCCAGTCCTCCCCATCGGGGGCTCGTACCCCATTCCTCCCTCACCTCCTTCCACTTACCCTTCCCTAGCCCCCCTTCCTGATGTACAAAATAAAGAAAACGTGTGGTCAAAAATAGAATCTGTCTTTATTGAACAAAACTGGGGGAGACTGGGAAAAGGAGGTGGGAGAGGGGAAGAGAGAGGGTGGGAGAGGGGAGGGCAACTACAATGATCAGAGGTTTGGAACAGGTCCCATATAAAGAGAGGCTAAAGAGACTGGGACTTCTCAGCTTAGAAAAGAGGAGACTGAGGGGGGATAGGATAGAAGTCCATAAAAGCATGAGTGGGGTGGAGAGGGTGCATTAAGAAAAGTTCTCCATTAGTCCCCATAATAGAAGGACTAGAGGACACCAAAGGAAAAGAATGGGTAGCAGGCTTCAAACTACTAACAGAAAGTTGCTCTTCACAAAGCAAAGATTCAACCTGTGGAACTCCTTGCTGCAGGAGGTTGTGATGGCTAGAACTAGAACAGAGTTTAAAGAGAAGTGAGATAAAGTGATGGAGGTTGGGTCCATGGAGTGCTATTAGCCAGGGGGTAGGAGTGGTGTCCCTGCCCAAAGTTTGTGGAAGGCTGGAGAGGGATGGCACGAGACAAATGGCTTGATCACTGTCTTCGGTCCATCCCCTCCAGGGTCCCTAGGGTTGGCCACTGTCGGCAGACAGGCTACTGGGCTAGATGGACCTTTGGTATGACCCAATACGCCCATTGTAAGCTCAGGGCTCAGGGTTGGGGGTCTCAGTGGACCACCTTCATTTTCATGCACACCTGCTCCTGGGTGGCCAGGCTGGCAGCTCTCCTGCCCTAGACGGCCCCTTTTCTGTGCCTAGTGCGGAGGTCGTGGACGAGGTCCATGATGTCCGCACTAAACCAGGCGGGTGCGGTCCTGGGCAGGCTCCCGAGAACCGCCAGCCTGGTCCCGGGAAGAGGGGGATGGATGGGTGGCAGCGGGTGGCTGGCTCGAGCCGTGCCAGGTGCAGGGTCTGCTAGCTGGGTGCTGGCCAGCCTGTGCCCCTTTAAGAGGTCCGGGGCCGGAAGGGGGGCAGACGAGTTTCCCTGGTGTTGGCCAGAGTGGCCACCAGGGAAAGCTGGGGAGGGCTAGCCTCCCACTAATTTGAATTAAGGGGCTACACACCCCTTAATTCGAACTAGTAAGTTCGAACTAGGCTTAGTCCTCGTTCAATGAGGTTTACCTAGTTCGAACTAAGCACACCGCTAGTTCGAATTAAGTTCGAACTAGCAGAGCGCTAGTGTAGCACCTATCAAAGTTAATTCGAACTAACATCCGTTAGTTCGAATTAACTTTGTAGTGTAGACATACCCCCAGTTCTCGATGCAGGCTCTAGCAGAGATGTTACAGCTGCTGGTTTAAAAGTCCTTGTTGCGCATCCTAGGATCAGGATGGGTCCACAGTTCTTTCCGGCCCTTCGATCCCTGCACTGCTGCCTCTGGGATGAAGTGCTGAGCTGAGTACCAAGATGGAGTCGACCACATGGACTCTTTATACATCCTTCCTGGTCTCTTCTTGGCTGCAGTAGGTCACCTGGCCAGCGGCCTATCCCTGTGTTCCCTGCTGGCAGCCCTCAGGTGTCAGCCTTCATTCTTTAGGTGTGTCCTTGGCCCATTGAGTGCCATTGTCCCACAGGGCCTCGCTAATTAGCATGTCCATAGGCTGGGCTCTGCCCAATGCTCAACCACATGCAGAGAAATATTCAGTTTCCACACAGATTACAGATTCCTAACTACACACACAGACATTATACACTCACATGACTAGCGTACATAGGATTAGCAGACAGTGAGCTTCTATTCAACACCCCACATGGCCCCCTTTTATACCATTTTTGGGGCCAGCACCCCCACCTATGGGTGAAGCAGTGATCTGGCTGCTTCCCTCAAATTCGGTAACGTGACACACGCTTAATCTGCTTTGTTATTCAAAACATTCATTCCTCTCACAGTTTCTCCCTCGACCTTGCCTGCGTACTTATGTGCACCAGACTTGAGACAGGCCTGGGTTGTGCTTTTTAGAGATCTGCACTTTGGAAAAGGCAAACATCACCATTTATTGCCAAGGCAGTGTAGTGCAGGCTCCCCCACGCCACCTCAATCCAAGTGTGTACATTTTTAATATATAAGGCAACACCTCCTCCCTGTTTACCCCACCTATCCTTCCTGAGTAAGCTGTACCCTTCTATACCAATATTCCAATCGTGTATTATCCCACCAAGTCTCTGTGATGCCAACTATGTCATAGTTGTGTTTGTTTATTAGCACTTCAAGTTCTTCCTGCTTATTACCCAGACTTCCTGCATTTGTATATAGGCATCTAAGATATTGATTTGATCTTGCCTCCCAGTTCTGCCTTGTGCCTCCTTTTTTCTCTGCTATTATAGCCCATGCGCCCTCCCATTTCCAACCCAACTCCTAGGTCTCCATGTTCATCACTTACCTGTGGGCTATGGGCACCTGCCCCCATTGAACCTAGTTTGAAGCCCTCCTTACTAGGTTAGCCAGTCTGCATCCAAATACGGTCTTCCCCTTCCTCAAAAAGTGAACCTCATCCCTGCTTAGCAGTCCTTCTTGGAATAGCATCCTGTGGCCGAGGAAGCCAAAGCCCTCCTGGCGACACTATCTTCGCAGCCAGGCATTCCCCTCCAGGATGCACCTGTCTCTGCCCGGGCCCCTACCTTCGACAGGAAGGATCGAAGAGAATACCACCTGCGCTCCAAACTCCTTCACCCGTACTCCCAGAGCCCTGTAGTCACTCTTGATCCGCTCAGTGTCACACCTCACAGTATCATTTGTGCCCACATGGATGAGTAGCATGGGGTAGTAGTCAGAGGGCCGGATAATCCTCGACCGTGCCCTCGTAACATCTCGGATACGGGCCCCCAGCAGGCAGCATACCTCCTGAGATGACATGCCAGGGCGACAGATGGGTGCCCCTGTCCCCCTCAGAAGAGAGGCTCCGACCACCACTACCCTACATTTCCTCCTCACAGTGGTGGCAACAGACCTCCCAAGCTTGGGGGGTATAAGGCTTCTCTTCTGCTCTAGGGTGATTCCCTTATCCCCCATATCCAGAACAGTGTAACAGTTTCCCAGTACCACAGTGGAAGGGTTGGGAGCAGGGGTGGAGCAGTGCCTGCTGCCAGAAGTGACCAGCTGCCAGTGTCCCCCCTGAGCCATCTCCTCCTCCCCCAGTGGTGTGTCAGCAGTCTTGTGTAGTGGGACACCCACCTCAGCCTCAGCTGTCTCCACATGAATACTCCCCAGGAATTGCTTGTGGATTTGGATATTCCTTAGCCTGGCCACCTCCTCCTGTAGTTCACACACCTGCTTCTTGAGATATTCCACCAGCAGGCACCTTTCGCACTGGATGGTCCCCCCCAGGCTGGATTTCAGTAAGTGGGAATTGCAAGCCACAGTCCCTGCAAAACCACACCAGGATCTGGCTACAGGCATCAATGGTCAGGTGGTCTGTCTGGCTGCAGGTGGAGGAGATACAAGTAGCACTGGCAAAGATGTTGCGTGTCTTCCTAACCATAGTAGGACTCCCTCTGTCCAACTCCTTCTTAAACTCCCCTGTCTGCAGCCCCCTGTCCACTTAAATTCATGGAGGTTAGGTCCATCATTCTTATCTAGTTCTTTTTTGAACCCTGTTAAAAAATGGATCAAGATGCTAGAAGCCACTACAGTAAGAAATTAAGTGAACTCTACTGAGGGGACATAGACACAAATCCTTTTGAAGATGAAGTGAAACATTTTATTTATTTTATCGAAAATGATTATGTCTGTGCTTTGAGGTCACCAGTTGATTTGTATAGACTCGTACATGATGGTTTGCAGGCAACCTTTCCACATGTAGAAACCATTCTGAAAATATTTTAACAGTGCTGCTGTGTCTACATTGGCATCCCTTTCCGGAAAAGGAATGCTAATGAGACACTTCGGAATTGCAAATCCACAGGGGATTTAAATATCCCCCGCGGCATTTGCATTTACATGGCTGCCGCTTTTTTTCCGGCTTGGGGATATGCCGGAGAAAAGCGCCAGTGTAGACGCGATTTTCCGGAAAATAAGCCCTTTTCCGGAGGATCCCTTATTCCTACTTTCAAGTAGGAATAAGGGATCTTCCGGAAAAGGGCTTATTTTCCGGAGAAGCGCATCTAGACTGGCGCTTTTCTCCGGCAAAAACCCTGAGCTGGAAAAAAGCGGCAGCCATGTTCATGCAAATGCCGCGGGGGATATTTAAATCCCCTGTGGATTTGCAATTCCGAAGTGTCTCATTAGCATCCCTTTTCCGGAAAGGGATGCCAATGTAGACACAGCCTGCTTGTCACAAATGCTTCTGGCGAACATTCTTTTTCTGTACTGAAATGAGTTAAAATTATTTACAAAATAAGATGTCAGGAACATTTGACAAGTTTAGCAATATTGACAATTGAAATATTACTTACCATGACTTCATTGATGATTTTGTAAAGAAAAAGTGTAGAAAGCAAGCTATCTGAATATTTTTTTTTCTAAATTGAATAGGTTTCTTCAGAAAAAGTTAACTTTTATTTTTCCATTCATGCATCATCTATACATTTTATTTTTACACATTTTCCACGTTAGCTTAATCCATTTTCATCTAGACCACAAGTTCTCAAACTGTGCTCCGAGAACTCCATTCAGGTGGACTGAGGAAAGATTTTTTTTTAATGAAGTACTCTTGTCCAAAGCACTTTACAGTAGTTAGCTCATGGTACAAACAATACTTGTAAAGATCATTAAGTGGTCCACCGAGACCCTCAGCAGTTTTCAAGTGGGTGGTGGGAAAAAGTTAGACTACAAAAACAATCAAGGTACCTCACTTGATTTTCATTTACCTCTTATTACTTACAATATAGGAGGAGGAGGAGGAACCAAGAATGAAATATGGGAGGGGCAGGAAGAGTGAATGTTTTTTTTTTCTTGGCTGGGTCCCCAGGGAGGCCCCAAAAATGAAGCTGAGCACAGGGCCCCACTAACTCTAAATCAGCCACTGCCTCCTGCAATGTGAAGGGAGCAAATCCCTTAACCACCTGTTGTTTTATGTCACAAGCTTAATCCCTCAATAGTTTTTGTGTGACTGAGAAGAGTAATTTCCACTTGTATACACAAAACACTTAAGGCCTGGAATAGCAAAAGTAAAACCATGGTTCAGGGGAAGAGTATGCAAAAGTCTGACTGCTGAAAGCTTTAAAAAAAAAAAAAAAACCACTTAAAAAAAAAAAGGTGACAGGTTCAACCACATGGGATGTAGACACAGTGTTTTCAGGTTTAAAATACAGTGCAAAGTCCAAGGTTAAAGAGACAATAACAGGTTAAAGGCATTTAAAAATTCATTTCCATAGCCGTCACCAGTATAACAGAATTTGAATCTATTTTACTTGTATCATCGCTGATGCCATTAGTTTAGTTTGAGGATTTCACCTAGGTTGGACAATGAAAGTAAACTAGGCAATTTGACTTCCTGATTCCCGTACTTTGATGTCATGTTTGCATTAGACACTTCTGGGGTCTGCAGCTTTGAAACCACATTTTACAGAATTGAAACCTTGGGTCTAGGTCAATCTACCACGGTCTCTTTAAAGGTAGCTAATCTCTTTGCCTTCACCCTTCCTTAGGGCAGTTCCAGAGTGCAGGCAGTCCCAGTAGGACCCTACAGGCTTTGTATGAATGTAACATGTTTGCAATACATTGAAGGGGAGAGGGTGAAAGACTGTAGGCACAGGATGTGATAGAAGCCACCCTGGTCAACATTCTTAAACACATCTGTACCTGATATGCATATGGATCATTTGATTATTTTACTGCTCTCAACATTGGTGTGTGATATAGGGCAAATACTCCTACCCTAGTTTTACACAGCCATGTTGTCTAATATTTTCCTCACCCAGGTCCTGATGAGTGATATTTTCCATTAGTGAAACATTTATCTTGGATGTCTGAGTTCCTTTGGGGTATAAAATCTTGTAGTTTCTATAGGGAGCCTAGGGCAGGTGTCTGTTTCTCCTGGGCTACGTCTACACTGGCCCCTTTTCCGGAAGGGGCATGTAAATTTCATGAGTCGTAGTAGGGAAATGCGCGGGGGATTTAAATATCCCCCGCGGCATTTAAATAAAAATGTCCGCCGCTTTTTTCCGGCTTTTAGAAAAGCCGGAAAAGAGCGTCTACACTGGCCCCAATCCTCCGGAAAAAGCGCCCTTTTCCGGAGGCTCTTATTCCTACTTCAAAGTAGGAATAAGAGCCTCCGGAAAAGGGCGCTTTTTCCGGAGGAGCGGGGCCAGTGTAGACGCTCTTTTCCGGCTTTTTTAAAAGCCGGAAAAAAGCGGCGGACATTTTTATTTAAATGCCACGGGGGATATTTAAATCCCCCGCGGATTTCCCTACTACGATAGGTGAAATTAACATGCCCCTTCCGGAAAAGGGGCCAGTGTAGACGAGCCCTTAGTGTGTGGGCCCTGACAGCTCCTGGGCTGGCTTTTTATAGTGGAATCCACGCCTCCTGACTTCTGGTGAGGTGAGAGGGCAGGAACAGACTCTGCCCAAGAGGGTTCATGGAGGGGCTCTTCCCACTCCAGGTCAGCGCCCCACTCCAGCAAAGGAGGAGCAGAGTGTGGCTGCTGCTCCTCTGCTCTGGAGCACTCTTCCCTTCCTCTCTTCCCTGCCCTGCCTGTTGCTGGGAGCTCTCCTGAGCCTATCTGCCTGCTGCTGCTGAGCCTCTCCCTCCCTGGACTGCTGCCACCACCACCACACACAGCTTGCTGCTGTCTGGGGCGGGGGCCTACCGGCCTGCCCCCCCCCCCCCCACACCTGGAGGGAGAGGTGAAGAGGACCCCACCAGCACCCACCACCCAGAGGCCTTGCCCAGCTGGCTGCCACCTGCCCGCCGCTGCTGCTGCTTCTGCACCACCTGCACCCCGCCTTGCAGGAGGAATAACAAGTAGTTCGAATTAGGGCTTTAATTCGAACTACCGGGTCCCTGCCGTGTGTAGCCGCGGGCAGTTAGCCCGGACTAGTGAAATTTCAAAATGGCGACTGGACGGGAACATGAAAATAAAGCCCAGGATATTTAAATCCCAGGCTTCAATTGCAACTTGGAATGCCTACATTAGTCACCCTAGTTCGAACTAGGGGGCTAGTGTAGACATACCCTCCCTCCTTGAGTTTGCTGACCTGCCCTGCCCAGCCCCAGTTTAATTGCTGCCTGCCCCGCCCGAGCTTAGCCTGCTGTAGCGCTTGTCCCACCTCCCAGCCCTTGCTTTGCCCTGTCCCGCCTTGCTCACCCAGCGCTATCCCATCCCCCTTTGAACCCCAGTGCAGCTGGAGGAGCCGGCCCCCGCCCTGCACCCATTACTTCGCCCCTGCCCACCCTGCCAGCGCCCTCCTCCTCTGCTTCCAGCCTTGCAAGGAGAAGTGGTTGCTGGCTCCATATCCCGTCGGTTCCCCACTTGCGTCCTATCCCTGCTAGTGCCCTCCCTCCCCGGAAATAGTCAACCGGGAGGGAGTGGCTGTGTTCTCTTTCCCCCTCCCTCCCTAATCGTGACTCCCCCGCCCTCGTGTCCTTACCCCTTCCTCTAGCGCCCCCCTCCTCTGCAGTATCCTTATGGGGAGGAGTGGCTGCTAGTTCCCCTTCCTCAGTTTCCCCACAAGCGTCCTTCCTCCGCCAGCACCCTCCCTCCTTGCTAACAATTCAGCAGGAGGGAGTGGTTGCTTCCCCCCCTCTTGTTCCTCTAGCCCCCCACCCTTACCCTCCCCTCCCCCCGCCCCTCGCTTTGTGCCTCCCTCCTCCGCCTTCAGCCAGCGGGGAGGAGTGGCTTCCGCTCCCCTTTCTCAGTTCCCCCCTCCCCACAAGTTTAGTGCCCTCCTCCCCAGCCTCTAATCTAGCAGGGAGGAGTGGCTGACACCTCCCTCCGACCCACCCCCCTAATTGAGCACCCTCCTCCCCTGTCTCTGTCTTAGCAGGGAGGAGTGGTTGCTTTGCCCTACCCAGTTTCCCTACTCGTCCCCCCCCCCCCCTGCTGGCTGATTGGTGGGGAGGAGAAGCAGATTCCTTACCCCTTCCCCACAATCTCCACCTCCTCCGACACCCACCCCCCCACCATGATGGAGGAGATCCCAGCCCCTCTGCTATCCCCGTGGATCCCAAAGGTCCTCCGTTGCCACCGACTCCGCAGACCGCTGCGGCTGACCTCCTGACCCCTGACCCGGGCTCCGCACCTGCTATGGCAGATGCCCCCCCGATATGGGTGGGCCCTCCACCTCGGCCGGCAAAAAGGGCCAGGGGAGGAAGAAGGGCAAAGGCCCGGCCAAAAAAACCAAACCTCCCACGTCCAAAGCCACCCCATCTGCTGCAGCCCTGCCCCTTCCTTCCCCTGCTGTTCCCCACACCGGCTCTGGGGGCAATCCACCCGCGGCCCCCAGAGCGTACACCCAGGTGGCTGCTACTGCCCCCCCCCCCCCCATTCCACTGTGTCATCTTCCCCGACCGCCGCTTCCAGTTCCAACCCTGATGGCCAGGACCCCTTCCCCACTCTGACCAGGAGGCACGGCGTCTGATGACTCCTGGTCGCTGCCTCGCCCCACATTGAAACATACGTGCGGGCATTAGTGAGGGAGGTGGGGGCCGTGGCCGTGGTGCTGGTGGCTCAATCTCCCCCCTCCACCAAGGAGGGTGGGAAGGCCCCCCTCCAAAAAATCCTGAGGGGGGCCAGCACTGCCGGGAACGCCCCCGGCGAGCATCAGCAGGAGGCGCCGGCCAAGGAAGCCGTGGCAGTGAGGGGGGACGACATTGTCCCCCCTGCGGTGCCCATCCATGAGGAGGCCTCAGGTGGTGCTCCCCCGGCCCCGGTACCAGCTGAGCACCCCGTTGCCACCACCGAGGTAATTGTTGCCACAGCGGCCGGAGGGGAAGGCTCTGGGGCCGAGGGGATGGAGCTTAGCTCCATTTTTGAGGAGATTGAGGCCCTGGGTCTGACCCCACTCACCCAGGAGGAGGACGACCCTCTGCCAGCGGGCCTTGGTCTGGGCAGCGACTCTGCTGAGCTGCCCCCTCCTCTCCCCACCCCTATGCCTGAGGTGGCCGACCCCGTCCTCACGCTCAGGGCGCCCCTAGTGTTGCTCATTGACCCGGCCGACTCGGGTGCTGCAACTGAAGCCGCGGAGCCCTCTGGGGCGACGGTTGGTGCTGAGCGGCCAGGTCCCGAGCTCGGGGGCGCCCCCTCTCCCGTAAATGAGGCGGGGCGGCCAACTTCCCTTCCTGTCGGGGCCCAGCAAAGAACACCCCTCCAGCCGACGCCGTGGTTGTAGCTTCTGCTTCTCCACCTGAACCCGGCATCAAGGCGAACCCCCTTCCCGCTCCTGCCCCCCGGTCCCCATTCAGGAAGCACCACAGCCCGGTGGCACAGACTCGGGGGGTCCTCCCACTGACCCTGCCCAAAGTGCTGGTTCCCTTCCCTGTCCTGATCCTCCCCTCATCCCCGTTCATGCCCTTGGTCCCGACCCTGCCCTCCATGAACCTGTTTCCAGCCCCAAGTCCTCCCCCGTTCCTGACCCCACTCCCATTGGTATCGTTATCCACCCCCTCCATTCCCGACCCACCGCCCGGGCCTGAGCCCATCCCTTCTTCTGCCCCATCACGATATCCACTCCCACGTCCCCCTCCCCTATCCTCCCCACACTCCTGCCCCTGCAGTGATGCCTGTTTCCCCTCCCCCGCCAGCGTCCCCACATCCCGTTGTCATTGCCACCCCCTCGGGGGCCATCTCATTCCCACTAGCTGTGGGCAGCCCTCAGGGGGTGGTATTCATATCCCAATTCCCCAATCCCTTAGGGGCTGCCATATTCCATCCGCCGCCCTCTCCCTCGCTGGGGTTGGGGACGGGCAGCGCAGTGCTATTGTTCTTAGCGCTGCGCCGGGTATCGGATCCCTGTTTGCCTGTCTCCATGGCCCGTGAGGCTTATCATGGGGCCCAGACGGAGGAAAAGTCCACCACCCCCTCAGCGCTGGGGGCCGAGCTCTACCAATTCCTCACGGACAGACGCGAGGCTAAGGGGAAGGTGGAGTTGGCCCTTCAGTGCTGGGGGCATTTCCATTCCACCCTGGGGGCCATGAGGGCCCTTTTTCAGGAGGGGAGAGGGACCAAGAGGCAGGACAGCGTGGCCTACTAGCGGACCCACAAATTCTGTGACGCTCTCCTTGCCTTCGGGTCGGGGAGCAGCCTGTTGCGGGGCCTGCGGTAGGCTGACGATCCCCCTGCCCATGAGGCTCCACCCCAGCCCTCATCATGAAGTACACCACAATCACAACATTAAATGCCTGGGGCTGCAGGGCGGGTCTCTGCAGGACCCGGTTGCTCTCCTTCCTTCGGGGGGGGGGGGGGGGGGGAGACTCGGTGTTTTTCCTGAAGGAAACCCACACGACTCCAGCCGTCGAGGCTGGCTGGCGGCTGGAGTGGGGAGATGGGGTGTATTTTAGCCACCTCAGCGCTTGCGCAGCTGGGTGATCATCCTGTTCTCCCCTGCCCTACAGCCCGAGGTGCTGGGGATTGCCGAGGTAGTCCCAGGCCGCCTCCTGCACGTCCGGGCCTGCGTGGAGGGGCTGACGTTGAACTTGGTCAACGTGTACGCCCCGAATGTGGGCCCAGACCGGGTCACCTTTTATCAGTGGGCGGCCACCTTCCTCGGCACCCTGGATCCTCGCGAATGCTTGGTCCTGGGCAGGGATTTCAACACCACCCTCGAGGACTAGGACCATGCAGGAGTCGAGAACTGGCAGGCCGCAGCAGGCATCTTCAGGGAGATCATGGACCATCACTCCCTGGTGAACGTCTGGCGAAACCACCACCCGGACAACACCACCACCTTCACCTACGTCCAGGTGAAGAACGATCAGTCGAGCCACTCCCGGTTGGATTGCATCTACCTCTCCCATCTCCATCTGGCATGAGCCTACTCCTCCAGCGTCCGGCCAGCCCCGTTCACGGACCACCATTTGGTGGCTGTGAAAGCCTCTCTCGGTGCTTAGAGGCTGGGGTCGGCCTATTGGTATTTTATCAATAGCTTGCTGGAGGACGTGGGCTTCGTGGCATCCTTCTGGGAGTTCTGGCTGGCCTGGTGGGGGCAGGGGCCTGCCATTTCCTTGGCGCGGTGATAGTGGGACGTGGCGAAGGTGCGCGCCCGGCTCTTCTGCTGCAACTACTCCCGGGGCACCAGCCGGCGGAGGGATGTGGTGATAGAGCAGTTGGAACGGGAGGTTTTGAAGCTTGAGAGGCGCCTGGTATCCGACCCCGAGGATCCGCCCCTCCACGAGGCGTACCGGGAGAGGAGGGAGGAATTCCGTGCCCTCGAAGATCACCGGGCCCAGGGTGCCTTTGTTCGATCCCGCATCCACCTCTTTCAGGACGGCCCTGGAGTTCTTTTGGCCAGGACTGCACTGGGTCTCTGCAGGGGTTCTGTCTCTTGCCCTGGAGGAGGGGGGGCTGGGCCTGGTCTGCGTGTGCAGCCAGGTCTGGACCTTCTGCCTCCAGGCCCTGCAGAGACTCCTCTATAGTGCAGGTAGGCCGGCATGGAGCACTTTGGCGCATGCCTTCCTCCACCGCCGCCACCGGCTCAAATACGACCGACAGCTCTTTTTTATCTATCCAAGGTGTCTTCCGCGAGACCTCTCAGAGCTACCGGAATTCTACCAGGACCTCCTCCAGACCTCGAAGCTGTTTTCAGCGACCAGGTCCGTTGTGGGCACCAAGGGAGCAGACCTAGCGGAGCCCCTGCTCCACAATCCAGTCTTGTGCGTGCAGGTGGCGGAGTCTCCCTCGGTGCGCTGGAGGTTAATCCTGGCAGAAACCACCCAAGTCGGAGACCTCCTAAACTACGACAGGGGAGACTGGGTGGATCCCTGAGCGATCGCTCGGCGCATGGGCCTCTCCACCCCCCAAACGCCCCTCCAGCAGGTGAATGCAGGTTTGCTGCAGCCCGCTCTTGATTTTCTGAAGCGGTCCCTGTGAGAGGGTACACCCCGCCCCTCCCTTCCTGCAAACCCTCTGTCCATTGTTATCGGGCCCCTGTTCCGCAGGCACCCCCGGACTCCCCATCCCTGGACCCCCAGCCGGCTGCAGGATTTGCATCTGGTCTGTTTCCAAACCGCACCAACAGAACACCTGTACATGCTTGTGCTCCACACTCTGCATTTCCTCACCCTCGTGTCCCGCCCAGATACCAAGTGGCAGGACTACTTCAGACCAACAGAGGGTGAGAAACCCTGATGGACCACCGTATATTCCACCTTAATCCCGTGGCCCATTGGGGACACTGGTTGGCGGCTCCTTCACAGAGCCGTGTGCATGGGCGTGTACGTGGCGTGGTTCACCCCCATCCCAGACACTTGCCCCTTTTGCGGCATGAATATGTACTCTGCATGGAGACTGGACATTTCTCTGTATGTGTTTGTGTGATGGGCTCAGCCTATGGACATAATAATTAGCAAGGCCCCAGGGACAATAGGTCTCTTAAGTACCCGATACCCACCTATGAAGGAATCTAGGTGCCTGGTCAGAGACCATGTGACTGTCTCCAGCTTGGAAGAAGCCAGGAAGGAGGTATAAATAGGCCATGTGGCCGATGCCATCTTGGTCTCCAGATCTGCTCCTGACCCCAGATGCGGCCTCACAGGGATTCACGAGCCAGGAAGAACTGTGGACCCATCCTGGCATAGGATGTGCACCAAGGACTTTTAAGTCAGCAGCTATAACATCTCTGCTGCAAGCCTGCATCGAGAACTGTGAGATTCGATGCATGTAATGTATGATACTTTAACAACCTTACTGTCATGCTTTTCTTTCTTGTAGTAATAAACCTTTAGACCGTAGATTCTAAAGGATTGGCTCAGCGTGATTTGTGGGTAAGATCCAGAGGGTAAATTGACCTGGGAACTGTGGCTGGTTTCTTGGAACCAGACAGAACTTGTTCGGGGTAGGTGAGATTGGGTTATAAGACCCCTCACCTGTGTATGAGGCCATCTGGGGCACGGGTATTGCTGGGGTGGCGGAGGAGTTTTGCTCGTGAGGCTTCAGGCAGGTAGCTGAAGCGCTCGGTGGGACTGGTTGGTGGCCTATTTGGGAAGGCCTCCAGTCTGGGGGCTATTTGATCAATTTGCCCTGAGCGGACACCCTCAGCTGTGCCCAGACCCAGCCTGGTCCATCACACCAAGGATGGGGAGGCCGGCAGAACAGGGGCCCAATAAAAAGGCATGGAGGTTTTCCAGGAAGGGAGGGGCGGGGCGTACCCGCTCACAGGACTCTCTGCAGGAAATCGAGAGCAGGCCGCGGCAAGGCTGCCTTCATAGCCTGGAGTAGGCGCAGGGGGGTTCAAGGGGTGGGGAGCGCTCGGGGCGTAGTCCAGGTGGTTTCTGCCAAGATCAGCCTCCGGCGCACTGAGGGAGAGTCCGCCACCTGCACGCACAAGGCTGGATTGTGGAGCAGGGGCTCCGCGAGGAGGTCTGCTCCCTCGGTGGCCACAACGGACCTGATCGCTGAAAACCGCTTCGAGGTCTGGAGGAGGTCCTGGTAGAATTCCGGCAGCTCTGAGAGGTCTCACGGAAGACCCCTCGGGTGGATAAAAAAGAGCTGCCAGTCGTATCGGAGCCCTTGGAAGCAGCGGAGGAAGGCGCACCCCAAAGTGCTCCATGCCGGACTACCTGCACTAAAAAGAGGAGTCTCTGCAGGACCTGGAGGCGGAAGGTCCGGACCTGGCTGCGCATGCAGACCAGACCCTGGCCCCCCTCCTCCAGGGGGAGGGACAGGACCCCTGCAGAGACCCAGTGCAGTCCTGGCCAAAAGAACTCCAAAGCTGTCCTCTGGAGCTTGGCCAGGACCTCCGGGGCCGGGCTCAGGGTGTTGAGCTGGTGCCAGAGCATGGACAGGACCAGCTGATTTAGCACCAGTGCCCTCCCACGGAGGGAGAGACACTGGAGTAGTCCGGTCCATCTCCGCACCCGCTCACCCACCCTGGCCTCCAAACCTCGCCAGTTCTCCGGCGGAGAAGGATGCTTGGTGGATAAATAAACATCCAGACCACCAGGCCAGAGCTCTTGACCCAGTTGACCCGGGCGGAGGAGGCCGCCGAGTAGATGGCTTGGCAGGCCTCCACCCGCACCAAGTCGCCCGGGTGCTGGACCACAAGGAGCACGTCACTGGCATACGCCGACAGAACCAGCCGCAGCTCCAGCTCTCAGAGCACCAAACCCGTCATCCTCTTGCAGAGGAGACGGAGGAAGGGCTCGATTGCCAGAGTGTACAGCTGGCCCGACGGCAGACTCCCCTGACGTGCTCCCCGCCCGAAGCTGACCGGCTCGGTCAGGGTCCAGTTGAGCCTGACCAAACACTCCGCGAGGGCGTACAGCACCCGGAGAAAACCCACAAAATGGGGCCCGAAGCCGAAGGCCTGCATGTTTCCCAGGAGATACCCGTGGTCCATCCTGTCGAATGCCTTCTCCTGGTCCACAGACAGGAGGGCAAACGACAAACCTTCCCTACAGCCAAGCTCCCAGAGATCCTGGACCAAATACAAGTTGTCAAAAATGCTACGGTCCGGGACGGTGTAGGTCTGGTCAGGATGGATCACGTCCGCCAGCACGGACCACAGTCGCAGCGAGATGGCTTTTGCTACGACCTTGTAGTCTGTGCTGGGATGCCAGTTCAGACGGTCGTGAAGGTCCCCCTTCTTCGGCAATAAGGGTATGTCTAGACTACAGGCTTACGTCGACATAAGTTTTGTCGACAGAATCTGTTGACAAAACTTATGTCCACATAGAGCGCCTAGACTACATCCAGTTCTGTCGACAAAGCAAGCTGCTTTGTCGACATAACAGTGTGGACGCAAAGGACAGTGTAGATGCAATAATGCCTTCTATTGACAGAACTCTGTCGACAAAAGGCGTTATTCCTCTTAGAATGAGGTTTACATACGTCGACATAACTCAAAGGCAGTGTGGACGCAAGTATAGTTTTGTCGACAAAAGTCCAGTTTTGTCGACAAAACCCTGTAGTCTAGACACACCCTAAGGCGAGTATGGCTCACCTGCAAGACAGAGGGAGGACCCCACTCTCCAAGGACTCCCAGAACACGCGGTAGAACTCCATGATCAGCTCGTCCATGCCCGGAGTTTTATTGTTGGGCATGAGACGGAGGGCTTCCGAGAAGTTCGGTCCAGAGCACCTTGCAGGCGTCAGCTTCGGTCGGATCCTGAGAGAACAAACTGGCGTAGAAGGCCCTGGCCCTTCCACGCATCTCTGCCGGATCCGTGAGGGTGGTGCCGTCCTCTGCCAAAAGGCAGGTGATGTGCTTTTTGGCCCCCCTCTTTTTCTCCAGGGCATAGAAGAAGCAAGAGCTGGATGTGAGATTGAACGAAGGCACCCCGGGCCCTGTGATCTTCCAGGGCTTGGAGTTCCTCCCGCTTCTCCCCGTACGCCTCGCGGAGGGGCGGATCCTTGGGGTCGGATACCAGGCACTTCTCAAGCTTCAAGACCTCCTGTTCTAGCTGCCCTATCGACGCATCCCTCCGCCGGCTGGCGCCCTGGGAGTAGTCGCGGCAGAAGAGCCGGGCGCGCACCTTCCCCATGTCCCACCATCACCGCGCCGAGGGAAAGGCGGGCCGCTGCCCCCACCAGGCCAGCCAGAACTCCCGGAAGGACGCCACGAAGCCCACGTCCTTCAGCAAGCTATTGTTAAAATGCCAATAGGCCGGCCCCAGCCTCTCCGAACTCAGAGAGGCTCTCATGGCCACCAAATGGCCGGCCAGATGCTTAAGGAGCGGGCTCGTTCCAGATGGAAATGAGATAGATAAAGGCGATCCAACCGGGACTGGCTCGACCAGTGGTCCCCCACCCGGACATAGGTAAAGGTGATGGTGTCGTCCGGGTGTTGGTCTCGCCAGACGTCCACCAGGTCCATGATCTCCCTGAGGACGCCTGCTGCGGCCTGGCAGTTCACAAGTCCTACACAGTCCTGGTCATCGAGGGTGGTGTTGAAATCCCCGCCCAGGACCAGACACTCACGAGGATCCAGCGTGCCGAGGAAGGCGGCTGCCTGCCAGTAAAATGTGACCTGGTCCAGGCCCACGTGCGGGGCGTAGACGTTGACCAGGTTCAACGTCAGCCCCTCCATACGGGCCCGGACGTGCAGCAGGCGGCCCGGGACAACCTCGGCGGTCCCCAGCACCTCGGGCCATAGGGCAGGGGAGAACAGGGTGACCACCCCGGCCGAGCGAGCGCTGAGGTGGCTAAAATGCACCCCGTCCCCCCACTCCAGCCACCAGCCAGTCTCGACAGCTGGAGTCGTGTGCGTCTCCTGCAGGAAAACCACCGAGTACCCCCCCCCTCCCGAAGGAAGGAGAGCACCCAGCTCCTGCGGAGACCCGCCGTACAGCCCCGGGCATTTAATGTCGCGAATGTGGTGTACTTCATGATGAGGGCTGGGGTGGATCCTCACGGGCAGGTGAATCGTCGGCCCCCCGCAGGCCCCGCAGCAGACTGCTCTCTGACCCAAAGATCAGGAGAGTGTCTCGGAATCCGCGGGTCTGGCGGTAGGCCGCGCTGTCCTGCCTATTGGTCCCTCTCCCCTCCTGCAAAAGGGCTCTGGTGGCCTGGAGGATAGAATGAATCTTGCCCTTGGCCCTGCAGTTGTCTACAAGGAACTGGCACAGCTCGACCCTCAGCACAGAGAGGGTACTGGGGTTCTCCACCGTCCAGGCCCCCAGATGGAGCTCACGGGCAATGGAGACGGGCAAGCAGGGATCCGACCCCCTGTGTGGCACCAACAGCAACACCAACCCCTGCACAGGAAGGGGGCAGCGGAGGAAACACGGCAGCCCCAAACGGCTTGGGAACAGGGGATACGAATACCACCCCGAGGGCCTCCCACAGCTAGCAGGAATGAGACGGCCCTCGTGGGGGTGGCAATGACAGTGGTGTGCGAGGATGGTAAGGGCAGGACTGGCAGCGCGGTAGGAGTGGGAGGGGGAGTGGGCTCACGGCTGGACGATGGGTCGGGGCAGAAAGAGGGGGAACGGTAGCGGTAAGAAAGGGGTCATGGACGGAGGAGGACTCGGGACTGGATATGGGTCATAGAGGGTGGGATCAGGGCCAAGGACACAAACAGGGGTGAGGGGAAAATTGGGACAGGGGAGGGGACCAGAATTTGGGGCACGGTCTGGTGGAAGATTCCCCCAGGTGTGTGCCACCGGGCTGTGGCACCTCCCGGAGGGGCAGGGGAAGGGGCAGGGAGGGGGCCCACGCCGACACCAGGCTCAGATGGAGAGGCAAGGGTTCCTACCACGGCTTCAGCCAGAGCAGTGTCCTCTGCTGGGCCCCCAGCAGGAGGGGGAGATGACCGCCCCGCCTCACTTGCGGGAGAGGGGGCGCCCTCAGGCTCAGGACCCGGTCGCTCAGCGCCGGCTGTCACCCCTGAGGGCGTGGCGGCTTCGGCGCTCGAGTTGACCAGGCCAGTAGGTAACACCAGGGGCGCCCCGAGTGTGAGGACGGGGTCGGCCACCTGGAACATAGGGTTAGGGAAAGGAGGGGGGTGGCATCACAGAGTTGCCGCCCAGACCGAGGCCCGCTGGCAGAGAGTCATCCTCCCCCTGAGCGAGTGGGGTCAGACCCAGGGCCTCGATCTCCTCGAAGATGGAGCTGAGTTCCATCCTCGAGCGCCACCCTGCCACGCGCCGCCGGCAGCAGCTGCAGCTCTACCTACCGGCAGAAGGACAGGACGTGGCGGAGGGCGGGGTCCTTACAGCCCAGCGGGAGAGGACTGATGGTGGAAATAGGCCGCCCCAGGGTGGAGAGGGAAGGCAACAGGGCAGCATTGGGCAGGAAGGGCAGAACGGAGGTGAGGACCACCCGTATGCCCAGGTCCTCCAGTGGTTCGAGGGGCACGTGCACGCCCCCCCACCGCCAGGCCCCTCTCCACCGCCTCCTGGGCGGCGGCCTCCGAGGCAAGGAAGAACACCACCTTGCCGTACATTTTGGAGGCCGCCACCACGGCCGAGGCCCCCACCACCCTCGCCAACGCCCACACATAGGTTTCGACGTGGGGCGAGGTGGCAACCAGGAGGCAGCGGACGCCGTGCCTCCTGGTCACGGTGGGGAAGGGGCCCCGGCCACCAGGGATGGAACTGGAGGTGGCGGTCAGGGCAGATGACCCGGCAGGTGGGGGGGGGGGGGGTGGCAGCAGCTACCTGGGCGTACGCTCTGGGGGCTACTAGTGGATAACCCCCAGAGCCGGTGGGGCGAACGACAGGGGAGGGACGGGTTGTGGCAGGTGGCTGGGCCGCAGTGAGCTGGGCAGCCTCGGCCATGGGAGGTTTGTCTTTGGGGCTGGGCCTTTGCCCTTCTTCCCCCCCCCGGCTTTTTTTTCCCCACCAAGGTGGAGGGTCCACCTGCATCAGGGGGGGCATCGGCCGTGGCAGGCGCGGAACCCAGGTTAGGGGTCAGGAGGTTAGTGGCAACTGGCGGGGTCAGTGGCAACGGGGGACCTTTGGGGCCCATGAGGTCAGGGGAGGGGCCCGGGACCTCCTCCGTCATGGTGGAGGGGGGTAGGTGTTGGAAAAGGCGGAAATTGTGGGGAAGGGTTAGGGGCACTCCTCCCCGCCTATCAGTTGGCGGGGCCGGGGGGTGAGAACCAGTAAGGGAAACTGGGGAAGGCGAGACATCCACTCCTCTCGGGTGTAATAGAGGCAGGGGAGGGAGGGATCGAGGGGAAGTGCCAGCCACTCCTCCCCGCTAAGATGGAAGCTGGGGAGGAGGGCTTTAAACTTGTGAGGAGTGGGGGAACCAGGAAGGGGGAGTGGCGGCTGCTACTCCTCGCAGGCTGTAGGCGGAGGAGGAGGGCGCAAAGCGAGGAGCAGGGGAAGGGGAGGGGAAGGGTGAGAAGCTTAAGGAGGGGGGCAGCCACCCCCTCCCACTGAGGGAGGGAGGGTGCTGGCAGAGGATGGGCACTTGTGGGGAAACTAAGGAAAGGGAACTAGCAGCCACTCCTCCCCGTAAGGATACTGCATGGGAAGGGGCGCTAGAGGAAAGGGTAGGGATGTGAGGGGGGGGGGGTCACAATTAAGTGCAGGGAGGGCGGGGGGGCAGCCACTCCTTCCCACTTGACTATTTGCGGGGAGGGAGGGCGCTAACAGGGATAGGTCGCAAGCAGGGGAACCAAGGGGATTTGAGGCCAGCAACCACTCCTCCCCGCAAGGCTGGAAGCAGAGGAGGAGGGCGCTGGCAGGGCAGGCAGGGGGCCAGGTAACAGGTGCAGGGCGGGGGCCAGCTCCTCTGGCTGCACTGGGGTACAAAAGGGGACTATGGGGCCATCAATGGGGGAGGGGGTGCAATGTGCAGGGAGGGCTAACTAAAAAGGGGGGGCACAAGCGCTTGGGGCAGGGACCGGTACTCTGGGTGGGGGCCAGAGGATGACTGGGAGGCTGCAGGGGGGGGGGCACCACTAGGTGAGCAGGGCGGGGCAGGGCAGCAGCCAGGAAGCAGGAGGCACAGTGCAGCAAGCTAAAGGCGGACGGGGCAGGTAAAACAAACTGAGGCTAGGCGGGGCTGGTCAGCAAACTCAGGGAGGGAGAAACAGAACTGGCTAACAGGGCGGGGTGGGGTGGGCAAGGCTTCTGCAGTGGGGGGCAGGGCAGGGAGAAAAGGGGTGAAGGGGCCCCCCAACCAAACACTGCTGAGGGAGGGGGGCCAAGTCCAAGGGGGGGGTGGAAGCACACCCACAAGCATTTGTGGGGGGCTCAGTCCTCACCTGCTGCTGCAGCAGAGCAGTCCCAGCTGGTAAAAAGGGGGGTTAGTAGCTAGCCCCACAGAGGGGCAAGTCCAGGTGGTACAAGGTTGGTGGAGGGGGTTGTGGGGGGGGGTGGTATGGGGGAGGGCAGCTGGACCGGGGGGAGGGCTCTACACCTCTCCCCCAGTCCCCCTCTTGGTGTGTCTGTCCACCACCACCCCAAGAGCAGATGAAATGCTCAGTCCCAACAAACAAACCCCCTCCACAGTCCAATTAGCGGTCCTCGTCTCCTTCGGCGGGGTGTAGATGGTAAAGCAGCAGCAGCGGGCAGATGGTAGCCAGGTGGGGAAGGCCTCCGGATGGTGGGTGCCGATGGGGTCCTCTTCCTCTAGAGCAGAGGAAGGGGGGGGGCAGCCAGCAGGCCCCCCCCTCAGGCAGCAGGAGCAGCTGGTGGTGGCTGTAGGCAGCAGCGTCGTCGTCGTCGTCATCATCATCATCCAGGGGGAACAGCCCAGCAGCACTGAAGCCTCAGCAGGCAGGTGGGGAGGGCTCCAGTTGGTGCAGGCAGCAGGAACAGGGGGAGAGGAGGAAAAGAGTAGCACCCTCCTTCTTCTTCTCCTTCTCCTCTGGAGTAGGGCACAGAGTGGCTGCCCCTTGAGCCAGAGGAACCCCTCCGGGAGCCATTTTGGGACCAGCCTAGCCCGTCCCACTCACATGACCGTAAGCCAAGGGGCGTGGCTAAGGCTATAAGAACCCTGCCAGGGAGCTCACTCAGGGTCCAGCCTCTGTGGGAGACAGAGGCCTGTCCAGAGCACTCTGCTGAAGAGGCTGAGACCTGGCTTGTGCCTCCCATGGCCTCCACCCCAGAGGCTGGCGAAGACCTTCCTACCTGGGCAGCAGAGGCCTGCCAGCAGAGCTACCCTTTGACCCAGAGGCCTTCCCAGTGCTCCCTGTTGAGGAGACTGGGGTGTGGCCTGGGCCTCCAGGGGTGACTGACCCGGAGAGTCTGCCTGAGCCAGGGGACCTGCCTGAACCCTGATGCCTGCTGGTACCTGGGGACCCGGAGGACCTGACCGACCCAGAGGACCAGCCTGAACCAGGGGACCTGCCTGAATGGCAGGACCTGCTTGAACCCCAACACTGGCCTGTACCCTGGGACCCTGAGGATCAGCTGGAGGCTGAGGACCTGCGATTTGCCAAGGCCTGGATTGGGCCGCTGAGACCCTGCGGGGATGACACTGCCCTCGACTCCCTGTGTGACCTGCTTGAGACTCAGATACTGGCTGAGGGGGAGAAAGGAAGTGGCCCAGGGGATAGTAAGGGCTGATCAAAGCCCTGGGTCAGTGTGTTGCTGGCTGGAGCCCCTGCTGAGCCAGCAGCAGCTGCTCTGCTGCCTCCAGGGCCCTGGGCCGGGGCACAGTGGAGTGGGTGGGCCTGTGGCCCCCCCTGCCACCCATCTACTGGGTGGCAGTCTCCCCCTCACCACCACTGCTGGTGACCTGCCGGCCTCTCTCCTGAACAAGGAGCCCCCAAACCTGATCTGTTTGGGCCTGGTCAATCCTTCAAACTGATAAACTGCTTAAAGATTGCCCAGCCTGGCACCAGGCCTGGGCTTCTGAACTTATATCCCTGGGTTACTATAGCCCTCCCTGACTAAGGGCTAGGGCTTACTAAACTGGTAGACTGTTTGTTTGCGGCCCCGCCTGGACTGAACTGCCAAACCCGTGTGTGTTCACAGCCACACCCTGAACCAGGGCCTGGCCTCCCTGTAAACTGCTGTCTTTTTGTTGCCCAGCCTGGATAAGGCTTGGGCCCCAGGACTGATAAGATGGGTTTGCTGCCCTGCCCTGAACCAGGGCCAAGGCTTTCCTAATCAAGGACGTATTGCCCCTGCCTGAGGGTATGTCTACACTACCCTCCTAGTTCGAACTAGCGGGGTAATGTAGGCATACCGCACTTGCAAATGAAGCCCGGGATTTGAATTTCCCGGGCTTCATTTGCATAAGCGGGGCGCCGCCATTTTTAAAACCCCGCTGGTTCGAACCCCGTGCAGCGCGGCTACACGGGGCTCGAACTAGGTAGTTCGGACTAGGCTTCCTATTCCGAACTACCGGTACACCTCGTGGAAGCCTAGTCCGAACTACCTAGTTCGAGCCCCGTGTAGCCGCGCTGCACGGGGTTCGAACCAGCGGGGTTTTAAAAATGGCGGCTCCCCGCTTAGGCAAATGAAGCCCGGGAAATTCAAATCCCGGGCTTCATTTGCAAGTGCGGTATGCCTACATTACCCCGCTAGTTCGAAATAGGAGGGTAGTGTAGACATACCCTGAGATAGTTCAAGAGGCCCTGGCCTGGGAATTGCTGGTGTGCTGCCCTGCCCTGCCTTGGGCCAGGGCTCTCTAATTGTGTCTGTTTGCTGCCCCGCCTGGAACCAGGCCAGGGCTAAGGAACTACTGTTTTTAATTGGGGGTTATTTGCTGTCCTGCCCAGACCTAGGGCCAGGGCCTCTGGAACTGACTCTGGTGGTTGCCTGCCCTGCTCCAAGGCCAGGCCATTATAGCTGGAACTGTTGAACTCATTACCTCAGGCCCGGACCTGACGCAAGGCCGAGCCCCTGAACTATTTACCCCATGCTGTCCCGAGGAAGGCCAGGCACTTGAACTGTTCGCCTTTCGCCCCGACCTGAAGCAAGGCTGGGTGGTGGACATACTGACTTGGGGACCTATTTTACGTGATTGTGTAGTGGGGCGGAGTGGTCGCCCACTGACCCCCTCCGGGAAGCCTAACCTCATGACTGCCGCCACTTGCAGTAAGTGTTCCTCCCGATCCCAGCTATAGATAACTACATCATCTATGTAGGCAGCAGCATATTACATGTGGGGAGCAAGCAGGTTGTCCATCATCTGCTGGAAGGTCGCAGGGGCCCCATGGAAGCAGAAGGGCATCGTGACAAAATGTAATAATCCTGAGGGGGTAGTAAACACTGTCTTCTCCCTTGACCTTGGATCCAATATCCCTTTGTGAGGTCAAGGGTTGTGATAAAGTTCGCAGTCCCCAGGCGGTCTAGGAGTTCCTCAGTTCGGGGCATTGGGTAAGCATAAAGATTGCGTTCACTTTCCTAAAATTAATGCAGAACCAGATGCTCCCATTGGGCTTTGGCACTAGTACCACGGGGCTCCACCACTTGCTCTTTGAGCGTTCGATTACCCTGAGCTCCAGCATCATCTGGACCTCTTGCTCAACTACTTCCCTTGTGTGTCGCGGGAGGGGTCAATTGCTCTCCCAGACTACCTGGCCTGGCGTGTGGTCTGGATGCTATGGGACACCATGGTAGCCCGGCCCAGACACGTTGTGAAGGTTTTTCAGAAGGCCTTCAGGAGGCAACGAGCTTGCTTCCACTGGCTCCCTGATAAGGTATCCCCCAGTTGTGGTTCTCCCTCATCACTCAAATCCAGTATCTGCGGGCTCAAAGCTGGTTCGGCGGGATATAGGGTAATCATCAGTCCTTCCAGGATTTCAGGAGGTTTACGTGGTAGACCTGCTTCTTCTGATTCGGTTGATAGATCTTATATGTCACGGGTCCCACTCGACAGGTGACCTCATAGGGGCCTTGCCAACGAGCGAGGAGTTTTGACTCTTCTGATGGGGGAAGTAGGAGTATGTGGTCCTCGGGCTCAAGGATTCTTTCCTGGGCTCCCCGATTATAATACTGCTCCTGTGTCCCTTGAGCAGCCTTTAAGATTTTCGCGAGCAAGGGTCCCCGCCCGGGTGAGTTGTTCCTGCAGCTGTAACACATATTGGAGGTGGCCTTTGAAGGTCGAGGGGGTGTGTTCCCACATCTCCCTCACCAGGTCTAGTATGTTGCAAGGTCACCATCCATACAGGAACTCAAATGGGGAGAAGCAGGATGATGACTAGGGCACTTCCCGGACCACTAATAATAACGCGGAGGGTAGCTGGTCCCACTGCTGCAGCTCAGATGCGGGGAACTTCTTTAGCGTGCCCTTTAGCATTCTCTTGAAGCGCTCAACTGGTCCATTGGTTTGCAGCTGGTAGACAGATGTTTGTAGCTTGTCAATGCCCAGCAGGGCACACACATGGCAGAGTAACCAGGAGGTAAAATTAGTTCCCTGATCAGTCAGGAACTCACAGGGAAGCCCCACACGGGTGACCCTTCACACGTTTCAAGGCAATGGTACAGGTATTAGTATTCTGTAGCGGAACAGCCTCGAGGAAACACGTAGCACAGTCTACTAAGACTAGTATATATGGGTATGTCTACACTACAAAGTTAATTCGAACTAACAGACGTTAGTTCGAATTAACTTTGATAGGCGCTACACTAGCGCTCCGTTAGTTCGAACTTAATTCGAACTAGGTAAACCTCATTCTACGAGGACTAACTCCTAGTTCGAATTAGCTAGTTCGAATTAAGGGCTGTGTAGCCACTTAATTCGAACTAGTGGGAGGCTAGCACCTCCCAGCTTGTCCTGGTGGTCACTCTGGACAACACCAGGGAAATTTGTCTGCCCCCTTCCCGGCCCCGGAGCCCTTAAAGGGGCACGGGCTGGCTACACAGTTTGTGTCAGTTGCAAGGCTGCCAGCACCCAGCCAGCAGACCCTGCACCTGCCACGCCATGAGCCAGCCATCCGATGCCACCCAGCCCTCCCCCTCTTCCCGGGACGAGCCTGGCGGCTCCCAGGAGCCTGCCCGGGGCCGCAAGAGGCGGGCACCCGCTTGGTCTAGTGCGGAGATCGTGGACCTCATCGAGGTTTGAGGGGAAGCCTCCAATGTCCACGATCTCCGCACTAGCCACAGGAACGCGGCTGTCTACAGCCGCATGGCTGACAGCCTGGCCGCCAGAGGCAACCAGCAGACCCGGGAGCAGGCCCGCTGCAAAATAAAGGACCTGCGGCAGTCCTACTCCCGGGCCTGCCTGCCAGGGGCCGACCCAGAGGCCTGCCCCCACTTTCAGGCCCTGGACCGCATCCTGGGGGCTCATGCCGTCCATGCCCCCCGGGTGGTCATCGACCCCGGGGCAGAGGGACCGGTTCTGGACACCGAGGAGGAGGAGCCGGAGGACGCCGGGAGCCAGGAGCCGACCCAGGACCCCCGAGGAACCCCACAGACAACATCTCCTGTGTCGTCCGAGGCCGGGGAGGCCTCCACCTGTGAGTACCATCATGCTCCCCTTTTGTGTACGGGGGGGTGGGGTGGGGTGGGGGGGAGAGGGAGCCCAGGGACTGTGCACCTGGGCCTTGCCCACCATGGAGCAGCAGCTGGGTGTCATGCAGGGGCCTTGGCCTTGCAGAGGGGGGCTGGGTTTCACCCACCTTGTCCCCAGGGAGAACTAACCGCTGCTCTTGTTTCACCACAGCCGCAGCACCTGGGACTGCAGGGCCCACCACCCCGCCTGCAACAGCCGCCCGGGCCAGCCGGCGTGCCAGAAACCAGGAGGACTACCAGCGGCGGCACCTCCGGTTCATGGAGCAGCTGCTCCGCAACCAGGAGCACTGGGTCCGGGAGGACCTTCGGCTGCGCCAGCGGAGTGTGGATGCGCTGGAGGAGCAGGGCCGTGGCCTCAGAGGCCACCTCCAGACCCCGGTGGACTGGTTCCTGCCTCCTCCTGCTCTGGCTCCTGCGGCTGCCGCAGCTCTCACTCCTCCTCCCACCCCTGCTGCCCCCGCTCCCTCTGCTGCCCCTGCTCCCTCTCCCGCTTCCTCCGCACCCCCCGTCCCTCCTGCCCCACCCTCCACACCCGCTCCCCCGCGAGGTCCCCGCACCCGCAGTGTTGCAAGACGGGAGAGCCAGCCAGACCCCCAAGCCTGAGCTTTCCCTTCCCTTCCTCCCCTTCCACCCCCTTCCAGCTCCCTCCTCCCAGGTTTCCCCCTCCCCTCTCCCACCCTCACTCCTCCCTCCCCCACCCCAGTTATGTAAAATAAAGAGGTTTTTTTTGCCAAAACAGGTGTCTTTATTTGACATTAGGAAGGGAGGTTAGGGAGGGGAAAGGGGAAGGGGGGGGGAGGGTGGAAGAAGGCCCCAGTGGGGCATGCAGGGAGAGTTCAGTCCTCCTCCTCCGGATCCGGACGGCCCCCCGCTGGGCTTCCCAGATGGCGGCGGTGCGGGGCTGAGCGTACTGGCCAGCCATGCGGTCAGCCTCAGCCATCCAGGCTGGCAGGAAAGCCTCCCCCTTCCTCTCGCACAAATTGTGCGGCACAGAACATGCTGCCACCACGGGAGGGATGTTGTGCTCGGCGAGGTCGAGGCGGGTGAGGAGGCACCTAAATCGGGCTTTCAGTCGCCCGAAGGCCCCATCAATGATGATGCGGGCCCTGGTCAGCCTTGCATTGAAGGCCTGGCGGGAGGGGTTGAGGTGCCCCGTGTAGGGCATCATGCGCCAGGGCTGTAGGGGGTAGGCTGCATCCCCCCACCAGGCAGATGGGCATGTCCACGTCCCCGACCCTGATGTGGCGGTCGGGGAAGAAGGTCCCGTCCTGCAGCCGCTGGCACACGGAAGAGTTGCGGTACACACTGGCGTCGTGTGCCTTGCTGGACCAGCCCACATTAATGTCCGTGAACTGTCCCCGGTGGTCACACACGGCCTGCAGGAGGACGGAGAAGTACCCCTTGCGGTTCATGTACTGGGAGGCCTGGTGTTCCGGGGCACGGATGGGGATGTGTGTCCCGTCGATGGCCCCCCCGCAGTTGGGGAAGCCGAGGGCGCCGAACCCCCGGATGACGGCGTCTGGGTCGGCAAGGCGGACCACCCTGCTGAGCAGCACCTGGTTGATGGCCTTGACCACCTGCGGAGAGACACAGCATAGCACAAATCTAGATGCGTTAGTTCGAACTAGCTTAGTTCGAATTAACTAATTTGAACTAAGTTAGTTTGAATTAGCGCTGTAGTGTAGACATACCCTATCAGAACCCCGCCTTGCTGTTCAGGAACGGTCCCACTAGGTCGAGGGCCACACATTCAAATGGGGTACCAATGGCTGTTAGGGGGGCCAGTGGGGCTCTCGGAATCCCCAGATCGGCAGCTAGCTGGCATTCTGGGCACGAGCAGCAGTAGTTCTCCACCTCCTGGTATACCCCGGGCCGAAAGAAATGGGACAAAACTCATGCCAGGGTCTTCTCTTGGCCCAAATGGCCAGCGGCCAGGATGTCGCGGGCTAGCTGTAGCATGGCTTTCTGGTGGCAGCATGGGACGAGTAGCTCGGATTGCACTTCTTGCATTTGAGGTTCTTGGGCCACCCTGTAGAGGTGGTCTGCCACCAGCTCAAAATGCGGCCATTGTGCTGTTTTCTGCGGGTCTGTGCTTGCACCGTTGATGCAGGCTACCTGGTCGTATGCAGACCTCAGGGCTGGGTCTTCCCACTGGTCCTGGGGAAAGTCCAGTAAGCTTACTTTTCTCAACTCCCTCTCAAGGGGAGGACTGGACAGGCCTGGAGCCTCGTGCTCTTCCCTCTCTAGGGGGCCTTCCTCTCCTTCTCCCAGTGGTTCTGCCACTTGGGTTTCCACTTTGCCATCCTCAATACGGTCTCCCTCTAAGACGACCTGGGCTTGCGGTACTCCAAGGCTGACCTCTCGAAGGAATTAATTAAATCCTGGACAGTCCTGGCCCAGAATAATGGGGTAGGTTAAAGTAGTGGCCACCCCTACGATTATCTCCTTGGTTACCCTCTTTATGGTTAGAGGGACCCTAGCACAGAGATACGCCTTCACATCCCCATGGACACACTGCAGTCACAACTCCCCTGCTGACACTGTGGAGGTGGGGACAACCTCCTTCCGCACCAGGGTTTGTACACACCCCAAGTCCAGGAGGGCTATCACTTGCTGGGGGCCCACTCTCAAAGGTGGTGTTAGTTTTGGCGGGACTGGGTTGTGGGCCCGGGTTTCTGCGGTGCAGACCCGGCCATAACTACAATCCATTTTAGGGCAGTCCCACTGCAGATGTCCCAGATGGCCGCATGTGAAACAGGGTACAAGCTCGGAGCTTGGGGATTGCACTGGGCCATCCGGTGGAGAGTTGCATCAACATGCTTGGGGCACCAGAGGTGGAGCCTCGGGGATTTCCCGTACCCTGGGCCTGAATGGCCACGGGGGTCTCGCAGCTCTGGTGCTTGGGTAGCGGGGACCCAGCCCATAGTTCCACTCTCAGTCTGGGTTTCAGGGGTTAGCAATGGGCCAAGCGATCTCAGCATTGGGGTTGGAGTGTGAACTCCTGGCCCCATGGGGTTCTCAGCAGCCAAAGCGTCTTCCATCAGGGTGATGGCTTCATTTAATGTTATTGGGAGGTGCTGAAGGACCCACGTGAGGCCATAGGACAAGAGAATCTGGGTAAATTGCTCCAGGGCAATCTGTTTGACCATCTCCTCAGCAGCAGGAGCTGCTGGAGGTGTGGGGGTGGACAGGGGGGCCTTTGCTGCCTCACCCTGGTGGGGGGAGCGGAACCCCTATTTTCCATCTTTTTGGGGACTGTCTGGCCCCTTTTTTCACAGTTGCAGGCCTGAACTTCACCGTTCCTGCAGCTGCTACTCCCTCTGGAGTGGAGGAGGTAAGGGGGCTGCTTTACAGCAACTCCTGGGGTTCTTAATTCCCCTCCACAAGTTGGTGGGGGGGGGGAAGGGAGTGTTTGTGAGGGGCCTCTTGCCATCTGGGCCCCTAGGTGGCAGCTGGCACAGCTTTTGTGGGGTGCTGGGACTGGGGGTGGTTCCCTCTGCTCCCTGCTGTCTCCCCTGCATTTCTGCTGCTGCTCCCTCCCCAGCCTCAGGTGCTGCAGGGGTCATCTCCTTCCTTGGCCCCACTGCTTGCCTCCCCGCCCCTCCCTTGCTCTGGTGGGTCCTGCAGCAGGTACAGAGAGCCTGCCACTCAGGCGCCCGTGGGCACACTAGCTTCCTTCCCCCCCTCCCCGCCCTGCCTGGAGTATCTTGCTGCCCCCCTGCTTTCTTGAGCAGGCCCCTTCGCACAGCCTGCATCCCCTCTCCTCTACCCGTGTGCCCATGCCCCCTCTGTCATCTCGTTCGGCGCCTGAGCCTCCCACTCTTCTTTAGTTACCCTCCCCCCACACACTGTTTCACTTCCCACGTGTCTTTCAAATAATTGACCCTCTCACATTCCCAGGGCAGCCGGAGGAGCCGCTCTTACCGTCCTGTGCTGGGAGCTGTATTCCTTACTCCTTCCGTTTTCCCCTTTCTGAACAGTCGCCCTCCACCCCACTTCCAGCCTAGTGGGGGGGAGCGGTGAACCTCCTTCCTCCCCTCCCTCTCCCTCCTTGTTCCCTCCCCTGGTGTTTTTGGTCCTCCCCTAATTGTTTGTTTGTCCTTCCTTCCCACCTATAACCACAATGGAGGGGCTGTCCAGCGACACCCCTGCCAGACCTTCCCCACCCCTCCCTAAAAACAAGAACCCCTCTGAGGCTGCCGGGCCCCCCGTCACTATGGTAGAGGGGGCGAACATGGACGAGGACCCCGGGGCCTCGACCGCTTCTGCTGCGGCACCTCCAGTCACCTCTAAAGAAGGGTAGGAAGGGCCGGGGGACCAAGAAGGGCAAGAGCCCCGCCTGGAAAGCGAAGCCTCCTGAGGCGAGGGCTCACTCCCCGGCCGCGACCCATCTGCTGGCCGCGGCCCCCCCTCCTTCCCGCTCCCCTGTTCCTTCCACCAGCTCTGGGGGCAACGATGTCCCGGGCCCCAGGGCGTACGCCCAGGTAGCCGCCACCCCCCGTACCTGCCGCCTCCCAAGCCGCCTCCCGGAATACCATCCCCGGCAGCCGCGGCCCCTTTCCCACCCTGACCAGGAGGCACGGGGTCCGTTGTCTCTTGGTGGTGGCCTCACCCCACGTGGAAACCTACGTGCGGGCGTTGGCACGCGTGGTGGGGCCCACGGCTGCGGTGGTGGCCTCTAGGATGTTTGGGAAGGTGGTATTCTTCCTGGCCTCCGAGGCCACCGCCCAGGAGGCAGTGGAAAGGGCTTTGGCGGTGGGGGGAGTCCACGTTCCCCTCGAGCCTTTGGAGGATCTGGGCGTACGGGTGGTTTTGTCCTCCGTTCCTCCCTTCCTCCCCAATGCCGCCCTACTGCCTTTCCTCTCCACCCTGGGGAGGCCTCTGTCAGTCCTGAGTCCCCTTCCTCTGGGCTGCAAAGATCCTACCCTCCGCCACGTCCTCTCCTTTCGCCGGCAGGTACAAAGCCAACTACTGCCGGCAGGACGTGGCGGAGAAGCCCTCGAAGGGTCATTTCTGGTGCCCCATCAAGGGGCCCGGTACCGGGTGTACTACACCATGGGGGAGGCCCGGTGTTTTCTCTGTCGGGCGACGGGGCACGTCCGAAGGGACTGTCCCCTGGCCCGGTTTGGAGAGGCACCCGGGACCCCCGACGCCCGGGAGGGCACCGGCCCTACCATCACCGGTGGCCCTGACGGTCCGGACCCTGGGATCGCCCCTCCTCCAACCGTGACCGTCGTCAATCCCGCTTGGGTTCCGCAGGGCGCAGACGAGCGTGCGGGTGCTGTTGCTGCCACCGCCAAAAGCGGCAAGGCCGGGCCCGCGGAGGAGAGGGAGGCGGGGTCAGTGACGGGACTCGGGCAGGACCTACCTCAGGGGGAGGTATCCCTTTCCCCTGCTGCCCAGCCCTCATCTACCCTTGCCCTCCTACCAGCGCCCTTGTCCCCTGGCTCTTCCTCCAATCAGGGCCAGCCCCCTTCTTCCGAGGGATGGGAGCTTACAACAGGGAGGCGCCGAAAGCGTGCTCGGCATTCCACCCCGCCCACTGAGGAGGAGGACAACCTCCCTGCACCTATGGGGATGGACGCTGAAACCGTCCCACCCTCTGAGCCCTCGAACGATTCACAGCACCGCGAAGCGGTTGAGGTGACCGCGGCGGTTGCGGGAGAGGTGAACACCTCCCTCCCGGGGTCCCTGCAAGAGGGGGCGTCCATGGAGGATGCTCCCACTCTTCCCACCTCCGTTGAGGGGGCGGCCGTTGACCTTGCCACCGACAAAGATCACCATTTGGTGGCGGGCAGCGGGCTCGCCTTCCTCTCTCAGGAGGTGGAGGCTTTGGGGCTGACCCCGGCTGCCTCAGAGGGGGATCATCAGGTCCTGGAGGGACAACAACCGACCTCTCCTTCCCCTTCCAACTCGCTGCTATCCCTTCTCCCTGCCTCTGAGTTGCCCCAGGGTGCAACCGTCTGCCTGGCCATCGGCAGCGTTTCGGCTGCGGCCGCCAAAACCCTTGAGGCTCTCAGAGGGAGGGAGGTCCCGTTAATATCCGTCACCCCCGGTGCTGAGGCCTCTGGTGCTGCACTCTCTGTGGCACTGGAGCCCAGCACTGGGGAGGATATCACTGCCCCTACCGTTGCCACCGATTCTCTGCCCTGCGAGGCGGCACCGCATCCCGGTGCCTCCTCTGCTGGGGTTTCTCGCCCTGTTTCTTCTCCTGCTCCCTGTTCAAACCCCCTCCCAATTGAGCTTCCCACCCCTCTTCCTCCTCCCCCCCCATCCTTGTCTTTTCCCCAATCCCTCACCTCTTCCTCCCCCTACTCCCCTTCCTCGTCTCCCTCCCTTTCCTGATCCCCTGCCTGAACTCTTTTCGTCCCCTTACTCTGTTACTGCTGCCCCTGGGGTTGCCACGTTTACTCTAGACGTTGACCCCCGGGAGGCAGTTTTCGTTTCTCCTGCTCCCAGCACATCTGGGGCTGGTCTCCCTCCGCCACTGTCCTCCCAGCAGGGACCTCAGACGCCCTGCATCCCCGTGCGGATGGGTCGCGGGGCTCACGGAGGGGTCTGACCCCAAGGCGTTTGAGGGCCCGAGTCCCTGATGCCAGATGCGCTGAAGGGCGAGATGCGTGCTTTCTTGGAAGACATCCGAGGCTCCAAGAACAAAGTTGCTCTCGCCCTTCAGCGCTGGGGAGATTTTCATCTCGTCCTACAAACAGTAAGGGCCCTCTTGGGGGAGGGTAAAGGGACTGGGCGGCGGGAGGCCACGGCTTACCAGCGGGTCCGCAGCTTCCGAGACACCCTGCTCGCTTTTGGTCACGGTCACGGTTTGCTGCGAGGCCCAACGGGGGCCGCTGGCACTCCTGCCAATGAGGATCTTCCCCAGCCCTCTCGATGCCGCCGCTCATCTTTGCCATTCTGAACACCCGGGGCTGCGGGTCGGGTCTCCGTAGGTGTCAGGTACTCTCCTTCCTTCGGAAGGGGAGGTACTCTGTCGTATTCCTCCAGGAGACCCACGCAGCTCTGGCCGCCGAGGCTAGCTGGCAACTGGAGTGGGGGGGACAGGGTTTATTTCAGCCTCTTGTCAGCCCGTCAAGCCGGGGTGGCTACTCTGTTCTCCCCGAACCTGCAGCCCAAGGTGCTGGGGACCGCTGAGGTCGTGCAGGGTTGCCTGCTGCATCTCCGGGTTCGGATGGAGGGGCTGACACAAAATCTTGTCAACATCTACGCCCCGTCATCAGTCTCGGAGAGGCTCCGCTTCTTTCAGCGGGTGTCTGCCTTCCTTGGTTCTCTGGATCCTCGCGAGTGCCTGGTCCTAGGCGGGGACTTCAATTGCACCCTCGAGGACCGGGACCATATGGGGCCTGAGCAGTGCCCGGCCGCCGCGGACGTCCTCAGGGAGATAATAGACCATCACCTGGGCGAGGAAATGGTATTTACCTATGTCCAGGTGGTGGTCTTTTCACTCCTGGTTGGACCGCATTTATCTGTCTCGTCATCATCTCTTCCGGGCCCACTCCTCCAGCATTCGGCCAGCCCCGTTCTCAGACCACCATTTAGTGGCCATGAAGGCCTCTGGGTATGTCTACACTACAAAGTTAGTTCGAACTAACGGACGTTAGTTCGAACTAACTTTAATAGGCGCTACACTAGCGCTCCGCTAGTTCGAATTTGAATCGAACTAGCGGAGCGCTTAGTTCGAACTAGGTAAACCTCATTTTACGAGCATTAAGCCTAGTTCGAACTAGCTAGTTCGAATTAAGGGGTGTGTAGCCCCTTAATTCGAACTAGTGGGAGGCTAGCCCTCCCCAGGTTTCCCTGGTGGCCACTCTGGCCAACACCAGGGAAACTCTATGCCCCCCTCCCGGCTCCGGACCCCTTAAAGGGGCACGGGCTGGCTACGGTGCCCGTGCCAGGTGCAAGCCTGCCAGCACCCAGCCAGCAGACCCTGCACCTGGCACGGATCGAGCCACCCACCCGATGTCCCCCAGCCCACCCCCTCTTCCCGGGACCAGGCTGGCGGCTCCCGGGAGCTTGCCCTGGACCGCAAGAGGCAGGCACCTGCCTGGGCTAGTGCGGACATCGTGGACCTCGTCCACGATCTCCGCACTAGGCACAGGAAAGTGGCCGTCTAGGGCAGGAGAGCTGCCAGCCTGGCCACCCAGGAGCAGCTGTGCATGAAAATCAAGGGGGTCCACTGAGACCCCCGACCCTGAGCCCTGAGCTTACAATGGCCGTCCTGGGTCAGACCAAAGGTCCATCTAGCCCAGTAGCCTGTCTGCCGACAGCGGCCAACCCTAGGGACCCTGGAGGGGATGGACCGAAGACAGTGACCAAGCCATTTGTCTCGTGCCATCCCTCTCCAGCCTTCCACAAACCTACGGCAGGGACACCACTCCTACCCCCTGGCTAATAGCACTCCATGGACCCAACCTCCATGACTTGATCTCACTTCCCTTTAAACTCTGTTCTAGTTGTAGCCTTCACAGCCTCCTGCAGCAAGGAGTTCCGCAGGTTAACTATTTGCTTTGTGAAGAACAACTTTCTCTTACTAGTTTGAAGCCTGCTACCCATTCCTTTCCTTTGGTGTCCTCTAGTCCTTCTTTATGGGAACTCATGAAGAATGCACCCTCTGAATGCACCCTCTCCACCCAACCCCTGCTTTTAGAGACCTCTATTCTGTCCCCGCTCCATCTCCTCTTTTCTAAGCTGAACAGTCCCAGTCTCTGTAGCCTCTCTTCATCTGGGACCTGTTCCCAACCCCTGATCATGTTAGTTGCCCTCCCCTCTCCCAGCCTTTCTCTTCCCCTCTCCCACCTCCTTTTCCCAGTCTCCCCCAGTTTTGTTCAATAAAGACAGAGTCAATGTTGGAAGAAACGTTATCTTTATTTTGTACATCAATAAGAAGGGGGGCTAGGGAAGGGTAAGTGGAAGGAGGTGAGGGAGGAATGGGGTACGAGCCCCCGATGGGGAGGACTGGGCTGGCTCTGCAGGCTTCTGGGGGTGGAAGCTCTCCTGCAGCCCCCCAATTGCCCTGTCTCCCCAGATGGCAGCCTGCGGCAAGTGCAGCCGGGCTGATGGCCTAGTGGTGTGATGTGCCCAGTGTGGGTACTCCGGGCACTCCAAGCCAGAACTTCTTTGCAAGCGGGGCACCCCTTAGAACTGTGTGTCCGGGGTGGGGGTCGGGACCCTTTAAGCGCAGCCCTCGGCTAGCCTGAGACAGCATCTCCACGCTCTAAGTTCTCCTCTGATGCCCTGCCGGCACTGCTTCCGGCCATCCTTAAGCCCGGTTCAGAGTCCACTCAATGTGGACTTGCTAGTTCGAATTAGCAAAACGCTAATTCGAACTAGTTTTTAGTTCTAGACGCGTTAGTTCGAATTAGCTTAGTTCGAATTAACTAATTCGAACTAAGTTAGTTCGAACTAGCGCTGTAGTGTAGACATACCCACTCTTTCTTTGACATATCAATAAGAGCCTGCTGGAGGACGTGGGCTTCATAGCGTCCTTCTGTGAGTTCTGGCTGGCCTGGCGCGGGTGGCGGTGCGCCTTTCCCTCGGCACAGCAGTGGTGGGATGTGGGGAAGGTGCGCACGCGGCTCTTCTGCCAGGACTACACCCAGGGGGCCAGCCAGCAGAGGGATGCGGCGATAGAGCAGTTGGAACGGGAGGTTTTAGAGCTAGAGAGGCGGCTGCCCACCGGCCCCGAGGATCCGCCCCTCTGCGTAGCGTACCGGGAGAAGCAGGAGGAACTCCGGGCCCTCGAGGACCTTCGAACCCTGGGTGCCTTGGTTCGTTCTCGATCGAAGTTCCCGCTTCTTCTATGCCCTGGAGAAAAAGAGGGGGGCTAAAAGACACATCGTCTGCCTTCTGGCAGAGGACGGCACCCCTCTCACGGATCCGGTGGAGATGCGCGAGAGGGCTCGTGCCTTCTACGCCTCTCTCTTCTCCCCGGATCCGACCGACGCCGTCGCCCGCAGGGTTCTCTGGAACGAACTCCCGACGGTCAGCGCGGGCGACCGGGACCGGCTAGAGCTGCCTCTCTCTCTGGCCGAGTTCTCAGAAGCCCTCCGTCTCATGCCCACCAATAAATCCCTGGGCATGGACGGGCTGACCGTGGAGTTCGACCGCGTGTTCTGGGACGTCCCTGGAGAGCGGGGTCCTCCCTTTATCGTGCAGGCGAGTGGTGCTTACCTTGCTGCCCAAGAAGAGGGACCTCCGCGATCTGAGGAACTGGCGTCCCCGTCTCTCTCCTCAGCACGGACTATAACATCATCGCCAAAGCTATCTCCTTGAGACTCAAGTCCTTGCTGGCGGACGTGGTCCATCCAGACCAGACCTACACCATCCCGGGCCGTACCATCTTCGACAACCTTTATTTGGTCCGGGATCTCCTAGAGCTGGGGTGTAGGGACGGTCTGTCGTTCGCCCTCCTGTCCTTGGATCAGGAGAAGGCGTTCGACCGGATGGACCACGGGTATCTCCTGGGCACTTTGCGGGCTTTCTCCAGGTGCTGTACACTTCCGCAGAGTGTTTGGTCAAGCTCAACTGGACCCTGACCGCACCGGTCAACTTCGGGCGGGGAGTACGTCAAGGCTGCCCGCTCTCAGGCCAGCTGTATACTCTGGCCATCGAGCCCTTCCTCCGTCTCCTTCGCAATAGGTTGACGGGGTTGGTGCTCCGTGAGCTGGAGATGCGGCTGGTCCTGTCAGCGTATGCCGACGACGTGCTCCTCGTGGTCCAAGACCCGGGAGACCTGGCGCGGGTGGAGGCTTGCCAAGCCGTCTACTCGGCGGCCTCCTCCGCCCGGGTCAACTGGGTCAAGAGCTCTGGCCTGGTGGTAGGGGCTGGGTGGCAGGCGGGCTCCCTCCCACCCACGCTTCAGGTCATCAGGTGGAGCGCGGGTCCGCTGCTCTATCTCGGCGATTTTCTCTCTGCCACTCATCCCTCTTCGCCGGACAACTGGCAAGGTTTAGAGTCCCGGGTGGCTGGGCAGTTGCGGAGATGGATGGGACTGCTCCGGTGCCTCTCCCTGGGTATGTCTACACTACAGCGCTAATTCGAACTAACTTAGTTCGAATTAGTTAATTCGAACTAAGCTAATTCGAACTAACGGATCTAGACTAAAAAACTAGTTCGAATTAGCGTTTTGCTAATTCGATCTAGCATGTCCACATTAAGTGGACCCTGAACCGGGGTTAAGGATGGCCGGAAGCAGTGCCGGCAGGGCATCAGAGGAGGACTTAGAGCGTGGAGATGCTGTCTCAGGCTAGCCAAGGGCTGCGCTTAAAGGGTCCCGACCCCCACCCCGGACAGACAGTTCTCAGGGGTGCCCCGCTTGAAAACCAGTCCTGGCTTGGATTGCCCGGAGTACCCACACTGGGCACATCACAGCACTCGGTCATCAGACCGGCTGCACTTGATGCAGGCTGCCATCTGGGGAGAGGGGGCAATTGGGGGGCTGCAGGAGAGCTTCCACCCCCAGAAGCCCGCAGAGCCAGCCCAGTCCTCCCCATCGGGGGCTCGTGCCCCATTCCTCCCTCACCTCCTTCCACTTACCCGGCAGGGCACATGACGCCCGCATCCTACGCAACTCTGGCCTGTTTGGCAGGCTGGAGGTGGGCACTTACTTCCCCCAGCAGGAATTTACTGTTGGGGACGTGCCCATGCCACGTGTGTTGTGGGGGACGCGGCCTACCCCCTGCTGCCCTGGCTAATGTGGCCCTACACGGGGCGGCCGGACCACAACCAGACCCAGTTCAATGACCGCCTCAACCGGGCCCGCAACCAAGTCGAGTGAGCCTTCAGGCGTGTGACAGCCTGTCACTGGTCGGGGGGCGGGGCGGCCGGAGCCCCGATCCCCCAGAGACTGACGCCGGGGAACCGGCTCTCCGGCGTTCCCCCAGCGCGAGCGGGAGGCGGCGGCGGGCGGGGGCACTTCCCCCGCGCCTGCGCCGGTTGCGCCGCTTTAGCTCCTTCCCCGCGTCCCCGGACGGCGGGGGCGGGGGGGAGCGGACCAGTTGGGCGGCGGGGCGCCGCGCGGCGGCGTGCCCAGAAGGGGCGGGGCCCCAGGGAGCGGCTGCCGCGGCGGGCCGACTCAAAAGGGCCGGCCGCCGCCGGAGAGGGAGGCAGGCTCCTGGCAGGAGCACTGGGTCCGACCTAGAGGCAGGACGGAGCCCGGGCGACATACCCCGCGGCTGCCGGCCCGGCGCTGGTCCCGAGGCTTTCGGGACAGCCACTGCCCCTGGCGGTCCCTCAGCCCCACGGCAGACGGGGGGCGCACCCCACCACGTCGCACACAGCGGGAGCGGGACGGCCGGAGGCGGATCGGCACCCCAGAGCGCTCCCCAGAGACTGCTGCCGGAGGTGAGCCACCGCAGGACCCCGAACCAGGGTAGGTGCGAAGCCGGCGGGCGCGATTGGCGGGCACCGCCCGGAGGGAGGAAGGAGTCCGGGGCGGGGCGCTTCTGGCGACCTTGGGTGGACGAGTTGAGGAGGGATTAACCCCCCTCGTCCACCGCGTCGGGGCGCTAGCGAGCCCCGTCGCTTAGGGCCCCGGACTGGGACCCGGAGAGAGGGTGGGGCCGGGTCCCCCTCCCTCCACGAAGGGGACATCCCCCTACCCGCGACCTTAGTGGAAGAACGCCATCAGGCGGAACTCCAGCGAGTGGAAACTCTAAACCGGGGGCCTGCTGCCCCGTCCCGCAGAGGCGGATAACTATTGCCGGGTTCGCTGACCCCCCTTCCTACTGGGAGGAGGTGATCGCACCCATTGTCGGGGGTTCCCTCAGTGGGGCCCCAGGGACTGAACAAGCCCTAGGAGGGGGCATGAGGGTTCGCTGACCCCCCCTCTCGGACCAAGAGGGGGTGATCGCACCCTGAAACCCCCACAGGGCGTCTGAAATCCCGGTTCCGTTGTTTGCTCACCCGTCTAGAGATGAGTGAGCAGAATGTCCCCGAGGTACTGGCTGTGTGCTGCGTGCTCCACAATCTCATGGAGCGGAGGGGGGAGGCCTTCCTGCCGGCATGGATGGCACGCAAGGGCCAGGCCTTCGAACAGCCCCGCACAGCTGCCATCCGCCAGGCGCACCACGATGGGGTGTGCATCCGGGAGGCCCTGACGGAGATGTTCTCCCAGGCCCCATAGTAGGGTCGCCTCTGTCTCCCTTGACAGCTCCCTCCCATCCCCAACCCTTCCCTCCTTCCCTCCCCTCCCCTTACCTCCCAATAAACAACAACACAGGTTTTTTTGGAACAACGTTTGAACATTTTATTTACAATGGGGAGGGGGGAGATGTAGGGTGGGAGGGGGGAGGAGGCGCTTAACTGGGAGGGGGGAGCTACTGCTGGGAGGAGTGGCCCCTGCAACTGCTTCTGCGGGGGCGGACCTGCACATGGGGGTCAGGCCGTGTCGGGGCAGGCAGCACGGGGAGGTGGGCAGGAAGGGCAGGAGCAGGAGAGGGCATTGCGGGAGGAGGAGGGGCCATTGCAGGAGGGGGCACGGGCAGTGCTATGGGAGGGATGGCGGGTGCATGGGGCAATGCCATGCCATAATGTATGGCATGGCCAATGTGGGCGGTGAGGGTGGAGATGGCATCTGCCATGCGCGCACACTGGGCCTGGAAGGGGCCCCAGGCCTCCTGGCACCACTGCAGGTCCGCCTCCACCCGGCGCATGATGGCTGCCTCCACCCATTCAACGGCCTGCACGTGCCGCCGAAGCAGTTGGTCCCGCTGCCGGACCCACCGGCTTGGTGGTTGGGTGGCTGGGGGTGCTGCTGCTGCTGCTGCAGGGCTGGAGGGTCCCCCACTCCTGCTTGGTCCTGCTGCAGGGAAGAGAAGAAGGGATGGGTCAGGCAGGCAGCCCGGCCACTGTCCCCACACCTCATGCCCTCCACCCCTGAGCCCAGGTGATACCACAGTAGTGTGGCTTGGGCCCACTCGGTTCCCCCCCTCCCCCCGTGTTGTATGTTTGCATACAGGACCGCCCCTGGAGTAGGGTCCTCCTCCATGTATTGTAACCCCCGGTCTGTGTCCTGGCCCCGTGGAGGGCGGGATGGCACTTGTGTTGTGTTCACCTGTGGAACTCCCTGCCGGGGGAGGCTGTGAGGCTTTGGGCTAATCAATGGTGTTTGACAGGGAGTGAGATGAATCCCCACACAGTGCCTGGGAGCACATCTGGCAGAGGTGGTCTGGGCTCTCAGATCCCCATCGCGTGGACAGAACCAGGAGAGTGACTGGGCAGTGTACCATCCTTGCAGCAAAACTCAGGTGGCCCTAGGGGCGGCCCGAGCGCTTCCCCCCCTTCTCCCTCCCACTATCCCTCACACACGGTAGCCCAGGGACATGTGTGGCCGCAGTGGGGACTTCCCTCGGGGGGCCAGCCAAGGCACCGGGAGCAGGCGAGGGGCTCAGTGGGGGCCATGCTCACAGGGCTGTGACGCTGCGGTTTTCCCAGGAGCAGCTGGCTGTGCCTCACAGCCAGGCATGGGACAGTGTTGCCGTTCTGTGTGCTGCACCCTTGCGGAGGTGCGGGCTCTGGGCTGAGTCCCTGGGGCCCTGGCCGGTTCCAGCCGGCATCCACCCTTCCCCCTGGTCCTGCTGGATGTGTGTGAGCAGCACGGTCCCAGGCGCGCCCTGCAGCTGCCTGCCGCGGCCACGTGCTGCTCGGTCACCAGGTTGCACGTGCTGCTTGCTGCCTAATGCTACACAGCATGCAGATCATGCGGCCTCCGCCTGGAGGGTCGCAGTGCTGACCTCGTCCTCCGACCCGCTGGCTGGCTCGTCTTCCTCCCCCGCCTCGTTGGGCTTGGTGATGGGGGGGCGTCTGCAGATGTCTACGGGCACGAACGAGCCATGCGGTGCTGCCTGGCCCAGGATGTGGTGGAGCTGCTGGTAGTGGGGGCAGCTGTCGGCTCCGGCCCCCTGGCCCTCACTGGCCCAGACATAGCCCAGGCGCAGCTGTTTCACCTTAGCCCGGACCTGCTCGAGGGTCCGGGCTGGAGGTCCCTGGTGCAAGAGCGCCTGGGCCATGCGGTCAAAGATCTCCGTGTTGCGGCGACAGAAGCAGGTGTTGTGCAGGGCCTCCTCCTCCTCCCACAGGTCCAGGAGGGCCTCCAGCTCCCCCGGGGACCAGGATGGGGCCCTTCTTTTTCTGCCCCTTGGGGCCTCCTGCGCTGGGGGTGCGGGTGGCTGTTCCCCCCCTGGAGTGGCCATCCTGCTCTGGTGGCTGTTGGGGATGGCAGCAGAGCTCTGGGCAGAGGCGGCAAAGCTGCTTCTGCCTCGTGGCCTCTGCAGGCTGCGTCTGCCTTTAAGGGGGCTCGGGTTACCAGGAAGTCTGGAAGCTGCCTGCAGGTACGGAGCATCCAAGCGGCCACAAGGGCTTTTTTCCATTTAGACTGCTTTTGCGCAAAATGTCTCGGCTGCCTGTCTGCACTGGCCTCTTGTGCAAGAACAGTTGTGCAAGAGGGCTTCTTCCTGAGCGGGAGCGTCAGAGTATTTGCGCAAGAAGCCCTGATTTCACACATTAGAACGTCAGTGTTCTTGCGCAAGAACTCGTGGCCAGTGTAGACAGGCAGCAGGTTTTTGCACAAAATCTTGCCAATGTAGACAAGGTGGTGGGGTACTGGTGCACGTCCCCATGCATGCACTGGACGCACACTGGTGGTCCCCTTGGTCCTCCATCATCCACCAGGTCAGCCCTTACGATGGTTTGGCTGAACCCGGAGTCGACGAGGGCCTCCACCTGGTGGTTGCCGATTCGGATCTTTCACAGGATCTTGCCCCCTTCCTCCTCTTTGCGTGCCCTCTCGCCTGTCAGGGCCTGAGCGTAGTTGCAATCCATATATGGGCAGTCCTTCTGAAAGTGTCCGTCCTGCCTGCACCTATAGCAGACCCCTTTGAGGGGTCCCTGTCGGGTTAGGATCTGCCCACCCTCTACCGGGGGGTTCGCCCTCTCCTGGGGGACACTTTTCACCCGCGTCATCCACGCAGGGGCTAGCCTCCTCGTCTCGTCTGCCGGCTTGATTGCAGTCCCTCTCGGGGCTCCCCTTCGGCTGGAACACCCTGGGTGGCTCCGCCCTCGGGGTGGGGGTGGTCCTACCTGGCTGGCCTGGTCCTTCGGCGGACTCAGCTGCCTCGTAGTCATTCATCAGGTCAACTGCCTCGTTCAGGGCAGAGGGGTGGTGGCGTCGCACCCAGTGCTGTCCCCCGCTGGGCAAGATGTTTAAGAATTGCTCGAGCACCACCATCTTGGCCACTTGCACTCCTATGCACTGGTCGGGGTCGAGCCACCGCCACCCGGCTTCCCTCAGCCTCTGTGCTATCACTCGGGGTCTCGTCCCAGAGGTGTACCGTTCCTGCCTAAACTTAGAATCATAGAATCATAGAATAATAGGACTGGAAGGGACCTCAAGAGGTCATCGAGTCCAGCCCCCCGCCCTCAAGGCAGGACCAAGCTCCGTCTACACCATCCCTGACAGATGTCTATCTAACCTGTTCTTAAATATCTCCAGAGAGGGAGATTCCACCACCTCCCTTGGCAATTTATTCCAATATTTGACCACCCTGACAGTTAGGAATTTTTTCCTAATGTCCAATCTAAACCTCCCCTGCTGCACTTTAAGCCCATTACTCCTTGTCCTGTCCTCAGAAACCAAGAGGAACAAATTTTCTCCTTCCTCCTTGTGACACCCTTTTAGATATTTGAAAACCGCTATCATGTCCCCCCTTAATCGTCTTTTTTCCAAACTAAACAAGCCCAGTTCATGAAGCCTGGCTTCATAGGTCATGTTCTCTAGACCTTTAATCATTCTTGTCGCTCTTCTCTGTACCCTTTCCAATTTCTCCACATCTTTCTTGAAATGTGGCGCCCAGAACTGGACACAGTACTCCAGCTGAGGCCTAACTAGTGCAGAGTAGAGCGGCAGAATGACTTCACGAGTTTTGCTTACAACACACCTGTTGATACAACCTAGAATCATATTTGCTTTTTTTGCAACAGCATCACACTGTTGACTCATATTCAACTTGTGGTCCACTATGACCCCTAGATCCCTTTCCGCCATGCTCCTTCCTAGACAGTCGCTTCCCATCTTGTATGTATGGAACTGATTGTTCCTTCCTAAGTGGAGCACTTTGCATTTCTCTTTATTAAACCTCATCCTGTTTACCTCTGACCATTTCTCTAACTTGCTAAGGTCATTTTGAATTATGTCCCTATCCTTCAAAGAAGTCGCAACCCCACCCAGTTTGGTATCATCTGCAAACTTAATAAACGTACTCTCTATCCCAATATCTACATCATTGATGAAGATATTGAACAGTACGGGTCCCAAAACAGACCCTTGAGGAACTCCACTTGTTATCCCTTTCCAGCAGGATTTAGAACCGTTAACAACAACTCTCTGACTACGGTTATCCAGCCAATTATGCACCCACCTTATCGTGGCCCTATCTAAGTTATATTTGCCTAGTTTATCAATAAGAATATCATGCGAGACCATATCAAATGCCTTACTAAAGTCTAGGTATATGACATCCACCGCTTCTCCCTTATCCACAAGGCTCGTTATCTTATCAAAGAAAGCTATCAGATTAGTTTGGCATGACTTGTTCTTCACAAACCCATGCTGGCTATTCCCTATCACTTTATTACCTTCCAAGTGTTTGCATATGATTTCCTTAATTACCTGCTCCATTATCTTCCCTGGGACAGATGTTAAACTGACCGGTCTATAGTTTCCTGGGTTGTTCTTATTCCCCTTTTTATAGATGGGCACAATATTTGCCCTTTTCCAGTCTTCTGGAATCTCCCCTGTCTGCCATGATTTTTCAAAGATCATAGCTAAAGGCTCAGATACCTCCTCTATCAGCTCCTTGAGTATCCTGGGATGCATTTCATCAGGACCTGGTGACTTGCTGACATCTAACTTTCCTAAGTGACTTTTAACTTGTTCTTTGTGTATCCTATCTTCTAAACTTACCCTCTCTCTGCTTGTATTCACTACGTTAGGCACACCTCCAGACTTCTCGGTGAAGACCGAAACAAAGAAGTCATTGAGCATCTCCGCCATTTCCAAGTTTCCTGTTACTGCTTCTCCCTCCTCACTAAGCAGTGGGCCTACCCTGTCCTTGGTCTTCCTCTTGCTTTTAATGTATTTATAAAAAGTCTTCTTGTTTCCCTTTATGCCTGTAGCTAGTTTGATCTAATTTTGTGCCTTTGCCTTTCTAATCTTGCCCCTGCATTCCCGTGTTGCTTGCCTATATTCATCCTTTGTTAGTTGTCCTAGTTTCCATTTTTTATATGACTCCTTTTTTATTTTGAGATCGTGCAAGATCTCCTTGTTAAGCCAAGGTGGTCTTTTGCCATATTTTCTATCTTTCCTACACAGCGGAATTGTTTGCTTTTGGGCCCTTAACAACGTCCCTTTGAAATACTTCCAACTCTCCTCAGTTGTTTTTCCCTTCAGTCTTGCTTCCCATGGGACCTTACCTACAAGTTCTCTGAGCTTATCAAAATCTGCCTTCCTGAAATCCATTACCTCAATTTTGCTGGTCTCCCTTCTACCTTTCCTTAAGATCATGAATTCTATTATTTCATGATCACTGTCCCCTATACTGTCTTCCACTTTCAAGTTCTCAACTAGTTCCTCCCTATTTGTTAAAACCAAATCCAGAACAGCTTCTCCTCTGGTAGCTTTTTCAACCTTCTGAAACAGAAAGTTGTCTCCAATGCAGTCCAGAAACTTATTGGATAGCCTGTGCCTCGCTGTGTTAGTTTCCCAACATATGTCTGGATAGTTGAAGTCCCCCATCACCACCAAATCTTGGGCTTTGGATAGTTTTGTTAATTGTTTAAAAAAGGCCTCATCCACCTCTTCCACCTGGCTAGGTGGCCTGTAGTAGACTCCTAGCATGATATCACCCTCGTTTTTTACCCCTTTTAGCTTAACCCAGAGACTCTCTACACAGCTATCTCCTACATTCATCTCCACTTCAGTCCAAGTGTGTACATTTTTAATATACAAGGCAACCCCTCCTCCCTTTTTTCCCTGTCTGTCCTTCCTGAGCAAGTCGTACCCTTCCATACCAACATTCCAATCATGCGTCCCATCCCACCAGGTTTCTGTAATACCAATGATATCATAGTTGTATTTATTGGTTAGCAATTCCAGTTCTTCCTGCTTATTACCCATACTTCTCGCATTTGTATATAGGCATCTAAGATACTGATTTGATCTTGCCTCCCTGTTGTGCCCTGACCCTCCTTTCTCCTTGCCATTATAGGCCGTAGTCCCCCCCATTTCCAACCCATCTCCCAGTCCCGCACATGCAGCTCTTACCTGTGGGCTTTGCTCACTTGCCCCCAACAAACCTAGTTTAAAGCCCTCCTCACAAGGTTAGCCAGTCTGTGTCCAAACAAGGCCTTCCCGCTCCTGGAAAGGTGAACTCCATCTCCGCCAAGCAGTCCTTCCTGGAAGAGCACCCCGTGATCAAGGAAGCCGAATCCCTCCTGGCGACACCATCGTCGCAGCCAGGCATTCACCTCCAGGATGCACCTCTCTCTGCCCGGGCCCCTACCTTTGACAGGAAGGATAGAAGAGAATACCACCTGCGCTCCAAACTCCTTCACCCGTACTCCCAAAGCCCTGTAGTCACACTTGATCCGCTCAGTGTCACACCTGGCAGTATCATTTGTGCCCACGTGGATGAGTAGCATGGGGTAGTAGTCAGAGGGCCGGATAATCCTCGACAATGCCTCCGTAACATCTCGGATACGGGCCCCTGGCAGACAGCATACCTCTCGAGATGAGCTGTCAGGGCGACAGATGGGTGCCTCTGTTCCCCTCAGAAGAGAGTCTCCAACCACCACTACCCTACGTTTCCTCCTCGCAGTGGTGGCAGGAGACTGCTCAACCTTGGTGGTGCAAGTCCTGGTCTCCTCCACTGTGGGGGGTGACTCCTTGTCTCCTGCTGAAAGTAAAGTGTAACGGTTATGTAACAACACAGTGGGAGGGTTAGGAGCAGGGGTGGAACACTGCCTGCTGCCGGAAGTAACCAGCTGCCAGTTCTCACCCTGCACCACTGCCTCCTCCATAAGTGGCTGGTCAACAGTCCCACATCCTAGGACAGTGACCTCCGTGGACTCCACAGGAATACTGTCCAGGAATTCCTCATGGCTTCGAATGCTCCTCAGCCTGGCCACCTCCTCCTGTAGCTCTCCCACCTGCTGCCTGAGAGATTCCACCAGCAGGCACCTTTCACAACGGTTGTCTCCCCCAGCCTGGAGATCACTCAGTGGGAATTGCAAGCCACAAATACAGCAAGACCACACCAGGACCTGGGTAGAGGCATCCATGCTCAGGTTCTCTGTCTGGATACAGGCACAGGTGGAGGAGACAGGAGAAGTACTGGCACAAGCGCTACGGGTCTTCATCACCATCAGTCACTCCCTCTTCAACTCCCCTGTCTGCAGTCCCCTGTCCGCTTCGCTCCCCTGGTCGCACTGCTCTGGCTTTTTAAAGCCTGCTTGCCTAGGTCAGGCCTGCCCCCTTCTGGCGGTGCATCTCGGGGGTAACACCCATCTGGTCTAGTATGGCCTCTTTTACTTTGTAATAATGTAAAGCGTCTCTGGCACTTAAGCTGCGGTAGGCCAGCTGTGCCTGCCCCGTCAGGTAGGGGGCTAATACAATGGCCCAGTGGTCATCAGGCCATTGTGCGGCGGTGGCAACCCACTCAAAGGTAGGCTTCGGGGTCGTCCGTCGGCCCCAGTTTGGTTAGGCAGACCGCCAATTGTTGGTGGTCGTCTTTGTCGCTATCATTACTTACAGATGCCCCAGGGGCAGCCTGCGAGGCGGGTCCATACTGTCACATCCATTGTTCTTGCTGGCTCCGGAACTGTTTGGATATTTCCCTCACCAGCTGTCTTTGTTGTTCCTGGTGCTGTGCTGAGAGCTGCTGTATCAGGAGTGTCTGTTGCTGTTGGTTCTGCCTTTGTGCCTCCGTCAACCACTCGAGCACCTGTGTCGGCTCCATCTCCGGACTTCCCCCTTGGGGCTGCCCGCTAGGCCGTATGCCTCCTGGCACCAGCCGGGAATAGGAATAACAAATAAAAAAAGGAAGGCAGGGAGAGGCTACCAGGGGAGTGGAGGGGTCTACCTTGCCCCCGCCCTACGAGTCTCTATCCTCGGGGGGGGGCTCCCCCGTTTACCCTCAGGGGAGGGATCGACTCATACCCACATTCTCCACCATCATGTGACCAGTCCGGTTGGCTTGCCGTATTGTCTTTACCCTGACCCCGTCGGAATGTCCCAAACTTCCCCTTCGTCCTGCCTTGGAGTCACTACGCTAGCAAGTCTGCCTATACCTTTAACTGCGCCGTGCCTCCGCCCGTAGACGGGGGGCAGGGGGTGCTGGAGCGCTATCTCCCTCGTTTATCGCCAGGTGTTCCCTCCTCCGAGGGCGAGGGGGAAGAGGGGGGCCCAAGGCCGCCCTCACTCACGGGCCCCAGCCCAGGGCCCTAAGGACGTGGACCTTCTGTGGTCCGGTCCGGCTGACGGGGGAGTTCCTGCCGAAACCCGTCAGCCCATGGGCATCTGCTGCCCTGCCCATGGCTGCTTCCTCTCCCCCACTGGTCCTGCTGCCCCTGACGGGGGCCTACCTGGACCTCCAGTGGCTTGACTGTCCTGCTCTACCGCCGGGCTCGAGTCCCCGTTGCGCCACGGGGTTTGGCTGGCACGCGCCCACAGCCACACCTGCCACCTCTCTTGGCACCGGGCGGCGTTTAAACCTCCCGCCGTCTCCGGCGTCTGACGTGACGCTGTGCTGACGTCACGTGCGTGGCCCTGTCTCCCCTGTTGCGTCCGGGCTGTGTTTCAGCCACCGTGCCCGGGGCTGCCAGGCGTTCTGCAGCCCGTGAGCACCCAGCACAATGTCAGTACCTTGCCCCCGGCGCCGTAAACAGGGCGTTTGTGGCGGGGGCTGCAGTGCGGGGCCATATTAATGCCTTGAAGTCATACAGTTTGTTAGAGCAGATCTGAACTTTAATCACAGCAAGGGCCTACTTATCTCTGGACTGATTCCTAGCCACGAAAGATCTCATTAGCCAGCTTCATCTCAGCCCTCCTCCTCCAGCCTGATCTGCTAGGTTTTGTTAGGTCACATAACGGTGTTCTCCTATGTCACTCCTGCATCTGTGATGTTTCAGATCTGGTTGTGGACAGTGTATGCCTCAAGCAGCAACTCTAGACAAGAAGCTCTCTTTCTCAAGACATACTGATATTGCTCACATGGTGAAAAAGAGACAGCATGGGTATGTCTAGACTACATCCCTCTGTCGCCAGAGGGATGTAAATTAGACATACCGAAATTGTTAATGAAGTGGGGATTTAAATATCCCGCACGTCATTAGAATAAAAATGGCCGCCGCTTTTTGCCGACGTGGCAATTTGCCAGCAAAAAGCGGCAGTCTAGATGGGGATCGGTTGACAAGGAAAGCCTTTTCCGACCAATCCTGTAAACCTCGATCCTGTAAAACGTGGCGACAGAAGGATGTAGTCTAGACATACCCTCTGTGTGGGAGCCCCTTTTGTTCCTGTACCATTAACAAAGACTCTTATACCGCCATGCTTGTAGGGAAGTGTTACATAAAAGTCTCCGCCCGAGCTATTACTTGATTTTAGACATGGATTTTCTGGAACTACACGAAAGACAGCTTAAGTATATAGGAGGAACCATCCCAGTTCCGTGCTTCTCCCTACCATAACCCAGTGCTTATGATGGGTTTTTTCCCTCTCTTTTGCAGTGCTTGTGATGTCTAAGTTCTTACAGTTTATGATGTTTAAGAGTTGCAGTTTTTAAAATACTTAAGGTTTTTGCAGGTTTTTATCTTACAGAATGTAGGGGGCGGGATGGCGCCCTCAGCCTACAACAGGGCTCATCATCGGGCCTAGAGCCTGTATCCCCTACGTCTCTTATCCTCCACTAAAACAGCCATCAGCCGGGGGTCTGCGCATGCGCGGGGCACCGTGGCAGAGCAGACCCTGCACGGCCTGCGCTCAGGGCCAGCCTTCTCACTGCTAAGCACCTCAGGCCCGCCCTGGTAAGTGCGGGTACCAGCAAGCCCCGTCGGCAGGGAGTTCGCTGCCCTGTCACACATCCCCCCCCTTTAAGTACCTTGCTTTCCCTTTCTGTTTCTCATCCTCTCCTTCCTCTTCCATCCATGAAAAAAAATCCACATTGAGGTGTCTTGCTCCCGCCCGGTGCAGTACCTCGAACTTGTAGGGCTATAAGGCTAAATACCATCTCATTACGTGGGGGTTGATTTCTCTCATTGATTGAATCCAACGTAGGGAGGCATGGTCTGTTACCAGCTTAAAAGGGTTCCCGAGTAGGTAATATCTTAGCTCCTTGATCGCCCACTTCACCGCTAACGCTTCCTTTTCAATGGTCGAGTAAGCCTGCTCCCTGGGGAATAGCTTCCGGCTTAGATACAGTACCGGATGTTCCTCCCCTTGACTCTCTTGCGCCAAGATAGTGCCTAGCTCCACCGCTGACGAGTCGGTCTGCAAAACAAACTCTTTTGAGAAGTCCGGCTGCCGTAAGACTGGCGCTTGTACGAGACACCCTCTCAATCGTTGGAACGTCCATTCACACTGTTCCGACCAACACACCTTCTTGGGTTGTGTCCCCTTGGTCAGATCTGTTAATGGGGCAGCTATTGTCACGAAATCTGGTATAAATCTCCTATAATAATCCACCAACCCTAGAAACTGACATACTTGTTTTTTCGTTGCGGGGGTCCGGTAGTCTAATAGGGCTTGGACTTTGCTTACCAGGGGCTTCAACTTCCCCCTCCCTACTGTATAGCCCAGATATGTAACCTCCCGTTGCCCTATGTGGCATTTTTCTGGGTTGGCTGTGAGTCCAGCCTCTTGTAGCGCCCCTAAGACCGCTCGGACATGCTGCAAATGCTCCGGCCAAGTCAGGCTATAAATGACAATGTCGTCAATATAGGCCACGGCGTACTGTTGGTGTGCCCTCAGTACCCGATCCATCAGCCTTTGAAATGTCACCGCCACCCCATGTAAACCGAACGGAAGTGTCTTAAACTGAAACAACCCGAAGGGGGTGGCAAAGGTGTTTTTTTCCCTAGAGGTAGGCGCTAACGGGATTTGCCGATACCCCTTCGTTAGATCTAACGTTGAAATGAATTGAGCTTGCCCTAGACTCTCCAGGAGCTCATCTCTCCGGGGCATCGGATATGCATCGAATCGCGACATCGCATTTACCTTGCGGAAGTCTATATAGACCCAAACGGTCCCATTCGGCTTCAGTACTAAGACAATGGAACTTCGCCAGTCACTTAGAGATTCTTCCACCACACCTAACTTCAACATAGCCTGTACCTCCTCACGCACCGTGTCCCACATCTTCCGCGGTAACGGGCATAGGGGTTCGCGTACTTTCCACCCCTGGGTCGTGGCGATATGATGGCTTACCAAAAAAGTGTGCCCCGGGACTGCTAACAATACCTGGGGATAGTCTCGCAAGACCCCAATACCTCCTGTCGCTGATCTGCGCTCAGTTCTTCTCCCAACCTTACTTCCTGGGGCCTTTCTACTTCCCCGTCCCAAGGCCCCAGGTCCACCGGAGGGGGGAATGGGTCTATTAATATGCTCTCCCGCGGGTTCCACTTTTTTAATAAGTTGACATGGTAGACCTGTGTCCTCCGCCTCCTACCTGCCAACCGGACCTCATAGTCCACGGTCCCTACCCGATGGACAATTTCAAAGGGGCCCTGCCACTTCGCTAAGAGCTTCGACTCTTTCATCGGTAGCAGGAGTAATACCCTATCCCTGGGTTTGAACTCTCTCAACTTAGCCTCACGGTTATAATACTCTGCCTGTTTTCCCTGGGCCTGCAACAGATTGGCCTTGGCGAAGCCCCCTAACCACGGCAACCTCTCCCTCAAGTGTAACACGTAGGGAATCATCCCCTGGACTCGTGACTCTTGCTCCTCCCACTCTTCCTTGACCAAATCCAAGATACCCCTCAGTTACCGCCCATATAAAAGTTCGAAGGGGGAGAAGCTGGTGGATGACTGGGGGACTTCCCTTACCACAAATAGTAAAGCCGGCAATAACTTATCCCATTCCTGAGGGGCCTCTTCCGTAAAGAGCCTAAGCATACTCTAAAGGGTTCTGTTAAACCACTCTGGTGATATACAGACGTACGCAAAGTCTTAATACGTAACAGCCTACATAACTCTGCCATCAATTTAGAAGACACATTGGTGCCCTGGTCTGTCAGTATCTCCTTCGGAATTCTGACCCTGGCGAAAATTTTAACTAACTCGCTGGCTAACGTGGAGGCCGTGGTATTCTTTAAAGGAACCGCCTCCAGGTACCTGGTAGCATAGTCTACCAAAACTAATATCTATTGACAGCCCATCTTGGACCTTTCCAATGGGCCTACAAGGTCAATGGCTACCCGGTTGAATGGGACACCTACTACCAGTAATGGCACTAAAGGTGCCCTGAGTTCTGTCCAGGGCTGGGTCAACTGGCACTCTGAGCCGGAGCTACAAAAGTCCTGGACTTCCCAGTGGACCCTGGGCCAGAAGAACCTTTGGGTGATTCTTTGCAGGGTTTTTTCCCAGCCCAGGTGCCTGGACCAGGGGTTGGCGTGCGCTAGTTGAAGTACATGCCTTCGGTACCCTACCGGCACTAACAGTTGGTGCAGGGGCCCCCGTCCCCCTCCTGCGTCCCTTACCCAGTACAGGCGTTCCCCTCGTACCTCAAAGTAGGGCCCTTGGGGCCGTCCTTGCGTAGGGTCTCGCTCCCACTTGCCTACCCTGGATTGTTCCCAGGCTCTTGAGAGGGAGGGGTCGCCTCTTTGTTCCTGCAGGAAGTCCTTGCCCTTCACCCAGTCAGTTGGCCCATCCTGTCCTCCACGGGGTACCACGTCGGTGGTCCCATCAGGGTCCTTGTGTCCCTCTGCTGCCATCTTCTGGGCGGCATTCTCCGGCTCCAGGGCGTCATTTGTCCGACCAGTTTGCTGATTCCATGCGCCTAAGAGTCGACAAAAACCCGGCCAATCCCGCCCCAGCAGCACCGGGTATGATACATTCAGGGCCAGGGCAACCTGGCATATTACCTCTCTCTCTGGTTCAGCCACCAGGTCTGCCCACACCATAGTCTGTCCGCATCCTGAGTCCACTAGTCCACCTTGACCCGGACCACCAGATTCCCCAGGTCTCGGGGCCGGGCCCTCCAGGCTAAGGGCACCACTTGAATGTAAGAGTAGTCCATGTAGGGACAATCTCTTCTAAAGTGTCCTTCCTGACCACATTCATAGCAACTCCCATGGGTTGCACCACCTCGCATTGGGCTATGCCTACCCTCAACCCCACTGGTACCTTTCTCTCCTCTCCCCAACCCGGGGACCTTGGTTTCAATGGCCATGAGTTTTTCCTCTTCTCGGTGCATTGGAGACCACCCCATTCCTTGCCCTCTACCTCCTCTGGATGGGCGGGCCCTCCTTGGCGTGGGGCACTCTGTCCAGCTCCCTGTAATGTCCTTGCTTCCACCCGCCTGACCTTCAGCTGCTAAGTAGTCCTCCATTAAGGTAACCGCCTCGGCGGACGTTGACGGCCTATGGCGTCGGACCCACCGCTGGGCTTCCCCCGGTAAGATCTGCAAAAACTGTTCTAATACTATATTATCCGCCAGTTGGGTACTGGTGTGACTCTTGGGGTCTAACCACCTCCAACAGGCTTCTTGTAACTTCTGAACCACCGCCCGGGGGCGTGCCCCCGGAGGGTACTTCTCCTGCCGGAACTTCTGCCTGTACGTCTCAGGTGTTACTCCGACTTGGTCTAGTATTGCTTCCTTTACTTTGTGATAATTCAAGGCATCTTTGACCGACAACCCCCTATAGGCTAGTTGCACGGGCCCCATCAGGTAGGGGGCCAGCAAGGTGGCCCAATGTTCCTCAGGCCACCTGGCCACAGTGGCCACTCTTTTGAATGTTACTAAATAGGCCTCAGGGTCGTCCTGCGGTCCCATTTTGGTTAATCTTATGGGTAACTGTGGGGCCCCTGCAAGTCCTTCCTCTGCAGGCCCCATAACCATCCCCCTGGCTCGCCCCAGAGCCCCGCCCTGCAGGAGCCACCGTTCGTGCTGGGCTTGCTGCTGATCTACTAACTCCCGCAGTAGCTAACGCTGCTGCTCTTGATTCTGGGCAGCTAGTTGCTGTAATAGCTGAGTCTGTTGCTGCTGCTGCTGCCGCTGCCTCTGTTGCTTGGCCAACCACTCGAATATCTTTGCTGGGTCCATCCTGCCCCCTTGTCCCTAACCACCTATCTAACTCTGTTCGTGTAGAAGTCCCCCCTATATTTTTTCCTCTTTTTTTTTTTTGAAACAGATACTCTCTACCCCTAGTTGTCAAGGGTTAGGGTCGAGTGCCCACATTCTCCACCATCTGTAGGGGTGGGGGTGGCACCCTCAGCCTACAACAGGGCTCATCATCGGGCCCAGAGCCCGTATACCCTTACGTCTCTTATCCTCCACTAAGACATGTCTGTTCCTTAACCCCATGCCCTCACCCAGAGTAGCTGTGCCCTCGACCAACACTCAAGTCAATCGGTCTGCGATTTCTGTGGCAAGCCACCCCAAATAGCACCTTTCCCGGCAGTGTGGGAGGGGGGCCTGGGCCCGCCCTCGCTCCAGGCCCCAGCCCAGGACCCTAAGGGCAGGAATCCTTGTTCCTGTCCGGTTGGTGGGGCGTGACCCCTTAACTCACCAACCCACGGGCTCCAACTGCCCCGTCCTGGGCTACTTCCTCCCACCGGGGCCTCTCGCTCTGGCACCGCCATCACACTGGCTGCCCCTGACCTCCCCAGGGCTCAGCCTCCGGCCTTTTTGAATTGCCCGCGCCAGCCAGGCCCCACCCTTCCTCCGCCCCCGCCCCTCCGGGGATGCCGGGGGACGCAGCCATCCACCGGGGCTCTGCGCATGCACAGGGTGCTGTGGCAGAGCAGTCCCTGCACAGCCTGCACTCAGGGCCATTCTTCTCACTGCTAAACGCCTCAGGCCCCCCCAGTAAGTGTTACATGTTCTGTGTCTGTCTTGTGGTGGGTGTCCTGTGCTAGCATTGTTGTGTTTGGGGAAAGAGAGGATACCACACTAGGGTACACTCCTTTTCCTCTACTTCCCCCATCTCCAACCATATTATCAGTCACACATCCACTGCTGAAAAAGCCTTTGGTCCCCAGTACATCAGGTTTATTTTTAGTTTCTCTGATTATCATTTTGTTGGTTTTGTTACTGATATAAATTTGTATTGTTACCTGCTATTTTATTGTTAAACTCTCCCCATCTCCAACCAAATTATCAGTCACACATCCACCTCTGTGAAAAAGCTTTTGGTCCCCAGGTTTATTTTCTCTGAGTATCATTTTGTTTTTGTTGTTGATATACTGGTACATTTTCTTTATTGTTAATTCCTCTCACCGTCCTCTGATTACTATCTTGGTATCAACAGTTATTTTCTTTATTGTAAACAGGGTATCTGCATGGGAAACCCAGAAATTTTCCTGGCAGTTGAAATATTGGTGTGGATGGGTGGAGGTACCTTTGTGTGGTCACCATAATTTGGGGTGACCAAGGGGCGGATAATGTTGCATAAAAGCCACCGCTCGAGCTATTACTTGATTTTACACATGGATTTTCTGGAAATACACTAAACTGTAAGGTCCTGCCAACACATGACTTAGGGACTGACAAAAACCTCCTGCTGACTGCATTGCTGTGCGGGGGCGGGGCAGTTGTCTTCTAAATCACTTCATTACTGATGATTTGTAAATGATTCTCTGAAGCTTTGTAATTATTTCAGCTGCATTGCCTTTAAAATCTGCAACTCATAATCTTAAACCTTGCAACTCTGTAATCTTTGTAAAACCTTGCAACTCTGTAACTCTCAGCAACTTTGCTTTATAAGTTCAGAAATTTACTGTAAACTTGGTGATTGTTGAGCCTTGCAACTTTGTAATCTTTGTAACTCTCAGCCACTTTGCTTGTAACTTGCTCTAAACTGCATTCTCCCCTGTGTGTGTGAGTGGACACTATTGTGTGTCTGGGATTAGAAACTGCAAGGCTGAGCTCATGGAGCCAGGTGACGAGTCATCAGACCAATGAAGGCTGAGTAAACAAAGGAGACATTGCTGCTCTGCTGGATCAAGGCAAGTCTGGGCATGCTCCCTGGTGAGGAATGTGGATGAGTCACAGGAGTTGTACAAAGGCAATAAAGGGAGAGAGCACGAGGCAGAAACCCTCTTTCTGAGAAGCTCCTCTTTCTGCAACCAGTTTCTTTCCTGACCAGCTCCCCAGCCATGATGAGCAGACAGACCCTCCAGGTGCAATATGCCTTGGCCCCTTCTGCAACCCATATGCCTGTGTGAGTGCCTGAGGGCAGGAATGAATGTGTGTGACTGAATGAAGGTGTGTGTGTGTGTGTGTGTGTGTGTGTGAGAGATAGCTGGTTCCCCTTTAGTTTAAACTTTTAGTGGCAGCTCTATCCTCTTTAGCTTAACCATATAGTGGAGTGTTAATTCCTCAATCAATCAACCCATACTAGTGTAACCCTGGGTGGTCTCCAGTGGGATTTTTTTGGGTAATGGGAAGTATCTCAATGGCCAGACAGCCCAAGGCTCTTGGTTTCCACAGGAATCCAGACTAAATATTAATCTACTTAGGCTTTGAGCACTTCTCAATGCACATAAGACATTCCTGACCATCGTTCTGTTCTCACTTGTCCATGTCAGGTCAGTCAACATGACCACCATTTACTATACAAACAAGCAGGGAGGAGTGAGATTTCTCCCTCTATCTGAAGACATTCAGTAATCCACCGTTGGAATCAGTGCATGGGTCATTGGATCACCCTCACAGCTGTATGCATTCCAGCATTAATGAATTTATAGACAGCAGGCATTTCCACATGGATTACAAGAAGCGTTCCCTGTAAGATGAGCCGTTAGGTGTCTACCTAGGAGAGATTCATGTGCTGCCCAGTTGATTAGCAGAGTGTCCACCGCTGCCAGCATGTGTTTCTATTGGTGGCACACATCTGCACATGCCTCTGTGCACAAAACATTTATTCTGCACATGGATGGAAAAAATTAGAGGGAACATTGATCACAAGTGTGAATTTCACTCAGCAGTAGGGTATCCCATCTTGGGATATCTTCAGCCCACCCAGCACAACAAAAAGTGTCCTGTTTATTGTTCCTGGACTGCAAAGGCCTCGACCCCAGAGGAGACATGTTTCAGGTACAGTTGTCAAAATTGCTGATATATGCCTTGCTTTGCATCCCTTCTGCTTCCTCAGGTACTCAGGAAGATCAAACTTGACAGAGATAGCGATCCTCATAGCCCTCTTGTGGCCAAGACAGTTTTGGTTCACCACCACACAACTAATCTTTTGCCCATGTATCCTCCTGCAGCCATTTCAGGGGCCACTCTCCCAGACTGAGGGCAAGGCGAACCAACCCAATCCAGCATCCCTACTTTTGACAGTGTGACTTTTCAATGGATAGTGAGCCTAAAACAAGCCTGCTCTGAGGGAGTTCAACCCATTTCCAGAACAGAAAGCCATTTCACAAAAGTGCTATTCCGTGAGATGGAAATGATTCTCTTGTTGGTGTCTGTAGCATTGCTTATGTCAGGAGTAGGCAATAATTTTTGATTGGGGGGGGCACTCCAAGAATGTGGAAAGTGGTCAGGGGCCACACTTCCATATCATTGGAGGAGGTGTGGGGTCTGGGATGGAGGTTGGGTGCAGAAGAGAGCTTAGGGGTAAGAGATTGGGGGTGCAAGAGAGGGTGTGGGGAGGGAGTTTGGGTGAAGGAGGCAGTTGTGACCTGGGTTAAGGGACTAGGGTGCAGAGGTTTGGATTATGACCTGGGGCAGGGGACTAAAGTGCAGGTGGGTGGTAGGTTTTGGGCTGTGACCTAGGGCAGGAGGGGGTTGTGACTTGGGGCAGAGAAGTGGGGTGCAGGATCTGGGAGGGGATATAGGGGCAAGGGGGGCAAAGGTTTGGGTTGTAGGGGGGCAAAAGGTGTCAAAGGCAGACTCTGGCTGGGAGACTTACCTGCTTGACTCCCAGCAGGCAGTCTTCTCAAGCTGCCTGCCTGTACCACCCCCTGCACTGGCTGAAGGAGCCATGTGATTTTTGAATAGCTACGAGCCTGAGGGGAGGGTGCTCCCATTGGCCGAAACTGGCCAATGGGATTGTGCTGGGGGAAGGAGCTGGCTGGTTTCTATGCTGCTGGCTCTGGGGTAACCCCCACTGGCTGCCGTGGGTACCACAACCCAGCAAAACAGGATGAGTCACTATGCAAAGGGACCTCTCAACCGGTATGGCCAGACACCCCCCATGGAGAGGAACAAAGGAAGGTGGAATGCTGCCCTGGCTGGGGGGGCAGGGCTGGAAGAGTGTTGGTTAGTTGCTGTCTGGGAGCATGGAGGAGACAGCCTAGGGAAAGGGGCTAGAGTTTAGGGGCCCAGTCTCCCCCATCTCAAGGGGGCCTGAGGCATCCTAGCCCAGCTCTGTGACCAGATTCCATCTGTGCTGTGCTGTATCCTGGAGGAGCAATAAACTTCCTCTATTCCACCGGCTGGTGCAGTCTGTTTGTGCCATTTCGGGGTGCAGGAGACAGGGGACCCCCAACGCGCCGTCACACTGGTGTCAGAAGTGGGATGCACTGCACCCCGTGGATGGAGCTTCCAGCGGCGAGCGACAAGGCGCAGTAGAAGCAAGAGCCCTGGAGCCAGGCATGCTGGAGACAGAGCGAAGCGGTTCCTGGGAATCGTGGGGCGCTGCAGCACTAGACTGGTGAGTCTGCACCGAGGGGACCAGCGGGCAGATGGCCTACGCCCGACTCATGAAGGCAGAGCTGGTGGGGCTGTGCAGAGAGAGGGGCTTGCCTGTGGGGAAAGCAACCAAGGCCCAGCTGATCGCCCAGCTGGAAGAGAATGACCAGCCACGGGGCCAGGATCTTGTCCCCAGGGGGAGCAGCCAGACCCCCCCTGAGAGTGTGTCAGGCTCAGAGAGGGGGAGGAGCGCTGGAACCCACCGGAGAGATGAGACAGCTTCCCCCGGGAGGCCTGCAAGCCGTAGCCCATCTAGGGCAGGGGCCAGCCCAGCGGAGCTGCGGTGGCTGGAGATCCAGCTGCGGATCAAGGAATTGGAAGTAGAGGACCGAGAGAGGGACCGCCAGGACCGAGAGAAGGAGCGCCAAGATCGAGAGAGGGACCGCGAGGATCGAGAGAGGCAGCGACAGCATGAGTTGGCCATGGCAGAGCGGAGAACCGGCGGGGCACCGGCTGTGCCAAGAGTGGATGGGCCCCAGGGTCCCGGGACTGCCAGACACTTGGAGAGGCTCGTGGTGGCCCCACTGAAGGACATGGGCGACATAGACGGGTTCCTCAACTCCTTTGAGAGGGCCTGTGGACTGCAACGGGTCCCCCCAGCTGACTGGCTGCAGGAGTTCATCCCCGCACTGAGCCAGGAAGCGGCCGGAGTGTTCAGTCAGCTGGAGGACCTACAGCCAGGGGATTACAACTGAGTCTAGGAGGCCCTGCTGCACAAGTTCGGGCTGACCCCCGAGATGTACAGGAAGAAGTTCCGGGGGGTACAGAAAGGGCCACGGGAGACCTATGTGGATCTGGCCTCCCGCCTGTCGCAATACGGCCGCAAGTGGGTGTCTGGAGTTGGAGCCCAGACCGCAGAGGAGCTGCTCAAGCTGGTCATGATGGAGCAGTTCTATGAAGTGTGCCCACCCAAACTGAGGCTGTGGCTCAAGGACCGGAGACCAGAGACCCCCCAGGAGGCTGGGAGGCTGGCGGATGAGTTCACGGAGAGCCGGTCCTGGTGTGAACGGGAGTCCCGGAGAGAAAGGGAACCGTGCAGAGACCGGATGTCGGCTGAGTGACGGAGGGAGTCAACTACGAGGCGAGCCCAGAGAACAGGTCGTCTGTGCCCCAGAGAACCAGCCAGGGCCTGGACAGAGACAGCCCAAAGCCTAACTTGCCAGCGCTGTGGGCAAAAAGGCCACAAGAGGGCTCAGTGCACCAGGTCCCATGACCTGGGACTTTCCAGGGTTAACTGGCTGGGGTGGGAGGAAGGGCAGGCTGCCCCAGAGGCAGGGGCTGGCAGGCAAACCTCAGCTCAGAGAGAGGGGAAGGATGCTCAGTGCACCTCCCCTGGGAGGTCTGATTCTCAGGAGGCGGATTTCTCCGTGTACCGGGTGGGGGCAGGACGGCCCTTGCGGAGCGAGTGCCTCATACCCCTGGAGGTGGATGGTAGGAAGGTGACGGGCTTCTGGGACACAGGGGCGGAGGTGACTCTGGCCCGATCTGATATAGTGGCCCCAGACCGGATATTACCCCACACGCAGCTGACCCTGAAGGGCATAGACGGGTCCCCGTTTAAGGTGCCTGTAGTCAGGGTGCATCTGAAATGGGGGGCAAAGGAAGGTCTCAAGGAAGTGGGGGTGCATCCGCACTTGCCCACCGAGGTGCTGATGGGGAATGACCTAGAGGAGTGGCCCCATGAATCCCATAGGGCTCTAGTCACTACCCGGAGCCAGAGCCAGCGGGGGGCTGACAACGTGGGTCCAGGGAAGGACTCCCGGCAGCGTCCTCAGGGTCCCATCCCAGTGGACACGGGGTCCAGCCAGGCTGGGACTCCAGACCTAGGTAAAGGTGGGGAACAGGTCCCGATCCCTGCCTCAGCAGCTGAATTCCAGGCGGAGGTGCAGGCAGACCCCTCCTTGCAGAGGCTGAGGGACCAGGCTGGCCTCCGTGCAGCTCAGCCCCGGGGGAGAGGTGGCCAGGAGAGATTCCTGTGGAAGCGTGGACTCCTGTTCCGTGAATGGCTTCCCCCCAGGAAGGCGAGGGCATGGGGGGTCCAGCGGCAGCTGGTCATCCCCCGAGAGTATCGCCTTTAGCTGCTGTATTTGGCCCACGACATCCCCGTTGGGGGCCACCGGGGGATCCGGAGCACCCGGCTGAGGCTGCTCCAACACTTCTATTGGCCGGGAATCTTTACAGCCGTGCAGCGGTACTGCCGGTCCTGTGACTCCTGCCAGAGGGGCGGGCAGGCCCAAGACAGTAGGAAAGCGGCTTGGGGGTCTCTACCCCAGATAGAGGACCCTCTGGGCTTGCTGAGAGTTATGGGAGGGGAAGGCCTCCCTGGATGGAGCGTCGGGTGTGGAAGCCGCCCTGGCTGTCCAGAGAAGGCTCGTTGGGCTCATGGCTCCGGCCCGAGAGACCCTGGCCAGAGATCAAGGCCAGCGGAAGGGTGGGTGTGACCCCCGAGGACAGGCCTGTGCCAGTCACCCTGGAGCGGTACAGCGCGTGGACAGAGGGAAGCAAATTCATGTGGGGCCTCGCCGTGGCCGGCCCGAATCAAGGGGAGCACCCATGTCCCCAGGGCGGGTTCCCACGCAGAGGGCCCGAACTTCCCTAGGTCACGAGCGGCGTGACCCTTCTCAGTTCGCTCTTGGAGGGGGGACAACTGTGACATAGTGGGGGTACCTGGCTGGTTTCTATGCTGCTGGTTCTGGGGTAACCCCCACTGGCTGCCGTGGGTACCACAACCCAGCAAAACAGGATGAGTCACTATGCAAAGGGACCTCTCAACCAGTATGGCCAGACACCCCCCCTGGAGAGGAACAAAGGAAGGTGGAATGCTGCCCTGGCTGGGGGGGCAGGGCTGGAAGAGTGTTGGTTAGTTGCTGTCTGGGAGCATGGAGGAGACAGCCTAGGGAAAGGGGCTAGAGTTTAGGGGCCCAGTCTCCCCCATCTCAAGGGGGCCTGAGGCATCCTAGCCCAGCTCTGTGACCAGATTCCATCTGTGCTGTGCTGTATCCTGGAGGAGCAATAAACTTCCTCTATTCCACCGGCTGGTGCAGTCTGTTTGTGCCATTTCAGGGTGCAGGAGACGGGGGACCCCCAACGCGCCGTCACACTGCCCAGCTGGCTGCGAGCTCCGTGCCGGTGTCCCCTCGGTCGGTAGTCCCGGGGTTGTCCCAATTCGCCTCTGCGTCCTTCTCCGCCTCTCCTGGCGTCCCCAGCAACAGCTGAGAGGGAGCTCCCTGCCCCGGTCCTTCTTCTCCGGCCGTCTCTCCAGACTGAGTCTTTCCCCAGTCTTTTATAGCCCTGCTGCAGCCCGGGCATGCTCGGTAGAGCTGTGGGGGCAGGGCCTCTGCAGCCAGGTAACCCTGGCTGGGCCCTGTAAGTTCAGTGCGGGGCTGCCTCGCCCCGTCACACACCCTCCCCCTTAAGAGGGTCGGCGACGGGGTTTCAGCTGACCCCTCTTCACTCGTCCTTGAAAAAAAGTCTGCGTTATTATGGGCTTTTCCCGGCCAATGCGCTACCTGGAAAGCGAATGGTTGTAATGATAAGTACCAACGCATGATCCGCGCATTTGAGTCTTTCATGGCATGGAGCCATCTCAGGGGGGCATGGTCAGTCACTAAAGTAAACGGGCTCCCCAATAAGTAATATAAGAGGGTATGTCTACACTACAAAGTTAGTTCGAACTAACGGATGTTAGTTCGAAGTAACTTTCATAGGTGCTACACTAGCGCTCCGCTAGTTCGAATTTAATTCGAACTAACTGAGCGCTTAGTTCGAACTAGGTGAACCTCATTTTACGAGGACTAAGCCTAGTTCGAACTTACTAGTTCGAATTAAGGGGTGTGTAGCCCCTTAATTCGAACTAGTGGGAGGCTAGACCTCCCCAGCTTTCCCTGGTGGCCACTCTGGCCAACACCAGGGAAACTCTACTACCCCCCTGTCCTGGCCCCGGAGCCCTTAAAGGGGCACGGGCTGGCTACGGTGCCTGTGCCAGGTGCAAGCCTGCCAGCACCCAGCCAGCAGACCCTGCACCTGGCACGGATCGAGCCACCCACCCGATGCCCCCCAGCCCTCCCCCTCTTCCCGGGACCAGGCTGGCGGCTCCCGGGAGCTTGCCCGGGACTGCAAGAGGCGGGCACCCGCTTGGGCTAGTGCAGAGATCGTGGACCTCGTCCACGATCTCCGCACTAGGCACAGGAACGTGTCTGTCTATGGCAGGAGAGCTGCCAGCCTGGCCACCCAGGAGCAGGTTTGCATGAAAATCAGGGTGGTCCACTGAGACGCCCCGACCCTGAGCCCTGAGCTTACAATGGCCGTCCTGGGTCAGACCAAAGGTCCATCTAGCCCAGTTGCCTGTCTGCCGACAGCGGCCAGCACTAGGGACCCTGGAGGGGATGGACTGAAGACAATGACCAAGCCATTTGTCTCGTGCCATCCATCTCCAGCCTTCCACAAACAGAGGCTAGGGACACCATTTCTACCCCCTGGCTAATAGCACTCCATGGACCCAACCTCCATGAATTGATCTAACTTCTCTTTAAACTCTGTTCTAATTCTAGCTGTCACAGCTTCCTGCAGCAAGGAGTTCCACAGGTTGACTATTTGCTTTGTGAAGAAGAACTTTCTGTTATTAGTTTGAAGCCTGCTACGCATTCATTTCATTTGGTGTCCTCTAGTCCTTCTATTATGGAAACTAATGAAGACCTTGTCTTTATGCACCCTCTCCTCACTACTCGTGCTTTTATGCCTCTATCATATCCCCCCTCAGTCTCCTCTTTTCTAAGCTGAAAAGTCCCAGTCTCTTTAGCCTCTCTTCATATGGGACCTGTTCCAAACCCCTGATCACTTTAGTTGCCCTCCCCTCTCCCACCCTCTCTCTTCCCCTCTCCCACCTCTTTTTCCCAGTCTCCCGGAGTTTTGTTCAATAAAGAGAGTTTCTATTTTTGAACACACGTGTCCTTTATTTTGTACATGAGGAAGGGGTAAGTGGAAGGAGGTGAGGGAGGAATGGGGTACGAGCCCCCAATGGGGAGGGCTGGGGTGGCTCTGCGGGCTCCTCGGGGTGGAAGCTCTCCTGCAGCCCCCCGATTGACACCCCGCCCCGGATGACAGCCTGCGGCAACTGCAGCCAGGCTGAAGGCCGAGTGCTGTGATGTGTCGAGTGTGGGCACTCAGGGCACTCCAAGCCAGGACTGCTTTGCAAGCAGGGAACCCCTGAGAACTGTCTGTCCGGGGTGGGGGTCGGGTCCCTTTAAGCACAGCCCTCGGCTAGCCTGAGACAGCATCTCCATGCTCTAAGTCCTCCTCTGATGCCCTGCCGGCACTGCTTCCGGCCATCCTTAACCCCGGTTCAGGGTCCACTTAATGTGGACATGCTAGTTCGAATTAGCAAAACGCTAATTCGAACTAGTTTTTTAGTCTAGATCCGTTAGTTCGAATTAGCTTAGTTCAAATTAAGTAATTCGAACTAAGTTAGTTCGAATTAACGTTGTAGTGTAGACATACCCTTAGGGACTCTATGGCCCATTTCGCCGCCAGAGCCTCCTGCTCTATCGTCAAGTATTTAGTCTCTCGCGGGAACAACTTGCGGCTAAGGTATAGGATAGGGTGCTCCTCCCCTTCTACCACCTGAGATAATACCGCTCCTAGGCCTGCTCGGGAGGCATCTGTTTGCAAAATGAACGGCTTGTTGAAGTCCGGCTCAACGAGCACCGGCCCCTGAGCCAGCCGTTCCCTCAAGGTCTGGAAGGCAGCTTCGCACTCTGGGGTCCACTCTATGCGGCGCTCTCGGGGATTCTTCGTGAGGTCTGTCAGGGGTGCTGCGATGGTCGCAAAGTCGGGTATAAAGCGGCAGTAGTATCCTGCCAGCCCCAAGAACTGTCGTACTTGCCTTTTCGTGGTAGGCGTAGGGCTTTCCTGTAAAGCCTGGACTTTGTCTGTCAAGGGTTGGAGCTGCCCCTTTCCCACTGTATAGCCGAGATAGCTCACCTCCGGATATCCCCAGTGGCACTTGGCTGGGTTGGCGGTGAGGCCAACCTCCGCTAATGCCTGCAGCACTTGGGACAGATGTTGGAGATGTTCTGTCCAGTTCCGGCTGTATACCACGATATCATCGATATACGCCGCTGCGTAGTCATTATGTGGCTTCAGTACTTTATTCATGAGCCTCTGGAAAGTGGCTGCTGCCCTGTGGAGGCCGAAAGGCATTGTTGTAAATTGGAAGAGTCCAAACAGGGTTGGGAAGGCCGTTTTCTCTCGAGATGCGGGTGTCAGGGGGATTTGCCAGTAGCCCTTAGTTAAATCGAGGGTTGATATGACTCTGGTGTGCCCCAATTGTTCCAACAGCTCGTCCACCCGTGGCATTGGGTAGGCGTCGAAGCGGGAGATGGAATTTACCTTCCTGAAGTCCACACAGAACCGGACAGACCCATCCGCTTTCGGCACCAGCACTATGGGGCTCCTCCAGTCACTTCGGGACTCTTCCACCACGCCCAGAGCTAGCATCTGGTCCAGTTCCCTTCACACCGTGTCCCACAACTTCCTGGGCAGCAGGCGATGGTGGTCACGTACCCTCTGCCCTGGGGGGGTGGCAGTATGGTGTCTCGTTAGATTTGTCTGGCCAGGTTTTGACGACAGGACCTGGGGAAAGTCGCTCAGCAGCCAGCAGAGCTGTTCCTGCTGTCTGTGTTCGAGGTCAGGACTGAGGTCCAGGAGTGTGGGTGTGGGGTCTGCCTCTGAGGATGGCCCCAACTCTGGTTCCATAGGGTAAGGGGTGATCATCAGGGCCTCTCGCTCCTTCCACCCCTTGAGCAGGTTTACGTGATATATCTGCACTTCTTTCCTCTGCCCTGGTAGCTGTATTGCATAATCCACCGGCCCCACCTGTCTCACCACCTCAAATGGGCCTTGCCATTTGGCTAGCAACTTGGATTTGGAGGAAGGGAGTAACAGTAGTACCCGGTCTCCTGGCTGGAAGGTCCGGGTCCTGGATCCCCAGGTGTAATGAGCGGTCTGGATCTCCTGGGCTCGGCGTAGGTTTTCTTGGGCCAAACGCCCTAGCTCCCGGAGCCGATCCCTCAAGCGCAGGATGTAGTGTACGGAGCCTTGGGCGGGGGTTTCTTGTTCCTCCCAGGACTCACAGACGAGGTCTAGAACCCCTCGGGGTTGTTGTCCATACAGGAGCTCGAAGGGCGAGAACCCTGTAGAAGCTTGAGGGACCTCACGCACTGCAAACATCAGCGCTGGGAGCATCTTATCCCAATGACGGGCGTCGTCCTCCACAAACTTGCGCAGCATTGACTTCAGGGTGCGGTTGAAGCGCTCCACCAACCCGTCCGTCTGGGGGTGGTAGACCGAGGTCCGGAGCGCCCGGATGTTCAGTAACCGACACAGCTCCGCCATGAGTCGTGATGTCAATTCGTCCCCTGGTCTGTGAGGATCTCCCGGGGTAGACCCACCCGGGAGAATATTTCCAGCAACTCACCAGCGATGACGCGGGCAGTAGTCGTCCGCAGCGGGACGGCCTCTGGGTACCGCGTAGCATAGTCCACCACGACGAGGATATACTTATGTCCTGTCTGGCTTCTTTCCAACGGCCCCACCAAGTCTAGGCCGATACGCTCGAAGGGTGTCCCCACTATAGGCAGCGGCACCAGCGGGGCCCGGGGAATGTTGGTGGGGTTAGCCTTCTGGCACTCAGGGCATGAGGCACAGTACTCCCGCACTTCGTGGTGAATTCCCGGCCAGAAGAACCGTCGCGCCACTCGCTGTAGGGTCTTCTCTCGGCCCAAATGGCCCGCCCAGGGGTTTGCGTGTGCCACCTGTAACAGGCCCTGGCGGAAGCGGCATGGGACCAACAGCTGGAGCATCTCCTCCTGGGTCTGGGGGTCCCGTACCAGGCAGTAAAGGTGGTCCTGCTGTACTTTGAAGCGGGGTCCTTGGGGTTGACCTGCCGCCGGCTCCTCCCCATCCGGGCACGTAACCGCTTGCTCCCAGGCCCGGCTAAGCGTGGGGTCATTCTGTTGCTCTTCCAGGAAGTCCTCATCTAGCTCTAGGTCAATAGGTGGGGCACCTGTAGGGTCGCCGTCCGTGCTCGCCGCCAGGGCTCCGGACGTAGCGTGCTGTGAGGCCCCTTCCCCCGCCGCTACCTCGAGGGGCGGGCTTAGTGGGGCCCGACAAGCCTGCCGTGCCCGGACAATATTTGCCCTTAGACCACTCCCTTCTTGCAGTAATTCATTAAACCCGGGCCAGTCCCGCCCCAGGATCACCGGGTAGGGTGACTTCGGGGCCACCACCACTAGCCTGCGTGCCTCTCGCTGCCCATCTTCCAACCTCACCCAGGCTGTGTCGTAGGACCGTACATCCCCGTGAACACACATCATTTGTACGGGGGGTCCCCGCTGGTCCATTCCTATGGCCCCCCCCCCCAACCGGACAATGGTTTGGCTACAGCCAGAGTCCACCAGGGCAGTGGTGGGGGTTCCATTCACCCACACGGGTATTATAATCTTGGCCTCGTCCCACCTCCGGGCCCTCTGGCCGGCCATCAACACCTGCCCATAGTTACAGCTCTGGGGGCGCCTCCTCTTTCTACACTGCCCCATCTCTTATTCTCCCATTTTTTTTGTTTTTTTTGTTTTTCTTTTCTTTTTTTTTAAAAGTGGGTTTCCCTACCTTCCCCTTGTTGCAAGGGAAGAAACTACCCACATTCTCCACCATGTGTGGCGGGCCCCTCCCGCCTGAGTCCCCAACACCGCTACGATGCAGTTTATAGCTGGCCCTATAAGCAAGGCCTAGGCCCTCTGGCCTGAGTCCACAGCGCAGTCACAATGCAGTTCAGGGGTTATAGCGGGGCACATCCCCGGGTAGGGGGACCCAGGCCCACCCTACTCCACCGGGTCCCAGCCCAGGGCCCTGTGAGCGACCGGGTAACGGGTCACTCCCTCGGCAGGGCAGTCCGGCCGAAACGCACCGAGGTTCTCTGGGCGGGAGAGGCAGCTCCCGCTCCTGCCCTGGGCCACTTCCTACCCAGTCCCCGGGGGTGCCTTCCCCTGTACCTGCCCAGCTGGCTGCGAGCTCCGTGCCGGCGTCCCCTCAGTCGGTAGTCCCGGGGTTGCCCCAACTCGCCTCCGCGTCCTTCTCCGCCTCTTCTGGCATCCCCAGCAACAGCTGAGAGGGAGCTCCCTGCCCCAGTCCTTCTCCTCCGGCCGTCTCTCCAGACTGAGTCTTTCCCCAGGCTTTTATAGCCCTGCTGCAGCCTGGGCATGCTCGGTAGAGCTGTGGGGGAGGGGCCTCTGCAGCCAGGTAACCCTGGCTGGGCCCTGTAGGTTCAGTGCGGGGCTGCCTCGCCCCGTCACAACAACACAGATTAACATAATTTGTTGGGAAAGAGTCAACATGGCTTTTGCAAAGGGAAATCATGCCTCTCCAATCTATTAGAAGTCTTTGAGGAGCATCAGCAAGGGGGATCCAGTAGATATAGTATACTTAGATTTCCAGAAAGCCTTTGACAAGGTTCCTCACCAAAAGCTCTTAAGTAAACTGTCATGGGATAAAAGGGAAGGTCCTTATAACAGGGCATGACTCACCACCATGGCGACTCCTGCTGGTCACTTAAGGAATCAGCTCTTCAGCCCTGGAGCACCCCCTTCTGTCCAATGTCTTTCCCACTGTTACCTGTTATTCTCCACCACCTAGTGTTAGGGCCCACATCCCTCCCAGACCATGACACCCTTACCTCCAGGTACTGCCCTACAGCAGTGCCCCCACACTCTGGGGTCCTTCCCCTCAGGGAACCCCCAAGTCCCTAAACCCACCTTGCCTCAGTGACCCACTGCCAGTCTTCATCTAACCTGTTACCTCAGGGGCAAACTGCAGTCTGAAATGGCCACTCATCATAGGCAAGCGGTGTGGACCTGCTGCATTCTCCTGCCCTAGCTGCCTTCCTGCAGTCCTAGTACCTTCAGGCCTTGCCTCAGGCCCTGCAGCCTGGGAGTGAGGTCAGGCCAGAGCTCCCCAGCTCTGCCTGCCTTTCCTCAGAACTGCTGTGTCTCAAGAAGCCTCCAGCTTCCCTGGCAGCCAGGTCCCTCTAGCTCAGCCGTGGTCAACCCGCGGCTCGCAAGCCGCATGCGGTTCACGAAGAAAAAAATTGCGGCTCCTGACGGATCCAGGACAGAACCTGGAACCCCTTAAGTCAGCCACTCTCATGGCTGGGCTGCTGTGAGCCACATGAGTGGTCACAGCCCGCACCGTTCCACTCACGGCCCCCAGCGAACTGCGCATATCCTGCACGCTCAGGCCAGGTTGCACACAACATTCCAGCCTACACGTGCTAGCAGCCAGCCACTGAACACAGGCAGTGGCAGCGGCAAGGGCTCCGGGTACGGTGGCGGCGCCAGCGGCAGCTCCGGCTCTGGGACCTGGGCATAAGGCTCAGAATTGGGTTAGAGCCGGGCGGGGGGAGATGCCTGGCTCTGGAGAAGGGGAAGGGGATTGGGTGGGGGGGGGGGGGATGCGCATGGTGTCCCAGATGCGCGTGGTGGCAGCAGCGGCGGCGGCAGCAGCTCTAGCTCCGGGACCCGAGCATAAGGTTGGGGGGGAGGGGGATTGGGTTAGAGCAGGGAGGGGAGGTGTCTGGCTCTGGGGAAGGGGAGGGGAGGGGGATTAGGTGGGGGGGGGGTGTGCATGGCATCCCGGCTAGCTCATGCTCAAAGCCCGCCGCTTAGCGCATGCGCCCCAGCGCCTGAAGGAAGATGCGCAGTTGTAGCGGCGGTGGCTCCGGTACTCGAGAATTAGGTTAGAGTGGGGGGGGGGGGGTGCTGTCTCTAGCCTGGAAAAGGGGAGGAGGATTGGGTTAGGGCAGGGGGTGTGCACAGCATCCCAGCCAGCACGTCTCAAGGCCAGCCGCTTAGCGCATGCACCCCAGCGCCTGCCCTGGAGGGAGACGTGCGTGGCTGTAGCAGCGGCGGAGATGGCTCTGCCTCTGGGACCCAAGAATTAGGTTAGAGTGGGAGCGGGGGCGGGGGGAGGGGGATTGGGTGAGAGCGGGGCCAGTGCCTGACTCTGGGAAAGGGGAGAGGGATTGGGTTCGATTGGGGGGGGTGTGTGCCTGTGGGAGGGGATGGGAAGAGCCGCCTGCGCACTTCCTGAGACCTGGGATCCTCAGGTACTGGCCCCAGCTGTCTCTGTCCCCTCCCCCTGGCCAGACCCCCCACACATGAGTACCCTGCCCCAGCACCCTGCCCCAGCACCTTGTCCCCTGCCCCCACCAGCACAGTTGGGGCCACATTAGCTTGGGGGGGTTTGGAGTGGTTGTTTTTTTGCATCTCACTTGTGTGGCCCCAACTGACTTTTCTGTGGGTCAGTGACCCCTGACTCAAAACAGGTTCCCCGCCCCGCTCATAAATAAAGACAAGGCTGAAACAATTGTGTTTGGCATAATATTTTATTTAAAAATGAAGCCTGGCCAAGAAGCCCCCAATTGGGGCCAAGCCCTCATCTGGCCACAGTATCATAACACTCCTGCACCCCCCAGACCCCAAATCTGAGCCCCCGTCCTGAGCCCCTCACATCCCCACACTCCTGCATCCCCACATCCTCAGTCTTCCGCCACAACACTCCTGCACCATCCACACACTGAAAATCTGTGTCCTGAGCCCATCATACTCCCAGCCTCCCTGCCCCAAGCCCCTCACACACCCCAGCCCAAACTCCTGCACCCTCACAGCCACAAGCTTGCAGATTCCTCAGCACCCCAACCTTCCACCTGATCCCAACACTTTCCAGCCTGGAGCCCCCTCCCTGAGCCAGCATCCTCTTCTCTACTTCCTCCTGCACGCAGATTCTCTCCCAGAGCCTGCACCTCTCATCCCTTCACAGTGCTTTCTTTGTGATGGTATGCCCCGGGCTGGTGTACCAGCACCTATTTCCCTCCGGCATGGCTTTTTTTTCTTCTCAACAACTCCCCCTGCCCCAGGTACATGGCTCTTCGCACTCTATCCACCGCTATGTTGGCTTTTCATCTCTAACGGGTTGGCCACCTCTGCTCTAGCTGGAGAGCAGAAGCAAGAGTGAGTGAGTCTTCTCCTCTCAGGAGTCCTTATTTATACAGCCCTCAGATGGGCCCTAATGGACTGCTATCTGCTGCAGCTGCTTGCTCCACAGCCCCAGCCCTCTCCAAGGCTGTATTCAACCTTTCTTTGGCCAGTGTGGGGCAAACGCATAGTCACAGTCCTCTTCATGGATTGGTAACTAGTTAAAAAATAGGAAACCAATGGTAGGAATAAATGGCCAGTTTTCAGAATGTGGAGAGGTAACTATTGGTGTCCCCCAGAGATCCATTCTGAGACCAATCCTATTAAACATATTAATAAAAGATCTGTAGAAAAGGGTGTGACGTAGTGGGGGTGCTGTCTGCTCTGTAACCCAGTGCCCCCCTGCGCTGTGATGTGTGATTCCCACTGACTCATCCACATGTTGTGATGTAGTGTCAGTACCTTGCTGGTTGTTGTGCTTGGGCTGTGGGCTATGGATGACCCCTACTGGCCTCTGCCTATGAGCACTGCCCAGCAGGTGGGCTGCCTAAGTCACGTAGACAAAGACCCAACTGGTCAGACCGGCTGAGGGCAGCGAGGGAACTAAGGAAGTGAGTGTTCGGGGAAAGGGGCAGTTGCTAGCTGGAAAACATGAAGGAAACAACCTAACCGGAGGACTGAGGGTCTAAGGGGGGGCAGGTGATGGACCCCCCAACCTCAGGGGTCTGAGGCATCCTGGCCTTGACTCCTGTAACCGCATCACGGCTATGCTGTGCTGTATCCTGGAGAAGCAATAAACCCTCTATTCCACTGGCTAGCGGAGTCTGTTCTTGCTGCTACGGGGCTGCAGGATCGGGGGGACCCCGATGTGCTACCACAGTGGTGTCAGGAGTGGGATGCACTGAACCCCATGGATGGAGCTTCCAGAAGCGAGTGACAAGGAGCAGTAGAGGGAAGGGGCTTGCAAAAGCCAGACGTGCTGGAGGCAGAGTGAAGCGATTCCTGGGAGTCGTGAGCGCTGCAGCACTCGGTCGGTGAGTCTATACCCCGGGGATCGGTGGGCAGATGGCCTACGCCCGACTCCTGAAGGCAAACCTTGTGGGGCTGTGCAGAGAGAGGGGCCTGGCCGTGGGGACAGCAACCAAAGCCCAGTTGATAGCCCATCTGGAAGAGAATGAACCGTTCAGTGGCCTGGATCCTGTCGAGCTGTGGATGAAGGAATTGGAAGTACAGGACTGAGAGAAGGAATGCCAGGATCAAGAGAGGCAGCAGCAGCATGAGCTGGCCATGGAGGAGCGGAGAAGCCGAGAGGCCCCGGCTTCGGTGAGGGGGAAGGACCCCAGGAGGCCCGGGGCAGCCAGATGCTTGGAGAAGCTCATGTTGGCCCAATGTAAAAACGTGGGGGACATGGATGTGTTCATTATCTCCTTTCAGTGGGCCTGTGAACTGCACCAGATCACCCCATGGGACCGGCTGCAACAGCTCACCCCCTTGCTGGCTCAGGAGGCCGCAGGGGTGCTCAACCAGCTGGAGAATTTGCAGCCGGGCAACTACGAACGGGTCAAAGAGGCCCTGCTGCACAAGTTCGGGCTAACCTTGGAAGTGTACAGGAAGAAGTTCCGGGGGGTACAGAAGGAGCCAAGAGAGACCTATGTAGATATGGCCTCCTGCCTGGCGCAATACTGCTGCAAGTGGGTGTTCGGGGTCAGAGCCCAGACCGCAGAGGACCTGCTTAAGCTGATGATGGTGGAACAGCTTTATGAAGTGTGCCTGCCCAGCCTGAGACTGTGGCTCAAGGACTGGAGGCCAGAGGACCCCCCAGGAGGCCGGGAAGCTGGCAGATGAGTTCACAGAGAGCCGGTCCGGGTGTGAACGGGAGTCCTGGAGAGAAAGGGAATCGCACAGAGACCGGTTCTCGGTGGAACAACGGAGAGAGTCACCTATGAGGCGAGCCCAAGACACAAGGACCAACCGTCTGCGCCCCAGAGAACCAGCCAGGGCCCGGGCAGAGACGGCCCAAAAAGGCCTGCAGGTCCTCACTTGCCATCGCTACGGGCAAAGCAGCCACAAGAGGGCTCAGTGCACCAGGCACCAGGACAGGTCCCACGACCTGAGACTTTCCAGAGTGAACTGCCTGGAGCTGGGGGAAGGGCAGGCCGTTCCAGAGGCAGGGGCCAGCAGACAAACCTTAGCTCAGAGTGGGGAGAAAGGACGCTCAGAGCACCTCCCCTGGGAGATCTGACCCTGTGGAGGTGGATTTCTCAGTGTACCAGGTGGGGGCAGGGCGGCCCCTGCGGAGCGAGTGCCTCGTGCCCCTGGAGGTGGATGGCAGGGAGGTGACGGGCTACTGGGACACAGGTGCAGAGGTGATGCTGGTCTGACCCGAGGTAGTAGCCCCAGACCACATAGTACCTGACACACAGCTGACCCTGAGGGGCCTAGATGGGACCCCGTTTAAGGTGCCTGTAGCCTGGGTACATCTGAAATGGGGGGCCAAGGAGGGCCCCAAGGAAGTGGGGGTGCACCAGCACTTGCCCACGGAGGTGCTGATGGGGAATGACCTAGAGGAGTGGCCAGACGGACCCCACAGGGCCCTTTTCACCACCTGTAGCCAGAGCCAGTGAGGGACTGGCAACCCGGACCCAGGGAAGGACTCCCTGCAGGGGTCTCAGGGCCCCATCCCAGCAGATATGGGGACCAGCAGGGCTAGAGCCCCGGACCCAGGCAAGGCGGGGGGGGAACAGGTCCCAATCCCTACCCCAGCTGTGGAATTCCAGGCTGAGGTGCAGGCAGATCCCTCCGTACAGATGCTGAGGGACTGGATTGGCCTCGGCGCAGCTCAGCCTCTGGGGAGAGGCGGCCAGGAGAGATTCCTGTGGGAGCGGGGATTCCTGTACCGGGAATGGCTTCCCCCAGGGAAGGTGGGGGTATGGGGGGTCCAGCGGCAGCTGGTAGTTCCCCAAAAGTATCGCCGCAAGCTGCTGTATCTGGCCCATGACGTCCCATTTGCGGGGCACCAAGGTATTCAGCGCACCCAGCTGAGGCTGCTCCAACACTTCTACTGGCCGGGGATATTTGCGGCCGTGTAGCGATATTGCCGGTCCTGCGCCTCCTGCCAGAGGGTGGGGAAGGCCCAAGATGGGAGGAAAGCTGCTTGGAGGCCCCTACCCCATATAGAGGAGCGGTTCTGGAAAGCAACAATAGAGATAGTGGGGCCTATCAGCCAGGCGACCCGGTCGGGGAACAAATACATCCTGGTAGCAGTGGATTTGGCTACCCATTGCCCCAAGGCCGTGGTTCTGCCCTCTGTCAAGGCAGACACGGTGGCAGATGCACTGCTGGCCATTTTCAGCAGGGTGGGGTTCCCCCAGGAGGTCCTCACGGACCAGGGATCCCACTTCATGTCGGCCCCGCTCCGGTGCTTGTGGGAGAAGCACAGGGCCTGGCTCACCTGGGCCCCAGCATATGGCTCTCGGTCCAGCGGGCTGGTGAGGAGGTTCCAGGGGACCCTGAAGCAGGTGCTGGAGGCCTTCATGCACCGGCATTCACAGGACTAGGACAAGTACCTGCCCCACCTGCTGTCTGCACATAGGGAGGCACCCTGTGGGTCTGCCAGGTTCTCCCCAACAGAGCCAGGGTGCAGAAGTGGGGAGGACTCCCTGGGCTTGCTGAGAGAGTTATGAGAGGGGGAGACCTCCCTGGATGGAGCGTCGGGAGTGGAGGACGTCCTGGCTTTCTGGGAAAAGCTCACTGAGCTCAAGGGCCCAGCCAGAGAGACCCTGGACAGAGCCCAAGGGGAGTGGAAGGGCTGGTACAGCCACAGAGAATGGGCCCGTGCCGGCCCCCTCAACGCTGTGCAACAACCGGACAGGGGGGAGCCGGCTCCCACAGGGCAGCACCTTGGCCAGCCCAAGCAAAGGGAGCGCCAATGTCACTGCTGCGGCTTTGCCGGGCAGGGGGCCTGAACTTCCCCAGGTCACAAGTTGAGTGACCCTGCTCAGTTTACTCTCGGAGGGGGGGTAGTGGGGGTACTGTCTGCTCTGTAACCCAGTGCCCCCCTGCGCTGTGATGTGTGATTCCCACTGACTCATCCACATGTTGTGATGTAGTGTCAGTACCTTGCTGGTTGTTGTGCTTGGGCTGTGGGCTATGGATGACCCCTACTGGCCTCTGCCTATGAGCACTGCCCAGCAGGTGGGCTGCCTAAGTCACGTAGACAAAGACCCAACTGGTCAGACCGGCTGAGGGCAGCGAGGGAACTAAGGAAGTGAGTGTTCGGGGGAAGGGGCAGTTGCTAGCTGGAAAACATGAAGGAAACAACCTAACCAGAGGACTGAGGGTCTAAGGGGGGGGCGGGTGATGGACCCCCCAACCTCAGGGGTCTGAGGCATCCTGGCCTTGACTCCTGTAACCGCATCACGGCTATGCTGTGCTGTATCCTGGAGAAGCAATAAACTCCCTCTATTCCACTGGCTGGCGGAGTCTGTTCTTGTTGCTACAGGGCTGCAGGATCGGGGGGACCCCGATGTGCCGCCACAAAGGGTAATCAATGAGGTGGTAAATTTTGCAGATGATGCAAAATTGCTCAACATAGTTAAGTCCGAGGCAGACTGCAAAGAGGTTCAAGAGGATCTCATAAAACTGGATGACTGGGCAACAAAGTGGCAGATAAAGTTCAATGTTGGTAAAGTAATGCATATTGGAAAACATAATCTCAACTATACATATAAAATTATGGGGTCTGAATTACCTGTTGCTACTCAATAGAGAGAGATCTTGGAGTCATTGGCTACATCTAGACGGGCATGATTTTCCGGAAATGCTTTTAACGGAAAAGTTTTCCGTTAAAAGCATTTTCGGAAAAGAGCATCTAGATTGGCATGGACGCTTTTCCACAAAAGCACTTTTTGCGGAAAAGCGTCCATGGCCAATCTAGACGCGCTTTTGCGCAAAAAAAGCCCTGATCGCCATTTTCGCGATCGGGGCTTTTTTGCGCAAAACAAATCTCAGCTGTCTACACTGGCCCTTTTGCGCAAAAGTTTTGCGCAAAAGGGACTTTTGCCCGAACAGGAGCAGCATAGTATTTCCGCAGGAAGCACTGATTTCTTACAGTAGGAAGTCAGTGCTTTTGCGGAAATTCAAGCGGCCAGTGTAGACAGCTGGCAAGTTTTTCTGGAAAAGTGGCTGATTTTCCAGAAAAACTGGCCAGTCTAGACACAGCCATTGTGGATATTTCTCTGAAAACATCCATTCAATGTGCAGCGGCAGTCAAAAAAGCAAACAATGCTGGGACTCATTAAAAAAGGGATAGAGAATAAGACAGAAAATATCTTACTGCCTCTGTATAAATCCAGGGTAAGACCACATCTTGAATACTACGTGCAGACGTGATTGCCTCATCTCAGAAAAGATATATTGGCATTGGAAAAGGCTCAGAAAAGGGCAAAAATGATTAGGGGTATGGGAAGGCTTCCATATCATCATCATCATCATTGTACAAAGGCCACCCCGAAGTCGTGGCAGGTGGTCAGGTTTTATTACCGAAACACTATCGTACAGCGGTGGGGTAGGGGGGCTCGGGCCCGCCCACTCTCCCGAGCCCCAGCCCAGCGCCCTAAGGCAGGGGGAAAGAACCTCCCACCTGCCTGCGGATGGGGTGTGAACCCCTAAACTCACCCGCACTCTGGATCCTCGGCCCAACCCTGGGCCACTTCCTACCCCACCTGTGGTTCTCCCTCCGGAGCCGGCACGGGGTTGTTGCTCACCCCGGTTGGTTCCTGGCTCCTCCCGTCCTCTCCCCCCTCTCTGGCTTCCCCGGCCTCCTTGCAGGTTTCCCTGGCCTCCCCCCTGGCCAGCCCGAGGCTCACCCCCATGCCAGCGGCCTCCGGGCCGCTTTTGAATGCCCCGCCACCACGGTGGGTGACGTCATCGGCCAGTGCCGGCATCGCCATGCTGGCCGACGCCGCGGTGACGTCATCAGCCACCGCCGGCCCTCCGGCGCTTTGCGCGCCTGGGGTGTTGCGTCTGGCGGCGTCTGCCGGGCCTCCGTTACCTTGGCCTGGCGGCTTGTGGGGCTGCTCCGCCCCGTCACAATCATCACACTTGGAATGAGGTGGAGATGGACATAGGAGACAGAAGTGTTGAGAGTCTCTGGGTTAGGCTAAAAGGGATTAAAAACAGGGTGATGTCATGCTAGGAGTCCACTACAGGCCACCTACCCAGGTGGAAGAAGTGGATAAGGCTTTTTTTAAACAACTAACAATATCATCCAAAGCCCAAGATTTGGTGGTGATGGGGGACTTCAACTATCCAGATATATGTTGGGAAAATAACACTGCGGGGCACAGACTATCCAATAAGTTCTTGGACTGCATTGGAGACAACTTTTTATTTCAGAAGGTTGAAAAAGCTACCGGGGGAAGCTGTTCTAGATTTGATCCTAACAAATAGGGAGGAACTGGTTGAGAATTTGAAAGTGGAAGGCAGCTTGGGTGAAAGTGACCATGGAATCAGAGTTCACAATTCTAACGAAGGGTAGAAGGGAGAACAGCAAAATAGAGACAATGGATTTCAGGAAGGCGGATTTTGGTAATCTCAGAGAGCTGATAGGTAACATCCCATGGGAATCGAGACTGAGGGGAAAAACAGCTGAGGGGAGTTGGCAGTTTTTCAAAGGGACATTATTAAGGGCCCAAAAGCAAGCGATTCCGCTGTGTCGGAAAGATAGAAAATATGGCAAAAGACCACCTTGGCTTAACCACGAGATCTTGCATGATCTAAAAATAAAAAAGGAGTCATATAAAAAATGGAAAGTAGGACAAATTACAAAGGATGAATATAGGCAAACAGCACAGGAATGCAGGGGCAAGATTAGAAAGGCAAAGGCACAAAATGAGCTCAAACTAGCTACGGGAATAAAGGGAAACAAGAAGACTTTTTATAAATACATTAGAAGCAAGAGGAAGACCAAGGAGAGGGTAGGCCCTCTGGTCAGTGAGGAGGGAGAAACAGTAACAGGAAACTTGGAAATGGCAGAGATGCTTAATGACTTCTTTGTTTCGGTCTTCACCGAGAAGTCTGATGAAGGAATGCCTAACATAGTGAATGCTAGTGGGAAGGGGGTAGGTTTAGAAGATAAAATAAAAAAAGAGCAAGTTAAAAATCACCTAGAAAAGTTAGATGCCTGCAAGTCACCAGGGCCTGATGAAATGCATCCTAGAATACTCAAGGAGCCGATAGAGGAGGTATCTGAGCCTTTAGCTATCATCTTTGGAAAATCACAGGAGAGATTCCAGAAGACTGGAAAAGGGCAAATATAGTGCCCATTTATAAAAAGGGAAATAATAACAACCCAGGAAACTACAGACCAGTTAGTTGAAGTAATTAAGGAAATCATCTGTAAACACTTGGAAGGTGGCAAGGTGATAGGTAACAGCCAGCATGGATTTGTAAAGAACAAATCATGTCAAACCAATCTGATAGCTTTCTTTGATAGGATAACGAGTCTTGTGGCTAAGGGAGAAGCGGTGGATGTGGTATACCTAGACTTTAGTAAGACGTTTGATACGGTCTCGCATTATATTGTTATCAATAAACTAGGCAAATACAACTTAGATGGGGCTACTGTAAGGTGGGTGCATAACTGGCAGGATAACCGTTCTCAGAGTCGTTATTAATGGTTCACAATCATGCTGTAAGGGCATAACAAGTGGGGTTCCACAGGGGTCTGTTTTGGGACCAGTTCTGTTCAATATCTTCAATGATTTAGATACCAAGCTGGGAGGGATTGCGACTAATCTGGAGGATAGGGTCATAATTCAAAATGATACATTTACAGATGCATTAAAAGGTGTGTTGTGAGCAAGACACTAGAAGTCATTCTTCCGCTCTACTCTGTGCTGGTTAGGCCTCAGTTGGGCTGTGTCTACATTGGCACCCTTTTCTGGAAAAGGGATGCTAATGAGACAAGTTGGAATTGCAAATGCCGCGGGGGATTTAAATATCCCCCGCGACATTTGCATGAACATGGCTGCCGCTTTTTTCCGGCTCGGGGCTTTGCCGGAGAAAAGCGCCAGTCTAGACGGGAACTTTCAGAAAATAAAGCCTTTTCCGGAAGATCCCTTATTCCTGATTTTAAGAGGAATAAGGGATCTTCCGGAAAAGGCTTTATTTTCCCAAAGATCCCATCTAGACCGGCGCTTTTCTCCGGCAAAGCCCCGAGCCGGAAAAAAGCGGCAGCCATGTTCATGCAAATGCCGCGGGGGGATATTTAAATCCCCCGCGGCATTTGCAATTCCGACTGGTCTCATTAGCATCCCTTTTCCGGAAAAGGGTGCCAATGTAGACACAGTCTTGGAGTATTGTGTCCTGTTCTGGGCACCGCATTTCAAGAAGGATGTGGAGAAATTGGAGAGGGTCCAGAGAAGAGCAACAAGAATGATTAAAGGTCTAGAGAACATGACCTATGAGGGAAGACTGAAAGAATTGGGTTTGTTTAGTTTAGAAAAGAGAAGATTGAGGGGGGGACATGATAGCAGTTTTCAGGTATCTAAAAGGGTGTCATAAGGAGGAGGGAGAAAACTTGTTCATTTTGGTCTCTGGGGATAGGACAAGAAGCAATGGGCTTAAACTGCAGCAAGGGAGGTTTAGGTTGGACATTAGGAAAAAGTTCCTAACTGTCAGGGTGGTCAAACACTGGAATAAATTGCCCAGGGAGGTTGTGGAATCCCCATCTCTGGAGATATTTAAGAGTAGGTTAGATAAATGTCTATCAGGGATGGTCTAGACAGTACTGGGTCCTGCCATGAGGGCAGGGGACTGGACTCGATGACCTCTCAAGATCCCTTCCAGTCCTAGCATTCTATGATTCTATGATTTGTCCTTTGGGCTCCTAATGGAGCATAGGGCCTCCACAGTCATTCTCCATCTCTTGCGATCCTTAGCGATAGTCTTGATTTGATCCCATGTTAAGCCAGCTGCTTTTACTTCATCCAGGAAGCTTCGTTGCCATGTTTGTTTGGGACGTCCCCTTTTCCTCTTTCCCTTTGGATTCCATTCTAATGCTTGTCTTATGATACATTCCTCACAGTCCTTACGCAGGATGTGGCCTGTCCATCACCATTTTCTCTTCTTAATCTGGACCTCCATTGGTTTCTGATTTGTTTTGGTCCACAAGGTTTCATTTGGCATTCTATCGTACCACTTTAGCTGGAGAATGTGTCTAAGGCATTTATTGACAAATGTCTGAATTCTCTTTGGGTATGTCTACACTGCCACCCTAGTTCGAACTAGGGTGGCTAATGTAGGCATTCGAAGTTGCAAATGAAACCCGGGATTTAAATATCCTGGGCTTCATTTGCATCTTGCTGGGCGCTGCCATTTTTAAATCCCCATTAGTGCGGACTCCGTGCCCGCAGCTACACGCAGCACAGAGTAGGTAGTTCGAATTAGGCTCTCTAATTCAAACTACCGTTACTCCTCGTGGGCTTCATTTGCAAGTTCGAATGCCTACATTAGCCACCCTAGTTCGAACTAGGGTGGCAGTGTAGACATACCCTTAGTGTTGCTCTGGACAACGCGCAACGCCTTCGAGCCATACAGCAGCACTGATTTCACATTGAAGTGAAAATGCATAGTTTGGTTCTTATTGAAATGGCTCTTGTACCCCAGACTGGTTGTAGTATGGCAAAGGCTTGTTACGCCTTTCGTATTCTCAGCACACAACAAGAAAGCCCTAAACACAACACACACTGCAGACAGCCACTTCCCTCAAGAGTCCTGTATCTGCTTCTCTTTTACCTGGAGAACTCCCTCTCTAAACTCCCTGTTAGCGCATCAGTGTAGTGCGCGTGCAGCCCCGGACATCTAAGGGCATCACAGACCTGTTATTGCTCAATTTCAGGTGGCTGAACGCCACTTGTCCCTCTAAGAAGTTGGACGCCGACCGCTCGGGGGTCGCGTAACTAGTTAGCATGCCAGAGTCTCATTCGTTATCGGAATTAACCAGACAAATCGCTCCACCAACTAAGAACGGCCATGCACCACCACCCACAGAATCGAGAAAGAGCTATCAATCTGTCAATCCTTTCCGTGTCCGGGCCGGGTGAGGTTTCCCCTCGTTCATGGGGAATAATTGCAATCCCCGATACCCATCACAAATGGGGTTCAATGGGTTACCCGCACCTGTCGGCGTAGGGTAGACACACGCTGAGCTCCCTTGTAAGACTGCTACTGATAGCAGGAACTGCTCCTATAATATATTGTGCAGCAAGTCTGGGCTAAGCCCCATGGGTCCTACGCTTCCTGGCGGGTCTTTCTGTATGCCTCAGAGGCTCGCAGTGTCCCTAATGATGCCACGAAGGCAAGGGTACCCCACTACCAGAGCCCTTTTCATCATTGGCCAGTCCAGTGTCCTTTTTCCTACCAGCCCTTCCGGGTTGGGGGGAACCCGGTCCCACCCACTTGCTCCAGGTTCCGGCCCAGGGCCCTATGGGTGGGGGCAGCCCCGAGCAGGCCGTGTAGCTTGGCCCTTGCCCCCCTGAGCAGCAGCCCCTCCCTGGGCCACTTCCCCAACCCTTCCTGCGGTACCTCCTCCCTGATGCTGTGGAGCAAGTCTTGACACCAGCTGTCTTGGGTCTGTTCCCTTGTGCTGGGCTGCTCTCATACTCCTTTACCTTCGCTATAGTCCCTCCCTTTTCTCCTTCCCCCCTAGCCTTGCCTGAGGGAGGGTTTTTATAGTGTGCTCATCCACCTTAACTGACCGCAGGTGTTCCAATTAGCCTTCCCTTCAGGCTGATGCCAGAGGGGCTTCAGTTGTTGCTGGCTGGGCCGCAGTCTCTGGCAGCCTATGCTGGGAACGTAAAACCGCATACCCAGCTCCCTGCGTATCTGCCTTCCACTCGACAACCTCTTTCTGGTCCGGGATCTCCTAGAGCTTGGGTGTAGGGACGGTCTGTTGTTCACCCTCCTGTCCTTGGATCAGGAGAAGGCGCTCGACCGGATGGACCACGGGTACCTCCTGGGCACCCTGCGGGCCTTTGGCTTCGGGCCCCATTTTGTGGTGTTTCTCCAGGTGCTGTATGCCTCCGCAGAGTGCTTGGTCAAGATCAACTGGACCCTGACCACACCGGTCAGCTTCGGGCGGGGAGTACATCAAGGCTGTCTGCTGTCGGGCCAGCTGTATACTCTGGCCATAGAGCCCTTCCTCTGTCTCCTTTGCAAGAGGTTGAGAGGGTTGGTGCTCCGTGAGCCAGAGATGCGGCTGGTCCTGTCGGCGTATGTCAACAACGTGCTCCTCGTGGTCCAGGACCTGGGCAACCTGGCGCGGGTGGAGGCCTGCCAAGCTGTCTACTCAGCAGCCTCCTCCACCCAGGTCAACTGGGTCAAGAGCTCTAGCCTGGTGGTAGAGGCCGGGTGGCAGGCGAGCTCCCTTCCACCCACGCTTCAGGTCATCAGGTGGAGCATGGGTCTGCTGCTCTAACTTGGCGTTTTTCTTTGTGCCACGCATCCCTCTCCGCCGGAGAACTGGCAAGGTTTGGAGTCCAGGGTGGTTGAGCTATTGCAGAGATGGACAGGACTGCTCCGGTGCTTCTCCCTGCGTGGGAGGGCGCTGGTGCTTAACCAACTGGTCCTGTCCATGCGCTGGCACTGTCTCAACACCCTGGTCCCAACCCCGGGTTTTCTGGCCCGTATCCAGCAGCTGATGCTGTGGTTCTTCTGGCCAGGACTGCATTGGGTCTCTGCAGGGGTTCTCCATCTCCCCCTGGAGGAGGGAGGGCAGGGCCTGATGTGTTTGCGCATGCAGATTCATGTCCTCCACCTCTGGGCCCTGCAGAGACTCTCGTATAATGCAGGTAGTCCGGCATGGAGCACGCTGGCGCACGCTTTCCTTCGCCGCTTCCGAGGGTTCTGATATGACCGGCAGCTCCTTTATTTGAGAGGTCTTCCGCAAGACCTCTCCGAGATGCCAGCCTTCTACCAGGACCTCCTCCGCACCTGGAAGCTGCTTGCGGTGACCAGGTCCTTGGGAGCCACCGTGGGGACAGACCTCCTTGCGGAGCCCCTGCTCCACAATCCCCAACTACGTGTGTAACATAGTGGGGGGGGGGGGATGCTGTCCACTCTTGTGGCCCTAGGTTCACTCTGGTTTTGCATTCAGCGGTTGCTGTGTTGTGCTGTGTTTGACCCCTACTGCCCTATGCTGGTCTGCGGAGACTGTGTGGCTACGTCTACACTGGCATGATTTTCCGGAAATACTTTTAACGGAAAAGTTTTTCCGTTAAAAGTATTTCCAGAAAAGCGCGTCTAGATTGGTCCCGGAGTTATCGTTAGAACAATGCACTTTTGCGGAAAAGCGCGTCTAGATTGGCGGCGTGCTTTTGCGCAAAAGCAGAAGCCCGGAACCATTTTGAAGAGGGCAAAAGGCCACCAGACCTTTCCGGGGGCGGGGCTGGAGCTCTGTTCAGACACGTGCTTAAAGGGGTCTCGCCGGACAGCCATTTGTCTCCTGCTCCGTGCATTGGGACCTCTGGCAGGGACTGACAGCCATAGCAGGTTTGGTGGTTGCCCTCTGACTTTTGGGGACACCACCCTTTTGCCCCCTACTGCTTTTCCCTGATTTTTCTTTCTTGTGCCCTGCTCTGTCTGCCATGGAGCCGTGGGTGGCCATGTGCCTGCTCTGGCCCCTGTCGGCCATTTTCGAGTGCCTGCAGCTCATGCTGCAGGCCGGTGCCCTGGTGTTCCAGGACCAGGAGGCAGAGATCGTATTCGACTCCCTCACCAGGGAGGCCCTGTGGCATCAGCACCCCATCGTGGAGAGGCCACTCTGGAGATTGGACACCAGTACCGACAATGGGACAATGGGACGACCAGCAATGGCTCCGGAATTTCCGCATGCGAAAGCGGATGTTCCTGGAGCTGTGTGCCTGGCTCACCCCTGCGCTACAGAGAGCCACCACCCAGCTGCGGGCACCCATCCCCGTCGACAAGAGGGTCGCCATCGCGCTGTGGAAGCTGGCCACCCCGGACAGCTACCACTCCGTGGCACAGCAATTCGAGGTGGGAAGATCCACCGTCGGTGTGATCGTCATGGAGGTAAGTCCCAGGGGGAGTGGGGAGTGGGGTGGGGGGAGGGTGCTGCACTCCATGCCCAGGGGCAGCCAAGACTCCAGGCTGGGTCACCCAGGGGTTTGGGCCGTCCCTCCCTTGCACAGGCCTGCTGGTGGGGGGTCCGTGGGGAGAGGGGGGCCCTGGTGTGTGTGTGTGTGTGTGCGTGAGGACAGAGGGAATCACGGGGGGAGGAGCCAAGGGAGCGCACACTCACCGCTGCCATATGTGATGTGTTCCCTTGTGTTTTTCTGCACCCTTCTGCAGGTCGTCCATGCCATCAACGACGTCCTGCTCCCAAGAGTCATCCGCCTGCGCGACGTGGATGATACCATGGCCGGCTTCGCTGCCCTCGGGTTCCCCAACTGCGGGGGAGCCCTGGATGCAACCCACATCCCTGTCCGGGCCCTGGAGCATGGAGCAGCCCATTTCATGAACAGGAAGGGGTACTGCTCCATTGTTCTCCAGGCCCTCGTGGACCACCGGGGCCGCTTCCTGGACATCTACGGGGGCTGGTCCGGCCGGGCACACGACGCCCGCATCCTCCGCAACTCTGGACTCTTTCGCAGGCTGGAGGCGGGCACCTACTTCCCCCGGTGGGACATGACTGTCGGGGATGTGCCTATGCCCATCTGCGTCACTGGGGACGTGGCCTACCCCCTGCTGCCCTGGCTAATGCGGCCCTACATGGGGCGGCCGGACCAGAACCGGGCCCGGTTCAACGACCACCTCAACCGGGGTCGAAATCCGGTGGAGCTCGCCTTCGGACGTTTGAAAGCCCGCTTCCGTTGTTTGCTCGCCCATCTCAAGATGGGTGAGTGGAATGCAACGGAGGTACTGGCCGCGTGCTGCGTGCTCCACAACATTGTGGAGCGCAGTGGAGAGGCCTTCCTCCCTGAATGGATGGCAGCCGAGGCACAGACGTTCAACCAGCCCCACACAGCTGCCATCCGCCAGGCGCGCCAGGATGGGGTGCGCATCAGAGAGGCCCTGACGGACATGTTTGCCCAAGCCCCGTAGTAGGGTCACCTGGGTCTCCCCAGACGACTCCCTCCCATCCCCTACCCTTCCCCACCCCCTCCCCTCCCCCCAATTGTAAAGCGTCGGTTCCAAGCACATCGGCCGTCATCGTGACTCTTCGTCGGACGTAGTTAGGGTTTTTCTTTTAGTTTAGGCTAGGGTTTAGGCCACCATCACCTGTCTGAGCTGTCCCGAAGAACAGGAAGAGGATTCGTAGTTCGTGCGGAAGGTTCGAGTCAGTGTACCCGATTCCAGTCGTCTTCGAGGGATCTCCTGGCTGTTCCTCTCCCGAGGCCCGGAAGGACCAAAGGATTGAGGTTGCCAGCAACACTGCAATCGTCCCCTGCGTCTAGACTATGTTACATAATCTTTAGTGTGCGTCTTTTAACCGTTCTTGCTTGTTTGTTATCTATGTTAATATAGTTGTGGTTTACATTTTACTGAAAAGTGTCAGTATTTATTTATGTGCCACAAACCAATGACCACTTAAAGGGACCACCGGTGATAGATACAGAATTTGGTGTCCGCATTTTGTAACCCTTTTAAATTTAGGTGGATAATTGGCATCTCAAATCATTTCTTACAGTTACCTCGAGTAACACAATAACCAACAGAAAAATTGTCTTTTTATTTACGAGGAGGAGGCGGGGAGACTTCAACTGGGACGGGGAGGGGGAGGGGACCTTCAACTGGGATGGGGAGGGGGAGGAGTTACTGGAAGGGGTGGCCCCTGCAGGCCGCATCGAGGCAGGCTGCACGGGGAGGTGGGCAGGAGCAGGGGGCATTGGAGCAGGGGCCATTGCAGGGGCAGGAGGGGGCATGGGCAGTGCTAGGGGAGGGATGGCAAGGGCATGGGGTACGGCCATGCCGTAATGTATTGCGTGCGCTATGTGCGCTGTGAGGGTGGCCATGGAGTCAGTCATCCTGGTGCACTGGGCCTGGAAGGCGGCCCAGGCCTCCTGGCGCCACTGCAGGTCCCCCTGGACGCATTGGCGACTCGATGCCTCGATGCGCTCGACGGCCTGCACATGCCAGCGAAGGAGCTGGTCCCGGTGGCAGAGCCTGTGCCTGCGTGGTTGGGTGGCTGGGGGTGCTGCTGCTGCTGCTGCCGGACTGGAGGGTCCCCAGCTTGTGCTCGGTCCCGCTGCAGGGAACAGAAGAAGGGATGGGTCAGTCAGGCAGGCCGGCCACTGTCCCCACACCTCATGCCCTCCACCCCTGAGCCCAGGTGATACCACAGTAGTGTGGCTTGGGCCCACTTGGTTATCCCCCTGCCCCCCGTGTTGTATGTTTGCATACAGGACCGCCCCTGGAGTAGGGTCCTCCTCCATGTATTGTAACCACCGGTCTGTGTCCTGGCCCCGTGGAGGGCGGGATGGCGCTTGTGTTGTGTTCACCTGTGGAACTCCCTGCCGGTGGAGGCTGTGAGGCTTTGGGCTAGTCACTGGTGTTTGACAGGGAGCGAGATGCATCCCCACACAGTGCCTGGGAGCACATCTGGCAGAGGTGGTCTGGGCTCTCAGATCCCCATCGCGTGGGATATCTCCTGGATGGAACCAGGAGAGTGACTGTGCGGGGGGGGGTGTCCCATCCTTGCAGCAAAACTCAGGGCGGCCCTAAGGGCGGCCCGAGTGCTTTCCCCCCCCTTCTCCCTCCCACTATCCCTCACACACGTAGCCCAGGGACATGTGTGGCCGCAGTGGGGACTCCCCTCGGGGAACCAGCCAAGGCACCGGGAGCAGGCGAGGGGCTCGGTGGGGGCCACACTCACAGTGCTGTGACGCTGCGGTTTTCCCAGGAGCAGCTGGCTGTGCCTCACAGCCAGGCATGGGGCAGTGTTGCCGTTCTGCGTGCTACACCCTTGCAGAGGTGCGGGCTCTGGGCTGAGTCCCTGGGGCCCTGGCTGGTTCCAGCCGGCATCCACCCTTCCCCCTGGTCCCGCTGAAATGTGTGAGAGCAGCACGGTCCCAGGCGTGCCCTGCAGCTGCCTGCCGTGGCCACGTGCCGCTCGGTCACCAGGCTACACGTGGTTGCACGTGCTACTTGCTGCCTAATGCTACACAGCGTGCAGCTCACGTGTCCTGAGTGACATGCTCTTCCCCTCCCCCCTCCGGGCGCCCGGCTCCCCGCCCCCCGCCCTTATGAGTGCAAAGTGCAAGACTCACCGGTGGATCCTTCCCCGGCCTCGGAGGGGCTGCTGGAGGGGGCCTGCTGGGTCACGATGCTGGCCTCCTCCTCTGAAGCGCTGCTTTCCTCTCCTTCCCCCGCCTCGGTGGTCCGGGTGATGGGGGTGCGTTCGCAGGTGTCTATGGGCACGTCCGGGGCTTGCGGGGCTGGCTGGCCGAGGACGGCGTGCAGCCGGTCATAGTAGGGGCAGGTGTCTGGTCCTGCCCCCCTGCCCTCACTGGCCCCCACGCAGCCCAGGCGCAGCTCCTTTACCTTCGCCCGGACCTGGTCGATGTTCTGGGCAGGGTGTCCGTGCTGGGCCAGCGCCTCAGCCATGCGGCCGAAGATACCGGCATTGCGGCACCGGGACCTCGTATCGTGGAGGCCCTCCTCCTGCTGCCAGAGGTCAGCTCCCTGGGGGACCACGAGGGATCCCGTCTTTTCCGGCCCCTGGGGGCCTCCTGCGCTGGTGGTGCAGGTGGCTCAGCGCCAGGAGCTGCCATGGCTGGCTCAGATGGCTGCTGGGCAGGACAGGGGCGCTGTGGCAGACCTCAGGCCAAAGAGCTCTGTGGCACAGTCCTGCCACGTGTGCTCAGCAGCCTGCGTGTTCTTTAAGAGCTCGGGTTACCAGGAAGTCCGGGGCTCCTACGGGGTCTCCCAGCGTCCAAACCGCTTTTTTCCGTTTAGCCTGCTTTTGCACAAAAGCGTTAGCTAGCTGTCTACACTGGCCCTTTTGCACAACAGTTTTTCGCAAAAAGGACTTTTGCCCGAACGGGAGCGGCAAAGCTTTTCTGGAAAAGCAGCTGATTTCCCACAGTAGAACGTCAGTGCTTTTGCGGAAAATCAAGCGGCCAGTGTAGACAGCTGGCAAGTTTTTCCAGAAAAGCGGCTGATTTTCCGGAAAAACTGGCCAGTCTAGACACAGCGGCTACGTCTACACTGGCCCCTTTTCCGGAAGGGGCATGTAAATTTCACCAGTCGTCGTAGGGAAATCCGCGGGGGATTTAAATATCCCCCGCGGCATTTAAATAAAAATGTCCGCCGCTTTTTTCCGGCTTTTAAAAAAGCCGGAAAAGAGCGTCTACACTGGCCCCGATCCTCCGGAAGAAGTGCCCTTTTCCGGAGGCTCTTATTCCTACTTTGAAGTAAGAATAAGACCCTCCGGAAAAGGGCGCTTTTTCCGGAGGATCGGGGCCAGTGTAGACGCTCTTTTCCGGCTTTTTTAAAAGCCGGAAAAAAGCGGCGGACATTTTTATTTAAATGCCGCGGGGGATATTTAAATCCCCCGCGGATTTCCCTACGACGACTGGTGAAATTTACATGCCCCTTCCGGAAAAGGGGCCAGTGTAGACGTAGCCCAAGTGTTGCTGCATCTGCATGATACAGTCATGAGGCTATCCCAAGTCGTGCCTGACCAATCTGATTAGCTTCTATGGTAAGATAATGGGCTCTGTGGACATGGGGAAGTCAGTGAATGTGATATACCTTGACTTTAGCAAAGCTTTTGATATGGTCTCCCACAATATTCTTGTCAGCAAGTTAAGGGAATGTGGATTGGATAAATGGACGGTAAGATGGATAGAAAGATGGCTAGAAGGCCGGGCCCAGCGGGTAGTGATCAACGGCTCGATGTCAGGATGGCAGTCGGTTTGTAGCGGAGTGCCCCAAGGTTCGGTTCTAGGACCGGTTTTGTTTAATATCTTTATTAATGACCTGGATGAGGGGATAGATTGCACCCTCAGCAAGTTTGCGGATGACACTAAGCTGGGGGGAGAGGTAGATACGCTTAAGGGCAGAGATACGGTCCAGAGTGACTTAGACAAATTGGAGGATTGGGCCACAAGAAATCTGATGAGGTTCAACAAGGACAAGTGCAGAGTCCTGCACTTGGGACGGAAGAATCCCAAGCATAGTTACAAGCTGGGAACCAACCAGCTAAGTAGTAGTTCTGCAGAAAAGGACCTGGGGGTTACAGTGGATGAGAAGCTGGATATGAGTCAACAGTGTGCCCTTGTAGCCAAGAAGGCTAATGGCATATTAGGTTGCATTAGGAGGAGCATTGCCAGCAGATCCAGAGAAGTGATTATTCCCCTTTATTCGGCTTTGGTGAGGCCACATCTGGAGTATTGTGTCCAGTTCTGGGCCCCCCACTACAAAAAGGATGTGGACGCATTGGAGAGGGTCCAGCTGGAGCATATGACTTACGAGGAGAGGCTGAGGGACTTGGGTCTGTTTAGTCTGCAGAAGCGAAGAGTGAGGAGGGATTTGATAGCAGCCTTCAACTTCCTGAAGGGGGGTTCCAAAGAGGATGGAGAGAGGTTGTTCTCAGTAGTGACAGATGGCAGAACAAGGAGCAATGGTCTCAAGTTGTGGTGGGAGAGGTCCAGGTTGGATATTAGGAAAAACTATTTCCCTAGGAGGGTGGTGAAGCACTGGGATGGGTTCCCTAGGGAAGTAGTGGAGTCTCCATCCCTAGAGGTGTTTAAGTCTCGGCTTGACAAAGCTCTGGCCGGGTTGATTTAGTTGGAATTGGTCCTGCCTAGAGCAGGGGGCTGGACTTGATGACCTTCTGAGGTCTCTTCCAGCTCTATGATTCTATGATAACAGCATTAATGCCTTAGAAAAGAAATAGACATGGTAACATTATTTAAAAAAATAGTCAAACTAATCTAGACTAAGACCGACATGAGGGGAATCTGTACAACTGCAGAAAAAAATGGAAGAATAAAATGAACATAAGCACATAAATGTGTGTGTATAACTAGTGTGTATATGTCCATGTGCATTATATAGTCTGTGTGTAATACAGTGCTGAAGACAAGGAAACCATTTTGCAATATAGCTTCTTATCTGATGAGACCTATCTAGCGGCCAGGGAAAGAAACAGAGAATGGAGAAAAAGCGAAGCACTGCAGTGAGCATGGTTCCAGCACTGCCTTTCCCCTCCCTAAGCAGCAGCACATTCCCTGCTGTTGTTACATTGGAGAACAGGTGTGACAATCCAGGCTCTGCCTTCCAAAATGGCCAATCCTGAAGTACAGTGCCTCTTGCAAGTTAGCAAGCACCTCAGCCTCAGACAGCTGTGCTCTATAGTGTGGTCCTCCTTTCAGTGTACAGATAGCTGTACCCCCACCTTCTGTTGACTTGGAAACAAGCTCTGTGCCTCTGACTCCTCCCACTACAGCCAACCAAAAACTCCCCCTGCATTGCCTTCTCTGTGTGATCACTAAACACCACCCTGTCTCACACCAGGGGACCACAGGACACAGACAAGTGCTTCTGTTTTATTTTTTAAAGGAAGAAAATAGGTAAAAATGGTCTAATGTCTCAGCAACTGCTGTCCAGCTTCTCCCTGTGAATCCTAGAGAGTGATGTGAAAAAGGGCCACAGGAAAGACGAGGAAGCTCTAGTGGATGTAAACATTTGTACTGGTGAATTGAAGAGGTGGAGGCTGCCTGCTTGCCTGGAAGCAAGGAGGTAAGTGAAATGCTCCACATTTCTCTCTGGCTCTCGTAAATCAGATTAAGGATTAGCATAATTCCTCCATTTTCTCAACAGGAAGAAATTTGAAAAAGGGAGGAGGGAGAGCTGTGATTTTGAAACAATAGAGGAAGGTTTTGCTGGCTGAAGGCACAGCTGAATGTCACTGTGAGCTAGAAATGTTTTACTGTGCAGAGAAAAAATTAGCAAGAGGAGAAAGGCTGTTGATAGTGAAAATGACCTTCCCAAAGGATACTGGCCTTGTGTCAGCTCCTGCTTCAGCCTGCTCTCTTTTGCAAAGAATAAAGTAATCTCCCTTACTATCCTGGATTATAATCCATTAATATCCAATACCTGAGCCATACTAAGGTGCATTGTGGTTAGCTAATATTTCAGAAAGGTATTAGCCAGATTGTCCTTGTTGGCAGCCATCCTTCCTCCCTCCATCGACTCACATTCCCCTGCATAAGACTACTTCATCCTGGGGCGGGGGGATGCAGATAGCATAACATTAATTAGAAAAGGCACCTAGTTGTTGGATTCTTATGATAGCTTCTCCCTATAAATGATACATCTTGCTAAATCCTAAGCATGCCTGGCTCTGAAAAGCAGCTCTGTGGTGCTGGCGTGCATTATCTCATTGTGTGCTCATGCCATGAGTTATTGGATACGTGTGTATCTACATTTTAATAAGTTATTCAAACATGGAAAGATACCCCAGGAAACTACAGCCCTGCATACCTGCAGGGAAATACATGATAGTTTTGTTTCTGGTGATAGAATCCTTCTGTCTGTGGCCTTTGCTTTATACAAACTTTTTGTTTGATATGTGCTTTCACTGTATTTTTCTAGGGGTTACTGACCTATTATGATTACATTTTGCCTCTGCAAGATCTGTGAAAAATTCAGTGCTTTTCACTCAGCATTCATTGATATGCTGTTACTGACACTCCTGTCCCCACAATCTGTTCTTAATATTGACTCCACAATTTGCGCCATTGTGGGTCACACCCTTAGGGCAACAGACAAAAATTAATTAAACTGTAAAGTATATAACAGTGGGTCAGTTAGAAAACCTTGCCATTGTGAATACTCATATGTGTTAACAAGCAAAAACTATTGTTTAAGGAAGATTTTTTTAGCCTTATGAATTTAGGTATATTATATCCAAGTGAGAGCTAAAATCATCTGTTTTGTGCAGGTGTACTGATTTTTCTTTAGTAGTGCATATATCTGGTAATGGAAAGTGTACTTTCAGCTTTGTGCAGGAGACAATGCTTCATGCCATTAACATGGCTCATTACTAACTGATTTGGTTGGGAAAATGTTACCCAAAAGGGACTGATCTCTGCTCTTGGGTTGAGGACACTATCTCAGGATGGGCTCACATACAAGGAAGGATGCTTTCTACAAGAGAGCAGCTGATGTGTACAATCAAGTAGAGGAGCTCTTGGGTATGCAGCATATTTAAAACTACAGCCTTCAAAATCCACCAGTACCAATACATTGGATGTTATTTTTGCAGAAGAGTCCCTATTCTGTGGGTATGCGCATGTATAAAGTGTAGCAAGTCTGGGCTACGCCCCTGTACTTCCTGGCGTGGTCTTTTGTGTGCCTCAGAGGCTTGCAGTATCCCTACCAATACCGAGGAGGCAAGGGTACCCCGCTATCCAAGCCCTTTTCATCATCGGCCAGTCTGGGTTTTGGAGGTCAGTCCCTCCAATAGTCCAAGGGTCCTTCTTTCCTTGCTGGCAGCCCACCAGCCAGGAAGAGGGCTAGGGGGAACCCAGCCCCACCCATTTGCTCTGGGGTCCGGCCCAGGGCCCTATGTGGTAGCCCCAAGTGGGGCTGCGATACCTGGCCCATGCCCCACTGAATAGTGGCCACTTCCCCAACCACTCCCTGGGTACTTCGTCCCTGGTGCCTTTTGCCCCCACTACTTCCCTTGGAAGGCCGTTCCAGAACCTCACTCCTCTAATGGCTAGAAACCTTCGTCTAATCTCAAGTCTAAACTTCCTACTAGCCACCTTCTATCCATTTGTTCTTGTGTCCACATTGGTATTAAGCTTAAATAATTCCTCTCCCTCCCTGGTATTTATCCCTCTAACATATTTAAAGAGAGCAATCATGTCCCCCCTCAGCCTTCTTTTGGTTAAGGTAAACAAGCCAAGCTCCTTGAGTCTCCTTTCATAAGACAGGTCTTCCATTCCTCGGATCATCCTAGTGGCCCTTCTTTGTACCTGTTCCAGTTTGAATTCATCCTTCTTAAACATGGGAGACCAGAACTGCACACAGTATTCCAAATGGGGTCTCACCAATGCCTTGTATAATGGCACTAACACCTCCTTATCCCTACTGGAAATACCTCGCCTAATACATCCCAAGACCATATTAGCCTTTTTCACGGCCATGTCACAATGGCGGCTCATAGTCATCCATAATCAACCAGGACTCCGAGGTCCTTCTCCTCCTCCGTTACTTCCAACTGATGTGTCCCCAGCTTATAACTAAAATTCTTGTTGTTAATCCCTAAATGCATAACCTTACACTTCTCACTATTAAATTTCATCCTATTGCTATCACTCCAATTTACAAGATCATCCAGATCTTCCTGTATGATATCCCGATACTTTACTGAATTGGCAATAGCTCCCAACTTTGTGTCATCCGCAAATTTTATAAGGACACTTCCACTTTTGGTGCCAAGATCAGCAATAAAAAGATTAAATAAAATTGGCCCCAAAACTGATCCCTGAGGAACTCCGTTAGTAACCTTCCTCCAACCTGACAGTTCACCTTTCAATATGACCCGCTGTAGTCTCCCCTTTAACCAGTTGCTTATCCACCTCTCAACTTTCATATTAATCCCTATCTTTTCCAATGTAACCAATAATTCCCCATGTGGTACTGTATCAAATGCCTTACTAAATTCGAGGTAGATTATATCCACTGCATTTCCTTTATCTAAAAAATCTGTTACTTTTTCAAAAAAGGAGATCAGGTTGGTTTGGCACTATCTACCTTTTGTAAAACCATGTTGTAATTTGTCCCAATTGCCATTAGCCTCAATGTCTCTAACTACTTTCTCCTTCAAAATTTTTTCCAAGATCTTACATACTACAGATGTCAAACTAACAGGCCTATAGTTACCCGGGTCGCTTTTTTTCCCTTTCTTAAAAATCGGAACTATATTAGCAATTCTCCAGTCAAATGGTACAACCCCTGAGTTTAGAGATTTATTAAAAATTTTTGCTAATGGACTTGCAAGTTCATGTGCCAGTTCCTTTAATATTCTTGGATGAAGATTATCTGGGCCCCCCGATTTACTCCCATTAAGCTGTTCAAGTTTGGCTTTTACCTCGGATATGGTAATATCTATCTCCATAGCCTTAGTCCCATTTGTTATGTTACCATTATCCCTAAGCTCTTCATTAGCCTCATTAAAGACTGAAGCAAAGTATTTGTTTAGATATTGGGCCATTCCTAGATTATCCTTAACCTCCACTCCATCCTTAGTAATTAGCGGTCCTACTTCTTCTTTTTTTGTTTTTTTCCTATTTATATGGCCATAAAACCTTTTACTATTGGTTTTAATTCCCTTTGCAAGGTCCAACTCTACCTGACTTTTAGCCTTTCTCACTTTGTCCCTACATGCTCTAACCTCAATAAGGTAGCTTTCTTTACTGATCCCTGCCATTTTCCACTCCTTATATGCTTTCTGCTTTTTCTTAATCACCTCTCTGAGATGCTTGCTCATCCAGCTTGGTCTAACACACCTGCCTATAAATTTTTTCCCTTTTCTAGGGATACAGGCTTCTGACAGCTTCTGCAACTTTAACTTAAAATAATTCCAGGCCTCCTCCACTTTAAGGTCCATAATTTCTTTAGTCCAATCCACTTCCCTAACTAATTTCCTTAATTTACTAAAGTTAGCCCTTTTGAAATCAAAAACCCTAGTCTCAGATTTATTTTTGTTTATCCTTCCATTTAATTTGAACTGAATTAGCTCATGATCACTCGAGCCAAGGTTGTCCCCTACAACCATTTCATCTGTGAGGTCCTTGCTACTCACCAAAACCAAATCTAAAATAGCATCCCCCCTTGTTGGTTCAGCAACTACTTGATGAAGGAATTCATCAGCTATCACATCTAGGAAAATCTGAGCCCTATTATTATTACTAGCACTTGTTCTCCAGTCTATATCTGGAAAGTTGAAATCTCCCATGATTACACAGTTTCCATGAGTATTTACTTCATTAAAAACATTAAAGAGGTCTCTATCCATATCCAAATTAGATCCTGGTGGCAGGGGCAGATATAGGGCAGGGCGAACGGGGCGACTGCCCCGGGCCCCGCGCTTCAAAAAGCCCCGCGCATGCGCCATGGCAAAGGGGGGGCCCCGCGGAATTACGCTGCCCGGGGCCCCGCAAAACTGTCATCTGCCCCTGCCTGGTGGTCTATAACACACCGCAAGCACTATCCCAGGGGAGGATCTGATAGTTTTCTTTCCCAATGTGATTTTTGCCCAAACAGACTCTGTCTTCTCCATTCCATCACTTTTTATTTCTTTACAATCTACCTCATCTTTGATATACAATGCGACTCCACCACCTTTATCTTTATTTCTGTCTTTTCTAAACAGCACATACCCATCAATACCTGTACTCCAGTCATGCCTAGTTGTGACGGACCAGGCCGTGTCTGGGCACAGCTAAGGGCGTCCGCTCAGGGCGAATTGCTCAAATCCGGGGCTCCTTACAGTCCCCCTGACTGGCGACCTCTCCAAACAGGCCGCAAACCAGTCTCACAGAGCGCTTCAGCTGCCTACCTGAAGCCTCCCGAGCAAAACCCCTCCGACACCCCAGCAATATCCGTGCCCCCGATGGCCCCGGGCCTCATACACAGGTGGGGGGTCCTAGCACCCAATCCCACCTACCCCGAACAAGTTCTGTCCGGTTCCAAGAAACCAGCCACAGATCCCTGGTCAATTTACCCTCTGGACCTTACCCACAAATCACGCTGGGCCAATCCCTTAGAATCTATATCTAAAGGTTTATTATTACAGGAAAGAAAAGCATGAGAGTAAGGTTATTAAAGTACAGTACGTTACATGCACCGAATCTCCCAGTTCTCGATGCAGGCTCTAGCAGAGGTGTTGCAGCTGCTGGTTTAAAAGTTCTTATTGCACATCCTGAGATCAGGATGGGTTCACAGGTCTTCCGGGCTCTTCAATCCCTGCAGTGCTGCCTCTGGGATGAAGTGCTGAGCTGAGAACAAAATGGCATCGACCTCATGGCCTCTTTATACCTCCTTCCTGGCCTCTTCTTGTATGCAGCAAGTCACCTGGTCAGAGGCCAATCTCTATGTTTCCTGCTGGCTGCCCTCAGGTGACAAATCCCATTCTTTGGGTGTGTCCATAGCCTATTGAGAGTCATTGTTCCACAGGGCTTTGCTACTCAGCCTGTCCATAGCAATGCTTAACCACATTCACAGAAATATTCAGCTTCCACACAGATTACAGATTCCTACCTACACACATAGACATTATATACTCACATAAATAGCGTACATAAGATTAACAAACAATAAGCTCCCATTCAATACCCCACATGGCTCCCCCCATACCAATTTCTGGGGCCAACACCCCCACCTAGGGGTGCAGCAGCGATCTGGCTGCTTCCCTCCAATTCAGCAACGTGACACTAGTATTCCACCATGTTTCTGTTATTCCTATAATATCTGGTTTCACTTCCTGGACCAATAGCTCTAGTTCCTCCATTTTGTTACCTAGGCTCCTCGCATTGGTGTACAAACATCTTAATTTTTGCTGTTTGGCCTCATTCACATTCTTTACCCAATTTGGCACGGACGTTATACCTCCAATATGACCTATTAGACTAGTATCCACCCCACCCTTCCTCATGTTCATTCTCCTACCCCCAGCTATATCCTTTCTTACTTCGTTTTCCTCCCTCTCAGTGTTAAAATCTGGAATTCAAATTCTAGCATCAAAAAGAAATGTGAATCTCTGTGTCATTGTAATTGCAAATTAGAGTCCTCCATTGCCCAAAGAGGACTGGTACCATGCTGCAACCCTGAATAGTCTAATGTGATAGCAACCTAACTTAGAACATTCGTATTGATAAAGCAACAGTTGCTAGTAACTTCTTTGCACATTTTGTTCTTCTGGTAACTTGGCAACTGCCTGATCCCGAAAGATACTCAAGAACCTGAACACTAATTCATTACATTGAGGGAGCTCAGCATTTCATAGAAGGTGGTCAGTACTATGCAAACATCATGTTCCAAATGACTAGCATATTCATTATCCCCAAATACAATTAGGGTTTTCAGGTGTCCGGTTTTCTACCGGACAGTCCGGTATTTGCACCGTCTGTCCGGTATAAAAACTCAGAAAATACCGGACATGTGCAATGTCTGGCATTTTCTGAATTCCCAGCTGGGCACCGGATGGAAGCCTGGTGGGGCGGGGGAGCGACTGGGAGGCAGGGCTACGATTGGTGCTAGGAGCCTCTGGTAGCGTGCAAAAGCTGGGGGGGGGGGCGGCGGGGGCTGGGACTCCCAGCCACTCCCCCCGCCCGGCTTCTGCACACAACCACAGGCTCCGAGCACCAATCACGGCCCCGCCTCTCAGCTGGGAGCATCTGGTTGCGTGCAAAAGCCGGGTGGGGGGAGTGTCTCCAAGCCCCTCCCCCCGCCCCCGCCCAGCTTCTATGAGCAACTCGAAGGTTTAACCCCTTGGGGTATGTCTACGCTACCACCCTAGTTCGAACTAGGGTGGTAATGTAGGCAACCGGAGTTGCAAATGAAGCCCGGGATTTGAATTTCCCGGGCTTCATTTGCATGTTGCCAGGCACCGCCATTTTTAAATTTCCGCTAGTTCGAACTCCATGCCCGCAGCTACACGCGGCACGGACTAGGTAGTTCGGATTAGGCTTCCTATTCCGAACTACCGTTACTCCTCGTGGAACGAGGTGTACTGGTAGTTCGGAATAGGAAGCCTAATCCGAACTACAGTAAAACTCCAATAGTCCGGCATCCAATAGTCCGGCACTCCTGATAGTCCGGCATCAAAATGGCAAGAGCCTAGTGAGTGAGCTTCAGCAAAAAATGAGTCACAAGGTAACAGCAGCAGCAGCTGAACTGAGCAAAAAGGGTAAAAAAGGCTTAAAAAAACTAAAACATTACAGTATACTGTATACAGTATGTACAATAAAAAGGGTTAAGAACACTTTATATACAGTATATAATATATACAGTATATATATAACCATCTTATAGTACCTCCTGATAGTCTGGCATATCTGATAATCCGGCACTACCTAGGTCCCATAGGTTCCGGATTACTGGACGTCTACTGTACCTAGTTCGTGCCACGTGTAGCCGCGGGCACGGAGTCCGCACTAGCGGACATTTAAAAATGGCGGCGCCCAGCAACATGCAAATGAAGCCCAGGAAATTCAAATCCCGGGCTTCATTTGCAATTCCGTTTGCCTACATTAACCACCCTAGTTCGAACTTGGGTGGTAGTGTAGACATACCCTTGAACTCTGGCTGCAGCCAGTGGCTGCACCGCCCCCCCCCCAACTCCACTTCCCTCCCCCCTTCCTCCGGGTCCCCCCTCCTCCCGTCCAGCCCCGCGGCACCGCCCAGCTCTGGTTCCCATCCCCCCCCTTCCTCCTGGCTTGCCCCGCGGCCCCCGGACCCCCCCCCCCCGCCAGCTCTGCTTCCCGCTCCTCCCCCCTCCTGGCCAGCCCCACCCCCGTCCTGGACGGTCCCCCCCCCCCATGATCAAGTGTGTCCGGTTCTTTGGCGGGGTCTACCTGGTAACCCTAAATACAATGGATCTAATTTGTGGTTCTGCTACAGTCCCACTGCATCTCTCTGCCAATGCAAAAAGGCATAAAGCAATCTTAACTGGCTAATTGAGAATTCCCTTGGTATATGGCGGCAACCCTAGCTGTTGTAGAGCTGGCCTAGAAACTCTGGACCTTCTCCCACTTTTGCAGCTGGAGAAACTAGGGAAGGCCAGAGTTACCAAAATAGTCTCTTGCGTCCATAGACTGACATGGTGAAACTGTCAGTGAAACTGGGGCCAAACCAATCCTCAGATGGCTCCAGAATTCAAGATCCACAAAGTGATGTAAAGCCACCATTGACCCTCCCCCCCCTTTGCTCTTGCACTTGAGCACAGTTTAACTAGTCACAAGAATCGAGTCCCACATGTATTTTTTACTTTTTCACTTGCCCTAGGCACATGCATTGAAATTGTTTTAAAAATGCACATTTAGCCAACCAATGCTAAGCAGGGACACCTTAAAACCAATCTATATAAATAACTTGCTCCATCATCTGTATTCTCAGGCAGAGCGCTGAGTAAAGAGTAGATTTTTCATGGTTATCTGAAGTTCAACAGACTTGAGCTTTGCCATATCATGAGAGTAAAGTGAATTCCAAAGGCAAAGGTCTTCCACTGAAAATAAACTGCCTCCAGTTACCAGACTTTCAAATGTAGCCACAGTTACTAACAGCTCATCCGTTCAGCTGTGCATAGGAAGCACAGGGGAAAAACAGCTTTGTTTCAAGCTTTTAGGAATCAAACCATGTAGGACTTTACAGATCTATGCCGAATGTTAAAATAGGCAGATAATGCAATCTTAGCTCATTGAGCTAACATTATGAAGAAAACAAGCAGCCACATCCTCCACAAGTTGTACTTTCTGAGGACTGTTCAAAGTTACCAAAGGCCCATGTACAATGCATTACAGCAATCTTTCTGGGAGAACACAAAAGGACAGGATAATTTTACAAGAATCATATCAGCGAGAAAAAAATATCTGTTGCAATAAAAACACATTTTTAAAAAGCAAGTTGGCCACCAGAGTCAGCTGGAATTACAGTCTCTTGCATTTGTGTACATTCCTCAGTGGCAAAGGGTGAGAGAACCTTCAGCCATTGGGTAATCATGGTCTTCTCTGACAAATTCCATAGAATCATAGAATCATAGAATAATAGGACTGGAAGGGACCTCGAGAGGTCATCGAGTCCAGCCCCCCGCCCTCAAGGCAGGACCAAGCTCCGTCTACACCATCCCTGACAGATGTCTATCTAACCTGTTCTTAAATATCTCCAGAGAGGGAGATTCCACCACCTCCCTTGGCAATTTATTCCAATATTTGACCACCCTGACAGTTAGGAATTTTTTCCTAATGTCCAATCTAAACCTCCCCTGCTGCACTTTAAGCCCATTACACCTTGTCCTGTCCTCAGAAACCAAGAGGAACAAATTTTCTCCTTCCTCCTTGTGACACCCTTTTAGATATTTGAAAACCACTATCATGTCCCCCCTTAATCTTCTTTTTTCCAAACTAAACAAGCCCAGTTCGTGAAGCCTGGCTTCATAGGTCATGTTCTCTAAACCTTTAATCATTCTTGTCGCTCTTCTCTGTACCCTTTCCAATTTCTCCACATCTTTCTTGAAATGTGGCGCCCAGAACTGGACACAGTACTCCAGCTGAGGCCTAACTAGTGCAGAGTAGAGCGGCAGAATGACTTCACGAGTTTTGCTTACAACACACCTGTTGATACAGCCTAGAATCATATTTGCTTTTTTTGCAACAGCATCAAACTGTTGACTCGTATTCAACTTGTGGTCCACTATGACCCCTAGATCCCTTTCCGCCATGATCCTTCCTAGACAGTCGCTTCCCATCTTCTATGTATGGAACTGATTGTTCCTTCCTAAGTGGAGCACTTTGCATTTCTCTTTATTAAACCTCATCCTGTTTACCTCTGACCATTTCTCTAACTTGCTAAGGTCATTTTGAATTATGTCCCTATCCTCCAAAGAAGTTGCAACCCCACCCAGTTTGGTATCATCTGCAAACTTAATAAGCGTACTCTCTATCCCAATATCTACGTCATTGATGAAGATATTGAACAGTACGGGTCCCAAAACAGACCCTTGAGGAACTCCACTTGTTATCCCTTTCCAGCAGGATTTAGAACCGTTAACAACAACTCTCTGACTACGGTTATCCAGCCAATTATGCACCCACCTTATCGTGGCCCTATCTAAGTTATATTTGCCTAGTTTATCAATAAGAATATCATGCGAGACCGTATCAAATGCCTTACTAAAGTCTAGGTATATGACATCCACCGCTTCTCCCTTATCCACAAGGCTCGTTATCTTATCAAAGAAAGCTATCAAATTAGTTTGGCATGACTTGTTCTTCACAAACCCATGCTGGCTATTCCCTATCACTTTATTACCTTCCAAGTGTTTGCATATGATTTCCTTAATTACCTGCTCCATTATCTTCCCTGGGACAGACGTTAAACTGACCGGTCTGTAGTTTCCTGGGTTGTTCTTATTCCCCTTTTTATAGATGGGCACAATATTTGCCCTTTTCCAGTCTTCTGGAATCTCCCCTGTCTGCCATGATTTTTCAAAGATCATAGCTAAAGGCTCAGATACCTCCTCTATCAGCTCCTTGAGTATCCTGGGATGCATTTCATCAGGACCTGGTGACTTGCTGACATCTAACTTTCCTAAGTGATTTTTAACTTGTTCTTTGTGTATCCTATCTTCTAAACTTACCCTCTCTCTGCTTGTATTCACTACGTTAGGCATACCTCCAGACTTCTCGGTGAAGACCGAAACAAAGAAGTCATTGAGCATCTCCGCCATTTCCAAGTTCCCTGTTACTGCTTCTCCCTCCTCACTAAGCAGTGGGCCTACCCTGTCCTTGGTCTTCCTCTTGCTTTTAATGTATTTATAAAAAGTCTTCTTGTTTCCCTTTATGCCTGTAGCTAGTTTGATCTCATTTTGTGCCTTTGCCTTTCTAATCTTGCCCCTGCATTCCCGTGTTGCTTGCCTATATTCATCCTTTGTTAGTTGTCCTAGTTTCCATTTTTTATATGACTCCTTTTTTATTTTGAGATCATGCAAGATCTCCCTGTTAAGCCAAGCTGGTCTTTTGCCATATTTTCTATCTTTCCTACACAGCAGAATTGTTTGCTTTTGGGCCCTTAACAACGTCCCTTTGAAATACTTCCAACTCTCCTCAGTTGTTTTTCCCTTCAGTCTTGCTTCCCATGGGACCTTACCTACAAGTTCCCTGAGCTTATCAAAATCTGCCTTCCTGAAATCCATTACCTCAATTGTGCTGGTCTCCCTTCTACCTTTCCTTAAGATCATGAACTCTATTATTTCGTGATCACTGTCCCCTATACTGTCTTCCACTTTCAAGTTCTCAACTAGTTCCTCCCTATTTGTTAAAACCAAATCCAGAACAGCTTCTCCTCTGGTAGCTTTTTCAACCTTCTGAAACAGAAAGTTCTCTCCAATGCAGTCCAGAAACTTATTGGATAGCCTGTGCCCCGCTGTGTTAGTTTCCCAACATATGTCTGGATAGTTGAAGTCCCCCATCACCACCAAATCTTGGGCTTTGGATAGTTTTGTTAATTGTTTAAAAAAGGCCTCATCCACCTCTTCCACCTGGCTAGGTGGCCTGTAGTAGACTCCTAGCATGATATCACCCTCATTTTTTACCCCTTTTAGCTTAACCCAGAGACTCTCTACACAGCTATCTCCTACGTTCATCTCCACTTCAGTCCAAGTGTGTACATTTTTAATATACAAGGCAACCCCTCCTCCCTTTTTTCCCTGTCTGTCCTTCCTGAGCAAGCCGTACCCTTCCATACCAACATTCCAATCATGCGTCCCATCCCACCAGGTTTCTGTAATACCAATGATATCATAGTTGTATTTATTGGTTAGCAATTCCAGTTCTTCCTGCTTATTACCCATACTTCTCGCATTTGTATATAGGCATCTAAGATACTGATTTGATCTTGCCTCCCTGTTGTGCCCTGACCCTCCTGACCATGAATAATTCCCCCACCAACCAGCATCACCTCTATCTTCTTTGGAAAGAGTGTTAGCTGACTGACTTTCAACGTGATACTGAGAAAACGAAGACACGGAACTCATCTGGTTTCAAGTCAAAAGGGATACATAGCAATACTACAGCTTAAATCCTCTCCAGCAGTCCCACACACTTGTTGGACAGGAAGGATTTACTGACTAGAACTCTATAAAATTGCCCAGGAAAGCGCATGCAAGATGGATGAGCCCTGCTGTTACCCTCCAATATGATCTCTCTAAAAGCAAGAACAAAAGCCGCTCAGGTATAAACCCCTTCATAGTTAAGTTAAATATGTTGATCATTAGTATCAAAGGCTGCTAACATCTACAGCAATCACCATGGAAACCTTATCTTCTACAATTGCTGGGAGTACATTGATCTTCAAACAATAAAAACCAGTGAAGCCTCCATACCATATTCGGGCTGTGTGTATGACTGACAGTTCAAGGAGATCTAAGGAGCTCAAATGTTTCCAGAAGTACTTCACCACCACATTTTCAAAAAGCTTGCACCAACAGAATAATCTAGTGTTGGGCAGATAGTTAGCCTGATTGTCAGAATCAGTAAATTATTTCTTGGGGAGGACTTAAAGACTGGTTATGAAAGAAGTTGAAAAAAAAGTTGGATTCTGCTTTGATCCCCTGGGATAAGCTAGCTTCAATCAGGAGTGGAACCAATACCTCCCAATTTATTGGCATTACATGGTTCATGAGTCTAACACTTGGCCCTGTGCTACACTAGGACTTTATTTCAAAATAACCGCCCCAAGGTCAAATTTATAAGTGGTGCAGTCACACTACCAAGCCTGTTATTATGAGGAGTAATGCTAATTTTGAAATAGTAATTTCGAACTAACGTAAGTGTGGACGCTCCGGTGCCACTAATTCAAAATAGTAGTAGCCCAATGTCTGTGACTCTGTAATGCTGAAACGCTGGCTGTTCCCTCTGGGCAGCGCTGTTGCCTCCCACCGTGGTGCTTGGCTGACTTCTGCGCCGCTCAGCAGGGCTGCTGCATGGGAGCAAGCAGCACAAGCGGCTGTTTGGGGTCCGTGCTCCCCATGCTGCATGGGGAGCGCGGGGCCCAAACGGCCACTTGTGCTGCTTGCTCCCGCACAGCGGCCCGGCTGAGCAGCGCAGAAGTCAGCCAAGCACCACGGCGGGAGGCAACAGCACTGCCCAGAGGGAACAGCCAGGGGGCGGGGCCTGGACGAGCGTGCGTCTCTGATGTCAGGAAAGGGTGCCGGATTCAAAAGGAGGAAAGCGGAGCAGACACAGAGGACGTGGAGGAGACAGAGAGGAGAACGGAGGAGGCGGAGGACAGTGAGAGAGAGAGTGAGAGAGATGCACCAGGAGGAGGAGAAGAGAAACACAGAGTGAGAGGCAGGAGGGGGAGAAGAGAAAGAAAGAGAGGAAGAAGGCAGAGGAGAGCTGAGAGAGAGAGGGGAAGGCAGTAAGAGGAGGAGAGAGAGAGAGAGAGAGAGAGAGAGACAGAGCGAGAGACCGGAGGCTCAGGAGAGAAGACCGACATGGAGGAGAGACCTGAAATCCCGTCTTATGACGGGCTAATTGGCTAGTTCAAAATGATTGGCCAGAGGAGGCCTCCCTCAGCTGCAGCTCTGACTGCTCTGGTCACACCTGGTGTCTCCATTGCTCCCATCCTTCTGCAGAGCTCTCAAAGTCCTGGGAAGAGAAGGGCTTCTCACATGTGGCCAGCTGCGTGAGCCCTGTGCAAAAGACAGAGGCAGATACCTGAGGCAGATATGAGCAACCCCAATGCTCCCTCGGACCCTCTGACAGCTGCCAGCACGTCCAACCGCCCAGGGACGCAGGAGAGTTCTGGCCTGGGCTGGTGCAGAGATCCTCGACCTCATTGAGGTGTGGGGGGAGGAGTCCAACCTCCAGGATCTCTGCACCAAGAACCGCAATGCTGACATCTATGGCAGGATCGCCACCAGCCTGGCCGAGAGAGGGCACAGCATGACCCTTGAGCAGTGTCAGCTCAGAATAAAAGAGCTGCGCCAGGCCTACCACAAGGCCAGGGAGCAGAGTGGACGCTCTGGGGTGGCACTGCAAACCTGCCGCTACTACAAGCAGCTGGATGCCATCCTGGGAGGGGAGCCAGTCACCTCCCCCGCTGTCATCATTGAGTCTGGCCAGGACACTCCTGGCATCAGTCTGCAGGAGGGAAAGGAGGAGGAGGAGGCGGCTAGCCAGGCAACCATGCCCGCCAGCCAGGAGCTGCTCCTGACCTTGGAGCCGGTCCCCCGCTCCCAGGACATCTCCCAGGCTTTGGACAACCCCGGGGAAGGCACTTCTGGTGAGTTCTCTAACTTTCCCTATCTACAAGCGGGGTCAGGTGACAGGCTGCGTGCTCCTATCTTGGCCTACTCAGCCCGGGGGTCGCACAACAGCTTGTTCATGTGTGTGCACATGGAGCGCCAGTCGGGAGCACTCAGCTCCATGACGTTCATGCTAGTGCACCCACCAGTCAATCCTCTGGACACAGTGGAACGCTGGTTCTGGCTCCATGAGAGCAACTCAGACTGATGGGACCGCATTGTGAAGCACACATGGGACGATCAGCAGTGGCTGCAGGACTTGCAAATGCACAAGGCCACATTCCTGGAACTCTGCAAATGGCTTTCACCTACCCTGAGGCACCAGGATACCCGCATGAGACCCACTCTGACCGTGCAGAAGCATGTGGCAATTGTCCTATGGAAACTTGCCATGCCAGACAGCTACTGGTCAGTCAGGAATCAGTTTGGGGTGGGGAAATCTACAGTGGGGGCTGTTCTCATACAAGTAGCCAAGGCAATCAATAACATCCTGCTATGGAGGGTTGTGACTCAGGAATGTGGACAATATAGTGGAGCACTTTGCCGCAATGGACTTCCCTAACTGCAGTGGGACCATAGATGGAACACACATCCCTATCTTGGCCCCCGACCACCGTGCCTCAGAGTACAACAACCACAAGGGGTACTTCTCCATGGTGCTGCAGGTACTCATGGATCACAAGGGCTGTTTTACCAACATCAAGGTGGGATGGTCGGGAAAAGTGCATGATGCAGACATTTTTAGAAACTCCCGATGTACGGTGGAACATTTTTCCCAGACCAGACAATCAGAGATAGACATGTCAATAGACACGGTAGTCTGGACGCGTGGGGGTGAGGCATACCTGGGTAGTCGACAAATGCCTTTGATGTCGACTGCGGAGCATCCAGACTACCGCACTGAGCCGACAAACAGCTGATCGGCTCAGCGCGGCAGCCATGTACATTTAAATGAAGGGGCGATTATTTAAATCGCCGCTTCATTTTCCTATGCCGGGTAGTCTAATCTACATGCCTCTGTCGCCAGAGGCATGTAGTCTAGATGTACCCTAAGAGGACATGATGAGTCATCAGTGTCAAATGAAAACGTTTTTTTTTAACCTGCCCTGAATATCTTAGTGAATTTGATGATTTTCTCAAAATTATCAGTATTGTGGCTCAGAGAAGACCAACTTTTTAAAGCACCAAACCTACAATGAATTCATTACTGTAATGGCAGAGCAACTCAGAAACCAATTCACTCATGAAGTAAAGGATGCCAATACTATTCCACAATAGTTGTTTCAAGATCAGATTTTAGTCATATAGACCAATTAACATGAATTTTAAGATAAGTGACTGGCAATGGTGAAGTCGTAGAGCAATTTCTTGTGCAGACAAGACTCCCACTCCATCTGCAGACACATGAACAAGCTGTTCCGCACCCTCTGTGCCGTGTAGGCAGAGAGAGAGAACATAGCACCTCACACCCCATTGCCCGAACCCGCTTGTAGTTAGAAAAAGTTTGTGAGCACACCAGAAGTGACCTCCTTGGGGTTGGCAATGGACTTGGAGATGTCCTGGGATGGGGGCTGATGCCAGGCATGTCTGGCCGGACTCCACGACCACACTGGGGGAGCTGACCGCCCCCCCCCCCCATCCCAAATGGCATCAAGCTCCTTGTAGAAGTAGCATGTGTGAGGTGCTGCCTCAGAATGTCAGCTATCCTCCTTCACCTTATGGTACAACTGGCACAGCTCCTTGATTTTCACACTGTGCTGCTGGGTGTCCCTGGAATATCCTTTCGCCCCAAGGCAGCTTGCAATCCTGCTGTAAATCTTGTCATTCCTCTTGCTGGTTCTGAGCTCTGTGAGGATGGCTTCATCTCCTCACACCTCGATGAGGTTCAAGATCTCCTGGACACTCCAGGCTGTTGCTCTTCTGTCCCCCTGGGAACTGGAGCCCATGGGAGCAGAAGTACTCGCACTCATCACAGTGTCTGATGGAATGTTGGACCTCATGTCCACATGTTCTGTGGTGTGCTGCTGGCTCGCAATGGGCTCCCAGTGGTGGCCATGTGGGACAGTCCCTTCTACTGTTCCCGGGGGTTTTGAGCTCAACAGGAGAGCAGTAGAGGCAGAAGTTCTGGTCAGAACAGGACCCGCCTGGACCTCAGCGAGCAAAATATCCCCTATGTGGTGGCGGCCTGCTGTGTGCGCCACAACATATATATGAGAACAAGCGGGAGACTTTCCTGCCAGGGTTGCGGGGCAGAGGCTGATCGGCTGGCCAGGGCTTACAAGCAGCTGGACACCAATGCTATCAGGAGCACACATCAGGGGGCTGTGCTCATCCGGGAGGCCTTGAGGGAGTGTTTCAGCCAAGGCCACCTGTGAGACTCACCCCCAGGCCTCTCCACAAAGGGCCCCTGCATTGCCGCTGTGTGCCTTTCTTCTCCCTGCCCTCCCTTCCCCTCTCCCCTGCAGACCAAATAAAAAAGCCTTTTTGTTTTGAAAACACAACTTTTTTTTATTTGGGGGATATACAACAGAGAAGGGACTGGGGAAAGAACCTGGAAATGAGGAGAGGGGAGGAGGGGGGAGGGGGGCTCAGGGATGGGGTTGTGACATGCGCTTCGCCTACCCGAGAGGTTCCTACTGCCATGTGTTCAGGGTCTCTGGTGGCCCCTGGGGGGGGGCTAGGAGAAGAAGCCGGGGGGCATGGAGTTGAGGGAATGGGGAGGTGTGGGGGTGCAGGAGTCAGGTTTGGGGGTGAGGAGGGGCTTATGACAGGGGGCTGTGTGTGTGTGTAGAGTGGAGGAACCAAAGCCTCCCCCACCCCCGCTTCCCCTTCCTATCCCTGTCACAGAGCAAGAGCAAAGTGTACAGCTTGTTTGCCCACTGCACCACTCAGAGTGAGGAATGCATCAAACTGTACATAAGAACATAAGAACAGCCATACTGGGTCAGACCAAAGGCCCATCTAGCCCAGTATCCTGTCTGTCAACAGTGGCCAATACCAGATGCCCCAGAGGGAGGAAATACAACAGGTAATCATCAAGTGATCCTTCTCCTGTCATCCATTTCCAGAAAAACAGGTTATAGGGACACCATTTCTACTCATCCTGTCTAATAGCCATTGATGGACCTAACCTCCATGAATCTATCTAGCTCTTTTTTGAACCATGTTAAAGTCTTAGTCTTCACAGCATCCTCTGGCAAGGAGTTCCACAGGTTGGCTTCATGCTGAGTGAAGAAAAACTTCCTTTTGTTTGTTTTAAACCTGCTGCCTGTTAATTTCATTTGGTGACCCCTAGTTCTTATATTGTGGGAATAAGTAAATAACTTTTCCTTATTCACTTTTTCCATACCAGTCATGATTTTAGAGACCTCTATCATATCCCCCCTTAGTCTCCTAAAATTAAAAGTCCAAGTCTTTTTAATCTCTCTTCATATGGGACCCATTCCAAACTCCTAATCATTGTTGTTGCCCTTTTCTGAACCTTTTCCAATGCCAATATATTTTTTGAGATGAGGCGACCACATCTGTACACAGTATTCAAGATGTGGGCATACCATGGTCTTATTCTCAATCCCATTTTTTAATGATTGTTAACATTCTATTTGGTTTTTTAACTGTTGCTGCACACTGAGTGGATGTTTTCAGAGAACTATCCACAATGACTCCAAGATCTCTCTCTTGAGTAGTTGCAACTAAAATTAGTTCCCATCATATTGTACGTATAGTTGGGATTATTTCTTCCAATGTGCATTACTTTAGATTTATCAACATTAAATTTCATTTGCCATTTTGTTGCCCAGTCACTTAGTTTGCTGAGATCTTTTTGAAGATCTTCACAGTCTGCTTTCGTCTTAACTATCTTGAGCAGTTCGCTAGATCATTTATAAATAAGTTGAATATGATTGTCCCCAGGACAGACCCTTGGGGGACCCCATTAGTTACCCCTCTCCACTCGAAAAACCGACCATTTATTCCTAACCTTTGTTTCCTGTCTTTTAACCAGTTATCAATCCATGAGAAGACCTTTCCTCTTATTCCATAACAACTTACTTAAGAGCCTTTGGTGAGGGACCTTGTCAAAGGCTTTCTGGAAATCTAAGTATACTATATCCACTGGATCCTCCTTGTCCACATGTTTGTTGACCCCCTCAAAGAACTCTAGCAGATTAGGAAGGCCTAATTTCCCTTTACAGAAACCATGTTGACTTCCCCCAACAAATTATGTTCATCTATGTGTCTGACAATTTTATTCTTTACTATTGTTTTAACTAATTTGCTGCCGTCAGGATCACCTCTAGAGCCCGTTTTAAATATTGGCGTCACGTTAGCTATCTTCTAATCATTAGGTACGGAAGCTGATTTAAAGACCATAGTTAATAGTTCCTCAATTTCCCATTTGAGTTCTTTCAGAACTCTTGGGTGAATGCCATCTGGTCCCGGTGACTTGTTACTGTTAAGTTTATCAATTAATTCCAAAGCCTCCTCTAATGATACCTCAATCTGGGACAATTCCTCAGATTTGTCACCTAAAAAGAATGGCTCAGGTTTGAGGATGTCCCCAGTGGTCTCAGCCGTGAAGACTGAAGCAAAGGATTCATTTAGCTTCTCCGCAATGACTTGATCATCTTTAATTGCTCCTTTAGCATCTCGATCATCCAAGAACCCCATTGGTTTTTTAGCAGGCTTCCTGCTTCTTATGTACTTAAAACACATTTTACCATTACTTTTTGAGTTTTTGGCTAGCTGTTATTCAAACTACCTTTTGGCTTTTCTTATTATATTTTTACACTTAATTTGACAATGTTTATGCTCCTTTCTATTTTCCTCACTGGGATGTAACTTCCACTTTTTAAAAGATAATTTTTATCTGTCACCGCTTCTTTTACTTGGTTGTTAAGCCACGGTGACACTTTTTTGGTTCTCTTACTGTGTTTTTTAATTTGGGGTATACATTTAAGTTAGGCCTCTATTATGGTGTCTTTGAAAAGTTTCCATGCAGCTTGCAGGGACTTTACTTTTGTCACTGTACCTTTTAATTTCTGTCTAACTAACCTCCTCATTTTTGTGTAGTTTCCCTTTCTGGAATTAAATGCTACAGTGTTGGGCTGTTGGGGTGTTTTTCCCACCACAGGGATGTTAAATTGTAGTACATTATGGTCACTATTTCCAAGCGGTCCCGTTATAATTGCCTCTTGGGCCAGATCCTGCACTCCACTTAGGACTAAATCAAGAATAGCCTCTCCCCTTGTGGGTTCCAGAACCAGCTGCTCCAAGAAGCAGTCATTTAAGGTATAAAGAAATTTTATCTTGATACATTTTCCCTTCTCTCCCTGACAGTGATGAAGGGGAACAGCCAGGGGGTGGAGATTCACCCCTCCCCTGCACCCTTCCTAAAGAGTGCCTGGGGACTGGGAGGCTCGGGGCTGGGGCAGTGGAGCACACCCTCAGCCAGCCCCTTTCACCTGCCTGTTGCTTGTCTCTTTTCTGTTTGGTTTTATGAGAAGCAGTCACATTCCAGGTACATCCCATTTTTGGGGAGGTGTTGGACGTGCCACACTTGCAGCTGGCCCAGCTGTGAAGAAAAGTGACATGGGCAGGAGACACTGTGCATGATGCCTAGCCCTAATTTCTGAGCCAACGCCGAAGGTCTCAGTTCAGACAATGGCAATGTGCTTGGAACAAGGCCATCTGTTGCCTAGACAGCAGGCACTTTCCTTTCAGGGGCACACCCACGTCCTGGGGACAAGCAGGCATGGGAATGAGCCAGCCAGGCCAGGAGCCTGCGGGCAGGAGTGGAGGACAGGGCGGTTTGGCTTCTTTCTGTGTCCCGCATCCATCAGGTCTGGCACTGGAGGCATCCCACAGAGAGAGAACTTCTATTCCTGCCCGCTGGAGGAAGGTGGGGATGGAGGAGGCATGTGTGAGTAGCAGAGGCCGCTTGCCAGTGTGGAAGAAAACAAGCCTTCACTCTGCGTTTGTAAACAACAAGTACCCAGAGACAGTTTTATTACAAGCTGCAGCAAGGGAAAAACTGATTCGGATGGGGGGGAGGGGGGCGGGGAGGCCGCCCCCCTGAGGCAGATCTTCGAATACAAGCAATTATGAAGCAGTTTATATACTGTCCATTACATATAACAACAATAAACAATTAGTCTGTTTCCCATTACAAACACCAATGGCTTAACAGTTCTTTTAGTTCCACCCAGATGCTCCTTATCTCAAGGTACCTGCCCGAGTCAGCATTCTATCCTTATCTCCTAAAATGAGGCGAGAGGCGAGATCTTTTACAGCTCTCGTGTTGTTAGGGTTAGAGTTAGTTTGACTCTTGCTTCACTGCTAACAAACCTGAAATGGCTGCATACCAATTCCCTGTGCCACCACACTCCCCCCTTTTGTGCTTTTAGCACAACTACCTTTCTAAGCCTTTATTTTAATTAGACATTACATAATTAGTACAAACATGAAAGCTATTTCTATTATGACACCAACAATACAATAATCCTAAAATAACCAAAAGCAATAAAATCATTAATATCCCTAACAATTTTATGATGGGGCTGTTTTATAATTTTAGTAACATAACACAATATATCATAATCAATACACAAGAGAGATCTCCTATAGGCTAAATAAAGAGCATGCTTCTCAATCTGATACGTTTTTTGGGGGCACATACATTTGACCTAGTAATTCAGAGATTTTCTGAACCTCTGGTAGGAGTGAAAGCAAATTTTGGAATCAGTCAGATACTAAGGTAGTCCAATTAAAGGGTATTTGGAACTTAAGGGCTAATTGCATTTAAAAGCCAATTAGGGAGGGCAGGTACATGCTGATGGTACCCGTCCGTAAGCACAGAGCCCGGACCCTGGAAGAAACCCAAACCACTCCCACAAGTTTCTCCTTGCCAATATACAATACTTCGCTTCTTCCACCAAGGCCAGTTTTTAATGTCCTTTTGTAGTCAGAAATCCTTGGGCTTTGGTGGTGTCAGCGGAACAGACATTTCTTCTTTTTTTCCCCTGAAACAGTTCTGGTTCAGCATCATGCAGGGGAGAGGTTACTAGCATGTCACCCTGTAACATTTTGGTTCTTCTGGCAGATACTGAATGTATGGTAATGCTGTCAGTGGACAAGGGAGAGGTTACTAGCACTTCACCTTATACTCATCTCTTATTGTCCTGCAGTCGGGGTAGGATCATTTCGAGATGGAGGAGTCTTTTTTCAGTGAGAAGCATGGGTCCCGACAGTCAGTTCTTGGCACTTCACAGTGGTGTTGGTGGTTAGCAGAACTTGGTAAGGGCCTTTCCAGCACGAGGCTAGAGCGGTCTTTCGCTGATGGACATAAGAGCCTCTATTTTCTGAGCTAAAAGTTAGCTGGCTCCTTTGGATTCAAGCTTATTTTCTAGAAATAAAGAAAATAAACTTCCGCACGGTTTGTTATGGTACCAGAAACTCTGATAAGGCCCTGTTGGAATGTGGTTGTCAGGGAAACCAGGGTCAAGTTTAGCTGTTTGTCTGTGTGTTTCCCAGACCTCAAATTTAGGATTTGAGTTGAAAGTTCTCAGCAAGATACCATGGACTGCCTCGGTTTACCCCTACAGTTCCTTTCTCTTAACTTTAGGGTTCTCTAACCCGCCAGGATAAATACAACAATTTCAGGGTTTTTTTAATTTACTTTGGAAGCGCTGGTACAGCACCAGCACTATTATAAATGTTATAATTGAAACTCCCCACATAATTTGGCAAAACACTACCCAAATTCATCCCCAAAGTATTTCGTCGCCAAAAAAGGTGCTGCCCATGATTACAGGTTTGACCTCTACTGTCTGGTGGAGTGCCACAGAGTAAGGTGTTTTGGTATGGTCTACAGTTTTCCCTATGGGTATGTCTACACTACAAAGTTAGTTCGAACTAACAGACGTTAATTCGAACTAACTTTCATAGGCGCTACACTAGCGCTCCATTAGTTCGAATTTAATTCGAACTAACGGAGCGCTTAGTTCAAACTAGGTAATCCTCATTCCACGAGGATTAAGCCTAGTTCGAACTAGCTAGTTCGAATTAAGGGCTGTGTAGACCCTTAATTCGAACTAGTGGGAGGCTAGCCCTCCCCAGGTTACCCTGGTGGCCACTCTGGCCAACACCAGGGAAACTCTACTGCCCCCCTCCCGGCCCCGGACCCCTTAAAGGGGCACGGGCTGGCTACGGTGCCCGTGCCAGGTGCAAGCCTGCCAACACCCAACCAGCAGACCCTGCACCTGGCACGGATCGAGCCACCCACCCGATGCCCCCCAGCCCTCCCCCTCTTCCCGGGACCAGGCTGGCGGCTCCCGGGAGCTTGCCCGGGACCGCAAGAGGCGGGCACCCGCCTGGGCTAGTGCGGACATCGTGGACCTCGTCCACGATCTCCGCACTAGGCACAGGAAAGTGGCCGGCTAGGGCAGGAGAGCTGCCAGCCTGGCCACCCAGGAGCAGGTGTGCAAGAGAATCAAGGGGGTCCACTGAGACCCCCGACCCTGAGCCCTGAGCTTACAATGGCCGTCCTGGGTCAGACCAAAGGTCCATCTAGCCCAGTAGCCTGTCTGCCGACAGCGGCCAACCCTAGTGACCCTGGAGGGGATGGACTGAAGACAGTGACCAAGCCATTTGTCTCGTGCCATCCCTCTCCAGCCTTCCACAAACCTTGGGCAGGGACACCACTCCTACCCCCTGGCTAATAGCACTCCATGGACCCAACCTCCATGACTTGATCTCACTTCCCTTTAAACTCTGTTCCAGTTCTAGCCTTCACAGCCTCCTGCAGCAAGGAGTTCCACAGGTTGACTCTTTGCTTTGTGAAGAACAACTTTCTGTTACTAGTTTGAAGCCTGCTACCCATTCCTTTCCTTTGGTGTCCTCTAGTCCTTCTTTATGGGAACTAATGAAGAACTTTTCTGTATGCACCCTCTCCACCCAAATCCTGCTTTTAGAGACCTCTATCCTGTCCCCCCTCAGTCTCCTCTTTTCTAAGCTAAGTCCCAGTCTCTTTAGCCTCTCTTCATATGGGACCTCTTCCCAACCCCTGATCATTTTAGTTGCCCTCCCCTCTCCCACCCTCTCTCTTCCCCTCTCCCACCTCCTTTTCCCAGTCTCCCCCAGTTTTGTTCAATAAAGACAGATTCCATTTTTTAACACAATTGTCCTTTATTTTGTACATCAGGAAGGGGGGCTAGGGAAGGGTAAGTGGAAGGAGGTGAGGGAGGAATGGGGTACACGCCCCCGATGGGGAGGACTGGGCTGGCTCTGTGGGCTTCTGGGGGTGGAAGCTCTCCTGCAGCCCCCCAATTGCCCCCTCTCCCCAGATGGCAGCCTGCGGCAAGTGCAGCCGGGCTGATGGCCGAGTGGTGTGATGTGCCCAGTGTGGGTACTCCGGGCACTCCAATCCAGGACTGCTTTGCAAGCGGGTCACCCCTGAGAACTGTCTGTCCGGGGTGGGGGTCGGGACCCTTTAAGCGCAGCCCTCGGCTAGCCTGAGGCAGCATCTCCACGCTCTAAGTCCTCCTCTGATTCCCTGCCGGCACTGCTTCTGGCCATCCTTAACCCCGGTTCAGGGTCCACTCTGTGTGGACATACTAGTTCGAAGTAGCAAAACGCTAATTCGAACTAGTTTTTAGTTCTAGACACGTTAGTTCGAATTAACTAATTTGAACTAAGTTAGTTCGAATTAGCGCTGTAGTGTAGACATACCCCATGTTATTACAATAAGCAAAATAATTATGTGTGAATGAGGGGCAGCCTAAAGCCATGTATTCCCCATCACTATTAGTGTGTATTTGTTCTATGTATGTGACTTGAAGGCTGGTTGCATTGACTGGAGTCACTGTTTCTCTTATGGGACCACAGCATGGTTCCAGAATGTTTTAATTATTAATGGGACTGCATGCAATTCCATAATTCTTGAGGCCTTTTAAGGCTCCAATGAGTAGCAGGGCAAGTGGCTATTATTGCAATGGTGGGGTTACTAGTTTTCCATTGTTGTGGGCATTGATGTTGTGGGCATTTTTACTTAAATATTCTGCTGTCCCACTTGCCCATGTTGTTTTATTCACAGATTTCTTGTTATCTTTGGCCAAACCACTTTCATGGTTAGTGTGCAAGTTGCAAGGGCTAAATATTTCTCTAGTGTGGCAATTAAAGCAAAGCAAACCCAGCGGAGGGGGATTGGTACCCCACTCCTAGTTCTCCTTTTCACATGGTGCACTCTTTGCTCCTTTCCTTCAGCTCCATAGGAGTAGCGGGAGCTGCAGCAGGAACAGCCTCATGGCTACCTTCCTTTTTGTTCACCTGTGGAGACATTGTTAACATTCTCCTAGCTTAAACAATTACCTCGCTATTATCCTTTCACCAAATTCAGAGTTGCCAATTGATTGGGCCCAATTATTAATTTTGTTTCGTTTAAACTCAGGCCTCTGCTTTACTCAAAATATCCTTTCATTAAAAAAAACAATTTTCTACACACAACAACATTTGCAATACATACACAAACACAAAACAACAACAAACAGAACACAAACAACATTATGTCATGGCAGATAGGGAACCATGGTTGTTGTTTTTCAGTTACTTTTCAGCTGGTACCAGCGCTTTCTGATGTTCTGAAAGACAAAGAAAACATTTCTACCCCTGTGGGGGTGGCACATTATATCTTAGAATACTTTTCCTTCACAGATGTCCTTGCTAATTTTTGGATCAACCTGCTGTTACCCAATGGTATGCTGTTATTTTGCACACCAGCTTCAGAAGGTTTGAGTGGATTACTTCATTGTTCAATTAAGTTAAAGGTGGCATGCCTCAATTTCCCTCTTGTACCGTGGATCAAGTTTAATGTGTGAAGCTTCAAATTATTCACAAGTGGTAACTGAGAGGCTTTACTGCTATAGAAACTTTTTCTTAATACTAGGTGTTGGTCAGTTACTGTTCCAACAAGCAAAAAGCTTGAAAAGAATCCTATTCAACTTTACAGGTTTACTTATTAGCACTATGTTAATAATAATAGGAGCATTATATTTTCAAATAGGTGCTTATGAATATCTTGTTTGTATTTGGACAATTTACTTCAGGGGACAGTGGATTTTATATTTCTGTGAAATAGTCAGGCAGTCTGTATTCACATGCAGCCTTGGATCTGAAAGCAAGCCAAAAGTGTTATCAACTCAGCCTTGAAGAGAGATACAGTGAAGTTCCCGAACTTGGATTCTTAAAACAATTATTTGTTTTCTTAGAGAGTAAATTTAACCTTAAGGGTTGAATGCCCCGAGACAAGTCAATTTGTGCCTTGTCTGTTTGCAATTTTAAATGAGAGGGCATCATCCAAAACAAAAATAAAACCAATTCATTTGAACCCTACAAAGCAGATGTACAAATTTACAATGTATATTTCATTCTTTTATTCATTTAACCAATTAAGCATCAATAGAATTCCTTATTTCCCCTTTAGAAGATTTAACAAAGTGTTTGTAGCCAAATGTTTGAATTTGATTGATTCTTTGCCTGGATTATTGAAAGAGGCTGCAAGAAACAAGGAGTCATTTTTTAAAGCAGGTTTCCTCCTCACACATTACAATTGCTTAACCCTTTCCATACTTCCACGGAATCACTTCTCACCTTCGCATACCCTTAATCACTTGCTTTGCCCCTCATATGAAAACTTTCCTCATTCCTATTAATTTAACTTTCCAATGACTGTATTTCTACTTTCCTTATTCCTTCTACTTTGCTCCAAACCTCTTATCCTTATTTCACATGGTCTTTCTTGATTCCTGCTAAATGGCTTTATTCAAATATTTATTATTGAAGTCAGCTAAGAGTAATTTTTAAACTTCTTAGTACAGGGGTTTTCATAACAGCCAAGCTGCAGCAGGGTTGATCTATGCTGCTGTCTCTGGGGTGGATCACTTGCCCCATGCTCTGTAAGGAGATCTATGCCGCAGAATGTGCCTCCTTGTTAGGGCAGATTTAGCCTACAGCGATTACATCTTCAAATTCAATTTCTACCGGTTGACTTAGGGTGGCTTTTAATTCACCTCCTCCCATGCCCGAGAGCCAGTTATAATGGCATGTGAAGGGAAGGTTTTAACTGTTTATTAATATTTTTCCTGGTCAGCCCCCACTCGTGCGTTGTGAAACATCCTTGGGTTGTCTGCAGCTCCAGCTGGAGAGGCTGCTGTATAGCTTTCGTGCCTCCTCTCTATCTTCAATGATGTGTGGCAATGGCCCATATGGGGCTGGGCATAAAGAGGAGTAGAGGGGTGATGTTGTGCCAAATTCCCCCCCAAGCTTGGGAGAGCGGCACAGTTGATTCGGGTGCTCCAGCTGAGAAATCCTTTCCTCTCACTCCTAGTGCATTCTTTTGGCACAGAGGCGCTGCTGCTTGTAAGTTACATTTCTCATTGCAGGGCGGATTTTTGCTTTTCTGAGCTTCAATCTCATCTCTCAGGGCTTTAATTTCTTTCTCTTTTAATGCGAGGGTTTTTAACAATGTTATTACTACCTTCTAGGTATTTTCCACTTTTCAGTTCCTCACTTGATCAAATCCTTCTTTGTCAATCTGTCAAATGCCTACAGGTCCTTGGACCATGATGCACATATATGTAGTACGCAGGGGTGCCTTTCGGCGGTGTGGGGGTATGCTTAGACTGATCCCCATCCATTTTAGTCACTCAGGGGAGTATCCTGTCCACTCCCTGCCCACTCAGTGGTTCATCGGCGCCTGCTCAGCGGTTTATAGGAAACTAACTTCACAGAAGGGGTCTGCTGGGTCTAGAGAGTCAGAAATAACAGGCTCGGTAGTGTGCACACTCCACTTGTTATTTTGAAATAGTATAGATCAGGGCTTATAGTGTTGGTGTAATGCATTGAAATAAAGAAATAAAACTGGTGTAACAGACTCAAGATTTTGGTCCTCAGCATGGCAGAAAAAAAAAATCACACCAGCTGCTAGCAGGCCTTTACTTGCTTAACCCTTCTGCCACGTGGCACTGGCAGCAGCCAGGGCCAGGTTCAATATCAAGGGGTTCCTTTTCATCCATCCCACACAGAACCGGCTCGAGCCCCCACCCAGTAACCTGGGAAATTTGCACACACCCCGGGTGCCTCTGAGAGGCAATGCTTCCCCACGCGCAAGCACAGAATCCTTTGCTTCTCGGGGAGACCAGAGCTCACAGGTGATTTGCAGAGCTCATCTCCCATCCTGAAGGGGGTGGGTAGGAGGTGTCTCACCCACTCTGCTGATCACTAACCATCCACCTGTTCGCTGCTCTGGCGCCACTTTGCTGGCCACCTGCCAGCCATGCCCACCAGCTGCCTGCTGGCCACTCACCACTGCCGGCTGCTTGCTACCACGGGCTGCCTGCTGGCCACTTGCTCCCACCAGTCGCCTGCTCCCGCCAGCCACCCCACTGGCTGCTTGCTCCTGCCAGCTTACCGACACTGGCTTTGTATCTGGGCCAAACCTAGTGATTTCAGCTCTCTCTGATTCCAGCTTCTCAGCTATTTCAGTTCTTGACCCACAGTGCAGGTGCCATGGAGTGTCGGGGGGTCCCCGATCCCTGCACCCTCATCCACAGCCAGATGTGACTAAGCCAGCAAGTAGAACAGAAAGTTTATTGGTTCACAGGGACACAGCATAGCATAGGAATGATGTTAATACAGGGACCAAGAGCAGGCAGCATTATTCCTCTTGGGGAGAAGGGGTCCCAGGCCCTTCTCCCCGTCCTAGCCCAGCCAAGACTGACTCTTCCCCCAGGCCCTCCCCCCAGCCTGGTGTCAGCCCCACCTATCCTTTGTCTCCCTTCCTGGGCAGGAGTTATCTCCTATGTCTGGCCCTCAGGTGTCTGGGCCCAATACACATCTGCAGTGAGTCATGCCCAGCCCCCCCATGCAGAAAGTGCTGCAGTGGCTGGGGGAAACTGAAGTACATGCACACACACAGCACAATACAGCAAAGAGTGAATATAACAAACAGAGTGAACACAGGACTACAAGAGGGTGTCCTACAAGAGTGGACAGCACCCCCACTAGGTCACATATCTCCCCACTTTGAGACCGAACTGAGCAGGGTCACTCAGCCTGTGGCCTAGGGAAGTTCAGGCTCCCCGCCCCAGGATAACGTGTCGGCTATGACATTGGCGTTCCCCTTAACATGGACCACCTCCATGTCGTAATCGTGCAGGAGCAGGTTCCACCTCATTCGGCTGCTTGGTGACCCTGAAGGGGCCGTCCCAGGCCGCTTGTTCTTTCGCACTGGGACAAAACCCATCCCCTGGCCCCGTGTGGCACAGGCGTGGGCCTATGCACTGCGGTCATACCAGCCTTTCCATTTCCCCTGGGCTCTGCCCAGGGTCTCTCTAGCCAGGCCCATGAGCTCAGCGAGCTTTTCCCGGAAAGCCAGTACGTCCACCACCTCCCATAACTCTCTCAGCAAGCCCAGGGGTCCTCTCCCCCTTCTCCTGCACAACATCTCAGTCGGGGAGAACCCAGTGGACCCTTGGGGCATCTCTCTGTGTGCAAACAGCAGGTGGGGCAAGTACTTGTCTCAGTCCTGCGGGTACTGGTGCATAAATGTCTTTAGCATCTGTTTTAGTGTCTCATTGAACCTCCCCACTGGCCCATTGGACTGGGAGCAATACGCTGAGGCCCAGGTGAGCCGGACCCCACACGGACTGGAACAGGGCAGACATGAAGTTGAACCCCTGGTCCGTGAAGACCTCCTTAGGGAACCCCACCCTGCTAAAAAGGGCCAGCAGTGCTTTTTCCACAGTGTCTGCTTCAATAGAGGGCAGAGCCACGGCCTCCGGGTAGCGAAATCCGCCAGTACCAGGCTGTATTTCTTCCCTGTCCAGGTCACCTTGCTGAGGGGCCCCACTATATCCGTCACTACCTTCTGAAAAGGCTCCTCTATGATGGGCAGGGGTCTCAAGGCAACTTTCTTCCTATCTTGGGCTTTCCCCACCCACTGGCAGGAGGCACAGGACCTGCAGGACTGGTGCACAGATGCAAAGATCCCCAGGGTTCAGTAGCCCAGGCCTTGGTTCAGGCAGGGTGGCAAACGAACCCAGGCAAGGGCCCTGGACCTAGGTCAGGGTGGGGCAGCAACAAACACAGTTCAGGATCCCAGCCTTAGTTCAGGGCAGGACAGCAAACACTACACAGTTGGTTCAGTAGCCCAGGCCTTGTTTTAGGTGGGGCCACAAGCAGGCACAGTTAAAGAGCCCTGGCCCTAGGTCAGGGCAAGGCAACAAACAAACACAGTCAGTAGTAAAATAGTTTGTCTCCTGGCTCAGGAGAGGTACAGGCACCTCACCTGTGGTGGTGGAGAGGGGGAGACTGCCACCTGGTAGGTGGGTGGCAGGGGGGATGCAGGCCTGCCCACTCCACTGCACCCCAGCCCAGTGCAATATGCTGCGGGATCAGCGGGGCTCCAGCCCACAATGCACTGACGCAAAGCACTTAACAGTCCTCACTATTCCCTGGGCCACTTCTCTTCTCCCCCTCGGTGCATACCTGGGCTTCCAACAGGTTTCTCTGGGTATGTCTACACTACAGCACTAATTCGAACTAACTTAGTTCGAATTAGTTAATTCAAACAAAGCTAATTCGAATTAGTGCATCTAGATTTAAAAACTAGTTCGAATTAGCGTTTTGCTAATTCGCACTAGCATGTCCACACTGAGTGGACCCTGAACCGAGGTTAAGGCTGGCTGGAAGCAGTGCCGGCAGGGCATCAGATTAGGACTTAGAGCGTGGAGATGCTGTCTCAGGCTAGCCGAGGGCTGTGCTTAAAGGGACCCGACCCCCACCCCGGACAGACAGTTCTCAGGGTTCCCCGCTTGCTTGTCTAATTCGATGAGGGACAGCAAAGCAGTCCTGGCTTGGAGTGCCCTGAGTGCCCGCACTGGGCACATCACAGCACTCGGCCATCAGCCCAGCTGCACTTACCACAGGCTGCCATCCGGAGGGTGGGTCAATCAAGGGGCTTCAGGAGAGCTTCCACCGCGAGAAGCCCACAGAGCCAGCCCAGTCCTCCCCATCGGGGGCTCATACCCCATTCCTCCCTCACCTCCTTCCACTTACCCCTCCCTAGCCCCCCTTCCTGATGTATAAAATAAAGGACATGTGTGTTCAAAAATAGAAACTCTCTTTATTGAACAAAACTCACGGAAACTGGGAAAAGGAGGTGAGAGAGGGGAAGAGAGAGGCTGGGAGAGGGGAGGGCAACTACAATGATCAGGGGTTGGGAACAGGTCCCATATGAAGAGAGGCTAAAGAGATTGGGACTTCTCAGCTTAGAAAAGAGGAGACGGAGGGGGGACAGGATAGAGGTCTATAAAAGCATGAGTGGTGTGGAGAGGGTGAATAAAGAAAAGTTCTTCATTAGTTCCCATAATAGAAGGACTAGAGGACACCAAAGGAAAGGAATGGGTAGCAGGCTTCAAACTAGTAACAGAAAGTTCTTCTTCACAAAGCAAATAGTCAACCTGTGGAACTCCTTGCTGCAGGAGGCTGTGAACGCTAGAACTAGAACAGAATTTAAAAAGAAATTAGATAAAGTCATGGAGGTTGGGTCCATGGAGTGGTATTAGCCAGGGGGTAGAAATGGTGTCCCTGGCCTCTGTTTGTGGAAGGCTGGAGATGGATGGCACGAGACAAATGGCTTTGTCATTGTTTTGGTCCATCCCCTCCAGGGTCCCTAGTGTTGGCCGCTGTCGGCAGACAGGCTACTGGGCTAGATGGACCTTTGGTCTGACCCAGTACGGCCATTCTAAGCTCAGGGTCGTGTGTCTCAGTGGACCACCTTGATTTTCATGCACACCTGCTCCTGGGTGGCCAGGCTGGCAGCTATCCTACCCTCGACGGCCACTTTCCTGTGCCTAGTGCGGAGGTCGTGGATGAGGTCCACGATCTCCGCACTAGACCAGGCGGACACCCGCCTCTTGCGGACCCGGGCAGGCTCCCAGGAGCCGCCAACCTGGTCCTGGGAAGAGGCGGAGGGCTGGGTGGCAGCGGGTGGCTGCCTCGAGCCGTGCCAGGTGCAGGGTCTGCTGGCTGGGTGCTGGCAGCCTTGCAACTGGCACAAACTGTGTAGCCAGCCAGTGGCCCTTTAAGGGCTCCGGGGCCGGGAGGGGGGCAGACGAGTTTCCCTGGTGTTGGCCAGAGTGTCCACCAGGGAAACCTGGGGAGGGCTAGCCTCCCACTAGTTCGAATTAAGGGGCTACACAGCCCTTAATTCGAACTAGCTAGTTCGAACTAGGCTTAATCCTCGTGGAATGAGGTTTACCTAGTTCGAACTAAGCGCTCCGTTAGTTCGAATTAAATTCAAACTAACGGAGCGCTAGTGTAGCGCCTATGAAAGTTAGTTCAAACTAACGTCTGTTAGTTCGAACTAACTTTGTAGTGTAGACATACCCTCAGGGAGTTGAGGGTGGTAAGATCCAGCTGGGGTCCGGGTGGTCCAGGCCAGTCCTCAGCTGCTTGCAGGTCCAGTGATCCCAGCCAGTCCTCTGGGTCAGGCATGGCTGAGGGTCCAGACCGGTCCTCAGGCATGAGCCAGCACAGGGGTTCAGGTCCATCTTCCAGGTCAAGCCTCAGCCTCCCAGACAGGGAGCACTGGGCAGACTTCTGGTTTCTGCAGAGGCTGAACCCAGACTGAACCCTCAGTCTGGGCTTTTATAGTCCTGGCCCCACCTCCTGGCTTCTGGTCAGGTGACTGGGAAGGGTTAGGTTGTGCCCAAAATGGCTTCCAGACGGGCTCCTCCACCTCCGGCTCGGTGCCCCACCCTGTTCCGGAGAGGCGGCGGGGTGCGGGGCTGCTCTCTCTCTTCTCCCTCCCTGCTCCTGTACCAGTCGGAGCCCTACCCAGCCACCACCTGAGGCCTCCATGCTGCTGGGCCTGTTCCCCCCGGACGCCGCCACCTTCCGCCGCCTGCTGCTGCTGCTTCTTGGGGGGGCTGCCGGCTACCGGCTGCCCTCCCTCTCCCCTCCACTCCGGGGGAGAGGGGGCCCTGCCAGCGCCCACCGCCCGGAAGCCTTTCCCCACTGACTGCTGCTTGCCTGGTGCTGCTGCTGCGAACCGCTGAGGAGGAGAAGAGGAGCACCACCATCTAGAACTGTGGAGGGGGTTTGTTCACCAGACTGAGCTTTTTTTCACCTGCTCCAGGGGTGGTGGAGAACTGAGCCGCTAAAAAGGGGGGCAGGGGAAGGGGCTCAGAGCCCTCCCCCTAGTCCAGCTGCCCCCCCCCCTGCTGCCACCACCCCCAACGCCCCCTCCACCGCCCTTTACCATCTGAACTGCCTCTTCTCCCCTTGGTGGGGTTTGCTATCCCGCTCTCCACCTGGGACTGTTTGCTGCAGCGGTGGGCGAGGTCAAGCCCCACAAGCACTCATGGGTTTGCCCCCTCCCTCAGCTGTGTTTGGCTGGGGGGGCCCCCACCCCTGCTTGCCCCATCCTGCCTTGGCAGACTGCCCTGCCCTGCTGGCCGGGTTTGGTTTCCCCTTCCTCCCTGGGGTTCCTTGCCCACTGCACCGGCCCTGGGGCTTCTTGCCTGCCGCGCCCTCGTCAGGCTGGCCTGTTGTGTGTGCCCCGCCCCTCCCAGTTGTAGCCTGCCTCTTCCTGCCCCTAGCTTCCTTAGTGTCTCTATCTTCCCCCAGCCCCCAATAGTCCCCTGCTGTTGTCCCAAGTGCCCAGGTTCCCCCCCGAGCGCTTGTCCCCCCCCTTTTTAGTTAGTCCCCCCCCAGTACACTGCACCCTTCTCACTGACCTATCCTCAGTATCCCAGTGCAGCCGGAGGAGCCAGCCCCCCGCCCTGCACCTATTGCCTTGCCCCCTGCTGCCTGCCCTGCCAGTGCCCTCCTCCTCTGTCTGCAGCCTTACAGGGAGGAGTGGTTGCTGGCCCCTCGGTGTCCCGTTTTCGTCCCGCCATTGCTGGTGCCCTCCCTCCCTGCAATAGTCAGCGGGAGGGAGTGGTTGCCTTCCCCTCCCCCTTTTCCCCACGCCCCCCCCCCCGCAATAGTGCCCTCCTCCTCTGCCACAGCCTCAGCAGGGAGGAGTGGCTGCTGGCCCCTCGGTTCCCCATTCATATCCACCACCGGTAGAACCCTTCCTCCCTGCAATCAGTCAGCGGGAGGGAGTGGTTGCCCCCCCTCCTTTTCTTCCCTCCCTCCCCAATTGCGTACCCCCTTCCCTCGCGTGTCCCTCCCCCTATAATAGCGCCCTCCTCCTCTGCCACAGCCTCAGCAGGGAGGAGAGGCTGCTAAACCCCCACCCCTTCCTCAGTTGCCCCTCCCTGAAACCTGTACCCTTCCTCTCTCTCCCCCCCTTTCCCCTCACTGACGCCCTCCTCCCCTGCCTGTCATCTGGTGGGGAGGAGCGGTTAACCCCTGCCCCTTCCCCCCCGCCCCCCCCACCATCTGTGACTACTTCTTCTCATGATGGAGGAAACCCCTGCCCCTGTCAGTCCCACGGTGCCCCCATTGCCACCGGGCCCAAAGAACGCTGCGGCTGACCTCCCGACCCCCGGCCCAAGCTCCGCTGCTGCCACGGCTCCCCCAGGACTGGGAGCACCCTCCACCTTGGCCGGAAAAAAGGGCCTGGGGGGGGGGAAGAAGGGCAAAAGCCCGGCCCCAAAGGCCAAACCTCCCACGGCCAAGGCTGCCCTGCCCACTGTGGCCCCATCGTCCGCCGCAGCATCTCCTTCCCCTGCTGTTCCCCCCACCAGCTCCGGGGGCGAACCGACCACGGCCCCTAGAGCAGCTATGATGGCAGCCTCCAAGATGTACGGCAGCTGGTGTTCTTCCTTGCCTCGGAGGCCGCCGCCCAGGAGGCGGTGGAGAGGGGCCTGGCGGTGGGGGGCGTGCATGTGCCCCTTGAGCCATTGGAGGACCTGGGCGTACGGGTGGTGCTCACCTCTGTCCCGCCCTTCCTCCCCAGTGGCACCCTGCTGCCTTCCCTCTCCACCCTGGGGAGACCAATCTCGACCATCAGCCCTCTCCTGTTGGGCTGTAAGGACCCCGCCCTCCACCAAGTGTTATCATTCCGCTGGCAGGTGCAATTGCAAATGCCGCCGGCTGTGCGTGGTGGGGTGGCACCAGGGGGCCCTCTACCGGGTCCACTATTCAACGGGTGAGGCCCGGTGCTTCCTCTGCTGGGCGATGGGGCACGTTCGAAGGGACTGCCCCTTGGCCTGGTCGGGGGAAGTGTTCGGGCCCCCCGGGGCCTGGGAAGACGCCGGCCCTACCACCGCCGGCCCCCCTGGTAGTTCGGCCTCCGCGGCTGCCCCTCCTCCAACCGACGGCTCGGCTTGGGAGCCGGAGGCGCCCCCTCTGGCGTGCCCGAGTGAGCAGGCGGGCCCCGTTTCCACTCCATCTGGCACTGCGGGGCCCGAGGAGGAGAGGGTGGTGCGGTCGCTGATGGGCGAGGGAGAGGGCTCCCCACAGGTGGAGGTTTCCCTACCCTCCTCTCTCCCTCCCCTGCCTCAACACCCCCCCCGAAAACCAACTGCGCCCCCTGGCCTTGCCCCTGCTGAGCAGCCTTCCACCTCCACCTCGGAGGGCTGGACGCTTGTCGGGGGAAAGCGCAGAGCCCGCCATTCACGGGCTCAATCTCCCCCCTCTGATGAGGAGGGTGGGAAGGCCCCCCTCCGTTAAGATCCCGAGAGGGGCCAGCGCTGCCGAGATCGCCCCCAGCGAGCAACAGCAGGAGGCGCTGGCCGAGGATGTTGTGGCAGCAAGAGGGGACGGTATCGTCCCTCTTGCGGAGCCCACTCCTGAGGCGGCCTTGGGTGGAGTTTCCCCAGCCCTGGTATCAGCTGAGCCCCCCGCCGTCACCGCCGAGGTAAGTGTCGCCTCAGCGGCTGGCGGGGAAGGCTCCCGGGCCGAGGTGATGGAATTGAGCTCCATCTTCGAGGAGATCGAGGCCCTGGGTCTGACCCCGCTTACCCAGGGGGATGACGACCCCTTCGCCAGTGGGTCTCGGTCTGGGCGGCGGCTCTAAGGCACCGCCCCCTCCTCTCCGTGACCCTGACCCTATCCCTATTGATAATCCTACATCCCAAGTGGCCAACCCTGTCCTTACGTTCGGGGCGCCCCTAGCGTTACCTATTGGCCCGGCCGACTCGGGCGCCAAAGCCGCCGAGCCCTTCGGGGCGACGGCCGGCACCGAGCGGCTGGGTCTCAAGCTCAGGGGTGCCCCTTCTCCAGCAAGTGAGGCGGGGCGGTCATCTTCCTTTCCCATTGGGGGCCCAGCAGAGAACATCAATCAGGCCGACGCTGTGGTGACAACCCTTGCCTTTCCATCTGCACCCGGTGTCGGCGCGGGCCCCCTCCCTGTTCCTGTCCCTGTCCCTGTCCAACTGGTTCCCATTCGGGAGGATCCGCAGTCCGGTGGCTCAAACCCCGGGGATCCTTCCCTAGACCCCGCCCCAATTTCAGGTCCCCTTCTCTGTCCTGGCCTCCCCCCCCCCCCCACTCCTGTACGTGCTCTTGGCCCCGACCCTACCCTTTACAAACCCATTTCTAGTCCTGAGTCCTCCCCTGTTCCCGATCCCTCTCCTACTGTCACCGCCCTCCCTCTTCCCGCTCCCATCCTACCGTCCGGCCGTGAGCCCGCCCCCCCTTCCACCTCTACCGTGCTGCCTGTCCCGCCTTCGCTGTCCTCCCAAACTGGCGTCATTGCCACCCCCACGGGGGCCGTCTCGTTCCCGCTGATCGCGAGCGGCCCTCGGGGTGGTACTTGTGTCCCCGGTCCCTAGTCCCTTAGGGGCTGCCTTGTTCCGTCTGCCGCACCATCCCTCACCAGGGTTGGGGGCGGGCAGTGCAGCGCCGTCGCTCTTGGCGCCACGCCAGAGCTCGGACCCCGGTTTGCACGTCTCTCTGGCCCACGAGGTCCTTCAGGGGGCCCAGACGGAGGAAACATCCGGTGCCCCCTCAGCACTGGGGGCCGAGCTCCGCCAATTCCTTGCAGAAACCCGCAGGGCTAAAGGGAAGGTGGAGCTCGCCCTTCAGCGCTGGGGGGACTTCCATTCTATCTTGGGGGCCACAAGGGCCCTCTTGCAGGAGGGGAGAGGGACCAAGGGGTGGGACATCGTGGCCTACGGCGGGCCCGCAAATTCCGTGACGACGATCATCCTGCCTGTGACGATCCACCCCAGCCCTCGCCATGAAGTACACCACCGTTACATTGAATGCCTGGGGCTGTAGGGCGGGTCTCTGCAGGAGCCGCGTGCTCTTCCTTTGGGGGGGGGTACTCGGTGGCTTTCCTACAGGAGACACATATGACTCCGGCCGTCGAGGCAGGCTGGCGGCTGGAGTGGGGGGACGGGGTGCATTTTAGCCACCTCGGCGCTCGCTTGGCCGGGGTGGTCACCCTGTTCTCCCCTGCCCTACGGCCCGAGGTGCTGGGGACCGCCGAGGTTGTCCCGGGCCGCCTGCTGCACGTCCGGGCCCGTGTGGAGGGGCTGACGTTGAACTTGGTCAACGTCTACGCCCCGAACGCGGGTCTGGACCAGGTCACCTTTTACCGGCAGGGGGCCACCTTCCTCGGCACCTTGGATCCTCGCGAATGTCTGGTCCTGGGTGGGAACTTTAACACCACCCTTGATGACCGGGACCGTGTAGGATTCGCGAACTGCCAGGCCGCAGCAGGCGTCCTCAGGGAGATCGTGGACCATCACTCCCTGGTGGACGTCTGGCGAGACCACCACCCGGACGACACCACCACCTTCACCTACGTCCAGGTGGAGGACGATCGGTCGAACCACTCCAGATTGGATCGCATTTACCTCTCCCGTTTCCATCTGGCACGAGCCCACTCCTCCAGCATCTGGCCGGCCCCATTCACGGACCACCATCTTGTGGCCATGAAAGCTTCTCTGAGTTTGGAGAGGCTGGGGCCGGCCTATTGGCACTTTAATAATAGCTTCCTGGAGGACGTGGGCTTCGTGGCGTCCTTCCGGGAGTTCTGGCAGGCCTGGCGGGGGCAGCAGCCCGCCTTTCCCTTGGCGCAGCGATGGTGGGACGTGGGGAAGGTGCGCGCCCAGCTCTTCTGCCGAGACTACTCCCGGGGCGCCAGCCGGCGGAGGGATGCGGCGATAGAGCAGTGGGAATGGGAGGTTTTGAAGCTTGAGAGGCATCTGGCATCTGCCCCCGAGGATCCACTCCTCCGTGAGGCATAGCGGGAGGAGCTCCGGGCCCTGGAAGATCAGAGGGCGCCTTTGTTCGATCTCGCATCCAGCTCCTTCGGGAGATCGATCGCGGCTCCCGCTTCTTCTATGCCCTGGAGAAAAGGGGGGGGCCAAAAAGCACATCACCGGCCTTTTGGCGGAGGACGGCACCCCCCTCACGGATCCGGTGGAGACGCGTGGAAGGGCCAGGGCCTTCTACGCCAGTTTGTTCTCCCCGGATCCGACCGAAGCCTACGCCTGCAGGGTGCTCTGGACCGAGCTCCCGACGGTCAGCGCAGGCGACCGAGACCGGCTGGAGACGCCTCTCACTCTGGCCGAGTTCTTGGAAGCCCTCCGTCTCATGCCCAACAATAAAACTCCGGGCATGGACGGGCTGACCGTGGAGTTCTACCGCGTGTTCTGGGACGTCCTCGGCCCGGACCTCGTCACCGTCTGGGCCGAGTCCTTGGAGAGTGGGGTCCTCCCTCTGTCGTGCAGGCGGGCGGTGCTCGCCTTATTGCCGAAGAAGGGGGACCTCCGCGACCTATGGAACTGGCGTCCCGTCTCGCTCCTCGGCACGGACTACAAGGTCGTAGCAAAAGCCATCTCGCTGCGACTGCGGTCTGTGCTGGCGGACGTGATCCATCCTGACCAGACCTACACCGTCCCAGGCCATAGCATTTTTGATAACCTGTATTTGGTCCGGGATCTCTTGGAGCCCGGGTGTAGGAACGGCTTGTTGTTCGCCCTCCTGTCCCTGAAGGCGTTCGACAAGATGGATCATGGGTATCTCCTGGGCACCGTGCAGGCCTTCGCCTTCGGGACCCGTTTTGTGGGTTTTCTCCGGGTGCTGTACGCCCTCGCGGAGTGTTTGGTCAGGCTCAACTGGACCCTGACGGAGCCGGTCAGCTTCAGGCGGGGGGTACGTCAGGGGTGTCCGCTGTCGGGCCAGCTCTACGCTCTGGCGATCGAGCCCTTTCTCTGTCTCCTCCGTAGGAGGTTGACGGGGTTGGTGCTTCGAGAGCCGGAGCTGCGGCTGGTCCTGTCGGCATACGCCAATGACGTGCTCCTTGTGGTCCAGGACCCAGGCGACCAGGCGCAGGTGGAGGCCTGCCAAGCCGTCTACTCGGCATCCTCCTCTGCCCGGGTCAACTGGGTCAAGAGCTCTGGCCTGGTGGTCGGGGATGGGTGGCGAGCTGGCTCCCTCCCACCCGCGCTTCAGGCCATCAGGTGGAGCGCAGGTCCACTGCTCTATCTAGGCGTTTACTTATCTGCCACGCATCCTTCTCCGCCGGAAAACTGGCAAGGTTTAGAGGCCAGGGTGGGTGAGCGGCTGCGGAGATGGACGGGACTGCTTCGGTGTCTCTCCCTTCGCGGGAGAGCGCTGGTGCTAAATCAGCTGGTCCTGTCCATGCTCTGGCACCGGCTCAACACCCTGCGCCCGGCCCCGGAGGTCCTGGCCAAGCTCCAGAGGGCAGCTTTGGGGTTCTTTTGGCCAGGACTGCACTGGGTCTCTGCAGGGGTCCTGTCCCTCCCCCTGGAGGAACGGGGCCAGGGTCTGGTCTGCATGCGCAGCCAGGTCCGGACCTTCCGCCTCCAGGCCCTGCAGAGACTCCTTTTTAGTGCAGGTAGTCCGGCATGGAGCACCTTGGCGTGGGCCTTCCTCCGCCGCCTCTGAGGGCTCCGCTATGACCGGCAGCTCTTTTTTATCCACCCGAGGGGTCTTCCACGAGACCTCTCAGAGCTGCCGGAATTCTACCAGGACCTCCGCCAGACCTGAAGGCTGTTTTTAGTGACCAGGTCCGTTGTGGCCTCCGAGGGGGCAGACCTCCTCGCAGAGCCCCTGCTCCACAATCCAGCCTTGTGCGTACAGGTGGCGGAGTCTCCCTCGGTGCGCCGGAGGCTGATCCTGGCAGAAACCACCATGGTCGGAGACCTCCTGGACTATGACAGGAGGGATTGGGTGCATCCCCGAGCGCTCGCTTAGCGCATGGAGCTTTCCACCCCCCGAACCCCCCTGCACCTACGCCAGGAGGTGAAGGTGGCCTTGCCACAGCCCGCTCTCGACTTCCTGCAGTGGTCCATGCGAGAGGGTACGCCCCGCCCCTCCCCTCCTGCAAACCCTCCGTCCCTTTTTATCGGGCCCCTCTTTTGTGGGCCCCCCCGGCCTCCCCGTCTTTGGACCCCCAGCCGGCTGCAAAAGCTGCAGCTGGTCTGTTTTCAAACCGCGCCCAGGGAACATCTGTACACGCTCGTGCTCCACACCCTGCATTTCCCCACCCTCGTGTCCCGCCCCGATACCAAGTGGTGGGACTATCTAAGACCTGTAGAGGGTGGGGAACCCCGATGGGCCAGCGTCTATTCTGACCTAATCCCGCGGCCCATCGGGGACATCAGTTGGCGGCTCCTTCACGGAGCCGTGAGCACGGGCGTGTACCTGGCGCAATTCACCCCCATCCCGGAAGCCTACCCCTTCTGCGGCGTGAGGGAGAACCTGGCGCACGCATATCTTGAATGCGCCAGGTTGCAGCCCCTATTCCGGCTCCTCCAGAACCTCCTATTGAGGTTCTGGCTGCACTTTTCCCCTCACCTCTTCATCTATGCACACCCTATCCGTGGCCCCACAAAGTCGCGAGACCTCCTCATCAACCTCCTCCTGGCTCTAGCGAAAGCCGCTATTTACAACACCAGGAGGAGGATGTTGGACGGGGGGGTTCTCTGCGACTGTGGGGCCTATTTCCGTTCCTCCCTAGCTTCACGGATCCGGGCAGAGTTCCTCTGGGCAGTGTCCACGGGCTCAATCAATAGCTTTGAGGAGCAGTGGGCACTGTCTGGGGTTCTCTGCTTGGTGTCCCCATCCGGTTCCCTTGTTTTAAACCTGTGACCTGCACCCCTTCATCCTTTTGTCATGATTTGTCCCCCGTGATTAGTTGGACATGGGTCCAGTTGTCCCTCCCGCAAGGCTGGGGGAGGAGCTTTTAGAATGTGGACGGGCTTTGCCCTCCCACCTTCCCATGATTTCAAATAGGCCCGCCCCGCTACAGAGAAGGAGGAGCAGGGTATGGCTGCTGCTCCTTCTCCTCTCCTGCCTCTTCCCCCTGTTCCTGATGCCTTGCACCAGCTGGAGCTCTCCCTGCCCTACCCAGCCACCACCCGCCTGCTGAGGCCCCCAGCTGCTGGACCTGCTCCCCTGGACACCGCTGTTACCGCTTCTCACCACCACCACCAGCTGCTGCTGTCCCCCTGCTCCAGAGGAAGAGGACCCCACCAGCACCCACCACCCAGAGGCCTTCCCCGGCTGGCTGCCACCCGCCTGCTGCTGCTTCTGCACCACCTGCACCCCGCCGAGGGAGAAAAGAAGAGGACCACCAGTTAGACTGTGGAGGGGGGTTTGTTTATTGGAACTGAGGGTATGTCTACACTACAACGTTAATTCGAACTAACTTAGTTCAAATTAGTTAGTTCGAATTAGCTTAGTTCAAATTAACGCATCCAGACTAAAAAACTAGTTTGAATTAGCGTTTTGCTATTTCGAACTAGCATGTCCACACAGAGTGGACCCTGAACCGGGGTTAAGGATGGCCGGAAGCAGTGCCAGCAGGGCATCAGAGGAGGACTTAGAGCATGGAGCTGCTGCCTCAGGCTAGCCGAGGGCTGTGCTTAAAGGGACCCGACCCCCACCCCGGACAGACAGTTCTCAGGGGTGCCCCGCTTGCACAGCAGTCCTGGCTTGGATTGCCCGGAGTACCCACACTGGGCACATCACAGCACTCGGCCATCATCCCGGCTGCACTTGCCGCAGGCTGCGATCTGGGGAGAGGGGGCAATTGGGGGGCTGCAGGAGAGCTTCCACCCCCAGAAGCCCGCAGAGCCAGCCCAGTCCTCCCCATCGGGAGCTCGTACCCCATTCCTCCCTCACCTCCTTCCACTTACCCCTCCCTAGCCCCCCTTCCTGATGTACAAAATAAAGGACAATTGTGTTCAAAAATAGAATCTCTCTTTACTGAACAAAACTGGGGGAGACTGGGAAAAGGAGATGGGAGAGGGGAAGAGAGAGGGTGGGAGAGGGGAGGGCAACTAAAATGATCAGGGGTTGGGAACAGGTCCCATATGAAGAGAGGCTAAAGAGACTGGGACTTTTTAGCTTAGAAAAGAGGAGATGGAGGGGGGATATGATAGAGGTTTATAAAAGCATGAGTGGGGTGGAGAGGGTGCATTCAGAAAAGTTCTTCATTAGTTCCCATATTAGAAGGACTAGAGGACACCAAAGGAAAGGAATGGGTAGCAGGCTTCAAACTAGTAAGAGAAAGTTGTTGTTCTTCACAAAGCAAAGAGTTAACCTGTGGAACTCCTTGCTGCAGGAGGCTGTGAAGGCTACAACTAGAACAGAGTTTAAAGGGAAGTGAGATCAAGTCATGGAGGTTGGGTCCATGGAGTGGTATTAGCCAGGGGGTAGGAGTGGTGTCCCTGCCCAAAGTTGGTGGAAGGCTGGAGAGGGATGGCACGAGACAAATGGCTTGGTCACTGTCTTCGGTCCATCCCCTCCAGGGTCCCTAGGGTTGGCCGCTGTCGGCAGACAGGCTACTGGGCTAGATGGACCTTTGGTCTGACCCAGTATGGCCATTGTAAGCTCAGGGCTCACGGTTGGGGGGGTGTCTCAGTGGACCACCTTGATTTTCATGCACACCTGCTCCTGGGTGGCCAGGCTGGCAGCTCTCCTGCCCTAGATGGCCACTTTCCTGTGCCTAGTGCGGTGGTCGTGGACGAGGTCCAGGATGTCCGCACTAGACCAGGCGGGTGCCCACCTCTTGCGGTCCAGGGCAAGCTCCCGGGAGCCGCCAGCCTGGTCCCGGGAAGAGGGGGAGGGCTGGGGGGCATCGGGTGGCTGGCTCGAGCCGTGCCAGGTGCAGGGTCTGCTGGCTGGGTGCTGGCAGGCTTGCACCTGGCACGGGCACTGTATCCAGCCCGTGCCCCTTTAAGGGCTCCGGGGCCAGGACAGGGGGCAGACGAGTTTCCCTGGTGTTGGCCAGAGTGGCCACCAGGGAAAGCTGGGGAGGGCTAGCCTCCCACTAGTTCGAATTAAGGGGCTACACAGCCCTTAATTCGAACTAGTAAATTCGAACTAGGCTTAGTCCTCGTGGAATGAGGTTTACCTAGTTCGAACTAAGCGCTCTGCTAGTTCGAATTGAGTTCGAACTAGCAGAGCGCTAGTGTAGCGCCTATCAAAGTTAATTTGAACTAACGTGTGTTAGTTCGAATTAACTTTGTAGTGTAGACATACCCTGAGCTTTTTCACCTGCTCCTGGGGTGGTGGTGAACTGAGTTGCCAAGAGGGGGGGCAGGGGGAGAGGTGCAGAGCCTTCCCCCCAGTCCAGCTCCCCCCCCCCAATACCAGCACCCCTGCAACCTCCTCCACCAACTCCCTTGCACCACCTGGACTCACCCCTTGGCAGGGCAAGCTACTCGCCCCCCTCTTTTCCACCTGGGACTGTTCAGCTACAGCAGCAGGAGAGGACTGAGTCCCCACAAGCGCTCGTGGGTGTGCTCCCCCCACCCCCCTTTGGACTTGTCCTCCCTCCCTCATCAGTGTTTGGCTGGGGGCCCCCTCACCCCTGTTTCTCCCACCTTGCCCCCCACTGCAGTAGCTTGCCTTCCCTGCCCTGTTAACCAGTTCTGTTTCTCCCTCCCTCCCTGAGTTTGCTGCCTGCCCCACCCGAGCTTAGCCTGCTGTAGTGCTTGTCCTGCCTCCCAGAGCACCTGGCCCCTGCCCCGAGCGTTTGTACCCCTCCCCTCCCCTCCCCTCCCCTTTTTATTTAGTCCCCCCTTGACAGCCCCATAGTCCCCATTTGTACCCCAGTGCAGCCGGAGGAGCCGGCCCCGCCCTGCACCCGGCGGGACTGCCCCTTTGCCTAGTCGGAGGAGGTGTCTGGGCCCCCTGGGGCCCGGGAGGGCTCCAGCCCTAACACCGCTGGCCCCTCTGGAAGTCCAGCCCCCACAGCCGCCCCTCCTCCAACCGACGGCTTTGCTCGGGAACTGGAGGCACCCCCTCCAACATGCCTGGGCGAGCAGGCGGGCCCCGCCTCCGTTCCGTCTGTCCCTGCAGGACCTGAGGAGGAGAGGGTGGCGCCATTGCTGCCGGGCAAGGGGGAGAGCCCCCCCCAAGGGGGAGGTTTCCCCACCCCCCTCTTTCCCTCCCTTGCCTCCCCGTCACCCTGGAAAACCATCTGCGCCCCCTGGCCATGCCCCTGCTGACCAACCCTCCACCTCCACCTCCACCTCCACCTCCACCTCAGATGGTTGGACGCTCATTCGGGGGAATCGCAGAGCCCGTGGTCTGCGCGCTCAATCTCCCTCCTCTGACAAGGAGAGTGGGAAAGCCCCCCTCCGAAAAATCCCGAGGTGGGCCAGAACTGCCGGGAATGCCCCCGGCGAGCGTCAGCAGGAGGCACCAGCCGAGGAAGCCGTGGAGGCCTCAGGTGGTGCTCCCCCAGCCCCGGTTCCAGCTGAGCCTTCCGTTGCCACCACCGAGGTAATTGTTGCCTCCAAGGCCAGTGGGGAAGGCTCTGGGGCCGAGGGGATGGAGTTTAGCTCCATTTTTGAGGAGACTGAGGCCCTGGGTCTGACCCCACTCACCCAGGGGGAGGACAACCCTCCTCCAGCGGGTCTCGGTCTGGGGGGTAACTCTGCTGCGCTGCCCCCTCCTCTCCTCACCCCCATGCCCCTTATGCTCAGGGCGCCCCTAGAGTTGCCCATCGGCCCGGCTGACTCGGACGCTGGAACTGAAGCCCCCGAGCCCTCAGGGGCGATGGCTCATGCCAAGCGGCCAGGTTCCAAGCTTGGGGGCGCCCCCTCTTCTGTAAATGAGGCTGGGAGGCCATCTTCACTTCCTGTCAGGGGCCCAGCAAAGTACACCCCTCTGGACGAAGCCGTGGTTGTAGCTTCTGCTTCTCCACCTGAGCCTGGCATCGGCGCAGGCCCCCTTCTCGCTCCTGCCCCCTCAGTCCCCATTTGGGAGGCGCCGCAGCCTGGTGGCACAGACTCAGGAGATCTTACCCCTGACCCTGCTCAAAGTGCTGGTTCCCTTCCCTGTCCCGATCCTCCCCTCATCCCTGTTCGTGCCCTTGGTCCCGACCCTGCCCTCTATGAAGCTACTTCCAGCACAGAGTCCCTCCCCGTTCCTGACCCCTCTCCCACTGGTATCGTTATCCCCCCTCCGTTTCCGACCCACCGCCCGGCCCTGAGCCCACCCCCTCTTCTGCCCCTATCACGATATCCACTCCTCCGTCACCCTCCTCCCATCCAACCCCCACTCCTGCCCCTACAGTGATGCCTGTTCCCCCTCCCCCTCCAATGTCCCCACATCCCATTGTCATTGCCACCCCCACGGCTGCCGTCTCATTCCTGCTAGCTGTGGGCGGCCCTCAGGGGGTGGTATTTGTATCCCTGGTCCCCAATCCATTAGGGGCTGCCATGTTCCCTCTGCCGCCCCCTCCCTCGCCAGGGTTGGGGACGGGCAGCACGGCACCATCGTTCTTAGCACCGTGCTGGGGATCGGATACCTGTTTCCTATCTCCGTGGCTCACAAGGCTTATCATGGGGCCCAGACAGAGGAAAATTCCGGCACTCCCTCAGCGCTTGGGGCCAAGCTCTGACAATTCCTCGCGGCTACACGCAGGGCTAAGGGGAAGGTGGTGCTGGCCCTTCAGCGCTGGGGGGTTTTCCATTCCATCTTGGAGGCCACAAGGGCCCTTTTTCAGGAGGGGAGACGAACCAAGAGGCAGGACATCGCAGCCTACCGGCGGGCCCGCAATTTCTGTGACGCTCTCCTCACCTTTGGGTCGGGGAGCGGCCTTTTGCGGGGCCTGCAGAAGGCCAACAATCACCCTGCCCGTGAAGCTCCACCCCAGCCCTCATCATGAAGTGCACCATCTTTGCGACATTAAATGCCTGGGGCTGTAGGGCGGGTCTCCGCAGGAGCCAGGTGCTCTCCTTACTTCGGGAGGGTGGTCACCCTGTTCTCCTCGAGGTGCTGGGGATTACTGAGGTTGTCCCGGGCTGCCTGCTGCACGTCCGGGCCCACGTGGAGCGGCTGACGTTAAACTTGGTCAACGTCTATGCCCTGAACGTGGGTCCAGACCGGGTCACCTTTTATCAGTGGGCAGCCACTTTCCTCGGCACCCTGTATCCTCACGAATACTTGGTCCTGGGCGGGGATTTCAATATCACCCTTGAGAACTGGGACCGTGCAGGAGTCGAGAACTGGCAGGCCGCAGCAGGCATCCTCAGGGAGATCGTGGACCATCACTCCCTGGTGGAGGTCTGGCGAGACCACCACCCGGACGACACCACCACCTTCACCTATGATGGTGGGGGATGATCGGGTGGGGGATGATCGGTCGAGCCAATCCCGGTTGGATCGCGTTTACTAATCCCGTTTCCAACTGCCACAAGCCCACTCCTCCAGCCTCCGGCCGGCCCCATTCATGGACCATTATTTGGTGGCCGTGAAAGCCTCTCTCAGGGTATGTCTACACTGCATCCCTAGTTCGAACTAGGGATGCAGTGTAGACATACCCTCAGTTTGGAGAGGCTGGGGCCGGCCTCTTGGAACTTCAACAATAGCTTGTTGGAGGATGTGGGATTCGTGGCATCCTTCCGGGAGTTCTGGCAGGCCTGGTGGAGGCGGTGGCCCACTTTTCCCTCGGTGTGGCGATGGTGGGACATGGGGAAGGTGCGCTCCCGGCTCTTCTGCAGCGACTACTCCCGGGGTACCAGCCGGCGGAGGGATGCGGTGGTAGAACAGCTGGAACGGGAGGTCTTGAAGCTTAAGAGGCGCCTGGCATCCGCCCCCGAGGATCCACCCCTCCGCGAGGCATACCGGGAAAAGCGGGAGGAACTCCGGGTCCTGGAAGATCACAGGGCCCGGGGTGCTTTCGTTCGATCTCGCATCCAGTTCCTTTGGGAGCTGGATCGAGGTTCCCGCTTCTTCTATGCCCTGGAGAAAAAGAGGAGAGCTAAAAAGCACGTCATCTGCCTTTTGGCGGAGGACGGCACCCCCCTCACGGATCCGGCGGAGATGCGTGGAAGGGCCAGGGCCTTTTACACCAGTTTGCTCTCCCCAGATCCGACCGAAGCCGACGCCTGCAGGGCGCTCTGGACTGAGCTCCCGACGGTCAGCGCGGGCGACCGGGACCGGCTGGAGATGCCTCTCACTCTGGCCGAGTTCTCGGAAGCCCTCCGTCTCATGCCCAACAATAAAACTCCGGGCATGGACGGGCTGACCGTGGAGTTCTACCGTGTATTCTGGGATGTCCTCGGCCCAGAGCTCATCACCATCTGGGCCGAGTCCTTGGAGAGCGGGGTCCTCCCTCTGTCGTTCAGGTGAGCCATGCTCGCCTTGGTACTGAAGAGGGGGGACCTCCGCGACCTTTGGAATTGGTGTCCCGTCTCGCTCCTCAGCACAGACTACAAGGTTGTAGTGAAAGCCATCTTGCTGCGACTGCGGTCCGTGCTGGCGGACGTGATCCATCCTGACCAGACCTACACCGTCCCGGGCCGTAGCATCTTTGATAATCTGTACTTGGTCTGGGATCTCTTAGAGCTCGGGTGTAGGGACGGCTTGTCGTTTGCCCTCCTGTCCCTGGACCAGGAGAAGTCGTGCGACAGGATGGACCACGGGTATCTCCTGGGCACTCTGCAGGCCTCCGGCTTCAGGCCCCATTTTGTGGGTTTTCTCTGGGTGTTGTACGTCCTCGCGGAGTGTTTGGTCAGGCTCAACTGGACCCTGACCGAGCTGGACAGCTTCATGTGAGGGGGTACGTCAGGGGCGTCCGCTGTCGGACCAGCTGTACGCTCTCGCTATCGAGCCCTTTCTCTGTCTCCTCCGTAGGAGGTTGAAGGGGCTTGGGGTTTTATGCAGCGGGGGAGACGGGGCTTGTGCGGAGGGGAAGGGGAAGAAAGGGGAAGGCACCAAGAGACAAATAGCAGGGGGCCAAGTGCAGACAATGAGGGAAAGGGCAGGAGGGGAGGTATCAGTGGGAGGGGGGGCAGGATGATGCTGGGAGAGGAGAGGAGAGGGGAAGGGCATTGGGGACTAGAGGGGGAGGGGGAGGTGCTGGGAGAAGGCTTGAAAGAAGGGGTGGGCATGAGAAAGGTGGGGATGGAGCAAGTCATGTGTGAGGGCACAGAGGGGCAGGAGCGGAACGGGGCAGAGTGTGGTGAGGGGGTGGGCATCAGGGAAAAAGAGGGCAAAGGGGGCAGGGGCAGTAAGGGAAGGGGGAGGCACCAGGAGGGTGCAGGGCTAAGGGAAGGTGCAGGTGCCAGGGGATTCTGGGGTGAAGCAGAAGGGCAGACACCTGCAGGGGAGGGACCAGCACCAGAGGAGAGAGGCAGAGCAGGTGTGTAGAGGGAGGTGTTAGAGGAGGGGTAGCTCACATGATCAGAGTGGGGCTACTGGAGGAGTGGGCACAGGGGGGAGAGAAGGGCTGGCGGAGGGGGGCAGGTCGCAGGCGGGCCGAGGGCAGTGAGAAGGGCAGGAGTCAGGACAGCAGAGGAGGGTAAGGAGTTGGGGGGCAGCAGGCACCAAGGGAGATGATGGAGCAAGGAGAGGAGACAAGGCAGCAGAGAGAAAAGGGAAAGGTTTATAAAATATTTATTAATAACTTGGCATGCTGCCCATGGCCAGTTTGTTTGCGCCCCGCGGTGCAGTTTGGGTTTATGTGGGGATCAACACATGGCCGGCGAGTGGGAGCCAAAACTAAAAAGTAATCAGTGTAATGATCTTCTGTTGATACGTGTTTTAGTAGCTAAATTCTTGGACTGTCATTGCTCATGAAAAGTGCTGTCACATGGGTAGAAATCGGGGAAATGTTGCATTTTATTAATATCAGCAGAACTGACTTAAATGGGGCCTGTGTGTTGTGTAGTTTTGCCTTAATCTTTGTATTCATGCCTGTCAGTGTGAGAGAAGCTATTTGTATAGATTTGCTTGCATATGCAACCACACTTAAGTTGAGGCCTCAGCATGTTCTGTAAGTATCAGTGTGGCCCCTGGGGCTTCCAAAGTTGAGTTGCCCTCGCTCATCCCTGACAGGTGTCTGTCTAACCTGGTCTTAAATATCTGCAATTTAAGCCCATTGCTTCTCATCCTAACCTCAGAGGCCAAGCAGAACAATTTTTCTTCCTCCTCCTTATGATACTCTTTTAGATACTTGAAAGCTGCTCTCATGTCCCTTTTCGGTCTTTTCTTTTCCAAGGTAAACAAGGCCAATTTCTTCAGCCTTCCCTCATACCTCATGTTCTCTAGACCTTTCATCATTTGTGTTGATCTTCTCTGGACTTTCTCCAGTTTCTCCACGTTTCCTGAAATGTGGCGCCCAGAACTGGACATGATACTCCAGCTGGGGCCTAATGTAGATGGCTCATTCCCTGCCTAGGGGACGTGAGACTGGGCGGGTTAATTTCCAATCCTCCTGTTTATTCTTTTCCTAAGCCAGGAGGGCACAGTAGTTCTGATCGGGGCTCTGCAGGAAGGCAGCCTGCCCTGCCCCCTGCCTGAAACCTTGTGCAGGTGTTAAACAGCTGTCCAGCCCACCCCAGAGGTGACTGCATTTCAGCGTGCCTGAAGCAACACAGCACCAGCAATGGACAGGAGAATGGCTCCCGGGCATGGCTTGCTCATGACTGCTTCAGTCCAGTTGATGGGCCTCAGCCTCTTTTCTTCCCCTCCCCCGCTTTGCAATGGGGCTGTAGACTCTGGGGGAGAGGGGTGGGGGCAGGCAGAGGTGTCTCCCTGCAGCAGATGTAGACACGTCTCTGTATTAATCACTCTCTCATTGAAGCTTTTAGCTTTGTAGTGAGTCCTTGTACATAGAAACTTTGTATTACATCTTGGTAGAATAGTCCCTAGGACAGAGGCAGAGACTGTCCCTGTGGGGTGAACGAGGTGGGAATGGATAAGGCGGAAGGTGACACCTCTGGGCAGTTGCAAAGGTTGGAGAGGGGATGGAAGCCAGGCCCAAGATCAATGAGCCCTGGGAAGTGGGCCCATTGAAAGGAGACTGGATCTGTGGATGCCTTGGGGGTCTGCAGCAAGGGCCTGCTTTGGGAAGCCCCCTCTTTGGAGGTGAATGTGGAGCATTGAGACACCACCCAGAAGCAGGCGCCATAGGCACTAACTGCAGAGTCATGGGACAGCTCTCACAGATCTTGCACATGCATAAGATGATAGATCTGGGGCGGGTGGGGGGGGGGCAGTGGCGTAGTGAGGGGGCCAGAGGGGTCAGTTGCCCTTGGGAGAAAAATAATATAAAATTTAGTTAAAAATAGATGTCACACGTTTTTAAAAGGAATACCGTATCTCCTGCCTTTTGTCTCTTTAGGCCCCCAGTTAAAATTTTCAAAGGCACTTGACTAAAGTAATTTTTGAAAATTGGATTTGGAAATCTAAGCTCAGATTTTCAAAGGTAATTAAGCTCCTAAAGAGACAGTTGCCAACTCGGCTCTTCAAAGATATCTATCTGATCTTTACACCCCTTTGAAAATCTGGTCATAAGTGTCCCAGTCAGTTCTGAACGTGACATGTAGGAGCCCAGTCCTAATTCCTTCAGCCTTTTTTTTGTTTTTAAATTTGAACATTTACCTACACTAATTCCCCTCCTTTCTCTTTCACTATCCAATAAATGCATGGATCAAAATTATAGGTGCTTTGTGAATATGCTGACTTGAGTGTGGAAAGAGTTCATATTGTCGTGTATGATTTCTGGTAACCCATCTCAAATATGAAAAACTAGGTTGATAACTGTTCATATCAGGAGCTGTTGAATTCAGTTCACCATTTGCAGTATCTCATTAGGATGTTTAGTGGAGAAGATTTTTTTTTTATTTATACTGTGGGCAAAGCATGGGCTCACAAGAATTCCTCCATTGTTTTACCATGAATCTCAAAACATTTGGGCTGTGTCTAGACTGGCCAGTTTTTCTGGAAAATCAACCGCTTTTCCGGAAAAACTTGCCAGCTGTCTACACTGGCCACTTGAATTTCCGCAAAAGCACTGACTTCCTACTGTAAGAAATCAGTGCTTCTTGTGGAAATACTATGCTGCTCCCGTTCGGGCAAAAGTCCCTTTTGCGCAAAAGGACCAGTGTAGACAGCTCAGATTTGTTTTCTGCAAAAAAAAGCCCTGATCGCGAAAATGACGATTGGTGCTTTTTTACGGAAAAGCGCGTCTAGATTGGCAGGGATGCTTTTCCGCAAAAAGTGCATTTGCAGAAAAGCATCCGTGCCAATCTAGATGCTCTTTTCCGCAAATGCTTTTAACGTAAAAACTTTTCTGTTAAAAGCATTTCTGGAAAATCATGCCAGTCTAGACACAGCCTGAGGGTTTTTCTGTGGCTCACCCATTAGACTGGGTATTACAGTAAAAAATGAACCCCTTCCAGGGTAGCACACACTCACCAGAGTTGGAGTTCCCTGTAAGCTGGGAGCTTGTGCAGCCTCTCAGGAGAGATTCAAATTCCACCCAGATGATTAGCAGAGCACCCACAACTAGGTTTTGTTTCTACTGGTGGCACACATTTGCATATGCCTCGGTGCACATAAGTTTTATTCCACACATGTATGGAAAAGATAAGAGGGAACATTGGTTGTCAACACTGATTCTAGGCCCTTTAAATTCAGTCCTGCACTCAGGCTTCTAAACAAGCCTTCTCCAAGCTTAGGCCACTTCATCAGTGGCTGGTGGGGAAACCCAGGCCTCCCCACTGTAGTAGTTCAGGACAGTGATACAGTAAATTGAGGATTCACTGGTGTGGCCTCCTAACAGGTCTCCTGCTCCATCAGTGATGATAAACATTCAGCTGTGTGCGTTTTCATATGCTCCCTCAGTATATCCTGCCAGCTCTGCGCAGGTAACTAGCATCATAGACTTCACGAGAACCCCCCCCAAAGACCACAGACTCAGATGAGATACGAAGGCACCTGAGACACGTTTATTGTTGAACAAAGTACATTAATAGTTGTCAGTAGCCAGATGGCCTCCGAGCCCCTACGTATTTGTACCTGGGACAATGGACTCAGCTCAATCAATAGTATGGATTCCACTATCACCCCCTAGGCCAGCCAAAGAATTAAGTTGAGGTACCCCAATATTTATAGACAGAAATGAACAATCTATGATACACACTGTACATATTATCTCGCACATTAATGACATGTTTTGTATGCCCCCTTGTACTTTCCTCCAAAGCATTCCCCACCCATTGTTATGCTTTCACTCTTGTTGTTTCAAACTATTTTATCATGTACTCAGCTGGGTGTCCCTATACTGTCCTGGTGGCATGTATTTACATACTTCATGTGCTTCTATTCATGCTAGCAGTTCTAGTGCTGAAAGACACTGACTTGCAGGCAAACATTTGCTTTTGACACAGCCTGTCTATTACTCATAGTATAACTCTTGCTTACTTTGGTTCAAGCACCAGGCCTATGCTTAGGGCTCTTTCTTTCTCCTACACCGACCTGTGAGAAGTTCCTGCCCCTATTTCCTTGTATTAGTACCATACACCCATGCTTGGGCTGTGTCCCACATATTTATTGTTCACAACTCCAGTCTCACTCGGCTTTCCCTGAGGCTCTAGCACCTCTCAGAGTACTCCTCGCCTTCCCCACACAGGGTGGGGAGTAGGGGGACCCAGGCCCTCCCTCACCTCCGGGTCCCAGCCCAGGGCCCTAGGGAGGGGGAGATCTCTCTCGCCACCTCCTGTGGTCAGTGGGGACGTTGCCTGCAACACACTGACCCACGGGCTTTAACACCCTGCCTTGGGCTTCTTCCTACTCACTTCATCTCACTCTGGGCTAAACGTCACAGCACAATCGCATCCCCCCCAGACTCACTTCCCCGGAGGCGTTCAGCCCCCTGGAACCCGGGCACTCCCCAAGCTCCCTCCTGGGAGGTTGGCCCATTTTAAATCCCGTGCCCTCGGGGTTGCCCCACCCCCAAGGCACTTCCCCGCCGGAACCTGTGCCCCCACCCTCTGCCACGATAGGCGGGTTCCCCCCATGGGTACCTGCGGGCGCTAATGCGCCTGCATCTGGCCATGGCGCCATTCCCCTGCTGGCTTCTTCCCCAGACGCCAGAGTGCGCATCCTGGTCCCACTGCCGCCGGAGCTTCTCAGGGAAGTCGGCGTTCCCAGGCACTTACTGCCCAGGGGGGCCGGCGGTTCGGGGGTGAGGAGCCCACCGGCTCCATCACACCACCACTTCAGTTTCCAACCTAGAGAGCTTATAAAGACCAGCCACATACTGTTCCCTTCATTTTGTTGCAGCGATTTCCCTGGGCCTTTTCCCATCTGTCCCCTTTATCTTCACCTCTTACGTTAGGGTTAAAGTTATCACAGCCTCACTCTTTCCCAGTTTGAGCAAATGTAGCCAGTCAAGCTCTCCTGTGGCCAAAGAGGAGCACCCTGCCTTGCACCTCTCATTCTAGCCAGAAACTGACCTGCTAAGCCCCTTTAGTGCCTTCTATCAGAGCCCAGGAGACTCAGATAACCTCTCTAAACAGACCTGGAGGGTCCACCTTTGCATCGCTTTCCCTGAGGCAGGACCATGAGGCTGATACACTGGAACAGGGCAGGACTCACTTGAGAATTAGCTCTTCTGTGCTGTAGTGCCCCCTTCTGGCTGGTGTCTCGCCTGCTGTTACTTGTTAATGGCTCCAGCACCTTGCGTTAGGACCCACGTCCCTCCCAGACCATGGCATCCTCCCCTCTGGGTACTGCCCTGCTGCAGTGCCTCCACATTCTGGGATCCTCCCCCTCAGGGAACCCTGAACCCCCTATACCCACCTTACCTCAGTGACCCACTGCTAGTCATCATCTAGCCCCTGCCACAGGGGCAAACTGCAGTCTGTAATGGCCACTCATCATTGGGGAATGGGTGTAGATGGGCTCCCTGCAGCCCTGGTAGCCTCAGGCCTCACTTCAGGCCCTGCTGCCTGGAAGCTTGCCTGGAGCAACAGTAAGTCTTTACCTCTTCAGGAGCCTTTATTTATACATCCCCAGCTGGGCCCTAATTGGCTAATATCTGCCACAGCTGCTTACTCCACCACTCCAGCCCTCTCCCAGGGCTGGGTTTTAACCCTTAAAGGGCCAGTGTGGGGCAGACACCACATCACATACACCTTGTAATAATTTCCTGTGCAGATCAGTAATTGTGCCTCTTCCGATAAACACTTTCACAAAACCCTCATGCAAACCTAATCCCCACCTTTCATTTCATCATTTATTTACAAAAATGTTCAATGCAAACAAAAGAATCGGGTACACACAATCAAGAGTTAGAGCAATATAAATGCAAGGAGGGGGAAAGTGGCTGTGAATCTCTCTCATGTACTCTTGCTTCAGGAACAGGGCCGTGCAGGAAAAGGCTCTTGCTGAGAGAGAATTGGAAGAGAGCTCAGAACTGTTTTCGCCTGGATTTGGGTAATAAAAACACAGAAGGCTGGAGAGAAAAAGGGATTTGATTTACTATTGTTCAGGGTACACATTTTCTGAAGTCTCCAGACTCAAGCTGGCCCTAAAATTCTGCAGTATTTCAAGATTTTTATTGCTTGTCTTTACTCATTTTCTGTCAGGGTTGTAATACAATGTGCAGAGAAAATGTGTATGTTCTGCAGAAGGGAAACTAAGTCTCCCAATTCTATTCATTTCTTTTCTCTCATTGTTTGACAGGTGGAGAGCACAGATTCATGGATCTGAACTGGATCAGCCTACAGAAGTGGGGGGAGAAACAAAACAAATACAACAAATCCATACCAGACCTTCAGCTGTAATTAGCAGCATCACCATAGCAACCAGAAAATACAATTAAAAGAAAACTTGGACTAAAGAAGAGCATATGAAGGTGCAGCTCCTTACCTTTGGACAGAAAAGAGCAAAATAATTAAGCAGAAGATAAATGAATATTTGACTGATCCAGCCACACTCTGGAATAGGGAAATGTCCTTTCATTAACAGGAATGTGCCACTGTTTATTCACAAGAAAGGGGAGTGCCATGGGCTCTACTGAGGAGACTATCTGTCTGTGGTTGAATTTTTACATTTGTTTGCACCCCTGCTGGGACTAAACTAGTTGGTCGAGGCCTATTGGTCCATCAGGTATTGGATAGTGATCCCCCCCACCCCCTGCCCCGCACAGGGTGCACCTGGCACAAGAATTGAAAGATATTGCAGCTCTTTCTCAGAATCTTCAGTTCTCCTCTTCTGCTACTGTCTGCTATACCATGGGATGTAGGCAAAGCTCTGAGGAGAAAGAGGCAGCGCGGCGGTCCCGCAGGATTGATCGCCACCTGCGCTCTGAGAGTCAGCGACAACGACGTGAGATCAAGCTCCTACTCCTGGGTACAAGTAACTCTGGCAAGAGTACTATTGTCAAGCAAATGAAAATCATTCACAGTGGTGGCTTTAACTTGGAGGCTTGCAAAGAATACAAGCCCCTGATTATTTATAATGCCATTGACTCCCTCACACGCATCATTCGTGCGCTAGCCACCCTTAAGATAGAGTTCTACAATCCTGACAGGGCCTATGATGCCGTGCAGCTTTTTGCCCTGACAGGCCCAGCTGAAAGCAAAGGAGAGATTACACCTGAGCTTCTAGGAGTCATGAAGCGGCTCTGGGCAGACCCCGGTGTGCAGGACTGCTTTCGCCGATCCAATGAGTACCACCTAGAGGATAACGCGGCATACTATTTAAATGACCTAGAAAGGATTGCGGCACTGGACTACATCCCTACAGTGGAAGATATTCTGCGTTCTCGGGACATGACCACAGGGATTGTGGAAAATAAATTTACTTTCAAAGAGCTGACTTTCAAAATGGTGGATGTGGGTGGACAGAGGTCTGAGCGCAAAAAATGGATCCACTGCTTTGAGGGGGTTACAGCAATAATTTTCTGCGTGGAGCTGAGTGGATATGACTTGAAGCTGTATGAGGATAACCAAACGGTGAGTGCTTCTGGGTATTTGTAGTTCAGTAGTGCCTGGGGACCAAGCCCCACTGTGTTACACAAGTTACAAATAGACACCTGCTCAAAATAGCACACATGGACCTAGTAGTATTTTTTCTGCATTATTAAGGTGCATGTAGCCTTTCTCCAATGGCTTTGTTTCTTCAGTACTATCAATAGAAGATGATAGGACTTCCTCATGTGGCACGAGTGGAAAATGTGTTTGTGTCTAAGGCAGAAGCTTCAGACCCACTGGTCTAAGAGTTTTACTCCAAAAGTTATTAAAAACCTGAAAGAGGTCTTTGGGGGGTTATGGTTCCCTCTCATAAAGGTCCAGCGTCAACTAGAAAAATCACATTTCCATTGGGAAATTCTGTATCTACTACAGTGACAAATAACACTTAACTTTTCCTTTATAGTAATTTTAATAAAATAATTTTATTCATTTCAGTCTATTTTATGCATTTGACAGCAGTTTGTGTACAGTCAGTTTTGATTTCCCTGTAGCCTCAGTTTTGTTCTTGCTTACAAAGATCAGCATGAGCAGGAGCAGAAAAAGCCTTAAAAATGTTTAAAAGTAATGTTTTATAAGACGGCATAATTTTAAGGGTTCCCCTTGTAATGCTAATACTATAATCTTCCATTTGCTTAGCACACAGATTCTGTAACTATGGAAATAGTTGTATCAGTTAGTGTGTGTAAGTATGTGTTTGCTATCACTTTCAGACTGTTTAACTTGACCTTTATAGGTACTATTTGGACTTTTTATATGTTTCTTCTATTGTAGCCCCATAAATGGACATGATGCTTCAGAAACAATCAAACGTGTTGATAGGAATATGTAAGGATTCCTATAGCTACCTACTTGCCTATATTCCACTTCAAAAACAGCTGACCATCAGAAGGAACTAAAATCAACCCCCAGAAAATCACTGTCTGGAGACAACTAACTTACTGTTTACCTAAAGGTGCACCACTTACCTATCATACCCTTCAGGTATTGTGAAGGGGTCCCTCATAAGGAGTCCACTCCCCTTCACCTTCTCCACCCCTGATCCCACATCGTGACCCCAGCAGTGGGGTTTACTTGTATCCTTGGCAGTGCACAACCCCCGAGCAGGGTGTGAGGGGGACCTGAGCCCTCCCTCTCTCCAGGTCCCATCCCAGGGCCCTAAGGTGGGGGTGTCTCCTCCCCCACCTGACTGTCGAGGCTAACCGCCAAAACTCGCCAGCCCACAGGCAAGACTCCTTCTACCCGCCCTGGGCCACTTCCTTACCCCCCACTCTCTGGTCCTCCCTCAAGCCTCTCTCTCTTGGCCCAGTGACCCCTCACCTGTCTCCATTCCAGTCGCTCCCCCGTACCGAGTTGGCCCTTCCCATTTTATAGGCCACCAGCTTCCACCCTGGTCCGCCCCCAACGCGCCTGCGCTGGCGTCCCCCGGACTTGCCCCTATTGCGCATGCACTGGCGTCTCCCGGCTTTGCCCTCAATGCACATGTGCCGGTGTCCCCTGGGCTCACTCCAGACGCGCATGCACCGGCGTCCACTGAACCGGTCCCTAGCACCCTAGCCTCGGTGCTCTGCAGCCCACTCTCCATGGCGCTTGCATCAGCATCCTCTGTGCCTGCAGTGGCCGCAGGAGCGCCTTCGCCCTCCTGGCGTGTTCCAGCTGCCGCTGCTTCTCCCACTGCTGCGGGAAGAGCTGGCTGGCCACCGCCGCCCTTCCAGGTCCTGCCTCCAGCAGTGCGGTGTTCCTTCACCCCGTCACAGGTATCTTCAATTGTTTCACCCTGCTGGAACTTTCCTGTGGCAAGGCAGCTTCTGGAGCACCCCAGAATGCTGCAGGCTTTGTTCTTTCACAGTAGAAACAGTACTTCAGTGGAGGGGGATCCCCAAAATGTGTTTTGTGTACAGGAAACCCCGATTTCCGCCTGCCCAAGTTACAACCTCCCGCACTTACAACAATTTTGGAAGTGTGAAGGAGCCGAAAACCCCCGACTTACACCCTCGGCCCGCATTTACGACGGCGCACAGCACCTGTCGTAAATGAGGGTTCGAGTTATAACGCCCCCCGACTTGCAATGCTTCCCTGGGAGCCAATTGCCTCAGATGTCGAGGCCCAGCTGTACAATAGGTACATCTACAAAAGGTAGATCGTGCCAAACCAACCTGATCTCCTTTTTTGAGAAAGTAACAGATTTGTTAGATAAAGGAAATGCAGTGGATCTAATCTACCTCGATTTCAATAAGACATTTGATACAGTACCACATGGGGAATTATTGGTTAAATTGGAAAAGAGAGATTAATATGAAAGTTGAGAGGTGGATAAGCAACTGGTTAAAGGGGAGACTACAGCGGGTCATATTGAAAGGTGAACTGTCAGGTTGGAGGAAGGTTACTAACGGAGTTCCTCAGGGATCAGTTTTGGGGCCAATTTTATTTAATCTTTTTATTGCTGACATCGGCACCAAAAGTGGAAGTGTCCTGATAAAATTTGCGGATGACACAAAGCTGGGAGCTATTGCCAATTCAGATAAGGATCGGGATATCATACAGGAAGATCTGGATGACCTTGTAAATTGGAGTGATAGCAATAGGATGAAATTTAATAGTGAGACGTGTAAGGTTATGCATTTAGGGATTAATAACAAGAATTTTAGTTATAAGCTGGGGACACATCAGTTGAAAGTAACGGAGAAGGACCTCGGAGTCCTGGTTGATTATAGGATGACTATGAGCTGCCATTGTGATATGGCCGTGAAAAAGGCTAATACGGTCTTGGGATGCATTAGGCGAGGTATTTCCAGTAGGGATAAGGAGGTGTTAGTGCCATTATACAAGGCATTGGTGAGACCCCATTTGGAATACTGTGTGCAGTTCTGGTCTCCCATGTTTAAGAAGGATGAATTCAAACTGGAACAGGTACAAAGAAGGGCCACTAGGATGATCCGAGGAATGGAAAACCTGTCTTATGAAAGGAGACTCAAGGAGCTTGGCTTGTTTACATTAACCAAAAGAAGGCTGAGGGGGGACATGATTGCACTCTTTAAATATATTAGGGTACGTCTACACTACAACGTTAATTCGAACTAACTTAGTTCGAATTAGTTAATTCGAATTAAGCTAATTCGAACTAACGGATCCAGACTAAAAAACTAGTTCGAATTAGCGTTTTGCTAATTCGAACTAGCATGTCCACATTAAGTGGACCCTGAACTGGGGTTAAGGATGGCCGGAAGCAGTGCCGGCAGGGCATCAGAGGAGGACTTAGAGCGTGGAGATGCTGTCTCAGGCTAGCCGAGGGCTGTGCTTAAAGGGACCCGACCCCCAACCCGGACAGACAGTTCTCAGGGGTGCCCCGCTTGCAAAGCAGTCCTGGCTTGGATTGCCCGGACTGCCAACACTGGGCACATCACAGCACTCGGCCATCAGCCCGGCTGCACTTGCCGCAGGCTGCCATCTGGGGAGAGGGGGCAATTGGGGGGCTGCAGGAGAGCTTCCACCCCCAGAAGCCCGCAGAGCCAGCCCAGTCCTCCCCATTGGGGGCTCGTGCCCCATTTCTCCCTCACCTCCTTCCACTTACCCTTCCCTAGCCCCTTTTCTTGATGTACAAAATAAAGGACAATTGTGTTCAAAAATGGAATCTGTCTTTATTGAACAAAACTGGGGGAGACTGGGAAAAGGAGGTGGGAGAGGGGAAGAGAGAGGGTGGGAGAGGGGAGGGCAACTAAAATGATCAGGGGTTGGGAACAGGTCCCATATGAAGAGAGGCTAAAGAGACTGGGACTTTTCAGCTTAGAAAAGAGGAGATGGAGGGGGACAGGATAGAGGTCTCTAAAAGCAGGAGTTGGGTGGAGAGGGTGCATACAGAAAAGTTCTTCATTAGTTCCCATAAAGAAGGACTAGAGGCCACCAAAGGAAAGGAATGGGTAGCAGGCTTCAAACTAGTAACAGAAAGTTGTTCTTCACAAAGCAAAGAGTCAACCTGTGGAACTCCTTGCTGCAGGAGGCTGTGAAGGCTACAACTAGAACAGAGTTTAAAGGGAAGTGAGATCAAGTCATGGAGGTTGGGTCCATGGAGTGCTATTAGCCAAGGGGTAGGAGTGGTGTCCCTGCCCAAGGTTTGTGGAAGACTGGAGAGGGATGGCACGAGACAAATGGCTTGGTCACTGTCTTCGGTCCATCCCCTCCAGGTTCTCTAGGGTTGGCCGCTGTCGGCAGACAGGCTACTGGGCTAGATGGACCTTTGGTCTGACCCAGTACGGCCATTGTAAGCTCAGGGCACAGGGTCAGGGGTCTCAGTGGACCCCCTTGATTTTCATGCACACCTGCTCCTGGGTGGCCAGGCTGGCAGCTCTCCTGCCCTAGCCGGCCACTTTCCTGTGCCTAGTGCGGAGGTCATGGACAAGGTCCACGATGTCCGCACTAGCCCAGGCGGGTGCCCACCTCTTGCGGTCCCGGGCAAGCTCCCGGGAGCCGCCAGCCTGGTCCCGGGAAGAGGGGGAGGGCTGGGAGGCATCGGGTGGGTGGCTTGAGCCGTGCCAGGTGCAGGATCTGCTGGCTGGGTGCTGGCAGGCTTGCACCTGGCACGGGCACCGTAGCCAGCCCGTGCCCCTTTAAGGGCTCCGGGGCCGGGAGGGGGGCAGTAGAGTTTCCCTGGTGTTGGCCAGAGTGGCCACCAGGGAAACCTGGGGAGGGCTAGCCTCCCACTAGTTCGAATTAAGGGGCTACACACCCCTTAATTCGAACTAGTAAGTTCGAACTAGGCTTAATCCTCCTGGAATGAGGATTACCTAGTTCGAACTAAGCGCTCCGTTAGTTCGAATTAAATTCGAACTAACGGAGCACTAGTGTAGCACCTATGAAAGTTAGTTCAAACTAACGTCCATTAGTTCGAACTAACTTTGAAGTGTAGACATACCCTTAGAGGGATAAATACCAGGGAGGGAGAGGAATTATTTAAGTTTAATACCAATGTGGACACAAGAACAAATGGATAGAAGGTGGATAGTAGGAAGTTTAGACTTGAGATTAGACGAAGGTTTCTAACCATTATAGGAGTGAGGTTCTGGAACGGCCTTCCAAGGGAAGTAGTGGGGGCAAAAGATCTAGCTGGCTTCAAGATTAAACTAGATGGGTTTATGAAGGGGATGGTTTGATGAGATAACATGATCTTGGTAACTAATTGACCATTCATTAGCAGTGGTAAATAGGTCAATGGAGGGATGATAGGAGTTACTATAGAGAACTTTCTGGGTGTCTGGCTGGTGAGTCTTGCCCACATGCTCTGGGTTTAGCTGATCGCCATATTTGGGGTCGGGAAGGAATTTTCCTCCAGGGTAGATTGGCATAGGCCCTGGAGGTTTTTCGCCTTCCTCTGTAGCATGGGGTACAGCTCACAGCTGGAGGATTCTCTGCATCTTGGGGTCTTCAAAGTATTTGAAGGCTTCAATATCTGAGATATAGGTGAGAGGATTATTCTAGGAGGGGTGGGTGAGATTCTGTGGCCTGCACTGTGCAGGGGGTCGGACTAGATGATCATAATGGTCCCTTCTGACCTTAAAGTCTATGAGTCTATGCGTCTATAATATTTAGAATCTAAATGCGATGGTTATGTGCATTCTTAGTGCTTGTATTACAGTAAGATACTTAAGAAATCCTTTCTACTGCTCTAATGATCTGCTTATGGCAGACTGTTATGGAATCTGCTCCTTATGGAAATACTTCACTAACCGCATTCTCATTGCCAGTTCAGTTATTTTATTTTTTTCTTCTGTAGGTAGCATGCTTGTTATGGCTGAGCTTTGCGAGAGAATATCCTGGATAGAATTCATGATAATGTGCGTTCCTGTGTATCTGCTCATACATACATAAATGTGATCAAATCCAAGCCCAATGTGAATTCATGATGTGACACTACTAAAAGCTCTGTGGTGTTGCTGGACATCACAAATGCCTAAATGAAATTGGGTGCCTGGGACACCACGATGAAGTAGCAAGTAGCAGGAGCAGATTTACAATGAAACATACTGTGCCCTGGCACAGAGCTCCTGCAGCGACACGGGGGCCCCAGGGCTGGGCAGTCCAGCATCAGGTCTGGACACCCCCCGCCCCCATGCAGAAGGCAGCTGCTCTGCAGGGTGGTAGTCCCTCTGCAGAGAGGTCTGTGTGGGGGGCAGGAAAACAGGAAGGCTCACATGCAGGCTGCAGCCTCAGGAGATCTGGCAGGAGGTGGTGAACAGCACGAACACGGGCTAGAAGGCTTCAGAGGAGCATGGGGCAGCTGCACAGTGGGATGGAGAAAAGTGGTGCTTTGAAGTGGGAAAGTGCCACTTCTCTCCTGCAGCTGGCTGTGTGGCTGCCCTGCCCCCCCCCCCCTCCTGAGTCCTCTAGCCCCTGTAATCTTGCACTGCTGTTGGCTGCCACCTGGTGAGTCGCTGCTGCACGTGGGTGACAGGGAGAGCGGCCAGGGGGTGGAAAGCCCTGAGGGCGCGGGGGGGGGGGGGGGGGGGGTTGCGCTCAGGTGGCCGATGTACCTGTGCCTCCTCTCACCTTCAGGTGGAGTACATGTGGGTCTCTGCCCACTTCTCTGGGCCAGCCAGCACAGGGCCACTGGGTGCCTGAAACTGTCCTCTGTGGCCATGGAGATCTTCATATTTCCTCTGTCAGTCTTCTTCAGCACCACCATGGCAGCTCTCCTCCTACGCTAGGTCCCCAGCTCCACCCCTTCTACTTGAGGTTCCACCCTTCTGGGAGCCCACACCTCCCCCCCGCCCATACCTTGCCCAGGGGCCTGGCTATTCTGTCAGCAGCCCTACCTGAACCCTTAGTTCTTGTGCCTGTGGCCCGCACCCAGGTCTGGACCTGAGCTTAGGAGAGACAGGCTGGCTTTCAGGATCCCACTATTAAAAACATTCCAGTGTCACTGGTGTTAAACCTAATTGGGCAATGGGTGATCCAGACCATGGCCCACCCATAGCTGCACCCCTGCTCTTTCAGACATTTTTAATCTGCCTAAAAATCAAGGACAGTTTTTTTAGCAATAATGAAGCGATGCTTTGAGTCTGGCAGTCAAAAAAAGCCAAAAAAGGAAGGAGAGGCAAAAAGACGAAGCTAAGCAAAAAGACAGTTTTAAAAATCTTGCAGTATTGAATAGAGAACATTCTTCAAAAAGTATGCGCGAGGAAACATCTCAATTAGCTGATTAATTGCTGAGTTGTGGGGATACTATGACGACTGCAAAAGCTTACCAAGTAGACTCTGAAGTGGCAATGGAACTACAAAATATTGATAATTTTGTTGAAGTAATGGAAGAAACCTACTCTGAAGACATTGCATTATGGCCAAAAATCTACTTCACTGGATAGGTGAAGTACTTTACTTCACTTAGTAAATAGGAAAATTTGAGAAAAGAGGTTGGAGGATGAAAGTAATTTAGAGGTTTCATGAAAAGAGGTCTAATTAGACCTAATTTCTAATTAGAAAGTAATTTAGAGGTCTTCATGAGTCTAAATCTATTTCACTAGATATTTCTTAGTGAAGACCTCTGAATTGGTCTAATAAGGCCCATTTTCTGAGGATGAAGAAAAATGGGACCATAGAAATGAGAATTACTTTTTTTTTTTTTTGGAAAACACCAAGGCAGTCTACTTCTAAATTTGCAATGATTTTCAAACATAAGTTTGGACATAAAAAATTGTTGCCAGCAGAGCTTTGATAATGCTGGAAATATGGCAGGAAAATATTCAGGTCCACAGGCAAGACTGAACAATAGAAATCTCTCTTCATACCATGATCCAGCCATTCCTTAAATTTGATCTGCAATGCTGCAGCCACATCTTGTGAGGGGACTACACATTTTTTTTATTGTGTTCAAAACATGTATGATTTTTTTTTCAGTTTCCACATGTTGGTGGAGTATACTATAATCACGTTTGGAGCAGGAAAATGGAAAACATTTGACAGTCAAAAGAATTTGTGACACCAGGTGGTCTGCTCGTGCGGATGCTGTTTTGGCTTTGAAAATGAGCGATGGTGTTATAAAGAGAACCTTATTAGACATAGCCACATCACATTCTGAAAAACCACACGCAAAAACTGAAGCAAAATTCTTATCAGAAACATTTGAAAAGTGTGATGTTGCTGTTTTTACTATTTTGTGGAACCGTTTTCTTCAAAAAATGAATGCCATCAGCAAATCACTGCAAAAAAGTTGATACAAATGTATTGAATGCTGCACAATTGTTAGCCTCAGTTACAAGTTTTGTCATGGAAGTTCAAAATGACTATAGGTCCGTGGAAGCAGAGGCAATAACATTAACAGCAAATATAGGTTGCTCTGAAATATCTGATGAGAAGCATAAAAAAACAGGAAGTTGTTTTTGGATGAATCTAGAGACAGTGAAATACATTTAAAAGGGAAAAAGAAGATAATAATTGAGACCGTCAATGTTATTTGTGATGAGATAATAATGAAATTGTAGAGTAGAGGTGAAACTGAAAAACTGCTGATTTATTTAGCATGTTTTTTGACAGACGTATGGATGAAGATCCTAAAAGCTACTACAGTGAGAAATTAAGTGAATTCTACCAAGAGGACATAGACACAAATCTTTTTGTAAATGAAGTGAAACATTTCATTCATTTTATCAAAAATGATGAGGTCTGTGCTTCAAGATAACCAGTTGATTTATATAGACTTGTACATCATGTTTTGCAGGCAACCATTCCAAATGTAGAAATGATTCTGAAAATATTAAATATACCTGTCACAAATGCTTCTGGTGAACGTTTGTTTTCTGTATTGAAACAAGTTAAAATTATTTGCGAAATACGATGAGTCAGGAACATTTGACAAGTTCAGCAATACTGACCATTGAAAGTGCCTCTTTACAAAATATTACTTACCATGACTTAATTCACCATTTTGTAAAGAAAAAAGTGTACTTAGTGTACAATTTTTTTTCCCAAATTGAATAAGTTTCTTTAGAGGCAGTTAACTTAAAAGTTTTTCCATTCATGTGTCATCTATACATTTTATTTTCACACATTTTTTGCGTTAGCTTAATGCAAATACAAGCTTACATCTAGACCACAAGTTCTCAAAGGGTGCGTCTACACTGCACCTGTAGTTCAAAATAAGCTACGCGATTTGAGCACAGGGCCCCACTAACTCTAAATCCACCACTGATTAAGGCCTAAATGTGAAATCCTGACTGGGGCCAGAATTTCACCCTAACAGTGCACTGAGCTCCCACGTTTTGAACTGAAGCTAATACCACCTTCAGCAAAGTACATTCATGATTTCTTTCCTAATCTTGAAGTCGCTGTTATCAAAGAAGGAATTCTGGAAAACCTAGAATATTGATATTGTGGTTTTAAATATAACTAGAGTCCACAATTATGCTCAAGACTCAAGCCTTAGTAAGTCTTTAGATGATCCTGTATAGATTTCAGTATGCAAAGGGAAACAAGTAAGTGCAGTCAAGGATGCTGGGGTTTTTTTCCCTTTCCCTTCCCCCTCTCTCTCTGCCCCCCACGAAGTGTGTGCTGTGGCTAGCAGGTGGAAGCTGTGAGCTTGTAATCAGGGTTTGAAATCTAGACATCTTTGCTCATTGGTTGAGCCTTAATCAGGGGGAGGGGCTATCAGGCAGTCCAGGGCTTTATAAAGGAGTGAGTCAGTGAACAGGGACTGCTAACTGGGAGTTTTGAGAGGGAGTTTGGAAGGGGAGTGAGAAGGGGATGAGATACACTCGCCATCCTTTAACATCTTTTCACTACACTCCTGCCCTTCAAGGAGGCATTTAATAACATCTGAGGAATCTCTCAGAAGGAAAGCAGGTATGGATGGTGATAGGTCTGCTGTTGTTACCTGCACAGCATGTGCCGTGTTTGTCTTCCTCCTGGAAGAAAGAAGGGATTTCATCTGCACTAAGTGCAAGCTGGTTGCCATTTTGGAAGAAAAAATCAGAGGACTGGAGGCCCAAGTATCGACCCTACGTTCCATAAGAGAGGATGAAGACTTCCTCGATAGAAGGCAGTGTTTAATCCTGCAGGCACAGCAGGCTGAAAAGCCAGTCAGGGCAGTAAAGGACAAGGAAGAAAACTGGCAGCATGTAACCTCTAGAAGAAGAAGAAGGCCAACTCAGGTATCCCCCATTCCTGTAGAGGTAAGTAACCGCTTTCACGCTCTCTCCACAGGCACTGCGGTGGAGAATGCTTTGGGAGGGACCTCTCAGGGAAGAAATCAGAAGTGATCTCATGATCACTGCTTCCCAGGTTGTCACCCACCTCTACTTCCCCTACTAGCTCCTCCCTGTTTGTGAACAGCAGGTCGAGCTGTGCATGACCCCTGGTCGGTTCTTTCAGCACTTGTACCAAGAAGTAATCACCAACATTCTCCAAAAACTTCCTGAATTGTCTGTGTACTGCTGTATTGGTTTCCCAACAGATGTCAGGGTGATTAAAGTCCCCCATGAAAACCAGGGCCTGTGATCCGGAAGCTTCTCTCAGTTGTCCAAAGAAAGCCTCGTCTACCTCATCCACCTGATCCGGTGGTCTATAGCAGACACCAACTACAACATCACTGCTGTTGTTTGCACCTCTAAACTTAACCCATAGACTCTCAGCAGGCTTTTCTCCCTCTATATACTGGAGTTCTGAGCAATCATACTGCTCTCTTACATACAGTGCAACTCCTCCTCCTTTTCTCCCCTGCTTGTTCTTCCTGAACAGTTTATACCCTTCCATGACAGCGCTCCAGTCATGCGAGTCATCCCACCACGTCTCCATTATTCCAATCAAATCATAGTTCTTGGACTGGGCCAGGGCCTCTAATTCTTCCTGTTTTTTTCCCAGGCTTCTTGCATTCGTGTACAAACACCTCAGATAACCAGTTGATTGCCGTACCTTCTCCATTGGCATCAGGGGTCCTCCTTCGTTGCTCGGTCCTCTTTGCATTTCTTTCCGGTATCCGACTTTCCCACTTACCTCAGGGCTTTGGTCATCGCTCCCCAATGAACCTAGTTTAAAGCCCTCCTCACTAGGTTTGCAAGCCTGCTCACGAATATGCTCCTTCCTCTCTTGGTTAGGTGGATCCCATCTTTTCCTAACAATCCTTGTGCCTGGAGCAGAGTCCCATGTTCGAAGAAACCAAAGCCCTCTCTGTGACACCACCTGCACAACCACGCATTTACGTCCTCAATTCGACGATCCCTACCCTGACCTTTCCCTTCAACAGGGAGGATGGACGAGAACACCACTTGCGCTTCGAATTGTTTGATCCTTCTTCCCAGAGCTACATAATCTGCAGTAACCCGCTCAAGGTCATTCTTTGCCGTATTGTTAGTTCCCGCATGGAGAAGCAGGAAGGGGTAGCGATCCGAAGGTTTGATCAGTTTTGTAAACCTCTCAGTCACATCATGAATTTGATCTCCCGGTAAGCAGCACACCTCTCGAGATTCCAGGTCCGGACGGCAGAGGGATGGCTCAGTCCCTCTTAGGAGGGAGTCCCCGACCACCACCACCTGTCTTTTTCTTTTGAGGGTGGTGGTCGTGGAACCCCTATCCCTAGGACTACGCACCCCATGCCTTCTGGTAGAAGGTGTTCCCTTCCAATTTCTTCCATGAGAGGTCCCTTCCAAAGCATTCTCCGCTGCAGTGCTTGAGGAGAGAGCCTGAAAGTGATTATTTACCTCTGTGGAAGAAAATAATGTCCTCACTCTGCGTTTGTAAGCAACAAGTCACCAGAGGCAATTTTATTCAAGCAATATTGCAAAGGAAGTCTGATTCGGACGGGGGGCGGGGGAGACACCCCCCCTTAGGCAGATCTTCGAATACAAGCAGTTATGTAGCAGTATATATACCTTCCCATTATATACAACAACAAATTACAGTTATTTTCCTGCCCACACAGTTCCCTTCAAATGCTACCTTATCTCAAGGTGCTTGCTGGAGTCCGCATTCCATCCTTATCTCCTAGAGCGAGGCGAGGCAGCTTATTATTAGAGCTCTCGCGTTGTCAAGAGTCAAAATTAGCCTGACTCTTGCTCTCTTGCAAACAAGACTAAGATGGCTGCACACAAATTCTCTTATTCCCTTTTTCCTGCCTCCACACTCCCCACTTTTGTGCTTTCAGCACAACTACCTTTCTAAACCTCTATTTTCATTAGGCATTGTATTTCTGTTTCCAGATCAAGGGAATCGGCCCTACAAATTGTGGGTAATTATAACAATAATACATGATTAACATAAGACTATTTCTATTACTACATGTGCCTAAAATAAGCAAAAGCAATAAAATCATTAATATCCCTAATATAATTCTATGATGGGGCTATTTCATAATTTTAATTACGTAACACGATATATCATAACTAGTATACAAGAGAGATATTCTATAGACCGTGTGGAAAGCTTGTTCCCCAATTTGATATGTGTTTTGGAGTACATGAATTTCGCCTTGTAATTCAGAGATTTTCTAGACCTCTGGTAGGAATCAAAGCAGATTTAGGAATCGGTCGGGTATTAAGGTCATCCAATTAAAGGGTATTTGGAACCTAAGTGTTAATTGCATTTAAAAGCCAGTTAGGGAGGACAGTACATGCTGATGGTACCTGTCCATAAGCACAGAGCCCGGACCCTGGAAGAAACTCAAACCACCACTTAACACCACATCCCCAAAAATGGTCCCCAGAAGTCTCTTTTTGTCAATATACAATACTTCGCCTCTTCCACCAGGGCCAGTCCTTAGTGTCCTTTTGTAGTAAAAAAATCTCGGGGCTTCGGCGGTGTCAGCAGAGTGGACATTCCTTCTTCTTCTTGAAACAGTCATGGTTCAGCATCATGCAGGGGAGAGGTTACCAGCACCTCACCCTGTAATATTTTGGTTTTTCTGGCAACTGCCGAATGTATGGTAATTCTGTCAGTGGACAAGGGAGAGTTTACTATCACTTCACCTTGTCTGTGTCTCCTGCTGTTCTGCAGGAGGAAAAGCAGGATCAGAAGGAGAGAGAGACTTATCAGCAGTCGGGGTAGGATCATTTTGAGATGGAGGGGTCTTTTTGCAGTGAGAAGCATTGGTCCAGGCAGTCAGTCCTTGGCACTTCACAGTGGTGTTGGTGGTTAGCAGAACTTGGTAAGGGCCTTTCCAGCGCGGAGCTAGAGCGGTCTTTCGCTGATGAATATAAGAGCCTTTACCCTCTGAGCTAAAATCCAGCTGGCTCCTTTGGATCCAAGCTTATTTTCTGGGAATAAAGAAGATAGTGTGAAAAAACTTCCACACGGCTTGTTTTGGTACCAGCCACTCTGATAAGGCCCTCTTGGAATGTGGTTGTCAGGGAAACCAGGGGCAAGTTATTTGCTTGTGCTGTATTCCCAGGTCTATCCTGCCTCAGATTTAGGATTTGAGTTGAAAGTTCTCAGTTTTCAGCAAGATACCACGGACTGCCTCAGTTTACCCCTACAGTTGATTCTCTTGACTTTAGGGTTCTCTTAGGGTTTTTAATTTACTTTAGAAGTGCCAGTACAGCACCATCACTATTATAAATGTTAAAACTGAAACTCCCCACATAATTTGGCAAAACACTACCCAAATCCTTCCCCAACGTATTTCGTCACCAGTAAAGGTGCTGCCCATGATTATAGATTTGACCTCTACTGCCTGGTTGAGTGCCGCAGAGTGGTGTTTTGGCATGGTCCACGGCTTCCCCTATCTGTGTGTACCTCAGAGGGCCAATCCCGATATGCCTTTGGGCATCGGCCACCAACTCCTCGATCTTCGCCTGCAGGGCCAGTAAACCCTCCTCTAGGTACTTACTTCCGCCATGCCACTCAGGATCCCATGTTAGGTTACCCGTCATTGCCGAAGTGCGATAGAGCCGCGTCCCGTCAACCATCGGGATCGCCCTGTGAGGGACCGTTATGCACACGGATAGATATAGTAGAGGGGCAGGACCTTCCATTTAGTTCAATGGAGTGGTCTGTCTGGGTAGTCAAACACCAGTAGGTACCGTTTATTTGGACCAGCTTGGTTGGTGTGCATTTGTTTCTCTGTGACGACCACTTCAAACCTAGATAGATTCATCATGATGTTATATGGGCAGGTACATAAGATTTCCTTATCAGAATGGGTGCAACAATCCCTGGGGTACAGGGAGGCTCCCACACTTTCAGAATAAGCGATGCCCTCTGCTCTAATTATATGCCCCTGCTTTGGTACAGGCAGGGAGGTTACCATTCTGGCTCACTGTGAGTGAGGAATACCCAGAGGGGCTAAAAGGCAAAAGGTTATACTATGGCCTGTCCAGGTGGGCCTCTGGGTCCTCATGGATGCTCTACTTCCCCACTCCCATGGATGGGTACGGGGGAGATGGGGACTCACCACTTCCATAAGGGCTGGGTGGTCAAAGCTTACCCTATCCTCCAACATTGCTATTCTAATGCCTTTAATTAAGTACCATTAATTAGCAATCCAATCAGTCTCTGGTCCAAATATCTGGTTATGTCTAGTGAAGTGGACGCAGAGCTGGACAAATCCTTCAAACTATTTAGGCTTAATTGGTTGGCTTGGCTGGTGTCTAGGCCTCCACGGGCACTGGATATTACTGCATCTACCAGCCTGGATTCTATATGATCTCTGGGCTATGACATAAGTGTTGCTGACAGAGTTTCCGGGCCCAAACCAGTCTGCGATGGTATCTGCTAAGCCCCGTTGTTGCCGAATCAGGTGCTTGCCAGTTTGATTAGCCAGTCTGGTGACATTGGTGCACTGCTGGTCCATACCTTCTAGGGCAATACGGACCTCGACCTGTAAGTGTGGAACATCACCGAGGTAAGGACGGGTGACAGTTGTCCTGGTTCTGGAACAGGGGTCTGTTCAGGGCATGATGCACAATTGGGAGGCTCTATTTTGTCCTTGAGGACCTGGTTGATGATATCCAAATGAGGGCAAGTCAGCGATGGCTATTGTTTAACAAAAGATTGCCACGCCACAGGGGTTACCTTTGTCTGGGCTTTAAGTGGTAAGCCCCAGTGGGAGTCAGTAGGTCCAACTTCAGTGGCCTGATGTCAGTGTTTAGTTTCTTTCCCAGAATATTCCATACAAACTTTAACTCAGAGGACTGTGTATTCTTTGTCCTCGTAGTGTCCATTTTGTTACAATAAGCAAAATAATTCTGTGTGAATGAGGGGAGGCCCAAGGCTGTGTATTCCCCATCGCTATTATTGTGTATTTGTTCTAAGTATGTGACTTGAAGGCTGGTTACATTGACTGGAGTCACTGTTTCTCGTATGGGGGAACATCATGGCTCCAGGATGTTTTAATTATTAATGGGAACCCATGCAATTCCATGATTCTTGAGGCCTTTTAAGGTGTCAGACACCAATGAGTAACAGAGCAAGTTGCTATTATTGCAATGGTGGGGTTACTAGTTTTCCATTGTTCTCGGCATCTATGTTGTGGGCATAGGCATGCACACAGGGTGTGCCGGGTGTGCCCAGGCACACCCTAATGTTTCAAAAGGCTGCCCTGGTGCGCTGGGGAACGGACACTGAGCCGGGTTTGCCATGCATGTGCGGCCAAAACCGGCAGGTCTTAGAACCCCAGGGAAACAGGAGGCAGGGAGCAGCATCGTCATCCCGCCTCCCCAGGAAGCGAAGTAAGTTTAAACCCCGGACGGGAAGGCGGGGGGTGTGCCCCAGGCAGGGGATTGGGAGCAGCACGGCTAGCCCGGGCATCGGCTTGGCTTGGGAGCAGCGCAGCTGGTGTGTGTGGGGGGGTCGGGTCAGGAGCAGCACGGCTGGCCCGGGGGGTCGGGGACAACGCAGCTGGCCTGGGGGAGGGCCCGGGGTTGGGGGCAACGCAGCTGGCCCAGCCCAGGGTTGGGGGCGATGTGGCTGGCCCAGGGAGGAGGGACCCAGGGTCGGGGTCAGCGCGGTTTGCCCAGGGTCGAGGGGGCCTGGGGTCAGGGGGATCAGGGGCAGCGTGGCTGGTCTGGGTCGGGGGGGTCGGGATCGGGGGCAGTACAGCTGGCCTGGGGTTGGGGGAGGTCGGGGGCAGCGCAGTTGACCACTGGTTGGGGGGGGGTCGGGGGCAGCGCGGCTGGTCCGGGGAGGGGGGACCGGGGTAAGGGGCAGCATGGCTGCCCCTGCCCCCCCAGAGCTCCTTCCCATCCCCCCTTCCTCCCAGCCCCCCTCTTCCTCCTGGCCAACCCTGCGTTCCTCGACCCCCGCCCCCAGTTCTGCTTCCTGCACCTACTTCCTCCCGCCCGCCCTTCCTCCCAGCCAGCCCTGCGGCCTCTGACCCCCCTCCAGCTCTGCTTCCCGTCCCCCCTTCCTCCTGTCCAGCCCCCACCCCCGTCCCGTCCCTCCGCCCTGTCCATGATCAAGTGTGTCCGTTTTTTTGGGGGGTGGTCTACCTGGTAACCCAGCTGCAGCTCCACAACATGCTCAGGGACAGGGCTTCTCCTCCTCCCCAAGACGTCAGACTCAACGAGAGGCTCCCAGTGCCGATCGTGCCCCATCTTCCAATCATTTTCCCCGCTGTTGCCAGGCTTCAGTCTGGCGCCCAGCCGGAAAACCAGGAAATACCAGACATTTCACGTGTCGGGTATTTTCTGGATTTTTTTTTTACCAGACAGAGGCCCCAAAAACCGGACTGTCTGGTAGAAAACCGGACACCTGGCAACCCTACGAGTCGGACCCGGTGCAGGCACCAAGTGATGGGGAGACTGCCAGAACTTTGGGAACCAGAGACTGCGGGGTGCGGGTTTGTGGCCCAAAAGGGGGCTGAGAAACCTAAGAAAGACAGAGTAGGGGGAGCACCAGAAGGGTGACAGTCAGGGCGACCCTAGGACTCTGTTATAGACCAGCTGGTGGCTGTGGAGGAGGAGGGAAAAATAGGGGGAAAGGGTCAGAGAGGAAGGGGCTTGTGCTGAGGGGAGGGGGGCAGGTCAGGAGAAGAAAGGAGAAGGCTCCAAGGGACAGGGTGCAGGAGAGAGACAAATGCCAGGGGGCCAAGTGGAGACAATGAGGAAAAGGACAGGAGGGGAAGTGTCAGTGAGGGGGGGGGACAGGATGATGCTAGGAGAGGAGAGGGGAAGGGCTTTGGGGGCTAGAGGGGAGAAGGGGAGGTGCTGGGAGAAGGCTTGAAAGAAGGGGTGGGCATGAGGAAGGCAGGGATGGAGCAAGGCATGTGTGAGGGCACAGGGGCATGAGGGGAATGGGGGCAGGAGGGGGTGGGCATCATGGAAAAAGGGAAAAGGGGGCAGGGGTGGTGAGGGAAGGGGGGGCACCAGGAGGGTGCAAGGGTAGGTAAGGTGCAGGTGCCAGGGGATTCTGGGGGTGAAGCAGAAGGGCAGACACCTGCAGGGGAGGGACCAGCACCAGAGGAGAGAGGCAGGGCAGGTGTGTAGAGAGAGAGGTGTTAGGAGAGGGGATGAGGAGGGGTAGCTCATAGATCAGAGTGGGGCTACTGGAGAAGTGGGCACAGGGGGAGAGGGAAGGGCTGGTGGAGGGGGGCAGGTCTCAGGAAGGCTGAGAGCAGAGAGAAGGGCAGGCGTCAGGACAGCAGAGGAGGGTGAGGGGTTGGGGGCAGCAGGCACCAGGGGAGCTGATGGAGCAAGGGGAGGAGACAGGGCAGGAGAGGGGAAAGGTAGAGGTTTAGAAGATACTTATTAATATGTTGGGTGCCACAGTGGCACATCCAAACAAGGCACAAACTAAGTACTGGTGCATAACATAAAATGTATTGTGCTCATGGGAGGAAACTCAGAGGGAACACTTCCCCCAGCCTCTCCCCCCCCCCCCCCGAGTTAAGGTCACACACATTGGGTTAATGCAATTGCAGAATAGTTGCATGGGGGGGGGGTTGGTGAGGGCCAAACTAATCCCTATTGGTAAGGGGATGGTGGGAAAAGTCCTTGGGGGGGGCATATGATACCTTTTATTTCTGGTCATGTGTCCATATTGCCCCGAAAGTATTACCCCCAGAGGCGTGGCTAATGGGGGTCAGGGGGTGTGGCTAATGGGGGTCAAAGAGTACATTTAAAAAAAATTCTTTGGGTGCACTCCTAGTTCTCCTTTTCACATGGTGCACTCTTTGCTCCTTTCCTTCAGCTCCATAGGAGTAGCGGGAGCTGCAGCAGGAACAGCCTCATGGCTACCTTCCTTTTTGTTCACCTGTGGAGACATTGTTAACATTCTCCTAGCTTAAACAATTACCTCGCTATTATCCTTTCACCAAATTCAGAGTTGCCAATTGATTGGGCCCAATTATTAATTTTGTTTCATTTAAACTCAGGCCTCTGCTTTACTCAAAATATCCTTTCATTAAAAAAAACAATTTTCTACACACAACAACATTTGCAATACATATTAATTAAAACAAACACAAAACAACAACAAACAGAACACAAACAACATTATGTCATGGCAGATAGGGAACCATGGTTGTTGTTTTTCAGTTACTTTTCAGCTGGTACCAGCGCTTTCTGATGTTCTGAAAGACAAAGAAAACATTTCTACCCCTGTGGGGGTGGCACATTATATCTTAGAATACTTTTCCTTCACAGATGTCCTTGCTAATTTTTGGATCAACCTGCTGTTACCCAATGGTATGCTGTTATTTTGCACACCAGCTTCAGAAGGTTTGAGTGGATTACTTCATTGTTCAATTAAGTTAAAGGTGGCATGCCTCAATTTCCCTCTTGTACCGTGGATCAAGTTTAATGTGTGAAGCTTCAAATTATTCACAAGTGGTAACTGAGAGGCTTTACTGCTATAGAAACTTTTTCTTAATACTAGGTGTTGGCCAGTTACTGTTCCAACAAGCAAAAAGCTTGAAAAGAATCCTATTCAACTTTACAGGTTTACTTATTAGCACTATGTTAATAATAATAGGAGCATTATATTTTCAAATAGGTGCTTATGAATATCTTGTTTGTATTTGGACAATTTACTTCAGGGGACAGTGGATTTTATATTTCTGTGAAATAGTCAGGCAGTCTGTATTCACATGCAGCCTTGGATCTGAAAGCAAGCCAAAAGTGTTATCAACTCAGCCTTGAAGAGAGATACAGTGAAGTTCCCGAACTTGGATTCTTAAAATAATAATTTGTTTCTTTGCCTGGATTATTGAAAGAAGCTGCAAAAACAAGGAGTCATTTTTTAAAGCAGGTTTTCTCCTCACACATTACAACAATTGCTTAATTCCTTTTTATGGTCTGTCTTGATTCCTGCTAAATGGCTTTATTCAAATATTTATTATTGAAGTCAGCTAAGAGTAATTTTAAACTTCTTAGTACAGGGGTTTTCATAACAGCCAAGCTGCAGCAGGGGTATTCTATGCTGCTGTTATCTATTTGCTAGCAAGGAGCTTGTGAATCTCCTGGAGTTGCTTGGCAGCTTTTTTTTTCCTGCTCCTGTGTGCTGTTCTGTGTATACGTTTCCAACCAAAATGCCTAGGGCCAATACAGCTTGATGGTCGGCAGGCATTCCTTCCTTCAGAATTTGGAGGAACACTTCCCTTAAGCTCTTAAGTCCATTCCAAAACTCGGTGTTTCGCTTTGGATCTGGCAGATTTGTTACTAGAGCCCGTTTTTCCAGAGGGAAGAGCTGACCTCTTTCAGTTATCTTTCGTGCCTCCTCTCTATCTTCAATGATGTATAGCAATGGCCTGTATGGGGCAGAGCATAAAGAGGGGTAGAGGGGTGATGTTGTGCCGAATTCCCCCCTAAGCTTGGGAGAGGCAGGACAGTTGATACGGGCATGCCAGCTGAGAAATCCTTTCCTCTCACTCCTAGTGCATTCTTTTGGCACAGAGGCGCTGCTGCTTGTGAGTTACATTTCTCACTGTAGGGAGGATTTTTGCTTTTCTGAGCTTCAATCTCATCCCTCAGGGCTTTAATTTCTTTCTCTTTTAATGCGAGGGTTTTTAGCAATGTTATTACTACTTTCTTGATGTTTCCACTTTCCTTTTCAGTTCCCCACTTGATTAAATCCTTCTCTGAGACATAACATTTTATCTAGATCGAAGGTACCTTCTAGTGGGAATTGTTTAGATGGATTATCACATGTATAAAATTCCACTCTGTCTTTCACTCTGGGGAACGTGGACAGCATCTTGGATGGCTTTGCCGCCATGGGCTTCCCCAACTGCCGGGGGGGGGGCAGAGACAGCACACACACCCCCATCCTGGCCCCCAACCACCATGCCTCAGACTTCATCAACAGAAAGAGGTGCTTCTCCATGGTGCTGCAGACCCTCATGGATCACAAGGGACACGTCTTATCAATGTCGGATGGTCAGGAAAGGCACACGACACCCACATCTTCCAAAACTCCTGCCTGTTCCAAAAGATGCACACCGGCACTTTTTTCCCCGACCACACCATCAGCGTCAGGGAGGTGGACATGCCCATCATCATCCTGGGTGCCGCAGCCTACCCCTTGGTCCTCTGGCTCATGAAGCCCTACACAGGTAGCCTGGACCCAAGCAAGGAGCACTTCAATGCCAGGCTGGGCAGGTGCCACATGGTCATTGAATGTGTGTTCGGCTGTTTAAAGGGGAGCTTCAGGAGTCTCCTCACCTGCCTGGACCTCAGCGAGCACAACATCCACTTTTTGGTGGCGGCCTGCTGTGTGCTCCACAACCTATGTGAGAGCAAGGGAGAGACTTTTCTGCCAGGGTGGGGGGCTGAGGCTGAACAGCTGGCCAGGGAATTTGAGCAGCCGAACACCGGTGCCATCTGGAGAGCACATCAAGAGGCTGTGCTCATCAGAGAGGCCTTGAGGGAGAGTTTTGTGCAAGGTCAGTTGTAAGACTCCTCTGTGCCCCTCCACAAGGGGCACCTGCATTCCCTGTGTGTGCCTTTCACCTCCCACCCCTCCCTTCCCACCTTCCCCCCTCCCCCGTAGAGCAAATAATAAAGACATGTTTGTTGAAAAAAACAGGACTGTTTACTGAGGGGACATGGAACAGGGGAGGGACTAGGTAAAGAACCTGGAATCGGGGAAAGGGGACAAAAGGCTCAAGGACGGGGTCAGGTGGTCAGGCGGCTTTGCTGCCCGAGAGGTCCCACTGCCCCATTTTCTGGGGCCCTAGTGGCCCCTGGGGAGGCTAGGAGGGGAAGCCATGGTGCGGGAAGGTGGCTTGTGGCCTGCTCCATGCATGACGCCATGCGCTCCATCACCAAGGTGAGGGAGGAGCACATGTCATCATGCTGGCTCACCAGCTGATCCCAGGTGGCTTTCTTTTGCTCCCAGACGGCGTGGTGCTCCTCCCAGTCGACAGCCCGCTCCTGGCACTCGTCCTCAAGCCCTTGGACGAGGGACTGCAGGCAGGCCAACTGCTCATACACCAGGAACTCCCGAGTGCGTTTCCTCCTGTGGCTCCTGCAGAGTCGGGTAGATGGCATGGGGGGTGTTGGACGCGCCAAGCTCACAGCTGTCCCAGCTGTGAAGAAAAGTGACAAGGGCAGTCATTCCAGGAGACAGGGTGCATGAAGCCTAGCCCCAATCTCTGAGCCGACACCAAAGATCTCGGTTCAGACAATGACAATGTGCTTCGAGCAAGGCCATAAGTTGCCTAGACAGCGGGCACTTTCCTGCAGGGGCATGGATGTCCCAGGGGAGCATCGCTACCCCCACTGCCTGGGGACAAGCAGGCATGGGAAGGTGCCAGCCGGGCCAGGAGCCTGCGGGAGGGGGAGATGGGGTGGCTCGGCTTCCTTCCGTGTTCCACACATGCCAGGTCTGGCACTGGCAGCGTCCCACAGAGAGAGAACTTTTACCCCTGCCTGCTGGAGTGGGGGTTCAGGTGTTGGGGGAGGTGTATGTGAGCAGCAGACACAGCTTGCTGGAGAGAATGCTACTGGGTTCCTTACTCCTGGCTTGCTTGGCTTCTGGGTTATTTGCCCATGACCATTGATTGCTCACACCAGTGACCAAATCTCAAGGGCCACAACCCAGCCAGCATGCAATGGCAATAAGAATTTATATACCAATATAATCAGTTACTGCCTGCATTGCAGGTGCAAAGTTATTGATGTATTTATTTTACCAACTATGGTAAATGCTCATAAGTTTTTAAGAAATTCAACAAACCTGCAGATTTTATGAGAGAGGAAGAATAACTGAAACCTTCTGGGTGTTTCTTCTGAATGTATGTATTTTTATTTGTATGCCTTTTGTGGCATTCATATAATCTCCTAGATCAGTGATCTCCAACCTTTTTACACCCAAGATCACTTTTTAAATGTCAGAACAAGCCAAAATCTACCACCCCATCCTTCCCCCAAGACCCCACCCCTTCCTTGAAGCCCCGCCCTCTCTATTCTCCTCCTCTCCATCACTTGCTATCTCCAGCCCTTATACACTCTACACTGCTGCTTTATTTCAATTCTTCTGTAGGAAGAGGTTTTTCCAACATTTGGCCTGTCTAGACTGGACCAAATGTCAGAAAAAAAACCTTCTTTCAGAAGCCCCCTTATTACTCATGGAATGAGGAATACAGGGGTTACCAAAAGAGAATGTTTGCGCTTCCACTAAAAAAAGCGGAACAACAAACGCGTCCCTGGATGTGGAAGAGTTTTCTGGGATATCTCTGGAATCCTGGAAAAACTCCTGCAGTCTAGCCGTAACCTCGCTGGGTTGAGACAGGATGTGCAGGCTCTGGGGTGGGAATGAGGGATTTGGGTGTGGGAAGGGGTGTGAGGTGCAAGCTCTGGGAGGAAATTTGGATGCAGGAGGAGGTGGAGAAGGGGACACTGGCTCGGGGAGGGGGCTCCAGGCTGGGGAGTGTTGGGGTCAGATGGAGGGTTGGGGTCACTCGCTTGCGAACAGGTGAGTGCTAACAGGGAGTTTAGAGAGGGAGTTGGGAAGGGCACGAGGTTCTCTTGCCTTTCTTTTTAAATCCCTTCTCCAGGACAGCAGCGATGGATGGTGATGGGTCTGCTGCTGTTACCTGCACAGCGTGTGCCATGTTTATCTTCCTCCCGGAAGAAAGAACAGATTTCATCTGCACGAAGTACAAGCTGGTCGACATTTTGGAAGAAAAAATGAGAGGACTGGAGACCCAAGTGTCGACCCAACGTTCAATCAGAGAGGATGAAGACTTCCTCGATAGAAGGCAGCGTTTAATCCTTCAAGCACGTCAGGTGGAGGAGCCAGTGAGGGCAGTACGTGACCAAGAAGAGAACTGGCAGCGTGTAACTTCTAGAAGGGGAAAAGGCCAACACGGGAATCCCCCAATGCTATAGAGGTAAGTAATCGCTTTCAAGCTCTCGCCACAGGCTCTGCAGTGCTGAAAGCTTTGGAAGGGACCTCACAAGGAAGAAACCAGACGGGAACACCATCTACTGGAAGGCATGGTATGCGTAGTCCTAGGGATGGGGGTTCCACGGCCACCACCCCCAAAAGAAAACGACAGGTGGTGGTGTTCGGGGACTCCCTCCTAAGAGGGACTGAGCCATCCCTCTGCCGTCCGGACCTGGAATCTCGAGAGATGTGCTGCATACTGGGAGCTTGCATTCAGGATGTGACTGAGAGGCTTACCAAACTGATCAAACCTTCGGATCGCTACCCCTTCCTGCTTCTCCACATGGGAACTAATGATACCGCCAAGAATGACCTTGAGCGGGTTACTGCAGATTACGTAGCGCTGGGAAGAAGGATCCAAGAATTCAGAGCGCAAGTGGTGTTCTCGTCCATCCTCCCTGTTGAAGGGAAAGGACTGGGCAGGGATCGTCGAATTGAGGACGTAAATGCGTGGTTGCGCAGGTGGTGTCGCAGAGAGGGCTTTGGTTTCTTCGACCATGGGACTCTGCCCGGACACAAGGATTTTTAGGAAGAGATGGGATCCACCTAACAAAGAGAGGAAGGAGCATCTTCGCGGGCAGACTTGCAAACCTAGTGAGGAGGGCTTTAAACTAGGTTCGTTGGGGGATGGTGACCAAAACCCTGAGGGGAGTGGGAAAGTCGGATACCAGGAAGAAATGCAGAGAGGAAGGAGCAAGAAAGGAGGACCCCTATTTTGAATGGAGAAGATAGGGCGATCAACTGGTTACCTTGCTTGCGAACAAGAACAGCTAACAGGGAGTTTGGAGAGGGAGTTCTCCAGGTAAAAGAGGAGTAAAAATGGGACCCTTGTGGTAAGTGGCTGTCTGGAGTGTGTTTGTGTGTGGGGGAGTTATTTGCTGTGTGCTGAGCTTGTGTTTGTGTGTTTGGTTTGTTTGTTTGTTTGTTTGTTTGAAGGAGCTTCTAAAAGGTTTGAAATCTAGAAGCCTCTGTTAATTGGCTGAGCCTCAGTCAGGGGGAGGGGCTACCAGAGCTATATAAGCCTGTGACTCAGCGACCAGGGAGCTTGTGAACAGGAACAGCTAACAGGGAGTTTGGAGAGGGAGTTTAGAGGGGGAGGTTAGAGGGCACTAGTGACTTCTGACCTTCTTTAAAACATAATTCTTATAATAATCTATATTCCAGAGGTTTAAAAAGAATCCCAGTTTATACTTAAACTTATTCATTAGAAAAATGGAGGCAGAAGCCCAGCAGCAGAGTGGGGGCTATCCTGTTTATTGCGTCGAGTGTAACATGTATGATTACCTGCCCTGTGGGCGGGTGACGTATGTGTGCACCCGTTGCAAGGAGCTCCTGGCCCTCGGAGACCAAGTTCGGGCTTTGGAGGCCAGGGTGGCTGAACTGGAGGAGCTAAGGGAGGCAGAGAGCTATGTTGATGAGACTTTCCGGGACACTGTAGTACTGTCCCACCTCCAGTCTGAGAGCCCCAGTGCTCTTAAGGAGGATGACAGTCTCAAGGGAACAGAGCATTCAAAGGGAGCAGAGGGAAACCAACCCGTAGTTGGGGCCCTCCTTCCAGAGGATGTTGCGGTATCCTCTCGCACTGAGGATACCTCTGAGGGGGAGGGAATGCCAGTTAGGAAGAGGCAGGTGTTAGTAGTGGGCGATTCGATCGTTAGAAACATAGATAGCTGGGTTTGTGATGACCGGGAGAACCATATGGTCACTTGCCTGCCTGGTGCGAAGGTTGCGGATCTCTCGAGGCATCTAGATAGACTTATGTGTAGTGCTGGGGAGGAGCCGGTGGTCGTGGTACATGTAGGTACCAATGACGTAGGGAAGGGTAGAAGAGATGTTCTGGAGGCCAAATTTAGGCTGCTAGGAAAGAGACTGAAATCCAGGACCTCTATGGTGGCATTCTCGGAAATGTTTCCAGTTCCACACGCAGGGCCAGGTAGGCAGGCGGAGCTTCAGAGTCTCAATGTGTGGATGAGACGATGGTGTAGGGAAGAGGGGTTTGGATTTATTAGGAACTGGGGACACTTTTGGGATAGGGGGAGCCTATACAGGAAGGATGGGCTCTACCTAAACCAGGGTGGAACCAGACTGCTGGCACTAAACATTAAGAAGGCTGTAGAGCAGTTTTTAAACTAAGAGATAGGGGAAAGCCGATTGGTGCGGAGATGCACGTAAATTGGAGGGAGACTTCTCTTAGAGGAGAATCCATTGATAGAGATTCTCTAAGCTGTAGTCAGAAAGAGAGGAGGGGAGAGGGCAAACCATGGGCCAGAGCAGACAAACAACCGCATACAAAGGAATCCAATGCAGCAGGGAAGGGCAGACAAATAAGCAGTGGCAAATTTTTAAAGTGCTTGTACACAAATGCTAGGAGTCTGACTAATAAGACGGGTGAACTAGAGTACCTCGTATTAAAGGAGGAGATTGACATAATAGGCATCACTGAAACCTGGTGGAATGAGGAAAATCTGTGGGACACAATCATACCGGGATATAAAATATATCGAAAGGATAGAGCAGGCCGGGTGGGTGGCGGAGTGGCACTGTATGTGAAAGATAATGTAGAATCAAATGAAATAAAAATATTAAGTGAATCAACATGTTCAATAGAATTGCTATGGATAGTAATTCCATGCTCCAATAATAAGAAATTAGCAGTAGGGATATATTACCGACCACCTGACCAGGACAGCGATACTGACATTGAAATGCTGAAGGAGATTAGAGAGGCTACCAAAATAAAGAACTCTATAATAATGGGGGATTTTAATTACCCCCATATTGACTGGATACATTTCACCTCAGGAAGAGAAGCGGAGATAAAATTTCTCAATGGCTTAAATGACTGCTTCTTGGAGCAGCTGGTGCAGGAACCCACAAGGGGAGAGGCAATTCTCGATTTAGTCCTGAGTGGAGCGCAGGATCAGGTCCGGGAGATAACCGTTACAGGACCGCTTGGGAATAGTGACCATAATATAATAACATTCAACATTCCTGTGGTGGGAAGAACACCTCAGCAGTCCAGCACTCTGGCATTTAATTTCAAAAAGGGGAATTACACAAAAATGAGGAGGTTAGTTAAACAGAAATTAAAAGGTACAGTGACTAGAGCCAAATCCCTGAAAGCTGCATGGAAACTTTTTAAAGACACCATAATAGAGGCCCAACTTAAATGTAGACCCCAAATAAAAAAACATAGCAAGAGACCTAAAAAAGAGTCACTGTGGCTTAACCACCATGTAAAAGAAGCAGTGAGGGACAAAAAGGTATCCTTTAAGAAGTGGAAGTCCAATCCTAGTGAGATAAATAGAAAGGAACATAAACACTGTCAAATCAAGTGTAAAAATGTAATAAGAAAAGCAAAAAAAGATTTTGAGGAACAGCTAGCCAAAAACTCAAAAAGAAATAACAAAATGTTTTTAAGTACATTAGAAGCAGGAAGCCTGCTACAAAACCTGTGGGTCCTCTAGATGATCGAACCATAAAAGGAGCAATCAAGGACGATAAAGCCATTGCAGAGAAACTAAATGATTTCTTTGCTTCAGTCTTCACGGCTGAGGACGTTGGGGAGATTCCCAAATCTGCACCGTCCTTTGTGGGTGATGAATCTGAGGAACTGTCGCGGATTGACGTGTCATTAGAGGAGGTTTTGGAACAAATAGAAAAACTTAATGTTAACAAATCTCCTGGGACTGGATGGCATTCATCCAAGGGTTCTAAAAGAACTCAAATGGGAAATTGCTCAACTAATATCTGTGGTTTGTAACCTATCCCTTAAATCGGCTTCCGTACCTAATGACTGGAAGGTAGCCAACGTGACACCAATATTTAAAAAGGGCTCTAGAGGCGATCCGGGCAATTTCAGACCAGTAAGTCTAACTTCAGCACCGGGCAAATTAGTCGAAACAATAGTAAAGAATAAAATTGTGACGCATGTAGAAGAACATAATTTGTTGGACAAAAGTCAACATGGTTTCTGTAAAGGGAAATCCTGTCTTACTAATCTGTTAGAGTTCTTTGAAGGGGTTAACAAACATGCGGACAAGGGGGATCGAGTAGATATAGTATACTTAGATTTTCAGAAAGCCTTTGACAAGGTCCCTCACCAAAGGCTCTTGTATAAATTACATGGCCATGGGATAAGAGGGAAGGTCCTTTCATGGATTGAGAACTGGTTAAAAGACAGGAAACAAAGGGTAGGAATAAATGGTAAATTTTCAGAATGGAGAAGGGTAACTAGTGGTGTCCCCCAAGGGTCAGTCCTGTTTAACTTATTCATAAATGATCTGGAGAAAGGGGTAAGCAGTGAGGTGGTAAAGTTTGCAAATGATACCAAACTGTTTAGGATAGTCAAGACAGAAGCAGACTGTGAGGGACTCCAAGAAGATCTCACCAAACTGAGTGATTGGGCAACAAAATGGCAAATGAAATTTAATGTGGATAAGTGTAAAGTAATGCACATCGGGAAAAATAACCCCAACTATACGTACAGTATGATGGGGGCTAATTTGGCTACGACAAATCAGGAAAGAGATCTTGGAGTTATCATGGACAGTTCTCTGAAAACTTCCACACAGTGTGCAGCGGCGGTCAAAAAGGCAAATAGGATGCTAGGAATTATTAAGAAAAGGATAGAAAATAAGACCCAGAATATCTTACTGCCCCTGTATAAAACTATGCTACGCCCACATCTTGAATACTGTGTACAGATGTGGTCTCCTCACCTCAAAAAAGATATTTTGGCCTTGGAAAGGGTTCAGAAAAGGGCAACTAAAATGATTAGGGGTTTGGAACGGGTCCCATATGAGGAGAGGTTAAAGCGACTGGGACTTTTCAGTTTAGAAAAGAGGAGACTGAGGGGGGATATGATAGAGGTATGTAAAATCATGAGTGGTGTGGAGAGGGCGGATAAAGAAAAGTTATTTATTAGTTCCCTAAATAGAAGAACTAGAGGACACCAAATGAAATTAATGGGTAGCAGGTTTAAAACTAATAAAAGAAAGTTCTTCTTCACACAGCGTGTAGTCAACCTGTGGAACTCCTTGCCAGAGGAGGCTGTGAAGGCTAGCACTATAACAGAGTTTAAAGAGAAGCTAGATAATTTCATGGAGGTTAGGTCCATAAAAGGCTATTAGCCAGGGGATAAAATGGTGTCCTTGGCCTCTGTTTGTCAGAGGCTGGAGAGGGATGGCAGGAGACAAATCGCTTGATCATTGTCTTCGGTCCACCCTCTCTGGGGCACCTGGTGCTGGCCACTGTTGGCAGACAGGATACTGGGCTAGATGGACCTTTGGACTGACCCAGTACGGCCGTTCTTATGTTCTTACCTAAAGTGTTTGTACACTAATGCGAGAAGCCTGGGCAACGAACAGGAAGAACTGGAGGCCCTGGCCCAGTCCAAGAAATATGATTTAATTGGGATAACAGAGACTTGGTGGGATGACTCGCAAGACTGGAGCGCTGTCATGGAAGGGTATAGACTGTTCAGGGAGAAAAGGAGGAGGAGTTGCACTATATGTAAGAGAGCACTACGATTGCTCTGAACTCCAGTATAAAGAGGGAGAAAAACCTGTTGAGAGTCTATGGGTTAAGTTTAAAGGAGCAAACAACAGCAGTGATGTTGTGGTTGGTGTCTGCTACAGGCCACCGATGAGGCTTTCTTCGGACAACTGAGAGAAGCTTCCAGATCGCAGGCCCTGGTTCTTGTGGGGGACTTTAATCACCCTGACATCTGTTGGGAAACCAATACGGCAGTACACAGGCAATCCAGGAAGTTTTTGGAGAATGTTGGGGATAACTTCTTGACACAAGTGCCGAAGGATCCGACCAGGGGCCGTGCGCAGCTTTACCGTCTGCTCACAAACAGGGAGGAACTATTAGGGGAAGTGGAGGTGGGTGACAACCTGGGAAGCAGTGATCATGAGATGGTAGATTTCAGGATCCTGACCAAAGGAAGAAGAGAGTAGTAAAATACACACCTTGGACTTCAAAAAAGCAGATTTTGACTCCCTCAGAGATCTGATGGGCAGAATCCCCTGGGATGTTAACATGAAGGGGAAAGGAGTCCAGGAGAGCTGGCAGTATTTTAAAGCCTTATTGAAGGAACAGAAAGAAACCATCCCGACGCGTAGCAAGAGAAGCAAACATGGTAGGAGACCGGATTGGCTCACCGGGGAAATCCTTGGTGAACTTAAGCACAAAAAGGAAGCTTACAAAAAGTGGAAACTTGGACAAATCACCAGGGAGGGGTTTAAATGTATAGCTCGAGAATGCCGGGGGGTTATTAGGAAGGCAAAAGTGCAAGTGTAATTGCGACTGGCAAAGGATGTGAAGGATAACAAGAAAGGTTTCTACAGGCATGTTAACAAGAAGGTGATCAGAGAGGGTGTGCGGCCCCTAATGGATGAAGGAGGTAACCTAGTGACAGATGATGTGGGGAAAGCTGAAGTACTCAATGCTTTCTTTGCCTCTGTATTCACGGACAAGGTCGGCTCCTGGACTTCTGCGCTAAGTGACGCAAGATGGGATGAAGATGGACAGCCCGTGGTGGGTAAAGAACAGGTTAGGAACTACTTAGAAAAGCTAAACGTACACAAATCCATGGGTCCGGACTTAATGCATCCGAGGGTACTGAGGGAGTTGGCAAATGTCATTGAGGAGCCTTTGGCCATTATCTTTGAAAAGTCGTGGAGATCGGGAGAAATCCCGGATGATTGGAAAAAGGCAAATGTAGTGCCCATCTTCAAAAAAGGGAAGAAGGACGATCCACAGAACTATAGGCCGGTCAGTCTTACCTCGGTTCCTGGAAAAATCATGGAAGGGATCCTTAAGGAATCCATTTTGAGGCACTTGGACGAGAGGAAAGTGATTAGGAAGAGTCAGCATGGATTCACAAAGGGAAAGTCATGCCTGACCAATCTGATTAGCGTCTACGATGAGGTAACTGGCTCGGTGGACATGGGGAAGTCAGTGGATGTGATATACCTTGACTTTAGCAAGGCTTTTGATACGGTCTCCCACAATATTCTTGCCAGCAAGTTAAGGGAATGTGGATTGGATAAATGGACGGTAAGATGGATAGAAAGATGGCTAGAAGGCCGGGCCCAGCGGGTAGTGATCAATGGCTCGATGTCAGGATGGCGGTCGGTTTCTAGCGGAGTGCCCCAAGGTTCGGTTCTAGGACCGGTTTTGTTCAATATCTTTATTAATGACCTGGATGAGGGGATGGATTGAACCCTCAGCAAGTTTGCGGATGACACTAAGCTGGGGAGAGAGGTAGATACGCTTGAGGGCAGAGATAGGGTCCAGAATGACTTAGACAAATTGGAGGATTGGGCCACAAGAAATCTGATGAGGTTCAACAAGGACAAGTGTAGAGTCCTACACTTGGGACGGAAGAATCCCAAGCATAGTTACAAGCTGGGGACCAACCAGTTAAGTAGTAGTTCTGCAGAAAAGGACCTGGGGGTTACAGTGGATGAGAAGCTGGATATGAGTCAACAGTGTGCCCTTGTAGCCAAGAAGGCTAATGGCATATTAGGTTGCATTAAGAGGAGCATTGCCAGTAGATCCAGAGATGTCATTATTCCCCTTTATTCGGCTTTGGTGAGGCCACATCTGGAGTATTGTGTCCAGTTCTGGGCCCCCCACTACAAAAAGGATGTGGACGCATTGGAGAGGGTCCAGCGGAGGGCAACCAAAATGATTAGGGGGCTGGAGCATATGACTTACAAGGAGAGGCTGAGGGACTTGGGTCTGTTTAGTCTGCAGAAGCGAAGAGTGAGGGGGGATTTGATAGCAGCCTACAACTTCCTGAAGGGAGGTTCCAAAGAGGATGGAGAGAGGCTGTTCTCAGTAGTGACAGATGGCAGAACAAGGAGCAATGGTCTGAAGTTGTGGTGGGAGAGGTCCAGGTTGGATATTAGGAAAAACTATTTCACTAGGAGAGTGGTGAAGCGCTGGAATGGGTTACCTAGGGAAGTAGTGGAGTCTCCATCCCTAGAGGTGTTTAAGTCTCGACTTGACCAAGCCCTGGCCAGGTTGATTTAGTTGGGATTGGTCCTGCCTAGAGCAGGGCGCTGGACTTGATGACCTTCTGAGGTGTCTTCCAGTTGTATGATTCTATGATTGTATGGTTGGGGTACTAAGCAAGCCACAGGCTTGTGGATGTGAGGGTGCAGGAATTTGGGTTGGGGTATGTGAGGAGCTCAGGGCAAGGGAGTCAGTGTGTGATAGGCTCAGATCTAGGGTCTGGAGCGGGGGGGCGGGGCTACAGGAGTGTTATGATGTTGCGGCCAGATGGGGGCTTGGTCCCAATTGGGGGTTTGTTGGCCAGACTTCATTTTTAAATAAAATACTATGTCAAACACAAAAAGTCTCTGCGTTGTCTTTATTTATGAAAAGGGTGGGGAACCTGTTTTGAGTCATGAGTCACTGACCCACAGAAAAGTCAGTTGGGGCCACACAATTGAGATGCAAAAAAATAACTCCTCCAAAAAACCCCCAAGCCTCACTAATGTGGCCCCAACTGTGCTGGTGGGAGCATAGGACATGGTACTGGGGAAGGGTGCTAGTGGGTGCTGGGGCAGGGGACAGGGTGACAGTGAGGGACAGGGGAGAGGGGACAGGGTGCTGGGGTGGCAGGGGACAGGGTTCTGCAGCAGGAGACAGGGTGCCAGTGGGGACAGGGTGTTGCTGGGGGAAGGGAGTCCTCTGCACCCTCCTCCTCCCGGGACTCCTCCCTCCCTGCCCCCCGCAGAGGAAGCCCAGGTGCGCACCTCCTCCGGGGACAACTCCCCCTCCCACAGAGCAGGGAAGCCACGATGCGCGCCTCCTCTGGGGCCTCCCCCCTCCCCCCCGCAAGTTCTCGGCACGCCAGAGACCTGGGGGAGGGGAACAGCCAGCACACTTCCGGAACCCCCAGAAGTGGCAGCTGCAGGACTTCTGTACACCCCACAGGAAGCCGGCACTACCTCCATTGTTGCAGGAGGTAGGTACTGGGGCTTCTTGGGGGTGGGGGGAAATGGGGGGGCCCGAACGCCTTGCGATCGACTGGTCAATCCCTCGTGATCAACCAGTCGATCGCGATCGATGGGTTGGTGACCACGGTCCTAGATGTACATCATCTGTGTTAGTCCTGCTTGATTTTTCTATGACTATTCCCACTGGTCCAGTACTCAATTTTGTTTCATTTCTTTTCTTTTGCTGTCTCACTAGAGTTCCTACTGCCCCTGTCTGGTGAAAAGAAGAGAGCAAAGAAAGATTTTTGTATTACCGAGTCATTTGTGATTTTTTCCCCTTGGGGTTGCTCAACAATCTCAACACAGGTCCCTGAGAGGTCTAAAATTACTGGCCCCCATGAGTCAAGCCAGCATAATTGTAATGAGGCTGAAATAGTGATAGTACTGCAGCTTTGTTTCTTGGCATTGAATCAAGTGGCATCTTGTCACATTTAGGCATGATGTATTGTACATTTTTTTGCACAAGTTCAGTAATAGCAGCCACAGAATGAAGATGGCTGATGTTGAATGACATTTATAGGATTTTTAATTTGTGTATATGATATTTACATAGTACAGGTTGGTCCTCCCTGGTCCGGCACCATCGGGACCTTACCGGTGCCGAGCAAGAGAATTTGCTGGACCAGGAGAGCTCTCCTGCCACCGGCCCTCAAGCCCATCACCTGCTGCTAACAGGCTGCCCAGCAGGCACCCTACCTCGCCCTCCCGCACCCTCAACCCGGCTGGGCTGCTTGCCCAGGTGCTGCAGGCTCCCTGGGCAGCACAGGCTCCCACCCCATGCATCCAGGGGGCTGCTACGGGTCTATGACCCTGGACCCACACTCCAGAGGGTTGCTGCGGGTCTCCGGCCCCAACCCCAAGCTCCTGGGGGCTGCTGTGGGGCTCCAGCCCCACAGTGACCCATGCTGCCAGGGGACTCCGGCCTGGCCTCACACTGCAGCAGGCTTCTGGATGCTGCCACAGTGCTCTGGCCCCAGTCTTGCACTGCCCCCAGCCAGGCTACTATTGCCCCAGCTGGCTGCCCCCCTGCCCTTAGGCTCATGGGCTCTCTGGTCCAGGAGCATCCATGGTCCTGCCAGACAACGGATGTTGCCGGACCAGAGTGCTGGTTTTTGGAGGTACAACCTATAATTTGTTTTCTGAGTAGAACACTTAAAGACACTATGTTGCAATTTGTGAAACCATTAAAAAACCTGAATTTTCTAGACACTATTTTGTTTTTCCTTAAGGCTAGGTCTGCACTAGGGGATAAGTTTGAATTAAGATAGACTCATAGAACACTAGAGCTGGAAGGGACCTCGAGAGGTCATGAAGTCCCGTCCCCTGCCCTCATGACAGAACCAAGCACCATCTAGACCAGGCATGTCAAACTCGAAGCCCACTGAGGGCCACACAAACAAAAACTGATAGCTTTCAGGGCCACCAAAGAAAATGTACTTTATCAGGAAGTCGTAATTATTTATTATTATAGATTATGTTTTAGGTATATTTTATAATATTTTTTCAGGTCTTATTTTAATATAATACAATAATTTGATGTGTAAAATTATTTGCTCATAAAATAATTTTTAATTTAAATATAAATTTAAGGTACTTTTTAATTTTTATATGACACATAACTTGTTTTGTTGAAATAAAAACAAGTATAGACCATGGTCAATCAAATAGAGCAGGCTTCTATGAAAATTTCAGATACTTTGCAAGTTCGAGATTTTGCATAAACAATTATTCGTGCAATTGCAAAAAATTGACATATATTTATTGATATAAAATTAATATACATTTTGTGATTTTATTTGGGAATAAATAAATAAAAAACAAATATTAACAAAATAACCCCTTCCACTCCCCCAGAGCCAGCCTAATGCCTAATGCTTAATGCTTCCCTCCTCCCCCAGACCCAGGCACTTCCATACCCCCGTTCTAACCCAATCCCCCTCCACTCCTCCAGAGCCAGGCACCCCCAACCTAATGCCTTCCTCCTCCCCCAGAGCCAGGCACTCCCAGTCCCCGCAACCTAATACCTGGGTCCCAGAGTCGCCATTGACACCCCCACACATTTCTTCCTCAGGGGCGCTGGGGTGGCATGGGCACAGCAGCCAGCTGTGAGCACATGCGCAGAGCACCCAGCGCAGAGCAGCCTAGCCGGCCGTGAGCACGTGCTGGGTGCAGTGCACAGAGCATCCTTGGCAGTGAGCAGTCGCTGCAGTGCAGAGCAGTCCAGCTGGCTGTGATCTGCACTCAGCCATGTGCTCCAAGCAGCCAGCAGACCGTTCTTTATTATACTGGTGGGCCGCAAAAAATTTCGATCAGGCCGCATGCGGCCCTCCAGACGCCAGTTTGACATGCCTGATCTAGACCATAGCAGAGCTTTCCATAATGGGAGTAGTGATACGCTAGAGGAAATCATCAAAGCGGGCAGATTGTTATATTACAGCTCTGCAAGCTTACTTCTCTTTTACTCTGAAACAGCCATATCCAATATTTTCTATTGCCTCCTCCATTTGTTCTATGGCTTTGCTTCTTTGTATAGACATATAACCTTACACGTGTCTCCCACTGGGCATGGGCATTTTCTTTTCCATAGTGAAGGATGAAATTGGTAGTTTCCAAATTATCAGTAGTGCCATGTTCCCACTACTACAGTTGAGGATGAATTTGCTTTAAATATTTTGAAATTGATTGGCACTTCTTATAGAAAGGTGCTTCCATAATAGTTTCCTTTGTTGCTTTTCTACATAAACAATTGCTATCATCGTCAGCGGTTGACTGGTAACTCATAAGTAATATGTGCAATTTAGAGTGGGACAGTGCTGTTAGCAAGACCTTTTAGAATCATAGAACACTAGAACAGGAAGGGACCTCGAGACATGGCCAGCCTTAGGCTGATTTGACCGATTTGGTCGAATCGGGCCCTGCGCCTAAGGGGGCCCCGTGTCCCTGAACCTGGAAGTGACAGTGAGTTAGTATTCAGAGTCGGGGGCCCTGCTGCACCAATATGTGGAGCTGGGTGTCTCCCCCGGCTCTGCCTGGAGCAGGCCCCGGACCCTCCCTGCCGGCCCCCCCGTGCATTCTCCCACCCCACCCTCAGAGCGTCCCCCTCGGCCCCGGACTGTCCCTGCCGTGCCGGCTCCCCCTCACCGCCTGCTTCTGCCATGCACGGCATTGCAGGTGGGCGGGGCCCGGGCGTGACATGACGTCATGTCCCGGGATTTTAAAACTCCTCGGAGGCACGTTACGTGGCTGCCTCTGGGTTCAGACTCCGGGGCCTGAGTGCAGACTCTGGCCCCGCAACATGGAAGTCAGAAGGTAGGGAAGGGGCTTGTGCGGCGGTGGAAGAGGAGGAGGAGGAGGAGGAGGAGGAGGGGGAGGGGGAGGGGCTTGTGCGGAGGGGGGGAGGGGTTTGTGTGGGGGGAGGGGCTTGTGCAGAGGGGGTGGGGAGAGGGAGGGGCTTGTGTGGAGGGGGAGGGGGAAGAAAGGGGAAGGCACCAAGAGAGAAATGGCAGGGGGCCAAGTGCAGACAATGAGGGAAAGGGCAGGAGGGGAGGTATCAGTGGGAGGGGGGACAGGGTGATGCTGGGAGAGGAGAGGAGAGGGGAAGGGCATTGGGGGCTAGAGGGGGAGGGGGAGGTGCTGGGAGAAGGCTTGAAAGAAGAGGTGGGCATGAGAAAGTTGGGGATGGAGCATGGCATGTGTGACGGTACAGGGGGCAGGAGGGGAATGGGGCAGAGAGTGGTGAGGGGGTGGGCATCAGGGAAAAAGAGGGCAAAGGGGGCAGGGGCAGTGAGGGAAGGGGGGGCACCAGGAGGGTGCAGGGCTAAGGGAAGGTGCAGGTGCCAGGGGATTCTGGGGTGAAGCAGAAGGGCAGACACCTGCAGGGGAGGGACCAGCACCAGAGGAGAGAGGCAGAGCAGGTGTGTAGAGGGAGGTGTTAGAGGAGGGGTAGCTCACATGATCAGAGTGGGGCTACTGGAGGAGTGGGCACAGGGGGGAGAGAAGGGCTGGCGGAGGGGGGCAGGTCGCAGGCGGGCCGAGGGCAGTGAGAAGGGCAGGAGTCAGGACAGCAGAGGAGGGTGAGGAGTTGGGGGGGCAGCAGGCACCAGGGGAGATGATGGAGCAAGAAGAGGAGACAAGGCAGCAGAGAGAAAAGGGAAAGGTTTATAAAATATTTATTAATAACTTGGTATGCTGCCCACGGCCAGTTTGCGCCCAGCGGTGCAGTTTGGGTTTATGTGGGGATCAACACATGGCCGGCGAGTGGGAGCCAAAACTAAAAAGTAATCAGTGTAATGATCTTCTGTTGATACGTGTTTTAGTAGCTAAATTCTTGGACTGTCATTGCTCATGAAAAGTGCTGTCACATGGGTAGAAATCGGGGAAATGTTGCATTTTATTAATATCAGCAGAACTGACTTAAATGGGGCCTGTGTGTTGTGTAGTTTTGCCTTAATCTTTGTATTCATGCCTGTCAGTGTGAGAGAAGCTATTTGTATAGATTTGCTTGCATATGCAACCACACTTAAGTTGAGGCCTCAGCATGTTCTGTAAGTATCAGTGTGGCCCCTGGGGCTTCCAAAGTTGAGTTGCCCTAGCTCATCCCTGACAGGTGTCTGTCTAACCTGGTCTTAAATATCTGCAATTTAAGCCCATTGCTTCTCATCCTAACCTCAGAGGCCAAGCAGAACAATTTTTCTTCCTCCTCCTTATGATACTCTTTTAGGGTATGTCTACACTGCCACCCTAGTTCGAACTAGGGTGGCTAATGTAGGCATTCGAACTTGCAAATGAAGCCTGGGATTTAAATATCCTGGGTTTCATTTGCATGTTCCCGGGCGCCGCCATTTTTAAATGCCCCGTAGTTTGAACTACCTGCCCGCGGCTACACGCGGCACGGACTAGGTAGTTCGAATTAAAGCTCCTAATTCGAACTACCGTTAAACCTCCTTGCAGGGGTGAATGAGGTGGGAATGGATAAGGCGGAAGGTGACACCTCTGGGCAGTTGCAAAGGCTGGAGAGGGGATGGAAGCCAGATCCAAGATCAATGAGCCCTGGGAAGGAGACTGGACCTGTGGATGCCTTGGGGGTCAGCAGTAAGGGCCTGCTTTGGGAAGTCCCCTCTTTGGAGGTGAATGTGGCAGCATTGAGACACCACCCAGAAGCCGGCAGACACTAACTGCAGAGTCATGGGACGACTCTCACAGCTCTTACACATGCATAAGATGATAGATCTACAGGAGGGGGGGCAGTGGCGTAGCGAGGGGGCTGGAGGGGTCAGTTGCCCCTGGGCACCATGCTAGGGAGGCTCCAATTTAATCCCATTCTGTTCCCCCCGTTATCCCTTCAGCTCACATGCTCCTACTCTGCCTGCTACCGGCAGCTGGAGCCTCCTCCCTGCCTCTCTGCTCCAAGCTCGAACCTCCTCCATCTCCACTGGAGGGTTAGTTCATGTGGGAGCCCGGCCCCAAACTGTAGGGGGTGGGGGAAGATGCGGTACAAGTTCCCCTCAGCTGTGCACCAGATTTGGGTCCATGCCACATGGTGGCGGGGTGGGGGGTGCAAATTTTTCCTTTGCCCCCGGGCGCATAACACCCTCACTACGCCTCTGGTGGCACATCCAAACAAGCCACATGAACTCAGTACAGGTGAACAACACAAAATCCATTCTGCTCATGGGAGGAAACTCTTAGGCTATTGTCACGTTACTGGATTTTGAGGGGAGCAGCCAGGTCGCTGCTGCACCCATAGGTGGGGGTGTTGGCCCCAGAAAATGGGTATAAAAGGGGGGCCATGCGGGGTGTTGAATAGAAGCTCACTGTCTGCTAATCCTATGTACGCTAGTCATGTGTTTGTATAATGTCTGTGGGTGCAATTATAAGCATGTACTTGTATGGATACTGAATATTTCCCTGCATGTGGTTGAGCATTGGGCAGGGCCTGGCCTATGGACATGCTAATCTGCAAGGCCCTGTAGGACAATGGCACTCAATGGGCCAAGGACACACCTAAGGAATGAGTGGTGACTCATACCTAAGGGCTACCAGCAGGCAACACAGGAATAAGGTGGACCAGGTGACCTGCTGTAGCCAAGAAGAGACCAGGAAGGAGGGATAAATAGGCCATGTGGTGGTCTCCATCTTGTTCTTCAGCTCAGCACTTCATCCCAGAGGCAGCATTGCAGGGATCTGTGGCTGGTTTCTTGGGACCGGACAGAACTTGTTCGGGGTAGGTGGGATTGGGTTCTAAGACCCCCCACCGGTGTATGAGGCCTGGGGCCATCTGGGGCACAGATATTGCTGGGGTGTCAGAGGGGTTTTGCTCGTGAGGCTTCAGGCAGGCTGCTGAAGCGCTCTGTGGGACTGGTTTGTGGCCTGTTTGGAGAGGTCACCAGTCTGGGAACTGTAAGGAGCCCCGAAGTTGAGCAATTCGCCCTGAGTGGACGCCCTCAGCTGTGCCCAGACACGGCCCAGTCCGTCACAGCTATGTCTACACCGGCAGCTTCTTGCGCAAGAACATGTCCACACTGCCACATGCGAGCTGTGCTTTTGCGCAAGAGCATCCATGGCAGTGTGGATGCTCTCTTGAGCAAGAAAGCTCCAATGGCCATTTTAGCCATAGGGGTTTCTTGCGAAAGAAATCCCTGCCGAGCATCCACACTGCCCTCTTGCGCAAGAGAGCTTACATCTGTTAGAAAAGAGCATAGCTCTTGCGCAAAACACCCTCTCTTACCACGCCATACTGTACATTTCCTTGCACAAGAGCAGGCGGGCAGTGTGGCTGCTCTGTGGGTTCTTGCGCAAGAACAGCTGTAGACCTAGCCTTAGAGGGAACACTTCCCCCAGTCTCTCTGCCCCTGAGTTAGTGTCACACACGTTGGGTTAATGCAATTGCAGGATAGTTGCATGAGGGGGGTTTGGTGGGGGCCAAACTAATCCCTGTTGGTATGAGGATGGTGGGAAAAGTCCTTCGAGAGGGGTGACATGACACCTTTTACTTCTGGTCATGTGTCCACCTCGAGAGTCCCGGCTAATTGGGTGTCAGGGGGTGTGGCTAATGGGGCACCACCAAAAATTATATACATCTGCCGACCCCGGAGGAGGAGTGTGTGTGTTGAGGGATTTTTTTGTGCTGTGGTGCTGTGGGGCCCCGTCGAAATTGTTCGAATTGGGCTCCGCACTTCCTAAAGCCGGCCCTGCCTCGAGAGGTCATTGAATCCAGTCCCCTGCCCTCACAGCATGACCAAGCACCATCTACACCATCCCTGACAGATGTCTATCTAACCTGCTCTTAAATATCTCCAGTGATGGAGATTCCACAACCTCCCTGGGCAATTTATTCCAGTGTTTGACCACCCTGACAGTTAGGAACTTTTTCCTAATGTCCAACCTAAACCTCCCTTGCTGCAGTTTAATCCCATTGCTTCTTGTCCTCTCCTCAGAGGCCAAGGAGAACAATCTTTCCCCCTCCTTGTAACACTCTTTTAGGGTATGTCTACACTGTCACCCTAGTTCAAACTAGGGAGGCTAATGTAGTCATTTGAACTTGCAAATGAAGCCCGGGATTTAAATATACCAGGCTTTATTTGCATGTTCCCAGGCGCCGCCATTTTTAAATGCCCCGTAGTTCGAACTACCTGCCCGTGAGGAGTAACGGTAGTCCGAATTAGGGGCTTTAGTTCAAACTACCTAGCCCGTGCTGCGTGTAGCCGCGGGCAGGGAGTTCGAACTACGGGGCATTTAAAAATGGCGGCGCCCGGGAACATGCAAATAAAGCCCGGGATATTTTAATCCCGGGCTTCATTTGCAAGTTCGAATGACTACATTAGCCACCCTAGTTTGAACTAGGGGCTAGTGTAGACATACCCCTAGATACTTGAAAACTTCTATCTTGTCCCCTCTTAGTCTTCTCTTTTTCAAACTAAACAAGCCCAATTTTTTCATCCTTCCCTCATAGGTCATGTTCTCTAGACCTTAAATCATTTTTGTTGCTCTTCTCTGGACCCTCTCCAATTTCTCCACATCTTTCTTGAAATGTGGTGCCCAGAACTGGACACAATACTCCAACTGAGGCCTAAGCACAGAGTAGAGCAGAAGAATGTCATGCAGCCCTGATCCCCCTACACCCCTGGAGGAGTTGCCAGGGCCAGGGTTTCAATGTGCAGCCTTCCCTCCCTTCCTTCTCCCAAGGACCTGCCAGGGCTGAGCCAGCCTGTGCAATCCCACTCCCTGCCATCCTTGCCACCACGGGTGACCTCAGTAAGCCTCCCCTGACCTCCCAGCCCCCTTCTCTGAGTCCCCTTCCCTGACCTCCCCACCCGCTGCCCTAACTACTGCACATCCATCCACTCCCTGCCCTGAGCCCTGCCCCCCCCACACACACTCTGGCTGTGTCTACATTGGCATCCCTTTCCGGAAAAGGGATGCTAATAAGACACATCGCAATTGCAAATTCCGCGGGGGATTTAAATATCCCCCGCGGTATTTGCATTTACATGGCTGCCGCTTTTTTCCGGCTTGGGGATAAGCCGGAGAAAAGCGCCAGTCTAGACGTGATTCTCCGGAAAATAAGCCCTTTTCCGGAGGATTTCTTATTCCTACTTTCAAGTAAAAAAAAAAAAAAAAAGTGGCAGCCATGTAAATGCAAATGCTGCGGGGGATATTTAAATCCCCCGCGGAATTTGCAATTGCATTGTGTCTCATTAGCATCCCTTTTCCGGAAAGGGGTGCCAATGTAGACACAGCCACACAGTTTATCTGGTGGCTGCATGTAGAAGTTGAATAGGATGGAAAAAGAAGTGATCTTTTTGATAATTCACAAAGTGAGGGGTCTAACCACAGAGATGGAGTTTCACATCACTATTCTTGGGATGCATCCCTCCAGGAAGGATTTAAACCATTTATTGCATTCCCCTGGCCATTACCACCTCTCTGAGGCAGGACAGCATTATCTCATGATCAACAGTGTCAAATGCTGCAGTGAGGTTCAGAAGGATGAGAATGGATGTCAGTGCACTGTATAATGTCCATCAACTTTCTTTATAAGCTACGTCGGGAATGGAAGACTGATACTGCACAGTAGGGATACACCTACACTGCAGCACTATTTCAGGATATATCCAAAAGTATATCCAGAGGTATCCCGAAATAGCTATTCCACGTCTTTTGAGCATCTTTTGAGCACACCCATTATTTCATAATATAAAGGGCTTGCTAGTCCAACATCCCTGTAAACCTCATTCCACGAGGAGTAAGGGACGTTTCGGAATAGTGGGTTATTTTGAAATAAGTACTGTGTAGACAGCACCAAATTTCGAAATAAGCTATTTCGAAATAACATCAAAATAAGATATGCAATTTATGTAGCTCAAATTGTGTATCTAATTTTGACTTACAGTGCAGTGTAGATGCACACTAGCTGGATATAACAGTATTTCTATTCACATCCCTCTACATGCTGTTAGCATAACTGTGATGACTGGCTGTGACCTTGGGTCTCTGTAATAGAAACCGGTTCTTGTGAGATGCTGAGAGACTCCTATTCCCACTGAAGTTTTTTATTTAGTTGAAGAGTTAGATTCCTGGCCTTGATCTGGCACAAAGGGTATGAAAAACTGGGGTCCATTCTTAAAGTACCATTTTTGCCAGCTGTTAAGCTGTTCCAAGATATGCATGGGCCAAACTAGCCTTTGGCCAGCTCCAGCATTTGGGAGTGGTAGGGGTGGGCAGATAGATACCTCAAAATACAGCTGCTTCAAAAATACTATTTTTCACACCAAAAAATCAATTAAAATTAAGAAAAATGTAGAATTTTGTCTACATTTTCAGTGGATATTTTGATTTTTTTCCATAAAAAATCTTAGGTTTAGAGGGATTTTTTGTTTTCTTACAAAAATAAAAGAAATGCATACATTTCCATAACATATTTTCATTTCATCAAAAATAATTTTCCAATGAAAAACGTTTCTAACAATATTTTTGTAATTATGTATTATAAGTGCAAATGAAAACTCTCATCTGGAGAAATGATCATGAGTCCTAAGGTTCAGAATGTAGTTCACTAGTGTGAGTCTGAGTCAAAGTCTGTGTGCAGTTATATCTGTGTAAATCTTAAGTAACACCAGTGACTTCCGTGGAGTGACTCCTAATTTATACAGGTATTACTGTAAGCACAATTTTACTCTTTGGCCTTTTCCTTTTTAACTAAGAATGCCCTCCCCCCAGAGATTCTAAATTACGACAGACAGCAAGAGCATAGCTGATGATTGCACTGCTACAAGAAGCCTGGGAAAATAGAGGCAGTTTTGCAGGATTCATCATTTCCCTCCTCTTGTTACTCTTCTCCTCTCACCCTCAAAGTAGATGTCATGGTAATCCTCCCTTAAGATGAAAAGGACTGGATGTGGTTCCATTTAAAAACCAATAACGCTACTTGAAAGTCAACCAAAATAGACAACTGGTGCCTCCCAAAACTCGGGGGGGGACAAGCTAAAGGGGAGGACATGTGACCACCCCAGGTGTCTCCCCTGCACCCAGCTCAGTGCTGTGGTGCTTTCCCTATCTCCTATTTCCTGCAGGGGGTGCTCTCTGTTCTTTGCTTCCCGTGCCTCCCCCTCACAAGTTTGGCCAGCAAAAGTGGCTGAATGTACTAGAGGAGAGGCACAGGGAGAAGATGATAGAGTCCCTCTCACTCCCCATGCCTAGTAGTCCAATCTCGGGGGAGCATTTGACAATCACCACCGCCTCCCCACCACACACACAGCCTATGTGAAGCAAGGTGATTTCTCTCTCCAGGGGTACGTCTAGACTACAGGCTTTTGTCGACAGATACTGTCAACAAAGCTTCTGTCGACAAAGAACATCTAGACTACATCCAGTTCTGTTGACAAAGCAAGCTACTTTGTCGACATGACAGTGTAGATGCAATAACGCCTTCTGTCGACAGAACTCTGTCGACAAAAGGCGTTATTCCTCGTAGAATGAGGTTTACAGCTGTCGACAAAACTGCTGAGTTCTGTCGATGTTATGTCGACAGAACTCAGCGGCAGTGTAGACGCAGGTATAGTTTTGTCGACAAAAGTGGACTTTTGTCGACAAAACCCTGTAGTCTAGACACACTCCAGGAGCTAAACAGGCTGCCTCTGCAGTGGTCAAAATCCCTACAGTCTGAGGGCAAAAGATCAAGATCAAACCCAGCCTTGGGACTCCATACTGCACTGTGGCTATCAGGTCATCGCCCTGTGGGAAATTCTGATATTAGAAAAAGTTCTTCAACAACTGTTCATACAATCTTCTTGTTCTGTTTCTGTTTCACTGACTTCAGTCACTAAGGGCATGTCTACACAGCATGGCTAAAGCCAAAATAAGCTACGCAACTTGAGCTATGTCAATTGAGCAGCTTAAGTCAAAGCAGATTATTTCGGCTTTTGGCGCTGTCTACAAAGCAGGAAGTCCGAGAAAGAGCACTCTTCCTCCGACTTTCCTTACTACTCGTAAAATGAGGGTTACAGAAGTCGGAGTAAGAGCTCCTCCGGGTTGACAGTATTTCAATATTAGAGCTACGTCTACACTATGAGCTTCTTCTGCAAGAGGAAATGCAAATGGAGCACTCATTTGCATATGTCGCGCTCTCATTTGCATTTCCTTGGATCCCTTTTGTGCAAGAGGTTTTTGCACAAAAAAGAGCTGTGTAGACAGCTCCTTTTAGCGCAAAAACCCCCTTTTGCACAAGAGCCGTTCTTCCTCAAAAAATGAGCGCTCCAGTTGCATTTCCTCTTGCAGAAGAGGCTCATAGTGTAGATGTAGCGAGAGTTGAAATAACTGCTTATGTGTAGACACAGACTATGTTATTTCGGAATAACGTCAGTTATTCCGAAATAACGCTGCTGTGTAGACGTACCCTAACCTATCTGTCCTTCAAGATCAGCATGATGGCAAGAGATACCTGAAAGACAGGCCAGGTGACTAAAATATCTGAAATTACTGCTCTTGGTCCTTAGATGTATTACTTTTACCATGTATCATAGATGGGATAAAAGGAGAAGACAGTCATTGTTCCTGTAAAATAGTGGTAGAAATATAGCCGTGTTAGTCTGGTGCAGTTGAAACAAAAAAAAGGACTGTGTAGCACTTTAAAGACTAACACGATGGTTTAATAGGCCTCCCACTCTGCTCTAATCCCACTGACAGAGACCAGAAACTCTGGGCCAGACCCACTTCCTCAGATCAAATAGTGGAAGAAAATTGTCACAACCATATATACCAAAGGATACAATTAAAAAAATGAACACATATGAAAAGGACAAATCACATTGCAGAACAGAAGGGGGATGGGGGGGGAAGGGGGGGAGGTAAATGTCTGTGAGCTAATGATATTAGCGGTGATAATTGGGGAAGCTATCTTTGTAATGGGTAAGATAATTAGCGTCTTTATTCAAATTTGCGTGTAAAGTGTCGAATTTAAGCATGAATGACAGTTCAGAGGATTCTCTTTGAAGTGAAGTCTTAAACGGTCTTTGAAGCAGGATGCAGGTAATCAAGTCGTTGAGACAATGTCCTTTCTGGTTGAAATGGCAAGAAACTGTTTTTTCTTTGTGATCCTGTCTGATATCTGTTTTGTGGGCATTGATCCTTTGGTGAAGTGTCTGAGACGTTTGTCCAATGTACATAGCAGACGGACACTTTCAGCACATGATAGCATAAATTATATTTCTGGATGCGCAGGAATATGTGTTCTTGATCTTATAACTCACTTGGTTGGGTCCAATAATGGTATCAGCAGAGTGAATATGTGGACAAAGCTGGCAACGGGGTTGGTATTAGTGTGGTGTGTCCTGTGGTGGTTGGTAAGAATCATCCTGAGATTAGGTGGTTGTCTATAGGAAACCCCTGAGAGACCCCAGAGGGAAGTCAGAACTGGCCCGCGGGGGCCCTGCTTCCAGTGTGGCCAAGAGGGGCACTTTAAACGGGACTGCCCGCTCATGGACTGCACGCTGGTCCAGGAAGAGCGGGCTGAGTCCCGGGGAATCCGTGAAACAGGACAACACCGGGTCCTCGCCGAGATGAAGGTCGAGGGCCGGCGCGTGGAGGCCCTAGTGGACTCGGGCACGACGATGACCCTGGTTCGGGCAGACCTGATTCCCCAAGGGCGGCCAGCCGGGAAACCTGTGTGGATGAGGTGCGTCCACGGGGATGTGAAGGCGTACCCCACAGTCTTGGTCCGCATGGCCGGGGGCGGGCAAGACTGAACCTGGAGAGTGGGGAGGGCCGCACAACTGCCCTACCCCGTGCTAATCGGACGAGACTGGCCAGGGTTCAGGCAGCTATTACAGGGCCAAGGAACGCGGACTAACGGGGAACGAACACCGGGGAACCGCGAGGGCGAGGCATGCATGGAGGTGGAGGAGGCCCCAGACCTCGTGGCCGAGCAGAGGCAGGACCCATCGCTCCAACATGCCTGGGACCAAGCGAGCGGCCCGGAGGAATCGGGAGGGCCCACAGACCACCGTGCCAAAGGGCCGAGTTTCCAGGTACTGAATGATCGTCTCTATCGGGTGACCAAGGAGGGCGAGGGCGGGGAACTTAGACAACTAGTAGTCCCCGTACGGTTCCGACGGGAGGTCCTGGAACTGGGACACGCAAATCCGTGGTCGGGCCATCTGGGGCGGGAAAAGACGCTGGCACGGATACGCCAGAGGTTCTATTGGCCTGGAGTGTTCCGAGCTGTGCAGGACTTCTGCGAGTCCTGCCCCAAATGCCAACGAACTGCCCCGGCCCGAGTCCCGAGGGTTCCGTTGGTACCCCTCCCGATAGTCATGGTGCCGTTTGAACGCATGGCGATGGATTTGGTGGGGCCCCTCGAGCCCTCGGGGAGGGGTCACCGATATATAATGGTGGTCATAGACTACGCGACCAGGTACCCAGAGGCTGTCCCGCTTAGGAACACCAAGGCCCCCACCCTGTTCCGCGAACTAATGAAGATCTTTTCAAGGGTAGGCCTTCCTCAGGAGATCTTAACGGACGAAGGCCCGAATGTCACCTCCTGGGTCATCAAGGAACTGTGCCGCATGCTGAAGATTAGACGGCTCCAGACCTCCGTATACCATCTGCAAACCGACGGCCTAGTCGAACGATTCAACCAGACCCTGAAGAGAATGTTGAGAAGGTTCGTGCAGGACGACCCCCGGGGATGGGACCAGATGCTTCCTGGCCTCATGTTCGCGGTACGGGAAGTCCCCCAGTCATCAACGGGCTTCTCGCCGTTTGAGTTACTATACGGACGCCACCCCCGAGTGATCCTAGACCTGGTGCGTGAAGGATGGGAGAATCAAGTCACCGCGGGCAGGGGGACCGACCAGTACATCACGCAGCTACGGGAGAAGTTAAGCCGGCTAGGGGAATACGCCCGTTTAAACATGGAGGGCAGCCAGAGACGCCAAGCCAGGTACTATGATGCCAAGGCCCGGCGGAAGGAGTTTCGACCAGGGGACCGGGTAATGCTCTTGCTACCAACAAAGGAATCCAAGCTATTGGCTCAGTGGCAGGGGCCTTTCGAGGTGATCAAGAAAATAGGCGAGGTGGATTATGAGATAAAGATGACAGGACAACGGCGGGGCACTCAAGTCTTTCACGTGAACCTGTTGAAAAAGTGGGTCCCCCGGGAGACCCTGATGATCGTGACCCCATCCGAAGGAGAGGACCTCGGGCCATGGGGCGGAGACAAGGAGCCAGAGGGGACGGTCGACATAGGCGCGGAGTTAACAGTCCAGCAGCAGGAGCAGCTACGAGATGTCCGACAACGAAATCGGTGGACTCTCACCACCCAACCTGGGCGCACGCCTCTGGGAGTACACCGGATAGTAACGGAGGACGGTAAGATCGTACGGGAGCCACTAAGGCCGTTGCCCCGGAAAGTGTGGGACACCGTGGCAAAGGAAATCCGGCAGATGCAACAGTGGGGTGTGATAGAAGAGTCGAACAGTGAGTGGCGAAGCCCCATTGTCCTGGTCCCGAAGCCCGATGGGTCGATGCGGTTCTGTATCGACTTTCGAAAGGTCAACTCAATACCCGCTTCGACGCCTACCCCATGCCCCGAGTGGACGAGCTCCTGGAGCGGCTAGGACAAGCCGTGTACATATCCACCTTGGACCTTGTCAGGGGGTACGCCCCCGTCAAGGGGCTCGGCCCCCTCCTACCGGGCCTGTACGGCCCCCACAGACCCAACGCAAAAGTCCCGGCCCTTCTATCAGGGCATATACGGTACGAAAGTCTCAATGCAAAAGTCCCGGCCCTTCTATCAGGGCATATACGGTGCTAAAGTCTCAATGCAAAAGTCCCGGCCCCTCTATCAGGGCCTATACAGTACTACAGTCTCAATGCAAAAGTCCCGGCCCTTCTATCAGGGCCAATACGGTAGGAGAGGCCTAGCCGCTCTGAGAAGCCTCTCCTGGCCCGGGGTTTGTTTGTCCAGGGAAGGGAAAATGAGTGGTAGGGGGACCCGGGCCCTCCCTCTCCACCGGGTCCCAGCCCAGGGCCCTTTAGGCAGGGTCTATGGCTCCTGCCGGCTCGGCGGGGGATCCGGCCGATACACGCCGAGCCAAATCTTGTTTCCCTTGCCCTGGGCTGCTTCCTACCACGCCCTGGTTCCCCCCGGGCCCCTTCGCCCCCAAGGCAGTACCTGTCGGGGTTGTGGGCGCGCTCCTGCCGCCCTGGGTCGGCAGCTGCGTCCTCCGTGTCAGGGTCCGGCGCGGGCGGCGACTCTGGACCCAGCGGCTGCAAGAACACTGGCCCAGCCTGGTCTCCTCCTTCACCCAGGGGCCTCCCTGACTGCCGGGCTCCTTCGGCCTTTATACCCGGCCGCTGTTGGGAGCATGCCCAGCAGGGTTGGAGGGGCGGGGCCTTCTCTGCCAGCTGGGCCTGGGCTATCCCCTGCTCATCAGTGCGGGGCCTGTCCGCCCCGTCACAGACCTCTCGAAAGGGTACTGGCAAATCCCGCTAGACCCCGAAGCCAGAGAGAAGACGGCCTTTTCGACCCCCGTGGGGCTATTCCACTTCATTACCATGCCTTTTGGCCTACACGGGGCGGCCGCCACCTTCCAGAGAGTGATGGACCGGATACTGACACCCCACCACGGGTACTCGGCGGCCTATATAGACGACATCGTCGTCTACAGCCAGACCTGGGAAGAACACCTGAGACACCTGGAGGAAATACTCGCTGCCCTCGGCAAGGCCGGCCTCACGGCGAACCCAAAAAAGTGCCATTTCGCACAACAAGAAGTGTCCTACCTGGGGTACACCGTTGGGAGGGGGAAACTGAGACCGATCTACAGTAAGATACAGGCGCTCCGAGACTACCCAAGACTGGTAACAAAGAGACAGGTACGGCAGTTTTTGGGGCTTGCTGGCTATTACAGGAGGTTCGTGCCGCAATTTGCCACCCTTGCGGCACCCCTACCTGAGATGGTAAAGAACACGGAGCCAACGTGGGTACGGTGGGCCCCGCTGGCTGAGCGGGCCTTCCAGACATTAAAAGAGAAACTATCAGACACCCCGATACTGACCCAGCCTGATTTCAACAGCCCTTTCCTCCTGTATACAGATGCCTCAGAAGTGGGCCTGGGCGCGGTGCTCGCGCAGGAACATCACGGAGAAGAACACCCCATCCTGTACCTCAGCAGGAAGCTCCTACCCAGAGAACGAAGCTACGCCACCATAGAGAAGGAGGCTCTGGCAGTGAGGTGGGCAATAGATGCCCTGAGATATTATTTATGGGGCAATAAATTCAAGCTAATAACCGATCACGCTCCCCTAGTATGGTTGAACGTGATGAAAGACACCAACGCCCGCATCATGCGGTGGTATCTAGCACTCCAACCCTATTGCTTCGAGGTAGTGCACCGGCCGGGGGCCGCCCATAAAAACGTGGACTTCTTCTCGCGAATAGGGGAGCCAGAGACAACCCTAAGGGAGCCTCTCCAAAGGGGGGAGGTGTGTGACGGACCCAGCGGGGTCCGCACTCACCCCAGGGTGGGGAGCGCCCCCCCCGTGCCAGGCGGGCAGGCAGGCAGCCCGGGAGACCGGGGCAACCCTGCTCGGGCAGAAACCCGGCGCAGGGAGATGCGCCCTGCCCCGCACCGGGGGAGGCGGGGCCAGGAGCGGCTGCGGCAGGCGGGCCGGCCGCCCGAGCGGCGCGCCGGCCGGGCGGGGCCGTGCAGGGCCGGAGGCAGTGCGACAAGACCCGGCCCCCACGTCAGGGAACGTGAGGACGCCCGGGGGGCGGAGCCAACGTCCCCAGCATCCTTGACCGGGCCGCTTAAAAAGCAGCAGGGCAAAGCAGCTAGAGGCAGCACCTGGAGGAGCCGCCACCGACCCCGCTGCCAGGCAGAGACCCCCTCCCCCCCGTTGGAGGACCAGAGGGCCAGCCCCAGAACCCCCAGGACGGCAGCTGGACGGGGCCGACGCTTCGGGGCGGACGGGAGCGGGGAGTGGAAGGAGCCCGGGGCGGGGCACTTCTGGTGCCCGTGGACAGGTGCGTTACGGGGATAGTCTCCACCTGTCGTGGGAGGAGTGCCTCCGTTGTTCCCCCACTTAGGGCCCCGGGCTGGGACCCGGTGGAGAGGGTGGGCCCGGGTCCCCCACTTATAGTCTCGACCCGCCCCGCAAGTCCCGTCAGAGCTACCCCTGGCTTGGCAGACGATGGGCAAGTGAGACTGCGCAGTAAGACGCTCAATACCCCGTATTCCCCCTCCTGGCACGGACTTCGCCTCCGGACAGGCCGCCGGGAGTCCCCTCCCTTCCCCCCTTTGGTTGTACTGTCTGACTGGATCCAGGGACCCCTCCCACCCCGGGAGGGCCAGGGCAGCAAGTTCGCCGAACCCCGGTCCAGGTCGCCGGCCGGGTGATCGCACTCGAACCTGGGACAGTAACGGGTAAACCTAGACGGCGGGTCCGCAGAACCCCTCTGGGGCCGGTAGGGGGCGCTCGCACCCACAAGAAGCCGTCACAATCTGAATATGATCTGACTATGGTAAATTGAAAACCTAGTTATATGGGAGATAATTTATTTCCCTGTGTTCTATGCTGCCAGGGTACGTCTACACTACAACGTTAATTCAAACTAACTTAGTTCGACTTAGTTAATTCGAATTAAGCTAATTTGAACTAACGGATCCAGACTAAAAAACTAGTTCGAATTAGCGTTTTGCTAATTCGAACTAGCATGTCCACATTAAGTGGACCCTGAACCGGGGTTAAGGATGGCCGGAAGCAGTGCCGGCAGGGCATCAGAGGAGGACTTAGAGTGTGGAGCTGCTGCCTCAGGCTAGCCGAGGGCTGTGCTTAAAGGGTCCTGACCCCCATCCCGGACAGACAGTTCTCAGGGGTGCCCCGCTTGCAAAGCAGTCCTCTCTTGGAGTGCCTGGACTACCCACACTGGGCACATCACAGCACTCGGCCATCAGCCCGGCTGCACTTGCCGCAGGCTGCCATCTGGGGAGAGGGGGCAATCGGGGGGCTGCAGGAGATCTTCCACCGCCAGAAGCCCACAGAGCCAGCCCAGTCCTCCCCATTGGGGGCTCGTACCCCATTCCTCCCTCACCTCCTTCCACTTACCCTTCCCTAGCCCCCCTTCCTGATGTACAAAATAAAGAAAACATGTGGTCAAAAATAGAATCTCTCTTTATTGAACAAAACTGGGGGAGACTGGGAAAAGGAGGTGGGAGAGGGGAAGAGAGAGGGTGGGAGGGGGAGGGCAACTAAAATGATCAGAGGTTTGGAACAGGTCCCATATGAAGAGAGGCTAAAGAGACTGGGACTTTTCAGTTTAGAAAAGAGGAGATGGAGCGGGGACAGGATAGAGGTCTCTAAAAGCAGGGGTTGGGTAGAGAGGGTGCATTAAGAAATTTCTTCATTAGTTCCCATGATAGAAGGACTAGAGGACACCAAAAGAAAGGAATGGGTAGCAGGCTTCAAACTAGTAATGGAAAGTTGTTCTTCACAAAGCAAAGAGTCAACCTGTGGAACTCCTTGCTGCAGGCGGCTGTGAAGGCTAGAACTAGAACAGAGTTTAAAGGGTAGTGAGATCAAGTGATGGAGGTTGGGTCCATGGAGTGGTATTAGCCAGGGGGTAGGAGTGGTGTCCCTGCCCAAAGTTTGTGGAAGGCTGGAGAGGGATGGCACGAGACAAATGGCTTGGTCACTGTCTTCGGTCCATCCCCTCCAGGGTCCCTAGGGTTGGCCGCTGTCGGCAGACAGGCTACTGGGCTAGATGGACCTTTGGTCTGACCCAGTACGGCCATTGTAAGCTCAGGGCTCAGGGTCGGGGGTCTCAGTGGACCACCTTGATTTTCATGCACACCTGCTCCTGGGTGGCCAGGCTGGCAGCTCTCCTGCCCAAGCCGGCCACTTTCCTGTGCCTAGTGCGGAGATCGTGGACGAGGTCCACGATGTCCGCACTAGACCAGGCGGGTGCCCGCCTCTTGCGGTCCCAGGCAAGCTCCCGGGAGCCGCCAGCCTGGTCCCGGGAAGAGGTGGAGGGCTGGGTGGCAGCGGGTGGCTGGCTCGATCCGTGCCAGGTGCAGGGTCTGCTGGCTGGGTGCTGGCAGGCTTGCACCTGGCACGGGCACCGTAGCCAGACCGTGCCTTTATGGGGTCCGGGGCCGGGAGGGGGGCAGATGAGTTTCCCTGGTGTTGGCCAGAGTGGCCACCAGGGAAAGCTGGGGAGGGCTAGCCTCCCACTAGTTCGAATTAAGGGGCTACACAGCCCTTAATTCGAACTAATAAATTCGAACTAGGCTTAGTCCTCGTAGAATGAGGTTTACCTAGTTCGAACTAAGCGCTCCGCTAGTTCGAATTAAGTTCGAACTAACGGAGCGCTAGTGTAGCGCCTATCAAAGTTAATACGAACTAATGGCTGTTAGTTCGAATTAACTTTGTAGTGTAGACATACCCTCCGTGAGAGTCTGGTAGGAAGTAGTCCAGGGTGGGGAGTTAATTCCCTGAGAGCTCAGTGTGTTGTGGGTGGATTTTCCTGCTGATCTAGTGGTGGGACACACCCACCATTGACAGGACCTTGGGCTGGGACATGGTGGAAAGGGTGGCCCTGGGTCCCTATACCCCACCCCATTATCCCCTAAGTGGAGGTACTACAAGTGTTGTTACTGACTCTGGCTATGTCCAGACTGCAGGCTTCTTTCGGAAGAAGCTTTTCCGGAAGAGATCTTCTAAAAAAACTTCTTCCGAAAGAGAGCGTCCACACTAAATGGATGCTGTTGCACATTTAAGCTGTGATTACTATGGACAGAGTGCCCACCAGAGCACCTGTGCTTTTTCCTCTTTCCGCTTCTTTCGAAATAATTCCCTCTTCCCTGTTCACACACGTCTTTTTCTGAAGGAGCTCTTTCGGAAAAAGGCTTCTTCCTCGTAGAAAGAGGTTTACCAATGTCAGAAAAAACCCTCTCTTCTTTCGATTTTTTTTTCGAAAGAATATGATTGCAGTGTGGACATAAGTGAAGTTTTTTTGGAAAAACAGCCGTTTTTCCAAAAAAACTCTGCAGTGTAGACATACCCGCTGGCTGCTGGGCCTCATGGCCCTCTGACAAGAGGGTGTTTTATTGATGGTGGCTGCTAGGCTGGATTGTCTCAGTGGAGGTGGGGTGTAGCCATAAGCCCTGAGCCATAGGGACAGAGACATACATGGGCTGTGTCTAGACTGGCCAGTTTTTCCAGAAAATCAGCCGCTTTTCCAGAAAAATTTGCTGGCTGTCTACACTGGCCGCTTGAATTTCCGCAAAAGCACTGACTTCCTACTGTAAGAAATCCGTGCTTTTGTGCAAAAGGGCCAGTGTAGACAGCTGAGATTTGTTTTGCGCAAAAAAGCCTGATCGCAAAAATGGCGATCGGGGCTTTTTTGCGCAAAAGCGCGTCTAGATTGGCCATGGACGCTTTTCCGCAAAAAGTGCTTTTGCGGAAAAGCGTCCTGCCAATCTAGACGCGCTTTTCTGAAAATGCTTTTAACGGAAAACTTTTCCGTTAAAAGCATTTCCGGAAAATCATGCCAGTCTAGACGTAGCCATGGGGTGGAGCACTCTTTGAAGGGCCTCAAAAGCCCTGCCTCTGAGGGGGCTGGGTGTACCCACCCCTTAACAGTCATGTGTAGGGCCCTACCAAATTCATGGCCCACATAAACTTAAATTTAGTCATCTGTTTACATCTGAAATGTCAGTGTTGTAACTTGGGAGGGGTAACAAAGCTGTCTTAGGAGGCTCATGGGATTGCCACCCTCATTTTTATGCTGCCTCCAGAGCTGGTCTCCCTTTCCCACATCCCTGCCCCTCTCTCTCATGCCCTCTTCCTCCGCCTTCAGCTGGTGGGGAGGAGTGGCTGCCGCTCCCTTCCCTTGGTCATCCTCTTCCCCCCGAGCCTGGTGCCTTTCTCCTCAGCCTTCGTTCTAGGGGGAGGAGTGGCTGATACCCCTCGCCTGCCCCCCCCCCCGCAAATTGAGTGCCCTCCTCCCCTGACTTATCCCAGCAGGGAGGAGTGGTTGGCTCGACCTCGACCTCCACCCCCACCCCTTCCCTTCCACTGACCCCCACCCCTTCCTTGCCCGCTGAGTGGCAGGGAGGAGGAGTTAACCTTTCCCCCTCTTCCCTGCTGTCTGTGCCCCCCTCCAACCCTTCCCTCAGGATGGAGGAGGTCCCTGCCCCTGATGCCACTAACCCCATGGTTCCTCCACCGACCCCACAGACCGCTGCGGCTGACCTCCTGGCCCCCAGCCCAGGCTCCGCCACTGCCATGGCCAGTGCTCCCCCAGATTTGGGAGCAGCCTCCACCTCGGACGGTAAAAAGGGCCAGAGGAAGAAAAAGGGGCAAAGGCCTGGCCCGGAAAACCAAACCCTGTGCGGCTGAGGCCGCCCTGCTCACTGCGGCTCCGCCATCTGCCGCAGCCCCTCCTTTCCCTGTTGTTCCCCCTGTGGCCCCCAGAGTGTACACCCAGGTGGTCGCTGCCGCTCCCCCGCGTGCCGCCACATCATCGGCCCTGACTGCCGCCTCCAGCTCCATCCCTGGTGGCCGGGGCCCCTTCCCCACCCTGACCAGGAAGCATGGTGTCTGTTGCCTCCAGGTCACAGCCTCGCCCCACGTTGAGACATACGTGCGGGTGTTGGCAAGTGTGGTGGGGTCCTCAGCCGTGGTGGCGGCCTCCAAAATGTATGGTAAGGCGGTGTCCTTTCCTCGGAGGCTGTGGAGAGGGGCCTGGCGGTGGGGGGCATGCAAGTGCCCCTCAAGCCGCTACAGGACCTGGGCATATAGGTGGTCCTCACCTCCATTCCGCCCTTCCTACCCAATGCCGCCCTGCTGGCTGCCCTCTCCACCCTGGGGAGGCCTATTTCCACCATCAGCCCTCTCCCACTGGGCTATAAGGACTCCGCCACGTCTTGTCCTTCCGCCAGCAGGTAGAACTGCAAATGCTGCCGGCGGCGCATGACGGGGTGGTGCTAGAGGAGTCCTTTATGGTGCCCTACCAGGGGGCCCTCTACTGGGTCCACTACTCCTCGGAGGAAACCCAGTGCTTCCTCTACGGGGTGACGGGGCCCAGTCGGAGGAGGCATCCGAACCCCCCGGGGCCCAGAAGGGCACGGGCCCCAACACCGCCAGCCCCCCTGGTAGTCTGGCCTCCACGGCTGACCCTCCTCCAACCGATGGCTCTGCTCGGGTCCTGGTGGCACACCCCCCAGCATGCCCGAGCGAGCAGGCAGGCCCCGCCTCCATAAATTCCAGCTTAGCTGGGCCAGAGGAGAGGCTGGCGCGGTCGCTGCTGGGTAAGGGAGAGGGCTTCCCCCTAGGGGGAGGTTTCCCTACCCACCTCTCTCCCGCCCTTGCCTCCCCTCCCCTAGAAAAACATCTGCGCCCCCTGGCCTTCCCCTGATGACCAGCTCTCTACCTCCGCCTCGGAGGGCTGGACGCTCGTCCGGGGGGAGCACAGAGCCCGCGGCCCGTGGACTCAATCTCCCCCCTCTGCTGAGGACAGTGGGAAGGCCCCCCTCCGCAAAATACCGAGGGGGGCCAGCGCTGCTGAAAATGCCCCTGGCGAGTGCCAGCAGGAGGCGCCGGTCGAGGAGGAAGCCATGGCAGCGAGGGGGGACGGCACCATCCCTCCTGTGGAGCCCACCCCCAAGGAGGCCTCAGGTGGCGCTCCCCCGGCCCCTGTACCATTTCCCCCCCTCCCGCCTGTCGCCACCGCCGAGGTAATTGTTGCCTCAACGTCTGGTGGGGAGGACTCTGGGGCCGTGGGGATGAAGATCATCTCCATCTTGGAGGAGATTGAGGCCCTGGGTCTGACCCTGCTTGCTCAAGGGGAGGACAACCCTCTGCCAATGGGCCTCGGCCTTGGCGACAACTCTGCTGCGCCGCCCCCTCATCCCCTCTCCCATGTGCCCTAGGCGGCCGACCCTGTCCTTACTCTCGGGGTGCCTCTGGTGTTGCCTATCGGCCTGACCGACTCGGGCTCTGCGTCTCAGGCCGCCGAGCCCTCAGGGATGATGGCTGGCGCCGAGCGGCCAGGTCCCAGGCTTGAGGGCGCCCCCTCCTCCACCCTTGAGGCGGGCTGGTCGCCTTCCCTCCTTGTTCGGGGCCCGGCAGGCAACACTCTAGCCGACACCATGGCTACAGAGATACGCTCTGCCCAGCTGTCTGCGCCCAGCGTCAGTGCGGGCCCCCTCTCCACTTCTGCCCCTCCAGTCCCCAACCCCATTCGGGAGGTGCCGCAGCCTGGTGGCCTAGATCTGGGGGACCTTCCCCCAGCCCTGTCCAAAGTTCCGGTCCCCCACCCTGTCCTGATCCCCCTCTCATCCCCGTTCATGCCCTTGGTCCCGATCCCACCCTTTATGAACCCATCTCCAGCCCCGAGTCCACTCCCTTTCCTGACCCTTCTCCCATCCTCATCCCCACCTCCGTTCCTGACCTATCGTCCGGCCCCGATCCTATCCCCCCTCCCGCCCCTACCGCAATGCCTGCTCCCCCTCCACCGCCCCTCCCATTCCACTATTATTGCCACCCCTATGGGGGCCGTCTCATTCCCACTATCTGCAAGTGGCCCTTGACGGGGGGGGGGGGGTTTGTGTCCCCCGTTCCCAGTTCCCTAGAGTCTGCACTGTTCCCTCCACTGCCCCCTCCCTCGCCGGGGAAGGGTATGGGCAGCACCGGGGATCAGACCCCTGTTTGCCTGTCTCCGTGGCCCACGAGGTCCATTCAGGGGCCCAGAGGGAGGAAAAGCCTGGTACCCTCTCGGCGCTGGGGGCCGAGCTCTGCCAGTTCCTCGCAGACACCCGCGGGGCTAAAGGAAAGGTGGAGCTGGCCCTTCAGCACTGGGGGGACTTTCACTTAGTCCTTCAGGCCACATGAGCCCTCTTGCAGGAGGGGAGAGGGACCAAAAGGCAGGACATCGCGGCCTACCGCCAGACCCACAAATTTTCTGGAAACTCTCCTGACATTCGGATTGGGAAGCAGCCTGTTGTGTGGCCTGTGGGAGACCGACGATTACCCTGCCCGCGAGGATCCACCTCAGCCCTCACAATGAAATACACCACCATCGTAACATTAAACGCCCGGGGCTGTAGAGCGGGTCTCCGCAGGAGCCGGATGCTCTCCTTCCTTCGGGAGGGGGGGTACTTGGTGGTTTTCCATCGAGGCTGGCTGGCATCTGGAGTGGGGGGATGGGGTGTACTTCAGCCACCTCAGTGCTCGTGCAGCTGGGGTGGTCAACCTGTTCTCCCCTGCCCTATGGCCTGAGGTGCTGGGGTTGCCGAGGTCGTCCCAGGCCACCTGATGCACGTCCGGACCCGCGTAGAGGGGCTGACGTTGAACTCAGTCAAGGTCTATGCCCCAAACGCGGGCCCAGACCAGGTCACCTTTTATCGGCGGGCGGCCACCTTCCTCGGCACCCTGGTCCTGGGTGGGGACTTCAACACCACCCTCGAGGACCAGGACCGTGCAAGAGTCAATAACTGCCAGGCCGCAGCAGGCCTCCTCAGGGAGATCGTGGACCATCACTCCCTGGTGGACGTCTGGCACGACCACCACCCAGACGACGACACCACCTTCACATTCGTCTGGGTGGGGGACGATCGGTCGAGCCACTCCCGGTTGGATCGCATTTATCTATCTCGATTCCATAGCTGCGCGCCCAGCTATCCACCCTCCGAGCCCCCCTGCACCTACTCCAGGAGATGAAGGTGGCATTGCCGCAGCCCGCTCTCGATTTCCTGCAGAGGTCCCTGCAAGAGGATACACCCTGCCGCTCCCTTCCTGCAAACCCTCCATCTATTGTTATCGGGCCCCTATTCCACGGGCCCCCCCCAGCCTCCCCATCCTGCAGCCGGTCTTATTCCGCACCGCACCAAGAGCACATCTGTACACGCTCATGCTCCACACATTACATTTCCTCACCCTTGTGTCCCGCCCAGACACCAAGTGGCGGGACTATCTAAGACCAATAGAGTGTGAGGAACCCAGATGGGCCAGTGTTTATTCCACCTTAATCCTGTGGCCCATCGGGGACATCAGTTGGCGGCTCCTCCACAGAGCCGTGAGCACGGGCGTGTACCTGGCGCAGTTCACCCCCATCCCGGACACCTGCCCCTTTTGTGGTGTGAGGGAGAACCTGGCGCACGCCTACCTTGAATGTGCCAGGTTGCAGCCCCTATTCCGGCTCCTGCAGAACCTCTTATTGAGGTTCTGGCTGCGCTTTTCCCCTCACCTCTTCATTTATGCACACCCCATCCATGGCCCTGCAAAGTTCGGGGACCTCCTCATCAACCTCCTCCTGGCCCTGGTGAAAGCCGCAATATATAACACCAGAAGGAGGATGCTGGACGAGGGGTTTCTCTGTGACTGTGGGGCCTATTTCCGTTCCTCCCTGGTTTCACGTATCCGGGCAGAGTTCCTCTGGGCAGTGTCCACGGGCTCAATCAATAGCTTTGAGGAGCAGTGGGCGCTGTCCAGGGTTCTCTGCTCGGTGTCCCCATCCGGTTCCCTTGTTCTGACCCTGTGACCTGCACCCCCTGACTGTGTTTTTCATTATTTGTCCCAAGAACTTAGTTGAGCCCCAAGTCCATTCGTCCCTCCTGCAAGGCTGGGGGAGGTGCTTTTAGAAGTGGGTTTCAAATAGTGTGTGCCCCACTCCAGAGAAGGAGGAGCAGAGTGCAGCTGCTGCTCCTTCTCTCCTGCCTCTACCCCTTGTTCCTTCTGCCCCTGCACCAGCCGGAGCTCTCCCTGCCCTACCCAGCCACCACCCGCCTGCTGAGGCCCCCAGCTGCTGGACCTGCTCCCCTTGGACACCGCTGCTGTTCACCACCACCACAGCTGCTGTTGCCGCCTGAGAGGGAGGGGGGCCTGCCGGCCTGCCCCCTCCACTCCAGATGGAGAGGAAGAGGACCCCATCACCACCACCTGGAGTTCCCCGCCTTGGCTGTCCACCACTTGCCTGCTGCTGCAGCTGCACCACCTGTGCCCCGTCGGGGGCGCGAAGAGAAGAATACTCCAACACCCTGACCTGTGGAGGGGGCCTTTAAAGGCTGTGCTTTTTTTCATCTGTGCTCCTGGGGTGGTGGTAAGTTGAACTGTTGAGAAGGAGCCAGGGGAGAGCCAGGGGAGAGGGCCCCTTTCCCTCATGTCCCCTTCCCTCGCGTCCTTACCCCACCCCTCAACGCCCTCCTCTGCTGTCGCAGCCTCACAGGGAGGAGTGGCTGCTAGCTCCCCTTCTTCAGGTTCCCCACAAGCATCCTTCCTCCGCTAGCGCCTTCCCTCCCTGCCAAGAACTCAGCAGGAGGGAGCAGTTGCTTCCCTCCCTTTTCCTCTAGCCCCCCACCCTTACCCTCCCCTCCCCCCACCCCCCCACTCCTTGCTTTGCGCCCTCCTCCTCTGCCTTTAGCCGGCAGGGAGGATAGGCTGCTGCTCCCTTCCCTTGGTTCCCCCCCCTACCCACAAGTTCAGTGCCCTACTCCCCAGCCTCCAATCTAGAGGGGAGGAGTGGCTAGCACCCCCCCCCAATTGAGCGCCCTCCTCCCCTGCCTTGGCCTTAGTTGGGAGGAGTGGCTGGCTCACCCTCCCCAGTCCCCCCTCAATGGTCCCCACCCCTCCCCTGCCGGCTGATTGGCGGGGAGGAGAAGTGGATTCCCTAGCCCTTCCCCAAAACCTTCACCTCCTCCAACCCCCCCCCCCCGCTACGATGGAGGAGGTCCCCGCCCCCTCTCCTGTTCCCGCAGACCCCAAAGGTCCCTCAATGCCACCGACCCCGCAGACTGCTGTGGCTGACCTCCCGACCCCTGAGCCGGGTTCCACACCTGCCACGGCCGATGGTCCCCCCAATACGGGTGAGCCCTCCACCTCTGCCGGCAAAAAGGGCCAGGGGAGGAAAAAGGGCAAGGGCCCAGCCAAAAAGGCCGAACCTCCCACGGCTGAGGCCACCCCTCCCACCGCGGCCCCACCATCTGCCACACCACCTCCTTCCCCTGCTGTTCCCCCCACCAGCTCTGAGGGCGATCCACCCGTGGCCCCCAGAGCGTACGCCCAGGTGACTGCTGACACCCCCCCGCGTGCCGCCACATGTGCCCCTCGAGCCATTGGAGGACCTGAGCGTATGGGTGGTCCTCACCTCTGTCCCGCCCTTCCTCCCCAGTGGCACCCGGGCATGGACGGGCTGACCGTGGAGTTCTACCGCGTGTTCTGGGATGTCCTCGGCCCAGACCTCATCACCATCTGGGCCGAGTCCGTGGAGAGCGGGGTCGTCCCTCTGTCGTGCAGGCGAGACGTGCTCGCCTTATTGCTGAAAAAGGGGGACCTTCGTGACCTTCAGAATTGGCATCCCGTCTCGCTCCTCAGCACGGACTATAAAGTCGTAGCAAAAGCCATCTCGCTGTGACTGCGGTCCGTGCTGGTGGATGTGATCCACCCCGACCAGACCTACACCGTCCCGGGCCGTAGCATCTTTGATAATTTGTACTTGGTCTGGGACCTCCTAGAGCTCGGGTGTAGGGACGGTCTGTCGTTTACCCTCCTGTCCCTGTACCAGGAGAAGGCGTTCGACAGTGTGGAGCACGGGTATGTCCTGGGCACTCTGCAGGCCTTCAGCTTCGGGCTCCATTTTTTGGGTTTTCTCCAGGTGTCGTATGCCCGTGCGGAGTGTTTGGTCAGGCTCAACTGGACCCTGACAGAACCCATCAGCTTCAGGTGGGGAGAATGTCAGGGGTGTCCGCTGTCGGGCCAGCTGTACGCTCTGGCGATCGAGCCCTTCCTCTGTCTCCTCCGTAGGAGGTTGACAGGGTTGGTGCTTTGAGAGCCAGGGCTGCGGCCGGTTCTGTCGGCGTATGCCGATGACACCAGGACCCAGGCGACCTGGCACGGGTGGAGACCTGCCAAGTGATCTACTCGGCAGCTTCCTCCTCCCGGGTCAACTGGGTCAAGAGCTCTGGCTTGGCAGTCGGGGATGGGTGGCTGGCTCCCTCCCACCCACGCTTCCGGCCATCAAGTGGAGCGCAGGTCCACTGCTCTATCTGGGCGTTTTTTTATCTCCCATGCATCCTTCGCCGGAAAACTGGCAAGGTTTGGAGGCCAGGGTGGGTGAGCAGTTGCGGAGATGGACAGGACTGCTCCAGTGTCTCTCCCTTCGGGGGAGGGTGCTGGTGCTCAATCAGCTGGTCCTGTCCATGCTCTGGCACCGGCTCAACACCCTGCGACCGGCCCCGGAGGTCCTGGCCAAGCTCCAGAGGACAGCTTTGGAGTTCTTTTGGCCAGGACTGCACTGGGTCTCTGCAGGGGTCCTGTCCTTCCCCCTGGAGGAGGGGGGCCAGGGCCTGGTCTGCATGCGCAGCCAGGTCCGGACCTTCCGCCTCCAGGCCCTGCAGAGACTCCTCTATAGTGCAGATAGTCCGACGTGGAGCCTTTTGGTACGCGCCTTCCTCCTCCGCCTCCAAGGGCTCCGATACGACCGGCAGCTCTTTTTTATCCATCTGGGGGGTTTTCCGCGAGACCTCTCAGAGCTGCCGGAATTCTTCGAGGACCTCCTCCAGACCTGGAAGCTGTTCTCAGCGACCAGGTACATTGTGGCCACCGAGGGAGCAGACCTCCTTGCGGAGCCCCTGCTCCACAATCCAGCCTTGTGCTTGCAGGTGGCGGAGTCTCCCTCGGTGCGCCAGAGGCTGATCCTGGCAGAAACCACCTGGACTATGACAGGGGGGACTGGGTTGATCCCCGAGTGCTCGCTCAGCACATGTGGCTCTCCACCCCTTGAACCCCCCTGCGCCTACTCCAGGAGGTGAAGGCAGCCTTGCCGCAGACCGCTCTCGATTTCTTACAGAGGTCTCTGCAAGAAGGTTCCCCCGCCCCTCCCTTCCTGCAAACCCTCCATCCGTTGTTATCGGGCCCCTGTTCCGCGGGCCCCCCCGGCCTTCCCATTCCTGGACCCCCAGCCGGCTGCAAGATCTGCAGCCGGTTTGCTTCCGAACCGCCGCAAGAGAACACCTGTACATGCTCATGCTCCACGCTCTGCATTTCCCCACCCTCATGTCCCGCCCTGACACCAAGTGCCGGGACCATCTAAGACCTGTAGAGGGTGGGGAACCCCTGATCCCACGGCCCATCGGGGACATCAGTTGCCGCCACCTTCATGGAGCCGTGAGCACGAGCGTGTACTTGCCGCGGTTCACCCCCATCCCGGACACCTGCCCCTTCTGCGGCATGAGGGAAAATCTGGCTCACGCCTATCTAGAATGTGCCAGGTTGCAGCCCCTATTCCAGCTCCTCTTTCCCCCCTACCTTTTTATATATGCACACCCCTTCCATGGCCCCACAAAATTGCGAGACCTCCTCGTCAACCTCCTCTTGGCCCTGGTGAAAGCTGCTATATGTAATACCAGGAGGAGGATGCTGGACGAGGGGGTTCTCTGCGACTGTGGGGCCTATTTCCGTTGCTCCCTTGTGTCACGTATCCGGGCAGAGTTCCTCTGGGCGGCGTCCACTGGCTCCATCGACAGCTTTGAGGAGCAGTGGGTGCTGTTCGGAGTTCTCTGCTCAGTTTCCCTGTCCGGTTCCCTTGTTCTAAACCTTTGACTTGTACTCCTTGACCCTGTTTTTTATTAGTTGCCCCAAGTAATCAGTTGAGCCCCAGGTCCAGTCGTCCCTCCCACAAGGCTGAGGGAGGGGCTTTTAGAAGTGGGCGGGCTGGTGCCCAACCACCCCTGGGATTTTCAAATAGAGCCCCACTACAAGGAGTTTGTAGAGAAGGTATGCAAAGAACTCCTATTATGTGCAATAACTAACTTAAAAATAATTGAGGTCACATATTTTGGTTTTTTTTAAAGTATCCTTAATCTCAATGGAAGGCTTGTGGTACATGAACTATGACTGGAAGTGAGAGAGAATGAGGCAGGACACAAGATTTTACTACTTGGCTACATTAGAGACTTTACAGAAGCACAGCTGTACCTATGCAGCTGCACTGCTGGAAGAGCTCTCCTATAGCTGCTCTATGCTGACAGAGCACTCCCGCATTGATGCAAACAACCCCCAATGAGTCGCAGTAGCATCTCCTGCTGATATAGCTATCTCCCCAAGAAGTTTTTTCATACCCCGAAGCGAGATAAGTTTGCCAACATAAATGATAGTGTAGACAGGGTCTAACATCTCACTTAATTTGTGGGAAGGGACTCCCTGGTCCACCAAAACTTGCCTATGCCTATAGCAGCTGAAACCAGCAAAAGCATTCTGGATGTGAAGATTAGCATTTTGCATCAACTATTGGATTAGTCGATAGGGCACCTCCGCCTTTGAAGTGTAGCAACAGCTCCTAGGGCTGTTGCTATGTTGCTACACTTCAAAGGCTAAAGCTGGCCCCGGACTGCACACGGTGTTTCAAAGCATCACTGCTTCACAGAGACTCTTCTCCTCTTCTCCCCCACTTGCTGCCTCTTTGACAGAGGCAGCAAGGGGAGGAAGCAACTAGTTGACTAGCCTGTCGACTATCCGATAAGCAGTTGCTTGGAACCCTCACAGACAGAGCCTGCTGCCACCCCACTGTTGCTGTATCAGAGTCAGCAGCAGGGGGCTCTGAGTGGGGCCGGGAGTGCATTGGCTGCAAGCCCCACCCCTGAGGACCATTGAATAATCCTGTAACTGCTAAAATTTGGTGCAGTTACACAATTATTAAATTAAATACCAAAAATCCCTTGTCTACACTAGGATTTACATCAACCTTAGCCCCATACAGTTAATTTTTCTAAGTGATGCATCCGCACTACCAAGCCTATTGTGTTGCCTTTAGGGGGCTGTGGAAGTAGATTTCTATACTCCTGCTTTTCTCCAGGAGTAATGCTATTCCTGACCTTGCATGGTCGAATTTACGCTAGTGTAGACAGTGTTGCTGGAAAGTTGATGCCACTGGCCAAGGAGGCCTCCCACAGCTTCCCGCTGTGACCAGTATGGTCACAAGTTCCGCCTCTACTGTTCCCCTGCTGAGCTTAAAAAGCTCCAGGAACAGTAGAAGAGCTTGTCCCGTGCAGCCAGCAATGTCAGTGAGCAGCACACCACAGCAAATGACAACACAAGTTCTTTCAGTGTTCCCTTGGACACTCCAATGGCCGCAAGTATTCCTGCTCCCATGACCTCCACTTCCCAGGGGCACAGAAGAACACCAGCCTGGAGTGCCCGGGAAATCTTGAACCTCACCAAGGTTTTGGGAGGCAAATCCATCCTGCACAAGCTCAGGAGCAGCAGGAGGCTCAGGAGCTATGGCAGGGTCTCAGCCTGCCTAGTGGCAAAAGGCAATTCCTCGATGCCCAGCAGTACAAAGCAGTGTTCCCTCTAAGCTGCATGGCAGCACAGCTTCACAGGTGATTAGAGGGAACACTGGTGCAGAGTGAATATCAAGGAACTGCACCAGTACTACCATAAGGTGAAGGAGGGGAGTGGATGGTCTGGTGCAGTACCTCACATGTGCTGCTTCTATAACCTGCTGGACATCATTTGTGGGGGGTGGCCAGAGTCCCCAGCGTGGTTGTCAAGTCTGCCCAAGACACACCTGTCATCAGTCTGCAGGAAAGCGGGGTGGCAGAGGTGCAGGAGAAGGAGACTAGCCAGCCGACAATGCCCAAGAGCTGGTCATGACTCTGGAGCCGGTCCTGTCCTCACAGGCCATCAACCCCAGGGATGGCACTTTGTCTAACTACAAGTGGGTTCAGTCAATGGGGTGTGAGCTGCGGTGTGCTCTCTCTACTTACACAGCACGGGGGGGGGGGGGGGGGCGCAGACCAGCTTGTTCATGTATCGGCAGATGGAGCGGGAGTCTTGTCTGCACAGCTCCATGAAGCTCTCACATAGGAGCTTATCCTTTTTACAAGGTTTTTGGGGAGGCCAGCCTCATACCTTCCTCCGTGGTAAGACACCTTCCCATGCCAAGCCACCAGTAAGTAGCATCACAGAACCACAAAGCAGTGTAGCATAAGGCCTAGGGTTATGGCCACATTGAGGGTATGGCTACACTGTGGGGGGGGGGGGGGGGTTGAAGAAGGTATGCAAATTACACTCGTATTTCCATATGTTCTTCCATTTTTTTTCCAGAAGAGGATTTTCTGATATTTGGCTCATCTACACAGGGCCAAATGTTGGGGAAAAACCCTCTTTCGGAATCCCCCTGTACACCTCGTTTTCCTCTTCAGGAAAAAAAATGGAAGAAGATATGCAAATGCAAGCGCAATTTGCATACCTTCTTTGAAAAAGAACCTACAGTGTAGCCGTACCCTCCGTCAGCATTCATGCCCGATCACTTTTGGTGATTCAGAGAAGACGGATATCTCCCATGGGAACCTGCATGAAGGAGGAAGGGAACCTATTAGCACTCTCCCAGGGAGGCCACGAGTGCCACTCGCACACCTTCCCCCTCCCTGCCCTCCTGTGAACATTCCACCACCATTCCACGCCTGCTCAGCCTGTTGTTGAATTCCTCCTTCCTGTGGGCCAGGCTGCCCATGTAGGACTTCATGAGCCATGGAGCAAGGGGTAGACTGGGTCACCCAGAGTCACAATGGACATTTCCATGTCCCTAACTCTGTTTCGGCTGGGGAAAAAAAGTTCCAGTGTGCACCTTTCGGAAGAGGCAGGAATTCCAAAAGATGTGTGCATCATACACAGTGTTCCCTCTAAGATTTTTCCATCTGTGCAGAGTGAGTTTTGTCATGTGCACTTGTTCAGATGTGTGGCACCCACCAGTTGCTAACAAATATTTATATATTTAAAATCTTATGGAAGAGAAAATACTAAAACAAGGGATAATAAAACATTTAAAGTCATGCACCTTGTTGTTTAATATGAAATCAAATAGAGCCATTTGGTACCCTGGGAGACAATATGTATATCGTCTATCAGTTTGTTCTTTTTCACCTTCCACATATCTATAGAATGGCTGGAGCCCACACTTCATATATCAGAGTGAGACTGAATTTGATTGGATAGGATAGGCTAATGCTGAACTCTGTAAAATGTTGCAACAGTTTGATCTTTTCACTTTGAGACCAGGGGCAGCAAACAGGGAGTTTCGACAGGGAGTTTGGAAGGGGAGTGGGAAGGGGGCGAGGTACACTCTCCATTCTTTAAAACTTTTACACTAAACTATAATAAAAACTTCCTGAGCTCAGGGGGTACGTCTACACTTTCTCCCTAGTTCGAGCTAGGGATGCAAATGTAGCCGACCAAAATTGCTAATGAAGCGGGGATTTAAATATTTTTTGAGGAGTAACGTTAGTTCGAACCAAGGGGTTTGATTCAAACTAATGCGTCCCAGAGCGCACTTCCTGGTTCAAATCAGCTGTTGAGTGGAATAACGCGTGGGTGAGATTGTGCTAATGAAGCACGGGATATTTAAATCCCTGCTTAATTAGCAATTTTGGCCAGCTACATTTGCATCCCTAGCTCGAACTAGGGAGAAAGTGTAGACGTACCCAGGTGGGCCTTCAGGGTTGATTGCATCAGAGGCAAGGCTTTGAGCCGGGCCTAGCCTCAGCCTTATAAAAAAAGCAGCCAGAGTGAACGCAGAGAGCAGCCAACAGGGGAGTTTGCCTGGGAGTTCACCCTTGGGGAGCCCCATAGTCTTTGGTGCTATTTTCCTTGTATTTTTTTCTCTTCTGCCCTTCAAGGAGGCATTTAAAAACATCTGAGGAATCTCTCTGAAGGAAGGCAGGTATGGATAGTGATAGGTCTGCTGTTGTTAACTGCACAGCATGTGCCATGTTTGTCTTCCTCCTGGAAGATAGAAGGGATTTCATCTGCACTGAGTGCAAGCTGGCCGCCATTTTGGAAGAAAAAATCAGAGGACTTGAGGCCCAAGTATCAACCCTATGTTCCATCAGAGAGGATGAAGACTTCCTCGATAGAAGGCAGCATTTAATCCTGCAGGCAAAGCAGGCTGAAAAGCCAGTGAGAGCAGTACAGGACAAGGAAGAGAACTGGCAGCATGTAACCTCTAGGAGAAGAAGGCCAACTCAGGTATCCCCCATTCCTGTAGAGCAGTGGTCTCCAAGAGTATGTCTACACTACAGCGCTAATTCGAACTAAGCTAATTCGAATTAGTGCAGCTAGACTTAAAAACTAGTTCGAATTAGCGTTTTGCTAATTCGAACTAGCATGTCCACACAGAGTGAACCCTGAACAGAGGTTAAGGCTGGCCGGAAGCAGTGCTGGCAGGGCATCAGATGAGGACTTAGAGCGTGGAGATGCTGTCTCAGGCTAGCTGAGGGCTGTGCTTAAAGGGACCCGACCCCCACCCCGGACAGACAGTTCTCAGGGTTCCCCGCTTGCAAAGCAGTCCTGGCTTGGAGTGCCCTGAGTGCCCACACGCGGAACATCACAGCACTCGGCCATCACCCCAGCTGCACTTGCCACAGGCTGCCATCCGGGGAGAGGGGGCAATTGGGGGGCTGCAGGAGAGCTTCCACCCCGAGAAGCCTGCAGAGCCAGCCCAGTCCTCCCCATCGGGGGCGCGTACCCCATTCCTCCCTCACCTCCTTCCACTTACCCTTCCCTAGCCCCCCTTCCTGATGTACAAAATAAAGAAAACGTGTGTTCAAAAATAGAATCTCTCTTTATTGAACAAAACTGGGGGAGACTGGGAAAAAGAGGTGGGAGAGGGGAAGAGAGAGGGTGGGAGAGGGGAGGGCAACTAAAATGATCAGGGGTTTGGAACACCCATATGAAGAGAGGCTAAAGAGACTGGGACTTTTCAGCTTAGAGAAGAGGAGACGGAGGGGGGATATGATAGAGGTCTATAAAAGCAAGAATGGTGTGGAGAGGGTGCATAAAGAAAAGTTCTCCATTAGTTCCCATAATAGACGGACTAGAGGACACCAAAGGAAAGGAATGGGTAGCAGGCTTCAAACTAGTAACAGAAAGTTCTTCTTCACAAAGCAAAGAGTCAACCTGTGGAACTCCTTGCTGCAGGAGGCTGTGAAGGCTACAACTAGAACAGAGTTTAAAGAGAAGTTAGATCAAGTCATGGAGGTTGGGTCCATGGAGTGGTATTAGCCAGGGGGTAGAAATGGTGTCCCTGGCCTCTGTTTGTGGAAGGCTGGAGATAGATGGCACGAGACAAATGGCTTGGTCACTGTCTTTGGTCCATCCCCTCCAGGGTCCCTAGGGTTGGCCGCTATCGGCAGACAGGCTACTGGACTAGATGGACCTTTGGTCTGACCCAGTACGGCCATTGTAAGCTCAGGGCTCAGGGTCGGGAGTCTCAGTGGACAACCTTGATTTTCATGCACACCTGCTCCTGGGTGGCCAGGCTGGCAGCTCTCCTGCCCTAGATGGCCACTTTCCTGTGCCTAGTGCAGAGGTCATGGATGAGGTCCATGATCTCCGCACTAGACCAGGCGGGTGCCTGCCTTTTGCGGTCCCGGGCAAGCTCCTGGGAGCCGCCAGCCTGGTCCCGGGAAGAGGGGGAGGGCTGGGGGGCATCAGGTGGCTGGCTTGAGCCGTGCCAGGTGCAGGGTCTGCTGGCTGGGTGCTGGCAGGCTTGCACCTGGCACGGGCATCGTAGCCAGCCCGTGCCCCTTTAAGGGGTCCGGGGCCCGGAGGGGGGCATACGAGTTTCCCTGGTGTTGGCCAGAGTGGCCACCAGGGAAAGCTGGGGGGGCTAGCCTCCCACTAGTTCGAATTAAGGGACTACACACCCCTTAATTCGAACTAGTAAGTTCGAACTCGGCTTAGTCCTCGTGGAATGAGGTTTACCTAGTTCGAACTAAGTGCTCCACTAGTTCGAATTAAGTTTGAACTAGCGGAGAGCTAGTGTAGCGCCTATCAAAGTTAATTCGAACTAACGTCCGTTAGTTCGAATTAACTTTGTAGTGTAGACATACCCTAAGAGAGTAAAGAGCATCTTCGCGGGCAGGCTTGCAAGCCTAGAGAGGAGGACTTTAAACTAGGTTAGTTGGGGGACGGTGACCAAAGCTCTGAGGTAAGTGGGGAAGTCGGATACTGGGAAGAAACAAAGGGGGACCCCTGATTTGAATGGAGAAGGTAGGGCAATCAAATGGTTATCTACGGTGTTTGTACACAAATGTAAGAAGCCTGGGAAAAAAACAGGAAGAATTAGAAGCCCTGGCCCAGTCAAAGAACTATGATTTGACTGGAATAACGGAGACTTGGTGGGATGACTTGCATGACTGGAGCACTGTCATGGAAGGGTATAAACTGTTCAGGAAGAACAGGCAGGGGAGAAAAGGAGGAGGAGTTGCATTGTATGTAAGAGAGCAGTATGATTGCTCAGAGCTCCAGTATATAGAGGGAGAAAAGACTGTTGAGAGTCTCTGGGTTAAGTTTAGAGGTGGAAGCAACAGGCGTGATGTCGTGGTTGGTGTCTGCTATAGACCATCGGATCAGGTGGATGAGGTAGACGAGGCTTTCTTCAGACAACTGAGAGAAGCTTCCAGATCACAGGTCCTGGTTCTCATGGGGGACTTTAATCACCCTGACATCTGTTGGGAGACCAATACGGCAGTACACAGACAATCCAGGAAGTTTTTGGAGAATGTTGGGGATAACTTCTTGGTACAAGTGCTGAAGGAACCGACATGGGGCCATGCACAGCTTGACCTTCTGCTCACAGAGAGGGAGGAACTAATAGGGGAAGTGGAGGTGGGTGACAACCTGGGAAGCAGTGATCATGAGATGGTAGATTTCAGGATCCTGACCAAAGGAAGAAAGGAGAGCAGCAAAATACACATCCTGGACTTCAGAAGAGCGGACTTTGACTCCCTCAGAGAACTGATGGGCAGGATTCCCTGGGATGCTAACATGAAGGGGAAAGGAGTCCAGGACAGCTGGCCGTATTTTAAAGAAGCCTTATTAAAGGAACAGGAAGAAACCATCCTGATGCGCAGTAAGAAAAGCAAATATGGTAGGCGACCAGATTGGCTTACCGGGGACATCCTTGGTGAGCTTAAACACAAAAAGGAAGCTTACAAGAACTGGAAACTTGGGCAGATGACTAGGGAGGAGTATAAATATATTGCTTGAGAATGCAGGGGAGTAATCAGGAAGGCCAAAGCGCAATTGGAATTGCAGCGAGCAAGGGATGTGAAGGGTACCAAGAAAGGTTTCTACAGGCATATTAGCAATAAGAGGGTGATCAGGGAGGGTGTGGGGCCCTTACCGGATGATGGAGGTAACCTAGTGACAGACGATGTGGGGAAAGCTGAAGTACTCAATGCTTTCTTTGCCTCTGTCTGCACAGACAAGGTGAGCTCCCAGACTAATGCACTAGTCAACGCAGTATGGGAAGGAGGTGGACAGCCCTTGGTGAGGAAAGAACAGGTTAGGAACTATTTAGAAAAGCTAAACATACACAAATCCATGGGCCCATATTTAATGCGTCTGAGGGTACTGAGGGAGTTGGCAAATGTCATTGAGGAGCCTTCGGCCATTATCTTTGAAAACTCGTGGAGATCAGGAGAGATCCCGGATGACTGAAAAAAGGCAAATGTAGTGCCCATCTTTAAAAAAGGGGAGGAGGATAATCCAGGGAACTACAGACCAGTCAGCCTTACCTCAGTCCCCGGAAAAATCATGGAGGGGATCCCCAAGGAATCCATTTTGAAGCATTTGGAAGATCAGGAATAGTGATCAGGAATAGTCAACATGGATTCACGAAGGGCAAGTCGTGCCTGACCAATCTGATTAGCTTCTATGATGAGGTAACTGGCTCTGTGGACATGGGAAAGTCAGTGGACTTGACTTTAGCAAGGCTTTTGATACGGTCTCCCACAATATTCTTGCCAGCAAGTTAAGGGAGTATGGATTGTAGAAATGGACTGTAAGATGCACTGTAAGATAGAAAGCTGGCTAGACTGTTGGGCCCAGCGGGTAGTGATCAACAGCTCGATGTCAGGATGGCGGTCGGTTTCTAGCGGAGTGCCCCAAGGATTGGTTCTAGGTCCGGTTTTGTTCAACATCTTTATTAAAGACCTGGCTGAGGAGGTGGGTTGCACCCTCAGCAAGTTTGCGGATGACAATAAGCTAGGGGGAGAAGTAGATACGCTGGAGAGCAAGGATAGGGTCCAGAGTGACCTGGACAGATTAGAGGGTTGGGCCAAAAGAAATCTGATGAGGTTCAACCAGTTGCCCCGGGCGCCCGATGATGACACCACGGCCATTGACGGCTGTACAGGCAGGGGCGCCAATTGCGCCACCTACCTGGGGCGCCAGCTGCCGCAGCCGGCCTCATGCCACTCCTGGGTTCAACAAGGACAAGTGTGGAGTCCTGCATAGTTACAGGCTGGGGACCAACTGGTTAAGTAGCAGCTCAGCAGAAAAGGACCTGGGGGTTACAGTGGATGAGAAGCTGGATATGAGTCAACAGTGTGCCCTTGTAGCCAAGAAGGCTAATGGCATATTAGGTTGCATTAGGAGGAGCATTGCCAGCAGATCTAGAGAAGTGATTATTCCCTTTTATTCGGCTCTGGTGAGGCCACATCTGGAGTACTGTGTCCAGTTCTGGGCCCCCCACTACAAAAAGGATGTGGATGCATTGGAGAGGGTCCAGTGGAGAGCAACCAAAATGATTAGGGGGCTGGAGCATATGACTTATGAGGAGAGGCTGAGGGACTTGGGTCTGTTTAGTCTGCAGAAGCGAAGAGTGAGGGGGGATTTGATAGCAGCCTTCAACTTCCTGAAGGGAGGTTCCAAAGAGGATGGCGAAAGGCTGTTCTCAGTAGTGACAGATGGCAGAACAAGGAGCAATGGTCTGAAGTTGTGGTGGGAGAGGTCCAGGTTGGATATTAGGAAAAACTATTTCACTAGGCGGGTGGTGAAGCACTGGAATGGGTTACCTAGGGAAGTAGTGGAGTCTCCATCCCTAGAGGTGTTTAAGTCTCAGCTTGACAAAGCCCTGGCCGGGTTGATTTAGTTGGGATTGGTCCTGCCTAGAGCAGGGGGCTGGACTTGATGACCTTCTGAGGTCTCTTCCAGCTCTATGGTTCTATGATTCTATGATGCTTCAGCTCCTTCCATTTGTGATACACAAGCGAGGCTGTTTTTCTGTATTTTTCCTAGGGCCCGTTGCCTGTTGCTGGCTAGGCGTCATGCCTGTGCCTCAGCTTAGCCAGAGACCGTGGTTCATAGTCTTACCTATATATCAATGGGCTATTTGCTATTCTATCTCTACTACCCTTTTCCAGGGAAGAGATCACTTGGGAATCCCCTTCCTAAGGCAAAGCTCTCCCCCCTGCCCCAACGGCCATTTTGCTTGGAGTAAGGAAAACAAACAGAGGGAATCCACAGAGAACAACAGACTCTGCCCAGGTAACTAGGCACATAACCCTAAGGACACAACAATCAACCAACACCGGTTAATCAAAACAAAAGGAAAACTCTTTTATTATCAAAACGAAACAACTGTTGCAAGGGTAGTAAATCGGCTAGATAGAAAGAGCCACCATTTGATATAGATGCTCAGGGAAAGTCCCTGGGCTGTAATCCTTCGTTACAAAAGAGAGAAACAATTAGCCAGCTCAGACATGATTTCCAAACCCCCAAACAAGGTAAACAATAAACCCTGACAGACTATCTAAACTTTTCCCTACTTACGCATTTTAACAAGTCCGTTCTTGGAGAGAGAAGCATCTCCCATCTCCCTCAATAGTTGTGAGAAACTACTCTGCCTCTCAAACAAAGAACAGAGAGAGAAAACCCCCTCTTTTCCAATTTGAAATTCCTACCTGCCCCAACCCCCTCCCTCAGGTGCATCTCCAGTTGCTTAACCCTTTCCTCAATCTTCAGGTAAGTCAGACTCTTCTTAGCAGCTCCTATTTATGACAACAGGCGTGTCTCCAGCCCGAAGTCCACAACAAGGTGGGGGGGGGACTGCCCCCCAGGATGCAGTGGAACTGCTTGTAATACTAGCAGGAGTGGGATGTCACCCTTGAGTGGCAGCTCCTCTCCCTGGCCTTGGTGTAGGCCTGCCTCAGCTCTTTCACTTTCATGCACACCTGCTCCTGGGTGCGCACGTGGCCCTTCTGGGCCAGGCTGTTGGCCATCCAGCCATAGATATCAGCATTCCTGCATCTGGTGCAAAGATCCTGGAGGTTAGCCTCCTCTCCCCAGACCTCAATGAGATCCAGGACCTCTGCACCAGACCAGGATGGTGCCCTTGTATTTTGCCCCCCCGGCCAGGGGCTTGGGAACTGGCTGGTGGCTCATTTGCAGCCATGGAGGGCTCGGTGGGAGCACAGGGGTCTGCCATGGCACCAGGAATGCAGAGAAGGGCACTGCTGCGTGGCTCAGGGCTGTCAGGGCCTACTTTGTGCCACAAGCCCTTTCCCCTGTGGCTGCACCTTTAAAGGCTGCAGGGGAAGGCGAACTATAGACTTCTAATGGGTATGGACAGAGTGGCCACCAGGACAGCTGTGAGAATCACTGGAGGCCAGTTATTTTGAAATAACCACAGCTGCACCATCTACATGCACCCTATTTCGAAATAACTATTTTGAAATAGGCATTAATCCTCATTATATGAGGGTATTCAGTAATAAGAAGCCTGTTATTTCGAAATAACAGGCTTGCTGTGTAGATGCTCACCTTGTTATTTTGAAATAACGCTGTAGTGTAGACATGCCCTTAGACTAACAAAGGTATAAGATCATGAGCTTTCGTGGGTAAAATCCACTTCATCAGAGGATTTGGAGAAATATAAATGAATCTTTAGGTTTTAGTTTTAGTGCGGGGTGGGGGGGGGCAGGGTTGTAGCACCATGTACTTTAGTTTAGACATATCGGAGGCAGGTCTCCTGCCCTGAAGAGTTCCTCCCCACCCCCTGTTTAATTTCCCCTTTTGTGCATGTATCTTTTAGTTTCCTTTAAACTCTTGCCTGTTGTGTTATGCTTGATAGCCCCTACTTAATTTTTCTCTTGTTTTTAACTTGTGCCTAACTTATTTGTTTGCTTTTATCGTTCCTATTGTTTCTATAAGCTTTACCTAAAAATCCCATTACCTTTCTTCCTCTTTATTTGAACAATCCCATTTCCTTTATCATGGCTCATGCCTATGATATTTCAGCTTTCATACTAGCCCCTTTTCCCTCGACCTCCAGACAGGTATCTGAAACCAAGTTGCAGTGACTGCCCCCATTGCTAGGTATGAGCTAAGTTAACCAACCACTTTTAGAATTAGTCTGTTTCCTGTTTGTCTGGCCTAGTCATAAATCATGGTAATTGCAACTCCTCAGTCTGAGAACCAGATCATACCTTTCCCCGGGCATAAATTAAACCTCCACGGGATCTGAACAGAAAACTTTATCCTGGTGAGTAAATGAAGTGTGGGAATAAGTGGCTGAAAATCTTGTTCTGTGTGTTACTTAATGTTAATTAATTTTAAAACATGAATTTTAATTATGATCATTTTGGGAAAGGGACATCTTTGTTAAAGATTCAGTACCTCTGTTTATTTCATTCAGCTGTGAGAGCCCTTCCCCAGAGCTGGAGCTGCAGTCAGGGCCGTGTGGTGGCTACCCAGCTGCTCCTGGGGCCAGGGCTGCAGTGCGGCCATGCAGCCATGTGGCCCCACCCCAGGAGTAGCCGGGCAGCTACCAGCTCCAACCTCACTCCCACCCTGCCTGGCACCCAGCCACCCTGCAAACCACCCAGCCTGACACTCATCCAACTTGGCATGAATCCTGGCACCCAGCCTTGCACCCACCCAGCCTGTCACCCCCTGTACATCACCCCCTGTCCAGCACAGCTAGCATCCAACCTTGCATCCATCCTGGCACCTTCCAAACCTGGCACCCCCCCCCCCCCCAGCTGGAAGCCCCTTGATGGATCCCACCCAGCCTTGTGCCCTCCCATCCTGGCACCTCTCAAGACTGGCACTGAGCCTAGCACCCTCCCAGGCTGGCACCATGCCTGGCAATCATCCATCCTGATACCCCCTGCCTGGCACTAAGCATGGTAACCAGCCTGCCATCTCTGGCACCCAGCCAAGCCTGGCACACAGCTGGTCCTGAGGAATAGGCAAGTCTGTGTGCTAGATGCTCTGGCAGGAGGCTCACAGAGGAGCACCCCTGCCTGGTTGGTGCTGCATTGAACTGCTCCCTGCTGGTGTCAAGCTGGGGACAGCCGCGCTGCGGCTCTGGCTCCAGGAGCCGCTGCACTGGAGCCCTGAGTTGAGCTCTGGCAGCCACCACGTGGCCCACCCTGACTGCAAATCCAGCTCTGGGGAAGAGCCGAAGTTGGGCCAGTGCCACGTGGTGGCTTCCCAGCTGCTCCTGGGGTTGAGCCCCATGGTGGGTGGCTGCTCTGTCTGTCAGGGATGGAATGGGACTAAAATTGTTTTTGCGCGCAGGTGTGTACCCTAGAGGGAATTTAGGTCATGCACCTTTCCCAACCATCACAGAGTTCCAGGAACGTGGCCTTCCACATGTGGAAGTTCTGCAGCCACTGCTGATCATCCCATCTCTGCATCACAATGCGGTACCACCAGTCTGAGCTTATCTCCCTCTGCCAGAACTAACATTGCATGATGTCCAGCAGATTGACTGGTGGCTGCACTAGCATGAGCACCAAGGCTTGCCTGTGCAGGGCCTCTGTGCCACACAGAGCTTCATCCTCCTCCTCTTCCTGGTGGAGCAATGTGCATAGGTTCTCAAAAAGTACAGAGCCATGAGGCGCACCATGACACCCATGAGCTCCATAGTCGCAATTGTGGAAGAAAACATTGTCCTCACTCTGAGTTTGTAAGCAACAAGTAGCCAGAGGCAGTTTTATTATGAGCTGCAGCAAGGGAAAAACTGGTTCGGACAGGGGGGAAGCCCCCCCGAGGCAGATCTTCGAATACAAGCAATTATGAAGCAGTTTATATACTGTCTATTAAATATAATAACAATAACAATTAGTCTCCTTCCCATTACAAACACCAATGGCTAACAGTTATTTAGTTCCACCCAGATGCTCCTTATCTCAAGGTCCCTGCCAGAGTCAGCATTCTATCCTTATCTCCGTATGGAGGCGAGAGGCGAAGGCAGCGTCTAATTACAGATCTCGCGTTGTCAGGCCACAGACTTAGCCTGACTCTTGCTCTCTTGTTAACAAGACCAAGATGGCTGCACACAAATTCCCTTATTCCCTTTTTCCTGCCTCCACAATCCCCCCTTTTGTGCCCACAGCACAACTATCCCTCCAAACCTTTACCTTCATTAAACATTACACAATTAGCACAAACACAAAAGCTATCTCTACCACCACATCCCTTACAACAACAATCAAATATGAAACTTTTAATAAGCAAAAGCAATATAATCATTAATATCCCCAATATAATTCTATGATGGGGCTGTTCTATAATTTTAGTAACATCATACAACATATCATAAATAGTAACCAAATTAGGGAGGGCAGGTACATGCTGATGGTACCTGTCCATAAGCACAGAGTCCAGATCAAAGGGAGAAACCCAAACCACTCCCACAAGTTTCTCCTTGGCAATATACAATACTTCGCTTCTTTCACCAAGGTCAGTTCTTAGGGTATGTCTAGACTACAGGCTTTTGTCGATGTCAGAGGAGTGGACTTTTCCTCTTTGTTTTCTTGAAACAGTCGTGGTTCAGCATCATGCAGGGGAGAGGTTACCAGCACATCACCCTGTAATATTTTGGTTCTTCTGGTGTCCAGCAGGTAGGAAAGCAGGACCAGAAGAGAGAGGCTTATCAGCAATCGGGGTAGGATCATTTCGAGATGGAGGGATCTTTTTGCAGTGAGAAGCATTGGCCAACAGTCAGTTCTTGGCACTTCACAGCGGTGTTGGTGGTTAGCAAAACTTGGTAAAGGTCTTTCTAGAGCAGTCTTTCGCTGATGGACATACGAGTCTCTATTCTCTGAGCTAAAAGCCAGCTAGCTCCTTTGGAACCAAGGTTATTTCCTAGGAATAAAGCAAATTGTAAAAACAATCCCGCGTGGTTGTTTGGTACCAGCCTTATCAAAGTGAGGCTCTTTTGGAATGTGGTTGCCAGGGGAACTAGGGTCACAGTAACTGTTGAACTGTTTTACTTCCCAAGCTGGCCTAATACTTTGAGTTTGTCAGTTCTCAGCAAGATACCATGGACTGCCTCAGTTTACTCCTGTAGTTCCTTTCTCTTGACTTTGGGGTTCTCCTTAACCCACCAGGTTAAATACAATTTAAGGGGTTTTAATTTACTCTGGAAGTACGAGTACAGCACCAGCACTGTTATAAATGTTAAAATCAAAACTTCCCACATAATTTGACAAACACTATTTAAATCCATCTTTAAGATATTTCATCGCCTTACTGGCGCTGCCCATGATTATAGGTTTGACCTCTACTGCCTGGTTGAGTGCTGCAGAGGTAGGTGTTTGGCATGGTCCACGGTGTTTCCCTATCTGTGTGTACCTCAGACGGCCAGCCCCGACATATCTTTGGGCATTGGCCACCAACTCCTCGATCTTTGCCTGCAGGGCCAGTAAACCCTCCTCTAGGTACTTACTTCCGCCGTGCCACTCAGAATCTCATGTTAGGTTACTCATCACTGCCGAAGTGCGATAGAGCCGCATTCCATCAACGGTCAGGATCATCCAGCGAGGGGCTGTTATGCACACAGATGGATATGTAGAGGGGCAGGATGGAGTGATCTGTCTGGGTAGTCAAACACCAGTAGGTACCGTTTATTTGGACCAGCTCGATGTTTTTGTTTCTCTGAGACAACCACATCAAACCTAGGCAGATTCGTCATGATGTTAAATGGGCAGGTACATAAAATTTCCTTATCAAAGTGGGTGCAACAATCCCTGGGTATAGGGAGGCTCCCACACCTTCAGAATAAGCGATGCCCTCGATCTATCTATATGCTCCTGCTTTGGTACAGGCAGGGAGGTTACCATTCTGATCTGATCTGAGTGAGGAATCCCCAGAGGGGCCAAAAACAGACAGTTATACTATGCCCTGTCCAGGTGGGCCTTTGGGTCCTCATGGATTCTCTACTTTCCCACTCCCATGGGTAGGCACGGGGGAGATGGGGACTCACCACCATAAGGGCTGGGTGGTCAAAGCTATCCTATTCTTCAATACTGGCCTTCTAATACCTTTAATTTAGTTCCATTAATTAACAATCCAATTAGTCTCTGGTCCAAATATCTGGTTAGGTTTAGTGAAATGGACACAGAGCTGGACAGAGCCTTCAAACTATTCAGGATCAATCGGTTGGCTTGGCTGGTGTCTAGGCCTTTATGGGCACTGTATATTACTGCATCTACCAGCCTGGATTCTATATAATTTCTGGGCTATGACATAAGTGCTGCTGACAGAGTTTCCAGGCCCAAACCAATCTGTGATGGTATCTGCTAAGCCCCTTCGTTGCCTAATCAGGCACTTGCCAATTTGATTAGCCAGTCTAGCACACAGCTGGTCTATACCAGTTTGGAACATCACCAAGGTAAGGACCAGTGACAGTTGTCCTGGTTCTGAGACAGGTCTGTTCAGGACATGATGCACAATTGGGAGGCTCTATTTTGTCCTTAAGGACCTGGTTAATAATACCCAAATGAGGGCAAGTTAGCAATGGCCATTGTTTAACAAATGACAGCCATGCCTCAGGGGTTACCTTTGTCTGGGCTTTAAGTGGTAAGCCCCAGTGGGAGTCAGTAGGTCCAACTTCAGTGGCCTGATGTCAGTGTTTAGCTTCTTTCCCACAATACTCCATACAAACTTTAACTTGGAGGACTGTGTATTCTTTGTCCTCATAGTGTTCATGTTGTTACAATAAACAAAATAATTCTGTGTGAATGAGGGGAGGCCCAAGGCCGTGTATTCCCCATCGCTATTAGTGTGTATTTGTTCTAAGTATGTGACTTGAAGGAGGTTACATTGACTAGAGTCACGGTTTCTCTTATAGGACCAAGCATGGTTCACAGATGTTTAATTGTTAATAGGACCCATGCAATTCCATAATTCTTGAGGCCTTTTAAGGCATCAGGCACCAATGAGTAGCAGGGCAAGTAGCTGTTATTGCAATGGTGAGGTTACTAGTTTCCTCATTGTTGTGGGCATCTTTACTTAAATATGCTGATGTCCCACTTGCCCGTGTTGTTACTTATAAATTTCTTATTATCTCTGGCCAAACCACGTTATCATTGGTGTGCAAATTTACAGAAGCTAAATATTTCATTTGTGTAGCCATTAAAGCAAAACCAATCCGGTGGGGGAGAGGGCTGGTACCCCACTCCCAGTCCTTCTGTTCACGTGATGCACTCCTTGCTTCCTTCCAGTTCCTTTTTTGTTCACCTGTGGAGACATTGTTAACATTCTCCTAGCCTAAACAATTTCCAAACTATTATCCTTTCACTGAATTTTAAAGTTGCCAATTGATTGGGCCCAATTATTAATTTTGTTGGTTTAAATTAATGCTTCTGCTTTACTCAAATTATCCTTTCATTAAAACAATATCCTACACACAACAATATTTGCAATACGTATTACAATTAAGACACACAAGACAAACTTGGACAGAACACAAACTTATTCTGTCATGACACAGAACCATGGTTTTTTGTTGTTGTTGTTTGTTGTTTTTCTTCAGCTGGCACCAGCGCTTTCTGATGATCTGAAAGACAAGAAAACATTTCTACCCCCGTCGGGGTGGTCCATTATAACTTAAAATACTGCCTAAGATCTGTTAGGGGAACTGGTTACAGCTAGTTCCTTACCACTCCCATGGGCGAGTGAGCTACAACTTTACGAGAACAAGAGCGCTTCATCGGTACTCGTGACCTTCCACTCCCTCGAATTACCTCTAGAGTTGCTAGCCCTCCCCAACAGTGGCATGCCTCAGTTTCCCTCTTGTACCACAGATCAGGCTTAATGTGTGAAGCTATAATGCTTCTCCTTAGCACAAGGTGTTGGTTAGTTATTGTTCCAGCAAGCAAAAAGCTTTTCTTTTCCTGAAAAGAATCATATACAGTGTTACTTATTAAGACTATAGTAATAATAATATTGACATTAAATTTTGTTAAATGGGCGCTTATAAATATTTTGTTTATATTTGGACAATTTACTTGAGGGGACAGGTGTTTTATATTCCTTTGAAATAGTCAGGCAGCCTGTATTCACATATAATGTTGGATTTGAAAGCAAGCCAAAAGTGTTATCAACTCAGCCTTGAACAGAGACACAGTGAAGTTTCAGGGCTTGGATTCTTAAAACAAAGATTTGTTTTCTTAAAGAGTAAATTTAACCTTAAGGATTGAATGTATAGATTTCATTCTTTTATACAGTTAACCAGTTAAGTGTCAATAGAATTCCTTCTTTTCCTTTTGAATATTTAACAAAAGTGTCTGTAGTCAAATAATTAAATTTAATTGTTTCTTTGCCTGGATTATTGAAAAAGGCTGCAAGAAACAAGGAGTCAGTTTTTAAAGCAGGTTTCCCTTCATATATTACAACAATCGCTTAATTCCTTCTTATGTCCTGATTCCTGCTAAATGACCCTTCCCAATGACACATGTTTGTCCAGTATTAATTTGGTAAGGAGGATGGGCTTTCCCATTAGCCCCCACACCTCCTAATTCTTTTCAATAGGTAAATCCAAATGTGTATTATTGCAGTCAGCTATTACTAATTTTAAACTTCTCAGTATAGGGTTTTCATAACATCCATGCTGCAGCAGTTGATCTATGCTGCTGACTCTGGGGTGGATCACTCGACCATGCTCTGTAAGGAGATTTATGTTGCAGAATGTGTCTCCTTGTTAGGGCAGATTTAGCTTCTAGTAATTACATCTTCAAATTCAATTCCCACTAGTTGGCTTTTAGGGTGGCTTTTAGGTTACGTCCTCCCACGCCCTCAAGCTAATTATAACAGTGTGTGAGGGAAAGGTTTTAACTGTTTATTTTTCTGGACGGCCCCCACTTGTGCGTTGAGAAACATCCTTGGGTAGCCTGCAATTCCAGCCAGAGAGGCTGTAGTTATCTATTCGCTAACAAGGGCTTGAGAATCTCCTAAAGTTGCTTGGCAGCCCTTTCCTATTCCTGCGTTGTGTTCCGTGTATATGTTTCCAACCAAAATGCCTAGGGCCAATATGGCTTGCTGGTCGGCAGGCATTCCTTCCTTGAGAATTTGGAGGAATACTTCCCACAAGCTGTTAAGTCTATTCCAAAACTCAGTGTTTTGCTTTGGATCGGACAGATTTGTAACTAGAGCCCGTTCTTCCAAAGGGAAGATCTGATCCCTTTCAATTATCTTCTGTGCCTCCTCTCTATCTTCAGTATGTGTGGTAAGGGCCCATATAGGGCTGGGCATAGAAAGGAGTGGAGGGGGTAACGTTGGGCCAAATTCCCCCCCTAAGCTTGGGAGAGGCTGTGCACTTGCGTGTAAGTTACATTTCTCACTGCAGGGCGGATTTTTGCTTTTCTGAGCTTCAATCTCATCCCTCAGGGCTTTAATTTCTTTCTCTGTCAATCTGTCAAATGCTTACAGGTCCTTGGACCATGATGCACGTACATGTAGTACGCAGGGGTGCCTTTCAGCGGTCTGGGGGGGGTATGCTTAGACTGATCCCCATCCATTTTAGTCATTCAGGGGAGCATCCTGTCCACTCCCCATCTGCTCAGTGGCTTTATAGGAAACTAAATCTACACACTCCGAAGAAGGGGTCTGCTGGGTCTAGAGTGTCAGGCCTTAGCAGCAGCTCATGAAATAAGGGGAGTCGTCACTCCCTCACATATCTGCTCGGTCTTGAGGTTCGGCTGACCCCCCTTGCGTTCAGAACTCCCTTGTGGGAGAGCCCTGGTGCGGCTGGAATCAGCTTACTTTTCAGAGACCTGGGCAGCGGCATTCACACTCCACTCATTACATTCACACTCAGCATGCTTTTCACACACAGAAATTTTCCCACTTTTAGATGCATCTCTCATTATGGACCTCGTCCATATTTGGGGCGGCAAACAACATGTTTCCCCCCAGGGGCGGCAAACAACACGTTTCCCCCCAGAACCACAGCAGTTCCCAGCACTGCATAAACCTAGGTGCCTTATGTCCGGACGCAATACAACCTTCTTCCCGTACCCGGGGCGGCACCACCAATACCACAGCAGTTCCCAGCACTGCATAAACTTAGGCCTACTCGGGGGTAACAAAACAACCTCCCCGGAACCGTTTTGCGTCTGACCTTGTTGCAGATTCAAGAAGTTCGGCTGGCGTGAGCCCACAAGAAGCAGACGACCCTACAGGCAGTCCTCCTCCACACCCCAGGAGAGATTTCAAAAGGTCTCTTACCTCTCGTTTGGCGCCCTGGGGGTGAAGGGGGACGGTCTGCAGCCGCTGTCGCTGTCTTCAGTCGGGCGTTGCCATCCGAGTCACGGCACCAAATTGTGGAAGAAAACATTGTCCTCACTCTGAGTTTGTAAGCAACAAGTAGCCAGAGGCAGTTTTATTACGAGCTGCAGCAAGGGAAAAACTGGTTCGGACGGGGGGGAGTCCCCCCCCTCACCGAGGCAGATCTTCAAATACAAGCAATTATGAAGCAGTTTATATACTGTCTATTAAATATAATAACAATAACAATTAGTCTCCTTCCCATTACAAACACCAATGGCTAACAGTTATTTAGTTCCACCCAGATGCTCCTTATCTCAAGGTCCCTGCCAGAGTCAGCGTTCTACCCTTATCTCCGTATGGAGGCGAGAGGCGAAGGCAGCGTCTAATTACAGATCTCGCGTTGTCAGGCCACAGACTTAGCCTGACTCTTGCTCTCTTGTTAACAAGACCAAGATGGCTGCACACAAATTCCCTTATTCCCTTTTCCTGCCTCCACACAGTGCTCTGGTATCTGTGATGGCATCCAGGGCACAAAAAGGCGTGAGCACATTGCTTCCCCCCTATCTTGTGCAAGCGGGGCAGGGGGAGATGGACCAGACGAGTGCCTTATGGGACACAGCTGCTATGAGCCTCTCTAACCACCCATTGCTGATTTATGAACCCAGTGGACACTGGAAGCATAGCCCAAGCTTCTACGCTACCCACAGTGCCTCCCTCTCTGAGTCAACAGCAGGCTGTGTAATGTGGATGCGCTATTTCAGACAACATTCAATTTTTGCCTGTAGTGAGGATACAGCCCTTCAACTTCTCAAAACTGAGTGCCTGGAAATCGACCATAGTAGTCATAGTGTAGGCGAGGCCTTAGTGTGCAACTCTGTAATCTAACATTGCTGATACAGTTAATGTTGAAGGCTGATGTTCCTGTGGTTTGTCCTTGAGATTCATAAGAAAGGTGCAGAGGCAGATTTACAATGAAACACACCATGCTCTGGCACGGGGTCCCCCCAAACGACACGAGGCTCCCAGGTGGGGAAGGTGGCCAGCCACGGCTGCCCGTGGTGGGGGGGGGGGGGGGGGGATGGAGAGACCACAAGCAGTCAGGAAAAAGCCACACTTTGAAGCAGGAACTGTGCCCCCCCTCACCTTCAGGTGTAGCACATGGTCTCTGCCCACTTCTCCGGGCCAGCCAGCGCAGGCCCACTGGGGCACCTGAAGCTGTCCTCCGCGGCCATGGAGATCTTTGTCTCTCCTCTGCCAGTCTTCTCCAGCCCCACAATGGCGGCTCTGCTCCTGCACTGGGCCCCTAGCTCTGCCCCTTCTACCGGAGGTCCCACCCTTATGGGGGCCCAGACCTGCCCCCCACACCTTGCCCAGGGGCCTGGCTATTCTGTCAGTAGCCCTGCCTGAACCCTTAGTTCCTGTGCCTGTGGCCTGCACCCAGGTCTCGACCTGGGCCTAGGAGAGACAGGGGCTGGTTTTCAGCATGTCAGTGTTAAAAATGTTCCAGTGCCACTGGTATGAAACTTAATTGGGGAATGGGTGGTCCAGACCATGCCCCACCCAAGCCCACCTGTAGCTACACCTGTGCTCTTTCAGACATTTTTTAATCTGCCTAAAAATTAAGGTTGACAAGGAGTGTTCTTATTGGAGGAAAGTGCTGAGATGTGTTGTTGCCACAGTGAAACTGGTCTTCTTTGGGACTACCACACACAGAATGGGAAGCGACTGTTTAGGAAGGAGTATGGCAGAAAGGGATCTAGGGGTTATAGTGGACCAGAAGCTAAATATGAGTCAACAGTGTGATGCTGTTGCAAAGAAAGCAAACATGATTCTGGGATGCATTAACAGGTGTGTTGTGAGCAAGACACGAGAAGTCATTCTTCCGCTCTACTCTGCACTAGTTAGGCCTCAGTTGGAGTATTGTGTCCAGTTCTGGGCACCACATTTCAAGAAAGATGTGGAGAAATTGGAGAAGGTTCAGAGAAGAGCAACAAGAATGATTAAAGGTCTAGAGAACATGACCTATGAAGGAAGACTGAAAGAATTGGGTTTGTTTAGTTTAGAAAAGAGAAGATTGAGGTGGGACATGATAGCAGTTTTCAGGTATCTAAAAGGGTGTCATAAGGAGGAGGGAGAAAAATTGTTCTCCTTGGCCTCTGAGGATAGAACAAGAAGCAATGGGGCTTAAACTGCAGCAAGGGAGGTTTAGGTTGGACATTAGGAAAAAGTTCCTTCCTGTCAGGGTGGTCAAACACTGGAATAAATTGCCCAGGGAGGTTGTGGAATCCCCATCTCTGGAGATATTTAAGAGGAGGTTAGATAAATGTCTATCAGGGATGGTCTAGACAGTACTGGGTCCTGTCATGAGGGCAGGGGGCTGGACTCGATGACCTCTCGAGGTCCCTTCCAGTCCTAGTATTCTATGATGAGTTATCAGTGTCAAACCGAAAAGGTAATTTTTTAACCTGCCTTAAATGAGGTGTACAGCTAGTTCGGATTAGGAAGCCTAATCCAAACTAGCTAGTCCGTGCAGCGTGTAGCCGCGGGCACGGAGTCCGAACTAGCCGGCATTTAAAAATGGCGCCGGCCGGCTTTATGCAAATGAAGCCTGGGAAATTCAAATCTGGTCGAAGACATTTTTGTAGGGTGGTCAGGCTGGGCACATGATGCCCACATATTTAGGAACTCTCTAGCCTGTACCGCAAGCTGGAGGCTGGAACATTCTTCCCCCAGCGGGACTTTCGTGTGGGGGATGTCCAGATGCCACTCTGTATCATTGGCGAAGTGGCCTACCCACTCATGCTATAGCTCATGAAGCCCTACACTGGCCACCTGAACCCCAGCAGGGAACAATTCAACACGCACCTCAATCAGGCCCACGTGCAGGTGGAATGCGCCTTCAGGCACCTCAAGGCCAGGTTCAGGTGCCTTCTGACACGCCTCGATGTGGGGGAGCGCAACATCCTCGAGGGTCTCTGAGTGTTGCGTGCTCCACAACCTAGTGGAGAGCAAAGGGAAGGCCTTTCTCCTGGGGTGGGGGACAGAGACTGGCCGCAAGGGAAGGGTCTTTGAACAGCCATGGACAGCTGTCATCTGCCAGGCCCATCAGGCCGGGGTGCACATCTGGGAGGCCCCGAGGGGAGAGGTTCTCTGAAGGAGCCCAGTAACTCTTCCCAGGGCCTCCCCAATGGGGGCTTGTGCCTTTCCCCCCTTATACCTGTCCCACCATAACCCCTCCTTTCCCCCCTTCCCTGTGCAAATAATAAAGACACCAGTTTAGGTTTCAACAAAACCTTTGTATTCTGTGTTTTATAATCAAAGTAACTGGGGCAGAGGGGGGCTGAGAACCGAGAGGGAGGAGGGAGGAGGGGGTTCAGGGCTGGGAGTGGCGCATGGAGCACCTGCAAGTGCCGCCTCGGGTCCGGGGACCTTGACGAACTTGGGGTTGGGTGTGGCCTGGGACAACAGGGGGGTGGGCAGGAGGGGGGCCTGCAGCAGGGTCAGGGATGGCAGGGGGAGCAGGGGTGGGGGGAGCAGGAGCAGGGGGGACAGGAGCAGGGAGAGCGAGAGCTGGGACAGGAGCCAGGTGTGCCATCACTTCCTGGATGGGGCACACATGTTTTTGCCCTGCCACACAAGCTGGTCCCACATGCGATTGCACCACTCGGCATCATTGCCGACCTTTTGGGCCAGGTTCTGCTGCATGTCATGCAGGATTGCTATGTGCTCTTGCATGAAGTCCTGGTGGACCCTCCACCACTTGCAGCTCCACCGGCTTCGGTCGGCTGCCTGGGCTGGCGTGGATCGCCCCTCAGTGACGGCTGGTCCGGCTGTGGAGAGCACAAAGAGGGAGAGGAGGTCAGTCATCCATGCAGACACTGTCCCTGAGGTCGTGCCCTCCTCTGTGAGCAGCGACCAACTGTCCTTGGAACAGGGGATGGTGATGTTCTGAGAACAAGGCCATGTGTGGCCTGCACAGCAGGCCTGGCCTCACAGGGGCCCCGAGATGCCCAGGGGACCATCCTGCCCGCTTCCCCCCCACCCCCCCGCCATGGACAAACAGGCCAGGGAAGTGTCCAGCCACACACGGTCCGCCTGCTCTTGTGCAAGAAGATTTACAGTACGGCGTGGGAAGAGAGGGCTTCTTGCGCAAGAGCTACGTTCTTTTCTAAAAAGTGTAAGCCCTCTCTTGCGCAAGAAAGCAGTGTGAACGTGCAGCAGGGATTTCTTGAGCAAGAGAGCCCTATGGCTAAAATGGCCGTTGGAGCTTTCTTGTGCAAGAGAGCATCCACACTGCCATGGATGCTCTTGTGCAAAAGCACATGGCAGTGTGGACGTGTCCTTGTGCAAGATGTTCTTGCACACGCACCCACCAGTGTAGACATAGCCTCCGTGTCCTCCTCCTGCAGCTGATGTCTGTCATCGTCGTCCTCCTCCTCCTCTTCCAGGGGCTCTGGCCGGGTGACCATGGGTGTCTCCAAGCCTGAGTCTACCAGAACGTGTGGGGAAAGGGCTTGCCCACCACCCAGTATCTGGTGGAGCTCGTGGTAGTATGGGCAGGAGTGTGGTCCTGCCCCGGAGCGAGAGCTGCACTTCCTGGCCCAGGCGTACTCTTGCCGGAGCTCCTTGACCTTGCTCCGGACTTGGTCGAGGGTGCAGGAGTGGTGTCCCCTGTGGGCCAGACCTTCAGCCATCCAGCCATAAATGTCTGTTGCGGCGCTTGGAGCTCAGATCCTTCAGGGCCTCCTCCTCCCCCCACAGCTCCAGGAGGTACAGGATCTCTGGCCCGGTCCAGGAAGGTGCCTGGCATTTGGTACCCCTGGGTGGGTCCTGGGACCCCTGGGGCTGCTCCCTGGAGGGCCAGGAGGGTCTCGGGGGGCTTGTGGCTCTGCCATCTGTCAGCAGGCCTGTGGCAGTCAGAGCTGCATGGTCAAGGTCCTGCTGCAAGGCCGGCTTCCTACCACAAGGCTTGTCCTGGGTGCCTGCAGCTTTAAGAGGTGCCAGGAGACAGGAACTATAGAGCTGTGATTACTGTGGATGGAGTGTTCACCAGGGCACCTGTGCTTTTTCCTGGAGGCCTCTTTCTTCGAAAGCACTCCCTCTTCTGTGTCCACACATGCCTTTTTCCAAAAGAGTTCTTTCGGAAAAGGCGTTCTTCCTCGTAGAATGAGATTTACCAATGTCAGAAAAACCCCTGTGTTCTTTCAATTTTGAAAGAATGCTATTGCAGTGTGAACGTAGGTGAAGTTTTTTGGAAAAACTGCTGTTTTTCCAAAAAAAACACTGTAGTCTAGACTCACCCATAGAGACAATGAAATCCATTTAGAAGGGAAAGAGAAGATCATCATTGAGACCATTGTTATTTGTGACACAATAATAGTGAAATTGCAGAGTAGAGGTGAATCTCTAAAGAAAACTGTTGATTTATTTTGGATGCTTTTTGACAGAAGTATGGATGAAGATGCTAAAAGCCACTACAGTGAGAAATTAAGTGAAGTCTACCGAGAGGACATAGACACAAATCTTTTTGGAGATGAAGTGAAACATTTCATTCATTTTATGAAAAATGATGAGGTCTGTTCTTCCAGATCACCAGTTGATTTGTACAGACTTGTACATGACAGTTTGCAGGCAACCTTTCCAAATGTAGAAACCATTCTGAAAATATTTTTAACAATGCCTGACAAATGCTTCTGGTGAAAGTTCTTTTTCTGTATTAAAACGAGTTACAATTATTTGCAAAATACAGTGAGTCAGGAACATTTGACAAGTTCAGCAATATTGACAACTGAAAGTGCCTCTTTACAAAATATTACTTACAATGACTTCATCAACAATGTTGTAAAGAAAAAGTGTCAAAAGAAAGCTACCTGAATCATTTTTTTTTAATTGAATAAAGTTTCTTCAGAGGAAGTTAACTTTTATTTTTTCTTTCATGCCTCATCTATACATTTTATTTTTACACATTTTCCACATTAGCTTAATGGAAATACAAGCTTTCAGCTAAACCAGAAGTTCTCAAACTATGCTCCAAGAACTCCATTCAGGTGGAATGAGGAAAGGATATTATGTTTTAAATAAAGCACTCTTATCCAAAGCACTTTACAGTAGTTAGCTCATGGTACAAACAATATTTGGAAAGATCATTAAGTGGTCCACCGAGACCCTCAGGAATTTTCAAGTGGTCTACGAAAAAAAATTATACTACAAAAACAATCAAGGTACCTCACTTTATAGAATCAAAGAACTGGAAGAGACCTCGAGAGGTCATCGAGTCCAGTCCCCTGCCCTCCTGGCAGGACCAAGCACTGTCTCGATCATTCCTGACAGGTGTCTGTCTAACCTGCTGTGAGGGGGGGGCGCACTCACCACCGTAACCCCCTGCCGTCTGTCCTCCGGAATTGGCTCCCTTGGCAGGTAGGGTGCCTTCTCTGGGGTGGTGTCTCCCCTCTTTACTCCCGGCTGCGGCGTCCTCTTCACCACACTGCCCTCCGGCAGTGCCCAAGTCTGTCTCTGAGCCCCCCTTCCGGGGGTTGATGTTCCTCCATCGGGCCTTCTTTCAAGCCCTGCAGTCTGAGGATTTGCTGGCCAGAGCTCCCTTAGCCCTGCCTGGCCTGGCCTGGCCTCCCCAGCCATGCCCTAGCTCCAGGGAGCCTCCTCCTCCCTCAGCAGCCAGGTCCTCACTGCTTCCCCCTCACAGCAGCAGCCCATCCTCTATTATAGCGCCCAGCTGGGCCCTAATGGACTAGTACAGCCTCAGCTGGGCTAATCTCCCCGGCCCTGGTTCCGGCCGGGGTCTGCCCTTAAAGGGCCAGTGCAGGGCGAGCGCCCTGTCACACCTGCTCTTAGATATCTCCAGTGATGGAGATTCCACAACCTCCCTGGGCAATTTATTCCAGTGTTTGACCACCCTGACAGTTAGGAAGTTTTTCCTAATGACCAACCTAAACCTCCCTTGCTACAGTTTAAGCCCCATTGCTTCTTGTTCTATCCTCAGAGGCCAAGGAGAACAATTTTTCTCCCTCGTCCTTATAACACCCTTTTAGATACCTGAAAACCACTATTATGTCCCCTCTCAGTCTTCTCCTTTCCAAACTAAACAAACCCAATTCTTTCAGTCTTCCTTCATAGGTCATGTTCTCTAGACCTTTAATCATTCTTGTTGCTCTTCTCTGGACCCTCTCCAATTTGTCCACATGTTTCTTGAAATGCGGTGCCCAGAACTGGACACAATACTCCAACTGAGGCCTAATCAGTGCAGAGTAGAGTGGAAGAATGACTTCTCGTGTCTTGCTCACAACACACCTGTTAATGCTGTGACAGGGTGCGGTCACAGAAGACCCCTTGGGGGTGCCTCCCGGGGTGCTCACAAAGCCACTGCCACTCACCTTCCTGCTCTCTGGGGCTTCTCACTGCCCGGTCCGTCTGGGCCAGCTGCCTGGTCTCCCCCAGCCAAGGCACCAAGCTGGGCTCAATGCCCCCCACCCCGAGAAGCAGTGTAGACACTGAGGGTATGTCTAGACTACATGGCTCCGTCGACGGAGCCATGTAGATGAGTTTACTAGACATAGGAAAATGAAGTGGCAATTTAAATAATCAAAATGGCTGACCGCACTGTGTCGATCAGCTGTTTGGCGGCACAGCGGGGCAGTCTGGATGCACCGTGGTCGACAAGGGAAGCCTTTATCGACCGCTTTGGTATGCCTCGTGAAATGAGGTTTACCGGAGCGGTCGACAAAGGCTTCCCTTGTCGCATCCAGACTGCCCCCTGTGCTTCCAAACAGCTGATTGGCACAGCGTGGTGGCCATTTTGATGTAAACGAAGTGGCGATTATTTAAATCACCGCTTCATTTTCCTATGTCTAATAAACTCATCTACATGGCTCCGTCGACGGAGCCATGTAGTCTAGACATACACTGAATCTCTTCAGGACCAAGGAACGTGCAGTTTAGGACCCAGCTTCCCAGGATACCACTCCCCAAATGGATCAGAACCCCAAAGGAATTATTTAGGTAAGCCCCTTTTAACAATGAATGTACACACTGATTGACACCCCCACAGGTAGCAATTATTTACACTGGGCTTGATAGAAAATAAAAGTGATTTTATTAAGTACAAGCAGTAGGATTTAAGTGGCTGTAAGTGAGAACAGGCAAAGCAAAGTAGATTACAAACTCAAAATAACAGTAAACGCTTATCGACTCTAACATTGAAGCCTCAGTACACAAACCTATTACAAAATCACCCTAAACCATTTCTTTTCCAGGTAAGCCTTCCAGACCAGTGCTGTTTCTCACCCTGGGGTCTTTGGTTCCTTTCCTGAGGTGTGCCAGCCAAAGCAAAGACCTGCTAAGCTTCCCATAGTTTTAAAGATTCCGTCTTTGCATGGGAAGTTACCTGGTCAATTCCTACTGGTGAGGGAGGTCATGTGACTTCCTAAGACCAACCACTGCTAAGACTTAAGGACAAAAGGCTATTTGCATATGATTGCCCAGAAATTGAGGCCTCCCAGCCTTGGAAACACCCTTGATGGCTTTCATTTACACGTTTAAAATGTCTAACTTTACACACAAGAACGAAAATACACCAAAATAAGATAAACAGATCCAGCAGATTATGACATAGAGATTGATAGGTTACATGAGATAATTTGCCCAAAGCATCTTTGAGTTATCTATATTTGTGTCCATAAGTCCATTTCATAAAGCATGGGGGGTCCATCACAAATGCATCCCAGAATCATGTTTGCTTTTTTTGCAACAGTGTCACACTGCTGACTCATATTTAGCTTGTGGTCCACTATAACCCCTAGATCCCTTTCTGCCGTACTCCTTCCTAGACAGTCACTTCCCATTCTGTATGTGTGAAATGGATTGTTCCTTCCTCAGTCAAGTACTTTGCATTTATCTTTATTAAACTTCATCCTGTTTACCTCAGACCATTTCTCCAATTTGTCCAGATCATTTTGAATTATGACCCTATCCTCCAGATTAGTCGCAACCCCTCCCAGCTTGGTATCTAAATCATTGAAGATATTGAACAGAACTGGTCCCAAAACAGACCCCTGTGGAACCCCACTTGTTATGCCCTTACAGCATGATTGTGAACCGTTAATAACGACTCTGAGAACGGTTATCCTGCCAGTTATGCACCCACCTTACAGTAGCCCCATCTAAGTTGTATTTGCCTAGTTTATTGATAAGAATATCATGCGAGACCGTATCAAATGCCTCACTAAAGTCTAGGTATACCACATCCACCACTTCTCCCTTTTCCTCAAGGCTTGTTATCCTATCAAAGAAAGCTATCAGATTGGTTTGAAATGATTTGTTCTTTACAAATCCATGCTGGCTGTTACCTATCACCTTATTATTTTGCAGATGTTTGCAGATGAATTCCTTAATTACTTGCTCCATTATCTTCCCTGGCACAGAAGTTAAACTGACTGGTCTGTAGTTTCCTGGGTTGTTCTTATTTCCCTTTTTATAGATGGGCACTAGATTTGCCCTTTTCCAGTCTTCTGGAATCTCTCCCGACTTCCATGATTTTTCAAAGATGATAGCTAGAGGCTCAGATACCTCCTCTATCAGCTCCTTGAGTATTCTAGGATGCATTTTATCAGGCCCTGGTGACTTGCAGACATCTAACTTTTCTAAATAATTTTTAACTTGTTCTTTTTGTATTTTAACTTCTAAACCTACCCCTAATTCCACTAGCATTCACTATGTTAAGCATCTCATCACCATTGCTTTTCTTGACAAAAACCGAAACAAAGAAGTCATTAAGCACCTCTGCCATTTCCAAGTTTCCTGTTATTGTTTCTCCCTCCTCACTGAGAAATGGGCCTACCCTGTCCTTGGTCTTCCTCTTGCTTCTAATATATTCATAGAAAGTCTTCTTGTTTCCTTTTATGTCTGTAGCTAGTGTGAGCTCGTTTTGTGCCTCTGCCTTTCTAATCTTGCCCCTGCTTACCTGTGTTGTTTGCTTATATTCATCCTTTGTAATTTGACCTCGTTTCTACTTTTTCTATGATTCCTTTTTGATTTTTAGATTATGTAAGATCTCTTGGTTAAGCCAAAGTGGTCTCTTACCATACTTTCTATCTTTCCTACACAGTGGAATAGTTTGCTTTTGGGCCCTTAGTAATGTCCCTTTGAAAAGCTGCCAACTCTCTTCAGTTGTTTTTCCTCTTAGTCTTAGTTCCCATGGGACCTTACCTACCAGTTCTCTGATGAGTTTACTAAAATCTGCCTTCCTGAAATCCACTGTCTCTATTTTGCTGTCCTCCCTTCTACCAGTCCTTAGAATCACGAACTCTGATTTCATGATCACTTTCACCCAAGCTGCCTTCCACTTTCAAATTCTCAACCAGTTCCTCCCTATTTGTTAGGATCAAATCTAGAACAGCTTCCCCCACTAGTAGCTTTTTCAACCTTCTGAAATAAAAAATTGTCAACAGTGCAGTCCAAGTCTGTGTTAGTTTCCCAACAGATGTCTGGATATTAGAAGTCCCCCATCACCACCAAATCCTGCGCTATGGATGATTTTGTGAGTTTAAAAAAAGCTTCATCCACTTCTTCTACCTGGGTAGTAGACCACTAGCATGACATCACCCTTGTTTTTAACCCCTTTTAACCTAACTCAGAGACTCTCAGCAAGTCTATCTCCACCTCAGTCCAAGTGTACCCATTTTTAATATACAAAGCAACACCTCCTCCCTTTTTTCCCTGCCTAACTTTCCTGAGCAAGCTGTACCCTTCTATACCAATATTCCAATCGTGTATTATCCCACCAGGTCTCTGTGATACCAACTATGTCATAGTTGTGTTTATTTATTAGCACTTCAAGTTCTGCCTGCTTATTTCCCACACTCCTTGCATTTGTGTACAGGCCTCTAAGATATTGATTTGGTGTTTGCTAATGCTTTTAAAGCATTTTTAATAATCCTAGATAGAAATTCATATTTACATAAGTGTAAAGAATTATTATAAAATCTAGACTTTTCATTCAGTATATATGTGGTTTTTCTCTACAAAGGTGGAGGTGTGACTCTGCAGGAAGGCTACACAGATCAGATTCTTGACACGCTTAAGATTTTTAATGCAAATAATTTTCTTGCAGGAATTTTCTTCAGGTTGAAGCAAAAATCTAAAGGAAGTAAATTCACCAAATTCACCTCCAAGAAATATGCTATGGTGATATATTTTAGGGATGTAATATTGTAGCCAGTAAGTGGATGCTTATCGGTTAACACTACCGGCTACACACACACACACACACACGTTACTCTGTATTTTCAGAGCCAGTGGGCAGGCACGCTGGTTCAGTCCCGGCTCACACCGGGTCTGGAAGTTACCCCGCTGCAGCTCTGCAAATCCTGCACTGAGCTTGTAAAATGTGGAAAAGACTAGACTAGCTTTGAATATTAGCTGATGTTGAACATGCATACCCATCAGGTTAGACAGACATCTATCAGGGATGATCTAGCCGGTGCTTGGTCCTGCCATGAGGGCAGGATGCTGATCCTGATGACCTCTTGAGGTCCCTTCCAGTTCTAGGAGTCTATGATTCTACGATCACAGTGTGTATTTCTCATAATACAGATGGTTGGGGCTGACTAAACATTTTTGTAAAAAGTGTCCGTTTGCTTAGAAAAAAATTCATTTGATTTAAAACTCAAACTTTCGATTTTTTAGTGAAAAGTCAAAAACTAAAAATATTTTAATTTAGATATGCAGCTGCACTGCCTCATAGCAGTTGAAGTTCGGTTGCCTCATGTTCCTATTCTTCTTCATGGGCAGGATCCTCAGTTGGATTAATCTACCATGCTGAACTGTGACCAAGGGACTCCCAGGATGTATTCCCTTTCCTAGCTGAGGGTGCATCAACACAGCAGGGCTTAGTTCGAAATAAGCTATGCAAATTGAGCTACATCAATTGCGTAGCTTATTTCAAAATTGGGAGCATCTACACAGCACTTATTTGGAAATAGAGCACTCTTCCTCTGACTTCCCTTACTCCTCGTACAATGAGGGTTACAGGAGTCGGAGTAAGAAGTCCTCCAGCTTGACAATATTTTCGACATTATTTCAAAATAACTGCCAGCTGTGTAGACACGGACTATGTTATTTTGAAATAATGTTGCTGTGTAGACATAGCCTGAAAGAAGAAACTGTGGTGTGTGAGATATCATACCCAAGAGCCCAACCTATAGAAGTGAATGGGAATATGAGGCATCTGAACTACAGTTCCCAGGAGGCACTACAATGGCATTTTCAAATTGGAATATTTTGGCTTTAATTTTTCAGTGAAAAGTCAACATTTTTCTGCAGGGAAGGGGGCATTTTATGACCAGTTCTGCATATGATATATTTGTATTATGGATACCATTAAGGGTTTAACACCTGTTTTAATCCTATCTATGTTTGTCAAGAAATAAATTAGCCACCTCGTATCCAAGATTACATCAAACTAGCAGCTTGTGTTTACACACGCACTCAAGATCTAGACATCAGGCACTTACAGATAAGTATGCATTTAGGTGTTCTTTAATCCTGTTCAATAAGCCAAGCGTGGCTGTTTGTGTGTATATGCCCAAATTACTCCAGCACATGCTTGAGAGAGATTATATTAAAATTGATTATATTTTAGTGTGACTGGTGGCTTTTTTCTTCATCTCAAAAACATAAGATAAAAATAAATTCTGCTTTCAAATGGCTCATGGAATATTTTCTTGTATCTTGAAACCACATGGAAATGCAGTATGCCTCCAAACCTGATGGGTTCCTATTTGACTGTATTATAAATTGTTTAACTAACTATAGCGGTTCTAAGATTCTTTACGTCTTTCCATTTTTCCATTTTTTAACATTTGTTTCCCTTCCCCCATCTTTTCAGTTTCTTCATCCTTCATTAATGTTCTTTATTTCAATTCTTTTTCTAGCTTCCTTTTTGTGTCTGTTTTGCTGCCACTTGTTTTTCATTTCCTTTACTTGCCATAGCCATTTTTCTTAGATAAAAAGGAAAATGGGAGTCCTAAGAGACTATTTTTCAATCTTTCCTCCAGTGCAACTTTTTTAATCTATCATTTCATTTCCAGCTGCAGCATCCTGTATAAAACATTCCTCATCAGCTGCACCCAACAACCCCGATCTTAGAGCACTGCAAATGCAGCAAGCCTGACAGGGTGTTTCTACACACCAAAGTTATTTCAGAATAACGGCCATATTCAAAATAACTATGCAAGTGTCTACACAGCAAAACCGCTATTTTGAAATAGTGGATGGCTTATTCCGGCTTCTGTAAACCTCATTCTACAAGGAATAGCGCCTATTCCAAAAGAGATATTTCGGAATAGGGGCTGTATAGACAGGGAATAGCTGCTATTTCGAAATAGGGTGCCCTGCTGCCCGCTCTGTCCACACTCAGCAAAACTCTATCCCCCCACCCCCCTCCCCTGGAGCCCTTACAGCTGCAGCCTCTGTAGATAGGGTTTGTGGCTCGCAGCAGGACTGACAACCTTGAGCCACCCTGCAGCTGCACCTGACTCGATTTTCCCCCAGAAATGAGCCAGTTTGATGCTGCCATCCATCCCTCCACTGCTCCCAGGGAGCAGTCAGACAGCTCCCAGGAGCCTGCCAGGGGCCGCAAAAGATGCACGCCTTCCTGGTCTGGTGCAGAGACCCTGGACCTTATTGAGGTTTGGGGGGACAAGAACAAACTCCAGGATCTCCACACCAGACGCAAGAATGTGGATATCTATGGCCGGATGGCCAACAGCCTGGGGAGTAAAGGCCACATCTGCACCCAAGAACAGGTGTGGATGAAGGTCAACGAGCTCTGCCAGGCTTATGCCATGGCCAGGGAGGGCACCTCCCAATCAGAGGCAGAGCCCCAAAGCTGCCCTTATTTCAAGGAGCTGGACTGCATCCTAGGGGTAGGGCAGTCCCTTCCCCTGCTGGTTGTAGATTCCGGGCCCAAGATGCCCATCGTCACCCTCATGGGGGGAGAGACAAGGAGGAGGAGGAGGAGGAGCAGAACCCGGACGAGGCCAGCATCAGCACACAGCTAACCCCAAAGCCTCCCTGTGGACATGTCTCAGGTGTCGTCCGAGGTCAGGGAAGGTACATCATGTGAGTGCCATCACTTTCCCTTCATACAGGGGGTGGAGGGGATGGCCAGGGGGAGCTGGGGGGGTGAGGAGGCATCTAAACTGCACCTTCAAATGTCCAAAGGCCCTGCTCAACAACCATGTGGGCCCTGCTCAGCCTGGCATTGAATACCTCTCTGGAGGGGTTGAGGTGGCCAGTGTAGGGCTTCATGAGCCACAGCTGCAGGGGATAGGCCACATCCCCCACCAGGAAGATGGGCATGTCCACATCCCTGACCCTGATGTTGCGGTTGGGGAAGAAAGTTCTGGCTTGCAGCTTCTGGAACATGCTTGAGTTACACCTTCCCGGACCACCCGACATATGTTTGTGAATTGGCCCCGGTGGTCAGTCATGGCCTGCAGGACCACCAAAAAGTATCCCTTCCAGTTAATGTACATTGATTCCCGATGGTCTGGGGCACGAATAGGGATGTTTGTCCTGTCGCCACCCCCCCCCCGCCCCCCACAGTAGGGGAAGCCCAGGGCACCAAATCCGGCGATGATGGCGTCCACATCTGCAAGGCAGATGACTCTGTGCAGCAGGATGGTGTTGATCACCCTGACCACCTGCAGAAGGAGATTAAACAAACTGAGAATCACAGGGGTGCCAGGGTGCCTGAGAGTTCCCCCCTCCTTCTCCTCCCCCCACTCACCAGGAGCAACCCCCTGCAATTACCCCAACCCCTGGAAGGGCTTTGTGAGGGCGGGACTGAACAAACCCACCCAGGGAGGGGGCTTGAATCACCCCCACCCCCCTTTTCCCTAGGGAAACCCATTCCATCCTTCCAACCCCCTCCTGGGACAATAGCCCGAGAATGCCATACCTGCATGACCAGGGCCCCGACGGGCGATCTCCCCACGCCAAACTCGTTCCCCACGGATTGGTAGCTATCCGGTGTGGAGAGCTTCCAGAGAGCGATGGCAACACGCTTCTGGAGAGGGATGGCGGGCCTCATGTGCATGTCCCATTGCCTCAGGGCAGGGTCAAGCCACTCACAGAGCTCCAGGAAGGTGTCCTTTTTCATTCTAAAGTTCTGGAGCCATTGTTGGTCTCCCCAGAGCTCCAGAATGATGTGGTCCCACCAGTCTGCAGTGGTGTCCAGATGCCAGATGTGGCGGGGCACTGTATCCAGGGCAGGGTGGGCGGGCGGCATCCAGGTGCTGGAGCCGTGCCCCCACATACCCAAGGAGGGTCTGCCACAAGGCCACAAGGCCCAGGGGTTGGCTTCCTGCAGAGCCTGGGAGGCTGCATGCAGAAACTGCTGCATGACTTGCAGCAAAAGCTGCAAGAGCTGAAGACTGCCCGGAGGCAGCTCCAGCTCCATAGTGGAGAGTGCTGTGGTGTCCTGAAGCAGGGCAACCAGAGTAAGAAGAGAAAATGCTTTGCTGTCAATTTTTCTATGTGATGCGTCCACACTACCAAGCCTGTAGTGTCAACCTTAAGGGCCACGGTTAGTCAATTAAACAGGATTTTACATCCTTACTTGAGACAGATACTTCCATCATCAAAACTGGAGTTAAACAAAAATGTGCTATTGCCCCAACACTGTTCTCCATCTATTTAGCAGTAATTTTGGTCATTGTTAAAGACCACCTCCCCAATGGAGTTGACATTCAATACAGACTGGATGGACAGCTTTTTAATATGACTTCTCCACTCAAAGTCTAAAGTCCTCAGGGTGTTCATTACTGATCTTCAGTATGCTGTTGACTGTGCCATCCTCATACACACGGAGAATGACCTTCAGGCCCCACTAGATTTTTTTGCACAAGACGCATAGGATTCTCAATATTTAAGCCTGTTTCAGGCCTTGGACATGATCCACCAGACAGTAACATTGAGGGACAGACTTAGGAGACACCCAAGCACTTTTCAAGTCTCAGAGGGGTAGCTGTGTTAGTCTGTATCTGTAAAAACAACGAGGAGTCCCGTGGCACCTTAGAGACTTGCAACTGATGAAGTGTTTTTTTCCCATGAAAGCTTATGCCCAAATGAATGTGTTGGTCTTTAGGATGCCACAGGACTACTTGTTGTTCAAGCACTTTTGTTGTCTTGGTATCCAACTTTCTCAAAATGCAAAAATCAACAGTGAGATCCAGCACAGGGTATAGTGTGCAAGTGCTTTCTTTGTAAAATTGTTCCAACACTTTTTCATGGACTGTGACCTATAATACCAAGAACCAGATTTATAAGGCAATTGTTATTCCTACACTCCTTTATGAATGTGAAACCTGGGTGATGTATCAACATCACCTCAAGACTCTGGAGAGGTATCACCAACGATGTATGTAGAAGATCCTGCACATCAAGTGGGACGATTACTGCACTAACACCAGCATTCTCACTAAAGTCAGTGTCACCAGCAGTGACGCAATGATCCTCATGCACCAATTCCACTGGGCTGGACATTGGGTGCAGATGCCAGTCTCTCACCTTCCAAAACAAGTCCTCTACTCTCAGCTCACTGATGGTTAGAGGAAACACTACAAAGACACACTGAAAGCTAATCTCAAGAAAACTGAAGTGGGAGAAGTAAGCCATCAACTGACCCCAACGGTATTACATCCTCCATCAGCTAGTGGCATGCTTTGAAGAGGAGCACTTTGCCCTCAAAGCGGAAAAGAGAGAGGGAGAAAGGAAAAAGAACGAACTTTTTCTCAGCAGGCAGCTGGCCCACCAGGAAATGTCTGTACTTATTGCAAGCAAATCTATGGTTCCAGGATCAGACTCCTGAAACATCTCAGGGCCCATATGTAAATCCATGGTAGAGATCATCCTCGAATCAAGGGATCGCTAATGATAACTAAATTGGTCTTTCTAAAATAAAAGGCTCTTGTTGGTCACTCTGGTGTGTTGTCACTAGCACTTATTAACTTTGAGTGGCAACTGGAAGATCAGAGGTGTCTACTAAACCCTTTTAGCTAAATTCTGTCTTCATTTTGAGTTGCCCCCTCTGTCTGAGATTAGGATTTGGCTCTCTGGAGGAAAATATACTTGTGAGGGAGTGAGAGGAGGGCCTGGAAGTGCAAGGGCTAAACAAAGCCTTTTTGTCCAGCTGGCCCCGCCCCGCTTTACCTGCAGCCAATGCCAGGCCTGGAGGGAGGATAAAAGAAAGGAGCCTGGCTCAGTTAGCTGCTGACCAGCAAGGAGACAGGAGTGTGGTTCTGCAGCTGGCAGGACCTGTACCAAAGCCTGTCTGCTTGGAGAGCCACAGCAGACAGTAAGCCTACAACCCTGCCATGGGACAAAGGGGAGGGGGAAACCTGCCAGAAACCCCCACTGAGAGGGAAAATCTGGACACTTGTGGCCATGCCCCAAACTTAAGGCCTGGACTAACGTAGCGGGCCGGAGTTCCTAAGACCAGGGCACCCGCGGCAGTGGTTTGCACCCCTTTCCTGCCAGCTAATCCCGGGGCCTAACCACTAGGCCACCGCACTGCCAAGGAGACCCAGCCACAATACATACAGACACACAAAATCACTATTATACAAGGGGAAAGGAAATATAGGAGCAAAAGGAATCAATTAAAAAATGAAGTAAAATTGCACAATTTGTATATACAACTTGTCAAAGCTTCAAGCCCAGCCAATACTACATTGACATAACATGTTAGGTTGGGGATAATTATAATAAAATAGGTGAAGACATACATAAATAGGAAGAGGTAGGGAGGAATGGACCAGGGGAAAGGAGGAAAAAGAAGTTAAGTGGAATGGAAAGCTGGCATTCTTTGAGCCATCTCAACATTTTTTATTCAAATATATCTAGAAACAGGTTCCAAATGTCTTTGGAGTCATATATTTGATCTCTCTCACAATAAGGTATTCTTTCTTTGGCTGCGAACTCAGAAAGGTGTGAATTCCACTACTCTATTCTGGGCATAAGTCTACTCTTCTATTTTTACAAAATTATATGCTTGTTGATCATTGCAGACCAAAAAACATGTTTGTAATACTAGCCTGACTGTGGAAAAATTTTAAGAACTACAGCAGCTGTTCTTAAAAACATCAGGCTTTGACTTTGCCTCACAGTTACCTATGATTTAAAAAATAATCAAACTACATGAAGCTGTAATCTACAGTGAGCTGCAATATATCAACAGAAGTGAATTAAAGTTCCTGAAAATTCATCCTAAGGTAAGATGTACAGTCAGCAAGGGAACTGGACTGACAAGCAGATAAGAACATTCCAAACAAAAGGGCGTTTGCTCACTAGCAACTGTGATTATGTATTTCTAGGTATTTTGTGTAGTTGTGTTCAAATACTGTTGGTGACCTTGTTGTTTCCTTCCCTGCAGAGTCGAATGGCAGAGAGTCTGCGTCTCTTTGACTCCATTTGCAACAACAACTGGTTTATCAACACTTCCCTCATTCTCTTTCTGAATAAGAAAGATCTACTGGCAGAAAAAATTCGGCGCATCCCACTAACAGTCTGCTTTCCTGAGTACAAAGGCCAAAACACTTATGAGGAAGCAGCAGTCTACATCCAGCGCCAATTTGAGGACTTGAATCGCAACAAGGAGACCAAGGAGATTTACTCACACTTCACCTGTGCCACTGATACCAGTAATATCCAGTTTGTCTTTGATGCGGTGACTGATGTCATCATTCAGAACAATCTCAAATATATTGGCCTCTGCTAAGAGTCCATGGGTCTCAATCTATTTTCCTGATGTGACACAAAAGGGGCTTACCACATCCATTTGTGGTGGAAACAGGGGGGCAGAACTTGGAAGCCCAAGGAGAGGAAGGGAGAAATTTGAATTATGTCCACAGCCCCCCATCCATCTTCTCCTTGCTACATACATTATTTTAAAAAAATACATGTTTTGGAAGCTGCAAAGCCTCCAAAAAAATTGAGGTGTAACTGTGTAGAAATGTCTTCACCACAATCACTGCTGGCTCATTCTGTTTGTTTCATTTCATTTTCCTGAAGTGGCAGAGCTACCATATTCTATGTAAGAATAATACTTCATCCAAACATTTTACCTCTAGGAAGATGCAGAGCTGTTGAATGGGAGATGGGCCTGCCTTGTAGGGTTTTTTTTCCCTGTAGGAGAAAAGTTAGTTCCAATCTAAAGGCTACAAACAGGAGAATTTCAGTAAAGCCTTCCTTACAGCTGTACAGACGGAACATGTATCCACCATAGTGGCACACAAACACATGCAGTATATACACCCACATCATGTATAGAGATGCACACAGCATATGCTATTTACACAATGAAGCAGAGCAGAAGTGTGTATCATGGACACTTTTCCTGTTAGAACAGTTCTGTACCAACAATTTCTTTATGATTTCTAGTCTGACCTTTAGCCCTTTCTTCAAAGCTTCAAAATATGCAGCAAAAGTACATGAAATGAATGAAATAACTAATTAAAACTGGGACAAATCAAGATGAGTGTTTCTTCTACTGGTAAGGAATTTTATATATCAAGAGTCTTCTTTACATCTTTTTTTTTGTTTTGCCAAATCTTGTGGTGTTTCACACACACACACACACACACACACACACACGATAAAAGAACCTCCTAAAGTTGAAAAAGCTGTGTTCTTTTTTAACACAGACACACACAAAAAATTAAAAATCACAAGGTAATTTTTAAACTATTATTTTAGTGTCTGGATTGCTGAGTGTGATTGTTGCCAATGGACAATTTTGCTCCAAAGAAATTCTGGGAAATACGGTCATATTGTAACAGCCTTCCCAGGAAATGGAGCCAATGAGACTCTGTATTATATAGCCTCTAAAACTTTTTTTGTTTTATTTTATTTTAAAAATGTGGTGTATTATTAGAAGGTTAACAGATGAGCGATATGAACAATAACTAAATGTCTTGATATTCGAATTTAATAATTTAAATTATTTGCAGTTTAGTGAAATTAAAGAAACAGAAGAGATGCATTCCTCAGTTCCAGGTTTCATCTTGTACAAAAATACTACTGGATATAGTACTGTTCCAGAGAAATTATGGCAAATTTGAATGCCTGATGAGCTCTATGGGACTATACTGGAAAAATCTCACATGGATCATATGGGCCTAAAACTGTGGACATTCAATTCTTGGCCCCCCGCATAGAAAAGACTTCTTACAGATGTCAATGTAATGTCAATGTGTAAATATACATTCAAGAATTGTAAAGTACATTCACGCACACTCTGGAAAATCTCCTCCCTTCCTTTGTTCCTCACGTGTACCAAGATTAGTGTGAGAATTCCCAGCCAAGGGTTCTAAAAAACGGTAATTATACCATCAAAGTTAAAGGTTGTTCATGTTAAGAAAATAAATAATCTGAATGATACTGAACTGATTGGTCTGCAGTGTGTTCATTTATTGGTGTACAATTTAATAGTTTGCATAATTGAATGATGGTTCTGTATCTTTTTGCCAGACTGCAGAATTTTGTTCATTTGATACAAACCTTTTTTCACAACGCATCCACCAAAATTAAGGATAATCTTAGTACACAGCAAAAATGGTATCTAAAACCCCAAATTATGTCAGAGAGGATGTTTCTCCCTTTGACAAAACCACCACAAAATTCACTACGGGCACGTCTACATAGCAGCATTATTTCGAAATAAAAGGCACCTTATTCCAAAAGCTGTAACCCTCATTTCATGAAGAATAATGCCTATTTTGGAATAGAGTGTGTATGGATGGTGCCGCTGTGGTTATTTTGAAATAAGTGGACTCCAGGGCTTCCCACAGGTGCCCTGGTGGCTATTCTGTCTGCACTCATCAGAACTCTAGAGTTCCACTTTCCCTGCAGCCCTTAAAGCTGCAGCCAGATGGGCCTGCCAGATAGTAGCCGTGCATGGCTGTTGAAAGGCCCTGGCAAGCCACTCGGCCTCTGCCCCCCAACCCTGGCAGGAACATCTACCCCTTGTACTCACATATATTGTGGAAGACACAGCACGCTGACACCACTTGGGGGACGTTCCACTTGCCGAGGTCCAGCTGGGTGAGGAGGCAGCAGAATCTCCCTTTCAAACACCCGAAGGCACCCTCCACCACCATGAGGGCCCTGCTGAGCCTGGTGTTAAACGGTTCCTTGGTGGGATCCAGGTGTCTGGTGTAGGGCTTCATCATCCATGGGAGCAAGGGGTAGGCTGCATCCCCCATGATTCACATTGGCATGTCCACGTCCCCCATCCTGATAATGTGGTTGCGGAAAAAAGTGCCGGCGTGCATCTTCTGGAAAACGCTAGAGTTCCTAAAGATGCAGGTGTTGTGCGCCTTACCGGACCACCCAACATTACTGTCTGTGAAGCGGCACTGTGCACTGCTGCTTCTGGCAACTGGATACCAGTTCCTACTGGTGGGATTGGATTGCCATGGAGCAGTGGGATACCAGAAGTGGCTCCAGAACTTCCACATGCAGAAAGACACCTTCCTGGAGCTGTGTGAGTGGCTCACCCCTATCCTCCGGCCATGGAACACCCACATGTGACTCGTCTTCCCCCTCCAGAAGTGGGTCGCTATCGCACTGTGGAAGCTTGCCACACTGGACACCTACCGCTCTGTCGGAAACTAGTTTGGTGTGGGGAGAGCGACCGTCGGGGCCGTGCTCATGTAGGTATGGTGCACTTACTATGTTATTGGGAAAGAGGTGAACTGCTGAAATGGGGGCCCCTGGGGGGGTTGTTGTTGGTGGAAGCTCCCTCCCTGGAAGGTCTTTCAGTCCTGCCTTCACAAAGCCCTGCCAGGGGATGGGGCAAGCTCAGGGTTGGTCCTGGTGTGTGTGTGTGTAGGGGTGGGGGGGGGGGGGAGGAGGAGATGGACTCAGGGAGTTCCCAAAGGCTCTGGCAACCCTGTGATTCCCTGTTTGTCTCGTTCTCCAGGTGGTGAGGGTCATCAACACCATCCTGCTGCACCAGCTCATCCTCCTGGGCGCTGTGGACTCCCGTCGTCACTGGCTTTGCTGCTATGGGCTTCCCCAACTGCAGGGGTGGGGGGCATTGATGACACCCACATCCCCATCTGGGCCCCCAACCAGCAGGCATCCGACTACATTAACCACAAGGGGTACTTTTCTATGGTCCTGCAGGCCATCGTGGACCACAAGGGTCGCTTCATGGACATCAGTGCCAGATGGTCGGGGAAAGCTCACGGCGACCACATCTTTAGGAACTCCAGCTTGTTCCAGAAGATGCATGCTGGTACTTTTTTCCCTGACCACACCATCAGGGTGGGGGACGTGGACATGCCCATGTGCATTGTGGGGGATGCTGCCTACCCTCTGCTCCCATGGCTTAGGAAGCCCTACACTGGACACCACAAAAGAATGGTTTAATGCCAGGCTCAGTAGAACCTGCTTGCTGGTGGGGGAATGCCTTCGGGCAACTAAAAGGGAGGTTCCACTGCCTCCTCACCTGGCTGTACCTCAGCAAGTGGAACATCCCCCAAGTGGTGTCGGCCTGCTGTGTCCTCCACAATATATGTAAAAATAAGGGGGAGACGTTCCTGCCAGGGTGAGGGGTAGAGGTCGAGCGGCTTGCCAGGGCCTTTCTGCCCTCCAGCAGGCCCATCAGGGGGCTGTGCACATCCAAGAGGCCCTGAGGGAGAGTTTCAGACAAGGACACCTGTGAGACTCTCCCCATGGCCTCCCCACAAAGGGCACCTGCAGTGCCCCAGTGTGCCTTTCCTCTTTCACCCCTCCCTTCCTCTGCCCTCTTTTCCCCCCCTCCAATAAAATAAACCAGACCTTTTGTTTTCAAAGAATAAACTGATTTTTGAATTTGGGGTAAATGTAACTGGGGAGGGAGTGGGGAAAGAACCTGGGAGGAGGGAAGTGGAAGGGGGAGGAGGGGGAGGAGAGGCTCAGGCTGGGACTGGCACCTGCCTTGGGCAGTCCCGCCACCTTGTGTCCTCAGGTGGGGCTGGGGGAGAAGCTGAAGGAGTATCGGGAGAAGCTGGAGGAGCAGGAGCGGAGGGTGGCTGCTGGACTCCTCTATGGCAGCGATCATTCAGTCCACAACAGTTGTGTATGCCGTGAGCATGCTACAGGCCTCTTGGGCCAGCTCCCACCAGGTGTTACAGTGCAGCTCCTGGTCTGCTTCCCACCACTGGTCCAGCTGTGAAGAACAAAGAGAAAGCCAGTCATCCCAGAAGACAGGGTGCCTGAAGCCTAGCCCTAATTTCTGAGCTGACACCAAGAGGACTCGGGTCCCAAGAAGGCAATGTGCTTGGAGCAAGGCCATCTGTGGCCTACACAGCCGTTCCTTTCCTGCAGGGGCACAGATGTCCTTGGCCTTCATGCACACCTGCTCCTGGGTGCAAATGTGGCCCAGGCTCTCGGCCATCCAGCCATAGATCTCGGCATTGCTACATCTGGTGCGGAGATGCCTCTGTATCTCATTCACTGCAGCACTACAACTAGTCTGAAGGGAGAAAAGGTGAAGCACGGTGGTTCACTGATGGTATGTCTACATAGCAGGGCTAAAGTTGAATTAAGCTACTCAACTTGAGCTACGTCAATTATGTAGCTGAAGTTGAAATAGCTTAATTTGGCGCTGTCTACACAGCAGGAAGTCGAAGGAATAACACTCTTCCTTCCACTTCCCTTATTCCTCATAAAATGAGGGTTACAGGAGTTGGAGTAAGAAGTCCTCCAGCTTGACATTATTTCAAAATAATGGCTTTACAGTGTAGACACACTCTTCCTTATTTCAGAATAACGCCAGTTACTCTGAAATAATGCTGCTGTGTAGACATAGCCTTATATAGCTTACTCAGCCCCACAAGAGGGTAAACAGAAGGGAAGGAGGAATGCAGTTTTACACAAGTTTAAATCATCTTTCTTTCCATATATTCAGTGCTTGTTTCTTAAACAGCTGCTTTTTGCTGTTAAATCCTGTGAGTCAAAGAAGAGCTCTCTTTAGAAAAGCCAAATAATGTTCTTGATCTTTGTGTTATGAATAACTTCTGTGGTATCTTTTATTCGAAGAATTCAAGGCTCTTTATAAACTTTAAATTCATCTTAGCACACAGATGGAGTAGAGCAATTTTATTATCCCCAATGTATACAAAACACAACTGAGGTACAAAGAGGTTGAGGGACTTGTCAAAGACTACATGGAAACCCTATGCCAAGGACTGGAGTTGGACCAAAGTACCTAAATCCTACTTCTTACCCTCAAGACTATATGTCCATTCATGTCTTCCTCCAACTTAAACAGTTGGCATAAAGTTTTACGAGATTGGGAAAATAGCCCCTTGACCCCAAATTCTACCTCTTTGGGTAATTTAATGCATTCATCTCTCTGGGTACATTAGCTGAGAATAACTCTCCATTCTTATTTTTAGAACATAGCTAATGTGAGCAATTCATCTGCAATACACTTATCAAATCTAAGGAAAAATATGTTCTAGTTAGTTTATATTTTTCCCATAGTCCACCTCTCCTCTTTCCTATGTCACTTTTTTTTCTTTTCCTGGTTCTTCAGATATGGTGGAGTCAGTGTTTCCCTGATGCCGATAAATTATGTAATTAAATGTGCATCTGTTTCCTCAGTCTTCTGGTTTATCAATGATGCAGTATATCGTCACCTGGAAGCAACAAGTCCAGTAATACATCTAGGATTGCACTTCACCCAGGCAAAAATGACAGTGACAGATGTTCCATCTGTTGAAATAAAGGTACTATCTGTCCTCTTTGAGCTTTGGCACTCCATGCAGAAACACTGGCTTCAAAAAGAAAAAAAAACCCTCCCTTCAACACTGATTATCCATGGATTATGTTGATTATTATTTCTTTAGGGCTGGAAGGAGAGTTCTGAGAACTTCTGAGAGTTGGGAAAATTCTATAAATGGAACTGTTTCTAACTAGAGATGGCAGCAGACTTATAAAGCCAGTTTAGCTCAAATGGTACCTAGAAGAATTTAATGTTTTTATAAGAAAGGGCAACCACCACAAGGCATTTAATGAAGACTTATGAGAATGTGGACAAACCAAAAGGAAAGATGAAGACAATGAAGTGGTAGTATCTTGTTCCAATGCAGAACTCCAGACTCTGTTTGCCACATGAAAGTAGCTGTACTTTAAGTTGAGAGTTACATACCAATTTCCCTGAGAACAGGAATGGATAATGTATCTCAGATTATGCATCCAGTATTGTTCTTATGTACCTGTTGATGTGTGAGGTCCAGGATGTATCTTAAACTGGCGCTCTTCTTACAGATCAGGAAATACCAAAAATAAAGTCCTTCACTCTGTGTTCCTACAGATCCTCTTCTATTCTCCTTTCCTGAGGAGGGAGTTCACTTTTCCCACAGGAATTTCTCTTGAGATGGGTCCTTGAGAAGGACAGGAAGAAGGGAAAGATGGAGAGGTGACCTTGTGCAGAATTGGATGGAATATCTGTCACTGATTATGTCCATTAACCTCTGCTTGGAAGTAATCGTGCACTAGATTTTTATGGGAGGAGAGAAAGTCCAAAGGAAGCAGATGAGGTAGGACGGATGTCAGCCGATGGTCAGGGCAGTGTGTGCGTGTGTGTTATACCCAAGTCTTCAACTGCTGAGATGCAAGGTCTCATCGCAGTGGGCAGCCTAGGAGGCTGGAGGGCGCCCCGAAAAAGAGTTTAACGTCTGTGACTTTACTGCTAGGACCGGGGTCCCGTCGCAGAGAGCAGCCAACAGGCTCTCAGATGCCCCGAGTTTATAGGAAGAGCTTATTACACCTCAGATTTTAGCTGCTAGGATACAGAAATCCCTTCGCAGCGGGCAGTCCAGGAAAGACTGAGAGATGCCCCAACGGATCTGTCACCTGGGAGTGACACAATCCAAAATGCCCAAGCTCTTCCTATACCTGTCCCTTATGACCGGCTGAAGTTCTTTTAAATTGTGCTTGGTTCTGTTACTGCAACTGAAGGAGTCAGGTTAAAGCTTAAACAGTTACTATTTTATTGTTACAGGGTAAACTTAGCTGTTAAATATTACTGCTGTGTTACAGATAGCACAGCCACTACAAAGGACAGGACAGAAATTACACTAAGAAGTCACTTACAGGTACTGCTGTTACAGATAGCACAGCCACTACAAAGGACAGGACAGAAATTACACTAAGTCGTCACTTACAGGTACCATGAAACCCTTTTGGTTCTCTGAGCGCTTATTAAATGCATACAAAATAGACACCTAGCAGGTATATATTCTCACCCCTGCGTTCCAGACTTGGGGTGTGTCTAGACTACATGCCTCCTTCGACGGAGGCATGTAGATTAGCCAGATCGGAAGAGGGAAATGAAGCCGCGATTAAAATAATCGCGGCTTCATTTAAATTTAAATGGCTGCCCCGATCTGCCGATCAGCTGTTTGTCGGCAGATCGGGAGAGTCTGGACGCGATGCCCCGACAAAGAAGCCTTTCTTCATCGACACAGGTAAGCCTCGTGAAACCAGGTTTACCTGTGTCGATGAAGAAAGGCTTCTTTGTCGGGGCATCGCGTCCAGACTCTCCCGATCTGCCGACAAACAGCTGATCGGCAGATCGGGGCAGCCATTTAAATTTAAATGAAGCCGCGATTATTTTAATCGCGGCTTCATTTCCCTCTTCCGATCTGGCTAATCTACATGCCTCCGTCGACGGAGGCATGGAGTCTGGACACAGCCTTGGCGTGGCCAGCGTCTTTCTCTCAATCCCTTGGGAAGAAGTAGGGCAAGGTTGGGCGTCCCACAGACCTCGGGAGACAATCAATACCTGCCAGCAGGTGTAGGTGATTGGAGCTCAAATGGGGTGGGCTACTAAACCCCTCTTTATACCCCTTGGGTCACGTAGGCTTCTTCCTGGTCTCAAGTGGCCAATTAGGGAAAATGGCTTTGAATGCCAAGTTTCCCACGAAGGGTGCAAAGCATAATTCACACCTGGGAAAATGCAGACAATGGGCACCTCTGGTATGTGATGGGCGAAGATTCCTCTCCTGGGACAGTGCAGGCGTGTCAATTACTGATACTAGCCATCACGGCGACGGGAGGCCCCGGGTCGTCAGCTAGCCCAGGGTATGTCTACACTACCCCGCTAGCTCGAACTAGCGGGGTAATATAGGCATACCGCACTTGCAAATGAAGCCCGGGATTTGAATTTCCCAGGCTTCATTTGCATAAGCGGGGCTCCGCCATTTTTAAATCCCCGCTCATTCGAACCCTGTGTCGCGCGGCTACACGCGGCACGAACTAGGTAGTTCGAACTAGGCTTCCTAGTTCGAACTACCGTTACTCCTCGTGGAATGACCTAGTTCGAACTACCTAGTTCATGCCACGTGTAGCCGCGCTGCACGGGGTTCGAACGAGCGGGGTTTTAAAAATGGCGGCACCCGGCTTATGCAAATGAAGCCCGGGAAATTCAAATCCCGGGCTTCATTTGAAAGTGTGGTATGCCTACATTACCCCGCTAGTTCGAACTAGGAGGGTAGTGTAGACATACCCCCATTTACTGTCTGGTTTCTGTTTATGGTAGAATCAGGGACGGGCAGCACACCTGCGTTCTCAGGGCATCAAAGGCTGACTGCCTCTCTCTTGCTCTCTGGGGGGGGGGGGGGGGGGGTGGAAACCAAGATGGGGTTCATGTCTGGCTACAATGGACCAGAGATGTGGTGCTGTGAAAGAGTCAGCTCATTCTTGGCATCTCTGCAAGGCAAGGTATGGTGTGACAGCTCCCTTCTCACTGGGGTCTGCTATTGCTGGCTAACCTCTGGACAGGTCACTGCAGAGTCTCTCTCCTGCTGGGATAGTGCATAAACAAAAAGCAAAGGAAATTAACCAATATAAATTGAGTTAGTAACAGAGAGAAGGAAATACTCTTTCTTGATGTATATCAGGGTCAGGCCCTCCCTTCCCTCAGGAAGGCACTTTCAGGCAGTGGTTCTCAGGGAAGTTCCTTATCTTTAGTCAGCCCTTTCCTCAGGAGATGAGGGTTGAATTTCTCTTCCCTGGTCTGCTCACAAATGAGCTGTTCAGCTTCTCTTTTAAACTCCCTCTCTAGCCTGTCCATGTCTTGTAGGTGTGGCTGGACAGAGCTAATTGAGCCCAGAGCAGATCCTTTACCCTGTGTTGTCAACTATGGAGTTTGCATACCCTGTCACTGGTGCAAATCCATGTACAGCACTCAATTGCATCAAAATTGCTGTTGGGGGCTGCTATTTAGGACTGTGAGAATGTGCAGTGAGGAATCATGCTCCTGTAATGCTGAGGTTGTTTGCCAGTAGTAGATTTAGGAAGAGGATAATGCCACCTCTGGAACTGCATCCCTTGGTGTTGAGGGAACCTGTTGCTGCAAGTGGAGTGACAGGTAGAAAAACTCTCTCAGCTGAGTAAGAAGACCGTGTTAGTTTCAGAAAGTGGGCAGTAGTCTTAGTAATCTTTGATCTTCTCTAGGGTCACCTGTTTTTTATACTTAAAAGACCAAATGATAGGTTTTTAATTTTCCATGACAGTCAAATGTTAGATCAGAGGAACTAAGCCAGGAGTACCTCCGAAGAGCAACTCCTATAGCCATTGTCTTTGCACTGGTGTTTGAGGACACCACTCCTACCCCCTGGCTAATACCACTCCATGGACCCAACCTCCATGACTTGATCTCACTTCCCTTTAAACTCTGTTCCAGTTCTAGCCTTCACAGCCTCCTGCAGCAAGGAGTTCCACAGGTTGACTCTTTGCTTTGTGAAGAACAACTTTCTGTTACTAGTTTGAAGCCTGCTACCCTTTCCTTTCCTTTGGTGGCCTCTAGTCCATCTTTATAGGAACTAATGAAGAACTTTTCTGTATGCACCCTCTCCACCCAACTCCTGCTTTTAGAGACCTCTATCCTGTCCCCCCTCCATCTCCTCTTTTCTAAGCTGAAAAGTCCCAGTCTCTTTAGCCTCTCTTCATATGGGACCTGTTCCCAACCCCTGATCATTTTAGTTGTCCTCCCCTCTCCCAGCCTCTCTCTTCCCCTCTCCCACCTCCTTTTCCCAGTCTCCCCCAGTTTTGTTCAATAAAGAGAGATTCCATTTTGGAAGACACGTTATCTTTATTTTGTACATCAAGAAAAGGGGCTAGGGAAGGGTAAGTGGAAGGAGGTGAGGGAGGAATGGGGCACGAGCCCCCGATGGGGAGGACTGGGCTGGCTCTGCGGGCTTCTGGGGGTGGAAGCTCTCCTGCAGGCCCCCAATTGCCCCCTCTCCCCAGATGGCAGCCTGCGGCAAGTGCAGCCGGGCTGATGGCCAAGTGCTGTGATGTGCCCAGTGTGGGCACTCAGGGCACTCCAAGCCAGGACTGCTTTGCAAGCGGGGCACCCTGAGAACTGTCTGTCCGGTGTGGGGGTCGGGACCCTTTAAGCACAGCCCTCGGCTAGCCTGAGACAGCATCTCCACGCTCTAAGTCCTCCTCTGATGCCCTGCCGGCACTGCTTCCGGCCATCCTTAACCTCGGTTCAGGGTCCACTTAATGTGGACATGCTAGTTCAAATTAGCAAAACGCTAATTCAAACTAGTTTTTTAGTCAGGATGCATTAGTTCAAATTAGCTTAGTTCAAATTAACTAATTCGAACTAAGTTAGTTCAAATTAACATTGTAGTGTAGACATACCCCAATAGACAAAGCTCCCCCACATGGGGGTATCTGAGGAGGTGGTAAGAGGACCCAGGCCCTTCCTCGCCACTGGGTCCCAGCCCAGTGCCCTGTTAGCAGTAGTGCAGCTCACTGCTAGCTCAGTGTGGAATCCCACCACAACATGCCAAGCTCTCGGGGAGCAATTCCCCACTCTGGGCCACTTCCTACCTATAGGAAGTCCTCTGTGTCTTCTTGCTTTGGTCTGGGGATTTCTACTGCAGTCCCTCTCAGCCTGGCTGCTGATGTCTGGTCCAGCTGCATTTCCTCCCCTGAAGCTCATGCAGCCCCTCCTACTCCTGCAGCAGTCAGCCCTGACTGAGCAGCTCCACAGGCCTTTATAGCCAGCCTCCAGCTGGAGCATGCCCAGCAGGGCTGTGGGGGTGGGGCCTCCTCACCCAGCTGAGCCAAGTTAACTCCTTAAGGCTCAGTGTAGTGTTGATACACCCCATTGTTGGGATATGTAAAATGAATAGGGGTCTGGGACAGTGGAAAGGAGTTCAGCCACAGTAGGCATTACCCTTGAACATGCTCTTTCCCTTTGTTTTTGCAGCCTAGAAAAATAGATAAGCATGCAGCTGCTCTACTATGTTGTGTCTTTTACCTACCCTCACTGGCGCTGTATAAAATATCTTCAGGGTTAAATTTCTTGTAATATCTGTAACCTGCTTATTTAGAAAGTTTGTAATGTAGAAAAGTATTGATTAAATTAGAAATTTTGTAAATAGTAATTAGAGGCGAGTATAATTATATTCATTGTTTGTTTATTAATATTTATTGTATGGGAGTTAACATTACTAAATAAGATTTTGGGGAAAGTAGTGATAGACGTGTGAATTAACATACTAAAATAGATAAAAGGGTTTAATTGGTGTCAATTTGTTGCCACTCAGACACGTTGAATGTCTGAGATAAACGTGCAAGGGCAATAAAGCAGTTCCGTTTACCCCAACTGCTCCTGGGTCACCTGTTTCTTCTCTAACACCCATCACAGACCCACTCAGCTCTAATACCAATATGTTCTGACATCTTGTGGAAAGGACATTGGTTAGGCTTAAAATTTTCATGTATATTTCTTTATTTGTTACTAACTCTGCAGAAAGAGAGAGAGAGACATTGTCAGGAGTCCTGGGTGTCATCTTAGCTCTGGAAGGGGAGTGGGGTCTAGTGGGTTACAGCAGGGGACAGATACATTTGGGTTCTATATAAGAACATCAGAATGGCTGTACTGGGTCAGACCAAAGGTTCTTCTAGCTCTCTATCCTGTCTTCCAACAGTGGCCAGAGCCAGGTGCTTCAGAAGGCATGAACAGAAAAGGTAATCATCAAATGATCCATCCACTGTTGTTCATTCCCAGCTTCTGACAAACAGAGGCTAGGGACACCATCCCTGCCCGTCTTGGCTAGTAGCCATTGATGGACCTAACCTCCTTGAACTTATTTTGTTCTTATTGGAACCCTGTTATAGTTTGCAACTTTCCACCATCTCCTGGCAAAGAGTTCCACAGGTTGATAGTGAAGAAATAATTTGTTGTTTGTTTTAAATCTGATGCCTATAAATGTAATTGGGTGAGCTTCTTGTGTTATGTTAGTGAAGGAATGAATAACATTTCCTTATTCTATTTCTCCACACCATTCATGATCATGATTTTCTAGGCCTCTAACCTATCTCCCCACCCTTTAGTTGTTTCTTTTCCAAGCTGAAAAGTCCCAGTTGTGGCAGCATGAAAGCAGGGGGCTACAGAAGCCTGGTCCTATTGGGGTCTGGGACGTGGACAGGCATTAGCCTGCCCACATCTAAAGGATCCTCCCCCAGCCTACAGGGAGGATCCAAAGAGCCCTAGACACCAACTGATTCCGGAGGACAAAGAAAAGAAAAACAGGGATGGGTGTGAGGGTCAAAGGGCTAAAACAAGAGAACCAGATGGGGACACCGAGCAGAGAGCCCTGGACAGTGCCCACTGCCCCTTGAAGGTCTCGAGAGAGCCAGTGGATGCTGCCCAACGGATGCAGGAGTGAAAGTAGGGCCCACAGTCACAGGCCGCTCTCTCAGCCAACCTCTGCTCCCTGGTCTTGTAGATAGCCATCTTGGCAATAGCCAGGAGGAGGTCGATGAGGAGGTCCCGCGACTTTGTGGGGCCACGGATGGGGTGTGCATAGATTAGCAGGTATGGGGAGAAGTGCAGCCAGAACCTCAACAAGAGGTTCTGGAGGAGCCAAAAGAGGGGCTGTAACCCGGCGCACTCGAGATAAATGTGCGTCTCCCTCACTCCACAAAAGGGGCAAGTGTCAGGGACAGGGGTGAACCGCACCAAGTACACGTCCGTGCTCACCGCGCCGTGCAGGATTCTCCAGCCGATGTCTCCGGTGGGCCGTGGGACCAAGGTCGAATAGAGACTGGCCCACCGGGGCTCCCCACCCTCTATTGATGGCAGGAGGTCCCGCCACTTGGTATCTGGGCGGGACACGAGGGTGGGGAAGTGGAGAGTGTGAAGCACAAGTGTGTATAGATGGGTCTTTGGAGCGGTTCAGAAGGGCACGAGTTGCAGATGACTCGGGTGATGAGGGGGATGCGGTCGGGAAGGTACACCGGGTTGGGGAGCGATGGAGAGATCAGGAGGACCAGGGGTGAGGGGCGAGCGGGGTGCAACCTCTCGCAGGACCCCGTCGAGATAAACTTGAGCAGTGGGCGGCAAAGCATCCTTCACCTCCTGACGTACGCACCAGGGAGTACGCAGGGTGGAGAGCCCCATACGCTGGGCGAGCACCGGAGGATCCATCCAGTCTCCCCTGTCGTAGTCCAGGAGCTCTTTGATCCTGGTGACTTCTGCCAGGACCAACCTCTGGAGCACTGAGGGGCACTCTGCCACCTGCACACGAAGATGGGGATTGTGTAATAGGGGCTCCACAAGGAGGTCTCCCCCACGGTGGCTCCCAAGGACCTAGTCTCCAAAAGCAGCTTCCAGGTCCGGAGGAGGTCCTGGTAGAAGGCCGGAAGCCCAGAGAGGTCTTGCGGAAGAACTCTCAAATAGAGGAGCTGCTGGTCATATCGAAACCATCAGAGGCGGCGAAGGAAAGTGTGAGCCAGCATGCTCCACGCCAGACTACCTGCATCATATAGCAGCCTCTGCAAGGCCTGGAGGCAGAGGACATGGACCCGCATGCACAAACACATCAGGCCCTGCCCTCCCTCCTCCAGGGGAAGATGGAGAACCCCTGCAGAGACCCAGTGCAGTCCTGCTGGATCTGAGCCAGGAAACCAGGGGTCAGGACCAGGGTGTTGAGATGGTGCCTGAGCATGGACAGGACCAGTTGGTTAAGCACCACGCAGGGAGAGGCACCGGAGCAGTCCTGTCCATCTCCGCAATTGCTCAGCCACCCTGGACCCTAAACCTTGCCAGTTCTCCGGTGGGGAGGGATGCGTGGCAGAGAGAAAAATGCCAAGATAAAGCAATGGACCCGTGCTCCACCTGGTGGCCTGAAGCACGGGTGGGAGGAAGCCTGCCTGCCACCTGTCCCCAACCACCAGGCCAGAACTCAGTTGACCCAGGTGGAGCGGAGGAGGCCTCCAAGTAGACAGCTTGGCAGGCCTCCACCCGTGCCAGGTCGCCTGGGTCCTGGAACACAAGGAGCACGTCATCGGCATACGCCGACAGGACCAGACGTGTCTCTGGCTCATGGAGCACCAACCCCATCAACCTCTTGCGAAGGAGACGGAGGAAGGGCTCCATGGCCAGAGTATACAGCTGGCCTGACAGCGGACAGCCTTGACGCACTCCCCGCCCGAAGTTGACCGGTGTGGTCAGGGTCCAGTTGAGCTTGACCAAGCACTCCACGGAAGCATACAGCACCTGGAGAAACCCCACAAAGTGGGGCCCGAAGCCGAAGGCCCACAGGGTGCCCAGGAGGTACCCGTGGTTCATCCGGTTGAAAGCATTCTCCTCATCCAAGGACAGGAGGGCGAACGACAGACCGTCCCTACACCCTAGCTCTAGGAGATCCCGGACCAAATAAAGGTTGTCGAAGATGGTGCAGCCCAGGACGGTGTAGGTCTGGTCTGGATAGACCCACTCAGGACCAGGCACTCGCAAGGATCCAGAGAGACGAGGAAGGCAGACGCCTGCTGGAATAAGAGGAGCCTCTCCAGGCCGGATGTCGGGGCGTAGATGTTAACAAGATTTCACGTCAGCCCCTCCACCCCAACCCAAAGGTGCAGCAGGCAGCCCTGCACAACCTCGGCGGTACCTAGCACCTCGGGACTTGAATGGGGGAAGAGCCAGGGGACAAGGGCAGCAGTGGGAGGGCAAGGGAAGACAAGAGCTGGGCAACAGGGGAAGGGGACACCTCCCCCCGAGGTAGGCCCTGTCCATGTCCCGTCGCTGACCCCTCCACGGGCATGGCCTTGCCGCTTATTGCGGAGGCAGCGGCACCTGCACGCTCGTCTGGGCCCTGCGGAGCCCGAGCGAGACTGACGACAGTCATGGTTGGAGGAGGGGAGACCCCAGGTTCCAGACTGTCAGTGCCACCCGGAATGGTAGGGCCGGTGCCCTCCCGGGCATCGGGAGTCCCGAGTTCCTCTCCAAGCCAGGCCAGGCCAGGGGGTAGTCCCTTTGGATGTACCCCGTCACCTGACAGAGCAAACACCGGGCCTCCCCCACTGCATAATATACCCTGTACTGGGCCCCTTGATGGGGCACCAGAAATGACCCTTCTAGGGCTTCTCTGCCACGTCCCGCCGGCAGTAGTTGGACTTGGATGTGGACTTGGATGTGGCAGAGGTTAGGATCCTTGCAGCCCACAGGAAGGGGACTTAGGACTGAAAAGGGCCTCCCCAGGGTGGAGAGGAAAGGCAGTAGGGTGGCATTGGGGAGGAAGGGAGGAAAATACCACCCATACACCCAGGTCCTCCAGAGGCTCGAGTGGGACATGGACTCCCCCCACCGCCAAACCCTTCTCCACTGCCTCCTGGGCAGCGGCCTCGGATGTCAGGAAGAATATCACCTTCCTGAACATCTTAGAGGCCACCACCATGGCTGCAGACCCCACCATGCGTGCCAACACTCTCACGTAGGTCTCCACGTGGGGCGAGGCTGACACCAGGAGGCAACGGATGCTGTGCCCCTCAGTAAGGGTGGGAAAGGGGCCATGGCCATCGGGGATGGAAATCCAGGAGATGTCCTGAGTGGATTGGGAGGCGGGGGGTGGCGGCTACCTGGGCGTACGCCCTGGGGGCTGGGACACCGTCACTCCCAGACCTGGTGGAAGAAACAGGGGGACGGGAAAGACAGGAAGCCATGGCCGGCCACATCTGAGGGGGGTAAGCCTTCGCCACAGGAAGTTTAGCCTTCCCAGCGGGGCTTTTCCCCTTTTTGGTGCCCTAGCCCTTCCTATCCTTCAGGAAGGATTCTTAATGGTGACAGTGGTGGCAGGAAGTGCCGCAGCAGGAACGGTCAGGGGTCCCAGAATCCCCATCCATGTCCGCCATCTCCACTGTATGGGCAGGTAGCCCGGCAGCCTCATATGGGTCAGCATTGGCAGAGGTAGATGTGAGGAGGGGTGGGGAAGGGGCGGCAGGGGTATCACAAGACAGCCCCTCCACTGCGGTCATGGGTGGGGAGAGAAGGACAGGAACAAACAATTGGGAGAGGACAATAGTGCCAGCAAACAAAGCAGGTCAAGAGAAGAGGGGGCCTGGCCCAGAATATGGGTGTAGCTGAGGCCTGCCTGCCACAACAGCAGTAGCCCCCTCCCCCCATACACACACACTCATCCCTCCCAAAAAGGAAGAGATGAGGGGTGAAGGGGAAGGAGGATGTATGGCAGCCTGGAAGCAGGTGGCTGCAGGAGTTTGGTGGAGGACAGACACACCAGGAGTTGAGTAAGTGGACTCCTGTTCCCTGCATAGGCTGCCAGAGACCACTGCTCAGCCATTAGGTCAGATGGGCACCTGAAGCCCATCTGGAGTTAGCCTGGAGTGAAGCTTAATTAGAACACCTGCCACCAGTTAAGGCCTATGGGTGCACCATAAAAACCTTCCCTCAGGCAAGGCAAGGAAAGGAGAAAAGAGAGGGACCAGAGGTGGGGCAGAGTTCAGTGGAAGGCAAGCCCTGAAGGCAGCAAACTAAAGGGGCCTGTTCCAAGATACCAGAGAGGAAGTACCCAGGGAGTGGTTGGGGAAGTGGCCCAGGGAGGGGCTGCTAGTCAGTGGGGCAAGGGCCAGGTCTCAGCCCCACTCAGGGCTACCGCATAGGGCCCTGGGCTGGACCCCAGAGCAAGTAGGTGGGACCGGGTTCCCCCCAATCCTCCTCCTGCCTGGTGGGCCACCAGCAAGGAAAGGAAGACCCTTGGACTATCAGAGGGACTGACCTCCAAAACCCGGACTTGCCTATGATGAAAAGGGCTCTTGGAGCTGCGTACCCTGGCCTCCTCAGCAGTGGTAGGAACACCGTGAGCCTCTGAGGCACATGCAAAGACCCCACCAGGAAGCACAGGACCCAGGGGCGTTGCCCAGACTCAGCACAACTGGTGTCAAGGGTGGGATTTCGGTCACAGCACAGTGGGTTTTTCCTTTGAAGGGGCAAAAAACAACCAAGCAAAAAAGCACAACAAAAATAAGGCGGGGTATGCATGGTGGTGTTGTTTTGTGGGGGGTCTCCTCTCCCCCTGCCCCCAGTGCCCTACTTGGTGAAGGACTTGGGGGTACATTACAATGGAGGACTTGATGAAGGGCTTAGTACAGGGCACAGCTGCCCAGCAGGAGGCCACCCGGTACAGAGGCTGGCTATGCAGGAGGTCTCTAGGCTACAACAGGAAACAAACCAGCTACTCATGAGCCAGGCAGCTGCAGACCGAGCCCTCCTCCGAGAGGTGGTGGACTGGCTAGGAACACTCGCTGACCGACCCCCCCAGGGTAGAGGGATCAGTGGCTGTGAAGGCCACAAATTGCCTCCCCAGGATGACGTGGGGAGATGATGTAGAGGCCTATCTCCTGGCCTTCGAGCGGGCCGCCCACTGCGAGGCGTGGCCAGAGGGGCAGTGTGCCAGCATATGTGCACCATTCCTCTGTGGGGAAGCACAGGGGGCCTACTACGATCTGCTAGCTGAGGACGCAGCCAGCTACCCTCGGCTCAAGGAGGAGATCCTGGCTCGTGCAGGGGTAACTGCTGCAGCCCGGGCCCAGAGATACCATGACTGGAAGTGCCAAGAGGGAAAACCCCCGAGGGCCCAACAGTTTGAGGTGGTTCATCTCGCCTGGAAATGGCTGCGCCCCGCTGTACATAGCTGTCAGCTGATGGTCAGGGCAGTGTGTGTGTGTTACACCCGAGTCTTCAACTGCTGGGACACAAGGTCCTGTCGCAGCGGGCAGCCTTAGGAAAGACCGACAGGCGCCCCGAGAAGTTTAACGTCTGTGTCTTTGACTGCTAGGACCAGGCTGACAGACGCCCCAGAGTTTACAGGGAGATCTTATTACACCTCAGACTTTGACTGCTAGGATACATGATCCCTTCGCAGCGGGCAGCCTAGGGAAGGCTGAGAGATGCCCCACGGATCTGTCCTCTGGAAGCGACACGATCCAACTGCCCAGCTCTGCCTGTATCTGTCCCTTATGACCGGCTGGAGTTCTTTTAAATTGTGCTTTGTTCTGTTACAGCAACTGAAGGAGTCAGGTTAAAGCTTAAACAGTTACAGGTTTATTACAAAAACTTATAAATCATATGGTTACAATGGCTATTGCTCTATTTCTTAACTGCTAGCAAATATAGATCTTAAAAATGGTTACAAAGAAAATAAAGATAGAAAATAGAAATAATGGTACCAAGTGACAGCTTAATCTTTAAAGAGCTCTAAGTCTATGTGTACACTTAAGACAAAGGACACATCCAGGTACAATTTTTACCCCCTTCTGCGTCTCTCGACTCCAGCGTATCAGGTCAGGGCCGGTCCCTCAATTCCTAGGAAAGACAAATACGAGGTGGGTGTCCCTGTGGAACCTCGGGAGGCCAATCACCTAACCCAACCAGCAGATAGATGGTAGATTGACACTCAGAGTAAGTGTGCTGCCGGACCCATCTTTATACTCATAGGGGCCTGTATCCTCTTTCTTATCTAAGATGCCAAATTGTGTTGGTCTGTCTTTGTGACGCCAGTTCTTACAAGGGAGTTTCAACTTAATTTACACTTGCAAGAGAGAGAACTAAATTGGGAGTACTGGGCATTCTTTTCTTAGTGGGCGATCTCTCCCCCCGGACAGTGTGTGTTCGTATCAATATAGGTTTCAGTCAAGGCAGTTCTCGCAGCCTCGAGGTCAACAATTGGCGTATCTCTGTTTACAGCCATCCAGGGTCACAGCAGCCAGCATATCTGGGCCTTCTGGCTTCAAAGATTATGCTGATTTTACTGCTCTGTGTGCCCTGTATGCTTCCAGGCAAGCAAAGATGGATGTTACAGGGGGGGTTCCTGTCTGGCTACAGTAGCCCAGAGGAGATCCTGGAGACCCTCGTCATCAACCAGTGTTATATGTGTTCACTTTTTTTGATTGTATCCCTTTGGTATATATGGTCGTGCCAATTTTCTTCTACAATTTGATCTGAGGAAGTGGGTCTGGCCCATGAAAGCTCATCATCTAATAAACCATCTTGTTAGTCTTTAAAGTGCTACATAGTCCTGTTTTTTGTTTCAGCAAGACTAGACTAACACGGCTTCATCTCTATTACTACTGGATATTTGTCACATTCCTTCAGAGTAGTGAGTATAGTATCAGTTAGTCCTTCCCTTGTGGTCTTGTCTACTGTTTTAAAACCAATAAAGTGTTCCTGAATGGTCACTTTACCATCTGAAGTGCCAAGAAACCTAACAGTGAAAGACATGTTTTTGGAATGGCTTACATCTGAAGTGCAGGATAAACTTAAAAAACAACAAATAGTCTGGTAGCACTTTAAAGACCTACCCCTCTGAAGCATCTGAAGTGCAGTTCAATATCACAGTGTAGTACTTGGCACTCTTTAACCTTTTAATAATATCTTGTAGTACTTTCCTCACCAACAATTCAATTATCTCATTCTGGATTCTTTTTCCACAGTAATGATCTGGCACCTCCTGTAGCAGATCACTGGCTGTGCTCCCTGGGTCCTGAGCTTCCTGGCAGTTCTTAAGAAGCCTCAGAGGCTCACGGCGACCCTCCCACTGCCTCTCAGTGCTTAAGAGGCGAGGGTTCCCCACTTAACGAGCCCTTTTCTTCATCGGCCAGTCATTAGCTGGGAGGGAAAAGACCCTTTCACAGCCCAAAAGTTTCCCTTTTCTCTCGGTGGCAGTCAACCAGATGTGGGGAAAGGTTGGGGGGAATTTGGGCCCTCCCACTTACTTGGGGTTCTGGCCCAGGGACCCTAGGTAGCGGTTACCAGTGGGGCTCTTGCCCCTGTCCCCACCATATAGTAGCCTTTTCCCTGGGCCACTTCCCCAACCACTCCCACAATACCTTCTCCCTAAGGCCTGGGGAAGGACCTCTTCTGTTTGCCTCTCGCTGTTTGTCTGGCTCTGGCTCTGGCTCCTACTGCATGGATTGCTATGAACAGATTTCAAGTATTTTTCCATTGTGTCTGCATCTTTCTTCATTGCACTCATTATCTCAGCTTTTCCTTTCCTGTTCTGTGCTCCTGACATCTTCTTTGTAGGTACTGGCAAAGTTGTTTCCTCCCAAGTTTCCTGAAATACAAAACACCTCCATGTTTGTTACACTATTTCACATCACATGATTTGGGGGAGGGGGGGAAGGAATCAACTTCAAAATGCTAAACAGAACAACAGATCTTTCTGCCCAGAACTTGTCTCTTACTTGCTCTAGCCAGTAACATAAAATATGGTTACATAAAATGCTATGACAAAGGATCATTTATAGATAGGCTTTCCTTCTTGCTGGTCCATTATTGCAGAATTAATATCTGAAAACAAACTAAAGACTTATTTTATTCATTTTGGTTTTGAGTTTGTAATTTAAAAACAGGAGGTAAGTAATCTTCAGCAGAGGTACTCTTTCAAACATTAATAAGATGAAACAAAAGACGGGACTATGCAGCACTTTAAAGACTAACATGAGTGTGTGTGTGAATGTGAGGTGATACTTGGGGAAGCTATCTTTGTAATGGGTAAGATAATTAGCATCTTTGTTACGGCCCATTCATAAAGTGTCAAATTTAAGCATGAATGACAGTTCTGAGGGTTCCCTTTGTAGTCCCACGAAAGCTCATCACCTAATAAACCATGTTGTTAGTCTTTAAAGTGCTGCATAGCCCTGTCTTTTGTTTCAGCTACACCAGACTAACATCTGGTAGTAACCAGACTACATCTCTATTACTATTAATAAGATGGACTCTGTATCATATCCTTTGGGAATTTCCACTGTCGGGGACTTTAACCCGGACGGCCTCCGTTCGTTGTCTGACCGCAAAGAGACAGGCAACACCAGCAAGATCCAATCACAAGCTCTTTATTGAATAGTGCGCACTACAATAGAGAGCGGCCCGTCTCCCAAGTGAACCAGCCACGATTTCAGTAACAAGTAAGATTATATAGACAGTTCCGTCGCGTCATAAAACATTTGCCCAAGCATCTCAGCCCCCCTTAATTAGTTAGAAGCTTCTAGTGTTAATGCGTATACTTCATGGCCTTAAGCAATTCATAATGCGTCAACAGCTTTCTTATCAGCCCAGAAGGCAAGTACCAAACAACAAGGAGACAGGGAGTTAAAACAAACAGAGGGCAGAGACAGTTCGTTAAGATCAGGGTGAGAACAGAAACAAGGAGTTACCTTATCAGTTCTCAAACTAGCTGTTCCCATCACAGGCGCAGCCTTTCACTTACTTTATTTTGCAACTTAAGCAAGTACGTAGGGATTGCCCCTTGCTTGAGCCATATTTCTAGTTCTGCTCAGGGACTACCCAGAAACCTTTGTTAACCTCTTTCCTTGATCTGTCTTAACATAACTGCACCGGGCCCAATTCTCTAGGGCCTAACACCACTATCCATAGATGTGTAATTGGAGTTTTAAGAGATTAAAGGACAACACCCATCCTTAAGGATACATGAGGGAAGCTGCTCAGTCCCTTGCTCCCCTGAGTATAGGGCTATTGTCTCTCTTTCTTGCAAAGGGAGTTGTCACAGTCCTTGGCCAAGCCCTTCCTTTAAGAGCTACATGGGGAATGGGTTATTGTAGATTAAATATTTACCCTAAGATATGACGCACAGAAGGCAGGCTGCTATCTTTGAATGGCATCAGATTGTGAAATGGAACAGTGGGTAAAAAATCCCGAGTGGGTCACTTGCCCTTCAGTGGGTTCTTCCTCCACAGTTTGTGCTGCTCTGCAGAAGCCCTGGCAGCTCCATAGCCACAGCTGCACTTGCCCCTTATGCCTGGTGCTTGGCCTGCAGCTCAAGGTGAGATCCATGCTGTCAGATGGGGGCTGCATCTTGCTTGAACCCATGGCCCTCCTGCAGCCCTCTGGCTACTCCTGACTCACCAGGGGGCCATTTCAGATTGTGACAGGGCTGGGGGAGGCAACTTTAACTGTGACTCCAGAGGATACTTAGGCACCTGAAATCGCTAGTTTTTTTTCTTTTTGCAAATAACTTAGAAATTAGCTGTTGATTTCACAGTACACACAAGTTCCTTGGGCCTTGGGTGGAAGGGGCAGAGCTGGGGGCCCAGTGCAGGAGCAGAACCGCCATGGTGGGGCTGGAGAGGAAGACTGACAGGGGAAATATGAAGATCTCCATGGCCGCGGAGGACAGCTTCAGGCGCCCCAGTGGCCCTGTGCTGGCTGGCCCGGAGAAGTGGGCAGAAACCCAAATGTGCTCCACCTGAAGGTGGGGGGGGGCACAGTTCCATCCGCCACCTGAGTGCACCCACCTCCCACTCTGGGCTCTCCATCCCCCGGCCGCTCTCCCCCTCGCCTACGGGCAGCAGCCACTCACCAGGTGGCAGCCAAGAGCAGCACAACATTACAGGGGCTGGAGGACTCAGGAGGAGGGGGCAGGGCAGCCACACAGCCAGCTGCGGGAGCCCCAAGGTCAGTTATGTATTTTCTCTTGACTGAACTAGAGAAGCCATGTTGTAATTTCCTTCTGTGACACTGGGTCCTGCCATGAGGGCAGAGGACTGGACTCGATGACCTCTCAAGGTCCCTTCCAGTCCTAGTGTTCTATGATTCTATGACACTAGAGGGGGCATGCTGACTGATTTAACTTGTAGTCTTTAGTCACAAAATCCTAACAGTTTTGTACTCAACATGTAATATGCACTGCTATTATGCCTGCCATCATAACTTTACCTTAACAAAATTTTATGTGACATTATTTATTCAAAACAGTACCATTCTAAAGTGCTTATGGGGTGCACAGAAATCCAGAAACTATTTCTCATGCTCATCCAGATTCCCAATGCAGACACAGAAATCTCAATAAGTAAGTATGGAGGCCAATTTGGTTAATTCCAGTCCTAATTGGAACTGAATGTGTCATACATAAATCCAATTTCTGGATTCAATACTCATTAGTATTCTTGTATTGTCTCACTGTTGGATACGCAGCAGAGAGGAGAGAGCATAGAAACCCACCTGCCTGTTTCCCATGCACTATTACACAACATCTTTGTGAGAAACAGCAGAAGGGAAACTGAGACTTGAGTAATTGTAAATGTGTGTGAATTCAAATGACAAGTTAGATCCAAATTATATCTTTAAACAAATATAAATTAATGGTTACAAGTCTCAGAGGGGTAGCTGTGTTAGTCTATATCTCCAATGGCAACAAGGAGTCCTGTGGCACCTTAAAGACCAATATTTATTTGCGCATAAGCTTTTGTGGGCAAAACCCCACTTCGTCTGATGTGTAGAGTGGAAAAATGGATGGAATTTTCTACTCCATGCATCTGATGAAGTGTGTTTTTGCCCACGAAATCTTATGCCCAAACAAAGCTGTTAGTCTTTAAATTAAGGATTAATAATTTATAATTTTATGACAATGTCTTTATAAAAACTACTGTTTACATAAATGTCATTTTATAGATTTTTTTCAAAAGTCAATTAATCTTTCATCCTTGATCAATCTATGTTCCATATGTGTTAGAAGCCTGAGTACTAGTTGAGGTGGGCATTTTTATGAAGGAAGAGAAAAAGTAATTCCTATGTAATAAAAAGCAAAAGAAAGAAGTGCAAAAGAGATGCCACTATTAGCCTTTTGCAGAATGTATTTTAAATGCATGAAAAGTGAAAAAGTTTTATGGGCTATTGTGCAACCCCAGAAGGCTAATCTTAGCTAACTCTGTGGACTGTGGTACTTGTCATTCTAGGGTTTCAAAGAAATTACAAATATTAATTAATTTAAATAATTTAATATAATGAATTAATTCTGATACCTTATGTAACCTTGTTAAAAGCTGATATAAAGAGCTACCAATGGAAGTTATAAGTTTTGTTGGTTCTTCAAACCAGAGGACCTACTCTACAGTCATGATGCCATCTACTATCACTTTATCTTTTAACTATTTACACATACACACACATAGCTATAAAGCAGTCCTGCAACAACCCTTGCATCAAACATTAATGAATTAACTCTAGCATTATATACATTAAAAAACCCCTCTTATTCATGAAAAAGGGAAGAGAAAAATGAATTATAGGACTCTCCAGTTGGGTTTATGTATATTTTGTAAGATGGTCAGGTAGTGATGAACTCTATAAGAATCTAGATAAAATAGAATACTTACTTGTTTGATGCAGGTAAATATTGTATTACAGGTGGTTACACTGAGACATGGAGAAGACAAATGACTTGTCCAAGGATGTATGAATCAGTTGCAGAGCTAGGAATAGAATCCAGCTCCTAGACTCCAGCTACTGGTAATCTTTGTTCCAAAGTTGAGGGTTGGGCATCTCGGGAGCCCTGGCTTTTGTAATTTTGCAGAAATGAAACATGAATCTAGCAATAGGATTCCACTAATCAATGAAGATCATTCTAATATCTGACCACTAGTTGACAGTTTTATCACTAGAGTCCAGCTTTATCATTTAGTGGAGTATTGAGAACTCTTACTCCTGTACGAATCACATTTTGAATTTGTGAAGGATATTGGCATGTCAGCATGTTCCTATTGCTGCCGGCACACAGTGCCCGAGAGGGGGGCAACAGCTGGGTTCGTTGCCCGGTGTGCGCACTCCAATAAGAAGCAAAACAAAGTTTATTTGAACGTTCAAATAGGTGCGAGGAGACCAGACATCTCAAATCAAGCACACCAACGTAAGCAGTTTTCCCTCCTTATATACCCAGGTTGTTTACTTGCAGGAGAATAGTGAACTGTAACAAGCAAGATTCCCACGCTGGGACCTCCTCCTCCTCCCCCTTTACAGAAACACATCTGAATTCTTCTTCTATATTACTGATAGTAACTAAGCAACTTCAAGGTCTTGCTGTTTTGCTGTTCCCAGCTGTTAGTGAGCTAGAGAAAAGTTATGCTTGGGGGAGGGAAGGGGGCTTTTAGGGTGCTTGGGCCTAGAGCGGGGGGGGGGGCTTCATCGATCCTTGTGATCTTCCACTCCCCCCGAGTTACCTAGGATTATGCCCTGTGACCCCAACACTATGAAGGTGTATTACAGGTCTAGACTGTGTGTTATTTGTGGGTATTTGTATGTGAGTGCTGGTCTGAACACAAGAGTGTGTGTTCATAAGAACAGATGCGTGGAGTTAAGTGGGCATGTGTAATTTGCAGGTTTGACCACACAGCTATGAACACATACATATTTGTATGTGGTCAAATGCAGATGCGAGTAGTGCCAGCTTCTCTCTGTGTGTCCATGTCTGTGTAGGTGGTGAGGGAGAAGGGATACATCTGTGTGCATCAAGCTGTGTGTGTGTTTAGATGTCGGTATTCGTGTATGTGTTCGTATGTGCCACGTGGTAATGGAGCAGTCCCAGCTGAGCTCCCGATGCGAAATGCTGGTGTATTAGGGTTACCCTGCCTTAGCCCTCCCCCTTCAGGGACTGACCTGGGTAGAGATGACACCTGCCCCCCGGCCAAGACAAACAGAGCTTCCCCTTTAAGAGGCCCGCTTGGGTTGTCAATGGCAGCATCCCCTCCCCTTCCTGCAACGGCAGCGAGTGCGATTCACAGAACAGCCGCCAGAGCCTGGGCAGTGGGCCGGGGAGATGGGCAGCTGGGAACAGTGGCGGTGGCGCCGGGTCACTCACAAGGGCTCCAGGTTCCTCGGAACCATGGGATAGCGAGCGGGCTGGCGAGGAATCAGCCGCAACCCTGCCGCCAGTGCACGGCGGGGCCCGGGAGCGTGTGCGCCCAACAGGCAGCACAATAGTCTAGGAGGTGGGAGTGCGCAGCCCGGAGCGAGAACCGAGCGGCGGGGCTCTCCGTTGCCCCGCATCTCCTAGCCCCTGCCGCTGAGCACAGCTGTACAAGGTCCTCGCCCCGCCCCCGGGGCAGCAGGGAGGTGAGACCTACCTTCCCACCTCCCTTCTTTTGTCCACGCTTGCTTTAAAGTGCTGCGCTTTGCCTTACTGATCTAAGGGAATGATAGTCCAGCCCTGACCCTGTGTCTTTGTAGTGTTTCTAGGTGAGTGAGGTGGATGGGATGTTATGAAGCCCTAGAGGATGTCTTATGACCCATAACAGAAATGGATTGTTTTGAGAAGTGAGAGTTATGTTTGAAACAATTACATATTCAGGGCTTACATATTCAGGGCTGTTCCTGACTGTATTTGATTTAAAAAAACAAAAACAAACACTGAGCACATTCAGAGTTGGGTCTGGATGAGGATAAATGAACAGCTAACTGTATTGCTTGATTGAAAGGGGCATGGTGTATTTTATGTATGCATTTGACCCCCACTGGTATTGTGCATTGCAATAGCAAATAACCTCTTCTTTTGACTCATTTAGCCTTGCAGTGTGTAAAGGGAAAGAAATGAAGTGTTTTCAGGAGTGATGAAATCAGTGTGATAGGTTTAGCAGAGTCCAGTCCTGCTCTGAGTTTGTATGTAATCTTAATCTGTGCCTCACTCTTTTAAAATCAATATTTTAATAAAGGATTAGCGCAGACCTCTTCAAACAGGATTGAATGCCAGTAGTCTGGTTGGATTCATAGCTCTGAAAAGGTTCAAAGAATGAGGCCCATTAGTGATGTTTTCATTCTCTCAAGTTGCACTAGTTCTCAGAGTTGAGTGATTTAAATGGAAGGAGATCTCCCTGCTGCTTGTTAGAGGCTTGTATTTCCATGAGTGTTTGGCTGGAAGGTTTCACGGATATGGTTTCAGCACCATGAAATGGGAGTCCCATTGCTGTGTTAATGAAAGGCTGTTTACTATAAATGGAAGCTACTTGAGAATTTCCAACCTTGGCATCCTGTCCTTGCAGGACTCCTCCCTTATTAGATTTTATATACATATGCACTGTCTGTTCCATGATTTCTGTGCTCTTGCTAGGTTTGTGTGTTCTTATGGGTTGTAAATGAGAAGCAGAGGGAGGTTTGATCCAATGCTTGTTTAAATTGAACTGCAGCCATCTGTTTTCTGCTCTTGTTTACTGATGCACTGGCTGGGGAGCCTCCTGTCTGTTGCAATTCTGGAGAAAACAACAATGGGGAGAAAACAACAATGGTGGATACATCTTGTTCTCCCAGGTAGATTCTGCCTGCTAGATTGGTGTTCCTGAAAGGCAGTGGTCTGGTTTTATTTTAAGTAATGTATTTCACTTATCCAGCAGTATGTGGGAACCCATGTTAACTAAAGGGCCTGCTGGCATCTCAGAGCCCCAAACCAACTCCTAGTTGGCAGCCCAATAATTGGTTCCTGATTATCACCAGAGAATTACAGGCAGAGGTAAAAGGTACCTAATACTCCCTGCTTTCCCTAGCATAGGGGATAACACAGGCAGGTTTGGTAGGAACCCACCTCATATGACTGTTTACAACTGTCTTAACCTGGTAGGTAGTGGCTACTGTCTACTTCATGGCAAAAAAAAGGTTTCTGTATCCACAAGACTATATATTTCTTGTTCATGTCATTTTCACTATCAGTCATTCTGCAAGCATGCTGTATGGGATTTTTCTTATGCTTAGGAAGGTGTATATTTGAAAAGCTGGTTCCCTGTGAGCAGTAGCTCCTGCTTGCCCCCCTGAGTGTAAACGTGTATCTGCTGAAAAATTCAGCAGTTCCACGTTTACAAAAAAACACATTTGCTAACATCCCTAGTGTCAAGCAGGACTTGTTCTATAGTATTTGGCTCCTTTATGCATCCATATTTCATACATTTTCTAGCTTTACATTGTGTGGGTGAATCTTTTCAGAGCTTTGGTTCATGCTAATACTGGACTGAACCAGGAATAGTATAAAAAGGTGCTATGCAAGCTTCCTCTGTGGGTCTGCCTGTGTACCTTGATGCTAGCCATAAAACACCTGCTGTTTCAGTCCTAGGCCTCTCGAGCAGAAGCTGCCAGTCATGCTAAATCATGTGTTAGTTCTGTGATGTGGATGGGGACTAGGGTGAGATCACTAAATTTTCACTTGGGAGTGAAGCCAAGATTCTAGATTTCCAAAAACGAGAGGTGTCTAGAATTTTAATAGCTGACCCAGATAGCTGGGACTCAGCACCTTTCTGAATGACTGAATGGAGGATACTGCTCTGTGAGTGTGGGCATTGTAATAACTATTTATTAAATGTCATAAACAACTTTCATCCAACAATTTGCATTCCAAGGTGAACTATGCAAAAAGTGTAGTAATTTCCTGTAATGTGAGTAGAGGGAAAAAAAAGTCTTAACATTGCAATGAATTTGACGGCTTTTTATCTATGATTGTATGGAGAATTAAGGCATATTTTCTAATGGATTTTATTTATTTATATCTGCTGTTGCAAAATAGCCCCATGGTGCTCCCTGCACCTAATCAAGGGGAAATAGTAATGTAGGAATGGAATGGTCTCAATGTGGTTCTTGTGTTACCAGATTTTCTTGTTACTCTGGCGTATGCTCATTTATTAGGGTTACTCTTATGGGGGAGGGGGAGGTTAATAATTCTATCAGGGTACGTCTACACTGCACACTTATTTCAAAATAAGCTAATCCGGAAGAAATACTCCGAAATAGCTTATTTTGAAATAGTTTGTCTACACTGCATGGAAGCCTCAAAATTAGTCCAAGGCAGGCTTCCCTAATGTAGACGTACTACCTTGATTTAGAGCCCCAGGAGACACTGGGGAGCAATTAGTCTGAATGGCCCTGGGGAGGAGTTATTTCAAAATAGTAGCGGTGGAGCGTCCACACTACAGCTATTTCAAAATAGCTATTTCGGAATAGGAGTTACAGTAGAGTCTCGAATATCCGACCTAAACGGGACTGGAGGATGGTCGGATAGCGGAAATGTCAGATAATACGGAATACCAATAAAAAAACATGGGTACAAATATGTATAAACTCAATTTATTACTAATTCTAACGAGAAAATAAAATCGAATATTTCAACAAACATAAATAGAATTTACAACACTTTTTAAAATATATTTTGTGACTATAAAAAAGTTTAGTTTTTAAAGAAATGAGTGATCAGGACTTGTTTTTGGGTGTACTTACTTTTCTTCACGGCAAGATCACACCAGCGTCTGAACAGCAGTAAGTCTGTAGCGGTTGCTTCCCTCTGTTGCTTAATGTAAATTAGTGCTGCATCGAGAGCCTTTACTCCCTCACTGTAACTCAATCTATCCACTTTCTCTAGTTTGATAATATCGTCTTCCATATCATCATCACCATCACTACGATTCACAAGGTCAATAAATCTGTATCAGTCAGATCTTGTTGCTCATCTTTTTCTATCCATTCCTGTACGTTGTCATTGCTTACACCTTCATAGCCTGGTATCTGTTTCAATAAGATTAAAAGATTTTCACAACTTTCTTGACTTATTTCTTCGTTATATTCATCTTCATTTATTCTGTTTTCATCATCCATAAGTAGTTTTTTCCATTATCTTGCCAGTGTTGTTTTTTTTTCAATTTCTTTCCAAGCTTGTGTAACCCAATAAACAACATCTTTTAGGTTTATTTTTTTCAATTTATCTAGCATGCTATTTCCATCATCAATAACATCTATAAGGGTATGTCTACACTACAGCCAACAAGGTCTGTGGAGGATCATGTCAAAGTTTTGCTGCCCCCCCAAATTCATTCAGATGGTACGCCGGTTTCATGATGGCATGATGGCCAGAGTGCTAGACGGTGGAGAATCTTCTAAGGCATTCCCAGTCACCAATGGTGTCAAACAGGGCTGTGTACTCGCACCTACACTGTTCAGCATCATGTTTACTGCTATGCTGAATGATGCCTTCCAGGACAGCGTTGCCAGAATCAGCCTTAAGTACAGAGTGGATGGGAATCTTTTCAACCTGAGGAGACTTCAGGCTATCACCAAAGTGAAAGAGACTGTTCTGAGAGACTTCTTGTTTGCCGATGATTGCACCTTGTATGCTGGCTCTGAAGCAGAGATGCAAGTCAGTGTGGACAAGTTCTGCACAGCTTGTGACAACTTTGGACTCACCATTAACAGCAGAAAGACCGAAGTCATGTATCAGCCTGTCCCTTATGCACCATACACAAAACCCACAATCACAGTCACAGGGCGGATGCTACAGGCAGTGGACCAGTTCACTTACCTCGGCAGTACTCTTTCCCATGCAGCTAACATTGACATAGAAGTCACATGCAGAATAGCGAAGGCAAGTTGTGCTTTTGGTAGACTGCGCCCCACTGTATGGGAATGTCAAGGAATCAGCCAAGCAGCAAAACTGAAGGTCTACAGAGCCGTGGTACTCACCACCCTCATGTATGCCTGTGAAACGTGGACTGTGTATCGGAAGCACGCAAGACAGCTTAATCACTTCCACATGACTTGTCTTCGCAGAATATTACGCATCAGATGGCAAGACAAAATACCAGATACTGAGGTTCTCTCTAGAGCAAGTTTACCGTCAGTCTACACTCTGCTGATGAGTGCATGGATTAGATGGGCAGGTCATGTCATTCGTATGCTGGACGAACGTATACCTAAGCAGCTCCTTTTTGGGGAACTCTCTACTGGTAAACGCTCGCGTGGTGGACAGAGGAAACGTTACAAAGACACACTCAAGGCCTCCCTGAAGTCGTTCGGAATTGATACAACCACCTGGAAATCGCTGGCACACAACCGCCCTGCCTGGCGCAGTCTCATTTACAAAGGATGCCAAGCTCTCGAAACAAGGCGCATCTCTGAAGCACAACACAAGCGCGTGCTGCGCAAGTCCAAAGCTACCAGCGCAACGATTGCAATGCCTACACATGTCTACCCGACATGTTCCAGGACATTTGGTGCCCGAATTGGCTTGATAAGTCATCTTCGGACACACAGTATCCAGTCTCAAAGCACTTAGTGGTGTTAAGGTCTTCATCGACCACGATGGACGAACAACAAATTTCGAATTAACTTAATTCAAAATAGTTAATTCGAATTAAGCTAATTCAAAACGCATCTATACACACAACTATTTCGAAATAGCATTTTTCTATTTCGAAATAGCATGTCCACATTGAGTGGACCCTGAACCGAAGTTAAGGCTGGCCAGAACCAGTGCCGGCAGGGCATCAGGTTAGGACTTGAGTGTGTGGGGTTGCTGCCTGAGGCTAACTGAGCTCCGTGCTTAAAGGGACACTACCCCCACCCCGGACAGACAGTTCTCAGGGTTCCCCGCTTGCTTGTCTACCTCGATGTCTTGGAGTGCCCTGAGTGCCCACACTCGGGACACCACAGCACTCGGCCACATGGCGCCAGAGCTGCCCCTGGGCACACCAGTGCGTCTCGTGGGGTAGGTGCCATCAGCCCAGCTACACTTGCTGCAGGCTGCCATCTGGGGGGTCCATCGGGGGGCTGTCAGGATCCAGGAGCCCCTGAGGGAGAGCGTCCACCACGAGGAACCCTCAGAGCCTCCCTGGTCCTCCCCACTGGGGGCTCGTGCCCCATTCCTCCCTCATGTCCTTCCACTTACCCCTCCCTAGCCCCCCTTCCTGATGTCAAATAAAAGACACGTATGTTCAAAAATAGAAACTGGGTTTATTGAACAAAACTGGGGGGGATGAGCCTCTGGGGAGACTGGGAAAAGGAGGTGGGAGAGGGGAGGGGGGACCTGGGAGGAGGAAGCTGGAAGGGGGAAGCAAGGGGAAGAAGGGGGAGGGGAAGCTCAGGGTTGGGGGTCTCTCCGGACCAACCTGACTTTCATGCAAACCTGCTCTTGGGTTCGCATGTGGCCTTTGGTGGCCAGGCTGGCAGCCATCCTATCATAGATGGCCGCGTTCCTCCGTCTAGGGCTGAGATCATGGAAGTTGGGGGCATCCCCTCCCCCCCCCCCCCCCAAACCTGAATAAGGTCCATGATCTCCATCCTGGACCAGGAAGGCGCCCGCCTTCTCCAGCCCCTGTCAGGCTCCTGGGAGCTGGCAGACTGCTCCTGGGGAGCGGTGGAGGGCTGGGGCTGCCAGTGGCTTGCTGGTTCATGTTTTGGGGCCACTGGATCAGGGGCCCCGGGGGCCACTGCTGGCTGTGGGCTGGCAGGCTTGGAGCTGGCACAGGCACTGTGGCCAGGGTCTACCCCTTTAATGGCTCCGGGGCTGGGGGAGAGGAGTATAAGCTTTCCTGGTTGTGTCCAGAGTGGCCACCAGGGCTCCCTGGGAAGGGCTGGAGGCCCCCTATTTCGAATTAAGTGTCTACACAGCACTTATATCGAATTAGCTATTTCGAATTAGGTGTTATTCCTCGTAGAATGAGGTTTACCTAATTCGAAATAAGGGCTCCGCTATTTCGAATTTATTTCAAAATAGTGGTTTGTATGTGTAGACGCTATTACAGTTAATTTGAAATAACTGCTGTTTTTCAAATTAACTCTGTAGTGTAGACATACCCTAAGTGATTTAAGAAGCCGACATCAATATTTTTTTTTGAAAGCTTCAATAACACCCTGGGCCATAGGTTGGCACAATGAGGTGACATTTGGTGGTAAAAGAATTAATTACTCTTATGTCCCCAGCCTTCAGTTCATCTGCGTTAGGATGAGATGGCGCATTATCAATAACCAAAATAGCTTTCCTTTCTAGGTTTTTTGAATTCAAGAATCTTTCTACTGAAGGAACGAATTAATTATAAAACCAGCTTCGAAAAATTTCAGAGTTCATCCATGCGCTCTTTTGGTTGCTATACCAAACTGGCAGTGCTGTAGGAGCTATATTTTTTGAAAGCATGTGGATTTTTGGATTTTCCTATTAAAGCAAGTTTGAATTTATGGTTACCTGAGGCGTTACTGCAGGCAAGAATGGTTACTCTTTCTTTGCTTCTTTTATAGCCAGGATCTGAAGTTTCTTCATGGGAAGCCAGAGTTTTTGATGGAAGCATTTAAAAATTTAGGCCCGTTTCATCACAATTCTGTATCTGTTCATGCAATAACCCTTCATTATTTACAAGAGACAGAAAATGTTCTCTAAATTTAATAACTGATTCTGAAACTGCTGATATTTTTTTCTCCGCAGATGTTGAGCTGCCTCACTTCATAACGTTTTTTCCAACGATATAGCCGGCTTGTACTAGCTGTGAAGTCGGCTTCTCCTTCATTAAATTTTTTGTGAAATGCCAGCGCTTTTTCTTGTAGAATAGGTCCAGTTATTGGCATGCTGTTTTGTCTTTGCTGTGTGAGCCACAAAAATAAAGCTTCACTCACCTTTTCGTACTCTCATTTTTTTTCATCGTCTTTCTTTCAGGGCTTCAAATGAAGGTCATCAGAGCACCTTTTTTCAATTTCATTTCTTTTTCTCTTCCAATCGCTAACAGTAACACGCCCCACGCCATATTTTTGCATAGTTTCGTCTTCATCTAGTCTTTGTCAGGCTTCAAGTTTTTGTTCCATTGAAACAACTACTTTCTTTCTCTTTTCACTTGCAATGCTGATAAAGAAATTTCAGTCTACTTTATAAGAGTACTGGCGTCATCAAACAAAAGCATGACTGCACTCATGTAATCACAATCGCTAACAAAAGCACACTAGGTATGTAATGTACACAACATAGCATCGCGTGGTGTGGGTGTGTGGTGCTGATTGTGATTGGCTGTTGTACATGCTGCATTCTTATTCGTCACATCGGCGGGCGGCATGTCGGATAAAATGGAATGTCAGATAAGCAAAGGTCGGAAAATCAGAGACTCTTCTGTATTCCTCATAGAATGAGGTTTACAGAAGTCAGAATAAGCCATCCGTTATTTTGAAATTATTTCGAAATAATGGAATTGCTGTGCAGACGCTCACATTATTTCAGAATAATGCTGCTGTGTAGACACTACCTCAGGCTTTATCTACACCGCCACTTTTTGTGGCAGAAAATATGCTAATAAGGGACTCATTAGCATAACTTGCGATCTCATGAGTGTATTTTCTGCTGTTTCTTTTTGCGCAAGGGGTTTTTGTGCAAAAAGAAGCAGTGTGGATGTGTGTTTTTGTGCAAAAACCCCATGTCCACACTGCTTCTTTTTGCGCAAAAAGAAACAGCAGAAAATATGCTAATGAGATCGCGTGTTATGCTGATGAGTCTCTCATTAGCAGGGTCTGACAAGCGGCGGCGAGCCCTGTTCGCCAGCTGCGCGGTTTGGAACGCTGCACATGCGCTTATCACGCTGCGGCACCGTGCCGGCTTAAAATCTACTCGCCCCGGGCAAATAGATTGACTAATTTGTCGAGCCCTGCTCATTAGTATCTTTTCTGCCACAAAAACTGGCAGTGTAGACAAAGCCTCAGTGTGCTGCTTGTGCTCTCATATGGAGCTGTATTCTCCCTGCTGCCAACTCCCCCTCCCACTGGAGCTCTCCTGCAGGAACTATGTGCCCCAGGACGGGGTTCTTCCCACCCCAGACACAGACACTCACACCCACTAACAGAGCACATCTGAGAGGACTGGGTAATCAGCGCTCACAAGCTGACCTCTCTCAGCTGGCTGGGTTTAACAGCCATGCCAAGCTGTGACCCTCATGTGCCTTTGGACTCAGTGGGCTGGATTAACAGCACTTTAAGCTGCCATCCTCATATGCCCCCAGGTTCAGCACGTCCCTATTCCCACTTTCACAGCACAGTCATTCTGCTAGTAACCTACTTGATGAGCACACTGTGATGGAGTGCGGTCACAGATGACCCCTTGGGGGTGCTTCCCAGGGTGCTGACGCGGCCACTGCCACTCGCCTTCCCGCTCTCTGGGGCTCCTCACCACTGGTCTCCACCAGCCAAGGCCCCGAGCTGAGGTCCCTGCCCCCACGGAGAAGCAGCACAGACACTGAACCTCTTCAGGTCCAAGGAGAGTGCAGTTTAGGGCCCAGCCTCCTGAGAGAGCACTCCCCAGATGGGATCAGACCCCAAAGAATTAGGTAAGCCCCCTTTAGCAATGAAAGGGGGAATGTGCACACTGGTTGCCCCCCAGGTAACAATAATTTACACTGGGTTTGACAGAAAATAAAAATGATTTTATGAAGTACAAGCAGTAGGATTTAAGTGGTAATAAGTGAGACCAGGCAGAGCAAAGTAGGTTACAAATAAAAGAAACAAAAACGCTTGGCTAATTCTACACTGAAACCTCAGTACAAACTCTGCACATTCACCATAAAACCTCTCTTCCAACTGTCCCTCCAACCCAGGGCTGTCTCTCTACCCTAGGGTCTTTGGCTCTTTCCTTCAGGTGCAGCCCAGCCAAAAGACCTAGGCCCCTGCTTTCCTATTCTTTTTGTTAAGGAATTGAGGCCCCTCCCTACCAACCACTGCTCAGACTTAAGGACAAAAGGGACAGTTTAACAGTTGCTCATCAAGACTTTGAAGGTAAAACCCTCCATGTCTCCCATTCACACATTTCAAACCCACAAAGTATTCCCCACTCCATAGGTCTAATTTTACACACACACATGGTACATACATCAAAGTGAGATAAACAGAACCAGCAGATCGTGACATGAAGATTGATGGGTTACATGAAATAATGTGCTCAAAACACTTTTGAGTTATGTATTCATGTCCATAAGTCCATTTCATAAAGCATGGGGGGGGGGGTCCATCACACATACCCCACAGGATTTTTGGGCGCTACAGGGATCTTTATGTAAGCGGGGGAATGGTCCCGCTATTGTGGGGAACTTTCCTGGCTTCTATACCACCCTGGTGAAATGGACCAGCGAAAGAATCTGAGTCCCTGCTCCCACTTCCTTTACCCCATGGCTCCCCTGATCCTGAGGGCTCCCCCTCCACTCTCCTAAGTGGCAGAGTCCTCGAAACCCCAACAAGGCTGGACCCAGGTTTCCTGGGGCTTAATCCCCGACCTTGTAGTCACTAGGGGCAGGAGTTAGGGTGTCCCCACTCCGAGGTGCTCTCCTCACACTGCAGGCCTTCTTGGCCCAGTGATCATTTCAGAAGGTTCAAAGCAAATACAATTTATTAAACATCAACTGATTAAAGAGAAAAGAATAAGAAAAAATGAGACTGGTTAAATGAGAACACACAGCCCTGCTCTGTAGCACGGGGACATCAAAACAGCAGCCTGCAGAGTGTAAGGACAGTTCACAGTCTCTTCCTTATAGGCCCCTTAGAGGCCCTGGATGTGCTGCAGGGGGCTGCAGGCTGGACACCCTTGCTCTGGCAGTGACCACACAGCCTCAAGCTCTAAGTGGCCAGACTCCTCTCCCAGTCTGGCCTGCTGGGCCTCTTGGCTGGTGATATCTCCCTGCTCAGAGCCTCTCCCCGCACTTTGCTGGTCCCAGCTGCTCACCACACCCAACTGCAGGCTGTGCTGCTTTGCCAGTCTCCAGCTCCTTGCGTTGCTTCTCTGCCCTTTTGGCTCTCTGAGCACTGCCAGTCTGCTGCTCAACACAGGGTCTGCGCTCCTTGGGCTGTGTGTGCCTGGCTCTGTTGCTGCAGGACTTCTTCTCCACACAGCTTGCTCCTCTTAGCTGTCTCTCAGCTCTCTCCTTGCTCAGAGAGACCCAGAAAAATCCCAGCTCACAGAGAGGACGGGGCCTGGCCTCTCACTTTCCTCACTGGCCTGTCCAACCTGTCAATCAGGTCGAGCTGAAGTGTTGGCTGCTTTCCATTGTCTCTGGGGTCTGTCAGTCTCAGGGTATGTCTAGACTACAGGCTTTTGTCGACAGAAGTTTTGTCAACAGATACTGTCGACAAAGCTTCTGTCGACAAAGAGCGTCTAGACTACATTCAGTTCTGTCGACAAAGCAAGCCGCTTTGTCGACAAAACCCTGTAGTCTAGACACAACCCTAGATGCAATAACACCTTCTGTCGACAGAACTCTGTCGACAGAAGGCGTTATGCCTCGTAAAATGAGGTTTACCAGCGTCGACAAAACTGCTGAGTTCTGTCGACGTTATGTCAACAGAACTCAGCGGCAGTGTAGATGCAGGTATAGTTTTGTCGACAAAAGTCCACTTTTGTCGACAAAACTCTGTAGTCTAGACACACCCTCAGGGCCTTGATTTCTCATGGACCCTTCCCCTTTTGACACTGGGAGCTGGCGAACCAAAAACTCCCACAGAGTTTTAGTAAGGGGCTAAGGGTGTGTCTAGACTACATGCCTCCTTCGACGGAGGCATGTAGATTAGCCAGATCGGAAGAGGGAAATGAAGCCGCGATTAAAATAATCGCGGCTTCATTTAAATTTAAATGGCTGCCCCGATCTGCCGATCAGCTGTTTGTCGGCAGATCGGGGCAGTCTGGACGCGATGTGCCGACAAAGAAGCCTTTCTTCATCGGCACAGGTAAACCTGGTTTCACGAGGCATACCTGTGCCGATGAAGAAAGGCTTCTTTGTCGGCGCATCGCGTCCAGACTGCCCCGATCTGCCGACAAACAGCTGATCGGCAGATCGGGGCAGCCATTTAAATTTAAATGAAGCCGTGATTATTTTAATCGCGGCTTCATTTCCCTCTTCCGATCTGGCTAATCTACATGCCTCCGTCGAAGGAGGCATGTAGTCTAGACACACCCTAACAGTCCCCTTACATTTAGCTTGAGGAAGAGTGAGCGAAAGAGAAAGAAAGAGAGAGAAGCAACCAGCTTAACAATTAAAGTTATTTATTTCTAGGTAGTTACCATACAAGGGGAGACAAACAAAACAGTTACAATATTAAATCTAACTTAAATCCGATTACAAATGTTAGGACTAGCAAACTATAACTGATCACATAAGGCAGGGTCATGAGGCTATACCTAGAGAGGGGTGCGGGCGCAAGTGAGGATATGTCTACACTACAGCACTAATTCGAACTAACTTAGTTCGAATTAGTGAATTTGAAATAAGCTAATTCGATCTAGCGCATCTAGACCTAAAAACTAATTCAAATTAGCGTTTTGCGAATTCGAAATTGCATGTCCACATTGAGTGGACCCTGAACCGAAGTTAAGACTGGCCGGAAGCAGTGCCGGCAGGGCATCAGAGGAGGACTTAGAGTGTGGAGCTGCTGCCTCAGGCTAGCCGAGGGCTGTGCTTAAAGGGACCCTACCCCCACCCCGGACAGACAGTTCTCAGGGTTCCCCGCTTGCTTGTCTACCTCGATGAGGGACAGCAAAGCAGTCCTGTCTTGGAGTGCCCTGAGTGCCCACACTCAGCACATCACAGCACTCGGCCATCAGCCCGGCTGCACTTACTGCAGGCTGCCATCGGGGGGCTGTCAGGATCCAGGAGGCCCTGCAGGAGAGCTTCCACCCCGAGGAGCCCGCAGAGCCACCCCAGTCCTCCCCATCGGGGGCTCGTACCCCATTCCTCCCTCACCCCCTTCCACTTACCCCTCCCTAGCCCCCCTTCCTGATGTACAGAATAAAGGACATGTGTGTTCAAAAATAGAAACTCTCTTTATTGAACAAAACTGGGGGCAGGGGATTAACCTCTGGGGAGACTGGGAAAAGGAGGTGGGAGAGGGGAAGAGAGAGGGTGGAAGAGGGGAGGGGGAAACCTGGGAGGAGGGAGCTGGAAGGGGGAAGCCAGGGGAAGAAGGAGGAGGGGAAGTATAAAACTATGGTACGCCCACATCTTCAGTACTGTGTACAGATGTGGTCTCCTCACCTCACAAAAGCTATTTTGGCCTTGGAAAGGGTTCAGAAAAGGGCAACTAAAATGATTAGTGGTTTGGAACGGGTCCCATATGAAGAGAGGCTAAAGAGACTGGGACTTTTCAGCTTAGAAAAGAGGAGACTGAGGGGGGATATGATACAGGTCTATAAAATCATGAGTGGTGTGGAGAGGGTGAATAAAGAAAAGTTCTTCATTAGTTCCCATAATAGAAGGACTAGAGGACACCAAATGAAATGAATGGGTAGCAGGCTTCAAACTAATAAAAGAAAGTTCTTCTTCACACAGCGCATAGTCAACCTGTAGAACTCCTTGCCACAGGAGGCTGTGAAGGCTAGAACTATAACAGCGTTTAAAGAGAAGTTAGATAAATTCATGGAGGTTGGGTCCATGGAGTGCTATTAGCCAGGGGGTAGAAATGGTGTCCCTGGCCTCTGTTTGTGGAAGGCTGGAGATGGATGGCACGAGACAAATTGCTTGGTCATTGTCTTCAGTCCACCCTTTCTGGGGTACCTAGTGTTGGCCACTGTAGGCAGACAGGACACTGGGCTAGATGGACCTTTGGTCTGACCCACTACGGCCGTTCTTATGTTCTAAGCTCAGGGTCAGGGGTCTCACTGGACCAACTTGATTTTCATGCAAACCTGCTCCTGGGTTTGCATGTGGCCTTTGGTGGCCAGGCTGGCAGCTATCCTGCCCTAGACGGCCGCATTCCTGTGCCTAATGTGGAGATTGTGGACGTTGGAGGCCTCCCCCCAAACCTGGATGAGGTCCACAATCTCCGCACTACACCAGGCGGGCGCCTGCCTGTTGTGGCCCCAGGCAGGCTCCTGGGAGCCGCCAGCCTGGTCCTGGGAAGAGGCGGAGGGCTGGGTGGCAGCGGGTGGCTGGTTCATGCCGTGCCAGGTGCAGGGTCTGCTGGCTGGGTGCTGGCAGGCTTGCAACTGGCACAAGCACCGTAGCCAGACCGTGGCCCTTTAAGGGGTCCGGGGCCGGGAGGGGGGCAGAAGAGTTTCCCTGGTTTGGCCCAGAGTGGCCACCAGGGAAAGCTGGGGAGGGCTAGCCTCCCACTAGTTCGAATTAAGGGGCTACACAGTCCTTAATTTGAACTACTTAATTCCAATTAGGCTTAGTCCTCGTAGAATGAGATTTATCTAGTTCGAATTAAGCGCTCCGCTAGTTCGAATTAAGCGCTCCGCTAGTTCCATTTAAATTCGAACTAGCAGTTTGTATGTGTAGCCCCTATTAAAGTTAATTCGAACTAACGGCTGTTAGTTCGAATTAAATTTGTAGTGTAGACATACCCAGGGAGAGGAACAAAGGGAGGAAGGCGGAGGGCAGCCCCTGGCTGGGGGGCAGGGCTGGAAGTTGGGCAGTTTCTGTCTGGTATCATAGAGGAAGCAGCCTAAGCAAGTGTCACATTACTGAATTGGAGGGAAGCAGCCAGATCGCTGCTGCACCCCTAGGTGGGGGTGTTGGCCCCAGAAATTGGTATGAAAGGGAGCCATGTGGGGTATTGAATGGGAGTTTATTGTTTGTTAATCTTATGTACGCTATTTATGTGAGTGTATAATGTCTGTGTGTGTAGGTAGGAATCTGTAATCTGTGTGGAAGCTGAATATTTCTCTGAATGTGGTTAAGCATTGCTATGGACAGGCTGAGTAGCAAAGCCCTGTGGAACAATGGCTCTCAATAGGCTATGGACACACCCAAAGAATGGGGTTTGTCACCTGAGGGCAGCCAGCAGGGAACATAGAGATTGGCCTCTGACCAGGTGACTTGCTGCATACAAGAAGAGGCCAGGAAGGAGGTATAAAGAGGCCATGCGGTCGATGCCATTTTGTTCTCAGCTCAGCACTTCATCCCAGAGGCAGCACTGCAGGGATTGAAGAGCCCGGAAGACCTGTGGACCCATCCTGATCTCAGGATGTGCAATAAGAACTTTTAAACCAGCAGCTGCAACATCTCTGCTAGAGCCTGCATCGAGAACTGGGAGATTCGGTGCATGTAACGTACTGTACTTTAATAACCTTACTCTCATGCTTTTCTTTCTTGTAATAATAAACCTTTAGATATAGATTCTAAAGGATTGGCCCAGCGTGATTTATGGGCAAGGTCCAAAGGGTAAATTGACCAGGGATCTGTGGCTGGTTTCTTGGAACCGGACAGAACTTGTTCGGGGTAGGTGGGATTGGGTGCTAAGACCCCCCACCTGTGTATAGGCCCAGGGCCATCTGGGGCACGGATATTGCTGGGGTGTCGGAGGGGTTTTGCTTGTGAGGCTTCAGGCAGGCAGCTGAAGCGCTCTGTGGGACTGGTTTGTGGCCTGTTTGGAAAGGTCACCGGTCGGGGGCTGTAAGGAGCCCTGGATTTGAGCAATTCACCCTGAGCGGACGCCCTCAGTTGTGCCCAGACACGACCCGGACCGTCACAGCAAGGGGCTGGGATTTAGGGGCCCAGTCTCCCCCATCTCAAGGGGGGCTGAGGCATCCTAGGCCTGGCCCTGTAACCAGATTACATCTGTGCTGTGCTGTATCCTAGAGAAGCAATAAACTCCCTCTATTCTACTGGCTGGTGGAGTCTGTTCGTGCAACTATGGGGGTGCAGGAGTCGGGGGAACCCCGACGCGCCGTCACATCTACCTCCAGCGAAAATGGAGGTAGCGCCGGCTTCCCGCAGGTGGATGGAAGTCCCGCAGCTTCGTGCCACTTCTGGGGATTCCGGAAGTGCGCTGGCTGCTCTGCTGGGCGCGCTGCGGAAGGGGGCATCGGCCCCGGAGGAGGAGCATGGCGACTTCCCTGTACTGGTGCAGGAGGGGTGAGTTGGCCCTGGGGCAGGCGCGCGTGGGGTTTCCCTGTGCTACGGGGGGAGGGGTGTTTCGGCTCCAGGACAGGCACACACGGGGTTTCCCTGCGCCGCGGGGGTGGTTGGCCCCGGGGCAGGCAGGCACAAGATTTCCCTGTGCCGCGGGGGGGTGGGGTTGGGCCCGGAGGAGGCACACGCTGGCTTCCCTCTGCAGGGGAGAGGGAATCCTGGGAGGAGGCAGATGCAGGGGACTCTGCCTCCACTGGCACCCCGCCCCCTCTCCCCAGCGCCCACTCCCCTCTCCCCAGCCACAGAACTCTGTCCCCACTCCCCTGTCCCGAGCCACAGAACTCTGTCCCCACTGGCACCCTGTCCCCTGCCAAAGCACCCACTAGCACCCTTCCCCAGTACTATGTCCCCAGCTCCCACCAACACAGTTGGGGCCACATTAGTGAAGCTTGGGGGGAGGGGTTGGAGGAGGGTTTTTTTGCATCTCACTTGTGTGGCCCCAACTGACTTTTCTTGGATCAGTGACCCCGGACTCAAAACAAGTTCCCTGCCCTTCTCAGAAATAAAGACAATGCAGAAACTTTTTGTTTGACAGTATTTTATTTAAAAACGAAGCCTGGCCAACAAACCCCAAATTGGGGCCAAGCCCCCATCTGGCCACAGCATCATAACACTCCTGCACTCCCCTTTCCCTCAGACCCTACATCTGAGCCTATCATACACTGGAACCCCCTGCCCTGAGCCGCTCACATACCCCAACCCAAATTCCTGAACCCTCACATCCAGAAGACTGTGGCTTGCTTAGTACCCTAACCCGACATCTGACCCCAACACTGCCCAGCCTGGAACCCCCTCCCTGAGCCAGTGTCCCCTTATCCACCTTCTGCATCCAAATTTCCTCCCAGAGCTTGCACCTCTCACCCCTTCCCACACCCAAATCCCTCATTCCCACCCCAAAGCCTACACATCCTGTCTCAACCCAGCGAGGTTACGGCTAGACTGCAGGAGTTTTTCAGGATTATGGAGATATCCCAGAAAAACACTTCTGCATCCAAGGATGCATTTGTTCTTCCGCTTCTTTTAGTGGAAGAGCAAACATGATCTTTCGGTCACCCCTATATTCCTCTTTCCACGAGGAATAAGGGGGCTTCCAAAAGAAGGGGTTTTTCTGACATTTGGTCCACTCTAGACAGGCCAAATATTGGAAAAACCTCTTCCTACAGAAGAATTGGGGGAAAAAACAGCAGTACAAGGGTTGGGGATAGCAAGTGATGGAGAGGAGGAGAATAGAGAGGGCGGAGCTTCAAGGAAGGGGGTAGATCTTGGCTTGTTCTGTCATTTAAAAAGTGATCTTGGGTATAAAAAGGTTGGAGGACCACTGTTCTAATGCATCCTTCCAATCCTGTTGAGATGTCAGTATACATCAGTGACATTCATAGAATCATAGAACTGGAAGAGACCTCAGAAGGTCATCAAGTCCATCCCCCTGCTCTAGGCAGGACCAATTCCAACTAAATCAACCCGGCCAGGGCTTGGTCAAGCCGAGACTTAAACACCTCTAGGGATGGAGACTCCACTACTTCCCTAGGTAACCCATTCCAGCGCTTCACCACTCTCCTAGTGAAATAGTTTTTCCTAATATCCAACCTGGACCTCTCCCACCACAACTTCAGACCATTGCTCCTTGTTCTGCCATCTGTCACTACTGAGAACAGCCTCTCTCCATCCTCTTTGGAACCTCCCTTCAGAAAGTTGAAGGCTGCTATCAAATCCCCCCTCACTCTTCGCTTCTGCAGACTAAACAGACCCAAGTCCCTCAGCCTCTCCTCATAAGTCATATGCTCCAGCCCCCTAATCATTTTGGTTGCCCTCCGCTGGACCCTCTCCAATGCGTCCACATCCTTTTTGTAGTGGGGGGCCCAGAACTGGACACAATACTCCAGATGTGGCCTCACCAAAGCCGAATAAAGGGGAATAATGACATCTCTGGATCTGCTGGCAATGCTCCTCTTAATGCAACCTAATATGCCATTAGCCTTCTTGGCTACAAGGGCACACTGTTGACTCATATCCAGCTTCTCATCCACTGTAACCCCCAGGTCCTTTTCTGCAGAACTACTACTTAACTGGTTGGTCCCCAGCTTGTAACTATGCTTGGGATTCTTCCGTCACAAGTGCAGGACTCTGCACTTGTCCTTGTTGAACCTCATCAGATTTCTTGTGGCCCACTCCTCCAATTTGTCTAAGTCACTCTGGACCGTATCTCTGCCCTTAAGCGTATCTACCTCTCCCCCCAGCTTAGTGTCATCCGCAAACTTGCTGAGGTTGCAATCCATCCCCTCATCCAGGTCATTAATAAAGATATTGAACAAAACCGGTCCTAGAACCGAATCTTGGGGCACGCTGCTAGAAACCGACCGCCATCCTGACATCGAGCCGTTGATCACTACCCGCTGGGCCCGGCCTTCTAGCTAGCTTTCTATCCATCTTACCGTCCATTTATCCAATCCACATTCCCTTAACTTGCTGGCAAGAATATTGTGGGAGACCGTATCAAAAGCCTTGCTAAAGTCAAGGTATATCACATTCACTGACTTTCCCATGTCCACCGAGCCAGTTACCTCATCATAGAAGCTAATCAGATTGATCAGGCACGACTTGCCCTTTGTGAATCCATGCTGACTATTCCTGATCACTTTCCTCTCATCCAAGTGCCTCAAAATGGATTCCTTAAGGATCCCTTCCATGATTTTTCCAGGAACCAAGGGAAGACTGACCGGCCTATAGTTCCCTGGATCATCCTTCTTCCCTTTTTTTGAAGATGGGCACTACATTTGCCTTTTTCCAATCATCTGGGATTTCTCCCAATCTGCACGACATTTCAAAGATAATGGCCAAAGGCTCCTCAATGACATTTGCCAACTCCCTCAGTACCCTCGGATGCATTAAGTCCGGACCCATGGATTTGTGTACGTTTAGCTTTTCTAAATAGTTCCTAACCTGTTCTTTACCCACCACGGGCTGTCCATCTTCATCCCATCTTGCGTCACTTAGCGCAGAAGTCCAGGAGCCGACCTTGTCCGTGAATACAGAGGCAAAGAAAGCATTGAGTACTTCAGCTTTCCCCACATCATCTGTCACTAGGTTACCTCCTTCATCCATTAGGGGCCGCACACCCTCTCTGATCACCTGCTTGTTAACATGCCCGTAGAAACCTTTCTTTTTATCCTTCACATCCTTTGCCAGTCGCAATTCCATTTGCGCTTTCGCCTTCCTGATAACCCCCCGGCATTCTCGAGCTATACATTTAAACCCCTCCCTGGTCATTTGTCCAAATTTCCACTTTTTGTAAGCTTCCTTTTTGTGCTTAAGTTCACCAAGGATTTTCCCTGTAAGCCAATCCATGTTTGCCTCTCTTGCTACGCGTCGGGACGGTTTCTTTCTATGCCTTCAATAAGGCTTCTTTAAAATACTGCCAGCTGTCCTGGACTCCTTTCCCCTTCATGTTAACATCCCAGGGGATTCTGCCCATCAGATCTCTGAGGGAGTCAAAATCTGCTTTTTTGAAGTCCAAGGTGTGTATTTTACTACTCTCTTTTCTTCCTTTGGTCAGGACCCTGAAATCTACCATCTCACGATCACTTGCTTCCCAGGTTGTCACTCACCTCCAGTTCCCCCTTAGTTCCTCCCTGTTTGTGAGCAGAAGGTCAAGCTGCACACGGCCCCTGGTCGGTTCCTTCAGCACTTGTACCAAGAAGTTATCCCCAACATTCTCCAAAAACTTCCTGGATTGCCTGTGTACTGCCGTATTGGTTTCCCAACAGATGTCAGGGTGATTAAAGTCCCCCATGAGAACCAGGGCCTGCAATCTGGAAGCTTCGCTCAGTTGTCCGTAGAAAGCCTCATCTACCTCATCCACCTGATTCGGTGGCCTGTAGCAGACACCAACCACAACATCAATGCTGTTGTTTGCTCCTTTAAACTTAATCCATAGACTCTCAACAGGTTTTTCTCCCTCTATATACTGGAGTTCAGAGCAATCGTAGTGCTCTCTTACATATAGTGCAACTCCTCCTCCTTTTCTCCCCTGCCTGTTCTTCCTGGACAGTCTATACCCTTCCATGACAGCGCTCCAGTCATGCGAGTCATCCCACCAAGTCTCTGTTATCCCAATTAAATCATATTTCTTGGACTGGGCCAGGGCCTCCAGTTCTTCCTGTTTGTTGCCCAGGCTTCTCGCATTAGTGTACAAACACTTCAGGTAACCAGTTGATTGCCCTATCTTCTCCATTCAAAATAGGGGTCCTCCTTTCTTGCTCCTTCCTCTCTGCATTTCTTCCCGGTATCCGACTTTTCCACTCCCCTCAGGGTTTTGGTCACCGTCCCCCAACGAACCTAGTTTAAGGCCCTCCTCACTAGGTTTGCAAGCCTGCCCGCGAAGATGCTCCTTCCTCTCTTCGTCAGGTGGATCCCATCTCTTCCTAACAATCCTTGTGCCCGGAACAGTGTCCCATGGTCGAAGAAACCAAAGCCCTCTCTGCGACACCACCTGCGCAACCACGCATTTACGTCCTCAATTCGACGATCCCTGCCCAGTCCTTTCCCTTCAACAGGGAGGATGGACGAGAACACCACTTGTGTCCGAATTCTTGGATCCGTCTTCCCAGCACTACATAATCCGCAGTAACCCGCTCAAGGTCATTCTTGGCCGTATCATTAGTTCCCACGTGGAGAAGCAGGAAGGGGTAGCGATCCGAAGGTTTGATCAGCTTGGTAAGCCTCTCAGTCACATCCTGAATGTGAGCTCCCGGTAAGCAGCACACCTCTCGAGATGCCAGGTCCGGACGGCAGAGGGATGGCTCAGTCCCTCTTAGGAGGGAGTCCCCGACCAACACCACCCGTCGTTTTCTTTTGGGGGTGGTGGCCGTGGAACTCCCATCCCTAGGACTACACATCCCATGCCTTCCAGTAGATGGTGTTTGTGACGGCTCGCGTGGGTGCAAACACCCCCTCCCGGCGGGGCAGGGGGGTTCGGCGGACCCGCCGTCTAGGGTTCCCCGCGAGGGGACCCGCGGTTCGAGTGCGATCACCCGGCCAAGAGTCCGGACCGCGGATCAGCGGACTCGTCCCGACTCCCCTCTGGCAGCCCCGGGGTCCTAGTCTGCCCGGGCGCTATGGGCGAGGGGACGGGGTAGCACCCGGCGGCCTGTACGGAGGCAAGGTCCTCGCCGGGGCGGAAGAAGGTGGGGGGGCTTTGGCTCCTTAGGGTCTTATGGCCCAGTTTCTGCCCTCTACTGTACCTTGGGTTGTTCACCCCCCTGACAGGGGGTACGTGGGTTGGGGTTTCGTGGTAGGGAGTGGGGCGTGGGGGACCCGGGCCCACCCTCTCCACCGGGTCCCAGCCCGGGGCCCTAAGTGGGGGAACAATGGAGAGGTTCCTCCCACGACAGGTGGGGACTATCCCCGTAACGCACCTGTCCACGGGCGCCAGAAGGACCCCGCCCCGGGCTCCTTCCACTCCCCGCTCCCCTTAGCCCCGCCGGTGTGTCCGCCGAGGTCGCTTACCCCGCCCGAAGCGTCGGTCCCATCCAGCTGCTGTCGTGCGGGTTTGGGGGTGGTCCTTCCTCTCCTCCAACGGGGGGGGGGTCTCCCCCTGGTAGCTGGGTCGGCGGCGGCTCTTTCGAGTGCCGCCCTTGCCTGTTCCGCCCGGCCGCTTTTCAAGCGGCCCGGGCGAGGACGCTGGGGACGTCAGCTCCGCCCCCCCGGGTGTCCCGACGCACCCTGCCGTCAAGGCTGGGGCGTGCCGCCCTGACGTGGGCCTTGCACGGCTCGGTTTGAGCGGCGCGCCGTTCGGGCTCCCCGCCCGCCTGCTGCGGCCGCTCCCGGCCCCTCCTTCCCCGGCGCGGGGCCGGTTGCTCCTTCCCGGGTTGTGTTCCCCCCCGGCGTCCTGGGGGGGGCGCTCCCTGCCCCGGGGCAAGTGCGGACTCGCCTGGGTCCGTCACAGTGTTTCCTTCTGGTTTCTTCCTTGTGAGGCCCCTTCCAAAGCTTTCAGCACTGCAGAGCCTGTGGAGAGAGCTTGAAAGCGATTACTTACCTCTATAGCATTGGGGGATTCCCATGTTGGCCTTTTTCCCCTTCTAGAAGTTACATGCTGCCAGTTCTCTTCTTGGTCACGTACTGCCCTCTCTGGCTCCTCCACCTGCCGTGCTTGAAGGATTAAACGCTGCCTTCTATCGAGGAAGTCTTCATCCTCTCTGATCAAGCGTAAGGTCGACACTTGGGTCTCCAGTCCTCTAATTTTTTCTTCCAAAATGTCGACCAGCTTGCACTTCGTGCAGATTCTGAACACTAGACTACCAATTCTCCCCTTGGGGTAGTTCAGCAGCTCCCAGGTCAGAGATTTTCCCAGGATGTGAATGCTGAAGTTACAGCCCTTCTGCCCCAGGTCTTCTCCCCTTAATTTCTATTCCACTAACTGAGGGACATCAGGTGTAGTAGTTAAAAAAGACAGTTACCTGTTCTCATAACTGGTGTTCTTCAAGATGTGTTGTTCACATCCATTCCAATTCAAGTGTATGCGTGCCGCGTGCACAAATGTTGGAAACTTTTCCCCTAGCAGCTCCCATAGGGTCAGCTGTGGAGATCCCTAGAGTGGCGCCGCCATATCAGTGCATATATACCACTGCCAACCCTCCCCTCCCCTCCCTCGGTTCCTTCTTGCCGGCTACTCTGACAGAGGGGAAGGAGGGTGAGTATTGGAATGGACGTGAACACCACATCTCAAAGAACACCAGTTACGAGAACAGGTAACTGTCTTTTCTTCTTCGCGTGCTTGTTCATGCCGATTCCAATTCAGGTGACTCCCAAGCTACTACCCCATGGAGGTGGGGGTGGACTTCGGAATCACAGACTGCAGAACTGCTCTGCCAACTGCTGCATCTTCCCTGGAGGATTTATCAATTGCGTAATGGGCCGTGAATGTGTGAATCAAAGATCAGGAAGCTGCCCTGCAGATTTCCTGAAAGGAGACCTGTGCTACAAAAGCTGCAGATGAAGCCTGGGCCCTGGTTGAGTGGCCTGTGACTGGAGGGGGAGGGACCCCAGTGTCAAAGTCAGACAGGACTCACAGATTTGGCAGACTGCTCTGTTTATTTCAGCAAAGCTTTGCTAAAATGCATTCAGAAAATGTGAGTACCATACAAGGTTCAAACCCCTTGATTTTATACAGTCAAAAGGCCAAGTTAACAAGATCAAAGGGTGTGGCAAAACTTCACATTATTAGTGTGGTTAAGTATCTTCATTTCAATATTAAGCACACAGCAATCTCCTGGCTATATCTCCCTGATTATCTGGAATTGTTTCCTGTCTAACACTTAATGTTCCTTTTCCTGTTAAACTCAGGCCCAAATTGGCTAGCACCTTGATCTGCATACCTACAATCAACATTAACATACTTTTCTTCTTCCTCTTAAAAAGACAAACAGAATTCCTTCAACTTATTCAGTTATTACAGCACAATTCATCTTTTTCTTACAGTATAATTCTTTCTACTTTCACAATCCCTCCTTTTGGTCAAGCTTCGCCTATGACCAACAATTACTGGGTTCCTTGCATTAACCGTTCTTTGTCTCTCTGTTCATCAGTGATATTTAAAATCATCAGATTAGCACTCTGGTGAGGGGTAGCTAGCTGTGTGATATGCTTTGCACAGTTTTGGATACAACAGGAGATTAACTGAAAACATACAAAAATCATTAAGATCCCAAATAGGATAGTCAGGGCTCCCTGAAACAACCAGTTTCCTATGCCAGAGAAATTGAACAAGTTACTCAGCCATTTCCACAGGGAACTTGGCTCTTCGTGAGGAAGATATGCAATTTTCTCTAAGTAGCTAGCGCGATCTATTACATCATTGGTGTTGTCTGGTATATATACACAGCATTCTTTGCCAATGAGAGCACAGGTGCCTCCTTTTGCTGCCAGCACTATATCCAATGCCTGACAGTTTTGGAGGACCACTTGTCTGATCGCTCCCGTTTCTTTGGCCAGGGCCCTTAAACTTTCTCTAGTTTCATTTGTCATGATTTCAACTACTGCTTGTAACCTCAGAAGCCTTTTTGCATGATGTATTACTCCCCCAAGTGGGATAAAGGAACCACCAATAGCCTCTTCCCAAGTTAAAGGGCTTATGTGATTCACATACCATTGGGCATCCGACAAGTCCCTTCTTTTTCGCCTAAAATTACGGAGGCGTTCTCGTGGGAAGGACTCTAACACTCGGAATTGTGGGAAGAGTTGGGCGGGATAACAGATACCTGACCAGTTAACTGGTAATGTGGTATAGGCCTTTGTCCCACAGACCCAATGATGCCCTATCAAAGCCGGGAAGGGTCGGTTGCACCCCTTTGCCATATAGGTGTCTACAAAGGAGGAGTAATATCCCCCGAAGGGCACACGGTGATTCTCCTTACGGGGAGTGGTGTTATTTGCATGGCATTGAAAGATTGTACTGTTCTCACTAGGGTGGCTGTAGCGGGAGCAGGAGAGTGATTTCCCTGTTTGATCCCAGGTTGAGAAAAAATTCATATCCCCATACCCGGTCCTCCATTTTTCAATCTTGTTTGAATAATCCCATACACCATTGGTTACAATATGCTGAAGACAACTGTTCCTCCCCAGATTCAGCCCCGTCCCATTACACACCCAACACCAGTGACCTTTTCCCTCCTCCACACATCCATTTAGATACATTTATTCCTACTGCTTCCCAAGTGTCATTACTGTTCCATGTCTTGTTAAACGGATGAGGTCCTCCGGTGAGGCCTGGGGAATTAAGTGGGATTGCCAGGACAGGAACACCAGCTTGTGAGTGGGCTGGGATGTGGCTGCAGACCCAGCAATTAGAGATATTAAGGGTCTGAGCGATCCATACTTGCTGGTGGATAAAAGAATTGTCATTGTCATTGTGGATTCCCCAGACCTTAAGACACCAGTAGCCGAGGAACAGGCCCCACCAAAGGGACATGCTGGAGGCAAGACCCTTTTGGTTCTGACAACCTCAGCTGAGGGAACCGCAGTCACGGTTTTATGTCCACCAGGCAGCAGGTGCTAGGCTCACTGCTGCTTCTTCTTGGGCCTTGCCTTTGGTTGTCGTCTGCTTCAGGCAACCCTTACGTGAACGTAGGTTGTAAGGTATTGCAGGCTGTTCCTCTACGTCTTCTTCTGGAGTCAAAATTGACTCTGCGTGGTCCTGAGGCGATGACTGGTCTGCTGGGGGTGGTGCCTTCTTACACTGAGAAGCATGTATCCATGCTGCTATGCCGGATAGCTTAACAGCCGTCTGGGTAGTGAGCAGCACCTGATGCGGGCCCTTCCACCGGGGTTCCAAGGCGTGTTTTCGTTGGTGGTGTCGTATGTAGACCCAATCACCTGTTTCGAGGGTGTGGCAGGCGTCAGAGGTGGGTTCGGTTGGCCAGGCGGCTCGAACCTGTGAATGGAAGTGACTTACAGCTTGCATTAGTCCCTTGCAGTACTGAAGGAGTATACTGTGAGTCAAGTTCAAGTCTGAGACTGGAGTAATGGTAGCCATTGTTTGCATAGGGCGCCCCATAACAATTTCAAAAGGACTTAATTTATGTCTCTGGGATGGGGTGGATCGAATTTCCATAAGGGCCAATGGTAAGGCCACTGGCCAGCTTAGCCCTGTAGAGTCACAAATTTTTGCAAGCTTATTTTTTAGCATGCCATTTCGTCTTTCAACTGCACCTGCGCTCTGTGGGTGGTAGGGACAGTGCAGCAAGTGTGTGACATGTAATACACGATCCAGGTGCTGAACAAGTTGTCCAGTAAAATGTGTACCCCGGTCACTGGACAAAGTGGCAGGAATTCCTTTGGCAGGCATAATATGATTTAACAAACATTTGGCAACAGACAGTGAATCAGCTTTGCGACAAGGAAAGGCTTCAATCCAGCCCGAAAATAAGCATACCATAACCAGAATGAATTCATAGCGTTGACACTTAGGCATTTGTACAAAATCAAGCTGCCAATGCAAGAACGGTGCCTGGGGCAGGCCTCGGAACCCTTGAGCTACCTTTACAGGTTTGCCAACATTGTAGCTTTGGCAAGTGGTACAGGCGGCACAGTGGCGAGCTGCAAAAGAGCTGAAATGGGGGGCCCACCATCCTGCCTTAGTTACAGCAGAGATCATACCCTCCTTTCCGACATGCGAAACGCCGTGTAGCAGGGCGGCCAAAGCTGGGTAGAGCGAGAAGGGGGCCACAAAGGCACCACTAGACGAGCGCCAAAGGGAATCAGGGTGTAGAGAGCAACCCTGGGTGACCCAGGAGTCTTTTTCTGTTTCTGGGGCTGAGTCTTGGAGCAGGGTAAGTTCAGAAAGGGATGGTACAGAAAGGGAGCCGAGAAACGCATCTGGGGAAGGTTCTATGGCAGCAGCATGTTTAGCAGCTGCATCAGCAAATGCATTACCCTTAGCAACATCAGTATCTGCTGTGGAGTGGCCAGGGCACTTAACAATAGCTAAGGCAGATGGGAGTAAAACTGCATACAGGAGAGCAGAAATGTAGGGGCCATTCTTGATAGGGGTACCAGCAGAGGTAAGGAAACCCCGAGCTTGCCAGAGGGTGCCAAAGTCATGTACAACCCCAAAAGCATATCGAGAATCAGTATAAATGGTGGCGGAGTGTCCCTCAGCCAGAAAGCAAGCGCGGGTTAGGGCAACTAGTTCAGCGACTTGTGCTGAGGTGACAGAAGGTAAAGGCGCAGCTTCTAGGGTTTCAGAGAGTGATACCACAGCGTATCCTGCAAGGAGACGACCTTGGCTATCTCTAAAGCAGGAACCGTCAGTGGATAACACAAGGTCGGAGTTAGAGACAGGGACATCAGAAAGGTCGGGGCGCGGGACGGTGACAGCAGAGACAGTTGCAAGGCAGTCGTGGGGTTCACCGTCATTAGACAGAGGAAGGAGAGTGGCAGGGTTCAGCTGAGAACAACGCTTTATGGTGATATGCGAAGCCGAAAGCAGTAAAAGTTCGTACCTAGTGAGGCGGGCAGAGGAAAGGTGAGCTGTATTACGTTGTAGCAGGAGAGTTTCTACAGAGTGAGGGACCATGAGAGAAACAGGAGAGTGGAGGACAAGGGACTCAGACATTTCAATTAGGCGTGCCGCAGCAGCCACAGCACGCAGACAGGGGGGTAGACCTTGGGCAACAGGATCCAAGGTGGCAGAGAAATAAGCTACTGGACGATTTTTGCCACCATGCTCCTGAGTAAGAACCCCAAGTGCACAACCAGATTGCTCGTGGCAGAAAAGGGTAAAGGGCTTACAATAGTCAGGTAACCCTAAGGCGGGGGCAGAAGCCAAACTCTGTTTGAGAGAAATAAAAGCAGATTCGGCCTCTGAGGGACATGGCATAGGGTCAGGTACAGAGAACCGAGTGAGTTCTTGGAGCGGTTTAGCGAGAGAAGAATATTGGGCAACCCATTGTCTACAAAAACCCGCCATGCCCAAAAATTTTCTGACTTGGCGTGGGGAGCGAGGTCGGGGAAAGCTAAGGATGGCTTGGATGCGGGTGGGAGAAAGCGTACGGGAACCCTGGGAGAGAAGAAAGCCAAGGTATGTGACAGAGACTTGACAGAGCTGTAGCTTAGAGCGAGAAGCCTTGTGGCCTTTGTTTGCTAGGGAAGTGAGAAGCAGTAAAGAGTCAGTTTCTGAGGCAGATAATGAAGGGGAACAGAGGAGGAGGTCATCTACATATTGGACCAATGTGGACCCTGCTGGGAAAACCAGGTCGGCGAGGTCTCTGGCTAATGCTTGGGAAAAGTAAGACGGGCTTTCTGTATACCCCTGGGGAAGTGTGGTCCATGTGTACTGCTGCCCCTTGTAAGAAAAGGCAAAAAGATACTGGGACTTAGGGTGAACCGGGACAGAAAAGAAAGCAGAGCACAAATCCACAACAGTAAAATGAGTTGCATCTGGCGGGATAGAAGCCAGAATCGTAGCTGGGTTAGGGACTACAGGAAAGGTGGGTATGACAATGCGGTTAATGGCTCGAAGATCCTGAACAAACCGCCATGATTTACCATCAGCTTTTCGAACTGGGAGGATAGGGGTGTTACAGGGGCTGGAACAGGGGACAATAATGCCTTGTTCCTGCAGTGCGGTCATGACTGGAGCAATGCCAGCCTCTGCTTCAGGATTTAGAGGGTACTGGGACAGGCGAGGCAGGGGTTTGGAGTCATCAATGGTAATGCGAACAGGTTCAGTATTTAAATGGCCCACCTCAGATGGGTGTGATGGCCATAGAGAGGAAGGAACCTGCGAAATTAGATGTTCAAGGGACGGAACCAATGGATAACAGGGGATCGGAGTGGAAAGGGAAGTTTCAGACAGCAGGGAGGCTGCAGAATCACACAGGGAGGACTGGGGAATTTGAAGGTAGACACCATCCGGGGAGCAGTAGATGGTACAGCCAAGTTTACATAACAGATCCCGACCCAAAAGGTTTACCGGAGTGGAGTCAGAGAGAAGGGGAATGCATGATCTGCGGAGAGGGGACCAACTTGAACCGGTAGGGGTTTTGAAAGGGGATAAGGGGTTGAGATTCCCGTAATGCCCACAGCGGACACGGTTTTTCCAGAGCGGGGAACTGCAGGCAGGTCGGTAGTACGGACTGCAGAGAGTGAAGCTCCTGTATCAACGAGGAAAGGGAGAGAGAGATCATTGACAGTCAGGACACATTCACCAGTGGGGGAGAGAGGTAGTAAGGGAGCTAAAATTTCCTGAGGTTCCCCGGCATCCCGTCATTGTTGCAGCGCAAAGTAAGGCTGGGGATCAGCCGGCAGGGAGCCTAGCTGATTGCCTGCAAGGTTATTAGGTCGGCGCGGACACTCGTTCTTCCAGTGTCCGGGCTGCTTACAGTAATTACAGACACCTCCAAAACCTGAAAATCCAGTTCCACGGCCTCCCCCGCGACCACGCCCCCGTCCTTGGTGCCCCCCCCCGTCCCCGGTACTGTCTGCCCTGCCCTGAATAATGCTGTATTTGCAGAGCCATTAACTTTTGTGAGGACTGTTCCTCTTTCCCTTTTAGAGTGCGGTGACAATGCTCTGCTACTGCTTGCAATTTGTCCATGGTTTCGGTCTCCCATCCAACACTTATTTTCTTTAACATACTACTAGTAGCTGGTAGGAGACCATCAACAAACGCATGCGCCAGGGCCCCCTGTCCATTTTCATCGGGCTGTTGTATTCCTGAATGTTGTAAGAAAATGTCTGTTAGCCGGGTCCGATAATCTCCCGGACTCTCCCCTTGCCTTTGTTTGCAACAGCGTATGGCTGCCCAGTTTGGTTTAGGGGACCACACTCGGGGAATGGCTTCGTGTAGGCGTCTCCAAATATTCCTACACTGGTCTTTATACGCGGTGTCTGGGCCAGTATTTTTCATGGTTGAATGGCGTGCCTCAGCTGGCCAATTTGCTGCAGTCAGCCACTTTTCATACTGGCTGGTAGAGACTAACAGTTTACACAGTTGGAGGAGGTCTGTCTCAGAGGGTTCATAGGTTTCACAGACCAGCAAAAATTCCTCAGCAAATTTAATAGGATTTTCCTGTGGCTTAGGAAAACCTTTAATTACTGACAGAAGTTCTGTACGAGTCCAGGGTTTATGACTCCAAGTGGAGCCACCCCCTTCCGTCTTAAGGACCCGCAAGGGTGCAAGAACAGGTTTGTCAGAGTCCCTTTCCCACCTTCCATCAGGGGTTTTTGTCCAGGAAGCAGAGGGAAGAGGGCGAGAGGGTGATGGTGAGATCATTAAATTGGGAGTATCGAAAGAGGAATCAGGGGAATCTTTGCAATTCAAACGTGGAGGGGTTCTTTTTGGGGTTGGAAGACCTTGAACACTCTGCAGGGCTGCAAGGCCAATAAGGGTATTTTCTTCATCCTCATCATCGGAAATTACCGAAGGCTTTTCTTCCTCTGTTCCCTCACTGGGGCGGGAGTATGGAGGGGGTCGGGTTCGATCCGGATCATCACGCAGAACTGGGTAAAGGGGAGCGCTCGGGCTGGTGGTGGGAGAGGCTGCATCCAATAGGGCCTTTAATTTATCATTAGAATTTTTAAGGGAGGCGAGCTTCGATTCGGTCCATCTACGATTTGCCTCTTCCCACCACTGCATGAAGCAATCTACCTCTCCTTTAGCCAATTTAGTTTTGGGGAGGCCAAGTTTGTCTCTTAAGACGTCTACTCGGTCTTTGTCCCAGGATCCTAACAGTGGCCACTGTGATTTGGGATCCCCTAGGGTTAACCTAGACCATTTTTCCAGGAATTTACAGGAGTCTGGACCCTTCCTAAAATACATAAAATGAGCCGGGGTCCCTTTAGGGAACTGCCCTTGCTTAGACGTCTGGTTACCCATACAGGAGGACTTCACACACCAATCACACCAGGAGGAAATTCGGGTTCGTCAGAGCGGTGCCCGGTGCAACACACAAAAGAAGCCCACAGGCTACTGCCTCAATCGCCCTTGCGTTCACTCCAAGGATTTCATCCAAGGCGTGGTGCGGCTGCGATTGTGCAGATTCCAGTCACACAGACCGTGGGGACAGGAGCCCCTTGGTCGGCCAGTCCCTGGACAGGGATGGCTCCCAGACTCACTCACACCACAGGGAAGACGGATAGACACAGAGACAAGACAGTCCTCAGTCCGGACAAAATAATTACCTGACCAGAGTCCTGATGTTAGATCCCGGGATCCCTACCAGAACAGAGCAGGAACCAACAGGTTCGATGGCGTAGACTTCGCTGTGGCTGTGCACCTTTCCGTTCTGGCGGAGGACCGCTCGGGTCAAATGCCCAGGTGCCGGCTGCCACGGTAGTCCTGCAAGACGGTCAGGGATCACACAACTTCAGCGAAGACGGTTGCCATCTCAGTGGAACCTCCAAATTGTCAAAGTCAGACAGGACTCACAGATTTGGCAGACTGCTCTGTTTATTTCAGCAAAGCTTTGCTAAAATGCATTCAGAAAATGTGAGTACCATACAAGGTTCAAACCCCTTGATTTTATACAGTCAAAAGGCCAAGTTAACAAGATCAAAGGGTGTGGCAAAACTTCACATTATTAGTGTGGTTAAGTATCTTCATTTCAATATCAAGCACACAGCAATCTCCTGGCTATATCTCCCTGATTATCTGGAATTGTTTCCTGTCTAACACTTAATGTTCCTTTTCCTGTTAAACTCAGGCCCAAATTGGCTAGCACCTTGATCTGCATACCTACAATCAACATTAACATACTTTTCTTCTTTCTCTTAAAAAGACAAACAGAATTCCTTCAACTTATTCAGTTATTACAGCACAATTCATCTTTTTCTTACAGTATAATTCTTTCTACTTTCACACCAGCTAGGTCATAGCAGGGGCGTATGCATCGCACTATCCAGGATGAGATGAACTGAGCAGAAACTGGATCTCTTCTCATCCGTTCTCCTATAGCCAAGAACAGTTGTGTGGATTTTCTAAAGGGCCTGGTATGGTCTATGTAGAAGGCTAAAGCCCTCCTTACGTCCAGTGTATGCAATAACCTCTGCCTATCACTAGTGGGGGGCTTAGGGTAGAAGACTGGGAGGAAGACCTCTTGTGACAGATGGAAGTGGGAGACCACTTTTGGCAGAAAAGCTGGGTGCAGCCTAAACTGCACTTTGTCTTTGTGGAAGACCATGTATGGTGGGTCTGAGGAAAGGGCCCTTAGCTCAGACACTCGTTTTGCTGACGTGACCACCACTGGGAAAGCTACCTTCATAGACAGATGTAGCAAAGAACACTGAGCCATCAGTTCAAAGGGCGGACCCAAAAGTTTATTGAGCACCAGATTCAAGTCCCAAGCAGGTACAGGTGGACGACAATATGGATACAACCTGTTCAACCCCTTCCTGAATTGGGTCACCATGGGGTGGCCAAATAGGGAGTGCTGGGAGCAATCTGGGTGGCAAGTGGACAGTGCCGCCAAGTGCACCTTGACTGAGAAGGGCACCAGCTCCTGAGATCGTAAGTGTAGCAAGTACTCCAACACCACTGGGATGGGCGCCTGTCCTGGGGACACATCCCGCTCCTCACACCAATTAGAAAACCTTTCCCATTTGGCTAAATATGCCACTCTTGTAGAGGGCTTTCTGCTGCCCAATAGGACCTCCTGTACCTGGGTTGAGCACTGAAGCTCTAACAAATCGAGCCATCCAGCTTCCATGCTGTTAGATGGAGGGAGCACAGATCTGGGTGCCTGAGGCACCCCCGATGCTGCATCAGAAGGTCCAAGTACAGGGGAAGGGCTATCTGAGTTTCCACCGACAGGTTGAGCAGGGTGGAGAACCAATGCTGGTGTGGCCACGCCAGTGCCAACATGATCAGACGGGCCCCATCCCTCTGAGCCTTCACTAAGACCCGATGTACCAGGGGAATCAGGGGAAAAGTGTACAAGAGAGGTGCCTCCCCCCAGTGGAGAACAAACGCGTCTCCTGTGGAACCCTGATAGTGATTCTGGAACGAACAAAAGGCTAGGCATTTCTTGTTTTCTGGGGTGGTGAACAGGTCTAGACAGGGAGTCCCCCACCTGCAGAAGATTGATCTTATCATGTCTTCCCTGACTGACCACTCATGGACCATAAAGGTCCTGCTGAGGGCGCCTGCCAACATGTTCTGCAGCCCTGGGAGGCACTGGGCTTCGAGATGGATACTGTGTTTGACACAATAGTGCCATAGCCTCTGTGCTTCCTTGCACAGGCAAGATGACCTCGACCCCCCGCCCCGTTTGTTTATATAAAACATTGCGGTTGTATTGTCCGTACACATTGATATGCACCGTCCCTGTGTCTGGGTTCAGAACACCCAGCATGCCAATCTGACTGCTCTCAGTTCCTTCACATTGATGTGAAGAGTCATATCCACGGGTGACCACAGACCTTGTGTCCTTAGGTCACCCAAGTGGGCTCCCCACCCCATGTCCAATGCGTCCATTACCAGAGTCAAAGTGGGGTTTAGAGGAGTGAACTGTATGCCCTCTGACAGGTTGTGGAGGTTTAACCACCACCTGAAGGACTCCAACACCTCTGGGGAATGGATACTACCATGTCCAGGTCGTGACATGCGGGCACGTAGACCAAAGCGAGCCACCCTTGAAGAGGTCTTAGGTGTAGAGGAACGTACCCGATCACATAACAACATGACGCCATGTGGCCTATAAACCTGAGACATGTCCTTGCGGTTGTGATAGGGTAGTGGTCCCCAACCATTGGAGGTTGCCGGGTGCCAGAGGGCGGGGACACTTGCGCGCCCGGGGGCGGGGCCCCCCCCAAGTGCCACAGGCCCGGGGCCAGCGCCCCCTCCAAGCGCTGTGCACCCGGGGCCGGAGCTCCCCCCCAAGTGCCGCGCGCCCAGAGCACGGGCGGCCAATCCGCGGCGCTCCCAGGGCCGGCGCTCACCATGCACCATGCGCCCGGGGCCGGCGCTCCCCCCCCCAAGCGCCGCGCGCCCAGAGCGCGGGTGGCCAATCCGCGGCGCTCCCAGGGCCGGCGCTCACCGTGCACCATGCGCCCGGGGCCGGCTCCAGCACCATGCATGCACCACGTGCCCAGGGCCAGACCAGCCCCAAGCACTTGGCGGGCACACACAAATGCCCCTGCGGGCGCCATGGCACCCGCGGGCACCATGTTGGGGACCACTGTGATAGGGTACTGCATGAGTGAGTCTACAAGGTCCCGAATGCTCTGGGCCCTGGATTCCGGAAGCAGAGCCTTCCCTTTCGTTGAGTCCAAGGTTGCCCCTATAAACTCTATCTTCTCCACTGGGGACAACACCGACTTTCTTATTGAGGAGGATACCCCGTGTTTCGAAGAGTACTAGGGTGAAGTCTATGTGAGCCATCACATCAGTTGGGGTCTGGAGCGAGCCTTCATCAGCCAGCTGTCCAGGTAAGGGAACACCTGCACTCCCCTCTTTCGAAGGAAGGCTGCTACTACTGCCATACATTTAGTAAACACCCGAGGGGCTGAGGAAAGGCCAAATGGTAGTACCGTAAATTGGTAGTGTGACGGAGTGCGGTCACAGACGACCCCTCGGGGGTGCCTCCCGGGGTGCTGACATGGTCCCTGCCACTCTCCTTCCCGCTCTCTGGGGCTCCTCACCACTCGGTCCTGCTGGGCCAGCTCCGCTGGTCTCCCCCAGCCAATCCCCCAAGCCCCCACGGAGAAGCAGTACAGACACTGAACCACTTCAGGTCCAAGGAGAGTGCAGTTTAGGGCCCAGCCTCCTGAGAGAGCACTCCCCAGATGGGATCAGACCCCAAAGAATTAGGTAAGCCCCCTTTAGCAATGGAAGGGGGAATGTGCACACTGGTTGCCCCCCAGGTAACAATAATTTACACTGGGTTTGACAGAAAATAAAAATGATTTTATGAAGTACAAGCAGTAGGATTTAAGTGGTAATAAGTGAGACCAGGCAGAGCAAAGTAGGTTACAAATCAACAGAAACAAAATGTTTGGCTAATTCTACACTGAAACCTCAGTTCAAACTCACCCTAAAACCTCTTGTCCAGCTGCCACTCTAAACCAGGGCTCTCTTCCCCACCCTAGCGTCTTCAGCTCCTTCCTTCAGGTGCAGCCCAACCAAAAGACCCAGGCCTCTCCTTTCCTATTCTTTCTGTTAAGGAGTTGAGGCCCCTCCCTACCAACCACTGCTCAGACTTAAGGACAAAAGATTGTTTTACAGTCGCTCATCAAGAAGTTGCAGGTAAAACCCTCCATGTTTCCCATTCACACATTTGAAACTCACAAGTATTCCCCACTCATGTGTCTAATTTTACACTCACAAATGATACATACAACAGAGTAAGATAAACAGAACCAGTGGATCATGACATGAAGATTGATGGGTTACATGAAATAATTTGCTCAAAGCACCTTTTAGTTATGTATATTCATGTCCATAAGTCCATTTCATAAAACACGGGGGGGGGGGGGGGCTGTCCGTCACAGGTAGTGTTCCTCCCCAACTGTAAACCTGAGGTAGTGTCTGTGACAAGGAAGGATGGAAATACGCTTCCTTCATGTCGAGGGCAGTGAACCAGTCTCCCAGATCCAGACAGGGAATTATAGTGGCTAGGGTGACCATCCTGAACTTCATTTTCCGCATATAGTGAATGAGGTTCCTTAGATCTAGGATAGGTCTTAGGCCGCCCTTAGCTTTTGGGATAAGGAAGTAACGGGAGTAAAACCCTTTGCCCCTGACTTCCTGGGGGACCTCCTGAATCGTGCCCATCTTGAGGAGCAATTCGACCTCCTGTTGTAGGAGATGCTTGTGAGGGGGGTCCCTGAAAAGGGCCAGGGAAGGGGGATAGGGCAGCGGTGGACAAGCCAACTGCAGGGAGTATCCCACTCCAGCCATGCCAAGGACCCAACGGTCCAACGTGACAGTGGCCCACGCACAGTAGTAGCAGAACAAATGGGCCAAAAAGAGGGAGAATGGATCCGGCAGGTCTGGTGCTCTGCCCTTGGGCGCACCATCAAAAAGCCTGCTTAGGGCCGGGGCAGGGTGGGGTTTGGAGGAGTTATTTCCCTGGCTATTTTGCCATGACAGGGTTCTCCTCCTATTGTTGTTCCTATTGCGCCTGTGCTGCTGCTCTTGGCTCTGTCTGGGCACAAACCTCTGCTGGGGGCGCTGAGGGTGGAAGGGGTGCCTCTGGGGGGCTGGGGTATGCATCCCCATGGACTTCATGGCTGCCCTAGTATCCTTGAGGGAGTGTAGTTTAGAGTTTGTCTGTTCCGAGAACAGGCTATTACCCTCAAACGGCAGGTCCTGCAATGTAGATTGGACCTCCGGGGTAAGGTCTGATGCCTGGAGCCATGCGGACCGACGCATGGCCACTCCCGTTGAGAGGGTTCGTGCCGCTGAGTCCGCGGAGTCTAGGGCCACCTGAAGGGAGATTCTAGCCACTGTGCGGCCCTCCTCTAACAGGGCACCGAACTCTTGCCTATTGTCATGGGGCAGCCTGTCTCTAAACTTTGATAAGGTGTCCCATGACTTGAAAGCATACATTCTAAGGATCGCTTGTTGATTAGCAAACCTCAGCTGTAGACCTCCGGTCGAGTAGACCTTCCTGCCAAACAGGTCAGTCCTCTTGGCCTCCTTGGACTGAGGGGCCGGGGCCTACTGCCCCTGTCTCTCCCTCTCATTGACTGCTGAAACCACAATCGACAAGGGGTGCGGGTGGGAGTACAGAAACTCATATCCCTTGGGTGGGACAAAGTACTTCCTCTCAACCCTCTTAGCTGCCAGCGGAATAGAGGATGGGGTCTGCTATAGGGTCATGTAATTCGACTGTATGGTCTTTATTATTGGCAGAGCCACCCTGGGGGGCCCCTCATGTGAGAGGATGTCCACCATTGGGTCCTCAGGTTCCTGTACCTCCTCCAGTGGGAGGTTCATGTTCTGCACTACCGTGCGCAGCAACTCCTGATATGCCCTGTGGCCCACAGGCGGGGGCCCCAATATGGAGGTGCCCGCCACTGCCTCCTCTGGGGAGGATGATCAATAAGCTTAGGCTTGGGCCTGGGCAGTGTCCTCCACCAATGCCTGGACTCCTTCCTCAGGATCCCCCCGATGATCTTTCCCTGGTGGCTGTGTTCTAGCCTCAGGGGGAGGGCTGTCCCTTCTAGGTGGACGGGACTCCGCCGCAGACAGTGTCCTAGAGCGGCGTCTGTCCTGAGGAGAATGGGACCTGTGACTTGTGGACACCAATGAGCGAGGAGCACCTTGGGACTGATGGCATGCCCAGGGGGTCCAGAAGGGCCATTGGGCTGGCAGTGGCCAGTGCTGTTGCCACTGTACCGGTTGATCCCTAGCACTGCGCCGAGATTGGCTACGCCGAGACCTGCTTGCCACCGGGTGACGGGACCGTGCCCGAGACCCCAACTGTCACCAAGGAAGCCTGGAAAGGGAGCAGCGTCTTGGACTCCTAGACCTTGACCTTGACCTGGAGACCGACCTCTGCATCGAACACCAATCCTTCACTGCTGGTCTGGGACTCAGTGTTGGACTCTCTCGCTGCGCCGGTGGTGGGGAATGTTGCGCTGGCAACAGAGGACCCTCTGAGGAAGAAGAGCCATTCCAGTACCGCTCAGTGGACTGTGGTCGGTGGAGCATAGGAGGCTTTCCCCTTGAGTGGTGGTGTCCTGGCCGTTTGTCCTGCACCGTGGATGTTGCATAAAGCCTCCACCCAAGCCATTACTTGATTTTACATGTGGATTTTCTGGAAATACACTAAACTGTAAGGTCCTGCCAACACATGACTTAAGGACTGACAAAAACCTCCTGCTGACTGCATTGCTGTGCGGGGGCGGGGCAGTTGTCTTCTAAATCACTTCATTACTGATGATTTGTAAATGATTCTCTGAAGCTTTGTAATTATTTCAGCTGCATTGCCTTTAAAATCTGCAACTCATTGTAATCTTTGTAAAACCTTGCAACTTTTTATCTACTCTGCTTGTAACTTGCTCTAAACTGCATTCTCCCCTGAGATACGAATGTGTGTGTGTGTGAGTGGAGACTATTGCATGTTTGGGATTAGAAATTGCAAGGCTGAGCTCATGGAGCCAGGTGACGAGTCATCAGACCAATTAAGGACATACTGCTGCTCTGCTGGATCAAGGCAAGTCTGGGCATGCTCCCTGGTGATGAATGTGGATGAGTCACAGGAGTTGTACAGAGGCAATAAAAGGAGAGAGTGCGAGGCAGAGGCTCTCTTTCTGCAGCTAGAAGCTCCCTTTCTTTTCTGACCAGCTCCCCAGCCATGATGAGCAGACAGATCCTCCAGGTTCAACATGCCTCTTCTGCAACCCATATGCCTGTGTGAGTGCCTGAGGGCAGGAATGAATGTGCGTGAATGAATGGATGTGTGTGTGTGTTTGAGAGATAGCTGGTTCCCCTTTAGTTTAAACACATAGGCTGCGTCTAGATTGGCATGATTTTACGGAAATGCCTTTAACGGAAAAGTTTTCCGTTAAAAGCATTTTTGGAAAAGAGTGTCTAGATTGGCGCAGAGTTCGCGTTGTAACGATGCGCTTTTGCGGAAAAGCGCGTCTACATTGGCGGGATGCTTATAACTCCGTGTTATAGGACCTCTGGCAGGGACTGACAGCCATAGCAGGTTTGGTGGTTGCCCTCTGACTTTTGGACACCGCTGCTTTTGGCCACCTACTGCTTTTGCCAGGGTTTTTTTCCTTGCCTTGTTTCTTGTGCCATGGAACCAGGGGTGGCCTTGTGCCTGCTCTGGCCCCTGTCGGCCATTTTCGAGTGCCTGCAGCTGGTGCTCCAGGTTGGTGCCCCCCTCTTCCAGGACCAGGAGGGGCAGATCGCTTTGGACTCCCTCACCAGGGAGGCCATGGCATCCCCACCCCAGGGTACAGAGGCCACTGTGGAGACTGGACACCAGTACCGACTGGTGGGACCGGCTGGTCCTTGGGCAATGGGACGACCAGCAATGGCTCCGGAATTTCCGCATGCGAAAGCTGACGTTCCTGGAGCTGTGCGCCTGGCTCACCCCTGTGCTCCAGAGAGCCACCACCCGGCTGTGGGCGCCCATCCCCGTCAAGAAGAGGGTCGCCATCGCAGTCTGGAAGCTGGCCACCCCGGATAGCTACCGATCGGTGGCACACCAATTCAGGGTGGGCAGATCCACCGTCAGCGCCGTCGTGATGGAGGTAAGTCCCAGGGGGAGTGGGGTGGGGGGAGGGTGCTGCACTCCATGCCCAGGGGCAGCCAAGACTCCACGCTGGGTCACCCAGGGGTTTGGGCCGTCCCTCCCTTGCACAGGCCTGCTGGTGGGGGGGGTGTAGGGCGAGGGGGCTGTGGTGTGTGTGTGTGTGTGCGTGAGGACAGAGGGAATCACAGGGAGGGGGCCAAGGGAGCGCACACCCGCCCCTGCCTTATGTGATGTGTTCCCTCGTGTTTCTCTGCACCCTTCTGCAGGTCGTCCACGCCATCAACGACGTCCTGCTCCCCAGAGTGATCTGCCTGCGGGACGTGGACGCTACGCTGGCCGGCTTCGCTGCCCTGGGGTTCCCCAACTGTGGGGGAGCCCTGGATGCAACCCACATCCCCGTCCGGGCCCCGGAGCATCGAGCAGCCCATTTCATGAACAGGAAGGGGTACTGCTCCATTGTTCTCCAGGCCCTCGTGGACCACCGGGGCCACTTTCTGGACGTTTATGCGGGCTGGTCCGGCCGGGCACACGACGCCCGCATCCTCCGCAACTCCGGACTGTTTCACAGGCTGGAGGCGGGCACCTACTTCCCCCAGCGGGAGTTGACTGTCAGGGATGTGCCTATGCCCATCTGCGTCATTGGGGACGCGGCCTACCCCCTGCTGCCCTGGCTAATGCAGCCCTACACGGGGCAGCTGGACCAGAACCGGGCCCGGTTCAATGACCACCTCAACCGGGCTCGCAATCAAGTGGAGCTCGCCTTTGGCCAATTAAAAGCCTGCTTCTGTTGTTTGCTCACCTGTCTCGAGATGGGTGAGCGGAATGCAACGGAGGTACTGGCCGCATGCTGCGTGCTACACAACATTGTGGAGCAGAGCAGGGAGGCCTTCCTTCCCGCATGGATGGCAGCGGAGGGCCAGGGCTATGAACAGCCCCACACAGCTGCCAGCCGCCAGGCGCACCAGGATGGGGTGCGCATCCGGGAGGCCCTCACGGACATGTTTTCACAGGCCCCGGAGTAGGGTCGCCTCGGTTTCCCTTCCCCTTACCTCCCAATACACAACACCACAGTTTGGGGGAGAGGGGGATGTTGTGCAGAATGTTCATGATTGTTATATGAAATATGTATGAGCAGTCTAGTTCAGAGCAGAGTACTCTTGTCTGTTAAGGGTTTGGTCAGGTCAAGCGGAAGGCTTGTACCTACCAATTAGGATTAGGTTTAGATTTAGGTTTAGTTAGATTAGCTATCGTCGTCGGTTCAAAGCATTTCGGCCGTCGTCGAGTTTGTTCGTCAGGCGCGTCGGCTGTAGCTAGGGTTTTCTTTTAGTTCAGGGTTAGGTCTAGGGATATTCTAGGCCACCATTGTCTGTTCGAGCTGTCCCGAAGAACAGGAAGAGGATTCGGGGTTCGTGCGGAAGGCTTGAGTCAGTGTACCTGATTCCAGTCGTCTTCGAGGGATCTCCTGGCTGCTCCTCTCCCAAGGCCCGGAAGGACCAAAGGATTGAGGTCGCCAGCATCACCACAATCGCCCTCCGCGCCTACACTGTGTTTAATGTATTTTGTGTTGTGTTTACTCTTTTGTAATCTATCCCTTGCTTGATTGTGATTGTATGCATGTCAAATATAGTCCTGTGATTAAATTTTATCTTCAGAGTTGGTATTCATTTATGCATCACAAACTCATAACCCTTTAAAATTATTTCCCTTTTTTTAGAAAACCAGTGATAGATATGGAATTTGGAGTCCGCATTTCATAGAATCATAGGACTGGAAGGGACCTTGAGAGGTCATCTAGTCCAGCCCCCCGCCCTCAAGGCAGGACCAAGCTCCGTCTACACCATCCCTGACAGATGTCTATCTAACCTGTTCTTAAATATCTCCAGAGAGGGAGATTCCACCACCTCCCTTGGCAATTTATTCATCTTATTCATTTGTCATCTTCATGATTTTATTAGGTTGATCGGCATTCTAAATTAATTATTCACGTTACCTCGCATAACAGGGAGGAGACCTTGAACTGGGAGGGGGAGAGGAGTTACTCCTGGGAGGGGTGGCCCCTGCGACCGCTCCTGCGGGGGTGGACCTGGACATGGGGGGCAGGCTGAACGGGGAGGTGGGCAGGAGGAGCAGGAGCAGGAGGGGCCATTGCAGAAGGGGGCAGGGGCAGGTGCACCATGATGGGGTGCGCATCCAGGAGGCCCTCACGGACATGTTCTGACAGGCCCTGGAGTAGGGTTGCCTCGGTTTCCCTGGACAACTCCCTCCCCCCCCCTTACCTCCCAATACTACAACAACAACGCAGTTTGGTTTCACCAAAAAAAGTGTCAGTTTTTATTTACAAAGGGGGGAGAGGGGGGAGGAGACCTTGAACTGGGAGGGGGAGGGGAGCTACTCCTGGGAGGGGTGGCCCCTGTGAGCGCTCCTGCATGGGCGGACCTGGACATGGGGGCAGGCCACATTGGGGCAGGCTGAACGGGGAGGTGGGCAGCAGGAGCAGGAGGGGCAGGGTTAGGAGCAGGAGGGTCCATTGGAGGAGGGGCAGGGACAGGAGGAGGAGGGGCCATTGCAGGAGGGGGTGGGGGCAGTGCTAGGGGAGGGATGGCGGGGGCAAGGCCATGCCATAATGGATGGCATGGGCAATGTGTGTGGAGAGGCTGGCAACGGAGTTCGCCATCGGCACATAGTGTCCCTGGAAGGTGGCCCAGGCCTCCTGGCGCCACTGCAGGTCTGCCTCTGTGCGTCTGTGGATGGCAGCCTCTATGCACTCAATGGCCTGCACGTGGCGCCGCAGGAGCTGGTCCCGCTGTCGGACGCGCTGCCTCCGTGGTTGGGTGGCTGGGGGTGCTGCTGCTGCTGCCAGACTGGAGGGTCCCCTGTTCCTGGTTGGTCCCGCTGCAGGGAACAGAAGAAGCAGCCCAGCCACTGCCCCCACACCTCATGCCTTCCACCCCACCCCTGAGCCCAGGTGATACCACAGTAGTGTGGCTTGGGCCCACTCGGTTCCCCCCCTCCCCCCATGTTGCATGTTTGCATACAGGACCGCCCCTGGAGTAGGGTCCTCCTCCATGTATTGTAACCCCCGGTCTGTGTCCTGGCCCCGTGGAGGGCGGGATGGCGCTTGTGTTGCGTTCACCTGTGGAACTCCCTGCCGGTGGAGGCTGTGAGGCTTTGGGCTAATCAATGGTGTTTGACAGGGAGTGAGATGAATCCCCACACAGTGCCTGGGAGCACATCTGGCAGAGGTGGTCTGGGCTCTCAGATCCCCATCACGTGGGATGTCTCCTGGACAGAACCAGGAGAGTGACTGGGCAGTGTACCATCCTTGCAGCAAAACTCAGGTGGCCCTAGGGGTGGCCCGAGCACGTCCCCCTTCCCCCTCCCGCTAGCCCTCACACACGTAGCCCAGGGGCATGTGTGGCCGCAGTGGGGACTCCCCTCGGGGAGCCAGCCAAGGCACCGGGAGCAGGCGAGGGGCTCAGTGGGGGCCATGCTCACAGGGCTGTGACGCTGCGGTTTTCCCAGGAGCAGCTGGCTGTGCCTCACAGCCAGGCATGGGGCAGTGTTGCCGTTCTGCGTGCTGCACCCTTGCAGAGGTGCGGGCTCTGGGCTGAGTCCCTGGGGCCCTGGCCGGTTCCAGCCGGCATCCACCCTTCCCCCTGGTCCCGCCGCATGTGTGTGAGCAGCACGGTCCCAGGCGTGCCCTGCAGCTGCCTGCCGTGACCACATCCCGCTTGGTCACCAGGCTGCACGTGGTTGCACGTGCTACTTGCTGCCTAATGCTACACAGCGTGCAGCTCACGTGTCCTGAGTGACATGCTCTTCCCCTCCCCCCTCCGGGCGCCCGGCTCCCCACCCCCCGCCCTTGTGAGTGCAAAGTGCAAGACTCACCGGTGGATCCTTCCCCAGCCTCCGAGGATGCACGGGAGACGTCGGGGCTGCCAGAGGGGGCCTGCTGGGTGGCACTGCTGGCCTCGTCCTCCGACGCACTGCTGATGCTGTCTCCTTCCCCTGTCGTGGTGGTCCTGGTGATCGGGGGGCACACGCAGGTGTCCGCTGTGACGTCCGGGGCTGGCTGGCCGAGGATGACATGCAGCCAGTCGTAGTGGGGGCAGGTGTCTGGTTCTGCCCCCCTGCCCTCGCTGGCCCGCACATAGCCCAGGCGCATCTCTTTGACTTTAGCCCGGACCTGTTCCAGGTTCCGGGCTGGATGTCCCTGCTGGGCTAGCGCCTGGGCCATGCGGCCAAAGATGTCGGCGTTGCGACGCCGGGACCGTGTGTGGTGGAGGCCCTCCTCCTCCTGCCACAGGTCCAGGAGGGTCTCCAGCTCCCCCGAGGACCACGATGGGGCCCTTCTTTTGCGGCCCCTGGGGGCCTCCTGCGCTGGGGGTGCGGGTGGCTGAGTGCCCGGAGCTGCCATGCTGGCTGCGAGGTGGCTGCTGGGCAGGGCAGGGACACCGTGGCAGACCTCAGGCCAGAGGTCTGAGGCACGCTCCTGCCACGTGCACTCAGCAGCCTGCATCTGCTTTAAGAGCTCGGGTTACCAGGAAGTCCGGGGCTCCTACGGGGTCTCCCAGCGTCCAAACCGCTTTTTTCCGTTTAGCCTGCTTTTGCACAAAAGCGTTAGCTAGCTGTCTACACTGGCCCTTTTGCACAACAGTTTTTCGCAAAAAGGACTTTTGCCCGAACGGGCGCGGCAAAGCTTTTCCGCAAGAAGCACTGATTTCGGACAGTAGATCATCATTGCTTTTGCAGAAAATCAAGTGGCCAGTGGCAAGTTTTTCCGGAAAAGCGGCTGATTTTCTGGAAAAACTGGCCAGTCTAGACACAGCCATAGTGCATATAGTGGAGTGTTAATTCCTCAATTACTAAATCCATACTAGTGTAACCCTGGGTGGTCTCCAGTGGGAATCTTTGGGTAACAGTGGACACCTCAGCCTCTGAGATTTCTATCAGGTCTCTGGCTGCTTCAAAGGTGTTTGGCATCGAAGGGGAAAGACTTGCACTGGGCTCATGTCTCTCGGTGGTCGGTCATGTGCCGGACTCAATGTCCCCAGTCCCGGGGCCAGAGTCGACAGCATGTCCTGGGCCTCCCAAACCGGGGATTTCCTCCGGGCCTGGTCCTGTCTCTGCCAGGGCCTGTGTGGGGACCTGCCTCTGTCCTCTCTCCTGCCCCACGGTGCCAGCAAGGTAGATTTATGCCTCAGCACCGTCATTTTCGGTGCTGGGGATCCCCGGTGCTTGAGAGTCTTTGGCTGCACCCAGCTTCTGCGCCGTGTCTCTCACAGAGGCCGGGGTGCTGCACACAGAGTTGGCTCCCAGGACTGATTTTTCGGTCTGAGGGGGTTTTAACACCGCCTCCATCAGGAGTTGTTGGAGCCTATGCTCCCTGTCCTTTCTGGTGCAGGGCTTGAAACTCCTGCAGATTCTGCACTTTTCCATATGGTGCTCTTCACCCAAACAATGAAGTGTAGGGGAGCCTGGACAACCCTGTTTTGACCAGAATAATAATGTCTGTGTTGTATGGCCCTGCCTTAACTGGACTTGACCAAAGTGTGGCTTCTAACAAATCAAACCAGGCCTGACTTAAGCCTAGTGTACATAGGCCAGGCCAAGGAGGGGTGAGCTTTGAAGGTCAGGAGTGCTTTAAATAATCATGCGTAGGGAGTATGGTATAGAGAAACCATGCCAAGAACATTGGGAGTAACCTGGTACTGGTACATAACATTTCTAATAAGTGAAAATCACCAATGCAGCCATAGAACTATCAATCAAGGATAGTATAGTTTGAATAGCAGGATGTATCCCAAATATGGACATATACAATATGTAATCAATTGGTAGATTTTACTAGAATGACCAAGTCTCGTTTTATTATAAAAGTAGGTGTAGAAAAGATAATCAGTGGGAGGGACTGGGTAAGGGATCCCCACTACCTTATCCGCTGCAACTAGAAGCTGTGCCTGTTCCTACCGACCGATGCATTGTGGACTCCTCTGCGCATGGGGAAACGAGGCCATGACTTCTGGTCTGACAATCATCTGATAATCACAAGGTCTTAGTGGTGGAACTGTGTGTGATTTATAGAGCTAAGTATATGTATATTCCTATCCTTAAAATTAAGTATCTTGGGTATTGCCCTAGGTGTAGGTGTTATATTATTGTCTGTGCTAACTATCCCGTGTATTGAAATAGATCTGTGTAACCTTGCATTGCTTTCCTTTACTATTCTGTGCACAATAAAGTTAACAGGAGTTTATCTGAAGTGTTTTTACTGGCTCCTCTCGTATCCAAAAGCTGGACCACACGACAGTCGTGTGGATCGCTCTTGGGCATATGGCACTTACAATCTGCGCGTGCTTTAAAGCCTGGGGTGTTAGGCATACCCCAGTGCCCCAGGGGGGCTAAACACCTGGGCACTCGCTCACTGTTCTTGTATTTGTTTGAAGTTCCTTATCACAAAGACTGAGATGAAGACTAGGAAATGAGAGCTACTCCTCATTCCACAAAGCCTAGTTCGAACTACCTAGCGTGTAGCCGCGCGGCACGGGGTTCGAACCAGCGGGGATTTAAAAATGGCGGCGCCCCGCTTATGCAAATGAAGTTCAAATCCCGGGCTTCATTTGCAATTGCGGTATGCCTACATTACCCTCCTATTTCGAAATAAGAGGGTAATGTAGACATAACCTTTGAAACTTAATGATAATTCTCCATATACTTGACTTAGTAATTGTATGTGTGTGTGTCACTTGGACACCCTCTCCCCCATAGTCTGGGGTTTCCACAAAATGACTGCTTGTTTCCTTTCTGTCATTCATTAAGGTAGTTCTCAGGCACCAACTTGCCACAGTGATTATTGTTTTAACATGTCTATTTTATTTCAAGGATTGGACCATCTGCTCTACTTGGGATGTCAGTGTTGATTCTCTAAATGGGTTTTTCTTTTCAGGATTCCATGCAACTTTAGTACTTTCATGGAGACAACCCAAAAGAGGAAATGCAAATACAAAATAAAGATAGGAAAAAATAATTCAGAGTCATGTGGGTAGAAATAAAGGCTAGAGGCAGATATTAAGGAGAGTTGGTAACTAGAGCTGGGCAACATTTTTGTAATCTATAGTAAATTCATCAAAAATGCAGTTTAGGGGCAAACAATACTAACTGCAAATTTGGCAAATATTTTCAGTCAAATTTTAAAAAAAGAGGAAAAACAGTTCATTTCGAAATGTCATTTCATTCACATTTTTTTCAGAACACCTGGTGGTTCTCTCTAGGCACCGGGGCGGGGGGAGGGGGGGCAGGCAAAGAATTCACATACTCCTCCACCCCCAGGCCAATCAGGGTCTGTGGGCGGGGGAGCACAGGAAGTTTCCTGTCCCCGCCCCTTCCACCCCAGGTCCTGCCCCTTCTGGAGTGACCTGTGACCACTTCAGAAACTTGTGAAGTGGCCTCCCTTCAAAAATTATTGCCCACCCCTGGTGTGGATAGTCTGAACTCAGTCCTGCCACGGCTAATATCGAAAGGGTTTTGAGCGTTCTCGTTGGTGGGAGCAGGATCGGGAACTATGTGAACATTACAGTTTGCTGCATGCTACTGCCTGAACATGAGTCTTTCCATAGCTGAAAGTGAACAAAGCTCTCCTTTAGCTGGTGAACCCTCATTTTGGGCTCTGGAGATAGGTGTGGTTTATTATGGAAAAAGGGTAGCCTCTCCATAGTAAAGTTTGCAGCAACTGTCTCATGAGGTTATTGAGAGCCCATAGGTGATGACAAGGAATCATAGAACACTAGGACTGGAAGGGACCTCGAGAGGTCATCGAGTCCAGTCCTCTGCCCTCATGGCAGGACCAAATACTGTCTAGACCAGTGGTCCTGAACGCGGTGCCCGCGGGCGCCATGGCGCCCACTGGGCCATTTCTGAGTGCCAGCCGACTGATCGGAGGTAGCCCCGCCCCCGGGCGTGTGGCACAGGGGCGGTGCCAGCCCCCGGGCGCCACAGCACAGGGCACGCAGCACAGCGCATGGGCTGTTCCAGCCCCACGCACGCGGCGTATGGGCGTCCCCGCCCCTGGGCACGCAGCACAGGAGCAGCGCCGGCCCCAGGCACACGACGCATCGGCGCTGCCGGCTCCTGGGCGTGCAGCGCAGGAGTGGTGCCGGCCCCGGGCATGCAGCACATGGGCTGTTCCAGCCCCGGGCGCGGGGTGTATGGGCAGCCACACCCCTGGGTGTGTGGCACAGGAGCGGCGCCGGCCCCGGGAGTGCGGCGCATGGGTGGCACCGGCACTGGGCACGCGCCCCGCCCCCGGGTGCCTGGTGCGTGAGTAGTTCCGCGCCCGGCAGCCCCAAAAGGTTGGGGACCACTGGTCTAGACCATCCCTGATAGACATTTATCTAACCTACTCTTAAATATCTCTAGAGATGGGGATTCCACAACCTTCCTGGGCAATTTATTCCAGTGTTTGACCACCCTGACAGTTAGGAACTTTTTCCTAATGTCCAACCTAAACCTCCCTTGCTGCAGTTTAAGCCCATTGCTTCTTGTTCTATCTTCAGAGGCCAAGATGAGCAAGTTTACTCCCTCCTCCTTATGACACCCTTTTAGATACTTGAAAACTACTATCATGTCCCCCCTCGATCTTCTCTTTTCTAAACTAAACAAACCCAATTCCTTCAGCCTTCCCTCATAGGTCATGTTCTCTAGACCTTTAATCATTCTTGTTGCTCTTCTCTGGACCCTCTCCAATTTCTCCACATCTTTCTTGAAATGTGGTGCCCAGAACTGGCCACAATATGCCAACTGAGGCCTAACCAGCGCAGAGTAGAGCGGAAGAATGACTTCTCGTGTCTTGCTCATAACACACCTGTTAATGCATCCCAGAATCATGTTTGCTCTTTTTGCAACAGCATCACACTGCTGACTCATATTCAGCTTGTGGTCCACTATAACCCCTAGATCCCTTTCTGCCGTACTCCTTCCTAGACAGTCGCTTCCCATTCTGTATGTATGAAACTGATTGTTCCTTCCTAAGTGGAGCACTTTGCATTTGTCTTTATTAAACTTCATCCTGTTTACCTCAGACGATTTCTCCAATTTGTCCAGACCATTTCTCCAATTTGTCCAGATCATTTTGAATTATGACCCTATCCTCTAGAGCAGTTGCAACCCCTCCCAGCTTGGTATCATCTGCAAACTTAATAAGCGTACTTTCTATGCCGATATCTAAATCATTGATGAAGATATTGAACAGAGCTGGTCCCAAAACAGACCCCTGTGGAACCCCACTTGTTATGCCTTTCCAGCAGGATTGTGAACCATTAATAACTACTCTGAGTATGGTTATCCAGCCAGTTATGCACCCACCTTATAGTAGCCCCATCTAAGTTGTATTTGCCTAGTTTATTGATAAGAATATCATGCGAGGCCGTATCAAAAGCCTCACTAAAGTCTAGGTATACCACATCCACTGCTTCTCCCTTAGCTTTCTTTGATAGAATAACGAGTCTTGTGGAAATCAGATTGGTTCTTTACAAATCCATGCTGGCTGTTCTCTATCACCTTGCCACCTTCCAAGTGTTTACAGATGATTTCCTTAATTACTTCCTCCATTATCTTCCCTGGCACGGAAGTTAAACTAACTGGTCTGTAGTTTCCTGGGTTGTTCTTATTTCCCTTTTTATAAATGGGCACTATATTTGCCCTTTTCCAGTCTTCTGGAATCTCTCCAAAGATGATAGCTAGAAAAGATGGATCATATTTTGGGGTTAAGCCTCAGCCACGTTTCCGGCTCAGGAAGCCCTTCTCTGACGGTTTTATCCGGTACCTTACTGACTAGGCAGCTCTCGCCACCAGACGTTCATCAGGATCCTGCTCCAGTGCCTCTTTACCCTCTGAGCGAGACTGCATCCTCCACACTTTATCTCTCACCCAGGGGAAATGTACTGTAGGCCTCAGAAAGTCATAGGGAATTTGGTACCAAACTTCAGCAGGTGCAGGAACAGGCAGTTAGTTTTGATCATTCAACTGGTTTTTCCTTTCCTGTCTGCAGAACTGGAAATAGTCTCACCTCCTCATGAGTGGAGTCAAACTGGTGAGTAGGTGTGGGCAGGGATGCCACTCCCCTCTCCTCCACTGAAGAGGCAAGGCAGAGCAGGGAGACACACACACCAATTCCCAGAGCGCACTCTGCTCCTCCTGGTACATCTCACAAACAAGGGGAACACCCCTGTGACCAGAGTTTCACTCCTTGCCTCACTTCTGCATTCCAGGTTGTAATGAACAGGAGGAGTGCTGACCAGCACCCGGTGACTAAGGGGTTAACTCAAAGGTGCCGGCCAGGGAGCCGGGAGAGCCAATAGAGAGCGAGTGTTGAAATTTGAATTGGATATAGGTTCCCTGCCTGCTTTCTTTGTGTGGGAAAGATAAACCAGGAGACAGAATGATTTAAACCCAGGCAGGACTACCATGTCCCCACGGAATTCAGGGCATGAGAGTGGACTAAACAAAGAGAAAATTAGAAGTGAGTAACAAGGAAAAGGGGAATCCAGTCGTGTTCAAGGTATTTTTTCTTTATCTTGTGGTTTGGTTTCAACTGCTCTGTGTGGCTAGGTCTACACTACAGGCTTCTTGCGCAAGAAGCTTTTTGTGGAAGAGATCTTCCGCAAAAACTTCTTGCACAAGAGCGTGTCCACTCTGCAAAAGCGCATCGAGAAAGTGATATGCTTTTGTGAAAGAGAGCATCCAGACTGCATAGATGCTCTCTCAAAAGGAAACGCTGATTGCTATGCACAGAATGGCCACCAGGGCACCTGTGCTTTTTTCCGATTGCCTCTTTTTGCACAAAAAACCCTGTTCCCCATCCACACACACCTTTTTGCGCAAGAGCTCTTGCACAAAAATGAGTTATTCCTCGTAGAAAGAGGAATACCTACACTGGAAAACCCCTCTGTTCTTTCGTTTTACTTGCACAAAAACACACTTGAGGTGTGGACGCTCCACGAGTTTTTGCGCAAAAACTCTGTAGTGTAGACCTAGCCTGTGATTCTGTGCCTCCCCTCCCCCTTTACCATCTAAGCATTGTGCCAGAGATCTTTCTCTGTTTTAATTTGTTTCCCTTAGTTGCTCTGTAACATCTAGCAACCAAGTCTGCTTTATCGAGTTTATCTTTTGTTTTGTAATAAAAAATCACTTCGATTAAGGTGATGATTTGATTCTTGTGTCCTGGAAGGTCTGTCTGTGGGTATCTGCAGGCCTCAGACTGAGGGGCCAGCTACCAGAGACTGCAGCTTGTTTTTCTCTTTTCTGTTTCAAGCTCTTTTGGGGCAAAAGAGCTTGGGGTGCCCTGGGGGTGATTTCAAGTGCTCACCCCTGGTTTTAGGGATAAAATGCACTTGATGGTGGCAGCAATTCCCCAAAACCTGTGTGTTAGGATTTTGGGGGGAAGTTTTTGTAACCAGTGCCTGTAGAGGCAAGGTTTTGAAGCTCTCTTGTGGGCCGCCACCTTCTGCACTTGGAGTGCCAGAGTGGGGAACAGCCCTGACACAGGCAGAGAAAGCAGCTGAATGCCCAGCACCATGGAAGAACAGCCCCTTGCTGTACATGGGGGAGGGGAAAAACCGCTAGGATAGGATCTCCTACCCTTGCCTCCACTCACAGGGTATGTCTACACTACCCCGCTAGTTCGAACTAGGAGGGTAGTGTAGACATACCCATAGGGAAAAGGAACTGCTTTTGTAGAGAGGGGGGGAGTAGGTCCTACATTTACCAGACTCTCACTGGCCAGATGTCAGCAGCATTCCTACTAGGTGGAAGAGCTGCCAAAGATGGGGACTCATCAGTCAGAAATGGCAGAAAGCAGTGTGTTCCCTGCCTGGCCTGGTGAGAGGTGAATGCTGGGCTTCCTCTAAGGCTGGCATAGCCCATTTTTCACTTGTAGGTATCCAGCAAGCCTCTTCATTGTATCCCTCCCCCTTTTCCACAGCAACACCCTGTTCCAATCTAAGGGGGTGGTACCTCAATAAACGCTCACTCAGACCAAATGAGACCTCATCATTGTGAGCGAGCAGGTGTCCGCCCTGAACCCCCTTTCCCCCTGTGGTCCCTTTACCCGTGTCCTTATCTACCCTATGACCAGTCACTTGCCAGTACGGTTAGTCTCTTAGGGTATGTCTACACTACCCCGCTAGTTCCACGAGGAGTACAGCTAGTTCGGATTAGAAGCCACAGGAAAGGCCACAGGCACGCCCAGGAGCAGGTCCGCGCCAGCCCGGGAGGCAGTGAGCCAGGACCGGAGGGCCCTGACCCGGGCACACCAGAGGGGCCACTGCCAGCTGTTCCAGCACCGGAGTCGGCAGGGTCGTCCAGGGAGGCCATGCCGGGTAAGTGCCAGCACTGTCCCCTGCCCGAGGGGAGACGGGGAGGGAGACCAAGGACCGCACGCGTGGGCCATGCCTCCCATGGATCATGCAGCCACCTGTGCACGTGCGAGCATGTGCCATGCCAGCCTTGGGCAGGTGGCTCCAGCTGCGTGACACCCAGGGGCTGTGGCCCAATAGGCACACGCGTGTGTGAAGAGACCTGACATGCTCCCGACCCTGGGGCGGGACCCAGCAGGACACTCTCCTTTCACACGCCCCCTCTACACAAAGGCAGGGGACATCTCCCCCCCGCCCCGGCCACACTATACACGGCACAGGGGCATGGGTGCGGTCTTGGGGCAGCTCCCAGTCCCGGGGAGAGCCAGACATCCCAACCATGGCCTCTGTACAAGCACAGCAGCTCTGACGGTGCAGGGCACGGTCACCCTCACGTCGGGGGGGGGGGGGGGCTGGGCACCAACCACTGTGTCCCCATGGAGAACTGACCACTTCTCTTCTTTCTCTACAGCTGCACCAGCTGCTCGTGCAGGGCGAACCACCCCGCCCGGGACACACTCCCGCACCCGCGGCCTGCTCCAGACCACCACCACGCGGCAGGAGTACTGGGACCAGCACCTGGGGGCCCTGCGAGCCCTGCAGCGCACCGTCCAGGCCTGGATGCTGGAGGACCTGCAGCTGCACCGGGAGCAGCTTGCTGAGGACCAAGTGCTGAACTCAAACCTGCAGGCCCTGCTGCAGAGCATGGTGCCCCGTGCTGGTCCTGAACCTGCTGCCCCCCCAACTACTGTCCCTCCTCCCACTCCTGACCCCCTCCCACCTCTTCCTCCTCAACCACCACACCCTCCTCCTCAATGTCCACACCCCCCACCTCAACCTCTGCACCCTCCACCCCATCCCCCCGGGGACGCTGAGGCCCCCTCCCCCGCCGTGCTAGGAGGCAGTTGGCCCAGCGAGACCCCCACTCCTGAGCCCTGAGCTTCCACTCCCCCTTGTTCCCCTTGCTTCCCCCTTCCATCTCCCTCCTCCCAGTTTTCCCCCTCCCCTCTCCCACCTTCTCTCCTGCCCTCTCCCACCTCCTATCCCCCGTCTCCCCAGAGTTTCATTCCCCCTCCCCAATTGTCTTAAATAAACCCAGTTTCTATTTTTGAATATGTGTGTCTTTTATTTGACATCAGGAAGGGGGGGCTAGGGAAGGGTAAGTGGAAGGAGGTGAGGGAGGAATGGGGCACGAGCCCCCAGTGGGGAGGACCGGTGTGGCTCTGAGGGCTCCTTGTGGTGGACGCTCTCCTGCAGGGCCTCCTGGATCCTGACAGCCCCTTGATGGTCCTCCCGGATGGCAGCCTACAGACAGTGCAGCCAGGCTGCCAGCAATGTGTCCACGAGACGCAGCAGAGTCCCCAGGGGCAGGTCTGGTTCCATGTTGCAGAGTGCCGTGGTGTCCCGAGTGAGGGCAAGCAGAGCACTCCAAGACACAAATGCTTTGCTGTCCCTCAGTGAGGTGGACCAGCAAGCAGAGAAACCTGAGAACTGTCTGTCCGGGATGGGGGGTTGGGTCCCTTTAACCACAGCCCTCGGCTAGCCTGAGGCAGCAGCCCCACACACTAAGACCGACCCTGATGCCTTGCCGGCACTGGTTCCGGCCAGTCTTAACTTCGATTCAGGGTCCACTCAATGTGGATGCGCTATTTCGAATTAGAAAAACGCTATTTCAAATTAGTTTTGGGGTCTAGATGCGTTATTTCGAATTAGCTTATTTCGAGTTAACTAACTCAAAATAAGTTAATTCGAAATAGCGCTGTAGTGTAGACATACCCGAAGTGTTTACACACTGGCAAAAAGGGACCCACTCGGCTCAAAGGTCTATGGCAGGTGGTCACATGAGCAGCTATTGAGTACACAAAGTACATTTTTTAAAATAAGCAGCCATTTCATATGCACCTTCACCACACTTCAGAGTTTAACTGCTTGGCAATTTTGATTCATGTTGTTCTCCAAGCTTCAAAATTAATAGACTTGACTTGTCAAAGCCTCAGAGTTACCTGAGTATAGCTCACTCCCATCGAACCCTCTCCTGTTCCTCCATTCCCCAAATTTTTTGGTCGCAAATCATAATTCCCATATGCCGCCTCAACACGTCCTTTTACGGTGTTTGGTCCAAGACTTTCTCTAAAAGCTTTGGCTGGTATTTAGAGATTGATTCTACAGCCCTTATTCACTAGGGGTATGTCTACACTACAATGTTAGTACGAACTAACGGACGTTAGTTCGAACTAACATTCATAGGCGCTACACTAGTGCTCCGCTAGTTCGAATTTGAATCGAACTAGCGGAGCGCTTAGTTCGAACTAGGAAAACCTCATTTTACAAGGATTAAGCCTAGTTCGAACTTACTAGTTCGAATTAAGGGCTGTGTAGCCCCTTAATTCGAACTAGTGGGAGGCTAGCCCTCCCCAGCTTTCCCTGGTGGCCACTCTGGCCAACACCAGGGAAACTCTATTGCCCCCCTCCCGGCCCCGGACCCCTTAAAGGGGCACGGGCTGGCTACGGTGCCTGTGCCAGGTGCAAGCCTGCCAGCACCCAGCCAGCAGACCCTGCACCTGGCACGGCACAGAGCCACCCACCCGATGTCCCCCAGCCCACCCCCTCTTCCCGGGACCAGGCTGGCGGCTCCCGGGAGCTTGCCCGGGACCGCAAGAGGCGGGCACCTTCCTGGGCTAGTGCAGACATCGTGGACCTCGTCCACGATCTCCGCACTAGGCACAGGAAAGTGGCCGTCTAGGGCAGGAGAGCTGCCAGCCTGGCCACCCAGGAGCAGGTGTGCATGATAATCAAGGGGGTCCACTGAGACCCCCGACCCTGAGCCCTGAGCTTACAATGGCCGTCCTGGGTCAGACCAAAGGTCCATCTAGCCCAGTAGCCTGTCTGCTGACAGCGGCCAACCCTAGGGACCCTGGAGGGGATGGACCGAAGACAGTGACCAAGCCATTTGTCTCGTGCCATCCCTCTCCAGCCTTCCACAGACTTTGGGCAGGGACACCACTCCTACCCCCTGGCTAAGACTACTCCATGGACCCAACCTCCATGACTTGATCTCACTTCCCTTTAAACTCTGTTCTAGTTGTAGCCTTCACAGCCTCCTGCAGCAAGGAGTTCCACAGGTTGACTCTTTGCTTTGTGAAGAAAAACTTTCTCTTACTAGTTTGAAGCCTGCTACCCATTCCTTTCCTTTGGTGTCCTCTAGTCCTTCTTTATGGGAACTCATGAGAACTTTTCTGAATGCACCCTCTCCACCCAACCCCTGCTTTTAGAGACCTCTATCCTGTCCCCGCTCCATCTCCTCTTTTCTAAGCTGAACAGTCCCAGTCTCTGTAGCCTTTCTTCATCTGGGACCTGTTCCCAACCCCTGATCATGTTAGTTGCCCTCCCCTCTCCCAGCCTTTCTCTTCCCCTCTCCCACCTCCTTTTCCCAGTCTCCCCCAGTTTTGTTCAATAAAGACAGAGTCAATGTTGGAAGAAACGTTATCTTTATTTTGTACATCAGGAAGGGGGGCTAGGGAAGGGTAAGTGGAAGGAGGTGAGTGAGGAATGGGGTACGAGCCCCCGATGGGGAGGACTGGGCTGGCTCTGCGGGCTTCTGGGGGTGGAAGCTCTCCTGCAGCCCCCCAATTGCCCCCTCTCCCCAGATGGCAGCCTGCGGCAAGTGCAGCCGGTCTGATGGCCGAGTGGTGTGATGTGCCCAGTGTGGGCACTCAGGGCACTCCAAGCCAGGACTGCTTTGCAAGCGGGGCACCCCTGAGAACTGTCTGTCCGGGGTGGGGGTCGGGACCCTTTAAGCGCAGCCCTCGGCTAGCCTGAGACAGCAGCTCCACGCTCTAAGTCCTCATCTGATGCCCTGCCGGCACTGCTTCCGGCCATCCTTAAGCCCTGTTCAGAGTCCACTCAATGTGGACATGCTAGTTCGAATTAGCAAAACGCTAATTCGAACTAGTTTTTAGTTCTAGACGCGTTAGTTCGAATTAGCGCTGTAGTGTAGACGTACCCTAAGTAATCTCACTTATTCAACAGCATTGCTCACTGGAGTGATGCTGAACAATTGGCCCTAAATTTGTTGGGGCCAAATCCATGATTAACACTCGAAAACCACTTTAACCTTAAATGCGCCTCTGATAAAGAGGCAGCAGTGTGGAGGGTGAGGGGAGCAGGTGGGAGCCAGTACATGTGGGAAGCCGGGTTCCAAGCCAACTCCCAGTGCATGCCAGCTTTGCGGAGCCGCCTGCCTCCCACAGAAGCAGTGGCAAGAGGGTGCAGGTGGGAGCTGGCTTTAAAGCCAGCTCCCCACGAGCACTGGCTCCGTGGAGGCTCCCCTCACAGACCAGCTCCTCCTGCCACCCTGTGCTGCTGCCTCGGATACAGAGGCAGCTGTACAGGGTGGCAGGGGGCTCCCCAGGAGTGGGGCCAGGAGAGCTATGGCTGCTGGCCCCACCACCAGGAGGAGCATTTTAGTAACCGTGTAACTGCTAAAAATTGTTGCAGCTACACAATTACTAAAATAAACAATATCTTACCTCCCTAACACGCACTTTGCTGATTCCATGCATAAAGACAGTAAAAAGTACTCACTGATTTTGTGGACTTCAAAGACCCTGAAGAGAGTGTGTCTCGGCTGCCCCAACTCTTGGAACTGAGATGGGGGGAATATGATGGAGAATCATCGATGTAGGGCATCATGTCATAGTGTCGTTGCTGTTCTTTGGCATGATCTGCATCATAGGCATAACTAGGTGGTGTTCCACTGAATGAAGCATCTATGGAGAAAAAGCGCAGCTTAAAAACAGAACTGGGAAGGAGATAAACACAGACCAAGTCCATTGCCTGCTCCCAACAAGGACATATGCCTTGTCAGTATTCAGCAAATCTACAATTACTGACAGAGAGATATACTTAAGTCTGGGATGGAGCTGTAAAAGTCTCCGACGTGTTAAGTAGACACCCCATTCCACTCATTAACAACTCTGGGAAATAAATATTTTTCTGATACCTAACATCAATGATTCTTTACTTAATCACAATTCATATGCCCAGGTTTTGCCCTTCTTGCAAAATGTTAAATATTAATGCATTTAGCACGACTAATACAGATGAGGCCTCCACGAACATTAGCAATGATACAGACTTCATAAACTCAGACATACTAATATGGAAATCCTGGGATTCTCCACACCTCTCAGCAAGAGGAAGACTAAGGGTATGTCTACACTACAAAGTTAATTCGAACTAACAGCCGTTAGTTCTAATTAACTTTAACAGCGGCTATACATGCAAACCGCTAGTTCGAATTTAATTCGAACTAGCGGAGCACTTAATTCGAACTAGATAAATCTCATTCTACGAGGACTAAGCCTAGTTGGAATTAAGTAGTTCGAATTAAGGACTGTGTAGCCACTTAATTCGAACTAGTGGGAGGCTAGCCCTCCCCAGCTTGCCCTGGTGGCCACTCTGGGCCAAACCAGGGAAACTCTTCTGCCCCCCTCCCGGCCCCAGACCCCTTAAAGGGCCACGGTCTGGCTACGGTGCTTGTGCCAGGTGCAAGTCTGCCAGCACCCAGCCAGCAGACCCTGCACCTGGCACAGCATGAGCCAGCCACCCGATGCCACCCAGCCCTCCCCCTCTTCCCAGGACCAGGCTGGCGGCTCCCAGGAGCCTGCCCGGGGCCGCAAGAGGCGGGCACCCACCTGGTCTAGTGCGGAGATCAAGGACCTCATTGAGGTTTGGGGGCAGGCCTCCAATGCCCACAATCTCCGCACTAGCCACAGGAATGCAGCCGTCTACAGCCACATGGCTGCCAGCCTGGCCACCAGAGGCCACATGCACAGCCAGGAGCACCTGCAGCTACTGGAGCAGCAGCTCTGCACCCAGGAGCACTGGGTCTGTGAGGACCTGCGGCTGCGGTTGCGGCTGCGGCAGTGGAGCTAGCCGGCGCTGGAGGATCAGGGCCATGCCCTCCAAGGTCACCTCCAGACCCTGGTGGACAGGTTCCTGCCTCCTCCTGCTCCAGCCCCTGCGGCCGCCCCAGCTCTCGCTCCTCCTCCCACCCCTGCTCTCCCTCCCGCTTCCTCCGCCCCCCCGTCCCTCCTGCCCCCCTCTCCACACCCACTCCCCCCCGATGCCCCTGCACCCGCAGTGCTGCGAGACGGGAGAGCCAGCAGGACCCCTAACCCTGAGCTTTCCCTTCCCTTCCTCCCCTTGCCTCCCCCTTCCAGCTCCCTCCTCCCAGGTTTCCCCCTCCCCTCTCCCACCCTCTCTCCTGCCCTCTCCCGCCTCCTTTCCTCCATCTCCTCACAGTTTCATTCCCCCTCCCCAGTTGTGTTGAATAAAGAGAGTTGTTATTTTTGAAAATACATGTCTTTTATTTGACATCAGGAAGGGGGGTAGGGAAGGGTAAGTGGAAGGACGAGAGGGAGGAATGGGGCACAAGCCCCCAGTGGGGCAGACTGGGGAGACTGTTAGCGCTCGTCAGAATGGAAGCTCTTCTGCAGGGCCCCCTGGATCCTTACAGCCCCTCGTTGATGCTCCCAGATGGCAGCCTGCAGACAGTGCAGCCAGGCTGCCGGCAACGTGTCCACGAGACGCAGCAGAGTCCCTGGGGGCAGGTCTGGTTCCATGTTGCAGAGTGCCGTGGTGTCCCGAGGGAGGGCAAGCAGAGCACTCCGAGACACAAATGCTTTGCTGTCCCCCTGCGAGGTAGACCAGCATGCAGAGAAACCTGAGAACTGTCTGTCCGAGATGGGGGGTCGGGTCCCTTTAAGCACAGCCCTCGGCTAGCCTGAGGCAGCAGCCCCACACACTAAGTCCGACCCTGATGCCCTGCCGGCACCTGTTCCAGCCAGCCTTACCTTCGATTCAGGGTCCACTCAATGTGGACGTGCTATTTCGAATTAGCAAAACACTAATTCCAATTAGTTTTTAGGTCTAGATGCACTAATTCGAATTAGCTTATTTCGAATTAAGTAATTCGAATTAAGTTAGTTCAAATTAGCGCTGTAGTATAGACATACCCTCAGAAATAAAGTTCTTAAGAGGAAAGCAAACAACCCTGCTGCCAAAAACAAATTCAAAAGACAACTTGATGGATATCCCTCCTCCTCAGATTCCTAATGAATTCCTCAAGTGTGGGGAGAGGGTGCTAAATGAACCATCATTTGGTGAAAAGTGGAAAAAGTGCAGAAAAGGCAAATGGGAGAATTGATGTTTGCATCCTGTGCTGGGGGAGGACAAAAGGTTGCTGTAAGCGGAGTGTGAAGGCCACACAATGAACACCGTGCTCTACCTCTGTTGTAGGCTGATACTCTTTGGCTACGTCTATACTGGCCCCTTCTTCGGAATAGCCATGCTAATTTAGAAATTTGGAATAGGGAAATGCGCGGGGGATTTAAATATCCCCCGCGGGATTTAAATAAACATGGCCGCCGCTTTTTTTCCGGCTTGGGGAAAAGCCGGAAAAGAGCGTCCAGACTGGCGCGATCCTCCGGAATAAAGCCCTATTCCGGAGGATCTCTTATTCCTACTTGCAAGCCGGAAAAAAAGCGGTGGCCATGTTTATTTAAATCCCGCGCGCATTTCCCTATTCCAAAGTTCTAAATTAGCATGGCTATTCCGAAGAAGGGGCCAGTGTAGACACAGCCTTTGTGCACATCTGTATGCGCAGTGATCATAGTGAAATTCACCACTGTACAGGGAGCCAGCACAAGAGAGATCGAAGCCACAGAGCTTAAGTTGTACACAGCCTCTTGATCCTCTGCACAGGGGTCAATTTGAAATTGCTCAAAAATGTCCCTATATAGACTACTAGAATATTTAAGCATGGGATATTGAACATGGGACCTCAAGCTGCAGAGTTTGGGTACATCTACACTTGCTCCCTAGTTCGAGCTAGGGATGCAAATGTAGGTGACCGAAATTGCTAATGAAGCTGGGATTTAAATATCTCGCGCTTCATTAGCATGATCTCACTGGTGCGTTACTCCGCTCAACAGCTGATTCAAACCAGGAAGTGCGCGCTGGGACGTGTTAGTTCGAACCAAACCCCTTGGTTCAAACTAACATTACTCCTCATTTTTTGGAGGCTTATGATGTGGTTGTGTGGCATGGTTATCAGAAAGAATACGTTTCAGGTTAGGGGGTTGTCTGTAAGCAAGAATAGGTCTTAGGAAAAAACCAGCTCCTCAAGCCAAATTCACAGAGAAAGCCTGGAATTACATTACATACACAAATTCAATTCATATGCTAATGGACTGAATCTTGATTTAGGTTGGTGGGGCCTCTACCACTGAGCGTGCTAACTACTTTCTGAGTGGTATCTTTCCTGTCCTAGCAATCTATCTATTGACTTTGATCTTTATCTGCTTAGGTTTAGCACCCATTCTCCAGATACTTAAAGAAAAAACAGGAAGGGGGGTGTGTAACAGGGCAGCTGCCCTGTACTGGCCCCTTAAGAGCCAAACCCCAGCCTAGAGCAGGGCCGGGGAGTTCAGCCCAGCTGGGCGGCGTTGGCCAATTAAGGCCCAGCTGGGGGCTATAAAAGGGAAGGGCTGCTTCAGCCAAGGCAGTGTGAGCCTGGCTGCCGAGGGAGCAGGACGCTCTCTGGAGCTAGGGCAGGGCTAGAGAGTCAGGCTGGGCCAGGACGCTTGGACAGCCAACCGGCCAGCCTGCTAGGCCTGCGGCAAGAGTGTGAGCCTGGCTGCCGAGGGAGCAGGACGCTCTCTGGAGCTAGGGCAGGGCTAGAGAGTCAGGCTGGGCCAGGACGCTTGGACAGCCAACCGGCCAGCCTGCTAGGCCTGCGGACAGGCCTGCTGGAGAGACACCAAACCCCCGGAAGGGGGGCTCAGAGCGAGTGACTTGGGCACTGCCGGAGGGCAGTGTGGCGAAGAGAGCAACGCGACCAGAAGATTCCAGAGGGGAAACGCCACGTGAGCGGAGGCCTGTGCGGGCGGAATGGACTGATTCCGGGGACAGACGACGGACCCCCGCTACGGTGGTGAGTGACCCCCTCACAGATGGTGGAGAATGTGGGCACTTGAAGATACGCGATCCCGGCCCTGACGTAAGGGCTCCGCGTGTGCCTCAGTGGACCCTAATACAAAAAAAAAAAAAAAAAAAAAACCCTCACGCGAAGAGAGAGAAGTTTGCGGGGTTCCCTCCTCCCCTCTCGGCGAGCTCGGGCGGGAGGGCCATGGAGGGAGAGGCAATGCCCGAAGGACTGACTAAGGGGCGACCGCCGCCAGTGAAGCTGCGAGCCCAACGATTGGCGGCGCAGCTCTGACAACAGCAGAGGCTGGTACAGCAGCTGGATGCCCAGTACCGCCAGGCTCTTCAGGAGGTGGCGGAGCAGGACCAGGCCGGTATGGGGGCCGCCCCGACTCCACCGGCTAGCTCCCCATCCCTGACCACGCGGGGACCCGCGGGGGACCCCGCGGTGTTTGCCCTCCTCGACTCGGGATGCAGCCAGACGCTTATCCGCCCCGATGTACTGCCTGACACCGCGGCGCCCGAGGGGGAGATGCAGCTGCGGTGTGTCCATGGGGATGTGAAGACCTATCCTCAGGTCCGGCTCCCCTTGAGGGTGCGGGGAGTCACCCGAATGATGCGAGTGGGCGTGGTGCCGCACCTACCATACCCTATGGTGCTGGGTCGCGACTGGCCAGGTCTTACAGCTCTCATTACTGACTCACCAGCGCCGACCGAGCCCCATGTGGAACTCCTAGGGGAGGAGCTCCAGGCAGACCGACCGCAGGGGTCGCTCGACCGGGAAGGCCCCTCCAAGCGCGACGCATCTGACCCGGCCGACCCAGGGCGCTCAGACACGGAGGACGTGCCGATTGCACTGGACTCGGCGGATTTTCCCCGTGACCAGCGGGAGGATCCCACCCTGCGGGAGGCCTACGTCCAGCTTGCTTGTGTTGATGGGACGGTGGTGGATCCACAGAGGGCGGCACACTGGCCCCGGTTTGAGCTACGAGCCGACCGGCTCTACCGGGTCGGGCGGAACCCGCAGACGCAGGAAGAAGAGGCCCAGTTGTTGGTACCCCGGGTCCATCGACGAACCGTGCTGAGGTTGGCGCACGACCTTCCGGCTGCCGGGCACCTCGGGCATGAGAAGACCCTGGCCCGAGTCTTGGCCCGCTTCTTCTGGCCCGGGGTGTACAAAGAGGTCAAAGACTATTGCCAGTCATGTCCAGCCTGCCAGCTCGCCGCAGCCCCCGGGGTGCCGAAGGCTCCCCTCGTCCCTTTGCCCGTGGTAGGGACCCCCTTCGAAAGGATTGCCTTGGACATAGTGGGGCCCTTTCCGCGGAGCGCGGCTGGATTTCGATATATTTTAACGATCATGGACTATGCAACCCGGTTCCCCGAGGCCATCCCCCTTCGAAACACCCGGGCCCGCACAATCGCGAACGAGTTGGTTCGGATTTATGCCTGGGTGGGGCTACCTCGGGAATTACTGACAGACCAAGGAACGAACTTTACGTCCCGATTGCTGCGTCAGGTCTGCGACATCCTGGGCATTCACAAGCTGCAAACTTCCGTCTACCACCCCCAAACCGACGGGCTGGTCGAGCGGTTCAACCGCACCCTGAAGGGGATGCTGAGAAGATTTCCACCGGCGGACATGAAGCACTGGGACCAGCTCATCCCTCTGCTCTTGATGGCGATACGGGAGGTGCCACAGGCCTCCACGCGATTTTCCCCCTTCGAGCTCCTGTACGGCCGACGACCTCGTGGCATCCTGGACCTGGTCAGAGAGTCCTGGGAACGGGCCCCCTCCTCCTTGGTCGGGCTTCTGCAGTACGTACTCTGGCTTCAGGAGAGACTCACGCAGGTGGGGGCCTTGGCTCAAGAAAACATACAGGCGGCCCAGGGAGCGCAGGAGCGAGGGTATAACCGGGGGGCCCAGGAAAGAGTGTTTGAACCCGGGGATCGGGTGCTGCTGTTACTCCCCTCAGAGGAGTCAAAGTTGCTGGCCCGCTAGCAGGGGCCGTATGAGGTCTCCCGACGAGCGGGCCCGGTCACCTATGAGATTCATCAGCCGGACCGGCGAAGAAAAAAACAAATATACCATGTAAACCTCCTCAAACCTTGGCGAGGGTGAGAAGGCCTGTTGGTTGCGCCCTACCCGTCGGAGCCCGTGTTAGGTCCTAGGGTCCCTGACGCCAAGGAGGAGGAGATACCCCAGCTCGCGGACACCCTGTCTAAGGACCAACGGCGTGTAGCCCAGGTGCTCATCGAAACGTTCACCAGGACCTTTACTTCACGTCCGGGCCGAACCTCGGTGATAACGCACACCATCCGAACCCCACCCGGACAGGTCGTTCGCGAGGGAAACCGACCTCTTCCCCGACGGATGCGCGACGTCGTAGAACAAGAGGTTCGCACCATGTTGGAGCTGGGAGTGATTGAGCGATCCAGAAGTGAGTGGAGGAGCCCAGTCGTATTGGTCCCTAAGCCAGATGGAAGCATTAGGTTTTGCATCGACTTTCGAAAGGTGAACGCGATATCGAAGTTTGACGCCTATCCGATGCCCCGGACGGATGAACTGCTGGAGCGCCTGGGAAAAGCCAAGTTCATAACAACCCTCGACCTGACCAAGGGCTATTGGCAGATCCCGCTGGATCGGGAGTCCCAGGAGAAGACAGCTTTCACCACCCCGTCCGGGCTCTTCCACTTCGTGCGCATGCCATTCGGCCTCCATGGGGCACCCGCCACCTTTCAGCGGATGATGGATCGCCTGCTCGCCCCTCATCTGGAGTATGCCGCAGCTTACCTGGATGACGTGGTCATCTATGGTCGCGACTGGGAGGACCACATAAACCAAGTGGCGGCCGTGTTACGGACGCTCCGCGACGCGGGTCTCACGGCTAACCCCAAAAAGTGTAAAATCGGCGCGCAAGAGACCACCTATCTGGGTTATCGTTTGGGGCGCGGGCTAGTCCGGCCCCTGGTGGGGAAGGTAGAGGCCATACGAAATTACCCCACACCGACCACAAAAAGGAAGGTCCGACAATTTCTGGGACTGGCGGGGTATTACCGCCGATTTGTCCCCCAATTTGCTAGCATAGCGGCGCCGCTCACCTCTCTGCTCACGAAGGACAAACCTCAGAGAGTGAGGTGGGACACAGAGTGTGACTCGACCTTTCAACAACTTAAAGAAGCCCTGTGTAGCGAGCCCGTTTTGCTTAGCCCAGACTTCGATAAACCTTTTTGTCTACAGACAGATGCCTCCGCCACTGGGCTGGGCGCCGTACTCTCCCAGGAGGTCGGTGGAGAAGAGCATCCGGTGGTCTTTATCAGCCGTAAGCTGTTTTCCCCGAGAACGCCAGTACTCCGTAATAGAAAGAGAGGCCCTGGCGATCAAATGGGCGGTTGAAGCCCTAAGGTACTACCTGCTAGGGGGTGAGTTTACCCTATTGACAAACCATGCCCCGCTAAAGTGGCTACAGACTATGCGGGACACCAATAGCCGCCTTATGAGGTGGTATTTAGCCCTTCAACCCTATGTGTTTTCCATACACCACAGGGCGGGCAAGGCCAACGCCAATGCGGACGCATTGTCCCGCCTGGAGGAGGAACAAGAATCCAACCCCGAGGGGGGGGACCGGGACTTATGGGGGAGGGCAGGTAGCAGGGCGGACTGGCCGCCCACGGAACCAGAGGAGGAGGAACCCCTCAGGACGCCCGGGTGGGCAGAGGCGAACCCCACTCCGTCACCTGACCGGAACCCAGAGGGCGGGGCAAGGAGGTTAAGAGGACGGCGGGAGAGGGCAGTCAGGGCCCAGCCACTGGAGGAGCGGGAGGCAGACCCCGAACTCCTGCCTGGGGAGGCTGAGGCCCGGGCTGGGCTGCCCCCAGCTGAGTTCCTGGAGGCCGGCCAAAACTTCCCAGAACGGGGTACGGAGGCCGGGCGCAGACCAGCCGCAGGAGCACCCCTGGACCCCGAGGACGAGCCCGACGTGCTGGACCAGCTAGATCCCCGGTGGGTGCTGGAACGCCGTGGCCGAACCGCCGGCGGGACCTCCCGGGACCCAACCCTTGACCACTGGAGCGGGCCGCCCAGACCCTACTAAAACAACGGGGACAGCTCGACAACCTGACGGGCCCGCAGAGGCTACAGGTACCCGGGAAGGGGGGGAAGAAGGGGCCCAGGGATCGCTCAGGCGGGAGAGCCGCCACGGCCAGCAAGGCCCGGACTGAGCCAATCGCAGCGACGCAGCTGCACTCAGGGTCCCTGGGCCGGGGCGCAGTGAGACGGGTGGGCCTGCGCCCCCCCCCCCTCCCTTCCCCGGGCCGTCCCGGGTCCACTCCGGGAGGAGGACTCGATATGGACACGCTTGGACCTGTGGCCCCGCCTCATAGCGGGATGGGGGCTGGGACTTGTGGAACAGGGCAGGCAGCAGGGGAACCCCCCCCCCCCGGAAGATAGTTAAGGGGGAGGGTGTGTAACAGGGCAGCTGCCCTGTACTGGCCCCTTTAAGAGCCAAACCCCAGCCTAGAGCAGGGCCTGGGAGTTCAGCCCAGCTGGGCGGCGTTGGCCAATTAAGGCCCAGCTGGGGGCTATAAAAGGGAAGGGCTGCTTCAGCCAAGGCAGTGTGAGCCTGGCTGCGGAGGGAGCAGGACGCTCTCTGGAGCTAGGGCAGGGCTAGAGAGTCAGGCTGGGCCAGGACGCTTGGACAGCCAACCGGCCAGCCTGCTAGGCCTGCGGCAAGGCTGTGAGCCTGGCTGCCGAGGGAGCAGGATGCTCTCTGGAGCTAGGGCAGGGCTAGAGAGTCAGGCTGGGCCAGGACGCTTGGACAGCCAACCGGCCAGCCTGCTAGGCCTGCGGCAAGGCTGTGAGCCTGGCTGCCGAGGGAGCAGGACGCTCTCTGGAGCTAGGGCAGGGCTAGAGAGTCAGGCTGGGCCAGGACGCTTGGACAGCCAACCGGCCAGCCTGCTAGGCCTGCGGACAGGCCTGCTGGAGAGACACCAATCCCCCGGAAGGGGGGCTCAGAGCGAGTGACTTGGGCACTGCCGGAGGGCAGTGTGGCGAAGAGAGCAACGCGACCAGAAGATTCCAGAGGGGAAACGCCACGTGAGCGGAGGCCTGTGCGGGCGGAATGGACTGATTCCGGGGACAGATGACGGACCCCCGCTATGGTGGTGAGTGACCCCCTCACCGGGTGGGAGACAGAGCATCATTCTCTCCCCCCCCCCTTCTATTTATTTTGAGTTTTCAAATCCTCTACTCAAAACTCCTGTCATCTGAAGAAGTGGGCTGTGCCCACGAAAGCTCATGATACCATCTACATGTTTTGTTAGTCTATAAAGTTCTACCAGACCATTTGTTGTTTTTTTCTGTAACAGACTAACTCGGCTACCCCCTGAAGCTCTCTAGCTTTAGAGACCACACAGAATACGGATCCTTCTGTGCTGGAGGTGTAAGGAGCCCAACATTAAGACAGCTCATTAAATACAGGCTGAAATACAAATGGGACTAAGTTGGATTATTTTTCACAAAAATATCTCTAACTTCTGTCAAGGTAATGAGGACCAGCAGCTACCAAATATACCCCATAATCCCATACTATTCCATTCTTGGTAATGTGTAAGAGTGGCATTTTACAAACCACTTCTTCCCTCAGACATCTCCACAGGGTCATCACCTCTGAGGTAAAGAAAAAAAACCACAGACACCTGGGGTGATCCTGACCACACAAATTTGGATAGCTAGAAGTGTATATGAAGGACTAATCTAGATATCCAGGACAGCTACCTCCAAAAAATGGGCAATCCAGGGAAAACCTGGAGAGGTGGAAACCCTACACCTCCAAGGAAGTGTGACTCACTCCAGCAAAGGATGCACACTATGTGAGAGACAGAGCAGCCAACGGTCTCCAACCTTTTTAAGCATGAGATCATTTTTTTAATTTAAGTGCAACCCAAGATCTACCTCAAACCCAAAAACCCTTGCCCTGCCTCCTCTGTGCCCCTTCTCCAAGGCCCTGCCCCTGCTCACTGCATCCTTCATCCCTCCCCCATCCTTCCTCCCTTTCACCAGGCTGGGGCAGAGGGTTGGGGAGCAGGCTCTGGTCTTGGATTAACAGATTTGGAGTGTGAGAGGGACTCTGAGTTGAGCCTGGGGCAGGCAGTTTGAGGTATCAGAGAGGGTTCTAGGTGCAGGCTCTGGGAGGGCATTTAGATACAGGGGTACTTGGGGCTAGGGCAGGGGCTTGGGGTGCAGGAGGTGGTTCATGACTGCAGTAGGGTTTCAGGATGTGGGTACCAGCTGGGCCCTGCTTACCTCAGGTGGCTCCTGGGTGGTGGTGCAGTGGGGCTAAGGCAGGTTCACCCCTGTCCTGTCCCTGCACCACTCCCAAAAGCAGCCAGTGAACTCCCCTCCTGAGTCCTGTTGTGCCCCCTTTCTGCTCTGTGGAGAAAGTATACAGGGTGGGAGGGGGGCTCCTTGACATCAGCGCCCCTTCCTCTCCCTCCCCTGCCCTACACTGAACGCAGAGGCGCCTGAGGGGACAGTTCCAAGGTAAAGGGCAGATGTGCAGCAGTCTGGGCAATGGGCTGAAGTGCTGGGCTTGAGAACCCCTTGGCCAAACCAGTAAGGATCACTAGTCAGAGGCTCCAAGATCTACCAGTAGACCCTGATCTGCTGGTTGATGACCACTGCTTTAGAGCTAAAGGGCTTGTGTGGGGAGGGGGAGGGGGAGGGGGAAACAAGCCTCAGGGGCCTTGAACCACCACCACCACCCTTCTGGTGTTTCCTTAAGTTTCCCATGTCCCTTGAGTTCCCCAGCTGCTTTGCTAGACTGTGTAAGAACTACAGGACTGAAAAGTAAAAGCAAACATGCGTTCTTTGGGAGGGGCCTTTGCCTAGAGGCCTTCCAGAGCTCCCTGGTGGCCAAGCATACACCCCAGTGGAGTTGGTCTGGACAATGGCTTCCTGGGAAGGGATTGTATGTTGGGTCAGGAAAGTGAGTGGGAGTTAAGAGTCCACTCCCTCTCAAGCAGCAGTGAGCCAACCAAATGCCACCCTGAAATTTTCAAGGCCCTCTGGCCACAGGTCGGACAGAGAAGGCAGCACAAATCCCCACACAATCATAGAATACTAGAACTGGAAGGGACCTTGAGAGGTCGAGTCCAGTCCCCTGCCCTCACGGCAGGACCAAGCACCATCTACACCATCCCTGACAGGTGTCTGTCTAACCTGCTCTTAAATATCCCCAGTGATGGAGATTCCACAACCTCCCTGGGCAATTTATTCCAGTGTTTAACCACCCTGACAGTTAGGAACTTTTTCCTAATGTCCAACCTAAACCTCCCTTGCTGCAGTTTAAGCCCATTGCTTCTTGCCCTATCATCAGAGGTCAAGGAGAAAATTTTTTCTCTCTCCTCCCTGTAACACCGTTTTAGATACTTGAAAACTGCTATCCATCACCGAGATGGGGGTCTGTCAAGGCTGTTCCACGCAAATGCAGGAGTTGGGGGGGCCTGCAAGAGCACTTCAGAACCTTACCTGTAAAGGCTCTGGTACAAAAACTTCCCCCCAAAATCCTAATACCCAGATTTTTTGGTAATCCTCTGCCACCATCAAGTACTTTGAACCCACAAACAGAGGCGGACACTTTAAACCAACCCCAGGGCACCCCAAGCTCTTTTTCCCCAAAAGAGCATGAAAAAAGAGGAGAGAAAAACAAACTGCAGTCTGTGGTAATTGACCCCTCAGTCAGGCATGCAAATACACACAGACAGACCTTTTAGGACACACAAATTAAACAATACTGGCTAATTAGAAAAAATAAACTTTTATTATCAAAACAAAACTACAGTTGCAAGCATAGTAAATTGGCTAGATGGAAAGAGCCACCAATTGATATAGATACTCAGGGGAAGTCCCTGGGCTAAAAGCCTTAGGGTATGTCTACACTACCCCCCTAGTTCGAACTAGGGTGGTAATGTAGGCAACCGGAGTTGCAAATGAAGCCCGGGATTTGAATTTAAATGTCCGCGAGTGCGGATTCCGTGCCGCGCGGCTACACGCGGCACGGACTAGGTAGTTCAGACTACGCTTCGAGGAGTAACGGTAGTTCGGACTAGGAAGCCTAGTCCGAACTACCTAGTCCGTGCCGCGTGTGGCCACGCGGCACGGAGTCCACACTAGCGGACATTTAAAAATGGCGGCGCCCGGCTTTATGCAAATGAAGCCCGGGAAATTCAAATCCCGGGCTTCATTTGCAACTCCGGTTGCCTACATTACCACCCTAGTTCGAACTAGGGTGGTAGTGTAGACATACCCTTAGTTACAAAATTAAAAAAAACCACAATTAACAGCTCAGACATTATTTCCAAGTCTCCAAACAAGGGAAACAACAAATCCTGACAGACTAGCTAAACATCTCCCTACTTACACCTTGTAAGAAGTCTGTTCTTGGAGAGAGAAGTGTCTCCCATCTCCCTCAGTACTTGGAAGAAACTGCCCTGCCTCTCAAAACAAAAGACAAAGACCGAAAACCCCTCTCTTCCAGTTTGAAATTCCTACCTGCATTGTTATTGGCTGACCACTCAATACCTGGCTAGGTACAGGAGACATTAGTTAACCCCTTAGTCACTGGGTGCTGGTCAGCACTCCTGTTTATGACAGGGTCCATCACAGAGTGTTTCCTATTCATGCTGGAGGGTGGGTCCTAATGAAGGTGTACCTGACACCAGAAAGGTTTATGGGTCTACCTGCCTTGAGTTATGGTAGGTAGAAAGGCACCTTAGCTCCACTCAGGCAAATATCACCTTGCACAATGAATTCTGCTTTCACCCAAGTGAACAAAAGAAGCTATTAAGATCCATTAATGTGCATAGATCAGTGGTCCCCAACCTTTTGGAGCTGCCGTGCCCCCGAAGGTGGGGCCGCTCACGTGCCATGCGCCCGGGGGCAGGGCCGCACATGTATTGCATGCCCGGGGGCAGCGACCCCTTGTGCCGTGCGTCCAAGGGCGGGGCCAATTCGCCGCGCGCCCGGGGCCAGCACCCCCCATAGCCACGCGCCCAGGGCCAGCGCTCCCCATGCACCGTGCGCCCGTGGCATAGATTATCAATGCAGTCTCTTGTAGGCCTCTTGAGTGTTGGTTTCTTGGCTGCTGTGTTTGAAGGTATAAAGAAGAGGCAACACTTTCCTTTGTGTCCTTTGTGTCTTGAAAAAAAAACCTAGGATATTCGTGTAAAGTCCAACTGAGGGCAAAATTATCGTTCAGAGGAGCTGGACTTGCTCGCCAATGCTGTATTCCCTCCACTAACAGAAAATATATCCTCTATAACTAGTGTGATTAGAGAGACCCTCTGTCAACGATAAGATGGGATGGAGCCAGAGGAGGATTTGCAATGAAACATACCGTGCCCAGTCACGGGGCCCCCGAAAGACACAGGGACCCTGGGTGGGGAGGATGGCCGGCTGTAGCTGCCTGTGGGGGGGGGGGGGGGGCGGGGGCAGGGGATGGAGAGCCCACAAGCTGCACTGTGGCAGGAAAAAGCCACACTTGGAAGCGGGAAAGCACCACTTCTCTCCGGCAGCTGTCCGTGTGGCTGCCCTTCCCTTTCCTCCTGAGTCCTCCAGCCCCTGTAATGTTGCACTGCTCTTGGCTGCCACCTGATGAGTGGTGCCTGCCTTGTGAGGTGGGGACAGTGGCCAGCCACAGCTTCACACAGCAGTGTAGGGGATGGAGAGCCCAGGGCAGGGGGGGGTGGCGCTCAGGTGGATGGTGGAAATGTGTCCCCGCTCAGCTTCAGGTGGAGGATATGTGGGTCTCTGCCCACTTCTATTCCTAGTCTGGGGACACCAGTGGCAGGGTTCTGCACCCCTTTTCTGCCAGCTAATTCCAGCACCTAACCACTAGGCCACCACGCCGTCAGAGAGACCCAGCCACAGTGGTGGAGAATGTGGGCACTGCCCTAGCCCTGCTGAAGGTCCTTATTAAAGAGACAGCAATAGAACAAGCGAGTGTGAGCCCATCCCTTGAAGAGAAATGGAGCTTCTGCTCAAGTGGATGGCAGAGCAAAACACCAACCAGCAACAGCAACAGCTAATTGGGGAATTAGCAGCCCAACAACAGCAGCTGATGCAACAGGTGATTTCCCTGCTGCGACCCATGACCCCAGCTGAGCTGCCTGCTCTGCGCTGGCATCTATGAAGCTTGCCAAGATGGGGCTGGAGGATGATCCAGAGGCAGTTCTGGAAACATTTGAGTGGGTGGCTGTGGTAGTTCGGTGGTCCTGATCACAGTGGGCAGCTATGCTGGCCTCATACCTGATGGGGGTAGCCCAGACTGCACACCACGCACTAGACCCCGTTACAGCTCAGGACTATGCCCAGGTCAAAGCAGCAATCCTTGAAACCCTGGACATCTCAGAGGAGATGTTCAGACAACACTTCCGGGGGGAACAGTACCCAATGGGAGCCCGACCCCGTCTCGTCACCCAGAAGCTGAACGACGCCTGCTGGGGATGGCTGAAGCCAGAAACAAAGACAGGAGTGCAAGTCTCTGAGCAGATCCTGCTTGAACAGTTTACCCAGATCCTATCCTCTGGCGGGAGGGAGTGCATTGTACAGAATCACCCAGATAGCATGGCCACCACCATCCAACTGATGGAGAACTATCTGGTGGCCAGATCCTCGGGGATGACACCCTCTTCAAGCCCTACAGCGACCAAGAGCACCATGGCCCTGATGGATGGAACTATCCAGGACCCCCAGGGCTGGGGGTGAACCTCGGAATCCTCTGGCCCCCCGGTCCCTGAAGGACTCATGGGTTCAGGGGTACCTGCACAGCCCAACTCCTGAGCTCAGGACCAGCCCCCCATCTCCCTCTTCGGGATACCATACATCCACCAGACACAAATCCGGGGTCCCTACTGAACCCCAGGCTTGGGGAAGACTGCCTAGACTTGTCCTCCCGGGCACCCAGAGGAGACAACCCTAATGTCATCCAGGATCGGGACTTGTGTTTTACATGTGGGGGCTTCGGGCATTGGTCCAGGGACTGCCTGTACATGGAATGTAACTTCGGGAAGCTCTGGGCCCCACAGACACGAACACGCCTTTAGGACCCCGCAAAGCTGACCCGTCCAATTTACCCACAGTGGGACGAAGCAATCGGGCTGATTGACTGGTTGTGCTCAGACCCTGGTGCGGCGCGCTCTGGTGCCTAACCCTGGCCCTCCGCGGGGCACCATTAGGCTCCAGTGTGTCCATGGGACCATGAAGGCCTACTCCCACACCCAAGTGACTTTAAGGGTAGGAAGGCGTGAAGAGCCCTTGATAGTCGGCCTGGCCCCAACGCTTGCCTACCCAGCGATACTGGACAGGGACTGGAGACATTTTGGGGAACTGCTGGTTGAACTGGTAAAACCCCGTTCCATGGTGCACCGACCCCAGCCTGTATAGGCCGGTCAATTGGTCATAGCGACTCTCACGGGCATGAGGGAAGTTGCGGATCCTGGAGAGGGGACCTCCCAATGCCCAGCGCCAGCCCAGACAGACCAGTCCCCCAGCCAGCTGGGAAAGGGGCCAGCCCCGTTGCCTGAATCGGCAATCCTAACTTGCCCCTTAGTCTTTGTGGGAGAGCAACGAGCCGATGAAACCCTGAGCAGAGCAGGTGGCCGTAGTATATGGGGAGACCACAGGGCCTCATCAAGTGGGATGGTTCCCCCATTTTGAGATTCAGGGAGACTGCCTATACCGGGTAGAGAAGGACCCACAAATGGAGGAGGTGCACCACCAGCTCTCGGTGCCTCGCCGTTACTGAAGGGAGGTCATGTGATTTGCCCATGCCATACCCACTGCGGGATACCCAGGGAGGGAAAAGAGGCTGTCCTGGATCTTGGCCCTCTTCTTTTGGCCAGGGATCCACAGGGAGGTGGTAGACTTTGTGCCTCCTGTCCGGAGTGTCACCTCGGCCAGTGGAGAAAGCCCTGCTAATTCCCCTCCCGCTCATGAGTGTACCCTTTGAACGGATTGGAGTTGACATAGTCGGCCCCCTGGAGAAGAGTGCTGCCCAAGAAGTGTTCATCCTCCTTGTAGTAGACTACGTGACCCGGTATTCTGAAGCACTGCCGTTATACTCGATGAGTGCCAAGAGAGTAGCGACCAAGCTCATGAACATCTTTGCCCGTGTTGGAGTCCCTCGGGAAATCTTAATGGATGAGGGGACAAACTTTATGTTCCAGATGGTGCAGCAACTCTGCCAATTATTAAAAATCAAAACGTTCTGAGTGTCCATCTACCACCCCCAAACAGATAGCCCAGTGGAGTGTTTCAACAGGACCCTGAAGGTGATGCTCCTTAAGTTTGTCCTGACTGATGTGCGTCACTGGGATCAGCTCCTCCCGTCCCTCGTGTTTGCAGTCCACGAGGTTGCCCAGGCCTCCACAGGGTTTTCACCTTTTGAACTTTTGTATGAGAGGAAACCCTGAGGGGTTTTGGACCTAGTTCCAGAATTGTGGGAGGAACAACCCTCCCAAGTTAATAACCCAGTCCCTTACCCTATGTGCCCTTCTGCAAAAAAGCACAGCCCTTGACCACATTCCAAAATCTTGGAGTGGCCCCCCCACCAAAAATTATTGCTCACCCCTGCTCCAGTTGCTAGGCTGTACTGCCCCAGTGGGAGGGGCGTGAGTGCAGAACCGCAGTGGAGAATGTGGGCATCTTAATACGATCCCTCCCCTGACATAATGGGAAGAGGGAGCAGCAGAAGGAGCGAGAGAATGGATCCCAGCAAGCTTTTTGAATGGTTATAGGAGAACCAGCTGAAACAGGCCGCCCAACAGCAGCAGCAGCAAACGCAGCTGCTCCAACAGTTGGTCGCCCAACAACAACTACAGGCAATCCAACAGCATGAACAACAGCAGCTGCTGCTACGGCAGTTGGTCACTCAACAGTAGTCCCAGCAGGAGCAACTGCAAGCTGCATGGAAACTTTTCAAAGGCACCATAATAGAGGCCCAACTTAAATGTATACCCCACATTAAAAAACACAGTAAGAGAACCAAAAAAGTGCCACTGTGGCTTAATACCAGGTAAAAGAAACAGTGAGAGATAAAAAGGCATTGTTTAAAAAGTGGAAGTCAAATCCTAGTGAGGAAAATAGAAAGAAGCATAAACTGTCAAATTAAGTGTAAAAATATAAGAAAAGTCTAAAAGGAGTTGGAAGAACAGCTAGCCAAAAACTCAACAGCTAATAGCAAAATGTTTTGTAAGTACATCAGAAGCAGGAAGCCGGCTAAACAACCAGTGGGGCCCTTGGACGATTGAGATGCTAAAGGAGCACTCAAAGACGATAAAGTCATTGCAGAAAAACTAAATGAATTCTTTAGTTCAGTCTTCATGGCTGTAGATGTTAGGAAGATTCCCAAACCTGAGCCATTCTCTTTAGGTGACAAATCCGAGGAATTGTCCGGATTGAGGTGTCAGAGGAAGTTTTGGAATTAATCGATAAACTTAACAGTAACAAGTCACCAGGACCAGATGGCATTCACCCAAGAGTTCTGAAAGAACTCAAATGGGAAATTTCAGAACTATTAACCGTGGTTTGTAACCTAGCCTTTAAATCAGGGCTACTCAACTTTGGAAGCCCCGGGGGCCACAGTGATACTCACAGCACATGCCAAGGGCTGCAACTTAAGCATGGTTGCATATACATGCAAATATATATGCAAATAGCTTATTTCACACTGACGGACACAAATACAAAGATTAAGGCAAGACTACACAACATGCAGGCCCCATTTAAGTCAGTTCTGCTGATATTAATAAAATGCAATAGTTACCTGATTTCCACCTGATTTGCACTTTTATATATATATCATTAGTATCATTGCAGGAGGAGTAACGGTAGTTCGAATTAGGAGCTTAGTCCATGCCGTGTGTAGCTGCGGGCAGGTAGTTCGAACTACGGGGCATTTAAAAATGGCGGCACCTGGGAACATGCAAATAAAGCCTGGGATATTTAAATCCCGGGCTTCATTTGCAAGTTCGAATGCCTACATTAGCCACCCTAGTTCGAACTAGGGTGGCAGTGTAGACATACCCTATCTTAGGGTATGTCTACACTACAAAGTTAGTTCGAACTAACGGACGTTAGTTCGAACTAACTTTCCTAGGCGCTACACTAGCGCTCCGTTAGTTCGAACTTAATTCAAACTAACGGAGCGCTTAGTTCAAACTAGGTAAACCTCATTTTACGAGGATTAAGCCTAGTTCAAACTTACTAGTTCGAATTAAGGGGTGTGTAGCCCTTTAGTTCGAACTAGTGGGAGGCTAGCCCTTCCCAGGTTCCCCCTGGTGGCCTCTCTGGGCACAACCAGGAAAACTCTTCTCCTCTCCCGCAGCCACGGGCCCTTAAAGGGGTAGACTCTGCCAGACGGCACTGGAGTCAGACAGCCCTGCCAGCAGTCTCTGCCCCTGAGCCAGTGGCCCCACAATGAGCCAGGTAGCCAGTGGCAGTGAGCCGTCCCCTGCCCAGTCCCCGAGCACCCAGGGGCCAGCCAGGGGCCGTAGACGGCGCGCGGCCTCCTGGTCTAGTGCGGAGGTCATGGACCTCATTGAGATTTGGGGGCAGGCCCCCAATGTCCATGATCTCCGCACTAGGCGGAGGAACGCGGCCGTCTATGGCCGCATAGCAGCCGCCATGGCCAGCAGGGGACACAGGCGCACCCAGGAGCAGGTGCGAATTAAGTTAAAACAGCTGCGGCAGGGGTACGCCAGGGCCACAAGGGGCGGCGCCGCTGCAGGGGCTGCCACCTGCCCCTACTTCGCTGCCCTCCACCAACTCTTGGGGGGCAGGGCGGTCCGTGCCAGCCCGGGGGACAGCGAGCCGGGACCAGAGGGCCCTGACCTGGGCGCACCGGAGGGGCCACCACCAGCTGTTCCAGCAGGGTCGTCCAGGGAGACCGTACCGGGTAAGTAGTTTGAATTAAGTAGTTCGGGGGGGGAGGTGGGAGGGAGACCAGAGACTGCGCGCGTGGGCCATGCCTTCCACGGATCACGCAGACACCTGTGCACGTGCGAGCACATGCCATGCCACCTTGGGCAGGTGGCTCCAGCTGCGTGACACCCAGGGGCCATTGCCCAATAGGCACATGCTTGTGCAAAGAGACGTGACATGCTCCCGACCCCGGGGCAGGACCCAGCAGGATGATTTCCCTTCACATGTCCCCTCTACACGGAGGCAGGGGACATCTCCCCTCCCCCCGCCGCCCCGGCCACACTATACATGGCACAGGGACATGGGTGCGGTCTTGGGGCAGCTCCCAGTCCCGGGGAGAGCCAGACATCCTGACCATGGCCTCTGTACAAGCACAGCGGCTGTGACGGTGCAGGACATGGTCACCCTCACGTTGCGGAGTTGGGGAGGGGGCTGGGCATCATCCTCTGCGTCCCCAGGGAGAACTGACCACTTCTCTTCTTTCTCTACAGCTGCACCAGCTGCTTGTGCAGGGCGAACCACCCCGCCCGGGACATGCTCCCGCACCCGCGGCCTGCTCCGGACCGCCAGCACGGAGCAGGAGTACCGGGACCAGCACCTGGGGGCCCTGCGAGCCGTGCACCGCACACTACAGGCCTGGATGCGGGAGGACCTGCAGGTCCGCCACGAGCTGCTGGCTGAGCTCCGAGGGCTGAGCACCAACCTGCAGCTCCTGCTGCAGAGCATGGTGCCCCGTGCTGGTCCTGCGCCTGCTGCCCCCCCAACTGCTGTCCCTCCTCCCACTCCTGCCCCCCCTCCCACCTCTTCCTCCTCAACCCCCACAACCTCTTCCTCAATGTCCACACCCCCCACCTCAACCTCCGCACCCTCCACCCCATCCCCCTGGGGACGCCGAGGCCCCCTCCCTCGCCGTGCTGGGAGGCGGTTGGCCCGGCAAGACCCCCACCCCTGATCCTTCAGTTTCCCCACCCCCTCCTTTCCCTTGCTTCCCCCTTTCAGCTCCCTCCTCCCAGTTTTCCCCCTCCCCTCTCCCACCCTCTCTCTTCCCCTCTCCCACGTCCTTTTCCCAGTTTCCCCGAGTTTTGTTAAATAAACAGAGTTTCTAGTTTTGTCCACACGTTATCTTTATTTTGTACATCAAGAAGAGGGGCTAGGGAAGGGTAAGTGGAAGGAGGTGAGGGAGGAATGGGGCACGAGCCCCCGATGGGGAGGACTGGGCTGGCTCTGCGGGCTTCTGGGGGTGGAAGCTCTCCTGCAGCCCCCCAATTGCCCCCTCTCCCCAGATGGCAGCCTGCGGCAAGTGCAGCCGGGCTGATGGCCGAGTGCTGTGATGTGCCCAGTGTGGGTAGTCCGGGCACTCCAAGCCAGGACTGCTTTGCAAGCAGGGCACCCCTGAGAACTGTCTGTCCGGGGTGGGGGTCGGGTCCCTTTAAGCGCAGCCCTGGGCTAGCCTGAGGCAGCATCTCCACGCTCTAAGTCCTCCTCTGATGCCCTGCTGGCACTGCTTCCGGCCATCCTTAAGCCCGGTTCAGGGTCCACTCTGTGTGAACATGCTAGTTCGAATTAGAAAAACGCTAATTCAAACTAGTTTTTTAGTCTAGATCCGTTAGTTTGAATTAGCTTAGTTCGAATTAACTAATTCGAACTAAGTTAGTTCGAATTAACGTTGTAGTGTAGACGTACCCTTAGTTGCCTATATACAAATGCAAGAAGTATGGGTAATAAGCAGGAAGAACTGGAAGTGCTAATAAATAAATACAACTATGACATCGTTGGCATCACAGAGACTTGGTGGGATAATACACATGATTGGAATATTGGTATAGAAGGGTACAGCTTACTCAGGAAGCACAGGCAGAGAAAAAAGGGAGGAGGTGTTGCCTTATATATTAAAAATGTACACACTTGGACTGAGGTGGAGATGGACGTAGGAGATGGACATGTTGAGAGTCTCTGGGTTAGGCTAAAAGGGGTAAAAAAACAAGGGTGATGTCATGCTAGGGGGTCTACTACAGACCACCTACTCAGGTAGAAGAGGTGGATGAGGCTTTTCTTAAACAACTAACAAAATCATCCAAAGTGCAGGAGTTGGTGGTGATGGGGGACTTCAACTATCCAGATATATGTTGGGAAAATAACACTGCGGGGCACAGACTATCCAATAAGTTTCTGGACTGCATTGGAGACAACTTTTTATTTCAGAAGGTTGAAAAAGCTGTTCTGGATTTGAACACCAGAAGGGGAGAAGCTGTTCTGGATTTGATTTTAACAAATAGGGAGGAACTGGCTGAGAATTTGAAAGTGGAAGGCAGCTTGGGAGAAAGTGACCATGAAATCATAGAGTTCATGATCCTAAGGAACGATAGAAGGGAGAACAGAAAAATAGAGACAATGGATTTCAGGAAGGCAGATTTTGGTAAGCTCTGAGAGCTGGTATGTAAGGTCCCATGGGAAGCAAGACTAAGGGGAAAAACATCTGAAGAGAGTTGGCAGTTTTTCAAAGGGACATTATTAAGGGCTGTAGTGGGTTCCTATTTGAAGCCCTGGGGTGGGCGGTCGTTAGCCCACCCACTTCTCAAAGCCCCTACCCCAGCCTTGCAGGAGGGATGACTAGACCCAGGGCCCAATAAATGTCAGGGGACAAATAACAAAACAGGGTCAAGGGGTGCTGGTTACTGGTTTAAAACGAGGGAACCTGATGGGGACACCGAGCAGAGAACCACTGCTCCTCAAAACTGTCAATGGAGCCAGTGGATGCCACCCAGAGGAACTCTGCCTGGATACGTGAGATCAGGGAGGAACAAAAGTAGGCCCCACAGTTGCAGAGAACCCCCTCATCCAGCATCCTCCTCCTGGTGCTCTATATATGGCAGCTTTCGCCAGAGCCAGGAGGAGGTTGACGAGAAGGTCTCGCGACTTTGTGAGGCCACAGATGGGGTGTGCAAAAATAAAAAGGTGAGGGGAAAGTGCAGCCAGAACCTCAATAAGAGGTTCTGGAGGAGCTGGAATAGGGGCTGCAACCTGGTGCATTCGAGATATGCGTGTGCCAGGTTTTCCCTCACACCGCAAAAGGGGCAGGTGTCTGGGATGGGAGTGAACGCCAGGTACATGCCCGTGCTCACGGCTCCGTGAAGGAGCCCCCAACCGATGTCCCCGATAGGCCGTGGAATTAGGGTGGAATAGATACTGGCCCATCATCAGGGCTCGACAAATAATGTAATCTACTCGCCCGTGGCGAGTAGATTATGACCCGGAAGAGCCGGTGCAGAGCGATCTACGCATGTGCAGAACAATCTGTGCATGCGCAGAACGGTGCAAAGCTGCGCAGCTGGTAAGCGGGGCTCGCTGCCACTTGGCGAGCCCTGCCCATGGGGGTTCCCCACCCTCTACAGATCTTAGATAGTCCTGAGCAAGGAGACAATGATTGTGTAAATTGCTCAGTTTGCTTGCTGCCCCGCCCTGAACCAGGGCTGAGGCCTTCCTAGACTGTTTGCCTGCCACCCTGCCCTGAGCCAAAGCAGGGGCTTTTGAACTGTGGACTTCGCTGCCCCGCCCTGAACTAAGGCCGGGCTTCAGATTGTTATTTTGCTGGCTTGCCCCAAACCCACGCCGCATTTATTATTGTTTACTTTGCCACCCTGCCCTGAGGTAAGGGCGTGAGACTCCAGACTGGTTGTTTGACCACCGCTAATTTCCCCCAGAGACTAAACTGGGCGTAGTGGGTTAGAGTGGCCACCCACTGACCCCAAAGGGAACGCATCCCTCCCAGAGCTGACCGGCTTACAAGGGCCCAAAAGCAAGCTATTCCGCTGTGCAGGAAAGATAGGCAGTATGGCAAAAGACCGCCTTGGCTTAACCACGAGATCTTGCATGATCTAAAAATCATAAAGGAGTCATATAAAAAGTGGAAATTAGGACAAACTACAAAGGATGAATATAGGCAAACAACACAGGTATGCAGGGTCAAGATTAGAAAGGCAAAGGCCCAAAAGAGCTCAAACTAGCTACAGACATAAAGGGCAACAAGAAGACTTTCTATAAATATATTAGAAGCAAGAGGAAGACCAAGGACAGGGTAGGCCCACTGCTCTTTCTCCCTCCTCACTGAGCAACAGGAAACTTGGAATGGCAGAGGTGCTTATCAACTTCTTTGTTTCGGTCTTCACCAAGAAGTCCGATGATGAAGGAATGCCTAACATAGTGAATGCTAGTGGGAATGGGGTAGGTTTAGAAGATAAAATTAAAAAAAAGAACAAGTTAAAAATCACTTAGAAAAGTTAGATGCCTGCAAGTCACCAAGGCCTGATGAAATGCATCCTAGAATACTCAAGGAGATGACAGAGGAGGTATCTGAGCCTTTAGCTATCATCTTTGAAAAATCACGGAAGACGGGAGAGATTCCAGAAGACCGGAAAGGGGCAAATCTAGTGCCCATCTATAAAAAGGGAAATAAGAACAACCCAGGAAACTACAGACCAGTCAGTTTAACTTCTGTGCCAGGAAAGATAATGGAGCAGGTAATTAAGGAATTCATCTGCAAACACTTGGAAAATAATAAGGTGATAGGAAACAGCCAGCATGGATTTGTAAAGAACAAATCATGTCAAATCAATCTGATAGCTTTCTTTGATAGGATAATGAGTCTTGTGGACAAGGGAGAAGCGGTGGACGTGGTATACCTAGACTTTGGTAAGGCATTTGATATGGTCTCACATGACCTTCTCTGGGATAAGATGCTGCCTGCTCTTATGTTTGCAGTGAGGGAAGTCCCCCTGGGTTCCACAGGTTTCTCACCCTTTGAACTACTCTATGGGCGGCAGCCCCAGAGGATTCTGGACCTCGTGCAAGAGACCTTGGAGGAACAAGAGACCCAAGCTCAAGGGTCAGTGCAGTACATTTTACGACTCAGAGAACGTCTGCGTGAATTAAGCCATTTAGACCAGGAAAATCTGCAGCAAGCCCAGAATGTCTCATAGACTTTAAGGTCAGAAGGGACCATTATGATCATCTAGTCTGACCCCCTGCACAGTGCAGGCCATAGAATCTCACCCACCCCCTCCTGGAATAATCCTCTCACCTATCTCTCAGATATTGAAGCCTTCAAATACTTGGAAGACCCCAAGATGCAGAGAATCCTCCAGCTGTGATCTGTACCCCATGCTACAGAGGAAGGCGAAAAACCTCCAGGGCCTCTGCCAATCTACCCTGGAGGAAAATTCCTTCCCGACCCCAAATATGGCGATCAGCTAAACCCTGAGCATGTGGGCAAGACTCAGTAGAACTGCAGGGTGAAGACACAGGCCTTCCAGCCAGAAGACCGGGTGTTGCTGCTACTGCCCTCATCCAAGTCAAAACTGCTAGCGAAATGGCAAGGACCATTCGAGGTGACTCGACCAGGTGGAGCCCGTTGACTATGAGGTGCAGCTGCCAGGATGGCAGAGGGAGACCAGAATCTATCATATGAATCTCCTCAAGGCCTGAAAGGAGCGAGAGGCCCTGATGATCATGCTGTACCACCCACCCTCCCAGAGCCAGAATTGGGACCATTAGCAGAGGGAAATCCAGAGCCCCAACCTGTCGATGTCAGTTGAGAACTTGACACTGAACAGCAAGAATAGCTGCATAGGCTAATAAATGACTTTTTGCATGTTCTGTCAGCTAAAGCTGGGGAAGGCGAGCTTGATGAGCCACCATATCATCACCCCCCCCCCCCCAGGCCAGAAGGTGAGAGACAACCATCGCCCACTCCCCAGAAAGATGTGGGACACAGTATGGGAGGAACTGAACCAGATGCTGGCCCTGGGTGTAGTGGAGGAGTCCAGCAGCGAGTGGAGGAGCTCAATAGTACTGGTGCCCAAACCAGGTGGAGCGGTCGGGTTCTGCGTGTACTTCAGGAAGGTGAATGCCATATCACGATTTGATGCATACCTGTCGTCTCAGGTAGATGAGCTGCTTGATCGGTTGGGTCGCGCAAGGTTCATATCCACCTTCGACCTTACCAAAGGCTACTGGCAGATCCCCCTAATGCCAGCAGCAAAGGAGAAGATGGCCTTCCCAACCCCCTTTGGGCTGTTTCAGTTCACCACGATGCCTTTCTGCTTTCATGGGGCCGTGGCCATCTTCCAGCAGCTTATGAACAAGGTGCTGGGACCTCACGATGAATATGCACCTGTCAACATTGATGACATCATGGTCTACAGTGACAGTTGGACAGAACACCTACAGCATCTCACCCAGGTTCTGCAAGCCTTGGCAGGGGCGGGCCTCACCATGAATCCGGCCAAATGCCCCTGGGGCTAGTGCGAGGTGAGCTATCTGGGCTACACATTCGGCAGGGTACAACTCCGGCCACTGACAAAGTCCAAGTGCTGCGAGACTACCCCACTCTGACAACAGAGAGGCAAGTGTGGCAGTTCTTAGGGCTAGCAGATACTACTGCCGCTTTGTACCGAACTTTGGCACCCTAGCTCCCCCTCTTATGGACATCACGAAGACCCCCCGGTCTCGGCAGATTGAATGGTCAGAGGACTGCGAAGTCGCCTTCCAGACCTTGCGAGAGCAGCTGACCCAGGAACCGGTGCTCATCCAGCCAGACTTCAACAGCCTGTTTATTCTTCAGACAGATGCCTCGGAGGTTGGCCTAGGAGCTGTGTTATCCCAGGAGGTAGGAGGGGAAGAACACCCCATTCTGTATCTGAGGCATAAGCTGTTCTCACAATAGGAAAGGAGGCTCTCGTGGTGAAGTGGGCAGTGGAGGCACTGAGGTATTACCACTTGGGGAGCTGATTCACGCTGGTCACAGACCATGCACCACTAAAATGGCTCCATACCACAAAATACACCAATGTGCAAATCATGCACTGGTACCTGTCACTCCAGCCCTATGCTTTTCAGGTGGCACACCAGCCGGGAAGGGCCATGCCAATGCTGATTTCTTTTCACAGACGGGGGAGGATAGTAAAGGGGCATCTCCCTAGGAGCCCCTCTTAAGGGGGAGAGTGTGTGACTGGATGTACCAGCCCCACACTGGGGAAGCTAGGCCTAACCAGGCTCACGTGGCTGAAGGAGTCCCGCCCTCACAGCCCTGCTGGGTATGCTTGGACTGCAACCCAAGTATAAAGGCCTGGAGAGAGGCTCAGTCTGGGCTGGCTGCTGAGGAGGAAGGAGGTACTGCCTGAGCTCCTGCAGGTGACCCACCAGCACGCAAGACACCAGAGATATGGCCGTGGATCTGGAGGAAGGACTCTGGAAGGAGTCCAGAGGAGACTGATAGGAAGTAGCCCAGGGAGGGAAATGTTATCCTGAGGCGCTAAGTGTGTTGCAGTGGGATTCCCCACTGAGCAAGCCATGGAACACGCCACTAATAATAGGGCCCAGGGCTGGGACCCAGTGGAGTAGGGAGGGCCCAAGTCCTCCTACCCTCTCCTCAATCCTCAACCCATGGGGCCTGCACCTGCTGCTACAGACTCCGACTGATAGGCCACACTGCCCCAGTGGAAGAGGCATGAGTGCAGAACCGCAGTGGAGTTTCAGGACACACGGAGTTGGGGGCATGTTTCCAAGAACCCCAGGGATGCAACAGCTCCTCCTGGGAGAAGGACGAGTGCATCACCCCACAACAGGCTCATTTATGAGGGAAATTACTCCTTCCTCCTGCCCTTTGGGTAGGCACGTGGGGCAGGAGTAGTTAATGCCTCGATACCTTCCATCACCATGACGCCTCCAAGCCCCGCCCCCTCCTGCCCCTAGCCCCGCCCCTGCCCCTTTCCATGATGCCTCCTAACCCCGCCTCCCCCCATGATGCCTCCTGCCCCCGCCCTCGGGGCCTCCTAAGCCCCTTCCCATCACGGGCCCCTCCACCACGTGGGCTCCAAGATGGCGGGCCATCGCTTTCCAGCTCGGGGGCCTCCTCAAACTCATCTAAAAAGAAAAGAAAGACGGAATAAGCTAGCACCAGAAAATGGGGGAAAGGGAGCTCCCGTGAGGCCCCCTCGACCCGCAGGGCCTGGAAGAGGGAATGGTCGGAGGCAAGGTGGAGAGCCCTAGGCGGCGATCCTCCCATTAGGTGGCACCAATAGAATTTTAGCTCCACCCTTTAGTCGCGCCCAATAGAATTTCAACTCCGCCCTTGAAACTGGGCCAATAGAATTTAGCGGGAGGCTGAGAGGTGTTTTCCATTTCAGAAATTGCTTTATTTGAAAAAAGCCACCAATGGCCGTTTGCGCTCCTGTATAAAAGCTGGCTTTTTGTGCAACAGTCAGTTTTAAGGACAGGCGATACGGACCTATGAGCAGTCCCCAGTACAACCCTATGGCTGGTTTCAAGGGTCTTGCAGATGTCGAGGAAACCGAGCGCTTCTGGGGCACCCTGAGGGCTACACCGCTCTCTCAAATAAACATTTTGTATCCTAAAGAGAGAGAGACGAAAAAGTGGGGAGGATTGACGCCAGTGAAAAAGAAGAAGAGCGGCGGGGGGGGGGGGGACCCGATGATCCCTATGGAGGATGAAGAACCAAAGACAGCGGTAAGCTGATTTGTATGGCTTTATAGCAAAATGTGGACAATTACTTGCGCATTATACAAATGTTATATTTGTATAGATAAGCACTGTAGAAGGAGAGAACACACACAAGGTAGCGGGTCCAGAGAAAGCATACGAGGTGATGGTCCCCGAGGAAGAAGAAAACGTATACGAGGACATGGGCCCTGAGACATGGAGCGCTGTAGAAGAAGGAGAGAAAGCAGAAGAGAGCGCATACGCGGCAACGGGCCCCGAGGAAGAAGAAGAAGAAGACGTATACGAGGACATGGGCCCCGAGACGCGGGCCGGGGAGAGCAATAAGGAAAATCAGCCACCACTGTCTGAGGGGCAAATAAATACCCGGGGCAGAGGCAGAAGAGAGAGAGGTGGTGAAAGCAACTTTTATTTTATTTGAAAGAAATAAAATATGGATCAAGACAACAGAAGTTAAAACTTGTGTTTAATAACAGGGGCTCGACGGCGCAAGAGTTTCGGATGGTTATGACACGGACAACGGGATGGTTGAGGTAAAATGTTTTATTTTTGTGGTAAAACGATGGCCACAAAAAAAGAAAAAAAAAGTGAGATGTGATTTTTTTCTGTTTGTGATAGCTCACCCCTTCAGAGGATGAAGAGAACGGGACTCGGACGGGGATAGCCGTGGTATGTACCTGCTGCTTTTGCGTGAACGCAGAGGAGAAAAAAAAAAGCACCATAGAAAACAAGTAGAACGAGAGAGAGAGATGGTCATGTACAATATCATTAGAGCCGTTATAGTAAAAGTCTTCTACCATTGTTTGAAAAAGGTGATGTTTGATACCTGTACGCCATGTGCAGAAAAATACCCCGACCAGAAAAACTTTAACATTCTGTTTTGGAACCACTCAGAGAAGTTTTACCAACTTAGACGTATTGCTTCTAACCTGGATGTTGCGCGGGTCCTGTACATAATTACGTTATCACAGGACTATAAAAAGGCGTCCCGTCGACGTGACACGCGCTAACGCGCTGAACCTGTGGAAAACAATCTACGGGGATAGTTTTAAAATAAAGACACCGCAGGCGCTTTTTAAGAAAGGAGACCACGTGAGGGTCTCTAAAACAAAGGGGGGTTTTGAAAAGGGCTACGAGCAGACCTTTACGGATGAGATATTTATCATAACCAGCGTTTTATCGCGAGGGCCAAGATCGGTGTACGCGTTAAAAGATTGCAGAGAAGAAAAAGAAACTGGGTCTTTTTATCCTGAAGAATTACAAAAAGTCAACCCTAACCAGGACCGCGTTTACAGGATAGAAAAAATTCTAGCAAAAAAAAGGCCGGGGTAGAAACGAACCTTTTTTGCTGAAATGGAAAGGGTGGCCTGAAAAATTCAACAGCTGGGTTAAAGCGGCTCACGTACTAGACCTTTAATACGGGGGGAAAAAATGGCCGAAGGGGGCATTTACGTTACCTTACCCAGCAACGCCTCCGCGACAGTTTTCCCACAGAACACTAGTTCCAATTTTACAATACAGCTGGCCAAGCCTTTAAATTTGAACGGCCGCTGGGAAGTCACTTTATCCGAAATTCATTATTGTAATTCGTGGAACACCCTCTCTTACGAGGCCCCGTTTACGATAGCCTCGGAAAAAGAAATCCAACGTCTCACAATGCAGCCCGGTTATTATTCCTCCGTTCAACATTTAGTAGAGGGCATCAAGGAGACCATCAACAAGCAGACCGAGAACCAGGCCGCGCGTCTTGTTTACGACCCGGTGACCAGGCGGGTTTGGTTAAAAGCCGCCGGCGGAACGTCTTATTTTTCCGCCCAGGGGGAATTGGCGGCGATCTTGGGAGTGATTCCGAACTGGCCTTGCAAGGTGGCGCCGCACCCCGCCGACATCACGGAGGGGTTTAACTCTTTATACGTGTATAAGGACATAGTGGAACATCAGTTAGTGGGAGACCACTACGTGCCGCTGTTGCGCTGTGTCCCCGCCCAGGGCAGCAATAACGAATTTATCACCCTCACCTATGACAAGCCGCATTACGTGCCTGTGAGCAAGCACCACATCGGGACCGTTACCATCGAAATAAAGACGGATCAAAATAAAAACGTTTCATTTAGTTTTGGAAAGGTGATTGTTAAACTACATATGCGACCCAGGAAAGCAGAGGAATGAGGAGCATAAAAAGCCACGGGGACCCCGCCGTGTATAGAAACTACTATAAAGCCCAGGCGGGTTATGCCCTGCCAGGGTATCACGGATTACCCGTCATGTACGGAGCCGGTTTAGGCGGGATATTCTGCAGTCTTTTTAGAAAAGCCGTCCCCCTGTTGAGAAGAGGTTTTGAAATAATTAAACCCCATATGAAAACAGCAGCCAAAAACATAACCAAGGACGTGGTGAGCCACGTGACCAGCGCCGTCATGAACAAAATCGGCCCCCAGGAAGGCTCGGGGTTAGCGGTGATGAGGCGAAAAAGAGTCACGACACACCTCCCATTCACAGGACCCCCCAGGCGACTGGAAGACTGCGCCCCCAGAACTAAAACTCGTCCTAAGAAGAGACAGAGCCCCGGTCCCCGCGGTAAAAGGGATATATTTGAAAATGTCTTTTATCCATTGTGGGTCTGAAGAATGCGCCAAGTCGGAGCTGGATCTCTTTCAAATAGCCCCCACACAAACCAGCATCGAGAACAGTTACTACGTGGAGATTCCGCCCCGTCCGCTTTAACGGTGAATGCCCCCCTAGAATGTTTTATTTCTGGACACGGAGATCATTACTTGGATCTCAATAACACCCTGCTGCACGTATGTTTGTTGGGTGGTAAAAGCAGACGGCTCAGACCTCGAAGATGACGAGCGGGTGGCGCTGGCAAATTACCCCATCGCCACCCTTTTTAACCAGTTGGACGTCACGCTGGGCGACCAGCTGATCAGCCAGAGTAACAACTGTTACCCTTACAGAGCCATGATAGAGTTGATTTTGAACTACAGCCACGGCGCTCTCAAGACGCAGTTTTCTGCGGGCGGGTTTCAGAAAGACACGTTGGGGCTCCACGAAAGCACCGCCCTGGTGGGCGCGCAAAACGAGGGCTTCCTGCGCAGGGCCAAACTAACCAGTGACAGCAGAAAGCTGGATTTGCTGGAGGCTCTACACAGCGATTTGTTTTTTCAAGAAAAGCTTTTGCTGAACAGTGTGGACTTAAAAATTAAACTCACGCGTAGCAAAGATGTGTTTTGCCTTATGAGCGGAAATGCAGTGGACAATTATAAAGTGCATATTATTTCAGCCGCCCTGTTTGTAAAGCGGGGGTTCGCTTGGGGCACGTGGAGGCGCTCATGACCACCAACGCTAAGTATCCGGTGGACCGCGTGGGCCTAAAGGTGTTTAGCATACCGGCCGGCAGTCGCGTCAGTAACCAGGAAAACCTCTTTTTGGGGCAGCTCCCCAAGCAGCTTGTGATTGGCTTTGTAGATAACGCCTTCAGCGGCAGTTACGTTAAAAACCCTTTAACTTTAAACATTATAACATTAATTTTGTGGCCTTAAATGTGGTCGACGAACAGGTGCCGGCTAAAACACTGCAGCCCGATGTTGAGAACGGAAACTGCGTGAGGGAGTACATGCAGCTGGTGCAGGCATCAGTGAAACATGGAAAAGACCTAGTGCTCATGATAGACCGTGACGAATTTGCCCAGGGTTACACGCTCTTTGTTTTTGACCTGACCCCGGACCAGGAGGGCGCCAACCATTATTCCCTGATTAAAACCGGCAACCTGAGAGCGGAGATTCGGTTTGCTACGGCGCTGGACACATGATAGTGTACGGCGTGTTTGACAACGTGCTGGAAGTGAACCACAGAAGAAACGTCCTGTTTGACTATATGTAACAATGAACACAGGACAGATAATACGCTTTTTATCAATGGACCCTTCATTTTTAGATGTTTTCCCTAGCGACATGCTCCCGGCGGGCCGCGTGTCCGAAAGGCCTGTGGGACTGATCGTTAACACGCACCCCCATCATTTGCCTGGGGAACACTGGCTGGCCCTTTACTTACCAAAGTGGGGGGCTGGGGAGTTTTTTGATTCCTACAGTTTTCCCACAGACAGTCATTTTTTTCCTAAATCTATTATGGCTTTCTTAAACCGTAACGCTAACCGTGTTGTGTTTCAGCAGAGACAACTACAGGACCCGTTAGCTGTGACCTGCGGATATCATTGTATATATTTTTAAAGCAGCGTGCTAGGGGTTTATCTTTAGATCAGATTTTGAAATTGTACTCTAATGATTTACCGGAAAACGATCTCATGGTGACGTGTTTTTTAAAAGGAAAAACATCGTGGGGTCCCAAACTTGTGTCGAGTGTGTTTCAGCACATCCAGACGTGTTTGTCTTGTCGTGAGTTTAAAGAGGCGCATTAATAAAACGCGAAAATAAAACTGAATCATGGTTGAGATTTTTATTTTACACCTTTAACCAAGCGATTTTCCGCTTTTTAGCGGAGGGCTGGTGAAAAGTGGCCGTGCCCGGATCTATCTCCGCTTTAAAGCTATCTAAATATTCTTTATTGGTAACATGACCCATGACGGAGGTCGGGGCGTTTAGCTCCGCCAAGGCTTTCATTAAAGCCTTCCACCCCCTCGGAGCCCTCTTGTTAGCGAAAGAATAAGGGCCCGTTACTCCCCTAACTAAGTCGAGCATGTGAGACCCGGCCAGGGCCATCCCCCGGTACACAAAGCCCCCATCGGCGGGCCAAGAGGCGACGTCTTTATGCTGCTTGAGTTTATGTAACAATAGTTCAACTTTTTTTTTATAGCGAGGATTTACCCCCTCCAACACGTCCCTAACCACAAAGGCCGCGGGACTTCCTGCGGCTTCGGGGGGAGGTTTTTCCTCCGACACTTCTCTCGCGGGCTCAGGGAGCAAGAGACTTATTTTAGTCTTTTCCGCTTCCGCCTGCCGGTTCAACAACAGGTACCTCTGCAGGACCCTTTCGTAAAGTTTCACCTTCTCGTAGTCGGATAGGCCGGTTCTTTGAAGAATGTCTTTCATTTCCGAATCCAGACGCTGAGCGGTGGCGGTTCTGATGTTTTCTTCTCCGCCTGAGACGCCTTTCAGCTGGTCCAGCTGACGGCTAGGCGCCAGATACAGTTTTTCAGCGTGGTCCATTCTCTGCTCCTGAGCGGGCGGGGGGTTTAACTAACAGGCCTGACAGGAGAGGGAGGGCAAAGCTCAGCAAGGGGCCGATAAAGCCTCCCGACTGCTTGACAATTAGCTTCTTTTTGAGGGACAGTCTTTTATTGCTCAGTTTTTTGATAGCCTCCCGGCTTTTTTCAGCACGCTTATTTGGCGCGGTTTCAGGGGGACGTTGCCCTTTAAAGTGTTGAGCACTATTTCAGAGATGGCTGCTACCAGGTTGTCAGAGGCCGCGCAGAGTATAGCTTTTCTTTGCTGTGGTTTGGCTTTTATGAGGAGTCTTAAAAGAGCCAGGTTTCTCTGCACGCGCATGGACATGATCGTGAGGGGGCCACTCTTTTGTAAAAATGGGGGGCGTTCAGTACAACCGTCTATTGTTTATTAGCTTTTTTAAAGATGCATACGCAGGGCCAGTCGGGGGAAAGAGCCCTGTTCTTAGCTTGTAGGTTTCAGGCGTTGAAGCATTTAAATCCACCAGCAGGTACCCATAAGGTTTTTTGGTAGCATCCTCAAAGGCATCCAAAAAGAACTGCGTTTTACCAGGATACATCTGGCGGGCCAACGTTGTGATTTATCATGGGGGTTTTTAAAGCGAACCATGTACTTAGTATTTAAATTAATCATTCTGCTTTTTTTCCCCTGACAAAAAATGTTTTGCACGATGTACATGACGCTCAGGTTTCTGTGGTGTACGTATTTTGTAAAGGCCTTTTCGATTTCGCCGCTTTCAGAAGCAGACTCCATCGGGTCATCTATAATCACCATATTCACTTTATTGCTAGGAAACAGTTGTTCATCATTAAAAGTATCTGGTAACTCCTCCATAAACGTCACCCGTGGAACTTTTTGCAGCAGCTCTTTATACAGCGGTTGCCAGCAGCTATAACACCATACAATATTTTCAGGCATGCACAATAACAGTTTATCCCCATTTTCTAGCAGTTGCTTTATAAAAAAGGTTTTTCCAGAGTTCGAAGGCCCGCAAAGCAGACAGGAAAAGGGGTGAACAAAGCGAAGCGGACTTTGCATCATAATCAGTACCCGTACGGCCAGGTTTTAAAATCCTCCTCGAGGACTCTTTTGTCGTAAACGACCTTTTGGTTTTTTTTTAAGAGTCCTTGTTTCTATCAGCCAGTGTTTTTTTACTCTGACTATCCCCGGCTGTCGTACTACGATCTCTTTTGGAGCGCCCCACGCCGGGTAAGCCCTGACGAGCTCTTTTAAACTTTCAAAATTAATGTTTTTGCTGTTTCCAGCGTTGAGCGTGATACCTTTTACTTTCATGCAGGTGTGCCCGCCGGATGGCTTGTACCCGTACGTTTTAGGACCCGCGGACACAAACTCCACGATGTGCTCTCCCTCCGGGATTTCGCTGGTCAGCTCCCCTAGATAATCCCCCTAAGGGTGGGTTCCACTCTCCCTCTTTGCTAACAAAAATCACAGAGTCGGTGTCGTGGTAAAGACACTGCTGTTGTAAGCGGTCTAAGAGCTGGTAAAGCGCTAGGCAGGCATAGGCGGTGGTGAAGCACGCGATGAACATGTTTGTGTTGTTCGAATGGGTGCAGTTCTCCTTTTTGTACTTCCACGACACCACCGCCGTGTCATAATCAATAAACTCGCACGATGACACAGCATAATAAGGCACAAAAATGTACTTGAAGAGCTCGTCCGGGTCCGTCACGATGCTGGTGTTAGTCAAATTTGTCCACTGCCCAAATTTTCCCCACAAGGAATTTAAAAACAGTTTTGAAATCTGCCTTTTTGCAGGATTGACCTTAATCTTATTTAAGCGCAGGCACATGCCTTCTTTTTCGCAGTACTCTTTAACATACTGTATTTTTTTCATTTCATCCATACACCAGTGAGGGAACCCCGAGGCTTCCTGTTTTTGTCTCAGGTGCATTTTAATATAGTCTGAAAACAGAGTGTCTGAAGTGCTGTTAAAGTGCCAGACTTCATAAATTTCATCAATCGTGTACGCCTTGTCTAAAGCCTCCACCGGGTCTATCATGCACCAAGTACCCGTTAAAGCCCGCTCCTCCCGACTGTGAGTGAAAGGTGTCTCTTGTTTTGTTTCTGCACAAAGGGCACACAGGGGGATGGTGAGTTTGCCGCCGAGCCTGTGTGGCAAAACAGGGAAATAGAGCCCTCTCGGCGGGTACACTTTAACCTTAGCAATGCCAAAGTACTGTCTGATATCCCCAAAATCCTTATACACAATAACCGGGTGCCCCACGGGATAACGCTTAGTTTTGTTAACAAAGGGGTAAAGGCTGGTGAAATCGTAGTAATGAATCTGCTTCCCGGGCCATGGCTTGTAATACAGACAAATAGCATTGGTTCTACCCCCGTAAAGGGCGTCTCTAGGAATCAAAGGCTGCGGTAATTTTTATTCTCATAAAAAGACCCCCACCTGATTATCGTTAGCTAGCATGGCCTTCCATTCGTGTTCCCATAAGGTCCTCACCTCAAAGCCCTGTTTTTTCAGAAATTCGGTCTTAATTATGTTCGGTTGTACAGCTGTCCATAGGTCACGTCGAGCAAAGGATTGAAATCTTTTTCACAATAGCAGGCTGGACAACTGTGAAAAAAAATCCGTTAAATTCAAAGGCTGTGGGTTTACCCTCTACCTTGGCATAACCGTCTAAAAAGTTAGGTCCCCACTTTAAGCTCCCCGCCCTGCAAAGCGTGTTGAATGTAAATGTTTTCTGTGTGAGCGACGTACAGCAACCACTGAATGGCCGGCGTGGAATATCTCTTCTGTTGGTTATGGACCATAATTGGTTGGTTATAGTAATCGTCTTAACGGCAGAAGGGCTATGATTCGCGGCTGTAAAAAGTTAAACCGGTACATGGCCTTGCAGACTGACGCTAATGTGAGGTACTGAAAGGGATCTATGCACTTAGTGACCACCTCCTCGTTATCTTGCCCGGGGTTTTTAACAATTTGTTTTTTTGTCATCCTCATGACTTCTTTTCTGAACCGGGCACAGGCCTCTCGCAAAATCTCAACGTCTTTTTGAACCCAGCGCCATTACAAGTACGACAGTGGCTTTTACAGGCATGCTGGTGTTTGTGGCTGTATGTGGCATAACAGTAGTTGCACAGATATGGGGCCCCTATAAAGTCTTTAATATTTAGAATACCGTAATAGTGCTTGTCATGCAACAGTACAAAAATGGTCTTGGGGTATCATATGCCCCCCGTTGTAAAAAAGCGCCAATTACCCTTTTCGTGACACAGCACAGCGATAGTCACGCCTAAGCGCTCCTCAAAAGAGCCCACGTCTGTAAAACTGATCATTTTTTGGTCCGGAAGCCCCATCTCCTGGTGGAGACGCCTGGCCCCTTCTAGTAATTGGGCATCTGTAAGTTTTTCACTCGATAAGAGGCCCAGGACGCTACCGGCAAAGCACAAGTTATTTCCCTGGTTATGTAGGTCGATTAAATGCTTTCTTTTTTTTTCTATGATTTTACTGCATGTGATAGTCTTTAAGGACCTCGCAGCCCCGCCCACCCTGTTTCTGATAATCGTGACATCCAGTCTTACAGTCCCAGTCCCCAAAAGCTCCATGTTACTCTGCAACACTGAAGCAATGTTATTCAAAAAAATGTGCGGTGTTTAAATCTTCCCAAGGCCTCCTCAGAGAAAAGAGGGGCTGATTGAGGCCTGGGGAATCTAAGCGCAGCTGCACGAAATCCTCGGGGCCCACCTGGCTATTAATATCGCCTAACAGATTCTGAATAGTGGTGTCAATAGTGACCATGGCCTCTGCAAACCCCGCTATTTTGTCCAAATTAGCAAAACAAAATTCCTGGTAATATTCATAAGTGTTAAAGCCTCTACCCTGTCTTATCCAGTGTCTCACCCGCTCCAAATACACCTGGGGGAGTTCAGGAGAATCTACATCATCAGGAGTGGGGGTTGGGGGGTTTATGTCCGAAACCCCTTCTGGGTTTGGGGTTGAATCCCTTTCTGGGCTCGGGAGGGGGGAGGCAGCCGAATCCCTTTCCGGGCTTGGAAGGGGGGTGGTGTTTGATTGCCTTTCTGGGTTCGGGAGGAGGGTGGTGTTCCATTCCTTTTCCGGGCTCGTGGAGCATTTTCGTAAAACCGCTCTGACTTTTTAAATTTTTTTTGCCAAAACCCTTCTTAGTCTTTTAGCTCTCTCCCACTTTTCCCCCCTGCACCCCTGCCCATTTTTAGCTTTCATAGTTAGTCACTGACACCCTCCCCCCTTTATCCAGTTTTCCATACTTTCAACCTCCTGTCTTGTAGCTAGCAGCTTTTGAGCAAAATCCCCGATTTCTCCTGAAAAGTACTGCTTTTGCATCACTTCAAAAGCCAGCCTGGGAAACTTTTTCTCTGTCAATTCCCTCATAAACTCATGAATGTTTCTTAGCCTCCCGCTATGATCAAATAATTCTATGACACATTGCAAGAGGTCATTTAGATCCCTGTCTCTAGGTTTCTTGTTTTGGCCCCTTTTACAGAGCCCTTCTTTTGGGTGTTGGCTGGTTTGCCCGACACAGGCTCGTTAGGGCTACCCCCCTTACGGCGCTTACCCCCGACCCCTGGCATGACACTGCTCGCCCTTTTAAACCCCAGTTCGCTTTGTCTGAGCCAGGCTTTGGACGTGCTGGGTTGCTCGAGATCGGGGGCTCCAGGCTCTGTGTTGTTGCTCTTGAAAGCGGCTTTCTTGGTCTTTTTCACGGGTTTCTGTGCCCTTTCTTCTCTTTCTAAAAGGCTGGCTGGTATATCTATCAACAAACAAACAAACAAACATCCTGTTTCAACACAAGCCCTTTACTAGCCATTAAAAGATCAAACCAGTGGGGGGGGGGGGGGGGAACCAGCCCTGCCGCACACCCACCTCACTCAACCTCTTGTTCAGGAATAGCTGACAAAGTACCGGCTTGCCCCACCTCTGGTCCTAGATAAAACAGAAAAATGCCTTTTTGGATCTTTGGTTTCACAAGCTGCAGCTGTAACTTTGTAAAACAAACCCTGGCTTACCGAGATTTAACACTGCCAAGGTGGCCTCGGACAGTTCCAGTAAAAAAGCATCCTCCTGTTAAAAAGCAGTTATTAACTTTTAAGTCGTGACAGCCCTGGGCATGAAAAACATAGCCGTACGCGTGGATTAAAAGGCTCTTACCATCGTGTTGCTCTCCATAGTCAAATTTTGAGCAGCCCTAAAGTGTGCCAAAATTTCTCTCTCTTTTTATACCCCTAAATTAAAAAAAAAAGTTGGGGCATCTGTATGTGTGGTTTGGGGTGATAAGGATTTGTTTGTTACAATGGCATGGGTGACCGGTGGACATTGCTTGTGTCCTTCAGTGACAAGACGTCCATAAGTTCGTGTTTATCTCCTCTCCCTTATCTCTGCTTATAGCCGCATGGCGGCTATATCTCTTTCTTTCCCTCCCCCCCTTTTTTAACCTGCCGCGCTTATTCCCTTTCCCGCTTTTTTTCTCTCTCCCCGATTTCTCTCTCTCTCTCTCTCTCTGATCTCTCTGATTTCTCTCTCTCTATTTCCCTTTTCTTTTATTTCTCTGGTGCTAGCTTTGTTGTTTCGCTCCCTGTTTTCTCCCCCCCCCCCGCCATTTCTTTCTTTGATCCGTGCTTGTGTTTTAAACCAAGCGTGAGACACTGCATGCATCTTAAACAGTCCCATAAACTTTACAATAATTCCGTGCTGTAAGTACAAGACAAAAGCTAGCCTCAAGCTTCTAAGTAATGTTGTTGTTTGCAACTAATGTCTCAGTGCTGGTTTCCACGTTATCAAACATCATGAAACAAAGTTTGTGTTTATTTTATACAAATTTAATATTCCCCTGTCCTAGAAACACAAGGTTTAACTAAAAGCCACCCCTAAAATCAGACTCTCTTTTTATAACTCTAAATTTTAAAACAAGTTGGCATGCCTGCATGGGGTGTGTGTTTTGGGGGGGGGGGGGGTTGTTCTGGTTGGACAGTTGAAAAGTATGCGAGAAGTCTGATTGGACAGACCGGTGGGTCTGTGGGCTGCTTCTGATTGGCCAGACCAAGGTCAGCTGTGATTGGTCAGATCAGTCAGTTGCTCTGCCTGGCTGGGGTGAGGAGGCTCACAAGCCGAAGCATTATCCCTTTTACCGCGGGGGCCGGATGAGTAAGGTCTGCTCTCTTTCTTTTGTTCCTTGACAAGCCTGTATTTCTTCATGGCTGCTAGTGCTTTTCTTTCCTCCCTTCTCTCCCCTTTTCTCCAGCTTCTCTTTTCTCTCTCTGGTGCTAGCTTTGTTCTGTTTCTTCTCTCTCCTTCTCTGGTGATAGCAATCCTTTTAGCCTGCCACGTTTATTCTTTTTTATTTCTTCCCTTTTCTCTCTCTGATACTAGCTTCTCTCTCTCCCCTTTTCTCTCTCTGGTGCTAGCTTTGCTCTGTTTTCCTCTCTTTTTAGCCTGCCACTCTTATTCCACTTTTCTCTCCACTTTTCTTTTCTTTCTCTGATGCTGCGTGCCTGCATGGGGTGTGTGTGTTTGGGGGGGGGGGGTTGTTCTGGTTGGACAGTTGAAAAGTATGCGAGAAGGTTTGTGTTTTTTAGCATCTCCCCCTGTTCTCCTGTTTCTTTTATTTCTCTGGTGCTAGCTTTTTTCTTCAGCTTTGCGCTTATTCCATTTTTCTCTCCCCTTTTCTTTTCTTTTTAGATGGATAAGCTGCCAATCCTTGGCGCTAGCTTATTCCATCTTTCTTTTCTTTTTAGACGGATGAGCCAGCCACTGGTTTCCCCCCGACTTGGAAAGTGGTGGCCTGCCATCTTGGAGACCACATGGTGGAGGGGCCCGTGATGGGAAGGGGCTTAGGAGGCCCCGGGGGAAGGGGGCGGAGGCAGGGGCAGGAGGCGTCATAGGAAGGGGGGATAGGAAGGGGCGGGGCTAGGAGGTGTCATGGGAAGGGGTGGGATTAGGAGGCATCATGGAGCGGGGCTAGGAGGCATCATAGGAAGGGGGAGGGGGATGGGAAGGGGTGGGGCTAGGGGCAGGGCACCTGTCAAAATTGCATGGTGATGGAAGGTATCAAGGCATTAACTACTGTCCATGCCTCCCAGCTGTAGTTCTATACTGTGTGTTATTGTATTCAACTGTTCAGCACTGCTGTCCTTAATGCTTTAACCATGTGGCTTTCAATTAAAGTTTGCATATGTAGATCTTGGTTATTATCTCGGTTTGTTTTAACAGCTTTAGCAGATGCATAGAAGTAAACAAGTAGCTCTCATTTGTGCTATTGGACTGAATCATTCCTCTCTGATTCATGTTTCATGGCAAACAGCCAACAGCTCCTGCATAGTTTCACCCATTAGCTAAAATATTAATAAACACTAATCTGGCAGTTTAGAAGGGAAAAACTGGGAGATGGTAATAAAGATTTGTCATCCTCCCAGGCTAGCAAATTAACTTCTGCTGGGTAGAGGGAGCCATCACACAAGGAGCACCTGTTCCAGTGGGAGAGAGCCAACAGGAGGGAGGGGTACTTCCTGTGCAGAGTATCCTGAGTTTCTTTGAATTGGTGTAAATCCGCCTTTTCCCAGATTACTCTGACTCCTGCCAGCAGCTGTCCCAAGCCCTCCCCTTTCCTGATGTTGACTTTGTTTTGTTTTGATTCCTGCAGGCCAGCCAGTTGGGAGTGTACAGGGCCTTTGTGGATAACTATGAGGTTGCCATGGAGACAGCAGAGAAATGCTGCCAAGCCAATGCTCACTTTGCTGAAATCTCCGAGGTAATGTCATGATGTTCAGACATACATGCTGTCTGGATCTGATTAATACACTGCAATGTTGCTCCTGTGCATCCATCAGTCCTCAGGGAGGCTAGCAGTGGAGGAGCTGTGGGTTTCCCCACAGCCACGGCAGCCCCTCCAGTGCCTTTTGTTAGGGCTGGCATGGGAGTAACTGTGAATTCTCCCATAAGCAGCTCTTGCTCACTATTCCCCACAGTGACTCTTGTAGTGACTTGCATGGCTTTGAAGTTCCCTAACTCCGCTCCAGCATCATGTAGTCTTAAAGAGGAAAGTTGTGTTTGAACTCCTGATGTGTCTCTTTTGCTGGTAATGACACTGACTGTGGTATAAAAGGCCATCTCTAACAGCTTGCATTATGTCCGTCAATAGGATCACAGGCTTAATTAGCTTCACATGCTGAAAGAGGTAGTGATAGAATGAGCTCTGTTTAAAATGAAAAGTATGTCAATTGGAATCTTAGGGTATGTCTACACTACCACCCTAGTTCGAACTAGGGTGGTAATGTAGGAAACCAGAGTAAATGCAGCGAGGCGGAGGACATCTGCTCCCAGTAAAATGCAGCGAGGCGGAGGACACCGCGCCCCTGCATGGGAACCTGCTGGGGGAGGAAGAGGAGGGGACCCCAGTAGCACCCTCCCCAGCAAGCGGTGTCTGCCACTCTCACACACCTCCCCCAACACTTCCCCCCCCCCCCCCAGTGGCCAGGGATAGAAGTCCTCTCCCTGTGGGATGCCACCACTGTTAGATGCAGCATGTGCACAGCACGGAGGGAAGGAGAGTCGCCCCGCTCCCCCCGCAAGCTTTTGGCCTGGCTGGCACTTTCCCATGCCTGCTTGTCCCTGGGGCATGCAGGTTGCGAGGCTCCCCTGGGACATCTGTACCCCTGCAGGACAGTGCACGTTGTCCAGGCCACAGATGGCCTTGCTCGAAGCACATCACGGTCATCTGAACTGAGACCTTTTGGTATCAGCTCAGAGATGAGAGCTAGGCTTCAGGCACAATGTCTCCTGGGACGACTGCCCTTGTCACTTTTCTTTGAGCTGAACCAGACGTGAGTGAGGCACGTCCACTGCTTCCCGCAGCATTCTCCTGACCCCATGAGAGCCACCGGCGCAGATGACCCCGCGAGGACCTGGAGTGGGGTCACCTGCCTGCATGCCCTGCAGCAGTGTCTTCAGCAGGGGCAGAGGTGGGAAGCCAACTTGGAGCTGTGTCGCACCACCTGGCAGGAGCTGTCCCAGCAGACCCTGAGCATGTGCATACGCCGTTGTCGATCGCCTGCTCACCACGATTGAGCAGTCCAGCAGCCACCACCCCGCACCCACTCCTTCCCAAATCCCTCCTGCTCCTGCTCCTGTCCCCGCCCCTGCCCTTCCATCTTCTCCTCCTAGCCCCACCCCCATGGCTACCAAAGGCCCCACACACGAGGTGGTGGGACCACCCAAGGCAGGCGCCAGTCCCAGCCCCGTCCATGAGCCCCTCCCCCCACTCCCAGGTTCTTTCCCCAGTCCATCCCCATTTATATATAAAAAACACATCAAGTACATTAGAAGCAGGAAGCCTGCTAAAAAACCTGTGGGTCCCCTAGATGATCGAGCTATAAAAGGAGCATTCAAGGACGATAAAGCCATTGCAGAGAAACTAAATGATTTCTTTGCTTCAGTCTTCACGGCTGAGGATGTTGGGGAGATTCCTGAATCTGCACCGTCCTTTGTGGGTGATGAATCTGAGGAACTGTCCTGGATTGAAGTGTCATTAGAGGAGGTTTCAGAACAAATAGAAAAACTTAATGTTAACAAATCTCCGGGACCGGATGGCATTCATCCAAGGGTTCTAAAAGAACTCAAATGGGAAATTGCTGAACTATTATCTGTGGTTTGTAACCTATCCTTTAAATCGGCTTCCATACCTAATGACTGGAAGGTAGCCAACGTGACACCAATATTTAAAAAGGGCTGTAGAGGCGATCCTGGCAATTACAGACTGGTAAGTCTAACTTCAGTACCGGGCAAATTAGTCAAAACAATAGTAAAGAATAAAATTGTGAAGCATGTAGAAGAACATAATTTGTTGGACAAAAGTCAACATGGTTTCTGTAAAGGGAAATCCTGTCTTACTAATCTGTTAGAGTTCTTTGAAGGGGTTAACAAACATGCGGACAAGGGGGAGCCAGTAGATATAGTATACTTAGATTTTCAGAAAGCCTTTGACAAGGTCCCTCACCAAAGGCTCTTGTGTAAATTACATGGCCATGGGATAAGAGGGAAGGTCCTTTCTTGGATTGAGAACTGGTTAAAAGACAGGAAATAAAGGGTAGGAATAAATGGTAAATTTTCAGATTGGAGAGGGGTAACTAGTGGTGTCCCCCAAGGGTCAGTCCTGGGACCGATCCTTTTCAACTTATTCATAAACGATCTGGAGAAAGGGGTAAGCAGTGAGGTAGTAAAGTTTGCAGATGATACCAAACTGTTTAGGATAGTCAAGACAGAAGCAGACTGTGAGGGACTCCAAAAAGATCTCACCAAACTGAGTGATTGGGCAACAAAATGGCAAATGAAATTTAATGTGGATAAGTGTAAAGTAATGCACATCGGAAAAAATAACCCCAACTATACGTACAGAATGATGGGGGCTAATTTGGCTACGACAAATCAGGAAAGAGATCTTGGAGTTATCGTAGACAGTTCTCTGAAAACTTCCACACAGAATACGTCTAAACTACAGGGTTTTGTCGACAGAAGTTTTGTCAACAGATACTGTCGACAAACCTTCTGTCGACAAAGAACGTCTAGACTACATTCAGTTCTGTCGACAAAGCAAGCTGCTTTGTTGACATAACAGTGTGGACGCAAAGGACAGTTTAGATGCAATAATGCCTTATGTTGACAGAACTCTGTCGACAAAAGGCGTTATTCCTCGTAAAATTAGGTTTACCAGCGTCGACAAAACTGCTGAGTTCTGTCGACGTTATGTCGACAGAACTCAGCGGTAGTGTAGACGCAGGTTTAGTTTTGTCGACAAAAGTCCACTTTTGTCGACAAAACCCTGTAGTCTAGACCAGGGGTCTCCAAACTACGGCCCGGGGGCCGGATGCGGCCCGCGAGGCCCTCTCATCCGGCCCGTGGAGACCTTTTTGGATTCAAAGGCAGAAGAAGTGAGATTGTTTCAAAACCCATTTGAAGCAGATGTGGCCAGTTGCCCAGATGAACTGCAGCTGGAAGTCATTGAGTTGCAAGCAAATGACCTCCTTAGGGACAAGTTCAAAATAGGACTGGTGGGTTTTTACCAGTTTTTGCCCAAGGAAGACTTTCCTAATGTCAAAACTTTTGCATCAAGGTACCTTTCAATCTTTGGAACAACATACCTGTGTGAACAAACATTTTCAAGAATGAAATACGTGAAGAACAATTTGAGAACAAACTTGTCCGATGATAATCTCAGGTCACTGTTGATGTTAGGGACAACAAATCTAAAGCCAGAAATGTCTGCTATTTTGGCATCCAGGAAACAATTTCACCATTCACACTAATACAGGTGTTCATGTGTAGTGTATGAATGTGTTATTAAATAATAACTGAATAAAATAATATTAAATAAATAATTAAAAACAACATCCATGTTTTGATTGTTTTTTATTTGGACCTCAAGTGTGTAGTCGGCCCCCGAACTGCTGTTTGATAGTTAATGCGGCCCTCGGGCTGAAAAGTTTGGAGACCCCTGGTCTAGACACACCCACAGTCAAAAAGGCAAATAGGATGCTAGGAATTATTAGGAAAGGGATAGAAAATAAGACCCAGAATATCTTACTGCCCCTGTATAAAACTATGGTACGCCCACATCTTGAATACTGTGTACAGATGTGGTCTCCTCACCTCAAAAAAGATATTTTGGCCTTGGAAAGGGTTCAGAAAAGGGCAACTAAAATGATTAGGGGTTTGGAACGGGTCCCATATGAGGAGAGGTTAAAGTGACTGGGACTTTTCAGTTTAGAAAAGAGGAGACTGAGGGGGGATATGATAGAGGTATATAAAATCATGAGTGGTGTGGAGAGGGCGGATAAAGAAAAGTTATTTATTAGTTCCCTAAATAGAAGAACTAGAGGACACCAAATGAAATTAATGGGGAGCAGGTTTAAAACTAATAAGCGAAAGTTCTTCTTCACACAGCGTGTAGTCAACCTGTGGAACTCCTTGTCATGGCTCCTTCCCCACTCTGGCATGATAAATGCAGAAGTGGGGGCCAGCAAGTGTACCCCAAAGCCTTATCTACCAGGCTTTGGTATAAAACTTCCCCCAAGATCTTAAAAACCTAGATCTTGGGAATAAAACTTCCGTTGCCACCACCCAAATGTTGATAAAGAAATCAGGGGAAAGATCATTTGGGAAATCTTACCCCTAAAATAAAAATCAGGGCACACCATTAACCACTGCCAGGTTAATAAAAAGAAAAGAAAGAACTTTTATTATTACAACAATATTCCTGTTGCAAACATAATGACTAGATAGGGAGGTAACAAAATATACTCATGGAGAAACTCCATTGGCCTAGAACTTAGTTACAAAGAAAAGCCAAAACATCTTTTAAGCAGTGCCAGATCTCAGATCCCCTACCCAATCCTTAAAACGAAACTGCCTAAACTTTACCCTACTTACAGAAAATGAAGAATGGTGTCTTGGAGAGAGAGAGAGAGACATGCTTGTCCCTCTCTGTAGCTGCAGAGAGCTCACTCAGAGAGACAAAAAAGAAGAAAGGAAAAAACCCAAATTCTTTTGTCCCAGGTTGAAACTCCCTCCTACATTCCTACTGGTCACTCCACCTGGCTAGGTGTAGTTAACCCCTTAATCCCCAGGCTGCTGGCTAACCCTCATAATCATGACACTCCTTGCCAGAGGAGGCTGTGAAGGCTAGGACTATAATAGATTTTAAAGAGAAGCTAGATAATTTCATGGAGGTTAGGTCCATAAAAGGCTATTAGCCAGGGGATAAAATGGTGTCCTTGGCCTCTGTTTGTCAGAGGCTGGAGAGGGATGGCAGGAGACAAATCGCTTGATCGTTGTCTTCGGTCAACCCTCTCTGGGGCACCTGGTGTTGGCCACTGTCGGTAGACAGGATACTGGGCTAGATGGACCTTTGGTCTGACCCAGTACGGCCGGTCTTATGTTCTTAGGAAACACAAACTGGCAATACCCTTTGAAAATGTGCTGTGATTCTCATCACAGTATGAGGGGTTCCCTGTATGCTCTCTGATGGGTTTTGATCCTTGGGCACAGCTTGTAGCATCAACAATATCACCTCACTATCATGGCACCTTCCTCCACACTTTATAGACTGAATTAATCTGTTAAAAACTAAGTCTCCTCTCACTAATAGTTACATTTATTACTTGCATTGTGGTAGTGCCACAGAAGAGATCTGGGCCTCTCATGCGGCACTGCAAACCCTGGACACCACATACCATGTCACTTCCTGGGGTATGTCTAGACTACAGGGTTTTGTAGACAAAAGTGGACTTTTGTTGACAAAACTTTACCTGCGTCTACACTGCTGCTGAGTTCTGTCGACATAATGTTGACAGAACTCAGCAGTTTTGTTGACGGCTGTAAACCTCATTCTACGAGGAATAACGCCTTTTGTCGACAGTTCTGTTGACAGAAGGCGTTATTGCATCTACACTGTCCTTTGCATCTACACTGTCATGTCGACAAAGCGGCTTGCGACATGACAGTGTAGGTTTCATGACATGAAACGAGGCTTACAGGATCAGTCAGCAAAGGCTTCCCCAGCCGACTGATCCCCGTCTAGACTACCGCGCTGTGCCGGATCAGCTGATCATCGGCACAGCGCAGCGGCCATGTTTATTTTAATGAAGCAGGGATTATTTAAATCCCCGCTTCTTTGCCTATGCCGGGTAGCCTAATCTACATGCCTCTGTTGCCAGAGGCATGTAGTCTAGAGGCATGTAGTCTAGACATACCCTATCTGTCGACAAAACTTCTGTCGACAAAAGCCTGTAGTCTAGACGTACCCCTGGTGGGTAAGTGCTAAAGCCCTGGTGATGACCATAGGGTTATAAATAGTAACAATGATTATGGTGGTACTTTTGTACCCAAGTCCTGCTGAAGATTTCACAGCACTTTACCCACTTTAATACAGTCAGCCTCAACCCCCTCAAAGGGAGAAAGGTCAGGAAAACCCCTCCATAGAAATGAGGGAAAGGGACTTGCCTCTGGTCACACCTCAGGGCAGCAGCAGAATCAGGAATAGCACCCATGTCTGCTGACTGCCCACCTTGTGCTTTAGCTGCCAGACTGTGTACACTGAGCCAATGGCAGGTGCATCCCTGTGGACATGCCCTTGTCTTACTGGTGATAACAGCTTAGCCATGCCCAGGTTTTCTCTCAGATGCTGTACAGGGCTCCCTGGTTTCTAGGGTCTCTATTAAGACTCACTCTTAGGAATTCTTCTTGGAGCTGGAGGCTTATGGTGCACAGTGGCACAGTGGGGTAGACCACCACAGGACAATGTATATATATATAATAGGGCTTTTCTGGATACTGCTTTAGACTGACTGTATGAACACAGGAACTTCTCCCTCCCTTGGAGGCACTGAGGAGGTTCTGGGTTCCAGGGTAATGTTTCTGGGTGGTGAACGGTCTCCTACATGGATTTTCTTTTTCTTTTAGAATCTCAAAGCCAGAAATACAAAGGACTCAAAAGATCAGATAACAAAAAACTGCTTGGAAAGTGAGTGTTGTGTATGGAGGACACTCTGGTTTGTCAGTACCTGGAGGGATGAAGATGGAGCTGACTATAGTTGCTCTGGGTGGAGGGTAGATATATTGTGGAATGACCATTCCCCAGCCCCACCTTCCGTGGCCTTTTATTTTCTAAATGCTAGTTGGTTATGGTGACTCTGCTTGTTTTCCCTGGTAAGCAACTCTTTTTTGATCATCAGCAGAACATTTGCCTAGAAAGCTGCATGTCTACACAGAAAGCCTCTATTCATCTTACTGGATAGTTGTTCCCTGTGGGCAACAATGGATGCAGTGGGCTGAGACAGTCATCCGCAGCTTTGCCTTAAACTATCAGAAGATTCCAGAGTCACCCATTCCAATAACTGGGCTGTCGGAGCCTGCAGCCCACTGTTCTGGTGGTTGCTGTTCCTTATTCTTGTCCCTTCTTTGTGTTCTTGGTGGTACGATTTACTGAAACACACTCCAGAAATCCACCCTGACCACCCCCTCCTGCAGGATGCTCTGCGCATCTCTCAGAGCTTCTTGTCCAGTATCAATGAGGAGATCACACCCCGCAAACAATCTATGACTGTCAAGAAGGGAGAGGTGAGTCCCCATCCTCTAGTGACCAGATCTGTTTCTGAACACTACTTCTGCCTTTCTCTGGGAGGGGCTGGAAATTAAGAGAGTACCTGTCAGGGCTGTTCCCCACTCTGGCAGTCAGGGTACGTCTAAACTACATGGCTCCGTCGACGGAGCCATGTAGATTAGGCTGATCGGCAAAGGGAAATGAAGCGGCAATTTAAATGATCACGGCTTCATTTACATTTACATGGCTGCCGCGCTGAGCCGACAAACAGCTGATCAGCTGTTTGTCGGCTCAGCGCGCTAGTCTGGACGCTTCCCTGTCGAAATGAAAGCCTTTTATCGACATCCCCGGTAAACCTCATCCTACCAGGCATAACGGGGATGTCGATAAAGGGCTTTCAGGTCGGCGCGGAGCATCCAGACTAGCGCGCTGAGCCGACAAACAGCTGATCAGCTGTTTGTCGGCTCAGCGCGGCAGCCATGTAAATTTAAATGAAGCCGCGATTATTTAAATCGCGGCTTCATTTCCCTCTGCCGATCTGTCTAATCTACATGCCTCCATCGACGGAGGCATGTAGTCTAGACACACCCTCAGAGTGCAGAAGATGGGGGCCTGCAAAAAGCTCAAAAGAAAAAAAAAACCTTTGTCTCTTACAGGCACTGGTTACCAAAAACTTTCCCCCAGAATCACAATGCACAGATTCATCCCCCAGGGGTACCCCAAGCTCTTTTGCCCCAAAAGAGCTTGAAAAAAGAAAAACAAGCTGCAGTCTCTGGTAGCTGACCCCTCAGTCTGAGGCCTGCAGATACCCACAGACAGACCTTCCAGGACACAAGAATCAAATCATCACCTTAAAAGAAGTGATTTTTATTACAAAATAAAAGATAAACTTGAGAAAGCAAACTTGGTTGCTAGATGTTACAGAGCAACTAAGGGAAACAAATTAAAACAGAGAAAAGTCTCGGCACAATGCTTAGATGGTATTAAATGTGGAGGGGAGGTATAGATTCACACAGAGCAGTTCAAACCAAACCACAAAACAATGAAAAATTACCCTGAACGCAACTGGACTCACATTTCCCTGGTACTCACTTCTAATTTTCTCTTTGTTCAGTCCGCTCCCATGCCCTGAATTCCGGGGGGGGGGGGGGGGGGGGGAGATGGTAGTTCTGCCTGGGTTTAAATTATTCTGTCTCTCAACTCCTGGTTTCTCTCTCCCACACAAAGAAAGCAGGCAGGGAACCTATATCCAATTCAAATTTCAACACTGTATGCCCATTGGTTCTCTGGCTCCTTGCCAGCAGCTTTGCTAGCTACGGGTACGTCTACACTACAGCGCTAATTCGAACTAATTTAGTTCGAATTAGTTAATTCGAACTAAGCTAATTCGAACTAACGCGTCTAGAACTAAAAACTAGTTCGAATTAGCGTTTTGCTAATTCGAATTAGCAAGTCCACATTGCGTGGACCCTGAACAGGGCTTAAGGATGGCCGGAAGCAGTGCCGGCAGAGCATCAGAGGAGGACTTAGAGCGTGGAGATGCTGTCTCAGGCTAGCCGAGGGCTGCGCTTAAAGGGTCCTGACCCCCACCCCGGACAGACAGTTCTAAGGGGTGCCCCGCTTGCAAAGCAGTCCTGGCTTGGATTGCCCGGAGTACCCACACTGGGCACATCACAGCACTCGGCCATCAGCCCAGCTGCACTTGCCGCAGGCTGCGATCTGGGGAGAGGGGGCAATCGGGGGGCTGCAGGAGAGCTTCCACCCCCAGAAGCCCGCAGAGCCAGCCCAGTCCTCCCCATCGGGGGCTCGTACCCCATTCCTCCCTCACCTCCTTCCACTTACCCTTCCCTAGCCCCCCTTCTTATTGATGTACAAAATAAAGATAACGTTTCTTCCAACATTGACTCTGTCTTTATTGAACAAAACTGGGGGAGACTGGGAAAAGGAGGTGGGAGAGGGGAAGAGAAAGGCTGGGAGAGGGGAGGGCAACTAACATGATCAGGGGTTGGGAACAGGTCCCAGATGAAGAAAGGCTACAGAGACTGGGACTGTTCAGCTTAGAAAAGAGGAGATGGAGCGGGGACAGAATAGAGGTCTCTAAAAGCAGGGGTTGGGTGGAGAGGGTGCATTCATAAAAGTTCTTCCTGAGTTCCCATAAAGAAGGACTAGAGGACACCAAAGGAAAGGAATGGGTAGCAGGCTTCAAACTAGTAAGAGAAAGTTGTTGTTCTTCACAAAGCAAATAGTTAACCTGTGGAACTCCTTGCTGCAGGAGGCTGTGAAGGCTACAACTAGAACAGAGTTTAAAGGGAAGTGAGATCAAGTCATGGAGGTTGGGTCCATGGAGTAGACTTAGCCAGGGGGTAGGAGTGGTGTCCCTGCCCAAAGTTTGTGGAAGGCTGGAGAGGGATGGCACGAGACAAATGGCTTGGTCACTGTCTTCGGTCCATCCCCTCCAGGGTCCCTAGGGTTGGCCGCTGTCGGCAGACAGGCTACTGGGCTAGATGGACCTTTGGTCTGACCCAGGACGGCCATTGTAAGCTCAGGGCTCAGGGTCGGGGGTCTCAATGGACCCCCTTGATTCTCTTGCACACCTGGTCCTGGGTGGCCAGGCTGGCAGCTCTCCTGCCCTAGACGGCCACTTTCCTGTGCCTAGTGCGGAGATCATGGACGAGGTCCACGATGTCCGCACTAGCCCAGGAAGGTGCCCGCCTCTTGCGGTCCAGGGCAAGCTCCCGGGAGCCGCCAGCCTGGTCCCGGGAAGAGGGGGTGGGCTGGGGGACATCGGGTGGGTGGCTCTGTGCCGTGCCAGGTGCAGGGTCTGCTGGCTGGGTGCTGGCAGGCTTGCACCTGGCACGGGCACCGTAGCCAGCCCGTGCCCCTTTAAGGGGTCCGGGGCCGGGAGGGGGGCATTGAGTTTCCCTGGTGTTGGCCAGAGTGGCCACCAGGGAAAGCTGGGGAGGGCTAGCCTCCCACTAGTTCGAATTAAGGGTCTACACACCCCTTAATTCGAACTAGTACGTTCGAACTAGGCTTAATCCTCGTAAAACGAGGATTACCTAGTTCGAACTAAGCGCTCCGCTAGTTCGATTCAAATTCGAACTAGCGGAGCGCTAGTGTAGCGGCTATGAATGTTAGTTCGAACTAACGTCCGTTAGTTCGAACTAACATTGTAGTGTAGACATACCCTCCCTGAGCTTAACCCCTTAGCCACCGGGTGCTCGTCAGTACTCCTTCTGTCCATTACATTATCCTAGCCTGCTGAAGGTTGCAGTGAATGCAGGGATACTTGAGGACTTTTCCCCCCTTTTGCTGTAAAAATCTGGCCTGCTAGCTAAGAATATTACTCTGTGAGGAGTCATGCTGGCACAGAAAGATAAAGTTACATGCAGACCCAGGATTAGTACTTAATTCCTGGCTCCCCATCTACTGTTCACTCCTCTAGGCCATCCCTTCATTCTGTGAGAGGTAGATACCTGCTTGTAGATTTTCTGGAACCCCATGCTACTATTACCTGTTTTGCTGAGGTAGTTTACGCACAGTCTTTGTGTTCCACAGGACATGGTGGGGTTTCTGCACTTTCTGTTCAGAGCTATTTGGAGCTACCAAAGGGGAAGTGTGATTAGAGTCCCAGCTCTTATTTCTGTGACATGCATAGTGTGTGCTAGCCGGTTTTAGGGAGAGCTCTCTTGTGCAAACTCAATCTGAATAAGGGCTCAGGGGTCAGAAGGAAGGAAGGCAGCCACTAGGGAAGCTGGAATTGTTGTCATGTTGGAACTGTGCCCTGTCATCTCCTGCAGAGCTCAAGGATCCCCTTGAAGTCATTGCAGTGAAAATTCCCCCAGCGCTGTAAACCATACACTTTCCTGGGGTTATTACCGTATATTTCACTGACCCTTTCAACTCTGAGGGCTCTCTGGCAGATGCAGAATGGGGCTGGGGCACTCAGATTGGGCCACAGAGTGCATTGTTCCTCAGCTCTGAGCAGGAATTCCCCTATTTACCTCTTGCTTTTTGGAACCTCCAGGCTGCAGCTGAGATGTGCTGAGACTAGAACTGTAGGGGCCAGGCAGTAGCAGGGCGGGATAAAAGAGCACACATGAGAGTGACCAGGCCCTTGGAGGCAGCAGAAGGCCTCATGACAGTGTTTGAGTCCTAACAGATACCACAAGCTGGAATGCCCCTGTCGCTGCGGAGGGAGAGCTCTGTGGTAGCATCTCAGTGAGGGATGCAGGCTTTTCAGAGTGTCCTGTGGAATCCTAATGAAGTGGCAGGAGCCAGGGCAGTGGGAATGAAGTTGTTATGCTCTCTGGTGAGCTGTTGATTTGTCATCACTTACGAAGTGAGACTGGGGTGTGTAAAGAGTGGGCTCGGCAGGGCTACTCCTATTCCCGCTCACGCTGTGGTGGAAATGCCAACTTCAGGTGGTTATTCTCTGTTTACTCTTGTGTCAGGGACAGCAGAATCATGGCTGAAAACAGCAGTTTTCCTGTGTGATGGAGGGACTCCATAACTCTCTCACAGTCTCATGCACCAACTCTGTTCACAATCTGTTCCCAAGCCAAGGTGAAAAATGACTCTTATTCCAGATCTTTTCCAATGTTGTCCTTTAACATTGGAATGTTAAACTTCCCTCTGGGAGTCAAATGCTAGTTGTGTCCTTTGGCTTTTCTGCACCATAGGCCCTGCCTCTAAGAGGGGCAAGGCACCACCTTCTCAAAAGTTCTTCCAGAATGGGAATTGTTCATTGTTACCACGGTTAGAAATTGTGATCCAACTGCCTGCAACAGGAGTAGACTTCTAGCCATTCATTAATAAAGGATTTGTGCAGGATCTTCCTAAAGAGTAACAAGCCCCACTCCCCACCACCAATAGCCCTTTCAGGGTGGGATCAGAGCTGGGTTTTGTCTGTGTGTGTAAATTTCTGGCTTAGCCTTTGCTTCTGTGCCCTCCCTGGGGTGATGGGACAGCATGAAGTCTCTCAATGCATAATGCAATTTTTTAATTTTACTGAATAGCCAGCTTGCTTCGATGACTTTTATTCATTATTTACCTCTGTCCCGTTGGAGATTCCTTTTGGGGGAGGAGGGGGGAGAAGCAGGCTAGTTTCTGTAGCTCCAGCCACCTCCTTTTGCACAGTGCTCAGGCGCCGGCCTCGGTTGTTTGCATGCATATAAACGGGCTGGTTTTCTCTTCTTTTCTTTTTCCAGTTAGCAAAAGCTCCCAATCCCCATCTTTAATGTGGGGTTGTTTTCTCCTCTGGTGAGCACAGTCAGACAGGATGTAAATCCCCTTTGCCCGCCTCTCAGTGCTGCTTTCTTCTGCTGGATTGCTTTGAATTTGTGAAAGCAGCCAGTGGTTAATCTCCCTAGTGACAGACTGTTAGACGTGTGTGTACATATGTATGTACCTACGTATGCAGGCCATAACAGAACATACACCACAGCCCTGAGCATACAACCTGCCTGTGACGGGGCAGAGCCACCCCGCACCCTGGACCCGCCGATCGCTGCCTGCCTGGTGGTGCCGGGGGTGGAATATCGGTGCTGCGGCGGCTATTCCTCCGCCGCCACGCAGGCTCACCTCGGGACGCACCCCGAGAGCCGGAGCCGCTCAGGGGCGGGGCGACGCGTGGCTGGGGTGGACCCCGGCGGCCCAGATGTGAGCATGCCGAAAAGGGGCGGGGGCGGGGCCCCCAGGAGGAGGATGCTCTCCCCGGGGAGAGAGTTGTGGATGTGCCCCAGTGAGGGGAGGTAAGAGAGAGGGCTGTCTCGTGAGGTAGGGCCCCGGCGGGTACGCCTGCTGCGGGGAGAGGAAGTAGCCCAGGGCAGGCAAAGGGAGCCTGTGGGCTGGCGTGTTACGGGCAGGATGCCCCGCCAGCCAGACCGGATCACAGCTGAGTCTGCATCCTTAGGGCCCTGGGCTGGGGTCTGTGAGAGGGGGTGGGCCTGGACCCCCCCTTTCCCTGCAGGACAGCACGGGCAGCTGCATTGCCCTACGCGAATAATGCCGTTGCGAGGCATTCAGTGGGGAGAAGACTGATCAGACGGTATATCTACACTACAGCACTATTTCGAATTAACTTAATTTGAAATAGTTAATTCAAATTAACTAATTCAAAATAACGCATCTATACACAAAAACTATTTTGAAATAGCGTTTTGCTATTTCGAACTAGCACGTCCACACTGAGTGGACCCTGAACCGACGGTAAGGCTGGCCGGATCCAGGGCCGCAAGGGCATCAGGTTAAGACTTAGTGTGTGGGGCTGCTGCCTGAGGCTAACTGAGCTCCGTGCTTAAAGGGACCCTACCCCCACCCCGGACAGACAGTTCTCAGGGTTCCCCGCTTGCTTGTCTGCCTCGATGAGGGACAGCAAAGCAGTCCTGGCTTGGAGTGCCCTGAGTGCCCACAGTCGGGACACCACAGCACTCGGCCACATGGAGCCAGAGCTGCCCTGAGCACGCTGGTGCATCTCGTGGGGTCGTTGCCATCAGCCCAGCTGCATTTGTGACAGGCTGCCATCCGGGGGGTCCATCGGGGGGCTGTCAGGATCCAGGAGGCCCTGCAGGAGAGTGTCCACCCCGAGGAGCCCTCAGAGTCTCCCCAGTCTTCCCCACTGGGGGCTCGTGCCCCATTCCTCCCTCATGGCCTTCCACTTACCTCTCCCTAGCCCCCCTTCCTGATGTCAAATAAAAGACACGTATGTTCAAAAATAGAAACTGGGTTTATTGAACAAAACTGGGGGAGGGGGGGATCAGCCTCTGGGGAGACTGGGAAAAGGAGGTGGGAGAGGGGAAGAAAGAGGGTAGAAGAGGGGAGGGGCAAACCTGGGAGGAGGGAGCTGGAAGGGGGAAGCAAGGGGAAGAAGGGGGAGGGGAAGCTCAGGGCTCAGGGTTGGGGGTCTCGCCAGACAAACTTGACTTTCATGCTAACCTGCTCCTGGGATTGCATGTGGCCTTTGGTGGCCAGGCTGGCAGCTATCCTGCCATAGACAGCCACATTCCTCCGTCTAGTGTGGAGATCATGGAAGTTGGGGGCATCCCCCGCCCCCAAACCTGAATAAGGTCCATGATCTCCACCCTGGACAAGAAAGGCGCCCGCCTTCTCCAGCCCCTTCTTAGGCTCTTGGGAGCTGGCAGACTGCTCCTGGGGAGCGGTGGAGGGCTGGCTGCCAGTGGCTTGCTGGCTCATGCTTTGGGGCCACTGGGTCAACATGGTTTCTGTAAAGGGAAATCATGTCTTATTAATCTATAAGGGTGTGTCTAAACTACATGGCTCCATCGATGGAGCCATGTAGATTAGGCTGATCAGCAAAGGGAAATGAAGCCGTGATTTAAATAATCGCGGCTTCATTTAAATTTAAATGGCTGATCAGCTGTTTGTTGGCTCAGCGCGCTAGTCTGGACGCTCCCGCGCCGACCTGAAAGCCCTTTATCGACTTCCCCGTTATGCCTCGTAGGATGAGGTTTACCGGGGAGGTCGATAAAGGGCTTTCATGTCGGCAGGGGAGCGTCCAGACTGCCCCGATCTGCCGACAAACAGCTGATCGGCAGAGCGGGGCAGCCATTTAAATTTAAATGAAGCCGCGATTATTTAAATCACGGCTTCATTTCCCTTTGCCGAACAAACAAATCTACATGGCTCCATCGACGGAGCCATGTAGTCTAGACGTACCCTAACAGTTCTTTGAAGGGGTCAACAAACATGTGGACAAGGGGGATCCAGTAGATACGGTGTACTTAGATTTCCAGAAAGCCTTTGACAAGGTCCCTCACCGAAGGCTCTTATGTATGGCCATTCTTATGTTAGTGAGGTGACTGTCATGGCTCCTTCCCCACTGTGGCATGATAAATGCAGAAGTGGGGGCCAGCAAGTGTACCCCAAAGCCTTATTTACCAGGCTTTGCTATAAAACTTCCCCCCAAGATCTTAAAAACCTAGATCTTGGGAATAAAACTTCCGCTGCCACCACCCAAATGTTGATAAAGAAATCAGGGGAAAGATCATTTGGGAAATCTTACCCCTAAAACAAAAATCAGGGCACACCATTAACCACTGCCCGGTTAATAAAAAGAAAAGAAAGAACTTTTATTATTACAACAATATTCCTGTTGCAACCATAATAACTAGATAGGGAGGTAACAAAATATACTCATGGAGAAACTCCATGGGCCTAGAACTTAGTTACAAAGAAAAGCCAAAACATCTTTTAAACAGTGCCAGATCTCAGATCCCATACCCAATCCTTAAAACAATAAAACCTAACGAAATTACCTAAACTTTACCCTACTTACAGAAAATGAAGAATGGTGTCTTGGAGAGAGAGAGACATGCTTGTCCCTCTCTGTAGCTGCAGAGAACTCTCTCAGAGAGACAAAAGGTCAAAGGAAAAACCCAAATTCCTTTGTCCCAGGTTGAAACTCCCTCCTACATTCCTACTGGTCACTCCACCTGGCTAGGTGTAGTTAACCCCTTAATCCCCAGGCTGCTGGCTAACCCTCATAATCATGACAGTGACGACCCAAAACCACGTAACCACATGCTCCATATTGCTTACCATTGACCCTTTTCAGAAAAGTGAAGCTGTCAGGGTGAAAACCCACCCACACATGTTTGTATTAAGCAGATTTAACAAAGCTGCTGGGGTATGTCTACATTACCCCCGCTAGTTCGAACTAGCGGGGTAGTGTAGACATACCCCTGGAGTACAGTAAGGTGATCCAGGTGTGAATGGCTACTCTGTTACCTGTGGGTGGTGTAAAGTCAAGGCATTGATTATTTTAGAAGCTGGAATAATCTTCTAGCAGGTATGTCTTCCAATAATGTTACATAAGGCTTTATGTATTGTGGCAAAGCTCTGGCCGTGCCCTGTGGGTCCTGTTCTTCTAGGTGGTTAGGATGTGCTTCAGAGGCTCATTGTGACCTTCCACGCTGCCTCTTATCCAGTGGTGGATTTACAGTGAGTGGGGCTCTGTGCTCAACTTCATTTTTGGGGGCCCCCTGGAAAAAGAATGTTCACTCTTCCTGCCCCTCCCATTTTTTGGGACAGATTTCCCCCCCCCCCCCATGCTTTATGAAATGGAGTAATGGACATAAATATGCATAACACTTATTTTGGTGTATGTATCATTCTTGTGTGTAAAGTTAGATATATGAAGCATGGAATGCTTTATGGCTTTAAAAGTGCAAAGGCAAGCCATCAAGGGTGTTTCCCTCAAGGTCTGGTCATCTGTAAACAACTCTTTTGTCCTCTAAGTCTTAGCAGTGGCCAGGGCCCCTGCATGACACCCAGCTGTTGCTCCATGGTGGGCAAGGCCCAGGCGCACGGTCCCTGGGCTCCCTCTCCGCCCACCCCCCCCATACACATAAGGGGAGCATGATGGCACTCACATGTGGAGCCCTCCCCGGCCTCGGACGACACAGCCGATGTGCTCTGTGGGATGTCTCTGGGGTCCTGGGCAGGCTCCCTGCAGGCTCCTGGCTCTCGGCATCCTCCTCCTCCTCCTCCGTGTCAGGGACGGGGGCCCTCTGCCCCAGGGTTGATCGCCACCCAGGGGGCATGGACTGCGTGAGCCCCCAGGATGAGGTCCAGGACCTCATAATGAGGGCATGCCTCTGGGTCGGCCCCTGGCTGGGAGGCCCTAGAGTAGGCCTGCCGCAGGTCCTTGATTTTGCAGCGGACCTGCTCCCGGGTCCGCATGTGGCCTCTGGTGGCCAGGCTGGAAGCCATGCAGCTGTAGACGGCCGCATTCCTGTGGCTAGTGCAGAGATTGTGGACGTTGGAGGCCTCCCCCCAAACCTCGATGAGGCTCACTATCTCTGCACTAGACCAGGCGGGCGCCCGCCTCTTGCGGCCCCGGGCAGGCTCCTGGGAGCCGCCAGCCTGGTCCTGGGAATAGGCGGAGGGCTGGGTGACAGCAGGTGGCTGGCTCATGCTGTGCCAGGTGCAGGGTCTGCTGGCTGGGTGCTGGCAGGCTTGCAACTGGCACAAGCACTGTAGCCAGACCATGGCCCTTTAAGGGCTCCGGGGCCGGGAGGGGGGCACAGCCCTTAATTCGAACTCCTGAATTCGAACTAGGCGTTACGCCTCGTAGAATGAGGTTTACCTAGTTTGAATTAAGCGCTCCGCTAGTTCGATTTAAATTCGAACTAGCGGTTTGCATGTGTAGCCCCTATTAAAGTTAATTCGAACTAACGGCTGTTAGTTCGAATTAACTTTGTAGTGTAGACAGACCCGCACTGTGGCCAGGGTCTACCCCTTTAATGGCTCTGGGGCTTGGGGAGAGGAGAGTAAGTTTTCCTGGTTGTGCCCACAGTGGCCACCAGGGCTCCCTGGGAAGGGCTGGAGGCCCCCTATTTCGAATTAAGTGTCTACACAGCACTTAATTCGAAATAGCTATTTCGAATTTGGTGTTACTCCTCATAGAATGAGGTTTACCAAATTCGAAATAAGGGCTCCACTATTTTGAATTTATTTCGAAATAGCGGTTTGCCTGTGTAGATGCTATTAAAGTTAATTTGAAATAACTGCTGTTATTTCGAATTAACTTTGTAGTGTAGACATACCCACAGAGAGAGAGAGGACTCAGCAGGTGGTGGAGGGCACGGCAGTGCAGTGTGGAGCAGGACGCCTGGGGTGCCCCGCCTGTTAAATGTTTACACTGCCGTTCTCCCCTGCCCCACCCCCAAGTTGGGACCCAAGGTCCTGCTAACGTTATTGATCCACTGCTTTAGGTTTTGTCATTTGCTACAAGGCATGGGGCCGCATCCTGCACGCTGTGAGGAAAGCAAGGGCTGCTGACCACAGAGGATCACATTCCCGTCCATCCTACCCACTGGCTGAATGGAACTATCTGTAAAGTAACTCCACTATCTTGAACAGGCCCACACGCTCCCCAGTCCATGCAAAAACCAGGATGTGCTGTGACCTTTATGGCATAAGGACAGCCCAATGTGTCATCCTCGAGGCCTTTGATATTATCTGCCCTCCTTCTCCACGGTGTCCCTTCTTACTGTGCAAAGTGGCACTGGTGACCGGGGAAGGGAGAGCTGCATATTCAGCTCGTTCCCTTTGTGATCTGTGCATTCGATTCTTAGTTGGGAATAGAAGTGTGAGCATGGTCCTGAGGCAGCCTGTGACTCTCTCTAAGTGCGTGGGCTTGGCAGGTCCCAGAGGTCAGGCAGGGGGCAGAGTTGCACCACTTTCTGCATGCTTCAGGGATGTGGGCAGGATGTTAATTACAACAAAAGCCAAAAGAAAAGAGGGTCTGCAGTCTAGGCCAAGGAGTGGCTCTGGGTCTCTTCTCTAGCTTGTGGGCAATTCAGTCCCTTGTCTCCCCAGCATACAGCCCATAGACTTGTGGGGAAAGATACAGTGTCTAGGATTTGGTCCACTGGAAAGCAGAAGGAAATAACCACAGCACCCCGTAGTGAGTCACTATTTGGAAACACAGGGAGAGAGGGCTGCCTGACTGGATCCAGGGACCAACTAATTCCGGGGGACAAATGATGAAAAAAGGTCAAGGGGTACGGGTCACATGTTTAAAACGAAGGAACCAGATGGGGACACCAAGCAGAGAACCCAGGACAGCGCCCACTGCTCCTCAAAGCTGTCGATGGAGCCAGTGGACGCCGCCCAGAGGAACTCCGCCTGGATGCGTGAGACCAGGGAGGAACGGAAATAGGCCCCACAGTCACAGAGAACCCCCTCGTCTAGCAGCCTCTTCCTGGTACTGTATATGGCAGCTTTCACTAGGGCCAGGAGGAGGTTGACGAGGAGGTCACGCGACTTTGTGGGGCCACAAATAGGGTGTGCATAAATAAAAAGGTGAGGGGAAAAGTGCAGCCAGAACCTCAATAAGAGGTTCTGGAGGAGCCGGAATAGGGGCTGCAACCTGGCGCATTCGAGATATGCGTGCGCCAGGTTTTCCCTCATGCCGCAAAAGGGGCAGGCGTCTGGGACGGGGGTGAATTGCGCCAGGTACACGCCCGTGCTCATGGCTCCGTGAAGGAGCCGCCAACTGATGTCCCCGATGGGCCGTGGGATTAAGGTGGAATAAACACTGGCCCATCGGGGTTCCTCATCCTCAACAGGTCTTAGATAGTCCTGCCATTTGGTGTCAGGGCGGGACATGAGGGTGAGGAAATGCATCGTGTGGAGCATGAGCGTGTACAGATGGTCCCTAGGTGCAGTTCAAAGACAGACCAGCTGCAGTTCTGCCAGGATCAACCTCTGGCGCACCGCAGGAGACTCCGCCACCTGCATGTACAAGGCTGAATTGTGGAGCAGGGGCTCCGCGACGAGGTCTGTTCCGTCGATGGCCACAACAGACCTGTTCACTGAACTGCCAGTTCTCCGGCAAGGAGGGAAGAGTGGCGGATAGAAAAACGCCCAGATAGAGCAGCGGACTTGGACTCCACCTCATGGCCTGAAGCGCGGGTGGGACGGAACCTGCCTGCCACCCGTCCCCAACCACCAGGCCAGAGCTCTTGACCCAGTTTACCCGGGCAGAGGAGGCTGCCGAGTAGACAGCTTGGCAGGCATCCATCTGCACCAGGTTGCCCAGGTCCTGGACGATGAAGAGCATGTCATCAGCATACGATGACAGGACCAGCCGCATCTCTGACTCTCGGAGCACCAACTCCGTCAACCTCTGGTGGAGGAGACAGAGGAAGGGTTCGATTGCCAGAGCGTACAGCTGGCCCTACAGCGGACACCCTTGACGTACTCCCCGCCCGAAGCTGACCAGCTCAGTCAGGGTCCAGTTGAGCTTGACCAAACACTCCACGGAGGCGTACAGCACCTGGAGAAACCAAAAAAACGCCAGTTCGGAAGGTCGCGGAGGTCACCCTTCTTCGGCAGCAACACAAGCAAGGCTCGCCTGCACGACAGAGGGAGGACCCCACTTTCTAAGGACTCAGGGTATGTCTACACTACCCTCCTAATTCGAACTAGGAGGGTAATGTAGGCATACCGCACTTGCAAATGAAGCCCGAGATTTGAATTTCCCGGGCTTCATTTGCATAAGCCGTGGAATGAGGAGTACAGCTAGTTCGGATTAGGAAGCCTAATCCGAACTAGCTACTCCGTGCCGCGTGTAGCCGCGCTGCACGGGGTTCGAACTAGCCGGGATTTAAAAATGGCGGTGCCCGGCTTATGCAAATGAAGCCCGGGAAATTCAAATCCCGGGCTTCATTTGCAAGTGCGGTATGCCTACATTACCCCGCTAGTTCGAACTAGGGGGGTAGTGTAGACATACCCTCGGACCAGACGGTGACGAGGTCTGGGCCGAGGACGTCCCAGAATACTCGGTAGAACTCCACGGTCAGCTCGTCCATGTCCGGGGTTTTGTTGGTGGGCATGAGAAGGAGTGCTTCTGAGAATTCAGCCAGAGTGAGAGGCAGCTCTAGCCGGTCTCGGTCACCCGTGCTGACCATCGGAAGCTCGGTCCAGAGCACCCTGCAGGCGTTGGTCAGATCTGGGGAGAATAAACTAGCTTAGAAGGCCCTGGCCCTTTGCTGCCATGGCATCCTCGGCCAGTGCCTCCTGCTGACACTCGTCGGGGGTGAAGTCAGCAGCGGTGGCCCCCCACGGTATTTTGCAGGGGCCTTCCCACAGTCCTCATCGGAGGGGGGAGATTGAGCCCGCACACCACGGGCTCTGCGCTTCCCCCAAAGGAGCGTACAGCCCTCTGAGGTGGAGGGCTGGTCAGCAGGGGCAGGGCCAGGGAGCGCAGATGACACTCGGGGGCATCTGGGAGGCAAGGGAGGGACAATGGGGGGCAGGGAAACCTTCCCCTGGGGAAAGCCCTCTCCCTCGCTTGGCAGCGACCGCTCCACCCTCTCCTCCTTGGGCCCCGCCAAAATGGGTTGGACACTGACGGGGCCCGCCTGCTCACCTGGGCGCTCCGGAGGAGGTGCCCCCGGCTCCCAAGCAAAGCTATTGGTAGTAGGAGGCGGGGCAACTGTGGAGACCAGACTACCAGGGGAGCCGGCGGTGTTCGGGCCGGCGCCCTCCCTGGCTCTTGGGGGTCCAGATGCCTCCTCAGACGGGGCCAGAGGGCAGTCCCTTTGGGTGTCCCTCCGGCCCGAGGAGTAGTGGACCCGGTAGAGGGCCCCCTGGTAGGGCAGCAGGAAAGACCCCTCCTGCGCCACCCCATCACGCGCTGCCAGTGGCATTTGTAACTGCATCTGACAGCAGAATGACAAAACGTGACAGAGGGCAGGGTCTTTGCAGCCCAGTGGGAGAGGGCTGATGGTGGACATGGGTTTCCCCAGGGTGGAGAAGGCAGCATTGGAGAGGAAGGGCAGGACAGAGGTTAACACCACCTGTACACCCAGGTCCTCCAGCGGTTCGAGGGGCACGTGCACGCCCCCCCACCGCCAGGCCCCTTTCCACCACCTCCTGGGCAGTGGCCTCCGTGAAAAGGAAGACCACCACCTTCCCATACATTTTGGAGGCCACCACCAGGGGCCGAGGACCCCACCACCCTTGCCAATGCTCTCACGTATGTTTCGATGTGGGGCGAGGCAGGGAAGAAGATGCAGTGGCACGCGGGGTAGCAGCAGCAGCCACCTGGGCGTACACTCTGGGGGCTGCAGGTGGAACACCCCCAGAGCTGGTGGGGGTCATGGCAGATGTTGGGGCTGCAGCAGGCAGGGCGGCCCCAGCTGTGGGAAGTTTGGCCTTCTGGGCCGGGCCTTTGCCCTTCTTCCCCTGGCCCTTCTTACTGGTCAAGGTGGAAGTCCCTCCAGAGTCCGGGGTGGGGGGGGGGGGCGTCGGCCATGGCAGCGGCGGAGCCTGGACTGCGGGTTGGGACATCAGCCGCAGTGGCCTTCAGGACCAGTGACAATGCAGGGAACCAATGGGTTAACCAGATCGGGGGCAGGGGCAAGGGCCTTCTCCATCACGAGGGGAGGGTTTGGAGGAGGCACAGTTGGCGGGGAAGGGAGACAAGGGTCGACCACTCCTCCCTGCCAAACAGCAGGCAGGGGAGGAGAACATCAATGGAAGGAAAGGGGTGGAGGGAGAGGAGGATGGGTTGACCACTCCTCTCTATTAGAGCAGAGGCTTGGGAGGAGGGTACTGATTCGGAGTGGGGAACCGAGGGGAACAGGACAGCAACCACTTCTCCCCACTAGACTTGAGTCTGGGGAGGAGGGCACTGAGTTTGTGGGGGGGGGGGTGGCCCACTCCACTGCATCCCAGCCCAGGGCCCTAACAGCAGCAGTACGGTCTGCTGCTGGGTCAGCGGGGATCCAGCCTGCAACACGCTGACCCAGGTGCACTTCACTGTGGTCGGTGTTCTCTGGGCTACTTCCCTTCTGCTCTGCATGTACCTGGGCTTCAGGCAGGTCTCTCTGAGCTGTCTACACTGGCCCTTTTGCACAAAAGGACTTTTTCCCGAACGGGAGCAGCACAGTATTTCCGCAAGAAGCACTGATTTCTTACATGAGATCGTCAGTGTTCTTGCGGAAATTCAAGCAGCCAGTGTGGACAGCTGGCAAGCTTCTCCGCAAAAGCAGCTGCTTTTGCAGAAAAACTTGCCAGTCTAGACACAGCCCTGGAGTACTGCGTCCAGTTCTGGACACCCAGTATAGAAAGGATGTAGACGCATTGGAGAGGGTCCAGCGGAGGGCAACCAAAATGATTAGGGGGCTGGAGCACATGACCTATGAGGAGAGGCTGAGGGATTTGGGCTTATTTAGTCTGCAGAAGCGAAGAGTGAGGGGGGATTTGATAGCAGCCTTCAACTTCCTGAAGGGAGGTTCCAAAGAGGATGGAGAGAGGCTTTTCTTGTTCTGCCATCCATTGCTCCTCAGTAGTGACGATCTCAAGTTACAGGGGGGGAGGTCTAGGTTGTACATTAGGAAAAACTATTTCCCTAGGAGGGTGGTGAAGCATTGGAATGGGTTACCTAGGGAGGGGGTGGAATCTCCATCCCTAGAGGTGTTTAAGTCCTGGCTTGACAAAGTCCTGGCTGGGATAATTTAGTTGGGGTTGGTCCTGCTTTGGGCAGGGGTCTGGACTCGATGACCTCCTGAGGTCTCTTCCAGCCCTGGGATTCTATTATTCTATGTTAGCAGTGGCGTTGTCCAACGCTCACTCATCAGGGAATTCTACCACAACATGCTGAGTTCTCAGGGAGCAATTTCCCACCCTGGGCTACTTCCTACCCCGCTCTTATAAGGAGTCCTCTCCATCTTCACACTCTGGTCCAGAGGCTCCTACTGCAGTTCCTCTCTGCCGGGCTGACGTTTTTGGTCTTCCTTTTGCTTTGTTTGTGTTATGCATCTGTATTCAATAAAACGAGAGCATGAGTGCCGCTTGTGTATATGGGCGTTTTAAAGTAAGCACCGGGGGTTAGACATAGCCACCTTGCTAAAGGCGATTTATTATTCTCCTGGGGAAGTTGGTAGTTTTGGGGGCATAACACCTCTATTTCAGGCTGCTAAAAGGCACCGCAAAACTTTGAGTAAAAAGCAGGTCGCCACCTAGCTCGCGGATCAAGATGCTTGCACTTTACATAAACCGGCAAGAATTACATTTAAAAGAAATAAAACTATGGTGTCTGACGTAGATGCGCAATGGCAAGCCCTACACCGGTCACAACGATGACCGTAAATATATTTTAACGGTGATTGATATTCTGTCTAAATACGCCTGGGCGGTATCCCTAAAGAACAAAACTGGGACAGAAGAAGCTAAGGCGTTTAAAGTGGTTTTTAAACAAGGGCGCGTGCCTCAAAAATTACAGACAGATCAAGGGAAAGAGTTTTAAAACAAGGCTTTAAAGACTTCACTAAAACAGCCCCACTTGGCCTTGGTGTGTTTATTTGCCCCTCACCCTCCACAGGCTGATTTTCCTTATCGCTCTCATCGGCCCGCATCTCAGGGGCCATGTCCTCGTATGCGTTCTCTTCTTCTTTCTCGGGGACCATGGCCTTGTATGCGCTCTCTTCTACCGCAATTACCTATAAAAACATAAAATTTGTATAACACGTGTGTAATTTTCCACATTTTGCTATAAAATAATACAGTCTGCCTTACCACCATCTTCGGTGGTTCACCCGCCATAGGTGACATTGGGTTTTTCCGCCCGTTGCTCTTCTCTTTCATGGGCGGTGATGCTCTCTGCTTTTTCTAGCATAAAATTTGTGTCTTGAATAATGGATATGAGACAGCGGGGTGGCCTTCAGGATGCCGCAGCAGCGTTTGGTTTCCTTGGTGTCTGTACAAGTCTTGAGACCCGCCATAGGGCTGTATTGCCCAACCTTAAAACTACCCGTTGCGAAAAAGCAAGCTTTTGTACACGAGGACAAATGGCCTTTGGGTGGCTTTTTTCAAATAATCCTGTTTCTGAAAAGGAAAACTCCGCTATGTGTCTAATTGGTCTCCGCCGGGGCTTGCCCCACTAAATTCTATTAGTCCTGTCTAAAGCATGGAGCTGAAAATCTATTGGATGCGCCTAAAGGGAGGACCAGTTCCTAGGGCTCTCCGCCTCGCCTCCTACCATTCCACCTTCCGGCTGCTGATGGGGAAAGATGTTTCACTCTTTGTGTGCTTGCTCGTGCACCCCCCTCATCACCGGTTGGACGCCACCTTGGACTCCATGTGCAGGCTGGGGAGGGATGGGGGCAGGGCTAAGGGCAGGGGGTTAGTTGGGCCATGGGAGGGGCCATGGGAGGAGCGGAACTAGGGGCGAGATTAGGGGTGGGGCACCTGTCAAAACAATATGGTGATGATCGCTATCGAGGCATTTACTACTACCAATCACCGGAGTATCTAAGGGTATGTCTACACTACAAAGTTAGTTCGAACTAACGGACGTTAGTTCGAACTAACTTTCCTAGGCGCTACACTAGCGCTCCGTTAGTTCGAACTTAATTCGAACTAACGGAGCGCTTAGTTCGAACTAGGTAAACCTCATTTTACGAGGACTAACGCCTAGTTCGAACTAGCTAGTTCGAACTAAGGACTGTGTAGCCCTTTCGTTCGAACTAGTGGGAGGCTAAGGCTTCCCAGGTTTCCCTGGTGGCCACTCTGGCCAACACCAGGGAAACTCTATTGCCCCCCTCCCGGCCCCGGAGCCCTTAAAGGGCCACGGGCTGGCTACTCACTTTGTGCCAGTTGCAAGGCTGCAAGCACCCGTGCCTGCACAGCCTGCACCTGCCACAGGATGAGCCAGCCATCCAAGGGCTCCCAGCCCTCCACTGCTCCCCAGGACCAGCCTGGCGGCTCCCAGGAGCCTGCCCGGGGGCGCAAAAGGCGGGCGCCCGCCTGGTCAAGTGCGGAGATCGTGGACCTCATCGAGGTTTGGGGGGAAGCCTCCAATGTCCACGATCTCCGCACTAGCCACCGGAACGCAGCCGTCTACGGACGCATGGCTGCCAGCCTGGCCGCCAGGGGCCACCAGCGCAGCTGGGAGCAGGTGCGCTGCAAAATTAAGGACTTGCGGCAGTCCTACTCCCGGGCTTGCCTGCCAGGGGCCGACCCGGAGGCCTGCCCCCACTTCCATGCCCTGGACCGCATCCTGGGGCCTCATGCCGTCCCTGCCCCCCGGGACGTGATTGACCCCGGGGCAGAGGGACCGCTCCTGGAGACAGAGGAGGAGGAAGAGGGCTCTGAGAGCCAGGAGCCTGCCGCCAGCCTGCCCAGGACCCGGGACCCCCGAGGCACGCCACAGAGCCGCTCGCCTGCATCGTCAGAGGCCGGGGAGGCGTCCACCTGTGAATACCCTCGTGTACGGGGGGCTGGGGCGAGAGGGAGCCCCGGGACCGTGTGCCTGGGCCTTGCCCACCACGGAGCAGCAGCTGGGGATCCTGCAGGGGCCCTGGCCTTGCAGAGGGGAGCTGGGTTTCACACACCTGGGACCCTGGGGAAATTGACCGCTGGTCTTCTTGCACCACAGCTGCAGCACCTGGGCCTGCAGGGCGCACCACACCGCCTGCAGCAGCCGCCTGCGCCCGGGCAAGCAGGACAGCCAGGAACCAGGAGGACTACCAGAGGCGGCACCTCCGGTTCCTGGACCAACAGCTCCGTCTCCAGGACCACTGGGTCCAGGAGGACCTCAGGCTGCGCCAGAGGAGTCTGGAGGCCCTGGAGGAGCAGGGCCGTGCCCTGCGAGGCCACCTCCAGAGCCTGCTGGACCGCTTTCCATTTCCTCCTCCCCCTGCTCCCCCTCTTGCTCCCCCTCTTGCTCCCCCTGCTCCCGCTCCTGCTTCCGCTCCTGCTTCCTCCACACCCCCTGTCCCCTCTGCCCCCCCCTCCACAACCATTCCCCACCGACGCCCCCGGACCCGCAGTGTGGCGAGACGGGAGAGGCAGCCGGACTCCCACCCCTGAGCTTTCCTTTCCCTTCCTCCCTTCCCTCCCCTCCCCTTCCAGCTCCCTCGTCCCAGGTTTCCCCCTCCCTTCTCCCACCTTCATTCCTCCCTCCCCCCACCCCAGTTCTGTGAAATAAACAGACGTTTTTGTTTGAAAAACAGGTGTCTTTATTTGACAGTAGGTAGGGAGGGGAAAGGGGAAGGGGGGGGTAGGGTGGAAGAAGGCCCCAGTGGGGCATGCAGGGAAAGGTCAGTCCTCCTCCTCCTCCACCTGGAAGCTCTCCCGCAGGGCTTCCCGGATCCGGATGGCCCCCCGCTGGGCTTCCCGGACGGCGGTGGTGCGGGGCTGACCGTAGTGTCCAGCCATGCGGTCAGCCTCAGCCATCCAGGCTGGCAGGAAAGCCTCCCCCTTCCGCTCACACAAATTGTGGAGCACACAACATGCCGCCACCACGGGAGGGATGTTGTGCTCGGCCAGGTCCAGACGGGTGAGGAGGCATCGAAAGCGGGCTTTCAGTCGCCCGAAGGCCCCCTCCACCACGATGCGGGCCCTGGTCAGCCTGGCATTGAAGGCCTGGCGGGAGGGATTGAGGTGCCCCGTGTAGGGCTTCATGAGCCAGGGCTGCAGTGGGTAGGCAGCATCCCCCACCAGGCAGACGGGCATGTCCACGTCCCCGACCCTGATGTGGCGGTCGGGGAAGAAGGTCCCGTCCTGCAGCCGCTGGCACACGGAGGAGTTGCGGTACACCCGTGCGTCATGTGCCTTGCCGGACCAGCCCACATTAATGTCCGTGAACTGTCCCCGGTGGTCACACACGGCCTGCAGGATCACGGAGAAGTACCCCTTTCTGTTGACGTACCGGGACGCCTGGTGTTCTGGGGCACGGATGGGGATGTGCGTCCCGTCGATGGCCCCCCCGCAGTTGGGGAAGCCGAGGGCGCCGAATCCCCGGATGACGGCGTCCAGGTCGGCGAGGCGGACCACCCTGCGGAGCAGCACCCGGTTGATGGCCTTGACCACCTGCGGAGAGAAACACAGCAAAGCGCCAATCAGTGGGGCGCCCGGGTGGCTGGGAGCGTGCGTGTCCTGGCAGTGCCCCGCGCCCCACTCCCGGAAGCAACCCCCCTGGCGGCGTGTAGTACAGCCGGGACAGCCCGACCCCTCCGGTGCGGGGCGCTTTCGCCTCCTCCCGCCCCCCCTTTGTCCCTGGGGCGGCCCATCCCCTCCTCGCAGCCCCCCTCCCCCCCGGCTCGGTGGCCGACGAGCGCCGTACCTGCATGAGCACCGCTCCGACGGTGGATCTCCCCACGCCGAACTGGTTCCCGATGGATCGGTAGCTGTCCGGCGTGGAGAGCTTCCATAGGGCGATGGCCACCCGCTTCTGGAGGGGGATGGCGAGTCTCATGCGAGTGTCCCTTCTTTGCAGGGCAGGGGCGAGCCACTCGCAGAGCTCCAGGAAGGTGTCCCTCCTCATCCTAAAGTTCTGGGTCCACTGTCGGTCGTCCCAGCGCTCCAGGACGATGCGGTCCCACCAGTCGGTGCTGGTGTCCAGACGCCAGACGCAGTGGGGCATGCCGGTGCCGGGGCACCGCCGCGGCTCCTCCACGGCCCCCAGGGCGGCCAGGCGGAGAGGCAGGGGGCTGACGTTCCCCAGGTGGTGCCAGGCAGCCTCGAGCCATTGCTGGCAGGCTTGCAGCAGCAAGTCCAGAACGTGCACCAGAAGGTGCAGGGCGAGCTGTGGCTCCATGTTGCCACCTGCGGCGGTCCCCCCCGAAGGGAAGCACCGACACAGACGGGCACAGAGACCGACGCTTTGCTGTCCCTTGGCGAGGTTGGCAAGCAAGCAGGAAAAGCTGAGAACCGGCTGTCCAAGGGGGTCCCTTTAAGCACGAGCCTCAGATAGCCTCAGACAGCAGCCACACAACGCAACTACTGACCTGATGCCCTGCCAGAACCGGTTTCAGCTGCCCTTAAATGCCCCCCTGCGTCCAATGTGTGGACGCGCTAATTCAAATTAGCAAAACGCTAATTCGAACTAGTTTTTAGTTCTAGATGCGTTAGTTCGAATTAGCTTAGTTTGAATTAACTAATTCGAACTAAGTTAGTTCGAACTAGCGCTGTAGTGTAGACGTACCCTAAGTGTGTGGCCCAACACCAGAGTAACAAGGGTCCTTGGAGATCGGGCTTAGGGTGCAGAGAAGCCTGCTCAGTACCTGGATCAAGGCAGTGCTAGGAGATTTTCACTTTTGCGAGGATCAGATTTGCCTCCAAATTGGAGACCCCTGCAAGATTTCACCTCCCATCACTCACGTTCAGGCTGCCATTGATTCTGACTTTTCCCAGATAAGGTCTGAGTACAGAATTGGTCTTGAAACTTATGGAGCAGCTTGCTGATGACTATAGATTGCTGCCTGTTTTACTTGAATGATACTTCAGAGACACAGCATTAACCAAGGGGTGCAAAAGTGTGGGACAGCCACCCTATCTGAAACAAACCACTTGGCTCAAGGGAACTCATTCAGACCCTTGAAACTCGGAGCTTGTCTTCTTAAGGGAATCAAGGCAGCAGAGCTCCCTGCTAGTTCTGAGGTCTGATCAGTGTCTCATGTTTTGGGGAAATTTTACAGGGAATAGAAAAAGATTTTAAATAAATACATAGAAAAAATCCATCCAGATGGGACTGTTCAACTCCTGGCTGATTAGGGCCCGCTGTGGGATTTGCTATTTTTCTAAGAAAATATAGATCCCTTAGCATCACTTGTTGAGTTAGAGAAGCAGCAGGAATATTTAGCACCTGCTCTGTTCAAACAGGTTCAGAATCAGGAAGAGGGTGTTTCGTGGGTTCTTCTTTACTCAGGTGAACATGGTCTTCAGAGTGGCTGAAGCTAGATGTGAAAGTGTAACTGGGGAAGTGGTGTATGCTGCCTTCTGCTAGTGAACAGTGGAATGCCTTGCTGTTGAAGGCTGCTGTTAAGCCTGATGTGTATGATAATGGTCTGTCAGTGACTTGCCATAAATTAAAGCAGCTGAAAGGATTTTGCTCGATATTTCCAGCAAGTTTCCTTTGAGTGAGAGCAGGCAGGTGACATTTCAGCCCCCAAAGAAAATGACAGGAAAGTCAAAAGCGACTGGCAAGAGGGGCTGAGAATGGAGACTCTGGATAAGCTGTTGAGTATTTGCACCAGGCAGTAGGTAATTGTGCCTTGTGCAGCTCTCAGAAGTATTTTCTCCAAGCTTGATGGCAGTTCACCAGATGGAGGAGGATATTTAACTCCAGTTAAAAACTAAACCCCAGCACTCAGCCATTTACTCCCATTATGCAATTCCTGCAAGTGATGGAGAGAGCAGTGGGAAGAGCCCAAACAGCAAAGAGTTAACTCAATGGATTAGCAACAGAGAGGATGGCCCAGCCAAGTTACTGTGATGGCCTTGTGGGCAAACTATGATCCTTCTTTGGTCTGAGAGAGCCAGAGAATGGAGCCCCAAGAAAGGGCATGAACAAGAGGAGAGCACCAGTGGAGAAAGAAGTAAACATGCAGGCAAATTTATGAGATTCCCCTCAATTGATCATCCATTTCTCAAGCTACCCTTCAGTCAGGCACACAGAGAGGATCTCCCTTGGAACAGAAAGTCCTAGAGAGAGCAGTGGGTGTGGCAGGTATGCCATGTTCCACCAGGGATCAGTGAAGTGAGGATCTAGTTTTGGGCTGGTGTTAGGGAGGTTTATCTTGAGACCGACCCCTCATGTCCTAACTAGAACTGTCTTTCCTGTTTCTGACAGCACCGGCAGCTCTTGAAAGACAGTTTCATGGTGGAGCTGGTAGAGGGGGCTCGGAAACTGCGCCATGTCTTTCTTTTCACTGACCTGTTCCTGTGCGCCAAGCTCAAGAAGCAGCTTGGAGGGTGAGGATTTCTCCGCTTCATATCTGGTGCTTCACACCCCATATTCAGAGCAGTGGACTTGGCAGAACACCCGAGCACACAAGTCAGCAAAGCTGCTGCACATGCAGGCAGCATTGTATGGTGTAGCACTGTCCTTCAACGAGACAGAACTGTAGTCCTGATCACGGTGAGGAGTTAAATACTGCATATCCAACTTCCTCAGAGCAGGAGTGCTAACTGTGGCAGCCTGGACAAATTCCAGCTGGGGTCATTTAACCCTGGCTCCCTTAATTCCCCCTGCAGTTTCAGGTGTTTTTCACTTCCCATTACAACCTGCCCTTAATGTTACTTGCTATCTCCCTTTAGTGGCTGGCTCACACAGGAGTTTGAAGCACCTACAGCTTGTGAAGAACCTCTACATCTGGCAGCAGAGGCTCTTGCTTTTAGATCCAGAGATCCTAGATTCAGTCCTCTCTGCCAAAGACCCACCTAGGGGCACTGCCTCATATGGTTGTAAGCTCTTGTGCAGCGAGCTGCTACATTCTACCCCAGAGGTGGTTGTATTTAAAGATATCACTGTGTGTGGGAAGTGCTTTGGGATCCTTCAGAGTGAACATGTGATTAAAAAAATATCTACGTGCAGCACCAGCACATATTGTACCTACCATTGCAGTGGGAATTGGTTCCTTCAAGATTCATTAGATTCATTGCTGGAAAATGGACCTACCCCAACTGTGCTTCCTCCTCAGGGATTACAGTGAGGCTGAGCCTGTTTCACTGTCTTGTAACCTGCAGTGCTGAACCCACCTGAGGGAAGAAGCATGGGAAGAACAGTGTGAGCTGATGGCATGTAAGTGTGTTTAAAGTCTTGTTCCCTCTTCCTTTCAGGAAAAACCAACAGTATGATTGTAAATGGTACATTCCACTCACAGACCTCAGCTTCCAAACTGTGGATGAGTCCGAGGCAGTGCCCAACATCCCACTTGTGCCTGACAAGGAGCTGCACGCCATGAAGATCAAGATCTCCCAGATGAAGAATGATATCCAACGAGAAAAGGTAACGGCAGGGGGCACTGTCTTCCCCAAGCCCAGGGTGCATGTTGCAACACAACCTGGAGACAGGATGCTGCAGGAGGGTGTGGGGGAAGGTGAGACACCTCTAGAGTTTGTTTGAAGGGGTAATGCTGCTAAGCCATGGTACTTACTTGTGGCATGCAGTGGAACTAAACTTTTGATTACTGCCCTTGGCCCTAGCTGCCACCTTTAAATCACCACCGGAGCCCTGCCAAGTGCACTCCAGATGGTGCTGATGGGGAGGCCATGATCTGGGCAACACTGAGGCCCAGCTGCCCATCCTGCCTCTTCTACTCAAAGCCATGCCCCTTCTGGGAGCACTAAGCCAGCCCTCCACACACCTTGCCCTGGAGATGGTGCTGATGGGGAGGCCATGATCTGGGCAACACTGAGGCCCAGCTGCCCATCCTGCCTCTTCTACTCAAAGCCATGCCCCTTCTGGGAGCACTAAGCCAGCCCTCCACACACCTTGCCCTGGGGCCTGGAGAGTCTGTCAGTTCCCCTGTGGGCAGGCAGCTATAGCTAGGCATGATGCATTACCCCTTGTGTGATAATGTCCTCTGGGCACCTAGGAATAAGAAAGTATCCAGCAGCTGGGTGTTAAATGTTTTCATGGTGCTGGCAAACCCTGCTCATGGTGCTATGTCTTTTGATGCACTTGCTGTTGAAGAGTGAATTGGGAGGAATGGGGTGGCTTTGGTGGCGAGGGTACATGAGAGCAGATTGAAATGTGGTGAACCCGTTTTGCAGAGATTTCAGCTCTTGGATGTCTAAGCACAAGCCTGACTGTGGCATTGGTCACATACAAAGATACCTCTGAATTTTCATCATATTAGTATTGCCTTGTAAGTGTGTTTGAAGCCTAGCTGATTTAGATAAATGCATCAACCTTTTTAACTGTCAGCAGTCAAACAGTAGCTTTTGGGTCTCTAAAGCTGACCTCTTTTTGTTTGCTAGACATGCTGTCATGACCATGAGAGATGGGAAGCAGCCTGGGGACTAAGGGGTTAACTGTACCTAGCCAGGTATCTGCTTAGCCAATAGAAATGCAGATAGGGTTTTCAAACTGAGACAAAGGAATTTTGGGGGTTTTCCCTCCTTTGTCTCAGAGCAGTTTTTCTCCAGATACTGAGGGAGACAGACATGTCTCTCCAAGAAAAGACTCTTTACTATCTGTAAGTAGGGTAATGTTTAGATAAAGTTTAGGTTTTATTGTTTTATGGTTTGGAAATGGGAATCTGATGTCTGTGCATTTAAAATGGGTTTCCTCTCCTTTGTAACTAAGCTTTTGGCCCATGGGTTTATTAATTGGTGACTTTTCCATCTAGTCATTATGCTTGTAACAGGAGTATTGTGGTGATGATAAAAGTTCTCTTTTTTTTAATAAACCTGGTATGGGTTAATTTTTTTGGTGTCCTGGTTTTACTTTAGGGCTGAGATTTCCCAAGTGATCTCTTCCCTTGTTTTCTTATAATTACTTGGGCAGCTGATTTTTATCCCCAAAATCTAGGTTTTTTTTAAGATTTTGGGGGGAAGTTTTATACCAAACCCTGGAAAGATAAGGTTTTGGGGTACTTTTGCGGGCCCCCACTTCTGTATTTATCACGCCAGAGTGGGGATTTGGCCTTGACATGCATTTTCTCAAGTGTAGCAGCAGCCGTTCTACCCCCAAGAAGGAAAGTGAAAGAGGGTGCAGGCTGATCATCCGGCTCTATAACCAATGGGTTATGAATGTTTTAACTCCAGGGACACAGAAAGTAGACACATTCCCAGTCCACAGCCTCAACTAGCTCTCCAGAGAGGGGTCCTGGGAAAAGGGGGATTGTTATGAATAGAATCCATGGTAAAATCCCTTAACTGATTCAGCTGGATTTAGACACTTGGGGCAAGCCCCACTGGCCAGTCCAAGATGGGAGCGGGCTGCCCCCTGCCTTGTATCGTCGCCCCCCGGAGACGGGTATCCACAAGGCCTTAGTCTCAAAATAACGGCCACCCCGGTCGCTCAGCACTGTGCGTCCTGCGCTTGGCTGCACAGATGGGGGGGGGGGTAGGGGGGCCCAGGCCCGCCCTCACTCACGGGCCCCAGCCCAGGGCCCTAAGAACAGGTACGGCTGGACCTGTTCAGCCGGTGGGGGATCTCCTCCGAAACCCTCCGGCTCGCCAGGCAACCATCCAGCCCCTGCCCTGGGCTTCTTCCTACCCCCAATTCCTCTTTCCGTTCTCCTTTCCTTCCTCTCTCCTACCTCTCCCCTTACCTGGGGCTCTCCCTCTCCTTTTGACCCTCCCACCCTCTTACGTCAGCACGCCGGCCCACCCCTTGACGCCCGCACGCCGGCTCGCACCCTGACATCAGCGCGCCGGCCCGCACCCCGACGTCAGGACGCCGGTCCACGTCCTTGACCCCACCCCCGGAGACGGGTTGGCCTGCGGCTGCCGTGCAGGGAGCACAGACCCGCCGCGTTCCCCGGGCGGCACCGAGGAGCGCGAGCGCGACCGCCGGCTCAGTGCGGGGCGGATTCGCCTCGGAGGGGCAGAGGCGTTCTGCACCATCACACACCTCACCCCTTAAGTTCTTTGTTATACCCGCCTCCGTCTCCATCTCGGTCTCCCCGATTCTTGAAAAAAAGTCCACATTCTCATGCGCTTTACCGGCTCGATGGCTGACCTCGAACCAATAGGGCTGCAGTGCCAGGTACCGCCTCATTATTCGCGCATTCGAGTCCTTCATGGCCTGAAGCCATTGGAGGGGTGCATGGTCCATTACCACCTTGAAGGGGCTACCTAGGAGGTAATAACGCAACATGTCAATTGCCCATTTTACCGCTAACGCCTCTTTTTCGATCGTCGAATATTTACACTCCCTGGGGAACAGCTTCCGACTAATATACACAATCGGGTGTTCTTCCCCCTCTTCTTGTGAGAGCACGGTTCCCAGGCCTACCTCGGAAGCGTCCGTCTGCAAAATGAATGGCTTGTTAAAATTAGGCTGGGCCAGCACCGGGGCTTGGGTTAGCCGCCGTTTTAGGGCGTTAAAAGCCCCCTCACACCCCCGGCTCCATTGTATTTTCTTAGGGGCCATGTTATGGGTTAGATCGGTGAGGGGGGCGGCTAGTGATGCAAACCCCGGGACGAACCGGCAGTAATAACTCACAAGTCCCAGAAATTGGCATACTTGTCGCTTTGTAGCTGGCGTCGGGTAGGCTCATAAGGCTTCAATTTTGTCTACGATCAGTCGGAGCTGCCCCCCCCCCAACGGTGTACCCCAAATAGGACACCTCTTGCTCCCCGAAGTGACATTTGTGGGGGTTGGCTGTCAGCCCTGCCTCGCTTAGTGAGGACAGTACCGCCTCTACCCTCTGCAAATGTTCCAGCCATGATGTACGGTAGACCACGATATCGTCTATATATGCCGCGGCATACCGTTCGTGGGGGCATAGGATGTGGTCCATCAGCCTCTGAAATGTGGCTGCAGCCCCGTGCACTCCGAATGGCATCCGTACAAACTGGTATAGACCAAATGGTGTTGAAAACGCCGTTTTTTTCTCTAGATTTTGGTGTTAGTGGGATTTGCCAGTACCCTTTTGATAGATCTAGGGTAGATAAATAACGGGATGTTCCGAGCCGCTCCAGGAGTTCGTCAACGCGGGGCATCGGGTAGGCGTCGAAGCGGGACACTGCATTGACCTTTCTGAAGTCGATGCAGAACCGAGTCGTCCCGTCTGTTTTCGGGACCAGGATGATGGGGCTCCTCCATTCACTCCGCGACTCTTCTATTATCCCCCACTGTGGCATTTTATCTACCTCGTCACGGACCGTGTCCCACAGTCTTCGGGGTAGCGGCCAGATCTGTTCACGGACCTTCTTACCGGGTTTGGTGGCAATGTGATGGTATGTTCGTGTTGTTTGGCCCGGTGTCGTAGTTAGCACCTGTGGGAACCTACGCAGGAGGTTGGTGAGTTCCTTGCGCTGTGCCGAGGTTAAGGTGGCACCTAATTGTAGGGGATGGGCCTCGCCACCCTCGGACCCCCCCTGCGCTTGGCAGGTCGCCCTTCCTGCTGGATCCACCCACAAGCTCTCTCGTGGCCTCCATGCCTTTAAAAGGTTGACGTGATAGATGTTGTGGGCTTCCTTCTCCCTGGCATTCGAATTTCATAGTCTACCTCCCCCACCTGCCGCAGTACCTCGAACGGACCTTGCCAGCGGCCGAGCAACTTAGAGCTTTGCTCGGGTAGCAATAGGAGGACCCGGTCTCCGGGCTGGAAGACCCGTAGTCGGGCATTCTGATTGTAATACCGCGCCTGCCTCCCCTGGGCTTCCGCTAAATTTTGTTTGGCGAACTCGCCGAGACGGCGTAGCTGCTCCCTTAACTTGAGGGTATATGGTACCAACCCCTGGACTCTCGTTGTCTGTTCTTCCCATGATTCCCTAATGATATCTAAGATGCCCCAGGGTTGCCGCCCGTAAAGTAGTTCGAAGGGGGAAAACCCTGTCGAGGCTTGGGGGGCCTCACGTACCGCAAAAAGCAGTGCGGGGAGTGCGTGGTCCCACTCCTTAGGGTCTTCTCCCACGAATTTTTTTAGCATACCTTTTAGGGTCCGATTGAACCTCTCCACTAAACCATCCGTTTGTGGGTGGTGTACTGAAGTCCTTAACGTCCTTACCCGAAGTAGGCGACACAATTCTTTCATAAGTGCTGAAGTTACGTTAGTTCCTTGATCGGTCAAAATCTCTTGGGGTATCCCCACCCTTGCGAAGACCTTCACCAGTTCCTCGGCCACCGCGGGCGCCGTAATGTTCCTTAACGGGATGGCTTCTGGGTACCTTGTAGCGTAGTTGATCAACACCATAATGTACTGATAGTGGTTGCGCGTTCTTTCCAGTGGTCCCACAAAGTTGTAAGCAAAACTCGTGAAGTCATTCTGCCGCTCTACTCTGCACTAGTTAGGCCTCAGCTGGAGTACTGTGTCCAGTTCTGGGCGCCACATTTCAAGAAAGATGTGGAGAAATTGGAAAGGGTACAGAGAAGAGCGATAAGAATGAATAAAGGTCTAGAGAACATGACCTATGAAGCCAGGCTTCATGAACTGGGCTTGTTTAGTTTGGAAAAAAGAAGATTAAGGGGGGACATGATAGCGGTTTTCAAATATCTAAAAGGGTGTCACAAGGAGGAAGGAGAAAATTTGTTCCTCTTGGTTTCTGAGGACAGGACAAGGAGTAATGGGCTTAAAGTGCAGCAGGGGAGGTTTAGATTGGACATTAGGAAAAAATTCCTAACTGTCAGGGTGGTCAAATATTGGAATAAATTGCCAAGGGAGGTGGTGGAATCTCCCTCTCTGGAGATATTTAAGAACAGGTTAGATAGACATCTGTCAGGGATGGTGTAGACGGAGCTTGGTCCTGCCTTGAGGGCGGGGGGCTGGACTCAATGACCTCTCGAGGTCCCTTCCAGTCCTATTATTCTATGATTCTATGAAAGTCCAGTGCGATACGCTGAAAGGGTATGTCCACTACGGGGAGTGGTACCAGCGGGGCTTTGGGCACGTTCCCCGTCCCTGTTTTTTGGCACTCGGGACAAGAGCTGCAAAAATTTTTCACGGCCAATAGAATCTCTGGAGTAACCGTCGTACCGTTTTCTCGTACCCTAGGTGCTCCGCCCAGGGGTTGTCATGAGCTAGCTCTAGGAGGCGGTGGTGGTACTTGCCTGGGACCAACAACTGGGACACCACCTCCCCTGGCCCCCTCCCCACCGTGATGCAATAGAGCCGGTCCCCCTGGATCTCGAAATAGGGGTAGGCTAGCCCTGACTGTGTTTCGCCCCCCCCCCCCGCCAGTGTTGGAGGTGGCGGCCTCCCATGTGGGTCCCAACAAGGGGTCCTCCCTTTGTTCACGCACGAAATCCCCCGCCCAATCTATAGGCCCTACTTCTAATTCCGTATCCCAAGGAACAGCTGACCCGGTTGGCCGGGATGGGTCCCGCCTTGTGGGGTATTGATCCAGCGGGGTATCCGGGCATGGTTCCCCGGCTACGGCCTCCTCCTCGGGCCCCCTTTTAGCTCCTGGCCACTCCCAAATGGCTCGCTCAAACCCCTGCCAATCCCTCCCGAGTAGGATCGGGTACGCCAAGTGTGGCACAAGGGCCACATAACACCACCCCCCCTTTTCGCCTTCTTTAATTTGCACCCAGGTCGTGGGATATGACTCCACATGTCCATGCACACACTGGACTAATACGGGGGGGCCTTTGGGACTCTCTTTCCAGACTAGCCCCGCCCTCACCAGTGTCTGGCCACACCCGGAATCCACGAGGGCTGTAACGGTATGCCCCTCAATCTCGGCCTCCCGCAATATCCTCCCCTGTATCTGTCCCTTCGTTACCTGCCTGTAGGAATAGTCCATGTAGGGGCAGTCTTTCTTAAAGTGACCTTCTTGTCCGCACTGGTAGCAGCTTCCTGGCGTCACTCGTGTCGATGGTCCACTGGTCTCTGTCTCTTCTCGCAGGGGTCCTCGCGGCATTGGCCCCTCCTTCGTGGGGCACGTCCATACTGGTGCCAACCATCTTCCGGCACCTCTCCCCGGGCCGCGGGAACCTCCCAAGGCCGTAGCCACCCCAGTATGGGGGCTTCGTCCCCCTCTCACTCCCCCAGGGATATTGTCTTTCGGGCCGCCGCCCGACCCCTCCACGGTCTCAGCCATGAGGTAGTCTTCCATAAGGGTTACCACCTCACCAAGGGTCGAGGGGTGGTGCCACCGTATCCAGCATTGCCCCGCCCCCGGGAGGATATGCACAAATTGCTCTAATACTGCCTTCTTTGCTATCTGGGGTCCGGTCTGTTGTTCGGGCTCCAACCACCGCCAGGCTGCTTCCCGCAACCTCTGTGCCACTACCCATGGCCGCGCTCCTACGGGGTACCTCTCCTGCCTAAACCGTTGTCGATAGGTTTCGGGGGTGATCCCTAACTGATCAAGGATTGTTTCTTTCACCTTATAATAGTGTAGGGCCTCCCGAGGCTCCAGACTCCGATAGGACAGCTGGGCTGGCCCTGAGAGATATGGAGCTAAGAGGGTTGCCCAATGTTGCTCTGGCCACCGGGCTGCAGTAGCTACCCTCCAAAGGTTATCAAGAAGGCTTCGGGGTCATCTGCCGGCCCCATTTTAGCTAGCCGTAAGGGTAACTGGGCTAAGGCCTCCCCCTCAGCTTCCTCTCCGTCTAAATTCAAGGGCCGCCCTCTCCCCAGGGTCCCTCATTGTTTCACCCACAGGTCATGTTGAGCCTGGTTCTGTTCCGCTAGGTCCTTTACGAGCTGTCTCTGTTGCTCCTGCTGTTGGTTTGACAGCTGTTGTAGTAACAGTGTTTGTTGCTGTTGGTGTTGCCGCTGGTTCTCCGTAAGCCATTTAAACACGTCTGCGGCATCCATGGTGCTGTCTCCCATATCCGGATAATGTGCCCACACGAAAGAAGAACAACTCCTCCCATCTCTTAACCACTATATAACTCCCCACCTATACACTGGTGCGTTGTGCGTGCCTCTTTTTTTTTTTAACTCCTCCTAATCCTAACTTCCCCTACACCCATGGGGTATGGCGTTGAGTGCCCACATTCTCCACCACGTGTTGAGGTGCAAGCCCCGCTGGCCAGTCCAAGATGGGAGCAGGCTGCCCCCTGCCTTGTATCGTCGCCCCCCGGAGACGGGTATCCACAAGGTCTTAGTCTCAAAATAACAACCTCCCCGGTCGCTCAGCACTGTGCGTCCTGCGCTTGGCTGCACAGAATGGGGGGGGGGTAAGGGGGCCCCAGCCCAGGTCCCTAAGAACAGGTACGACTGGACCTGTTCAGCCGGTGGGGGATCTCCTCCAAAACCCTCCGGCTCGCCGGGCAACCATCCAGCCCCTGCCCTGGGCTTCTTCCTACCCCCAATTCCTCTTTCCTTTCTCCTTTCCTTCCTCTCTCCTACCTCTCCCCTTACCTGGGGCTCTCCCTCTCCTTTTGACCCTCCCACCCTCTTACGTCAGCGCGCCGGCCCACCCCTCGACGCCCGCACGCCGGCCCGCACCCCAACGTCAGCACGCCGGTCCATGTCCTTGACCCCGCCCCCGGAGACGGGTTGGCCCGCGGCTGCCGTGCAGGAAGCACAGACCAGCCGCGTTCCCCGGGCGGCACCGAGGAGCGCAAGCACGACCGCCGGCTCAGTGCGGGGCGGATTCGCCTCGGAGGGGCAGAGGCATTCCGCACCGTCACAGCATCCAAGGAGAATCTTGCTCTTAGTTGACCTCTGTTGGGGTATGTCTACACTAGCTCGTTAATTCGAGCTAGGTAGGCAAATCAGGCAACCGGAATGAATGATGTGTAACAGTTAATCCGAACTAAGGACTTAAGTTCGAATTAACTTTAAACTGCCGCATGTAGCCGAACTAAGGGGGATTTAAAAATGGCAGCCGGACGGGAACATGCAAATAAAGCCCGGGATATTTAAATCCCGGGCTTCATTTGCAACTCTGGTTGCCTGATTTGCCTACCTAGCTCGAATTAATGAGCTAGTGTAGACATACCCTTGAAGACTGGCTTAGATGCTGTAGTGGGGCACTATTTGAAAAGCCTCCCCAGCCTTGCGGGAGGGACGACTGGACCTAGGGATCAACTGATTTCAGATGGAGACACTGAGCAGAGAACCCCGGACAACACCCACTGCTCCTCAAAGCTGTCCAGGGAGCCAGTGGACGCCGCCCAGAGGAACTCTGCCCGGATACGTGAAATTAGGGACGAACGGAAGTAAGCCCCACAGTCGCAGAGCACCCCTTCGCCTAGCATCCTCCTCCTGGTGTTATAGATGGTGGCTTTCGCCAGGGCCAGGAGGAGGTGGAGGAGGGGGTCTCGCGACTTTGTGGGGCCACGGATGGGGTGTGCATAAATAAAGTGCAGTCAGAACCTCAGTGAGAGGTTCTGGAGAAGCCAGAATAGGGGCTGGAACCTGACGCATTCTAGATAAGCGTGCACAAGGTTTTCACTCACACCGCAAAAGGGGCAGGTGTCTGGGATGGGGGTGAACAGGTACATGCCCGTGCTCATGGCTCCGTAGAGGAGCCGCCAACTGATGTCCCCAATGGGCCTTGGGATCAAGGTGGAATGCATTCTGGCCCATCAGGGTTCCCCACCCTCAAAAGGTCTTAAATACTCCGGCCATTTGGTGTCGGGGAGGGAAATGAGGATGAGGAAATGCATTGTGTGGAGCATGAGCATGTACAGATGGTCCCTAGGTGCAGTTCGAAAGCAGATCTGGCAGCCGGCTAGGGGTCCAGGGGTGGGGAAGCCAGGGAGGCTGTGGAATAGGGGCCCGATAACAAGGAACGGAGGGCTTGCAGTGAGGGGGGGCAGGGAGTACCTTCTCACAGGGTTCGCCGCAGGAAATCGAGAACGGGTTGCGGCAAAGCCGCCTTCACCTCCTTGAGTACGCGCAGAGGGGATTCGGGGGGTGGAGAGCCCCATGCGCTGAGCGAGCGCTCAGGGATCCACCCAGTCCCCACTGTCGTAGTCAAGGAGGTCTCCGACCTTGGTGCCTTCTGCCAGGATCAGCCTCCGACTCACCGAGGGAGACTCTGCCACCTGCACGCACAAGGCTGGATTGTGGAGCAGGGGCTCTGCGAGGAGGTCTGCTCCCTCGGCGGCCACAACGGACCTGGTCACTGAGAACAGTTTCCAGGTCTGGAGGAGGTCCTGGTAGAATTCCGGCAGCTCTGAGAGGTCTCACGGAAGACCCCTCGGATGGATAAAAAAGAGCTGCCAGTCGTATCGGAGCCCTCGGAGGCGGCGGAGGAAGGTGTGTGCCGAAAGGCTACACGCCGGACTCCCTGCACTATAGAGGAGTCTCTGCAGGGCCTGGAGGCAGAAGGTCCAGACCTGGCTGTGCATGCAGACCAGGCCCTGACCCCCCTCCTCCAGGGGAAGACTCAAGACTCCTGCAGAGACCCAGTGCATTCCTGGGCACAAAAACTCCAGGGCTATCCTCTGGAGTCTGGCCAGGACCTCCGGGGCTAGGCTCAGGGTGTTGAGCCGGTGCCAGAGCATGGACAGAACCAGCTGATTTAGCACCAGCGTCCTCCCACGCTGTGACGGGGGGGCTCACCCTCGCACTCTCGGCCCCCGGAGCCGAGGTCCCGCACCCCGTGCGGCCAATCAGCTGGCGCCAGGAGGCCGGAGCGGCGCGGCAACGCAGGCCGCAGAGCGGGGGGAAGCCGGCACGGCCGGCGCGCATGCGCAGGGTGGCCCGGGCGATAGCCGGCGGGCGCTAGGACCCAGGGGCGGGAAGGCGGCCCAGGGAGGGGCCGGCAGGATGCCGAGCGGGGGATTCAAAAGGGTGGTGGGAGGAACAGGAGGGGGAGTAGGACTGGGGAGAGCAGGGGAGTTTCTGCTCTCAGCCTCCTCCGCAGGGCGCACGAGGGACGCAGCAGGAGACTGTGCGGCGCCCGGAGCCAAGAACCCAGCACCTCAGGTGGACGGTCGGACCGGTGAGGAACGGGGCAGCGCAGAGCGGGCCCAGACTGGTGGCGACCGCTGGGTGGTCCGTTGGGGACAGCGACCCCGAGACCCAGGAGACGACCAGGGTGAACAGGGGAGCGGCGAGCTCAGCGGGAGCCGACAGCAGCAAGAGGACCGTGGAAGCGGAGAGGTAGAGGCCGGGAGCAGGGGCAGCTCAGGACCTATCACGGCCAGGGCCCAGGAACTGGGGGTGCCCCAGGACCCCTGAATCACAGACTCGGCTACACACGCAAGGAGAGACACTGGAGCAGTCCTGTCCATAGAATCATAGAATACTAGGACTGGAAGGGACCTTGAGAGGTCAGTGAGTCCAGTCCCCTGCCCTCATGGCAGGACCCAGTTCTGTCTAGACCATCCCTGATAGACATTTATCTAACCTCCTCTTAAATATCTCCAGAGATGGGGATTCCACAACCTCCCTGGGCAATTTATTCCAGTGTTTGACCACCCTGACAGTTAGGAACTTTTTCCTAATGTCCAACCTAAACCTCCCTTGCTGCAGTTTAAGCCCATTGCTTCTTGTTCTATCCTCAGAGTCCAGGAAGAACAAGTTTTCTCCCTCCTCCTTGTCACACCCCTTTAGATACCTGAAAACTACTATCATGTCTTCTCTCAATCTTCTCTTTTCCAAACTAAACAAGCCCAATTCTTTCAGTCTTCCTTCATAGGTCATGTTCTCTAGACCTTTAATCATTCTTGTTGCTCTTCTCTGGACCTTCTCCAATTTCTCCACATCTTTCTTGAAATGTGGCGCCCAGAACTGGACACAATACTCCAACTGAGCCCTAATCAGTGCAGAGTAGAGCGGAAGAATGACTTCTCGTGTCTTGCTCACAACACACCTGTTAATGCATCCCAGAATCATGTTTGCTTTTTTTGCACCAGCGTCACACTTTTGAATCATTTTCAGCTTTTGGTCCACTATAACCCCTAGTTCCCTTTCTGCCGTACTCCTTCCTAGACAGTCGGGGTATGTCTACACTACCCTCCTAATTCGAACTAGGAGGATAATGTAGGCATACCGTAATTGCAAATGAAGCCCGGGATTTGAATTTCCCGGGCTTCATTTGCATAAAGCCGGCCGGCGCCATTTTTAAATGCCGGCAGTTCGAACCCCGTGCCGCGCGGCTACACGCGGCACGGAGTAGCTAGTTCGGATTAGGCTTCCTAATCCGAACTAGCTGTACTCCTCATTCCACGAGGAAATTCAAATCCCGGGCTTCATTAGCAAGTTCGGTATGCATACATTACCCCCCTAGTTCGAACTAGGGGGGTAGTGTAGACATACCCTCGCTTCCCATTTTGTATGTGTGAAACTGATTGTTCCTTCCTAAGTGGAGCACTTTGCATTTGTCCTTATTAAACCTTATTAAACCTCAGACCATTTCTCCAATTTGTCCAGATCATTTTGAATTATGACCCTATCCTCCAAAGCAGTTGCTACCCCTCCAAGCTTGGTATCATCTGCGAACTTAATAAGTGTACTCTCTATACCTATATCTAAATCATTGATGAAGATATTGAACAGAACCAGTCCCAAAACAGACCTCTGCAGAACCCCACTTGTTATACATTTCCAGCAGGATTGTGAACCGTTAATAACCACTCTCTAAGGGTATGTCTACACTACCCCGCTAGTTCGAACTAGGAGGGTAATGTAGGCATACCGCACTTGCAAATGAAGCCCGGGATTTGAATTTCCCGGGCTTCATTTGCATAAGCGGGGAGCCGGCATTTTTAAAACCCCACTCGTTCGAACCCCGTGCAGGGGTTCAAGACAAATGGCTTGGTCACTGTCTTCGGTCCATCCCCTCCAGGGTCCCTAGGGTTGGCCGCTGTCGGCAGACAGGCTACTGGGCTAGATGGACCTTTGGTCTGACCCAGTACGGCCATTGTAAGCTCAGGGCTCAGGGTTGGGGGTCTCAGTGGACCCCCTTGATTTTCATGCACACCTGCTCCTGGGTGGCCAGGCTGGCAGCTCTCCTGCCCTAGCCGGCCACTTTCCTGTGCCTAGTGCGGAGATCGTGGATGAGGTCCACGATGTCTGCACTAGCCCAGGCAGGTGCCCGCCTCTTGCGGTCCCGGGCAAGCTCCCGGGAGCTGCCAGCCTGGTCCTGGGAAGAGGAGGAGGGCTGGGGGTCATCAGGTGGGTGGCTCGAGCCGTGCCAGGTTTAGGGTCTGCTAGCTGGGTGCTGGCAGGCTTGCACCTGGCACGGGCACCGTAGCCAGCCCGTGCCCCTTTAAGGGGTCCAGGGCCGGGACGGGGCAGTAGAGTTTCCCTGGTGTTGGCCAGAGTGGCCACCAGGGAAAGCTGGGGAGGGCTAGCCTCCCACTAGTTCGAATTAAGGGGCTACACACCCCTTAATTCGAACTAGCTAGTTCGAATTAGGCTTAATCCTCGTAAAATGAGGTTTTCCTAGTTCGAACTAAGCGCTCCGCTAGTTCGATTTAAATTCGAACTAGCGGAGCGCTAGTGTAGCGCCTATTAAAGTTAGTTCGAACTAACGTCTGTTAGTTCGAACTAACTTTGTAGTGTAGACATACCCTTGGGTGGCACATCCAAACAATCCACATGAACTCAATACTGATGCACAACACAAAATTCATTTTGCTCATGTGAGGAAACTCTTAGGCTATGTCTACGCTGGTTGTTTCTTGCGCAAGATGTTCTTGCGCAAGTGTTCTTGTGCAAGAACACATCCACTCTTCCATGTGCAAGCTGTGCTTTTGCACAAGAGCATCTATGGCAGTGTGGACACTCTCTTGCCCAAGAAAGTGCCGATGGCCATTTTAGCCATAGGGCTTTCTTGCTCAAGAAATTCATGTTGCTTATCTACACTTGCCTCTTGCGCAAGAATAGTTGCTCAAAAGGGCTTATTCCTGAGTGGGAGCATCGTAGTTCTCGTGGAAGAAGCCCTGATTTCATACATGAGAACGTTAGTGTACTTGCGCAAGAACACACGGCCAGTGTAGACAGGCAGCACATTTTTGCGCAAGAACGGCCACTTTGGCGCAAGATCATGCCAGTGTAGACACAGCCAAGGGGAGGGAGGAAGGCAGGGGCAGGGAATCAGCACTGGCTCAGCATGTCTACATGGTTTGGGGGAAAGTGCAGGGAAATTGAGCTCAGCTGGGTTGCAGAGTGGGGAGGTCTGGGGGGCTGGGCTGCGGGGTGGGGATGTGTGCGTGTGGAGCTCAGAGCTCAGTTTGACTGCAGGAGGAGGGAGGTGCCGGGAACCAGGGCTAGACTCAAGGGGAGGGAGGGACAGGGAATCGGCTCTTGGCTCAGCAGTTTTGTGGGGCTTGGAGGAGGTGCAGAGAAACGGGGCTCAGCTGTGCTGTGGGGGAGGCATGCAGGGAACCAGTGCAGGGCTCAGCTGGGCTGAGGTGGATGGGGAAGGGCATACAGAACAGACGGGCAGCTCAGCTGGGCTGTGAGGGGCTGCAGGGAACAGGTGCTGCACTCCCTTGGATTGTGGGGGATGGTTTTGGGGGAAGTACAGGGAACCAGCAGGGGTGGGCAGCTTAGTTCGGTTGCAGGGGATAGAGGTGCAAAGAAGCCTAGTGGGGAAGGGGGGGGACCAGGAGCCCTAAAATGACCTCCCCTGGTCCAAAAATTCCTCATCTGGGACCAGTCAGGTCTAGAGGGTGCCAGATCAGGGAGGTCCAACTCCTACCCAAGTCCCCTCCTCGCACCCTCCCTCATAGCCAGACCCCCTACATCCAGCCTGCTTCTGCACCCTACCTACCACCCAGACCTTGTACCCTTCCGCCCCCCAGCTCCCTCCCAGATCCTGCACCCCATCCCTATCCTGCTCCTTTGCAGCCCTGCCATCCACCCTAGCACCGCCCTGGCCCCAGCACCTTGCCTCACACCCCAGCACCACCCTGGCCCTGGCCCCAGCACCCTACCATCCACGCTAGCACCCAGCAGCACCCTGTTCCTTGTCCCAGCACCCTGCCAGTCACCCTAGTGCCCAGCAGGACCATGTCCCTGACCCCAGCACCCTGCCACCTGCCTGCCCCAGCACCTTGCCCCAGCACCCTGCCACCTGAGCCAGCATCCTTCCACCCAGCAGCACCCTCTCCCCAGCCCCAGCACCCACTAGCACTCTGTCCCCTACCCCCACCAGCACATTTGGGACCACATTAGTGAGGCTTGGGGGTTTTTGGAGGAACTTTTTTGTTTGTTTTTTGCATCTCACTTGTGTGGCCCCAACTGACTTTTGTGTGGGTCAGTGACCTTTGACTCAAAACAGGTTCCTCACCCCTCTCACATATAAAGACAATGCTAAAACCTTTTGGGTATGTCTACACTACCCCGCTAGTTCGAACTAGCGGGGTAATGTAGGCATACCGCACTTGCAAATGAAGCCCGGGATTTGAATTTCCCGGGCTTCATTTGCATAAGTGGGGAGCCGCCATTTTTAAATCCCCGCTTGTTCGAACCCCGTGTAGCATGGCTACACGGGGCTCGAACTAGGTAGTTCGGACTAGGATTCCTATTCCGAACTACCGGTACACCTCGTTCCACGAGGAGTACAGATAGTTCGGAATGGCTACGTAGTTCGAACTATCTAGCCCGTGCCGCGTGTAGCCGCGCGGCCCGGGGTTCGCACTAGCCGGCTTTTAAAAATGGCGGCGCCGGCTTTATGCTAATGAAGCCCGGGAAATTCAAATCCCGGGCTTCATTAGCAAGTTCGGTATGCATACATTACCCCGCTAGTTCGAACTAGCGGGGTAGTGTAGACATACCCTTGGACAGTTGAGTGGTAAGTGCACAGGCCCAACCCTTCTCTTTCAAAGGGAGCTGAGTCTGGGCATGGTGTTGCAGTCCTTATTCATTAGGCTAAAAGGGGTAAAAAACAAGGGTGATGTCATGCTAGGGGGTCTACTACAGGCCACCTATCCAGGTAGAAGAGGTGGATGAGCCTTTTTTTAAACAACTAACAAAATCATCCATAGCACAGGATTTGGTGGTGATGGGGGACTTCAACTATCCAGATATATGTTGGGAAACTAACACAGCAGGGCACAGATTATCCAATAAGTTCTTGGACTGCATTGAAGACAACTTTTTATTTCAGAAGATTGAAAAAGGTACTGGGGGAAGCTGTTTGAGATTTGATTTTAACAAATAGGGAGGAACTGGTTGAGAATTTGAAAGTGGAAGGACGCTTGAGTGAAAATGATCATGGAATCATAGAGTTCATGATTCTAAGGAATGTGAACAGAAGGGAGAACAGAAAATAGAGGCAATGGATTTCAGGAAGGCAGATTTTGGTAAGCTCAGAGAGCTGGTAGGTAAGGTCCCATGGGAAGCAAGACTAAGGGGAAAAACAATTGAAGATAGTTGGCAGTTTTTCAAAGGGATGTTATTAAGGGCCCAAAAGCAAGCTATTTTGCTGCCTAGGAAAGATAGAAAATATGGCTTAACCAGGAGATCTTGCATGATCTGAAAATAAAAAAGGAGTCATATAAAAAATGGAAACTGGGACAAATTACAAAGGATGAATATAGGCAAACAATACAGGAATGCAGGGGCAAAATTAGAAAGGCAAAGGCTCAAAACAATCTCAAACTAACTACAGGCATAAAGGGAAACAAGAAGACATTCTGTAACTATATTAGAAGCAAGAGGAAGACCAAGGAGAGGGTAGGCCCACTGCTCAGTGAGGAGGGAGAAACAGTAACAGGAAACTTGGAAATGGCAGAGATGTTTAATGACTTCTTTGTTTCGGTCTTCACCAAGAAGTCTGAAGGAATGCCTAACATAATGAATGCTAGTGGGAAGGGGGTAGGTTTAGAGGATAAATTAAAAAAGAACAAGTTAAAAATCACTTAGAAAAGTTAGATGTATGCAAGTCACCAGGGCCTGATGAAATGCATCCTAGAATACTCAAGGAGCTGATAGAGGAGGTATCTGAGCCTTTAGCTATCATCTTTGGAAAATCATGGAAGACAGGAGAGATTCCAGAAGACTGGAAAAGGTCAAATCTAGTGCCCATCTATAAAAAGGGAAATTAGAACTACCCAGGAAACTACAGACCAGTCAGTTTAACTTCAGTGCCAGGAAAGATAATGGAGCAAGTAATTAAGGAATTCATCTGTAAACACCTGGAAGATAATAAGGTGATAGGAAACAGCCAGCATGGATTTGTGAAGAACAAATCATGTCAAACCAAACTGATAGCTTTTTTTGATAGGATAACGAGTCTTGTGGATAAGGGAGAAGTGGTGGACGTAGTATACCTAGACTTTAGTAAGGCATTTGATACGGTCTCGCACGATATTCTTATCAATCAACTAGACAAATACAACTTAGATGGGGCTACTATAAGGTGGGTGCATAACTGGCTGGATAACCGTTCTCAGAGAGTAGTTAACAGTGGTTCACAATCCTGCTGGAAAGGTAAAACAACTGGGGTTCCGCAGGGGTCTGTTTTGGGACCGGTTCTGTTCAATATCTTCATCAACGTTTTAGATATTGGCATAGAAAGTACGCTTATTAAGTTTGCAGATGAGACCAAGCTGGGAGGGGTTGCGAGTGCTTTGGAGGATAGAGTCATAATTCAAAATGATCTGGACAAACTGGAGAAATGGTCTGAGGTAAACAGGATGACGTTTAATAAGGACAAATGCAAAGTGCTCCACTTAGGAAGGAACTATCAGTTTCACACATACAGAATGGGAAGCGAGTGTCTAGGAAGGAGTAAGGCAGAAAGGGATCTAGGGGTTATAGTGGACCACAAGCTAAATATGAGTCAACAGTGATTCTAGGATGCATTAACAGGAGTGTTGTGAGCAAGACACGAGAAGTCATTCTTTCGCTCTACTCCACGCTGATTAGGCCTCAATTAGTGTATTGTGTCCAGTTCTGATGTGGAGAAATTGGAGAAGGTCCAGAGAAGAGCAACAAGAATGATTAAAGGTCTAGAGAACATGACCTATGAAGGAAGACTGAAAGAATTGGGCTTGTTTAGTTTGGAAAAGAGAAGATTGAGAGGGGACATGATAGCGGTTTAAAGGTATCTAAAAGGGTGTCACAAGGATGAGGGAGAAAAATTGTTCTCCTTGGTCACGGAGGATAGAACAAGAAGCAATGAACTCAAACTGTAGCAAGGGAGGTTTAGGTTGGACATTAGGAAAAAGTTCCTAACTGTCAGGGTGGTCAAACACTGGAATAAATTGCCCAGGGAGGTTGTGGAATCCCCATCTCTGGAGATATTTAAGAGTAGGTTAGATAAATGTCTATCAGGGATGGTCTAGACAGTACTGGGTCCTGCCATGGGGACAGGGGACTGGACTTGATGACCTCTCGAGGTCCCTTCCAGTCCTAGTATTCTATGATTCTATCATTCTATGATTCATTAGTGGGTCCTGGTGTCTAAAGGAGCTGCATGAGACCTCTACGCAGTGCTCATGCTGCCATGTTGTCATCAAGGAAAGCTTTGTCAGCAGACCAAACCTCAGGGATATTTGAAAAAAACAACAAATAACAAAGAAATACTCCAATAGTAAAATCAGTAAACGGGTATCAACAGGCCACTTCATCCTGAAAGGCCCTTTAGAATGCGTGCTACCTTATGCTAAACTGTCTGTTCAATATGGTATTGAGCTGTGACACTCTAAGGCTAGGTTATATTGGTTATATTGGTATGATTGCATAGCTCAGGGGCATGGACACCCCCTCTCCAGTGATGTAATTAAACTGACCTAACACAGCCCCCCCCCCCCCAGGTTTAGATAGCATTATGTTAGCAGGAGAGCATCTCCTGGTCACATAGCTACTGCCTCTTATGCAGGTGGATTAACTACACCGATGGGAGAAGCTCTCCTTTTGGCATAGGAGCATCTTCACTTATGCGCTACAACAGCACAGCTGCATCAGTGCAGTGTTTTAAGTGTAGATCTGCACTTAGTCTCTTTCCCAGACCTGAGGAAGAGCTCTGTGGAACTCAAAGTCCCACCAATAGCAGTTGAATGAATAAAAAATATGATCTCATGCACCCTGTCTCCCACATAGCACATTCAACTGGTGTTGGGGCTCTTCTGACTGATGCTGCACTTGTATGGCTCTTAGCAGCAACACAACAGCAAAGTTTCAGCCCTGAAGTTCTTAGTTGTGCTTTCATCAGCGCACCCCCACGTCACCAAACCCTGGATTTTCCAAAAGTTGTATTGATAATTTTTTTTGGATGAAAAATGGATTTTCGGTGAAACAGACATTTACACGAAAAGCTTTTCATTTTGTCACATTTTCCATTTTTCACAGTTGAAAAAACAATTGTTTTTAGTTAAACTTCTAAGTTTTCAATCAGGAAAACAAACAAGAATTAATTAAAACTGGGTTTTGGTATTTTAGTTTTTGACAAATGAAACATTTTAATAATATAATTTTTGGCTGGTTCATAAGTCTGTTTCTATTTAGGGCTAAAGTAGAAGCCTATCTCCCACCTTTGCATGATGTACCAGATTTTTTTTTCTAATTTTACAAAGAAACCCTCCTGTCAATTTCTGAACAGGCTGAAATTAGGCCAATACAGGCTGTCCTTAATGCTCAGAAACTTTTGTCTCATTGTATTTATGTTTAGGGCTATTGTCTAGTTAAAAAAAAAAGAAGAGAAAAAAGGGGTCCTAAAAATAACCACTCTTTTTGGATCCATGTTGATAAGATATGTTATGGGCAGATTTTTTTAACAGGCCATTGGACACTCCTATTTAAAATCAGGAAATACTTATAATATAGCAACAATCATGGGGCTAAACAGGTAGGAATTTTGATTAGTGATGTCAGGATTTGCTCCTTTTGCTATTTTGAATATTTGTTTTTCTTTCAAGACTTTTCCGGGGCTTTTGGTTTGTGTTATGTTTTTCTCACTTGATAGCCTCTGGCATCTCTGGAGCTTTGCGTTGTCATTATCCAGGCTGAAATCTGCCCTTGGTTAAGATGCATACCATTCTATGGAAGTCAGTGGGATCAGGGTGAGTGTTTTTGGAACAGTCAGGGTCACGTCCACATCCTCCCATTGCAAAAACTAGGATTTTTTTATTTTGGCTTAAACCACTGTGTATTATAAGCCACTTATTAGTAATTATTATTATTGTAAATATGTGACTTCCCGCTGCTGGGATTTGTGAATCACCAAACTCTGTGTTGCAGAGACAATGAGTCTAGCAAACCAGCACTGTTTGCTGTGAAATGTTTATTAGCTTTGTCTGTTACATAACAATAGAGGAGAAAGGAGGGCTATAAACTGGTCCATGTGTGCAAAAAACTGTAGAGGTTTCCAGGAATAGGCAGCAGTTTAATGACTCCCATTGCTCATATGTTCTTTTCCTATGGAATGTTTTATCTATTGCTGTTACATCCACATCTATGAGCTCTATTATTGTTTGTAGACTCCACATTTCCCTAAGATTTTATGAGTCTGAAAACTTTATTCTGTGTACACTGCTTGTGAACCTAGTAGAAAAATCCCCCTCCTAGGGCCCCTTCTCTGTGTCCTAGGAAGAGCAGCAAGCGGATCAGCTCTAACAATCTGTGTATGCACAGACATGCCTGCCTGCTTGCCATGTCAGATGCACTGATAAGTGAAGTGGAGACAGAAGATTTGCTTCTAGGGCACAGTGCAGGGATGGGGCGGGAGGGGTGGTGGCTAGGGATGTAAGCGACTAGTCAAGTCACTACTCAACTATTAGCTCCCCCCCCCCACTTGCTGCCTATGTATCAGGCAGCAAGGGGGGGAGAAAGAGCCGGTGCTGGGAGGAGCCGGGGGGGGGGGGGGGGGGGAGGCAGAGGTGCAGCGGGGGACCCGGTGTGAGCAGTCCTGGCTCATGCTGGGTCCCAGACCACTGCGGCTCTACTTTCTAAATGTAGTAAGAGGTGGACTACATTTAAAAAGTAGAGCCGCAGCGGTTTGGGACCTGACGTGAGCTGGGACTGCTCAGTCCCCGCTCGCACCAGGTCCCCCACTGCGGCTCTGCCTTTTAAATATAGTAAGAGTCTGGTGGCTCTTACTACATTTAAAAAGCAGAACCATAATGGTCCCAGAGATGGCACGAGCCAGGACTGCTCTGTCCCAGCTCACACCACCCCCAGGAGCTAACCCCCTTATTGACTAATCGAGTAGTAAATGGAAATTCCATCAACTACTCGATTAGCTTATTAGACGCTACTTAACATCCCTAGTAGTGACAGGATCGTGTTCTGTTTTACCATAGCAGGGAACTCCTGGTTTAGTTACATGGCCTCTGTCAGCTCAGCTCATATTTGTTTCTTCTCCATTGGGTCCTTTTGCCATATGGATTTTGCCCTTCTCCATCTGGCAGAATCTCTTCCTGTGTCTCTAGCTCTGCAGGAATTAACATGGATGCCTTTTGTTTTCTCTGCATCCAGGTCAATGAGGATATTAGCAAGAATATGCCCAGCCCTGGGATAGGCTGCAAGAGAACACTGTGGTCCATTCCTAAAGCCAGTACAGTTCTGAACAACAGTTATTAGAAAATAATGCATGAGCATCTCAGACAAGCCAAACCCTCTTCTCCCCCCCCCCCCCCACCAAAAAAAAACAGTGCGGGAAAAGGATGTGACCTTAGAGCACAAATATTCTGATGCCATGATAGCAGTGTGCCAATATTGCTCTTTTGCCATGCAAGACCAGCACCTGTATCTGTTTCATTATCTGGACTGGCTTGTAGAATTGCACAAGGCTATTTCCCATCCTCTCTCTGTTATTTAGACCTACAGATAAATGTTTTCCATGCAAACTCACATTCCCATGCTGCAGCCCCCAACAGGGGCAGATTTACAATGAAACATACCATGTCCTGGCATAGGGCACCCCAACAACATGGAGCCCCCAGGGCCAGTTAGTCCAGCACCGGGTCTGGCAACCTGCCCTCCCTTCTCAGGGGGTGGCTGCTGTGCAGCGGGGTGGAGTCCCTCTGCAGAGAGGGCTGTGGGGGAGGCAGGAGAGCAGGAAGGCTCACCTGCAGGCTGCAGCCTCAGAGCTGGCAAGAGGCGGTGAGCTGCGCAAAACACAGGCTGGAAGGCTTCAGAGGAGCACAGGGCAGCCTCACAGCTGACCAGAGAAAAGTGGCTCTTTGAAGTGGGAAAGTGCCGCTTCTCTCTGGCCGCCAGCGGTGCAGCTGCCCAGTGCTCCTCTGAAGCCTTCCAGACCATGTTCGTGCTGCTGGCCACCACCTGGTGAGTGGCGGCTGCCCGCAACTGGGGGTGGGGGGTGGGGGGGGAGATGGACAGTAGGGATGTTAAATATCGGTTAATAGAATAGTTGATTAACCTCATGAATTCTTATTGGTTAATCAACTATTCTATAGTCCCCAGGGGTGAGGCTGGTAGCCAGTATGCCCCCTACCACTCCATGCTGCTGCCCTGGTATCAGAGGCAGCAGTGCAGGGTACCAGGTGGGAGCTGGTCTGCAAGGAGAGCCAGTTTAAAAACCAGCTCCCCTCGTGGACCAACTGCCTGTCACCTCGCGCTGCTGTCTCTGATACAGAGGCAGCAGCATGGGGTGGCAGTAGCCCCTGTCCAGGGCGGGGGGGCGCTGAGCTTCCAGACCCGGTGCAAGCCAGGACTGAGCTGGGCTGCCTGTCCACCTGGCTCCTAATACACTTTAAATGCAGAGCCACAGCGGGAGTAGGTCCCGGACCTGGTGCGAGCCAAAACTGAGCCGGGCTGCTGGCCAGCCTGATAAAAAATGTACTGGTTGGGGGGAGGAAATGTATGTAATCTATAGCATTATCCTATAAGCTTTTGCTTATCGGTTAATTAACTACACTATTATATTCCTAATGGATAGCCCACAAGCGGCACAGCCGGCAGGAAAAAGCTGCACTTTGAAGTGGGAAAGTGCCACTTCTCTCCTGCAGCTGGCTGTGTGGCTGCCCTGCCCCCTCCTCCTGAGTCCTCCAGCCGCTGTAATGTTGCACTGCTCTTGGCTGCCACCTGGTGAGTGGCTGCTGCCCTTGGGCGAGGAGGCGAGCAGCTGGGGGATGGAGAGCCTGGGGCAAGAGGAGGACTCAGGTGGCTGATGTAACTGTAACTGTGCCCCCCTCTGTTAGTCTTCTTCTCCAGCCCCACCATGGCGGTTCTGCTCCTGTGCTGGGCCCCCCAGATCAGCCCGAAGCCCTACCCTTCTAGGGGCCCAGACCTTCCCCCCTCCACATCTTGCCCAGGGGCCTGGCTATTGTGTCAGGAGCCCGGACTGAACCCTTAGTTCCTGTGCCTGCGGCCCACACCCAGGTCTGGACCTGCGCCTCGGAGTATTAAAAATGTTCCAGTGCCACTGGTGTTAAACCTAATTGGGCAATGGGTGATCCAGACCATAGCCCACCCATAGCTGCACCCGTGCTCTTTCAGACATTTTTAATCTGCCTAAAAATCAAGGTCAGTTTTTAGCAATAATGAAGCGATGCTTTGAGTCTGTCCGTTAAAAATGCAAAAAAATGAAGGCAAGGCTAAGCAAAAAGGATAGTTTGTCATCTTATTTTAAAAATCTTGAAGTATTGAATAGAGAGCATTCATGAAAAAGTATGGGTGAGGAAACACCTGGTGAGTTGTGGGGATACCACAACAACTGCAAAGTTGACCAAGTGGACTCTGAAGTAGCAATGGAACTACAAAATATTGTTCATTTTGTCAAAGTAAGGGAAGAAACCTACCCTGAAGACATTGCATTATGGCCCAAATCTATTTCATTGGATAGGATAGGATATTTCTTAGTAAATAAACCAAAAAACATAGGTAATATGGAAAATTTGAGAAAAGAGTATGAGGTTGGAGGATGAAAGCAATTTAGAGGTCTTCATGAGTCCAATTTTCTGAGGATGAACAAAAATGGGACCACAGAAATGAGAAATTGCTTGATATTTTTCAGAAAGCACCAAGGAAATCTACTGTTATGTTTGCCAATTATTCCCTGTCCATAGTAAAGGAAAAACATTTATCGATGGGCACTCTAATTGGAGAAATGTTGCAAGAGATATTGCTGATCATGCGTAAGTTTGTTCAAAGATGTAAATTATCCGGAAGAATTCATTCTGCGTTATCGGCTCAGTTTGAGAAGGAGTGTTCTTATTGGAGGAAAGTGCTGAGACGTGTTGTTGCCACGGTGAAACTGCTGTCTTCTTTGGGACTACCTCTAAGAGGACACGATGAGTCAGGGTCAAATGAAAAAGGTAATTTTTTAAACCTGCTTTGGATATCTTAGTGACGTTGACAATTTTCTTAATGAGCACTTGGAAAAATTATCAATATTGTAGCTCAAGGAAGATCAACTCTTTAATGCACCAAACCTACAATGAATTCATTACTATAATGGCAGAGCAACTCAGAAACCACTGATGAAGTAAAGGATGCCAAGTACTATTCCATAATAGTCGATTCAACACCAGATGTGAGTCATATAGATCAATTAACATTAATTTTTAAGATGTGTGACCAGCAGTGGGGAAGTTGTAGAGCGATTTCATTGGGTGCTTCCAGAAGCAATGAGCCGCAGCAAATACAGTTTCCCATTGGTTACAATTAGAAACAGCTAGAGTGTGAAACTGCCATGGAAATTAAATAAAGGGAGGAAATAGTATGAATAAATGGCATAAAATACACTAACCTGAAAAGAAATAGAAATGTAGCCGTGTTAGTCTGGTGTAGCTGAAGCAAAATACAGGACTATGTAGCACTTTAAAGACTAACAAGATGGTTTATTAGATGATGAGCTTTCGTGGGCCAGACCCACTTCCTCAGATCAAATAGTGGAAGAAAATAGTTACAACCTTATATACCAAAGGATACATGGTTGTAACTATTTTCTTCCACTATTTGATCTGAGGAAGTGGGTCTGGCCCACGAAAGCTCATCATCTAATAAACCATCTTGTTAGTCTTTAAAGTGCTACATAGTCCTGTATTTTGCTTTAACCTGAAAAGAGGCATTTTTTGTTTCTTCTGTCTTCCTCATCCATTGATTCCTCTTTCTCTCAGTCGTCCTTCCTTTTTCCCTTCCAGTATTTGACCTTTGCTCTCTCTCTGAAAAGACCGTGTGCTCTGTGATGGGCCAGGCCAGAGTATTTTCTCCTTAATCCCTGGGGGTACATCTACACTAGCCCCCTAGATCGATCTAGGGAGGCTAATGAGGGCGACCGGAATTGCAAATCAAGCCCGGGATTTAAATATCCCGTGCTTGATTTGCATGTTCCCGGCCGGTCGCCATTTTAGAAATTGACTAGCCCGAAGTAACTGCCCGCATCTACACGCAGCAGTGAAACGGGATTCCAATTTAAATCCCTAACTCAAATTATCAGGTATTCCTCCTGCAATGAATAGAACTGTGCTAGCCATACTCTGCTAGGGTATGTCTACACTACCCCCCTAGTTCGAACTAGGAGGGTAATGTATGCATACTGAACTTGCTAATGAAGCCCGGGATTTGAATTTCCCGGGCTTCATTAGCATAAAGCCGGCGCCGCCATTTTTAAAAGCCGGCTAGTGCGAACCCCGTGCCGCGCGGCTACACGCGGCACGGACTAGATAGTTCGGATTAGTTCGGATTAGGAAGCCTAATCCGAACTATCTAGTCCGTGCCGCGTGTAGCCGCGCGGCACGGGGTTCGCACTAGCCGGCTTTTAAAAATGGCGGCGCGGCTTTATGCTAATGAAGCCCGGGAAATTCAAATCTCGGGCTTCATTAGCAAGTTCGGTATGCATACATTACCCCCCTAGTTTGAACTAGGGGTGTAGTGTAGACATACCCCTATAGACTGTCTTCCCTACCTCATAGCAGGGAATCTGTATCAGGTCTGTCCTTGTTCTCTTTGGTAGTGGAAACACAAGTTGTAACTAATTCAGGAGATTTGTGGAGCAGCCCCTGGATATTAAACCAAGTTTAATGAAATTTGCACACAGTCTGAAATCACAGTAGAGGCAGCCTTTTCTAGGAGCTCTCCCCAGCCTTCAGTAACTCACTTGGGCTGAAGGCTCGTGGTCTACTTTTCTCAGAGCAGTTGTCCTCTGTGGGACCACATCATTTGCATATTTTGTTCTCTTCCTGCATGTTACATTCTTCAGGTCATTAATCTATACATCAGATCTAAAGCCATTCAGTGTGACCCTTGGTTTGTCACACACCCATCCGTGCTGACATGTCCCACTCACTAGAACCCTTTGTCTTCATTCTCCAGGCCAGTGACCAGTGTTCCCACTAAGATTTTCCATCCTTGGGCAGATTGATTGAAATTTCTCATGTGCAACACCAATATTAAGGTAGTGTGTGGATGTGCGCACCCACCAGTACAAACAAACAGTAGATATAAATATATATTTAAAACAGTCCATGGGTATGGAAGAAAATATATTAAAACAAGGGATCATTAACAAGGAGCAATGCTTATGATTATTTAATATGAAATCAAATAAAAAGAAAATTCACACTACCCTTGGCTGAAGAAGTGGATTGTGCCCACGAAAACTCATGGTACTATTTATATATCCTAGTTAGTCTAAAGTGCTACAGGACCATTGTTGTTTTTTTAGTTACAGACTAACATGACTACCCCTCTGAGACTTTGGAGTACATGTATCACCATTCTTTCTAACAGACAGATGCATGTTTCAAAGCGCTTGCAAATAAGGCTTCATCCTACAAAACAGCTAGCATCACACCTAGTACTTGCTGCTTCTGACTCATAAGAGCCAGAACTCGACCACGTAGCAAAGATCTGGCCTTAATGCAATACAGTTTATCATATATTGATTAGTAACACAGGATTTAAAAAAAATCATTGAGAGTTTTAGATATCTGCAACAATCAAAACAATTGTGTTAAAAGAATCTTTTTCTTCCTTACCTTAAGCCATTAACATGGGGTGGGCAATAATTATTGATAGGGGGTCTGTGACGGGGTGTATCAGCCCCGCACTGTGAAGGCTGAGCCTAATCAGGCCCACCTGGCTGAAGAAGCCCTGCCCCCACAACTCTGCTGGGCACGCTCGGACTGCAGCCCAGGTATAAAAGCCTGGAGGGAGGCTCAGTCTGGGCTGACTGCTGGAGAGGAAGGACCTCAGAGGGGAGTGCCTGACCACCACCAGCCGCAGCCAGCTGATCAGAGGGAAGACAGCAGAGACTCAAGTGCCAGCTGGGACATCTCCCCTGCAGCCTATGAGGGAGAAGCAGCGGACCTGGTGAGCATGTGGGACACCATCTTGTTGGATCAGGTAGGAAGTGGCCTGGGGGCAGGAGCTGCCTTTCCCACCCTGGAATCCTTGGCGTGTTTCAGATGGATTCCCTGCCAAGTGAGTGGTGAGTCTTCCTTCCACTCACAGGGCCCTGGGCCAGGACCTGGTGGAGTAGGGTGGGCCCAGGTCCCCCTACCAGGGGTGTAGCCCCTATCTGTGACTTGCTGCCACCAGTCAGCAGACCCTGCCTTAAAGGGCCAGCTATTGACTTTGCTTGTTGACTCTGGCCAGTGGACCTTGCTTTAAAGGGCCAGTGTGCTTTTCTATTAGTGTGTCTAGACTATGTCCCTTTTTTGAGACAGGGATGTAAATCAGGCATGTTGATATTGCAAATGAAGCCGGGATTTGAATTTCCTGAGCTTTGTTTGCATAATGGTGGCTGCTGCTTATTTCTAAATGGGGCTTTTTTGAAAAAAAAGGCAGTTTAGATGTGGATCTTTTGAAAAATAAAACCCTTTTTTTTTTGAAAGATCCTCTACTCCTCAAAAAAAGAGGTTTACAGGATCTTTCGAATCTTTTATTTTCCAAAAGATCCCCATCTACACTACCACTTTTTTGAAAAGGCCTGGTTTTGAAAAAAGTGGTGGCTGCCATTATGCAAATGAAGCATGGGAAATTCAAACTCTGGCTTCATTTGCAATATCGACGTGCTTAATTTACATCCCTTTTTTGAGACAGGGGATGTAGTCTAGACACACCCTACATGACCAGTTCTGGTTGAGTAGCCTGTCAGGCCCTAGAGTCAGGGCCAGGCTACAGCCTGGGGTAGAGTGCAAGGGGTAGACAGTAGACCCAGGAGGGGGAAAAGAGAAGCTGCCCTGTGACAGGGTCACTCCAAGAATTTGGTAAGTGGTTGAGGGCCATGCTCTTCCATGATATTAATGGGGGGGGGGGGGTCTGGGATGGAAGTTGAGTGCAGAAGGGAGCTTGGGGTAAAGGATTGGGGTGTGGGATCTGGGAGGGTATGTCTAAACTAGCCCCCAGCTCGAACTAGGGAGGCTAATGTAGGCATTTGAACTTGCAAATCAAGCCCGGGATTTAAATATCCCGTGCTTGATTTGCATCTTCCCGGCCGGTTGCCATTTTTGAAATTTACAAGTCTGGACTAACTGCCCGCGTCTTTGTAAATTTCAAAAATGGCGACCGGCCAGGAAGATGCAAATCAAGTGCGGGATATTTAAATCCCAGGCTTGATTTGCAAGTTCGAATGCCTACATTAGCCTCCCTAGTTTGAACTGGGGGCTAGTGTAGACATACCCAGAGGGAGTTTAGGTGAAGTAGGGGCTCATGACTTGGGACAATGGACTGAGGTGAGGATGTGCAGGGCCTGGGAGGGGGGGTTAACCTGGGGTAGGAGTGCAGGAGGGGGTGCAGGGATTTGGGCTGTGGCCAGGGATAGCAGATCGGGGTGCAAGGTAGGAGGGGGTGTGACCGGAGGAGAGGTGTAGGAGGGGATGCAGTGTCTGGGAAGGTGTATGGGGGCTGGAGCAGGGGTGCAGAAGGTTTGGGTTACATGGGGTAGGAGGGCAGAAGGGGGCAGAGGGTTGGGGGAGGGAGGGTCTGGGATGCCAGCAGCCCAACAGGTTCCTTAGCCAGGGTCCCTGCTGTCCAGCCCCTGTACGTACTCAGGGGAGGTGCAGGTGCAAGGCAGGCAGGGAGCCAGCTGAGACTCTCACGGCCAGATCCAGCCCACAGATCATTTTTTGCCCATCCCTGGCATAGAGGCTAGAGCCAGCTTCTCCATTTACAGAAGGCAGCAGCAGCTTGTCTGCAGCTGAAACTGGGTCCCCAGCTTACAGAAGAGACTTAAGACACTGCTTTTCCTATCATGATGTTCTGTTAGTTAAGGGGTACAGTTGAAATCTGTCAGGAAAAACTGCTTGGGTGTGTCTAGACTACATGGCTCAGTTGACGGAGCCATGTAGATGAGGCAGGATGACAAAGGGAAATGAAGCAGATTTAAATAATGGCTGCTTCATTTAAATAAAAATGGCCACCACACTGTGCTGATCAGCATTTGTCAGCACAGCGCGGCAGTCTAGACTGGGATCTGCTGACCCCAGAACCCTTTGTCGACAGATCCTTTATGCCTCGTGAAATGATCGCCATCTAGACTGCCGTGCTGTGCCGACAAACAGCTGATCGGCACAGTGCAACGGCCATTTTGATTTAAATGAAGTGGCGATTATTTAAATCACTGCTTCATTTCCCTTTGTCGAGTAAACTAATCTACATGGCTCCGTTGATGGAGCCATGTAGTTTAGACGGACCCCTTGTTTGACAGATACTTGTGCAGCGTGTTTTGTACTTGGAGAACCCAGTGTCGGACCTGCGAATTACTCTTGCCAGCAACAGAAGGGTAGCAGAGTTAGTCTAACTGGAAAAGCTTAAATAGTCTAGCAGCACCTTAAAGACTAACAAAACATGTAGATGGTGTCATGAGCTTTTGTAAGCACATCCCACTTCAGATGAATGGAGTATTCAGTCCAGTTCCAAAATAAATAAGGGATTGGGGGGGGGGGGGGAGGAAGGGAAAAATAGTGCATTAGAGTGTTCATGTTACATGAAGCTGATAGAGAAGGTGCAAATTGTTCTTAACCAACCCAACAATGGTTACTTAAGTCATTAGGATGTGGAAGGTAGTGTGCTAGCTGTCGTACCTAGGTGTTTTCGTACCTTGGTACCTTCAGTGGTCTGGACTATCAGTGTCAGCATCGTCTGGTCAGGGTCATCCTGGCACGCTGCTGACAGGACCTCTACTCTGTTGGTGGTGGTAAACTTTCAGCTGCATGCATAACAATCGGTACTCCCTTTATCTAGAGCTGTGGTCACTGTCAGGGTGCAAGCCCCCCCACTGTGCCTCAGTGCCCCCTGACTGTCCTCATATAGCCCCTCTCAGGGTAAGCTACAGTCTGTATGGGTTGCTCATCATTGGCAATGGGATTATCTCCGCGGCCCCACTTACCTAAGCCGTGCTGTGATCCGCCTCCAAACCCTGGGCCTTCCCCGGCAAGTCTCCTGGGAGCTCCTGCTTCCTCCATAGTCAGCCCCTCACTGGCTTCTTTTCTTAAGCAATGTGCTTCTCTATATATAGCTGTCAGCTGCACTCTCCCTTGCCCTAACAGCTTCAGCTGGGCTCTCCAAGCCAACTGGGCTTCTCTGTATAGCTGCCAGCTGGGCTCTCTATTCCCTGCCCCTGCCCAAGCCTGAGCCCTGGTCTTAAAGGGCCAGTGCAGGGCAGGTGCCCTGTCACACCCCTTCCCCTTCGGATCGAGCTTCCCTTCTTCGGCTGGCCCCCAGCCAGGCCTCTATGCCTTCCTTTGGGATCTAGTTTCCCCTCACATCCTTGGCTACCACCATGTTTGCCCTGGCTGCCTCTGAGCATGCGCCACAACGTTGGCGGGTTGGCAGGCGTGCTCCCCAGAGGGTCACCCCGCCGATGTCAGTGTGGGGCAACAATGCCCCATCACTCACCCCCCTTTCCAGGACTCCATCCCCTTCTGCCATCTCGTTATTAACTATGGACCTGGAAAAAAATCTGCATTGTTATGGGCTCTCCCTGGCCTGTAGCAGACCTCAAACTTATAAGTCTGTAAGGCCAAATACCACCTCATGATCCAAGGACTGGTCTCCTTCATTGTCTGAATTAATCGTAATGGCGCATGGTCTGTTATCAATGTGAAAGCTCCCCCTAGCAGATAGTAGCATAGCGCCTCTATTGCCCACTTAACTGCCAGGGCCTCTTTCTCAATCATGGCATACTGTTGTTCCTGCAGTTGTAATTTCCTGCTTAAGTACAGGATTGGGTGTTCCACCCCTTCCTGCTCCTGCGAGAGGACGGCTCCTAGACCTCTGTCTGACACGTCTGTCTGGACTATAAATGGTTTTGCAAAGTCAGGTTGATGGAGAACCAGTGTCTGCGTCAATCAGTGCTTAAACGCTTGAAACACTTTTTCGCACTGCACAGTCCACTGGACCCTTTGGGGTCATGTATTTTGGGTCCAGTCCATGAAGGGTGCTGCAATTGTGGCGAAATCGGGTATGAATCGCCGATAGTAACCGGCTAGGCCCAGGACCTGGCGGACTTGCCTTTTTGTGGTGGGAGCTTTATATTTTCTCAGGGCTTCTGCCTTGTCCACCTGGGGTTTTATCCTTCCCCATCCCACCACATAGCCTAAATAGGACACTTCCCTTTGTCCAAAGTGGCACTTACTTGGGTTAGCTGTGAGCTGGGCATCGGTCAGGGCTCCAAGGACCGCCTTCAGATGTTGCAGATGTTCCGGCCAGCTTTCACTATAAATGACAATGTCCTCAATATATGACTCATAGACTTTAAGGTCAGAAGGGACCATTATGATCATCTAGTCTGACCCCCTGCACAGTGCAGGCCACAATCTCACCCACCCCTCCTAGAATAAGCCTCTCACCTATATCTCAGATATTGAAGCCTTCAAATACTTGGAAGACCCCAAGATGCAGAGAATCCTCCAGCTGTGATCTGTACCCCATGCTACAGAGGAAGGCAAAACACCTCCAGGGCCTCTGCCAATCTACCCTGGAGGAAAATTCCTTCCAAACACCAAATATGGTGATCAGCTAAACCCTGAGCATGTGGGCAAGACTCAGCCAGACACCCAGAAAATTCTCTATAGTAACTCCTATCATCCCTCCATTGACCTATTCCCACTGATAATGAATGGTCAATTAGTTACCAAGATCATGTTATCTCATCAAACCATCCCCTTCATAAACCCATCTAGTTTAATCTTGAAACCAGATAGCTCTTTTGCCCCCACTACTTCCCTTGGAAGGCTGTTCCAGAACCTCACTCCTCTAATGGTTAGAAACCTTCATCTAATCTCAAGTCTAAACTTCCTACTAGCCACCTTCTATCCATTTGTTCTTGTGTCCACATTGGTATTAAGCTTAATAATTCCTCTTCTTACCTGGTATTTATCCCTCTAATATATTTAAAAAGTGCAATCATGTCCCCCCTCAGCCTTCTTCTGGTTAAAGTAAACAAGCCAAGCTCCTTGAGTCTCCTTTCATAAGACAGGTTTTCCATTCCTCGGATCATCCTAGTGGCCCTTCTTTGTACCTGTTCCAGTTTGAATTCATCCTTCTTAAACATGGGAGACCAGAACTGCACACAGTATTCCAAATGGGGTCTCACCAATGCCTTGTATAATGGCACTAACACCTCCTTATCCCTACTGGAAATACCTCGCCTAATACATCCCAAGATCATATTAGCCTTTTTCACGGCCATGTCACAATGGCAGCTCAGTCATCCTGTGATCAACCAGGACTCCGAGGTCGTCGTCCTCCTCAGTTACTTCCAACTGTGTCCCCAGCTTATAACTAAAATTCTTGTTGTTAATCCCTAAATGCATAACCTTACACTTCTCACTATTAAATTTCATCCTATTGCTATCACTCCAATTTTCAAGATCATCCAGATCTTCCTGTATATCCCGATCCTTTTCTGAATTGGCAATAGCTCCCAACTTTGTCATCTGCAAATTTTATTAGGACACTTCCACTTTTGATGCCAAGATCAGCAATAAAAAGATTAAATAAAATTGGCCCCAAAACTGATCCCTGAGGAACTCCGCTAGTAACCTTCCTCCAACCTGACAGGTCATCTTTCAGTATGACCCACTGTAGTCTCCCCTTTAACCAGTTGCTTATCCACCTCTCAAATTTTATATTAATCCCTCTGGGTATGTCTACAGGTATGTCTACACTACAGAGTTAGTTCGAACTAACAGACGTTAGTTCGAACTAACTTTCATAGGTGCTACACTAGTGCTCCGCTAGTTCGAACTTAATTCGAACTAGCAGAGCACTTAGTTCGAACTAGGAAAACCTCATTTTACGAGGATTAAGCCTAGTTCGAACTAGCTAGTTCGTGCCCTGTGTAGCCATGCTGCACAGGGTTTGAACCAGCGGGGTTTTAAAAATGGCGGCTCCCCGTTTAGGCAAATGAAGCCCAGGAAATTCAAATCCCGGGCTTCATTTGCAAGTGTGGTATGCCTACATTACCCCACTAGTTCGAACTAGCGGGGTAGTGTAGACATACCCTCTCTTTTCCAATTTAACCAATAATTCCCCATGTGGTACTGTATCAAATGCCTTACTAAAGTCTAGGTAGATTACATCCACTGCATTTCCTTTCTCACTATGTTCCTGTAATACCTTGTCCATCAGCCTCTGGAACGTCTCTGCCGCCCCATTCAATCCAAAAGGCATTGTGATGAACTGGAACAGGCCAAATGGTGTGGTGAACGCAGTCTTGTCCTCAGAGGCTGGTGTCAGGGGAATCTGCCAATACCCTTTGAGGTCAAGCGTAGATATGTAGTGAGCCTTACCCAACTGTTCCAGCAGTTCACTTACTCTGGGCATAGGATACGCATCAAATCACAAAATTGCATTGATTTTTTTTTTTTTTCCAGAAGTCTAGGCAAAACCGTATTGTGCTGTTGGGCTTAGGTGCCAAAACGATGGGGCTGCGCCACTCCTTGATTTCCCTGATCACCCCCATTTGCAACATCTGTTGCAGCTCCTCCTGAACTGGCCCCCACATTTTCCATGGGGGGGGGGGGGGGTTGTATGTGATCACAGATCTTTTTACCTGGGGTTGTCGCGATATGGTGACTCATAAGAGGTCTTACCCGGTTGTGTAGTTAGGACCTGTTTGAAATCCCAGAGGAGGAGCTCATCTCTCTTCGTTGTTCCTCTGTCAACTCTGCCCCGATATGCATTGCCCCTTCTGCCTTCAAGTCACCTCCCCAGGGTCCCAGCTCCAGTTCCATTGGCTGTAAAGTGATAAGCATACCCTCCCGTGCGTTCCACTTATTTAGTAAATTGACATGATAAATCTGCTTGTCTTTCCATTTTCCTGCCAACTTGATTTCATAATCAACTGGTCCTACCTGCCGTATGACCTCGAAGGGCCCTTGCCATTTGGCCAATTTCGAGTCTGGTGCTGGTAACAGCAGGAGTACCCTGTCACCTGGCTGGAATGTTCTGGATTTGGCCCTCTATTATAATATTGGGCCTGCCTATTTTGGGCCTGGAGGAGGTTCTCTTTAGTCAGCTCCCCTACTGTCCAGAGTCGCTGTTGCAAGTCCAAAATATACGGTCCTGTACCCTTCACCCTTGAGTCCTGTTCCTCCCATGTCTCCCGCAATAAGTCCAATATCCCCCGGGGTTGTCGGCCGTAAAGCAATTCAATTGGGGAAAATCCCGTTGAGGCCTGGGACACCTCTCGCACCGCAAATAACAGTGCCGGTAGTAATCGGTCCCAGTCCTTTGGGTCTAGCTCCACAAACCGCCGCAACATCCCCTTTAATGTCTTATTGAAGCGTTCGACAAGTCCACCTGTTTGTGGGTGGTAAACTGAGGTACGCAATGTCTCAATGTTTAAGAGGCAGCAAAGTTCTGCCATCAGTTTAGAGGTCACATTGGTCCCTTGGTCAGTTAGTATCTCCCTCGGGATTCCGACCCGGGAGAATACTTGCACCAACTCATGTGCCAGCGTTGACGCTGTCGTATTCTTGAGTGGGACAGCCTTGGGGTAGTCAATTATAACAAGTATGTACTGGTGTCCTCCTCAGGACCTCTCCAGGGGTCCCACTAGATCTAAAGCCACCTGGTCAAATGGCACCTCTACCACAGGGAGAGGGACTAGGGGGGCTTTTGGCACCCCTCCCTGACCCATCCTCTGGCACTCAGGGCAGGACTCACAGAAGTCTCTGACCTCCTTATAAATCCCTGGCCAAAAGAATCTTTGCATTATGCGCTGCAGGGTCTTCTCCCACCCCAAGTGTCCTGCCTAGGGATTAGCATGTGCAAGGTCTAATACCCACCTCCGGTACCTTGCGGGGACCAACAACTGGCTAACCTCCATCAGCCAACCATGCAATCCGATATAATCGATTGGCTCTTACCTTGAATTGCAGGGTTGGTCTGGCAGCTGCTCCCGCATCGGGGTCCCCGGTCTCTCCTGCCTGTTCCCAGGCATGGGTTAAGGAGGGATCTTCTCGTTGGTCTCTTTGGAAGTCCTCCTCCTCCTCCTACTTCCTCTGAAGCGAGGGTTTTCTCAGGGTCAGGCTCCTCCTCTGGGCCTTGGTGTGACGGGGTCTGTTATGGGCATGAGCTCATGCCCCCTCCCTGAGGGTCACGGCCCAGTGAGCCCTAGTCCACCCCTTCGGTCCAGGAGGTGCTGGTCCCACCTCCCAGGGGTCACTTCCTACTCCGGGTCCTTGTCTCTAGTCCCCCCCTGTGGGGGACTGGGTGTGGCATTGCAGGTGGGGGCTAGGGGGACCTGGGCCCACAGGGTCCCAGCCTGGGACCCTAAGGGCTTGGGGGTTACCACTCCCTCACCCGGCTGATGGGGTTCCAACCCGTAGCACGTCTGCCCACCGGCACCAAAAGGTCCCTGTCCCGGGCTGCTTCCTAGCCACCCCTGTGGGGTCGTCCCTGACCCCCGAATTGCCTGGCCTCACCTCTTCGCCCACGGCGCCGGGTCCTTGGATCGGGTGCTCCCCTGCTGTCCTACTCGTCCAGCTCCACCGCGGCGGGAGGGATAGTCTCCACGGCGTCCCTCCCCAATGCCAGATCCGCAGCCTCATTTTAAATGCCCCGCTTCTGCCCTCGGTGGCGTGGGCATCCCCGCGCCAGCACAAAGAGGGCAGGGTCGTCTCTCTGCACACCCTGCCAGGGCCGCGCACGTCCAGTTCGCTCCGCCATCCCCAGCTACCTGCACCGGCCGCCAGGCTTTGCTCCCCGCCGTGAGCAGCGGGCGCATTTCCCTGCCGGCGCAGCCGTCCCTCCCAGGGTTTCGGTCGGCAGTGGGGCTGTTGCCCGCCCCGTTCTAGTGCGGGCCGCCGCTGGCCCCTCACACTTGGGATGTTCTCCTTTTCGAGTCCTCCATCCCTGCTGGTGGCAGTTGCCCCTGCTCCTCCCAGTTCCACAGGATGCGTCTAAAACCCAGCCAGTCCTGGCCCAGTAGTACTGGGTATATTAGTTTCAGGGCTAACGCTACCCTGCAGATCACCTCGTCTACCACGTCTGACAGACTAACCCACCCAGTGGGGTAGGCTCTGACATCTCCATGTATACATTGCATTGAGACTGTTCCCCCTGCTGCCTCCCATTCCGGGACCAGCTCAGTTCGTACCATTGTCTGGCTGCACCCAGAATCCACCAGGGCAGTCACTGGCTCCCCCTGCAGGTAAGGCTAGAGGGAAATCTTTGTCCTATCTTGTGGTCTCGCCCATAGGTCCGCAGCCATCACCTGGCCATACGCACTCTCTGTATGGATGTCGCCTGCTTGCCGGCATCCTACTTGTTCTGGCCTGTAAGACCTCTGGGAGGGACTCCCCTCTGAGCTCCCTTGTTCATTGGTTTCACATGTGTCCAAACCACCTTCTATTCGCCCTCTGGGTTCCCCTACCATCAAGGGCCAGTGGTCCCATGTCTTCCTCCAGGAGCTTTGTAGCTTTGTCCTTCCCCCCCCCCCATGCTAGCCGGGGCTCCTCTGGTCCTTCTAGGGCACCCCCTCCATATGTGGCCAGGCTCCCCACAGGCCCAACATGTCCGTGCCTCCCCTGTTGCCTTCACAGGGGGTGCTCTCTTTATCCCTATTAGCTGGGCGGGGCCTCCTGGCTCCCACCCCATAGGGGCACTCCCTCCTCAGGTGTCCCCTGTGCCCACAGGCAAAACATGTGGGCAAGGGCCGAGACTGAAAACAACTCTTGGAGCCTGGTTTACTATGGAGTCCAGGGTCACGCCTTTGTAGTGGCCGGCTCCACCTCTTCCACGGCCCAGCCTGTAGGGCCTCCCAGGCCCTCCAATACTTATATATATATATTTTTTTTTTCCCCCCAACTCCCTGCTCTTGTCCTGTGGCCTACCAGCCACCATTTGCTCACAATAGCCCCTCTTCGCCTCAGGGTGGAGTTATGATACCCATGTTCTCCACCATCTGTCAGGGTGCAAGCCCCCCACTGTGCCTCAGTGCCCCCTGACTGTCCTCATATAAGCCCCTCTCAGGGCAAGTTACAGTCCATGCAGGTTGCTCATCATTGGCAATGGGATTATCTCCACAGCCCCGCTTACCTAAGCCGTGCTGTGATCCGCCTCCAAACCCGGGGCCTTGCCTCCAGCCCCTAGCCAGGGGAGCCTTAGCTGGCCTTCTCCCAGCCCTTGCTGGCTATCCCCAGCAGGTCTCCCTCCTGGGAGCTCCTGCTTCCTCCACAGTCAGCCCCTCACTGGCTGCTTTTCCTAAGCACTGTGCCCCTCTCTCTCACTTTAATATATATATATATATATAATATATATTAATATAGCTGTCAGCTGCGCTCTCCCTCGTCCTAACAGCTTCAGCTGGGCTCTGTTCCCAGCCCCGGCTCAGGGCCTGAGTTCTGGTCTTAAAGGGCCAGTGCAGGGCAGGTGCCCTGTCAGTCACCAACAGGTTGATCGCAAGCTACTGGTCAATCTCAAGACCTCAACCAGTCGCTCGCGAGGTGTCCTGTCTGCCCCGTCCCCATTTCCCTCCCACCCCTCAGAAGCTCCACTACTTACCTCAAGAGAACAGAGGTAGTGTCGGCTTCAGAAATCCTGCAGCTTAGCACCACTTCCGACAAGTCCAGAAGTGTGCTAGCTGCTCTGCCGGCTCCCTGCACCACACAGGGGGGTGAGTCAGCCCTGCGGGAGGTGCGCAGGGGGTTTCCCAGTGCGCAGGGGTGGGGGGTTGCGCGGGGGGGGCAGGCGTTTGCGTGGGGCTTCCTGGTGCAGAGGCGGTTGGCACAGGGACAAGCGCATGCGGGGCTTCCCTGCATGGGGGGGGTGCGGCGTTGGGGCAGGCACACGCACACAGGGCTTCCCTGCATAAGGGGGGGCAGGCCCCGGGGCAGGCATGGGCTGGTTTCCCTGGGGGGAGAATGCTGGGAGGAGGGAGATGCAGGGGACTCTCTGCCTCCACTGGTATGTCTACACTACAGCATTATTTCGATATCTTATAAGATATCGAAATAACACATCTACATACAATGCACTTCAAAATAGCATTCTATTTCAAAATCACATGTCCACACTAAGGCTGTGTCTGGACTGCAGGTTTTTTCGAAAAAGTAGCCTTTTTTCAAAAAAAACTTCACCTGCATCTAGACTACAGCCGCATTCTTTCGAAATTAAATTGAAAGAACGCAGCTTTTCTTTCGTCAGTGGTACTCCTCATTTCACGAGGAATAACGCCTTTTTTTCGAAAGTGCTCTTTCAAAAAAAGGCACTATGTAATGCAAACTGGTGCTTTTTCGAAAGCATCCAGACTGCCTGGGTGCTCTTTCGAAAAAGCGGCTTGCTTTTTCGAAAGTACTGGTTGCAGTCTAGATGCTCTTTCGAAAGAGCATCTTTTGAAAGAGGCTTGCAGTCTAGACATAGCCTAAGTGGACACTGCTTTGGATTTAAGGCCAGCCGGAACCAGGTCGGGGTAGGGCATCAGGTCAGGAGTGTCTTTGTGGCTGTTGCCTGAGGCTAGCTGAGGCTTGTGCTTAAAGGGACGGACAGACGCGCGCACACACACACACACACACACACAGTTCTCAGCTTTCCCTGTTTGCTTGCTTACCTCACTGAGGGACAGCAAAGCATTTTTCTGTCTGCTTTGGTTGCCCTGACTGACACCACAGCACTCAACACCATGGAGCGGGAGCTGCCCCTGGGCACTCTGGCACATCTCTTGGATGCATTGCTGCAAGCCTAGCTGCACTTTCTGCAGGCTACCATCGGGGGGTTGTCAGTATCCAGGAGGCCCTGCAGGACAGCTTCCACCCTGAGGAGCACTCAGAGCCTCCCTGGTCTGCCCCACTGGGGGCTTGTGCCTCATTCCTCCCTCACGTCCTTCCACTTACCCCACCCTAACCCCCCTTCCTGATGTCAAAATACACATTTCCATGAACACAAATTCGCTTTATTTAACACAACTGGTGGGGGGGATGAAACTCAGACTATGGAAAGGAGGTGGGAGAGGGGAGGGGGAAACTTGGGAGGAGTGACCTGGAAGGGGGAAGAAGAGGGAGGGGAAGCTCAGGGCTCAGGGTTGGGGGTCTTGCTGGACCAACTTGATTTTCATGCCAACCTGCTCCTGGGATTGCATGTGGTCTTTGGTGGCCAGGCTGGCAGCTATACTGCCATAGACACCCATGTTCCTCCATTTAGTCTGGAGATCGTGGATGTTGGGGGCATCCCCCAAACTTGAATAAGGTCCATGATCTCCACCCTGGACCAGGAAGGCGCCCACCTTCTCCAGGCCCTGGCAGGCTCCTGGGAGCTGGCAGACTGCTCCTGGGGAGCAGTGGAGGGCTGGCTGCCAGTGGCTTGCTGGCTCATGTTTTGGGGCCACTAGGTCAGGCAGTGACTGGCTCTGGGTTGGCAGGCTTGGAGCTGGCACAGGCACTGTGGCCAGAGTCAACCCCTTTAAGGGCTCTGGGGAGTGGAGTGTTCTTGGTTGAGGCTGAAGGGGCCACCAGGGCTCCCTGGGAAGGCTGGAGGCCCCCTACTTTGAAATAAGTGTCTACACAGCACTTATTTTGAAATAGCTATTTTGAATTTGGCATTACTCCTCATGGAATGAGGTTTACCAAATTCAAAATAAGCTCTCCATTTCAAATTTATTTCGAAATAGCAGTTTGGCTGTGTAGACGCTAGGAAAGTTATTTTGAAATAGCCCTTATTTCGAAATAACTTTGCTGTGTAGACATACCCAGAGTGCACATCAGCAAGCACTACAGAGCAATGCATAGAGTAAAAGGCACTTGGAATGCTTACATTCTTTCTACTGCAGGGAGTCCTGTCTCTGATCCTCGCTTTAAGGGCTGCAGTCAACGTGGCTCCAGCTGGGGGGATCCCTATACTAATTATATTCCAGTTGTTTACAGGGTGTGCGTGTACTGGCTCAATGCCATTCTTAGCATTCTCCATAAGGTGAGACTGAGATCAGACTTGAGTAGTTTCCCAGATCAAGTGCATGGGTTAAAGCTGATAAGAGCCAGCTGCTGTTTGTGTTTGCATGGTTCAAGGCTGTACTAGGCTGTGTGCTCCAAGGATGGAAACTTCCATCACGGCCTACTGAGCTGCAGGACCCGCAAGTGGCTTATGACATCTGCCTTCCCATCTTTCATTCTTTTTTTTTTTTCTTCATCCTCCTTGTGGCCGGGTCTCTCTGGTGGCATGATAGCCTAGTGGTTAGGTCCTGGAATTAGCTGGCAGAAAAGGGGTGCAGAACCTTGCCACTGGTGTCTCCAGCCTAGGAACTCTGGCCCACTATATTAGTATGGTCCTTAAGTTTGGGGCATGAACCCAAGAGTCCAGATTCCCCCCTTAGTCAGGGTTTCTAGCAGGTTTTTCCCCCCCTTTGTCCCAGGGGATGGGGTTGGAGGCTTACTTGGTCCTGTGGCTGGCTTTGATTCATGGCCTGTAGACTGTGGAACCACACTCCTGTCTCCTTCCTGGTCAGCCCCTAACTGAGCCAGGCTCCTTTCTTTTATCCTCCCTCCAGGCCTGGCATTGGCTACAGGTAAAGCGGGGTGGGGCCAACCGGCTCTGTTTAACTCCTTCAATGCCATGCCCTCCTCTCTTCACTCCCTCACACTCCTCCTATATTATAAGTAATAAGAAGTAAATGAAAACAAAGTGAGATACCTTGATTGTTTTTTGTAGTCTGACTTTTTTTCCACAGACCACTTGAAAATTGCTGAGGGTCTCAGTGGACCACTTAATGATCTTTCCAAGTGTTGCATAAATTGCTGGTTTCGTCCCCTTGGAGGCTAGTCTGATTTACCCCAAGAAGAGTCACACTTTCAGGCTGGGTCCAACTCAAGTTTATTGGTTGCAACCAAGGTACGGCTAAGGAACTCAATGTTCAAAGCAGAGCTGACCCTGAGCGTTGGCTAAGCATCCTTTTTATATTTTCTTTAACTTTCTTATCTAACTTGGCACGTCTTGATTTGTTACCTTAGCTTCGTGTTGCAGCGTTATTGGTTAGCATATTTCAACTCTATTCCATTCAGTAACAACCACCAGTATAGCTTACTTAAGGAAATTTGCTAATTGCTATTGCTTAACTCAAGTAATTCAGCTAGCTTTCTTTACAAAATCGTCAATTAAGTCATGGTAAGTAATATTTCGTAAAGAGGCACTTTCAATTGTCAATATTGCTGAACTTGTCAAATATTCCTGACTCGTATCTTGCAAATAATTCCAACTTGTTTCAATACAGGAAAAAGAATGTTCCCCAGAAGCATTTGTGACAGGCTTTGTTAAAAATACCTTCAGAATGGTTTCTACATTTGGAAAGGTTGCCTACAAACCATCATGTATGAGTCTATACAAATCAACTGGTGATCTCAAAGTACAGACCATCTTCAATAAAACTAATGAAATGTTTCACTTCATCTTCAAAAATGTGTGTCTTTGTTGGAAATAAGTCTGGACACTCTGGATGCCGTGAAAACAGGCAAGAGATTTATTACACACAGTACTGGCGGAGTGCTACCAGGGGTTAAGCTAGCTAACACTGATTAAGCAAAACATTACAATAGATTATATAGGGAGCTGATGGACAGAGGGGAAGCAATTCAATAGGTTCTAGCAGCAAGACAAAACGAGCACGTAAGCCAATCTGCGCCTATCATCAAACTCCTTATTGCTAATACAAGTAGTTTCCTTAACAAGCTAAATAAGCCAACATCAACAAACAGACAATTAAATGGCAACTTTTGTCTAGTTAAATTTATGAGTCTGTGAAGGGGTTACTGGTGCCTCGTACTGATGTGATCCATGAGTTTATGGGCCCATTATCTAGGATTAAAGCAAAACACATTAGCAAGGTTGTTTTGGTATCAGTTGGTACAGCCCCTTGGAATGTGGTTGCCAGGGCAACTGCCTTCCTAAGGTCCCTCTACTCAGGCTAACTGTCCCTGCTGTAAAGTTACAGGCAGGGCCGGATTAAGGGGGTGGGGCTAGCCAGGCAGCTGCCCGGGGCACCCACCTATGGGGGGGGGGGGGAGTACCTGATAGCAACTCTAAAGGGCGCAGCGCACCGGGGGGGTGGGGCTGTGCATGCATTGCTTGCCCGCTGCCCTGGGCACAGGAATGGCGCAGGCCTGTCTCAAATTTTAGGATTAAATAGGGGTTCTTAGCAAAATACAATGGACTGCCTCAGTTTACCCTACACTTTGTCTTTTGGGTAAAATTCACTTAATTTCTCACTGTAGTGGCTTTTAGCATCTTCATCCATACTTCTGTCCAAAAAAATGCAAAATCAACAGTTTTCTTTAGAGATTCACCTCTACTCTGCAACTGTCACAAATAACATTGACAGTCTCAATGATGATCGTCTCTTTCCCTTTTAAATTGATTTAATGGTCTCTAGTTTTATTGAAAAATAACTTCCTGGGCTTTTTATGCTTCTCATTGGTTGTATCAGAGCAACCTATATTTGCTGTTAATGTTAGTGCTTCTGCTTCCACGGACATAGTCATTTTGAACTTTCATGACAACTTGTAACTGAGGCTAACAATTGTGCAGCATTCAGTACATTTGTATCAACTTTTTGCAGTGATTTGCTAATGGCATTAATGCTTTGAAGTAAACGGTTCCACAAAATAGTAAAAAAAACCAATAGCATACTTTTCAAACATTGCTGCTAAAGATTTGGCTTCAGTTTTTGCATGTCTTTATCAGAATTTGATGTAGCTGTGTCTACTAAGGTTCTCTTTATAACAACTCATTTTCAAAGCCAAAAACCCCATCTGCACGAGCAGACCACCTGGTGTCACGAATTATTTTGACTGTCAGATGTTTTCGATTTTCCTGCTCTAAACATGATTGTAGCATACTCCACTGTGTGGAAACTGGAAAAAAAGCATACATGTTTTGAACACTGTTCAAAAAAAAGTGTAGCTCCCTCACAAGATGCAGCGGCAGGGTTGCAGATTAAATTTAAAGAATGGCTGGAACATGGTATGAATAAAGTAGTGGGATTTGCATTTTTCAGTCTTGCCTGTAGGCCTGAATATTTTCCTTCCATATTTGCAGTGTCATCAAAGCTCTGGCCACGACAAACCTAAATTTGCAATGATTTCAAAAAACATTGTGTCTAGACATTCAGAAGTGTGGGATTTTAGTGGGAGAAAACAAAGCAATCACTCTACAACGTCCCCATTGCCGGTCAGATATCTTAACATTAATGTTAACTGGCTGTGACAGGACCCCGCACTGTAGCCCCTGCCACGAGCGCTCTGTTGGCTGCGCCAGGGGCAGCATACTGGCATTACGCAGAGTGCTCACAGGCTGCAGAATGCCTTGCAGCCCCAAGCGCGGTGGCCAAGACATGGCCCGGAAGCGACGGACGCCGGCGGGACCCCCCCCTGTGGAGTAGGAGGCGGCAAGCCGGAGGAGGCAAGCGGTTGAACCACTGGAGGCCAGGTAGGCCCCAGGCAGGGGTGGCAGGACTAGTAGGGAAGAGGAAGTAGCCCAGGGCGGGCTGACAGGTTTCAGCGGAGACCCCCATCAACCGGACAGGACCATAGAAGGTCCACGTCCTTAGGGCCATGGGCTGGGCCCCATGAGTGAGGGTGGGCCTGGGCCCCCTTTGCCCTCAGAGGAGGGAAGACCCAGTGATTTGGGGGAAAGAAACAGTGCTCTAACCCCTTCCCGGCTGCAAGGGAGAGCACTGCATGACCAAGGACTGAGACAGACTGGCTGGGGAAGCCATTCCGCAAACAAACTACGGGTGAGGTGGTGGGACGTTTGGGACAGTTAGATGGGCTGGCGTGAAGACTATATGGGGGGGGTTGGACCCAGCCTGGTCACACTGGCCTACATGACTCACAGTTGCTGTTGAAACAACTATTATGGAATAGTACTTGGCACCCTTTACTTCATCAGTGAATTGATTTCTGAGCTATGTTGTTATAGTAATGAATTCATTGTAAGTTTGGTGCATTAAAGAGTTGATTTTCCTCGAGCCACCGTACTGCTAATTTTTCAAATGTTCATTAGGAAAATAGTCAAATTCACTAAGATACTCAAGGCAGGTTGAAAAATTACCTTCTTCATTTGACACTGAGTCATCATGGCGTCTTAGAGGTAGTCCCAAAGGAGACAGCAGTTTCACTGTGGCAACGACACGTCTCAGCACTTTCCTCCAATAAGAACACTCTTTGTCAACCTTGATTTTTTAGGCAGATTAAAAATGTCTGAAAGAGCAGGGGTGGGCCGTGGTCTGGACTGCCCATTCTCCAATTAGGTTTCACACCAGTGGCACTGGAACATTTTAATAGTGGGGTGCTGAAAGCCAGCCCCTATTTCTCCTAAGTGCAGGTCCAGACTTGGGTGCAGGCCACAGGAACTAAGGGTTCAGGTAGGGCTGCTGACAGAATAGCCAGGCCCCTGGGCAAGGTGCGGGGAGGGCAGGGCCTCAAGTAGAAGGGGCAGAGCTGAGGGCCCAGTGCAGGAGCAGGGCCACCATGGTAGGGCTGAAGAAGACTGACAAGAGATATGAAGATCTCCATGGCCGCGGAGGACAGCTTCAGGTGCCCCAGTGGCCCTGTGCTGGCTGGCCCGGAGAAGTGGGCAGAGACCCAAATGTGTTCCCGCTAAAGGTGAGGGGAGGCACAGCTCCATCCGCCACCTGAGTGCCCTGCCCCGCCCTGGGATCTCCATCCCCCAGCCGCTCTCCCCCTTGCCTACAGGCAGCCACCCCTCCCCAGGTGGCAGCCAACAGCAGCGCAACATTACAGGGACTGGAGGACTCAGGAGGAGGGGGCAGGGCAGCCACACAGCCAGCTGCAGGAGAGAAGCAGCACTTTCCTGCTTAAAAGTGCAGCTTTTTCTGCCAGCTGTGCCGCTTGTGGGCTATCCATCCCCTGCCCCACTGCAGGCAGCTGCAGCCATCCACCCTGCCCCCCCAGGGGCCCTGTGTATTTCAGAGGTCCCTGTGCCAGGGCATGGTATGTTTCATTGTAAATCCACCTACATGGCCTTTGGAAGAGCATTTTAGTTCTCTTGAGGTTTCCCTTGCTTTTCAGTAGCTATAGCACATTTGACACTGGAATTTCTATGTACATACATGTGATTCATACCCAGACCTGCTTTGCGTGCAGCACTGTGCATGAGTGAAACTCATGGTTTTTCTGATTCCCCTGTGGAAATAGGAGTAAGTGGTGAAAGCATTGCCATGCAGACTTGTACAGATTTTTCAAAATGGCTGATTTAGTTTCTGAACTAAATTCTAAACTCACAGGCAACTTCCCTGTTTTTCAGCTGGAGCCATAGGTGTTACAGGATAAAGATTGGCAACGCACATTCATTGAGATGAATGGAGTAAGTACAGAGTACAAACTACTGCCATTGCTTTTTTGCTTGACCTTGAGTATCAGGTTTATTCTCTCTGGTTTTCATGGTAACATTTTGAAAAACTAAACATGTATTGTTTTGAAAAGTACCAACTCATGTCCTTGCAGGTTGAAGTGAAACTGTTGGTGAAATTTACCAGCCAGGAGTTTAGTCTGAAAAGAATGCCATCTCTTATACAGACTGGGGTCTTTGAAGTCAAGATTGCCATTGTCACCAAGTGAGTTGTCGGTTCACACTTTTCTCCATTGTTTTATTTTAAACACAATAGGCCAATGGGGCTGCACCTGCTTACACCCTCAGTGAATGGATGTATGCAGATACTTTCTTGTCCTTGTGTGACTAAAACAGATGGCAATTTCTGGAGACAGGAGTGATTTCACATTTTCCCAGCTTCATCCTGTGCATAGGGGGAAAAAAAACCTCAAAGACAGCAACACACTGTCAAGGCTGATTCCCTACTCTGGCATGATAAATGCAGAAGTGGGGGCCCACAAAAGTACCCCAAAACCTTATCTCTGCAGGCTTTGATATAAAACTTCCCCCCAAAATCCTAAAAACCTAGATTTTGGGGATAAAAATCCGCTGCCACCATCAAGTGCTTTTGAACCCACAAACAGCAGTGGACACTTGAAACCAACCCCAGAGTACCCCAAGCTCTTTTCTCCAAAGAGCTTGAAAAATAAAGAGAAAATATAAACTGCAGTCTGTGGTTGCTGCCCTCTAGTCAGAGGCATGCAGATCCCACAGAGATTTTCCTGGACACAGAACTGAACCAATACCAGGTAAAGAAAGAAAGAACTTTTATTATCAAAACAATACTCCTGTTACAAGCATAGTTGGATTGGCTAGATGGTAAGAGCCACCAATTAATAAACTCATGGGGAATTTTCCCATGGGCTCAAAAGTTAGGGTACGTCTAGACTACAGGGGTTTTGTCGACGGAAGTTTTGTCGACGGATACTGTCGACAAAACTTCTGTCGACAGAGCGTCTAGACACATTCAGTTTTGTCGACAAAGCAAGGTGCTTTGTCGACAAAACCCTGTAGCCTAGACGCAACCCTACAGGCAATAACACCTTCTGTCGACAGAACTCTGTCAACAGAAGGTGTTATGCCTCGTAAAATGAGGTTTACCAGCATTGACAGAACTCAGCGGTAGTGTAGACGCAGGTATAGTTTTGTTGACAAAAGTCCACTTTTGTCGACAAAACTCAGTAGTCTAGACACACCCTATGTTACAAAAGGGAGGAAACCCATTTCTAACAGTACAGATATCAGATCCAAAGTCCCACAACAGAAAACAATAACACAGATTTATCTAAACTTTACCCTACTTAACATTTTGAAGAGTCTTTTTCTTGGAGATAGACATGTCTTCTGTCTCCCTCTGTATCTAGAGTGCAAACTGGCTCAGACAAAGGAGGGAAAACCCCAAAATTCCTCTGTTTGAAATCGCTATCTGCATTTCTATTGACTGAATGCTATCTGGCTAGGTACAGGGACATAGTTAACCCCTTAGTCCCCAGGCTGCTGGCCATCCCTCAGGACCATGACACACACACACACACACACACACACTCACACTCTTGCTTGGAAACCCAGTGGGTGCGTCTAGACTGGCAAGGTTTTGTGCAAAAGCAATTGCTTTTGCGCAAAAACTTGCCAGCTGTCTACACTGGCCGCTTGATTTTGCGCAAAAGCACTGACAATCTACTGTCTGAAATCAGTGCTTCCTGCTCAAATGCTTTGACGTTCTGGCTATGTCTAGACTGGCATGATTTTCCGGAAATGCTTTTAACGGAAAAGTTTTCCATTAAAAATTTTTGGAACAGTGTCTAGATTGGCATGGACACTTTTCCGCAAAAGCACTTTTTGCGGAAAAGCATCAGTGGCCAATCTAGAAGCGCTTTTCCGCAAAAAAGCCCCGATCGCCATTTTCGTGATCGGGGCTTTTTTGCAGAAAACAAATCTGAGCTGTCTACACTGGCCCTTTTGTGCAAAAGTTTTGCGCAAAAGGGGCTTTTGCCTGAACGGGAGCAGCATAGTATTTCCACAAGAAGCACTGATTTCTTACAGTTCGAAGTCAGTGCTTTTGCGGAAATTCAAGCGGCCAGTGTAGACAGCTGGCAAGTTTTTCTGGAAAAGCGGCTGATTTTCCGGAAAAAACTGGCCAGTCTAGACACAGCCTCCCAGTCGGGGGAAAAAGCCCTCTTGCGGAAATGTTTTTGCGCAAAAGGGCCAGTGTAGACAGGCAGCTAAGACATTTTGCGCAAAAGCAAGCTCAACAGAAAAAAAGCCCTAGTGGACGCTCGGAGGCTCCGTACCCGCAATCAGCTCTCGGACGCAGGCTGAGGTCACAAGGCAGGAGCCCTTCTCAGACCTCTGGCCACAGCTCTGCCAAGTGGCCCCTGCCATCCAGCAGACACCCCCCCAAGCATGATGGCAGCTCCAGGTGGGGATCAGCCACCCGCACCCCCAGCACAGGAGGCCCCCAGGGCCAGAAAAAGAAGGGCCCCATTCTGGTCCCCCGGGGGAGCTGGAAGCCCTCCTGGACCTCTGGCAGGAGGAGGAGGCCCTGCACGAGACCCGCTCCCGGCACCGGAACGCGGAGATCTTTGCCTGCATGGCCCAGGCGCTCGCCCAGCAGGGCCATCCAGCCCGGACTCTGGAGCAACTCCGGGCTAAAGTCAAAGAGCTGCGCCTGGGCTACGTCCGGGCCAGGGGGCAGGAGCCGACACCTGCCCCCATTATCAATGGCTCTACACTATCCTGGGCCAGCCAGCATGTGCCCCCCCCCCCCCCGGTCACCAGGACCACCGAGGCGGGGGAAGGAGACATCAGCAGTGCGTTGGAGGACAAGGCCAGCACTGCCACCCTGCAGGCCCCCCTCCGGCAGCCCCGATGTCTCCCGTGCATCCTCGGAGGCCGGGCAAGGATCCACTGGTGAGTGTCACACTTTGCACTCACAAGGGCAGGGGGCGGGGGAGGGGAGCCAGGCACCCGGGGAGGGGAGGGGGACAGCACGTCACTCAGGCCACGTGAGCTGCACGCTGTGTAGCATTAGGCAGCAAGTAGCACGTGCAACCACGTGTAGCCTGGTGACCAAGCAGGATGTGGTCACGGCAGGCAGCTGCAGGGCACGCCTGGGACCGTGCTGCTCACACACATGCGGCGGGACCAGGGGGAAGGGTGGATGCCGGCTGGAACCAGCCAGGGCCCCAGAGACTCAGGCCAGAGCCCGCACCTCCGCAAGGGTGCAGCACACAGAACGGCAACACTGCCCCATGCCTGGCTGTGAGGTACAGCCAGCTGCTCCTGGGAAAACCGCAGCGTCACAGCCCTGTGAGCCTGGCCCCCACCGAGCCCCTTGCCTGCTCCCGGTGCCTTGGCTGGCCCCCCGAGGGGAGTCCCCACTGAGGCCACACATGTCCCTGGGCTACCGTGTGTGAGGGCTAGCGGGAGGGGGAAGGGGGAAGCGCTCGGGCCGGCCCTAGGGCCGCCTGAGTTTTGCTGCAAGGATGGGACACATCTCAGTCACTCTCCTGGTTCCGTCCAGGAGACATCCCACGTGATGGGGATCTGAGAGCCCAGACCACCTCTGCCAGATGTGCTCCCAGGCACTGTGTGGGGATGCATCTCACTCCCTGTCAAGCACCATTGATTAGCCCAAACACAACACAAGCGCCATCCCGCCCTCCACGGGGCCAGGACACAGACCGGTGGTTACAATACATGGAGGAGGACCCTACTCCAGGGGCGGTCCTGTATGCAAACATACAACACGGGGGGCAGGGGGATAACCGAGTGGGCCCAAGCCACACTACTGTGGTATCACCTGGGCTCAGGGGTGGAGGGCATGAGGTGTGGGGACAGTGGCTGGGCTGCCTGCCTGACCCATCCCTTCTTCTCTTCCCTGCAGAGGGACCAAGCACAAGCTGGGGACCCTCTAGTCCTGCAGCAGCAGCAGCACCCCCAGCTGCCCAACCACCGAGGCAGCGGCTCCACCACTGGGACCAGCTCCTTCGGCGCCACATGCAGGCCGTTGAGCACGTCAAGGCAGCCAGCACTCGGCACGTGGAGGCGGACCTGCAGTGGTGCCAGGAGGCCTGGGGCAGCTTCCAGGCCCAGTGTGTCCGCATGGCGGGATTCAATCGCCACCTTCACCACCCACATTGGCCATGCCATACATTATGGCATTGCCTTGCCCCACGCTCCTGCAATGGCCCCTCCTGCCCACCTCCCCGTGCAGCCTGCCCCCCATGTGCAGGTCTGCCCCTGCAGGAGCGCTCGCAGGGGCCACCCCTCTGAGGAGTAGCTCCACCCCCTCCCAGTTCAAGATCTCCTCCCACTCCCGGTTCAAGTTCTACTCCATCTCTCCCCCTTGTAAATAAAAAAAAATACAAGTTTTTTCTGTTCAAAACAAAACTTGTGTTTGGTGTTTATTGGGAGGGGAGGGGAGGGAGTTGCAAAGGGAGAGCGAGGTGACCCTACTATGGGGCCTGGGTGAACATGTCCGTTAAGGCCTCCCGGATGCACACCCCATCCTGGTGCGCTTGGCAGATGGCAACTGTGTGGGGTTGTTCATAGCCCTGGCCCTCGGCTGCCATCCATGCGGGGAGGAAGGCGCCCCCCCCTTCGCTCCACAACATTGTGGAGCACGCAGCCACTACCTCCGTGGCATTCCGCTCACTCATCTCGAGATGGGTGAGCAAACACCGGCAGCGGGCTTTCAAGCGTCCGAAGGTGAGCTCCACCGGATTTCGGGCCCAGTTGAGGTGGTCGTTGAACCGGGCCTGGTTCTGGTCTGGCCACCCCATGTAGGGCCGCATTAGCCAGGGCAGCAGGGGGTAGGCCACGTCCCCGACGACACATATGGGCATAGGCACATCCCCGACAGTAAACTCCTGCCGAGGGAAGTAGGTGCCCACCTCCAGCCTGCAAAACAGGCTGGAGCTCCGGAGGATGTGGGAGTCGTGTGCCTGGCCGGACCAGCCCGCATAAACGTCTAAGAAGCAGCCCCGGTGGTCCACGAGGGCCTGGAGAACAATGGAGCAGTACCCCTTCCTGTTCATAAAATGGGACGCTCGATGCTCCGGGGCCCGGACGGGGATGTGGGTTGCATCCAGGGCTCCCCCACAGTTGGGGAACCCGAGGGCAGCAAAGCCGGCCAGTGTAGCATCCACATCGCGCAGGTGGATGACTCTTGGGAGCAGGACGTCGTTGATGGCGTGGACGACCTGCAGAAGGGTGCAGAGAAACACAAGGGAACGCATCACATAAGGCAGGGTGAGTGTGCGCTCCCTTGCCCCCCCCCCCACGATGCTCTCTGTGCTCACACAGACACACACCAGGGCCCCCTTGCCTTACGGCCCCTCCCCCCCACCAGCAGGCCTGTGCAAGGGAGGGATGGCCCAAACCCCTGGGTGACCCAGCCTGGAGTCTTGGCTACCCCTGGGCATGGAGTGCAGCACCCTCCCCCCACCCCACTCCCCCAGGACTTACCTCCATCATGACGACACTGACGGTGGATCTGCCCACCCCAAACTGCTGTGCCGCTGATCGGTAGCTATCCGGGGTGGCCAGCTTCCACAGCGCGGTGGCGACCCTCTTGTCCACGGGGATGGGCGCCCGCAGCCGGGTGGTGGCTCTCTGGAGCGCAGGGGTGAGCCAGGCGCACAGCTCCAGGAACATCCGCTTTCGCATTCGAAAGTTCCGGAGCCATTGCTGGTCGTCCCATTGCCCCAGGACCAGCCGGTCCCACCAGTCCGTACTGGTGTCCAGTCTCCACAGTGGCCTCTCCACGCTGGAGTGGGGATGCCACAGGGACGCCACCACCTCCCTGGTGAGGGAGTCCAAAGTGACCTGCGCCTCCAGGTCCTGGAACAGGAGGGCAGCAGCCTGGAGCACCAGCGGCAGGCACTCCAAAATGGCCGGCAGGGGCCAGAGCAGGCACATGGCCACCCGTGGCTCCATGGCAGAAAAAACAAGGGAGATGAAAAAAAACCAAGCAAAGGCACTAAGTGGTAAAAGGCAGTGGTGACCAAAAGGCAGAGGGCAACCACCAAAACTGCTACGGCTGTCAGTCCCTGCAAGAGGTCCTAGCACACGCAGCAGGAGAGAAACGGCTGTGCAGGGAGATCCCTTTAAGCACGTGTCTGAACGGAGCTCCAGCCCCCGTCCCCAGAAAGGGCTGGTGCCCTTTTGCCCTCTTCAAAATGGTTCCGGGCTTCTGCTTTTGCGCAAAAGCGTCCCGCCAATGTAGACGCACTTTTGCGCAAAAGCGCATCATTATAACGATAACTCCGGGACCAATCTAGACGCGCTTTTGCGGAAATACTTTTAACGGAAAACCTTTTCTGTTAAAAGTATTTCTGGAAAGTCATGCCAGTCTAGACGTAGCCAGTGTGTTTACTTTCAACATCTATCACTCTGCCATGTTCCGGAAACACCCTGCCCCTTTTCCTTTGTAGTTGGCTGACTTGGTCATAAATTTCCAAAGTTACTGAACCACAGTATTTCCTTTCCATGCTTGGAAATGTTCAAGTTCTTTGGAGCAATTTGTATTATTTTAACCCCTGATCTTTTGTCATGAATCATTTGCCAGAAGAAACCTGTTTGTTCATGGTTAGGTAATTTAGGAGACCTGGTACTTCCTCCCCATGGAATTATTAACTTGATAGCAATACTGCTATTTGTCCAAGAGCTGCATAGGAATCCTTGAATGACCTGATAGCATTGCCTGCTCACCAAAGTTACTTCTCTATAAGGCTGTAGCTCCTCTACAGGAGAGTTTTCATGGGACTGAATGTGCAGAAATGAACCAATTCATAACCTCTCTACAAAAACAGAAGTTAAAGCAGCTACTGAGAATAAACAAGTTCTATATGGACAGTTTTCATATGATCACATGAGAATCCAGCTATTGTGTGATGCATACAAGTCTTGCTGTTCTGGAAACCAGATAAGTTCTCATAAGAACATAAGAACAGCCGTACTGGGTCAGACCAAAGGTCCATCTAGCCCAGTACCCTGTCTGCCGACAGTGGCCAGCACCAGGTGCCCCAGAGAGGGTGGACCGAAGACAATGATCAAGCGATTTGTCTCCTGCCATCCCTCTCCAGCCTCTGACAGACAGAGGCCAAGGACACGATTTTATCCCCTGGCCAATAGCCTTTTATGGACCTAACCTCCATGAAATTATCTAGCTTCTCTTTAAACTCTGTTATAGTCCTAGCCTTCACAGCCTCCTCTGGCAAGGAGTTCCACAGGTTGACTACACGCTGTGTGAAGAAGAACTTTCGCTTATTAGTTTTAAACCTGCTACCCATTAATTTCATTTGGTGTCCTCTAGTTCTTCTATTTAGGGAACTAATAAATAACTTTTCTTTATCCGCCCTCTCCACACCGCTCATGATTTTATAGACCTCTATCATATCCCCCCTCAGTCTCCTCTTTTCTAAACTGAAAAGTCCCAGTCACTTTAACCTCTCCTCATATGGGACCCGTTCCAAACCCCTAATCATTTTAGTTGCCCTTTTCTGAACCCTTTCCAAGGCCAAAATATCTTTTTTGAGGTGAGGAGACCACATCTGTACACAGTATTCAAGATGTGGGCGTACCATAGTTTTATACAGGGGCAGTAAGATATTCTGGGTCTTATTTTCTATCCCTTTCTTAATAATTCCTAGCATCCTATTTGCCTTTTTGACCTCCGCTGCACACTGTGTGGACGTTTTCAGAGAACTGTCCACGATAACTCCAAGATCTCTTTCCTGATTTGTTGTAGCCAAATTAGCCCCCATCATACTGTACGTATAGTTGGGGTTATTTTTCCCGATGTGCATTACTTTACACTTATCCACATTAAATTTCATTTGCCATTTTGTTGCCCAATCACTCAGTTTGGCGAGATCTTTTTGAAGTTAATTTCTCAGGGGAAATTAACTGCTAAATTTACCTAAACTGGGATAGAGAATGAATTCACCCCCTGTGAAAAGAACCAGCTCAGGGTCTACACAAAATGACTAAAGTAGGTCTTGTACAGTGTGTGGGCCTTTTGTTGGCTCAGAGCACAGATGTGAATGTCACCATTGAGCGTAGTCTCACTATAAAGGACACAGGCTCTGACTGTTCTCAACTCTAAGGCTACGGCTACACTGTAGCCGTTTTCCAGAAAAGCTTATGCAAATGAAGTGTGGCGTGGAATATTGCTGCGCTTCATCTGCATAATTAATTAGCTGCTTTTGCACAAGAGGCTTTTGTGCAAAAAAATGAGGAAGAACGGCTCTTGCGCAAGAGGGGTTTTTTGTTGTCTACACAGCTCCTTTTTGCGCAAAAGCCTCTTGTGCAAAAGCGGCGGCTAATTAATTATGCAAATGAAGCACAGCAATATTCCATGCCACGCTTCATTTGCATAAGCTTTTCTGGAAAAAGACTACAATGTAGCCATAGCCTAAACCTTGAAACTGGGATAATTTGCTCATAATAACCAGTATCCTCTGCCATTTTTATACCAGCCAGGACAAGTTTTTCCCAGAACTTCCTAAATGGATATTTTCCCCCCTCTAACCGTTTTGGACTATAGAAAGATGCTGGTACAGTGTCAGTATTTTTGTGAAGCTATTTGCTGATTGCTGATTTGGTTAAGTAAACCTCTAACATAGAGCAAGGTTTCATCCTTACCACTGTGCTAGTCTGCACCTCCTAAACATTTAGGAGGTCTTAGGATTTAGGGTGTCTTCAATCATTTCTGGGTGCCCAATTTGAGACACTTTCAAAGGGGTGGATTTTTATAGGGTAAGTGCTCACTCAGTCCTTTTTTGAAAATCTTGGTCTAGAGCTCCTTTCACTCAAGCAGTCTCATCTTATCCAGTGCCTAATGTCACTCTGGTGACCATGGTTTTTTTTCTGCCTATGCTGTCCTGAACTCTTCCTCTTGGTTTTTCTCAAGGAGAGAGAGATCAAAGGTTACTTACATTGTGCGCCAGTGTGTGGAGGAGATAGAGCGCCATGGAATGGAGGAGGTGGGCATCTAGCGTGTCTCTGGGGTTGCAATTGATATCCAAGCTTTGAAAGCAGCCTTTGAAGTCAGTAAGTATTTGCTCCTGAGGTTTTCCTTGCTGTTATGATCTCCTGAGTGTCCTTTCAGGTTATTGTGCTGTTTTAATCTTGCATAGCCCAGGAAGCATGAAGAAGCAGAGACCTTGGTGCAAGGAGTATCCTCTTACCCCAGCTATGTGCTTTATTAATGTCCTCCAGTGACGGATGTTAACCCGAGGTATTAAGGGATTGGATTCTTGTATTGAGAAATGTGGTGATTATTTTTCCCCCTGGAACTGAAATGGTGGTTTTGCATGCCTTGCCATACCATGATAAATCACAGACACTGTCGAGTCCAGCCCCCTGCCCAAAGCAGGACCAATCCCAACTAAATCAACCTGGCCAGGGCTTTGTCAAGCCAAGACTTCAAAACTTCTAGGGATGGAGACTCCACTACTTCCCTAGGTAACCCATTCCAGTGCTTCACCACCCTCCTAGGGAAATAGTTTTTCCTAATATCCAACCTGGACCTCCCCCACTGTAATTTGAGACCATTGCTCCTTGTTCACTACTGAGAACAGCCTCTCTCCATCCTCTTTGGAACCTCCCTTCAGGAAGTTGAAGGCTGCTATCAAATCCCCCCTCACTCTTCTCTTCTGCAGACTAAATAAGCCCAAATCCATCAGCCTCTCCTCATAGGTCATGTGCTCCAGCCCCCTAATCATGTTGGTTGCCCTCCGCTGGACCCTCTCCAATGCGTCTACATCCTTTCTATAGTGGGGGCCCCAGAACTCGATGCAATACTGCAAATGTGGCCTCACCAGTGCCAAATAAAGGGGAATAATCACTTCTCTGGATCTGCTGGCAATGCTCCTCCTAATGCAACCTACACCTTCTTGGCTACAAGGTCACACTGTTGACTCATATCCAGCTTCTCATCCACTGTAATCCCCAGGTCCTTTTCTGCCAAACTGTTACTTAGCCAGTCGGTCCCCAGCCTGTAACAATGCTTGGGATCTTCCATCCCAAGTGCAGGACTCTGCACTTGTCCTTGTTGAACATAATCAGATTTTTCTTGGCCCAATCCTCTAATCTGTCTAGGTCACTCTGGACCCTATCCCTGCCCTTCAACCTCTCTCCCTAGCTTAGTGTGATCTGCAAACTTGAAGGGGGTGCAATCCATCTCCTTATCCAGGTCATTAATAAAGATGTTGAACAAAACCGGCTCTAGAACTGATCCTTGGGGCACTCCGCTAGAAACTGACTGCCAACCTGACATCGAGCCATTGATCACTACCCATTGGGCCTGACAGTCTAGCTAGCTTTCTATCCATCTTACAGTCCATTTAGACAATCCATACTCCCTTAACTTGCTGGCAGGAATATTGTGGGAGACCGTATCAAAAGCCTTGCTAAAGTCAAGGTATATCACATTCACTGACTTTCCCATATCCACAGAGCCAGTTACCTCATCATAGAAGCTAATCAGATTGGTCAGGCATGACTTGCCCTTTGTGAATCCATGTTGACTATTCCTGATCACTTTCCCCTCTTCCAAGTGCCTCAAAATGGATTCTTTGAGGATCCCCTCCATGATTTTTCTGGGGACTGAGGTAAGGCTGACTGGTCTGTAGTTCCCTGCATCGTCCTTCTTCCCTTTTTTGAAGATGGGCACTACATTTGCCTTTTTCCAATCATCTGGGATCTCTCCCGATCTCCACGAATTTTCAAAGATAACGGCCAAAGGCTCCTCAATGACATTTGCCAACTCCCTCAGTACCCTCAGATGCATTAAATCCGGACCCATGGATTTGTGTACGTTTAGCTTTTCTAAATAGTTCCTAACTTGTTCTTTACCCACCACGGGCTGTCCACCTCCTTCCCATACTGCATTGCCTAGTGCAGTAGTCTGGGACCTGACCTTGTCCGTGAATATAGAGGCAAAGAAAGCATTGAGTACTTCAGCTTTCCCCACATCGTCTGTCACTGGGTTACCGCCCTCATCCAGTAAGGGCCTCCCTGATCACCCCCTTATTGCTAACATGCCTGTAGAAACCTTTCCTGTTACCCTTCACATCCCTTGCTAGCTGAAATTCCATTTGTGCTTTCACCTTCCTGATTACTCCCCTGCATTCTGGAGCAATATATTTATACTCCTCCCTCGTCATCTGTCCAAGTTTCTACTTCTTGTAAGCTTCCAGCGGCTAAGGGGTGTTTGAGTTTATTGTACTAGAGAGTTCCAGATGGGGATGAGGGGGAAATCTCATTCCCCTGGGGTACAGAGCCCCCAGAAGGGTCTGAGGCTGGAAGTCAAATCAGTGAGGCAGGAGAGAAATCTAGAAGGGAAAACTTTATTATGCATGCATGCAGGCTGGCAGCAGAGCAGTAGCAGTCAGCCCTGAGTTACAGGTTTTTTGATCCTTTATACAGAATGCTTAGACAGTTCAGTTGTTGATTGTTTTCCTTAACATATCAAAGTCTCAGCAGAAGTACTCTGAGACTTCTGTTCACACCAGGAGTGCTAGAAGTAAGTTTTACACAACAAAGGCACATGAGAATGTGGAGTGAGTAGTCTTACAAGGCAAACTGTAACAAAGATAAGAGTTTACATGATAATTTGTGACAGACTAGGAGTCTCCATGAATTTGAGATAGGCATTGTAAGGGTCTTTGATTAGAGTTTAGATGATTCCACTCTGATACAGGGAGAGAGGTCTGGAAAACTTTTAACCCTTACAGCAGTTTTCTTTTAGAGAGTTATGATTTCCTCCAGTGTCCCCCCTTAGACACAATTGGAGTTATTTGATTTTCCCCACAGGGACATGAATGTTATTATTCTACAATATATTAGGACAATGAAAAGCATGTAATTGACACTGGCTCAGCCTCTCATGGCGCTCAGTCTGGGTCTCATTGAAGACAATGTAAAGACTCCCTTGAATTCTGGGTGTTGGATCCATCCCATGACACTGGCATTAATAGAAACAATTCTGAGTAAAGCTGAGTTTGTTTTCTTGTGTTCCTGTCAGAGCAGATAGAAACCTAGATGTCATCCTGACTGTACTGGGGGTCTAGCTGAAAAGTGGTCACATTGTAACTATTAAGTGGCACTGGGATAATATAAATGGAGAACTCAGCAACCAACCTGAGCAAAGTGACTACAAGTGAGTAACATCAGCTATTTGGGTAGGGAGAGAAGATAAATAAAGGATAAACAAAGGGAAACCAAAAAAGAGAACAATAATAGGAATGACTGAAGGACCACCACCTTGTGTGTTTATATGTCGCCCTGCTTTCTCTTACAGACAACAAAGATGTGTCCGTGATGATGAGCGAGATGGATGTTAACGCCATTGCAGGGACATTAAAATTATACTTCAGAGAACTGCCTGAACCCCTCTTTACAGACGAACTATACCCCAACTTTGCTGAGGGTATTGGTGTGTAATAGAAGAAATCTATCATGTGCTGAATGTTACTGACGATCCTCTTTAGGAGACTGCTCCTGAGACCTTAGTTCTAGGATGGATATTGCCTACATATTAAGAGAAGAGAAATCCTATTTGTCTAAAATTGTATCTGTCCTATTCAGTTTCCAAAAGGAGATAAATCTGGTTTGGGATGGGCTGTAATCTCCTGTGTTGACCCAGAAGGGAGGCATTGCAAGGTGCATCTATACTGCACCTGTAGCTTGAAATAAGCGACGCAATTTGTGCTACACAAATTGCATAGCTCATTTCAAGTCAATTTTGAAATAGCTTATTTCAAAATTTGGCACTGTCTACACGGCACTTATTTTGAAATAAATCACGATTCCGAAACGTCCCTTACTCCTCCTGGAATGAGGTTTAGAGGGATGTTGGAATAGTGAGCCAGTTATATTTCAAAATAATGGGTGCTCTCAAAAGATGCGGAATAGCTATTTCGGGATACCAGAGGTATCCCGAAATAGCTCCACTGTGTAGACGTAGCCTTACTCTTCTGGGTCTCGAATGCACTTGTGTTCGGTCTCCTGCACAGAGGAAAGGATTCTCCATCATCTGTCTAACAGGAGAGAACTGAATTCAGTGGTGGAGTGAGGCGGTGCCTGGATTGAATTCGGAGCCTCTTGTCTCCATAATGTAATTACAGCAAATTAAGCATCACCCACATTTTCTCATGTAGTTACATAGGGTATGTCTACACTACCACCCTAGTTCGAACTAGGGTGGTTAATGTAGGCAACCAAAGTTGCAAATGAAGCCTGGGATTTAAATATCCACGAGGAGTACTGGTAGTTCGGATTAGAGAGCCTAATCCAAACTACCTACTCCGTGCCGCGTGTAGCCGCGGGCACGGAGTCCGAACTACTGGGGCTTTAAAAATGGCGGCGCCCAGCAAGATGCAAATGAAGCCCGGGATATTTAAATCCCAGGCTTCATTTGCAACTTCGGTTGTCTACAGTAACCACCCTAGTTCGAACTAGGGTGGTAGTGTAGACATACCCATAGTCAGTAAAGCTCTCGTTCCCTTTCTGTATTTTTTTTCTCTCCTCCCATAGCACTTTCAGACCCTGTTGCAAAGGAAAGCTGCATGCTGAACTTACTGCTCTCGCTTCCAGAACCCAACCTCATGACATTCCTTTTCCTCCTGGACCATTTAAAAAGGTAAACACAGACCCCCTTATAAAGGTGCATTTCACGTGTAAATCAATTTCAAGTGCCATGGAGAGAGGTGCTCCTTTCTTGGAGCTGTGCCATGTCACTCAAAGAGCACCTTCACTGATTTTCATTTACTCTGTATTGAGTAACGCACGTAAAATAGTTTTGGTAATGTGCTAAGTCCTGTTTTCCATGCTCAGTTACTGAAGCTGTTACAAATTGTACCCAGGGAAGGGATGAGAAAATTCTTCACAGCCTAGCCCAGTGAAAACGTGAAGCACACTCATAATATCTCCATTAAAAAAAAAAAAAAAAAAAATCACACTTTCAAGTGAACTAAGTAATTGAACATAGTAAATGGGCTAAATCTTAAAAGTTTTGACCATGTTCAAAGTATCTTTGTCTTACCAGGTATTTGCATTTTAACACCACCCGTCTTTTAGGAATTCCAACAACATCTTGTGTTAGCACGAAATTGCTCCCTGCTGTATGGGACCTCCCATATGGAATTCACTTCCTAGCTGCATAGGTCCTTCCAACCGTTTAACATCTATAAAGCTTCCTTTTTCAAAGGTGCTTATTGCTGTCACTCAGTTAGGTGTCTTCTTTATCCTCCTCCTCACTTAAAGGCCTTTTTTGGTCTTATTTATTTGTCATTTTTTCAGGGGGACTTTATTATATGGTGTTTGTGGTGTGTTTGTAATTCCAACAAGATTACGGTACAGTGCTCAGAGCACCTAAGTATTCATTAAATGAGCATGTTTATTACATGCACGGTGTTTTCTTTTTAAAAATTAATTTAAAAAAAATCATGTATTTGATGTGTGTTCACACTATGGAATGTTTCTGTAGAGATCAAGGGTGGTCTTATGGTGGTTCTTCAAGTGATGTCCCTGTTGGGTGCTCCACTATTGGTGTCAGGTTATCCCGGCACCGCAGATCAGAGTTTTCAATAGCAGTAGTCAGTTGGGCCTCGCATGTGTGGTAGGTGCCTCATGGCACTCATGCCTTAGCACCCCGACCCTCCTCAGTTTCTTCGCTACCACCCTCAGTCACTGATGGCACTCTGTTCTCTCCTCAGCGTTTGCTTTCTAGTCAGGATAGAAATAGTTGTTAGTTAGTTAAGCTTGTTAGTCGGTTATTTTTACTTTCACTTTCCAGTTATTACTTGCTTTTTTTTTTTTTAAAAAGAAGGAAAGGGATCACGGGGCCTCCTTCCCTCACACTCCCTTACTCCCACCATTTTTTTCTCCGAGTTTAATCCCCATGTGTAGTTAGTTAAAAAACGCCCCCCCCCTCAAAAAAAAAAAAAAAAAGATGAAAAAGAGGAGGAAGAATGGAAAAAGAGAGACCACAGATAAGCACCAGTTTTGGGGTACCATGCTGGGTTCTCTGGGTTTTAAGAAGTGTGACACGTCGCGGCCCAATGCCTCGCGACCCAGTGCCTGTCTTGGACTGGCACACCTCCTGCATTCTCTGCTTGGGGTATGCTCATGTTCCTCAGAAGTGCAACCATTGTTGCAGCCTCACCGCTACATCCAGGAGGGACAGAGTTGAGGCTGAGGATATTGCTCTTTGATAAGGCACTCCAGCATTCGGAGCCACAACAGTCGCCCAGGCCTCAATACAAGTCATTTAAGGCACCCAGGAAACAGGCTGGCTCTCCCTTGACAAAGGGATCCGCCAAAAGAAGGGTCTCCAGCGAGATCCCTATCAGCCACCCTGTTTCCAAAAGTCAGTAAGGGAGACAGACCAGGTACCTCCGGTACCATGGCATCGTGTGCCTCTACAAGCACACACTCTAAGTTGCACCAGTCTCATCCAACGGCACCTTCCTGGGAAGCGTCAGCACCAGCAAAGATGCAGGAAAGGGCGAAATCACAAGGACTGGCAAAAACATTGGCACTGGCCAGGGGATCGGCTCCAACAAAGGCACCGGCCCCAGAACTGTCATCTCCAGCACCAGCACCTATGCCACTGCCACCTCTTCACACAGCACCAATGGACAGGACCATGGCTGCGGAACGTCCAGCACCAAAGAGAGCTGATTGCGGTGCTTCGGCACCAACTGGGATGGAGCAGTCTCACCACCCTGGCACAGCAGCGAGAGAGCCATCACCAGCATAGTGTTCCTTGTGAGGTTCCCCTGAGTTTCCCAGGTCTCCAGTGCTGTCAGAGCACAGTGATTTTGATGACAATGACCATAGGAGTGTCTTCTCAGCACAGCACTCCTCTCCTACCCAGTCATGTTCCACCTCTCAGGGACAGATCTCGACGAGCCCATCAGCCACTGTGGTAAGCATGATAGCCTTGCCCTCCACCACACTATCCTGTGCAGTGGTCACCATGAGATCCATGGATGTCATACCAACAACCGTCTACTGCTCCATCCACTCTGGCGAAGAGACCCCCTCCAACTTCACCAGCTCACAGTCTTCCCCACCGAAGACTTGGAGGAGGAAGAGGGCCAAATCCAGGAGGAGGCCCCTGACCCAGACCATCCAGACACTTCCTTGGTTGTCAAGTATGAGAGGGGGAGCCGTGTTAGTCTGAATCTGCAAAAGCGGCGAGGAGTCCTGTGGCACTTTATAGACTAACTGAAGTGTAGGAGCATAAGCTTTCATGGGCAAAGACCCACTTCGTCAGATGCAAGTAGTGGAAATTTCCAGAGGCAGGTATAAATATGCAGGCCAGAATCAGGCTGGAGATGACGAGGTGGATCCAATCAGGGAGGATGAGGCCCACTTCTAGTAGCTGATCTGGAGGTGTGAATTCCAAGAGAGGAGAAGCTGCTTCTGTAGTTAGCTAGCCATTCACAGTCTTTGTTTAATCCTAATATATTACTAATATATTATGCCATCATGTGCCAACAATGCCCCACTGCTATATACACATCAGCCAAACTGGACAGTCCCTACGTAAAAGAATCAATGGACACAAATCAGATATTAGGAATGGCAACATCCTCCTTTGTCATCTCCAGCCTGATTCTGGCCTGCATATTTATACCTGCCTCTGGAAATTTCCACTACATGCATCTGACGAAGTGGGTCTTTGCCCACGAAAGCTTATGCTCCAACACTTTGGTTAGTCTATAAGGTGCCACAGGACTCCTCGCCGCTTTTCCTTGGTTGATAACTTCTCTTCTTCACCAGACGAGGCAGTAAGTCCCACTGATCCATCCCCAGCGGACAACTTAAAACAATTTCAGGACCTTTTTAGAAGGGTGGCCACTAGCCAGGAGGGTCCTCTCCAGGAAGTACAGGAGAAGTAACAGAGACTCCTGAAAATCCTCCAGGCGACACTGCATGTGAAGATCACGCTACCTATCGATGAGGCCATAATGGAGGCCTCTGAGGAGATCTGGCAGACCCTGGCTTTCATCCCCCGCCCCCAACCAATAAGAGAGCTGACAGGAAGGATTTTGTCCAGGCTAAGGACATGAACTTCTTGGTCTCCCACCTACAGCCAAATTCCCTCATTGTGGAGGCGGTTCATCACAGAGCGAATCTTCCACAGTTCAAGTCAGCGGCCCAGGACAAGGACCACAAGAGGTTGGACCTCTTTGCCCACAAGATGTACTCCTCTACCACACTTCAGTTTAGGATTGTGAATTACTCCGCATTGCTGGCTGTGACAGGGTGTACCAACCCCGCACTGGCAGTGAAGGGGTTAACCAGGCTTGCTGGGCTGAGAAGGCCCCTCCCCCACAGCCCTGCTGGGCATGTTCCAGCTGCAGGGCCGGTATAAAGGCTCTGGTTGGGGCTGACCACCAGAGGGGAAGGAGCTCCTGCTGGAGCACCAGAGCAACCACCCCCGCCAGACCAGCCGCAGCCGCCACACCAGCTGGAGATGCAGCTGCTGTGTCAGCCGCAGCATCAACTGTAGCCAATGACGATGCAGCAGCATTTGCCTGCACAGGTGGGGACCATGCCGGTGAGGGGGTCAGGGTAGGAAGTAGTCCAGGGCGGGGAGCAGGAGGTGTCCTGGCGGACTCTGCGCATTTTGGGGGGTACTCCCCGCCAAGCCAGTGGTGAGGACCACCTACCACTGATAGGGCCTTGGGCTCGGGCCCAATGGAGAGGCAAACGTGGAAACGCCTCGACCCCGACTGCAGCTGCCCCAACCACCCAAGCCAGGCCGAGGGAGAGAGCCCAGAAGGGACACATCTGCCCAGGGAGAACCAAGCCAGATTCAGGAGCGGCGAACACCTCCTCACAAACCCCATCTGACAGGGCAAATCAGGGCCCACTGTTACGAGTGCAGCCAGGAGGGCCATTTTAAAAGGGACGGTCCCTTCATAGATTGCAGTTATGGGCAGGTGTTAGTGGTGGGGTCATGGGCCAGGAAAAGGGTCTGGGAGAAGATAGCGGTCCCTGTCAAAGTTAATGGGGTCCCGACAACGGTGCTGGTAGATTCGGGGTGCAGCCAGACCCTAATCCGGGAGTGCCTGGCTAGGAAGCCGGCCCGGTGGGGGAAAACCATGCAGTTGTAGTATATCCACAGGGATGAGAGAGTCTACCCCACAATGGGGGTGTCCCTGGAGATTGGGTCACACGTGGAGTATTGCCAGGTGGTGGTAGCCCCAAAACTGGCCTACCCCGTAGTCCTGGGGCAGGACTGCCCAGGCTTTACGAACCTCCTGCAGGATCGGGGTTCCTGCACTGGCAGGGGTGAAGAACCCCAACCCCCTTGAATGGCATTGGCTAGGCGGTAGACAATTCGGGAGAAGGTACATCAGCTGCTCCTAGGGCAACCAAGCCGCAGCCCTGGGGGCCAGGATCGCCGGTTGACCCCCAGCAGGCAGGGCTAGACTTGGGCAGGGGATTTCCTGCAGGAACAGCAAAACAACCAGACCTTCAGCCGTGCTTGGGAGCAAGCCGGACAGGTGCAACCGAGGGGTGAGCCCACTGCGACCCAAAGTCCAAGGGCTGCAGTTTGAGATCCACAGTGACCTATTGTACCGAATAGTGCAGGATCCGCAGACCAAGGCTGCCAACTGCTGGTACCCTGGAGGTTCCAACAAGCGTTAAGCCACCTGGCACATGCTGTGCCCTGGGCTGGGCACTTGGGACGCGAGAAGACACTGCAGAGGGTGGCCCAACGTTTCTTCTGGCTGGGGATCCATCGAGAGGTAAGCGATTACTGTGCCTCATGCCCAGAGTGCTAGAGGACCGGCCCAGTAGGCATCCCACAGGCTCCGTTGGTACCCTTACCCGTGGTGAGCACCCCATTCGAATGCATCGGTCTGGGCCTTTAGGCTGTGTCTAGACTACATGCCTCTGTCGTCAGAGGCATGTAGATTAGACACATAGGCAAAGGCAAATGAAGCCGCGATTTAAATGATCGTGGCTTCATTTACATGGCTGCCGCGCTGAGCCGACAAACAGCTGATCAGCTGTTTGTCCGCTCAGCGCGCTAGTCTGGACACTCCCCTGCCGACATCAAAGCCCTTTGTCAGCAGCCCCGTTATTCCTCGTGGGATGAGGTTTACCGGGGCTGTCGACAAAGGGCTTTGATGTCGGCAGGGGAGCGTCCAGACTAGCGCGCGAGCTGACAAACAGCTGATCAGCTGTTTGTCGGCTCAGCGCGGCAGCCATGTAAATGTAAATGAAGCCGCGATCATTTAAATCGCGGCTTCATTTGCCTTTGCCAAAAAAACAAATCTACATGCCTCTGCCGACAGAGGCATGTAGTTTAGACGTACCCTTAGAGAGGAGTTTGAGTGGGAATAAATACATTTTAGTAGTGGTAGACTATGCTACCTGGAGGACATCCCCCTGTGAGCCACGACAGCATGTGTTATAGCGGACGAGCTCCTGAAGGTGTTCGCGAGGGTCAGGCTGCCGAAAGACATTCTAACAGACCAGGGGACTAAAGTGACCTCCAAACTCATGGCGGAGTTGCGCCGACTATTGAACATCCGGGCCCTGAAGACCTCTGTGTACCATCCCCAGACGGACGGACTGGTGGAACGTTTTAACCAGACACTAAAAGCCATGTTGAGGAAATTCGTTGAGGACGATCCCCGACTCTGGGACAAGTGGCTGCCCGCTCTACTCTTCGCAGTAAGAGAGGTTCCCAAAGCCTTGACAGGTTTCTTGCCATTCGAACTGTTATATGGGAGGCGCCTTCGAGGGGTGCTGGACCTCATAAGAGAGAATTGGGAGGAGCAGGAGACCCACACCCAAGGGTCACTTCATTATGTGCTGCAATGGAGAGAACGCCTTGAAGAGTTGGGACACCTGGCTAGAGAAAATTTACAGAGGGCCCAGGTGAAGCAGGCCCACAAATATAATAAGGGAGCAAGGGTGAAGACCTTCAAGCCTGGGGACCGAGTATTACTGCTGCTACCGTCAGCAGAGTCCAAGTTGTTGGCGAAGTGGCAGGGTCCCTTCGAGGTAACCCGGAAATTAGGACCGGTGGACTATGAGATACACACGGGTCTCCCTCGGTTGCCCCGGCAAGCATATCATGTAAACCTTTTAAAGGCCTGGAAAGAGTGAGAAGCCATGATGATCTCCCCATACCCCTCAGAACCCGAGCTTGGACCACAAGCTGGAGATTCGCAAGTCCCCCACCCGGTGGACCTGGGCCTACCTGAGCAGTGAAAACAGCTACAGGATCTGAAGGCTCAATTCCCGCAGGTCCTGTCTGCCCAGACAGGGAGGACGTGGCTCACCAACCACCATATTGCTACCATTCCAGGCCAGAAGGCGAGGGACCACCACTGCCCAATTCCCTGGAAAATGTGGGACACAGTGCAAGAGAACTGGAGCAGATGCTGATGCTAGGGGTGGTGGAGGAATCCCGGAGTGAGTGGCGGAGCCCGATCGTGCTAGTCCCTAATGCCATCTCCAGGTTCGATGCGTACCCCATGCCCCGGGTAGACAAGCTGCTGGAGCAACTGGGGCGGGCGAAGTTTATTTCAATGCTAGACCTCACAAAAGGATATTGGCAGATCCCACTAACCCCCACGGCAAAAGAGAAGACGGCGTTCCCTACATCCTTCGGGCTATACCAATTTATTGTAATGCCATTTCGGTTACATGGAGCCACCGCTACCTTCTAGCGGCTCATGAACAAGGTGTTAGGCCCACACAATGAATACGCCACAGTGTACATCGATGACATCATCATCTGTAGCACGAACTGGTCAGACCATCTATACCAGGCATGTCCAAAGTCCGGCCCGCGGGCCAATTGCGGCCCGTGTTCCGGTTTAATACAGCCCCCCTATCTTTTATGGCCCCCAACGAATCCATATGTATTGAGATGAATACATTGTAAAATCTCAGTTAATGTCAGTTGGTCTAAATCAGTTATAAATATATTTGGACACAACATGTATACTTGGTGTTATGTTCCTGTTCATATTTTTTGAACTTAAAAGTTGACAGACAACCTTTATTACCAATAATATGTAATGTACTTTACAATGTTCCTGACATACTTCAGCTTCCTGGATTTTTTTTTTTCGTCTGGCCTTCAGATATGAAAGGCAGAGTGATTTAACACCTGTTTAGATTTGTCATCCATGTGACGAAATGAAAAGTATGCCGTTTGCAATAAACTTTGCATAAAATAGTTAATTTGCATTTAATTTTAATGGTTCAAAGAATGTCAGGCAAAATGGTCGGCCCTCGCGCATGTTCACTTCATCAAATCTGGCCCTCTTTGAAAAAAGTTTGGACACCCCTGATCTATACCATCTCGACCAGGTCCTGAGAACCCTGGGGGAGGCTGGCATCACAGCCAAATGCCACCTGGGGCATCGACAGGTGATCTATATGGGGTACACCATGGGGAGGAGGAAGTCCTTACTGGACAAAGTACAGGCCCTGAGGGACTATCCCGTTCCCACTATGAAGAGGCAGGTACAGCAGTTCCTGGGGCTGGTGGGATATTACCGTTGATTCATACCCAATTTTGCTACTTTAGCCGCCCCTCTAACCGACTTAACAAAGACCCAGCGACCCTAGGTAGAGTGGATGGTAGAGTAAGAGACTGCATTTTGGACTCTGCGGGACTACCTGACATGGGAGCCCATGCTCGCCCAACCAGACTTTGCAGAACCATTTATTTTGCAGATGGACGTGTCGGAGGTGGGCCTAGGGGCAGTGCTCTCCCAGGAGTTGGAAGGGACAGAGCACCCTATCCTCTATTTGAGCCTCAAGCTGTTCGCTATCGAGACCAGGTATTCCACCATAGAGCGGGAGGCATTAGCGGTGAAATGAGCTATTGAGGCCCTTCGGTATTATCTCCTGGGGAACACTTTCATGCTAGTGACAGATCATGCCCCACTTAAGTGGCTGCACAGCATGGAGGGCTCAAATGCGTGGATTATGCGCTGGAATTGATCACTGCAACTGTATTAGTTCCAGGTGGTGCACCGGCCCAGGAAAGCACATGCTAATGCTGACTTTTGCTCCCGCATAAGTGCCAATGAGGAAGAAGAGGCGCCGGGAGGGTGTGTGACGGGGTGTACCAACCCTGCAGTGGTGGTGAAGGGGTTAACCAGGCTTGCTGGGCTGAGAAGGCCCCTCCCCCGCAGCCCTGCTGGGCATGCTCCAGCTGCAGGGCCAGTATAAAGGCTGGTGGAGCAGCTCAGTTGGGGCTGACCACCGGAGGGGAAGGAGCTCCTACTGGAGCACCGGAGAAATCACCCCCCCCCCCCCCCCCCCCCCGGACCAGCTGCAGCCGCCTCACCAGCCGCAGCCAACAACGATGCAGCAGCATCCACCTACACAGGTGGGGACTACGCCAGCCAGGGGGTTGGGGTAGGAAGCAGCCCAGGGTGGGGAGCAGGAGGTGTTCCAACAGACTGTGTGTTTCGGGGGGAACTCCCTGCCAAGCCAGTGGTAGGAACCACCTACCACTGATAGAGCCCTGGGCTGGGGCCTGGTGGAGAGGGAGGGCCTGGGCCCCCCTACCCCCCCCTTCCTTGCCCCCCAGAGAGGGGAGCCTTTATTGGGAACTATAGACTCGACCGTTGAGCCATAGTTACCCTGGACAGGGGGTGCTATAGACTCGGCCACTGGGCCCCACTACCCCACTGACTGGGATGTAGTGAACTAGGCCCTGGGCCTGAATGCCCGGACTAGATGGACTTTAGCTGAAGATAACTCACAGGGGCAAAGCTGGTCCAAGCGGAGCGCCCCGTGACACTGGTGAATTGTGACTTTGACAATTACTCAAAGCTGGCAGAGCTTATGACATGCCCAATACTTAAGGCACGAGAGGGCCACACAATTGCCCGTACAGCACTACAATTCTCTCTAGATGTTGCTGATACTGCCGCTCGTGCCATGGCAACCGCTATTGTGATGTGTAGGGCATCATGGCTAAAGGCTTCTGGGGTCCCAAAGGAGCTTCAGGGCAAAGTAGATCTGCCTTTTAACAAGGACAAACTCTTTGTGTCAAAAACTGATAAGGTGCTTCACAGTAGCAAGGATTCCCGTACCACCCTATTGACGCAGATGATATGCTCCTTACCACAAACAGAGGGATGTTCCCTATACTCACCCTCAACATAGGGGGTTCAATTACAATCTCTAAGTTGCAAGCGCAGAAGAAACGCCTCCCACACTTCAAAACAATAGTTTTGAAGGTTTGGTTGAGGGTTTGCCTGATCTCCCCACTGTCTCAGTGCCTCCACACCAATGCCATCTTTTTGTCCACCGTGTACGCTCTTTTTACCACCAATGGGCTTCTATAACAGACCAGTGGGTACTGGAGATCATCTGGACAGGACACCTACACCACCAGCTGGCACAGGGCAGATGGTCACCACAGGAGTCCACACTGCACATCAACCTCTCAGAACTCAGGGCGGTGCGGAACACCTGCATGTATTCACAGTATCTGCAGCCTAACAGTCCATATCCTCACAGGCAACATGACCACCATGTTCTATATAAACAGGCAGGGAGGAGATCGATCCTGTTCCTTATGCACCGAAGCAATTAGACTATGGAATTGGTGCATCTGTCACCATGTCACACTCACAGCATTGTCTGATACTTCATTGGTCTTGTCTTCTGCCGCTAAATGGTGACTCCGAAGCCCACCTTCCTGATCGGTCATTGCTTTGTAGTCACCAACAGTGGAGCACACGTGGGGACATCACTCGAAGAAAAGGAAGTTAGTTACCTTGTGCAGTAACAGTTCAAGATGTGTCCCCCTGTGGGTGCTCCATGACCCACCCTCCTCCCCTCTAGTTCGGAGTACCTAACTACTTGGGTGTGGACGAGTAACCAAGGAGGGTCGGGCCGTGTGCTTGGTGCTAATGCCACAAGGCACTGCACATGCGCGGACTAATCGGCTACTGCTATTGAAAACTCTAAGCTGTGGTGCCGTGACGTCCCAACACCAACAGTAGAGCACCCATGAGGACACACATCTTGAAGAACCGGTGTTACTGCATAAGGTGAGTAACTTACTTTTATGTACCCAGGAGATCTGGGTATATTACATAGCTGGGGTGTAGATCTACCCCACGCTGATGTGCTGTGCACTAAGTGTCTTTGTGGACTCTGCTGCCACACACTTTGAAATGGGGGTCGATTGAAACACACTACAAAACAGAATGGCAGCAGGATCCACACATCTAGAGTGACAGGGTCAGTTTGGAGGAATACAAAAGTAATGAAAGGGAAGTACATTAGCCTCAGACTGAGGAGATCTCTGTTCCCAGGGTAACTAGCAGGGGCTAGTCCAGAACTAGCAGAATCAGAGCAGTTGAGCACCTGGGGCTAATTGAATAGGCTTGGAAAGTCAAGTGAGTGAGGCTGATGAGAACACCTGGGGCCAATTAAAGAACCAGTTGAGACTAGTTATAAAAAGGCTTCTCTGCAGTTAGTGCACAAGGAGTTGAGAGGATGGAGGAAAGCGCTCCCAGGAGTTTAGGAGAAACAAGCACCAAGTAGACACCAGGGCTGTGTCCAGACTCAGGGTTTTTTCCGAAAAAAGTAGCCTTTTTTCGAAAAAAACTTCCCCTGCGTCCAGACTCAAGCCGCGTTCTTTCGAAATTAATTCAAAAGAACGCGGCTTTTCTTTTGACGGCGGTAAACCTCAATTTACGAGGAACGCCTTCTTTCGAAAGTTCCTCTTTCGAAAGAAGGCGTTCTTCAATGTAAATAGGGCTTCTTCGAAAGAGAGCATCCAGACTCACTGGATGCTTTTTCGAAAAAGGAAGCCGCTTTTTCGAAATTTCTCAGTGCAGTCTAGACGCTCTCTTTCGAAAGAGCCTCTTTTGAAAGAAGCCTGCAGTCTAGACATAGCCCAGGAGGATGAACCGGAGAGAAGGAAGGTGCTGGGGAAGGAGCCCAGGGGTCTTGGAGCTGTCTTATAGCAGATGTCAGGGACTCTCATCGGCAGCTGCTATTACAGGACCTTGGGCTGGAACCTGGAGTAGACGGTGGGCCCAGGTTCCCTCCAACACCCACCTCCCCATTTCCACTCAGGGAAAAGACTGGCTGGGGAAAAGGGGTTTACCCAGCCCTGTATTATTTGGGAGTCCACCGGGACTGTGGAGTTTGGTTTCCCTTTATACCTTCCACTGGCCAATGATAAGAGGAGCTCAACAAACAGCAAGCTGATACCCTAGGTGTAGTGCCTAAATTGAGGGCTGCTGTGAGCCTCTGAGGCAAGCAAATCTGCCTAAAAGCACAGGACCCACCCAGTTCAAGTAGGAGCTTTGTCACACTAGTTAGTGTACTTAGACAAACCATCATGACTGTACAGTGCCCCAAAGTGCAACTATAACACAAATAAGAATGAGAAAAATCTAATGTCCCGTGGTACACAGGCAGCCAGACTAGATCAGAGGTCAGGAATAGTTATTGATGGGGGGGGGGCACACCAAGAAATTAAGTGGTCACAGGCTGCACTCAGATATTAACGGAGGAGATGTGGGATCTAGGATGGAGGTAGGATGCAGAAGGGAGCTTGGGGATTGGGGTGCAGGAGGGGGTGTGGGGTCTGGGAGGGAGTTTGGGTGAAAGGGGGGCTGTGACTTGAGGCAGGGGTTGGGGGTGCAGGATCTGGGAGGAGATATGGGGGTATAGGTGCAGGAGAGGATTCTGACCTAGGAGTGTAGGGGGGTGCAGGATCTGGAAGAAGATTGTGACCCAGGGCAGGACTGCAGGAGGGGGTGCAGGGTTTGGGAGGGGATATAGGTGCAGGGCTGTGGCTGGGAGGCGCTTACCTAGGTGACTCCCAGCCAGCAGCCCAGCATGTCCTTCAGTCAAGCCCCCTGTTCAGAGCAGCTGGATGAGGGGGGGCATGTGCTGCTCCTGAATGCCACAAGCCCAGGGGTGTACTTCACGTGCTGCCTGCCATGGGAGACTGTGCTGGGGGCAGGGCAGCATATGAAGTCTCTCCCACCCCCACCCCTACCCCGGTTCGTGGCAGTGCTCAGAAGACACATGGCCTCCAAAGCCATCTGCTTTGAGTGGCAAGTGGGGGTGGGGCAGGCAGGGAGCCTGACAAAGGCTCCTGCTGGGCCATGGGCTGGATCCAGAAGCTTGGCACAGCCCATGGGCCATATTTTGCCAGCCCGTGGACTACATGGACTATGGTCCCTTCTGTCCTTACAATCTATGAAGGAGACATAAGTAGTATAGTTGCTTGTTATATCTAAAACCTCTTAAAAGTAGGTAAAAATAAAGCTGCTTAATAGGAATATTTCTTTGAGCCACAGAATGTAGACACACCCTCTTTTCCCATTGTTTTTTGCTCTTAGGGTTGCTGAGAGAGAGAGCATCAACAAGATGTCCCTGCACAACCTGGCAACTGTCTTTGGACCAACACTGCTCAGACCCTCAGAGAAGGACAGTTAGATTCCTGCTAACCCAGCCTATAACAATGACTGATTGCTGGTCACTAGAAGTAATGTCCCAGGTAAAAAGGCTAAATATTTTAATTCATCTGCTACAGACACTTAGCCTTTTTGTCCAGAACTAGGCTACCTGCAATCATCTCAAGAGTTTTTGGCAGCACCATGCTTGCCTGACAGTTTTCCAAGGCAGGTGATGTAATCTTTTATTGGACCAACTTCCGTTGGTGAAAGACACTCTTTTGAGCTACAGAGAGCATTTCTTCAGTTTTTTTCAGCACAGTTTAACAATTAACTAAAACAGTGTGAACGAGAATTATTTTTAAAAATCATGCTAGCAAAATCAGTGCTATAAACTACCCTGCTAACAGTCCATAGGGTTCATCTACAGAGCAACTTTCAACCATGCTAGGTTCAACACCATCTTGAACACAAGTTTGGCAGAGGTGTTAGTCTGTAACTTTAGAAAAAACGAGTAGTCCTGTAACATCTTAGAGACCAGCAAAAATATAGTATCATCGGCATTTATGGGCAAAACCCACTTCAGATGAATTTATAATAGAAGAAGGGAGGGGAAAGAAGTACCTGTCAATTGTAGTGCTGGTGCTAATGAGACTGAGTGGGATGGAAGTCTCCCATACTTAGCTTTTGATGTCAGTGAGGTGTTGCATTATAAACAAGCCTTCCTTAAATGTATCATCCAGTTAATGTCTTCCACAGTTTTTGCTGAGAGAATTCAGCATATATCTGTACTGACTTGGTTGCCAGTACTAACATTTTGGTGCACCCACATCAGCTATAAATCACAGCTCTGCATGTATTTGTGCATTATGGGGATTCTTGGCACCTATCCCACAGTGTTTCAGTAACTGGTTTTAGTGTTAATGGATTATTGGTACAATTGGATGCAGCGTGCCAGATAAATAGTTTTCTCTGATGAAAAATGCTATTTCAGTTGACCTGAAACTGGGCAAAAATAAGACCCATGTTTTCACTCATTCATAAAACAGCCAGAGAAAGAAAACAAGAAAGGGTAGGAGTAGCTAGGACGCTCATCTGGGATGTAGGAGACCCAAGTTTGAATCTCTGTTCTGGAACAGGCCCAAAATGGGCATTTTTGATTCACCAGAAATTCCAAAATATTTCTGATTTGGTTCAACCCAATACAAATTTTACTTTAAATTATTAAACTGCAACCAAACAAAACATTGTTAGTCACTGTGATTGGACCCCCCCTGCCCCCCAAATGCTAAGTGAAATGGACTTATGGACATGAATATACATAACTCAAAGGTGCTTTGAGCAAATTATTTCATGTAACCCATCAATCTTCATGTCATGGTCCACTGGTTCTTTTTATCTTACTTTATTTCAGAAGGTTGAGAAAGCTACTGGGGGGGGGGGGGGAGGAGCTGTTTTAGATTTGATTTTAACCAGTAGGGAGGAACTGGTTGAGAATTTGAAAGTGGAAGGCCGCTTGGGTGAAAGTGACCATGAAATCATAGAGTTCATGATTCTAAGGAATGGTAGACAGGAGAAACAAAATAGGCTAGGTCTACACTATAGCTTTTTCCGATCGCTTTTCCGGAAGAAGCTTTTCCGCCATTTGCCCTGTCTAGAAGGGGCCAAATGGTGAAAAAGCCTCCTCTTTCAGCAGAGCTCTCATCCCTCGTAGAATGAGGTATACAGGGCTCCCCGAAAGAGCGCATTTACTCTTCCGCTTTTGTTGCAGAAGAGCAAGCGCGTTCCTTGGACGTGGTGGAGTTTTTCCGGGATGCCTCTGGTATCCCGGAAAAACCCCACAGTGTAGATGTACCCACAGAGACAATGGATTTCAGGAAGGCAGGTTTTAGTAAACAGAGAGCTAGTAGGTAAGGTCCCATGGGAAGCAAGGCTAAGAGGAAAAACAACTGAAGAGCATTGGCAGTTTTTCAAAGGGACGTTAAGGGCCCAAAAGCAAACTATTTCGCTCTGTAGGAAAGATAGAAAGTATGGCAAAAGACCACCTTGACTTAACCAGGAGATCTTGCATGATCTCAATCAAAAAGGAGTCTCATAAAAAGTGGAAACTAGGACAAATTACAAAGGATGAATATAAGCAAACACAGGTAGGCAGGGGCAAGATTAGAAAGGCAAAGGCACAAAACGAGCTCAAACTAGCTACAAAGGGAAACGAGAAGCCATTCTATAAATATATTAGAAGCAAGAGGAAGACCAAGGACAAGGTAGGCCCATTGGTCACTGAGGAGGGAGAAAAAAAAAAAACCAACAGGAAACTTGGAAATGGCAGAGATGCTTAGTTGTGGTGTATGAAGGCACGGACTCCGGCCGGTGCAAGCACGAAATCGTTTTATTGCAAGATCACAACTACCTTATACTCTTAAAAGTTTACAAACTGCTTTTTCCCAGTCCCAAACACAGCACTCTCGAAGGTCATTGACTCAGGCAAATGTTGTTATTGTTGGCTCAGGACTCTTGCTTGGTTTCGTCCTTGGGACGCTCTGTCATGTGGCCAAAGCACTATGCTTGCTGATTCTCTACATCTCCCCCTCTTTTATACAAAGCAATACCATTAATAAGTAACATTGTCATTACACAAGCCTCAACTTTCTGAGCAGAACGAATACAAGAAAAAAGTAAAGAAAGAATTATAAAAAGCACAATAAGAAGCCCACTAGCAAATCCAATAAACACCCACATGCGCAAATTTAATCCAGAAAACCACGTAGTAGGATTAAGCCAAGATAAGTCAGATTGCAAAGTAGCAAAAGCCTTTTGTGTGGTTAATTCTTGCAATTGCTGAATTTGGTTCTTTAATTGAACATGCAAAGAATTAACATGAGAACGTAAAGAAACATCAAAGGCATCCTGTAAATGGTGTTTAACAAGGTTCCAATCATGAACTGATGAATTCCAGGGGAGGGATGTCACACAGAGACCTCCAGCAGTGTGCTCCCAATCACAATGCAGAGACAACCTAGTCTTTAAGGCTGCGTGCATATCACCAAGCCAAATGACTGTGGCTTCTAGGGCCTCAAGCCGCACCAATATCTCTTCATCAATGGTCTTCTGCGTTTGGAACTCCCGTGTAACGTTTATTAGAGTTTCCCCTACCATTTTTGCAGTCTTAACCGACTGAGTTAAAGAGGCAATAGCAGCAGTGGCAGAAGCAAGAATAATAATTGCCGACAAGAGCAAAAATCAGCCACCCCAAAAATTGCTTCGTACGTCTACGAGTGTTAATAATCTCCTCCTGCAGCAACCTTGTAAGATGGCCAAAACCACTATCTCCTTCCCAGTCTCGTGTGAGATTAACAGGAATCCATAACTCAGAGCGTTGTCGAAGAGGGAACACAAAGGTTACATTATCACTCATGGAAATGCAGGTCTTATATCGCACCTCAGACAACATAACAGAATAACAAGAATGGGAAAATTTACATCTCTTAAAACTTGCATTTTGTGCCAAGGCAAAAACATATGGATGCGAAGTACAAACCATAACACTATTATATTGTTGCTTAATATAGTTAGATGTATAATTCTCTAAAATCAAACTCCCTAAACTATAACCCATAAATGCTAACCCTATCCGCCACACCCCCTTATGTAACATGGAGGCCATGGCATTATCCCCATTAGTAATAAATTGTAACACAGGACCGGCAGAGCCTCCCCCATGCCATGAAAGGCTATGATTATACCGGCCGAAGGGGACAGTGCGATTGTCCACTTGATCCCACAGCATACCGTGCGGGCCCCAATCCACAACCGTGCCGAATTCGCCCCGGGGTACCAGGGGGCTGCGTCCACGACATGCCTACCAAACTGGTGCCGCGTCCGCTGATATCCTCTTTATCATGCAGCGGGGCAAATCAGGGGCGTACGGCTCCCAAGAGTCATTGCCGCTTCCGTACATCCCGGGAATGCTCAGTAAGGTATAGTTAACCCTTCCGTCGTGCTCCCACGCCACTAGGTGCAACTGTGGCTGCACGGGCATGCAACTTGAGTCATGAAGGGTAGAAAAGCAAAGCGGTGGGAGGTCAGTGACAAAGGTGACATTGGTAACATTAACGACCTCGGTTTCTTGCTCCGCTGTAGGGGGTATCCACACCCCTCCCACCCAGTCGGTACCATTGTTACTGATGGGCGGTGAGGGATCCCACCACGTCACAGGCCTGAATACGGGGGGGGGATCAATGATGTGCGTCCAATACAAATGTGCTGTCGCAGTATGCACACAGAAACCGCTCCACAGGAACCACAAAAATGCAGTGGTGACCGTCATGGATTTGTCGCTATGGATCGGCAGCAGTCCCTTCATTCTTGAGTTGAATCTCTTGCGCTGATGGCTTACCAATCCTGGCTGGCTTAACAAATCGCACAGGAAGCCAATAGGGACCTGAGGGAAGAGAAACACATGCATCCCCACATCCCCACGTGATTAATGGTACGGGACCTTGCCACTGTCCAGATTCCAGGTGTCTGTAGTAAACTTGTGGCCGCTCCGGCCATGCAGAGTCTTGCCCAAAGTGGCGCTGTGCTGCCGTGAAAGACAAATCAGAAAGATTTAAAAAGTTTAACACATACATAGCTTTGTCCAAACGCTCCTGTGGGGTCATTCCCACTGGACTCCCCCTTTTTTGTTTATCAAGAAGGGTCTTGAGAGTGCGGTGCGTGCGTTCAATAATCGCCTGGCCCGTGGGGGAGTGTGGAATGCCTGTGGTGTGGCTTACACCCCAATCCTGCAAAAAGGACTGAACTTTGTGGGAGATATAAGCGGGACCATTATCAGTTTTAACAGAAACTGGAACACCCATAACAGCAAAACAATGTAACCAATGCCGAACAACATCACGAACCTTTTCTCCCACATGGGCAGTAGCAACAATAAGGTGGGAAAAGGTATCAACAGTAACATGTACATAGCGCAATCTGCCAAATTCGGAAAAATGGGTCACATCAGACTGCCAAAGTTCATTGGCCCGTAGGCCTCGCGGGTTAACACCGCTAGGTACCAGAATGGCAGATAGACGCTGGCAATCCGGACAGGCACGAACTATATCTTGCGCCTGCTGTTTAGTAAGGGAAAATTGCTGAGCTAATGATCTAGCATTCTGGTGAAAAAAAATCATGTGAAAGTCGTGCTTATCATAACACATTTGAACCATATAGGTTATAACTGCTAGATATTAAAAACAAGATTAAGCATAAGCGCAACATGAATTGTTTGTCTAGCCTCATGCTGGCTGTTCTTCAGGACTTCGTAGTTTGCTTCACCTATCGCTGGCAGGTTTTTCTGGGCTGCAGCTGGTACCTTGGCCTTGGTCTCTCAGGTTTGTCTGCTTTTGGGCCTGGATTGCCGGTACCAAGCCTGCGTTGATCTCTGTCTACTTCTGGACCTGGCTCTCCGGTACCAGGTCTGCAGTGATCCTTGTTGGGGCAAACCTCTGTAGGCGCTGGAACCAGTTGGCAGTGAGAGGCGTGAATCCAAGTGGGCAATCCCTTGCACTTTACCGCAGTATGTGTGGTCAGAAGGAAGTGGTAGGGACCCTTTCACCTGGGTTCCAGGGCAGTCTTTCATTGGTGAACTTTCACGCAAACCCAGTCTCCTGGTTGTAGTTTATGGCGCGGCTCAGTCGGGTCCTCCTGGAAGGCGTCCTTAACCTGTGAATGATAAGACTATACACACCTCATAAGTTCCTGACAATACTTGACTAGGCTTCTTTTAACAAGTGTGGCATCAGCCAAGTTAATTTTGGGTTGCTTAACAATTTCATAAGTCGGCCACATGCAATTTCATGTGGACTGAGTCCAGTTTTCCGATTAGGAGTGGCTCTCATGCTCATTAGGGCAATCGGGAGTGCTTCTACCCATGTGTCAGCTGACGGTCAGGGCAGTGTGTGTGTGTGTGTGTGTGTGCGCGCGCGCGTGCTGAGAAAAGGTTTAACGTCCCTGACTTTACTGGTAGGACCGGGGTCCCATCGCAGAGGGCAGCCAGAGTGCACACAGGCCAGAGTTCTGACATATTTTAGCAAGTTTGTTCTCTAAAATCCTGTTTCATCTTTTTACTGCTTCTGCGCTCTCCAGGTGTCGCGCACAGTGCAGTGCTTGTCTGGTAGAGTAGTGCTTTGCCAGTTTTTGAACAATTTGTCCAGTAAAGTGGGTACCTTTATCACTGGAGATCACAAGGGGTATTCCCCATGATGGGATGTAATGATTTAGAAGTTTCTTTGCCACTGTGATGGCATCAGTTTTCCTGCAGGGATAAGCTTCTACTCATCTCAAAAACAAGCAAAGAATAACCAGCACATTATTCAAAAAAATTGACATTTAGGCAATTGAATAAAGTCCATTTGTAAGTTCAGAAATGGTCCCAAAGGCGGAGGTTGCCGGGACTGTCTTTACAGGTTTACCCATGTTGTAGGCTTGGCAGACAGGGCAAGCCAAACAGTAATCTTTGACTGCTTGGGAGAATTTGGGAGCAAACCAATTTTGTTTTATGTTTGCCAACGTGCGACAATCCAGGGAGCACGGAGGCAAGGTGAGGTAGCAAGACCACTGGGGCAACAATGTGGCCATCAGAGCTGCACCAGTAGTGCTCTGGGTGCAAAGTGCACCCTGCCAGTCTCCACTCCTGCTTTCCCGATTCTGGGGCTTGGTCTTGCAGGAGGGCCAGTTCCAAAAGAGATGGCAAAGGAGCTGGCGATCGTAGGAGAGAAGGGAAAAACAGCAGGTAGAGGAACAGATTTCACTACATTCCAGACAGTACAAACTGCATAGCCTGCTATTAAAACTCTACTAGAATTATAAAAGCAAAAAAAACCATCTGTGTAAAGCACAAAGTTAAGATTATTCAAGGGGCTTAAATTATTCTCTCATTAAAACAACAATATTGTACACACAACGTTTGAAATACATATATCACAAACAAGACACACAAGACAAATCTGGACAGAACACAGAACACAAACTTATTATGTCATGACACAGAACCATGGTTTTTTGTTGTTGTTGTTTTTCTTCAGCTGGCACCAGCGCTTTCTGATGATCGGAAAGACAAGAAAACATTTCTACCCACATTGGGGTGGTGCATTATATTTTAGAACACTTTTTCTTTACAGATTTTTGCTACTTTTTGATCAGCCTGCTGTTACCCAATGGTATGCTTTTATTTTGAACACCAGCTTGAGAGGGTTTGAATAAATTACTTTATTGTTTAATTATTAAGTTAAAGGTGGCATGCCTCAGTTTCCCTCTTGTACTGCAGACCAGGCTTTTTTTACTGCCACAGAAACTCTCTTAGAACAAGGTGCTTGCTAATTACTATTCCAGCAAGCAAAAAGGTTTTCTTTTCCTGAAAAGAATCACATGCAATGTTACAGGCTTACTTATGGGGGACAGTGCCCTCCCCTTCCAGAACAGACAGGCAGTTTGCAGACACACACAACCTTGGGTCTGAAAGCAAGCCAAGAGTGCTATCAACTCAGCCTTGAAAAGAAACACAGTGAAGTTTCAGAGTTTGGATTCTTAAAACAATAATTAGTTTCCTTGGAAGACACATTTAACCCTTAGGGTTCAGGTTTTACAAATTTATCAATTCTGAAAGAGTTTTTGCCTTGTTACGCAGGGGGTCCAAAGCCTTCCTGCAGTCTATATTAGCGTTTTCAATAGCCAATTGAAACAGCAACAGGTGCTGAACCTCCTCTGAGTCTACTTATCGTTGTATGGTGGTTTGGAGCCTATCCAAAAATTACACATAGGGTTACTGGGGGCCCTGGCGGACCGTAGCAAAAGATGTGTCCCTTTGGCCCGCATCAGGGACCTGTCATAAGGCTCGAAGGGTCAGCGATGTGGCTTGCGTAAATACCAAGCGATTCATCTGAGCCTGAGCATGGGGAGTAGCATATTGGCCCTGCCCTATGCGTTCATCTATGCCAACGTTTACCCCATTGGTAATATTATCCATAACTTGCGACATAACACCGTCACAATACTCGGTGTCCCAAACTGCATACTGCGCCGGGCTAAGTAGCAGGCGTAATAACGCACGCCAATCATGAGGGGCCATAACATATGACTCCGAAATAGCCACAACCAAATTCATCGTATAAGAAGACTGTAATCCATAATCCTTCACAGATTTGCGCAACTCTTTACAAGTTCATATGGCAAAGCCTCATGTTGGGCGGGCCGTTGGGGCGCATATACAATTGGAAAAGCCTGTAGAAGCTGCACATCTCCTCGCCGAAGAGCCTCACGTCGGCATTCAGATAAAATCCCTGCCTGTTCATTATGCGAGGGCGCCGCCAAGAGGGGCCCATATGGAGCGACCGTGTGGCTTGCGGACCTGTATGAAGAAGCGGGAGCTAATGCTGGGGCAAAAGTTGGCAGGGCTACAATCAAGGACTGAGAAACAGCTTGTAGCCTCTGAGTCTGTAAAATTTGCTCCGCCGTCGGTGCAGATGCCGCCAGGGCCTTGACGGGCTCGAGCGACGGGTACGAGTCAGGCCCTACGCCGACCGCCGCCGTTCCTGTGTCAAAGGGGTCCTCGGGCCCACCGTCCTCAGATTCACTGTCCTCAGGGCCGAGGCACAAGTCATCAGGCTCCGGGGAGACCGGGACCGTGGCGTACACTGGCTCACAATCCTCCCCGGGGGGTTTTGGGGGAGGGGACGAGGGATCCTCTGGGTCCTGATATGGCCTGGGATCAAATGTTGCTGACGCTTCCTTCAGGACCCGCTCGGTGGGATGCAATGCCCGTATGGCTGTATAAACAGTTCGCCACGTTACTATGATCCCTTTTGGGAGGGATAATGCAAGATGTTCAGAGGTTCTCAATTCCTTGCCCACCTTCTCCCAGAAGGTCACATCATAAGAACCCCCTTCTGGGAACCACGGGCAATGGTCTCGTATCCAAACCAACAGCTGAACCAGCTGTACAGGGGGAACCTTAAACCCCTGTTCCTTCAGAATGCGCTGCAAGATCTCAAGCTGCAGTTTTTGCTCTTTCGTGGCAGACTGCCCCATTCTGTTACTCTGTCCGCGGCTGCTCACCTGTTCGTCCTGCGAATGGTGATGTCAGTAATTTCGGGAGCTCCTCTCAACAACTTATCCTCCGTCCAGCCGCGGGTACACCACCGGTTTGAATCACTCATTCAGTTCAAGCCCTGTATCGGGCGCCATTTGTGGTGTATGAAGGCACGGACTCCGGCCGGTGCAAGCACGAAATCGTTTTATTGCAAGATCACAACTACCTTATACTCTTAAAAGTTTACAAACTGCTTTTTCCCAGTCCCAAACACAGCACTCTCGAAGGTCATTGACTCAGGCAAATGTTGTTATTGTTGGCTCAGGACTCTTGCTTGGTTTCGTCCTTGGGACGCTCTGTCATGTGGCCAAAGCACTATGCTTGCTGATTCTCTACACTTAGTGACTTTTGTTTCAGTCTTCACCAAGAAGTCTGATGATGAAGGAATGCCTAACAGTGAATGCTAGTGAAATGATGTAGGTTTAGAAGTCAAAATAAAAAAAAAAAAGAACAAGTTAAAAATCACTTAGAAAAGTTAGATGTCTGCAAGTCACCAGGGCCTGATGAAATGCATCCCAGAATACTCAAGGAGCTCAGAGGAGGTAGCTGAGCCTTTAGCTATCATCTTTCAAAAGTCATGGAAGACAGGAGAGATTCCAGAAAACTGGAAAAAGGCACTAGATTTGCCCATCTATAAAAAGGGAAATAACAACCCAGGAAACTACAGACCAGTCAGTTTAACTTCTGTGCCAGGAAAGATAATGGAGCAAGTAAATTAAGGAAATCTGCAGATACCTGGAAGAAAATAAGGTGATCGGGAACAGCCAGCATGGATTTGTAAAGAACAAACCGATCTGATAGCCTTCTTTGATAGGATAACAATTCTTGTGGATAAGGGAGAAGCAGAGGACATGGTATACCTAGACTTTAGTAAGGCACTTGATACAGTCTCCTATAATCTTCTCATCCATAAACTAGACAAATAAAACTTAGATGGGGCTACAATAAGATGGGTGCATAACTGACTAGATAACCGTTCTCAGAGAGTAGTTAATGATTCACAATCCTACTGGAAAGGTATAACAAGCGGGGTTCCACAGGGGTCTGTTTTGGGACTGGTTCTGTTCAATATCTTCATCAATGTAGAGTTTGCAGATGATACCAAGCTGGAAGGGGTTGCAAGTGCTTTGGAGCATAGGGTCATAATTCAAAATTATCTGGACAAACTAGAGACATGGTCTGAGGTAAATAGGATGAAGTTTAATAAGGATAAATGCAAAGTGCTCCACGTAGGAAGGAACAATCAGTCTCACACATACAGAATGGGAAGCGACTGTCTAGGAAGGAGTAAGGCAGAAAGGGATCTAGGAGTCAGTGGACCACAAGCTAAATATGAGTCAGTGTGACACTGTTTCAAAAAAAAGCAAACATGATTCTGGGATACATTAACAGGTGTGTTGTGAGCAAGACACGAGAAGTCATTCTTCCGCTCTACTCTGTGCTGGTTAGGCCTCAGTTGGAGTATTGTGTCCAGTTCTGGGCACCACATTTCAAAAAAGATGTGGAGAAATTGGAGAAGGTCCAGAGAAGAGCAACAAGAATGATTAAAGGTCTAGAGAGGGAAGACTGAAAGAATTGGGCTTGTTTAGTTTGGAAAGGAGAAAACAGAGGGGACACGATAGCAATTTTCATGTACCTAAAAGGCCATCACAAGGAGGAGGGAGAAAAATTGTTCTCCTTGGCCTCTGAGGATAGAACAAGAAGCAATGGGCTTAAACTGCAGCAAGGGAGGTTTAGTTTGGACATTAGGAAAAACTTCCTAACTGTCAGGGTGGTCAAACACTGGAATAAATTGCCCAGGGAGGTTGTGGAATCTCCATCTCTGGAGATATTTAAGAACAGGTTAGATAGACATCTGTCAGGGATGGTGTAGATGGTGCTTGGTCCTGCCATGAGGGCAGAGGACTGGACTCGATGACCTCTCAAGGCCCCTTCCAGTTCTAGTGTTCCATGATTCTATGATGTATGCATCATTTGTGTGTTTAAAATTAGACACATGGGCTACATCTAGACTGGCAAGTTTTTCCGGAAAAACGGCTGATTTTCCGGAAAAATTGGCCAGTCTAGAGACAGCCTGTGGGTTTTAAATGTGTGATTGAGAGGCATGGAGGGTGTTACCCTGGATGCCTTGATGAGCAACCCTTAATCTCTCTTTTGTCCTGAAGTCTGAGCAGTGGTTGGTAGGGAGTGGCCCCAATTCTTTAACAACAAGAATAGGAAAGCATCAGCCTTGGTCTTTTGGCTGGGCTGCACCTAAAGGAAAGGAGCCAAAGACCCCGGGGTGGGGAGACAGCCCTAGTTGAGGGGCAGCTTGAAGAGAGGTTTTAGGGGGAGTTTGAACAGTTTGCACTGAGGTTTCAGTGTAGAATTAGCCAAGCACTTTGTTTCTTTTTATTTGTAACCTACTTTGCTCTGCCTGTTGTCACTTATTACCACTTAAATCCTACTGCTTGTACTTGATAGTCACTTTTATTTACTATCAAGCCCAGTGTAAATAGTTGTTACCTGGAGGAGCAATCCTTTCATTGCTAAAGGGAGCTTACCGAAATAATTCATTGGAGGATTTGATCCTATTTGGGGAGTGGGATCCCACAAAGTTGGGTCCCAAACTGCACTCTCCTTGGACCTGAAGAGTTTTGGTGTCTGTGCTGCTTCTCGGGGGGGGGGGGGGGGCAGGGATCTCAGCTCGGTGCTTTGGATGGGGGAGACCAGCAGAGTTGGCCCAGGCAATGAGAAGCCCCAGAGAGCAGGAAGATGAGTAGCAGTGGCCGTGTCAGTACCCTGGGAGGCACCGCTGAGGGGTCTTCTGTGACTGCACCCCGTCACATTCACCCTGCTCTAATTATCGGTATTATCCACAATGCTTCTTTTTTCGAGTGCTTGTTCACGTCAATTCCAATCAGGTGTACACACACCGCATGCGTGAGCGTCAGAAACTTTTCCCCCAGCAGCACCTGTAGGGTCAGCTGTGAAGACCCCTAGAGTGGCACCGCTATATCTGTGCATATATACCACTGCCAACCCTGCCCCTCCCTCAGTTCCTTCTTACCATCTGTGGCAACGTTGGAACTGCTAGCTGTCTTGCCTAGGCAAGCATCTAGTCCCTAGCACTTTAGATAGATAGTCCAACTTGTTCTTATAGCTGTACAACCGTATACTTATAACCATAGTTGTAGTTAGGAGTGGGCAGTTTCCCACAAGACTGGCCCTTCAGGGCTCTGGGGCATGCCTAACACCCCAGGGTTTAATTTGTGCACTGTATGCAGGTGGGCTATGCCAAACAGTGATCCACGCGATGCGTGTCTCCAGTGCTTGGGAGAAGATCACCGCACCGAAAAGTGTAAAATCTGCAGGGGTTTTAAGCCCTGCACAAGGAAAGACTGAATACAGGCTTGAGCAACTCCTCATGGAGGTGGCGCTGAGACCAGCTCAGGCTAAGACGGCCCTGGGGGTGAGCTCGTCACGGAGCGCCCCAGCCTCTGTGCGTCATACCGTGCCAAAGACAGGTGCCGCAAAAGACTCTCGGTGCTGGAGCCCGCCAGCACCAAAGATCACAGCCTCTAGGCACCAGTCAACTTCACCAGTGCTGTGTGGCTGAAAAGAGGGCAGAGGCAGATCGCCATAAAGCCCGACTGCAGCAAGACCTGGCACAGCATAGGAAGACCCCATGCACAAAGCCCAGAGTGTGCCATTGACTCTGGCCTCGGAAGTGGCACTATTGAATCCAGCATGCAGCTTGTCATTGACGTGCTCTCTCAGGAGCCATAGTGATAGATGGGGACAAGACTCTCCAGTACCATGGCAACCTCAGTGGCCCACCCCCTCACACTGGCCCTTTTGGATGCTCTGAGCTTACCATCCGTCCCAGGGTACACCTAGGTCTTCTAGAATGGTGGTGTCCACCAGCTACCAATCCCGGTCTCCCAGGGACAGACATCAGTTGAGGGCACCTTCTGCTACAGTGTCTCATCCCCCCTGGGAGAATAGTCGGAGGGTGGAGGCCCTGGACCAGGCCTCGGGACAAGAAATGCCCCCTCACAAGGGAGGAGAAGCGCGAAACCATCACCCAGCACCCTCCATAGACCCAGTGCCGCCCCAGGCCTCCTTGTCCTCCTCCCCAGACGAAGTGGCAGGGACATCCATGGGTGGGACTTCCGCCTGTTGACCACAGGGCCTACCAAGAGCTCCTGCGCAGGGTGGTGCAAAATATGAACCTCCCCATGGAGGAGATGCAGGAGCTGGAGGACCCGAAGGTGAACATTGCAGCAAGAGGGTCCATCGAGAGTGGCTTTGCCAGTCAAAGACAATCCAATCAAATTATAATGCCTTGTGGCAGACCCCAGACTTAATACCGCCCACAGCGAAAGCCGTAGAGAGGCAGTACTTCATGCCATACAAGGGGTTTGAGTTCCTTTTCTTGCACCCTCATCCCTTCTCTCTAGTGGTGTCAGCAGTCAAAGAGAGAGAGAAAGAGAGACAAGGCCAGCAGGCACTGGCACCCAAAGCCAAGGAGGCAAAGAAACTCAACCTCTTTGGCAGGAGTGTCTATTTGGCAGGGGGCCTGCAGTTGAGCGTCACAAATCAACAGGCGAACCTCAGCAGATACGCATTTAAATCTTGGGAAGCTCTCTAAGTTCAAGGAGCTCCTTCCCCCAGATGCCCAGCAGAAGTTCAGAGCCTTGACAGAGGAAGAGGCTGCTCTCCACAGGATTGGCCATGCATAGGTCCTTATGACAGCAGGCATCTGGCCTACCCCCAGAGGGCCAACAGACACTGTAGGACCTTCCATTTGAGGGCAGGAGCTTGTTTTCGGAGCAGACAGACTCCAAGCTCCATTTGCTCAAGGGCAACTATGAAATCCTTGGGCATGCACACCCCTGCTACCCAGAGGTGCCCCTTTAGACCCTGACCTCCTCCTCCTCAGAGGTTCACTCCTAGAAAGCATCAGGAGCAGCCCTGCAGGCACAACAGGAGGAGAACCCCCAACCAACAGTCTAACAAAGGATCTAACTCCTCAAAAGCCCCTCTGGAGCCCAAGCAGGGCTTTTGAAGGTGTGCCCAAGGGCAGAGTACTAGCATATCAGGATACTCCCTTTATTTTCAGGCAGGCTCTCCCACTTTTACCATGAGAGAGCCCGTATTACCTTGGACTGTTGGGTCCTCCACACGATTGGAGTGGGATACTCCCTGCAGTTTTCCTCTCTCCTGCCTTCCCACTCCCCTTTCCTGTCCCTCTTCAGAGACCCCTCTCATAAACAGCTCCTCCTTACAGGAGGTCCAATCGCACCTCACATTAGGGGCAATCCAAGAGGTTCTCCAAAGGGTAAGGGGCAGGGGGTTCTACTCCCATTATTTCCTAATTCTGAAGGCGAAAGGAGATCTGAGATCTATACTAGACTTGAGAGGCCTCAACATGTACTGTAGAGACTGAACTTCCATATGATCTTCCTAGCCACCATTATTCCATGCCTGGATCTGGGTGACTGGTATGCCACCCTTGCCACGAAGGATGTGTATTTTCATATTTTGATCCTCCCAACTCACAGGTGCTACCTCAGAGTCATGGTTTCGAATGAACATTGCCAGTTTGCAGTACTCCCCTTCGGCCTGTCCACTGCTCCACAGGTATTCACCAAGGCTATGTCTACACTATTCTGTTCACAGAACTTTGTCGACAAAAGGCGTTATTCCTCGTAGAATGAGGTTTACCGCCGTCGACAAAACTGTCGACAGAACTCGGCGGTAGTGTAGACGCAGGCATAGTTTTGTCAACAAAAGTGGACTTTTGTCGACAAAACCCTGTAGACTAGACACACCCATGGCATTGTGCTGCCATGTGGTCAGATATACAAGGCTGCACCTCAGACCCCTACAAAGGTGGCTCGCTTCAGTCTACAGGCCAATGAGAGACAATATAGACACGGTGGTTTCGATCCCACCAAACGTGATGTCTGCCCTGATGTGGCAGTCACACCCAGACAATTTGGGCGAGGGAGTGACATTTGCCATGATGACGCCCACGCTAATGCCCACGCTGACACATGTGACAGATGCCTCAGGTGTAGAGTGGGGGGGCCATCTGGGGGCACTTGTGCCGGGTCCAGGACCTACTCCTGCTGTGGCTCTGCATTTTAAATGTAGTAAGCCGTCCCAGCTCTTTGCAGAGCCACAGCAAGTGTAGGTCCTGGACCCAGCGCGAGCTGGGACTGAGCCAGACTTACTCAGTCCCAGCTTGCACCAGCTCCAGGACCTACCCCTGCTGCAGCTCTGCATTTTAAATGTAGTAAGAGCTGACCTGGCTCTACTCCCGGATTTCTGGCCTGTTTCAAGTGTGATGTAACAAAGCATGCAGGCAGGGCCTGAGAGTCAGGAATTGTTTTGCATAACAATGCAGATTAAGCATGATACGCGAGACCACGTCAAGAGAACACAAGACAAGCAGCCTTGTACTGGTACTTGTTTCTGATAAGCAAAAAGTACAGATGCAGCCATGAAACTGTTAACTGTGCACATAGCAGTAACATCCTGGGTAGCAGGATGTACTCCAAATAAGACATTGGGCTTCTTACATATCCTACACAATACATAATCAATTGGTAAATATTATTAGAATGACCAAGTCTCTCTGCTATAAATTGGGCTTAGTAAGAACAATCGGTGGGAGGGAATGGGCAGGATTGACCCACAGGTCCTGCTCCAGGTAACTAGAAGTGATTAGGCCCTTCACACCTGCTACATCAGCCTATAGGTGGGAAAAGGTGGAACCACGACCTCCTGCCTGGTACTGTAGGTAGCATACGGGTGAAGTGTAAGTGAACTAGGCTTTAGCATTGTATATAGTAGATCTTTTAGTAATTGCTTTTGCATTGCTTTGCGCTGTATTAATTGCTTTAGAGTTTATAGTATTTAAGGTTTAAATGGTGTAGTAATTGTTCTTAAAGCTTGTAAAACTTAAACAACTGTATTAACTGCTTAAAGCTTGCAATAAATAAGAAAGTGGTTAAGTATCCCTGAAGTGTACTGGTTTCCCTTGGATCTAAAATAAATCAAACCACATGACAGCTTCTCTAGATAGCATATGTACTGTGAAAGTTTTTCACCTTCTTCTTGATATGTGGAGCGAAAGTGCAGATACGAATCTTCTCCACTCTCAGTAGTCCCAAGATAGATCATCCAAAGCATGGAGATACTCCATAGCACCAGCAGAGGGATTACTTGTCTGTAAGGATCTAATGACATCAGAGGCTGGTCCCCTCAGCCATCCAACTAGTCGTTGCCTTTTGATAGTATCTGAGCATTGCTGCTCCTCCATCATCTGGGTAGCCTGGTCCACCCAAGATTCAAAGTCATCCTCTCCAACAGGAGTAGGCTGTTTCCCAGAGAAAAATCTCAGCTTATGCTATCCAACTCCTTTATAGGAGGGAGGAGTATATCATTCCATCAGTTGTCCTAAAGCAGCTATCAGACCTTCATTTGTAACTAGTCGGTTTGCCTGCCCGGAGGGGTTCCACACTGCCTGCCCCTTTAAGGCCAGCCCCATTAATTCCCAGGGAGCTGCCCGGTCCTTAGTTCAGGGTGACACAGCCACAAACCACCCCCGTCAGTTTATAAGGGGTGGTCCGGCCCTCAGTGCAGAGCGTGGCAACAGACAAGCACAGTCAGTTTATAAACTATGGCCAGGCCCTCAGTTCAGGTTGTGGCAACAAACAAACACAGGTAGTTCATAAGCAGGGGCCAGGCCCTTGGTTCAGGGCATGGCAACAAACAAATACAGGTAGGGAGCTCCTTGTTCAGGAGGAGTGCAGGCAGATCGCCTGTGGCAGTCGCGAGGGGTGAGACTTCCACCCACTACGTGGGTGGCGGGGCGGGGCGGGGCGGGGCGGGGGGGGGGGGGGGGGGGGGCATGCAGGCCCACCCATTCCACTGCGCCTCGGTCCAGGGCCCTAGGGCAGCAGTGCAGGCTGCTTTGGCTCAGCGGGGGCTCCAGCCCGAAACGCGCCGGCCTAGAGGCCTTTAACAGCCCCCACTATCCCTGGGCCACTTCCGTTCTCCCCCTTGGGCGGTACCTGGGTGTCCGGCGGTGGAGGCAGGGAGTCCAGGAGAGTCTCGTCCCACCAGGGTGGCCCGGTCCAGTCAGTTGCCGCTTGCAGGTCACGGAGGCTCAGCTGGGCTCCGGGTGCAGGCGGGGTCAGGTGATTGGCCCAGGCCTCAGGCTAGGCCTGTGATTCCTCCGTTGCTTCTGGAAACGTAGGCTAGCTACACTGGGCCTCCGCCTCCCAAGTAGGGAGCCAGTAGTCTGCCTCTGGGCCCCAGCAGATAGGAGACCCTGAACAGTCCTTGGTCCCCACTCCCCAGTCTGGGAGTCCAGGAGAGGCCTTTGGCCTCTTGGTAGGCTCAGCCCTGACTGAAGCTGCTGCCTGGGCTTTTATAGTTCTGGGCCCACGCCCTGGCTACCAGTCAGGTGACAGGGTGGGGTTAGCCTCAGCCCAACATGGCTTCTGGAGGGATTCCTCCTCCTCTGCAAGCAGCCACTCCCCTGTCCCACTCCACTCCACTCCAGAGAAGGAGGAAAGGCAGCAGGGTGCAGGGGCTGCTCTCTTCCTTCTCCCCCCACACCGCTGGTTCCTGGTTCCTGCTCCTGCACCAGCCGGAGCCCTCCCCACCCAGCTGCTTCCCTGCCTGCCTGCCTGCCCGCCCGCTGAGGCCTGCTCCCCGGACGTCGCTGCACCCCACCACCACCACCACCACCACCGCTACCACCACCTGCTGCTGTTGCTGCCTGGGGGGAGAGGGGGGGCCTGCCAGCTGCCCTCCCTCTCCCCTCCACCACTGCTCCAGAGGAGGAGGACCACCCCACCAGCACCCACCACCAGCGGCCTTCCACTGCCGCCTGCCTGCTGCTGCTGCTGCACCCCGCTGAGGGGGAGAAGAGGAAGCCACTGAGAACTGTGGAGGGGGTTTGTTCACAAACTGAGCTTTTTCAATCTGCTCCGGGGTGGTGGTGAATTGAACTGTTAAAAGGGGGGCTGGGGGAGAGGCTCGGAGCCCTCCCCCCAGTCCAGCTGCCCCCCCCACCCGCTGCCACCACCCCCAAGGCCCCCTCCACCACCCTTTGCCACCTGGACTGTCTCTTCTCCCCCTGGTGGGGTTTGCTGCCCTGCCTGCCACCTGGGACTCTGCTGCAGCGGTGGGCGAGGTTGAGCCCCACACAGCGCTCGTGGGTGTGCTCCCTCCCCCCTCTTCTGGACTTGGCCCCCCTCCCTCAGCTACATCTGGCTGGGGGGCCACCCTTACCCCCGGTCACCCACCCTACCCCAGCAGCTTGGTTTTTTTCCCCACTGCCTGCCCCTCCCTGTTAGCTTAGTTTGGTTCCTTCCCTCCCTTCCCAAATCCACTTACCCACCACACCTGCTCCCAAAGTCATCTGCCACGCCCCTGCCCCAGCCAGCCCAAGAGTGTGTGCCCCGCCCCACCCAGCTGTTGTTTGCCTCCATTTTATCCCTCCCCAGCCACCCCCCAGCCCCCCCCCAGCCCTTGAGCACCACCTGATTTGCCTCGCCCCCTCCCTGCCCTGAGCGCTTGTGCCCCCCTTTTAGTTAGCCCCCTTGTTCACTGCACCTCCCCAACGGCCCCACAACCCCCCCCCCCCCGTATCCCAGTGCAGCCGGAGGAGCCGGCCCCCGCCCTGTACCCGTTACCTTGCCCCCTGCCTGCCCTGCCGGCACCCTCCTCCTCCGCTCCAGCCTTGCGGGGAGGAGTGGTTGCTGGCCCCTCGGTTCCCCTGCTCTATCCGCCCCTTTTGGTTCTCTCCCTCCCAGCAACCAGTCGGCGGGAGGGAGTAGTTGCCCCCCCTTTTTCCCCTTCTCCCCTTCCCTCCCAATTATACGCCCCCCCCACCCTTCCCTTCCCTTGCGTGCCCCCGCCCCCGTATTAGCGCCCTCCTCCTCTGCTACAGCCTCAGCAGGGAGGTGAGGCTGCTAACCCCCCCCCCCCATATCTTCAGTTGCCCTCCCCAAAACCAGCACCCTCCCTCTCTCCCACCCCCTCCATTTCAGACACCCTCCTCCCTCACCCGCTGTCTGGTGGGGAGGAGCGGTAAACCCTTGCTTCCCCTTCCTGTTATCTGTGCCTCCTTCCTACCCCCCCCTTCCATGATGGAGGCAGTCCCTACAACGGCCCCCTCGCTACCACCAGGCCCGACAACTGCTGCGGCTGACCTCCCGACCCTAGGCCCGAGCTCCGCCGCCGCCACGGCCGCCGCTCCCTCAGACACGGGAGCAACCATCACCTCGGCCGGAAAAAAGGGCGGGGGGAAGAAAAAGGGCAAAAGCCCGGCCCCAAAGGCCAAATCCATCACGGCCAAAGCCGCCCCGCCCTCCGCAGCCCCTCCTTCCCCTGCTATTCCCTCCACCAGCTCTGGGGGTGACACAACCAAGGCCCCCAGAGCGTACGCCCAGGTGGCCGCTGCTACCCCCTCACCTGCCCCGTCATCAGCCCCGACTGCCGCCTCCAGCTCCATCCCTGGTGGCCGGGGCCCTTTTCCCACCATGACCAGGAGGCACGGCGTCCGCTGCCTCCTGGTCGCCGCCTCGCCCCACATGGAAACATACGTGCGGGCGTTGGCGAGGGTGGTGGGGGCCTCAGCCGTGGTGGCGGCCTCCAAGATGTACGGCAAGGCGGTGTTCTTCCTTGCCTCGGAGGCCGCCGCCCAGGAGGCGGTGGAGAGGGGCCTGGCGGTGGGGGGCGTGCACGTGCCCCTCGAACCGTTGGAGGACCTGGGCGTACGGGTGGTGCTCACCTCCGTCCCGCCCTTCCTCCCTAATGCCGCCCTGTTACCTTCCCTCTCCACCCTGGGGAAGCCCATCTCGACCATCAGCCCTCTCCCGCTGGGCTGTAAGGACCCCGCCCTCCGCCACGTCCTATCCTTCCGCCGGCAGGTACAACTGCAGCTGCCGCCGGCGGCGCGTGGCGGGGAGGCGCTCGAGGGGTCCTTCTTGGTGCCCTACCAGGGGGCCCATTATCGGATTCATTACTCCTCGGGGGAGACCCGGTGCTTCCTCTGCCGGGCGATGGGGCACGTCCGGAGGGACTGTCCCTTGGCCCGGTCGGAGGAGGCGTCCGGGCCCCCCGGGGCCTGTAAGGGCGCCGGCCTCACCACCGCCGGCCCCCCTGGTAGTCCGGGATCCGCGGCCGCCCCTCCTCCAACCGACGGCCCTGCTCGGGAGCCGGAGGCGCCCCCTCCGACGTGCCCGAGCGGGCAGGCGGGCCCCGCCTCTACACGATCTGTCTCTGCGGGGCCCGAGGAGGAGAGGGTGGCGCGGCTGCCGCCGGGCAAGGGAGAGGGCCCTCCCCAGGTGGAGGTATCCCCCTCCTTCTCTCCTTTGCCACAACGCCCCCCCCGAAAATCAAACATGCCCCCCGGCCTTGCCCCTGCTGACCAGCCCTCCACCTCCACCTTGGAGGACTGGACGCTCGTCCGGGGGAAGCGCAAAGCCCGCCGTTCGCGGGCTTCCTCTCCCCCCTCCGATACGGAGGGCGGGAAGGCCCCCCGAAAGATCCCGAGGGGGGCCAGCGCTGTCATGATCCCCCCCGGCGAGCGTCAGCAGGAGGCGCCGGCCGAGGAAGCCGTGGCAGCGAGGGGGGACGATGAAGTCCCCCCTGAGGAGCCTATCCACGAGGAGGCCTCTGATGGAGCCCCCCCGGCCCTGAGTTCAACTGAGACCCCCTCCGTCCCCGCCGAGGTAATTGGTGCCTCGGCGGCCGGAGGGGAAGGCTCCGGGGCCGAGGGGATGGAGCTTAGCTCCATCTTCGAGGAGATCGAGGCCCTGGGTCTGACCCCGCTCACCCAGGGGGAGGACGACCCCCCGCCAGCGGGCCTCGGTCTGGGCGGCGACTCTGTGGCGCCGCCCCCTCCTCTCCCCGATCCCGTGTCCCAGGTGGCTGACCCCGTCCTCACGCTCGGGGCGCCCCTGATACTGCCCACTGGCCCGGCCGACTCGAGCGCCGGAACGGATGCCGCCGAGCCCTCTGGGGCGACGGCTGGCGCCGAGCGGCCGGGTCCCGGGGTTGGGGGTGCCCCCTCTCCAGCTACCGAGGCGGGGCAGCCATCCCCCTTTCCCGTTGGGGGCCCAGCAGAAAATGCCATCCAGGCCGACGCCGAGGCATTAACACTTGCCTCTCCACCTGAGCCCGGCGTCGGCGCGGGCCCCCTTCCTGTTCCCGACCCCCAACTTCCCATTCGGGAGGCGCCGCAGCCCGGTGGGATTGCCACACGGGACCCTTTCCCAGACCCCGTCCAGGATCCCAATTCCCTCTCACGTCCCGATCCTCCCCCTACTCCCGCTTCCGCCCTTTATGAACCCATCTCCAGCCCCGAGTCCTCCCCTGTTCCCGATCCCTCCCCTACCCCTACCTCTGCCCCATTCCCTGTCCCCGACCCACTGTCCGGCCCTGAACCTACCCCTCCCCCCGGCTCTGCCATGGAGGTAACCCCTCCCTCGCCGTCCCCCCCTTCTTTTCCCATCCTGGTCCCCGTTATGTTGCCCGATCCGTCCCTACCGCCCCCCCAAACGTCCGCCAGTGCCACCCCCGCGAGGGCCGTCTCATTCCCGCTAGCTGCGGGCGGCCCTTCGGGGGTCGTTTTTGTATCCCCGGTCCCCAACCCGTTGGGGGCTGCCTTGTTCCCTCCGCCGCCTCCTTCCCTGCCGGGGTCGGGGGCGGGCAGCGCGGCGCCAGCAGCAACGGCGCCGCGTCGGGGATCGGATCCCTGTTTGCCCGTCTCCGTGGCCCGTGAGCTTCATCCGGGGGCCCGGACGGAGGAGAATCCTGGTTCCCCCTCGGTGCTGAGGGGCGAGCTGCGCCAATTCCTCGCGGATAACCGCGGGGCGAAAGGAAAGGTGCAGCTCGCCCTCCAGCGCTGGGGGGACTTCCACTCCATCCTCCAGGCCACTAGAGCCTTGTTGCAGGAGGGGAGAGGGACCAGTAGGCAGGACGACGCGGCCTACCGTCAGACCCGCAGGTTTCGGGACGCTCTCCTGACCTTCGGGTCGGGGAGCGGTCTGCTGCGGGGCCTGCGTGAGGCCGCCGACTCGCCTGTCCGCGAGGATCTACCCCAGCCCTCACTATGAACTGTACCATCCTCGCAACATTGAATGCCCGGGGCTGTAGGGCGGGTCTCCGCAGGAGCCGGGTGCTCTCCTTCCTTCGGGAGGGGGGGTACTCGGTGGTTTTCCTGCAGGAGACCCACACGACTCCAGCCGTCGAGGCTGGCTGGCGGCTGGAGTGGGGGGACGGGGTGTATTTTAGCCACCTCGGCGCCCACTCTGCCGGGGTGGCCACCCTGTTCTCCCCTGCCCTACGGCCCGAGGTGCTGGGGACCGCCGAGGTTGTCCCGGGCCGCCTGCTGCACGTCCGGGCCCGCGTGGAGGGGCGGACGTTGAACCTGGTCAACGTCTATGCCCCGAACGCGGGCCCGGACCAGGTCACCTTTTATCGGCAGGCGGCCACCTTCCTCGGCACTCTGGATCCTCGCGAGGGCCTGGTCCTGGGCGGGGACTTCAACACCACCCTCGATGACCGGGACCGTGTAGGACTCGCGAACTGCCAGGCCGCGGCGGACGTCCTCAGGGAGATAGTGGAACATCACTCCCTGGTGGACGTCTGGCGAGACCACCACCCGGACGACAGTACCACCTTCACTTACGTCCGGGTGGGGAAAACACGGTCGAGCTACTCCCGGTTGGATCGCATTTACCTGTCGCGATTCCATCTGGCACGAGCCCACTCCTCCAGCATCCGGCCGGCCCCGTTCACGGACCACCATTTGGTGTCCGTGAAGGCCTCTCTGACTTCGGAGAGGCTGGGGCCGGCCTATTGGCATTTTAACAATAGCTTGCTGGAGGACGTGGGCTTCGTGGCGTCCTTCCGGGAGTTCTGGCAGGCCTGGCGGGGGCAGCGGCCCGCCTTCCCCTCGGCGCGGCGATGGTGGGATGTGGGGAAGGTGCGCGCCCGGCTCTTCTGCCGTGACTACTCCCGGGGCGCCAGCCGGCGGAGGGATGCGGCGATAGGGCAGCTAGAGCGGGAGGTCTTGAAGCTTGAGAGGCGCCTGGCGTCCGCCCCCGAGGATCCACTCCTCCGCAAGGCGTGCCGGGAGAAGCGGGAGGAGCTCCGAGCCCTGGAAGATCACAGGGCCCGGGGCGCTTTTGTCCGATCCCGCATCCACCTCCTTCGGGAGATGGATCGCGGCTCCCGCTTCTTCTACGCCCTGGAGAAAAGGAGGGGGGCAAAAAAGCACGTCACCTGCCTCTTGGCAGAGGACGGCACCCCCCTCACGGATCCGGTGGAGATGCGTGGAAGGGCCAGGGCCTTCTACGCCAGTTTGTTCTCCCCGGATCCGACCGAAGCCGACGCCTGCAGGGCGCTCTGGACCGAGCTCCCGACGGTCAGCGCGGGCGACCGAGACCGGCTGGAGCTGCCTCTCACTCTGGCCGAGTTCTCGGAAGCCCTCCGTCTCATGCCCAACAACAAAACCCCGGGCATGGACGGGCTGACCGTGGAGTTCTACCGCGTGTTCTGGGACGTCCTCGGCCCGGACCTCGTCACCGTCTGGGCCGAGTCCCTGGAGAGCGGGGTCCTCCCTCTGTCGTGCAGGCGAGCGGTGCTCGCCTTACTTCCGAAGAAGGGGGACCTCCGCGACCTACGGAATTGGCGTCCCGTCTCGCTCCTCAGCACGGACTACAAGATCGTAGCGAAAACCATCTCGCTGCGACTGCGGTCCGTGCTGGCGGACGTGATCCATCCCGACCAGACCTACACCGTCCCGGGCCGTAGTATATTTGATAACTTGTATTTGGTCCGGGATCTCTTAGAGCTCGGGTGTAGGGACGGCTTGTCGTTCGCCCTCCTGTCCCTGGACCAGGAGAAGGCGTTCGACAGGATGGACCACGGGTATCTCCTGGGCACCCTGCAGGCCTTCGGCTTCGGGCCCCGGTTTGTGGGTTTTCTCCGGGTGCTGTACGCCCTCGCGGAGTGTTTGGTCAGGCTCAACTGGACCCTGACCGAGCCGGTCAGCTTCGGGCGGGGGGTACGTCAGGGGTGTCCGCTGTCGGGCCAGCTGTACGCTCTGGCGATCGAGCCCTTCCTCTGTCTCCTCCGTAGGAGGTTGACGGGGTTGGTGCTTCGGGAGCCGGAGCTGCGGCTGGTCCTGTCGGCGTACGCCGATGACGTGCTCCTCGTGGTCCAGGACCCGGGCGACCTGGCGCGGGTGGAGGCTTGCCAAGCCGTCTACTCGGCAGCCTCCTCCGCCCGGGTCAACTGGGTCAAGAGCTCTGGCCTGGTGGTCGGGGACGGGTGGCGGGCCGGCTCCCTCCCACCCGCGCTTCAGGCCATCAGGTGGAGCGCGGGTCCGCTGCTCTATCTGGGCGTTTATTTATCCGCCACGCATCCCTCTCCGCCGGAAAACTGGCAAGGTTTGGAGGCCAGGGTGGGTGAGCGGCTGCGGAGATGGACGGGACTGCTCCGGTGTCTCTCCCTTCGCGGGAGAGCGCTGGTACTCAATCAGCTGGTCCTGTCCATGCTCTGGCACCGGCTCAACACCCTGCGCCCGGCCCCGGAGGTCCTGGCCAAGCTCCAGAGGGCAGCTTTGGGGTTCTTTTGGCCAGGACTGCACTGGGTCTCTGCAGGGGTCCTGTCCCTCCCCCTGGAGGAGGGGGGTCAGGGCCTGGTCTGCATACGCAGCCAGGTCCGGACCTTCCGCCTCCAGGCCCTGCAGAGACTCCTCTTCAGTGCAGGTAGTCCGGCATGGGGCACCTTGGCGCGCGCTTTCCTCCGCCGCCTCCGAGGGCTCCGATACGACCGGCAGCTCTTTTTTATCCACCCGAGGGGTCTTCCGCGAGACCTCTCAGAGCTGCCGGAATTCTACCAGGACCTCCTCCAGACCTGGAAGCTGTTCTCGGCGACCAGGTCCGTTGTGGCCTCCGAGGGGGCAGACCTCCTCGCGGAGCCCCTGCTCCACAATCCAGCCTTGTGTGTGCAGGTGGCGGAGTCTCCCTCGGTGCGCCGGAGGCTGATCCTGACAGAAACCACCACGGTCGGAGACCTCCTGGACTACGACAGGGGGGACTGGGTGGATCCCCGAGCGCTCGCTCGGCGCATGGGGCTCTCCACCCCCCGAACCCCTCTGCGCCTAATCCAGGAGGTGAAGGCGGCTTTGCCGCGGCCCGCTCTCGACTTCCTGCAGCGGTCCTTGCGAGAGGGTACACCCCGCCCCTCCCCTCCTGCAAAGCCTCCGTCCCTTATTATTGGGCCCCTGTTCCACGGGCCCCCCCGGCCTCCCCACCCCTGGACCCCCAGCCGGCTGCAAAATCTGCAGCCGGTCTGTTTCCAAGCCGCGCCAAGGCAACATCTGTACACGCTCGTGCTCCACACCCTGCATTTCCCCACCCTCGTGTCCCGCCCTGATACCAAATGGCGGGACTATCTAAGACCCGTAGAGGGTGGGGAACCCCGGTGGGCCAGCGTCTACTCCGATCTTATTCCGCGGCCCATCGGGGACATCAGTTGGCGGCTCCTTCACGGAGCCGTGAGCACGGGCGTGTACTTGGCGCGGTTTACCCCCATCCCAGACACCTGCCCCTTCTGCGGCGTGAGGGAGAACCTGGCGCACGCCTACCTCGAATGCGCCAGGTTGCAGCCCCTATTCCGGCTCCTCCAGAACCTCTTATTGAGGTTCTGGCTGCACTTTTCCCCCCACCTATTCATTTACGCACACCCTATCCGTGGCCCCACAAAGTCGCGAGACCTCCTCGTCAACCTCCTCCTGGCTCTAGCTAAGAGCACCATCTACAATACCAGGAGGAGGATGCTAGACGAGGGGGTTCTCTGCGACTGTGGGGCCTATTTCCGCTCCTCCCTTGTGTCACGAATCCGGGCAGAGTTCCTCTGGGCGGCGTCCACTGGCTCCATCGACAGCTTTGAGGAGCAGTGGGCGCTGTCCGGGGTTCTCTGCTCGGTGTCCCCATCCGGCTCCCTTATTTTGAACCTCTAACCCGCACTCCTTGATCCTTTATTCATTATTTGTCCCAAGGAATTAGTTGGACATGGGTCCAGTGTCCCTCCCATAAGGCTGGGGAGGGGCTTTTAGAAGGTGGGCGGGCTTCGCCCGCCCACCATCCCATGTTTTCAAATAGAACCTGCTCCCCGGACGCCGCTGCACCCCACCACCACCACCACCACCACCTGCTGCTGTTGCTGCCTGGGGGGAGAGGGGGAGCCTGCCAGCTGCCCTCCCTCTCCCCTCCACCACTGCTTCAGAGGAGGAGGACCACCCCACCAGCACCCACCACCAGAGGCCTTCCACTGCTGCCTGCCCACTGCTGCTGCTGCACCCCGCTGAGGGGGAGAAGAGGAAACCACTGAGAACTGTGGAGGGGGTTTGTTCACAAACTGAGCTTTTCAATCCGCTCCGGGGTGGTGGTGAGTTGAACTGTTAAAACGGGGGCTGGGGGAGAGGCTCGGAGCCCTCCCCCCAGTCCAGTTGCCCCCCCACCCCACCCGCTGCCACCACCCCCAACGCCCCCTCCACCACCCCTTACCACCTGGACTGTCTCTTCTCCCCCTGGTGGGGTTTGCTGCCCTGCCTGCCACCTGGGACTCTGCTGCAGCGGTGGGCGAGGTTGAGCCCCACACAGCGCTCGTGGGTGTGCTCCCTCCCCCCTCTTCTGGACTTGGCCCCCCTCCCTCAGCTACATCTGGCTGGGGGGCCACCCTTACCCCCGGTCACTCACCCTACCCCAGCAGCTTGGTTTTTTCCCCCACTGCCTGCCCCTCCCTGTTAGCTTAGTTTGGTTCCTTCCCTCCCTTCCCAAATCCACTTACCCACCACACCTGCTCCCAAAGTCATCTGCCACGCCCCTGCCCCAGCCAGCCCAAGAGTGTGTGCCCCGCCCCACCCAGCTGTTGTTTGCCTCCATTTTATCCCTCCCCACCCCCCCCAGCCACCCCCCAGCCCTTGAGCACCACCTGATTTGCCTCGCCCCCTCCCTGCCCTGAGCGCTTGTGCCCCCCTTTTAGTTAGCCCCCTTGTTCACTGCACCTCCCCAACGGCCCCACAACCCCCCCCCCCCCCCCGTATCCCAGTGCAGCCGGAGGAGCCGGCCCCCGCCCTGTACCCGTTACCTTGCCCCCTGCCTGCCCTGCCGGCACCCTCCTCCTCCGCTCCAGCCTTGCGGGGAGGAGTGGTTGCTGGCCCCTCGGTTCCCCTGCTCTATCCGCCCCTTTTGGTTCTCTCTCTCCCAGCAACCAGTCGGCGGGAGGGAGTAGTTGCCCCCCCTTTTTCCCCTTCTTCCCTTCCCTCCCAATTATACGCCCCCCCCACCCTTCCCTTCCCTTGCGTGCCCCCGCCCCCGTATTAGCGCCCTCCTCCTCTGCTACAGCCTCAGCAGGGAGGTGAGGCTGCTAACCCCCCCCCCCATATCTTCAGTTGCCCTCCCCAAAACCAGCACCCTCCCTCTCTCCCACCCCCTCCTTTTCAGACACCCTCCTCCCTCGCCTGCTGTCTCGTGGGGAGGAGCGGTGAACCCTTGCTCCCCTTCCTCTTATCTGTGCCTCCTTCCTACCCCCCCCCCCCTTCCATGATGGAGGCAGTCCCTACCACGCCCCCCTCGCTACCACCAGGCCCAACAACCGCTGCGGCTGACCTCCCGACCCCAGGCCCGAGCTCCGCCGCCGCCACGGCCACCGCTCCCTCAGACACGGGAGCAACCGTCACCTCGGCCGGAAAAAAGGGCGGGGGGAAGAAAAAGGGCAAAAGCCCAGCCCCAAAGGCCAAATCCAGCACGGCCAAAGCCGCCCCGCCCTCCACAGCCCCTCCTTCCCCTGCTGTCCCCTTCACCAGCTCTGGGGGTGACACAATCAAGACCCCCAGAGCGTACGCCCAGGTGGCCGCTGCCGCCCCCTCACCTGCCCCGTCATCGGCCCCGACTGCCGCCTCCAGCTCCATCCCTGGTGGCCGGGGCCCCTTTCCCACCATGACCAGGAGGCACGGCGTCCGCTGCCTCCTGGTTGCCGCCTCGCCCCACATGGAAACCTACGTGCGGGCGATGGCGAGGGTGGTGGGGGCCTCGGCCGTGGTGGCGGCCTCCAAGATGTACGGCAAGGCGGTCTTCTTCCTTGCCTCGGAGGCCGCCGCCCAGGAGGCGGTGGAGAGGGGCCTGGCGGTGGGAGGCGTGCACGTGCCCCTCGAACCTTTGGAGGACCTGGGCGTACGGGTGGTGCTCACCTCCGTCCCGCCCTTCCTCCCTAATGCCGCCCTGTTACCTTCCCTCTCCACCCTGGGGAAGCCTATCTCGACCATCAGCCCTCTCCCGCTGGGCTGTAAGGACCCCGCCCTCCGCCACGTTCTATCTTTCCGCTGGCAGGTACAACTGCAGCTGCCGCCGGCGGCGCGTGGCGGGGAGGCGCTCGAGGGGTCCTTCTTGGTGCCCTACCAGGGGGCCCATTATCGGATTCATTACTCCTCGGGGGAGACCCGGTGCTTCCTCTGCCGGGCGATGGGGCACGTCCGGAGGGACTGTCCCTTGGCCCGGTCGGAGGAGGCGTCCGGGCCCCCCGGGGCCCGTAAGGGCGCCGGCCCCACCACCGCCGGCCCCCCTGGTAGTCCGGGATCCGCGGCCGCCCCTCCTCCAACCGACGGCCCTGCCCGGGAGCCAGAGGCGTCCCCCCTGGCGTGCCCGAGCGGGCAGGCGGGCCCCACCTCTGTTCGGTCAGTCACCGCGGGGCCCGAGGAGGAGAGGGTGGCGCGGTTGCCGCAGGGCGAGGGAGAGGGCCCTCCCCGGGTGGAGGTATCCCCTTCCTTCCCACCCTTGCCACAACGCCATCCCCGAACCCCAAAAGTGCCCCCCGGCCTTGCCCTCGCTGACCGGCCCTCCACTTCCACCTCGGAGGGCTGGACGCTCGTTGGGGGCAAGCGCAAAGCCCGCCGGTTGCGGGCCCAATCTCCCCCCTCCGATGAGGAGGGCGGGAAGGCCCCCCTCCGAAAGATCCCGAGGGGGGCCGGCGCTGCCCAGAGCGCCCCCGACGAGCATCAGCGGGAGGCGCCGGCCGAGGAAGTCGCGGCGGCGAGGGGGGACGACGCCGCCCCCCCTGCGGAGCTTCTCCACGAGGAGGCCTCGGGTGGAGCCCCCCCGACCCCGGTTCCAACTGAGCCCCCCTCCGTCCCCGCTGAGGTAATTGTTGCCTCGGCGGCCGGAGGGGAAGGCTCCGGGGCCGAGGGGATGGAGCTTAGCTCCATCTTCGAGGAGATCGAGGCCCTGGGTCTGACCCCGCTCACCCAGGGGGAGGACGACCCTCCGCCAGCGGGCCTCGGTCTGGGCGGCGACTCTATGGCGCCGCCCCCTCCTCTCCCCGATCCCGTGTCCCAGGTGGCTGACCCCGTCCTCACGCTCGGGGCGCCCCTGATACTGCCCACTGGCCCGGCCGACTCGAGCGCCGGAACGGATGCCGCCGAGCCCTCTGGGGCGACGGCTGGCGCCGAGCGGCCGGGTCCCGGGGTTGAGGGTGCCCCCTCTCCAGCTACCGAGGCGGGGCAGTCATCCCCCTTTCCCGTTGGGGGCCCAGCAGAAAATGCCATCCAGGCCGACGCCGAGGCATTAACACTTGCCTCTCCACCTGAGCCCGGCGTCGGCGCGGGCCCCCTTCCTGTTCCCGACCCCCAACTTCCCATTCGGGAGGCGCCGCAGCCCGGTGGGATTGCCACAGGGGACCCTTTCCCAGACCCCGTCCAGGATCCCAATTCCCTCCCATGTACCGATCCTCCCCCTACTCCCGCTTCCGCCCTTTATGAACCCATCTCCAGTCCCGAGTCCTCCCCTGTTCCCGATCCCTTTCCTACCCCCACCTCTGCCCCATTCCCTGTCCCCGACCCACTGTCCGGCCCTGAACCTACCCCTCCCCCCGGCTCTGCCATGGAGGTAACCCCTCCCTCGCCATCCCCCCCTTCTTTTCCCATCCTGGTCCCCGTCATGTTGCCCGATCCATCCTTACTGCCCCCCCAAACATCCGCCAGTGCCACCCCCGCGAGGGCCGTCTCGTTCCCGCTAGCTGCGGGCGGCCCTTCGGGGGTCGTTTTTGTATCCCCGGTCCCCAACCCGTTGGGGGCTGCCTTGTTCCCTCCGCCGCCTCCTTCCCTGCCGGGGTCGGGGGCGGGCAGCGCGGCGCCAGCAGTCACGGCGCCGCGTCGGGGATCGGATCCCTGTTTGCCCGTCTCCGTGGCCCGTGAGCTTCATCCGGGGGCCCGGACGGAGGAGAATCCTGGTTCCCCCTCGGTGCTGAGGGGCGAGCTGCGCCAATTCCTCGCGGATAACCGCGGGGCGAAAGGAAAGGTGCAGCTCGCCCTCCAGCGCTGGGGGGACTTTCACTCCATCCTCCAGGCCACTAGAGCCTTGTTGCAGGAGGGGAGAGGGACCAGTAGGCAGGACGACGCGGCCTACCGTCAGACCCGCAGGTTTCGGGACGCCCTCCTGACCTTCGGGTCGGGGAGCGGTCTGCTGCGGGGTCTGCGTGAGGCCGCCGACTCGCCTGTCCGCGAGGATCTACCCCAGCCCTCACTATGAACTGTACCATCTTCGCAACATTGAATGCCCGGGGCTGTAGGGCGGGTCTCCGCAGGAGCCGGGTGCTCTCCTTCCTTCGGGAGGGGGGGTACTCGGTGGTTTTCCTGCAGGAGACCCACACGACTCCAGCCGTCGAGGCTGGCTGGCGGCTGGAGTGGGGGGACGGGGTGTATTTTAGCCACCTCGGCGCCCACTCGGCCGGGGTGGCCACCCTGTTCTCCCCTGCCCTACGGCCCGAGGTGCTGGGGACCGCCGAGGTTGTCCCGGGCCGCCTGCTGCACGTCCGGGCCCGCGTGGAGGGGCGGACGTTGAACCTGGTCAACGTCTATGCCCCGAACGCGGGCCCGGACCAGGTCACCTTTTATCGGCAGGCGGCCACCTTCCTCGGCACTCTGGATCCTCGCGAGGGCCTGGTCCTGGGCGGGGACTTCAACACCACCCTCGATGACCGGGACCGTGTAGGACTCGCGAACTGCCAGGCCGCGGCGGACGTCCTCAGGGAGATCGTGGAACATCACTCCCTGGTGGACGTCTGGCGAGACCACCACCCGGACGACAGTACCACCTTCACTTACGTCCGGGTGGGGAAAACACGGTCGAGCCACTCCCGGTTGGATCGCATTTACCTCTCACGATTCCATCTGGCACGAGCCCACTCCTCCAGCATCCGGCCGGCCCCGTTCACGGACCACCATTTGGTGTCCGTGAAGGCCTCTCTGATTTCGGAGAGGCTGGGGCCGGCCTATTGGCATTTTAACAATAGCTTGCTGGAGGACGTGGGCTTCGTGGCGTCCTTCCGCGAGTTCTGGCAGGCCTGGCGGGGGCAGCGGCCCGCCTTTCCCTCGGCGCGGCGATGGTGGGATGTGGGGAAGGTGCGCGCCCGGCTCTTCTGCCGTGACTACTCCCGGGGCGCCAGCCGGCGGAGGGATGCGGTGATAGAGCAGCTGGAGCGGGAGGTCTTGAAGCTTGAGAGGCGCCTGGCGTCCGCCCCCGAGGATCCACTCCTCCGCGAGGCGTGCCGGGAGAGGCGGGAGGAGCTCCGAGCCCTGGAAGATCACAGGGCCCGGGGCGCTTTTGTCCGATCCCGCATCCACCTCCTTCGGGAGATGGATCGCGGCTCCCGCTTCTTCTATGCCCTGGAGAAAAGGAGGGGGGCAAAAAAGCACGTCACCTGCCTCTTGGCGGAGGACGGCACCCCCCTCACGGATCCGGTGGAGATGCGTGGAAGGGCCAGGGCCTTCTACGCCAGTTTGTTCTCCCCGGATCCGACCGAAGCCGACGCCTGCAGGGCGCTCTGGACCGAGCTCCCGACGGTCAGCGCGGGCGACCGAGACCGGCTGGAGCTGCCTCTCACTCTGGCCGAGTTCTCGGAAGCCCTCCGTCTCATGCCCAACAACAAAACCCCGGGCATGGACGGGCTGACCGTGGAGTTCTACCGCGTGTTCTGGGACGTCCTCGGCCCGGACCTCGTCACCGTCTGGGCCGAGTCCCTGGAGAGCGGGGTCCTCCCTCTGTCGTGCAGGCGAGCGGTGCTCGCCTTACTGCCGAAGAAGGGGGACCTCCGCGACCTACGGAATTGGCGTCCCGTCTCGCTCCTCAGCACGGACTACAAGATCGTAGCGAAAACCATCTCGCTGCGACTGCGGTCCGTGCTGGCGGACGTGATCCATCCCGACCAGACCTACACCGTCCCGGGCCGTAGTATATTTGATAACTTGTATTTGGTCCGGGATCTCTTAGAGCTCGGGTGTAGGGACGGCTTGTCGTTCGCCCTCCTGTCCCTGGACCAGGAGAAGGCGTTCGACAGGATGGACCACGGGTATCTCCTGGGCACCCTGCAGGCCTTCGGCTTCGGGCCCCGGTTTGTGGGTTTTCTCCGGGTGCTGTACGCCCTCGCGGAGTGTTTGGTCAGGCTCAACTGGACCCTGACCGAGCCGGTCAGCTTCGGGCGGGGGGTACGTCAGGGGTGTCCGCTGTCGGGCCAGCTGTACGCTCTGGCGATCGAGCCCTTCCTCTGTCTCCTCCGTAGGAGGTTGACGGGGTTGGTGCTTCGGGAGCCGGAGCTGCGGCTGGTCCTGTCGGCGTACGCCGATGACGTGCTCCTCGTGGTCCAGGACCCGGGCGACCTGGCGCGGGTGGAGGCTTGCCAAGCCGTCTACTCGGCAGCCTCCTCCGCCCGGGTCAACTGGGTCAAGAGCTCTGGCCTGGTGGTCGGGGACGGGTGGCGGGCCGGCTCCCTCCCACCCGCGCTTCAGGCCATCAGGTGGAGCGCGGGTCCGCTGCTCTATCTGGGCGTTTATTTATCCGCCACGCATCCCTCTCCGCCGGAAAACTGGCAAGGTTTGGAGGCCAGGGTGGGTGAGCGGCTGCGGAGATGGACGGGACTGCTCCGGTGTCTCTCCCTTCGCGGGAGAGCGCTGGTACTCAATCAGCTGGTCCTGTCCATGCTCTGGCACCGGCTCAACACCCTGCGCCCGGCCCCGGAGGTCCTGGCCAAGCTCCAGAGGGCAGCTTTGGGGTTCTTTTGGCCAGGACTGCACTGGGTCTCTGCAGGGGTCCTGTCCCTCCCCCTGGAGGAGGGGGGTCAGGGCCTGGTCTGCATACGCAGCCAGGTCCGGACCTTCCGCCTCCAGGCCCTGCAGAGACTCCTCTTCAGTGCAGGTAGTCGGGCATGGGGCACCTTGGCGCGCGCTTTCCTCCGCCGCCTCCGAGGGCTCCGATACGACCGGCAGCTCTTTTTTATCCATCCGAGGGGTCTTCCGCGAGACCTCTCAGAGCTGCCGGAATTCTACCAGGACCTCCTCCAGACCTGGAAGCTCTTCTCGGCGACCAGGTCCGTTGTGGCCTCCGAGGGGGCAGACCTCCTCGCGGAGCCCCTGCTCCACAATCCAGCCTTGTGCGTGCAGGTGGCGGAGTCTCCCTCGGTGCGCCGGAGGCTGATCCTGGCAGAAACCACCACGGTCGGAGACCTCCTGGACTACGACAGGGGGGACTGGGTGGATCCCCGAGCGCTCGCTCGGCGCATGGGGCTCTCCACCCCCCGAACCCCTCTGCGCCTACTCCAGGAGGTGAAGGCGGCTTTGCCGCGGCCCGCTCTCGACTTCCTGCAGCGGTCCTTGCGAGAGGGTACACCCCGCCCCTCCCCTCCTGCAAAGCCTCCGTCCCTGATTATTGGGCCCCTGTTCCACGGGCCCCCCCGGCCTCCCCACCCCTGGACCCCCAGCCGGCTGCAAAATCTGCAGCCGGTCTGTTTCCAAGCCGCGCCAAGGCAACATCTGTACACGCTCGTGCTCCACACCCTGCATTTCCCCACCCTCGTGTCCCGCCCTGATACCAAATGGCGGGACTATCTAAGACCCGTAGAGGGTGGGGAACCCCGGTGGGCCAGCGTCTATTCCGATCTAATTCCGCGGCCCATCGGGGACATCAGTTGGCGGCTCCTTCACGGAGCCGTGAGCACGGGCGTGTACTTGGCGCGGTTTACCCCCATCCCAGACACCTGCCCCTTCTGCGGCGTGAGGGAGAACCTGGCGCACGCCTACCTCGAATGCGCCAGGTTGCAGCCCCTATTCCGGCTCCTCCAGAACCTCTTATTGAGGTTCTGGCTGCACTTTTCCCCCCACCTATTCATTTACGCACACCCTATCTGTGGCCCCACAAAGTCGCGAGACCTCCTCGTCAACCTCCTCCTGGCCCTAGCTAAGAGCACCATCTACAATACCAGGAGGAGGATGCTAGACGAGGGGGTTCTCTGCGACTGTGGGGCCTATTTCCGCTCCTCCCTTGTGTCACGAATCCGAGCAGAGTTCCTCTGGGCGGCGTCCACTGGCTCCATCGACAGCTTTGAGGAGCAGTGGGCGCTGTCCGGGGTTCTCTGCTCGGTGTCCCCATCCGGCTCCCTTATTTTGAACCTCTAACCCGCACTCCTTGATCCTTTATTCATTATTTGTCCCAAGGAATTAGTTGGACATGGGTCCAGTGTCCCTCCCATAAGGCTGGGGAGGGGCTTTTAGAAGGTGGGCGGGCTTCGCCCGCCCACCATCCCATGTTTTCAAATAGACTCCTCTGCAAGCAGCCACTCCCCTGTCCCACTCCACTCCACTCCAGAGAAGGAGGAAAGGCAGCAGGGTGCAGGGGCTGCTCTCTTCCTTCTCCCCCCCACCCCGCTGGTTCCTGGTTCCTGCTTCTGCACCAGCCGGAGTCCTCCCCACCCAGCTGCCTACCCGCCCGCCCGTCTGCTGAGGCCTGCTCCCCGGACGTCACTGCACCCCACCACCACCACCACCGCTACCACCACCACCACCACCATCACCACCGCTACCACCACCACCTGCTGCTGTTGCTGCCTGGGGGGAGAGGGGGGGCCTGCCAGCTGCCCTCCCTCTCCCCTCCACCATCGCTCCAGAGGAGGAGGACCACCCCACCAGCACCTACCACCCGGAGGCCTTCCACTGCCACCTGCCTGCTGCTGCTGCTGCACCCCGCTGAGGGGGAGAAGAAGAGATCAGCACCATTAAGAACTGTGGAGGGGGTTTGTTTACAGACTGAGCTTTTTCAATCTGCTCCGGGGTGGTGGTGAGTTGAACTGTTAAAAGGGGGCTGGGGGAGAGGCTCGGAGCCCTCCCCCCAGTCCAGTTGCCCCCCCACCCCACCCGCTGCCATCACCCCCAACGCCCCCTCCACCACCCCTTGCCATCTGGACTGCCTCTTCTCCCCCTAGTGGGGTTGCTGCCCTGCCTTCCACCTGGGACTCTGCTGCAGCGGTGGGCGAGGTTGAGCCCCACACAGTGCTCGTGGGTGTGCTCCCTCCCCCCTCTTCTGGACTTGGCCCCCCTCCCTCAGCTACATCTGGCTGGGGGGCCACCCTTACCCCCGGTCACCCACCCTACCCCAGCAGCTTGGTCTTTCCCCCCACTGCCTGCCCCTCCCTGTTAGCTTAGTTTGGTTCCTTCCCTCCCTTCCCAAAGTCACTTACCCACCACACCTGCTCCCAAAGTCATCTGCCACGCCCCTGCCCCAGCCAGCCCAAGAGTGTGTGCCCCGCCCCACCCAGCTGTTGTTTGCCTCCATTTTATCCCTCCCCACCCCCCCCACCCCCCCCAGCCCTTGAGCACCACCAGATTGCCTCGCCCCCTCCCTGCCCTGAGCGCTTGTGCCCCCCTTTTAGTTAGCCCCCTCGTTCACTGCACCTCCCCAACGGCCCCATAACCCCCCCCCTCCCGTATCCCAGTGCAGCCGGAGGAGCCGGCCCCCGCCCTGTACCCGTTACCTTGCCCCTTGTCTGCCCTGCCGGCACCCTCCTCCTCCGCTCCAGCCTTGCGGGGAGGAGTGGTTGCTGGCCCCTCGGTTCCCCTGCTCTATCCGCCCCTTCTGGTTCTCTCCCTCCCAGCAACCAGTCGGCGGGAGGGAGTAGTTGCCCCCCCCCTTTTTCCCCTTCCCTCCCAATTATACGCCCCCCCCCCCACCCTCCCCTTCCCTTGCGTGCCCCCGCCCCCGTATTAGCGCCCTCCTCCTCTGCTACAGCCTCAGCAGGGAGGTGAGGCTGCTAACTCCCCCCCCCCAATCTTCAGTTGCCCTCCCCAAAACCAGCACCCTCCCTCTCTCCCACCCCCTCCATTTCAGACACCCTCCTCCCTCGCCTGCTGTCTGGTGGGGAGGAGCGGTGAACCCTTCCTCCCCTTCCTGCTATCTGTGCCTCCTTCCTACCCCCTTCCATGATGGAGGCAGTCCCTACCGCGGCCCCCTCACTACCACCAGGCCCGACAACTGCTGCGGCTGACCTCCCGACCCTAGGCCCGAGCTCCGCCGCCGCCACGGCCGCCGCTCCCTCAGACACGGGAGCAACCATCACCTCGGCCGGAAAAAAGGGCGGGGGGAAGAAAAAGGGCAAAAACCCGGCCCCGAAGGCCAAATCCATCACGGCCAAAGCCGCCCCGCCCTCCGCAGCCCCTCCTTCCCCTGCTATTCCCTCCACCAGCTCTGGGGGCGACACAACCAAGGCCCCCAGAGCGTACGCCCAGGTGGCCGCTGCTACCCCCTCACCTGCCCCGTCATCGGCCCCGACTGCCGCCTCCAGCTCCATCCCTGGTGGCCGGGGCCCTTTTCCCACCATGACCAGGAGGCACGGCGTCCGCTGCCTCCTGGTCGCCGCCTCGCCCCACATGGAAACATACGTGCGGGCGTTGGCGAGGGTGGTGGGGGCCTCGGCCGTGGTGGCGGCCTCCAAGATGTACGGCAAGGCGGTGTTCTTCCTTGCCTCGGAGGCCGCCGCCCAGGAGGCGGTGGAGAGGGGCCTGGCGGTGGGGGGCGTGCACGTGCCCCTCGAACCGTTGGAGGACCTGGGCGTACGGGTGGTCCTCACCTCCGTTCCGCCCTTCCTCCCTAATGCCGCCCTGTTACCTTCCCTCTCCACCCTGGGGAAGCCCATCTCGACCATCAGCCCTCTCCCGCTGGGCTGTAAGGACCCCGCCCTCCGCCACGTTCTATCTTTCCGCCGGCAGGTACAACTGCAGCTGCCGCCGGCGGCGCGTGGCGGGGAGGCGCTCGAGGGGTCCTTCTTGGTGCCCTACCAGGGGGCCCATTATCGGATTCATTACTCCTCGGGGGAGACCCGGTGCTTCCTCTGCCGGGCGATGGGGCACGTCCGGAGGGACTGTCCCTTGGCCCGGTCGGAGGAGGCGTCCGGGCCCCCCGGGGCCCGTAAGGGCGCCGGCCCCACCACCGCCGGCCCCCCTGGTAGTCCGGGATCCGCGGCCGCCCCTCCTCCAACCGACGGCCCTGCTCGGGAGCCAGAGGCGTCCCCCCTGGCGCGCCCGAGCGGGCAGGCGGGCCCCACCTCTATTCGGTCAGTCACCGCGGGGCCCGAGGAGGAGAGGGTGGCGCGGTTGCCGCAGGGCGAGGGAGAGGGCCCTCCCCGGGTGGAGGTATCCCCTTCCTTCCCACCCTTGCCACAACGCCGTCCCCGAACCCCAAAAGTGCCCCCCGGCCTTGCCCTCGCTGACCGGCCCTCCACTTCCACCTTGGAGGGCTGGACGCTCGTCGGGGGCAAGCGCAAAGCCCGCCGGTTGCGGGCTCAATCTCCCCCCTCCGATGAGGAGGGCGGGAAGGCCCCCCTCCGAAAGATCCCGAGGGGGGCCGGCGCTGCCCAGAGCGCCCCTGACGAGCATCAGCGGGAGGCGCCGGCCGAGGAAGCCGCGGCGGCGAGGGGGGACGACGACGCCCCCCCTGCGGAGCTTCTCCACGGGGAGGCCTCGGGTGGAGCCCCCCCGACCCCGGTTCCAACTGAGCCCCCCTCCGTTCCCGCTGAGGTAATTGTTGCCTCGGCGGCCGGAGGGGAAGGCTCCGGGGCCGAGGGGATGGAGCTTAGCTCCATCTTCGAGGAGATCGAGGCCCTGGGTCTGACCCCGCTCACCCAGGGGGAGGACGACCCTCCGCCAGCGGGCCTCGGTCTGGGCGGCGACTCTATGGCGCCGCCCCCTCCTCTCCCCGATCCCGTGTCCCAGGTGGCTGACCCCGTCCTCACACTTGGGGCGCCCCTGATACTGCCCACTGGCCCGGCCGACTCGAGCGCCGGAACGGATGCCGCCGAGCCCTCCGGGGCGACGGCTGGCGCCGAGCGGCCGGGTCCCGGGGTTGGGGGTGCCCCCTCTCCAGCTACCGAGGCGGGGCAGTCATCCCCCTTTCCCGTTGGGGGCCCAGCAGAAAATGCCATCCAGGCCGACGCCGTGGCATTAATACCTGCCTCTCCACCTGAGCCCGGCGTCGGCGCGGGCCCCCTTCCTGTTCCCGACCCCCAACTTTCCATTCGGGAGGCGCCGCAGCCCGGTGGGATTGCCACACGGGACCCTTTCCCAGACCCCGTCCAGGATCCCGATTCCCTCCCACGTCCCGATCCTCCCCCTACTCCCGCTTCCGCCCTTTACGAACCCATCTCCAGCCCCGAGTCCTCCCCTGTTCCCGATCCCTTCCCTACCCCTACCTCTGCCCCATTCCCTGTCCCCGACCCACTGTCCGGCCCTGAACCTACCCCTCCCCCCGGCTCTGCCGTGGAGGTAACCCCTCCCTCGCCGTCCCCCCCTTCCTTTCCCATCCTGGTCCCCGTCATGTTGCCCGATCCGTCCCTACTGCCCCCCCAAACACCCGCCAGTGCCACCCCCGCGAGGGCCGTCTCGTTCCCGCTAGCTGCGGGCGGCCCTTCGGGGGTCGTTTTGTATCCCCGGTCCCCAACCCGTTGGGGGCTGCCTTGTTCCCTCCGCCGCCTCCTTCCCTGCCGGGGTCGGGGGCGGGCAGCGCGGCGCCAGCGGTCATGGCGCCGCGTCGGGGATCGGATCCCTGTTTGTCCGTCTCCGTGGCCCGTGAGCTTCATCCGGGGGCCCGGACGGAGGAGAATCCTGGTTCCCCCTCGGTGCTGAGGGGCGAGCTGCGCCAATTCCTCGCGGATAACCGCGGGGCGAAAGGAAAGGTGCAGCTCGCCCTCCAGCGCTGGGGGGACTTCCACTCCATCCTCCAGGCCACTAGAGCCTTGTTGCAGGAGGGGAGAGGGACCAGTAGGCAGGACGACGCAGCCCACCGTCAGACCCGCAGGTTTCGGGACGCTCTCCTGACCTTCGGGTCGGGGAGCGGTCTGCTGCGGGGCCTGCGTGAGGCCGCCGACTCGCCTGTCCGCGAGGATCTACCCCAGCCCTCACTATGAATTCTACCATCTTGGCAACATTGAATACCCGGGGCTGTAGGGCGGGTCTCCGCAGGAACCGGGTGCTCTCCTTCCTTCGGGAGGGGGGGTACTCGGTGGTTTTCCTGCAGGAGACCCACACGACTCCAGCCGTCGAGGCTGGCTGGCGGCTGGAGTGGGGGGACGGGGTGTATTTTAGCCACCTCGGCGCCCACTCAGCCGGGGTGGCCACCCTGTTCTCCCCTGCCCTACGGCCCGAGGTGCTGGGGACCGCCGAGGTTGTCCCGGGCCACCTGCTGCACGTCCGGGCCCGCGTGAAGGGGCGGATGTTGAACCTGGTCAACGTCTACGCCCCGAACGCGGGCCCGGACCAGGTCACCTTTTATCGGCAGGCGGCCACCTTCCTCGGCACTCTGGATCCTCGCGAGGGCCTGGTCCTGGGCGGGGACTTCAACACCACCCTCGATGACCGGGACCGTGTAGGACTCGCGAACTGCCAGGCCGCGGCGGACGTCCTCAGGGAGATCGTGGAACATCACTCCCTGGTGGACGTCTGGCGAGACCACCACCCGGACGACAGTACCACCTTCACTTACGTCCGGGTGGGGAAAACACGGTCGAGCCACTCCCGGTTGGATCGCATTTACCTCTCACGATTCCATCTGGCACGAGCCCACTCCTCCAGCATCCGGCCGGCCCCGTTCACGGACCACCATTTGGTGTCCGTGAAGGCCTCTCTGACTTCGGAGAGGCTGGGGCCGGCCTATTGGCATTTTAACAATAGCTTGCTGGAGGACGTGGGCTTCGTGGCGTCCTTCCGGGAGTTCTGGCAGGCCTGGCGGGGGCAGCGGCCCGCCTTTCCCTCGGCGCGGCGATGGTGGGATGTGGGGAAGGTGCGCGCCCGGCTCTTCTGCCGTGACTACTCCCGGGGCGCCAGCCGGCGGAGGGATGCGGCGATAGAGCAGCTGGAGCGGGAGGTCTTGAAGCTTGAGAGGCGCCTGGCGTCCGCCCCCGAGGATCCACTCCTCCGCGAGGCGTGCCGGGAGAAGCGGGAGGAGCTCCGAGCCCTGGAAGATCACAGGGCCCGGGGCGCTTTTGTCCGATCCCGCATCCACCTCCTTCGGGAGATGGATCGCGGCTCCCGCTTTTTCTATGCCCTGGAGAAAAGGAGGGGGGCAAAAAAGCACGTCACCTGCCTCTTGGCGGAGGACGGCACCCCCCTCACGGATCCGGTGGAGATGCGTGGAAGGGCCAGGGCCTTCTACGCCAGTTTGTTCTCCCCGGATCCGACCGAAGCCGACGCCTGCAGGGCGCTCTGGACCGAGCTCCCGACGGTCAGCGCGGGCGACCGAGACCGGCTGGAGCTGCCTCTCACTCTGGCCGAGTTCTCGGAAGCCCTCCGTCTCATGCCCAACAACAAAACCCCGGGCATGGACGGGCTGACCGTGGAGTTCTACCGCGTGTTCTGGGACGTCCTCGGCCCGGACCTCGTCACCGTCTGGGCCGAGTCCCTGGAGAGCGGGGTCCTCCCTCTGTCGTGCAGGCGAGCGGTGCTCGCCTTACTGCCGAAGAAGGGGGACCTCCGTGACCTACGGAATTGGCGTCCCGTCTCGCTCCTCAGCACGGACTACAAGATCGTAGCGAAAACCATCTCGCTGCGACTGCGGTCCGTGCTGGCGGACGTGATCCATCCCGACCAGACCTACACCGTCCCGGGCCGTAGTATATTTGATAACTTGTATTTGGTCCGGGATCTCTTAGAGCTCGGGTGTAGGGACGGCTTGTCGTTCGCCCTCCTGTCCCTGGACCAGGAGAAGGCGTTCGACAGGATGGACCACGGGTATCTCCTGGGCACCCTGCAGGCCTTCGGCTTCGGGCCCCGGTTTGTGGGTTTTCTCCGGGTGCTGTACGCCCTCGCGGAGTGTTTGGTCAGGCTCAACTGGACCCTGACCGAGCCGGTCAGCTTCGGGCGGGGGGTACGTCAGGGGTGTCCGCTGTCGGGCCAGCTGTACACTCTGGCGATCGAGCCCTTCCTCTGTCTCCTCCGTAGGAGGTTGACGGGGTTGGTGCTTCGGGAGCCGGAGCTGCGGCTGGTCCTGTCGGCGTACGCCGATGACGTGCTCCTCGTGGTCCAGGACCCGGGCGACCTGGCGCGGGTGGAGGCTTGCCAAGCCGTCTACTCGGCAGCCTCCTCCGCCCGGGTCAACTGGGTCAAGAGCTCTGGCCTGGTGGTCGGGGACGGGTGGCGGGCCGGCTCCCTCCCACCCGCGCTTCAGGCCATCAGGTGGAGCGCGGGTCCGCTGCTCTATCTGGGCGTTTATTTATCCGCCACGCATCCCTCTCCGCCGGAAAACTGGCAAGGTTTGGAGGCCAGGGTGGGTGAGCGGCTGCGGAGATGGACGGGACTGCTCCGGTGCCTCTCCCTTCGCGGGAGAGCGCTGGTACTCAATCAGCTGGTCCTGTCCATGCTCTGGCACCGGCTCAACACCCTGCGCCCGGCCCCGGAGGTCCTGGCCAAGCTCCAGAGGGCAGCTTTGGGGTTCTTTTGGCCAGGACTGCACTGGGTCTCTGCAGGGGTCCTGTCCCTCCCCCTGGAGGAGGGGGGTCAGGGCCTGGTCTGCATACGCAGCCAGGTCCGGACCTTCCGCCTCCAGGCCCTGCAGAGACTCCTCTTCAGTGCAGGTAGTCCGGCATGGGGCACCTTGGCGCGCGCTTTCCTCCGCCGCCTCCGAGGGCTCCGATACGACCGGCAGCTCTTTTTTATCCACCCGAGGGGTCTTCCGCGAGACCTCTCAGAGCTGCCGGAATTCTACCAGGACCTCCTCCAGACCTGGAAGCTCTTCTCGGCGACCAGGTCCGTTGTGGCCTCCGAGGGGGCAGACCTCCTCGCGGAGCCCCTGCTCCACAATCCAGCCTTGTGCGTGCAGGTGGCGGAGTCTCCCTCGGTGCGCCGGAGGCTGATCCTGGCAGAAACCACCACGGTCGGAGACCTCCTGGACTACGACAGGGGGGACCGGGTGGATCCCCGAGCGCTCGCTCGGCGCATGGGGCTCTCCACCCCCCGAACCCCTCTGCGCCTACTCCAGGAGGTGAAGGCGGCTTTGCCGCGGCCCGCTCTCGACTTCCTGCAGCGGTCCTTGCGAGAGGGTACACCCCGCCCCTCCCCTCCTGCAAAGCCTCCGTCCCTTATTATTGGGCCCCTGTTCCACGGGCCCCCCCGGCCTCCCCACCCCTGGACCCCCAGCCGGCTGCAAAATCTGCAGCCGGTCTGTTTCCAAGCCGCGCCAAGGCAACATCTGTACACGCTCGTGCTCCACACCCTGCATTTCCCCACCCTCGTGTCCCGCCCTGATACCAAATGGCGGGACTATCTAAGACCCGTAGAGGGTGGGGAACCCCGGTGGGCCAGCGTCTATTCCGACCTAATTCCGCGGCCCATCGGGGACATCAGTTGGCGGCTCCTTCACGGAGCCGTGAGCACGGGCGTGTACTTGGCGCGGTTTACCCCCATCCCGGACACCTGCCCCTTCTGCGGCGTGAGGGAGAACCTGGCGCACGCCTACCTCGAATGCGCCAGGTTGCAGCCCCTATTCCGGCTCCTCCAGAACCTCTTATTGAGGTTCTGGCTGCACTTTTCCCCCCACCTATTCATTTACGCACACCCTATCCGTGGCCCCACAAAGTCGCGAGACCTCCTCGTCAACCTCCTCCTGGCTCTAGCTAAGAGCACCATCTACAATACCAGGAGGAGGATGCTGGACGAGGGGGTTCTCTGCGACTGTGGGGCCTATTTCCGCTCCTCCCTTGTGTCACGAATCCGGGCAGAGTTCCTCTGGGCGGCGTCCACTGGCTCCATCGACAGCTTTGAGGAGCAGTGGGCGCTGTCCGGGGTTCTCTGCTCGGTGTCCCCATCCGGCTCCCTTATTTTGAACCTTTAACCCGCACTCCTTGATCCTTTATTCATTATTTGTCCCAAGCAATTAGTTGGACATGGGTCCAGTGTCCCTCCCATAAGGCTGGGGAGGGGCTTTTAGAAGGTGGGCGGGCTTTGCCCGCCCACCATCCCATGTTTTCAAATAGACTGTTAGCTTAGTTTGGGTCCTTCCCTCCCTTCCCAAATTCACTTCCCCACCACACCTGCTCCCAAAGTTATCTGCCACGCCCCTGCCCCAGCCAGCCCAAGAGTGTGTGCCCCGCCCCACCCAGCTGTTTGACTCTATTTTATCCCTCCCCACCCCCCCAGCCACCCCCCAGCCCTTGAGCACCACCAGGTTTGCCTCGCCCCCTCCCTGCCTGAGCGCTTGTGCCCCCCCCTTTTAGTTAGCCCCCTTGTTCACTGCACCTCCCCAAAGGCCCCATAACCCCCCCCCTTGTATCCCAGTGCAGCCGGAGGAGCCGGCCCCCGCCCTGTACCCGTTACCTTGCCCCTTGTCTGCCCTGCCGGCACCCTCCTCCTCCGCTTCCAGCCTTGGGGGGAGGAGTGGTTGCTGGCCCCTCGGTTCCCCTGCTCTATCCCCTCCTTTTTGGCTCTCTCCCTCCCAGCAACCAGTCGGCGGGAGGGAGTAGTTGCCCCCCCTTTTTCCCCTTCCCTCCCAATTATACCCCCCCCCACCCTCCCCTTCCCTTGCGTGCCCCCGCCCCTGTATTAGCGCCCTCCTCCTCTGCTACAGTCTCAGCAGGGAGGTGAGGCTGCTAACTCCCCCCCCGCCCCCATATCTTCAGTTGCCCTCCCCAAAACCAGCACCCTCCCTCTCTCCCACCCCCTCCATTTCAATCACCCTCCTCCCTCGCCTGCTGTCTGGTGGGGAGGAGCGGTGAACCCTTGCTCCCCTTCCTGTTATCTGTGCCTCCTTCTTACCCCCCCCCCCTTCCATGATGGAGGCAGTCCCTACCACGGCCCCCTCGCTACCACCAGGCCCGACAACCGCTGCGGCTGACCTCCCGACCCCAGGCCCGAGCTCCGCCGCCGCCACGGCCGCCGCTCCCTCAGACACGGGAGCAACCATCACCTCGGCCGGAAAAAAGGGCGGGGGGAAGAAAAAGGGCAAAAGCCCGGCCCCGAAGGCCAAATCCATCATGGCCAAAGCCGCCCCGCCCTCCGCAGCCCCTCCTTCCCCTGCTATCCCCTCCACCAGCTCTGGGGGTGACACAACTAAGGCCCCCAGAGCGTACGCCCAGGTGGCCGCTGCTACCCCCTCACCTGCCCCGTCATCAGCCCCGACTGCCGCCTCCAGCTCCATCCCTGGCGGCCGCGGCCCCTTTCCCACCATGACCAGGAGGCACGGCGTCCGCTGCCTCCTGGTTGCCGCCTCGCCCCACATGGAAACCTACGTGCGGGCGATGGCGAGGGTGGTGGGGGCCTCGGCCGTGGTGGCGGCCTCCAAGATGTACGGCAAGGCGGTCTTCTTCCTTGCCTCGGAGGCCGCCGCCCAGGAGGCGGTGGAGAGGGGCCTGGCGGTGGGGGGCGTGCACGTGCCCCTCGAACCTCTGGAGGACCTGGGCGTACGGGTGGTGCTCACCTCCGTCCCGCCCTTCCTCCCTAATGCCGCCCTGTTACCTTCCCTCTCCACCCTGGGGAAGCCCATTTCGACCATCAGCCCTCTCCCGCTGGGCTGTAAGGACCCCGCCCTCCGCCACGTCCTATCCTTCCGCCGGCAGGTACAGCTGCAGCTGCCGCCGGCGGCGCGTGGCGGGGAGGCGCTCGAGGGGTCCTTCATGGTGCCCTACCAGGGGGCCCATTATCGGATTCATTACTCCTCGGGGGAGACCCGGTGCTTCCTCTGCCGGGCGATGGGGCACGTCCGGAGGGACTGTCCCTTGGCCCGGTCGGAGGAGGCGTCCGGGCCCCCCGGGGCCCGTAAGGGCGCCGGCCCCACCACCGCCGGCCCCCCTGGTAGTCCGGGATCCGCGGCCGCCCCTCCTCCAACCGACGGCCCTGCTCGGGAGCCAGAGGCGTCCCCCCTGGCGTGCCCGAGCGGGCAGGCGGGCCCCACCTCTATTAGGTCAGTCACCGCGGGGCCCGAGGAGGAGAGGGTGGCGCGGTTGCCGCAGGGCGAGGGAGAGGGCCCTCCCCGGGTGGAGGTATCCCCTTCCTTCCCACCCTTGCCACAACGCCGTCCCCGAACCCCAAAAGTGCCCCCCGGCCTTGCCCTCGCTGACCGGCCCTCCACTTCCACCTCGGAGGGCTGGACGCTCGTTGGGGGCAAGCGCAAAGCCCGCCGGTTGCGGGCCCAATCTCCCCCCTCCGATGAGGAGGGCGGGAAGGCCCCCCTCCGAAAGATCCCGAGGGGGGCCGGCGCTGCCCAGAGCGCCCCCGACGAGCATCAGCGGGAGGCGCCGGCCGAGGAAGCCGCGGCGGCGAGGGGGGACGCCGCCGCCCCCCCTGCGGAGCTTCTCCACGAGGAGGCCTCGGGTGGAGCCCCCCCGACCCCGGTTCCAACTGAGCCCCCCTCCGTTCCCGCTGAGGTAATTGTTGCCTCGGCGGCCGGAGGGGAAGGCTCCGGGGCCGAGGGGATGGAGCTTAGCTCCATCTTCGAGGAGATCGAGGCCCTGGGTCTGACCCCGCTCACCCAGGGGGAGGACGACCCTCCGCCAGCGGGCCTCGGTCTGGGCGGCGACTCTATGGCGCCGCCCCCTCCTCTCCCCGATCCCGTGTCCCAGGTGGCTGACCCCGTCCTCACGCTCGGGGCGCCCCTGATACTGCCCACTGGCCCGGCCGACTCGAGCGCCGGAACGGATGCCGCCGAGCCCTCTGGGGCGACGGCTGGCGCCGAGCGGCCGGGTCCCGGGGTTGGGGGTGCCCCCTCTCCAGCTACCGAGGCGGGGCAGTCATCCCCCTTTCCCGTTGGGGGCCCAGCAGAAAATGCCATCCAGGCCGACGCCGAGGCATTAACACTTGCCTCTCCACCTGAGCCCGGCATCGGCGCGGGCCCCCTTCCTGTTCCCGACCCCCAACTTCCCATTCGGGAGGCGCCGCAGCCCGGTGGGATTGCCACAGGGGACCCTTTCCCAGACCCCGTCCAGGATCCCGATTCCCTCCCATGTCCCGATCCTCCCCCTACTCCCGCTTCCGCCCTTTATGAACCCATCTCCAGCCCCGAGTCCTCCCCTGTTCCCGATCCCTTCCCTACCCCTACCTCTGCCCCATTCCCTGTCCCCGACCCACTGTCCGGCCCTGAACCTACCCCTCCCCCCGGCTCTGCCGTGGAGGTAACCCCTCCCCTGCCGTCCCCCCCTTCTTTTCCCATCCTGGTCCCCGTCATGTTGCCCGATCCGTCCCTACTGCTCCCCCAAACATCCGCCAGTGCCACCCCCGCGAGGGCCGTCTCGTTCCCGCTAGCTGCGGGCGGCCCTTCGGGGGTCGTTTTTGTATCCCCGGTCCCCAACCCGTTGGGGGCTGCCTTGTTCCCTCCGCCGCCTCCTTCCCTGCCGGGGTCGGGGGCGGGCAGCGCGGCGCCAGCGGTCATGGCGCCGCGTCGGGGATCGGATCCCTGTTTGTCCGTCTCCGTGGCCCGTGAGCTTCATCCGGGGGCCCGGATGGAGGAGAATCCTGGTTCCCCCTCGGTGCTGAGGGGCGAGCTGCGCCAATTCCTCGCGGATAACCGCGGGGCGAAAGGAAAGGTGCAGCTCGCCCTCCAGCGCTGGGGGGACTTTCACTCCATCCTCCAGGCCACTAGAGCCTTGTTGCAGGAGGGGAGAGGGACCAGTAGGCAGGACGACGCGGCCTACCGTCAGACCCGCAGGTTTCGGGACGCTCTCCTGACCTTCGGGTCGGGGAGCGGTCTGCTGCGGGGTCTGCGTGAGGCCGCCGACTCGCCTGTCCGCGAGGATCTACCCCAGCCCTCACTATGAACTGTACCATCTTCGCAACATTGAATGCCCGGGGCTGTAGGGCGGGTCTCCGCAGGAGCCGGGTGCTCTCCTTCCTTCGGGAGGGGGGGTACTCGGTGGTTTTCCTGCAGGAGACCCACACGACTCCAGCCGTCGAGGCTGGCTGGCGGCTGGAGTGGGGGGACGGGGTGTATTTTAGCCACCTCGGCGCCCACTCGGCCGGGGTGGCCACCCTGTTCTCCCCTGCCCTACGGCCCGAGGTGCTGGGGACCGTCGAGGTTGTCCCGGGCCGCCTGCTGCACGTCCGGGCCCGCGTGGAGGGGCGGACGTTGAACCTGGTCAACGTCTATGCCCCGAACGCGGGCCCGGACCAGGTCACCTTTTATCGGCAGGCGGCCACCTTCCTCGGCACTCTGGATCCTCGCGAGGGCCTGGTCCTGGGCGGGGACTTCAACACCACCCTCGATGACCGGGACCGTGTAGGACTCGCGAACTGCCAGGCCGCGGCGGACGTCCTCAGGGAGATCGTGGAACATCACTCCCTGGTGGACGTCTGGCGAGACCACCACCCGGACGACAGTACCACCTTCACTTACGTCCGGGTGGGGAAAACACGGTCGAGCCACTCCCGGTTGGATCGCATTTACCTATCACGATTCCATCTGGCACGAGCCCACTCCTCCAGCATCCGGCCGGCCCCGTTCACGGACCACCATTTGGTGTCCGTGAAGGCCTCTCTGACTTCGGAGAGGCTGGGGCCGGCCTATTGGCATTTTAACAATAGCTTGCTGGAGGACGTGGGCTTCGTGGCGTCCTTCCGGGAGTTCTGGCAGGCCTGGCGGGGGCAGCGGCCTGCCTTTCCCTCGGCGCGGCGATGGTGGGATGTGGGGAAGGTGCGCGCCCGGCTCTTCTGCCGTGACTACTCCCGGGGCGCCAGCCGGCGGAGGGATGCGGCGATAGAGCAGCTGGAGCGGGAGGTCTTGAAGCTTGAGAGGCGCCTGGCGTCCGCCCCCGAGGATCCACTCCTCCGCGAGGCGTGCCGGGAGAAGCGGGAGGAGCTCCGAGCCCTGGAAGATCACAGGGCCCGGGGCGCTTTTGTTCGATCCCGCATCCACCTCCTTCGGGAGATGGATCGCGGCTCCCGCTTCTTCTACGCCCTGGAGAAAAGGAGGGGGGCAAAAAAGCACGTCACCTGCCTTTTGGCGGAGGACGGCACCCCCCTCACGGATCCGGCGGAGATGCGTGGAAGGGCCAGGGCCTTCTACGCCAGTTTGTTCTCCCCGGATCCGACCGAAGCCGACGCCTGCAGGGCGCTCTGGACCGAGCTCCCGACGGTCAGCGCGGGCGACCGAGACCGGCTGGAGCTGCCTCTCACTCTGGCCGAGTTCTCGGAAGCCCTCCGTCTCATGCCCAACAACAAAACCCCGGGCATGGACGGGCTGACCGTGGAATTCTACCGCGTGTTCTGGGACGTCCTCGGCCCGGACCTCGTCACCGTCTGGGCCGAGTCCCTGGAGAGCGGGGTCCTCCCTCTGTCGTGCAGGCGAGCGGTGCTCGCCTTACTGCCGAAGAAGGGGGACCTCCGCGACCTACGGAATTGGCGTCCCGTCTCGCTCCTCAGCACGGACTACAAGATCGTAGCGAAAACCATCTCGCTGCGACTGCGGTCCGTGCTGGCGGACGTGATCCATCCCGACCAGACCTACACCGTCCCGGGCCGTAGTATATTTGACAACTTGTATTTGGTCCGGGATCTCTTAGAGCTCGGGTGTAGGGACGGCTTGTCGTTCGCCCTCCTGTCCCTGGACCAGGAGAAGGCGTTCGACAGGATGGACCACGGGTATCTCCTGGGCACCCTGCAGGCCTTCGGCTTCGGGCCCCGGTTTGTGGGTTTTCTCCGGGTGCTGTACGCCCTCGCGGAGTGTTTGGTCAGGCTCAACTGGACCCTGACCGAGCCGGTCAGCTTCGGGCGGGGGGTACGTCAGGGGTGTCCGCTGTCGGGCCAGCTGTACGCTCTGGCGATCGAGCCCTTCCTCTGTCTCCTCCGTAGGAGGTTGACGGGGTTGGTGCTTCGGGAGCCGGAGCTGCGGCTGGTCCTGTCGGCGTACGCCGATGACGTGCTCCTCGTGGTCCGGGACCCGGGCGACCTGGCGCGGGTGGAGGCTTGCCAAGCCGTCTACTCGGCAGCCTCCTCCGCGCGGGTCAACTGGGTCAAGAGCTCTGGCCTGGTGGTCGGGGACGGGTGGCGGGCCGGCTCCCTCCCACCCGCGCTTCAGGCCATCAGGTGGAGCGCGGGTCCGCTGCTCTATCTGGGCGTTTATTTATCCGCCACGCATCCTTCTCCGCCGGAAAACTGGCAAGGTTTGGAGGCCAGGGTGGGTGAGCGGCTGCGGAGATGGACGGGACTGCTCCGGTGTCTCTCCCTTCGCGGGAGAGCGCTGGTACTCAATCAGCTGGTCCTGTCCATGCTCTGGCACCGGCTCAACACCCTGCGCCCGGCCCCGGAGGTCCTGGCCAAGCTCCAGAGGGCAGCTTTGGGGTTCCTTTGGCCGGGACTGCACTGGGTCTCTGCAGGGGTCCTGTCCCTCCCCCTGGAGGAGGGGGGTCAGGGCCTGGTCTGCATACGCAGCCAGGTCCGGACCTTCCGCCTCCAGGCCCTGCAGAGACTCCTCTTCAGTGCAGGTAGTCCGGCATGGGGCACCTTGGCGCGCGCTTTCCTCCGCCGCCTCCGAGGGCTCCGATACGACCGGCAGCTCTTTTTTATCCATCCGAGGGGTCTTCCGCGAGACCTCTCAGAGCTGCCGGAATTCTACCAGGACCTCCTCCAGACCTGGAAGCTGTTCTCGGCGACCAGGTCCGTTGTGGCCTCCGAGGGGGCAGACCTCCTCGCGGAGCCCCTGCTCCACAATCCAGCCTTGTGCGTGCAGGTGGCGGAGTCTCCCTCGGTGCGCCGGAGGCTGATCCTGGCAGAAACCACCATGGTCGGAGACCTCCTGGACTACGACAGGGGGGACTGGGTGGATCCCCGAGCGCTCGCTCGGCGCATGGGGCTCTCCACCCCCCGAACCCCTCTGCGCCTACTCCAGGAGGTGAAGGCGGCTTTGCCGCGGCCCGCTCTCGACTTCCTGCAGCGGTCCTTGCGAGAGGGTACACCCCGCCCCTCCCCTCCTGCAAAGCCTCCGTCCCTTATTATTGGGCCCCTGTTCCACGGGCCCCCCCGGCCTCCCCACCCCTGGACCCCCAGCCGGCTGCAAAATCTGCAGCCGGTCTGTTTCCAAGCCGCGCCAAGGCAACATCTGTACACGCTCGTGCTCCACACCCTGCATTTCCCCACCCTCGTGTCCCGCCCTGATACCAAATGGCGGGACTATCTAAGACCCGTAGAGAGTGGGGAACCCCGGTGGGCCAGCGTCTATTCCGATCTGATTCCGCGGCCCATCGGGGACATCAGTTGGCGGCTCCTTCACGGAGCCGTGAGCACGGGCGTGTACTTGGCGCGGTTTACTCCCATTCCAGACACCTGCCCCTTCTGCGGCGTGAGGGAGAACCTGGCGCACGCCTACCTCGAATGCGCCAGGTTGCAGCCCCTATTCCGGCTCCTCCAGAACCTCTTATTGAGGTTCTGGCTGCACTTTTCCCCCCACCTATTCATTTATGCACACCCTATCCATGGCCCCACAAAGTCGCGAGACCTCCTCGTCAACCTCCTCCTGGCTCTAGCTAAGAGCACCATCTACAATACCAGGAGGAGGATGCTAGACGAGGGGGTACTCTGCAACTGTGGGGCCTATTTCCGCTCCTCCCCTGTGTCACGAATCCGGGCAGAGTTCCTCTGGGCGGCGTCCACTGGCTCCATCGACAGCTTTGAGGAGCAGTGGGCGCTGTCCGGGGTTCTCTGCTCGGTGTCCCCATCCGGCTCCCTTATTTTGAACCTTTAACCCGCACTCCTTGATCCTTTATTCATTATTTGTCCCAAGCAATTAGTTGGACATGGGTCCAGTGTCCCTCCCATAAGGCTGGGGAGGGGCTTTTAGAAGGTGGGCGGGCTTTGCCCGCCCACCATCCCATGTTTTCAAATAGACCACCCAGCTGCCTCCCTGCCTGTCCGTCTGCTGAGGCCTGCTCCCCGGACGTCGCTGCACCCCACCACCACCACCACCACCTGCTGCTGTTGCTGCCTGGGGGGAGAGGGGGGGCCTGCCAGCTGCCCTCCCTCTCCCCTCCACCACTGCTCCAGAGGAGGAGGACCACCCCACCAGCACCCACCACCCGGAGGCCTTCCACTGCTGCCTTGCTGCTGCTGCACCCCGCTGAGGGGGAGAAGAGGAGATCATCACCATCAAGAACTGTGGAGGGGGTTCGTTTACAGACTGAGCTTTTTCAATCTGCTCCGGGGTGGTGGTGAGTTGAACTGTTAAAAGGGGGGCTGGGGGAGAGGCTCAGAGCCCTCCCCCCAGTCCAGTTGCCCCCCCCCCACCCCACCCGCTGCCACCACCCCCAACGTCCCCTCCACCACCCCTTACCATCTGGACTGTCTCTTCTCCCCCTAGTGGGGTTTGCTGCCCTGCCTTCCACCTGGGACTCTGCTGCAGCGGTGGGCGAGGTTGAGCCCCACACAGTGCTCGTGGGTGTGCTCCCTCCCCCCTCTTCTGGACTTGGCCCCCCTCCCTCAGCTACATCTGGCTGGGGGGCCACCCTTACCCCCGGTCACCCACCCTACCCCAGCAGCTTGGTTTTTCCCCCCACTGCCTGCCCCTCCCTGTTAGCTTAGTTTGGTTCCTTCCCTCCCTTCCCAAATCCACTTACCCACCACACCTGCTCCCAAAGTCATCTGCCACGCCCCTGCCCCAGCCAGCCCAAGAGTGTGTGCCCCGCCCCACCCAGCTGTTGTTTGCCTCTATTTTATCCCTCCCCAACCCCCCCCCAGCCACCCCCCAGCCCTTGAGCACCACCAGGTTTGCCTCGCCCCCTCCCTGCCCTGAGCGCTTGTGCCCCCCTTTTAGTTAGCCCCCTTGTTCACTGCACCTCCCCAACGGCCCCATAACCCCCCCCCTTGTATCCCAGTGCAGCCGGAGGAGCCGGCCCCCGCCCTGTACCCGTTACCTTGCCCCCTGTCTGCCCTGCCGGCACCCTCCTCCTCCGCTTCCAGCCTTGCGGGGAGGAGTGGTTGCTGGCCCCTCGGTTCCCCTGCTCTATCCCCTCCTTTTTGGCTCTCTCCCTCCCAGCAACCAGTCGGCGGGAGGGAGTAGTTGCCCCCCCCTTTTTCCCCTTCCCTCCCAATTATACCCCCCCAACCTCCCCTTCCCTTGCGTGCCCCCGCCCCTGTATTAGCGCCCTCCTCCTCTGCTACAGTCTCAGCAGGGAGGTGAGGCTGCTAACTCCCCCCCCCCCCCCATAATCTTCAGTTGCCCTCCCCAAAACCAGCACCTTCCCTCTCTCCCACCCCCTCCATTTCAGACACCCTCCTCCCTCACCTGCTGTCTGGTGGGGAGGAGCGGTGAACCCTTGTTCCCCTTCCTGTTATCTGCCTCCTTCCTACCCTCCCCTTCCATGATGGAGGCAGTCCCTACCACGGCCCCCTCGCTACCACCAGGCCCAACAACTGCTGCGGCTGACCTCCCGACCCTAGGCCCGAGCTCCGCCGCCACCACGGCCGCCGCTCCCTCAGACACAGGAGCAACCATCACCTCGGCCGGAAAAAAGGGCGGGGGGAAGAAAAAGGGCAAAAGCCCGGCCCCGAAGGCCAAATCCATCATGGCCAAAGCCGCCCCGCCCTCCGCAGCCCCTCCTTCCCCTGCTATTCCCTCCACCAGCTCTGGGGGTGACACAACCAAGGCCCCCAGAGCGTACGCCCAGGTGGCCGCTGCTACCCCCTCACCTGCCCCGTCATCGGCCCCGACTGCGGCCTCCAGCTCCATCCCTGGCGGCCGCGGCCCCTTTCCCACCATGACCAGGAGGCACGGCGTCCGCTGCCTCCTGGTCGCCGCCTCGCCCCACATGGAAACATACGTGCGGGCATTGGCGAGGGTGGTGGGGGCCTCGGCCGTGGTGGCGGCCTCCAAAATGTATGGCAAGGCGGTGTTCTTCCTTGCCTCGGAGGCCGCCGCCCAGGAGGCGGTGGAGAGGGGCCTGGCGGTGGGAGGCGTGCACGTGCCCCTCGAACCGTTGGAGGACCTGGGCGTACGGGTGGTCCTCACCTCCGTCCCGCCCTTCCTCCCTAATGCCGCCCTATTGCCCTCCCTCTCCACCCTGGGGAAACCTATATCAACAATCAGCCCTCTCCCGTTGGGCTGTAAGGACCCCGCCCTCCGCCACGTTCTATCCTTCCGCCGCCAGGTACAGCTTCAGCTGCTGCCGGCGGCGCGTGGCGGGGAGGCGCTCGAGGGGTCCTTCATGGTGCCCTACCAGGGGGCCCATTATCGGATTCATTACTCCTCGGGGGAGACCCGGTGCTTCCTCTGCCGGGCGATGGGGCACGTCCGGAGGGACTGTCCCTTGGCCCGGTCGGAGGAGGCGTCCGGGCCCCCCGGGGCCCGTAAGGGCGCCGGCCCCACCACCGCCGGCCCCCCTGGTAGTCCGGGATCCGCGGCCGCCCCTCCTCCAACCGACGGCCCTGCCCGGGAGCCAGAGGCGTCCCCCCTGGCGTGCCCGAGCGGGCAGGCGGGCCCCACCTCTGTTCGGTCAGTCACCGCGGGGCCCGAGGAGGAGAGGGTGGCGCGGTTGCCGCAGGGCGAGGGAGAGGGCCCTCCCCGGGTGGAGGTATCCCCTTCCTTCCCACCCTTGCCACAACGCCGTCCCCGAACCCCAAAAGTGCCCCCCGGCCTTGCCCTCGCTGACCGGCCCTCCACTTCCACCTCGGAGGGCTGGATGCTCGTCGGGGGCAAGCGCAAAGCCCGCCGGTTGCGGGCTCAATCTCCCCCCTCCGATGAGGAGGGCGGGAAGGCCCCCCTCCGAAAGATCCCGAGGGGGGCCGGCGCTGCCCAGAGCGCCCCCGACGAGCATCAGCGGGAGGCGCCGGCCGAGGAAGCCGCGGCGGCGAGGGGGGACGACGCCGCCCCCCCTGCGGAGCTTCTCCACGAGGAGGCCTCGGGGGGAGCCCCCTCGACCCCGGTTCCAACTGAGCCCCCCTCCGTTCCCGCTGAGGTAATTGTTGCCTCGGCGGCCGGAGGGGAAGGCTCCGGGGACGAGGGGATGGAGCTTAGCTCCATCTTCGAGGAGATCGAGGCCCTGGGTCTGACCCCGCTCACCCAGGGGGAGGACGACCCTCCGCCAGCGGGCCTCGGTCTGGGCGGCGACTCTATGGCGCCGCCCCCTCCTCTCCCCGATCCCGTGTCCCAGGTGGCTGACCCCGTCCTCACGCTCGGGGCGCCCCTGATACTGCCCACTGGCCCGGCCGACTCGAGCGCCGGAACGGATGCCGCCGAGCCCTCCGGGGCGACGGCTGGCGCCGAGCGGCCGGGTCCCGGGGTTGGGGGTGCCCCCTCTCCAGCTACCGAGGCGGGGCAGTCATCCCCCTTTCCCGTTGGGGGCCCAGCAGAAAATGCCATCCAGGCCGACGCCGTGGCATTAACACCTGCCTCTCCACCTGAGCCCGGCGTCGGCGCGGGCCCCCTTCCTGTTCCCGACCCCCAACTTCCCATTCGGGAGGCGCCGCAGCCCGGTGGGATTGCCACACGGGACCCTTTCCCAGACCCCGTCCAGGATCCCGATTCCCTCCCATGTCCCGATCCTCCCCCTACTCCCGCTTCCGCCCTTTACGAACCCACCTCCAGCCCCGAGTCCTCCCCTGTTCCCGATCCCTTCCCTACCCCAACCTCTGCCCCATTCCCTGTCCCCGACCCACTGTCCGGCCCTGAACCTACCCCTCCCCCCGGCTCTGCCGTGGAGGTAACCCCTCCCTTGCCGTCCCCCCCTTCTTTTCCCATCCTGGTCCCCGTCATGTTGCCCGATCCGTCCCTACTGCTCCCCCAAACATCCGCCAGTGCCACCCCCGCGAGGGCCGTCTCGTTCCCGCTAGCTGCGGGCGGCCCTTCGGGGGTCGTTTTTGTATCCCCGGTCCCCAACCCGTTGGGGGCTGCCTTGTTCCCTCCGCCGCCTCCTTCCCTGCCGGGGGCGGGGGCGGGCAGCGAGGCGCCAGCAGTAACGGCGCCGCGTCGGGGATCGGATCCCTGTTTGTCCGTCTCCGTGGCCCGTGAGCTTCATCCGGGGGCCCGGACGGAGGAGAATCCTGGTTCCCCCTCGGTGCTGAAGGGCGAGCTGCGCCAATTCCTCGCGGATAACCGCGGGGCGAAAGGAAAGGTGCAGCTCGCCCTCCAGCGCTGGGGGGACTTCCACTCCATCCTCCAGGCCACTAGAGCCTTGTTGCAGGAGGGGAGAGGGACCAGTAGGCAGGACGACGCAGCCCACCGTCAGACCCGCAGGTTTCGGGACGCTCTCCTGACCTTCGGGTCGGGGAGCGGTCTGCTGCGGGGCCTGCGTGAGGCCGCCGACTCGCCTGTCCGCGAGGATCTACCCCAGCCCTCACTATGAATTCTACCATCTTGGCAACATTGAATACCCGGGGCTGTAGGGCGGGTCTCCGCAGGAACCGGGTGCTCTCCTTCCTTCGGGAGGGGGGGTACTCGGTGGTTTTCCTGCAGGAGACCCACACGACTCCAGCCGTCGAGGCTGGCTGGCGGCTGGAGTGGGGGGACGGGGTGTATTTTAGCCACCTCGGCGCCCACTCAGCCGGGGTGGCCACCCTGTTCTCCCCTGCCCTACGGCCCGAGGTGCTGGGGACCGCCGAGGTTGTCCCGGGCCGCCTGCTGCACGTCCGGGCCCGCGTGAAGGGGCGGATGTTGAACCTGGTCAACGTCTACGCCCCGAACGCGGGCCCGGACCAGGTCACCTTTTATCGGCAGGCGGCCACCTTCCTCGGCACTCTGGATCCTCGCGAGGGCCTGGTCCTGGGCGGGGACTTCAACACCACCCTCGATGACCGGGACCGTGTAGGACTCGCGAACTGCCAGGCCGCGGCGGATGTCCTCAGGGAGATCGTGGAACATCACTCCCTGGTGGACGTCTGGCGAGACCACCACCCGGACGACAGTACCACCTTCACTTACGTCCGGGTGGGGAAAACACGGTCGAGCCACTCCCGGTTGGATCGCATTTACCTATCACGATTCCATCTGGCACGAGCCCACTCCTCCAGCATCCGGCCGGCCCCGTTCACGGACCACCATTTGGTGTCCGTGAAGGCCTCTCTGACTTCGGAGAGGCTGGGGCCGGCCTATTGGCATTTTAACAATAGCTTGCTGGAGGACGTGGGCTTCGTGGCGTCCTTCCGGGAGTTCTGGCAGGCCTGGCGGGGGCAGCGGCCCGCCTTTCCCTCGGCGCGGCGATGGTGGGATGTGGGGAAGGTGCGCGCCCGGCTCTTCTGCCGTGACTACTCCCGGGGCGCCAGCCGGCGGAGGGATGCGGCGATAGAGCAGCTGGAGCGGGAGGTCTTGAAGCTTGAGAGGCGCCTGGCGTCCGCCCCCGAGGATCCACTCCTCCGCGAGGCGTGCCGGGAGAAGCGGGAGGAGCTCCGAGCCCTGGAAGATCACAGGGCCCGGGGCGCTTTTGTCCGATCCCGCATCCACCTCCTTCGGGAGATGGATCGCGGCTCCCGCTTCTTCTATGCCCTGGAGAAAAGGAGGGGGGCAAAAAAGCACGTCACCTGCCTCTTGGCGGAGGACGGCACCCCCCTCACGGATCCGGTGGAGATGCGTGGAAGGGCCAGGGCCTTCTACGCCAGTTTGTTCTCCCCGGATCCGACCGAAGCCGACGCCTGCAGGGCGCTCTGGACCGAGCTCCCGACGGTCAGCGCGGGCGACCGAGACCGGCTGGAGCTGCCTCTCACTCTGGCCGAGTTCTCGGAAGCCCTCCGTCTCATGCCCAACAACAAAACCCCGGGCATGGACGGGCTGACCGTGGAGTTCTACCGCGTGTTCTGGGACGTCCTCGGCCCGGACCTCGTCACCGTCTGGGCCGAGTCCCTGGAGAGCGGGGTCCTCCCTCTGTCGTGCAGGCGAGCGGTGCTCGCCTTACTGCCGAAGAAGGGGGACCTCCGCGACCTACGGAATTGGCGTCCCGTCTCGCTCCTCAGCACGGACTACAAGATCGTAGCGAAAACCATCTCGCTGCGACTGCGGTCCGTGCTGGCGGACGTGATCCATCCCGACCAGACCTACACCGTCCCGGGCCGTAGTATATTTGATAACTTGTATTTGGTCCGGGATCTCTTAGAGCTCGGGTGTAGGGACGGCTTGTCGTTCGCCCTCCTGTCCCTGGACCAGGAGAAGGCGTTCGACAGGATGGACCACGGGTATCTCCTGGGCACCCTGCAGGCCTTCGGCTTCGGGCCCCGGTTTGTGGGTTTTCTCCGGGTGCTGTACGCCCTCGCGGAGTGTTTGGTCAGGCTCAACTGGACCCTGACCGAGCCGGTCAGCTTCGGGCGGGGGGTACGTCAGGGGTGTCCGCTGTCGGGCCAGCTGTACGCTCTGGCGATCGAGCCCTTCCTCTGTCTCCTCCGTAGGAGGTTGACGGGGTTGGTGCTTCGGGAGCCGGAGCTGCGGCTGGTCCTGTCGGCGTACGCCGATGACGTGCTCCTCGTGGTCCAGGACCCGGGCGACCTGGCGCGGGTGGAGGCTTGCCAAGCCGTCTACTCGGCAGCCTCCTCCGCCCGGGTCAACTGGGTCAAGAGCTCTGGCCTGGTGGTCGGGGACGGGTGGCGGGCCGGCTCCCTCCCACCCGCGCTTCAGGCCATCAGGTGGAGCGCGGGTCCGCTGCTCTATCTGGGCGTTTATTTATCCGCCACGCATCCTTCTCCGCCGGAAAACTGGCAAGGTTTGGAGGCCAGGGTGGGTGAGCGGCTGCGGAGATGGACGGGACTGCTCCGGTGCCTCTCCCTTCGCGGGAGAGCGCTGGTACTCAATCAGCTGGTCCTGTCCATGCTCTGGCACCGGCTCAACACCCTGCGCCCGGCCCCGGAGGTCCTGGCCAAGCTCCAGAGGGCAGCTTTGGGGTTCTTTTGGCCAGGACTGCACTGGGTCTCTGCAGGGGCCCTGTCCCTCCCCCTGGAGGAGGGGGGTCAGGGCCTGGTCTGCATACGCAGCCGGGTCCGGACCTTCCGCCTCCAGGCCCTGCAGAGACTCCTCTTCAGTGCAGGTAGTCCGGCATGGGGCACCTTGGCCCACGCCTTCCTCCGCCGCCTCCGAGGGCTCCGATACGACCGGCAGCTCTTTTTTATCCACCCGAGGGGTCTTCCGCGAGACCTCTCAGAGCTGCCGGAATTCTACCAGGACCTCCTCCAGACCTGGAAGCTGTTCTCGGCGACCAGGTCCGTTGTGGCCTCCGAGGGGGCAGACCTCCTCGTGGAGCCCCTGCTCCACAATCCAGCCTTGTGCGTGCAGGTGGCGGAGTCTCCCTCGGTGCGCCGGAGGCTGATCCTGGCAGAAACCACCATGGTCGGAGACCTCCTGGACTACGACAGGGGGGACCGGGTGGATCCCCGAGCGCTCGCTCGGCGCATGGGGCTCTCCACCCCCCGAACCCCTCTGCGCCTACTCCAGGAGGTGAAGGCGGCTTTGCCGCGGCCCGCTCTCGACTTCCTGCAGCGGTCCTTGCGAGAGGGTACACCCCGCCCCTCCCCTCCTGCAAAGCCTCCGTCCCTTATTATTGGGCCCCTGTTCCACGGGGCCCCCCGGCCTCCCCACCCCTGGACCCCCAGCCGGCTGCAAAATCTGCAGCCGGTCTGTTTCCAGGCCGCGCCAAGGCAACATCTGTACACGCTCGTGCTCCACACCCTGCATTTCCCCACCCTCGTGTCCCGCCCTGATACCAAATGGCGGGACTATCTAAGACCCGTAGAGGGTGGGGAACCCCGGTGGGCCAGCGTCTATTCCGATCTAATTCCGCGGCCCATCGGGGACATCAGTTGGCGGCTCCTTCACGGAGCCGTGAGCACGGGCGTGTACTTGGCGCGGTTCACCCCTATCCCAGACACCTGCCCCTTCTGCGGCGTGACGGAGAACCTGGCGCACGCCTACCTCGAATGCGCCAGGTTGCAGCCCCTATTCCGGCTCCTCCAGAACCTCTTACTGAGGTTCTGGCTGCACTTCTCCCCTCACCTTTTCCTATACGCACACCCTATCCGTGGCCCCACAAAGTCGCGAGACCTCCTCGTCAACCTGCTCCTGGCCCTAGCAAAGGCTGCCATCTATAATACCAGGAGCAAGATGCTAGACGAGGGGGTTCTCTGCGACTGTGGGGCCTATTTCCGTTCCTCCCTGGTTTCACGAATCCGGGCAGAGTTCCTCTGGGCGGCGTCCACCGGCTCCCTCGATAGCTTTGAGGAGCAGTGGGCGCTGTCCGGGGTTTTCTGCTCGGTGTCCCCATCTGGTTCCCTAGTTATAAACCTTTAGCCCGCACCCCTTGTCCCTTTTGTCATTATTTGTCCCAAGTAATTGATTGAGCACGGGTCCAGTCGTCCGTCCCGCAAGGCCAGTCGTCCTCAAATAGGCCTGTCCCACTCCACTCCACTCCTGAGAAGGAGGAGAGGCAGCAGGGTGCAGGGGCTGCTCTCTCCCTTCTCCCCCCCTTGCTCCTGCTCCTGCAGGGGCTCTCCCTGCTGCACCCAGCCACCACCTGAAGCCTCTGAGCTGCTGGACCTGCTCCCCCCGGACACCGCTGCCTTCCACCACCACCGGCTGCTGCTGCTGCCTAAGGGGAGAGGGGGGCCTGCCGGCTGCCCCCCCCCTCCACTCCGGAGGAAGAGGACCCCACCAGAACCCACCATCCAGAGGCCTGCCCCACCTGGCTGCCACCCACCCGCTGCTGCTGCTTTACCATCTGCACCCCACTGGGGGAGACGAGGACTGCTAGTTGGCCTGTGGAGGGGGTTTGTTTGTTGGGACTGAGCATTTCATCTGCTCTTGGGGTGGTGGTGGACTGAGACACCAAGAGGGGGCTGGGGGGAGGTGTAGAGCCCTCCCCCCCGGTCCGGCCACCCCCCCATACCACCACCCCCACAACCCCCTCCACCAACCTTTTATCACCTGGACTCGCCCCTTGGTGGGGCACGCTACCCACCCCCCACTTTTTGCCAGCTGGGACTGCTCTGCTGCAGCTGCAGGCGAGGACTGAGCCTCCCACAAGCGCTCGTGGGTGTGCTTCCACCCCCCCTTGGACTCGGCCCCCCCCTCCCTCAGCAGTGTTTGGTTGGGGGGCCTTTCACCCCTTTTGCCCCCCTTTTTTTACCCGCCCTGCCCCCACTGCAGAAGCCTTGCCCATTCCTCCCCGCTAGCCAGTCTCCTGTCCTCCCCTCCCTCCTTCCCTGAGTTTGCTGACTAGCCCCGCCCAGCCTCAGTTTGTTTCACCTGCCCCGCCCGCCTCTAGCTTACCACAGTTTGTGCCTTACTTCCCAGCCCTAGCTTTGCCCTGTCCTGCCTTGCTTACCTAATACCCGACCCCAGCCTCCCAGTAGTCCTCTGGCCCCACCCAGAACTCTGGTCCCCATCCCGAGCGCTTGCACCCCTTCCTTCCCTCTCCTTTTTAGTTAGCCCCCTTGCACAATGCACTCCCCCCCCCCCCCCGACAGCCCCATAGTCCCCTTCTGTATCCCAGTGCATCCGGAGGAGCCGGCCCCCGTCCTGCACCTGTTACCCGACCCCCTGCCAGCGCCCTCCTCCTCTGCTTCCAGCCTTGCGGGGAGGAGTGGCTGCTGGCCTCAAACCCTCCCCATGCCATGCCATGCCTCTGCCCCCTCCCTTCCCCATGGCCATGCCTCCTCCCCCAGTCATGCCTATGGCCCCCCCCCCGCTGATCCTGGTCCCACTGCCCCTCCTGCCCAGCCTATGGGGTCCCCAGACACGCTCAAGCCTGACGACGTCCCCGCACCCGAGGGGGTTCTACAAGCTGCCCCACCACTCCTCCCAGTCCTGATCCCCCTTCCCAGTTCAGACACCCCCCCTCCCCCGACCACCCTCGTTTATGTTTAATAAAGAAACAAGTCGTTTTGTTTTAAAACCAAGCAGGTGTGTTTATTGGGAGGTCAGGGGAGGGGGTGAGAGGGGGAAAGGGAGAGTGAAGGAAGGCTGAAGCCCCTGTTGTGGCGGCCCTGGGGAGAGTTACTGTGGTTCCTGAGCGAACCTCTCCCTCAGGGCCTTCCAGATCTGCGACCCGCCAGGCCCATCAGGCCGGGTGCACCTGTCCAGGGCTGCTCAAAGCCCCGGCCCATGCAGGCAGCCTCTGCCACCCATCCCAGGAGGAAGGCCCCACCCTTGCACTCCACTAGGTTGTGGAGCACACAGCAGGCCACCACCACCTTGGGGATATTCTGCTCCCCGACATCCAGGCAGGTGAGGAGGCAGCGGAACTGTCCTTTCAGATGCCTGAAGGCGCACTCCACCTGGTGGTGGGCTCTGTTCAGGCAGGCATTAAAAATGTCCTTGCTTCAAGCCAGTTGGCCAGTGTAGGGGTGCATTATCCAGAGCATGAGTGGGTATGCTGCGTCCCCCACTAGTCTGGTCGCCAACCGGTGTTGTCGGCAAGAGTAAGTCTCAGGTCCAACACTGGGCTCACAAAGTACAACACAAGTAGTTTATTTCCTGACAGCTGTGCCTCATAACTGGAAGAACAATATAACAAAGAAGCAGAATATGTTACTTCGTCCACAGCCTACCCGGGGGTTCCAGGCTTGCAGGAAGGGATGTGAGAGGTTGTCTCAGCTTCCGAGACGCCGGTACCCAAGCCCATTGGCGAGGTGCAAATTGTTGTGCTTTGGTACAGCCTTAAATACAGTTCTCTTGCCTTGTTTGGAAATTTCCAGGGGTTACTCATTACTTGCTGATGTAGGGCTTAGCTGTTAGAATTGTTCTTTGGTCTTGTGAGCAATACCTTAAGGGTAAAGGGCAACAACGCATAAACAAATAGGGTAAACAGTTATCGAGCTGGTTCTAGCTTAGACTTGTCCTTGCTATACTGGCAACAATGCTTATATCTGATGAGCCAGAAGCAAGTCTTTGGGAACATTTAAGATAAGGAAAAGGGGAAAGAATGTAGGCGTCACCACCCCTAAACTAGCACATACAAAGTTCTTCCGCAATTGACCCATACAACTGGCAACTCCCAGCAGGGGAAAAAGGTGCCCGCCTCCAGCTGGGCACACAGTCTGGAGTTCCTGAAAACGTGGGCATCATGAGCCCTGCCCAGCCACCCCCACATAGATGTTTGTGAAGTGGCCCCGGTGGTCCACCAGGGCCTGCAGGACTACTGAGAAGTAGGCCTTGCGGTTCACAAACTGGGCCACTTGATGTTCCGGGGCCCAGATGTGGCTGTGCATGCCGTCAATTGCGCCCATGCAGTTGGGGAACCTCAGGGCAGCAAAGCTGCCCATGCTAGCATCCAGGGCGTGGATCCGGACGACTGCACAGCAGCAGGGAGTTGATGGCTTGGACAACCTGCAGAAGGGGAGAGAGAACCACACAAAACAGAGAATAAGAGCGGGGTTGTGTGCTCCCAGTGTGATGTGGCCGCGGCCTCCCCCCGTGAGCCTGTGGCCACCCCTCCCCCCTGGAGCAGGCCAGTGTGAGGGCGAGAAGGCACCAGCCCCCAGGGCCCGGCCTTTCCCCCCCACCCCCAGTCCACCACGTATGGTCCCCCCCCCCGTCCTGAGGGTCCCTTTATGCAACACCCTCCCCCCCACCCCGGGCAGGGGCTGCAGCCCATGCTCTCCTTACCTGCATCAGGATGGCCCCGACGGTGGACTTCCCCACCCCAAAGTGGTTAGCCACCGAGCAGTAGCTGTTTTTCAGAAGATGGCAACCCGTATCTGGAGTGGGATGGCAGGGCACCCTCTGGACCAGACTGGTCCTAGATGAGGGATTTTGTGGACAAAGGGAGGTCATGTCAGGGCTCCTGGTTTCCCCCCCTCCCCACTAGGCTTCTTTGCACCTCCCTTCCCTGCAACCCAGCTGAGATGCCCACCCCCACTGGTTCCCTGCACCGCCCCCAAAACCACCCCTCACAAGCCAAGGGATTGCAGCACCAGTTCCCTGCAGCCACTCACAGCCCAGCTGAGCATCCCTTCGGTTCCCTATGCCTTTCCCCATCCACCTCAGCCCAGCTGAGTCCCGCACTGGTTCCCTGCATGCCTCCCCCACAGCACAGCTGAGCCATGTTTCCCTACACCGCCCCCCAACCCCCACAAAACTGCAGAGCCAGCTCTGATTTCCTGCCCCTCCTTCCCCTTGAGTCTAGCCCCGGCTCCCGGCACCTCACTCCTCCTGCAGGCAAACTGAACTCTGAGCTCCGCACCTCCCGCCCCGCTCCTCCGCAGCCCAGCCCAGCTCCTCTTCACTCTGCAACCCAGCTGAGCTCCGTTTCCCTGCACCTCCCCCAAACTGCGTAGACATGCTGAGCCCAGCGCTGATTCTCTGCCCCTCCCTCTGTCCCTCCCCTTGAGTCCAGCACCGTGTTACCAGCACCTCCCTCCTCCTGCAGCCCAGCACCCGGCACCACCACCCCCCCCCCGCAGCCCAGCCCGGTGTTCCCCTAGTGTGGCACCCGGGGGCAACTGCCCCCCCCCCCACTGCCATGGACCCCCCCCCCACCGCCAAAACCATCTCCACTGCCTCCTGGGCGGCGGCCTCGGACGCCAGGAAGAATACCACCTTCCCGAACATCTTGGCACGTGTGGTGGGGCCTGCAGCCATGGTGGCAGCCTCCAATGCCCGCACGTAGGTCTCCACGTGGGGTGAGGCCGACAACATGAGGCAACGGACCCCATGTGTCCTGTCTGGGTGGGGGAAGGGGCCGCAGCCATCGGGGATGGAATTCCGGAAGACGGCTTTGGTGGATCGGGAAGCAGCAGGCCGGGGGGGTGGTGGCTACCTGGGCGCAGAGGCATAGCGAGGGGGGAAGCAGTGGGGGGGGCAGTTGCCCCCGGGTGCCACACTAGGGGAACACCGGGCTGGGCTGCGGGGGGGGGGGGGTGGTGCCGGGTGCTGGGCTGCAGGAGGAGGGAGGTGCTGGTAACACGGTGCTGGACTCAAGGGGAGGGACAGAGGGAGGGGCAGAGAATCAGCGCTGGGCTCAGCATGTCTACGCAGTTTGGGGGAGGTGCAGGGAAACGGAGCTCAGCTGGGTTGCAGAGTGAAGAGGAGCTGGGCTGGGCTGCGGAGGAGCGGGGCGGGAGGTGCGGAGCTCAGAGTTCAGTTTGCCTGCAGGAGGAGTGAGGTGCCGGGAGCCGGGGCTAGACTCAAGGGGAAGGAGGGGCAGGAAATCAGAGCTGGCTCTGCAGTTTTGCGGGGGTTGGGGGGAGGTGACCCAGGGCTGGGATGTGGACTTGCCCACCCTGAACCAGGACGTAGGCTTCTGACTACCCAAACTGTCTTATTACCCATTGAACTGGCCTGATCACCAGCCCAGGACTAAAGGGGGCTCTGTGAACTTAAGCAGCGTGGTTGCCCATGGACCTGGAAGGTGAAGAGCCCCTCCGGGAGCCCCAACGGGCTATATCATCACTTTCTTACACATCTTGTCTCCACTTTCCTGGGCTAAAGTGGAATTACTCTCTGCTGCAGCTGCTCTAAAATTAGGGTGGAATCTCCTTGTACTAAAGGCTAAGTGCCAGTATCTCAACACACTATACATCTGTCAAAGCACCATCATACACCTTCACAATCAAATTCCCTCAGACAGTGCTCATAGTGGAACATGGTGCACTACAAGCTCAATGATTATGACCATTAGCACCTGCTAAGAAGGAGAGTTAGACTCCTGTAGTCTGTAATAGAACTGGATTTTATATCTATATACTGAAGCCAAGCACTTTTTTTGGTGACACATATTTTTCAGAGTTGACCTTTCATAAAGCAACAGCATGCTCTAAAATGTGCCCTAGGGGCAATAGTTTCAGACCATAGCCAGCCCTACTGGCATTGTCATAATTAAGTCCCTGTCAACAGGTTGGATTCCTCGAAGCATTTGGAAGTCAGAGTTGTATTCTACACACTTTAACATGCTTTAACTTTCTGATAGCACATATGCTACTTGGTCAGGGGAAGAGGTCTGCTAAAAGGCAGAATATTCTGAAGGTGAGCTCTTTTTGGTATGCTTGCACTCCTATAAATTATAGCTCCCAAGACTGGCTGATCTGGTGTAATGCTTAGTGGTACCCTGCATGGAAGGAAAAGATCACCTCACCATGCTAGTCAATTGTTTTATTTGGTTATTGTTCAACAACAAACTATTTTAAGTGCAATGTTTTCCAGGTAGAGTTTGAACTGTATGTCTGGTTTCCTCCCTTGTCAATAATAAAAAGGTAATGAACAAAAATCCTGTACTTTAAGATTTTAGGTAACAAGCTTTCGATAGCATAAATATGACATTAAATTGTAATCCAAATGTTTCTTCATGGGATTTGGAAGGACTGATCTGAGGTCCCTCCAATGTCTGAAGCTGGCTGTCCACAAAAAACATTAAAACAAAAAGCTAGTGTTGAAAAATGAAGTTTACAATAAACAAGTAGAAACCAATTAAATTCCCTTTTGTTAAGAATATAAAGTTTATTGTAAATATGTACAAGTCCTTTGAGCTATCTCTATAACAGGAAGCATTTCACAAACATGACACAAGATACACTCTCAGGACTTGACAAGTCCATTTCTAGGCCATGAAGATCTGCCATGAGATGCAAAGATTTAAAGAACTCATCTCAGTATTTTGAAAGGTCACAGAGATCATAGACAAATTTCATCTGGTCTCAAGTAACGCAACAGAGAAGAGAACAGAACACAATAGCCATGAAACTTGCCAAAGGGCACTGTCACGGCATTTGGAGCTTTATGGATGTCTAGGACAGGTTAGCACTGGCTGGCAAGGGACAAGCAGAAGATAAAAGGCTTGGCCAATGAGAAAACTGGATGCCGTTTTGCTCGCTTCCATTTATAGAGAACATGGCTGTTCACTCAGCAGGTCACTGAAGCAGACTGAATGGTCAAAACCTGCCTTGAAAATCATTTGATCTCTGTCTCAGTTACAAGGGATAATGTTAATGGCATTGGAGAATATGAAGCCATAAATGGCTTGAGATTAGAGGCAAAAGCAGAGGTGAGGTGTTTGGTAACTGCCAAAGCTGTTTATTGTAAATACTCTCTAGTGTCGTGACTATTAGGTCTTATTGTACAAGAAAATACAACCATGACAGGAAAGAAGAATCTTTTTTGAGAGAGAATTCTGTGTACGTCCTTTCTCATGCTTTCCTTTGACGATTGGGGGGGGGGGGGGACACAACCTGACAACCACTGTGGGGAGTAGCCTCTATGGAAAGCAATGACCATAAGATTCAGATGCAATTTCTGAGGTGATGTCTACACTATGGGGTTTTTCCGGGATACCAGAGGTACCCCGGAAAAAAACCCTGCCGCGTCCACACTTTTTTTTTGTGGCAGAGCAGACACGCTCTTTCAGAAGCCCTGTCTTCCTCAGTCCACGAGGAAGAAGGGCTCTTCCGAAAGAGGAGGTTTTTCTGAAATTTGGCCCAGTGTAGATGGGCTAAATTTCAGAAAAGCCTCTTCTGGAAAAAAGTATTGGAAAAAGGTACGCGATTTGCATACCTTTTTCTGATAGACCAGTGTAGTCTAGACATAGCCTGAAGGGGGTCATGTTTGATACTGGGGTGACATGAAGGTGAAGGACAGTGATTCCTTGTCATACAATAAGGATTGTAACACTCTCTTCTGTGCCTAATTCTCCAGTAAATCATGGTGGTCATTTTGCAGCATGATCTAAGGACTTCAATTAATTTACAGGTGAGGTACAAGACAATACTTAACACAGCAACCTAAAACGAGAGAGTAGCCAGAGTGATGGTGCAGCAGCATGCAGTCAATTGCCATGCAGAAAACCTGGGTCAAAAGTCTCATACCCTAGAATGTCAGAGACAATGCACTTTGTTCCACTCCCACATTTAAAGCTCATTCTCTTTTGTTCTCATTCAAATTGCTCCAGTGCAGGTCTGTTCAGATGGAGGAGAAGGAGGGCAGATCCCTTGATTAGATGGTTACAGGCCCCCATGCCCTAAAACAAACAGATCCAGATTTTCTCTCCAGTTCTGTAGAGCCTATCTAGTGATGCTGTCTACTGCAACCAAGTCACTGTGGCTTTGCCATTTACAAGGCCCTCACGCATTCCAGTAAATGGTGCTAACCACATTAAGATTTGGGCTGGGATCCTCATCCCATTTGATTTCCTTGATGAACTATTAAGGACTAAAGCTAGAGTACAGAAAGTTTATGAACTGCTTGAAAGAGTAACAGTAGTACAAAGTGCAAACAGTATGACTGCAGGAAGGTGCAGAGGAATAAACTGAGAGGCAGACAATCCTTGTTAGAGTCATGTGTCTCCTGATGCAGTGTCAGTTCTGGCCCAATAAGGTTGTTTTGGTAACCAGGCAGCAGAAGCATGGAGTACATATATTCAGTACATGTCCTTTGTTTATCCTGCAGATCACGAGGAGTAAGTTTGTCTAGCTGAGACTTATACTGATGATTGGTCCCAGACCTAGCAGGGAAATAAAATGACAAGTTACACAAGATGCAGTAAAACATTCCTGTTCTCCTATATGTGGTCCCAGGTCATATAAGCAGCACTGTTGTCAGTAGGTAGCAGAAGCAGAGTTTTACTGAGTACCATGTGTCCCCCGTCTATATGAAAATGCTGTGTGGCATGAATCTCCCCCTACCAGTGAGGGGAAGGTCACCATATTTACCTGGCATAAAGTGAGCTCCTGACAAGCGCCTTCTCCCAAATAATGCCCCCCCCTCTCATTTCCAGTGTGGACTTGATTTCTCTCAGTGCAGATGCCCTCTTCATTCACAGATGTACACCAGTCAAACACAGATCCAAACACCCTGGCATGAAACTAGCACTGGGGGAAAATATTCTCTTTGGAAGAGATTTTCAGAGCACCAATGCATATATGTTTAGTTGTACTGTGATTGAACGCATGAGTTAAAGTGGGTGTATGTTGAAGCCCCTCTCACACAGGCTTTTCACTATGCAAACAGCCACTCCCCAGTGGGAGACACAGACATTTGACAGAGTTCCAGCTTACCTTATTGACTTGTGAGAGTGGAGTTCTTGCACCTCCCACAAGCGTTCGCCCCCTGCTGCTCTCTTCAAACAATCTTCCAGGGGACCTTTCTCTGCGGGTGCTCAGAAGCCTTCCTGGAGATTTCTCTCTCTCCAGTGGTCGCCCAGGAGACTTGTCCCTGCGCAACTCTGTCCTTCCCTCTTGATACCGATGTGGTGTGCTTGGTTCTCGAGGGTGGCTTGGACCTTCTGGTGGTCCTGGGCTTGATGCTACCCGCTTGGTTATGTGCTCATTATATGTGGGAGGACCTCTATTAATAGGGCTACTGTCATTCAAAAACAATGGGTATGGACAGCTGAGTGACAAAAACTTTAAAGTTACATTTTTAATTAACAAGGGTGTATTTCTCCCCCACCCCTACTCACCTCACATTGTTGAAATAAAAGTACAGCCAGAGCTAATTCAGCGTTACTGAAAAATGCTAACCACTTCCCTGAATTGTTCAGAAAAGCCACACTCCTAGGCTCCCAGCTGCGTGCTCTGTAGCTATAATAGTACCACCTGAAAAGGTTTGTTACCAGCCACCAAACAAGTCCTGACTGGATGGAACATTATTATTATAGAGTATCTTACCAGCAGTTTTTCTTTAACATGGTGTTCTAAAGAAGCCTAGATGATAATTCATGAGAGGTAGTTAATTTCTATCTATAGCCTGTTTAAAGCTACAGTTATCTATTACAGAAGATAATGTTATCCTCTTTCTGAAGAGCTTTAATGGTATCTCTACTAAGCTAGACATTTCAGCTTCTTATGGAATATTCAACACAAATCAAATCCATGCAATGGCTATAAGAACTTATTTTCCCTTGGATGTAACAGTAGGCTTTTCCTATGTGACAGTGCAGCAAAAATTAATTTACACCTCATAAGTCTTGCACAGGCAGCACACGTTACAAGACATCTATGTAAGCATTCCGATAAGAGGATGGGAGCACAGAGCTTACAAATTTGCCAAGCTTTAAATTTCTCTCTCATTTTATAGGTAACACTTTTCACTCTACAACATAGCACGATCAGTCACAATATTCACTTACCTGACCAATTTGGCCCCGTTCTGCTTAACACAACAAGATCACGTCACTTAATACATTCTCCTACACTGTCACATTCAGACAGGCACTATTTAAAGGGTTGGGATTCTGGCTTTTAAAGATCATTTGAAATCACTTGTGTTCCATTTTCATGGCAATAATGAATGTTAGCAGTAGACTTTCAAGGCCACATCAGCATGAGTGTAAAATATCATTTCTGGTCCAAATCCTGTTTTGGCAGCCTCAGCTGTTGTAGCTAAGGAATAATTCCATGATTAGGGACAAGCAATTTATTTCAAGAAAAAAAATTAATGTATTGTATCAATGTTTAAACGTCTAATTGTATTATTGTTCTAAAACAGAACATTTATGCAGGTTTTCTTAATCAGGATACTTTGTTCCACAAGTAGCCATGTTAAGAAAACAAACTCCTCTAATTCATCCAGTCCTAATCTAGGGACCAACTGTAACTGTGACCGCGTATTGAGTCACTGATTTTAGCTTGTATTTTAAACTTTAAACCTTTACCCTTTAAAAGTTTGAAAAGCTTAAAAAGCCCACGGCTGTAACTTGCTCCGGGCTCCTTCCCTTTGTTAGCCCGAGTTGGGAGCGTCCTGCCTCTGCTGAGGATGTCTCTGCCCCAGCTCCGGAGCGTTCCCTGCTGCTGAGGCCCCTGTCAGTTTCCCTGCGTTGTTCTGTACCCAGCACGGCAAAGGTAGTGAAGGGGAGGGGATCCTCTCTCATTTCTGTTAAAAAAAAAAAATCCTATGCACGACTATAGCCCGCAGAGGGGGTGCGGGGTTTGTAAAAAGGAATATAACCCGTGGGTTATATTTGCTAAATTACGGTAGTTAAAAGGCTTTCAGAAAGAATCTCACACACAGATGCATGCAGAGAGTCTTCGTCACCTGGGGCATTCCTTTTTTCAAAACAATCACTAAAGTTTTCAAAGTATTTGTGGAGGAAGTTTTTCCATTACAGCAAAATGAGATTGTCATGCAACAATACCAGAGAAAAAGCTCTAGAGCTAATGCTGCCTACATAGCATGAGGAACAGGACTGAAACAGAGGGGCTGACAGCTTCTGTGGGCCCCCAGACAAGGTGTGTGTGGGGGGGGGGAAGTTCTGTGCCCCTGGAAGGGGTGGGACCTCAGGTGGAAGGGTTAGAGCCTTGGCAGCCAGTCCTCAGTCATTGAGACTGTAGTGCTGCGCCCCCCTTCACCCCCAGCCCTCAGAGCCCCATGGAGCAGTGCTCTGGAAGCAATTCAAAGGGGCCCAGGGCTTCAGCTACTGCTGCTTCTGCAGTAGCAGCAATTTGCCAGGCTCCAAGGCAACTCCCTGCCCCCATTGGTGAGCCTGGACTGAATATAGCACAGAAACTCATACCTGCGTGTAGTGGAGGATCCTCTGTGGTGTTCATCATTGGACTCCTTCACCAAATTTCCCTTACAGGAGATAACTCTTAATTTGTCCTGATAGGAGGAGGCCAGATAAATTGCCCCCGATGAAATTGCTGGCCCCAGATACCGAGGACTTGGGATATCCAAGTGGGCTCGTGCAGGAGTACTGAGTGAAGGGGGAAGAAAACCATCTTTAATCTGGTTGTGGTACATTATTCTTGAAAAACACCCTGCAGCAAATCATACTTTTTCTCTGCAAAGTGCTGAGCAGCGCATGACTTACCCTAGAGAAGCACGAGCCTGAATCTCAATCACTTCAAGAGAATTGACATGGGTCACAAACAGGTAGGGCTCTCTGTAGGCTGCAGAGAGAAAGAACACCATGCACAGAGTCTACATTAATGAAAATAATTCAGGAAAATTTCAGGACAAAGGTAACATTTTCCTGCTCTCCTGCAGTTCATAGACTTAAGGACGCGTGTTTATATACTAAAATGTTAAATGGGGAGAAACAAGCTTAAAGGAGCATTGCCTTGTAGCTGTTTGCTCCCATACCATTATATCAGTCATAATAGTCCATTTTAAAATCCCTTTTATGTGATGTTAACTGGACAAAGTCTATTAGGAACTGCAAAAGACCCTTTGTTTCATTTTAAAATGGAAGATTGAAATTTTTAATGGTGCCTGGATGTCTCTGAAATATTTAACAATGGCCAATTTAGCCACTGTCAGGCTGGGAACATTAATCAAATATATCACTTTGATTTAGTTTTCCTCTTATTCTTCACACTTCAGAAAGGCTGTTAAAAATAAGTATAAACCTAAATGGATGTAACCACTAGAAAACACAATCTGAAGAGGATCCTTCCCACCAGTGCACCCTCTACTTTTTCCCACCCCTCAGTGGAATGAATTTTGTTATGTGCACCAATGTGGAGGTGATGACATACATAACAATGACATACATGACATATGATGGTATACATAACAAAATTCATATTGTGGGAGTGGGGGCCAAGGGGTTATGAATATGGGAGAGGGCTCAGGCCTGGGGCAGAGAGTTGGGGTGCAGGGTGTGAGGGCTCTGGGGATGAAGGGTTTGGTGTGCAGTAAGGGACTCCAGGCTGTGGGGTGGGGACAAGGGATTTGGAATACAGGAGGGGTCTGTGGGGTGAATCAGGGGGTTGTGATAGGCCTAGGGATTTGGGATGCAAGAGGGAGGGGCTCGGTTAGGGATAAGGGGTTTGGGGTGCAGGAAGTGGCTTTGCAGGGGGACTGGGGATAAGGGGTTTGGGGGTGCAGGAAGTAGCTCTGGGTTGGTGGGCTTGAGGTGGGGCGCAGGGGTGCTAAGGCAGGATGCCTGCCTGCCAGCCTTCCGACCAGCCCTGGGGCACCATGCTGCACCCCAGAGGTGGCTAGCAGGTCCAGCTCATTCCCCCCTCCCTCTGAGGCCCCCGCCTATGTGACAGACCTGCTGCACTGGACACTTCCCTGCTGGCCCCAGCACAGAGCTGCCACAGTCAGTGGGGAGGGACTGCTCTCTCCCAGCTGCAGCAGCTTCCTGTTGGGGCTGATAGGGAGGGGTGCTTCTCCACCACCTGCAGCAGCTCTCTACTAGGCCCAGTGGAGAGAGGTGCCTCCCTACTGTCTGGCTACAACTTCAGGGCTTGGGGCGAGACATCGCTCTACTACAGCCCTGAGACCCTGCATGAGGCTCAATGGGAAGCTGCGCAGCTTAACGGGAAGTTAGCTTTCTACTGGGGCTGTTTCCTGGATGTGGTAGCCCCCAGAATGCTGAACATTTCAGAACACTGGAACTAGGTGGAACCAATACAAAACTGGTAAGTGTCATTCAACACCTACCAAAAGCCAAAGGCAAGCGATTCCATTTCAGGTCCTCTGTCCGACTGCGCCTTCCATAGGAATCCACAAAGACACCAAACTCTGTAGAGAACAAATCACTGGTCTCATTTGAATATGGCTGGATATTTTTTTTAAAAGGGAGGAAGGCAAGCAAAGGTAGGTTTTGATAACAGAAGTACAAGGGCCATCTTTTGCAGCTGGTGAATGCTACAGCAGCCAGAATTAATGTACAAACAGTGCTGGTTTAGGAATAATTTCAATAGTCCAGATGTTGCAGTTCGTGTCCCCTTTATACTAAGTAAGAAAGTCATTATTCCTTACACATGTAGGAACCTAGCATCTCCAAATAGGTGGAAGCCAGAAGTTATTCATAACTGTGTGCTTGCTGCCCAAGCAGGCACTTATTGTAAATACCTGAAGGATTATTCCTGTTGGCGTTAAAGATGCTTTATGAACTTTTAGGACATTTGACTAAAAGGTCAAAAAAGCATTTCAGTTAAAAAGCATCTTATAACCCTTTGTTTCTCTCCTGAGACAAAAGAAGCAATCTTTTTATGGAAGTCACCGCATCACATAAAGACTCCTCTAGTTTAAATGAGAGTCAGGAATATCTGTGAAAGACAGCATAGAAACAAATGAAGTAAAAATTTGAAATAAATCAAACTGTTTTATGGAATCTCTATGAGTAGCAATTCCATGCTCTAATACAAATATAGCAGTAAGGATATATTACTGACCATGTGAGCAGGACAGTGATAGTGACCTACCTATCTCATAGAGCCAGAAGGGAGTCTAGTCCTCACAGCAGGCCCAAGTACCGTTCCTGACAGATTTACCCCAGATCCCTAAATGGCTCCCTCAAGGATTGAGCTCAGAGTGCTGAGTTTAGTAAGCCAAAGCACAAACTGCTGAGCTATCCCTCCCTCCAAATGAAAGGCTAAGAGAGATTAGCAAGGCTATCAAAATAAAAACCTCAATAATAGTGAGGAATTTCAACTATCCCCATATTGCCTGGGTACACGTCATCTCAGGACAGGATGAAGAGATAAAGTTACTTGATACCTTAAATGGCTGCTTCTTGGAGCAGCTGATTCTGGAATCCACAAGGGGAGAGGCTATTCTTGATTTAGTCCTAGGTGGAGTGAAAGATATGATCCAAGGGGTAAATATAACTGGACCGCTTGGAAATAGTGACCATAATGTAAATTTAACATCCCTGTGGTGGGAAAAACAGCTCAGCGGCCCAACCCTGTGGCATTTAATTTCAGAAAGGGGAAATCACACAAAAATTAGGAGGTTAGTTAAACAGAAATTAAAAGGTAAAGTCTCTGCAAGCTGCATGGAAACTTTTCAAAGACAACATAATAGAGGCAATTTAAATGTATACCCCAAAAATAAAAAACACAGTAAGAGAACTGAAAAAGTGCCACCGTAGTTTAACAACCGACTAAAAGAAGCAGAGAGAGACAAAAAGGCATCATTTAAAAAGTGGAAGTTAATCCTAGTGAGGAAAAGAGAAAGGAGCATAAACTCTGTCAAATTAAGTGTGGAAATATAGTTAGGAGGCCAAAAAGGAGTCTGAGTTTTTGGCTAGCTATTCTTCAAAGTGATCAGAAGCAGGAAGCCTGCTAAACAACCAGTGGGCCACTGGATGATCAAGATGCTAAAGGAGCACTCAAAGATGATGAGGTCATTGCAGAGAAACTAAATGAATTATTTGCTTTGGTCTTCACGGCTGAGGATATTGGGGAGATTCCCAAACCTGAGCCATTCTTTTTAGGTGGCAAATGTGAGGAATTGTCCCAGATTGAGATGTCGTTAGAGGAGGTTTTGGAATTAATTGATAAACTTAACAGTAACAAATCACCGGGACCTGATAGCATTCACCCAAGAGTTCTGAAAGAACATAAATGTGAAAATGCGGAACTATTAACTGGTTTGTAACCTAGCCTTTAAATCATATTTTGTACCTAATGACTGGAAGATAGCTAATGTGATGCCAATATTTAAAAAGGGCTCTAGAGGTAATCTTGGCAATTACAGACCAGTAAGTCTAACATCAGTACTGGGCAAATTAGTTAAAACTATAGTAAAGAATAAAATTGTCAGACACACAGATGAACACAATGCGTTGGGGGAAAAGTCAACATGGTTTCTCTAAAGGGAAATCATGCCTCACTAATCTACTAGAGTTCTTTGAGGGGGGGGGTCAACAAACATGTGGACAAGGGGGATCCAGTGGATATAGTGTACAGTGAACCCTCGCTACTTCGCGGTTCGACCATCGCGGATTCACGACTTCGCGGACTTTTTTCATTACATTATGTATATACGTGAATCCGCGATGGTCGAACCGCGAAGTAGCGAGGGTTCACTGTACTGTGAACATAAAATTGATCCTTACCAAAACTTTAAAAAGCCTCGGGGGAAGCCGGCGGGGGGGCATCCCAGGCGCGCCTGGGATGCCCCCCCGCCGGCTTCCCCGGAGGCTTTGAAAGCCGCGGAGGGGCTCCGGCGGGGGAGCAGCCCAGGCGCGCCTGGGATGCCCCCCCGCCGGCTTCCCCGGAGGCTTTGAAAGCCGCGGAGGGGCTCCGGCGGGGGAGCAGCCCAGGCGCGCCTGGGATGCCCCCCCGCCGGCTTCCCCCGAGGCTTTGAAAGCCGCGGAGGGGCTCCGGCGGGGGAGCAGCCCAGGCGCGCCTGGGATGCCCCCCCGCCGGCTTCCCCGGAGGCTTTGAAAGCCGCGGAGGGGCTCCGGCGGGGGCGCAGCCCATGCGCGCCTGGGATGCCCCCCGGCCGGCTTCCCCGAGGCTTTGAGGATCCTACTTCGCGGATTTTCATCTATCGCGGTCGGGTTTGGAACCTATCTACCGCGATAAACGAGGGTTCACTGTACTTACATTTCCAAAAATCTTTGACAAGGTCCTTCACCAAAGGCTCGTAAGCAAAGTAAGCAATCGTGGGATAAGAGAATCCCATGGGATAAGAGACTCTCCTGGATTGATAACTGGTTAAAAGACAGGAAACAAAGGGTAGGCCTAAATGGCCAGTTTTCAGAATGGAGAATAACTAGTGGTGTTCTACAGGGGTCTGTACTGGGACCAATCCTATTCAACATATTCATAAATGATCTGGAGAAAGGGATAAACAATGATGCAGCAAAATTTGCAGATAAGCAGACTGTGAAGAGCTTCAAAAGGATCTCACAAAACTAGGTGACTGGGCAACAAAATGGCAAATGAATTGTAATTTTGACAAATGCAAAGTAATGAATATTGGAAAACAATCCCAACTACATGCATAATATGATAGGGACTAAATTAGCTGTTTAGCTCTCTCAAGAGAGATCTTGGAGTCATTGTGGCTAGTTCTCTCAAAACATCCATATAGTGTGCAGCAGCAGTCAAAAAAGCAAACAAATGTTGGGAATCATTTGAAAAGGGATAGAGAATAAGACAGATAATATCGTATTGCCTCTGTATAAAACCATGGTATGCCCACATCTTGAATACTGTGTACAGATGTGGTCGCCTCATCTCAAAGATATATTGGCATTTGAAAAAGTTCATTTTTGTTGCCCTTTTCCGATTAGGGGTTTGCAACAACTGCCCTATGAGGAGAGATTAATAAAACTGGGACTTCTTGGCTTAGGCCTCACTACATCCCCCTCAGTCTCCTCTTTTCTATTAGAAATCCTAGAAGGTGGGTGAGCACACCCACTTCTACAAACAGCTCCCGACCCAGCGTTGTGGGAGGGACCACTGGACCTGGGATTCAATCAGTTCCTTGGGACAATGGAGGGAAAAAAACCAGGGACAGGAGTGCAGGTCACAGGTTCAAAATAAGGGAATTGGACAGGGACAACAAGCAGAGCACCCATTGCTCCTTGAAGCTGTCTAGAGAGCCAGTGGACGTCACCCAGAGGAACTCTGCCCAGATATGTGAGCGAAGGAGCACCAGAAATTGGCCTCACAGTTCCAGGTGTGGGGAAAAGTGCAGCCAGAATCTCAGCAAGAGAACAGGGTGACCACCCTAGCCACTCCAGCTGCTAGCCAGCCTCGATGACTGGAGTCATGTGGGTTTCCTGCAGGAAGATCACCGAGTACCTCCCCCTCCTGAAGGAAGGAGAGCACCCAGCTCCTGCGGAGACCCCTCCTACAGCCCTGGGCATTTAATGTGGCAAAGGAGGCAAATTGCTTGATGAGGGCTGGGGTGGATCCTCATGGGCAGGGTGATCATCAGGCTGCCACAGGCCCTGCTAGAGACAACTCCCTGACCCAAAGGCCAGGAGACAGTTGCAAAATTTGCGGGTCCAGCGGTAGGCTGCGATGTCCTGCCTCTTGGTCCCTCTCCTCTCCTGCAAGAGGGCCCTCTTGGCCCGGAGGACGTGGATGAAGTCCCCCCAGCACCAAAGGGTGACCTGCACCTTGTCCTTGGGTCCATGGGTGTCCGTGAGGAACTGGAACAGCTCCGCCTTCAGTGCCACGGTGGTCAAGGTGACAGGATTACCGTCATCCTCCATCAGAACTCCTGAGTAGACCTCACAGGCCATGGAGATGGGCAGGCAGGGATCAGATCCCCAGCACAGCTCCAAAAGCGGTGGTGCTGTGTGACGCGTCCCCATCCCCGGCAAGGGAGGGGGCAGCCGAGGGAACAAGGCAGCCCCTACCTAGAGGACTGGCAATAGGGGGGGCACAAAAACCACACCGAGGGCTGCCCGCAGCCACCGGGAATGAGACTGCTCCCGTGGGGGGGTGGCAGTAACAGTAGCGTGGGAGAGGGATGAGAGAAGGGTGGGCATTGCGGTGGGGGCAGGAGGAGGAGCAGGACCGGGAGTGGGAGCAGGACTGTATGGGGAGATTTCAGCAAATCCAGTAATGTGCCTGAACCACTATTGCTTACTGCTTAAACTTTAGCAACCAAGCTAACAGGCCCAAATTAGACCTAGACCACAGTCAAGGAAAAAAAGGGAGTTTGTGTGCCACAGAGAGGGCAACTTGACCCCCGCGTCCTTCCTGAGGTCCAAATCTCTAATGAAATCGCTGAGCTATACATTTAGAAAAACAGGAAGTTTGTCTAAATGCCCTACGACATATATCTAGCAGGGCCCCCGAGCATGAAGTATCTGAAAAAGAAAAAAAACGCATCTGGTGAAAGTGATGATCAGAAGAAAACCTCTTGCCCAACCTTTAAAAAGTGCTTGCCTAACAAGTTCTTGAGTGACATGTTATTGTAATACTAATGGATAAATAGGGAAGGAAAGTTTGAGCTAGGGGGACAATTTTGGGGAACACTTGGAGGGACGCCTCGAGGACTCCTTGAGGACTCTTCACGTCTGGACGCATCTCCGTCCCCACCGGCAGACGGAAGACTGGCCATCGGAAGCCTGCCCGGTGTCATGCGAGAGCCACACTCAACTTCGGTAACTATCGAGGGTGGGGGTGTTTTGCTAGCCTGTTGCGGACGTGTGTAAGTGCTTGAGACTAAGTAAAGTTTAGCTTTAAGTGAAAGCACTATTGTGTTGTCCTGTTTGTACCATCCATCTATCGGTCAGACGACTGTGTCTCCCCTGAATTATTTCCTGACACCACCTCGCAGAGAGTAAAAGTTACCGAGAGGTTTTGGTTGAAAGAACCCCAGGTAACAGAATTAGGACAGGGATCAGAGCTGTAGTCAAGGAATAGGCAAGGTTACATTCCCCAGGGCCTAAGCCACCAGGTTGCGATGTTTCCTGATCGGGTTTGGGGGACGGGGGTGGAGAGGGGGCCCGCACCGACACCGGGCTTGGGTGTCACAGTGGACTGTGTCTGAAGCCACAGCGTTGGACAAGGTGGGAGCAGCAGGTGGGCTGCAACAGGAAGGGAGGGTAACCGCTCTGCCTCAGAGATGGAGGGGGTGCCCACAAGCCCGGGGCCCAGCCCTTCAGCACTGGCTGTCACTCCTAGAGGCTCGGTGTCCTCAGGCAGAGTGCCATCGGTGTCTGGGGCAACATGAAATATCAGGGGTGAGAGTGGGGGTAGCCACCCAGCGCAAGAGGTAGCGAGAAGGAGAAGGTGGTGCAACCAGGTCACCGCTCAGATCGAGGCCCACTCATGGGGGTTGTCCTTCCCTGGGCAAGCAGGGTCAGACCCAGGGCCTCAATCTCCTCCAAGATGGACCTAAAATCCATCCTCGTGGCCTTGGCATCCTCCTTGCTGGCAACCGAGTCAACAATTGCCTCGGCAGCGATGACTGGTGGTGGAGGGGCCGGGGGAGCTCCATCTGAGTTCTCCTCAGGCATGGACTCTGAGAGGTGCTATCCCTCTCTGCTGCCATAGTGACCTTGGTGGGTGCCCTCTTGCTGATGTTGGGGGGGGGGGGGTCGCACATCAGGAGTTGAAGCATCAGCAGCCCCGTTCAGTATCTTCTGGGGGCCTTCCCACCCTCCCCATCAGAGCAGGGGACTGAGCCGGTGGGCCCTGGGCTTTCCCCAAATAAGCATCCAGCCCTCTAAGGTGGAAGGGGAGGGCTGGTCAGCAGGGGCAGGGCCAGGGCCAGGGGGCGCAGGTGACAATTGTGGGCTCTGAGAGGCAAGGGAGGATCAATGGTGAGCAGAGAAACTTCTGCCTGGGACAGGCCCTCTCCTTCGCTCAGCAGCGACCGTGTCACCCCTTCCTCTGCAGGCCCCACCAACTCATGACTGGCAGAGGCAGGGCCCACCCACTCATCACAGCGTGCCAGGGGGGGCTGCTCCCGGGGCCTGAACAGTGGTGACAGCAGAGGGAGGAGGAGCAGCCATGGAAGCCGCGCTACCAGGGTTGCTGGCGGTAGTAGGGCTGGCGCACTCCCGGGCCCTGGGGGTCCCGGACACCTCCTTGAACTGGGACAGGGGAAGCCCTCCAGACATGCCCCATCACCCAGAAAAGTAAGCACCGGACCTCCCCTGAAGAGTAGTAGACCCGGTAATGGGCCCCCTGGTAGGACACCAGGAAGGAGCCCTCGAGTGCCACCCCATCACGTGCCGCCAGCAGCATTTGCAGTTGTACCTGCCAGCAGAAGGACAGGATGTGATGGAGGACAGGGTCCTTGCAGCCCAACGGGAGAGGGCTGATGGTAAATATAGGTTTCCCCAGGGTGGAGAGGATGGGCAACAGGGTGACATGGGGGAGGAAGGGCTGGACCAAGGTCAGGACCACCTGTATACCCAGGTCCTCCAGGGGTTCGAGGGGCATATACACGCCCCCCCCCCCCACTGCCAGGCCCTTCTCCACCGCCTCCTGGGTGGCGACCTCCAAATCAAGGAGGACAATAACCTTGCTGTACATTTTGTAGGTTGCCACCATGGCCGAGGACGCCACCACCCTTGCCAGCGCCCGCACATAAGTTTCGATGTGAGGTGAGACAGGTAACAAGAGGCAGCAGACACCGTACTTCCTGGTCAAGGAAGGGAATGGGCCCCAGCTGCCAGGGATGGAACTGGAGGCGGCAATTGGGGCAGAGGATGTGGTGGCGTGTGGAGGGGTGGTGGCCACCTGGCTGTCAATGGAAGGGGTGGGGTAGGAGGAGAAGGGGAACGGACTAACCACTCCTCCCTGCTAAAATGGAGGCAAGGAAGGAGGACGTCGGGTGGGGGACAACGGAGAGAAAGGGGAACAGCAACAACTCCTCCCTTCTAGGCTGAAGGCAGAGGAGGAGGGTGCTAGCAAGGCAGAAAACAGGGGCAAGGTCACAGGTGCAGGGTGGGGGTGCTGACACCTTTGGCTGCACTGGGACCATCAAGGACTACGGAGGCATCAAGGGGATGCAGTGAACATGGGTGGGGGGCACAAACTAAAAAAAAGGGTGGGTAGGGACATGAGTGCTCGAGGAGGGGACAAGGGCGCACTGGGCAGTAGGTAGGGAGCTAATGGGAGGCTGAAGGGAACAAGCTGAGTAGGTAGAGGGCAGGGCAGGTGGTGCACTGGGGAAAGGCAACTGCTGGGTGGGGTAGGACAGGCACCACAGCAAACTCACATGGCTTGGGCAGGGAAACAAACTCTGAGGAGGTCAGGCGGGGCAGGCAACCAACCAAACTTTCAGGGGCTGGGTGGGGCAGGCAAACAAACGTTTGTGCGGGGCAGGGGGGGTGCTCCAGCAGGGAGGGGAACACAAACTGGGCTACAAGGGCAGGGTAGGTACCAGGGAGGTCAGCTGCTCTGGTGGAGGAGCAAGGGGGCAAAACAAGAGGTGAGGGAGGCCCCCCCCAGCCAAATGCAGCAGGGGGGGCAAGTCTAAGGGGGAAGGGAGTGCGCCCATGAGCGCTCATGGGGTCAGTCAGTCACTTGCTGCTGCAAAATAGTCCCAGATAGAGATGGGGTGAAGCAGCTAGCCCTGCTTAGAGGCAAAGAGCAGGTCCAGGTGGTAAGTGGGGGTTGGTGGGGGTGATGACAGTAGAAGGGGGGGCAGCTGGACTGGGGGAGGGCTCCACGCCTCTCCCCTGGCTCCCCTTGCAACAGCACAGGCTACCGCCACCCCAGGAACACAGATGGTAAATGGCTCAGTCCCAAAAACAAACCCCCTCCACAAGTCCAAGCGGTAGGCTTCCTCCTCTTCCTCGACGAGGGTCACAGCCGCAAGCAGGAGGCAGCCAGCCCGGGAAGGACCCTGGGACAGGGGTGCTGGTGGTGGGCCTCACCTCTCCCTCTGGAGGGGGCAGGCTGACAGCCCACCCCCTTGCACAGCAGGCAAGCAGTCGCAGGGGTGGGCAGGGAAGGAAGATATGCTGGCACAGGCACTGGTGCAGCAACCACACCCTCCTCCTCCTGGAGTGAGGCAGGAAGTGGGTGGCTGCTGACCTGGAAGGGGAAAAACTCCCTAAGACACTCTGGTGGGCAGGACCAGACCGAGAGCAACCCAGCCCCACCCCCAGGAAACAGAGGGGCGGGCCAGAAGTACAAAGGCTGAAGCTAAGAACTCAGCTGGTCCCCAGACACCTTGCCCAAGCTCCCAAGGACAGAAGACCTGGCCTGGGCTGCCAGGACCACTGGCAGGCCCTGAAGACTGGCCAGGACCACCAATCGGCCCAGACCCTGAGCCGATGGACATCCTTCCAGTGTTGCACCTTTCCCTGCAGACCCAGAGAAGTGGGGACCAAGCCAGGTAGGGCCACAGGGGGAACTGGGATGCAGCCCAGGGGTAGCCACTTCCATCTCCTCAGCTGGACATGGGTCAAACTGTAGGATTACCATATTTGAACTTTCAAAAAAGAGGATACCTGGTGCCTGCTGGTGCTGCTGCGGTGGTGGCGGCTGCTCCACTCATACAGGAGGCTGGGCTTGGGAGCTGGCAAACTCGTCCCTGCGCAGGCCAAGCTCGGGGCTCTGGTTGCTGCCTTGCTGCTGCCGGGGCTGCCGCTGCCCCCGCTGGCCCTCATGGTGTGAGGGGACGCTGCATGCCCGGCTCCCGCTTCCCTGCCACACCATCCCGAGACATGCAGTAGCGCGGGCTCCAGCAGCGCCGCCAACCAGCTAGCAGCCCAGGCTGCTGTGGGGCCAGGAGGAGGGTGGGGGGCCAAGGAGGCTGTGGGCTGGGGCCCGTCCTGGGGCATGAAGTTAAAGGCACCAAAGGGAGAAGTGGCATGGCTAGAAAAGGAACCCAGGAATTCTGCTTCCCAGAATCCCTTCCTTTCTCCTGCCCACCCCACCAAGCACCAGCTCCCACAGTCCTCACAGAGCTGAGACTGGAACCCCCAGATCTCACCAACAGACCCACTGCCCACATACAGGAAACTAAAGAAGACATAAGTTCTAACGCCCAGTTCTCTGCTCTAACTCAGTGCCCCTGCCCTCCTGCAGAACCAGCCACCCTCCCAGCCCCCCCGCTCCAAACCAATGCACCCACCCCTCCCCCAGAACCAGACACCCCCCGGCCCCCATGCTCTAACCCAATGCCCTCACCTCTCCCACAGAGCCAGGCACCCCCCTGCTCTAACCCACCCCTCCCACAGAGCCAGGGACATAACCTAGTGGGGTGGAGGGTAACGCGGTGACTCCGTGGGAGGAGCCAAACCTGCCCCCCACATCGGACCTGCCCTGGGTCTCACCACAACCACGGGCTTTTCCCGCCAGGAGCTGGGGTGCATGCGCAGAGCAGCCGTGAACATTCCATTTGACAGGCACGTGTTACCCCCTCCCTGATCCCCTTTGCAGGGCAAAATCCCGGACATTTTTACCATTTGAAAAAGCCGTCCAGCCAGAGATTTAACAAGTGAAAATGAGAACATGTCCAGGAAAAACCGAATGTATGGTAACCCTATTGAACTGGACAGCGTGTTGTGGTCAGGATCCCTGCTGACCTAGTAGCAGCAGACTGATCTGCCACTGTTAGGGCCCTGGCCTGGGATGCAGTGAAGCAGGTAGGCCTGCCACCCCATTCCCCAGGTGGCAGTTTCCCCCTGTTTTGGACCAAACCCCTGCGCTTGTCAGCTCTCTGCCACAGCAAGGAGACCTCACCACTGCTCAGCCTGTACTCAGGCCTGAGCTGCTTAAACTGCTTGCTGCCCCACCCTGAAGAAGAGCCTGGGCATATAAACTATTGCTCTGCCTGAGAGCAGGCCTGAGCTCCTTAAACTCTGTTGCCCTGGCCTGAGCTAGGGCTAGGGCTAGGGCTAGGGCAGACTGACTGCTATTCAGCCTGAGTATAGGCCGGAACACCCAGACTGTGTTGAGCTCACCCTGAAGCAGACTGTACTACTAACCAGTCTGTTTCTAGTGTAGTGAGGCAACTTGGCCTCCCTCCCGACTGGGACCAGTACAGGGGGATATGATAGAGGCCTATAAAATCACGACCGATGTGGAGAAAGTAGATAAGGAAAATTATTTACTCACTCCCATAACACAAGAACTAGAGTCAAATTAAGTTAATAGGTAACAGATTTTAAAAACAAACAAAAGGAAGTATTTCTTTACACAATGCACAGTCAACTTGTGGAACTCCTTGCCAGAGGATGTGGTGAAGACCAGGACTTTAACAGGGTTCAAAAAAGAACTAGATACATTCATGGAGGATAGGTCCATCAATGGCTATTTGCCAGGATGGGTAGGAAGAGGAGGTTACTCACCTTGGGCAGTAAAACTGTCATTCTTCGAGATGAGCATCCCTGTGGGTGCTCCACAGCAGGTGTGTTGGTCGACTGGAGTCTTTAAAGCAGTGTCCGGGGGGGCTGCGCATGCGTGGTGCTCTGGCCACGTGGATCCAGCATGCTGTGACCGTGCATGCGTGGACCCCCCCCCTTCAGTTCCTTCTCTACCCGGAGAACCGGCATGTGTATATATTCTGAAGTAGAGGGGAGGAAGGGAGGGTAGTGGAGCACCCACAGGGACACTCATCTTGAAGAATGTCAGTTTATTGCTCAAGGCGAGTAACCTCCTCTTCTTCGAGAGACATCCCTGTGGGTGCTCCACAGCAGGTGACTACAGAGCAATGTGCCTCATGTAGGTAGGGACTTCGGATCAGGTAAGTATGCTGTGAATAGAACAGCCTTGGCTACATTAGTTGTGGAAAAAAGGCCTTGAGAAAGTGCATAGTGCTTGGCAAATGTCCGATCAGGAGCCCAGGTGGTGGCTGTACATATGTCTACAATGGGGACCTTGTGAAGATAGGCCACTGATGTAGCCACCGCTGTGGTGGAATGAGCCCATATTGAGGTAGGTGGAGTGAGTTGATTGTGCTCCTAGCATAATCAGATGCAGTCCAAAATCCAGTGAGAGAGTCTCTGTGATAAGATGGCTTTTCCCTTGTTGTGTTCTACTATTGATACAAACAATATTGATGAAGATCCAAAGGATCTTGTTCTGTGTATGTAAAAAGATAATGTCCTATGAACATCAGTATGCGCATTTTTGCTTCAAATTGATTGTCATGGGGTTTGGGAAAAAACATGGGGAAGTGAATATTTTGGTTTATATTTAACGAAGACCGTATCTTTGGTAGGAATTTCAGGTGGGTACGGAGGGTTACTTTGTCCTTGAAAAAGGTGGTACATGGTGGTCCACCATTAGTGCCGCCATTTCTCCCACACGACGAGCAGAGGTAATGGCAATTAAGAAGGTGGTCTTCATTGATAGGTAAAGTAGGGAGCATGTGGCCAGGTTCAAAGGGCTGTTTGGTAAGTGCGTTGAGCACGAAGTGTAGGTCCCAGGGTTTGGCAGTTGGAGCTATATCGGGATACAGGGCCTGTAGACCTTTGAAGAATTGTTTTGTCATTGGGTGTGCAAATATGGTAGTGTCATCAATTTTGGTGTGGCAGGTCATTATTGCTGCCAGGTGAACCTTGATGAACTCATTGAGAGGTGAAATTGTTTCAAGTGGAGAAGGTATTCGAGTATGGAAGGCAAGGGTGCCACTTCAGGTGTGATACTTCTTGCAGTGGCCCAATGAACAAATATCAGAGGGGTAGCCGTGTTAGTCTGAAGCTGCAAAATCAACAAGAAGTCCATCTGATGAAGTGGGTCTTCGCCCACAAAAGCTTGTGCGCCAATAAATCTCTTAGTCTATAAGGTGCCACTGGACTTCTCGTTGCCAATGAACAAAGCGTTTCCATTTGTGAGTGTATGTTTTCTGAGTAGACTTGGCCCTGCTGTGTAGTAGCACGTTCTGTACCAATTTAGAGCATTGTAGCTCTAGCTCAGAGAACCATCCAAGTACCAAGTCCTTAGCTGGAGCATGGACAGATTGGAATGTTGTATTTGGAGCCCTGGTTGGTATGACAGGTCGGGGGGCTGAGGTAGGATGATTGGGGGAAAGATAGCCATTCTGATGATGAACCATGGCTGTCTGGGCCAGGAAGGGTCTATGAGGATGATCCTTGCTCTGTCCCTTCTTCTTTTGTGGATGGTTTTGTTGAGGAGAGGTATGGGGGGGGGGGGCGCGGCATAATGCAGTTGGAGGCCCCAGTTGATTATTAGGGCATCTCCCAGGGATCCCTTGCCTATGCCTGCTCTGGAGCAGAAATGAGTGTACTTTTTGTTGTTGCTTGTGGCAATCAGGTCTATCATGGGGTAGCCCCACTGATGGACAATTGTTGATAGCATGCGATCGCTCATCTGCCACTCGTGCCCTTGAGGTAGAGCTCTGCTAAGAGCATTGGCAGTGGTGCTGAAGATTCTCAGGAGGTAGCAGGCACTCATGATGATCCCATGCTTGAGGCACCAGTTCCAGAGGGTACTAGCCTCTGTGCAGAGGGAATGGGCCCCACCCTGCCTGTTTATATAAAACATGCATGCCACGTTGTCGGTGTAAACCCTGATATGCTTGCTAACCAATGTTGGAAGAAAGTGGACACAGGCATGTCTGACTGCGCTTAGCTCTAGCACATTTACATGAAGGGACCTCTCTGCGGTGGACCAGAGACCCTGCGTTGTCTGGTGTGCCAGGTGTGCTCCCCATCCCATGAGGGTCTGTGGCAAGGGTTAGAAGAAGTTACTCACCTTCGTGCAGTAACGATGGTTCTTCGAGGTGTGTCCCCATCGGTGCTCCACGTCTGGTGTCGGGCTCGCCCCGGTGCCGCGAATCGGAGGCTTCCAAAGCTGTGTTTGGCTGGACCGCGCATGCGCGCGCGCTAGAGGCCGTTCGCACCTTTCCTCTCCGAGCGTGGTCCAGCCCCCGCCTCGGTTCCTCTCACCGCCTCATCTGAAACGAGAGAAACAAACGAGATCCCGTAGCGGGGAGGAGGGCGGGTTGTGGAGCACCCACGAGGACACACCTCGAAGAACCATCGTTACTGCACGAAGGTGAGTAACTTCTTCTTCTTCTTCTTCTTCGGGTAGTCCCCGTGGGTGCTCCACGTCTGGTGTCTCCGGAGCAGTGGTCTGAGCTAAGGTTGCGCTACGGGATCCGTGTTACGGCAGCGTTGGAGCACCGCCGAGGCTACCGCGGAGTCTGAGGTGGAGTGTTGCAGAATTGTGTAATGTTTCATAAAAGTGACGTTTGACCTCCAAGTAGCTGCCCGGCAGATGTCGCACATAGGGACTCCTTTCAGGAAGGCCGTCGAGGTAGCCATTGCACGGGTGGAGTGTGCTCTAGGTTGTGATGGGAGGGACTTGTTACACAGATTATAACAGGTGGTAATGCAAGCGACAATCAACTTCGAGATGCGCTGCGCAGAGAGTGGACGACCTCTAAACTGATCTGCAACAGATATAAAAAGACGGTCTGTCTTTTGAATATCACGAGTTCTATCAATATAAAATGCAAGGGCTCGGCGAGCATCCAGCGTATGCAAAAGAGCCTCTTGAGGAGAAGCATGAGGTTTAGGACAGAAAGAAGGCAAGACGACTGGTTCGTTAATGTGGAAGTCCGAGCAGACTTTTGGGAGAAAGGTCGGGTGCGACCTCAGAATCACCGAGTCCTTATGAAAGATCATATATGGGGGAGATGCCGTAAGAGCTGCAATCTCACTCACCCTGCGTGCCGATGTTATAGCAATAAGAAAAACAACCTTGGTTGTAAGTAGTTGAAGAGATGTAGTTGCAAGTGGCTCAAATGGTGGCCGTGTCAACGCATCTAGCACGAGGTCGAGGTTCCACACAGGAGGCGAAGGTCTACGTGGAGGGTTGAGATTAAGGAGGCCCTTGAGAAACCTCTTCGTAATGGGATGGGCGAAAACCGACCGGCCATCTATCGGGCGGTGGAACGCCGTAATTGCTGCTAGATGAACTTTAAGTGATGGTGTGGAGATACCTGACGTGTGAAGGTGCATGGACAGCATGCAATGGTGAGACAGAGGGGTTTAACCCTTTAGTGTCACACCAATGCGTAAAGCGAGACCACTTTGCAAGGTATGTTTTTCTCGTGGAATCTCTTCTACTATTGAGCAGAACACGTCTCACTTGATCTGAACAAAGGGTCTCCGATGTGTTGAACCATCCAACATCTACGCAGTCAGGTGGAGGGTGAGCAATTTCGGATGGCGAAGGGACCCGCTCTGCTGTGTTAAGAGGTCCGGGAGAAGAGGGAGCCGGTAAGGCATTCGAATTGAGAGCTGTAGGAGCGTGGAGTACCAGGCTTGCCGGGGCCAGGCCGGTGCTATTAGCAAGATTCGGGCTTTGTCGAGAACAACTTTCTCCAGTACTCTTGGAATTAGAGCCACAGGGGGAAACGCATACAGTAGTACCATGCCCCAATGTAAGAGGAACACGTCCCCCAGGGAGTGAGTGCCAATCCCTGCTCTGGAGCAATAAACCTTGCATTTCGCATTGGCAGAAGTAGCGAAGAGATCTATGGCAGGTCGACCCCAGCGGTGGAAGATAGATAGGAGCACGTCCGTGCGGATCTCCCATTCGTGGTCATGTGGGAAGTATCTGCTCAGCGAGTCCGCGATGGAATTGTTCACCCCTGGCATATACGATGCTATGATAGTAATGTCGTTGCAGTTGCACCAGGACCACAGGCGAACCGCCTCTACACAGAGGAAGCGGGATCTGGCACCGTCCTGCCTGTTGACATAGTACATTGCAGCGATGTTGTCCGTAAGGATCCTGGTAACTGCGCCCTGTATGTGAGGTTTGAAATGCCTGCAGGGATGAAAAATTGCCCTGAGCTCCAATAAGTTGATGTGGAGCATCATTTCTGTATTGGACCATCGACCTTGGATCGTATACGTGTCCATGTGCGCACCCCAGCCGGTAAGCGAGGTATCTCTTGTTATCTGCCTAGAAGGCTGAGGTTGGTGAAAGCGAATGCCCGCCAACATGTTGCTGGGCTCAGTCCACCATCGGAGGGAATTCCGAACATGGATAGGCAACGCCACACGCTTTTGGATGCTGTGTTTGGCGGGTTTGTACACCAAGGTCAGCCACTGCTGGAGACATCGGAAATGTAATCGTGCGTGGTGGACCATCATCGTGGTGGCTGCCATATGATCCAACAGCTGAAGGTGAGTACGTACGGGAAGTGTCGGGGAGAGCGATACTGTGTGAACTAGATCGCATATGATTTGGAAACAGTCTGCAGGTAAGTAGACCCGAGCTGACCGTGAGTCGAGGCGAGCTCCTATAAACGTGAGAGTCTGGGCCGGCTCTAGACGTGATTTTTCCATGTTTATAATCAAACCGAGGAAGCTGAAGAGATTCCTCGTTACTGTGAGCATGTGGCGAGCTTCCGAGTGAGTGTGGCCTTTGAACAAGCAGTCGTCTAGGTAGGGGAAAATGGAGACCCCTATCTTGCGAAGATGTGCAGCAACTACTGCCAGGGTCTTGGAGAAAGCTCTGGGAGCTGAGACAAGGCCAAAGGGCAGCACTCTATATTGGTAGTGTTCCTGCCCCACTACAAAATGGAAGAAGCGCCTGTGTGCTATGTGAAAGGTGATGTGAAAATACGCGTCCTGTAAGTCGAGGACTCCGAACCAATCTTCCTTGCTCAATGATGGTATAATTTTGCTTAGCGTAACCATTTTGAAACGCTGCTTCTTGATGTATTGGTTTAAGCGCCTCATATCGAGAATAGGTCTCCACCCCCCGGATTTTTTGCGAACAAGGAAATATCGGGAGTAAAACCCTCTGTTCCTGAATCTTGAGGGAACTAGTTCTATGGCTCCTATAGCAAGAAGATGACGTACCTCTTGCTGAAGCTGAGTCTCGTGTGATGGGTCCCTGAAGAGGGACGGGGTGGGTGGAGTAGTGGGAGGTATGGAGATGAAAGGTATCGTGAAACCTGAATTTATTACTTCCAAGACCCAGCAGTCCGAGGTGATGTTGCGCCACTGGTGATAATATGGCTTGAGGCGGTGGTGAAAGAGAAGGGTGGTGGTGGGTTTTTCTACTGTGAGCACTGAAGATGCGTTTGTGTCCTCGACACATGAGTCAAATTTGCTGTTTGGCATTAGCCCGGGCTGGCGCACGATTGACCTGCTGGCGCTTGCGCTGCGGACGCTGTCGGAATCGAGACTGTTCGGGAGCGCGCTGCTGATTTTTCTGGAATGAATAGTCATATCGCCTCTGAAATGGATAGTAGTGCCTATGCTTAAAGGGGGGGGGTATACATCCCCAGAGTCCGCAGAGTGGTGCGTGAGTCCTTACCGGAATGCAGGACATCGTCAGTTGAAGTAGCAAACAATCTCTTACGATCAAATGGGAGATCTTCAACTTTGTTCTGGAGCTCCTTTGGTGCTCCTGCTGCCATTAACCAAGAAGCTCTGCGCATGGCGATACCTGTTGCCATGGCTCGAGCTGCCGTATCCGAGACATCGAGGGCGATTTGGAGCAATGTCCTACATGCAGAATATCCCTCCTGGACAATCGCCTTCAGCAGAGGTCTCTTAGTATCTGGAAGGTGCTGCATTAGGTCAGGTAATTTGGCATAATTGTCGAAATTGTGATTCGAGAGAAGGGCAGCATAATTTGTGATCCTGAGCATTAGGGTTGATGATGAATAAATCTTGCGTCCAAAAAAGTCACGCTTTCTTGTGTCCTTTTCCGGGAGTGCGGTTTTGAAGTGAGAAGCCTTGCTCTTATGGTGGACTGCATCCACTATTAAGGAGTTGGGTTGAGGATGATTGAAGAGAAAATCCAAATCCTTAGATGGGACAAAATATCTCTTGTCTGCTCTTTTGCTAGTAGGGGAGATCGTTGTGGGAGTCTGCCAGATCTCGTGTGCCACATCCAAAATTGCTTCATCAATTGGGAGTGCGATCTTGCGTCGTTGCTGAGGATGCAGATTTTTCAGTAGCTTATGCTGCTTCACCTGTGCTTCAGACAGCTGAACCTCCTGGCTTTGTGCCACCCACTTAAAAAGGTCCTGGAATTCCTTGAGGTCATCGGGTGGTGAGGTATCATCTGGGGTCACAGCATCATTTGGTGCATGAGATGAAGAGCACACATTCGCTGGCATGTCTGTTTCTGCATCTGAAATCTGTCCCTCCTCGGGGTCCGAATGGTTCTGCTGCGGATCCGGACTTCTTGGAGGGGGTGGGGCATGAGATGGTGATCGCGGCCTAGACCGATCATGATGAGAAGACGGACTAACCGAGCGACAGGAGCACGGAGACCTCCGATGGGAGCGGGAGTGGCTGTGACGAGTTGAGACATAGTAATAGGGTCTGTCATAATGCATATAGTGACGGTCCAAATACCGTGGGGATGAGCGTCATGAAGAGCTGACACTAGCATGCCTGACGTAATATGCACGGCATGGTGAGTGCACAGGAGAGCGAGAACATCACGAAGGAGAGCGCGAACAAGAATCCCTTAGGTAGGGAACAGGTTCTCTGTGATGGTAATAATAGGGTGACAGACTCCTGTGGGCTCGAGTGTTTTGATCCCTGGTGGAGTGAGGTGCAGGAGACCGGTGCTGCAGAGATGGTCCGGGTGAAGCTGTAGGAGAAGGCAGAGGAGAAGATGCATGCCTGCAGTATTTTGAGGTTGCTTTCCTCAGTGCAGGAGGAGGCAGCTCTGAACGCACAGAGGACGGTGCTGAAGGGACAGCGACCTGCGGAGCAAGGGGAGCTGCTGATTCAGGCTGCAGATCTGCCAGTGCCGAGGCTGAGGACAGCTCCTGAAGTGGGAGGGGGGAGCTGCAGCTGAGCGTGGTGAGGAGGACGGCAGTACAACTGCCGGTGCCGGCAGGGCAGAGCCCTTCAAACGGCGCTCCGGTGCCGTGGCCGGTCGGGAGCGCAGTGCGGTGCTGGTCGGCTTCTTCGAGCCCGAGACCGGTGCAGAGCCGGTAGAGGAGCCAGAAGTGCCTGGCTTGTCTCCTGCACTTATCTGCTTCTGCAGAACAACAGGCAGGGACCTGGCTGGTGAAGGTTTCTCCCTCACAGGAGGGGTACTCTTAGGGGAGGGAGCCCGCCTCCTCCCTGCATCAGCAGTGGGGTTAGTGGTGCCGGCGTCCTGAGGCGCGAGTGCCTTGTCAAAAAGTATCATTTTCAGGCGTCTCTCACGGTCCTTACGGGCTCTTGAGGTCAGGCTTGCACAGTGAGTGCACTTTTGTGGCAAGCGTGCCTCTCCGAGGCACCTGATACAGGAGGCATGGCCGTCGGAAACCAGCATAGCCTCATGGCAGAGCAAGCACTTTTTAAATCCCGGAGAATTCTGCATTTTGCCGCTTGAGTGCTCTTGCCCGCACACCACTCAGTTCGTGGTATATGTGCTATCTTCAGTTCGTAGATATATTTATTTCCTGAATTGCCTTACTTCGCTTATCCTGTTCTCTTATTCTTTGTGTGTTTTTTTTTTCAATGCGCCAACTGAACCACAGGAATGACAGGGACAGGGAAAAACTACTGAAACGTCTCTATTTCTACTTTTTTTTTTAAACTTTAACGGAGATAAAGAAAGGAAGGCAGATAAGACGGAAGAGTAAATTAACTATTAACAGGATGCTGAGGTACTCTGAGGAGAGGAGAGGAGAGGAGAGGAGAGGAGAGGAGAGGAGAGGAGAGGAGAGGAGAGAGCTCCGTCCGTGGCCAGAGGCGGCTGAGAGGAGCTGAGGCTGGGGCTGGACCGCGCTTGGAGAGGAAAGGCGCGAACGGCCTCGAGCGCTCGCGCATGCGCGGTCCAGCCAAATACAGCTTTGGGAAGCCTCCGATTCGTGGCGCCAGGGCAAGCCCGACACCAGACGTGGAGCACCCACAGGGACTACCCGAAGAAGAATGGAAGGCTCTGGGGTTACGAAAGGAATTCCTGTGCATAGATTTGTGGCCTTCGTCCACCAAAGTAGTGCGCCCTTCACCGTTGTGGGGACAGAAAGAGTGTTGGTCAACGGGCGTATGTTTGATCTGTATACTGTCTTGAGCCAGCCTTGGAGGCAACGCACGAAAAGGCATGCATTTGGTATCATGGGGTTGCATGATGCCATGTGCCTCAAGCTGTAGGCAGTCACGGGCTGTGGCTTGAGGTGTGACCTGTAGCTTGGTGACTAGGTCTTTGGTTCTTTGGAATCTGTTGATTGGCAGAGGCTATGGCTGTTTTTGCTTCTAGTTGTGCACCTGTAAGTTGTATCGACTGCAATGGGGTGAGGACTACTTTTGTTCTGTTTATTAGTAGGCCCAGGGCCTGGAAGCATGCTATGGCCATGGACATGCTGCAATCTGAATTTGCCTTGGATTTTGCCTTGACCAGGCAGTTGTCCAGGTAAGGAAAGATGATAATGTCCTGTTTTCTTAGGTATGTGGTAACAACCACCAGCATTTTTTAAAAGACTCTCGGAGCCATGGAGAGTCCAAATGACAGGACCGTATATTGGTAGTTGTTGGAACCTAGGATGAAACGGAGAAAGCGTCTGTGAGCAGGGTGAATCGTAACATAAAATAGGCATCCTGCAAGTCGAGGGCTGAAAACCAGTCTCCCTGCTCCAGTGCCGGGATAATACTGGTAAGCATCTGACATGCTATTGGATTTTAAAGTGAGCAGACAGATCACCGCTGCACCCACAGGGGGGTGTTTGCCCCAAATTCGGTACAAAGTGGGCCATGTGAGGTGTCAAAGGAAAGCTTATACTCTACTGATTCTATGTATGTTACTCAGGTACTTGTATGGTGTTTGTATGTGGAGTTATGAATATGGGCTCTGTGCTGGTACTGTAAATGTTCTCTGTCTGAGACAGAGCAATGAGCCTGGACTGCCTGTTGTAAAGAAGAAATGTTCAGTAAATGGCTGTGCTAACTAGCACTGCTGCATGGACAATGGCTCTCGAAGTGGCCAATACACAGCCGAGGAATGTGTCTGGAAACCTGCAGACCAGTCAGCACCTCATGGCTGCTGGCATGTGAAATATGCCATCATGTGACCAGCTCCAGCTTGGGAGACACCAGGAATGAATATAAAGGTGCCATGAGGCTGACTCCATTTTGTCTTCAATCTTGCTACTGATCCCAGATGCAACCTTCCTAGGGACAGAGAGCCGGGAAGGATTGCTGACCCATCCTGACATAGGATGTACACCAGAGACTTCTAAGATAGCAGTTTGTAACATCTCTGCTAAGAGCCTACATCAAGAACTTGGTGGTTGATGTATGTAATGTATTCTCCTTAACAATCTTACTCTCAATAATAAACCTTTAGATTCTAAAGGATTGGCCCAGCGTGCTCTTGTGGGTAAGATCCTAAGTGTAAACTGACTGGGGATCTGTGGCTGGTTCTTTGGGACCGGGAGGATCTGTTCGGGATAGGTGAGATTGAGTTCTATAACCCCTCACCTGTGTGTACGCCCGGGGCTGATTGTGGCACAGGGAGAGCTGGGGTGTCTGAGGGGTTTTGCTTGTGAGGCTTCCTGCTGGCTGGATTGGCAGCTGAAGCACTCGGCGTGACTGGTTTGTGGCCTATTTGAGAGAGGTCTCCAGTTGAGGGCTGTAAGCGGCCCTGGTTTTGAGCAATTCGCCCTGAGCTGACACACTCAGCAGTGCCCAGACCCGGCCCAGTCTGTCACAGCGTCACCATCTTGAATCTTTGTCTCTTTACGTATTTGTTAAAGGCTCTGAGACCTAGAACTGGGCACCAACCCCCATTTTTCTTCTGAGTTAAAAAAATAATGTGAATAGAACCCTCTTCCTTTATATTGGGAGGGGACAGGTTCTATGGAAGCTAGCTGGAGGAGGTATTTGACCTTTTGGTTCAACAGAAGATTGTGAGAGTGGTCCCTGAAGAGGGACAGGGTGGGTGGTTGGGTGGGAGGGGTGGAGGTGAAGGGGGATGGTGTATCCCAATCGGATCATTTGTAGAACCCATTTATCTGATGTTATAGATTGCCAGTTGTTATAAAACGGCAGCAAATGATGATTGAATGGCTTATGTGGAGATGGTGACCATTTTCAGGCCCTCAACAGGAGCCTCAAATCTGCTTGTTTTGCTGGGGTGGCTGATTTGCTGAGTTGTTTTGTATGTGTCTGCGCTGAGGTCTATTACGACCATGCTGTTGTTGGTGGTCTTGCCTTTGGTGTTTGTAGGTGTATTGTGGATACCTTAGCCTAGGATACGGTTGATATCTGCATTGTCTTCTCCTAGGAGCAGGCGTGTGTATCCCCAAAGACTGAAGCATGGCTCTGGAATCCTTCATAGTATGAAGAACCTTGTTGGTCTTAGTGGAGAAGAGTTTCCCCCCTCGAACGGGGGGTCTTCTATGGTCAATTGTATCTTGTGGGGATGGCTGCGGAGTTGAACCATGAAACCCGTCTCATGACTACCGCAGTGGCTGTGGAACTCATAGCTGTGCCCGCATTGTTGAGAGCCACCTGCAGGGCTGTCCATGAGATTGCAAGTCCTTCCACGATGACCACCTTAAAATGGTTGCGCCAGTGGCTACTGGTTCGGGCTGTGCTGATCGGAGCATCTCATGAGTGGGGCTATGCAGAGGACACTCAAAAAGAACTGACTAACAGGCACAGAGATTTTAACATGATCAGTTTCCTTCTGGTTTAATATATTTTAACAGATGGGATCAGTGTCTTGTCCTTTTAGGGTATATGTATTTTATATTTCACAATGCATAATATGATCTACAGTCTAACTTCCTTCTCTCCAGCGCTTTTGCGGCATGCCATTTCCAGCAATAATGTTCATGAATACCCAATGGCTACCTTTCCATCACTACAGCTCCCCAAATGCTGTGCACATGATCAAGCTAGGCCAGCAGCTGTATGATACACTTACCATGGAAACAAAGCAGGTACTCCTCCCTCTGTCCTGTAGGGTTCACCTGTATGATACTGACTGGGAAGCTATTGGTGGAAGAAGCAAACACAGCAGAGGCTAAGGAGTGGTCATTCTTATCGAGAAACTCTGTAGAGGAGTAGAAAGGAACGGCCATGTCAGCACCAGCTTTTCTGTAAGTTCATACCCTTTGCTCCCATTAGTCAGTGAAGTAACAAAGGAATATTCACAGAGCTGTTTAATTTATGATAGGAACTGACTCCTACCTTCCAGGGTATACAGCTTCATCTCAATTTCATAGAACTTGTTGGTTCCAATAATGATGCTGTAATTGGTCAAATGGATACAGCTACAGGGCTCTGAAGTTTCAATCTCCTGGAAGAGAAAGACAAGGCACACTGGCATGACCCTTGATGATCCTTATTCAACTTTTCTATTCTGTTAGCTCCCCTGTATTTGTTTAAACATGTATCTTATTACATAGGGTTCTGCGTGTCAATAATTTTCTCTGTAAAAGATGGAACAGTGCTCTTGCTGGCAGAACTAGTATTAATTTGCCTGCTACATCTAGGAGTTTCCCTCTCTAAGGGGGTTCTGCTGGCTATTTAGAAGACAGGTGTGCACACTACAGATCTGGTTGAACTCCACCTGTCTTTAGAAGGGCAGGCAGCAACAGTTACAGCCAGATCAGCTTTTGCATCTGTGAAAAGCCAAAAGGTTGCATTTGTTTCTTTCAGACAGACCTTGCAACTGTCAGCTACAGATTAGACTAACAATCTTGGTAGTGTGCTGTGGTGTTCATCGAACGGCCCCAGTATGGGGGTGGAGAGGATGTACGAGAGATTTGAGAAGGAGATTCAGAGTAAAGCAGTGATTCTTGCTTATACACAGTGTTACATATTAACCCAACTTCAGGTACCTCAGGCAAGACATTTGCCTCCATTCAGACTACCATTCAGCACCCAATGATAAGATCCTACTAACACATTCACAGAACAGTTTTACTGCTTTGCTCTGATGGCTCTCAGGACTAGTATAGGAGAGGAGAGGATGTAACTTTGACATAATTGGTTAATTACCATTTGGTACAGCAGGTATTTTCAGTGGTACAGTAAGAGAATTAAGAGTATTCATTGCTTCTTAAAGTTATTTAATTAGCACTGTTAAGAACTGAGGCCATTCACTTAGCATTTCACATAGGTCACCCTAAGGGACCCAAGGAACATTCCTAAATTATTACAGGGAAAAGATGCTTTGGATGAGTGAGCAAGGTCATAATTACTACTAGGCCAACAGCAATGAACTACAGTTCTACTCCACTGCTCGCCATACCTTCTGACTCTCGTTACAGGAAGTGCAATTAGATGCCCAGGGTTGACCCATGAGGCTGTTTACTGCACTGCAGACATTTGCTCTTGGGTTGCATCTTGAGCTTGGGGACCTTCCCACCTTATTGGGCCCTAGATCTAGCCTGAATGCCTACAGCGCAATTAAATAGCCCCTTAGCCCGAGCCAGCTGGCACAGGCTAGCCGTGGGTTTTATTCCATTGTAGACATACCCAAAATTGCTAGCTCTGATTTTAGCTGGAGTATAAGAACATAAGAACGGCCATACTGGGTCAGACCAAAGGTCTATCCAGCCCAGTACCCTGTCTGCTGACAGTGGCCAGTGCCATCTGTCCCAGAGGGAGTGAATCGAACAGGTAATGATCAAGCGATCTCTCTCCTGCCATCCATCTCCACCCTCTGACAAACAGAGGCTAGGGACACCATTCCTTACCCATTCTGGCTAATAGCCATGAATGGACTTAACCTCCATGAATTTATCTAGTTCTCTTTTAAACCCTGTTATAGTCCTAGCCTTCACAACCTCCTCAGGCAAGGAGTTCCACAGATTGACTGTGAAGAAGAATTTCCTTTTATTTGTTTTAAACCTGCTGCCCATTAGTTTCATTTGGTGGCCCCTAGTTGAGGAAGTTACTCACCTTGTGCAGTAACGACAGTTCTTCAAGGCGTGTCTCCCCATGGGTGCTCCACTCTAGGTGTTGGGCTCGTCCCGGTACCACAGGTCAGAGACTCGCCAGTTCCTTCTAATCGGGTCACTCCTGAAAGACATAAAGAAGAAACTCCGAAGAGGGGAGGAGGGCGGGTTGTGGAGCACCCATGGGGACACACACCTCGAAGAACCATCGTTACTGCACAAGGTGAGTAACTTCCTCTTCTTCTTTGGGTATTTTCCCCGTGGGTGCACCACTCTAGGTGAGTACAGAGCAGTAGCCTGGTCTCTGGAGGTGGGATCGGACTTAAGATCTCATTGCTACTGCTGAGGCCAGTGCTGAGTCTCGAACGATAGCATTGATAGCATAATGTTTTGCAAACGTTATGTCCGAGGACCAGGTTGCCGTGCAGCGAATGTCTTGCAATGGGACGCCTTTGAGGAAAGCCATCGACGTGGACTTCGCTCTAGTGGAATGAGCATTCATTAAGGTAGGTATTGGTTTGTTACATATTGAATAGCATCTTGCGATACATTTTACAATTAACTTAGAAATATGCTGCGATGTCAAGGATTGGCCCTTGGTTCGTTCGTCTGTGCATAGTAGCAGACGCTGTGACTGTCGGAAAGGGTGCGTTCTCTCAAGGCAAAAAGCCAAGGCTCTACGGATGTCTAAGGTATGCAATCGGGCTTCATGGCTAGAGGCATGTGGTTTAGGATAGAATGTTGGGAGTATCATGGGCTCGTTGATATGGAATTCCGAGTTCACTTTAGGTAAGAAATTAGGATGGGATCTAAGTATTACTCCCTGGTTGGTAAACAGAGTGTAGGGTGGAATGGCCAAGAGAGCAGCCAGCTCACCCACCCATCGAGCCGACGTAATAGCTAAGAGGAAGACTACTTTCATCGTGAGCGTAGCGGCATCACAGGTGGCTAGAGGTTCGAACGGTGGATATGTAAGAGTGTCTAAGACCAGCTCCAAATTCCACAGTACCGTGGGGTTTCTGCGTGGAGGGTATATATTTGCTAGGCCTTTTAAAAACCGTTTGGTCATGGGATGAGCAAATACTGAAAAACCTTCAATGGGTTGTCTGAATGCAGAGATCGCCGATAAATGCACTCTGATGGACAGGAGCCCCCATCCTGAATGCTGTAAATGCAGTACATAGTCCAGGATACGATCGGGATGGACAGCACATCGAAACTATTGGCAGCGCACCAAGAGTGAAATTGACGCCACTTATAAAGGTAAGTTGCTCGTGTGGAATTGCGTCTACTATGCATTAGTACATGTTTCACCTCTTGAGAACAGGTGATTTCTGCTTGGTGGAACCAGCTAGGAGCCACGCTGTGAGGTGTAGTCGATTGATTTGAGGGTGTATCATGGACAGTCCTCGTTGCGTCAGAAGGTCGGGTCATTTTGGCAAGTGATATGCAGGTCGGAGAGACATTTGGAGGCGAAGGGGAAGCCACATCTGTCTGGGCCAGAACGGGGCTATAAGTATGACTGTGGCTCTGTCTTCGGCTATCTTCTCCAGTACTTTAGGAAGAAGTGGAATTGGTGAAAAGGCATAGAGTAGGTGACGGCTCCAATCTAGGAGAAATGCGTCCTCAAGGGATTTTGGGCCCAGTCCTGCTCTGGAGCAGTATTTCGGGCATTTTGAATTGAGATGTGTCACGAATAGGTCTATACTGGGGTACCCCCATCGTTGAAAGAGGAAATGGGTTACACCTGGGTTGAGTTCCCACTTGTGCTGGGGGGAAAATGTGCCTGCTGAGGGTGCCGGCAATGGTATTGTCCTTGCCTGGCAGGTATGTGCCGATGATGTTGACTCCATGAAGTATACACCAGTTCCATAGTCTTGTGGTTTCTGCGCAGAGGGACTTGGACCTGACTCCGCCCTGGCGGTTGATATAATAAACCGTGGTAGTGTTGTCGGTGAGGACTTGAACAATGTGGCCATGAATTTTTGGTAGGAATATTTTGGTAGGAATATTTATTCTGCCCTGAGCTCCAGAAAATTGATATGTTGAAGAGCCCCCTGTGCATTCCATTGCCCTTGTGAGTGATCTCCCACGCAGTAGGCTCCCCAACCTAGAAGAGACGCATCTGACGTCATCTGTACAGTGGGTTGTGGACGGTGGAAGTGACCACCCGAGAGCATGTTGGTAGGAGAAGTCCACTGTGTCAGGGATTGTCGCACTATAGGGGGTACCGTTACTGGCCTGTGTACGTCCTGGTTGCCTGGGCGATAGATTGAAGCTACCCAATGTTGGAGGCATCTGAGGTGTAGCCTTGCGTGTTGCACCACGTAAGTCGCGGCCGCCATGTGCCCCATGAGTTGCAGACAGGTAAGTATCGGCACCTTGGGACTGATGGAAAGCGTATGTACGAGGTTCTGTATTTTGTGGAATCTTTCCAGAGGAAGATAGGCCCTGGCTGTTGTAGAATCTAATCGTGCCCCAATGAACTCGAGGGACCTTTGTGGTATGAATGAGGACTTTGGGATATTGACTACAAGACCCAGAGCTGAAAATAACTTTCTTGTGATTTCAGTGGCCCGAAGTGTATGATCGTACGTATGTGCCTTAATTAGGCAATCATCCAGGTATGGAAATAGCATGATACCCTGGCGGTGTAGGTATGTGGCGACCACTGATAATGTTTTTGAAAAGACCCTGGGTGCCAACGATAGGCCAAATGGAAGGACTCTGTATTGAAAATGCTGTGTGCCTACGACGAACCTGAGGAAGCGTCTGTGTGCTGGATGTATCGTCACATGGAAATAAGCGTCCTGTAAATCGAGGGATGTGAACCAATCTCCCGTGTTCAGTGCCAGGAAGATAGAAGCTAATGTCACCATCTTGAACTTGTGCTTCTGCAGAAACCAATTGAGCTGTCGAAGGTCCAGTATAAGCCTCCACCCTCCTGATTTTTTCTTGGTGAGGAAATATCGAGAATAAAATCCTTTGCCCTGAAATTGTTTGGGCACTCTCTCCACTGCCCCAATCTTTATAAGACACAGAACCTCCTGCGGGTCGTGAGGGTGTTGTGAGATGGGTCCCTGAAGAGGGACGGGGATGGGGGGGAGGTAGGAGGGAGAGAAAGAAGTGGTATTGTGCAGCTGGATGTTATTAGCTCCCTGACCTAACAGTCGGTGGTGATGGCAACCCACCTGAGTTGGTACGGTCTTAGACGATGGTGAAATAACTTCTGTGATTCCAGGTGACATGTCAGGAGAATGGTCTGCAGTCCCTCGACCAGACCGTCAAACTGTCTGCCTGTTATTTTGAGGATTGGATGTCCTACCCATCTGAGGGCGGCGTTTCTGTTGACGTGGTTTACTGCGCTGTTGTGGGTCATACTGCCCGTATCTGGGTGCGGAGTATGAGAAAGGCCTCTGCTTGTAGTATGGCGTGTAATGCTTGCGGCGATACAGTGGCGTGTACATGCCTAAAGTTCTCAAGGTCGTACTCGAATCCTTGCCTGAGTGGAGAACTTGATCAGTCCTTTTGGCAAAAAGACTCTGCCTGTTGAAGGGCAAGTCCTCTACTTTGGCCTGCAGTTCCTTAGGCACCGAAGCCAACTGGAGCCAAGACGATCTTCGCATTACCACCAATGTTGCTGTGGTATGAGCCACCATGTCCGCAATGTCCAGGGAAATTTGTAAGGCTGCCCTTGAGGCTGTGTAGCCCTCCTGGACTACTGATTTCAAAGTCTGCTGCTTATCCTCAGGTAAGTGCTCCAAAAGTGTCACTAACTTTGTATAATTATCAAAGTTGTGATTAGAGAGGAGGGCGGTATAGTTTGCCATCCTCAGGGTTAACGTGGTGGATGAATAAACCTTCCTTCCGAAGAGGTCTAACCGTTTAGCCTCTTTATCGGAAGCGGCGTTTCTATATTGCGGCATCTTGGCTCTTTGTTGAGCTGCATCAACAACCAAAGAATTAGGTTGTGGGTGTGTGAATAAAAATTCCATCCCTTTCAAGGGAACAAAATATTTCTTGTCCGCTCTCTTATGTGTGGCCTGAGAGGAAGCCGGTGTCTGCCAAATCTCATTAACGATTTCTAGAATTGCGTCGTCTAATGGTAATGCCATTTTGGATTTTTGCGATGGTTGAAGATTTTTCAGGAGGCGGTGTTGTTTCTGCTGAACCTCACTCAGTTGCACTTCTTGCAACTCCGCTACTCTCTTAAAGAGGTCATGGAATTGACAGATGTCATCTGTGGGAGAAGAGTTACCAGGAAAAACTGCATCATCCAGTGAGGAAGAAGATTGGTCAGTCGGAGACTGCACTTGGGACTGTGTATGCTCAGACGCCGGTGGTTCTACTGGGTCTGGTTCTCGTGCTGGCAGAGGAACATCTCTGGAAGGTGTAGGTGGTCTTGTAGGGGGTTGAGGAGGTGTTGGTAACCTGACACGGCTATGTGACCGCTGTCGGTAGTGTTGCGGAGACCTCGAAGAAGAGTGGCTCAAAGAACAGCGGTGCCGGTAGTGGTAGTTTCGATGTCGATGGTATTGGTCATGGTAATACCCCCTCTTCGGGAATAGTCCGGCGAGCACCTCCTTCTAGCCCCGTAGCGGTATCTGGAGCACGAAGATTATGTGGGTGATCTAGGAGATTGAGCTCTGCCTGTCACGTACGACGGGGAATGTGAGTGCCCGTGGTATCGTTGTGGTGATGGTGAATACCGTGGGGAACGTCTGTGTTGTTGGGTAGTAAACGCGGCACGGCTTTCATGCTGTAGTGGCACCGAGAAAACAGAGGCTGGCGACTGTGGTTGTGGGGAGAAGACAGCCGGTTTCGAGCTTGGAGAAGGCGTTATTATCCTTCTGGATTTGTGTTTGGCTTTCCCTGGCACCGGGGAAGGGTGTCCGCCGGGCTGCGGTGTATGCTGTACCGGTGCCAACGATGCAAGTTGTGTGCAGTGCCGATAACTCAAGTGAGCCCGGTGCCATTGTACTCGGTGCCGTCGTGACGATCAGTGCTGAGCTCGCTGTAGATGAGCCACTCGGGGACGGTGCCGAGGACGGTGCCGTAACGCCCGGTGCTGTTGGGCTCGGTGCTGCTGTGACTGCGGGTGTCGGTGCCGAGACCGGTGCCAACGGTGCCTTAGTGGTCGGTGCTGCCGGCTTTTGTTTTGTCGGTGCCAGGCTGGAGTCAGGCCTTGCAACTGTGGCTGGTGCCAGAGCCAGTTCCCTATGAAGGATCAGACTCGGCTCTGATATGCTGTGGCTTGTCTTGTGCCTTTCAGCATATCGGACTACAGACGATCCTGAGGTACCCGGCTTATCACCCAAACTTCTCAGAGAAGAGGATGAGTGTCGAGGTGGTGACTTCTTGCCTGATGGTGCTCCTGCGGACGTTGGCGGTCTGGGCGGCTCGGTTTCAGTAGGCTGCAACGCCTTACTGAATAAGAGCATTTTAAGTCGCATCTCGCAGTCGCGCCTGGCTCGAGCCATCAGCTTAGTACAGTGCAGGCATTTAAGGGAGTTACTCACCTCGTGCAGTAATGAGTGTTCTTCGAGATGTGTGTCCCCGTGGGTGCTCCACTCTAGTAGGTGAAGGGTCGCCCTGAGCCGCAGATCGGAGCTTTGCAAAGCAGTTTCCCCCTTGTTGAGCCGCGCATGCTCAGAAGGCGTCTCGAGCCCTTCCCGCCCTCTGCAGCGCGCAGCTCAACCCCCTCCCTTTCAGTTCCTCGTCTCCGCCCGAGTAATTTAGACTCCGCGCAGAGGGGAGGAAGGGAGGTTCGTGGAGCACCCACGGGGACACACATCTCGAAGAACACTCGTTACTGCACGAGGTGAGTAACTCCCTTTTCTTCTTCGAGTAGTGTCCCCGTGGGTGCTCCACTCTAGGTGACTACAAAGCAGTATTCAATATATGGCTGGAGGGAGCCGGAGTCAATGTTTAGCGGTGGTAGAGAGCACTGCCGTAGCAACTGCTGAGTCTTGTTTAAGTTGTGGTAGGATAGCGTAATGTCTGGCAAAGGTATGGTCTGAAGACCACGTTGCTGCTCGGTAGATATCCCTTAAGGGGACATTGTTCAAAAAGGCTGTAGAAGCAGCCGTGGCTCGAGTGGAATGCGCTCGTGGTGGGCCCTGTAGTGGTTTATTGCCCAGGGTGTGACACTTGAGTATGCATGTCGAGATCCATTTTGAGATTCGTTGTGATGATAGGTGTTCCTTTGGAACGCTCAGCGATGGAAATAAAAAGCCTTTCGGATTTACGAAATGGTTTTGTTCTTTCCAGGAAGAAGGCGAGAGCCCTCCGAATGTCCAGAGTATGCAGGGTGGCGTCCTTCTGTGAAGCATGCGGTTTTGGGAAAAAGGTAGGTAGTACGATTGGTTCGTTGACATGGAATTCTGTACAGACCTTTGGCAGGAATGTTGGGTGAGGTCTAAGTATGACTCTGTCCTTCGTAAAAACTGTGTAGGGGGGTTCTGTCATTAATGCCCCGAGTTCACTCACCCGTCTGACCGACGTGATAGCTAATAAGAAGCAGACTTTCATAAAGAGAAAGGGGAGTGGTACTGTAGCCAGAGGCTCGAAAGGAGGTCTGGTGAGGTGGTGGAGAACAAGATTTAGGTCCCATAAGGGGGGTGGGGCCTTATAGGGCGGGTATACGTTGTGGAGCCCTTTAAGGAATCTTTTAGTGATAGGATGGGCAAATATGGAGAAGCCGTCAATCAAGGTATGGAACACTGCTACTGTGGAAAGATGGACTCTTAAAGAAGAGATTGACAGTCCTGATACTTTAAGGTCTAGAATGTAGTCCAGGATCGTATTTAGTGGGGCGACATGGGGTTCTACTTTGGCTCGCTGGCACCAGTGAGAGAATCGTGTCCATTTTTGCAGGTAAGTTTTTCGAGTGGACTGTCTCCTACTGTGGAGGAGAATGCCCTTCACTTGCTGGGAACAGTGATTTTCTATCTCCGAGAACCAGAGAGCAGCCAAGCTTGAAGGTGTAGGGTATGGAGCTGTGGGTGTAGTATCGTGCCATTGCTCTGAGATATCAGGTCTACTTGGTGTGGTAGTAGATAAGGAGGGTGATCCACTAGCCTGTGCAGGTACGGGTACCAAGTTTGGCGGGGCCACGACAGGGCTATCAGGATGACTAGGGCTCCGTCTCTGCAGATCTGAAGGATTCTTGGGATGAGCGGTATGGGGGGGAAGGCATAGTGTAGGGGGGCTGTCCATTTGATTAGAAAGGCATCCCCCAGGGAATGTTTGCCAAGTCCTGCGCGTGAGCAGAACTGGGGGCACTTGGTGTTCTGGGTAGACGCAAAGAGGTCTATAGATGGCCATCCCCATCAGTGGAAGATTGAATTTGCGACCTCTGTGTGTAACTCCCACTCGTGATTCGAGGTGAAGTTGCGGCTGAGTGAATCTGCTCTGATGTTGTTCACCCCAGGCAGGTAGCATGCTAACAGGGTGACATGGTTGTGGATGCATGAGTTCCACAGGCGGATAGCTTCCGCGCAGAGGGAGCGGGAGCGGGAGCGGGCTCCACCCTGCCTGTTTATGTAGAACATTGTGTAGATGTTGTCCGTTAGGATGAGGACTGTCTGATTGGCGATGTTGGAGGCAAAGTGTGCACAGGCATTCCTTACTGCCCGGAGTTCGAGGAGGTTGATGTGTAGTCGTGCCTCGGATGGGGACCACCTTCCCTGAACCCCTTGATCGTTCATATGTGCTCCCCAGCCAAGGAGGGAAGCATCCGTGGTAATCTGTATAGTGGGTTCGATTTGTTGGAATGGAACGCCAGCTAGGAGGTTGTTCAGTACTGTCCACCATCGTAAGGATGCAAGAACGTTTGGTGGAATAGTCACCGTCTTGTTGAGGGAGTGTCGTGACGGTATGTACACAATTGCTATCCAGAGTTGGAAGCATCGAAAATGCAGACGAGCGTGGTGGACTACATAGGTGGTGGAAGCCATGTGTCCCATTAGTCGGAGACAAGTAAGTACTGTAGTGGTAGGAGTTGTAAACATCGCGCTTATAATTTCTTGTATAGTTATGAAACGTTGTCGAGGTAGGTATGCTCGAGCTGTGATTGAGTCCAGGCGTGCCCCAATGAACTCTATATCTTGAACTGGGTGAAGTGTTGATTTGTTTTCGTTGACTAGAAGGCCTAGACGATTGAGGAGGGATGTGGTCGTACTTATCATGGAGGCGGTTTCGTCCTGTGTCGAGCCCTTTAAAAGGCAGTCGTCTAGGTAGGGGAATATGATGACATTTTGTCATCTGAGGTACGCAGCGACAACTGCTAGTACCTTTGAAAATACTCTCGGAGCTGACGAGAGGCCAAAGGGGAGAACATTGTATTGAAAATGATCTGGGCTGAGCGTAAAGCGTAGATAGCGTCTGTGGGCAGGATGGATAGTTACATGGAAATACGCATCTTGCAGGTCGAGGGCTGCGAACCAGTCCCCTTGATCTAGTGCAGGAATGATTGTTGTAAGTGTGACCATTTTGAAACGTTGTTTCCTGAGAAACCTGTTCAGTTTGCGGAGGTCTAATATGGGCCTCCAGCCCCCCGTTTTTTTCTCTATCAAGAAATAGTTCGAGTAAAATCCTTTCCCCTGAAACGCTACTGGTACTCTTTCTATGGCTCCCATTGAAAGGAGTCGATCGATCTCTTGTTTTAGTAGAGTCTCGTGAGAGGGGTCCCTGAAAAGGGATGGGGTAGGGGGAAGGGTAGGTGGGGTAGTGGTAAATGGGATGGTGTAGCCTACTCAAATTATGTCCAGAACCCAGCGGTCCGATGTTATAGATTCCCATTGTGGAAGGAACGGCCATAAACGGTGGGTAAAAAGATGGCCATGTTGTGTTGTTGCTAGATTGTGAGGGAGGTATTGCAGACCCTCGACCACATCCTCAAATTTGTTGCTTGGAGGACTGAGCAGTTGGTGGGCGGCCCTGATTAGGGCGCCTCCTCTGAGGTCGTTGTCTTGGCCTAGTGTCTTCATAGGGCCTCTGTGGTCGGTTGTATTGCCCATATCTGTAGCGATTGTACGTGTTATATGGGGTGTATCGTCTGCGTTTGAAAGGCGGTGTGTACATGCCCAATGTACGAAGTGTGGTTTTCGAATTCTTACTGTTGTGTAGCATTTCGTCTGTAGAAGCTGCAAATAATTTTTGCTTATTGAATGGTAAGTCTTCTACTTTAGGCTGAAGCTCTCGGGGAACTCCCGATGACTGTAGCCAGGAAGTTCTGCGCATGACTACCGCTGTAGCTGTAGTCCTGGCTGCGGTGTCAGCGACGTCCATTGCTGTTTGGAGAGCAGTGCGAGCGATTGTATGGCCTTCATGGACTATTGCTTTCAAGATAGATCTTTTGGATTCAGGGAGATGTGGTATCAGTTCTCCCAACTTCGAATAATTATCAAAATCATGATTCGCTAAGAGGGCAGAATAATTTGATATTCTTAGTTGTAGGGTAGAAGAGGAGTATATCTTCTTGCCGAAGAAGTCTAGCTTTTTATGGTCTTTGTCCGTATTGCCATTTTTGTATTGTGGCAACTTCGCTCTTTGCTGTGCCGATTCAACAACTAAGGAGTTGGGTTGTGGATGTGTAAACAGGAAATCGTTGTCTTTTGGTGGAACGAAGCATTTTCTGTCAATCTTTTTATTAGTCAGATGGATGGATGCGGGTGTCTTCCACAGATCCTCAGATGTTTCCATGATTGCCTCGTCAATTGGCAGGGCAATCTTACTATGCAATGTAGGATGCAGGTTCTTTAACAAGTGATGATGTTTCTTTTGCACTTCTTGGAGGGAGACATGCTGGCTTGTCGCTACTCGCTTGAATAGTTCTTGAAACTGTTTGAGGTTGTCGATCGCTACCGTATCTGATGGTATAACTGCATCGTCCTGTTGGGCACTTAGGTCGTCAGGGTGTGTGATGTTTATTGATTGAATATCGGATTCATTGTCCGAAATTCGTTCCTCCTCCTCCTCCTCTGTGTGTGTTGCAGGAGGTAGGGGCTGTGGATGAGGCAGACCCCTTCGAGATAGTGTGGAGTGGACTGAGGACCGGCGTCTGTATGGATCCCAATGATCCCAGGGCCCCCATTGGGGTGGGTAAGGTGGGGGTGGGTAAGACCAATAAGGGTGCCATGGGCTTTGTTGTGGTCCAGCCCTATGATAGTAGGAGTGAGACCCCCTTGGCGACGTTTATCGCTAAGAATATGTCGTATGACGGTCATCATCCGGTAAGGGAGCGTCTTGCAAGGACACTGGAGACATAGATCTGGGAGGGGAATGCCTTGCAAAGGATCTCCCAGGTGAGCAGTCAGTGGGAGGGAGGCATGAATGCTGCTGCCTGCTGTGAGTGTCAGACGCTGTCTTAGAGAGCTCTGTAGCAGACTCATGAGGGTGCATCTCGCTATCTGCTGCCAGTGCCGGTGCAGAGATCTGGTTTACAGTTGCAGCTGGTGCCGGCTGTGTATGGGGTCTCTTCTGCTGCGGTGCTGAGGGTTTGAGCGGCGCCATCCCTTTAAGCGGCGCCGGAGTTTTCCGCGGTGCCGGGGCTTGAAGCGGCGCCGCGGTTTGAAGCGGCGCCGGCTTTTCTTTCCGCCCCGGGTTGTCAGCGCGTTCCCGGGACGGCTCAGAGGCAGCGCGCACCAGTCCCGGTGCTGAACGCGAGGATCTTCCCTCTGCTTTATTAGCAGGGGTCCTCGGACTTCTTTGCCCCTCTCCCTGGGTCTTAGGGGAGGAAGAAGGCGGGAGAGCACGACGGTGAGGCTCTCTGCCTTGTAGTTTTTGGTGGCGGGGGGGGGGGGTTTCATGCTGCGGTTCCCCCTGCTCTGTAGGCTGCAGAGCCTTTTCAAACAAAATCATCCTCAGGCAGAGCTCTCTATCCTTTCTAGCTCTCGCCGTGAGGGAAGCACAGTGTGTGCAGCTGTGGGGTGAGTGAGTTTCCCCCAAGCAGCGAATACATTTTGTGTGGCCGTCAGAAGCCGGCATAGGCTTGCGGCACTGCTCACATTTTTTAAAGCCTGAGGAGGCAGACATAGTTCAGGAGATTCTTATTTCTTTAAACTGTTGATGTTTTCAGTGTTTTATTTATTTGTGACTGTTGTTATAGTCCTTTCCTTTCCTTTTATGTGGTTTATTTGTTTTCTTCAGCTGAGAAGAAACTTTTGAGTTTTTGGCTAGCTGGTCTTCAAACTCCTTTTTGGCTTTTCTTATTACATTTTTACACTTAAATTGGCAGTGTTTATTCTCCTTTCTATTTTCCTCACTAGGATTTAACTTCCACTTTTTAAAAGATGTCTTTTTATCTCTCACTGCTTCTTTTACATGGTTGTTAAACCACGGTGGCTCTTCTTTAGTTCTTTTATTGTGCTTTTTAATTTGGGGTATACATTTAAGTTGGGCCTCTATTATGGTGTCTTTGAAAAGTGTCCATGCAGCTTGCAGGGATTTTACTTTAGTCACTGTACCTTTTAATTTCTGTTTAACTAACCTCCTTATGTTTTCATAGTTCCCCTTTTTGAAATTAAATGCCACAGTGTTGGGCTACTGAGGTGTTCTTCCCACCACAGGAGTGTTAAAAGTTATTATATTATGGTCACTACTTCCAAGCGGTCCTGTTATAGTTACCCCTTGGACCAGATCCTGTGCTCCACTCAGAACTAAATCGAGAATTGCCTCTCCCCTTGTGGGTTCCTGTACCAGCTGCTCCAAGAAGCAGTCGTTTAAGATATCAAGAAATTTTGTCTCTGCATCTCGTCCTGAGGTGACATGTACCCACTATTATTGAGTTCTTTATTTTGATAGCCTCTCTAATCTCCCTTAGCATTTCATAGTCACTATTACGATCCTGGTCAGGTGGTCGATCATAGATCCCTACTGTTATATTCTTATTAGAGCAGGGAATTACTATCCATAGCAATTACAGTAAAACTCCGGTGGTCCGGCATCCAGTGGTCCGGTACGCCTGATGGTCCGGCACCAACTGCAACCCGGAAGTGCTCCGGCAGCTGCTTCAAGTTGTTAGAGTAATTGATTAACTGCGGCTGGATCCACAGCCGACACGCAGTTAATGTAACTTTCCTCTCTACTGCCGGGAGGAGGGGGGGCAGGGGAAGGTAGGGGTCGGTGGGAGAGGGGGAGGGGGAGGAGGAGGGGGTGAGGGTGTGCCAAAGCAGCTGCATTCAGGACGTTCTGGTCAGTTACAGTCACTCCGGCTGGATCCACAGCCGACACGCAGTTAATGTAATTTTCCTCTCTACTGCCGGGAGGAGGGGGGGCAGGGGAAGGTAGGGGTCGGTGGGAGAGGGGGAGGGGGAGGAGGAGGGGGCGAGGGTGTGCCAAAGCAGCCGCATTCAGGACGTTCTGGTCAGTTACAGTCACTCCAGCTGGATCCACAGCCGACACGCAGTTAATGTAACTTTCCTCTCTACTGCGGGGGGGGGGGGGGGGCGGTGGGAACAGGTAGATCCGCAGGTGACAGGCTGCTGCTGAAAATCACAAGAGATCATCTCCCCTCCCTGTCCCTGCTGCTTTTACCAGTAGACCGATAGTCCAGGATCAAAAGATCAAGTGAGTTAGCTTGCGCAAAAAACCAGAGGCAGCAGTTGAACCCAGTGAACCGGAAGGCATTGAGTCAGTCTGCCATTAGCATTGTGACCCACTGGAGAGTGCTGTTTTGACTTTTGAATATTTTTGCCCATCAGAGTGTACATAGTGATGGAGTCAAAAGTGAATGAAGGTGCTAGTAGTAGTGGTAAGAAAACTTTAAAAAGGAAGCATATAACCCTGACACTGAACCAGAAATTAGAAATTATAAAGATGCTAGAAAGAGGCATAAATCGGAATGTTATCATGAGTAAATTTAACGTTGGATCTCGACAATCTATGACAAAGAAACAGAAGGATAAATTGCGAGCATTTGTTGCTGAAAGTGAAGCACCTACTAAACGTACTGAGCTACAGCAAACTCTGAAAATGCCTAAGATGGCACAGTTGGATGTAGCTTTGTTTAAGTGGTTTAGTGCAAAGCGTTCTGAAGGTAAGCCCATTACTGGGCCAGTGCTCACAGAAAAAGCAAAACAGTTTCACAGTCAAATGAACATTAGCGAATCATGTGTGTTTTCAGAAGGTTGGTTGTGTAATTTTAAGGATCGGCATGGGATCCGTAAATTAGATATCAGTGGTGAGCAAAAGTCTGCCAATCATGTAGCCGCTGAGGAGTATAGTGATATTTTTGAGCAGTTGGTGGAGGAACACAGGTTGTCACCTTGTCAAATGTACAATGCTGATGAAGCTGGGCTCTTATGGCGTTGTTTGCCAAACTCTACTCTAGTTGGCGGTGGTGAAAAGGCTGCTCATGGCTTCAAAATGAACAAAGACCGCATTACAGTTCTGGTATGCGCAAATGCATCTGGCACGCATAAACTTAAGCTTCTTGTCATAGGGAAGTACAAAAAACCAAGGGCATTTAAAACTCTTACGAGTTTGCCAGTGATTTATGAGGCACAGGGGAATGCTTGGATGATGTCAGAAATCTTTAAGGACTGGTTTTTTAATCATTTTGCGCTCGCAGTTAAGGAGAATTTTAGAAAGGAGGGTCTACCGGAGGATAGTAAAGCTGTTCTTTTGCTCGATAACTGTCGAGCACATCCACCCGCTTCAGAGCTTGTAAGTGGAAATATCTTCGCTACATGTTTGCCACCAAACGTGACGTCTTTGATCCAACCAATGGATCAAGGTGTGATACAGAACTTTAAGTGTTTCTACAGGGGGACTTTTGTCCAAAAGTTGGTAAACTCAGACTGCAGTGTTTCTGAATTTCAATCTGATTTCAACCTTAAGGACGCTGTGTATGCGGCTGCATTGGCTTGGAAAGACGTAAAGAAGGTTACTGTACGAAAATGTTGGAGGAAACTTTGGCCTAGCATCATGTTTTGTGATGATTCTTCTGATGAAGAGGAATTTTGTGGATTTAATGTTAGGCCTAAGCACATTAGTAACATACAAGAAATAATTGAAAATGTCTCTGAGAAGAATGCTGTTGCAAAGCTCTCAGAAAATGACATTGAACAATGGCTTGCCATGGACAAAGATGAACCAGCTGTAGAAAGTTTGAGTGATGCTACGATCATTGAAAGTGTTTTGAATCCACAAAAACCTCAAGAAGAAGAAGAAGAGGAAGTGATGGAGAGAGCAAAATATACCTGGCGAGAGGCAACTAAATTTATTTCCAAATTTGTAGAATTTGCAGAGTCTTGCAGCCAATATAATGCAGCTGAAGTGATGAACCTTCATATTATTCTGAATAACTTCAGAAGTCACAGTCCTCTAAGCAAGCTGATCTCAGGGATATGTTTGCAAGGGCAAAGAAGACAGTTCAGCCTTTTTCTTCACCACCACCACCACCAGAGCCTACTGTTGTTGACACTCCCATAGAAGCAGAGGAGGATATTGAAGAGGGGGATGATAACAGGGATGAAGCAGCACTGGTTTCATCGGATGATGAGTAATTGTGCAGCATGGCAAAATAAAGTTACAGATTTAAGTTTCAGGGGTTTGTTAAAATTTGCATTTTTTAGTGTTTAAGTGAATAATTAACAGACTGTATATATATATCAGCAGTGTATATATCCGCACACCCCCACCCCACCGACCCCTACCTTCCCCTGCCCCCCCTCCTCCCGGCAGTAGAGAGGAAAGTCACATTAACTGCGTGTCGGCTGTGGATCCAGCTGGAGTGACTGTAACTAACCAGAACATCCTGAATGCGGCTGCTTTGGCACACCCTCGCCCCCTCCTCCTCCCCCTCCCCCTCTCCCACCGACCGCTACCTTCCCCTGCCCCCCCCCCCCCGGCAGTAGAGAGGAAAGTTACATTAACTGCGTGTCGGCTGTGGATCCAGCCAGAGTGACTGTAACTGACCAGAACGCCCTGAATGTGGCTACTTTGGCACACCCTCGCCCCCTCCTCCTCCCCCTCCCCCTCTCCCACCGACCCCTACTTTCCCCTGCCCCCCCCTCCCAGCAGTAGAGAGGAAAATTACATTAACTGCGTGTCAGCTGTGGATCCAGCCAGAGTGACTGTAACTGACCAGAACGTCCTGAATGCGGCTGCTTTGGCACACCCTCGCCCCCCTCCTCCTCCCCCTCCCACTCTCCCACTGACCCCTACCTTCCCCTGCCCCCCCCTCCCGGCAGTAGAGAGGAAAGTTACATTAACTGAGTGTCGGCTGTGGATCCAGCCGGAGTGACTGTAACTGACCAGAACGTCCTGAATGCGGCTGCTTTGGCACACCCTTGCCCCCTCCTCCTCCCCCTCCCGCTCTCCCACCAACCCCTACCTTCCTCTGCCCCCCCTCCTCCCGGCAGTAGAGAGGAAAATTACATTAACTGCATGTCGGCTGTGGATCCAGCCGGAGTGACTGTAACTGACCAGAACGTCCTGAATGCGGCTGCCTGCCTGTCACCGCCTCTCCTCTTCCACCGCTCGCAGGCTCTGCCTTCCTGAAGCAGGAGGGAGGGTTTGGCACACCCCCTCCCCCTCCCCCGCTTCCCCTCCGATGAGACCTGCCCCTGCCAGAGTACCTCCTGATAGTCCGGCATTTCTGATAATCCGGCACCACCTGGGTCCCAAGGGTGCCGGATTATCGGAAGTCTACTGTATATGGAAAATGTTGATTCATTTAAGATTTTTACTTCATTTGATTCTAAATTTTCTTTCACATATAGTGCCACTCCCCCACCCAGATGACTTGTTCTGTCCTTCCGATATATTTTGTACCCCGGAATGATTGTGTCCCATTGATTGTCCTCACTCCACCAGGTTTCTGTGATGCCTATTATATCAGTATCCTCCTTTAACACGAGGCACTTTAGTTCACCCATCTTATTTTTTAGACTTCTAGCATTTGTGTACAAGCACTTTAAAAACGTGTCACTGTTTATTTGTCTGCCCTTTTCTCATATGTCAGATTATTTTTCATGTGAATGTTTTTCATCTGATCTGGCCCATACTTCATCCTCTTCCATCCTCTCCTCCTGACGAAAACCTAGAGAATCTCTATCAATGGACTCTCCTCTAAGAGACATCTCTGTTCTAGCCATGAGCGCCTGTGCATCAGTCGGCTTTCCCCCATCTCTTAGTTTAAAAACTGCTCTGCGACCTTTTTAATGTTAAGTGCCAGCAGTTTGGATCCACTTTGATTTATGTGGAGCCCATCCTTCCTGTATAGGCTCCCCCTATCCCAAAAGTTTCCCTAGTTCCTTATAAAGCTAAACCCCTCCTCCCTACACCATCATCTCATCCACGCATTGAGACTCTGAAGCTCTGCCTGCCTACCTGGCCCTGCGTGTGGAACTGGAAGCATTTCTGAGAATGCCTCCATAGAGGTCATAGAATCATAGAATACTAGGACTGGAAGGGACCTCAAGAGGTTATTGAGTCCAGTCCCCTGCCCTCATGGCAGGACCAAATACTGTCTAGACCATCCCTGATAGACATTTATCTAACCTACTCTTAAATATCTCCAGAGATGGAGATTCCACAACCTCCCTGGGCAATCCATTCCAGTGTTTGACCACCCTGACAGTTAGGAACTTTTTCCTAATGTCCAACCTAAACCTCCCTTGCTGTAGTTTAAGCCCATTGCTTCTTGTTCTATCCTAAGGTGCCAAGATGAACAAGTTTTCTCCCTCCTCCTTATGACACCCTTTTAGATACCTGAAAACTGCTATCATGTCCCCCCCTCAATCTTCTCTTTTCTAAACTAAACAAACCCAATTCTTTCAGCCTTCCTTCATAGGTCATGTTCTCTAGACCTTTAATCATTCTTGTTGCTCTTCTCTGGACCCTCTCCAATTTCTCCACATCTTTCTTGAAATGCGGTGCCCAGAACTGGACACAGTACTCCAACTGAGGCCTAACCAGTGCAGAGTAGAGCGGAAGAATGACTTCTCGTGTCTTGCTCACAACACACCTGTTAAAGGTCCTGGATTTCCATCTCTTTCCTAGCAGCCTAAATTTGGCCTCCAGGACATCTCTGCTACCCTTCCCTATGTCATTGATACCTACATGTACCATGACCACCAGCTCCTCCCCAGAACTACACATAAGTCTATCTAGATGCCTCTAGACATCCGCAACCTTCTCACCAGGCAGACAAGTCACCATACGGTTCTCCCAGTCATCGCAAACCCAGCTATCTACATTTCTAATGATCGAATCTCCCATTACTAACACCTGCCTTTTCCTAATGACTGGTGTTCCCTCCCCCGGAGAGGTAACCTCAGTGTGAGAGGATCCCCCAACATCATCTGGAAGGAGGGTCCCAACTATGGGAAGGTTTCCCTCTGCTCCCATTGACTGCTCTCCTTCCCTGAGCCTTTCATCCTCCTTAACAGTGCAGGGGCTGTCTGACCGGAGGTGGGACAATTCTACAGTGTCCTGGAAAGCCTCATCAACATACCTCTCTGCCTCCCTCAGCTCCTCCAGTTCAGCCACCCTGGCCTCCAAAGCCCGTATACGGTCTCTGAGGGCCAGGAGCTCCTTGCACCGAATGCAGACATACGCCACCTGCCCATAGGGCAGGTAATCATACATGCTACACTGAGCGCAATAAACAGGATAGCCCTCACTCTCTCCTGCATTCTCTCCTACAGCTACCTAGGTTATTGATAGGGTTTTTATTTAAATCAGGAAGGTTTGGTTATAGTTTAGGTTATTGATAGGGTTTCTAGTTAAATCAGGAAGTTTTTATTAAAACCTTTAAACTGAACCGTAAAGAATGGCAAGTGTACCTTGGACCCTTCCAACTCCCTCTCAAAACTCCCTGTTTGCTGCCCCTGTTCACAAAGCTCCCTGGTCGCTGGCTCACTGCTTTATAAAGCCCTGGCCTTCCTGATAGCCCCGCCCCCTGACTAAGGCTTAGCCAATTAACAGAGGCTTCTAGATTTCAAACCTTTAGAAGCTCACAGCTTCCAACTGCCGGCCACAGCACACGCTCCTTCAAATAACCAAACCAAACAAACAGACAAACACAAGCTCAGCACACAGCAAGTAACCCCCAAACACACACTACAGACAGCCACTTACCTCAGGGGTCCCGTATTTGCTCCTCCTTTACCTGGAGAACTCCCTCAAAACTCCGTTTGCTGCCCCTATTCGCAAAGCGGGTTACAATTTACTGCCATTTTAGCTATCAAAGAAAAATCTGCCTGAGCAACATAGGTTTTTACACACTTGTAGCTTAGCAGAGTGGTGTCTCACACTGGCTTGTTACAAATATGTGAACTGAGAGAAATCAATGAACTTGCCTTCCTGATGCAGAATTTGCTGAGACTCTCATTATAACGCAAAACAACCACTTTGTTGGGCATGGCTGCACAGATGCAGAGTCCGTTCTCAATCTACGGGAAGGTGAAAGATATGGTTAGAAATAGCAATACAGAAGTTCACATGGAAGCTATAGAAAATATTTTAAACACACAAAGCAGTTCTCATTGGTGGAAGGTACCCAGAGTCTGGCAAAAATGAGTGAGTAATATTTGTAATAGGTCAGTGTGGTGTAACTGCAGAAGAGTGAAACAATGAAAAGCCTTTTCACACTCTTGGGTATGTCTAAACTACATGGCTCTGTTGACAGAGCCATGTAGATTTGTTTGTTCAGCAAAGGGAAATGAAGCCGCGATTTAAATAATCGCGGCTTCATTTAAATTTAAAGGGCTGCCGCGCTGAGCCGACAAACAGCTGATCAGCTGTTTGTCGGCTCAGCGCGCTAGTCTGGACGCTCCCCTGCCGACATGAAAGCCCTTTATCGACCTCCCCGGTAAACCTCATCCTACCAGGCATAACGGGGAGGTCGATAAAGGGCTTTCAGGTCGGCGCGGGAGCATCCAGACTAGCGCGCTGAGCCGACAAACAGCTGATCAGCTGTTTGTCGGCTCAGCGTGGCAGCCATTTAAATTTAAACGAAGCTGCGATTATTTAAATCACGGCTTCATTTCCCTTTGCTGATCAGCCTAATCTACATGGCTCCATCGATGGAGCCATGTAGTTTAGACACACAGGACAGTGTACATCCAAAATGCTTCTTGTGATTTCTTTTCTGGTTGAAGCAAGTTTATTTAAAAAAGCAGGAAGCTTTCAATAGAATGATGTTTCTATTAAGAGAAATCATGAACCCAAATTAACTCAGGCAGGTTAGCTGGGTAACCTTTTGAACTTGCATCTTAAACTGTGTTTTGAAATGAACGATGTTCAACTTGTCAAGTATCTGAGTAATCTGTATGATCAGTTCCTGCTGAAAACGTCTGCAGTGGCCAAGTATTTCATATTGAAACTGGCAAACACACTGAACATTGTTGAATAACACAACTGTGTGAGCAAATTTACTACCTTGCAAAGGATCATCCTGCATTCATGAGCAAAGACAGAGGAATAAGAAATTCATTAATCATAAAAGTCTACAACTGAAGAGCAAATATCTACAGTCAGAGACACAAGTTAGAGGAGGTAATAATTTTTATTAGATCAACTTCTGTTGGTGAAAGAATAGCTTTAGAGTCACACAAAGCTCTTCTTCAGTCAATTGTTAGGTTTATCTCAGCTTGTCATGTAACAGGGTAGCCTATGCCATCATCTATTTATTGGTTGTCTGAGCTTATGTACCCTTCAAGCTCCTTCCCCTACCCCACTCACTCTTCTCCCCTTTACTCCCCTAATTTGGAGAAAAATACAAAATCCAAGAATGTAGCTCCTACCTGTGCTAATTAAGACAAGAAATAAAGATAATTTGATTAAGATTAAATCTGGGAAGCTCTTCTACTGTCTAATTGTGTTTAGAAGCCATAGATAAATTAAGGGACAACCCAGGGCACAAAGGAGCTATATCCTACCTTGCCAGCAGCAAAAAGGTGACATCCTTTAATAACCTCAAAGATGTTTGGTGAGATATCCGGCTGGGCTGGGAGGTGAGACTGGGCTAGAGACTGCTTCACTTTCTTTACATCAACAAGACACAGAGCCCTCTCTTCTCCTGAAAACAGAAACAGTTACACTTTTTCAATGTTAGGTGATCAAGCAAGCGGTAAATGTCACTCTTTGTGGCAAGCGCCTATTGTGTTATGTAAGCAGCAGCTTCTCATTATGGGTTGTTACTGTGGTAACAGCTACAGTACATTGTATATGCAAAAAATAATGCCGTGAGAGAGGATTTTTAAAAAGGAGTAATAAATACACCCAGGAGAACAAGCACTGTCTCCTTGGATAGTTACAGCTGCTAATTCTAGCTGAACAACATTAGTATGTGGCCCCACAAAAGCACGACCTAGATTAGCCAGGAAGGCTCTTCCTTTCCAAGTGAAAGATGCTCTATCATTTCTGCCCACACAAGTTTGTAGTGGCGCATCATGGTGCTACTGTTAAGAATCACTGTGACCCATGTTGGAGTCCTGAGGGTTCAGTAATATCACCGTTTCAAAATCACCTGGAGTGTATTTTTGGTCTACAATTACTTGCTTTCCTACAAACTTTAAATACTGTTTAAAAAGCTAGGGCAACAACAACAAAGTTTTACAAATTTGCTGTATACTATTAATTCCCTACAAACATGATACAGGCGGTGTAGATATTGCATTACACTATCTAGTCTTTTTAGTCAAAGGGTGTGTCTACACTGCACCGTTTTTCTGGAATAATGGCCGTTATTCCAGAAAAACAATACTGCTTTGGCTGTGTCTAGACTGGCCAGTTTTTCTGGAAAATCAGCCGCTTTTCCAGAAAATCATGCCAGTCTAGACGTAGCCATTGTGTGTGGAGTTTTGTCGAAAAAAGAGGCCTCCAGGAAATCCCACAGGTGCCCTGCTGGCCACTCCGTCCACACTCATCGCAACTCTATAGTTCCTGTTCCCCGGCAGCTCTTAAAGCTGCAGACATGGGGGACAGGGCTTGTGGCAGGAAGTAGGCCTTCAGAGATTCCAGCCACAGTGCAGCTGCCAGTGCCTGCCGTCTGGGCACAATGTCACAGCCACAAGCCCCCCCAAGAGCCCCCTGCCCATCCCAAGAAGCATGCACAGGGCTCCCAGGAGCCTGCCAGGGGCCACAAGAGGCGTGCGCCATCCTGGTGTGGGGCAGAGATCCTGGCCCTCCTCAAGGTGTGGGACGACAAGAAGAACCTCCAGGATCTCCACTCCAGACGCAGGAACGCTGACATATACAGCCAGATGTCCGAGAGCCTGGCTACGAAGGGCCATACCAGGAGCCTTGAGCAGGTCCACAGCAAGGTTAAAGAGCTCCGGCAGGCCTATGCCAGGGTGAGGGAGCGCAGCTCATGCTCCGGGGCAGGACCCCACTCCGCCCCTATTTTGATAACCTGCACTGCATTGTGGGGGGCAGTGCAGCCACTTCCCTACTCCTAGTGGTGGACTCAGGGCTGGAGACACCCATCATCGCCCTCCCGGGGGTCCCAGCCCAGGAGGAGGAGGATGAGGCCAGCATGGTGACCACCATCACCCTTGATCCAGTACCCCACGGCCTGGATGTGTCCTAGGCATCCTCTGAGGCCAGGGAGGGATCATCAGGTGAGTGCTCTTAGTTTTTGTCACACACAGGGTGGGGGTGGTGAGCGCTGAGGGTTAATGGTGTGCTCATTGCTCGGCCTCCTTGGCCTGGCCCTTGCTCTGCAGTCTATGCACGTGGATGCACATGAAGCACCAGTCTGTGCCACGCAGTCCCTCGAGGCAGCCCCAGAGCACCCCTGGGCTCCTGCTCACAAGCTCTGGGGAGGCCACCCACACTTCTGACCCCGGGGGGGGGAGGGACACTTTCCCATCATGGGCCACTACTGGAAGGAGGCTGGGGATAAGGGCAGAAACACACAGGCACGCACACAGACTCTGGAGGGCTGCACACAGGCATGCCTGCATGCTCGAGGCAGCACCCGCTCCTGGGGACAGGTGTGTGTGCGGCACCGATGGAAGCCCAGGCAGCTCAAGGCCCCTCTCCCGGCCATTGGATCCCAGTGTGGCCAGACACTTCCCTTGCCTGCTTGTCTGTGGGAAGGGTGTGGGGGGGCGGGAAGCATGGTCCCCTGGGCCCCTGTAAGACAGGGCCCGCTGTCCACGCCACAGATGGCCTTGCTCTTGGGCCATCACCAGCCTCTGACCCCAGAACTGTTGCTCTCAGCTCACAGATGAGGGCAAGGCTTCAGGGACAGTGTCTCCAGGGATGACTGACCACCTCTCTTTATTCTAGGAAGCCTAGTTCAAACTACCTAGTTCGTGCCGCGTGTAGCCGCGCGGCACAGGGTTCGAACGAGCGGGGATTTAAAAATGGCGGAGCCCCGCTTATGCAAATGAAGCCCGGGAAATTCAAATCCCGGGCTTCATTAGCAAGTTCGGTATGCATACATTACCCCGCTAGTTCGAACTAGCGGGGTAGTGTAGACATACCCTCAGAGAGGTAGCAAGCAAGCAGAAGAAGCTGAGAAAGGGCTGTCCAAGGGGGTCCCTTTAAGCTCGCTTCTGGAAACAACTGCTGACCTAATGACTTGCCTGAACTGATTTCAGGTGGCCTTAAATGTGAGATAGTGTCCAATCTGTGTGGAAGCTATCTTTCGAAATAGCACATCGCTATTTTGTTGTGCTTTTTGCGTGTAGACGTTCTATTTCGAAATAAGCTTTTCCAGAAGATCTCTTCCAGAAAAGCTTATTCCGAAAGAATCTTGCAGTGTAGATGTACCCAAAGAGCAGGACCAAGAGCTAAGCACCACTGGGAAAGTATATTGCTCCAATTAGCATGCATACTGATGGACATAAAAGCAGAAGACGAAAGCAGTGCTACTTATATTACATGGGGTAGCACTGTGGGACCCTCCCTTAGAGCATTAGAGGGTCATGGTAATGCAGATCCTGGGACAGTGGTGCCCAACCTGTGGCCTTTCAGGACAACTGTTAAAAACGAAGAAAAAATAATGTTGTTGATTAAGAATTGAAAATGTACTTCCTGCGTTAGGCCTTGTAATTTTTAAGCTATGTGTCTGCATCAGCTCCATTACTTCAGGGAGGCAATAAAAGACACCACCACCCTGGACTGTCACCCACCTACCTCTTCCCGGGCAGCCTCCAGAACAGGGGCGGGCAATAATTTTCAGAAGGGAGCCACTTCAGAAATTTCTGAAGCGGCCCTGGGCCACCCCAGAAGAGGCAGGGGCCAGTAGACTTCTTGTACTCCCTCCCCCCCCCCCCAGCCCCCGATTGGCCTGGGGTGGGAGAGCGTGAGACGTCTTTCCCCTCCCTTCCTTGTCCCATAGAGAGAAATGCCAGCTGTTTTAACACAACTGGCAGTTCCCTCTAGGTGCCTAGTGGGAGGAGACCTTGCACACTCTCCCTGCCCCCAGGCCAATCAGGGCCCGGGGGCGGGAGAGCATGTGAAGTCCCCTCATCCCGCAAGAGCACGCAGCAGCTAGAGAGAAACCCTGGTATTAAAACAGCTGGCATGTCTCTCTAGCTCAGGGGTGGGCAAAGGGCCCTCCGTGGGCTGGATCTGGCTTGACAAGCTGGTGGATCTGGCCCACAGCTGCCCTGCTACTCCTCCACCCCCAAGCCAATCAGGGGGCAGGGGAGCATGTGGTGGCTAGAGACACACGTGCACTCCCACTCCTCAAGCCCTGATTGGCGTGGGGGCAGGGGAGCGTCAGGGTGGCTGTGCGCCAGATCCACCAGCTTGGCAGTCCAGATCCTGCCCACGGAGGGCCCTTTGCCCACCCCTGCTCCAGAGCAACTCCATTAACACACTAGGGGCACACTTTGCAGCTGCTGTTCCCTCTCTGATTCTGGTGCTCAGCAGATTTCTGTTGCTGCATGGGAGGGAAGGAAAAGGAGAGCTGCTCTCTCTGTTCCATTGTTCTCTTCCCTCTCCTAAACTGTGGATGCCTCAGAAACAGCAGGACAGGATCTTGATTGGCTCTGCCTGAGCCTACGAGAATGGCTCCTCTCCCCTGTACAGACCAGAGTAGTCCAGGAGAGGTGTGGGAATCAAAAAATGTTTATGGCTGATTCCAATGACAGCACTGAACCAGCATTATGGTGGTTCTGATAATCAGAATGCTTTTATTTAGGTGCTAAATATAGATTAAGAACCCTAACTTTAGAAACTTAGGTAAAAACAGAGAGCATGTGCAGAGATACTGTGAACATTACTTCATTCATTAGTGTACATGAGAATCTAAGATGATACTCTGATAAGCACCACAGAAAAGCTATACATAGGAAGTAGAGCAGAACCCAGGGAAAGTAAGTTCCACTGACTTCGTGCTGTACAGAGTTTCCCATTAACCTTCACAGTCTCGAACATTTATCTGAAAACTTCCTCAAAAGCCAGAAGCTGCCATCTTCCTACCATCATACCTGCTATCATAAGCAGCTTATCCAGATCCTTTATGAGGTGAATTTGGAAAACAGCACCCAGTCCTGGAATGCATGTTAAGGAATTTTTCAACACATTCAGGGCATAGAGACCTTCCTCTGTACCAACAAGTACAACCTATAAAGACAAAAATTGAATAGTCAGCACTGTATAAGAAGAACACAGAAATGCTCCAGGACTAAATTTAACTCATGCACAATACCAGCCAATAGCAAATGGAACCCAACCACCAGGTACAAAAGGCAACAGATTCCTATTTAAAAGTCTGGCTACACGTAGTCCATTCATGCAAGGTATACAGTGACCAGTTTGAGTGTTGTGCACAAATGTCATCACCTGGTCACTGAAGGGCATTGTGCAATTTATATCCAAACGGTCTTCCCCCTCAAGCTTCAACAGAGAATTTCCAAGCAGCTTCTGTAAGTGACAAAAAGAAAATTCAGTATGATTAACTAGGCAAACACAAATCAAACACTTAGACAAGGTTTAGCACTGACTCACAGCAACCTGCATTTTCCTTATTCAGAAGAGCTAGCATGTACAAGCACATCTCAAAACTTTAACGCACATTATTGCCTCCAGACTCATGCTGCATGGATTGTAACTAACACTAAATAACGTATCACTATCTGAACTGCAAGCATCTGCTGACGCACAGCATTCAGCAGTGGAAAAGTAGAGTTAAGCAACATGAAATGTCTCTCAAACCTGTTGGGATCCTACTGGCAAAAATGAATAAGCTGTGAGATGCCAAGATACAGCTATTATGAAACTGAGGGCACAAACATGCATGTCTCTATTTGAGCACAAGCAGAAAGGAGGTTCTAAGACAGTTACATCAGTCTATTAGTAATACAGAGGTTAGCAGAAGGTTCATATACTAGCTCATTACGGAGTGGCACTGAAGTCCCTTCATGAAACATAGTCATGCCAACACTTACTTGAATGGGGAACTTTTGAGAAGTGATAGAATTTAAGAAATCCCGGTGTGTGTCAGTCCCCACAAAGTGGTTAGAAAAACTAAATTGAAACTTCCCAAAGAAAGACTGCCAATCAATGTAACATTTGGGAAGTTAAGAGAGTTCTAATTAATATCCTGGACTACTGCTGCTAGTCAGACTTCCATTGTCTCTGTACCCTAAATTTGAATCTACGATGCCAAAAAGCACAATCTCCCTGTATCAGGAAGAGTTATAGAGTTTCAGGCTTGTTCTAAATGAAACAGTAGTGAGACCACTTGCTATTTTTGTCAGGAATAAACAGCTAACAAATCACAAAGAGGAGAAAAAAAATAAGCCTTTTTCTGAGATTTGCTCTTTTGGATCTGAAAGAAGGCATCAATCTCATTGTAAACCATGGTTCACAGTATTCCTATTACATGACATTAATGACAAATAATATTAACTAGTTTAACTTCATTTCAAACTCAGCACATCTGATACTAAGAAAAAAATATTTCAAAATGGTTCCCTCCATGAATATGTAATGAAATCTATTTTTACTTACAGCATCAGCCTCAGCTTTTTCCCTGGAAACTCTCCCTCCTGCCACTATTGACTCCAAAGCAGTGACCCAGTGCTGCTTATCAGGGAAAGTAGGTGCTAGTAAGTAGAGCGTCCTACCAGGCCAGCATGTGGTGTGTGGCTGAGACTCCACCTTTAGTATATATGGCACATCTAAGGTGTTACACAGATAGAACAAAATTGGGATGAGCACATGGAACTATTTCACCTGGCTTAAATTAGCATCCTTCATCTTTGTCAGCAAGGATGTCACCATAACAGGATTTTTACTGCTACAATTTATACTATCAGTAAAGATGGGCTTTTCCATTCCAGGTACTGCAGACTAGCTACTAAAGCTTAAGATAGCATTGTGCGTATGGTTTCCATCTTTCTGTCTAAGTAAAGATTAACTATCACCTTTTATTCAGAGAGGAAGCGAAATGTCAGCTACAACAGAGAAGGTCCTTTTTAAAAAAAAGTCCTATGACGACTGAAGCAATCCCTGATAAGTATTTCTGCACTATTCCACAGTGTATGCTTCCCCTAAGCAAGTCACTAAGGCTATGTCTACACTGCACACTTATTCTGAAATAACAGAGTGCGCATCTACACAGCAAGCGTAATTTCAAAATAATAGGCTTCTTACTCCGACTCATGGTAACCCTCATTTCACAAGGAGTAAGGGAAGTCGAAGGAAGAGTGTTCTTCCTTTGACTTCCTGCTGTGTAGACAGCGCCAAAAGCTGAAATAAGATATTTCGACTTCAGCTACGCAATTAACGCAGCTCAAGTTGTGTATCTTTACTTTAGCTTGCAGTGTAGACGTACCCTTCGTGATCTCTTCCATGTCTGTCTTGGTAGGAGCAGGGCATGTGATCAGGGCTTAAGCAACACAAGAAGACAGTCTCTTTTCTTTAAACGTTTTTTCAATAACCTGTATTAAGAAACAGTAATGTTCTTACTATTGATAGCTGAACTCTGTACTCTATAATATTAACCCGAAAAGAGATATGATCTTTAAGTCAGTTCAATTCCATATATACATAATCAGTAGCGTCTAAGGGTATGTCTACACTAGCCCCCTAGTTCGAACTAGGGAGGCTAATGCAGGTGACCGAAATTGCAAATGAAGTGCGAGATTTAAATATCCCGCGCTTCATTAGCATGTTCCCGGGCGGTTGCCATTTTGGAAATTGACTAGCCTGGAATAACTTCCTGCGTCTACACACGGCAGTGAAACGGGAGTTCGAAGTAAAGCCCTAACTCGAATTAGCTGTTATTCCTCCTGGAATGAGGTTTAACAGCTAATTCGAATTTAGGGCTTTACTTCGAACTCCCGTTTCACTACCGCGTGTAGACGCGGGAAGTTATTCCGGGCTAGTCAATTTCCAAAATGGCAACCGCCCGGGAACATGCTAATGAAGCGTGGGATATTTAAATCCCACGCTTCATTTGCAATTTCGGTCACCCTCATTAGCCTCCCTAGTTCGAACTAGGGGGCTAGTGTAGACATACCCTAACTGATTCCATGTGCCTTATATTATTTTTAGTTAAAGGGTTATTGCTAGAACACAGGCAAGACATGCACGTTGAAAACTCAGGTGGTGGAGGGCACAGAAGGAAGTAGTCTATATGAACTCTATTTAAAAGTGCTTTATAATAACTTTATAAAGCCACTCTAAAGTTTACTTCTATTTGAATGAAAAAGTACCTCATTCACAGTTCAATCATCGGGAGAGAAGCAATCAACTTTGTGGGTCCAATGCTAAATGTCTGAACTATTCACAAGGCATACCTAATTGAAATAGAGGTAACCTCAGAAAGATTTATGATGTTACAGAACAGCAGTTTAAAAGGTTAACTGCAGAATGATATCTGTTCTACCACAGTTAACTACTGGTGGATGCCAAGCCATACTCGTGGATCAGTTGAAATCCATTCTACCTCAGCTACACTGATTCCCACCTGTCTTTGCTGTATTTGTAAGTTCAGTAGCTCCTACAGCTCCGTGAACAGTCACATCTCCATCAGGAAGGCACAGCTCAAACTCTTCCACAGGCCGCTGTCCAGCTTTTGAGAGAAGGGTAAGGGACATGAAAAATGAATGAGAACAAGACAAAGAAACAAGAAAATAGCGGGGAAATAATGAAGAACTGGAGGAAGGAAGTGGATAGAACATTGTATTTTTCATAGCTGGAGCACAAGGTTACTTCTAATTTTTAAAGAATGTTAGGCTAATAAAAATCCTGAAGGGGGGATGTGACGGGGCAGCCGGTCTCACCCCGCTGCCCCGCACTATCAGGAGCGGCGGGGGAACCGCGGGGGAGCCCGAGACCGCTCCGCCCGCAGCGGACACGGCCGTGGCGGTGGGGCCGCAGCCCGGACCGGCGCGCCTAGATGACGTCACCCGCGACGTCACCCCGGGACTCCCGGGGAGCGGGATGATGCAGCCGGGGGCAGAGCCTAGAGGGGACGCGAAATGGCGGCCCTTTCAAAAGGGCCAGGAGGAACAGGAGGCGAGGAGGGAGCCGGAGGAGCCGAAAACCCCCGTGGAGGCTCGGAGGCGGCAGCGTGCGGTGAGTCTCTCACCACGATGGGGGATTAACTGACTCAGACCGGGGAGAAAAGGCCCAGGGCAGGGCCGCGGACCCCGTGAATGGAGGGTTAAGGGGTCTCAACCCCCTCCATTGGCAAGGGAGAGCTTCCCCTGCCTGAGGGCCCTGGGCTGGGACTCGGAGAGAGGGAGGGCCCGGGTCCCCTCCCCGGTCACCCCGTGCGACCCATCTTGCGACTGGCCCGGCTGCTATACCAAAAGGCGGGTCAGTGGCCCCTCGGTACGAGGGGACTGTATTGCCCCCCCCCGAACTTGGGTCGGGTGCAAAAGACCAATACATTACACGTGGTGGAGAATGTGGGGAGTGACCCCGCCCCTGAGGTAAGGGGCGTAGGGTACCTCAGTAGGAGGCTTGGGGGGAAAAAAAGGAAAAAAAAACGGGCTTGGCTCGAGCACGTTAACAAATCGTTAATTCCCTGAGCAGAAACATGGAGGTGAACAAAATCCTCGAGTGGCTGGTGGAAAACCAGAAGCAAATGCAGCAACAGCAAACCCAGGCATTGCAGCAAATCCTGGACAAATTTCAGGAGCAGCAGGGACGAATGGTCCAAGGGCTGCGAGAAGCCCCGACAGGTACGGGCGCCATGGGCAGTAGACCCTCCGGAATGGGGAGCGCAGAAGGTATGGTGGGCATGCAGCTGCCAATTCGTCTGGCCAAATTGGGGCCGGAAGACAACCCCGAAGCCTTCCTCGTGACATTTGAACGGGTGGCCACAGCCGCCAAGTGGCCGCAGGAGTACTGGGCGACCCTCCTAGCCCCCTATCTGTCCGGGCCGGCGCAACTAGCCTACCGGGGAATGGCAGCCCGAGAGGCCTTGTGTTACTATAAAGTGAAAGAGGCCATCCTGGACCAGCTCGGAGTCTCGCCCGAGACATATCGCCAAAGGTTCCAGGAGGCACGCTACGAGCCACGGGAGCGACCCAGGGTGGTGGCCCAGCGGGTTAGAGAGGCGGGGATGAGATGGCTCAAGCCTGAAAACAAATCCGGGGTACAAGTGGCCGAGACGGTGATACTAGAACAATATGTAAAGATTCTCCCGGCCGAAGGCCAGCGGTGGGTGCAGCGGCACCTCCCTGAGACACTGGAAGAAGCCATAACCCTGATGGAGCGTTTCCTCGCCGCGGAAGGGTCCGAAGGGGCCCGGCCCAGGAGTGCAGCGAGAGACACCCGGGGGGGCCTCCACCGCCGCGAACGGGAGCAAAATCCCAACCCGTCTCCAGCCGCAGGACCTCCTTAAGCCTGGGCCCGGAAAGGAGACTAGCCCCTCGGTGGAGCCACCCGGAGGGGCCGATGCCCAGCATGGAGAGACCTCACCCCGAGCCGGAGAGGAACCCAAGGCCCGAGACCGGAATCCGTGGGGCGTGTTTTCAGTGCGGCCAGGAAGGGCACTACAAAAAGGACTGCCCGCTCATGGACTGAACGTTCGGACAAGGGCCCGCAGGGAAGGTAAAGGGGGGGGGGGTAAATGAGACAGAGCACAAATAACACATGGGATACGGGTGGACGGACAGCGGGTAAGAGCGGTGCTAGACTCGGGATGCGGCCAAACGATAATAAGGGCTGGCGTCCTTAAACCCCGTAAGCCCAGGGGCCCCCGAGTATACATGCGGTGTGTCCACGGGGACATCCACTCGTACCCCACAACACGGGCGGTGATCGACGACGGTCAGGTGAAAGGCACTTGTGAGGTGGCAATCGCGCCCAAACTGGCTTACCCCGCATTACTAGGAAGAGACTGGCCAGGGTTAGCCCACTTACTGAGTGACTGGGGGCAAACGCCGGGGAATCCGAAGGGGGAAATGCAAGATGGGCAGGTCCTAGTGGCCCACGGAGAGGAAGTGGCAGGACCATCGGCCGGGACCGGGCCCCAGCCAGACGTGCAGGCAACGACACCCTACCTCGGGTTAGACGAGGGGGACTTCGTGTCTCTACAGCGAGAAGACCCGACCCTCCGCAACGCATGGGCACAGATAGGGGCGGCGGAGGAAAGGGGAGGGCAGAAGATCCCAGGGCCCCGCTTTGAGGTACACCAGGACCGCCTGTTCCGTGTCACCCCCGGGGAAGCAGGAGGGGAGGAGAGGCGGCAGCTGATCGTACCCCGACCATACAGGTGGAAAGTAATGGAGTTAGCCCACGACCACGCCTGGGCGGGCCACTTGGGAACTGAAAAATCGCAGCAACGAATCCTTCAGCGATTTTATTGGCCGGGGGTCTATCAAGATGTTAAAGACTTCTGTGCCTCTTGTCCCCAGTGCCAGCAAACTTCCACATCCAAGGTACCTCCAGCGCCCCTCATCCCTCTCCCCATCATGGGGACCCCATTTGAGCGCATCGCGTTGGATTTGGTGGGACCGCTAGAGAAGTCGAGTCGGGGGCATGCATATATTTTAGTCATTATTGATTATGCAACCAGGTACCCCGAAGCGGTCCCCCTGAGGAAGGCTACGGCCACCGCAATAGCAGAGGAGCTGGTAAGGGTATTCTCCCGAGTGGGGTTACCAAAGGAGTTGTTGACTGACCAGGGGACTAACCTAACATCCAAAGTAATGACTGAACTATGTAGACTCCTCCAGGTGCGGAAGCTCCGAACATCTGTTTACCATCCCCAGACGGACGGGCTCGTGGAACGTTTCAACTGGACACTAAAAGGGATGTTACGTAAGTTCCTCGCAGACGACCCCCGGGACTGGGATAAGCTGTTGCCCGCTTTGATGTTCGCAGTTCGAGAGGTACCCCAAGCGTCACTCGGGTTTTCCCCCTTTGAGCTACTGTACGGGCGGCGCCCCCGGGGGATCCTCGACCTGGTAAGAGAGGGGTGGGAAGAACAAGTAACCCCGGCCCTTGGGGTAGCGCAGTATGTAGAGAAATTACGAAAAAGCCTTCGGGGCCTGGCCGAAGGGGCACGCGAGAATCTCCTGAAAGCCCAGGAGAGGCAGCGGGCCCATTACAACCGTAAGGCCCAGGCCCGGACGTTCGCACCAGGGGACCCCGTATTACTATTACTCCCAACGGGGGAATCCAAATTACTGGCCCGATGGCAGGGACCTTTCAAAGTGGTGCGGCAAGTAGGTCCAGTCGACTACGAAGTCTTAATCAATAGCAACCGGAAGGAAACGCAGGTTTATCACGTAAATCTGCTAAAAAAGTGGAACCCCCGGGAAGCCCTCCTGATCAACCCCCGACCCGCCAACATCGAATTCGGGCCCTGGGGAGAGCCAAAAATAGCCATCGATCAGGCCCGGATCGAGGAGACGCTTTCGGAGACCCAGCGGGAACAGGTGAAACACACGCTGCAACAATTCTGCAACACGCTGGGAGATGGGTTGGAAATGGGGGCGACTACGGCCTATAATGGCAAGGAGAAAGGAGGGTCAGGGCACAACAGGGAGGCAAGATCAAATCAGTATCTTAGATGCCTATATACAAATGTGAGAAGTATGGGTAATAAGCAGGAAGAACTGGAATTGCTAACCAATAAATACAACTATGATATCATTGGTATTACAGAAACCTGGCGGGATGGGACGCATGATTGGAATGTTGGTATGGAAGGGTACGGCTTGCTCAGGAAGGACAGACAGGGAAAAAAGGGAGGAGGGGTTGCCTTGTATATTAAAAATGTACACACTTGGACTGAAGTGGAGATGAATGTAGGAGATAGCTGTGTAGAGAGTCTCTGGGTTAAGCTAAAAGGGGTAAAAAACGAGGGTGATATCATGCTAGGTGTCTACTACAGGCCACCTAGCCAGGTGGAAGAGGTGGATGAGGCCTTTTTTAAACAATTAACAAAACTATCCAAAGCCCAAGATTTGGTGGTGATGGGGGACTTCAACTATCCAGACATATGTTGGGAAACTAACACAGCGGGGCACAGGCTATCCAATAAGTTTCTGGACTGCATTGGAGACAACTTTCTGTTTCAGAAGGTTGAAAAAGCTACCAGAGGAGAAGCTGTTCTGGATTTGGTTTTAACAAATAGGGAGGAACTAGTTGAGAACTTGAAAGTGGAAGACAGTATAGGGGACAGTGATCATGAAATAATAGAGTTCATGATCTTAAGGAAAGGTAGAAGGGAGACCAGCACAATTGAGGTAATGGATTTCAGGAAGGCAGATTTTGATAAGCTCAGAGAACTTGTAGGTAAGGTCCCATGGGAAGCAAGACTGAAGGGAAAAACAACTGAGGAGAGTTGGAAGTATTTCAAAGGGACGTTGTTAAGGGCCCAAAAGCAAACAATTCCGCTGTGTAGGAAAGATAGAAAATATGGCAAAAGACCAGCTTGGCTTAACAGGGAGATCTTGCATGATCTCAAAATAAAAAAGGAGTCCTATAAAAAATGGAAACTAGGACAAATAACAAAGGATGAATATAGGCAAGCAACACGGGAATGCAGGGGCAAGATTAGAAAGGCAAAGGCACAAAATGAGATCAAACTAGCTACAGGCATAAAGGGAAACAAGAAGACCTTTTATAAATACATTAGAAGCAAGAGGAAGACCAAGGACAGGGTAGGCCCACTGCTTAGTGAGGAGGGAGAAGCAGTAACAGGAAACTTGGAAATGGCAGAGGTGCTTAATGACTTCTTTGTTTCGGTCTTCACTGAGAAGTCTGGAGGCGTGCCTAACGTAGTGAATACAATCAGAGAGAGGGTAAGTATAGAAGATAGGATACACAAAGAACAAGTTAAAAATCACTTAGGAAAGTTAGATGTCAGCAAGTCACCAGGTCCTGATGAAATGCATCCCAGGATACTCAAGGAGCTGATAGAGGAGGTATCTGAGCCTTTAGCTATGATCTTTGAAAAATTGTGGCAGACAGGGGAGATTCCAGAAGACTGGAAAAGGGCAAATATTGTGCCCATCTATAAAAAGGGGAATAAGAACAACCCAGGAAACTACAGACCGGTCAGTTTAACGTCTGTCCCAGGGAAGATAATGGAGCAGGTAATTAAGGAAATCATATGCAAACACTTGGAAGGTAATAAAGTGATAGGGAATAGCCAGCATGGGTTTGTGAAGAACAAGTCATGCCAAACTAATCTGATAGCTTTCTTTGATAGGATAACGAGCCTTGTGGATAAGGGAGAAGCGGTGGATGTCATATACCTAGACTTTAGTAAGGCATTTGATACGGTCTCGCATGATATTCTTATTGATAAACTAGGCAAATATAACTTAGATAGGGCCACGATAAGGTGGGTGCATAATTGGCTGGATAACCGTAGTCAGAGAGTTGTTGTTAACGGTGCTAAATCCTGCTGGAAAGGGATAACAAGTGGAGTTCCGCAAGGGTCTGTTTTGGGACCCGTACTGTTCAATATCTTCATCAATGACGTAGATATTGGGATAGAGAGTACGCTTATTAAGTTTGCAGATGATACCAAACTGGGTGGGGTTGCGACTTCTTTGGAGGATAGGAACATAATTCAAAATGACCTTAGCAAGTTAGAGAAATGGTCAGAGGTAAACAGGATGAGGTTTAATAAAGAGAAATGCAAAGTGCTCCACTTAGGAAGGAACAATCAGTTCCATACATACAAGATGGGAAGCGACTGTCTAGGAAGGAGCATGGCGGAAAGGGATCTAGGGGTCATAGTGGACCACAAGTTGAATATGAGTCAACAGTGTGATGCTGTTGCAAAAAAAGCAAATATGATTCTAGGTTGTATCAACAGGTGTGTTGTAAGCAAAACTCGTGAAGTCATTCTGCCGCTCTACTCTGCACTAGTTAGGCCTCAGCTGGAGTACTGTGTCCAGTTCTGGGCGCCACATTTCAAGAAAGATGTGGAGAAATTGGAAAGGGTACAGAGAAGAGCAACAAGAATGATTAAAGGTTTAGAGAACATGACCTATGATGCCAGACTTCATGGACTGGGCTTGTTTAGTTTGGAAAAAAGAAGATTAAGGGGGGACATGATAGCGGTTTTCAAATATCTAAAAGGGTGTCACAAGGAGGAAGGAGAAAATTTGTTCCTCTTGGTTTCTGAGGACAGGACAAGGAGTAATGGGCTTAAAGTGCAGCAGGGGAGGTTTAGATTGGACATTAGGAAAAAATTCCTAACTGTCAGGGTGGTCAAATATTGGAATAAATTGCCAAGGGAGGTGGTGGAATCTCCCTCTCTGGAGATATTTAAGAACAGGTTAGATAGACATCTGTCAGGGATGGTGTAGACGGAGCTTGGTCCTGCCTTGAGGGCGGGGGGCTGGACTCGATGACCTCTTGAGGTCCCTTCCAGTCCTATGATTCTATGATTCTATGATTCCAGGGGGTATTGACCAACTGGCCGGGACAAGCCCAGGGGATATGCCACGACATTATAACCGAACCAGGTAAGGTGGTGTGCGACCACCTGCGACCGTTACCGCGTAAGTTATGGGGTGTGGTGTAGGAGGAGCTCCAAGCGATGTTGGAGTGCGGGGTGATCCAGGAGTCACGAAGTGAATGGTGGAGCCCGATAGTGTTGGTACCGAAGGCAGACGGATCCACCTGATTCTGCATTGACTTTCGCAAGGTAAACGCTATCTCCAGGTTCGACGCGTACCCCATGCCCCGCATAGATGAGTTGTTAGACCGATTGGGAAGGGCCCGCTACCTTTCAACCATAGACCTTACGAAGGGATACTGGCAGATCCCCCTTCCCCTGGGGCCCAAGCAAAGACGGCTTTCGCCACTCCGTTCGGGCTGTATCAGTTCGTGAATATGCCCTTCGGCTTACATGGGGCCGCGGCCACCTTTCAAAGGCTGATGGACCATGTCCTGAGGGACCACCAAGAGTATGCTGCGGCTTACATAGATGACATTATTATCTTTAGCAGCTCCTGGGAGCAGCACTTGGGCCACATAACAGCCGTACTGGGGGCGCTCCAACAAGCGAACTTGACAGCCAACCCAAAGAAGTGCCACTTCGGGAAAACAGAAGTGTCCTATCTGGGATATACGGTGGGACGAGGGCAGCTTAAGCCCCTACTGGGTAAAGTTCAAGCAGTACAGGAGTACCCCGTCCCCACCACGAAAAAACAAGTACGCCAGTTCTTAGGGCTGGCCGGCTACTATCAGAGGTTCGTGGACAATTTTGCTTCAATAGCCGCCCCCCTGACCGATCTAACAGGCAAGGGGCAACCACAACGTGTAAGGTGGACGGCGCAATGTGACGCGGCCTTTAAAAAGCTGAAATATGCATTAACTCACGCCCCGGTGCTAATAAAACCTGACTTTAACAAACCGTTTATTCTGCAAACAGACGCATCCGACCTCGGGGTGGGAGCAGTGCTAGCCAAGGAGGAGGAAGGGGAGGAACACCCAATATTATACCTGAGTCGTAAGCTATTCCCCGGGAAAGGGGATACGCAACAATAGAAAAAGAGGCCCTAGCCCTTAAGTGGGCCATTGACTCGTTACGCTATTTTCTTCTAGGCGGCGAATTCACCTTGGTAACGGACCACGCGCCCCTGCAATGGATCCGAAGCATGAAGGATACGAACCCTCGGATACTAAGATGGTATCTAAGTCTGCAACCGTATCAATTCACAGTAAAACACCGATCTGGCACCGCTAATGCGAATGCAGACTGTTTATCGCGGGTACCAGAACGAGAAAAGGAGGGGGTGGCGGGGCTAGGAAAGGATTTAAGGGGGGAGGTGTGTGACGGGGCAGCCGGTCTCACCCCGCTGCCCCGCACTATCAGGAGCGGCGGGGGAACCGCGGGGGAACCCGAGACCGCTCCGCCCGCAGCGGACACGGCCGTGGCGGTGGGGCCGCAGCCCGGACCGGCGCGCCTAGATGACGTCACCCGCGACGTCACCCCGGGACTCCCGGGGAGCGGGATGACGCAGCCGGGGGCAGAGCCTAGAGGGGACGCGAAATGGCGGCCCTTTCAAAAGGGCCAGGAGGAACAGGAGGCGAGGAGGGAGCCGGAGGAGCCGAAAACCCCCGTGGAGGCTCGGAGGCGGCAGCGTGCGGTGAGTCTCTCACCACGATGGGGGATTAACTGACTCAGACCGGGGAGAAAAGGCCCAGGGCAGGGCCGCGGACCCCATGAATGGAGGGTTAAGGGGTCTCAACCCCCTCCATTGGCAAGGGAGAGCTTCCCCTGCCTTAGGGCCCTGGGCTGGGACTTGGAGACAGGGAGGGCCCGGGTCCCCTCCCCGGTCACCCCGTGCGACCCATCTTGCGACTGGCCCGGCTGCTATACCAAAAGGCGGGTCAGTGGCCCCTCAGTATGAGGGGACTGTATTGCCCCCCCCCCCCCGAACTTGGGTCAGGTGCAAAAGACCAATACATTACAGGGGAAAAAACCAATTCTGTGTTATTACAGACATGTCAGTTCAAATTAACAACAGCTAATGTTAACATATTCATTAGACCACTCAATAAAATGAATAATGTAAAAAAACAGAAAAGACAAGTCTTGTTTGTTGCAAGTGTCAAGTTACCTTCTCTTACTTCAGCATCATAAACTAGCACTTTAGTTCCTTCCAGGACAATGAATTTCCTGTCCCAGCCCTGCTGTCCACGCTGCTTATTGCTGAAAACACAGCAAGCACAAAAGAACATCAGAGTTTCCATCAAGATTGTGAATTAGATTGGTGAGCAAATCCCTGGGAGATACATTTCGTTTGTAACACAAGATTGCAATGGCACATATGAGGCAGTTCCTCTGATCTGGGATAATTTATGGCACAGTTCCATAAGTGCTACCACCTGCTCTGGCACAGACTCGTGTTTATACCTTGGCACCTTCATCCATCCTTCCAGATGTAAACCGCTGCTTGGCTCCTTCAGCTGAAGTCCTGGAGAGTTCAGTTTGTCCCAACAGAAGGCTTCAGAAAGGTGTGGGGCATATTCGGCAGGCAGTCCACACATAGCTGGCAAGCATGTTGAACACTTTGGGTGACACATCACCTGGCATTCTGAGAGAGTAAAACTTTATAAGAACATACACCAGAAAACATGTCCCAGCCCATTCAGCTGCCAACCTGTCACCCAGAGATCCCTCCTCTCCAACTATCACACATTCAATCTAGTAGCCACCTGATATTTTCAAATGTGTAGTATACCCTCCAGTTATTTTGGGGGGTCTTATGAGCTGCTGTCAATCTTTTTTGGCAGGGAGAAAGCACTGGATGGTAAAGTCTCTGATGGTGTGAAATATGTTATCAAATACTCTCCTAGACTGAGAAAGGAGTTGTAGTGATTTCTCTAATTCTCACAGGCAGTGCTGGTCCAGAAAACAATATACTTTCCCTGGTAGTCTCACACTGTCCCAATTCCCAGCTATTTTTTAGAAAGGCAAGGTGAACAAAATAACCACATGCTAGCTAGGCGGGGGAATCAGTCACCTATCTTCCCAGATAGAACAATCTATTTTCACCAACACCCAGAAAATATAATCAAGACTGCTGGTGGAAAAGCTAACCATACTCGTTGAACAAGGACATGGGAATCTATTCTGAATGACTTGAAGAATTAACCCTTCATTCTACCATTCAGTTGCTCTCCATTCACTCACATGCCCTGCTCTTACCAAGACATTTAGATGCTTGACGTCCAAAGTGCACAGTATCCAGACACACTGCACATTTTGTTGCTCTCATATTTAGCCCCACATTAAAACGGTGAGGGATATTGTGATGCATTCGCTCTTTCAGATGCCGACTGAACTCTGGAAGGGGGGGAAATGTCACAGGAATAGACAAAAGATATAACATGATCCAATGGCTAGAGGTTGAAACTAAACAACTTCAGAAATTGGTAGAAACAGAGTGCACATTTTTAACAGTGAGGGTAATTAACCAATGGAACCACTTACCAAGGCCATGGTGGACTCTGCACCAATGATAATTTTTAAATCAAGAGTGAATGTTTTTCTAAGGCTACGTGTAGACTACATCCCTCTGTCGTCAGGGGGATGAAATGAAGCATTTTGAAGCACTTTTTTCGAAAGAGCACCATTATGTGATTATGCAAATGAAGTGCGGGATATTTAAATCCCGGTTTCATTTGCACTTTCAAAGTGCTTCATTTACATCCCTCTGCCGACAGAGGGATGTAGTCTAGACACACCCTTAGGGTATGTCTACACCACGGGCTAAGGTTGAATTAAGATAACATAGCTGAAGTTGCGTAATTGCGTAGCTGAAGTCGAAGTACCTTAACTCGACTTTTGGGGCTCTCCACACTGCAGTAAGTCAAAGGGAGAACACTCCCCCTTCAACTTCCCTTACTCCTCGTGGAAGCAGGACTACGGCATCGACCAGAGTGCCCCTCTCACTTTGAATTAGCGTGTCTTCACTAGACCCACTAATTTGAACCCTGGAAGATAGATAGTGGCAGCTTCGATCTTCTCTGTACTATAGACATACCCTTAGTGAAAAGCGGCTGTTAAAAACAGAACACATTTCTCTACTTTCAGTCTGTGAATCTTAACCTGTGTAATATCTTAGAAGCTACCTTGTGGACTGCATATCCTGTATAGTATATCTGTATCAAGAACTGACTGAGGAGCTGAAATAGCTAAGGCTTTAGTGCAGTAATGTATTACAATCAATTCAGCCAAATTTCAGGTCTTCACTTAGCTTCAATTCTCACAGGGTACGTCTATACTTGCTCCCTAGTTCAAGCTAAGGATGCAAATGTAGCCGACTGAAATTGCTAATGAAGCGGGGATTTAAATATCCCACACTTCATTAGCATAATCCCGCCCATGCGTTATTCAGCCCAACAGCTGATTCGAACCAGGAAGTGCTCTCTGGGACGCATTAGTTCAAACCAAGGGGTTTAATTCGAACTAACGTTACTCCTCATTTTTTGCTCGAACTAGGGAGCAAGTGTAGACATACCCATAGTGTGTAAACTGATTGCTTTGTTGTGCTGCCAACAAATGAGCCTTTCACCAAAGTTTCTCTAACTCTAACTATGCTAGACACTGAGCATGTCCATCTCCACACACTTGGAGTGAGGTGGAGATGGACATAGGAGACGGAAGTGTTGAGAGTCTCTGGGTTAGGCTAAAAGGGATTAAAACAAGGGTGATGTCATGCTAGGAGTCTACTACAGGCCACCTACCCAGGTGGAAGAAGTGGATGAGGCTTTTTTTAAACAACTAACAAAATCATCCAAAGCCCAAGATTTGGTGGTGATGGGGGACTTCAACTATCCAGATGTATGGTGGGAAAATAACACTGCGGGGCACAGACTATCCAATAAGTTCTTGGACTGCATTGGAGACAACTTTTTATTTCAGAAGGTTGAAAAAGCTACCGGGGGGGGGGGGGGGGAGCTGTTCTAGCTTTGATCATAACAAATAGGGAGGAACTGGATGAGAATTTGAAAGTGGAAGGCAGCTTGGGTGAAAGTGACCATGGAATCAGAGTTCACAATTCTAAGGAAGGGTAGAAGGGAGAACAGCAAAATAGAGACAATGGATTTCGGGAAGGCGGATTTTGGTAAGCTCAAAGAGCTGATAGGTAACATCTCATGGGAATCAAGACTGAGGGGGAAAAAGAACTGAGGAGAGTTGGCAGTTTTTCAAAGGGATATTATTAACGGCCCAAAAGCAAGTTATTCCGCTGCGTTGGAAAGATAGAAAATACGGCAAAAGACCACCTTGGCTTAATCACGAGATCTTGCATGAGCTAAAAATAAAAAAGGAGTCTCATAAAAAATGGAAAGTAGGACAAATTACAAAGGATGAATCTAGGCAAACAGCACAGGACTGCAGGGGCAAGATTAGAAAGTCAAAGGCGCAAAATGAGCTCAAACTAGCTACAGGAATAAAGGGAAACAAGAAGACTTTTTATAAATACATTAGAAGCAAGAGGAAGACCAAGGAGAGGGTAGGCCCACTGGTCAGTGAGGAGGGAGAAACAGTAACAGGAAACTTGGAAATGGCAGAGATGCTTAATGACTTCTTTGTTTGATTTAGATATTGGCATAGAAAGTACGCTTATTAAGTTTGCCGATGGTACCAAGCTCGGAGGGGTTGCGACTAATCTGGAGGATGGGGTCATAATTCAAAATGACCTGGACAAATTGGAGAAATGGTCTGAGGTAAATAGGATGAAGTTTAATAAGGACAAATGCAAAGTGCTCCACTTAGGAAGGAACAATCAGTTTCATACATACAGAATGGGAAGCGACTGTCTGGGAAGGAGTAAGGCAGAAAGGGATCTAGGGGTTATAGTGGACCACAAGCTAAATATGAGTCAGCAGTGTGACGCTGTTGCAAAAAAAAGCAACCAGGATTCTGGGATGCATTAACAGGTGTGTTGTGAGCAAGACACGAGAAGTCATTCTTCCGCTCTACTCTGCGCTGATTAGGCCTCAGTTGGAGTATTGTGTCCAGTTCTGGGCATTGCATTTCAAGAAAGATGTGGAGAAACTGGAGAGGGTCCAGAGAAGAGAAACAAGAATGATTAAAGGTCTAGAGAACATGACCTATGAAGGAAGACTGAAAGAATTGGGTTTGTTTAGTTTAGAAAAGAGAAAATTGGGGGGGGGGGGGGGGACATGATAGCAGTTTTCAGGAATCTAAAAGGGTGTCATAAGGAGGAGGGAGAAAACTTGCTCATCTTGGCCTCTGAGGATAGAACAAGAAGCAATGGGCTTAAACTGCAGCAAGGGAGGTTTAGGTTGGACATTAGGAAAAACTTCCTAACTGTCAGGGTGGTCAAACACTGGAATAAATTGCCCAGGGAGGTTGTGGAATCCCCATCTCTGGAGATATTTAAGAGTAGGTTAGATAAATGTCTATCAGGGTATGTCTACACTACAAAGTTAGTTCGAACTAACGGACGTTAGGTATTCCTCATTCCACGAGGATTAAGCCTAGTTCGAACTTACTAGTTCGAATTAAGGGGTGTGTAGCCCCTTAATTCGAACTAGTGGGAGGCTAGCCCTCCCCAGCTTTCCCTGGTGGCCACTCTGGCCAACACCAGGGAAACTCGTCTGCCCCCCTCCCGGCCCCGGCCCCGGCCCCCTTAAAGGGGCACGGGCTGGCTACGGTGCCCGTGCCAGGTGCAAGCCAGCCAGCACCCCGCCAGCAGACCCTGCACCTGGCACGGATCGAGCCACCCACCCGATGTCCCCCAGCCCTCCCCCTCTTCCCGGGACCAGGCTGGCGGCTCCCGGGAGCTTGCCTGGGACCGCAAGAGGCAGGCACCCGCCTGGGCTAGTGCGGACATCGTGGACCTCGTCCACGATCTCCACACTAGGCACAGGAAAGTGGCCGTCTAGGGCAGGAGAGCTGCCAGCCTGGCCACCCAGGAGCAGGTGTGCATGAAAATCAAGGGGGTCCACTGAGACCCCCAACCCTGAGCCCTGAGCTTACAATGGCCGTCCTGGGTCAGACCAAAGGTCCATCTAGCCCAGTAGCCTGTCTGCCGACAGCGGACAACCCTAGGGACCCTGGAGGGGATGGACCGAAGAAAGTGACCAAGCCATTTGTCTCGTGCCATCCCTCTCCAGCCTTCCACAAACCTTGGGCAGGGACACCACTCCTACCCCCTGGCTAATACCACTCCATGGATCCAGCCTCCATGACTTGATCTCACTTCCCTTTAAACTCTGTTCTAGTTGTAGCCTTCACAGCCTCCTGCAGCAAGGAGTTCCACAGGTTGACTCTTTGCTTTGTGAAGAACAACTTTCTGTTATTAGTCTGAAGCCTGCTACCCATTCCTTTCCTTTGGTGTCCTCTAGTCCTTCTTTATGGGAACTAATGAAGAACTTTTCTTGATGCACCCTCACCACCCAACTCCTGCTTTTAGAGACCTCTATCCTGTCCCCCCTCCGTCTCCTCTTTTCTAAGCTGAGAAGTCCCAGTCTCTTTAGCCTCTCTTCATATGGGACCTGTTCCCAACCCCTGATCATTTTAGTTGCCCTCCCCTCTCCCAGCCTCTCTCTTCCCCTCTCCCACCTCCTTTTCCCAGTCTCCCCCAGTTTTGTTCAATAAAGACAGATTCCATTTTTGAACGCAATTGTCCTTTATTTTGTACATCAAGAAAAGGGGCTAGGGAAGGGTAAGTGGAAGGAGGTGAGGGAGGAATGGGGCATGAGCCCCGGATGGGGAGGACTGGGCTGGCTCTGCGGGCTTTTGGGGTGGAACCTCTCCTGCAGCCCCCCTATTGCCCCCTCTCCCCCAGATGGCAGCCTGCGGCAAGTGCAGCCGGGCTGATGGCCGAGTGCTGTGATGTGCCCACTGTGGGCACTCAGGGCACTCCAAGCCAGGACTGCTTTGCAAGCGGGGCACCCCTTAGAACTGTCTGTCCGGGGTGGGGGTCGGGACCCTTTAAGCACAGCCCTCGGCTAGCCTGAGACAGCATCTCCACGCTCTAAGTCCTCCTCTGATGCCCTGCCGGCACTGCTTCCGGCCATCCTTAACCCCGGTTCAGGGTCCACTCTGTGTGGACATGCTAGTTCGAATTAGCAAAACGCTAATTCGAACTAGTTTTTTAGTCTGGATGCGTTAGTTTGAATTAGCGCTGTAGTGTAGACATACCCTCAGGGATGGTCTAGACAGTATTTGTTCCTGCCATGAGCACAGGGGACTGGACTCGATGACCTCTCGAGGTCCCTTCCAGTCCTAGTATATGATTCTATGCTTTCCCCATACCAACTTCATACCACCAAGAAAACATTTCCCCAGCTTCAAGGCTGACCAATGAGCACAATCTCAGCAACTGAACAATTGTTCATCATGTTAAGTCCTTTCCCTGCTGCTTATATCTTCCCACCCTAACCATGTCCATCCTTTACCTGTCATTGAGGACTTCTCTCCTTATGTCTATGGCACTCTTTCCAATTCCATTGGCTTATGAGTTTGAATGTATGACAACCACTGTGCTAACAGACCTGAGTCTTTCAGCTCAGGCAGTAGAACTTAGGATTTTAGGGTCTGAGGTTCAGTCCCCATTTGTCATGGCCCACCCAAGACTCCTAATAGCAATTCTCTCATATACAAGTGAATATAGCCCCTTAATTTTTCAAACACATCCGTCGGTGCTGATGAGTCTAATGTCAGCACTGGGCAAATTAGTTGAAACTATAGTAAAGAATAAAATTGTTAGACACGTAGATGAACATAATTTGTTGTGGGGAAAGTCAACGTGGTTTCTGTAAAAGGAAATCATGCTTTACTAAAGTTCTTTGAGGGGGTCAACAAACATGTGGACAAGGGGGATCCAGTGGATATAGTGTACTTAGATTTCCAGAAAGCCTTTGACAAGATCCCTCACCAAAGGCTCTTAAGTAAAGTAAGTTATCATGGGATAAGAAGGAAGGTCCTTTCATTGATAACTGGTTAAAAGACAGGAAACAAAGGGTAAGAATGAATAGTAAGTTTTCAGATTGGAGAGAGGTAACTAGCGGGGTCCCCCAAGGGTCTGTCCTGGGACCAATCCTATTCAATTTATTTATAAATGATCTAGAGAAAGGGGTAAACAGTGAGGTGGCAAGATAGTTAAGACCAAAGCAGACTGTGAAGAGCTTCAAAAAGATTTGGCCAAACTAAATTTCATTTGCCATTTTGTTGCCCAATCACTTAATGTTGATAAATGTAAACCTTAGAGCTGGAAGAGACCTCAGAAGGTCATCAAGTCCAGCCCCCTGCTCTAGGCAGGACCAATCCCAACTAAATCAACCCGGCCAGGGCTTTGTCAAGCCGAGACTTAAACACCTCTAGGGATGGAGACTCCACTACTTCCCTTGGTAACCCATTCCAGTGCTTCACCACCCTCCTAGTGAAATAGTTTTTCCTAATATCCGACCTGGACCTCTCCCACCACAACTTCAGACCATTGCTCCTTGTTCTGCCATCTGTCACTACTGAGAACAGCCTCTCTCCATCCTCTTTGGAACCTCCCTTCAGGAAGTTGAAGGCTGCTATCAAATCCCCCCCTCACGCTTCTCTTCTGCAGACTAAACAGACCCAACTCCCTCAGCCTCTCCTCATAAGTCATATGCTCCAGCCCCCTAATCATTTTGGTTGCCCTCTGCTGGACCCTCTCCAATGCGTCCACATCCTTTTTGTCGGGGGGGGGGGGGGGCAGAACTGGACACAATACTCCAGATGTGGCCTCACCAAAGCCGAATAAAGGGGAATAATGACATCTCTGGATCTGCTGGCAATGCTCCTCTTAATGCAACCTAATATGCCATTAACCTTCTTGGCTACAAGGACACACTGTTGACTCATATCCAGCTTCTCATCCACTGTAACCCCCAGGTCCTTTTCTGCACAACTACTACTTAACTGGTTGGTCCCCAGCTTGTAACTATGCTTGAGATTCTTCCGTCCCAAGTGCAGGACTCTACACTTGTCCTTGTTGAACCTCATCAGATTTCTTGTGGCCCAATCCTCCAATTTGTCTAAGTCACTCTGGACATTACAGATGTAATGAACATTGGAAAAAATAATCCCAACTACATGTACAATATGATGGGGACTAATTCAGCTACAACTACTCAAGAGAGATCTTGGAGTCATTGTGGATAGTTCTCTGAAAACAACCACTCAGTGTGCAGAGACAGTCAAAAAAGCAAATAGAATGTTAGGAATCATTAAAATATCTTATTGCCTCTATATAAAGCCATGGTATGCCCACATCTTGAATACTGCGTACAGATGTGGTCGCCTCATCTCAAAAAAGATATATTGGTATTGGAAAAGATTCAGAAAAGGTCAACAAAAATGATTAGGGGTTTGGAACGGGTCCCATGTGAAGAGAGATTAAGACTACTTGGACTTTTCAGCTTAGAAAAGAGGAGACTAAGGGGGGATATGATAGAGGTCTATAAAATCATGACAGGTATGGAGAAAGTGAATAAGGAAAAGTTATTTATTTGTTTGCATAACATAAGAATTAGGAGTCACCAAATGAAATTAATAGGCAGCAGGTTTAAAACAAAAGGAAGTTTCTTCACTCAGTGCACAGTCAACCTGTGGAACTCCTTGCCAGAGGATGCAATGAAGGCTAGGACTTGAACAGGGTTCAAAAAAGAGCTAGATAGCTTCATGGAGGTTAGGTCCATCAATGGCTATTAGCCAGGATGGGTAGGAATGGTGTCCCTAGCATCTGCTTGTCTGGAGGTGGGTGACAGGGGAGGGATCATGTGAGGATTCCCTGTTGTTCCCTCCCTCTGGGGCATCTGGTATTGACCACTGTCGGCAGACAGGATACTGGGTTGGATGAACCGTTGGTCTGACCCAGTATGTCTGTTCTTATGAGTCTCACCCCATGTTTTCCAATGGCGTGCATCTCTTTCCCCATTCCTTACTAATAAGGACCCAACTTCTCCTTTCATCCAATATCTATGTAACCCCCTTTTTCCTCCCTGGGTTACTCGGGAGCAGGTCACACTCTCATGTGCCTGGGTGCCTGATGGTTTTAACATAAAAGGAGATCCTGAGTACATAAGAACATAACATAAGAACATAAGAATGGCCGTACTGGGTCAGACCAAAGGTCCATCTAGCCCAGTAGCCTGTCTGCCGACAGTGGCCAGCACCAGGTGCCCCAGAGAGGATGGACCGAAGACCATGATCAAGCGATTTGTCTCCTGCCATCCCTCTCCAGCCTCTGACAAACAGAGGCCAAGGACACCATTTTATCCCCTGGCTAATAGCCTTTTATGGACCTAACCTCCAGGAAATTATCTAGCTTCTCTTTAAACTCTATTAGGCTGTGTCTAGACTACATGCCTCTGTCGGCAGAGGCATGTAGATTAGACACATAGGCAAAGGCAAATGAAGCCGCGATTTAAATGATCGCGGCTTCATTTACATGGCTGCCACGCTGAGCCGACAAACAGCTGATCAGCTGTTTGTCGGCTCACGCTCTAGTCTGGACGTTCACCCTGTCGACATCAAAGCCCTTTGTCAGCAGCCCCGTTATTCCTCGTGGAATGAGGTTTACCGGGGCTGCCGACAAAGGGATTTGGTGTCGACAGGGGGAACGTCCAGACTAGCGCGCGAGCCGACAAACAGCTGATCAGCTGTTTGTCGGCTCAGCGCGGCAGCCATGTAAATGTAAATGAAGCCGCGATCATTTAAATCGCGGCTTCATTTGCCTTTGCCAAAAAAACAAATCTACATTCCTCTGCCGACAGAGGCATGTAGTTTAGACGTACCCTTATAGTCCTAGCCTTCACAGCCTCCTCTGGCAAGGAGTTCCACAGGTTGACTACATGCTGTGTGAAGAAGAACTTTATTTTATTAGTTTTAAACCAGCTCCCCATTAATTTCATTTGGTGTCCTCTAGTTCTTCTATTTAGGGAACTAATAAACTTTTCTTTAACTGCCTTCTTCACACCATTCATGATTTTATATACCTCTATGTGACGGAGCGGGTCTGCCCCCCCCCCTTGGGAGGCGAGCCCGCCCCACACTAAACCGGCGGTCGCCCTGACCGTCTTTGGGGTGACTCAACCCCTGGGGGGGACGTGTGCTGTGTGCTCAGCCGCTGCCGCTCAGCTGAGCGGCGGCGCCAGGGATTCCCCGTTGGCCGCAAGCTGGGGAGAGGGGAAGGAGGAGGAGCCCGGGTACGTGGCGTGTGACGTCACCACGCCCGCACGCCGGAGGCGGGCAGTTCAAAATGCCGGCTGTTGCCGGCAGGGAGGAGGAGAGGCGGAGGGCAGAGCAGAGCAGAGCGAGAGAGCAGAGGAGAACGGGGCGTAGCGGGGCGGGTGCTGGGAGGCCCGGGCACCCCCAGACGAGTCGGAGACTGGGAGCGCGGGAGCAGGGGACGCCGAGGGTTAGGCAGAGAGACCCGCGGGAGGGAGATAGGAAGTAGCCCAGGGCAGGGCAAGGAGCCGGCGTGCTGGTGAGTTGCGGGTCAGCACCCCCCCCCCAGCAGGGCAGGATAAATTGATCCTGACCCTAGGGCCCTGGGCTGGGGTCCAGGAGAGAGGGAGGGCCCGGACCCCCCTATCTCCCCGGTCAGTACGGGAGATTGAAACCACAGCTACCTCGGTGCGGCCGCAACAGCGGGGAACTTTAAGAGTCGAACGGAGGTGGCGGGGCGCCACACCGTCACACGTGGTGGAGAATGTGGGCACAGTAGGTAGTACTGCGAACCCCGAACACTAGCAGAGTTAGAGACCCCCCCCCCCAAAAAAGAGAGAGAGACCGGTGACGGAAAAAGGGAAGCCGCGGGCAGAAGGCAGCCCCGAGCGAGCCAACTCGTTGCGTACGGTGGAAAGGTAGACTCACGGGAAGATGGACGTGGCGGAAGTATTTAAGTGGCTATCGGACAACCAACGTCAACAGCAACAGCAGCAGACGGCTCTGCTGCAACAGCTGGCCACCCAGCAGTGGGACCAACAATCCCAGCTCCTGCGGGACGTCTCGGAGCAGTTTCAAGCGCAACAGGACCGCTGGGTGAGGCAATGGGGGAGCTTAGGCGGAGGTCAGGCCCCGATACCAGGGGCGGACGGGGGGGGCCCTAACCCAACTACCCGTGAGGCTGACTAAGATGGGCCCCTCAGATGACCCAGAGGCCTTCCTAGTCACGTTTGAAAGCGTAGCCACCGCCACCCGGTGGCCAGACCAACACTGGGCCACAATACTAGCTCCGTACCTCACGGGCCCAGCCCAACTGGCGTATCGGAGTCTAGACCCGTGGGATGCCCTACATTATTTTAAGGTGAAGGAGGCAATCCTGGACCAATTAGGCGTCACACCCGAGACGTACCGCCAACGGTTCAGACAGGAAAAATACCCACCCGGGGTTCGGCCGTGGGCGGTAGCCCAGCGACTCAGGGAGGCCGGCTGGCGCTGGTTAGAACCAGACCAGCAAACGGGGCCCCAAGTAGCAGAGAAGGTGGTGGTGGAACAATTTATCCACATCCTACCGGGGGGGGGGGGGGGGGGACGACAATGGTGGGTGCGGCGACACTGGCCCACATCACTAGGCGAAGCGGTAACCTTAATGGAGGACTATTTGGTGGCCGAGGGAGGAGGCGAAGCGAGTGGGCCGCGGAAAGAACAGCCCACGGGAGCCGGGCGAGGGGCTCGACTCCCCCCGCGGCAAGGGGAAATCCGTAACCCAGCGGGACCCCCCAGCCCCGGGAAGGGCGGAGTACGGCGCTTGGCACCGGTGTGGAGTAAGCCAGCAATGGAGGAGCCCCCGCCGCGGCCCATGACCCGGGAGGAGGTGAAATACAACCCACCCCCATCGCGAGGTGCCAGCGGTGTGTGTTACCAGGGCGGCCAAGAAGGGCACTTCAAACGGGACTGCCCATACATGGACTGCTCCTTTACCCAGGTAATGGCGGGTCAAACGGGGGTCGGGTCTATCCCCGCGAGCAGAATATTAAGGGAGGTGGAAGTGGAAGGCCAGACAGTTACTGCCCTGGTAGACTCGGGGTGTGGTCAGACCTTGATACGCGCCGACCTGGTCCCGGCTAACGGACCGCGGGGGCCACCCGTGCACGTGCAATGTATACACGGACGGGTGGAATCATACCCCACCACATGGGTACACCTGAAAGATAGAATATCGGGGGGATGGGCCTATGTAGCCCTGGTTCCGGGACTAGTATACCCAGTCCTCCTCGGCCGAGACTGTCCGAGATTTGAACAGGCCCTCCGGGAATGGCAAGGGAGAGAGGCCGTCCTGGCCGCCGATCCCGGTGCGGCGGCACCCGACGAACCGGGGGGAGGACCCCGGGCGGACCCGCCCCTAGGCGAATGCCCCCCTGATTTCGTGCGCGAACAGAGAGAAGACCCTCTGTTACAACGGGCCTGGGAGAATGCGTCCGGAGCGGGGAGTGAGGGTGAGGCCGCGACCGAGAATCTAACATAGCCGTACTTCGAGATCCAGAACGACTGCCTCTATAGAATCACCGAGGGGCGGGAACCCGGGGAGGTGACCACCCAATTAATTGTCCCAACTAGATACCACCGGCAACTGATGGAGCTAGCCCATAGTAACCCCTGGGCCGGGCACCTCGGATACGAAAAGACGGTGAGCCGCCTACTGCAAAGGTTTTACTGGCCAGGTATTTACCGCATGGTAAAAGACTTTTGTGATTCGTGCCCCGAGTGCCAGGAAACAGGGCCGGGGCAGGCGCCCAAGGCACCCCTAATTCCCATGCCGGTAATAGACGTCCCCTTCCAAAGGATAGCGATGGACATAGTGGGCCCCTTAGAACGAACCAAAAACCAATTCCAGTATATACTGGTAGTCATCGCCTATGCGACTTGCTATCCGGAGGCAATCCCGCTCCGGAATACCACCGCCCCCACCCTGGCAAATGAACTGATTAAGATCTTTTCGTGAGTAGGTTTACCCAAAGAGATCCTTACCGATCAAGGGACAAACTTCACCTCTACCCTAATGAAGGAACTATGCCGCCTGTTACGGGTACGGACTTTACGGACATCAGTCTACCATCCCCAGACCGATGGCCTCGTGGAGAGGTTCAACCGAACACTCAAGGGGATGCTCATGAAGTTTGTGGAAGAAGAACACAAAGAGTGGGACCGGGCCCTGCCAGCGTTGATGTTCGCCGTAAGGGAAGTACCCCAAGCCTCCACAGGCTTCTCCCCATTCGAACTCCTGTACGGTAGGCAACCACGGGGGCTCCTAGACATAATAAGGGAAACTTGGGAGGAGCAGGAGACCCGGGTGCAGGGCACGGTCCAGTACATTCTCAAGTTAAGGGAAACACTACGCTGGGTAGGGGATCTTGCAAAACGTAATCTAGAGGGGGCACAAGAACACCAAGCGCGACATTATAACCAAAACGCCCATCTGCGCACCTTCCAGCCTGGGGACAGGGTCCTGCTGCTATTACCGGAGCAATCATCTAAGTTGTTAGCTCGGTGGCAGGGCCCTTTTGAAGTGACCAGGAGAGTAGGAGACGTAAACTATGAAATCAGGATGCCCGGTAGGAGGAAAGCCACCAATATTTACCATATTAACCTTCTTAAGGCGTGGCGTGAGCGAGAGGCTCTGGCGGGTGGTGTAGGAACCCCTAGGGAGCAGGGGGTGATCAGGGGACCCCATCTAGGCGTACAGCTGACGCCCGAGCAGGATAAGGAGCTCCGTAAGCTCCTTGACGATTTCTCCCAAGTCCTAACAGAAACGCCGGGGCAGACTAAACTAACCCGCCACCCAATCGTGACCGAGCCGGGCCGCCTAGTGAGGGATTCGGTCAGGCCGCTCCCGAGGAAAATGTGGGGGACGGTGCGACAGGAACTGGACAAAATGCTATGCTGGGGAGTGATAGAGGAGTCGCACAGCGCCTGGCGGAGCCCCATCGTGCTGGTTCCTAAGACCGACGGCACGATCCGGTTTTGTATTGATTTCCGGAAGGTCAACGCACTGTCGGTGTTCGATGCCTATCCGATGCCGCAAATCGACGAGCTGTTAGAAAAGTTGGGAGCAGCCCGGTACTTGTCCACGATAGACTTATCGAAAGGATACTGGCAGATCCCGTTAACAGATGATGCCCGTCACAAGACCGCCTTTTCTACGCCTTTCGGGTTGTATCAATTTAAGCGGATGCCCTTCGGACTTCACGGGGCCGCCGCAACGTTTCAGCGACTGATGGATCGAGTGTTATGGCCTCACGCGCCCTACGCAGCAGCCTACCTGGATGACATAATCATATTTAGCCCAACCTGGGCCGAGCATCTACAGCGAATAAGGGCAGTGTTATCCTCATTGCGGGACGCCGGGTTGACCGTCAACCCCACTAAATGTCACTTTGGCCAGAGGGAGGTTTCATATCTGGGCTACACGGTAGGGGCGGGCCAAATCAAACCGCAGATAAGTAAAATCGAGGCCTTGCGGGACTACCCCGCGCCGACCACAAAACGACAAGTCCGACAATTTTTGGGGCTCGCCAGTTACTACAGGTGATTTGTGCCAGACTTCGCAAGCCTGGCAGCCCCGTTAACAGATCTAACCCGGAACGCCGCCCCAAATAAGGTACGGTGGGGGCCCGAATGTGACAGCGCCTTTAAGACACTGAAACAATGGTTGACCCAGGCCCCAATACTAGCGCAACCCGATTTTACTAAACCGTTTGTTTTACAGACCGACGCCTCCGAACGGGGGCTCGGCGCCGTACTGTCTCAAGGGGAAGGTGGGGAGGAACACCCAATCGTATATATCAGCCGCAAACTGCTCCCGAGGGAACAGGGATACTCCACAATAGAGAAGGAGGCCCTAGCCGTTAAATGGGCTATTGATATTTTACGATATTATCTCCTAGGCAGCTCGTTCAAGGTGGTGACGGACCATGCACCCCTCTGATGGCTTCTGGCTGTGAAGGACTCCAACCCACGCATCCTAAGATGGTACCTGGCCTTACAGCCATACCACTTTGAGGTCAGCCACAGGGCGGGGAAAGACCACGGAAATGCAGACTTCTTTTCTAGAAGCTTTGAAGGGGCGCGAGAAATGGACAAAGGGGGGGAAGTGCAACTTAAAGGGGGAGGCATGTGATGGAGTGGGTCCGCCCCCCCCTTGGGAGGCGAGCCCGCCCCGCACTAAACTGGCAGTCGCCCTGACCATCTTCAGGGTGAGACAACCCCCAGGGGGGACGTGTGCCGTGTGCTCAGCCGCCGCCGCTCAGCTGAGCGGCGGCGCCAGGAATTCCCCGTTGGCCGCAAGCTGGGGAGAGGGGAAGGAGGAGGAGCCCGGGTACGTGGCGTGGGACGTCACTACACCCGCACGCCGGAGGTGGGCAGTTCAAAATGCCAGCTGTCGCCGGCAGGGAGGAGGAGAGGCAGAGGGCAGGGAAGAGCAGAGCAGAGCAGAGCGGGAGAGCAGAGGAGAACGGGGCGTAGCGGGGCGGGTGCTGGGAGGCCCGGGCACCCCCAGACGAGTCGGAGACTGGGAGCGCTGGAGCAGGGGACGCTGAGGGTTAGGCAGAGAGACCCGCGGGAGGGAGATAGGAAGTAGCCCAGGGCAGGGCAAGGAGCCGGCGTGCTGGTGAGTTGCGGGCCAGCACCCCCCCAGCAGGGCAGGATAAATTGATCCTGACCCTAGGGCCCTGGGCTGGGGTCCGGGAGAGAGGGAGGGCCCGGACCCCCCTATCTCCCCGGTCAGTACAGAAGATTGAAACCGCAGCTACCTCGGTGCGGCCGCAACAGCGGGGAACTTTAAGAGTCGAACGGAGGTGGCGGGATGCCACACCGTCACACTCTATCATATCCCCCCTCAGTCGCCTCTTTTCTAAACTGAAAAGTCCCAGTCGCTTTAACTTCTCCTCATATGGGACCCGTTCCAAACCCCTAATCATTTTAGTTGCCCTTTTCTGAACCCTTTCCAAGGCCAAAATATCTTCTTTGAGGTGAGGAGACCACATCTGTACACAGTATTCAAGATGTGGGCGTACCATAGTTTTATACAGGGGCAGTAAGATATTCTGGGTCTTATTTTCTATCCCTTTCTTAATAATTCCTAGCATCCTATTTGCCTTTTTGACCGCCGCTGCACACTGTGTGGAAGTTTTCAGAGAACTGTCCACGATAACTCCAAGATCTCTTTCCTGATTTGTCGTAGCCAAATTAGCCCCCATCATACTGTATGTATAGTTGGGGTTATTTTTCCCCGATGTGCATTACTTTACACTTATCCACATTAAATTTCATTTGCCATTTTGTTGCCCAATCACTCAGTTTGGTGATCTTCTTGGAGTCCCTCACAGTCTGCTTCTGTCTTGACTATCCTAAACAGTTTGGTATCATCTGCAAACTTTACTACCTCACTGCTTACCCCTTTCTCCAGATTATTTATGAATAAGTTGAACAGGCTTGGTCCCAGGACTGACCCTTGGGGGACACCACTAGTTACCCCTCTCCATTCTGAAAATTTACCATTTATTCCTACCCTTTGTTTCCTGTCTTTTAACCAGTTCTCAATCCAAGAAAGGACCTTCCCTCTTATCCCATGGCCATGTAATTTACACAAGAGCCTTTGGTGAGGGACCTTGTCAAAGGCGTTCTGAAAATCCAAGTATACTATATCTACTGGATCCCCCTTGTCTGCATGTTTGTTAACCCCTTCAAAGAACTCTAAGGGTATGTCTACACTACCCCGCTAGTGCGAACTAGCGGGGTAATGTATGCATACCGAACGTGCAAATGAAGCCCGGGATTTGAATTTCCCGGGCTTTATTTGCATAAGCCGGCCGGCGCCATTTTTAAATGCCGGCTTGTTCGAACCCCGTGCCGCGCGGCTACACGCGGCACGGGCTAGATAGTTCGGACTAGCAAGCCATTCCGAACTATCTGTACACGCTAGTTCGCACTAGCGGGGTAGTGTAGACATACCCTAATAGATTAGTAAGACAGGATTTCCCTCTACAGAAACCATGTTGACTTTTGTCCAACAAATTATGTTCTTCTACATGCTTCACAATTTTATTCTTTACTATTGTTTCGACTAATTTGCCCGGTGCTGAAGTTAGACTTACCGGTCTGTAATTGCCAGGATCGCCTCTAGAGCCCTTTTTAAATATTGGTGTCATGTTGGCTACCTTCCAGTCATTAGGTACGGACGCCGATTTAAAGGATAGGTTACAAACCACAGATAATAGTTCAGCAATTTCCCATTGGAGTTCTTTTAGAACCTTTGGATGAATGCCATTCGGTCCTGGAGATTTGTTAACATTAAGTTTTTCTATTTGTTCCAAAACCTCCTCTAATGACACTTTAAAGTACCCCAGTGGTGATGTTGTTTAGTTGGGGATTCCCTATCCACACCCCCTTGCTGCAGTCCCTGGCTCATAAAGAATATACAATGGCGGTGCTTCCACCTGGCTGGCACACTTAATGGTGTGCCTTGGGAGCCTCCAGGAATAAAATTATTCCAGCAATAATCTGGATCTAACTCCAGAACAAAAACTACAAATTATAATTAATATACATCTAATTGATTACATTAGAATGAACACCCCTTTACTTAACAACTTAAAGAAACAGGGTTTAACAGATTAACAGTGAATAACATTAACAAAGTACACAGAAATAATAGGAACTTATCTAGCTGGCATTTGCACTGCCACCATTTATCCCACCCCAGAGGGTGCACTCCTCTGGACTCAGAGTCCCAGACACTTGCTTGTGTGGGTGCACTTGAAGATCCACTGCAGCTGGAGTGGAGGTTCTAGCCTCCTTCTGTGTGCTGGTTTTTGTGTAGTAGTCCTCAGCCACAGGCGCAGCCAGAGTCTCTCCCCTCTAGAGCAATCAGCAGCCTTCTAGATCCAAGCACCGCAGACTTTCAGTCCCAGGCTGTAGCCGCAACACAACAGCTTCTGGGCTGGATATAAGGCTCTTCCACAGTAGTCTGGCTCCCCTCTCCCAAAATGGAGAGTCCCCAGACTCCTGAGACCCTCTTTCAACATGCCCGGACAAGCCCTTTCGTCCTGCTTTCCTCAAGGGCTCATGGGAGTTGTAGTCTCTAGGTCTAGATTGCAGCACACAGAATCTCCCAGAAAAAGTCAGAGGCACCTTTAGTAAGGGGACTACACCTACCTTTCCATGCACAATTCATGTGTGTGTCTCATGCTATTTGCCATTCCTTTCTCTTTATAAAGAATACTCTGGTCAGCTGAATGGTGCTGCAGCTTAGGTAAGTAAAGACACGCCAACCATGGATAAAACATCCATACACCCTCTTGATCAATGCAGAATTGACGTTTAGACACTGTAGCCTGTAGAGCAAAAAACCTACAATAGCAGTGTTTTGTGCTGATGTAGGGCAGCATATCTTCTGTACAACTCCCTATTTTAGAAAGAACATTGTGCCTTTGAAGCAGCACAACATGGAACAAGAAGACTGGAATGGATTTTGTTAGCACTTTTTATTGTCAGTCTTTACTGAGACTAAAGACACACACAAATTAGAAAAAGATGCAGTTACTCACCTTGTGCAGTAACTGATGTTCTTTAAGATGGTTTGTCCTCGTGGGTGCTCCACTGTAGGTGTTTCAGTGCCCTGCACTTATAATCTGATATTTTTAGCAGCAGTATCCTGGATGCCGATGCACATACGTGGTGCCGTCTCGCCGTGTAGCAAGTGTGAAGGCGTGCGTCATCAACCGTCCCTCTGTTCCTTCTCTACCACAGAGAAAAGTTAAGATTCCGAAACAGAAGGGAGGAGGTAGGGTCATGGAGCACCCACAGGGGCAACCATCTCGAAGAACATCAGTTACTGCACAAGGTGAGTAACTGCCTCTTCCTCGAGGAGTGTCCCTGTGGGTGCTCCACTGTAGGTGACTAAGGAGCAGTACCCCAAGTATCTGGAAGGCGGGGCTTCAGATGTTGTGTATGGGCTGTAGAAAGTACTGCTAGGCCAAATTGTGTGTCCTGAGCAGCGCATTTGTCTAAAGCATAATGTTTGGTAAACGTGTGCATGGAAGCCGATGTTGCTGTTTTGCAAATGTCTGTAATAAGAACATTCTGTAGAAATGCAGTGGATGTGGACACTGCGATGGTAGAGTGAGTATGTATATGATCAGGAACAGGGATGTTGTTCAACGAGTTGTATAGTTTGATGCATGTTGCAATCCATTTTTAGGAAGTCTCTGACTGGAGATGGCTTGACCTTTTGAGCGTTCTGCTACTGAGAGGAAAAACTCTAGGAGATTGTTTAAACTCTACGTAAAACGCAAGTGCTCAACGAATGTCCAAGGTATGGAGATGAGCAGCATTGGTATCCACGTGCGGTTTGGGATAAAGGACAGGTAAGTATAATCAACCCTTAATGTGGAATGCCAATATGACTTTGGAAAGGAATTTCGGATGACGTCTGAGGAGTACTTTATCTTTGAGGAAAATAGTATAAGGAGGATCTGCTGTGACCGGGTGAGAGGGATACAGAAGACTGCCAGAAGGAAAGTATGTGAGCCCTAGATTAAGTAGGTCTCTGTTCCCTGGGTCAACTGGCAGGGACTGACCCAGAACCAGCGGGAACTTTCCAGAATCAGTCTGGACAATCAGGCTAATCGGAACACCTGGGGCCAATCAAGAACCAGTTGAGACCAGGAGTATACTGGCAATCAAAATAGGCCCGGGAAATGGGTTGAGAATGGCCCTTCCCATGATGTCACCCCTGCGTGCCCCTCAAGCCCTCCCCCTTTCCCTGTGTCATGTCTGGCACGCGGCACAGGCGGCGGGTCGGGTTCTGCATGCCGCATACAGTGCGGATGCAGAGCCACTCGGCGTGAGGGGCAATGGCGTGCGGACATGACGGCCCACAGGACAACGGCCCACCGGGCCAGTCCGCCGGACCAGTCCGCTCCTCGTTGAGACTGGTTTAAAAGGGCTCCTCTTCTGCTAGTTCAGAGGCATGCGAGGAAGAGGGAAGGAGCCAAAGTCCTGAGAATGAGAGGAGTCTGGGTGAGATCTGGGAACTGCAAGTCAGGCAAAGTGGGGTGGAGGAGCAGGATAGGCTGCTCAGGTACCAAAGGAAAGGTACTGGGCGGGATTGTTTGGGGAAGTGGCTCAGGGAAGTAGTTGCCAGATGGGGAGTAGAACCCCATGTGTTGCTGTTGCCTTAGGGTCCCTGGGCCAGAACCCAGAGTAGTGGACGGGCCCAGGTTCCCCCCAACCATTCTCACACCACTGGATAGGGAGACCCAGACTACAGAGGGGTTTCACCCCCATATTATGGACTAGCCTGTGATGAGTATGGCTCAGTAGGCTGTGAACCCTGCCTCTAGTAAAGAGAAAGAGGTCGTGTGGTGGGACAGCGAGCCTCTGAGGCTGAACACTATCTGCCAGAAGTGCAGGCTCCACAGGCACAGCCAGAGCTCTGCCACAACTGGTGCCAAAAGTGGGATTATTCACAGCATGGCGGGAGAAAGAGGGTGAAGAAAAAAACAAAAAGAGAAGAGACACCAGGGTGTTGGGTTTAGGTTTTTCCCCCTCTCCACAAGTATTTCCCTTGTTTGTTTGGGTTAAGGGCTCACCAAGATGGAGGACTTTGTGAAAGCCCTGGTCCAAGCCACTGCAGCCCAGCAGGAAGCCACCCCATTGAAGGGGTTGGCTCTATGGGAGGTTACCCAGCAGCAGCAAGAAACAAGTCAGCTGCTAGTGAATCAAGCAGCCTCTGATCAAGCCCTCCTTCGAGAGGTGGTGAGCCAGCTAAAGACCCTTACCGCCCAGACTCTCGGGCCCAGAGAGATGGAAACCCTGAGGGTTACAGCCTGTCTGCCAAAGATGACATTGGAGGATGACATAGAGGTGTATCTCCTCTCATTCAAGAGGACTTCCTAGTGAGAGGCATGGTCAGAGAAGCAATGGGCCAGCATACTCACTCCATTTCTCTGCAGTGAGGCCCAGAAGGCTTATTATGATTTGCTCGCTGAGGATGCAGCCATGTACCCCAGACTGAAAGAAGAAATTCTGGCCCGTTGAAGGATAACAGCAGCCATGCGGGCCCAGGCATATCATGAATGTAAGTACCAAGAGGGTAAGCTACCAAGGTCCCAACTATTCTATGTGATTCACCTCACAAGGAAATGGCTGTGCCCTGAAGTGCACAGCTCAAAGGAGGTATTGGAGACACTGGTCATTGACCAGTTCATGAGGAAATTGCCGCCAGACCTTCGCGCTTGGGTAGGTCAGCATGACCTGATTGCTTATGATGAGATGATCACATTAGCAGAGAGACAGCTAATCTGTCCACCTAGGGAAGGCCCCGTGCAAAGTAGGCCATCAATGCCAGCCCCGGGTTTTGCGGTGTCCAAACGCCCAGGGAGCCCTTGACGGAAGAAAGGCGGGAGGAAGTCAGCAGAGTTCCCAGAAAGATGGGAATGGTTTGGGGGAGTGTAGCCCATCAGGGCTCTTTCCCCTCCGGGTCAGTCAGTAGCCACTCAGCACCTCACTACAAGGAGGGGGTGGTAGCTGTTCCTGCTCCTTTCCCTTCTGTGCTCTGGAGCGCCCTTCCCTCTCTCCCCTGCCCCACCTGGCTGCTGCTGCCACTGCCAGCTGGAGCCCTCCCTGCCCAAGCTCTCCCCTGCGACTACCTGTTTGCCTGCTGCTGGGCCTCTCCCTCCCAGGACTACTGCTACTGTTACTCATTGCCTTCACTGCTGCCAGTCTAGCCCCCCCCGCCATCTGGACCTGTTCTTCACCCCTCGGCAGGGCTTCACCCCCTTTTCCACCTGGGACTGTTTTTGCAGCAGCAGGCAAGAGACTGAGCCCCACGAGCATTTGTGGGCGTATTCCCCACCCCCTTGGACTCGGCCCCCCCTCCCTCAGCTGCCTTTGGCTGGGGGGCCTTCCCACACCTTGCTTCGCCCCCCCCTTTGCTCCCCCACCACAGCAGCTTGCCTCCCTCCCTGCTGCCTGCCCCACCCTTGTAGCCCAGTTTGCTTCTCCCTCCCTTCCTGCTACAGCCCTCACTGAAATTTTGTTTAGTTTCCTGCCCCACCCAGCCCCTGAAAGTTTGACTCCCCAGCCTGACCTCCACACAGTTCCTTAGCCTTCCTCCCCCCTACCCTACCCCAGGGTTAGTTTGCTGTGGTGCCTGCCCAGCCCTTCCAGCACTTGCTTTCCCCAGTGCGCCACCAGCCCCACCCTCCTATCGCTTGTGATTGTTCCCTTCCTCCAGCCTCCCATTAGCCCCCTGCCTACTGCCCAGTACACCCTGGCCCCTTCCCTGAGTGCTCATGTCCCTTCCCTACCTTTTTAGTTAGTGACCCCACCCCCCCATTCATTGTGCCCACCTTGATGTTCCCATAATTTTCCCCTGTCCCAGTGCAGCCAGAGGAGACAGCACCCCCGTCCTGCACCTGTAATCTCGCCCCCTGTCCTGTCCCACTAGCGCCCTCCTCCTCTGCCTCCAGCCTTGCAGGAAGTAGTGGTTGCTGTCTCCCGTCCCCTCGGTTCCCCCATTCATGCCCTTCTCCCGCCAGCACCCTCCCTCCCTGCATACAATCCAGCAGGAATATGGTTGCTTTCCTCACCCCCCTCCAGTTGCCCCCCCTTGAGCCCATCCCCCTCATTGGCACCCTCCTCCTCTGCCTCCAGACTAGCAGGGACAAGTGGTTGCTGCCCCCTTTTCCTTCAGTTACACCCCATTCAGTGCTCTCCTCCCCAGCCTCCAGTCTAGTGAGGAGTAGTTGCCCCCCCTACTCAGCACCCTCCTCTCCCACCTCCATTCCAGTGGGGAGAAGTGGTTAGCTTGCCTCACCTCCACCTCCTACCCTTCCCTTCCCTTGACACCCTCCTCCCCTGCCTGCTGCTTGGTGGGGAGGAGTGGTCGACCCTTACCTCCCCCCTCGCTATCTGTGCCTCTTCCAACCCTTCCCGACACCAGCCGCAACCCCTCCTTCCCCTGCCATTCCCCTTGTCACAGGGTGTCCTAATGCCAGGGGCACCCCTCATCACTCCCCCACACAGAACAGACCATACTAGGCTACTTACGGCCCCTCGGGCCTAGCCACAAGTCTAGTGCTCCCCTAGAGTGCAAGCAGGCTTACGGCCTACTTCCCAGGTAAGCTTCCTCTACATTTGGGTAGCTGGTTTATGGTGGGACAGGGAGGTAGGGGGACCCGGGCCCACCCACTCCACCAGGTCCTGGCCCAGGGCTCCGTTGGCAGTGAATGCTCTCGCTGCCTGCTCGGTGGGGATGCCTGCTGGAGCACACCAAGCTCCCAGAGGACAATCCTCCGCCCTGGGCCACTTCGTACCCCACTGGTGCACCGTGCTGCCCTCTGCGTTTGGCTCCGGTGGTCACTCCCAGTCTGATGACTCCCTTGCCTGGCGTTGTCGCTGTGGCTGCAGCTGCTGTGGTGCCTGGTGCGGCTGCTGAGGCATCTGGTGCGGCTCCGGTGGCGGCTGCGTCTGTAGCTGTGGCTGGTGCTGCTCCGAGGGTGGCTGCTCCAGATGCAGGGGCTGTTCAGGAGCTCCCCTCTGGGCTCCTTCCCCTCCAGTGGCCAGCCCTTTCTGCCCTGAGTAGCCCTCTTTTATATCCGAGCAGCGGGAGCATGCCCAGTAGGCTACAGGGGGTGTGGCCTCCCTGGTCCTCAGAGTGGAGTCTACCACTTCTGGTCTAGTGCGGGGGGAACCTACCCCATCACGCTCCACCGGCTCTGGGGGTGTCCCACCTGCAGCCCCCAGGGCATACGCCCAGGTGGCCGCCTCCACCCCCCACCCCTGCGTGTTGCCGTATCCTCTGCCCCAACTGCAGCCTCCAGCTCCATCCCTGCTGGTTGAGGCCCCTTCCCCACCCTGACCAGGAAGCACGGCATCCGCTGCCTCCTGGTCCCCGCCTCACCCCAAGTTGAAACATATGTACAGGCATTGGCGAGTGTGGTAGGGTCCTCGGCCATGGTGGTGGCCTCCAAAATGTACGGCAAGGTGGTGTTCTTCCTTTTCTTGGAGGCTGCCGCCCAGGAGGCGGTGGGGGCGGGGCATGTACGTGCCCCTCGTACTGCTGGAGGACCTGGGAGTACGGGTGGTCCTTACCTCCATCCCGCCCTTCCTGCCCAATGCTGCCCTGTTGCCTGCCCTCTCCACCCTGGGGAAACCCATTTCAACCATCAGCCCTCTCCTGTTGAGCTGTAAGGACCTTGCCCTCCGTCACGTCCTGTCCTTCTGATGGCAAGTGTAGCTGAAAATGCCACCACCGGCGTGACGGGCTGGTGCTGGAGGGGTCCTTCTTGGTGCCCTACCAGGGGGCCCTTTACTGGGTCCACTGCTTCTCGGGGGAGGCCCAGTGCTTCCTCTGCCGGGTGATGGGACACCCCGTCCCCGTCCCCTGGCCACGTCCAAAGAGGCATCTGGGACCCCCGAGGCCTGGGAGAGCGCCGGCCCTAACACCGCTGGCCACCCTGGTAGTCCAGACTGCACGGCTGCTCCTACTACTCCTGCCAACAGCTCCACTCGGGTGCTGGGGGCACCCCTCGGTGCGCCCTAACAAGCAAGTGAGCCCCGCCACTGCTGATCCCAATTCAGTGGAGCCCGCAGAGGAGAGGGTGGCATGGTCGCTGCCAGGTGAGGGAAAGGACCCGCCCCAGGGGCGCCTTTGTTCAATCCCACATCCGTCTCCTTCAGGAGATGGATCACAGATCCCGCTTCTTCTATGCCCTAGAGAAAGAGGGGGCGCTAAAAAGCACCTCACCTGCCTTTTGGCAGAAGACGGCACCCCCCCATGGATCCGGAGGAGATGCGTGTAAGGGCCAGGGCCTTATACACCAGCTTAGAGCCAACCGACACCGAGGCCTGCAGGGTGCTCTGGACTGAACTCCCGATGGTCAGTGTGGGTGACTGGGACCGGCTGAAGCGGACTCTCACTCTGGCCGAGCTCTTGGAAGCCCTCTATCTCATGCTCACCAACAAAACCCCGGGCATGGACGGGCTGACCGTGGAGTTCTACCACGTGTTCTGGGACGTCCTCAGCCCAGACCTCGTCACCATCTGGGCCGAGTCCTTGGCGAACAGGGTCCTCCCTCTGTCGTGCAGGCGAGCCGTGCTTGCCTTGCTACCGAAGCAGGGGGACCTCCGCGACCTTCAGAATTGGCATCCCGTCTCGCTCCTCAGCATGGACTAGAAAGTTGTAGCTAAAGCCATTTCGCTGCGGCTGCAGTCCATGCTGGCAGACGTGGTCCATCCTGACCAGACCTACACTGTTCCGGGGTGTACCATCTTTGACAACTTGGATTTGGTCCAAGATCTCCTGGAGCTCGGGTGTAGGGATGGTCTGTCATTCGCCCTTTTATTCCTTGACCACGAGAAGGCGTTACACAGGGTGGACCATGGGTATCTCCTGGGCACTCTGCAGGCCTTTGGCCTCAGGCCCTGTTTCGTGGGCTTTCTCCAGGTGCTGTATGCCTCTGCGGAGTGTTTGGTCAGGCTCAACTGGACCCTGACTGAGCCGGTCAGCTTTGGGCGGGGAGTACGTCAGCGGTGTCCACTGTCGGGCCAGCTATATGCTCTGGTGATCGACCCCTTCCTCTTTCTTCTCTGCCGGAGGCTGACAGGATTGGTGCTTTGAGAGCCAGAGCTCTGGCTGGTCCTGTTGGCGTATGCTGTTGATGTGCTCCTCGTGGTCCAGGACTCAGGTGACCTGGTGCAGGTGGAGGCCTGCCAAGCCATCTACTCAGCGACCTCCTCCACCCAGGTCAAGAGCTCTGGCCTGGTGGTTGGAGACAGGTGGCAGGTGGGCTCCCTCCCACCCGCGCTTCAGGCCATCAGGTGGGTCCGATGCTCTATCTCGGCATTTTCCTTTCTGCCACACATCCCTCCCTGCCGAAGAACTGGCAGGGTTTGGAGGCTAGGGTGGGTGAGCAGCTGCAGAGATGGACAGGACTGCTCCAGTGTATCTCCCTGCAAGGGAGGGCGCTGGTGCTGAACCAAGTAGACCTGTCCATGCTCTGGCACCAGCTCAACACCCTGAGCCCGGCCCCGGAGGTCCTGGCCCGACTCCAGAGGATAGCTCTGGAGTTCTTCTGGCCAGGACTGCACTGGGTCTCTGCAGGGGTCCTGTGTCTCCCCCTGGAGGAGGGAGGGGCAGGGACTGGTCTGCATGCACTGGCAGGTCCAAACCTTCCATCTCCAGGCCCTGCAGAGACTCTTGTTGAGTGCAGGTAGTCCAGCGTGAAGCATGTTGGCATGTACCTTCCTCTGCCGTCTCCAAGGGCTCTAATACGACCAGCAGCTCTTTTTTCTTTACCCGAGAGGTCTTCTGCGAGACCTCTCAGAGCTGCCGGAATTCTACCAGGAACTCCTCCAGATCTGGAAGCTGTTCTCAGTGACCAGGTCTGTTGTGGCCACTGAGGGAGCCGACCTCCTCGCAGAGCCCCTGCTGCACAATCCAGCCTTGTATGTGTAGGTAGCGGAGTCTCCCTCGGTGCGCCCAAGGTTCAGCCTGGCAGAAACCACCATGGTCGGAGACCTCCTGGACTACAATGGGGGACTGGGTGGATCCCCGAGCGCTCACTCAGTTCATGGAGGTCTCCACCTTCCAAACCCCCCTGCGCGTACTCCAGGATTTCCTGCAGCAAGCCCTCGATTTCCTGCAGCAAGCCCTGCAAGATGGTATGCCCTGCCCCCCCCCCCCGCCCAACTGCACGCCCTCCGGCCCTTTTTCTCGGGGCCCTGTTCCGTAGGCCTCCCCTAGCTTCCTCACCCCTGGGACCCCAGTTGGCTGCGGGATCTGCAGCCGGTCTGCTTCCAAACAGGGACCAATGGTACACGCTCGTGCGCCACATGCTGCATTTGCTCACCCTTGTGTCCCACCCCGATACCAAGTGGCGGGGCTACCTGACACCAGTTGAATGTGAGTAACCCCAGTGGACCAGCGTGTATTGCATCCTGATTGCATGGCCCATCGGGGACATCAGTTGGTGGCTCCTTCATGGAGCCGTGAGCACGGGCATGTACTTCCTCAACCTCCTCCTGGCCCTGGCAAAAGCTGCCATCTATCACACGAGGAGGAGGATGTTGGACGAGGGGGTTCTCTGCGACTGTGGGGCCTACTTCTGTTCCTTCCTGGTCTCACACATTCGGGCAGAGTTCCTCTGGGCGGCATCCACTGGCTCCATCGACAGCTTTGAGGAGCAGTGGGTGCTGTCCGGGGTTCTCTGCTCAGTGTCCCCTTCCAGTTCCCTCGTTTTAAACTTTTGACCCACACCCCTGTCCCTGTTTTTCATTTTTTGTCCCAAGTAATTAGTTGAGTCCCGGGTCCAGTTGTCCCTCCCGCAAGGCTGGGGAAGGGGCTTTTTTGAATGGACATGAACAAAGCACTTGAAAAAGAAAAGACAGTTACCTGCTCTGTAACAGGTGTTCTTTGCTTGCACCTGCCCACCTCCCTGGATTTCAAATAGAGCCTCACTGCAGGGAGATAGGCATTTTTTCCCAGAGTCATTCTCCACGGAGAAAAAGGCAGTTACCTCTGTAACTGGTGTTCTTTGAATGTGTTGCTCATGTCCATACAACATAGGTGTGTGTGCCTGCCACATGCACCAGTGCCGGAAGTTTTTCCCTAAGCAGTACTCCTAGGGGCTGGGGTCCCCAGTGCCCCCTGGAGTGGCGCGCACATGCCACACTATATAGAGCACCCCTGGCCCCTCTCTCCTCAGTTCCTTCCTGCCAGAACTCCAACAGAGGGGAGGAGGGTGGGAGGTTGTACGGACATGAGCAACACATCTCAAAGAACACCTGTTACAGAGCTTTTACTGTCTTTTCTTTTTCAAGTGCTTTGCTCATGTCCATTCAACATAGGTGACTGCAAGCAGTGTCTGTGGAGGTGGGTAGGCATTATGAAAATGCAGACCTGCTGTGTGATGGCATAGTGAGACACCAAGGCATGGACCGACGAGCATGTCGCTGCCCTACAGATGTCCTGGGTTGGATCATGCAGAAGGTAAGCTCGCGAGGAAGCTTGAGCCCTCGTGGAGTGGGCCCCTGCCACCTCATAACACATGTGGATGCAAGAAGTAATCCATTTGGACAATCGCTGGGAGGAAATCGGGAAAACCCTTCCCACACTCTGCATAGGCCACAAACAGCTGCGTAGAGCTGCGAAAGGCCAGTGTCCTCTCCAGGTAAAAAGCCAGTACCCAACGCACATCCACATTGTTCACACGAGGCTTGGGGTAGAAGACCGGCAGAAAAATGTTCTGGTCCACATGGAAGGCAGAGACCACCTTGGGGAGAAAGGCTGGGTGAGGCCACAGCTGGACCTTGTCCTTGAAGAACCAGGCATACGGTAGCTCCAATGTCAGTGCTTGAAGCTCCAACGTTCGTCTAGCCGAGGTGATGGCAATCAGGAAGGCTACCTTGAAGGAGAGTAGTGACAGGGGCTCAAACGGATGGACTGTGAGCCATGCCAGGACCAGGTTCAGGTCCCACTGTGGGAGAGGGTCCCTGACCTGGGAGTAAAGTCGCTTCAGGCCCCTTAGGAAGGTGACACCATGGGAGAACACTCAGTGACTCTGCATAGGTGGGTGAAATTCAGAAATGGCCACCAGGTGGACTTTAATGAGGGCCAAGGTCAAACCTTGCCGCTTCAGGTGTAGCAAGTAGTCCAAGATTTCCTGAAGAGAGGCCTTGGCCAGAACCACCCACCGCTGTTGCGCCCATACGGAGAAATGGGTCCATTTGGCAGCATAGGTGGACCGTGTCGAGGGCTTTCAATTCTCAAGGAGAACCTTCTGAACATCACCCAAACATGCCAGTTCTTGCGGATTCAACCATGGATGAACCATGCTCTCAGGTGGAGCAAGCTGAGGTTCGGGTGGAGCAAGCGACCCTGGTCTTGAGAGAGCAGGTCCAGCCTCAGCGGCAGCCTCCAAGATGTACAGGACACCAAGTTCTTCAGTGTCCCAAACCAGTGCTGGTGAGGTCAGGCTGACATGACAATGATGATCATCGCCTTGTCCTTCTGCAGGACCTTGCCAATGAGGGGAAATGGAGGGAAGGCAGAACCTCAGACCGCATGTACAGGAATGCGTCCAGAAGAGAGCCCCGCTTGAAGCCGAACTTGGAGCAGAACCGGCTGCACTTTGCGTTGAGACTCTGGTTGCGAAGAGGTCCACTAGGAGATAACTCCAGTTGCGGAAGAGGGAGGCAGAGAGACAGTCACCTTGGGGTGGAGAGCCCACTCGTGGTGAAAGAACTCTCTGCTGAGATGATCTGTGTGGAGAGATCGCTCGAGGAGACCACATGCCTTGGGTGCGAAGGGTCCCCATGTGGGCTCCCCAGCCGAAGTCCGAATCGTCGGCTACCAGTTCCCCTGGAGTGTGGTTGAGGATGGTATGGGATGCCTGACGTAATCTGGGCTAGGTCTATCCACCAGACCAGGGCAGACAGGACCTGGGGCGGTACAGTCACCACCATTTTTAGGGAGTATTTTGCTGGAGCATAAACAGAGGCCAGCCACAACTGGAGGGGCCTCATCCTGAGTCTGGCCTGGGGCACCATATATGTGCATGCCTCCATATGACCCAAGATCTGTGAACACACTTGTGTAGTCATGAGGGCGAGCATGAGCTGATGAATGAGGGTCGAGAGCACCTCGAATCTCTCCAGAAGGAGCAACGCTCTGGCCGTTGTGGAATCCAGGACCGCTCCTATGAACTCTATCCTCTAGGTGGGCACCAAGAGGGATTTTTTTTCATTTATTAGGAGGCAGAGCCGACGGCACGTGTCCAGGAGGAGGCGGATGTTGCGCTGGACCTTTTGTTTTGACGGGCCTTTGACAAGCCAGTCATCCAGGTAAGGGTACACCCGAATCCATTGACGCCTCAGGTATACTGCCACCACTGACATGCAGTTGGTAGAGACCCTGGGGGACCGTAGATAGTCCAAAGGGCAGGACCGCAAATTGGAAGTGTTTTCTTCCATCTACCAATCTCAGGAAGCATTTGTGGCCCTCAAAGATGGTGTGATGGATAGGAGGAGTGCTGACCAGCACCTGGTGACTAAGGGGTTAAACTCAGGTAGCTAGCAAGGTCATTGGCAGGGAGCCAGAAGAACCAATGGGGATACAGTGCTGAAATTTGAATCGTATAAGATACCTTGCCTGTTTTCTTTATGTGGGAGAGTTAAAACCAGGAGTTGAGAGAGACAGAATGGTTTACACCCAGGCAGGACTACCATGCCTCCAAGGAATTTGGAGCATGGAAGTGGACTGAACCAGGAAGGGATCGTGAGTAAATAAAGGGGAAAAGTGTATCTAGTCATGATCAGGGTATTTTTCTCTATTTTTGTTGTTTGGTTTGAACTTCTCTGTGCGATTCCATGCCTCCCCTCCCCCATTCACTATCTAAGAGTAGTTTCCAGAGATTGTCTGTGTTTTAATTTGTTTTACTTAGTTGCTCTGTAACACCTAGCACTTGTTAAGGTGATGATTTGATTCTTATGTCCTGGAAAGTACAGGAGGTCTGTCTGTCTGTGTGTGTATCTGCATGCCTCAGACTAAGAAGTCAGCTACCAGAGACTGCAGCTTGTTTCTCTCTTTTCTTTTTCTTCAAGCTCTTTTGGGGCAAAAGAGCTTGGGGTACCCCTGGAGGGATTCAAGTGTTCCCCCCTATTTATTAGAGTAAATCACTTGATGGTGGCAGCTACCCCCCAAAGTCAGTAAATCTGTGACTCTGGGGAGGTTTTGTAAGCAGTGCCTGTAGAGGCAAGGGATTTTTAAGGTCTCTTGCAGGCCCCCACCTTCTGCACTCGGAGTGCAAGAGTGGGGAACAGCCCTGATAGATGGCGATATGGAAGTACGCATCCTTGAAGTCGAGGGCAGCATACCAGTCCCCAGGATCCAGTTTGGGAGTGATGGTGACCAGGGAAACTATATGGAACTTGAGATGGGCCAGGTACTTTTTGAGGCCTCACAAGTCCAGTATAGGCCATAGGCCCCCCCTTCGTCTTGGGGATAAGGAAGTAGCAGGAGTAAAACCCCTTGTTCTCAAACTCCGCTGGTACTCTCTCCACCACTCCCACCTGCAGCAACTGGGAAAGCTCTTGTTCGAGGAGCTGCTCGTGAGAGGGATCCCTGAAGAGGGATGGGAGTGGTGGGTGGGAAGGCAGTATAGAGGAGAGCTGGAGGATGTAGTCATGTTGGACGGTGGCCAGGACTCAACGGTCTGACGTAATGTCCCTCCATGCCATGAGGAAGGGGTGGAGTCTGAAGGAAAACAGGTGGGCAGAATCTTGGGAGTCTGGTATGTCGTCCTCGGGCGCACCCTCAGAAGGAACGGTTGCCCTGGGACTTCGCCTGGCTGATCGACTGCTGGCCAGACAAGGGATGACAGCCCTGTTTATGTTTTGTAGGCTTAGGGTGTGGAGGGGCTTTCTGCAGGCAAGGATATTTGCCCCTTTGCTGAGAGGCCTGAGGCTTGAACCTTTTCCCTCTCGGACCCGGGGATGTAGAGGCCCAGGGTTTTTAGAGTCATACGGGAGTCCTTGAGCCCGTGCAACTTGGTGTCCGTCTGTTCTGTGAACAGGGCCCCCATGTTGAACGGCAGGTCTTGAATGGAGTTCTGTGCCTCTGGAGACAGCCCCGACAGGAGGAGCCAGGCCACCCGCCTCATGCAGATGACGGAAGCCATACAGCTAGCTGCCCAGTCCGCAGCATAAGACGCCGTTTGCAAGGCTGCCAATGCCACTGAGGAACTTTCCTTGACAAGGGCCTTGAACTCCCTGCGAGAGATTTCAGGCAAGGAGGCTTTAGACTTTGCCAGCACCCTCCAGGTGTTCACCTGGCAAACAAGGCTTGGTGGTTTGCTGAAGAATAAATCTTCCTAACAAACAAGTCCAGTCACTTGGGGTATGTCTACACTACCCTCCTAGTTCGAACTAGCGGGGTAATGTAGGCATACCGCACTTGCAAATGAAGCCCGGGTGTACCGGTAGTTCGGAATAGGAAGCCTAGTCCGAACTACCTAGTTCGAGCCCCGTGTAGCCGCGCTGCACGGGGTTCGAACCAGCGGGGTTTTAAAAATGGCGGCTCCCCGCTTATGCAAATGAAGCCCGGGAAATTCAAATCCCGGGCTTCATTTGCAAGTGCGGTATGCCTACATTACCCTCCTAGTTCGAACTAGGAGGGTAGTGTAGACATACCCTTGGAGTCTTTGTTCTTGGGGGTGAGCACTGGCTGGCCTTGACATTCCCTGTGATTTACTGATTCCACCACGAGGGAGGTGGGTAGTGGGTAGTTGTAGCCCCCCGCCAGAACAAAGTACTTCTGCTCTGCCCTCTTGGCTATAGGCAAAATGGAGGAGTGGGTCTGCCAAAGCGTTTTGGCGATTTTGGTGACCACCTCATGCAGGGGCAATGCCACCCTGTCTGGGCTCACTTGACCCAGGACCCCGAACAACGAGTTTGGGGACTCTTGCACTTCCTCAGCCTGTAGGCCCAAGTCATTGTCCACTCTCCTGAGGAGGTCGTGGTGAGCTTTCGAGTCCTCCTGAGGTACCACCGGGGAGGAAGCCACAATCACCTCATCTGGCGATGAAGAGGAGGAGGCCAGGACTGCCTGGGCCTCTTCACCCGGTGGAGGTTGGTCACCCATTCGTGCCACTTGTTGAGGGGGGGGCTGGTGTTCCCATGTCCCCTTGGGGGTCCATGAGGCCCTGGCAGCACCAAAGGGGCCCTGGGACACTCTGGCAACAGAGCAGGTAAGCTGGGGCTGAACTGGGAAGTCCCACGGAGTCCATGGGCACCACTGCACCTGCCACTGAGATGGTGGCCACGGCGTGCCCTGAGACGGTGCCAACGTCTGTTGCACCAGGGGGATGTAAGCCACCTCCAAGACCACACTGCAGGAACGGATGCTTGATGATGTCCAAGAGGATGAGCAGGAACGGCAGCTCTTCTGATGCTAGGCCTCTGTCACCAACAGGGACCTCAGTGACCGGGAACGTCTGGAACATCTGTGGGAGCTTCGATGGCCCAAAGAACCTCTCCTCAAGTCCAGGGAATGGTGCCAGACAGAGACTCCATGGTGCTGGGATGGGGACCAGGAGAAGCGGAACATGCCTCTGCGGCTGCACAAGCTCAGTGGTGGCAAGTATCTATGGTGCAGTGAATGGTGCCGGTGGCATGGCGAGGGGTACCTTTGGCAGCACGGTGAGTAGGGGAGAGTCACTGTCTCCTCAGTGCCTCTGGTGCCAGGAGGCGCGTGTCTGCACAGGTCTGTGCACCGACTATGGCGAAGTAGAAGATCATATGGCATGCTCTGGTCTCTCACATGCGGACCTGTGGGGTGTGTCTAGACTAGAGGGTTTTGTCGACAAAAGTCCACTTTTGTCGACAAAACTATACCTGCATCTACACTACCGCCAAGTTCTGTTGACATAACATTGACAGAACTCGGCAGTTTTGTCGACGGCAGTAAACCTCATTCTACGAGGTATGTGTATTTTGATGCAGGCACAGGGAGCTGCCTGCGTAGGGAGACAAACACGGTCAATGGTAGGGGAACACCCTGAGAACCTAAATTCCCTCTAGGGTGCACACCCGCGTGGGCACGCACAAAGCTGCACAGCTGGCAGGAAAAAGCTGCACTGTTAAGTGGGAAAGCACCGCTTCTCTCCGGCAGCTGGTGTACTCTGACAAACTCCAGCCTCTATCCCCTCTACTGACCGTAGAGCGGATAGAAAATATTTTGTCCCAGCAAAAGGCATGGACTTTCTCTTTTCACATCCCCACCCAAATTCACTGGTCGTGCAAAACATCCTCAATTCAAATCTACACCTCAGGATGAAGAACACGAACGACTAGATTTCTTTGGCCGGAAAGTGTACTCCTCCGCCACCCTCTGGTTTGTCATCTTATTTTAAAAATCTTAAAGTATTGAATAGAGAACATTAATCAAAAAGTGTGGGTGAGGAAACACCTCAATTATCTGATCACTTGCCAAGTTGTGGGGATACGAAGACAACTGAAAAAGTTGACCAAGTGGACACTGAAGGTACGTCTAGATTACATGCCTCTGCTGACAGAGGCATGCAAAATAGGCTACCCGACATAGTCAATGAAGCAGAGATTTAAATATCCCCGGCTTCATTAAAATAAAAATGGCCGCCACACTGTGCCGGCTCATCTGATTGTCGGCACAGCGCGCAAGTCAAGACGCGGATCGGTCGACAAGGGAAGCCTTTGTCGACCGCTCCTGTAAACCTCGTTTCACGTACCCTGAAGTAGCAATGTAACTAAAAAATATTGGTAATTTTGTCAAAGTAAGCGAAGAAACCTACCCTGAAGACATTGCATTATGGACTGTAGAGGGGTGGAATGGCCACCCTCTGAGCCGGAAGCAGAAGAAACCCTCTGGGAGCCATTTTGGGACCAGCCTAGCTCCGCCCCCTCACCTGACCGGAAGTCAAAGGGCGGGGCTAGGACTATAAGAAGGCTGCCACAGAGCTCAGTCAGAGACCAGCCTCTGAAGGAGCCAGAGGCCTGGCTGGAGCTCCTGCCTGGGGAGGCTAAGACCCGGGCTAGGCCGCCCTCAGCCACCTTCCCAGAGGCCGGCCAGGGACTCCCTGCCCGGGCTACTAAGGCCTGGCCTGGCCCGCCAGCTGAACCACTCGCGGACCCAGAGGACGGGACCGAGCCGCTGGACCAGCTGGACCCCCGGTGGGTACGGGAATGCCGGGCCGGACAAGCCCCGCGGGACACTACAGAGCTCCGACCTCTTGACCCCTGGATTGGGCCGCCGGCCCCTGCGGAGACGACGCGGGCTTCAACTCCCCAACAGGCCGCTGGGGCTACAGGTACGGGGAAAGGGGGGGGAGACGAGGAGTGGCCCAGGGGGTAGCATGGGCTGAGAACAGCCCTAGGCCAGCAAGTTGCGGGCTGGAGCCCCTGCTGAGCCCGTAGCAGCTGAACAGCTGCATCCAGGGCCCCTGGGCCGGGGCGCAGTGGAGTGGGTGGGCCTGCGCCCCCCTGCCACCCACTAACTGGGTGGCAGTCTCCCACCCCCCTTGCCACTGCTGCAGCTGCACTGCCTGCCCCGCTCTTGAACTAGGAGCTCCTACAGACCTGTGGGTTTGTTTGCGGCCCCGCCTTGCGTTGGGCCTGGCCAGCAGTTGCTGCCCTGCCCTGCTCGAGGGCCTGGGCTTTCGTATGAGGGGTTCGGCACCCGGCCAGGATCCGGATCGGACCTTTTAAAGGGACAGGACTTGGACTACTCTAAGGCACGGTAGGGCCATAGGACGGACTAGCCATCCAGTGTACCAAGGCGGAGGATCCGCCTCCCACAGGCCTGCCGGCCTACAACGAACCTTCCCCCGGAAGGGGGGAAAAGCTCAGGCTATTGTGGACATTGCCGGAGGGCAGTGTCCCGAAGAGACCGCGCCACCTGCCGGCAGATATAATTCCCCGAGCAGACGGCAGGGGCGCTGTGGTGGAGCGGAAAGACCGCTACATGGACAAAATCTATTTAATTGGATATGACAGAATATTTCTTAGTAAATAAAACAAAAATATGGTTAATATGGAAAATTTGAGAAAAGAGTATGAAGTTGGAAGATGAAAGCAATTTCGAGGTCTTCGTGAGGATGAAGAAAAAATGGGACCACAGAAATGAGAAATTGGTTGATGTTTTTCAGAAACCACCAAGGCAGTCTACTGTTATGTTTGCAAGTTATCCCCCAACCATAGTAAAGGAAACAAACTTTTGTCCATAGGTACTCTAATTGGAGAAAGTTGCGAATGATAGCGCTGATTGTGAAACTTCCAAAGCTCATATTAATGCTATGTGTAAGTTTGTTCAAAGATGTAAATTATCCGGAAGAATTGATTCTGCGTTATCGGCTTAGTTCGAGAAGGAGTGTTCTTATTGGAGGAAAGTGCTGAGATGTGTTGTTGCCACGGTGAAACAGCTGTCTTCTTTGGGACTATCTCTAAGAGGACATGATGAGTCATCAATGTCAAATCAAAAAGGTAATTTTTTTAACCTGCCTTGAATATCTTAGTGAATTTGACAATTTTCTCAATGAACAGCTGAAAAATTATCAGTACTGTGGCTCAGGGAAGACCACCTTTTTAAAGCACCAAACCTACAATGAATTCATTACCTTAATGACAGACCAGCTCAGAAACCAATTCACTGATGAAGTAGAGGATGCCAAGTACTGGTCCACAATAGTCAATTCAACACCAGATGTGAGTCATGTAGACCGATTAACATTAATTTTAAGATATATTTATCACTCACCTAGAGAGAGCAATGGACAAGATCAAGGAAGAAGTAGAAGGGATATTGGTGCACGGGATGAGAATTAACAACTTGAGGTTCGCGGATGACATACCGGTAGTTATCATCAAGGAAGATGAAGAGAAGCTAGTGAGAATGGTGCAGGTGCTAAATGAGGAAGGGAAGCGGTAGGGACTGATTATGAATATCGATAAAACGAAGACAATGGTATTTGGAGATAAGGAAATAGGAAGGAAGATCAGTGTAGATGGGATTGAAGTAGAGAACACAGAGAAGTTCACGTATTTGGGGAGCAACATGACATATGAGCTAGACTGTAAGAAGGAAATAGCGACTAGAATAGTGAAAGCAAGAGCGAGTTTGAAGGTGATGGATAAGATCTGGAAAAGTAAAGCGATTAGCTTAGGAATGAAGCTGAGTGTCTTGAAAAATGTGTGTATTTAGCAGCATGTTGTACGGATGTGAGACATGGTGTGATGGGGGATCCCACCCCCAAACTACTGGCAGCCCGGAGCCAGGAACCAGCCGCGGGAACGTGGAAGCGGCGGCGGCGCGCGGGGGAATCCACAGCAATGCCGCGCAGGTGCAGGAGGGCCCGAGTGGGAAGCAGCGGGCTTTAGGACCCTGGGGCACGGAGGCGAGGCCGATGCCGAGCAGGGATGGTGCAACGCCGAGCGAGCCACTTAAAAGGAGGGAGGGAGGGCAGAGGGAGGGGGAGAGCAGGGAGAGTGGAGAAGGTTCTGCTCTTGACCCCCTTCTGCAGGCAGGTGCCGGTGCAGGTGCCAGGGAAGTGGAGGAGCGGGGGCTGGAGCCCCGATGCGGACGACTGGCGGCAGCGAACTGGAGGACGCGGCAGCTGAAACCCCGGGAACCCGAGCGCCGGAGAGGAGGGCCAGCCCGGAAGCTGCTGACCTGGAGCCGACAAGCGGGACCCCGAAGGAGGGGGTCCAAGGACATAGTCTCTATCCACCTGCTCGCCGCTCCTGCGGCCTGAGTGCGGGGGCAGGGCGGAAAAGGGGGTGGGCCACAAACCCCGCCCTGTCCCGAGACTCAGCTACACTGGTGGAGAACGTGGGTACCTTAGACAAGGAATAGCGGGGGAGCGTACCCTAACCCCAGAGAGAGAGAGAGAGAGAGAGAGAGAGAGGGGGGAAAAAAAAGCCTAGAAAATGGATGCCGGTAAGCTGCTGGAATGGTTGGCCGAGAGCCAACAACAACAGCAGCAACAGCAAACCCAGCTCCTCCAACAGTTGACGGAGCAACAAAGGGAGCAGCAGAAATTAGTGAGGGAACTAATGGAGCAGCAGCGGAAGCAGATGGACCAGTGGGTGAAACAAGGGACCGGGGGTGCGGGTGCCCACCTAGGGATGCCAGGAGAGGGCCCAGGGCTAGGGGCCGCCTTAGCGTTACCTCTACGACTAGTGAAGATGACCCCGAGTGACGACCCGGAGGCCTTTCTAGTAACGTTCGAAAGAGTAGCAATGGCGGCCAGATGGCCGGAGGAGCATTGGGCGACATTACTGGCCCCTTACCTTACAGGCCCGGCCCAAGGGGCATATAGGGGTCTGTCCACCCGAGATGCCTTACATTACCACAAAGTGAAGGAGGCCATTTTAGTTCAGGCAGGAATTACTCCCGAGACCCATAGGCAACGATTCTGGGCAGAGAAATACCGGCCGGGGGAACGCCCCAGAGCCATGGTGAAAGAGGTGGCCACGCGATGGTTGGAGCCGGAAAAAAAAACAGCCACGCAGATAGTGGAGATGATGGTGTTGGACCAGTTTTTACAGATAATGCCCCCGGATAGCAGACTGTGGGTGCGACGCCACCAACCCACGACGCTCGGAGAGGCCATCTCCATCCTAGAGAATTACATGGCCGTGGCCGGAGGAGAAGACAAGCTCGCAGCAGCCCAGGAGAGCCCCGGAGCCAAGGGAGAGCACGGGAGGGCCCGACCAACGAGAGCAAGAGGCACCTGGACCCCGCCGCCCATCCCTTGGAAGAGGTGGGGAGAAGGAGCACGAGCGAGCCCGGCTGAGGCCCAAAGGGAAAGCACCCCTAGAGAGAAGGAGATGATGTCCCCTCGCCCACCAGAACCGGATGTAAGCGGGGATATGGTCCCGCTCTTGTGGGGAACTTTCCTGGCTTCTATACACCCCGGTGAAATGAAGCAGCGAAAGGATCTGAGTCCCCGCTCCCACTTCCTTTACCCCACGGCTCCCTGATCCTGAGGGCTCCCCCTCCACTCTCCTGAGTAACAGAGCCCTTGAAACCCCAACAAGGCTGGGCCCAGGTTTCCTGGGGCTTAATCCCTGACCTTGTAGTCACTAGGGGCAGGAGTTAGGGTGTCCCCACTCCGAGGTGCTCTCTTTACACTGCAGGCCTTCTTGGCCCAGTGATCACTTCATAAGGTTCAAAGCAAATACAATTTATTAAACATCAACTGATTAAAGAGAATAGAATAAGAAACAATAAGAATGGTTAACTGAGAACACACAGCCCTGCTCTGTAGCACAGGGGCATCAACACAGCAGTCTGCAGAGTGTAAGGACAGTTCACAGTCTCTTCCTTAGAAGCCCTGGATGTGCTGCAAGGGGCTGCAGGCTGGACACGCTTGCACTGGCAGTGACCACACAGCCTCAGTCTCTAGGGGTGTGTCTAGACTACATGCCTCCTTCGACGGAGGCATGTAGATTAGCCAGATCGGAAGAGGGAAATGAAGCCGCGATTAAAATAATCGCGGCTTCATTTAAATTTAAATGGCTGCCCCGATCTGCCGATCAGCTGTTTGTCGGCAGATCGGGAGAGTCTGGACGCGATGCCCCGACAAAGAAGCCTTTCTTCATCGACACAGGTAAACCTGGTTTCACGAGGCTTACCTGTGTCGATGAAGAAAGGCTTCTTTGTCGGGGCATCGCGTCCAGACTCTCCCGATCTGCCGACAAACAGCTGATCGGCAGATCGGGGCAGCCATTTAAATTTAAATGAAGCCGCGATTATTTTAATCGCGGCTTCATTTCCCTCTTCCGATCTGGCTAATCTACATGCCTCCGTCGAAGGAGGCATGTAGTCTAGACACACCCTAAGTGGCCAGACCCCTCTCCCAGTCCAGAGCCTTTCCCCACACTTTGCAGGTCCCAGTAGCTCACCACATCCAGCTGCAGGCTGTGCTGCTTGGCCAGTTCCAGCTCCTTGTGTTGCTTCTCTGTTCCTTTTGGCTTTCTGAGCACTGCCAGTCTGCTGCTCAACACAGGGTCTACACTGCTTGGCCTGTCTGTGTCTGGTTCTGTCGCTGCAGGACTTCTTCTTGTACTCCTCTTTCAGCTCTCTGTCTTTGCAGGACCTCTTCTGCACACAGCATGTTTGTTCAGAGCCAGAGCCAGAACAATCCCCACTTACAACCTGTCAGTCAGGCTGACCTGGAGTGTTGACTGCTTTCCATTGTCTCTGGGGTCTGTCAGTCTCATGAACCCTTCCCCTTCTGAAGCTGGTAAACCAAAAAACTCCCACAGAGTTTTAGTAAGGGGTAACAGTCCCCTTACATGGAGAAGCGAGGGGCCTGCTTCGAGTGCGGGCAGAAGGGCCACTACCGGCGAGACTGTCCGTTCATGGACTGCTCGTATGGCAGGGCGATGACAGCAGCCCGGCGAGCACGGGGCCGAGATGACACAAAGATCACAGTCCAGGGCGGCCTGGCAGGGAAAACTGTATGGGCATACCCTGGTAGACTTTGGGTGCAACTAGATGGTGGTGCGGGAGGAGTTGATACCGAAAGACTGGCTAGGGAGACCCACCGTGGAGATGCAATGCATCCACAGAGACGTAAAACAGTACCCCACGCGGTGGGTCCTCATAAGGGAAGGGGCCTGACGGGAGAGGTGCCGGGTGGTGGTAGCCCTGAACCTGGCATACCCGGTGGTCTTGGGACAAGACTGGCCTGGCTTCCAAAGCCTGATTGAAGAGTGGGGGAAAAGATGAGCGGGAGAGGCGGAAGGAGGGCCGCCCCGCCACAGCGTGGAGAGAGGACTCGTGGAGGGGCAAGCAGCCCACACGCCTAGTGGGAGCCCTAATGGGGGAGCGATCGAGGATGACAGAAATTTCCTGCGGGAGCAAAGCGAGGACGAGTCGTTGAAACATGCATGGGAGCAAGCCGAACGAGGGACCAATGCCGAAGTGGGAGGCATGCAAGGAACCCGGTTTGAGGTAAGAACTGAGCGGTTGTACAGAGTAGTCACGTGACCTGGGGAGTTGGGGGAGACCCCGCAGCTACTGGTGCCGGCACGCTTTCGCTGGCGGGTATTGGAAGCGGCCCACGCTAATCCCTGGGCTGGACATTTAGGGACCAAGAAGACGCTGCAAAGGATACTGCAGCGCTTCTATTGGCCTGGGGTGTACAAGGAGACTAAAGACTTGTGTGAATCCTGCCCTGAATGCCAACGGGTGGGGGGGAAGAACGTCCCCTGGGCTCCTCTCGTACCCCTCCCGGTGGTGGACATTCCATTTAAATGGATAGCCCTAGATCTGGTGGGCTCCCTAGAGAGGTCCCGGAGGGGCAACCAACATATCTTGGTTTTGATAGACTATGCCACTCGCTATCCGGAGGCAGTACCCCTCCGGAGCACGAAGGCCCCAGTATTGGCCACCGAACTGGTAAAAGTATACGCGAGGGTAGGATTACCCCAAGAGATATTAACTGACCAGGGGACTAACCTGACGGGGCGAGTCATGGCAGAACTCTGTCGCTTGCTGAAGGTGAAAAAGCTCCATACCTCAGTATACCACCCCCAGACAGATGGGCTGGTGGAGCACTTCAATAGGACGCTCAAAACGATGCTCTGTAAGTTTGTGGAGGTAGACTCCTGAGATTGGGACCAGTTCCTGCCAGCGCTCCTCTTCGCAGTATGGGAAGTACCCCAGATGTCCACGGGGTTTTCCCCCTTCGAGTTACTTTATGGGAGACAGCCAAGGGGGATACTCGACCTGATAAAAGAAGAGTGGGAAGAGCAGAGCTCGCGAGTAAAGGGGACCATGCCGTATATTCTAGAGCTGCGAGAGAAGTTGCAAGTGGCGGGGGAATTAGCCAAAGAGAACCTAACGCGAGCACAGGCACGACAGGCCCACTATTATAACCAGGGGGCCAAGCCCCGGACCTTTGCTCCCGGGGACAGGGTGCTGTTGCTGTTACCATCAACAGAGTCAAAGCTACTGGCTAAGTGGCAAGGCCCCTATGAAATTATCCGAGTGGGGCCCGTCGACTATCAAATTAAGCTGCCTGACCAAAGGAAAGGTACCCAGATTTATCACATAAACTTACTGAAAAGATGGAAAGCTCGGGAAGGCTTGATGGTCACAGTGCAGCCCTCAGAGCCCGAGTTAGGACCCTGGGGCAGAGACCTGGAAGACACGACAGGCGAGGGTGCCCTCGGACAAGAACTGATGGGACTGCAGAGGGAGGAGATGACGGCTCTACTACACGAGTTTGTGGCGGTCCTGTCGACCCGGCCGGGGAGAACAACCCTGGGCCAACACGACATCCAGACGGCCCCAGGGCAGAAGGTGCGTGAGCCCCTCCGACCCCTGCCCCGGAAGATGTGGGGTCCCGTGAAGGAAGAAATACACAAGATGTTGCAGATGGGGGTGATCCAGGAATCCAGGAGTGACTGGCGGAGCCCCATAGTCCTTGTCCCCAAGCAGGATGGAACCCTACGCTTTTGCATTGACTTCCGCAAAGTCAACGCGCTGTGGCGATTCGACGCTTACACTATGCCACGAGTCGAAGAACTCCTCGAAAGGTTGGGGCAGGCCCAATATTTGTCTACGATAGATCTCACGAAGGGATATTGGCAGATCCCCCCTAACACCCGCGTCTCAAGAAAAGACGGCCTTCGCCACACCCTTCGGGTTATATCACTTCATAACAATGCCCTTTGGGCTGAATGGGGCAGCAGCCACCTTCCAGAGGGCAATGGACAAGCTGTTGCAGGACCACCAGTTGTATGCTGCCACGTACATCGATGACATTGTCATCTACAGTGCGTCTTGGGAGGAACATCTAACCCATGTCCGGACCATCCTCGAGGCCCTCGCCGAAGCCCAGGTCACGGCCAACCCGAGTAAGTGCACGTTCGGGTGGACAGAAGTGACCTACCTAGGATATGTCGTCGGGAGAGGGCACCTAAAGCCACAGGTAACCAAAGTGGAGGCAGTGCAGAACTACAGGGCCCCGACCACGAAAAGACAAGTGCGGCAGTTCCTGGGTCTAGCCAGCTACTACCGGAGGTTCATACCCCATTTTGCTACGATAGCGACTCCCTTGACTGAACTGACAAAGAGTGGCCAGCCACAGAGGGTGCAGTGGACAGAACAGTGTGAAGGGGCCTTCCAACGGCTGAAACAAAGCCTCACCTCAGCCCCCCTGCTGACCCAACCCGACTTCACTAAAACCTTCATAGTCCAAACAGACGTGTCAAATGTAGGCATAGGGTCCGTATTGGCCCAAGAGCAACGGGGAGGCGAACGGCCTATACTGTACATAAGCCGCAAACTCTTATCCCGGGAACAGCTATACTCAACTATAGAAAAGGAAGTGCTGGACATAAAATGGGCAGTTGAGTCCCTAAGGGTATGTCTACACTACCACCCTAGTTCGAACTAGGGTGGTAATGTAGGCAACTGGAGTTGCACATGAAGCACGGGATTTGAATTTCCCGGGCTTCATTTGCATAAATCTGGGCGCCGCCATTTTTAAATGTCCGCTAGTGCAGACTCCGTGCCGCGCGCCTACACACGGCACGGACTAGGTAGTTCGGACTAGGCTTCCTAGGCCTTCCTACTGCAGAAGGTTATACAACGGTTATACAACGGAAGTTACAGCTATTCAGGCATATCTGCAGAATAAACAACAAGCGAAAAGTTAAGACCCTGGTATTTGGCTTAATGGATGGTCCGAATAGGAGAGGCAGACCCTTGGAAACTTGGTGGCTCATGAAGCATATTTGACCAGTGATAAATTTGAAAAATAGATCAAACTGTTACATTTTACAGAGTTCAACATTAGCCTATCCTATCCAATCAAATTCAGTCTCACTCTGATATATTAAGTGTGGGCTCCAGCCATTCTACAGATATGTGAAAGGTGAAAAAGAAAAAACTGATAGACAAAATATATACTTATTAGAGCTGCAGCCAGTGCTGCGTGGTGGCTGCCCAACTGCTCCCAGGGTACCAAATGGCTACTGTAAATTTTGAAGTAGTAATTTTTCTTTTTATTTGGATTTCATGTTAAATAAATATTTAAAGTCATGCACCTTGTTAATTATACCTTGTTTTAGTATTCTTTCTTCCATGACATTTAAAAATATATATACATATAAATATTTTTTAGTAACTGGTGGGTGCCACAGTGGCACACATCTGAACAAGTGCACATAACCTCAATATTGATGCACAACACAAAACTCACTCTGCTCACAGATGGAAAATTTTAGCAGGAACACTGCCTGAGACACCAGGGCTACGTCTACACTGGCCCCTCTTCCGGAAGGGGCATGTAAATTTCACGAGTCGTCGTAGGGAAATCTGCGGGGGATTTAAATATCCCCCGCGGCATTTAAATAAAAATGTCCGCCGCTTTTTTCCGGCTTTTAAAAAAGCCAGAAAAGAGCGTCTAGACTGGCCCCGATCCTCCGGAAAAAGTGCCCTTTTCCGGAGGGTCTTATTCCTACTTCAAAGTAGGAATAAGACCCTCCGGAAAAGGGCACTTTTTCCGGAGGATCGGGGCCAGTCTAGACGCTCTTTTCCGGCATTTTTAAAAGCCGGAAAAAAGCGGCGGACATTTTTATTTAAATGCCGCGGGGGATATTTAAATCCCCCGCGGATTTCCCTACGATGACTCGTGAAATTTACATGCCCCTTCCGGAAGAGGGGCCAGTGTAGACGTAGCCCAGAAGTGGAGGACCCTGAGATGCCAGAAGGTCCAGAAGCCAGCACTGCCCCCAACCCCATCAGACCAACTTAAAGGACAGACACAGAAACCTCAGAACTCAGGCAGATTAGCCCCAGGAGGGTAAATTTCAGACAGAATCAAGCTGAAGACCCTAGGTATGACAACATAAGGAAGGAAGGAAGGAAGGAAGGAAGGAAGGGACAGAAATAGATAGAGTCCCAGTGGAAGCGAAGACCCAGGGTTCCGGACCCCACTTCATAATAAAGAAAGAGCTCCTATACTGGGTTGCGACAGTACAGGGGTAGGAGGTACAGCAGCTACTGGTACTTCAAAAACACCAGAAAGCTGTATTGAGCCTTGCTCATAGTCATTTTTTTGAGGGGCACTTGGGAGTAGAAAAGACCTTTGCATAGGTCCCACAAAGATTTTTCTGGCCTGGAGTACATGAAGACATCCACGGATATTGTGTATCATGTCTGGAATGTCAGCTACACAGCCCCTGGCCCCACTTGAGAGCACCGTTAGTACCCCTTCCCATCATAGAGGTCCCATTTAAACATATAGCAATGGACCTAGTGGGACCCCTGGAGAAGATGACCCAGGGCCACCAATATATCCTTGTTGTCCTGGACTATGCAACCCGATATCCAGAAGCTATTCCCCTACAAAACATGGCCTCTGAAATCATAGCCAAAGCACTGTTGGAGATCTTTACTCAGATAGGACTGCTGAAGAAGATATTGACAGACCAAGGGACTCCATTCACCTCAAAACTAATGAAGGACCTCTGCGCCCTACTACACACAGATACCCTGAGGACCTCGGTCTATAACAGGAGTGGGCAATAATTTTTTGCCGGGGGCCACTTCAGAAATTTTTGAAGTGGCCCCAGGCTGCACTGGAAGGGAAGGGGCCTCAAGCGGAAAGGGGAGGGGACAGGATACTTCCAGGTTCCCCACCCACAGACCATGATTGGTCTGGGGGTGGGGGAGCGCTTTTGCCCCCCCCCCCCAGGTTTCCCTTAGGTGCCCATGCCCCTGGCATGGGAGGACACTTCCCGTGCTCCCCCGCCCCCAGGATAATCAGAGCCTTGGCGTGGGGGAGCATGCAAAGTCTCCTCCTGCCCTGCCAGGAGCGCGTGGTGCTTCTAAGTGCTGCGTGCTCCTCACAGGGTGGGGGAAGGGTGGAGGAAACTTCATGCGCTCCCCCTGCCCAATCAGGGCCTGGGGGTGGGGGAGTGCACGAAGCCTCCTCCCGCCCTGCCAGGAGCACGTGGTGCTTCTAAGTGCCGTGTACTCCTGGCAGGGCGGAGGAAACTTTGTGCGCTTCCCCCCGCCCCCAGGCCCTAATTGGCCTGGGGACAGGGGAGTAGCAGGGCCTCCATGGGCCAGATCCACCCACTTGTGGGCCAGATCTGGCCCGTGGAGGCCCTTTTGCCCACCCCTGGTCTATAATCCCCAAACAGATGGACTGGTTGAAAGGTTCAAACCGAACACTCAAGGTGATAAGGAAGGTGGTAAGTCAGGATGGAAAGGACTGGGACACCCTACCTCCTTACCTTATGTTTGCCATCCGGGAGGTGCCTCAAGCCTCAACTAGATTTTCCCCTTTCAAGTTTTTATATGGGTGCCACCCCGTGGCATCCTGGATATTGCCAGAGAGATTTGGGAGGGGGAACCACACACAGGGAAAAACATAATTGAACATGTTCTGCAGATGAGGGAACAGATTGCTCGGGTCACCCCAATCGTATGGGAACATCTGGAAAAGGCACAGGAGGCCCAGCGAGTTCATTACAATCGCCAGACAAAAATTCAGTAAATACCCATGACAGAAAGCACACTTTTGGCCCAATGGCAAGGGCCCTATGAGGCGGTTGAATCTGTGGGGGAAGTAAATTACAAGGTGAGGCAACCTGGATGCCAAAAAGAGCAAATTTACCATGTGGATCTCTTGAAGCCATGGCAGTTTCAAGAGGTGTGTATAGTCACCCAAGAGGCCCTGACCCAGGAAGGCACCTCACCTGAGCAGGTCAAAATAGCCCCTGACCTGACACCGCACCAGAAAAGTGAGGTAGCAGAGAAGATCAACCGGTACCAGGACATTTTCCTCCATTAAACCAGGCCACATGACTGAGGTGTATCACCACATTACCACAAACCCTGGAGTCAAGGTAACTCAGACCCTACCACATCCCAGCACCCAAGAGAGAAGAAATTAAGGCCAAAGTAAAGAGAATGTTGGAGTTGAGAGTCATCAAGGAATCCCACAGTGAATGGTCTAGCCCAATTGTTTTGGTCCCAAAGCCCAACGGCACCACTAGGTTCTGCATTTGATGCATACCCCATATCCTGCATCGATGAGTTGGTCAACTGCTTAGGCAGTGCAAGTTTTCTAACTTCCTCGATTTAACATAGGGATATTGGCAGATCCCTTTAGCCAAGGAGGCAAAAGGAAAAAAAAAAAAGCATTTTCTACACCTGAGGGACTGTTTCAATATACTGTTCTCCCTTTCAGATTTCATGGGGCACTTGCCACCTTCCAACATGTCATGGACAAGCTCCTATGCCCCCATACCAGTTATGCGGCAGCATACCTAGATGATGTGATTATCCATACCCCTGACTGGGAGAATCACCTGAAAAAGATGGAAGCAGTAGTGGATACACTAAGAAAGGCCGGCCTTACAACTAACCCGGTCAAGTGCACTATAGGGCTGACCAAGTGCACTATAGGGCTGGCCAAAGCTAAATACCTTGGCTATATTATTGGAAGGGGTGTGGTTAAACCCCAAATGAACAAAGTGGAGGCCATCCAAAACTGCCTCGGTCAAACTGTAAAAAGCAGGTCTGAGCATTCTTGGGGGTGGTGGGGAATTTAAACTTTTTTGACAGGTTTTTCTGCTCCTTTGTTCATATCTAGTAGATGTTTTTCAGCAAGGAAAACCCATTTTGCCACCAGAGCAAGTCCCCTGACCAACCTGATAAAAGCTTGAGGTCCTGAGATGGTGAAGTGGACCGATATAGCAGAGAAAGCATTCACAGATCTATGAACAGCCCTCTTCAGTAATCCTGTACTGATAGCTCCAGACTTTAAAAGATAATTCATTCTACAGATGGATGCATCTGAGACAAGCTTGGGAGCCGGCGTATCGCAGGTGATCGGAGATGAAGAACACCCAGTTCTCTACCTCAGTAGAAAACTCCTACTGAGAGAGCAGAAATATGTAGTGGTTGAGAGGGAATGCCTTGCCATGAAGTGGGCTAGGGAGATGCTCTGGTAGTACCTACTGGGCTGACAATTTACCCTTGTGACCGACCATGCACTCCTTCAGTGGATGTAGTGCAACAAAGAGAAAAATTTGAGGGTGACCAGATGGTTTTTGTCCCCGCAACCCTTCCTATTCACCATACAACACCAGGCCAGAAGCTACCATGCTAATGCAAATGGTCTGCCTTGAGTACATTGCATGATGACCCAAGTTGTCCATCCTCATGGTGTTGAGCTGGGAGGGGGCAGTAAGAGAGAGATGTGTGACAGGATCAGCAGTCTTGGTACGCACACCCAGCTGGGTCCCCTTGCTCAGGCAGAGGTCCGGCAGGTGCAGGCTGCTGTGCAGTACCAGCCGAGGGGGGGGGGCTGCCACCCAAGAGTGGGGTGGCTGGGGGCACGTGGGCCCATCCACTCCACTACGTCCCAGCCCAGGGCCCTAGTAGCAACAGAGTCGTCTGCTGCTGGGTCAGCGGGGATCCGCACTGCAACACACTGACCTGGTTCTGGCTCAGCCACACGGTGGTTGGTCGCCCCTGGGCTTCTTCCCTTCTCCCCCTTGGGTGGTACCTGAATCCAGTGCAGGTCTTCTGGACTTCATAGGTCTGGAACCCCCAGCCAGGCAAGCAGTCCCTCCAGGTCACTGTCCAGTAGGGGCCCCGGCATCCCAGACCAGTCCTCTGTCTTTCCTGGGTCCAGCTCTTCCTCTGGGTGCACAGGGGATGCTTCTGGCTCCTTCCGGTGCTGGGCTCGCACTGGCCTCTCTGGCAGGCCTTTTATACCTCTGGCCCCGCCTCCTTGCTTCCAGTCAGGTGGGTTGTCAGGGCTAGGGGTTGCCCACCAAGGCTCAGGGAGGGAGCCACTCTGCCCCACTACACTCCACTGCTGTTGCTGACAAAAATAGTTTTCTATAAAAGCACTGGCAAATTTGTTCCATTTCATGTCTGTTTGTTGTTCTTCTACAGTCTTTGTCAACAAACGTGCTTGGAAGAGTTTGGCTTAGCTGGATTTGACACCGAGCTCTTCGCAAACTTGTTTTCTCTTCAACTACCTTTTGCTGTTTTGCAAGGCGATACTGCTCATAATCATCTAGCATCTTTCTCCTCAACGTTTTACAGACCAGCTTATACTCCAGGCCGGTATCGCCCTTGGCTGCCATGTCTCTCTGCTTGGCAAGAAGATCAAGTGTGTGCTGGGTAAGACAACTTTTGGACTCCTTTGGCTTCTTCACAGTGGCAGTAGTTTTACATTTGTCGAACTTCGCTAAAGAGTGGTAGTAATCAGAGTCAATATCTTTGGTTTTGTCCATTTCCCATGACTCAGAGTTGAGAGCATACTTAAACAGATCTGAGTGGAACTGTTGTACCCGCACGCACTGCCTAACTCTCGCCTTTATCCTTTCTTCCCATTTGATGTTTATTTTGACTCTCACTCTAACCAGTCGATCTGACTGTATACAGACAGCCGATTCTGAAATGACTGTTACATCTGTAACCAGTCACCTCTTGTCCACCAGGACATGATCGATTTCATTTCTTATAACATTATTCGGCTCACGCCAAGTCCATTGCCTTCCAACCCTCTTCTTGAAGAAGGTGTTCATGATATATAGACACGAGGGTTCTGTGTAGTTGACCAGCCTTTGGCCTCTTTCATTTCTCATACCCAAGCCATATTGTCCAATGCTGTTTTCTCGATCTTCCCCTATACCCACCTTGGCATCAAAGTCTCCAATCACCACCACGTATGTTGTTTTAGTCTGAAGAATCCTATCAAGTTATTCATAGAACCTTTCCACTTCTTCCTCTTCCACAGTAGATGTTGGTGCGTAGGCTACTATTATTTTCATGGTGGCCGATTCGCCTATGCTCATCATGAGCACTCAAAAACAAGACGATAAAATTATCCATGAACTGATATTTCCTGCCACCTTTAGGTGTACAATAAATCCAACTCCCAACAATAAATCTGCTGCTCCCAGAAGAATTTGTGATTCATCCTTCCATTTTGCCACAACTTCCTTTTTTCTTCTGGTTTCAGTTATGGCAAGGATATCAATGTGAATAGGATGCAATTCTTTCAGCAGTATATCGATCTGCTCATTGCTTGAGAGGGATTGCACATTAAGTGTGTCAACATATAAATTAATACAAATGAACAGTCTCAATACTGCGAGATTCTTGGCATCCTCTGCCTCCATATCCATCACCATCACTGTGGAAGTGAGGGGGAACTGCACAGGACTGAAGGTCATGCTGTATTATCGCGTTCATAGTTGCTGCGGCCAAATGGTCAGCTGGTGGCCAACCTTCTGGTGACGAACCACTCCGTACTTTGCTAGGCTGGTCCTTGGACGGTGGACACACAGTCCGCCACAAGGGCCATACTTGAAACCTTTCCAGATTGGTAGAACCTGCAGAAGCTTACGCTCCACTGGCATAGCCTTTGAGAGCCCAGGGTCACCTCCACGCCACAATGAGGCAATGGAGTAAGATTTTGTAGAGGCCCGGATAAGTAAATAATAATAATTAAAAAAGAAAATAGGAAATTTAGATCTTATCTGAAGAACGAAGCTGAAGAGAGCTGCTGGGTTCCGACCAAAGCCTAGGGCAGCAGAGAAGGAACTAAGGGACGGTTGAACACACGTGTGCCTGCATGATCCCTACGCAGCGAGACGGCACTGCGCATGCATGTGGACACCTGGAATACTGCTGCTGAAAATATCCGATTATAAGCGCAGGGACGCTGAAACACTTACAGTGGAGCACCCACCGGGACACTCCTTGAACAAGAACACATTTTTCCCAGTATGTTTATTTTGTGTATTTCATAGCTCTTTGAGTCTAGCCAGTTTCACTATCTCCTAGAGAATGTATTCCTTGCTGAAAAACATCTACTAGACATGAACAAAGGAGCAGAAAAACCTGTCAAAAAAGTTTAAATTCCAGACACACTATTTAGAGGATAGATTTCTTTCAACTCAATCAATTAAAAAAAACACAAGAGGACAGAAAGCCTTTAATTGAAGTTTTATAAAATAACTGGTGTTGAAATTTCATTCAAGCAGAGATTTAGACTGCAGAATGAAAGCAAGAAGGGATGCCTTCTATTATGGCAGGAGTTTTTACAAACATTTATCCCTCACAAATAGGTAACAGAACCCCTCTCCCTCATACAAACTAGGCTCCCATTCCCCTCACACTAGTTTCCAAGTCTGCTACCTAGAAGTTGCCAATACTTGTACATGTGTCATTATACACGCCTGCATGAAAAGAGAAAAGGTGAGTTTTGAAAAGGAGAATGGATATTCTGAATAGGAACTGGCAACTTCATACTCCCTTTGAGACTTACCCTCTGGGGTGGAGGACTCCTTCCTGTGACTTGAGGGTGGAGCAAGCAGGCTAATGGGAGTTGGCTGATGCTCTGGGGAATGGACTATAGCAGACATGATGATCTGCTGTCTGGCTGTGGCTGGAGTGGATGGATGAGGGTGGTTTGCTATTTTCCGATGGGCCACTACAGAGACAAACACAACTCGTTAACTCCTCCAGTATGAGCTGAATTCCCAGCAGTGGTTCTATATGACCATTCAAGGGTTACAATGTGCAGAAAATATGTAGCCCTAATGCATCTTCAAAGCAGCAAAGTAGGAAATAGACAGTAATTTTACTGTTACAGAGACACACAATTTAAGGCACGTTTTGGGGGCAAAATGTGTGTCTTCTCCAGATTCAACTTTTCTGTTACCCCCCCCCCCCTACCTTCTTCTCGAGCAGATCTGAGTTCAATGCGTGTTTTCTGTAGCGCCTCCTCCAGCTCAGCAGAACGAGCTTTCTCCTTCTCCAATGCCACTTTCAGCTCATTGTATTGCAGGGGAACCTGTGTGGGTAAAGAAGGGTCCTCTTTCCGCCGACTAAACAGGCCCTAGCAACAGAAACACACAGACAACTCCTAACTCCTAGTAAGAGATGATTTAAACTAGGCAAAGGGAAAACTAGCTAACTACAGGCCAGAGGGCCTAGTGGTAATTATGATGTACAAGAGGATGGACTTTTAATTGGAGATGGGGAAAAATGTTGAAAACTTTGTTTATTTTAATTTAAAAGCAATGCACATACCCAGTATAATACCACTGATACCTTGTATTTCATAGAGCACCAAACAGAGGGTCTCAATTTGCATTGATATTAGTGAATTGAGCCTCAACACTCCTGACATAGATCAACATTATAACATTTAACAAGTTGTTATAGATTAAATGGCTTAATTTAACCACACTGGGTCACACAGAGGTCTTGGGCAAAGCTGGAAATAGGACTCGTGACTGCCTACTCTATGCTTTCACTAAAAGATCAACCTTTCCTGATTCTAACATATTCACATATACTTACCCTTTTAAAAACTTGTTCATACATTTTCATTAAGAAAATGGGGAAGGTTCATATTTCCCCAGCTGCTGCAGAGGTGTAATTACTGGGCTGAAACACAGCTCATTGTGGAAACAGAAAGGCCACAAGGAGGACATGTTGCCTGATACAAACTTTGTTTGGTCGCTTATAATGTTCCTTAAACTGGGATGTGTGTGTGTTATGCAGTAAGGCTAAAGTTAAAGATATGTGTGACGGGGTGGCCCCGCCCCGCACTCAAGCCCAGGGAAACCACCTGGGGCCGGGGGCGGAGAAGGCCCCACCCACACAGCCCTACTGGGCATGCTCCAAGGGGAGCACAGGTACAAAAGGCTGCTGGCCTGCTCTGAAGGGGCAGACTGTGACCCGAGCTGGAGCTAGCAACAACTGGCCAGAGAGGGAGTCGCCAAGGGAGCTGAGCGCGCTGCTGCCGGGCCTCAGCCGGGCTCGGCCCCAACGCCGGAGCCACCGACTGACCCCCCGTGACCCGAGCACCAGACCGGACTCTGCCAACTCTGAGGCTGCCAAGGGAAGTACCACTACAGCCAGTCGACTGACGCCAACAGGTGGGACCGCGGCAGGCCAAGAGCAGGGGGTAGGAAGCGACCGAGGGTAGGGAGCTGTAGAAGCCCCTGCGGGCTCGGGGCATTGCGGGGAGGAGCCCCCGCCGAGCCAGTGGTGGGAACCACCCGCCACTACTAGGGCCCTGGGTCGGGGCCCGGTGGAGAGGGAGGGCCTGGGCCCCCCTACCCCTGCTGCCCGAGACCCTGGAAAGTGGGGACCGGGGTAACAGACACTGAACTGTGGACTAGGCCTCTGCGCCTGTGAACTGTGGACTAGGCCAGGAGGCCGTATTTCCCCTAGCACAGGGACACTGAACTGTGGACTAGGCCGGGAGGCCGTATTTCCCCTAGCACAGGGGCACTGAACAGTGGACTAGGTTGGGAGGCTGTATTTCCCCCAAAAGGGGGCATCACGCTTTGGGGCCGAGGCCCCAGTTGGTTGGATGATGCCTCGGAGGCGGGTGGAAACCCCCGTCAAGGGGGGGGCCCCCGACACGTGGTGGAGAATGTGGGTACTCGACCCCGCCCCTGGGCAGAGGGGCTGGCAAAGGGGGTTGGTAGACCAGGGCAGAGAGGGCCCCAGAGACGGAGGAGGTGGTTGCTGACCTGGCAACAGCAGTACGAAGGAGACCTGACCGAACTGCGGAGGCAGTTGGCAGGGTTACAAGAGCAACAGGACCGCTGGGAGCGGGAGGTCGCGGGCCAGTTAAGGGCCCAGGGAAGGGTGGGGCCCCACAGGGTCTGCCCCTTTGGGCAAGTGCAGACTGCAGAGCCCGGAATGGGGCCAACGGACCCCGCTAAAATGATGGTGAGACTTACGGTAGAAGGGAACCCCACGGTGGCGCTGGTGGACTCAGGGTGCAGCCAGACCCTAGTTAGGGCCGACCTAATATCCGAGCCCGAGCCAGCAGGGGCCTCCGTCCAGTTGTTGTGTGAACATGGGGACGTATGGGTGTACCCGACAGCATGGGTGCAGCTAGATGATGGCCGGGATGTTGGGGTCTACAGCGTAGTGTTGGTCCCGACACTAGCCTACCCCGTGATATTAGGCCGAGATTCGAGAGGCCTAGGCAGGGTGTTGCGAGAGTGGGGTCAGCAGGTAGCACCAGGGCCGGGCCCCCCTCCACCCGACCTGGAGGAGGCCGCCCAAGGCAAGAGTCTAGGGAGGGAGGAGAGGCCAAACCCGGGCCAAGTGACAGACCTGCCACCGACCAGAGGCGATCACCCTGCCTGGGAGGACGAAGTCGAGACCCTGGAAGTAGAGGGCGACTTCATGAGAGAACAGAGGGAAGACCAGACCTTGAGTCGAGCTTGGGAGCAGGTACAAGACCCAGGGGAAGGGGCAAGCCAAGATCCCCGTAAGCCCCAAGGCCCACGGTTCTGCGTGAAGGCGGATCGGCTATATAGGGTGGTCCGGGAACCCCAGATGGGGGAAGACATCTGGCAGTTCCTGGTCCCCCGCAAATTTAGGAACGCCGTACTCCGGCTGGCGCACCGGCTGCCTTGGGCTGGCCATCTCGGACGAGAAAAGACCCTGCAACGGATAGGGATGAGGTTTTTTTGGCCGGGCATACACCACGCCGTGCGGGCCTTCTGTGAATCCTGTCCCAAGTGCCAACTCACCAGTAGAAAGGGGGTGCCGAAAGCCCTGCTGGTGGCACTGCCTGTGATAGGGATCCCCTTTGAAAGGATCGGGTTGGACCTGGTGGGACCCCTAGAGAAGGCCAGTTCGGGCTGTCAGTATATTATGGTGGTGGTGGACTACGCCACGCGTTACCCAGAAGCGGTTCCACTACACAATACCACCGCCCGCACCCTCGCAGAGGAACTTTTTAAACTGTTTGCATGAGTAGGGATACTGAAGGAGGTCCTGACCGACCAGGGGACCAATGTGTCGTCCCGACTGATGGCGGAACTATCGCGGCTACTGAACATCCACCCTCTGAGGACGACGGTTTACCATCCCCAGATGGACGGCCTGGTGGAACGTTTCAATCAAACGTTAAAGACGATGCTGCGCAAGTTTGTAACTGAGGACCTCCGACACTGGGACAAGCTCCTACCAGCCCTGTTGTTTGCCATTCGCGAGGTCCCCCAGGCGTCGACAGGGTTCTCCCCATTCGAACTCCTGTATGGACGGCAGCCGAGGGGGATACTCGACCTATTAAGAGAAAGCTGGGAAGAGCAAGAATCGCGAGTCCAAGGAACAGTACCCTATATATTGCAGTTGCAGGAGCGCCTGCGGAAGGTAGGGGAATTTGCCAAGGCTAACCTCCTACAGGCACAAGAAATCCAAGCTCGATATTACAACCTAGGGGCCAAGCTCCGCTCGTTTGAACCAGGGGACCATGTACTCGTTTTACTGCCATCCCAAGAGTCCAAGCTACTAGCCCGATGACAAGGCCCCTTTGAGGTGATCCGGCGAATAGGAACCGTGGACTACAAAGTAAGGCTGCCTGGAAGGAAAAGGGAGGTACGAAGATACCACGTCAACCTCCTGAAGGCGTGGAAGACTGCCGAAGGACTACTGGTCACTCCATATCCCCCGGATCCAGAACTCGGGCCGGCCGTCGCAGACCTCCAGGGGAACGCTCAGGTAACGATGGGCCCGGAGTTAAATCTGGTACAGCAGGGAGAATTACAACGGGTGGTCCAGGGGATCGCACAGTTTTTCTCCACTCAACCCGGCTGCATCCGCACCACACATCGCTACCCGGCCGGGCCATAAAGTGCGAGACCAACTGTCACATTACTGAGTTGGAGGGAAGCAGCCAGATCGCTGCTGCACCCCTAGGTGGGGGTGTTGGCCCCAGAAATTGGTGTGGGGGGAGCCATGTGGGGTATTGAATGGGAGATTATTGTTTGTTGATCTTATGTACGCTATTTATGAGAGTGTATAATGTCTGTGTGTGTAGGTAGGAATCTGTAATCTGTGTGGAAGCTGAATATTTCTGTGAATGTGGTTAAGCATTGCTATGGACAGGCTGAGTAGCAAAGCCCTGTGGAACAATGGCCCTTGATGGCCCAAAGACACACCTAAAGCAGGAGGGCGGAGACCCAAGAGCTGCCAGCAGAGAGGCTGAGGACCAGGTGACCTGCTACATACTAGAAGAGGCCAGGAAGGAGGTATAAAGAGGCCATGTGGTCGATGCCATTTTGTTCTCAGCTCAGCACTTCATCCCAGAGGCAGCATTGCAGGGATTGAAGAGCCCGGAAGACCTGTGAACCCATCCTGATCGTAGGATGTGCAATAAGAACTTTTAAACCAGCAGCTGCAACATCTCTGCTAGAGCCTGCATCGAGGACTGGGAGATTCGGTGAATGTAACGTACTGTACTTTAATAACCTTACTCTCATGCTTTTCTTTCTTGTAATAATAAACCTTTAGATATAGATTCTAAAGGATTGGCCCAGCGTGATTTGTGGGTAAGGTCCAGAGGGTAAATTGACCGGGGATCTGTGGCTGGTTTCTTGGAACCAGACAGAACTTGTTCGGGGTAGGTGGGATTGGGTGCTAGGACCCCCCCACCTGTGTATGAGGCCCGGGGCCATCTGGGGCACGGATATTGCTGGGGTGTCGGAGGGGTTTTGCTCGGGAGGCTTCAGGCAGGTTGCTGAAGCGCTCTGTGAGACTGGTTTTTGGCCTGTGTGGAGAGGTCGCCAGTCGGGGGCTGTAAGGAGCCCCGGATTTGAGCAATTCGCCCTGAGCGGACGCACTCAGCTGTGCCCAGACACGGCCCGGTCCGTCACAGTGATCCTGCCGACTACGCCACTCTGCTGGCAGCTCTTGGGTCTCCGCCCTCCTGCTTTAGGTGTGTCTTTGGGCCATCAAGGGCCATTGTTCCACAGGGCTTCACTACTCAGCCTGTCCATAGCAATGCTCAACCACATTCACAGAAATATTCAGCTTCCACACAGATTACAGATTCCTACCTACACACACAGACATTATACACTCTCATAAATAGCGTACATAAGATCAACAAACAATAATCTCCCATTCAATACCCCACATGGCTCCCCCCACACCAATTTCTGGGGCCAACACCCCCACCTAGGGGTGCAGCAGCGATCTGGCTGCTTCCCTCCAACTCAGTAATGTGACACCAACACAGACCCCTACCTAGGAAGATGTGGGACACGGTCCAGCGGGAACTCCAGACAATGCTAGAGATGGGAGTAGTGGAGGAATCCCGTAGTGAGTGGAGGAGTCCCATAGTGCTAGTCCCGAAACCGGATGGTATGACGCGATTTTGCATCGATTTCCGCAAAGTTAACGCCATCTCACGGTTTGATGCTTACCCGATGCCCCGGACCGAGGAGCTCTTAGAACGGCTCGGCCAAGCGGAATACTTCTCCATCCTGGACATGACGAAAGGGTATTGGCAGATCCCCCTGACACCAGCTTCTAAGGAGAAAACAGCCTTCCCTACACCCTTTGGCCTGTTTCAATTCGTGACCATGCCGTTTGGACTGCATGGGGCGGCGGCCACGTTCCAGCGATTAATGGACCGATTGTTACAGCCCCATCACGCCTACGCAGCCGCATATATAGATGACGTGGTGATCTATAGCCCAACGTGGACAACCCATCTACAGCATTTAGAAGCTGTATTGAAATCCCTGAAGGAGGCCGGCCTCACAGCCAATCCGCGAAAATGCCAGCTGGGACGCCGGGAAGTAACCTACTTGGGGTACACTGTCGGGCAAGGGACAGTACGACCACTGGTAGACAAAGTGAAAGCCGTGCAGGAGTGTAAGACACCCGCAACCAAAAAGCAGGTACGCCAGTTCTTGGGGCTTGCGGGGTACTATCGCCGGTTTATCCCCGGTTTTGCGGACATCGCAGCCCCTCTATCTGACCTCACGAAAAGTACCCAGACGAACAAGGTACAATGGTCAGCAGACTGTGAGGTGGCTTTCAGGACACTGAAGGACAAGCTTACTAAAGCCCCCATCCTGTTCCACCCAGATTTTTCAAAGCCCTTCCTACTGCAAATGGATGCATCAGAAAGAGGCTTGGGGGCAGTGCTGTCCCAACAGGCAGAGGGAGGGGAGCACCCGATAGTATATTTGAGCCGCAAGATCTTCCCACGAGAACAGAACTATGCTACCAAAGAAAAGGAGGCCCTGGCAATAAAGTGGGCTATAGACGCCCTAAGATACTATTTATTGGGCAACACATTTCAGGTGGTGACAGACCATGCCCCCCTGAAATGGTTAAATAGCATGAAAGAGACGAACCCCCGTTTAATGCGGTGGTATCTATCTTTACAGCCGTACAATTTCAGTATAACCCATCGCCCAGGGAAGGCGCACACGAATGCCGATTTCCTTTCCCGGGTGGGGGAAGAAGAGACGGGAATGAGCAAGGGGACAGGTACCCACTTAAGGGGGGTGTGTGTGTGACGGGGCGACCCCGCCCCGCACTCAAGCCCAGGGAAACCACCTGGGGCCGGGGGCGGAGAAGGCCCCACCCACACAGCCCTACTAGGCATGCTCCAAGGGGAGCACAGGTACAAAAGGCTGCTGGCCTGCTCAGAAGGGGCAGACTGCGACCCGAGCTGGAGCTAGCAACCACTGGCCAGAGAGGGAGTCGCCAAGGGAGCTGAGCGCGCTGCTGCCGGGCCTCAGCCGGGCTCGGCCCCAACGCCGGAGCCACCGACCGACCCCCCGTGACCCGAGCACCGGACCGGACTCTGCCAACTCTGAGGCTGCCAGGGGAAGTACCACTACAGCCAGTCGACTGACGCCGACAGGTGGGACCGCGGCAGGCTGAGAGCAGGGGGTAGGAAGCGACCCAGGGCAGGGAGCTGTAGAAGCCCCTGAGGGCTCGGGGCGTTGCGGGGAGGAGCCCCCGCCGAGCCAGTGGTGGGAACCACCCGCCACTACTAGGGCCCTGGGTCGGGGCCCGGTGGAGAGGGAGGGCCCGGGCCCCCCTACCCCTGCTGCCCGAGACCCTGGCAAGTGGGGACCGGGGTAACAGACACTGAACTGTGGACTAGGCCGGGAGGCTGTATTTCTCCCAAAAGGGGGCATCACGCTTTGGGGCCGAGGCCCCAGTTGGTTGGATGATGCCTCGGAGGCGGGTGGCAACCCCCATCAAGGGGGCGGGGGGCCGACAATATGTTTTGAATACACCATAAATAACTAAATCATGAAAACTTTAGTCATTTAACTCCATGGCCAGTTTTCTGAATCCCAAACCTTTATAACCCACCTTTTTCTTTCTGGCTGGCTGGTCCATCTTTGCTTGCAGGAAGTCAATGAGTTTGGTTTGCTGAGAAATAGTGCCCTCCATTTTCACCTTCTCATGGGAAAAGAGAACCTGTGAGCCACACAAAAACAGAAAATTAACCTCAGCAATATAGGAACAGCAGCAGAACAATCAGAGATGAGATAATATAGAAGACCAAGCAGGAAGTCAAACACTGAAGCAGACCTGACTTTATCCAGTAGAAAGAAATGGCACAAAACAAGCACAAGGCCATGTACTGAAAACCTCACTTTTTATATTTGTCACAGTAACCCTTACTAACCCTCACCCATGGCCGGACCGAGCCATTCCGGCGCCCTGGGCAGACAGTTTAATTGTGCCCCGGGTTGGGGGAGGGCGCATGCACGGCCCCGCCCCCGCACCGGCGCATGGGAAGGGGGCATGCATGGCCCCGCCCCCGCCTGGCATGTGGGGGAGGGCGCGTAGAGCTGGCGGCAGCAGGACACACGTGCCCGGCCTGGCCCAGCCCAGCTACTGCCACTGGCGTGCAGCCCGGGGCTGCCCGTGCAGGGCCCCGCGGCCGCAGGGGGAAGGGCGCTGCTGGCCGGCACTGTGGGGGTTAATGCGGCCCCCGCCCCCGGTGGCTGCTGCAGGGTGGCCGCTGGGAGCTGCTGCAGCCCGTGATCCGGGAGCTGGGCACGTGGCACCTGATGGGCGCCCCTTACAGCTGTGCGCCCCTTACAGCTGCCATCAGGCGCCCCCCATAGGTTGGCGCCCCGGGCAGCTGCCCGGCTAGCCTATGCCTTAATCCGACCCTGCCCTCACCTGAATGTTTTCCAATTGATACTCCAAGTCACTCCTTTCAGTCTTCAAAAGATCTGCTCGATCCAGAGCTTCTTGCAGTCCTTGTGTCAGGCGGAAGATGTGGTTTTTTTGCAGATCCATTTGCTGCTGCAGCTTTGCCTGCTAATAATGGGAAAACAAAGACCAAAGATTATTTTTAACAAGCTTTTAAATGCTAATATTTCTTGCAGCATAAGCATCTTCTTAGAATTTAAAATTAAACATCCATTTATTCTATCTCAAATACTAATTTCCCCTATTTATAAAATCCTAGAATTTTTCCTTCTCCCCAAAATGCAATATTATCTAGCAGAATACCAGTGATGTGCATGAATTCATAGATGCTGCCTTCTTTATTTTATATACATTGTGACAGATCCAGACCAGCTGGCTGCCACACACTAATCCTACTGGGGTTTCATAGAACCATAGAACTAGAAGAGACCTCAGAAGGTCATCAAGTCCAGACCCCTGCTCTAGGCAGGACCAATTCCAACTAAATCAACCCGGCCAGGGCTTTGTCAAGCCGAGACTTAAACACCTCCAGGGATGGAGACTCCACTACTTCCCTAGGTAACCCATTCCAGTGCTTCACCACCCTCCTAGTGAAATAGTTTTTCCTAATATCCAACCTGGACCTCTCCCACCACAACTTGAGACCATTGCTCCTTGTTCTGCCATCTGTCACTACTGGGAACAGCCTCTCTCCATCCTCTTTGGAACCTCCCTTCAGGAAGTTGAAGGCTGCTATCAAATCCCCCCTCACTCTTCGCTTCTGCAGACTAAACAGACCCAAGTCCCTCGGCCTCTCCTCGTAAGTCATATGCTCCAGCCCCCTAATCATTCTGGTTGCCCTCCGCTGGACCCTCTCCAATTCGTCCACATCCTTTTTGTAGTGGGGGGGGGGGCCCAGAACTGGACACAATACTCCAGATGTGGTCTCACCAAAGCCGAATAAAGGGGAATAATGACATCTCTGGATCTGCTGGCAATGCTCCTCTTAATGCAACCTAATATGCCATTAGCCTTCTTGGCTACAAGGGCACACTGTTGACTCATATCCAGCTTCTCATCCACTGTAACCCCCAGGGCCTTTTCTGCAGAACTACTACTTAACTGGTTGGTCCCCAGCCTGTAACAATGCTTGGGATTCTTCCGTCCCAAGTACAGGACTCTACACTTGTCCTTGTTGAACCTCATCAGAATTTCTTGTGGCCCAATCCTCCAATCTGTCTGAGTCATTCTGGACCCTATCTCTGCCCTCAAGCGTATCTACCTCTCCCCCCAGCTTAGTGTCATCCGTAAACTTGCTGAGGGTGCAATCCATCCCCGCATCCAGGTCATTAATAAAGATATTGAAAAAAACCGGTCCTAGAACCGAACCTTGGGGCACTCTGCTAGAAACCGACCACCATCCTGACATCGAGCCGTTGATCACTACCCACTGGGCCCGGCCTTCTAGCCATCTTACCGTCCATTTATCCAATCCACATTCCCTTAACTTGCTGGCAAGAATATTGTGGGAGACCGTATCAAAAGCCTTGCTAAAGTCCAGGTATATCACATCCACTGACTTCCCCATGTCCACAGAGCCAGTTACCTCATCATAGAAGCTAATCAGATTGGTCAGGCACGACTTGCCCTTTGTGAATCCATGCTGACTATTCCTAATCACTTTCCTCTCTTCCAAGTGCCTCAATATGGATTCCTTAAGGATCCCTTCCATGATTTTTCCAGGAACCGAGGTAAGACTGACTGGCCTATAGTTCCCTGGCTCATCCTTCTTCCCTTTTTTGAAGATGGGCACTACATTTGCCTTTTTCCAGTCATCCGGGATTTCTCCCGATCTCCACGACTTTTCAAAGATAATAGCCAAAGGCTCCGCAATGACATTTGCCAAATCCCTCAGTACCCTCCGATGCATTAAATCTGGGCCCATGGATTTGTGTACGTTTAGCTTTTCTAAATAGTTCCTAACTTGTTCTTTCCACACCACGGGCTGTCCATCTTCATCCCATCTTGCGTCACTTAGTGCAGGAGTCCAGGAGCCGACCTTGTCCGTGAATACAGAGGCAAAGAAAGCATTGAGTACTTCAGCTTTCCCCACATCATCTGTCACTAGGTTACCTCCTTCATCCATTAGGGGTCGCACACCCTCTCTGATCACCTTCTTCTTGTTAACATGCCTGTAGAAACCTTTCTTGTTATCCTTCACATCCTTAACCAGTCGCAATTCCATTTGCGCTTTCACCTTCCTGATAACCCCCCGGCATTCTCAAACTATACATTTAAACTCCTCCCTGGTCATTTGTCCAAGTTTCCACTTTTTGTAAGCTTCCTTTTTGTGCTTAAGTTCACCAAGGATTTCCCCCGTAAGCCAATCTGGTCTCCTACCATGTTTGCCTCTCTTGCTACGCGTCGGGATGGTTTCTTTCTGTGCCTTCAATAAGGCTTCTTGAAAAAACTGCCAGCTGTCCTGGACTCCTTTCCCTTACATGTTAGCATCCCAGGGGATTCTGCCCATCAGATCTTGGAGGGAGTCAATCTGCTTTTTTGAAGTCCAAGGTGTGTATTTTACTACTCTCTTTTCTTCCTTTGGTCAGGGTCCTGAAATCTACCATCTCATGATCACTGCTTCCCAGGTTGTCACCCACCTCCACTTCCCCTACTAGTTCCTCCCTCTTTGTGAGCAAAAGGTCAAGCTGTGCACGGCCCCTGGTCGGTTCCTTCGGCACTTGTGTCAAGAAGTTATCCCCAACATTCTCCAAAAACTTCCTGGATTGTCTGTGTACTGCTGTATTGGTTTCCCAGCAGATGTCAGGGTGATTAAAGTCCCCCAGGAGAACCAGGGCCTGCGATCTGGAAGCTTCGCTCAGTTGTCCGAAGAAAGCCTCATCTACCTCATCCACCTGATTCGGTGGCCTGTAGCAGACACCAACCACAACATCACTGCTGTTGTTTGCTCCTTTAAACCTAACCCATAGACGTTCAACAGGTTTTTCTCCCTCTTTATACTGGAGTTCAGAGCAATCGTAGTTCTCTCTTACATGTAGTGCAACTCCTCCTCCTTTTCTCCCCTGCCTGTTCTTCCTGAACAGTCTATACCTTTCCATGACAGCGCTCCAGTCATGCAAGTCATCCCACCAAGTCTCTGTGGGTACGTCTACACTACAGCGCTAATTCGAACTAACTTAGTTCGAATTAGTTAATTCGAACTAAGCTAATTCGAACTAACGCATCTAGAACTAAAAACTAGTTCGAATTAGCGTTTTGCTAATTCGAACTAGCGCGTCCACACTGATTGGACGCAGGGGCGCATTTAAGGGCGGCTGAAACTGGTTCTGGCAGGGCATCAGGTCAGTAGTTGCTTTGTGTGGCTGCTGTCTGAGGCTATCTGAGGCTCGTGCTTAAAGGGACCCCCCCGGACAGCTGGTTCTCAGCTTTTCCTGCTTGCTTGCCAACCTCGCCGAGGGACAGCAAAGCGTTGGTCTCTGCGCCCGTGTGTGTCGGTGCTTCCCTTCGGGGACGCCGCCGCAGGTGGCAACAAGGAGCCAGAGCTCACCCTGCACCTTCTGGTGCACTTTCTGGACTTGCTGCTGCAAGCCTGCCAGCAATGGCTCGAGGCTGCCTGGCACCTCCTGGTGCACGTCAGCCCCCTGCCTCTCCGCCTGGCTGCCCTGGGGGCCGTGGAGGAGCCGCGGCGGCGCCCCGGCACCGGCGTGCCCCGCCGCATCTGGCGTCTGGACACCAGCAGCAACTGGTGGGACTGCATCGTCCTGGAGCGCTGGGAAGACTGACAGTGGACCCAGAACTTCAGGATGAGGAGGGACACCTTCCTGGAGCTCTGCGAGTGGCTCGCCCCTGCCCTGCGCAGAAGGGACACTCGCATGAGGCCCACCATCCCCCTCCAGAAGCGGGTGGCCATCGCCCTTTGGAAGCTCTCCACGCCGGATAGTTACCGATCCGTCGGGAACCAGTTCGGCGTGGGGAGATCCACCATCAGAGCGGTGCTCATGCAGGTATGGCACTCGTCGGCCACTGCGCCAGGGGGGGAGGGGGGCTGCGAGGAGGGGATGGGCCGCCCCAGGGACAAAGGGGGGGCGGGAGGAGGCGAAAGCGCCCCGCACCGGAGGGGTCGGTCTGTCCCGGCCGTACTACACGCCGCCAGGGGGGTTGCTTCCGGGAGTGGGGCGCGGGACACTGCCAGGGCACGAATGCTCCCAGCCACCCAGGCGCCCCACTGATTGGCGCTTTGCTGTGTCTCTCTCCGCAGGTGGTCAAGGCCATCAACCGGGTGCTGCTCCGCAGGGTGGTCTGCCGGGGCTTCGGCGCCCTCGGCTTCCCCAACTGCGGGGGGGGCCATCGACGGGACGCACATCCCCATCCGTGCCCCGGAACACCAGGCGTCCCGTTATGTGAACCGCAAGGGGTACTTCTCCATCCTCCTGCAGGCTGTGTGTGACCACCGGGGCCAGTTCACGGACATTAATGTGGGCTGGTCCGGCAAAGCACACGACGCCCGGGTGTATCGCAACTCTTCCGTGTGCCAGCGGCTGCAGGCCGGGACCTTCTTCCCCGACCACCACATCAGGGTCGGGGACGTGGACATGCCCGTGTGGTGGGGGATGCCGCCTACCCACTGCAGCCATGGCTGATGAAGCCCTACACGGGGCACCTCAATCCCTCCCGCCAGGCCTTCAATGCCAGGCTGACCAGGGCCCGCATCTTGGTGGAGGGGGCCTTTGGGCGACTGAAAGCCTGCTTTCGATGCCTCCACACCCGTCTGGGCCTGGCCGAGCACAACATCCCTCCCGTGGTGGCAGCATGTTGTGTGCTCCACAATTTGTGAGCGAAAGGGGGAGGCTTTCCTGCCAGCCTGGATGGCTGAGGCTGACCGCATGGCTGGACACTACGGTCAGCCTCGCACCGCCGCCGTCCGGGAAGCCCAGCGGGGGGCCGTCCGGATCCGGGAAGCCCTGCGGGAGAGCTTCCTGGTGGAGGAGGAGGACTGACCTCTCCCTGCATGCCCCACTGGGGCCTTCTTCCACCCTACCCCCTTCCCCCTTTCCCCTCCCTACCTACTGTCAAATAAAGACACCTGATTTTCAAACAAAAATGTCTTTTTATTTTACATAACTGGGGTGCGGGGAGGGAGGAAGAAGGGTGGGAGAGGGGAGGGGAGGGGAGGGGAGGGGGAAACCTGGGACGAGGGAGCAGGAAGGGGAGGGAAGGGAGGAAGGGAAAGGAAAGCTCAGGGGTGGGGGTCCGGCTGTCTCTCCCGTCTCGCAACACTGCGGGTCCGGGGGCGTTGGTGGGGAATGGTTGTGGAGGGTGGGGCAGGAGGGACGTAGGGTGTGCAGGAAGCAGGAGCGGGAGCAGGAGGGGGAGCTGGGGGAGCGGTCCAGCAGGCTCTGGAGGTGGCCTCGCAGGGCATGGCCCTGCTCCTCCAGGGCCTCCAAACTCCTCCGGCGCAGCCTCAGGTCCTCCTGGACCCAGTGCTCCTGTATACGGATCTGTTGCTCCAGGAACCGGAGGTTCCTGGCTCTCCTGCTTGCCCGGGCGCGGGCGGCTGCTGCAGGCGGGGTGGTGTGCCCTGCAGTCCCAGGTGCTGCGGCTGTGGTGAAACAAGAACAGCGGTCAATTACCCCAGGGGCCCAGGTGTGTGAAACCCAGCTCCCCTCTGCAAGGCCAGGGCCCCAGCAGGATCCCCAGCTGCTGCTCCGTGGTGGGCAAGGCCCAGGCTCACGGCCCCGGGGCTCCCTCTCGCCCCAGCCCCACGTACACATAAGGGGAGCACAATGGTACTCACAGGTGGACGCCTCCCCGGCCTCGGACGACACAGGCGAGCGGCTCTGTGGGGTGCCTCGGGGGTCCCGGGTCCTGGGCAGGGTGCTGGCAGGCTCCTGGCTCTCGGAGCCCTCCTCCTCCTCCTCGGTCTCTTGCAGCGGTCCCTCTGCCCCGGGGTCTATCACGTCCCGGGGGACAGGGACGGCATGAGCCCCCAGGAGGCGGTCCAGGGCGTGAAAGTGGGGGCAGGCCTCCGGGTCGGCCCCTGGCAGGCAGGCCCAGGAGTAGGACTGCCGCAGGTCCTTGATTTTCCAGCGCACCTGCTCCCGGCTGCGCTGGTGGCCCCTGGCGGCCAGGCTGGCAGCCATGCAGCCGTAGACGGCCGCGTTCCTGTGCCTAGTGCGGAGATCGTGGACATTGGAGGCTTCCCCCCAAACCTCGATGAGGTCCACGATCTCCGCACTAGACCACGCGGGCACCCGCCTCTCGCGGTCCCGGGCAGGGTCCTGGGAGCCGCCAGGCTTATCCTGGGAAGAGGGGGAGGGCTGGGTGTCATCAGGTGGCTGGCTCATGGGTGTCAGCTGCTGGGTGTGCTGGCACGGGTGCTGGCAGCCTTGCAACTGGCACAAACTGTGTAGCCAGCCCGTGGCCCTTTAAGGGCTCCGGGGCCGGGAGGGGGGCAGACAAGTTTGCCTGGTGTTGGCCAGAGTGTCCACCAGGGCAAGCTGGGAAGGGCTAGCCTCCCACTAGTTCGAATTAAGGGGCTACACAGCCCTTAATTAGAACTAGTAAGTTCGAACTAGGCTTAATCCTCGTGGAATGAGGATTACCTAGTTCGAACTAAGCGCTCCGTTAGTTCGAATTAAATTCGAACTAACGGAGCGCTAGTGTAGCGCCTATGAAAGTTAGTTCGAACTAACATCCGTTAGTTCGAACTAACTTTGTAGTGTAGACATACCCTGTTATACCAATTAAATCATATTTCTTGGTCTGGGCCAGGGCTTCCAGTTCTTCCTGTTTGTTGCCCAGGCTTCTCACATTAGTGTACAAACACTTCAGGTAACCAGTTGATCGCCCTATCTTCTCCATTTGAAACAGGGGTCCTCCTTTCTTGCTCCTTCCTCTCTGCATTTCTTCCCAGTATCTGACTTTCCCACTCCCCTCAGGGTTTTGGTCACCGTCCCCCGACGAACCTAGTTTAAAGCCCTCCTCACTAGGTTTGCAAGCCTGCCTGCGAAGATGCTCCTTCCTCTCTTGGTTAGGTGGATCCCATCTCTTCCTAACAATCCTTGTGCCCGGAACAGAGTCCCATGGTTGAAGAAACCAAAGCCCTCTCTGCGACACCACCGCGACACCACCTGCGCAACCACGCATTTACGTTCTCAATTCGACGATCCCTGCTCAGTCCTTTCCCTTCAACAGGGAGGATGGATGAGAACACCACTTGCGCTCCGAATTCTTGGATCCTTCTTCCCAGCGCTACATAATCTGCCGTAACCTGCTCAAGGTCATTCTTGGCCGTATCATTAGTTCCCACATGGAGAAGCAGGAAGGGGTAGCGATCTGAAGGTTTGATCAGTTTGGTAAGCCTCTCAGTCACATCCTGAATTCGAGCTCCCGGTAAGCAGCATACCTCTCGAGATTCCAGGTCCGGACGGCAGAGGGATGGCTCAGTCCCTCTTAGGAGGGAGTCCCCGACCACCACCACCCGTCGTTTTCTTTTGGGGGTGGTGGCCGTGGAACCCCCATCCCTAGGACCACGCATCCCATGCCTTCCAGTAGATGGTGTTCCCTTCTGGTTTCTTCCTTGTGAGGTCCCTTCCAAAGCTTTCAGCACTGCAGAGCCTGTGGAGAGAGCTTGAAAGCGATTATTTACCTCTATAGCATTGGGGGATTCCCGTGTTGGCCTTTTTCCCCTTCTAGAAGTTACATGCTGCCAGTTCTCTTCTTGGTCACGTACTGCCCTCTCTGGCTCCTCCACCTGCCGTGCTTGAAGGATTAAACGCTGCCTTCTATCGAGGAAGTCTTCATCCTCTCTGATCGAGTGTAGGGTTGACACTTGGGTCTCCAGTCCTCTAATTTTTTCTTCCAAAATGTCGACCAGCTTGCACTTCGTGCAGATGAAATCTGTTCTTTCTTCTGGGAGGAAGATAAACATGGCACACGCTGTGCAGGTAACAGCAGCAGACCCATCACCATCCATCGCTGCTGTCCTGGAGAAGGGATTTAAAAAGAAAGGCAAGAGAACCTCGCGCCCTTCCCAACTCCCTCTCTAAACTCCCTGTTAGCACTCACCTGTTCGCAAGCTCCTTGGTCGCTTGCCCACTGCCTTATAAAGCCCCTCCCCCTACCAAGGTTCAGCCAATCAGCAGAGGCTTCTAGAATTCAAACTTTAGTTAGAAGCCAACAGTTTCCACCTGCCAATCACAGCACCTACCAATCATAGCCAATCACAGCACAAACTCCATCAAGGGGAGGGGGAGGGCAAAGGGGAAGTGAAAAAAAAAAAAGCCTCGCTCACAGACACGGGAAAAAAACAAACAAACAAAAACAAACAAAAAAAAAGCACACACACCAACCCTCACTCACAAACACAAGCTCAGCACACAGCAAGAAAGCCCCAAACACAACACACACTTCCCTCAAGAGTCCTGTATCTGCTTCTCCTCTACCTGGAGAACTCCCTCTCTAAAGCCTCACTCAAACAAACAAACAAACAAACCCCACCACCACCACACACCAACAAACACAAGCTCAGCACACAGTAAAAAAGCCCCAATAACCAGCTCTGGGGGTTTGGGAGGTGGGAGGGCATAAGCCACATCTAAAGGACCCGCACCAGCCTACGAGGATGACCTACAGAGCCCTAGACTCCCAACTAATTCTGGGGGGAAAATCAAAGAATAAACAAGGGAGGGTGTGAGGGTCAAAGGGCTAAAACGAGGGAACTGGACAGAGACACTGAGCAGAGAGCCCCTGACCGCACCCACTGTCCCACAAAGGCATCAAGAGAGCCAGCGGATGCCACCCAGTGTAACTCTGCCCAGAAGCATGAGCAGGAGCAGATATAGGCCCCACAGTCGTAGGCCCCTCCCTGAGGAAGGGTGGGAAAGGGGCCACAGCTGCTGGGGATGGAATTCTGGCAGGTGGCGAGTGAGGGGTGGCTTCTACCTGGGCATATGCTCTGGAGGCTGGGACACCATCGCCCCCAGAGCTGGTGGAGGGAAAAAGGGGCAGAAAAAGAGGGAAAGCCGTGGCCGACACCAGGGCCATGGCGGGGGAGAGGCACCACCACATAAGGTTTTGACTTCAGGGTGGGGCTATTGCTCTTCTTGGTCCCCTGGCCCTTCCTGCCCTTCAGGGGTATGTCTACACTACAGCGTTAATTCAAGTTTTCTTAATTCAAAATAGTTCATTTGAATTAAGCTAATTCGAATTAACGCATCTATACACAAAAGGCAATTAGAATTAGCATTTTGTTATTTTGAAATAGCGCGTCCACACTGAGTGGACTCTGAATCGAGGTTAAGGCTGGCCGGGACCAGTTCTGGCAGTGCACCAGGTCAGGACTTAATGGCTACGTCTAGACTACATCCCTTTTTCGTAAAAGGGATGTAAATTAAGACGTATCGCAATTGCTAATGAAGCGGGGATTTAAATCTCCCCCGCTTCATTAGCATAAAAATGGCTGCCGCTTTTTTTCTGCAAGGAGCTTTGCCGGAAAAAAGCGCCAGTCTAGATGCTGATCTTGCGGAAAATAAAGCCTTTTCCAAAAGATCCCTTATCCCTTATTTCATAGTGGGAGCTGCCCCGAGACCGCACCCATGGCCCTGTGCTGTGTATAGTGTGGGTGAGGTGTGGGGAGATGTTAGAGGGGGCTTGTGAAGAGAGGGCATCCTGCTGTGTCTTGCCCCGGGGTCAGGAGCATGTCAGGTCTCTTCACACACGTGTGTGGCTATCAGGCCAAGGCCCCTGTGTAACAGGCAGCTGGAGCCACCTGCCCAGGGGTGGCACGGCACTTGCTCACTCGTGCACAGGTTGCTGCGTGATCTGTGGTAAGCAAGGCCCACGTGCACGGTCCCTGGTCTCCCTCCCTGCCCCCCACCCCCCGCCGGGTAAGGGACAGTGATGGCACTTACATGGTATGGCCTCCCCAGAGGACCCTGCTGACTCTGCAGGTGGGACTGCTCGGGGGTCCTGGCGGTGTGGCGGCTCCTGCTCCGTGCCCTGGTCAGGGCCCTCTGGTCCCGGCTCGCTGCCCCCCGGGGTGGCACGGACCGTCCCGTCCCCCAGGATGCGGTCCAGTGCCTCGAAGTAGGGGCAGATGTCTGCCCCTGCTGAGGAGCTGCCCCGAGTGGCCCTGGCATACCCCTGCCGCAGCTCTTTAATTTTCAGGCGCACCTGCTCCTGGGTTGGCTTGTGGCCTTTCTGGGCCATGGTGGCAGCTATGCGGCCGTAGACGGCTGCATTCCTCTGTCTAGTGTGGAGATCATGGACATTGGGGCCTGCCCCCAAACCTCAATGAGGTCAATGGTCTCCTCACTAGTCCAGGAGGGAGCGCGGCGTCTATGACCCCTGGCTGGCTCCTGGGTGCTGGGGGACTGGGCGGTGGATGGCTGGCTGGCACTGGCTGCCTGGCTCATCCTAGGGCCACTGGGTCAGGGGCAGAGCCTGCTGGCAGGCCTGGATCTGGCATGTGCAGTCTGGCCAGAGTCTACCCCTTTAAGGGCTCCAGGGCTGGGGGAGAGGAGAGGAGTTTTCCTGGTTTGGCCCAGAGTGGCCACCAGGGGAAAGAAGAGGTTACTTACCTCGTAACTGTAGTTCTTCGAGATGTGTTGCTCATGTCCATTCTGATTAGGTGTACGCGCGCTGCGTGCACGGATTCCGGAGCTTTTTTCCCTTAGCAGTATCCATAGGGCCAGCAGGGAGCCCCCTGGAGTTGCACCGGTATACCGGTGCATATATACCCCTGCTGGCCCCTCCACCCCCTCAGTTCCTTCTTGCTGGCTCCTTCCAACACGGGGAGGTGGGTGGGATGCAGAATGGACATGAGCAACACATCTCGAAGAACTACAGTTACGAGGTAAGTAACCTCCTCTTCTTCTTCTTCGAGTGCTTGCTCATGTCCATTCTGATTAGGTGAATCCCTAGCCGTGTCCCCCCTCCGGAGGCGGGGTCGGAAGGTAACTAACTACCCCATTATCCTTCTGCAGATCTCAGAACTGCCCTCCCGACGGCAGCATCCTCCCTGGCCAGTTGCGTAATCGCATAATGCTCCGCAAAAGTGTGCACCGATGACCAGGTCGCCGCCCTGCAGATTTCCAATATCGGCCCATGGGCAAGGAACGCCGCCGACGTTGCCTGGGCTCTTGTGGAATGTGCCGTTATGCGCGGAGGTGACCTACCCGCGCCCTCGTAGCATAGTCGAATGCAGGAAATAATCCACGAGGATATACGCTGCGCCGAGACTGGCAACCCACTCATTCTTTCCGCCACTGAAATAAACAATTGAGTTGACTTGCGGAACCCTCGCGTCCTGTCTATGTAAAAAGCCAACGCCCTCCTAACATCCAGGCAGTGCAAAGCCTGTTCCCTGGGTGACGCGTGTGGCTTGGGGTAAAACACTGGTAGGTAAATATCCTGGGAGAGATGGAAATGCGAAACAACCTTGGGAAGGAACCCCGGGTGTGGACGCAACCTCACCTTGTCTTTAAAGAACACCGTGTAGGGCGGTTCTGAAGTCAGCGCCCTAAGCTCTGACACCCTCCTGGCTGAGGTAATGGCCACTAGGAAAGCTACCTTGTAGGACAAGTGCTTCAAAGAGCATGATGCCAGAGGCTCGAATGGCGGCTTCATAAGGGCAGTCAGGACCAGGTTAAGATCCCAAGTCGGGACCGGCGGTCTCTCATATGGCATCATCCTGTCAATTCCCTTCAGAAACCTTTTAACCATGGGATTAGCAAAGATGGACCTCTGACCCCCCCCCCCCCCCCCGGTGTGAAAAGCCGCTATAGCCGCCAGGTGTACCCTCAGGGAGGCTGTGGCCAGACCCTGTTCCCACAGGTGGAGGAGGTATTCCAGGACAGTCGGGACCGCCCCTTCACCCGGAGCGAGCGTTCTGCCCCCTAGCCATGAGGTAAACCTATTCCATTTAGTCTCGTAAAGGGCCCTAGTGGACGGCTTCCTGCACTCTAACAGGACCTCCTGGACTGCTCTGGAGCAGGCTCGCTCCGTAACCGAGAGCCACTGAGGAGCCACGCCGCTAGGTGCAGAGATGACAGGCTCGGGTGGAGTGCTACTCCGGCCTCGTAGCTCTGTGTGATTAAGTCCGGCACGAGGGGTAGCCTGAGTGGGCCCTCCATGGTCAGATCCAGCAGGGTGGTGAACCAGTGTTGACGAGGCCACACTGGCGCTATCAGGATGGCCTGGACCCTGAACCTCTGCACTCTGATGAGGGGGAACAGGGGGAAGGCATAGAGTAAGCCTCTGGGCCACCTGATGTGCAGCGCATTGCCCCGAGAACCCAGACCGTGCCCCATGTACGAACAGTACTCCCTGCACTTGGCATTGCTCAGTGTCGCAAACAGGTCCAAACAGGGAGACCCCCACCTCTGGAAGACCCTGTGAAGTATGTCCTGCCTTAGCACCCACTCGTGTGCCTGAATCGAATGGCTGAGCCTGTCCGCTAGCCCGTTCCTGGTTCCCGGGAGGTGAGAGGCCTCTAGGCAAATGCCGTGGGCGACACACAGTTCCCACAGATCTAGGGCTTCCTGGCACAGGGGAGAGGAACGCACCCCACCCTGCCTGTTGATATAAAACATGGCCGTAATGGTGTCTGTCAGCACCGCCACCACTCTGTTCTGTAAGTGGGGAAGGAACGCCCTGCAGGCAGCCTGACCACCCGCAGCTCCTTGATATTTATATGGAGGGGAACCTCCTCTGGCGACCACGTACCTTGCGTCCTGAGGCTGCCCAGGTGAGCGCCCCATCCTGCGTCCGAAGCATCCGTGACCAGCTGTGCCGACGGGGATGCTCTGGTGAATCGGACTCCCGCACACACCGTGCCCTCGTCCTTCCACCAGTCTAGCGAGCGAAGAATGTCCTGAGGTATAGTCACTACCGCATCTAACGGCGACCTCAAAGGGTTGTGCACTACTTTGAGCCACCCCTGCAATGGGCACATGCACAGCTTGGCGTGTTGGACCACGTGAGTGCACGCCGCCATGTGGCCTAGGAGCCTCATACAGGTCCTTGCCGTCGTAGTTGGAAACTCCTGCAGCTCCGCTACCAACGAGCGGATAGCCAGGAATCTGTCCCTCGGTAGAGACGCCTTCCCCGAGGGCGAGTCTAGATGGGCCCTCACAAAGTCTATCACTTGCGTGGGGTCTAATGACGATTTGGCATCGTTTATGAGGAGGCCGAGGCTCCCGAACAATGCCCTTGCCCGTGTGACGTGATCTATCACCTGTTCTCGAGACGTGCCCCTTATCAGCCAATCGTCCAGGTATGGAAACACTTGGACCCTGTGCCGCCGCAGAAACGCGGCTACCACCGTCATACATTTGGTAAAAACCCTCGGGGCCGTACACAGCCCAAACGGGAGGACCGTAAACTGGAAATGGTCCTGTCCCACCACGAACCGTAGGAACTTTCTGTGACTCGGAAAAATCGAAATGTGGAAGTACGCATCTTTGAGATCGAGAGCAGCGTACCAGTCCCCCTTTTGGAGCAATGGGATGATGCAAGCCAGCATCACCATCCTGAACTTTGCTTTCCTTATGAAGGTGTTAAGGTTTCGGAGGTCTAATATGCCCCCTTTCGCCTTGGGTACTAGGAAGTAGCGGGAGTAGAAACCCTTTCCCTTCACGTCTGGGGGCACTCTTTCTATAGCCCCTAGCGCCAACAGGTTGGACACCTCCTGCCGAAGGAGTGTCTCATGAGAAGGGTCCCTGAAGAGGGAAGGGGAGGGGGGGTGGGGGGCAGGGTAGGAAAGGAAGGGGATAGCATACCCCTGCTTTACCAGGTCTAGGACCCAGCGGTCCCATGTGATCTTTATCCATTCCTGGTAAAAGAGGGAGAGACGGTCCCCAAAGAGTGGGTAGGTAGGTGCGACTGGTACTCTGCTCTCCGGCGTACCTTCAAAATGAGGGCTTAGTTTGGTGGCCGGGTGATGGCCCTGTGCCTCTCTCGGAGTCCGACCGAGGGCCCCTACACCTGCCTCTAAAGAGGTCAGGGCGGCTATTGTTGCAGCCCCTATCGGTGTTTTGCCCTCGTCTGGGATAGGATCTAGCCTGGAGGGAACGCCTCTGGGGGGCCGGGGTGTGTATCCCTAGCGACTTCAACGTCGCTCGAGTCCTTCAAGCTATGAAGCTTGGAATCAGTCTGCTCTGAAAACAGGCCCGACCCTTCGAAAGGTAGGTCCTGAATAGTGGTCTGCACCTCGGGCAGGATGCCAGACACTTGCAGCCACACACTACGCCTCATGACCACCCCCGTAGCCATAGTGCGGGCAGCCGAATCAGCCACTGCCTTTCCCTCCTCCGTCATAGCCCTGAACTCCTGGCGGGATTCAGGGGGAAGCTGGCTGCCAAATTTTTGCATTGATGCCCACGTGTTAAAGGCATAACACCCCAGCATTAGTTGCTGGTTAGCTATACGTAGCTGGAGGCCCCCCGTGGCGTAGGCAATCCGGCCAAGCAGGTCCAATTTCTTGGGCTCTTTCGCCTTTGCGGTAGGACCTGGGGGCCCTTGACGCTCTTTCTGCCCCGCGGCCTGCACTACTATCGATCCCGGCGCTGGGTGGTTGAAAAGATGCTCGTGCCCTGCTTGGGGTACGTAGTACTGCCTCTCGACCCCCTTTTGGGTCGGCGCAATGGAGGCCGGCGTCTGCCACAGGGTTTTCGACAGTTTGTCCACCGTTTTATTCAGTGGAAGCGCCACTTGACCAGGGCCTGCTGCCGCCAGAATATCCACCATAGGATCTTGGTCCTCGTGGACCTCCTCATGCTGGACCGCTAGGTTGACCGCCAACCTTCGGAGCAGCTCCTGGTGCGCCCTTGCGTCCATTGAAGGGGGCTGAGGTGCGGAGTCCGTCAGGGCCTCATCCGGTGAAGATGACGAGAACTCTCTCGGGGGAACTACCTCCTCCTCACCGAGCTGCGCCTCTGGTTCCCCTTCGGCCGAAATGTCCATATGGGCCAAGCCCGGCTGGGTCGTAGCCTCCTGCCCTTGACCAACTACCTGAGGTCTCGGCATCGTCGCCATGGACGAGCTGTCTGCAGGCGGAGGGGCTCTTAATGGGGTGGCTGATGGGGTGCTACTCCTTCAGGACGACCCAGCCACCGACACCGTAGGAGGAGGCCCCTGGGCTTGGTGGTAAGCCCAGGGCATCCAGAATGGCCACTGGGGTTGTCCCTGCCACTGCTGCTGGTCTACTGATTCCCGGTGAGTTGATCTAACCGATGAGCGAGACCTATGGCGGGATCGGGACCTGTACAATGACCGGGCTGATGTCACCGATTCAGCCTCGGACTCCGATGAATAGTCCGATGCTGACCGGGGGGGGGGGGGGGGGGGGGGGCGATGACGCTTGCACCCTTCGCTGCGCCGCCATGGCCGATGGCTTGCCCCTGTGTTCCACACGCGGTGCCGGCGGCATAAGTGGAGGCCCTTGCTGCGGCAGTACCGTGCCCAGCTGCATCTGGTAGGCCGGTAAGTATCCAACCGGTGCCGCCATGTGCTGCGGCACCGCAGTCTGCTGCTGAGTTGGCGCTCCCAGGGCGTGAGCTGGGATCGGTGCCAGGAGAGGCAGCAGCGCCGGTGCCGTGCAGGGCACCGGCTGTGGTGCCGTAGTCGGCACATAATACGGTGCGGGGCCCTGCACTGCCCACAGGCCCGTCTGTGGTGCTGGCCCCTGCACCGGTGCCAGAAGGGCCGTCGGGTGCCCAGGTACCGGGGCCGTCAGTGCCGCAAGCGCACTCGCTCCCGGTGCCGCTGCCGGTGCTGCTAGGTAGGGGCCCGGGGTCGAGGCCGGTGTTCGTCCCAGCTCCGGTGCCGGTGCTCTTTCCGGCACCGGGAAATGCTGTTGATGCTGGCCCGAGACCTGCACTTCGCCCAGAGAGTCCCACAGCCCGGCTGCCATAGCCTGCTGGGGGGCGCTTGAGCCTGATGCCGGCGCGGTCTGCTCCTGCGGCACTGGGCCCTCTCCTTCCTCTGCGGCCATCTCAATGAGGTCCCGGGCCGCTTCGAAAGTTTCTGGGGTGGAGGGACGACGGACCTCCCCTATCCCTGCGGGCTGCCCCGGGCTCTTGCCCTTGTCTGGGCTGCGCCTCTTCTTCGAGGCCTTAGAAGACAGGTGCCCCTCCTTAGGGCGCACCTTCTGGGCACTCCTCTCTGCTGAGCGTCCCCTCGAGCCCTTGGAGCCCCTCGGCACCGGGGACTGCGATCTGTGCCTTGGTGCCTTGTCGGCCTCAGACCGGTGCTTGGCCGATACGGGTGCCACCGACGGTGCGCTGCAGACAGAGTGAGGGTGCTCCTTGCCCTGGGGCTGCAGTGCCGACTCCATTAACAGGAGTTTCAGCGGAGAGTCCCTCTCCTTCTTGGTCCGGGGCTTAAAGCTCTTACAGATAGTGCAGTTTTCGGCTCGATGGCCCTCTCCCAGACACTTCAGAAAGTCGGAGTGGGGATCTCCACAGGGCATAGGTTTAGAGCAGGAAGCACAGGGTTTATGGGGAGAGTCCCGCTGTGCTCCCCTATCTAACTAATTACACTATTTACAGTACTTAACAACTACTTAACTAGATAAAACTTCAAATAGAACTATAATACAACAGATAAAGGAAATACAACTGCTAAGAGATAGGCTAACAGCCTGAAAGCATGCTTCAACTACCGTCACGGGCAGTAGCGGTAAGAAGGAACTGAGGGGGTGGAGGGCCAGCAGGGGTATATATGCACCGGTATACTGGCGCCACTCCAGGGGGCTCCCTGCTGGCCCTATGGATACTGCTAAGGGAAAAAAGCTCCGGAATCCATGCACGCGGCGCGCGTACACCTAATCAGAATGGACATGAGCAAGCACTCGAAGAAGAACTGGGAAGGGCTGGAGGCCAGCTAATTCAAAATAAGCGCCTACACAGTGCTTATTTTGAATTAGCTATTTCGAATTTGGCGTTACTCCTCGTAGAATGAGGTTTACCAAATTCGAATTAAGCGCCCTGCTATTTCAATTTTATTTCGAAATAGCGGTTTGCCTGTGTAGATGCTATTAAAGTTAATTCGAAATAACTGCTGTTATTTCGAATTAACTTTGCAGTGTAGACATACCCCAGGGGAACTTTCTTAATGGTGATTGTGGCAGAATGCTCTGCAGTAGGAACAGCAGGGGTCCCGGAGGTCCCACCTGTGCTCCCTGCCACAGCTGGTCTGGCAAGCAACCCAGCAGCTTCAGAGTGGCTAGCATTTGCAGGAGTGGACAGCAGGACAGGAGGGAAAGGGGCGTCACAAAACAGCCCCTCCATTGAGAGTGTTGTCATGGGTGGGAGGGAAGGACAGGAATAACAATTGGGAGAGGACAATAGTGAGGGGAGGGAGCGAAGGGAGGAAAGAAGGGGCGGGGGGAAATATTCACCACTCCCCGCCTCCCATTAGGCTCGAAGCGGGGTGGGAGGGCAGAAATAAAGAAAGGAGGAAGAGCTACAACTCTCAGCACAGGATGGTAAGACTATAAAGGAACAAGAGCTACAACTCTCAGCACAGGATGGTAAGACTGGCTCCTCCAGCTACACTGGGGAGATGAGGGGGTAGATTATATTAACATGGAGGGAGTGAAAAAGCGAGGGAGATAACTAAGAAAGAAGGGGGCTCAGACACCAAACAAAAGGAAAAAGGGCGGCATGGGCACACAGCAAAGGGGGGAAAGGCAGCAAGGAGGGAGGACAGGCAGTGAGAAGCGTCTGCTGAAGAAAAGTAGGGTGGGGGTAGCTAGACACTTCTGGGAGGGGGAAGGAGGAGAGATGTGCCCATGGGCACTTGAGTGGCAGACTTGCAACACCTGCTGCAGGGCCCAGCAGAGCAAAAGGAGTCAGGGGAGCAAGCAGTGGGGCCAAGAATGGAAAAAGGCCCCTGCAGCAACTGAGGCTGGGGAGGGAGCAGCAGAAATGCAGGGGAAGGCAAACCTCACCCCACCCTCAGCACTCCACAAAAACTGCACCAGCCACCACCCCAGGGACCCAGATGTAGAGACGCCCCCCGCAACCACACAGCAAGCTGTGCGGAGGAAAGAAAAACCCCAGGAGCTGCCCTTGTGGAACGAGGTGTACCGGTAGTTCGGAATAGGAAGCCTAGTCCGAACTACCTAGTTTGAGCCCCGTGTAGCCGCGCTGCACGGGGTTCGAACCAGCGGGGTTTTAAAAATGGCGGCTCCCCGCTTATGCAAATGAAGCCCGGGAAATTCAAATCCCGGGCTTCATTTGCAAGTGCGGTATGCCTACATTACCCCGCTAGTTCGAACTAGCGGGTTAGTGTAGACATACCCAGACAGAGGGCGGGTATGCTGGGGCTTCAGTGAACAGCTCTCTCATCCCTGAGTAAACAGGGAGGAGCCTAGTGCAGCATAATCAGGCAGGCACCTGGAGCCAATTAAGAGCTTGCCAGAAGCAGCAGGCTAATCAGAGCACCATTAAGGCCTGCTGAGGCTTGTTTATAAGGTCTCCCTGCAAGCAGGGCAGAATCCCAGAAGAAGTGTACTGGGTGAGAGCTGAGGATGCAAGCAACACAGAGTACTGTGGAGGAGCAGGACAGACTTGCTCAGGTACCAGAGGAAAGGTACTGGGAGCAATCATTTAGGGAAGTGGCCCAGGGAAGTAGCTGCCAGACTGGGAGTAGAATAAGCCGTGTCTGTTGCTGCTGCCTTATGGTCCCTGGGCTGGAACCTGGAGTAGTGGGTGGCCCTGGGTTCCTCTGAACTGTCCCCATGCCACTACAGAGTGTCCCCTGAGAGGGGAGGAACTATTTAGAAAAGCTAAACGTATACAAATCCATGGGACTTAATGCATCCGAGGGTACTGAGGGAGTTGGCAAATGTCATTGAGGAGCCTTTGGCCATTATCTTTGAGAAGTCATGGAGATCGGGAGAGATCCTGGATGATTGGAAAAAGGCAAATGTAGTGCCCATCTTCGAAAAAGGGAAGGAGGACGATAAAGGGAACTATAGGCCGGTCAGTCTTACCTCAGTTCCTGGAAAAATCATGGAAGGGATCCTTAAGGAATCCATTTTGAGGCACTTGGAAGAGAGGAAAGTGATTAGGAATAGTCAGCATGGATTCACAAAGGGCAAGTCGTGCCTGCCCAATCTGATTAGCTTCTATGATGAGGTAACTGGCTCGGTGGACATGGGTAAGTCAGTGGATGTGATATACCTTGACTTTAGCAAGGCTTTTGATACGGTCTCCCACAATATTCTTGCCAGCAAGTTAAGGGAATGTGGATTGGATAAATGGACGGTAAGATGGATAGAAAGCTGGCTAGAAGGCCAGGCCCAGCGGGTAGTGATCAATGGCTCGATGTCAGGATGGCGGTCGGTTTCTAGTGGAGTGCCCCAAGGTTCGGTTCTAGGACCGGTTTTGTTCAATATCTTTATTAATGACCTGGACGAGGGGATGGATTGCACCCTCAGCAAGTTTGCGGATGACACTAAGCTAGGGGGAGAGGTAGATACGCTTAAGGGCAGAGATAGGGTCCAGAGTGACTTAGACAAATTGGAGGATTGGGCCACAAGAAATCTGATGAGGTTCAACAAGGACAAGTGCAGAGTCCTGCACTTGGGACGGAAGAATCCCAAGCATAGTTACACACTGAGGACCAACCAGTTAAGTAGTAGTTCTGCAGAAAAGGCCCTGGGGGTTACAGTGGATGAGAAGCTGGATATGAGTCAACAGTGTGCCCTTGTAGCCAAGAAGGCTAATGGCATATTAGGTTGCATTAGGAGGAGCATTGCCAGCAGATCCAGAGAAGTGATTATTCCCCTTTATTTGGCTCTGGTGAGGCCACATCTGGAGTATTGTGTCCAGTTCTGGGCCCCCAAGATAGAAAGGATGTGAACACATTGGAGAGGGTCCAGCGGAGGGACACCAAAATGATTAGGGGGCTGGAGCACATGACCTATGAGGAGAAGCTGAGGGAGTTGGGTCTGTTCAGTCTGCAGAAGCGAAGAGTGAGGGGGGATTTGATAGCAGCCTTCAACTTCCTGAAGGGAGGTTCCAAAGAGGATGGAGAGAGGCTGTTCTCAGTAGTGACAGATGGCAGAACAAGGAGCAATGGTCTCAAGTTGTGGTGGGAGAGGTCCAGGTCGGATATTAGGAAAAACTATTTCACTAGGAGGGTGGTGAAGCACTGGAATGGGTTACCTAGGGAAGTAGTGGAGTCTCCATCCCTAGAGGTGTTTAAGTCTCGGCTTGACAAAGCCCTGGCCGGGTTGATTTAGTTGGGATTGGTCCTGCCTAGAGCAGGGGGCTGGACTTGATGACCTTCTGAGGTCTCTTCCAGCTCTATGGTTCTATGATTCTATGATTCTATGGGAGACCAGGACTACAGAGGGGTTTTCACCCCAACTGTGGAATAGCCTATGATGTGTATGGCTCAGTAGATTGTGACCCCCTGCCTCTAGAAAAGAAGAGGCTATGTGGAGGGTCACAGCAAACCTCTGAGGCAAACAGTCAGAAGCACAGGACCCTCAGGGCATGGCCAGAGCTTTGACACAACATTTAGACACACACAGTGGACAGTTGTTTTATTTAGTTTTTGGAAAGCCTATACCTGCTAGCTTGTGAGGAAGACAGCAACATCAAGAATTTCTGGATGTCAGTTTTCACACTGACACCAAAAGCTACCTCATAAACATTTCCCTGTAAGAAAAACCTCTCTTAGAAACAAGGGCAAGCATCTGCATCTTTGGTTGATCTGTGAATTTAAATGTATTTTAAAGTGCTCAGGTCTCTGTCTCTGGCAAAGCCTCAGAAGCATGGGAACCCGCCGCTGCTGCGGCTTCAGTCCCGGTGCCTGTGGTCTGCTGGGGACCGTCCCCAGCAGACCACAGGCACCGGGACTGAAGCCGCAGCCGCGGCGGGGTCCCTCGCCTCTGAGACTTTGCCAGAGCAAAGCCTCAGAGGCGCGGCACCCCGCTGCCGCTGCGGCTCTGCTCCCTGTGTCCCTGGTCTGCTGGGGGGGGGGCGCAGCTAGTGTGCCCCCCCCAGCAGACCAGGCTTTTGTTGTGGACCCTGGGGCAGAGCAGCTGGGGCGCTGCCGATTGGTCCTGCAGCGCCGCTCTGGGCACTACTGGACCAACCCGGCAGCACCCCAGCTGCTCTGCCCTAGGTCCTGATTCAGCCGCTGCTGGTCAGTTTCAGCAGTGGCTGAATCAGGACGCCTGGGGCAGAGCAGCTGGGGTGCTGCTGGGTTGGTCCAGTAGCGCCAAGGAGCGAGGAGCGGTGCTACTGGAGCAACCCAGCAGCACCCCAGCTGCTCTGCCCCAGGCGTCCCCAAGTCAGCCGCTGCTGAAACTGACCAGCGCTGACTACAGGAAGCCCGAGGCAGAGTTGCTCTGCCCCAGGCTTCCTGGAATCAGCTGCTGATCAGTTTCAGCAGCAGCTGACTTGGGGACGCTTGGGGTTCTTAAGTTGAATCTGTATGTAAGTCAGAACTGGCGGTCAGTTTCAGCAGTGGCTGAATCTGGACGCCAGTTCCGACTTACATACAGATTCAACTTAAGAACAAACCTACTGTCCCTATCTTGTACGTAACCCGGGGACTGCCTGTATATGAAATCCCCTCACCGGGCAGTCCTTACCTCTTCCAGAAGCCTCTGTTTGAGCTCACGTTCTGTCTCAAGCTTCTGTTGTAAACTGCGTGCATTCATCTCCAGCATTGCATGCTTCTTCTCCAAGTCATTGAGCTAGTTGGGTCACACAGACATGGTCAGACACACCAACAAGTAGAATAAGATTTAAAATCCAAATTCACCAAACATAAAAGGCTGGAATGAAAAATATTATTTACTGCTTTTTTAAAAATCCAGACCACTGGGTTTTGGTTGATACTGCTCAAATATGAATGTCACGTCAGTTAAGGTATGTCTACACAGCAGCGTTACTTTGGAATAACTAATGTTATTCTGAAATAACAAAGAGCATGTCTACAATACAAGCCTTTATTTCGAAATAATGTCGAACTGGAGGACTTCTTACTCCTACTCCTGTAACCCTCATTGTACAAGGAGTAAGGGAAGTCAGAGGAAGAGAGCTCTTCCTTCAACTTCCTGCTGTGTAGACAGCGCCAAAAGCCGAATTAAGCTATTTCAACTTCAGCTATGCAACTGACGTAGTTCAAGTTGCGTAGCTTAATTCAACTTTAGTCTTGCTGTGTAGACGTACCCTTAGAGATGTCATTAACACGCATGATGTCAGCATCTGCCCTTTGTGTTAGATTTAACGGATGGAAAAACAAGGCTCTAGGCCTGCAGGACTGCATGTTCAAGAAGAGAGGCCTCCATCTTTTTGTAAAATTTACCCCCAACAACTGAAAGAGACTGTTTAGCTCAAAACCACATTTCTATCACGAACATCTGAATTGACACATTTTTATTTGGTGAATGTATAGAAGATTAAGGTGAAAAGATTCTGACCTTGTCAGAAAGACTCTCAGCTTTGAGTTTTGCTCCTTCAGTGCTTGCTGGAGAACAAGAATCTCTGCCTTGTGTTCTTTAACAGCTAGTTCTACCACCTGGCGGGATTCAGTAATACACTGGTCTGCTCGCACTCTGTATTGAAAATGGAAAAAAAATTTACCTATGATTTCCTCTCTGGGATTGACCACTTCCTAGGATGCCAGGACATCAATCGACGCTTTCAGAGGCTTGCCTCAAACTCAAAATGTTGGTTTATATAGCTCGTTGGCTTACTGTGATGCTTCCACATTATACAACTCTGTTCTCAGCCCCTGCTGGAGCTACTGCTTGGGAATTCAAAGTCACCAGAACAAGGAATTAGAATCAAAGATGATTTTACCATATCATGGTACAGTCCAGGTTTAGTTTGAAAGTTTGCAAGTTACAGTCAGAAATACGATTTTCTATATTCAGTGCCCTTGCACGGGAATGAAAGGGAATAGGTATCACCAGAGTGTCACATGTATCGGTTTAAATATCCAGCTTCTAGATTTACCTCTGTCACGTTACTGGATTTTGAGGGGAGCAGCCAGATCACTGATGCACCCATGGGGGGGTGTTGGCCCCAAAAATGGTATAAAAGGGAGCCATGTAGGGTGTTGAATAGAAGCTTACTGTCTGCTAATCCTATGTACGCTAGTCATGTGTTTGTATAATGTCTGTGTGTATAGTTAGGAATCTGTAATCTGTGTAGATACTGAATATTTCTCTGCATGTGATTGAGCAGTGGGCAGAGCCCAGCCTATGGACATGCTAATCAGCGAGGCCCTGTGGGACAATGGCACTCAATGGGCCAAGGACACACCTAAAGAATGAGTGGTGACTCATACCTAAGGGCTACCAGCAGTGAACACAGGAAGTAGCCGTGGGCCAGGTGACCTGCTGTAGCCAAGAAGAGACCAGGAAGGAGGGATAAATAGGCCATGTGGTGGACTCCATCTTGGTCTTCAGCTCAGCACTTCATCCCAGAGGGAGCATTGCAGGGATCGAAGAGCCAGAAAGAACTGTGGACCCATCCTGATCCTAGGATGCGCAACAAGGACTTTTAAACCAGCAGCTGTAACATCTCTGCTAGAGCCTGCATCGAGAACTGGGAGATTTGATGCATGTAATGTACTATCCTTTAACAACCTTACTCTCATGCTTTTCTTTATTGTAATAATAAACCTTTAGATGTTAGATGCTAAAGGATTGGCCCAGCGTGATTTCTGGGTAAGGTCCAGAGGGTAAATTGACCAGGGATCTGTGGCTGGTTTCTTGGAACCGGACAGAACTTGTTCGGGGTAGGTGGGATTGGGTGCTAGGACCCCCCACCTGTGTATAGGCCCGGGGCCATCTGGGGCACGGATATTGCTGGGGTGTCGGAGGGGTTTTGCTCGTGAGGCTTCAGGCAGGCAGCTGAAGCGCTCTGTGGGACTGGTTTGTGGCCTGGTTGGAGAGGTCACCAGTCTGGGGGCTGTAAGGAGCCCCGAGGTTGAGCAATTTGCCCTGAGCGGACACCCTCAGCTGTGCCCAGACACGGCCCGGTCTGTCACAACCTCATATTAACGTATATTGAGTGCAGATTCAGGTCTCACATTCTATATGTACATATTGACCTATATTCCAAAGAGCACTTTTACACAAAGATTAATGAAGAGAAAAGCCATACCGGCTCTGTTTCTCTGTATCCAACAGTCTTTGTAACTCTTGCACCCGACATTCAAACTGGGACTTTTCATCCCCTAGAACGCTTCTCCATGCTTCCCACTGACGTTCCTTCTCTAGCAGTTCATCATTCAGGGCCTCCAAGTCCATCACCTGCTCTTCTAGCATAGTGCATGTTGTCTTCAAGGCCTCCATTGTCTAAAATGAAATCCTCCCATTAATTCTCACTTCCTACATCAAACATGTACTTTTTAAGATACTATAATTGAAATGGTGAAGTTGTATGTGCAAATCCACATCATCAACTGGTAAGTCACATCTCATTTATTTCAAGGCCTGTATCTTTATGCATTTAATCGTGGTTGCCTTTAATGTCAGTGAAACCTCATGATGGTTTTAACCACAAGCAGAGATGAACAGCTAGGAAACACCATTCTTTGCCAGTGCTGCCATGAGTCACAAAAGAACATACCAAAAATCTCAATGCATTCTTACACTACCTCCCAGAACTGCCATTGTAGGGTCAAATTGCTATAAAAGTTATGCCATTGTTTTTCCAAATTAGAAAGAATTTCAGGCTAGTCAGAGCAGTGGCATAGCCAGAAGGGCCCAGTTGGGTGGGCCCCAACTTCGGGTAGATGGTCAAGAATGGAGGAGGGGAGAAGAGGAGGGATGGAGGGCCTTAAGTCCCAACCCTGCTCCCGTCCAGAGCACTGGGGCAGAGTAGGGTAAGCCCCAGCCCTGCTCCTTGGTTGGAGCACCCGGGGGGGGGGGGGGTGGCTTGATAGAATGTGGGTGGGCAACAGCCCCACTCAAGCCCACCCATTGTTACGCCCCTGAGCATCCTGAAGAAATTTTTAAACAGAATTTCTAAACTCTCACTTGTTTCTGACTGGTGAGCTGCATCTCTCTCTCAGTGATCTCCCGACGGAGGTGGTCAACTTCACTTCGCAGCTGTATTATCTCATCATTGGCCCCAGAGGCCTCATCAAGCTGCTTTGACAAGAAGAAATTCTGATTATTCAATTCTGCGTTGTCCTCACTCAGCTGGTTCAGCTGTTCTTCCAAGTCTGTAATCACCTAAAACGAGCAAAAGAAGTTGGGTTACATGTCAGTGAGTAAAATTCGGTGAAAGGATATTCTCGCTTCTACAGCCACACCTTGCCGAGCAAATAGACAGATCATAGCATTTTTGTCCAATTCAAACATGAGCTCAATTGTAACTGCAGATCTTATGAATGGGCATGAGCTTAGCATGGGCAGACTCCCTCGCTGCTTCCAGAAAGCAGCTTGAGATACATTAATTCTGATTTAGCCTAAAAAAGATACAAATGTAGCAGGACAACTTATGATTAATTTGTTGGCCCACCCTAGAGGTTAGAACGTTTGTTTGTGAGCCAGGAGTTCTAGTTTTATTCCCAGATCTTCCACTGACTTGCTGTATGCCTTATGCAAGGCACTTTACCTGGATAACTCAGTTTTCCCTTCTCTAAAATGAAGATAATACAGAGGTTTTGTAAAATATAACCTTTAAGATCACTAGATGAGAGGTACTATAGGTGATACTATTTGGAAACTGCTTAATTTACTGTAACTAAAATCAGAAGTAGCCATCAAAAGTTATAACTTAGGAAGGAACAGATAGTATCAAGACAACAAAATTCTGGATGGCAGCATGACAACAGAAAAAGGTTGGCAGCACCATCAATTATAGTGGAAAATGCAATACTACCATCAAAAAAAAGCAAGGACTGCCCATTTATTAAACTAAATTGACATCCCGCTATGCAAACTTTGGCTTTTAAAGCTAACCCAAAGTTTTTAAAAAATAATAAAAATGGGGTATTTTCATACAACCCTCCAGTTTCTGTGAGGGGAACCCCCGTGAAAAACTCAAGGGGAGATCAGTAGAAAAAACTTCAGCAACTGCCTGTACTACAAGACCAATGCAATGGGGGGAGGGGGCAGTACCTCATACATCTAATCTGAAAACAGCTTAACAAACAGAACCACAGAACATCATTTAGCACAATTTGTGTTTAGACTGTTCTGGTTTAAATGTTCTGGTTTCCCACCCAACAGTTTCAATACCTCAATATCTGTGGTAGAATATACAACTCCTTTCAGCTTTTCTGAGGGGAATGCAACCATTTCTTTTTGGCTACAGGCTCTAAAGCATACCCATGGCAACCTTCCACTATGCTTCTCCTAGATCTAAACCAACAGTACTTGCCTTTTAAACTGTTGGCACAAAAGATGGACTTAAACTATTTCCTACAACATGAAGGGGGGGTTCTGTCCACCAATTGTTTTGGGCCCACTCATAAGGTGAGTCATACATTCAACATCACCAACTTACATTTTCAATACTGTGGATGTTACTAGAACACTCCTACTGCTCTACTGAATGTAAACATTTTTTCCTGGTATCACTTATACATCATATAAGTTATTTAGGTACCATGATTGCACCATGAGGATGCCAGGCTCTATATTGTTAAAAGCAACATCAACTTAGAAATAAAAAACAGAAACAATACTTCTCTCTGCAAATGTGACAATGGAGATTTCTGTTACACGTCAGACCAGAGAAACGTTTCATCACCTCCCTTATACAATCAATTTCACTTACAGTTTTTAAAATATAAGAGTGAGTGTAAGACTGCAAAAGTTGGCAGGATGACTCAGTGGTTGGAGTATCACTTGAAACAACTGAATTCATTTTTGTTCAAACTGACTAAATTTCAAGATGACAGCATCATCCCTTTAGGGTGAAAGCTAACCTTCCATTATAAACCTGATTTTGACTCACTTCCCTCAACCTCGCCAAAACTAAACCAATCTGCCTGAAGTTGTTGATCTTATTCCAGAATAGAACATTTCTAGAAAGTATGAGACAAATCATACAAAGTACTTGAGAGATGAAGGGTTCAAAAATGGAAGAAATAATGTGATCTCACTTCTTGATCATCATTTTGGCTCAACTTAACTCCAAAATGGCTTCACCTACAAATTACAAATGTATTTTGATCTAATGGTTTTGGTAAGGAATGCTCTTTCTGACTAGGGTTTTTCTTTCCACAGACTGTACGAAGGAAGGGGAGATTTGCTGACAGATTTAATTATAAAAAAAATCAACTTCCACATACATTATGGTCCCAATATGGAGTTTATAAATTCTACATAGCCTAGACAGTCACAACAGGAGCAGCAGCATGAGGGCAACCACATGGGAAACAGGCCAGATTTGGAGTAGTAGATGAGAGACAGCGACACAGGAAGGTGGAAACCAGTTGTACAGGAGGGCTACGTCTAGACTGGCATGATTTTGCGGAAATACTTTTAACAGAAAAATTTTTCCGTTAAAAGTATTTCCGCAAAAGCGCGTCTAGATTGGTCCCGGAGTTATCGTTATAATGATGCGCTTTTGCGCAAAAGTGCGTCTACATTGGCGGGACGCTTTTGCGCAAAAGCAGAAGCCCGGAACCATTTTGAAGAGGGCAAAAGTGCACCAGCCCTTTCTGGGGACGGGGGCTGGAGCTCCGTTCAGACACGTGCTTAAAGGGATCTCCCTGCACAGCCGTTTCTCTCCTGCTGCGTGTGCTAGGACCTCTTGCAGGGACTGACAGCCGTAGCAGTTTTGGTGGTTGCCCTCTGCCTTTTGGTCACCACTGCCTTTTACCACTTAGTGCCTTTGCTTGGTTTTTTTTCATCTCCCTTGTTTTTTCTGCCATGGAGCCACGGGTGGCCATGTGCCTGCTCTGGCCCCTGCCGGCCATTTTGGAGTGCCTGCCGCTGGTGCTCCAGGCTGCTGCCCTCCTGTTCCAGGACCTGGAGGCGCAGGTCACTTTGGACTCCCTCACCAGGGAGGTGGTGGCGTCCCTGTGGCATCCCCACTCCAGCGTGGAGAGGCCACTGTGGAGACTGGACACCAGTACGGACTGGTGGGACCGGCTGGTCCTGGGGCAATGGGACGACCAGCAATGGCTCCGGAACTTTCGAATGCGAAAGCGGATGTTCCTGGAGCTGTGCGCCTGGCTCACCCCTGCGCTCCAGAGAGCCACCACCCGGCTGCGGGCGCCCATCCCCGTGGACAAGAGGGTCGCCACCGCGCTGTGGAAGCTGGCCACCCCGGATAGCTACCGATCAGCGGCACAGCAGTTCGGGGTGGGCAGATCCACCGTCAGTGTCGTCATGATGGAGGTAAGTCCCAGGGGGAGTGGGGTGGGGGGAGGGTGCTGCACTCCATGCCCAGGGGCAGCCAAGACTCCAGGCTGGGTCACCCAGGGGTTTGGGCCGTCCCTCCCTTGCACAGGCCTGCTGGTGGGGGGGGGGGCGTGTGGGGAGAGGGGGCCCTGGTGTGTGTGTGTGTGTGTGTGTGTGTGTGTGTGTGTGTGTGCACAGAGGGCATCACGGGGGGGCGCAAGGGAGCGCACACTCACCCTGCCTTATGTGATGCGTTCCCTTGTGTTTCTCTGCACCCTTCTGCGGGTCGTCCACGCCATCAACGACGTCCTGCTCCCAAGAGTCATCCACCTGCGTGATGTGGATGCTACGCTGGCCGGCTTTGCTGCCCTCGGGTTCCCCAACTGTGGGGGAGCCCTGGATGCAACCCACATCCCCGTCCGGTCCCCGGAGCATCGAGCGGCTCATTTCATGAACAGGAAGGGGTACTGCTCCATTGTCCTCCAGGCCCTCGTGGACCACCGGGGCCGCTTCCTAGACGTTTATGCGGGCTGGTCCGGCAGGGCACATGACTCCTGCATACTACGCAACTCTGGACTGTTTTGCAGGCTGGAGGTGGGCACCTACTTCCCCCGGAGGGAGTTTACTGTCGGGGATGTGCCTATGCCCATATGTGTTGTCGGGGACGTGGCCTACCCCCTGCTGCCCTGGCTAATGTGGCCCTACATGGGGCGGCAGGACCAGAACCGGGCTCGGTTCAACAACCACCTCAACCGGGCCCGCAATCATGTGGAGTGCGCCTTTGGCCACTTGAAAGCCCGCTTCCGGTGTTTGCTCACCTGTCTCGAGATGGGTGAGCGGAATGCCACGGAGGTACTGGCTGTGTGCTGCGTGCTCCACAACATCGTGGAGCGGAGGGGGGAGGCCTTCCTCCCCGCATGGATGGCAGCTGAGGGCCAGGCCTATGAACAGCCCCACACAGCTGCCATCTGCCAGGCGCACCAGGATGTGGTGTGCATCTGGGAGGCCCTGATGGACATGTTCTCCCAGGTCCCATAGTAGGGTCACCTCACTCTCCATTTACAACTCCCATCCCCTACCCTTCCCCCTCCCCTCCCAATAAACACCCAACACAGTTTTGTTTTAAACAGAAAAAACTTGTATTTTTTTATTTACAAGGGGGAGAGGGGGAGGAGCCCTTGAACTGGGAGGGGGAGGAGCTACTCCTGGGAGGGGTGGCCCCTGTGACCGCTCCTGCGGGGGCGGACCTGCACATGGGGGGCAGGCCGCATTGGGGCAGGCTGCACGGGGAGGTGGGCAGGAGAAGCAGGAGCAGGAGCAGGAGCAGGAGCAGGAGCAGGAGGGGCCATTGCAGGAGCAGGAGGGGCAGGGACAGGAGCAGGAGGGGCCATTGCAGGAGGGGGCAGGGGCAGTGCTAGGGGAGGGATGGCAGGGGCGTGGGGCAAGGCCATGCCATAATGTATGGCATGGCCAATGTGGGCGGTGAGGGTTGCGATGGAATCCACCATGCGGACGCACTGAGCCTGGAAGCTGCCCCAGGCCTCCTGGCGCCACTGCAGGTCCGCCTCCACGTGCCGAGTGCTGGCTGCCTTGACGTGCTCAACGGCCTGCATGTGGCACCGAAGGAGCTGGTCCCGGTGGTGGAGCCGCTGCCTCGGTGGTTGGGCAGCTGGGGGTGCTGCTGCTGCTGCTGCAGGACTAGAGGGTCCCCAGCTTGTGCTCGGTCCCGCTGCAGGGAACAGAAGAAGGGATGGGTCAGGCAGGCAGCCCGGCCACTGTCCCCACACCTCATGCCCTCCACCCCTGAGCCCAGGTGATACCACAGTAGTGTGGCTTGGGCCCACTCGGTTATCCCCCTGCCCCCCGTGTTGTATGTTTGCATACAGGACCGCCCCTGGAGTAGGGTCCTCCTCCATGTATTGTAACCCCTGGTCTGTGTCCTGGCCCCGTGGAGGGCGGGATGGCGCTTGTGTTGTGTTCACCTGTGGAACTCCCTGCCGGTGGAGGCTGTGAGGCTTTGGGCTAATCAATGGTGTTTGACAGGGAGCGAGATGAATCCCCACACAGTGCCTGGGAGCACATCTGGCAGAGGTGGTCTGGGCTCTCAGATCCCCATCGCGTGGGATGTCTCCTGGACAGAACCAGGGGTGACTGGGGAGTGTCCCATCCTTGCAGCAAAACTCAGGTGGCCCTAGGGGTGGCCCGAGCGCTTCCCCCCTCCCCCTCCCGTTAGCCCTCACACACGTAGCCCAGGGACATGTGTGGCCGCAGTGGGGACTTCCCTCGGGGGGCCAGCCAAGGCACCGGGAGCAGGCGAGGGGCTCAGTGGGGGCCATGTTCACAGGGCTGTGACGCTGCGGTTTTCCCAGGAGCAGCTGGCTGTGCCTCACAGTCAGGCATGGGGCAGTGTTGCCGTTCTGCGTGCTACACCCTTGCGGAGGTGCGGGCTCTGGGCTGAGTCTCTGGGGCCTTGGCTGGTTCCAGCCGGCATCCACCCTTCCCCCTGGTCCCGCCGGATGTGTGTGAGCAGCATGGTCCCAGGCGTGCCCTGCAGCTGCCTGCTGTGGCCACGTGCCACTTGGTCACCAGGCTGCACGTGCTGCTTGCTGCCTAATGCTACACAGCGTGCAGCTCACGTGGCCTGAGTGATGTGCTCTTCCCCCCCCCCCCCCCCGCCCTTGTGAGTGCAAAGTGCAAGACTCACCGGTGGATCCTTCCCCGGCCTCCGAGGATGCACGGGAGACATCGGGGCTGCCGGAGGGAGGCCTGCAGGGTGGCAGTGCTGGCCTTGTCCTCCAACGCACTGCTGATGTCTCCTTCCCCCGCCTCGGTGGTCCTGATGACGAGGGGGGGGTGCATGCTGCTGTCCATGGGGATGTCCGGTGCCTGCGGTGCTGGCTGGCCCAGGATGGCATGGAGCCATTGGTAATGGGGGCAGGTGTCGGCTCCTGCCCCTGGCCCTCGCTGGCCCGGACGTAGCCCAGGCGCAGTTCTTTCACTTTAGCCCAGAGTTGCTCCAGGGTCCGGGCTGGATGGCCCTGCTGGGCGAGCGCCTGGGCCATGTAGGCAAAGATCTCCGCGTTCCGGTGCCGGGAGCGGGTCTCGTGCAGGGCCTCCTCCTCCTGCCAGAGGTCCAGGAGGGCTTCCAGCTCCCCCGGGGACCAGAATGGGGCCCTTCTTTTTCTGGCCCTGGGGGCCTCCTGTGCTGGGGGTGCGGGTGGCTGATCCCCACCTGGAGCTGCCATCGTGCTTGGGGGCGTGTCTGCTGGATGGCAAGGGCCACATGGCAGACCTCTGGCCAGAGGTCGGAGAAGGGCTCCTGCCTTGTGACCTCAGCAGCCTGCGTCTGCTTTAAGGTGTCTTGGGTTACCAGGAAGTCCGAGAGCTGATTGCGGCTACGGAGCCTCCAAGCGTCCACTAGGGCTTTTTTCCGTTTAGCCTGCTTTTGCGCAAACTGTCTTAGCTGCCTGTCTACACTGGCCCTTTTGCGCAAAAACATTTCTGCAAGAGGGCTTTTTCCCAAATGGGAACGTCAAAGCATTTGCGCAAGAAGCACTGATTTCAGACAGTAGAACGTCAGTGCTTTTGCGCAAAATCAAGCGGCCAGTGTAGACAGCTGGCAAGTTTTTCCACAAAAGCAATGGCTTTTGTGGAAAAACTTGCCAGTCTAGACGCAGCTGAGGTGTCTAGCCTGGAAACCAGGAAGAAGGAAATCCATGTGGGTTAGGTTGGCCATTAGAAAAAAAAATCATAACTGCCAGAGGGTATGTCTACACTACAAAGTTAGTTCGAACTAACAGACGTTAGTTCGAACTAACTTTGATAGGCGCTACACTAGCGCTCCGTTAGTTCGAACTTAATTCGAACTAATGGAGCGCTTAGTTCGAACTAGGTAAACCTCATTCCACGAGGACTAAGCCTAGTTCAAACTAGCTAGTTCGAATTAAGGGCTGTGTAGCCCCTTAATTCGAACTAGTGGGAGGCTAAGGCTTCCCAGGTTTCCCTGGTGGCCACTCTGGCCAACACCAGGGAAACTCTATTGCCCCCCTCCCGGCCCTGGAGCCCTTAAAGGACCATGGGCTGGCTACACAGTTTGTGCCAGTTGCAAGGCTGCCAGCACCCGTGCCAGCAGACCCTGCACCTGCCACACTATGAGCCAGCCACCCGAGGACACCCAGCCCTCCACTGCTCCCCAGGACCAGCCTGGCGGCTCCCAGGACCCTGCCCGGGGGCACAAAAGGCGGGCGCCCGCCTGGTCAAGTGCGGAGATCGTGGACCTCATCGAGGTTTGGGGGGAAGCCTCCAATGTCCACGATCTCCGCACTAGCCACAGGAACGCGGCCGTCTACGGCCGCATGGCTGCCAGCCTGGCCGCCAGGGGCCACCAGCGCAGCCGGGAGCAGGTGCGCTGCAAGGTGAAAGACCTGCGGCAGTCCTACTCCCGGGCCTGCCAGCCAGGGGCCGACCCGGAGGCCTACCCCCACTTCCACGCCCTGGACCGCCTCCTGGGGGCTCATGCCGTCCCTGCCCCCCGGGACGTGATAGACCCCGGGGCAGAAGGACCGCTCCAGGAGACGGAGGAGGAGGAGGAGGGCTCTGAGTGCCAGGAGCCTGCCATCAGCCTGCCCGGGACCCGGGACCCCCGAGGCACCCCACAGAGCCACTCACCTGTGTCGTCCGAGGCCGGGGAGGCGTCCACATGTGAGTACCATCGTGGTCTCCTTATGTGTACGGGGGGCTTGGGCGAGAGGGAGCCCCGGGACCGTGCGCCTGGGCCTTGCCCACCAAGGAGCAGCAGCTGGGGATCCTGCTGGGGCCCTGGCCTTGCAGAGGGGAGCTGGGTTTCACACACCTGGGCCCCTGGGGTAATTGACCGCTGGTCTTGTTGCACCACAGCCGCAGCACCTGGGACTGCAGGGCGCACCATCCCGCCTGCAGCAGCCGCCCGCGCCCGGGCAAGCAGGAGAGCCAGGAACCAGGAGGAGTACCAGAGGCGGCACCTCCGGTTCATGGATCACCAGCTCCGCACCCAGGACCACTGGGTCCAGGAGGACCTGAGGCTGCGCCGGAGGAGTCTGGAGGCCCTGGAGGAGCAGGGCCGTGCCCTGCGAGGCCACCTCCAGAGCCTGCTCGACCGCTTCCCATTTCCTCCTCCTGCTGCTCCCCCTGCTCCTCCTGCTCCCCCTACTCCCCCTCCTGCTCCTGCTTCCGCTCTTGCTTCCTCCACACCCCCCGTCCCTCCTGCCCCACCCTCCACAACCATTTCCCACCGACGCCCCCGGACCCGCAGTGTGGCGAGACGGGAGAGGCAGCCGGATTCCCACCCCCGAGCTTTCCTTTCCCTTCCTCCCTTCCCTCCCCTTCCAGCTCCCACGTCCCAGGTTTCCCCCTCCCCTCTCCCACCCTCCCCCCTCCCTCCCCCCACCCCAGTTATGTGAAATAAACAGACGTTTTTGGTTGAAAAACAGGTGGCTTTATTTTACAGTAGGTAGGGAGGGGAAAGGGGAAGGGGGGTAGGGTGGAAGAAGGCCCCAGTGGGGCATGCAGGGAGAGGTCAGTCCTCCTCCTCCACCAGGAAGCTCTCCCGCAGGTCTTCCTGGATCCGGACGGCCCCCCGCTGGGCTTCCCGGATGGCGGCGGTGCGGGGCTGACCGTAGTGTCCAGCCATGCGGTCAGCCTCAGCCATCCAGGCTGGCAGGAAAGCCTCCCCCTTCCGCTCACAAAAATTGTGGAGCACACAACATGCTGCCACCACGGGAGGGATGTTGTGCTCGGCCAGGTCCAGACGGGTGAGGAGGCATCGAAAGCGGGCTTTCAGTCGCCCGAAGGCCCCCTCCACCACGATGCGGGCCCTGGTCAGCCTGGCATTGAAGGCCTGGCGGGAGGGATTGAGGCTGCAGTGGGTAGGCGGCATCCCCCACCAGGCACACGGGCATGTCCACGTCCCCGACCCTGATGTGGCGGTCGGGGAAGAAGGTCCCGGCCTGCAGCCGCTGGCACACGGAGGAGTTGCGGTACACCCGGACGTCGTGTGCTTTGCCTGACCAGCCCACATTAATGTCCGTGAACTGGCCCCGATGGTCACACACGGCCTGCAGGATCACGGAGAAGTACCCCTTGCGGTTGACGTACCGGGACGCCTGGTGTTCCGGGGCACGGATGGGGATGTGCGTCCCGTCGATGGCCCCCCCACAGTTGGGGAAGCCGAGGGCGCCGAAGCCCCAGATGACGGTGTCCGGGTTGGCGAGGCGGACCACCCTGCGGAGCAGCACCCGGTTGTTGGCCTTGACCACCTGCGGAGAGAGACACAGCAAAGCGCCAATCAGAGGGGAGCCCGGGTGGCTGGGAGCGTGCGTGCCCTGGCAGTGCCCCGCGTCCCACTCCCGGTAGCAACCCCCCTGGCGGCGTGTAGTACGGCCGGGACAGACTGACCCCTCCGGTGCGGGGCGCTTTCACCTCCTCCCGCCCCCCCTTTGTCCCTGGGGCGGCCCATCCCCTCCTCGCAGCCCCCCTCCCCCCCGGCTCGGTGGCCGACGAGCGCCATACCTGCATGAGCACTGCTCCGACGGTGGATCTCCCCACGCCGAACTGGTTCCCGACGGATCGGTAGCTGTCCGGCGTGGAGAGCTTCCAGAGGGCCATGGCCACCCGCTTCTGGAGGGGAATGGTGGGCCTCATGCGAGTGTCCCTTCTGCGCAGGGCAGGGGCGAGCCACTCGCAGAGCTCCAGGAAGGTGTCCCTCCTCATCCTGAAGTTCTGGGTCCACTGTCGGTCCTCCCAGCGCTCCAGGACGATGCGGTCCCACCAGTCGCTGCTGGTGTCCAGACGCCAGACGCGGCGGGGCACGCCGGTGCCGGGGCGCCGCCGCGGCTCCTCCATGGCCCCCAGGGCGGCCAGGCGGAGAGGTAGGGGGCTGACGTGCACCAGGTGGTGCCAGGCAGCCTCGAGCCATTGGTGGCAGGCTTGCAGCAGCAAGTCCAGAACGTGCACCAGAAGGTGCAGGGCGAGCTGTGGCTCCATGTTGCCACCTGCGGCGGTCCCCCCCGAAGGGAAGCACCGACACAGACGGGCACAGAGACAAACGCTTTGCTGTCCCTCGGCGAGGTTGGCAAGGAAGCAGGAAAAGCTGAGAACCGGCTGTCCAGGGGGGTCCCTTTAAGCTCGAGCCTCAGATAGCCTCAGACAGCAGCCACACAAAGCAACTACTGACCTGATGCCCTGCCAGAACCGGTTTCAGCTGCCCTTAAATGCCCCCCTGCGTCCAATCAGTGTGGATGCGCTAGTTCGAATTAGCAAAACGCTAATTCCAACTAGTTTTTAGTTCTAGATGTGCTAGTTCGAATTAGCTTAGTTCGAATTAACTAATTCGAACTAAGTTAGTTCGAATTAGCGCTGTAGTGTAGACATACCCCCAGTGGTTAAGCACTGGATACATTCCACTGGAGTTCCACCAGTCAGGAACAGTCTATATAATACTTAGCCCTGTCTTAAGTGCAGGGGACTGTACTAGATGACCTCTCAAGGCCCCTTCCAGTCATACAATTCTATGATTTTATGTGTGAAGAGAGAATCTGATAGAAAGGTAGGTCGAAGTCCATAAAACTTGCAACTGCCACTGGAGTTTTGTAACTGAGAAAATTCATTAAGTTATTGTAAAATTAAGGAAATTCCCAGGCAAAAACTATGTTACGCTGGAGCTAAAACTGTAAACATGAGAGTAGTGGTCCTTTAAAAACCCAAATGCAACAGAAAACTTAAATTCAAAGTTTACATTTTTCAATTTCATTAATACTAGAAAGCATGGAAATGCACTTTCAAGATACCAAGTAAACTTAGCTGTGCCACTATCACCATCCACAGAACATATGAAAACAATACAATTGCGTCTTGAAAAATGCACATCACCACCATATCTGTAATTCTGAGAATTAAGACATGATTTAACTGGACCATGTTAATCTTGCTGAGAGATTGGCTGTACACTACTGCGGTATTTAAACTGAATACCTCATTGTCTTTACATTGCTACAATGAATTACACACCTACCTTTTCAATACCATACAGCAGTAGTCTCCAACCTTTTTGACCACAAGATCACTATTTCGATTTAAGTGCAGTGTAAGATCTACCTCGAGACCAAATACCCTTGCCCCACTTCCTTCCCGCCCCATCTTTGAAGCCCCATCCTGGCTCACTCCATCCCTCTTTTCCTCTCATCCTCACTCACTTTCACTAGGCTGTGGTAGGGGGTTGGGGTGCAGGCTCTGGTCTTGAGCCAACGGGTTCAGACTGTGGGAGGGGCTCCAGGCTTAGCCAAGGGTGGGGGACTGGGGTCCAGGAGGGGTTTCAGGGTGCAAGCTCTGGGAAGGAGTGTTGGTGCAGGGGGACACACATCTGGGGCAGGAGGTTGGGTGCAGGAGGAGGTCCAGGGCTGGGACAGGGGTTCAGGAAGCAGTCTCTGGCTGGGCACCATTTAACTGAGATGGCTTCCAGGTGGTGGAGCAGTGGGGTTAAGGCAGGCTTGCTCCTGACCTGGCCCTGCACCACCCCTGAAAGCAGCTGGCATGTACAGCCATGGTGCCATGTGCTGCCCCTCATCTACAGGCACTGAGCCCACAGCTTCTACTGGCCACAGTTTCCTGTTACTGATCAGTGGGAGCTGCAGGAGTGGTGTCTGTAGGCAAGGACAGCATGTGGAGCCCCCCTGCTCTGCCTCTCTCGGGCTGCAGGGACATGTCAGTCACTTCCAGGGACAGCAATTAACCACAGGGATAATGACTCCAGTCACGACAGGTTAGGCCAGTGTTTCCCAATTGGTGCTCAGAACCCTGGGGTTCTGTGAAGTGAAAGTAGGGGTTCTGCGAAGAGCCAGCACTCCCCCGCCCCCTCTGAAAGAGAGAGAGCAACGGCTAGCTTGTTTCCCGTTCCTCCCTGGCGCCGCAGAGGCATAGGGAGGCGGGGGCAGAGGGAACAGTTGCTCCCGGACGGCACACTAGGGGGGTGCCGGACAGGGGTGACCCCATGTGACCCACAGCGGGGAGAGAAGCACTTCCCTTCCCCAAAGGAGCCGGCGCGCTCTGCCTGAACAGCTGGGGCTGTGGCACCTGGCAACTTAGTTCCGCCGCCTTTCTGCGCGGTGCGGGTGCGGGGGCGGGGGGAGAGGTCAGGAGACCTGGATCTGCACAGCTCCACCTGTGCAGGCAGCACGCTCTGCCCTGGGACTCACACCCCCTGCACCTCGGCAGGACGGCATCGTGGAAGTAAGTTGCTGGAGTGCAAGAGCCCCTGCTGCTCAGGCAGCGCACACACCAGCTGTTTGGGGAGGGGAAGTGCAGTCTCACACTTCCCGGAACCCAGAGGTGCTGCAGGATTACCAGGTACTGCTCCCAGCTGCCCCTGTCCCCTGCCCAGACCCCCCACGAGTACCCTGTCCCCTGCCATCACCAGCACTGTCCCCAGCACCCAGCAGCACCCTGTCCCTGGCCCCAGCAGCACCTTGTCCCCAGTTCCAGCACCCTGCCGCACACCCCAGGACCCTGGACCTGGCCCCAGCACCCTGCCACTCACCCCAGCACCCAGCAGCACCCTGTCCCCAGCCCCAGCACTGTGCCATCCACCCTAGCACTCAGCACCACCCTGTCCCTGGCCTCAGCACCCTGTGACCCACCCCAGCATTCAGCACCATCCTGTCCCCGGCCCCAGTACCCTGCCACCCACCCCAGCATCTAACACCACCCTGTCTCCGGCCCCAGCACCCTGCCACCCATCCTAGCACCCGGCAGCACCCTGTTCCTTGTCCCAGCACCTTGCCACCCACCGCAGCACCCAGCACCACCCTAGCCCTGGCCCCAGCACCCTGCCACCCATCCTAGCACCTGGCAGCACCCTGTTCCTTGTCCCAGCACCCTGCCACCCACCCCAGTGCCCAGCAGGACCATGTCCCTGACCCTAGCATCCTGCCCCAGCACCCTGCCACCTGTGCCAGCATCCTGCCACCCTGCAGCACCCTCTCCCTGGACCCAGCACCCACTAGCACTCTGTCCTCTGCCCGCACCCGCACAGTTGGGACCACATAAGTGCTTGGGGTGTTTTTTTGCATCTCACTTGTGTGGCCCCAACTGACTTTTCTGTGGGTCAGTGACCCCTGACTCAAAACAGGTTCCCCGCCCCGCTCATAAATAAAGACAATGCTAAAGCCTTTTGAGTTTAACATAATAGTTTATTTAAAAACTGGCCAATTAGCCCGTCATAAGACGGGATTTTCAGGTCTCTCCTCCACGTCGGTCTTCTCTCCTGAGCCTCCGGTCTCTCGCTCCGTGTCTCTTTCTCTCTCTCTCCTCCTCCTACTGCTTCCCCCTGCCTTATCTCAGCCCTGGCCGTGTACGTCACCGCCCCCCCCGCCCCCCTTCGCCTCCCGCCATGGCGCTCAGCTGACTTCTGTGCTACTCAGCCGGGCCGCCACAGGGGAGCAAGCGGTGCAAGCGGCCATTTGGGCTCTCCCGCGGCGACCCGGCTGAGTGGTGCAGAAGTCAGCTTGCGCCACTTGCTCCCCCACGGTGGCCCTTCTGAACGGTGCAGAAGTCAGCCGAGCGCCACAGCGAGAGGCGAAGGACGTGACTCAGGCAACAGTGCCGCCCAGAGGGAACAGCCAGGGAGGCAACAGCGCCACCCAGAGGGAACAGCCAGCATTTCAGCGTTACAGAGTCACAGACACCGGGCTACTATATATATATGATGAAGCCTGGCCAACATGCCCCCAATTGGGGCCAAATCCCCATCTCACTGCAGCATCATAATTCTCCTGCACCACCTGACCCCAAATCTGAGCCTATCATACACTGGAACCCCCTGTCCTGAGCCTCTTACATCCCCAAACTCCTGCATCCCCACATCCTCAGTCTTCTGCCACAACACTCCTGCACCATCCACACATCACAAATCTGTGTCCTGAGCCCATCATACTCCCAGCCTCCTTGCCCTGAGCTCCTCACATATCCAGCCCAAACTCCTGCACCCTCACAGCCACAAGCCTGTGTCTTGCTCGGCACCCCAACCTTCCATCTGAGCCCAACACTCCCCAGCCTGGAGCCAGAATCCCCTTCTCTTGCATTCAAATTCCCTCCCAGAGCTTGCACTTCTCACCCCTTCCCACACCCAAATCCCTCATTCCCACCCCAGAGCCTACACATCCTGTCTCAACCCAGTGAGTGTATAAGGGCTGGGGATAGCAAGTGATGGAGAGGAGGGGAACAGAGTGGATGGGGCCTCAGAGGGTGGGGTCTTGGGGAAGGAAGGGGAAGGGTGGGTTCGCCTCTTTTTTTTTTTTTTTTTTTGCTTGACAAACCTAGGGGTTCCTTGAAATTCTGAAAAGCTGAAAAGGGTTCCATGGCCAAATAAAATTGGGAAACACTGGGTTAGACATGTTAGAACTCACCACTCAAAGAATTACATTTAACTGTGAGCGAGAAATGAAAGTTATGAAATGCACAGACCAGTCACAAACCAAACTAACCCGCTTTGCAAGCAGTAAAAGTAGTAACAACCAGCCCCCATGTGTGTGTAGGGTCAGGAGCTGAGAGTGAGGGACAGTGAGTGTTTGTGAGAATAACAGACACACACAGGGTGTGAGAGTGACAGAGATTTGCATTGCCAAGCTCCCTCCATCCCCTTCTCCCTGTGTTGAGATAGGGTACAGGAGTGGGGGAGGGGGGACACCCTGACATCAGTGCCCCCCTTCTCCATCCCACTCCCTGCACAGCAAGCAGGAGGCTCCCAGGGGGCAGCTCCAAGGCAGAGGGCAGGAGCAGCATGACAGTGGGGGGAAGGGCAACTGAAGTGACAGCGCTTGGTAGCTTCCAGGCCAAACCAGTCAAGATCACCAGTCAGAGGCTCCAAGATCTGCTGGTAGATCCCCATCTACTGGTTGGTGACCACTGCCATACAGAGTAACCAGAAAATGCGCGAGTAATATGCAAATGAGGCTAAGCGTGGAATTTGCATACCTAATGAGCCACCATTTTTTTCAGAAGAGCCTCTTGCACAAGAAGGAGCGTCTACACTGCCCCTTCTTGCCCAAGAAAAACCCTCTTGCGCAATGCCGTTCTTCCTGAAAAGTAATAGGTGTAATGGCATTGCGCAAGAGGGTTTTTCTTGCACAAGAAGGGGCAGTGTAGACGCTCCTTCTTGTGCAAGAGCCTCTTCTGAAAAAAATGGTGGCTCATTAGGTATGCAAATTCCACGCTTAGCCTCATTTGCATATTACTCGCACAAGAAGCCGTGAGTGTAGACATAGCCATAGTGTTCCAAATGCAAAGTGCTGTGGTACTGTGATATTTTACATACTCATAGCTGCCACATCTGGGCCTACAAAATTCTCCAGGGATGTTAGCATAGATGTCAGGATCTCAAGATAGTGGCATTTATATTTACACATCTGACACAGCCATATAAAACTCGAGCCATGTTCTCCACCATTCAACGCTGCAGGCAAAGTATGCCAAGAAAGCAGATTTAGGATATTCTCAACTGCAAACTTCAAATCTCCATCAAGATGTTACCTAACTCAAAACTATAACAAGATCTATATCTACAACAACCCAATACACAACAGATGGCTCAGTCATTCTCAACAGCTCCAAATGTGTTTGAGGAGGAGGTTGGAGGCAGAAAGAAAGAATTAAGATTTTTTGAGGTGACCTCAATAGCACATCAGTACAGCTACAATTTGGGGGTGGTAAAGATTGTAAGTGCAAACTTAACCTGGAATTTACAGACTAATGTGTGTGTTTTTTCCCTAAAGTTCTGCTCCACTGATCTTCTTTCTAACAATCACCTTGTATCTAGCATGAAAGGGTAAATGGAAAAATGAAGCATCACCCCAAATCCTGGATTATTGGGGAGGCAAGGTGGGCACCAGGATCACCCTCCAACATACACAGAGACAGCCCTGGACCAGAGAGCCACTCTTCACCATCCCATCAGGCTGCCCCAGTAGGGAAGACAGAAGTGCCAAGGGTCCTACAGTACATGGTAGAAGAACGTGATAGATCTCAGCCCTGGCAAGTTTCAGGGGCTAGGAAAAAGATTCTGCTGCCTACTTCCCTCCACTATGACTGAGGCACACTTGAGCGCAGTGTTTTTTTGCCCTGCCTCTTGTAAACACACCCGTTACTTATTTTGGGGTTGGGGTATGGCCATGATCAGAGGCAGTGACACATGCCAGTACATGTGTATCTCTTCTCCCCATATTAACCACATTTTGTTTTGTTTTTCTTCTCTTTTGGTTGGGAGAGAAAGGCTATCATGCTTGATAATTCCCCTCTTTGCACATTATTGTCTAGAGTGTTCCTTGAGCTTATCCAATCCTCAGCAATTGGGTTGCCTCTCCCAACCATGAGCCTCATCCTCTGTAGATGTCCAAGAAGGAGCCTTTTCCTAAGGACAGCAGCTCCTGGAGACCCTAAAAAGTCCTCCAAAACACATTTTTATAAAACTATAAATGTCCAACTTGGGCTACAACTGACCCCTACCCATAATTTTCTACAAAATGAAGGTTGGGTTACAACATAGTCAAGCTAAAGACAGATTTTATATACATTTAACTCAGTCATACCAAAATTTTTGCCTGGGCATTAGCCTCATGTTACAATTTTCCTTGCTATGGAATGATTATTATATAGCACCTGTGATGGGGCGGCGAACCCCCTGCCACCAGGGCTTGCTGGCACCCGCACTTACCAGGGGGGCCCGAGCGCAGGTCATGCAGGGTCTGCTCTGCTGTGGCGCCCCGTGCATGCGCAGAGCCCCGGCTGATGGCTGCGTCCCCCGGCGTCCCCGGAGGGGTGGGGGCAGAGGAAGGGCGGGGCCTGGCCGGCGCGGGCAATTCAAAAAGGCCGGACGCTGAGCATCCAGAGAGGTCGGGGGGCAGCTGGCATACCAGAAGTGCTGGAGCGAGAGGCCCCGGTGGGAGGAAGTAACCCAGGACGGGGCAGTCAGAGCCCGCTGGTTGGTAAGTTAAGGGGTCATGCCCCACCAACCGGACAGGAACAAGGATTCCTGCCCTTAGGGTCCTGGGCTGGGGCCTGGAGCGAGGGCGGGTCCAGGCCCCCCTCCCACACTGTTGGGAAAGGTGCTATTTGTGGTGACGTGCCACAGGAATCGTGGACCGATTGACTTGAGTGTTGGTCAAGGGCACAGCTACTCTGGGTGAGGGCACGGGGTTAAGGAACAGATGGGGTGTCTTAGTGGAGGATAAGAGATGTAGGGGATATAGGCTCTGGGCCTGATGATGAGCTCTGTTGTAGGCTGAGGTCACCATCCCCCCTCAACAGCACCAAATAGGTACTTGGCATTTTTCAGACATGATTCTGAGAACTGTGGAGCAAGTATGTTACTTTACTCATGTGCATACTCTCACTGCAGTTAGTTCAGAATCAGGACCTCTGGTTGAAGTCAACAGGGCTACACATAAGTAAAGTTAAGCAAGTGCCTAAAGGGTTTGCAGGTTCTGAGTCTCAAGTGTCCAATCTGTTCACCAGTGATTGCAGAATCAAGTCCTGATAAGGCTATAGATAAGAGGAGATGATGACAAAAATGTGTAGGTACTATTTTGGAGAGCGGAAAGTTTTATTTTCTGGATAAATGGAGATGCTGCACTCAATTAATGAATCAAGATCTTCCATGCTCCTAGCAAAGTAATAAATAAGAAAAGCTTACAATTGAAAGCCTGAAGGTTCAGATGTTGATTTATATTTAGAACTTCACAGTAATTTATTTAAGAACTTTACTTTATTCTAAGTTGTCAGGGTTGTTCCCCCACTCTGGCACTCCAAGTGCAGAAGATGGGGGGCCTGCAAAGAGACCAAAAGAAAAAACCACACCTTTGCTTCTACAGGCACTGGTTACAAAAACCTTCCCGCCAGAATCACAATCCACCGATTTTGGGGAATTTGCTGCCAACATCAAGTGCTTTTTTTATCCGTAAAACCGGGGGTGAGCACTTGAAATCACCCCCAGGGGTACCCCCAATCTCTTTTGCCCCAAAAGAGCTTGAGAGAAGAAAAGAGAAAAACAAGCTGCAGTCTCTGGTAGCTGACCCCCTCAGTCAGAGGCATGCAGACACACACAGGACACAAGAATCAACCAATACTGGTTAATCAAAACAAAAAGGGAAATACTTTTATTATAAAAAAAAAACTACTGTTGCAAGCATAGTAAATGACTGGGTGTTAAAAGCCATGGAGTGAAATAGACTCAGGGGAAAATCCCTAGGTTGTAATCCTTAGTTACAAAAGAGAAAAACAATGAACCAGGTCAGACATGATTTCCAAAGAAGGAAAACAATAAAACCTGACAGACTATCTAAACTTTTCCCTACTTACATATTTCAAGGAGTCCATTCCTGGGAGAGCCTGACTCCCTTGTTACCTGGGGAAAAAACTGCTCTGATCTCAAACAAAAGGAGAGAGAAAAAAAACCCTCTCTGTTTGAAATTCCTATCTGTATTTCATTGGCTGAATGCCTGAAGCCCCCTCCCTCAGAATCCTAGAATACTAGGACTGGAAGGGACCTCAAGAGGTCATCGAGTCCAGTCCCCTGCCCTCATGGCAGGACCAAATACAGCCTAGACCATCCCTGATTGACATTTATCTAACCTACTCTTAAATATCTCCAGAGATGGGGATTCCACAACCTCCCTGGGTAATTTATTCCAGTGTTTGACTACCCTGACAGTTAGGAACTTTTTCCTAATGTCCAACCTAAACTGCAGCAAGGGAGGTTTAAGCCCATTGCTTCTTGTTCTATCCTCAGAGGCCAAGATGAACAAGTTTTCTCCCTCCTCCTTATGATACCCTTTTAGATACCTGAAAACTGCTATCATGTCTCCCCCCCCCCCATCTTCTCTTTTCTAAACTAAACACACCCAATTCTTTCAGCCTTCCTTCATAGGTCATGTTCTCTAGACCTTTAATCATTCTTGTTGCTCTTCTCTGGACCCTCTCCAATTTCTCCCCATCCTTCTTGAAATGCGGTGCCCAGAACTGGACACAATACTCCAACTGAGGCCTAACTAGCGCAGAATAGAGTGGAAGAATGATTTCTCGTGTCTTGTTCACAACACACCTGTTAATGCATCCCAGAATCATGTTTGCTCTTTTTGCAACAGCATCACACTGCTGACTCATATTCAGCTTGTGGTCCACTATAACCCCTAGATCCCTTTCCACCATACTCCTTCCCAGACAGTCGCTTCCCATTCTGTATGTGTGAAACTGATTGTTCCTTCCTAAGTGGACCACTTTGCATTTGTCTTTTTATTAAACTTCATCCTGTTTACCTCAGACCATTTCTCTAATTTGTCCAGATCATTTTGAATTATGACCCTATCCTCCAGATTAGTCGCAACCCCTTAATAAGCGTACTTTCTATGCCAATATCTAAATCGTTGATGAAGATATTGAAGAGAGCCGGTCGCAAAACAGACCCCACTTGTTATACCTTTCCAGCAGGATTGTGAACCATTAATAACTACTCTCTGAGTACGGTTATCCAGCCAGTTATGCATCCACCTTATAGTAGCCCCATCTAAGTTGTATTTGCCTAGTTTATTGATAAGAATATAATGCGAGACCGTATCAAACGCCTTACTAACGTCTAGGTATACCACATCCAACGCTTCTCCCTTATCCACAAGGCTCGTTATCCTATCAAAGAAAGCTATCAGATTTGTTCCTTACAAATCCATGCTGGCTGTTCCCTATCACCTTTCCACCTTCCAAGTGTTTATAGATGATTTCCTTAATTACTTGCTCCATTATCTTTCCTGGCACAGAAGTTAAACTAACTGGTCTGTAGTTTCCTGGGTTGTTCTTAGTTCTCAGGTGCATCTCCAGATTTGCTTAACCCTTTCTCAGTCTTCAGGTAAGTCAGGTAAGACTCTCCTTAGCAGCTCCTATTCATGACATAAGTTTTCACGGATTTTTTTTTTTACTGCCTCTTTACGAACATGTAAGTTTATCAAAAGCTTACATTATTGCTGAGGCCAACATAACTGTTTTTTGTTGTCCAAAATTATCAAATCCATTAGTAATCCATAATTAAGAGCAAGGTGGCAACAATATAAAATTTTCCTATTCAGTGAAATGCATTTCATTGGTAAAATTCTTCTGTCTTGAAAATATTTATGGAATATGATTTTGAAAGTCAAGTTATACATTTTTGATTAACTAAATCTTTGGAAGCATGGAATCAGCCTTTCCCGCTCAGCAGACTTGCTGGATAAGCTATAGATGTAATAAGATATGACTGGTTTGGGGGGAGCAATTTATACTTTAATTGTTACTACTTGTAAGATTGTGAGACTAGGAGAGCACAGGCTAAGTTTTGTTTTTGTTCTTGATGGGGATGGAAAGAGTTATACTAAAGTAAGCCGATTAACTCAAGCCCAAATCTATCAGCGAGTGAATATATAGTCCACACACAAAGCAGGGGTACCTTCCAGCAGGAACAAAGGCTTATAATAGTCACACAACGCCATTTTCTATGCATGAATCCCAAAGAGTGTTAATTTTAAAGTACAGAATCAGAAGAGTCTGACAGTAACCTGACCTGGCTGGAGGGACATGAATGGACTGAAGCATAAATAAACCTACATACATTAAAAGTATTAGCTTGCTCTGTGTCTAGAAGCCCAGACTTTTAAAGAGTTAAACTAGGCGCTATCAAAGAAAGTAGATTTTAAGGATCTTCACCTATCATTCTGTACAGCAACATTTCTTTCTAAGTTGTCAAGGACAATCTACACAATGCACTACTGAAATTAATTTTATTTTCACACTTATTTTGCTTTCAACCTGTAAATAATGTAAAACACATGCAATGGCCGTTATAAAGTTTGACAGCACAGTGCTCCAAGGAAATTCATTCTTGATATTCACAGTGAAGGAGTGTTATTAAAGAATATCCCTTCTGAATGGAGCCACTAATCCTTAACAGGCTGAATCAAAAGAAATGTGATTGAATGACAATCCTGATGGGTGGTCTTGTTTTTAGTTCAGCACAAATTCTGAACCACTGTGGCATAATCTTGGATGTCCACTAAAAAGTTAAGGCTGCATCGTAATGGTAATTACTGAATGAACATGGTGTTGAAGCATCAGAGAAAGAAGCCTGCACTGATCTCTAGAGCCCTGGTATCTGCACCCGCATCTGCAAAAATGATCCACAGATATCCACATCCATGGATATAAAGCAGATTTTTCCAGAGCTCTACTGATCTCCCCTTGGTCAACACAAGATTGTGCTGTCATTGCCTCAATTCCTATGAAGAAAACAGGGTAGGCTTCTAGACATATTAAGACATGAAATGAGAGTTTATGCCCTCAGGCTACGGAGGGAAGTCTGAGAACTGTACTTTCCATTCTCTTGGGTTGAGAACTGAATGTGGTGTTGACATTTCTTACTCACTCACTACTCATTCAGTTGCTGTTTAAATTTCTTATTGATGAGGATTGGCTGCTGTATGAACCATCCTTCTAAAGAATCTAAGATGAACATTACATTGGCAAATCTTTTAATGTGGCATCTCCAAAGTTCATACTGTTCTTGAAACCTGAATGGTATCGTATATAGTGCCTATGCTTAGGAACGTTTGTGTTTTATGCAAAGGATAATTTAGCAGGTACATATGTGCAGAGAAACCTGCTGAGATCACTCCCCACCCTTGGGTAGTCAATCAGTTTCTAGAACATTTTCTCTTTGTTCTCGGAGAGTGTCCAAGGGGAGGGTGCACTCAGCAGATGGAGGGTCAAGGCACAGGTAGAATAGTGATAGAAATGTAGCCGTGTTAGTCTGGTGTAGCTGAAACAAAATACAGGACTATGTAGCACTTTAAAGATGGTTTATTAGATGATGAGCTGTCGTGGGCCAGACCCACTTCCTCAGATCAAACAGTGGAAGAAAATTGTCACAACCATATATACCAAAGGATACAATTAAAAAAAAATGAACACATGAAAAGGACAAATCAAATTTCAGAACAGAAGGGGGATGGGGGGGGAGGTAAATGTTTGAGCTAATGATATTAGAGGTGATAATTGGGGAAGCTATCTTTGTAATGGGTAAGATAACTAGATCCTTTGTTCAGACTCAGGTGTAAAGTGGTGAATTTTAGCATGAATAACAGTTCGGAGGATTCTCTTTCAAGTGCAGTCTTAAAAGGCTTTTGATGCAGGATGCAGGTAATTAAGTCATTGAGACAATGTCCTTTCTGGTTGAAATGGTAAGAAACTTTTTTCTTTGTGATCCTGTCTAATATCTGTTTTGTGGGCATTGATCCTTTGGCGAAGTGTCTGAGATGTTTGTCCAATGTACATAGCAGACGGACACTTTCGGCACATGATAGCATACATTATATTTCTGGATGCGCAGGAATATGTGTTCTTGATCTTATAACTCACTTGGTTAGGTCCAATAATGGTATCAGCAGAGTGAATATGTGGACAAAGCTGGCAATGGGGTTTGTTGCAAGGGAAGGTACCAGGGTTGGTATTAGTGTGGTATGTCCTGTGGTTGTTGGTAAGAATCATCTTGAGGTTAGGTGGTTGTCTATAGGAGACTATGGGTCTGTCTCCCAGAGCCTCTTGGAGTTTAGTATCCCGTTCCAGTATAGGCTGTAATTTATTGATAATGTGTTGGACAGGTTTAAGTTGGGGGCTGTAGGTGATGACAAGTGGTGTTCTATTATTGATCCTCCGGGATCACGACCTACAGCCAAATTAGAGGGTGAGTATGTTTATTTTACCACCCTCATTAGATATTTGGTTGTGTGTTATTGACCTGATTGGTGACCCTCACACCTCTTGTAGTAAATGAGTCTGGTGTTGGGGAATTCAAGGAGTCTGCCACAGTTTTGAAACATTTAGGTTGCAGTCTTAAGACATTGTACTTAGGGTGGGGGTGGCTTAAGCCGTAATTCCTCTGACTGAGTGTTGTTGAAGGGGAAAATCAGAGAGGCTGTAAGGACCAACAGTTAATGTAGGGGCGGGTATAGCCATAAGTACCTCTAGTTAATGTGTTGGCTGGTCTGGATTTCCTAATCGGACTAAGTGTCCGAGGGGGCCCTTAGGCAACAATTTTGGCGCCTTGATTATAATTGTAAGAGTCCAGAACAAATAAATTGAGAAACGGATTGATCCACTGATTGGGCACTGAGGTCTGAGATTTGAGTTAAATTAATTGCAATTGGTCTGTAAACAAAACTGCATTTAAAACCTTGGAGATTAGAGGATTTGGGGGGGAAAAAAAGATGGATGATGTGTGATTGATGAAGTTATATAGTGATCCGCGGTATCAAAAGCATGTAACTATTGCTCCTACAATTGCTGTAGTAGTAAGTTTGCTGGTTTTCCTACTGAGATATTCTGGCCATGTGGCAAATGAAGTGTGAATGTTGAAACAGTAAAGCCTCATGATCGTCCCTTGCGATCTCTAGTATAAAGATGAAAGAGGATAAAGGGGAAAAACCAGTCCTCTAGTCTATAAGGGGACGTCAGTAATAAACAGTCTGACATTGTGAGAATGGCATGTGTGACTGAAATAAAGAAGGATGAGGACCCCCCTAGCAGAGGTGGGCATTACTGATTCTGTGTACAAGCCACAACATCTATTAGAAAAGGATGATGTCCTTAGGGCAGATTTTAAACCCAACACCCTTACATCTATACTGTCTCACTATGACAGGGCACTGAAACAAGGGTATCCGACACATGATGGTTACCCGACTAAACATCCATATTATATTGCCTGTTGGTGTATAGGGTTAAAGTCAACAGAAGAACAATTTTGGATGGGGCAATTTTATTATGCACCAAAAAACTGAAGGAACAATAATGGGAATCGACATGTTACGAGAACTAGGGTGTCATTTGAATTTGGGTGACTCGCCTTCCTTGCAAATACCGTTTCAAACGTTTAGCGCTAATGTGCCTCTGATCTATTCTTCTCTGGGTGAGCATGTGTGCGCTGTGCAGGAGCTTCCTGAGCTGCAGGGACCAAAAGGAGTGTGGGCAGCCGACAAACTTGACTGTGGCTTGATGAATGTCCCACCAGTGGTGATTACAGGGAACCCTCCCGCTCCTGCACATCCCTACCCAATCAAGCCGGAGGCCCTGACAGCGGTAGAAAACAGTCATGGAGTTGATAGAGGGGGGTTGTAAAAAACTCAAAGTGTAACTTGCCTGTTAAAGCCAGATGGATTGTGGCAACTCACCATCCATTATTGAAACATTAACATGCACGCTGACAGACTCACCCCCCTAGTTGCTGACCCTAGTACTATTCTTTCTACTGTACCTAGTGATCGTGCAGTGTTTTCAGCTTTGGACATTAGCAATAGCTTCTGGTCTATTCCGGTGCACCCTGACAGTCCATTCTGGTTTGCATGTACTGTTAAAGGGAAGCAATACACCTTTACTATGAAACCAGGGGTTTCATAACTCACCTACTTTGTTTCATAGAGAGTTAGCTGATGTGCTGGCAAAGCTGCCAGACACAGCTTCCTGTGTTCTACAGTATGCTGATGATCTTATCCCCTCACCAGATAGCCAAACGCATATGAGAGATTTAAAAGTGATCCTGCAGCACTTGGCAGACAGCGGGGTAAAATGTAATGCTCAAAAGGCCCAGAATGCAAAAGAGCAAGTATCGTATCTGGAGTATTTAATATCTAAAGGGCACAAGCATCTAACCGTTGATTGCACTAAAGCTATTAATGCCTGCCCACGACCGACCACAGTCAGGGGAGTGAGGAAAGTGTTGGGGCTATTTAATTTTTGCCCAACTCAAATCCCAAATTATTCAAAGATTGTCTAGCCTATTAATGATCTCCTGAAGGGGGCTGGTGGACCACATGATACAGCTGAATGGATGCCTGAATGCAAGCAGGCATTCACCATGTTGAAACACAGGCTAAGTACTGCCCCAGGGTTGCAACTTCCTCACCCACTAATGCCTTTTACATTGTACACACATCAGTGAGGGACATATGGCAGCAGTGTTAATGCAGAAACATGGAGATAAACAACGCCCGGTAGCATACTACTCTTCCAAACTAGATGCTGTCGCTCAGGCAATGCCATCATGCCTCCAGGCAGTGGAAGGAGCCTCTATGGCCCTAAGTCAGGCATCACCGTTTATTGGTGCACAGGATGTAAATGTTGTTGTACCTCATGCTGGTCTTGCTATTTTGTCAGGGAAGAAATCCTCGGCAGTCCCATGTGGCGAGAGGGACCCGATGGGAAACTGGCTTGCTGATGCCTTCAGTACATTTGCAGTGAGCATCATCACGAAACCCTGCCACCCTCATGCCTACCCCAGACGAGGGGCACCCATATGGTTGTTGTGTTGAGGAGGAGTCCACGGACTCTCCATTGGTTAAACTGAGATACCTGGTGCCCCTTGCCAATACGTGGATGGTTCCTCCTTCTACGGAGACAGCAAACAACACACAGGATGGACTGTTTGTACCCAAGATGGGCGGTTGGTGGTGCACGGCAGTGTACTGGGGGCATCTGCGCAAGTAGCAGAGTTATAGGCATTAGTCGTGGCATGTGAAGCTGCGGAAGGGCATGCCGTAAATATAGATACAGATTCTAGATATGCATTCGGAGTTGTACGTGATTAACTTGTGGGTAAATCGGGGATTCCTGACAAGTGCAGGATCCCCAATACAAAATGGGGGGATAGTGGAGAAACTCCACACAGCCATACAGAAACCTACCGAAGTAGCGGTGATAAAAGTGAAGGCCCACACAAAAGGGACAGGCCTCCATAGCGAGGGGAACCAAAGGGTAGACAAACAAGCAGCAGTGGAAGGTAAAGAGATGCAATTGATTGCTGCAACACAGCCTCTCATTTAAATAAAATAAAATTTTTTTTTTTTTAAATTACAGGACATCTAACGCTGCACTGAGGGCAGAGAAATGGCTATGGATGGAGAATGGGAGCGAACTGTGTGAACACTTGGAGGGGTCTGGGGAACTTAGATTGTCTGGAGGGGTCTGGGAAATTTGGTGTTACCAAATGCACTGATGGGAACTATGATACAGGTGTATCTCATGTCGGGACACGATGGGGCGCAGAGGGTGGCCCACCAGATTTTGGATACCTGATGGCATCCTGAGCTTAATGTGAAGGTGCATGATTATGTGAGGAGGTGCATAACATAAGAACAGCCGTACTGGGGCAGACCAAAGGTCCATGTAGCCCAGTAGCCTGTCTGCCGACAGTGGCCAACACCAGGTGCCCCAGAGAGGGTGGCCCGAAGACAATGATCAAGTGATTTGTCTCCTGCCATCCTTCTCCAGCCTCTGCCAAACAGAGGCCAGGGACACCATTTCTATCCCCTGGCTAATAGCCTTTTATGGGCCTAACCTCCATGAAATTCTCCAGCTTCTCTTTAAACTCACTTTAAAGGGAAGGTGATGAAAACCATATGCATGGCACTGGGGATCTAACAGAAATGGCATGTCCCTACCATCGGGACTAGTAGGGAGAGCTAACCAAACTGATGTTTTCTGTTACAAGGAAAGACTGGGTCAACCAGCCTACCAGCGGTTCTTATGTCTGAGAGCCAGTCCTACTAACCCACATTCCTTATCTCCTTTTGAAATGCTGCCAGGATGGGCGATGAGGACGCCGGGGGACCTGTGCATTGGAGGAGGGGAGTTGTATGTTATGGGTGACAAGCTTGTTGAATGTTGCAAATTGTTGCCTCAGCGCGTCTCACAGGACCGCTGAGCTGAACCAGACACCAGAGGCTGATGAAGAGGACACATGCAAGGTGCAGCCTGGACGGGACCTCACACGGTTCTCTTGGTAACTCCCTTTGTGGCCCGGGTCACTGGAATTCCCGTTTGGGTGCACCTGTCACAGGTAAAAGTATACAAGGGTGAGACTCAACATGGGGCACAATAATCCCCATCTACCCTATGGACTCCTGGGGAGCCTTTTGATGATCTCCTTTGTTGGCCCAATCAACGCCACACAACTAACACCAAGGGAGACACTAGGATCCGACCAATGTGATCTAACTCCATGGGATTGGAAATGGGGTAATTTTAGTAACCTCGCTGGATGACCTACAGGATGGCTCTCCTTCCAATGTATGAATGGTGATGTATTCTTTACATCAAATTGTAAAAACCAATGTGCTGGGAAGTGGTATCTCTGAGGGACCAAGATTTGGATTAGTCCCTGAAGGGGAGCCGCTCCTAGCATTGTTAAGCATCTCTCTCCAACATTCCCAGCCTACAATTGATGCAGAAAATATTCTGCGGCCAGCTAATTGTTCTGAGCGGTTTCCGAGACATGAGAGCTCTCTCAAAGGTCTCATCTTAACAATGTTGCAGCGGCTTCCTAAGTGTCACATCAAGCCTGATTCTATCAAAGGTAGAAGGAAGCAAGATGTTTTTACTAATATCTACCTGGGGAGGGGCCACTACTCAATGCCATTACTCAAGCTATCAAATCTAATAATAGAGATTGGGCTGAAATTTGTTAGAAACTGTCCCTGCTGCTGTGGCATAAGGCTCATGTCTAACCAAGCTACACGCCATCTCGCTTCGGCAATGCAACTAACTGGTCAAGCCCTCACTGTTGTACTCACCCATCTTTTAGAAACCACTAAAATGTATGAGCAAGCATTGGTCACCGAGTCTAGGCATGAGGAAGAAATGTGTTGTCGTGCTGGCATGGCGTTCAACATGGAAGTTGTGGCCCTGATGGGAGACTTGCTCGCATCATCGGTGCCTGGCTGGGTGAGAGCTGCGGTTCTCAAAGACCGAGTGTCTGCACCTTGGATGATGGCCGGGGAGGGGTCCCTATCGATAATAGGGGCATGCTGGGATGGTCATTCCATCCTTGGAGGGGTGTTGATTCCTGTAGGTTGGGCTCCTGAATTGGAGACTCCCATTCCTGTGTCAAGGACACCTGTGCAGCATCCAGAACATCAGGTATGTGATAAAGGCCGGAGATAGCTACACAGCTTTCTCATGGGACTAATGTTCCATCCTGGGAGGATGGGTTTGGTGCACAGGAGACCTGGAGTCAGGGCAAGACCTCTCTCAAACACTGGGACTGGACCTAACCATGCATGTAATGTCTACATTGACGGGTGCTATAGCAGTGAGGGAGAACTCCGCCACCTGGTGTGGGTTCGGGCCATTAACTCTTGCAGGCAAACCTTGCTTAACACCTCCTTCTTCCTACTGTGTTATGCATAATGATACTGCTATCGCTATTGGGTCTATCCTGATCGCTCCCGATGTCACAGTTGATGCTTCATTTCCTCCTCTCCCAGACTGGGAGATGGATCAAGGCTAGTCTAAGAGCAATTAGGGAAAGGATTGAGCAAATGGTATTAGAATCAGGGGCTAAAATTCTGCATGCTTATATTGCTGCAAAAGAACAGAACTCGCCAAGCTGATGAAAACTATCATGACGGAAGTGGTAAGGCAAATACAGTGATTCAGTGGATAAAAGGGTGTGCTATCGTGGGAACGGGGATTCTATGGGGTTGGATTTGGGTTGTGTTTTGTCAATGTGTATGGGGACTTAGTTTTATTGCTGTTATCAATATGCATTGAAAGCTGAATGCATTACTTAAATCTGCTACCAAAGTTGCAGTTACTCAAGCATGGATTATGTCAATTATTGCTCCTAAAACATACAAGGGAGCAGCACTAGTGGGGGGTCTAAGAACTGCTCTTAGCCCCAAATACAAAATGGGGGAAATGAAGGGTATTGTATATTGTACCTATGCTTAGGAGTGTGTGTGTTTTATGCAAAGGATAATTTAGCAGGTACATATGTGCAGGGAAACCTGCTGAGCTCCCCCCCCTGCACGTGGGGTAGTTAATCAGTTTCTGGAACATCTTCTATTTGTTCTCGGAGAGTGTCCAAGGGAAGGGTGAGCTCAGCAGATGGAGGGTCAAGGTACAGGTATGTGATAAACAGGTTTATCTATGGGAATGTTCAACATGATCGGTTATGCTGAGTGTAAAGAATGTGACGAGACTGGACAAAGGTTCGTGTGAAACAACCACTCTATGCTATAAAATACTGAGGAGGGGGCTTGCCCCTCCAAGAGCCGGTCTGGTTTTGTACTGGCTGCTCTCCCTTTGTGCACAGCGAATAAAGCTTTAAATTGAATGGCGTGTCGAAGACTCTTGATTCTGCCAAAAACCTGACTCATATGGTTGCCATTTGGTACCACAAAAATCTCAACATACTACATTGCATGTTTGGCATTCCCTTGTGTCAGTCCTCACTACTGGAGATTGTTGCCCATTCTTAAAAACTCATAGATCAGCCACATAATGAATTTTGACTTCTGTAAATTAGCATGCTGTGCAGAAAAGAATTTATGGAACTATCCATAGATTATGTGCTCTGTGAAGCTGGCCAAATCCAATCATGTGTACTGGTTGCTGCCACCAGAAAGCTGCTATTCTGTGCTTATAGCAAGACAGAACAAAGGAACAAAAAGAAGCATTTACCACTGAAGAACAAAAAACAACTGTGGCACTAAGCACTGATAGAAGTACACATGTGGACCCTCCAAGCTTCTTGACAGAGGACAGAAGGTACAGATAACCTGAATTTCTTTCAGAAAAGCCACATAATATTAAAGCTAGGCCTTACTTAATTACTCATTTCATAAAATCAGTGTACATTGAAAAAAGAGTAGAAAAATGTTCCTGACCCTGAGGAACAAGAACTACAGATTTGGAAGGTTAAAAAAATAAAATTTCTCTTGAAGGATGGAAGGGCATGACAAGTGGGGTTCCGCAGGGGTCTGTTTTGAGACTAGTTCTATTTAATATCTTCATCAATAATTTAGATGATGGCATAGAGAGTGTAGTAAGATGAAGGCCTAAAACATAAGCCAATGCAGCACAGGCCTGGTTTGAGGCCTGAGGCCTCACTAACAATGGGCAAAACATGGCTAACATAAAGCTAAGCTGTGAGCAAGAGGCAGGCCCCAGCTCACAAAGCTTGGCACAAATAGGGCTGGGAGTACAAAACAGTAATTAGTAATAGGCCCAGGTGCAGAGCAATAATTGGTACTGGTCATAAGTGGAAAGCACATCATATCACTAGCTCATTAAAAAACCTTGGTACCCACTCCTCACAGATACCGACTCAGGTTCACAATAGGGTCTAAAATGACAGCATGATGGATAGAGATGATCTAATCAAACCATGAGGTACAGGGTGATGGGTGGTATCTAAGTAGCGTCAGAGGGTGGTAACCTGACACGTCAGCAGTGAGGTGTGACTTGTTGTACCTGTATATAAGGTGGTGTCTTGGGGCAACAGCCTTTGAATGACCTAGGGGGCAGTGGAAATTTCCCACTGATTGAGTCATTCCACTGTGGCAAGTACATACGCGTAGTGGTTCAGTAGAGTCTACTGACAGCTATTACTGTACTTCAATCTACAATAAACCTGGCCTGGCACCTTTGATCCTTATCTGGTTTGTGGTCTTTGGGGGCTCTCTTGGGGTCTGCTGTGGAGACTAAGTGCACAAGTCGACACATCACTGAATACACAAAGCAGCCTTCTGGTTATCATCAACAGAACCAGAGACCTGTGAGGACACCTCGGCAGTAAATCCCAACCGGCCTCCTGAACTACAGAGAATACGCTTATTAAGTTTGCAGATGATCCCAAGCTGGGAGAGGTTGCAAGTGCTTTGGAGGATAAGGTCATGATTCAAAATGTTCTGGATAAACTAGAGAAATGGTCTGAGGTAAATAGGCTGAAGTTTAATAAGGACAAATGCAAAGTACTCCACTTAGGGAGGAAGAAGTAGTTACTCACCCTGTGCAGTAACGATGGTTCGTCGAGATGTGTATCCCTGTGGGTGCTCCACTCAATGCATCTGCATGCCGCTGATCGGAGGTTGTTGGTGAGCAGTGCCCCTCACGCCGCGCCTGTGCACCCAGCGTCTCGCGCTCCTGCCGCTTGCTGAGTGCGTGCGTGGCGCGAGCCCCCTCTGTTCCTTTTCTACCTGAAGTCCCTTAAAGACTCCAAGCAGAGGGGAGGAAGTGGGGGTAGTGGAGCACACGCAGGGACACGCATCTTGAAGAACCATCGTTACTGCACAGGATGAGTAACTTCTTCATAGAGTGGTGTCCCTGTGGGTGCTCCACTCAGGTGACTCAGTAGCAGTACCCACCAGATGGTGGTGGGCATTGGAGTCATTTATGTAGATGAAGGAAGGACTGCATCTGCCAGAGATGTGGAGGGTATTGGCCCTTTCTGTAGGGCGTAATGTTGTGCAAAAGTGTGATGGGAGGACCATGTAGCTGCTCTACAAATGTCCACCAATGGTACATTATTTAGGAAGGCCGCTGTTGTGGCCATCGCACATGTGAAGTGAGCCCTGATAATCTGTGGTGGCTGCTTCCCACGAAGTTCATAAGCTGTGTATATGCAGCTGGCAATCCATTTGGATAGACGTTGTACCAAGACGGTTGTTTCCGTATGTGGCCCAGACCAAGTGATGAAGAGTCTATCCGATTTTCTGGTTCCTCTAGTTCTATCCAGGTAGAACGCAATCGTTCATCTCGCATCTAATGTGTGCAAGATGGCCTCCTTGGAGGAGGTATGAGGTTTAGGAAAATATACAGGTAAGTACAGTAAATGGGTTCATTTACGTCGAAGTCAGATATGACCTTCGGGAGAAACTTCGGGTGAGGCTCGAGTATAATTTATCTTTTGTAAAGGTAGTGAAAGGTAGGTCGGCCATGAGGGCTGCAATTTTGCCTATGCGTCTAGCTAATGTTATTGCCACTATGAAGGCCACCTTCATGGACAGGTATTATGGTGATGTAGTGGCTAGTGGTTCAAATGGTGGCCGGGTGAGCATGTCAAGAACCAAGTTCAAGTCCCACGGTGGCACCAGGGGGTGCAGGTTTGGGCGTGTTTTCTGCAGGCCTGTGAGGAATCGCTTCACCATCGGCTGTGTGAAGAGAGAAGTCATCCACACGTTCGTGGAACGCCATGACCACTGCCAAGTGGACACAGCTCGAGCTGATAGAGCGACCCATATCACTGAGGTCCATAAGATACTCCAGCACGGTAGGTATAGGGGCAGTATTGGGGTGTAAGCGGCAAGTCGTGCACCATTGTTGAAAATGTGTACATTTGCTCTGGTAGGTGCTTTTTGTGGAGGGCCATCGACTGTTCAGTAGGATGTATTTGACCCTGTCCAAACAGGTAAGTTCTTCATTCTGGAACCATGGAGAAGCCATGCTGTGAGTTTCAGAGTTTTGATGTTCAGATGGCATTCCGTGGGGAGAGGAATGGGTTGATCTATTGAAAGGTAGTGCAGGTAAAGGAACCAGGGATGTCTCGGCCAGGCGGGGGCTATCAGAATTACTGTGGCGTGATCGGACCAAATCTTGTTGATCACTCTGGCCAGTAGAGGGATTGGTGGGAAGGCGTAGAGTAGGGGAGCTATCCAGCGGATGGTGAAGTCATCCCCCGCCAATCTTTTGCTCAGCCCTGCTTGGGAGCAGAACTTGCGGCACTTGTGGTTGACTGCTGTTGCAAAAAGGTCTATAGCTGGGAAACCACACTTGAGAAAGACGGACAGGAGAATATTGGTGTTGATCTCCCACTCATTTTGTTCTGAGACGCGTCTGCTCAGTTTGTCGGCCCTCATGTTCTGCTGTCCTGGTATATATGTGGCGGTTGGAGTTATGTGGTTCCTGATACACCAGTTCCAAAATCTGATTGTTTCTGCACATAGTGAGAATGATTGGGCACCCCCTGTCGATTGACGTAAAACATACAGGGTGTGTTGTCCGTGAGGACATGAATGGTTCTGCCCTTTATTAGGGGAAGGAAGTGGATGCGTGCCTTGCAAATGGCCCTGCGCTCCAGGATGTTGATATGAAGGTGCCTCTCCTGTTGGGACCATGTGCCCTGTATTGCCCTTGTGCCACAATGGGCACCCCAGCCCATAAGTGATGTGTCCGCCGTTATACTTACTGATGGATCTGGGTGGTGGAAGGGTATACTGGCAAGTAGGTTAGTTGGAGAAGTCCACCAGTCAAGAGATTGTAGTACTGGCAAAGGAAGTGTAAGATGCCTAGCAAGGCTGTGTCGGGTTGGAATGTGGGTGGTTGTGAGCCAATGCTGTAGGCAGCGCATATGTAGCCTTGTGAATAGGACCACGAAGGTTGTGGCTGCCATGTACCCCAATAATTGGAGGCATGTCCGGGCTGCAGAAAAGGGAGTATGCTTGATCCCCCAAATAAGGTTGCAGAGCACCTTGAATCTTTGTGGTGGCAGGTAGGCTCTTGCTGTCACTGAATCTGGAAGTGCTCTGATAAATTCTTTTGTGTGGGCTGTATGGTGGACTTGTGTATACTGATAAGCAGGCCACATATATACCAGGACAGAGTCACATCTTTTAAAGCTGAGGGAACCCAGCATGTTGAAGGAAAAAGCCGCAGTGGCGGCGCTTCTTTTTTTTTTTTTTTTTAAAGCAAACATTGAAAACTGTCATTAACTGACTAAACTATGAAGTAATTCTAAACTAACTATGGTATTCCTTTGTTTTTCCTGTCAGAAAGAAGAGCACTATTCTGACTCTGTCTTCAGCTGAGGACGGTAGAAAAGGAACTGAGGAACAGGTGATTGCAAACAGGTAGTTTAGAGTGGGAGTTGGGAAGGGGAAAGGGAAGGGGGCCCAGTTCTCTTGTCTTTCCTTTAAACCTTTTTTTAGGACAGCAGATATGGAAGGTGATAGTTCTGCCATTGTTACCTGCACAGCATGTGCCATATTTGTCTTCCTCCCGGAAGAAAGAAGGGATTTCATCTGCACGAAGTGTAAGCTGGTCACCATTTTGGAGGAAATAATTAGAGGACTGGAGGCCCAAGTGTCGACCCTACACTCGATCAGAGAGGATGAAGACTTCCTCGATAGAAGGCAGCGTTTAATCATGCAAGCAAGGCAGGCGGAAGAGCCAGAGAGGGCAGTACAGCACGAGGATCAGAACTGGAAGCATGTAACTTCTAGAAGGAAAAAAAGCCAGCACGGGAATCCCCCATTCCTACAGAGGTAAGTAATCGCTTTCAGGCTCTCTCCACAGGCTCTGCAATGGAGAATGCTTTGGAAGGGACCTCACGAGGAAGAAATCGGAAAGGAACACCATCTACTGGAAGGCATGGGATGCGTAGTCCTAGGGATGGGCGTTACGCAACCACCACCCCCAAAAGAAGAAGGCAGGTGGTGGTGGTCGGGGCTCCCTCCTAAGAGGGACTGAGCCATCCATCTGCCATCCGGACCTGGAATCTCGAGAGGTGTGCTGCTTACCGGGAGCTCGAATTCAGGATGTGACTGAGAGGCTTACCAAACTGATCAAACCTTCAGATCGCTACCCCTTCCTGCTTCTCCACGTGGGAACTAACGATACGGCCAAGAATGACCTTGAGCGGGTTACTGCAGATTACGTAGAGTTGGGAAGAAGGATCAAAGAATTGGGAGTGCAAGTGGTGTTCTCGTCCATCCTCCCTGTTGAAGGGACAGGACTGGGCAGGGATCGTCGAATTGAGGAAGTAAATGAGTGGTTGCGCAGGTGGTGTCGCAGAGAGGGCTTTGGTTTCTTTGACCACGGGACTCTGTTCCGGGCACAAGGATTGTTAGGAAGAGATGGGATCCACCTAACTAAGGGTATGTCTACACTACAGCACTATTTCGAATTAACTGAATTCGAAATAGTTTATTCGAATTAAGCTAATTTGAATTAACGGATCTATACACAAACTATTTGGAATTAGCATTTTGCTATTTCGAAATAGTGCATCCACACTGAGTGGACCCTGAACCGAAGTTAAGGCTGGCCGGAACCAGTGCCAGCAGGGCATCAGGTTAGGACTTAAGTGTGTGGGGCTGCTGCGTGAGGCTAACTGATCTCCGTGCTTAAAGGGACCCTATCCCCACTCCGAACAGACATTTCTCAGGGTTCCCTGCTTGATTGTCTACCTTGATGAGGGACAGCAAAGCAGTCCTGTCTTGGAGTGCCCTGAGTGCCCGCACTCGGGACACCACAGCACTCGGCCACATGGAGCCAGAGCTGCCCCTGGGCACGACGGTGCATCTCGTGGGGTCGTTGCCATCAGCCCGGCTGCACTTGCTGCAGACTGCCATCCGGGGGGTCCATTGGGGGGCTGTGAGGATCCAGGAGGCCCTGCGGGAGAGCGTCCACCCCAAGAAGCCCTCAGAGCCACCCCGGTGCTCCCCACCGGGGGCTTGTGCCCCATTCCTCCCTCACATCCTTCCACTTACCCCTCCCTAGCCCCCCTTCCTGATGTCAAACAAAAGACACGTGTGTTCAAAAATAGAAACTGGATTTATTGACCAAAACTGGGGGGGGGGTGAACCTCTGGGGAGACTGGGGAAAGGAGGTGGGAGAGGGGAAGAGAGAGGGTGGGAGAGGGGAGGGGGAAACCTGGGAGGAGGGAGCTGGAAGGGGGAAGCAAGGGAAAGAAGGGGGAGGGGAAACTCAGGGTCTCGCGGGACCAACTTGATTTTCATGCAAACCTGCTCCTGGGTTCGCATGTGGCCTTTGGTGGCCAGGCTGGCAGCTATCCTGCCATAGATGGCCGCGTTCCTCTGTCTAGTGCGGAGATCATGGATGTTGGGAGCATCTCCCCACCCCCCCAAAACCTAAATAAGGTCCATGATCTCCACCCTGGACCAGGAAGGCACCCACCTTCTCTGGTCCCTGTAAGGCTCCTGGGAGCTGGCAGACTGCTCCTGGGGAGCGGTGGAGGGCTGGCTGCCAGTGGCTTGCTGGCTCATGTTTTGGGGCCACTGGGTCAGGGGCCCCGGTGGCCACTGCTGGCTCTGGGCTGGCAGGCTTGGAGCTGGCACAGGCACCGTGGCCAGAGTCTACCCCTTTAATGGCTCCGGGGCTGGGGAAGAGGAGAGTAAGTTTTCCTGGTTGTGCCCAGAGTGGCCCCCAGGGCTCCCTGTGAAGGGCTGCAGGCCCCCTATTTCGAATTAAGTGTCTACACAGCACTTAATTCAAAATAGCTATTTCGAATTTGGCGTTACTGCTCGTAGAATGAGGTTTACCAAATTCGAATTAAGTGCATGTATAGACGCTATTGAAGTAATTAAAAATAACGGCTGTTATTTCGAATTAACTTTGCAGTGTAGACATACCCTAAGAGAGGAAGGAGCATCTTCGCGGGCAGGCTTGCAAACCTAGGGAGGAGGGCTTTAAACTAGGTTCATCGGGGGACGGTGACCAAAACCCTGAGTGGAGTGGGGAAGTTGGATATAGGGAAGAAATGCAAAGAGGAACGAACAACAAAGGAGGACCCCTGATTCGAATGCAGAGGGTAGGATGATCAACTGGTTATCTAAGGTGTTTGTACACCAATGCGAGAAAAGGGAGTTACTCACCTTGTGCAGTAACGAGTGTTCTTCGAGATGTGTGTCCCCGTGGGTGCTCCACTGTAGGTGAAGGGTCGCGCTGAGCCTCAGATCGGAGCTTTGTATAGCAGTTTCCCCTGTTGAGCCACGCATGCCCAGGAGGCATCTTGAGCCCTTCCCGCCTCCTGAGGAGCGCGGCTCAACCCCCTCCCTTTCAGTTCCTCGTCTCCGCCCGAGTAATTTCGACTCCGAGCAGAGGGGAGGCAGGGAGGGTCGTGGAGCACCCATGGGGACACACATCTCGAAGAACACTCGTTACTGCACAAGGTGAGTAACTCCCTTTTCTTCTTCGAGTAATGTCCCCGTGGGTGCTCAACTGTAGGTGACTACAAAGCAGTATCCAGTATATGGCTGGAGGGAGCCGGAGTCAATGTTTGGCAGTGGTGGAGAGCACTGCCGTGGCAACTGCTGAGTTACTCTTAAGTTGTGGAAGAATAGCGTAATGTTTAGCAAAGGTATGATCTGAAGACCATGTTGCTGCCCGGTAAATGTCTCTTAAGGTGACATTGCCCAGAAAGGCTGTAGAAGCAGCCGTGGCTCGAGTAGAATGCGCTCGTGGTGGGCATAGCAGCGGTCTATTGCCCAGAGAGTGGCACTTAATTATGCATGTCGATATCCACTTTGAGATTCGTTGAGATGATATTGCTGTCCCTTTGGATCGTTCAGCAATGGAGATAAAAAGTCTTTCAGATTTACGAAATGGTTTTGTTCTTTCTAGGAAGTAGGCCAGAGCCCTCCGGATGTCCAGAGTGTGCAGGCTGGCATCTGTCTGCGAAGAATGCGGTTTTGGGAAAAAGGTAGGTAACACGATCGGTTTGTTGAGATGGAATTCTGTACAGACCTTTGGCAAAAACGTGGGGTGGAGTCTAAGTATGACCCTATCCTTTGTGAAAACTGTGTAAGGAGGCTCTGACATTAATGCTCCGAGTTCGCTCACCCTCCTGACGGAGGTGATGGCTAAGAGGAAACAGACCTTCATAAAAAGGAAAGGAAGTGGTACTGTTGCCAGTGGCTCAAAGGGAGGTCTGGTGAGGCAGTTCAAAACAAGATTTAGGTCCCATAAAGGGGGTGGGACCCTATGTGGTGGGTACACATTCTGGAGTCCCTTGAGGAATCTTTTTGTGATAGGATGGTTAAAAATGGAGAAGCCATCTACTGACGTATGAAATGCTGCTATTGCAGAGACGTGTACTCTTAGGGAGGAGATTGACAGTCCTGATGCTTTAAGGTCCAGAATGTAGTCTAGGATGGTATCTAGTGGTGAGGCACGGGGCTCCACTTTGGCTCGCTGACACCAGTGACAGAAACGTGTCCATTTCTGTTGGTAAGTTTTCCGAGTAGACTGTCTCCTTCTGTGGAGGAGGACGTCTTTTACTCGCTGGGAGCAGCGATCTTCTACCTCTGAGAACCAGAGAGAAGCCATGCCTGAAGATGCAGGGTATTGAGTTGTGGATGCAATATCCTGCCGTCGTCCTGAGATAGTAGGTCTATCCGGTACGGTAGTGGGTAGGGAGGCTGGACCGCTAGCCTGTGAAGGTATGGGTACCAGGTTTGGCGAGACCATGATGGCACAATCAGGATGACTAGGGCTTTGTCTCTCAGGATCTTGCGCAGGACTCTTGGGATGAGCGGTATGGGAGGGAAGGCGTAGTGTAGGGGTGCTGTCCATTTGATTAGGAAGGCATCCCCCAGAGAGTGTTTGCCAAGTCCCGCACGTGAGCAGAATTGGGGACATTTGGTGTTCTGGGTAGAAGCAAAGAGGTCTATCTATGGCCATCCCCACTGGTGGAAAATTGAGTTCATCACCTCCGTATGTAACTCCCATTCGTGGTCCGAGGTGAAGTTTCGGCTGAGGGAGTCCGCTTTGATATTGTTCACTCCGGGCAAGTAGAATGCTATAAGGGTGACTTGGTTGCAGATGCACGAGTTCCACAGGCGAATAGCCTCTGCGCATAAGGAGCGGGAGCGGGCTCCACCCTGTCTGTTTATGTAGAACATCGTGCAGATGTTGTCCGTTAGGATGCGGACTGTGTGATTGGCGATGTCGGAGGCAAAGTGTGCACAGGCATTCCTTACTGCCCTCAGTTCGAGGAGATTGATATGTAAGAGTGTCTCGTTTGGGGACCACCTGCCTTGAACTTCGTGACCGTCCATATGTGCCCCCCAGCCGAGCAGGGAAGCATCTGTGGTGATTTGGATAGTGGGTTCGGTTTGTTGGAATGGAACCCCCGTCACAAGATTGTTTGGCACTGTCCACCATTGTAAGGATGCCAGCACGTCTGGTGGGATAGTAACCGTTTTGTTTCGAGGGTGTCGTGATGGGATATAAGTGGTTGCAATCCAGAGCTGAAAACATCAAAAGTGCAGACGAGCATGGTGGACTACGTAGGTGGTGGAAGCCATGCGCCCCATTAGTCGGAGGCATGTAAGTACCGTGGTGGTAGGAACTGTAAGCATCCCGTTTATAATTTCTTGCATAGTTGCAAAACGTTGCTGAGGTAGGTATGCCCGGGCTGTAACTGAGTCCAGGCATGCGCCAATGAACTCTGTCTTGAACCGGGTGCAGAGTTGACTTGTCTTGGTTGATTAGAAGGCCTAGACGACTGAGGAGGGTCGTGGTCGTATGTATCATAGAGGCCGTTTCGGCGTACGAGGATCCCTTTAGAAGGCAGTCGTCTAGATAGGGAAATATGATGACGTTTTGTCGTCTGAGATACGCCGTTACGACCGCCAGTACCTTCGAAAATACCCTCGGAGCTGATGAGAGACCGAAGGGAAGAACCTTGTACTGGAAGTGGTCTGGTCCCAACGTGAAGCGTAGGTAGCGTCTGTGGGAGGGGTGGATGGTTACATGGAAATAGGCATCTTGGAGGTCGAGGGCTGCAAACCAGTCCCCTTGATCTAGCGCAGGAATGATTATGGAGAGTGTGACCATCTTGAAATGCTGTTTCTTGAGAAACTTGTTCAGTTTGCGGAGGTCCAATATAGGTCTCCAACCCCCTGTTCGTTTTTCGGTTAAGAAATAGTTCGAGTAAAACCCTCTCCCGTGGAACTCTCGGGGTACCCTTTCTACAGCTCCGATGAGGAGGAGTCGATCGATTTCTTGTTTTAGAAGGGTTTTGTGAGAGTGGTCCCTGAAGAGGGACGGGATAGGGGGAAGGGTAGGGGGGATAGAGGTAAATGGGATGGTGTAGCCCACTCGAATTATCTCTAAAACCCAGCGGTCCGATGTTATGGATTCCCATTGAGGAAGGAATGGCCGCAAACGGTGGGTGAATAGATGGCCATGTTGAACTCGTGGTAGATCGTGAGAGAGGTGTTGCAGGTCCTCGACCAAATCTTCAAATTTGTTGTTTAGATGGTTGGGTAGTTGGTGGGCAGGCCTGGTTGGGGCGCCTTCTGGGACCTCGTTGCCTTTGTCTAGTGTCTTCATAGGGCCTCTGTGGTCGATTGTATTGCCCATATCGGTATCGGTTGTATGAGTTATATGGGGTGTATCGTCCACGTTTATAGGGCGGCGTGTACATGCCCAACGTGCGAAGTGTGGACTTAGAATTTTTGCTGTTATGGAGCATTTCGTCCGTAGTAGCTGCAAATAGCTTTTGCTTGTCGAATGGCAAATCTTCCACTTTAGGCTGGAGTTCGCGGGGAACTCCTGACGACTGGAGCCAAGAAGCTCTACGCATGACCACCGCTGTAGCTGTAATTCGGGCTGCGGTGTCAGCAACATCCATTGCGGTTTGGAGAGTGGTGCGGGCAATCATATGGCCCTCATGAACTATTGCTTTCAAGATGGATCTTTTGGACTCAGGGAGATGTGGCACCAGTTCTCCCAGTTTCGAGTAATCGTCAAAGTCATGATTTGCTAAAAGAGCGGAGTAGTTCAATATTCTGAGTTGTAGGGTGGAAGAGGAGTATACCTTCTTGCCAAAAGAGTCCAACTTTTTGTGGTCCTTGTCTGCATTGCCCAACTTGTATTGTGGGAGCTTTGCACGTTGTTGTGCTGAGTCTACGATTAATGAATTAGGTTGTGGGTGTGTGAAGAGAAAGTCGTTGTCTTTTGATGGGACAAAGTACTTCCTGTCGATTCTCTTATTAGTTGGTTGAATGGATGCAGGTGTTTTCCAGAGGTCTTCCGAGGTCTCCATTATTGCCTCGTCTATAGGCAGGGCAATCTTGCTATGTAATGTAGGCTGGAGATTTTTTACAAATTGGTACTGTTTCTTCTGGACCTCTTGCAGGGAGACATTCTGGCTTGTCGCTACCCTCTTGAATAGTTCCTGGAACTGTTTTAGATCATCAATTGGTGCAGAATCTGATGGTACTACGGCTTCATCTGATTGTGTATCGGGAGCATCAGAATGTGTGACACTTATTGAATGAATGTCTGATTCATTGTCAGAGATTCGGTCCGCCTCTTCATCCGAAAGAGTTGCTGGAGGTAGGGGCTGCGGCCGAGATAAGCTTCTCCGGGATGGAGTGGAGTGAGTTGGGGAGCGTCGTCCACATGGCTCCCAGTGTTCCCAGGGTCCCCATTGTGGTGGATAAGGTGGGGGTGGGTAAGACCAGTATGGGTGCCATGGGTTCTGTTGTGGTGGAGCCCTGTAATGGTGAAAGCGAGACTGCCTAGGTGATGCGTGCCTCGAGGAATAAGACGTGTGGTGGTCATCCTCAGGAAGAGGAGCGTCTTGGCCGGATAAGAGTGACGTAGACCTGGGAGGGGATAGCCTTGATGGGGACCTCCCAGGTGAGTAAGATGTGGAAGGCAGGCACTGATAGTAAAGGCTGCTGTGTGAGTCAGTTTCCTGCTGAGGCTGATCCGTAGCAGTCTCATCTGGCTGCCTGTCTGGTTGTGCTGGCAGCATTAGTGCAGCATCATGCTGCTTAGTTGGAGCTGGTGCCGGGTGCTTAGCAGGCTGTAATTAGCTCTGCTGCGGTGCCATGGCTTTAGTCGGCACCGCAGCTTTAAGCTGTGCTGCGGCTTTCGGCGCCGCCGAAGCTTGAGGCAGCGTCAGGGCTGGAAGCGGTGCCGCGGTTTGAAGCGGCACCGCAGTTTGCTGCGGCGCCGACTTTTCTTGCTGTGCCGGCTGCTTGGAGCGCTCCCGGGGCTGCTCAGCTGTAGCGCGCCCCGATGCCGGTGCAGAGTGGGAGGATTGACCCGAAGCCTTTGTGGCAGGGGGTCCTCCCACTCTGGTGTGCCTCTCCTCCATGTTTTAGAATCATAGAATCATAGAATAATAGGACTGGAAGGGACCTCGAGAGGTCATCGAGTCCAGCCCCCCGCCCTCAAGGCAGGACCAAGCTCCGTCTACACCATCCCTGACAGATGTCTATCTAACCTGTTCTTAAATATCTCCAGAGAGGGAGATTCCACCACCTCCCTTGGCAATTTATTCCAATATTTGACCACCCTGAGAGTTAGGAATTTTTTCCTAATGTCCAATCTAAACCTCCCCTGCTGCACTTTAAGCCCATTACTCCTTGTCCTGTCCTCAGAAACCAAGAGGAACAAATTTTCTCCTTCCTCCTTGTGACACCCTTTTAGATATTTGAAAACCGCTATCATGTCCCCCCTTAATCTTCTTTTTTCCAAACTAAACAAGCCCAGTCCATGAAGCCTGGCTTCATAGGTCATGTTCTCTAGACCTTTATTCATTCTTGCCGCTCTTCTCTGTACCCTTTCCAATTTCTCCACATCTTTCTTGAAATGTGGCGCCCAGAACTGGACACAGTACTCCAGCTGAGGCCTAACTAGTGCAGAGTAGAGCGGCAGAATGACTTCACGAGTTTTGCTTACAACACACCTGTTGATACAACCTAGAATCATATTTGCTTTTTTTGCAACAGCATCACACTGTTGACTCATATTCAACTTGTGGTCCACTATGACCCCTAGATCCCTTTCCACCATGCTCCTTCCTAGACAGTCGCTTCCCATCTTGTATGTATGGAACTGATTGTTCCTTCCTAAGTGGAGCACTTTGCATTTCTCTTTATTAAACCTCATCCTGTTTACCTCTGACCATTTCTCTAACTTGCTAAGGTCATTTTGAATTATGTCCCTATCCTCCAAAGAAGTTGCAACCCCACCCAGTTTGGTATCATCTGCAAACTTAATAAGCGTACTCTCTATCCCAATATCTACATCATTGATGAAGATATTGAACAGTATGGGTCCCAAAACAGACCCTTGAGGAACTCCACTTGTTATCCCTTTCCAGCAGGATTTAGCACCGTTAACAACAACTCTCTGACTACGGTTATCCAGCCAATTATGCACCCACCTTATCGTGGCCCTATCTAAGTTATATTTGCCTAGTTTATCAATAAGAATATCATGCGAGACCGTATCAAATGCCTTACTAAAGTCTAGGTATATGACATCCGCAGCTTCTCCCTTATCCACAAGGCCCGTTATCTTATCAAAGAAAGCTATCAGGAGATAGCTGAGGATATTTGGAAAGGAAGAGGCAGGTAGGGAGCGGGATGGTGAGGGTCTGCCCCTCGGCTCACTCCTGGAGGGTGGGGGGGGGGGCTCTTGTCGCATTGCCGCCTGTTCCCCAGCGGGCTGTAAAGCCTTTTCAAATAAAATCATTCTTAGGCGGAGCTCTTGGTCCTTCCTGGCTCTCGCCGTGAGTGAATTGCAATGAGTGCAGCTGTGGGGAGAGTGAGATTCCCCCAAACAGCGAATGCACTTTGAATGCCCATCTGAAGCTTGCATAGGATCCCGGCATTGATCGCATTTTTTTAAAGCCCGAGGAGACGGACATGGCCAGTTCTCTCCTCTTTGAGCTTGTTCTATGTATTTATTTGGCTGTTACTGTTGTTGTCGTCTGTCTCCGTGTGTTGGATTTTTTTAAACTCTTTTCTTTCTTTCCTGTGTTGAACAGCTGTGAGAACGCCGGTACCTCAGAGTCCCGGTTTGAAGCGGGTTCAAGCCCCCTGAGGGGGGGATTTCGGTAAGTGTATTCTTCTTGTTACTAGGTGTTGTTGTTGTTGTTGTTTTTTTTTGAAAGAAACAAGGAAAGCTAACTTGGAATAACAGGGGAAAAGAACTATGACTAAACTGGGGAGAGGAGAGTAGTCAGAGAGTCTGACAGGGAGCTCCTGTTTGCTCCATCCGCTGATGAGGGTGGTTAAAGAGGAACTGAAAGGGAGGGGGTTGAGCCGCGCTCCTCAGGAGGCGGGAAGGGCTCAAGACGCCTCCTGGGCATGCGTGGCTCAACAGGGGAAACTGCTATACAAAGCTCCGATCTGAGGCTCAGGGCGACCCTTCACCTACAGTGAAGCACCCACGGGGACACTACTCGAAGAAGAAGCCTGGGTTACAAACAGGAAGAATTGGAGGCCCTGGCCAAGTCCAAGAACTACGATTTGACTGGGATAACAGAGACTTGGTGGGATGACTCGCATGACTGGAGTGCTGTCATGGAAACTGTTAAGGAAGAGCAGGCAGGGTAGAAAAGGAGGAGTTGCACTGCATATAAGAGAGCACTATGATTGCTCTGAACTCCAGTATATAGAGGGAGAAAAGCCTGTTGAGAGTCTATGGGTTAAATTTAGAGGTGCAAACAACAGCAGTGATGTTGTGGTTGGTGTCTACTACAGGCCACTGAATCAGGTGGATGAGGTAGATGTGGCGTTCTTTGGACAACTGAGAGAAGTTTCTAGATCGTAGGCCCTGGTTCTCGTGGGGGACTTTCATCACCCTGACATCTGTTTGGAGACCAATACAGCAGTACACAAGCAATCCAGGAAGTTTTTGGAGAATGTTGGGGATACCGTCTTGGTACAAGTGCTGCAGGATCCGACCAGGGGCCGTGTGCAGCTTGACCTGCTGCTCACAGAGAGGGAGGAATTAATAGGGGAAGTAGAGGTGGGTGACAACCTGGGAAGCAGTGATCATGAGATGGTAGATTTCAGGATCCTGACCAAAGGAAGAAAAGAGAGTAGCTTACAAAAAGTGGAAACTTGGACAGATGACTAGGGAGGGGTATAAATGTATAGCTCGAGAATGCAGAGGAGTTATTAGGAAGGCGAAAGCACAATTGGAATTGCAACTCACAAGGGATGTGAAGGGTAACAAGAAAGGTTTCTACAGGTATGTTAGCAAGAAGAAGGTGATCAGAGAGGGTGTGGGGCCCCTACTGGATGAGGGCGGTAACCCAGTGACAGATGATGTGGGGAAAGCTGAAGTACTTAATGCTTTCCTTGCCTCTGTCTTCATGGACAAGGTCGGCTCCCAGACTAATGCGCTAAGTGACACAATATGGGACGAAGGTGGACAGCTCTTGGTGGGGAAAGAACAGGTTAAGAATGATTTAGAAAAGCTAAACGTACACAAATCCATGGGTCCAGACTTAATACATCCAAGGGTACTGAGGGAGTTGGCAAATGTCATTGAGGAGCCTTTGGCCATTATCTTTGAAAAGTCGTGGAGATCGGGGGAGAGCCCGGATGATTGGAAAAAGGCAAATGTAGTGCCCATTTTCAAAAAAGGGAAGAAGGACGATCCAGGGAACTATAGGCCGGTCAGTCTTACCTCAGTCCCTGGAAAAATCATGGAGGGGATCCTTAAGGATTCCATTTTGAAGCATTTGGAAGAGGGGAAGGTGATCAAGAATAGTCAGCATGGATTCATGAAGGGCAAGTCGTGCCTGACCAATCAGATTAGCTTCTATGATGAGGTAACTGGCTCTGTGGATATGGGGAAGTCAGTGGATGTGATATACCTTGACTTTAGCAAGGCTTTTGATACGGTCTCCCACAATATTCTTGCCAGCAAGTTAAGGGAATGTGGATTGGATAAATGGACGGTAAGATGGATAGAAAGATGGCTGGAAGGTCAGGCCCAGCGGGTAGTGATCAACGGCTCGATGTCAGGATGGCGGTCGGTTTCTAGCGGAGTGCCCCAAGGTTCGGTTCTGGGACCGGTTTTGTTCAACATCTTTATGCATGACCTGGATGAGGGGATAGATTGTACCCTCAGCAAGTTTGCGGATGACACTAAGCTGGGGAAAGAGGTAGATATGCTTTAGGGCAGAGATAGGGTCCAGAGTGACTTAGACAAATTGGAGGATTGGGCCACAAGATCTCTGATGAGGTTCAACAAGGACAAGTGTAGAGTCCTGCACTTGGGACGGAAGACTCCCAAGCATAGTTACAGGCTGGGGACCGAATGGCTAAGTAGCAGTTCTGTAGAAAAGGACCTGGGGGTTACAGTGGATGAGAAGCTGGATATGAGTCAACAGTGTGCCCTTGTAGCCAAGAAGGCTAATGGCATATTAGGTTGCATTAAGAGGAGCATTGCCAGCAGATTCAGAGAAGTGATTATTCCCCTTTATTCGGCTCTGGTGAGGCCACATCTGGAGTATTGTGTCCAGTTCTGGGCCCCCAATTACAGGAACGATGTGGATGCATTGGAGAGGGTCCAGTGGAGGGCAACCAAAATGATTAGGGGTCTGGAGCATATGGCCTACAAGGAGAGACTGAGGGAGTTGGGTCTATTTAGTCTGCAGAAGAGAGGGGGGGGGATTTGATAGCAGCCTTCAACTTCCTGAAGGGAGGTTCCAAAGAGGATGGAGAGAGGCTGTTCCCAGTAGTGACAGATGGCAGAACAAGGAGCAATGGTCTCAAGTTGTGGTGGGAGAGGTCCAGGTTGGATATTAGGAAAAACTATTTCCCTAGGAGGGTGGTAAAACACTGGAATGGGTTACCTAGGGAAGTAGTGGAGTCTCCATCCCTAGAGGTGTTTAAGTCTCGGCTTGACAAAGCCCTGGTTGGATTGATTTATTTGGGATTGGTCCTGCCTAGAGGGGCTGGACTTGATGACCTTCTGAGGTCTCTTCCAGCTCTATGATTCTAAGAACAATCCGTTTCACACAGAATGAGAAGTGACTGTCTAGGGAGGAGTATGGCAGAAAGGGATGTAGGGGTCATAGTGGACCACAAGGTAAATAGGGGTCAACGGTGTGACACTGTTGCAAAAAAAGCAAACATGATTCGGGGATGTATTAATAGGTGTGTTTTGAGCAAGACACAAGAAGTCATTCTTCTGCTCTATTCTGTGCTGATTAGTCCTCAGTTGGAGTATTGTGTCCAGTTCTGGGCACCACATTTCAGGAAAGATGTGGAGAAATTGGAGGTCCAGAGAAGAGCAACAAAAATGATTCAAGGTCTAGAAAACATGAGCTATGAGGCAAGGCTGAAGCAATTGGACTTGTTTAGTTTGGAAAAGAGAAGACTGAGAGGGGACATGATAGTGGTTTTCGGGTATTTAAAAAGGTGTCACAGAGAGGAGCGGGGAAAATTGTTCTCCTTGACCTCTGATGATAGGACAAGCAGCAATGGGCTTAAATTACAGCAAGGGAGGTTTTGTTTGGACATTAGGAAAAACTCCCTAACTGTCAAGGTGGTTAAACACTGGAATAAATTGTGTAGGGGGTTGTGGAATCTCCATCAGTGAAGATATTTAAGATGTCTATCCAAACTGCTCTGTCAGGGATAATGTAGACTATTCTTGGTCCTGCCATGAGGGCAGGGGACTGGATTTGATGCTCTCTCAAGGTCCCTTCCAGTTCCAGTATTCTATGATTTTAAGGATGAAAAGCCATTTTCTACCTGTTTTGCACTTTCTTACAACACCTACAATGGTGGAAAACTGACACTGTGGAGTAGCCACTGACGATGGGAGGGGATAACCCATGAGAGGCAATTGGTTCAGCTAATAGAGGAAGGACAGAAAGACTGAAGAGACCTGCATCCAATTCTTACACAAATGATGGTGGTCAATGTTTGACACTTCTGGAATTTGTATGTCATCGAAAGATCGATGTCATCATGGTCCACACAGCATCATAAAGAAATAGGCAAAAAGAGTGCAGATCTGGGAAAACAGCTAATGATAAGGAACGCAAAATCTAGAACATCTGTCCCATATGAATGAAAAACATCAAAAGATCTCTCAAGTAACAGAATATGTAAGTTAAGAATCTACTCCTTTGAACAAGAGTAACAATTTATTTATTCAGGAGCACAGGACTTCTTTCCCCTCCTGAATTAAAGCCCTCCTTAAAACGCAGAGTGGCAAAACAGCTCCTTCACGCTGGCCTAGGTCTACAATATAGCTCAGGAGTTGTACAGGTAGACTTTTCCTTTCCCTTATAAAAGGGGAAAACAATCTATATCTCACATTTTTGCAGCTGCTGCGCCATTCTTACTAGCTGCACTGCAATGAGATATCTAAATTGACTTCCTCCTGAAAAAAGGATGAAGGACAGTGCCAATTTTAAATCAAAATAAAACCTGTAAATTGAGGTTTAATTGAGGCCTAAAAGAAATCAAATCCAATCAGGCTAACTCCTGTTAACTCCTTGAAGGCAAAAGCCCATGTCAGGAGCAATTGTCATCAAGGAGTATATGAGTTTGTTTCTTTCCTTATCCTTAATTTCAAAATAACTCAGTGATCTGTATTTAATACTCACTGTGCAGCTATTACGAAGGGCTTCAAATTTACGCTGGATTTCATCTCTATGTGCCTAAAGGAGGTAAGAAGTTAATCATCAATTTTTCATACATTAGAATCCAACATCTGTTGCTAAATAAACTGCAGAACAATCTACCAGCAAGCGTGGAAGACAGATGTTGTAGGCTATTAAAGCACTCTGTAGGGAGTGATTAAGTCACATCCTACTTAAAGCACACTCATGCTCACGATTCTGAGCTACTTTAGCAAAATGTAAAACAAACAAACTGGATGATGCAAAACATTCCATTTTAAGTGATCTCCCAGGTAAGTGATTATTTAAATGTTAAATGTGTATCTTCACTTAAGATAATTTGAGTAGTTGTTTTTTACTTCCACATCTGGATTAATACAACACGTAACATGTTTTTAATATACATATTTTAATACTTGCAAAGACAAGTCTACAGATAAGCACTGTGTAAGCTTCCACAAACTGCTCTGCTAATCTACCTCAATCCTACCCCGAGGAACTCCTGTTTCGTCCTAAGCCCCTCCCAAACAGTGACTGAACTAAATAATGGTTTCTTTGGAAGATGAGTCCAAAGTATTAAAAGTTGTAAAGCATTTTTAAAAAATGAAATAATGCATGCATCATTTTACTTCCTTATTAACAAGCCAAGCATGATAAAGCAAAGCTCATGATGGTCTCTCTCAAGATTCACTCAGACTGTCAAACTGATTTAATTTGTGACTAATATCATATGCAAGCTCAGGCCTTAATGGATGAAAGGCTAGTGCACTAGCACATCCTATCCCCTTTCTTTATTCAAGATATTTTCCTTACAACCAAGAGACTCAATAGGAAAAGTTGTTCAGCAGAAGTCCAATGTGATAAATTAAGTTACCTTACTAGAGCAGGCAATGCAAAAAAGACCCTCAAAACAAAACAAAAATCCCAACCCAGTAAACTGGACTAATGTGACAGGAAGGTGCCAGATTGGAATCTTACAAAAGCTGGCACAAAAGCACTACCATTTCACCAGAACAGTTGTGGTAATATCTGCTTGAGCAAGCACAGATCACAAACATTCTTCTGTTTTGATGGAGAGTTCTTCCTACCACACCAACACATCATTCTATTGGCATGGCAGCTAACAACTCTGTCAAGTTTTCAAATTTAAGTGGGACCATCTTAGTTTCGAGCAAATAGAACTGTTTTGTATTTAAGATGAACTGCTGATATGCGCTATTCAATTACTGTAAGTCAGTCATGTTGCTGTTGCATTTTCCTTAAAATCTATTACTCAGCATATACCAGTTTAGAACAACTCTGAGTGAATGATCTCTTCCTCACCCCGGGGATATCCAACAGCATTGGCATACACAAGCACCAGTATTCAGCTGAAACCCCATCCCACCTGAATAGTGGTAATAACAGGAATAAGGATTCAATAAGTTGGCACGTCCGCAGGAGCAGCAAGTTGAAAATCCCATGACAGACAGACAAGAACAGTGGCTGCTTAATAGAAAGATTGTCTAATAAAAAGCAAAAAGTCAAAGTCCTACAGTAGGAATAATTTAGTGTGGGGCTTTCAGCTTATCAAGTAAACTGATGATGTTCTCACAAATAGACAACAAGCACAAGTATGTTTTGAGAGACAAAAATGCTGACATTTTAGCCACCCCTGCTCCTTCCTCAATCCAAGGCACATTTCATACGTTGTATTGCAAAATAGGGGGAAAAAAAGCAAAATTTAAGTTGAACAACCTCAAAGCTAAGAAGTTAGGACACTTATTATGAAGGTGTATCAACATTCTGTCAGATCTGCAGGGATAGCTCATAGTACCAATCCAGAAGTATAGGACTCACCGTGAGAGCTTGAATCTCCTCCTCTGCCTCAGCTGTAGTCTCCTCCAATTCAGTTTTAGCCTCACGGAGCTGATTCTCTAGGTCTGATCGTGCAACTTGAAGGCCTGAAATCTGAGATTGTCTCTCCTGGAGGGTCAACTGTAATTCTGTTAATTGTTGTTTCAGTTCCAGCTTTTGTTCTTCATGCTCTAAGCTAACCTGCAGAGAAACAGCAGCAGCGGACTATGACTTACTAATAAGGAAATGGAGAGTACAGTTCTTATATTTGTTCATTTCAAACTAGAGGCCTATCAGAGAACTGCACTCGGGGGGGGGGGGGGGGTGTCTACACAGCAAAGTAATTTTGTAATAACAGCTGTTATTCTGAAATAACAATGAGAGCATCTACACAGCAATTCCATTATTTCAAAATAATTTTGAAATAACGGACAGCTTATTCCAACTTCTGTAAACCTCATTCTACGAGGAATAATGCCTATTCCAAAACAGCTATTTTGAAATAAGGCATGTGTAGATGCTCCACTTCTTCTATTTCAAAATAACCCCTCACCAGGGCCATTCTAAGTTATTCCTCCTGGGGCTCTAAATCGAGATAGCACATCTACATTAGGGAAGCCTGCCTCAGACTAATTTTGAGGCTTCCCTGCAGTGCAGATGTGCTATTTCGAAATAAGCTATTTTGGAATAACTATTCCAGAATAATTTATTCTGAAATAACTGTGGAGTGTAGAGGTAGCCTGGGATTGCATGGCAACACTCCAATGTAATGTCAGATTTGGATGGCTTGGTTTAAAAAAAAAAAAAAAATCAGACATGAGGATAAGTATCCCCAGGATGCTGCTTCATCCAGCACTTGAAAACACTCATTTGGTTTGAAAAATGTTCAAAGATAAAATTATATGGCATTCCGAAATGGAAACTAGGATATGAGAGTAATGCCATCTGTTATAAATATATATCAAATGTTGATTTAAATAATTGTGACAATATGAAAGTTAAAGTATAATTTGTGTGATTATCTTCCATAGTTGCAAGATAATCTATTGCATTTGAGGTTCAGTAAGAAGAAATTATCAATATTACCTTGAATATATAAGAAGATCTATTTCCTGCACTGATGCAACATCATGGCAGATCCTAATTACCGTGGCAGAGTTGAGAAAATAGTTTAAAGAAAGAGTTCCAATTTAACTTCCTGCTGCTGGCTCATTTATATGCCCTCCAAGGATTCCCCTGGGGCAAAAATCACCATTCAAGCTAAAATACTTTATATAAGATGCCTGACTCCTCATATTATTGCAAGTGAATCTGCCCATAATATTGCAGATCTGTGAACAACAGACCTGCCAGAAAACCTCACACTAATGTCTAGCAGCTTGTGGCTAATTAAAGGAATGACATTGGACATCCCAAACATCTTAGCCAAAGTAGAGTTCTGTCTTCCTTAAGAATTAGAGGAGAGACTGCAGGGAAGGAAAAAGAAAATTAACCTGGGAACATGAGGTGGTTCCAACCTATTTCTGCCCGCTGTCCTTTTTATTCAAAAAGAATATAAAAATTTGATTCTTCAAGTCTGCAACTGAACAGAAATGAATTACCCAACTAAGCATATATACTGTACCCACCACCATTATATCTGGGCACTGTTACAGGAGGTTATACAAAAGGATATAAATGAATATGGTTCTAAGAAAGCAAGCTGATCTAGAAACTCAGACTCTGCCAGTCTAAGAAATAAAAACCCAAAATAGTCATGCATAACGCTTTCCAGAAAGCGGTACATTTCTACTGTTACAGAAAATGATGCAAAAGTGGGTCATTCAGCTTGTCATTATCCTGAAGTCCTGAAAAATAAAACTACTACTTAATTGTAATTTTCACAGCTCTCCTTGGAATGGGATATACCCAACTACATCAGTCTGCAAAGGATTAAATTTTCACCTCTCGCAGTCTAGTCTCTAATTCCAACAGCCGGTTCTTATCAGTATGTTCCTGAAGACTTATCTTCTCCAATTGCTCTTCTAGTTTTTGGTTCTGGGCCTCTAACTTCCCAGCCTGTGTTTCCAAGTAGAACTTCTGCTGTCTGAGCTCTGAGATCATCTCCTCCTGGGCTTTCCTGATAGGAAAACAAAAAGCAGCATAATTAAGATACATTTAGATTGTGTAGTTTCATTGGCATAAAAGTTTCCTAGTAAGCAGAATGGGATCATACCACAATTAGCTTTTTCTATTTTAAATTTCACATCCCCTTTATGTAAAAAATATGGTCTTTTATGGCGGCTTCTGCATAGATCCCCAGATGATTAAACTAAGTAAGTGCATCAAGTAGCTCAGATTTCATGGTTTTGCAGGCTGTATATCTGCTTGTACATGGAGAAAAGTGAACACCAAACCTTGGAAACCTACAAGAATGCTTGATCTACAACTCATTCTTAGCTTTCACATTTTCCTTGTCATTTGTTTTTCCATCTGGGGAAGAAATGTATGGAAGTTACTGCTCCCAGCATTGCGACATTAGATTTCCAATTTAAACATCAAAGGAACTGACACTGGCTTCACTGCATACAGATTAGTTCTGAACCTTGGAAACTTGCTAGGAAGCCAGTCTGACCAATGCTTTAGCAAACTTTTGCTCTGACAAACTCTCATGTATGCAAAGAACACACAATTAGTTCTCCCAAAATATTCACACTCTGGTAACATCTGCTACAGGCAATTATCTATATTTTCACTGAAGACTTGATAGATGCCCTAATTGAAAAATAATAGAAAAGCTTTTTCTGAATTAGTGGTGGCACTATTACAATCATATTGTAATACATTTGAAAACTTCCATTCAGGTTCTTCACAGAGCTTACCGACATGAATGAACTCATATGCAGAAAAACACTGAGATAAGTGGTATTATCCCTCTCCCAGAGAAATCATGTGGGTTGGCCAGGATCACATAACAGAGCTAAAAATAGAACCCAGAACTTCTGAGTCACATTCCTGTGCTTTAACAAAATCATCCTTTCCCCCTTTTTAACCTCCCTCAGCTGATTACTGACAGCCATAACTGTCCAACTAGCCTGGGAAACAGTAGAATGAGAAATGACTCCATCTCCTTCATTCATTAGCTTTCTTAGCTACTGATAGAACAAAGGCTAGTTGGATTCCATGTTTCCTTGAAGGCTCTAACTGCTAACTGTCCATTTTGATGATGCTCAGTTTTATGGATTCAAATATGGTTTAATCACAGATTTTCCTCTCCATGGATCATCACCTTGTAAGTGGTGGAGAGGCTTGAGTGTTCCAATGACCCTGAGAGCGATGCTGCTTGGAGTCATGTGCTCCCTTAGGGTCACCCATGACAGAACCATCATGGGCAAGGTTTCAGACAAAGCGTGAACCAAAAAGCCCTCAATGGCAGAGCAGACAGAGGATAACTGCACAATGGAGGTGAAACTATTGTGTAATGTTACAGCAGCTGTGAAGGTGGATGAAGGCTGCAGCAGATAGAGGATCTCCAATCGTCATGGTGTCCATGCCATTGGTTTCTAGCCCTCTATCTGTCAAGGACAGTGTGGTGACTGTTGTGCACCCATCTCCCCACTTTAAAAGAAGTCCCGCACAGGCGTCTTCCAGTTTTTGGGAAAACAGCACCTGCACAAGTCAAAAGTCTGGTGGCGATTAGCGAGTGGCGATGGGAAGAGGACAGTGAGATCTGGAAATTCCTAGTCACAGACCAACACGCAGGTGGTGGGTGTGTGATTCAGTCGTCTTGCTCGAGGACTGAGGCAGGTTGAGCATCTCGGCTGCTGCACCCATGACTGAGCAGTCCTCTTTAGGGCCCACTCTGCTCACCCCACATGGGGAGGGGGCTAGAAAAAGTGCCTTAAAATAGTCTTCCCTCTTCCCATTGGCTGGATAGCCACATCCAGCAGGATCACCACCCCAGCAGTCGAAAACGTAAGAAACTTTTCAACTTTGGAACCTGGAACACATGCACCCTGATGGACAAGTCAGACAGTGACCGACCAGAGCGACACATAGTTATCATTGCTCGTGAATTCAATCGGTTTAACATCGATATTGCTGCCTTGTCTGAAACTAGAAGAGCTGATGAAAGACAGGTGAGGGAGGAGAAAGGAGGATACACCTATTTCTGGAAGGGAAAATCTTTAGATGAACCTCGATTGTATGGAGTAGGCTTTGCTATAAAGAAGAAGCTCGTAAGGTGCCTCTCTGAGCTGCCAGTAGGCATCAATGAGCGGCTTATGACGCTCCGATTTAGGCTCACCAAAAACCAACAGGTAAGTATTGTGAGCGCCTATGCACCAACAATGGACACCGGTGAGGATGTAAAGGAAGATTTCTACTCTCAGCTGGAAACCATTTTATTGGAAACCCCTAAAGAAGATGGGATCATTCTTCTGGGGGATTTCAAGGCACGTGTTGGACGAGACTCAGACCTGTGGAAAGGAACAATTAGGAAAGAAGGAGTTAGCAAAAGCAACTCGAATGGAATCCTGCTCCTGACCAAGTGTGCTGAACATGAACTTATCACTGTAGTGGGGCTCTATTTGATAACATGGGACCGTGGGCGGCCGAAGTCCGCCCACGTTCTAAAAGCCCCTCCCCTAGCCTTGCAGGAGGGACAACTGGACCCATGTCCAACTGGTTACGGGGGACAAATAATGACAAAAGGCTCAAGGGGTGCAGGTCACAGGTGTAAAAAAAGGGAACCAGATGGGGACACCGAGCAGAGAACCCCAGACAGCACCCACTGCTCCTTGAAGCTGTCAAGGGAGCCAGTGGACGCCGCCCAGAGGAACTCTGCTCGGATACGTGACACAAGGGAGGAACAGAAATAGGCCCCACAGTCGCAAGGAACCCCCTCATCCAACATCCTTCTCCTGGTATTGTATATGGTGGCTTTAGCCAGGGCCAGGAGGAGATTGACGAGGCAGTCCCGCAATTTTGTGGGGCCACGGATAAGGTGTGCGTAAATGAAGAGGTGGGGGGAAAAGTGCAGCCAGAACCGCAATAAGAGGTTCTGGAGGAGCCAGAATAGGGGTTGCAACCTGGCACATTCCAAATATGCGTGCGCCAGGTTTTCCCTCACGCTGCAAAAGGGGCAGCTGTCCAGGAGAGGGGTGAACCGTGCCAAGTACACACCCATGCTCACGGCTCCCTGAAGGAGCCGCCAACTAATGTCCCCGATGGGCCGCGGAAATAGGGTGGAATACATGCTGGCCCATGGGGGTCCCCCACCCTCTACGGGTCTTAGATAGTCCTGCCACTTGGCATCGGGGCGGGACATGAGGGTGGGGAAATGCAGAGGGTGGAGCACGAGCGTGTACAGATGTTCTCTAGGCGTGGTTAGAAAGCACGATAAAAAGGGGCCAGATTAAAAAGGGATGGAGGGTTTGCAGTAAGGGAGGGGCGGGGTATACAGATGGTGGTCCGTGAACGGGGCTGGCCGGACGCTGGAGGAGTGGGCTCATGCCAGATGGGACCAGGAGAGGTAAATGCGATCCAACCGGGAGTGACTCGACCGCTCGTCCCCCACCCGGACGTAAGCAAAGGTGGTGCTGTCATCCAGGTGGTGGTCTCGCCAGACGTCCACCAGGGAGTGATGGTCCACAATCTCCCTGAGGACGTCTGCTGCAGCCTAGCAGTTCGCGAGTCCTACACGGTCCCGGTCATCGAGGGTGGTGTTGAAATCTCCACCCAGGACCAGGCACTCGCGAGGATCCAGAGTGCCGAGGAAGGTGGCCTCCTGCCGGTAAAAGGTGACCTGGTCCGGCCCTGCGTTCGGGGCGTAGACATTGACCAAGTTCAACGTCAGCCCCTCCACGCAGGCCCGGACGTGCAGCAGGCGGCCTGGGACAACCTTAGCGGTCCCCAGCACCTCGGGCCGTAGGGCAGGGGAGAACAGGGGGTATGTCTACACTACAAAGTTAGTTCGAACTAACGGACGTTAGTTCGAACTAACTTTCATAGGCGCTACACTAGCGCTCTGCTAGTTCGAACTTAATTCGAACTAGCGGAGCGCTTAGTTCGAACTAGGTAATCCTCATTTTACGAGGATTAAGCCTAGTTCGATCTAGCTAGTTCGAATTAAGGGGTGTGTAGCCCCTTAATTCGAACTAGTGGGAGGCTAGCCCTCCCCAGGTTTCCCTGGTGACCACTCTGGCCAACACCAGAGAAACTCGTCTGCCCCCCTCCCGGCCCCAGACCCCTTAAAGGGGCACGGGCTGGCTACGGTGCCCGTGCCAGGTGCAAGTCTGCCAGCACCCAGCCAGCAGACCCTGCACCTGGCATGGCTCAAGCCAGCCACCCGATACCCCCCAACCCTCCTCCTCTTCCCGGGACCAGGCTGGCGGCTCCCGGGAGCTTGCCCGGGACCGCAAGAGGCGGGCACCCGCCTGGGCTAGTGCGGACATCGTGGACTTCGTCCACGATCTCCGCACTAGGCACAGGAAAGTGGCCGTCTAGGGCAGGAGAGCTGCCAGCATGGCCACCCAGGAGCAGGTGTGCATGAAAATCAAGGGGGTCCACTGAGACCCCCGACCCTGAGCCCTGAGCTTACAATGGCCGTCCTGGGTCAGACCAAAGGTCCATCTAGCCCAGTAGCCTGTCTGCCGACAGCGGCCAACCCTAGGGACCTTGGAGGGGATGGACCAAAGACAGTGACCAAGCCATTTGTCTCGTGCCATCCCTCTCCAGCCTTCCACAAACCTTGGGCAGGGACACCACTCCTACCCCCTGGCTAATACCACTCCATGGACCCAATCTCCATGACTTGATCTCACTTCCCTTTAAACTCTGTTCCAGTTCTAGCCTTCACAGCCTCCTGCAGCAAGGAGTTCCACAGGTTGACTCTTTGCTTTGTGAAGAAGAACTTTCTGTTACTAGTTTGAAGCCTGCTACCCATTCCTTTCCTTTGGTGTCCTCTAGTCCTTCTTTATGGGAACTAATGAAGAACTTTTCTTGATGCACCCTCTCCACCCAACTCCTGCTTTTAGAGACCTCTATCCTGTCCCCCCTCCGTCTCCTCTTTTCTAAGTTGAAAAGTCCCAGTCTCTTTAGCTTCTCTTCATATGGGACCTGTTCCCAACCCCTGATCATTGTAGTTGCCCTCCCCTCTCCCACCCTCTCTCTTCCCCTCTCCCACCTCCTTTTCCCAGTCTCCCTCAGTTTTGTTCAATAAAGACAGATTCCATTTTTGAACACAATTGTCCTTTATTTTGTACATCAAGAAAAGGGGCTAGGAAAGGGTAAGTGGAAGGAGGTGAGGGAGGAATGGGGTACGAGCCCCCGATGGGGAGGACTGGGCTGGCTCTGCGGGCTTCTGGGGGTGGAAGCTCTCCTGCAGCCCCCCGATTGCCCCCTCTCCCCAGATGGCAGCCTGCGGCAAGTGCAGCCGGGCTGATGGCCGAGTGCTGTGATGTGCCCAGTGTGGGCACTCCGGGCACTCCAAGCCAGGACTGCTTTGCAAGCGGGGCACCCCTGAGAACTGTCTGTCCTGGGTGGGGGTCGGGTCCCTTTAAGCGCAGCCCTCGGCTAGCCTGAGACAGCATCTCCACGCTCTAAGTCCTCCTCTGATGCCCTGCCGGCACTGCTTCCGACCATCCTTAAGCCTGGTTCAGGGTCCACTTAATGTGGACATGCTAGTTCGAATTTGCAAAACGCTAATTTGAACTAGTTTTTAGTTCTAGACGCGTTAGTTCGAATTAGCTTAGTTCGAATTAACTAATTCGAACTAAGTTAGTTCGAATTAGCACTGTAGTGTAGACATACCCAGGGTGACCACCCCGGCCGAGCGAGCACCGAGTGGCTAAAATGCACCCCGTCCCCCCACTCCAGCCGCCAGCCAGCCTCGACGGCTGGAGTCATATGGGTCTACTGCAGGAAAGCCACCAAGTACCCCCCCTCCCGAAGGAAGGAGTGCACCCGGCTCCTGCGGAGACCCACCCTACAGCCCCAGGCATTCAACGTAGCGATGGTGGTGTACTTCATGGCAAGGGCTGGGGTGGATCCTCATGGGCGGGGTGATCGTCGGCCTCCCGCAGGCCTTGCAACAGACCGCTCCCCGACCCGAAGGCGAGGAGATTTGGAATTTGCATGGAATTTGTGGGCCCGCCGTAGGCCGCGATGTCCCACCTCTTGGTCCCTCTCCCCTCCTGCAAGAGGGCCCTTGTGGCCCCCAAGATAGAATGGAAGTCCCCCCAGCGCCGAAGGGCGCGCTCCACCTTCCCTTTAGCCCCGCGGGTTTCCGCAAGGAATTGGCGGAGCTTGGCCCCCAGCGCTGAGGGGGTACCGGACGTTTCCTCTGTCTGGGCACCCTGAAGGACCTCGCGGGCCACAGAGACGGGCAAACTGGGGTCCGAGCTACGGCGCGGCGCCAAGAATGATGGCACCGCACTGCCCGGTCCTGACCCACAGCAAGGGAAGGGGTGGCGGAGGGAACAGAGCAGCCCCTATGGAACTGGGAATTGGGGACACAAATACCACCCCCTGAGAGCCGCCTGCAGGTAACGGGAACGAAACCGCTCCCGTGGGGGTGGCAGTAATAGAGGGATGTAAGGGCAATTGGGAAGGGACAGGCATCACAACGGAGGCGGGAACGGAGGGGGGTTGTGGGGGAGATAGCGGGGGAGTGGATTCCACAGCAGGGGCGGGAAGAGGGGCGGGCTCAGGGCCGGGCAATGGGTCAGGGGTAGGAAAGAAAGCATCGGTAACGGTGGGGGAAGGATCGGGAACGGAAGGGGATTCAGGGCTGCAAACAGGTTCATAAAGGGCAGGGTCGGGACCAAGGGCGTGAGCAGGGGGGAGGGAAGGGTTGGGACGGGAAAGGGCATGGGCATTTCGGGCAGGGTCAGAGGGATGGTCTCCCGAGTTTGGGCCACCGAGCTGCGGCGCCTCCCCAGTGGGAACTAGGGTGGCAGGGACAGGAAGGGTGGATTGTTGTCCTGCCCCATCCACAGAAGAAGGGGGGACCCCAGGCTTGAGACCCGGCCGCTCGGCACCGGTCGTCGCCCCTAAAGGCTCGACAGTTTCGGCCCCGGTGCTCGGGCTGGTGGGTAGCACCAGGGGGTGCCCCAAGTGTAAGGACGGGGTCGACCACCGGGGGCATAGGGTGAGGGTCAGAGTCAGGGAGAGGAGGGGGCGGCGCCACAGTGGCATCGCCCAGACCGAGGCCCGCTGGTGGAGGGCCGTCATCCCCCTGGGTAAGCGGGGTCAGACCCAGGGCCTCGATCTCCTCGAAGATGGAGCTCAATTCCATCCCCTCAGCCCCGGAACACTCCCCGCCAACCGCCGAGGCGACACTTACCTCGGTGGTGACTGCGGGGGGTTCAGCTGGTACCAGGCCTGGAGGAGCTCCACCCGAGGCCTCCTCAGGAGTGGGCTCCGCAGGGGGAACGATGTCGTCCCCCCGCGCTGCCACGGCATCCTCGGCCGGCGCCTCCTGCTGTCACTCGTCGGGGGAGTTCTCGGCAGCATTGGCCCCCCTCGGGATCTTACAGAGGGGGGCCTTCCCACCTTCCTCATCGGAGGGGGGAGATTGAGTCCGCAAACGGCGGGATCTCCGCTTCCCCCGACGAGCGTCCAGCCCTCTGAGGCGGAGGTGGAGGGCTGGTCGGCAGGGGCAAGGCGGGGGGGCGCAATTGATCTTGGGAGGGGCGTTGAGGCAGGGGAGGGAGAGCGGGGGGGAGGGAAACCTCCATCTGGGGGGAGCCCTCTCCCTCGCCCGGCAACGGCTGCGCCACCCTCTCCTCCTCGGGCCACGCAGTGCTGGATGGAGCGGAAGCGGGGCCCGCCTGCTCACTCGGGCACGCCGTCGGTTAGAGGAGGGGCAGCCGCAGAGGCCGGACTACCGGGGGGGGCTGGCAGTGGTAGGGCCGGCGCCCTCCCGGGCCCCGGGGGGCCCAGACGCCTCCCCTGACCAGGCCAAGAGGCAGTCCCTCCGAACATGCCCCATCGCCTGGCAGAGGAAGCACCGGGCCTCACCTGGGGTATGTCTACACTACCCCGCTAGTTCGAACTAGCGGGGTAATGTAGGCATACCGCACTTGCAAATGAAGCCCGGGATTTGAATTTCCCGGGCTTCATTTGCATAAACTGGGCGCCGCCATTTTTAAATCCCTGCTCGTTCGAACCCCGTGCCGCGCGGCTACACGCGGCACGAACTAGGTAGTTCGGACTAGGCTTCCTAGTCCGAACTACCGTTACTCCTCATTCCACAAGGTTTCGATGTGGGGCGAGGCGGCGACCTGGAGGCAACGGACTCCATGCCTCCTGGTCATGGTGGGAAAGGGGCCTCGGCCACCAGGGATGGAGCTGGAGGCGGCGGTCGGGGCTGATGATGCGGCGGCACACTGGGGGGGCGGCAGCGGCCACCTGGGTGTACGCTTTGGGGGCTGGAGGTGGATCACCCCCAGAGCCGGTGAGGGGAACAGCAGGGGAAGGAGGGGCTGCGGTAGATGGCTGGGCTGCAGTGGCCGCAGGAGTTTTAACTTTCCGGGCTGGGCCTTTGCCCTTCTTCCCCCCTCGGCCTTTTTTTCTGGCCGAGGTAGAGGGTCCACCCATATCAGGGGGGACATCGGCCGTGGCAGGCGCGGGGCCCGGGTTAGGGGTCAGGAGGTCAGCCGCAGCATTTGACAGGGTCAGTGGCACCGGGGGACCTTTGGGACCTGTGAGGTTAAGGGAGGAGGCCAGAACCTCCTCCATCATGGTGGAAGGGGGCAGGCGCTGGGGGAGGTGGGAATTGTGGGGAGGGGGTAGGAGAACTCCTCCCCGGCTTTGAGTCGGCAGGGGAGGAGTGGGAACCAGTAAGGGAAAATGGGGAAGGCGGACATCCACTCTTCTTGGGGGGGATAAGGGGGGTCAATTGGAAGGGAAGGGTTGAGGAGAGGTGCCAGCCACTCCTCCCCGCTAAGATGGAAGCTGGGGAGGGGGGCTGTGACACTTGTGGGGAGTAGGGGGACCGGGAAGGGGGGATGGCGGCCGCTACTCCTTGCCGGCTATAGGCAAAGGAGGAGGGTGCAAAGCAAGGGGCGGAGGGAGGGGAAGGGAAGGGAAGGGTGAGGGGCAACCACCCCCTCCTGCCAAGTTATTGGCAGGGAGGGAGGGCGCTGATAGGGGGTGGGCACTCATGGGGAAACTGAAAAGGGTATGTCTACACTACCCCGCTAGTTCGAAATAGCGGGGTAGTGTAGGCATACCCAAAGGGACTAGCAGCCACTCCTCTCTGTAAAGATACTGCGTGGGAGGGGCGCTAGAGGGAGTGGTAAGGATGCAAAGGTGGGCGGGGGGGGGAAGCAGCCGCTCCCTCCTGCTTGACTGTTTGCAGGGAGGAGGGGCACTGACAGGGATAGGGCACAAGCAAGGGACCCGAGAGGGTTTGAGGCCAGCGGCCACTCCTCCCCGCAAGGCTGGAAGCAGAGGAGGAGGGCGCTGGCAGGGGGTCGGGTAACAGGTGCAGGACGGGGGCCGGCTCCTCCGGATGCACTGGGATACAGAAGGGGACTATGGGGCCGTCGGGGGGGAGTGCAATGTGCAAGGGGGCTAACTAAAAAGGAGGGGGAAGGAAGGGGTCGAGAGCGGGCCGCGGCAAGGCCGCCTTCACCTCCTGGAGTAGGCGCAGAGGGGTTCGAGGGGTGGAGAGCCCCATGCGTTGAGCGAGCGCTCGGGGATCCACCCAGTCCCCCCTGTCGTAGTCCAGGAGGTCTCCGACCATGGTGGTTTCTGCCAGGATCAGCCTCCGGCGCACCGAGGGAGACTCCGCCACCTGCACGCACAAGGCTGGATTGTGGAGCAGGGGCTCCGCGAGGAGGTCTGCTCCCTCGGAGGCCACAACGGACCTGGTCGCCGAGAAGAGCTTCCAGGTCTGGCGGAGGTCCTGGTAGAATTCCGGCAGCTCTGAGAGGTCTCGCGGAAGACCCCTCGGGTGGATAAAAAAGAGCTGCCGGTCGTATCGGAGCCCTCGGAGGCGGCGGAGGAAGGCGCGCGCCAAGGTGCCCCATGCCGGACTACCTGCACTGAAGAGGAGTCTTTGCAGGGCCTGGAGGCAGAAGGTCCGGACCTGGCTGCGCACGCAGACCAGGCCCTGGCCCCCCTCCTCCAGGGGGAGAGACAAGACCCCTGCAGAGACCCAGTGCAGTCCTGGCCAAAAGAACTCCAAAGCTGTCCTCTGGAGCTTGGCCAGGACCTCCGGGGCCGGGCGCAGGGTATTGAGCCGGTGCCAGAGCATGGACAGGACCAAGTGATTTAGCACCAGCGCTCTCCTGCGAAGGGAGAGGCACCGGAGCAGTCCTGCCCATCTCCGCAACCGCTCACCCACCCTGGCCTCCAAACCTTGCAAGTTTTCCGGCGGAGAAGGATGCGTGGCGGATAAATAAACGCCCAGATAGAGCAGCGGACCCGCGCTCCACCTGATGGCCTGAAGCGCGGGCGGGAGGGAGCCGGCCTGCCACCCATCCCCGACCACCAGGCTAGAGCTCTTGACCCAGTTGACCCGGGCAGAGGAGGCTGCCAAGTAGATGGCTTGGCAGGCCTCCACCCGCGCCAGGTAGCCCGGGTCCTGGACCACGAGGAGCACGTCATCGGCGTACGCCGACAGGACCAGCCGCAGCTCCAGCTCTCGGAGCACCAACCCCGTCAGCCTCCTATGGAGGAGACGGAGGAAGGGCTCGATCGCCAGAGCGTACAGCTGGCCTGACAGCGGACACCCCTGATGTACCCCCCGCCCGAAGCTGACCAGCTCGGTCACGGTCCAGTTGAGCCTGACCAAACACTCCGCGAGGGCGTACAGCACCCGGAGAAAACCCACAAAACGGGGCCCGAAGCCGAAGGCCTGCAGGGTGCCCAGGAGATACCCGTGGTCCATCCTGTCGAACACCTTCTCCTGGTCCAGGGACAGGAGGGCGAACGACAAGCCGTCCCTACACCCAAGCTCCAAGAGATCCCGGACCAAATACAGGTTATCAAAATGCTACGGCCCGGGATGGTGTAGGTCTGGTCGGGATGGATCACGTCCGCCAGCACGGACCGCAGTCGCAGTGAGATGGCTTTTGCTACGACCTTGTAGTCCGTGCTGAGGAGCGAGACGGGACGCCAGTTCCCTAGGTCGCGGAGGTCCCCCTTCTTCGGCAATAGGGCGAGCACTGCTTGCCTGATGGGGTGGGGCGCTGAGTGGCCGCCTGCTGAGGCAGAGGATGAGGAACCCCTCCAACCACCATGTTGGGCTACGGCTGACCCTGCCCAGCCCCCTGACCAGAAGCCAGGGGGCGGGGCCAGAGCTATAAAAATGCAGCCGGTGGACTCCGTCAGGACTGGGCCTGCAGAGGGGCCAGAAGCTTGCTCAGGGCTGGGAGCCTGGGACTAAGACCTGGCCAGGTCCTCCCACCTTCTTGTGGCCAGAGGCTGACTACCTGCTCCCTATCTGGGAGGCCGAGGCCTGGCCCAGCCCACCTACCCTAGCAGACCCTGTAAAGAAACCCGAGGGCCAGCCTGATTCCATGCCCCAGCCCCTGCCCAGGTACCGGGAGAAGCTGCTGCTGCTGCCAAGGCCAGAGGCTTGGCCCGAGACCCCGACAGAGACCCTGTGGACTGGCCCAGACGCCTGCACCAGGAGACCGGCTGAGCCCTGCAGACCTGCAAGCCACTGGGACCCCAGTGGGATGAGACCACTCTGGACTCCCTGCCTACGCCGCCAGAAACCCAGGTACCAGCTGAGGGGGAGAAAGGAAGTGGCCCAGGGGTTAGTGGCGGCTGTTAAAGGCCCCAAGGCCGGCACGTTTCAGGCTGGAGCCCCTGCTGAGCCCGTAGCAGCCAGAATTGCTACTCCTAGGGTCCTGGGCCGGGGCGCAGTGGAGTGGGTGGGCCTGCACCCCCCCCCCCCACCTACTGGGTGGCAGTCTCCCCCTCTCCACTGCCACAGGTGATTAGCCTGCACCCCTCCTGAACAAGGAGCCCCCAAACCTGATCTGTTGGTTTGCTTGGTGCCATGCCCTGAACCAGGGCCTGGCCAGTCCCTAGAAACAGACTGCATGTACTTCTTTGCTGCCACGCCCTGAACCAAGGGCCTGGCTGAGTTATAAACTGACTCATGGATTGTTCGTTGCCACGCCCTGAACCAGGGCCTGGCCTATCCCTGAAAAGGGGCTTTGTGGACTTGCTGCCTACCCTAGGGCTGGGCCTGCATAGCTAAGCAGACTTTGTTGTGTGCAGCCCGCCTGAAACAAGGCCGGGCATGGACTTGTGACATGGGTTTGGCTTAAAGGGACAGTGCAGTGGGGCGGAGTGGCTGCCCACTGACTCAGAGGAGGAGGAACCCCTCCGGGAAGCCAAGCTGGCTACAATCACAAACACCCTTTTTTGACAAAAGGACAAGTTCAAAACATTTTGGAGACACCCACGTTCAAAGTACTAGCATCTTCTCGATTAGGTCATAGTTCATGCTCGAGATCACATTTGGCGTACTTCTCTCGAGCCATCATAGAATACTAGGACTGGAAGGGACCTCGAGAGGTCATCGAGTCCAGCCCCCTGCCCTCATGGCAGGACCAAATACTGTCTACACCATCTAACCTACTCTTAAATATCTCCACAGATGGGGATTCCACAACCTCCCTGGGCAATTTATTCCAGTGTTTGACCACCCTGACAGTTAGGAACTTTTTCCTAATGTCCAACCTAAACCTCCCTTGCTGCAGTTTAAGCCCATTGCTTCTCATCCTAACCTCAGAGGCCAAGATGAACAAGTTTTCTCCCTCCTCCTTATGACACCTGAAAACTGCTATCATGTCCCCCCTCAATCTTCTCTTTTCTAAACTAAACAAACCCAATTCTTTCAGTCTTCCTTCATAGGTCATGTTCTCTAGACCTTTAATCATTCTTGTTTCTCTTCTCTGGACCCTCTCCAATTTCTCCACATCTTTCTTGAAATGTGGTGCCCAGAACTGGACACAATACTCCAACTGAGGCCTAATCAGCGCAGAGTAGAGCGGAAGAATGACTTCTCGTGTCTTGCTCACAACACACCTGTTAATGCATCCCAGAATCATGTTTGCTTTTTTTGCAACAGCATCACACTGCTGACTCATATTCAGCTTGTGGTCCACTATAACCCCTAGATCCCTTTCTGCCACACTCCTTCCTAGACAGTCGCTTCCCATTCTGTATGTGTGAAACTGATTGTTCCTTCCTAAGTGGAGCACTTTGCATTTGTCTTTATTAAACCTCATCCTGTTTACCTCAGACCATTTCTCCAATTTGTCCAGATCATTTTGAATTATGACTCTATCCTCCAGAGCAGTTGCAACCCCTCCCAGCTTGGTATCATCGGCAAACTTAATAAGCGTACTTTCTATGCCAATATCTAAATCGTTGATGAAGATATTGAACAGAGCCAGTCCCAAAACAGACCCCTGCAGAATCCCACTTGTTATGCCTTTCCAGCAGGATTGTGAACCATTAATAACTACTCTCTGAGTATGGTTATCCAGCCAGTTATGCATCCACCTTATAGTAGCCCCATCTAAGTTGTATTTGCCTAGTTTATTGATAAGAATATCATGCGAGACCGTATCAAACGCCTTACTAAAGTCTAGGTATACCACATCCACCGCTTCTCCCTTATCCACAAGGCTTGTTCTCCTATCAAAGAAAGCTATCAGATTGGTTTGACATGATTTGTTCTTTACAAATCCATGCTGGCTGTTCCCTATCACCTTGCCACCTTCCAAGTGTTTATAGATGAATTCCTTAATTAATTGCTCTATTATCTTCCCTGGCACAGAAGTTAAACTAACTGGTCTGTAGTTTCCTGGGTTGTTCTTATTTCCCTTTTAATAAATGGGCACTAGATTTGCCCTTCTCCAAAGATTATATCTAGAGTCTCAGATACCTCCTCTATCAGCTCCTTGAGTATTCTAGGATGCATTTCATCAGGCCCTGGTGACTTGCGGGCATCTAACTTTTCTAAGTGATTTTTAACTTGTTCTTTTTTATTTTATATCCTAAACCTACCCCCTTCCCACTAGTATTCACTATGTTAGGCATTCCTTCAGACTTCTTGGTGAAGACCGAAACAAAGAAGTCATTAAACATCTCTGCCATTTCCAAGTTTCCTGTTACTTTTTCTCCCTCCTCACTGACCAGAGGGCCTACCCTCTCCTTGGTCTTCCTCTTGCTTCTAATGTATTTATAAAAAGTCTTCTTGTTTCCCTTTATTCCTGTAGCTAGTTTGAGCTCATTTTGTGCCTTTGCCTTTCTAATCTTGCCCCTGCATTCCTGTGCTGTTTGCCTATATTCATCCTTTGTAATTTGTCCTAGTTTCCATTTTTTATATGACTCCTTTTTTATTTTTAGATCATGCAAGATCTCGTGGTTAAGCCAAGGCGGTCTTTTGCCATATTTTCTATCTTTCTGACACAGCGGAAATGCTGTGACAAGTGCTGAGCAGGTGCAAGCTGATCAATGACAAGTGCTGAGCAGGTGCAAGCTGCAGGTTCAAGATCTGAAGGATCCCATTAAGCATGACCACTTCCAAGCAGTATTAGAAGAAAAGCTTCCTTCAGTTTCTTCCAGAAACTCTGATGAACCTTGGCGCCAGCTGAAAGCAGCAATCATTAATAACGGTGATGATAGGCTACCACACCAGAAAACATCAGGACTGGTTTGATGAGAATGATGTTGAAATTGAGCAGCTCATCAATGAGAAGAGCACTTTGTGCTTGGCAGAATGATATAAATTGCAAGACAAAGAGAGAAGCCCATGCTAAGGCAAAGGCAGAAGTCCAGTGTAAAACCAGATAACTCAAGAACTAAGGGTATGTCTACACTACCCCGCTAGTTCGAACTAGCGGGGTAATGTATGCATACCGCACTTGCTAATGAAGCCCGGGATTTGAATTTCCCGGGATTCATTAGCATAAGCGGGGAGCTGCCATTTTTAAATCCCCGCTGCTTCGAACCCCGTGTAGCGCGGCTACACGGGGCTCGAACTAGGTAGTTCGGACTAGGGTGCCTATTCCGAACTACCGGTACACCTCGTTTCACGAGGAGTACCGGTAGTTCGGAATAGGACCCTAGTCCGAACTACCTAGTTCGAGCCCCGTGTAGCCGCGCTACACGGGGTTCGAAGCAGCGGGGATTTAAAAATGGCGGCTCCCCGCTTATGCTAATGAAGCCCGGGAAATTCAAATCCCGGGCTTCATTAGCAAGTGCGGTATGCATACATTACCCCGCTAGTTCGAACTAGCGGGGTAGTGTAGACATACCCCCTGTGAGGCCAGGGGAAAGTAAAGTTGTGGGGGCAGCAGCAGAGGGTGGCAGCCATGCCCCTCCCCTACCACTGTCTTCAGGGTGGGAGAGTGTCCTTATGGGAGGCAGATCTCTAACTCAGGCCGAGATGGAGTTCTTCCTGCAGATGAGGTGCTTAGAAGCAGAAGAGAGAGAGAAGCAAAAGCATTTGGAAAAGAAAGTGGAAGTGGAGACAAGGCACTTAGAAGCAGAGGAAAAGCAAAAGTGTGTGGAGGTGGAAGTAGAAATGAATTCGTTAGACGATGAACTGGACAAAGCTAAGAAGTTGGGCACTCCAACTACACTGACTAAAGACCCTGCTCCAATGAATGCTCCCCAAACCAAGAAATACCCGGTGTACCAGGTAGGAGATAATGCAGAAGCCTTGGTGAATTGTAAAAGACCAGTACACGATGGAGCTCAGATCACAACTCAGTGAACCCTTAACAGAAGTAGCAGCTGAAATGCCTGGGGAACACACAAATAATTATGAACTTTTTATGGACTTGTTAAATAAGAGGCCAAAATTAGGATGGGGCTCACCGCTGAACATGCCCATTGCTGTTTCAGAGCCCTAAGGTGGAAACCACATGTGGCATTGCCCCAACATGCCTACCAGATTAAAAACATACGAACATAAGAATGGCCATACTGGGTCAGACCAAAGGTCCATCCAGCCCAGTACCCTGTCGGCCGACAGTGGCCAATGCCAGGTGCCCCAGAGGGAGTGAATCGAACAGGTAATGATCAAGCGATCTCTCTCCTGCCATCCATCTCCACCCTCTGACAAACAGAGGCTAGGGATACCATTCCTTACCCATCACGGCTAATAGCCATGAATAGACTTAACCTCCATGAATTTATCTAGTTCTCTTTTAAACCCTCTTAGTCCTAGCCTTCACAACCTCCTCAGGCAAGGAGTTCCACAGGTTGACTGTGCGCTGTGTGAAGAAGAACTTCCTTTTATTTGTTTTAAACCTGCTGCCCATTAATTTCATTGGGTGGCTCCTAGTTCTTATATTATGGAAACAAGTAAATAACTTTTCCTTATTCACTTTCTCCACACCACTCATGATTTTATAGACCTCTATCATATCCCCCCTTAGTCTCCTCTTTTCCAAGCTGAAAAGTCCTAGTCTCTTTAATCTCTGCTCATATGGGACCCGTTCCAAATCCCTAATCATGTTAGTTGCCCTTCGCTGAACCTTTTCTAATGCCAGTATATCTTTTTTGAGGAGACCACATCTGTACGCAGTATTCAAGGTGTGGGCGTTCCATGGATTTACATAAGGGCAATAAAATATTCTCCGTCTTATTCTCTATCCCATTTTTAATTATTCCTAACATCCTGTTTGCTCTTTTGACTGCCGCTGCACACTGTGTGGACGTCTTCAGAGAACTATCCAGGATGACTCCAAGATCTCTTTCCTGATGAGTTGTAGCTAAATTAGCCCCCATCATATTGTATGTATAGTTGGGGTTATTTTTCCCAATGCGCATTACTTTACATTTATCCACATTAAATTTCATTTGCCATTTTGTTGCTCAATCACTTAGTTTTGTGAGATGTTTTTGAAGTTCTTCACAGTCTACTTTGGTCTTAACTATCTTGAGCAGTTTAGTATCATCTGCAAACTATGCCACCTCACTGTTTACCCCTTTCTCTAGATCATTTATGAAAAAATTGAATAGGATTGGTCCTAGGACTGACCCTTAGGGGTAACTAGTGGTGTTCCCCCTCCATTCTGAAAATTTACCATTTATTCCTACCCTTTGTTTCCTGTCTTTTAACCAGTTCTCAGTCCATGAAAGGATCTTCCTTCTTATCCCATGACAACTTAATTTATGTAAGAGCCTCTGGTGAGGGACCTTGTCAAAGCCTTTCTGGAAATCTAAGTATACTATATCTACTGAATCCCCCTTGTCCACATGTTTGTTGACCCCTTCAAGGAACTCAAACAGATTAGTAAGACATGATTTCTCTTTACAGAAACTTTGCCCAACAAATTACGTTCATCTACGTGTCCGACAATTTTATTCTTTACTATTATTTCAACTAATTTGCCCGGTGCTGACGTTAGACTTACCGGTCTTTAATTGCCGGCATCGCCTCTAGAGCCCTTTTAAAATATTGGCGTTACCTTAGCTATCTTCCAGTCATTGGGTACAGAAGCTGATTTAAAGGATAGGTTACAAACCATAGTTAATAGTTCCACAATTTCACATTTGAGTTTTTTCAGAACTCTTGGGTGAATGCCATCTGAGCCCGGTGACTTGTTACTGTTAAGTTGATCAATTAATTCCAAAACCTCCTCTAATGACACTTCAATCTGTGACAAGTCCTCAGATTTATCACCTACAAGGGACGGGTCAGGTTTGGGAATCTCCCTAACATCCTCAGCCATGAAGGCTGAAGCAAAGAATTCATTTAGTTTCTCTGCAATGACTTTATCATCTTTAAGTGCTCCTTTTGTATCTCGTATCAGAGGGGTAGCCGTGTTAGTCTGAATCTGCAAAAGCGGCGAGGAGTCCTGTGGCACCTTATATATAAGGTGCCACAGGACTCCTCGCCGCTTTTGTATCTTGATCATCCAGGGGCCCCACTGGCTGTTTAGCAGGCTTCCTGCTTCTGATGTACTTAAAAAACATTTTGTTATTACCTTTTGAGTTTTTGGCTAGCTGTTCTTCCAACTCTTTTTTGGCTTTTCTTATTACGTTTTTACACTTAATTTGGCAGGCTACGTCTAGACTGGCATGATTTTCTGCAAATGCTTTTAACGGAAAAGTTTTTCCGTTAAAAGCATTTGCGGAAAAGAGCGTCTAGATTGGCACGGATGCTTTTCCGCAAAAGCACTTTTTGCGGAAAAGCGTCCGTGCCAATCTAGATGCAGTTTTGCGCAAGAAAGCCCCAATTGCCATTTTCGCCATCGGGGCTTTTTTGCGCAAAACAGTTTTTAGCTGTCTACCCTGGCCCTCTTGCGCAAAAGCATTTGCGCAAGAGGGCTTTTTCCCGAGCGGGAGCAGCATAGTATTTGCCCAAGAACACTGACAATCTTACATTAGATCATCAGTGTTCTTGCGCAAATTCAAGCGGCCAGTGTAGACAGCTGGCAAGTTTTTGCGGAAGTTTTTGCAGAAAAAAAGCACCTGCTTTTGCGGAAAAACTTGCCAGTCTACATGCAGCCACAGTGTTTATGTTCCTTTCTATCTTCCTCACTAGGATTCGACTTCCACTTTTTAAAAGATGTCTTTTTATCTCTCACTGCTTCTTTTACATGGTTGTTAAGCCACGGTGGCTCTTTTTTAGTTCTTTTATTGTGCTTTTTATTTTGGGGTATCCATTTAAGTTGGGCCTCTATTATGGTGTCTTTGAAAAGTGTCCATGCAGCTTGCAGGGATTTTACTTTAGTCACTGTACCTCTTAATTTCTGTTTAACCTCCTCATTTTTGGATAGTTCCCCTTTCTGAAATTAAATGCCACAGTGTTGGGCTGCTGAGGTGTTCTTCCCACCACAGGAATGTTACATGTTATTATATTATGGTCACTATTTCCATGCGGTCCTGTTATAGTTACCTCTTGGACCAGATCCTGCGCTCCACTCAGAACTAAATCGAGAATTGCCTCTCCCCTTGTGGGTTACTCTACCAGCTGCTGCAAGAAGCAGTCATTTAAGTTATCGAGAAATTTTGTCTCTGCATTTCATCCTGAGGTGACATGTACCCAGTCAATATGGGGATAATTGAAATCCCCACTATTATTGAGTTTTTTATTTTGATAGCCTCTCTAATCTCCCTTAGCATTTCATAATCACTTTACTGTCCTGGTCAGGTGGTTGATAATAGATCCCTACTGTTATATTCTTATTAGAGCAGGGAATTACTATCCATAGCGATTATATGGAACGTATTGATTCATTTAAGATTTTTACTTCATTTGATTCTACATTTTCTTTCACATACAGTGCCACTCCGCCCCTACCCCGCACGACCTGTTCTGTCCTTCCGATACATTTTGTACGCCGGAATGATTGTGTCCCATTGCTTGTCCTCACTCCACCAGGTTTCTGTGATACCCATTATCAGTATCCTCCATTAACACGAGGTACTCTAGTTCACCCATCTTATTTTTTAGACTTCTAGAATTTGTGTACAAGCACTTTAAAAACGTGTCACTGTTTATTTGTCTGCCCTTTTCTCATATGTCAGATTCTTTTTTAGGTGAATGTTTTTCATCTGATCTGGCTCATACTTTATCCTCTTCCATCCTCTCCTCCTGACTAAAACCTAGAGACTCTCTATCAATAGACTCTCCTCTAAGAGACGTCTCTGTCCAATCCACGTGCTCCTCTGCATCAATCAGCTTTCCCCCATCTCTTAGTTTAAAAACTGCTCTGCGACCTTTTTAATGTTAAGTGCCAGCAGTCTGGGTCCATTTTGGTTTAGGTGGAGCCCATCCTTCCTGTATAGGCTCCCCCTATCCCAAAAGTTTCCCCAGTTCCTTATAAAGCTAAACCCCTCCTCCCTACACCATCTCATCGACGCATTGAGACTCCGAAGCTCTGCCTGCCTACCTGGCCCTGTGTGGGGAACTGGAAGCATTTCTGAGACTGCCACCATAGAGGTCCTGGATTTCAATCTCTTTCCTAGCAGCCTAAATTTGACCTCCAGAACCTCTCTCCTACCCTTCCCTACGTCATTGGTACCTACATGTACCACGACCACCGGCTCCTCCCCAGCACTACACATAAGTCTATCTAGATGCCTCGAGAGATCCACAACCTTCACACCAGGCAGGCAAGTGACCATACGGTTCTCCCGGTCATCGCAAACCCAGCTATCTATGTTTCTAATGGTCGAATCTCCCATTACTAACACCTGCCTTTTCCTAATGACTGGAGTTCCCTCCCCCGGAGAGGTAACGTGAGTGCGAGAGGATATCCCAACATCTGGAAGGAGGGTCCCAACTATGGGAAGGTTTCCCTCTGCTCCCGTTGACTGCTGTCCTTCCCTGAGCCTTTCATCTTCCTTAACAGTGCAGGGGCTGTCTGACTGGAGGTGGGACAATTCTACAGTGACCCAGAAAGCCTCATCAACGTACCTCTCTGCCTCCCTCAGCTCCTCCAGTTCAGCCACCCTGGCCGCCGAAGCCTGTACGCGGTCTCTGAGGGCCAGGAGCTCCTTGCACCAAATGCACACATACGCCACCCACCCATAGGGCAGGTAATCATACATGCTACACTGGATGCAGTGAACAGGATAGCCCTCACTCTACTGCTGGGCTTCTGCCTGCATTCTCTCCTACAGCTACCTAGGTTATTGATAGGGTTTTTATTTAAACCAGGAAGGTTTGGTTATAGTTTAGTTTAAAGGTTTTAAAGAATGGCAAGTGTATCTCACCCCCTTTCCCCCCTCCCTCTCGAAACTCCCAGGCCTTCCTGATAGTCCTACCCCCTGACTAAGGCTCAGCCAATGAACAGAGGCTTCTAGATTTTAAACTGTGTTTAGAAGCATACAGGTTCCAATTGCCGGCCACAGCACACGGTCCTTTAAAACACACACACACAAACACAAGCTCAGCACACAGCAAGTAACCCCCAAACACAAACACACACTACCGACAGCCACTTACCTCAAAGGTCCTTGTGATGGGCTGGACTAGACCCCAGCACCTCCTACAGGAGGCTAGCGGCCTTGCTGCACCCCATCCCAGGAGGAGGAGTGGAGAAGAGGTCCTCTGGGCACTATAGAATGGCTGTCTCTTTGGCAGCCAATCAGGCCCCAGCAGAGGGGTATAAAAGAAGCTGCAGGGCTGGGGCCTGGCAGTTCCCTTCAGGAGCTTGACCCAGCCAGGTCTATACCCTGACTGGGAGATCAGCACTACAGCTAGCTCCTAGTGTGAGCTGAACCTAGATCTGGGTAAGACCCAGACGCAGTGGCCAAAGACCAGCCACAAGCAGATACTTACTAGCACCGTGGACAGGGCTAGTCAGGCCCTGGTTCCAAGACTTTGAGGGCAACTGGACAACCAGGCAAGGACCCTGCACGGTGCCACTTGGCCGCAGTGGAGCACTCACCAGCAGGTGGACCCATTACAGTCCCGTATTTGCTCCTCCTTCACCTGGAGAACTTTCTCTCGAAACTCCCTGGGTACGTCTACACTACAACGTTAATTCGAACTAAGCTAATTTGAACTAACGGATCTACACTAAAAAACTAGTTCGAATTGGCGTTTTGCTAATTCGAACTAGCATGTCCACATTAAGTGGACCCTGAACCGGGGTTAAGGATGGCCGGAAGCAGTGCCGGCAGGGCATCAGAGGAGGACTTAGAGCGTGGAGATGCTGTCTCAGGCTAGCCGAAGGCTGCGCTTCAAGGGTCCTGACCCCCACCCCGGACAGACAGTTCTCAGGGGTGCCCCGCTTGCAAAGCAGTCCTGGCTTGGAGTGCCCAGAGTACCCACACTGGGCACATCACAGCACTCGGCCATCAGACCGGCTGCACTTGCCGCAGGCTGCCATCTGGGGAGAGGGGGCAATCGGGGGGCTGCAGGAGAGGTTCCACCCCAAAAGCCCGCAGAAACAGCCCAGTCCTCCCCATCGGGGGCTCGTACCCCATTCCTCCCTCACCTCCTTCCACTTACCCTTCCCTAGCCCCTTTTCTTGATGTACAAAATAAAGGAAAATTGTGTTCAAAAATGGAATCTGTCTTTATTGAACAAAACTGGGGGAGACTGGGAAAAGGAGGTGGGAGAGGGGAAGAGAGAGGCTGGGAGAGGGGAGGGCAACTAAAATGATCAGGGGTTGGGAACAGGTCCCATATGAAGAGAGGCTAAAGAGACTGGGACTTTTCAGCTTAGAAAAGAGGAGACGGAGGGGGGACAGGATAGAGGTCTCTAAAAGCAGGAGTTGGGTGGAGAGGGTGAATACAGAAAAGTTCTTCATTAGTTCCCATAAAGAAGGACTAGAGGACACCAAAGGAAAGGAATGGGTAGCAGGCTTCAAACTAGTAACAGAAAGTTCTTCTTCACAAAGCAAAGAGTCAACCTGTGGAACTCCTTGCTGCAGGAGGCTGTGAAGGCTAGAACTAGAACAGAGTTTAAAGGGAAGTGAGATCAAGTCATGGAGGTTGGGTCCATGGAGTGGTATTAGCCAGGGGGTAGGAGTGGTGTCCCTGCCCAAAGTTTGTGGAAGGCTGGAGAGGGATGGCACGAGACAAATGGCTTGGTCACTGTCTTCGGTCCATCCCCTCCAGGGTCCCTAGGGTTGGCCGCTGTCGGCAGACAGGCTACTGGGCTAGATGGACCTTTGGTCTGACCCAGGACGGCCATTGTAAGCTCTGGGCTCAGGGTCGGGGGTCTCAGTGGACCACCTTGATTTTCATGCACACCTGCTCCTGGGTGGCCAGGGTGGCAGCTCTCCTGCCCTAGCCGGCCACTTTCCTGTGCCTAGTGCGGAGATCGTGGACAAGGTCCACGATGTCCGCACTAGCCCAGGCGGGTGCCCGCCTCTTGCGGTCCCGGGCAAGCTCCCGGGAGCCGCCAGCCTGGTCCCGGGAAGAGGGGGAGGGCTGTGGGGCATCGAGTGGCTGGCTCGAGCCGTGCCAGGTGCAGGGCTGCTGGCTGGGTTCTGGCAGGCTTGCACCTGGCACGGGCACCGTAGCCAGCCCGTGCCCCTTTAAGGGGTCCGGGGCCGGGAGGGGGGCAGACGAGTTTCCCTGGTGTTGGCCAGAGTGGCCACCAGGGAAACCTGGGGAGGGCTAGCCTCCCACTAGTTCGAATTAAGGGTCTACACAGCCCTTAATTCGAACTAGTAAGTTCGAACTAGGCTTAATCCTCGTGGAATGAGGATTACCTAGTTCGAACTAAGCGCTCCGTTAGTTCAATTTAAATTCGAACTAACGGAGCACTAGTGTAGCGCCTATGAAAGTTAGTTCGAACTAACGTCTGTTAGTTCGAACTAACTTTGTAGTGTAGACATACCCTCTGTTCATAAAGCTCCCTGGTCGCTGACTCTCTGCTTTATTAAGCGCTGGCCTTCCTGATCGCCCCGCCCCCTGACTAAGGCTCAGCCAGTGAAAAGAGACTTCTAGATTTCAAACCTTGTTTGGAAGCTCACAGCTTCCAACTGCCGGCCACAGCACATGGTCCTTCAAAACACACACACACACACACACAAGCTCAGCACATAGCAAGTAACCCACAAACACAAACACACACTACAGACAGGACTTAGCCAACCATGTGAGACAAGCTAAGAAGGTGGGAATGGTCACCCGCAGCAGGGCTAAGCAGGCCTCCACATCTAACTCTGTTCTTCAGCCTTCTGCAGGGGCCCAGTCTGTATCCCCAGATACCCCAGGGCTGGAGACCCAGATGGAGATGGTAGAGCCAGACCCCAAACCAGCAACTACAGCAACAACAATGTATCCAGTTCCTGAAATCCAGGTGGAACCAGCCCAAGAGCTGGAACAGGTGGAATAGCCAGTGCCAGGATCAGAACCAGCAGCAGAGGGCACCACAGAGCCTGCAGCAGCAACTGCACCTGCACAAAAGAGGCACCACCGGAGCCTGCAATGCAACTCAGTGCACCAGCAGAGAGTGGTTCACAGCCAGCAGAGGCACCCACATCACCTGCATTGCTTTCAGAATAAGCAACCCCAAGTATACAACCCAGCAGGGACCTGATGTCTCCAGACCCAAGGGAGCAGTTCCAGGCAGAGCAGGAAGCAGATGAGAACCTCAAGGGAGCTTGGATGGTGGCTCGGAGCGAGCCACTGCCTCTCAGCTCTGCTAAAAGGTCCAGGTTTGTGGTAGAAAGAGAACTTTTATACTAAGAGACTCTTTCTGGTGGGTGCAAGGAGGACTGCGCCCACCAGAAACAGCTGGTAGTTCCAACTAAGTACCGGGAAAAGCTCTTGAGCTTAGCCCATGATCACCCTACTGGCCATGCTGGGGTGAACAGAACCAAAGACCAGTTGGGAAAGTCATTCCACTGGTAGTGGATGGGCAAGGAAGTGTCTAGGTATGTCCAGTCTTGTGAGGTGTGCCAGCGAGTGGCAAAGCCCCAAGACCGGGTCAAGGCACCTCTCCAGCCACTCCCCATAACAGAGGTTCCATTCCAGCATGTGGCTGTGAATATTCTTGGTCCTTTCCCTAAAAGGGACACCCAGAGGAAAACAATCTATACCAACTTTCATGGATTTTGCTACCCAACAGCCTGAAGCAGTAGCTCTAGGGAACACCACGGCCAAGAGCTTGTGCCAGGCACTAACTGATATTTGTGCCAGGGTAGGTTGGCCCTCCAAGATCCTTACGGATTCAGAGACTAACTTCCAGGCAGGGACCATGGAACATCTTTGGGTAGCTCATGAGTCGAACCACTTGGTTGCCACCCCTTACCACCACCAGACAAATGGCCTGGTGGAGAGATTTAATGGAACTTTGGGAGCTATGATACACAGATTCGTAAATGAACACTCCAATGGTTGGGACCTGGTGTTGCAGCAGTTAGTGTTTGCCTACAGAGATGTACCCCATCCCTGTTTGGGATTCTCTCCCTTTGAACTTGTTTATGGACATGAGGTTAAAGGGGCCATTGCAATTAGTGAAGCAGCAATGGGAAGGGGCTACCCCTTCTTCAGGAACTAACACTATGGATTTTGTAGGCACCTTGCAAAACACCATCAGACTCTTTAGCCCTTGTTCAACAAAACTTGCAGAATGCTCTGCAAGAGCAGAAGGGCTGGTATGATGAACATGCCAGAAAGCAGTCCTTCAGGGTAAGTGAGCAAGTCATGGTCTTGAAGGCACTCCCAGGCCAATAACATGGAGGCATCCTGGGACAGACCGTTCATGGTCCGAGAGCGCATAAGAACAGTTAATTACCGCATAGCATTCCCAGACCCTAACCTTAAGCCTAAGGTATATCATGTTAATTCTCTAAAGCCCTTTTATTCCCGAGAATTCAATGTTCTTCAGTTCACAGCCCATGAGAGAGATGACGCCGAGTGGCCTGAAGGAGCCTACTATGATGGGAAAGGTAAGTGTGGCATCCAAGAGGTAAACGTCTCCATGAGCCTTGGCCATGAGCAGTGTCAGAAGATCCAGGAGCTGTGCACCAGCTTTGCACCAATGTTTTCAGCCACCCCAGGACAGACTGCATGGGCTTACCGTTCCATTGACACAGGTGCAAACAGAGCCCAACCTTACTGGATGGCTCCTTAAGCCAAAGTTGCGATAGAGAAGGTGATCAAGGACATGCTAGAGATGGGTGTAACTTTCCCCTCTGAAAGTGCATGGGCCTCTCTGGTGGTCCTAGCCTCCAAACCGGATGGAGAAATCTGCTTTTGCATGGACTACCATAAGCTGGATGCTGTAACTTGCTCAGACAACTATCCAATGCCACACACAAATGAGCTACTGGAGAAACTGGGACGTGCCAAGTTTATCTCCACCCTAGACTTAACCAATGGATACTGGCAAATACCTCTGGATGATTACACATGTGGGGCTGTATGAATTTCATGTCCCCACTTTTGGACTACACAATGCACCTGCAATCTTCCAAAGACTTGTAGATAATCTGCTAGCAGGATATGGTGAATTTGCAGTGGCCTATCTGGACGATGTGTCTGTATTCTCTGATTCATGGGCAGAACACCTAGAACACCTCCAAGCTGTCTTCCAGCGCATAAGGGAGGGCCAGCTGACTGTTGAGGCTAGGAAGCGTCAAATAGGCCTAAACCTGGGACATCAGGTGGGTCAAGGGACTATCAACCCTGTACAGGCTAAAGTAGAGGCTATCCAAAACTGGCCTGTCCTTAAGTAAAAAAAACCAGGTCCAATCCTTCTTAGGCTTAGCAGGATATTACAGGAGATTTGTACCACAATAGTCAGATGGTTGCTTTTTTCTGGTCAGGTCAGTGGAGCAGCAAAGCACAGTTAAGTGGACTTCTCTTATAGCTGACCCTGTCCTAAGGGCCCCAGACTACAACAAACCCTTCGTCACCATGGACACGTCAGAGTGTTGTGTGGGGGCAGTTTTGATGGAAACAGGGCCAGATCAACAATTCCACCCTGTTGTGTTCCTCAGTAAAAAAACTCTAGGAGAGGGAAAGCCACTGGTCTGTCTCTGAGAAGGAATGCTATGCCATTGTATACGCTTTAGAGAAGCTACAACCATATATTTGGGGAAGACACATCTGCAGACTGATCATTCTGCTCTGCAGTGGCTTCACACAGACAGAGACACTAACAAGAAACTCCTTCAGTGGAGTTTGGCTCGCCAAGATTTTGACTTACAACACATCTCAGGAGATTCTAACAAAATGGCTGGTGCAGTCTCCTGTCAAAGTTTCCCATACTAAGGCTACATCTAAACTGCAGGCTTCTTTCGGAAGAAAATTTTCTGGAAGAGATCTTCTAAAAAAAACTTCTTCCGAAAGAGGTATCAGAGGTGTTAGTCTGCTCCAATAAATCTGTTAGTCTATAAGGTGCCACAGGACTTCTCGTTGTTCTTCCGAGAGAGCACGTCCACACAGCAAAAGCGCATTGAAAAAGCTATCTGCTTTTTCAAAAGATAGCGTCCATTCAGTGTGGACATTTATTTTACATGTAAGCTGTGATTACTATGGACGGAGTGGCCACCAGGGCACCTGTGCTTTTTCCTCTTTCTGTTTCTTTCGAAAGAACTCTCTTCCCAGTCCACACACGCCTTTTTCTGAAAGAGCTCTTTCAGAAAACGGCTTCTTCCTTATAGACAGAGGTTTACCAATGTCGGAAAACCCCCTCTGTTCTTTTGATTTTTTTGTCGAAAGAACACGATTGCAGTGTGGAAGTAAGTGAAGTTTTTTCGGAAAAATTACCATTTTTCTGAAAAAAAAACTCTGTAGTGTAGACATAGCTTAAGCCAGTTAAAACTCTCCCTGTATCTAAGTCATATTCCATGCATGTGGGGGATCTTGTTTAGTTCTTTGTATATTCTGTAGTGAATTTAGTGTGTGCATCTATTGTGACAAAACTCCTATGAAAACTCAGTGGGTCCTACACTTCCTGGTGGATTTTGCTTGCCTCAGAGGCTTACAGCAGCCCACAGTTTTAGGCACCAGGCCTAGGGCTCTAGTTTGCTGAACTCTTCTCATCATTGGCCCCGAGTGGAAATGGGGAGGTGGGTGTTGGGGGGAAGCTGGGGCCAACGCTCTACTCTGGGTTCCAGCCCAGGGCCCTGTAATAACAGCTGCCTGTGTGAATCTCTGGCACCTACTATAAGACAGCTCCAAGACCCCGGGTTACTTCCCCAGCACCTTCCTTCTCTCTGGTTCGTCCTCCTAGTGTTCAGTTGTTGTCTCCTTCCCTCCTACTCCCAGCAGTGCCCGCCTCCATCCTCTCAGCTACACGTGCGCCCCAACTGTAGGCAAGCTCCTTTGATAGCCAGTCTCAAGTGGTTTTCCTTAATTAACCCCAGGGCTATGTCTAGACTGGTGCGATCTTGCGCCAGAAGTATGCAAATGAGGCTAAGCGTGGAATATCGCCGAGCCTCATTTGCATATCTAACGAGCCTCCATTTTTGCGGAAGAGGCTCTTGCGCCAGAAGGAGCTGTCTACACTGCCCCTTCTTGCGCAAGAAAAACCCTCTTGCGCAAGAAGGGGCAGTGTAGACAGCTCCTTCTGGCGCAAGAGCCTCTTCCGCAAAAATGGAGGCTCGTTAGATATGCAAATGAGGTACGGCTATATTCCATGCTTAGCCTCATTTGCATACTTCTGGCACAAGATCGCACCAGTCTAGACATAGCCCAGGTGTCCTAATCAGCCCAGGCTGGCCTGACTCTGCAGGCCTGGTCAATTAGCCCCAGGTGTTCCACAGCCCCGATTGCCTCTGCTGGTTCTAAACCAGCCCCTCCCTGTTACTCTGGGAACAGAGATCTCTTCAGTCTTAGGTTAATGTTCCACCTTTCCACCCCTTGTCTCTCTCTGACCTGACCCTGTCACAGTCTCTACTCTGCTCCCCCCTGCACCCCTTTCTTCTCAAGGAGGGGTGTGCTGCTACTGCTGTGGCAGGCAGGCCTTGGCTGCCTCCATTCTGGGCCAGGACCCCTCTTCTTCTCTCCGCCTGCTTTGTTTGCAGGCAGCTTCCTCCCCCCTCACTACACCTCAGCTGGCTGTAGGAGCTGCTGGGTGTGTAATGGTGGGTGGGAGGCCTCTGCTGCCCTGCTCCTGGATGAGGGAGGAGGAGCAGCACCCCCTTTATCATCTTCTTGGGGAACTACCTGGCTCCTTTTATCACTGCTGCAGGCCTGGACTTCACTTTTCCTACTGCTGCTGCTCCCTCTGGGGCAGAGGCGGTAAGGGGGCTACTTTAGAGCATCTCCTGGGATTTTTCTTTCCTCCCCACAACTTGCTGTGTGGTGGTGAGCAGCAGGGAGTTTGTAAGGGGATGTCAAGGGGTGCGGTCAGGGGGTGTCTTATCCCTGGCTGCCCCTCGAGTCTAGCCCCTTTAAGGGTGATATTGATGTAGAAATCCAGCATCGTCTGAGCTGTGCCAGTAGTCTTTGCTCGTTTATGGCACAGGGTTTTTGAAGTTCATGACATTCAGACAGACACCAAACTTCTTGTCTGTCAAACCGTCTTTCTCCCAACACTATTGTATGGGTCTAAAACCTGGACAACCTACAGACATCACTTGAAAGTCCTTGAGAGTTTGTGATGGACCCCCCCCCCCCACCATGCTTTATGAAATGGACTTATGGACAAAAATATACATAACTCAAAGATGCGTTGGGCAAATTATCTCATGTAATCCATCAATCTTCCTGTCTTAATCTGATGGATCTGTTTATCTTATCTAGGTGTATAGATCATTCTTGTGTGTAAAGTTAGACATATGGAGTGTGGAATGCTTTATGGATTTTAAATGTGTAAATGAAAGCCATCAAGGGTGATTCCACTGCTGGGAGGGCTCAATGTCTGGGCAATCATATGCAAATTGACTTTTGTCCTTAGGTCTTAGCAGTGGTTGGTGGGGACGGGCCAGGTGACTCCCCATGCAAAAAGGGAATCTTTAAAAACAATAGGAAAGTAGGAGTGCAGGTCTTTTGGCTGGCTGGTGTGGCACACCCAAAGGAGGGAATCAGAGACCCCAGGGAAAAGGAGACTTCCCTGGTTTGGAAGGCTGGGCCAGGAAAAAAACAGTTTTAGGGTGAGTTTGTAGTAAGTTTGTAATAAGTTTGTACTGAAGTTTTAGTGTTGAAGTAGCTAAGCGTTTTCTGTTATTTTCAGTTTGCAATCTACTTTGCTCTGCCTGTTTTCACTTGTAACCCCCAAGGAGATGACCTAGACTCCCGGGGCGTTGTCTGCTGGCAGCTCAGGGACAGGCACTCTGAGTTTGCCTTGGCTCCCCCTCCCTACCAGGGACAGAGTCTTCCTAGCAACCCATGGGGAGTGAGATGCCCCTCCCAGGGAGTTCAGGAGGGGAAGGAGGGGCCATTGTTGGGGGAGTCTGGAGCCAGCCAGGGCAAGGGGAGGACTGGCTGGGTGGGAGCTGGTAAGCCCCAGGCCTCCATGCAGGTTCCCCCTGAGAACTAGTCTCTAGGGACCTGAAGGCAGGATCCCTCAGCTGGGTTTATGTCTCCACTGTTGATTCCCAGTTTGTGGAGTTTGCTGGGAGGCTTCCCCAGCCAGGCTGAGTTGGCTCCAGCTCCCTGGGTGAGAGAGTCACTGCATGGTCAGCTCTGCTCTGTCTGCTGGTTTGGGGCTGCTGCCTGCTATGTGGGTCTGAATGCTGGTGCAGTTGTGTGGCCTGCACCTTGAGCCCTGCACTCCTTCGTGGTGAGGGGAAATTCTGGGACCAAAGCAGCCTGATTCCTGCCTGAAGAGGATCCCTGCGAGAAGAGAGCAGCCCCTCTGCAATGACTGAGTCATCTCTCAACCTGAGGCTCATTCATGGAGTGTGTGAGTGCACCAATTTTTAGTTAGTAAGTCAGGGAATTTGTTTGGGGATTTTATTACCTGCTGCATATTAAACCTGTGGAGGGATTTACTGCCTTCTCCCATGTGTGAGTCCTTTGGGCTGTACTGGACCTAGTCAGCCCCACTGCTAAACCACTGCAGAGAAGAAATTTGTGGTCAAAAGTCATCAAGAGCCCCAACAAAGTACGTGTACCAACAGGACACTGACCTTACAGTTGCTGGGCACTGGTGAACCTAAAGATAGTGTTTTACCCTGTTTTGTTATATTTGTCTCCTGTTTAATATAATTATGTTTATTATAGTGTATGTGTTTGTGCTATTTTCTGGGAGTCTCCAACTATCTGGCAAATACATGGGGATTATCCTGGGCAAGAATTTTCCTCCCAAGCTGCCCTGGTGACCCTGCCAGGAAGGAGTGAGGGTGGTGGAGGCACCGCCAAATAAATCCATCGGAAAAAATAAAGTTGAGTGGGTGGCGGGATCCAGAAGAACCCAGACCTGTCCATCAAAACCTGTAAGGAGATTGGCTTTAAAGAAGGTAACCAGGTGGAGAGGGGGCGCTACACACTTATCTGAGTGATTGGGCAACAAAATGGCAAATGAAATTTAATGTGGATAAGTGTAAAGTAATGCACATCGGGAAAAATAACCCCAACTATATGTACAATATGATGGGGGCTAATTTGGCTACGACAAATCAGGAAAGAGATCTTGGAGTTATCGTGGACAGTTCTCTGAAAACTTCCACACAGTGTGCAGCGGCGGTCAAAAAGGCAAATAGGATGCTAGGAATTATTAGGAAAGGGATAGAAAATAAGACCCAGAATATTTTAGGGTATGTCTACACTACCCCGCTAGTTCGAACTAGCGGGGGTAATGTAGTCATCCGCACTTGCAAATGAAGCCCGGGATTTGAATTTCCCGGGCTTCATTTGCATGAAGCCGGCCGGCGCCATTTTTAAATGCCGGCTAGTTCAGACTCCGTGCCGTGCGGCTACACGCGGCACGGACTAGCTAGTTCGGATTAGGCTTCCTAATCCGAACTAGCTGTACACCTCGTTCCACGCGGAAGTGAAATGGGCGTTCGAAATAAAGCCCTAGTTCGAACTAACTGTCAAACCTCATTGCAGGAGGAATAACAGGTAGTTCGAACTACGACTTTATTTCGAACGCCCGTTTCACTGCTGCGTGTAGACGCGGGCAGTTACTTCAGGCTTGTAAATTTCAAAAATGGCGCCTGGCTGGGAAGATGCAAATCAAGCGTGGGATATTTAAATCCCGGGCTTGATTTGCAATTCCGAATGCCTACATTTGCAGCCCTAGTTCGAATTAGGCTACAAGTGTAGACATACCCCTAATGACTAACATGACTCACTCCAAACTTCCTGTCCTATTACTGACTTGCCAAAGCAATTTGTTTGCTACTCCCTACCCAACATGTGGATATTTTACGTATGTCACAATGGGTTGAATTCTTTTGTTTTAGTCATCATTATATTTCTTCCTCTGCTTTTTTACTTTAGTCTGCTGTTCTCTTTCCAGAGAATGCATCTAGTCCAGCTAAACTGTCCTTTCAGTAGCAGATTATATTATTAAACTATTAAAATGCCCATCCTTGTAGCATCTAGCCACCAGTCTGATTTATGATGTAATACCCATAAGAGTTCCAAAGTGTCCTAAAAAAGCGGCGAGGAGTCCTGTGGCACCTTATAGACTAACTGAAGTGTTAGTCTATAAGGGTATGTCTACACTACCCCGCTAGTTCGAACTAGGTGTACCGGTAGTTCGGAATAGGAAGCCTAGTCCGAACTACCTAGTTCGAGCCCCGTGTAGCCGCGCTGCACGGGGTTCGAACCAGCGGGGTTTTAAAAATGGCGGCTCCCCGCTTATGCAAATGAAGCCCGGGAAATTCAAATCCCGGGCTTCATTTGCAAGTGCGGTATGCCTACATTACCCCGCTAGTTCGAACTAGGAGGGTAGTGTAGACATACCCTAAGTGTTTCATAGCCAGGCATAGAGCAAGGAAGAAATCATTACAGCATGGAGAACATGAAACTTTGATCTAATATACGACAGCCATGCTGGTTCCAAAGTTAACATTTCAATCAGTAAAATACCCCTTTTGGATTCTGGTAAACATTTCTTTAGTTAGCAGAAAGAGAAGTAAAATTTATTACTACAACTGAGTTCAAGACCACTGTCTGATGTTGCGTCTTACATGTGTTTTCCCACGTATCTGTTTTCTTCAAATTAATGACAAGTTATGATTTTAGCAGCCTCTGCAAACTTGTTGGATGATTAACTGGGGGCGAATAACAAGATTATAATCATCTGCATAAAGCAACTCATATATAACTTTAACAGTAACTTTTGTGGAAGATTTAGGTATGCTGAGGTTGAAGAGCTTGACAGGAGTTAGAAATTTAATAAAATGTCCTAATTTTACATCTCTGTTGGTACAGTCAATCACTGCTAAAAGAAGAGTTTGAAGAGATTCTATGCCAAAATTCATCCTTGCTTGATTTCATTTGCTTTTACAAATTGATCTAATCAACTGCTATCCTCAGAGGTGCTATCCAGTATTCCAATACGCAACTCATAGTCTGCACATATTTCTCCAGACAGCCATAATAGCCTTATTTTTGCCTACTTACAGGATATTAAGTAGTGTATACTCTTTCCTACACATGAAAATAGAGTTCTCATTAGAAGAGCATCACTTTAAAAGAGCTTAAAACCACTTCTTTTTTCCTAAGGGAAAACAAGGCATCTAAGTAAAAATATGAACCAAAATCTGATTCTGAGACTGTCAGGGCTGATCCCCACTCTGGCACTCCAAGGGTATGTCTACACTAGCTCGTTAATTTGAGCTAGGTAGGCAAATCAGGCAACCGGAGTTGCAAATGAAGCCCGGGATTTAAATATCCCGGGCTTTATTTGTATGTTCCCGTCTGGCCGCCATTTTTAAATCCCCCTTAGTTCGAATGAACTGCCCGCGGCTACATGCGGCAGTTTAAAGTTAATCCGAATTAAGTCCTTAGTTCGGATTAACTGTTACTCCTCGTGGAATGAGGTGTAACAGTTAATCTGAACTAAGGACTTAGTTCGGATTAACTTTAAACTGCCGCGTGTAGTTGGTTCGAACTAAGGGGGATTTAAAAATGGCCTCTTAGTCTGAGGCATGCAGACAGACACACAGACAGACCTGCTGTTACCTTCCAGGACACAAGAATCAAATCATCACCTTAAAATAGTGATTTTTATTACAAAACAAAAGATACACTCAATAAAGCATACTTGACTGCTAGGTGTTACAGAGCAACTAAGAAAAAATTAAAACACAGAGAAAATCTCTGGGAACAATTCTTAGATGGTGAATGGGGGGAGGGGAGGGGAGGGGAGGCATCGATTCACACAGAGCAGTTCAAACCAAACCACAAATTAAAGAAAAATACCCTGAGCACAACTAGAGTCACTTTTTTCCCTTTATGTACTCACAATCCCATGTTGGTTCAGTCCACTTCCATGCCCCGAATTCCTTTGAGGCATGGTAGTCCTGCCTGGATTTAAATCATTCTGTGTGTCTCAACTCCTGGCTTAACTTCCCCACAAAAAGAAAGCAGGCAAGGTATCTTATACAATTGACGGAGAATTTAATCCGAGGGTTCGGATGGGGGCCCAAACCCCCTACCAAATCAATTCCAGACACCCTTCTTAAGCAACCAGCTTTATTCAGGAATGCATTCCAGGGCAAAAATCTCCAGGATACTCAGGAAAAAAGTTCCTGCAAAGTTTCTGCAACTGCCCAAACAAAAGGCAAGGTCTTTTGGACTATCTTACATGGTAATTACCCCTCTTTCACTGACCACTTACAATTGCATGCATATACAGGTCATGCCCCTTTGCACCAAATTCCCTCCAATCATTATTTGTCCCCTCACAGTCCTTTTGCAGCCGTAACAACAGGTTCAAACCAGTTTCACCTGTCCCCTCCTTTTGTATACCTGTGTTCAAGCACGTACCTCTTTACAAAGACCAGACTTAACACCCAGGTCACAGCAGGGGTCATACTGACAACAGTTGAGTTTATCCTTCACAATTCAAATTTCAGCACTGTATCCCCATTGGTTCTTCTGGCTCCCTGCCAACAACCTTGCTAGCTACCTGAGTTTAACCCCTTAGTCACCAGGTGCTGGTCAGCACTCCTCCTATCCATCACAGAGATGGAATCAGAGATTTAAGAAAATAGTAACAAGAGAGCCAGGATTTTATTATTCATTTTTTAAAATAAGGATTTAGCTCCAGTCACTACAGCATCAGCAGCAACTAACGAGGCCTGTAGGTCTCAATTGAAAACACTGAAGGAGCTGCCATGGAGGACAAAATAAGGTCCCTAAAAACGGCTAGGCTGACCGTTGATAGGAAAATCTGAAGATGAACTGATGTTTAAAACCCTATAGCAGGAGTTCTCCAGCTGGGGGTGAGGTTAGGTCACCTCAGGGAGTCTAGATGTTATTATATGGGGGGTCACAAACTATCAGCCTCCACCCTAAAGCCCCTTTGCATCCAACGTTTATAATGGTATTAAACATATAAAAAGTGTTTTTAATTTATAAGGGGGTCACACTCAGAGGCTTGCTATATGAAAGGAATCATTAGTCCAAAAGTTTGAGAACCGCTATGTGATGGGGCATCTGCCCTGCACTGGCCCTTTAAGGGTAAAACCCAGCCCTGGGAGAAACCTGAGAGCAAAGCCCGCAGCTGAGGCAGATACAGGCAATTAGGGCCCAGCTGGGGGCTGTATAAATAAGGGCTCCCTGAGGAAGGAAGGGAGACACACTGTCAAAAACAGGAGTGCTGACCAGCACCCAGTGACTAAGGGGTTAACTCAGGTACCTAGCCGGAGGGTTTCAAACTGGCAAAGAGGGGTTTTTATCTCTCTTCTATGTTTGAGAGGCAGAGTAGTTTCTCACAACTATTGAGGGAGATGGGAGATGCTTCTCTCTCCAAGAACGGACTTGTTAAAATGCGTAAGTAGGGAAAAGTTTAGATAGTCTGTCAGGGTTTATTGTTTACCTTGTTTGGGGGTTTGGAAATCATGTCTGAGCTGGCTAATTGTTTCTCTCTTTTGTAACGAAGGATTACAGCCCAGGGACTTTCCCTGAGCATCTATATCAAATGGTGGCTCTTTCCATTTAGCTGATTTACTATGCTTGCAACTGTAGCTTTGTTTTGGTGATAAAATATTTTTTTAAATTCTAATTAACTGGTATTGGTTGATTCTTGTGTCCTGGAAGGTCTGTCTGTGGGTATCTGCAGGCCTCTGACTGAGGGGCCAGCTACCAGAGACTGCAGCTTGTTTTTCTCTTCTCTTTTTCAAGCTCTTTTGGGGGGAAAAAGAGCTTGGGGTGCCCTGGGGTTGGTTTCAACCGTCCACTCATTTGTTTTTTTGGGGGGGATCAAAAGCACTTGATGGTGGCAGCAGGTTCCCCAAAATCTGCATATTAGGATTCTGGGGGGAAGTTTTTGTACCAGAGCCTATAGAGACAAGGCTTTGGAGGCTCTTGCGGGCCCCCAACTTCTGCATTCATAGTGCCAGAGTGGGGAACAGCCGTGACACACACTCTTGCTCTGGCTGGGGAGCAGGAGGGACCTGGCTGCCAGGGAAGCTGAGGTAAGGGGCTAGATGAAGACTGGCAGTGGGCCACTGAGGCAAGGAGGGCATAGGGGGTTGGGGGTTCCCAGAGGGGGAGAACCCCAGAGTGCAGAGACATGGGGAGACACCAACCAGAAGGGGGCACTCCAGCACCAAGAAGCTAATTCCCAGAGCGACCAGCAGGAGGCACCCCAGTAGTGAGTCACACCATATTACACGCTGCCATATCATTGTGGGTGATACTGTACCCAAATACTTTCAGGATCAAAAGTAAGCAATCAGGATTAAAGAACCACTTTAATTTTAGGACTAGGTCCCTCTTTTTTTAAAAAAACAAAACAGGCAGAGAACTTCAATACCTCATATTTTAATCAACATTTAAAAACATGAAGGAAAATTCCTAAATCAGTATCCACTTTTTTTAGATGCTGGGAGCAAGATGGAAGCTTTGTGAAGAAAGGGCATTTAATATTTTCTTCTCATATTGGAGCGTGAAATAATTATAAGGCTTTGAGTTTCAATGAGCAATGACCACAAGAAGCAGATGTGATCAAGTCCTAAACACCAGAAGCAAAAGGAATACTATTTTTTATATATATCTCCAGAACTGGAATTACTGCTTCTCAGGAAATGTTTGACATTCAAAAATATCTGAATTTTTTCCACAAAATGTTTATATTGAAAAACTGCATGCAGCAAAAATAATAAATTAATCATAATAATTGTTGTTATTATTATTAAGTGACACAGCAAAAGCCTCATGAAACAATCCAAACAAAGACAAGGCAACAATACAAACCAATACATCTTCACAGCTATGATAGGGGAAACAAAATATTGAGCAAACTGCAGTTAGAGAAAGAATACGTTTGGAGAATAGGTCTTACTGAGCTTGCACAGGGGCTTGTAACATGAGTGGTGTAGCAGTTCCTTTACTTACATGTTTCTCTGTGTAAAAAGACTGCTATTTGCTGCCAGCTTATTAGCCTCAGACAATTCCACTATTCTCTGTTCCAATGACCTAATCTTCGAATCCATGGCATTGATCATCTGAAACAGAACAGTCTGCCTTTGAGATCATAAGACAAAAGTTAGTGACTACAGCAAGGGGGCATTTTAAAAAATCACTTCTAGAAACAAGGTATCAGATGGAGTGAACAAGAAAACAAAAAAGCAATCATGTATTCAAATGTTACATCAACTTATAATTGCTTTCCAGTCTTTTCCACATCAAGAGCAAGGAGCTCCTATGTTTACCATGTACTGGACTGCCAGGAAGTAACATACGCGGCATGGATGACTTTCTTGAAGATATCATGAATTAAAAGAACAGCTAACAAACAAACAAAAGAAAACCCTCCACACAAACACACACCCTCTCCATATACCCCCAAAAGCCTCCAGCAACAACAGATCTTTATTTTAGAAACATCTCTGGGTAAGAGACTTAAAATGACTACTCTTATACAAGGGCGCCATTTCGGGCGCATACTGGGGCTGTAGCCATGGCTAGCTTTTCATCCTGTTGCCCGGACGCTAAGGGAGTGAGGGTAAAGTAGTTGCATTCTGTGCACGCATCACACACCTGGCTGGTGAGCTCCCTTCACTAGCCAGGTGTGAGGGGCAAGCACAGAATGCAAGCACTTTCCCCTCACTCCATTAGCTCCCAGGGAACAGGATGAAAAGCTAGCCACGGCCCAGAGCCCATGGCTGCTGCCCCCCCACAGACTCCTGAAATGGTGCCCTTGCTCTTAAAAGTATTCAGTTTCTGATTTACACCTACCGCCTTCTGATCAGCCAGAATTTTGCATTTCTCACGTGCTTCTTGTTCATGTCTTCGCAGCATATTCTCAAGCACTTCCTTATCAACAAGATCTTTTTTCATCTGAGCATCTAGCACCTAAAGTAAACAAAACACATTCTCACTTTGAACCTGTTTCATTAGCCAAAGGGCAGTCAGAAAGAAAGCCACTAGGGAAGAGTTACATTTGATGAAGGGGCTTGGCCACTTCCTAAGGCACTGGTGTCCAACCTTTTTGACCACAAGATGACTTTTTCAATTTAAGTGCAATGTAAGATCTACCTCAAACTCAAATACCCTTCCACCACTTCCTTCCCGCCCCTTCTTTGAAGCCCTGCCCCTACTCCACCCCTTCTTGGAGGCTTCACCCTGCTCACTACATCCTCTTCCTGCCCGAACCTCATTCTCTTTCACCAGGCTGGGGTAGGGAGTTAGGGTGCAGGCTCTGGTCTTCAGCCAAGGGGTTTGGAGTGTGGGAGGGGCTCCAGGCTTAGCCCAGGGTGGGATTGGGGTGCGAGATCTGGGAAAGAGTTTGCGTGCAGGGAGACTCATGTCTGGGGCAGGAGGTTGGGTGCAGGAGGAGGTCCAGGGCTGAGACAGAGGTTCAGGAAGCAGGCTCTGGCTGGGCACCATTTAACTGAGATGGCTTCCAGGTGGTGGAGCAGTGGGGTTAAGGCAGGCTTGCTCCTGACCCGGCCCTGCACCACCCCTGAAAGCAGCTGGCATGTACAGCCATGGTGCCATGTGCTGCCCCTCATCTACAGGCACTGAGCCCACAGCTTCTACTGGCCACAGTTTCCTGTTACTGATCAGTGGGAGCTGCAGGAGTGGTGTCTGTAGGCAAGGACAGCATGTGGAGCCCCCCTGCTCTGCCTCTCTCAGGGTATGTCTACACTACAGCGCTAATTCGAACTAAGCTAATTCGAATTAGTGCATCTAGACCTAAAAACTAGTTCGAATTAGCGTTTTGCTAATTCGAACTAGCATGTCCACACAGAGTGGATCCTGACGAGAGGTTAAGGATGGCCAGAAGCAGTGCCGGCAGGGCATCAGAGTAGGACTTAGACCGTGGAGCTGCTGTCTCAGGCTAGCCGAGGGCTGTGCTTAAAGAGACCCGACCCCCACCCCAGACAGACAGTTCTCAGGGGTGCCCCGCTTGCAAAGCAGTCCTGGCTTGGAGTGCCCGAAGTACCCACACTGGACACATCACAGCACTCGGCCATCAGCCCGGCTGCACTTGCCGCAGGCTGCCATCTGGGGAGAGGGGGCAATCGGGGGGCTGCAGGAGAGGTTCTACCCCCAGAAGCCCGCAGAGCCAGCCCAGTCCTCCCCATCGGGGGCTCGTGCCCCATTCCTCCCTCACCTCCTTCCACTTACCCCTCCTTAGCCCCCCTTCCTGATGTACAAAATAAAGGACAATTGTGTTCAAAAATAGAATCTCTCTTTATTGAACAAAACTGGGGGAGACTGGGAAAAGGAGGTGGGAGAGGGGAAGAGAGAGGGTGGGAGAGGGGAGGGCAACTACAATGATGAGCGGTTTGGAACAGGTCCCATATGAAGAGAGGCTAAAGAGACTGGGACTTTTCAGCTTAGAAAAGAGGAGATGGAGGGGGGATATGATAGAGGTCTATAAAAGCAGGAGTGGGGTGGAGAGGGTGCATAGAGAAAAGTTCTTCATTAGTTCCCATCATAGAAGGACTAGAAGACACTAAAGGAAAGGAAAGGGTAGCAGGCTTCAAACTAGTAACAGAAAGTTCTTCTTCACAAAGCAAATAGTCAACCTGTGGAACTCCTTGTTGCAGGAGGCTGTGAAGGCTAGAACTAAAACAGAGTTTAAAGGGAAGTGAGATCAAGTCATGGAGGTTGGGTCCATGGAGTGCTATTAGCCAGGGGGTAGGAGTGGTGTCCCTGCCCAAAGTTTGTGGAAGGCTGGAGAGGGATGGCACGAGACAAATGGCTTGGTCACTGTCTTCGGTTCATCCCCTCCAGGGTCCCTAGGGTTGGCCGCTGTCGGCAGACAGGCTACTGGGCTAGATGGAACTTTGGTCTGACCCAGGACGGCCATTCTAAGCTCAGGGCTCAGGGTCGGGGGTCTCAGTGGACCCCCTTGAATTTCATGCACACCTGCTCCTGGGTGGCCAGGCTGGCAGCTCTCCTGCCCTAGATGGCCACTTTCCTGTGCCTAGTGCGGAGGTCGTGGATGAGGTCCACGATGTCTGCACTGGACCAGGCGGGTGCCCACCTCTTGCGGTCCCGGGCAAGCTCCCGGGAGCCGCCAGCCTGGTCCCGGGAAGAGGCAGATGGCTGGGGGGCATCGGGTGGCTGGCTTGAGCCGTGCCAGGTGCAGGGTCTGCTAGCTGGGTGCTGGCAGGCTTGCACCTGGCACGGTCACTGTACCCAGCCCATGCCCCTCTAAGGGGTCCGGGGCCGGGAGGGGGGCAGACAAGTTTCCCTGGTGTTGGCCAGAGTGGCCACCAGGGAAAGCTGGGGAGGGCTAGCCTCCCACTAGTTCGAATTAAGGGGCTACACACCCCTTAATTCGAACTAGCTAGTTCGAACTAGGCTTAATCCTCGTAGAATGAGGATTACCTAGTTCGAACTAAGCGCTCCGCTAGTTCGATTTAAATTCGAACTAGCGGAGCGCTAGTGTAGCGCCTATCAAAGTTAATTCGAACTAACATCCGTTAGTTCGATTAACTTTGTAGTGTAGACATACCCTCAGGGGCTGCAGGGACACGCCAGCCACTTCCAGGAGCAGCAATTACCATAGAGATAATTAATTCAGACATGACAAGTTAGGCATGTTAGAACTCACTACTCAAATAATTACATTTAAGCATAAGAGTGAAATGAAAGTTATGAAATGCACAGACCAGTCACAAACCAAACTAACCCACTTTGCCAGCAGTAAAAGTAGTAACAACCAGCCCCCATGTGTGTGTAGGGTCAGGAGCTGAGAGTGAGGGACAGTGAGTGTTTGTGAGAATAACAGACACACACAGGGTGTGAGAGTGACAGAGATTTGCATTGCCAAGCTCCCTCCATCCCCTTCTCCCTGTGTGGAGATAGGGTACAGGAATGGGGGGAGGGGGGACACCCTGACATCAGTGCCCCCCTTCTCCATCCCACTCCCTGCCAGGGCCAGCTCTAGGTTTTTTGCCACCCCAAGAAAAAAAAATTGTAGTGGCCCCCCCCTTTTTTTTGTTGGCTTTTACACGTTTGCACTTTGCAATGGTTTTTTTGTTTTTGTTTTTGTTTTTGTTTTTCTCCCGGCATTTTAGCCCTATAAATAGCAAATATAATTTTAATTATTTTTTTCCATAAAGACAAAGGTGTTTCAAGTAAACTCCCCCTCCCCTTTCACTCGCTGCTGGGTCACAACAGCCTTTTCCCTGCCCTGTCCAGCCCCTCCCTATGGACAAGCACCCCTCACCCTGACCCACGGGGGAGCAGGGTGCAGGGACAGCGCAGAGCCAGAGGGGCATGGGGAACAGGGGGAGCAGGGTTCACCGTGGGGAATGGGAGGTACAGAGCCAGAGGGGCACGGGGGAAGCAGGGGAACTGAGATGCTGGGGTGCGCAAAGCCAGAGGGGTGCAGGGAACAGTGTGGGGGGTACAGGGGTGGAGTGCAGAATGGGAGGCACAGAGCCAGAGGGATGCAGGGATGGGGGGAGCAAGGTTCAGGGGAAGCATGGGGAATGGGATGTGGGGAACGGGAGGGGCAGAGGGATCAGGGTCCAGGAGCAGTGCAGGGAATGGGGGGCACAGACCCAGAGGGGCTCAGGGAAAAGGGGCTGTGGAGTGCAGAGGGGGCACAGAGCCAGAGGGGCACGGGGTGCAGGGGCGGCGCAGGGAATGGTGGCACAGAGCCAGAGAGTCGCAGGGAACAGGGAGAGCAAGGGGACCGGGGAGCAGGGCGCAGGGGTGGCAGAGGGAACAGGCGGCATGGAGCCAGAGGGGCACGGGGCAGAGTGGGCGCAGCCAGCCGGGCGGCCGGCAGGGAGCGGTCTCTCCCCAGTGAAGGGAGCTGGGGCCGTGGCAGGACTGGAGCTTGTGGGGCCGTGCCATGCTCTGCAGCCAGCTCCCGGGGACACGCAGCCAGAGCCAAGCTCCTGTGGCCCTTTAAAATTGCTGGGCAGGGCAGGGTGGGGCAGGGCATTGCCAGGGGTGGCTGCTTACCTGGAAATGCTGCCCCTGGAAATGTGCCGCCCCAAGCACGTGCTTGATTTGCTGGTGCCTAGAGCCGGCCCTGCTCCCTGCACAGCAAGCAGGAGGCTCCTGGGGGGAGGCAGCTCCAAGGCAGAGGGCAGGAGCAACAGGACAGTAGCGGGAAGGGCAACTGAAGTGACAGCGCTTGGTAGCTTCCTGGCCAAACCAGTCAAGATCACCAGTCAGAGGCTCCAAGATCTGCTGGTAGATCCCCATCTACTGGTTGGTGACCACTGTTCTAAGGAAAACTAGATGGGATGGCAGGAAGTGCCTAGGGCAGCAAGCTTCAAAGGGAGTGCTCAGCTGTCTGTAAAAGTTGAGTTTACATGAATAATAGGAGTTATTGGAAAGACTATGGGTTATTTTTTTAAACAGTCTTTCATAATTAGTGCTCATGCAATATGCCAGTTGGACATACAGGGAAAATTAATTCCTCTATCCACAAAGTAAGTATGGGACAGGAAAGTGGCAATGTATGCTCCCTTTCATTACCTCACTGATGTTTCTCAATAATGACCAGTAAGAACCACGTGTAGGTGTGATAGAGCAATTCCACCTCCATGATTACTTTAATCCTTTGCATCTCTGCTGACACACATAACAAGGGTGCTAAGTAAGGTGTCAACCTGCGAGATACCAATATTTGTTTGCTAAGAAGTGGACTGAAATGCCTTTTGGCTGTTGCACAGATTTTTTTTAAAATTAATACTCTGTACATATGTCCACAGCTTTGGAGAGATGTATTTTAAATACATTGAAATGCATAAAAGGTATGTAAGCTCTCATAATACTACAAGATGCAGGGACTACTGGTCTGAATTAAAATCAGTAACCTAGCCATGAAAGGACTGGGAAAACTAGATTTTATGGACTACTGTTACAGTGATGGTTGGACTTAAATAGCCAACTGACATTTTGATTCAGTTCTAATTCTTCTGTCCTGTCACAACTCTGATGTTTCTCAAACCTCTCCTCTTGGGAGAACAGCCATTTCAAACTCTCTCTCCCTCTCTGAAACTGAATTTGTCCCTCCTACTCCCTTCCCTGTGTCTTCCTTCCTAATCTTTCTTTGTTCAATAGCTCCACTGTTAACTCCGGTATCTTTAGTACCTCCCATGGCCATAATCTTCAACCTCTCTCTCTTCCTCTACCACTTCCAGAGTCTCATAGCTTTCCCCCCCATTACAGGCAGTCCCCGGGTTACGTACAAGATAGGGACTGTAGGTTTGTTAAGTTGAATCTGTATAAGTCGGAACTGACGTCCAGATTCAGCCGCTGCTGAAACTGACCGCCAGTTCTGACTTACATACAGATTCAACTTAAGAACCCCAAGCGTCCCCAAGTCAGCTGCTGCTGAAACTGATCAGCGGCTGATTCCAGGAAGCCTGGGGCAGAGCAACTCTGCCTCGGGCTTCCTGTAGTCAGCGCTGGTCAGTTTCAGCAGCGGCTGACTTGGGGACGCCTGGGGCAGAGCAGCTGGGGTGCTGCTGGGTTGCTCCAGTAGCACCGCTCCTCGGCGCTACTGGACCAACCCAGCAGCACCCCAGCTGCTCTGCCCCAGGCGTCCTGATTCAGCCACTGCTGAAACTGACCAGCAGTGGCTGAATCAGGACCTGGGGCAGAGCAGCTGGGGTGCTGCTGGGTTGGTCCAGTAGTGCCCAGAGCGGTGCTGCAGGACCAATCGGCAGCGCCCCAGCTGCTCTGCCCCAGGGTCCACAACAAAAGCCTGGCCTGCTGGGGGGGCACACTAGCTGCGCCCCCCCCCAGCAGACCAGGGACACAGGGAGCAGAGCCGCAGCGGCAGCGGGGTGCCACGCCTCTGAGGCTTTGCTCTGGCAAAGTCTCAGAGGCGAGGGACCCCGCCGCGGCTGCGGCTTCAGTCCCGGTGCCTGTGGTCTGCTGGGGACGGTCTCCAGCAGACCACAGGCACCGAGAGCGAAGCCGCAGCAGCGGCGGGTTCCCGCGCTTCTGAGGCTTTGCTCTGGCAAAGCCTCAGAAGCGCGGGAACCCGCTGCTGCTGCGGCTTCAGTCCCGGTGCCCCTGGTCTGCTGGAGACGGTCTCCAGCAGACCAGGGGCACCGGGAGCAGCTTACGAACGGGGCTTTCTCGCCCCGGAGCTCGCAGGCAGCAATCCGCCACCTCGACCTCCGGGGCGAGAAAGCCCTGTTCGTAAGTGCGGATCCGACATAAGTCGGGGACTGCCTGTACTATTATTTCTGCTCCACATACATGCTTCCCATCTCCTAAATCCCTTCACTGGTATACCATTTCATTTACAAAGCCTAAACAATCTTGCCCTATTTATACCATGGCTCTCATTTCCCTCTACTGCTCCTCCCATTTCTTTACACTCTTTTCAATCCTTTTACCTTACCATTGCTTTGGTCTCCTTTCTAATATCCAACTTTTAGCTTCATGCTTGTCATCATGATTCCCTACATGCCTTAAAAAGTATGCTTGTTCCAATTGATCAGGCACTGTCCACTACCTCAGTCCCACCCCCCAAGAATTTCTTCCTCTTTATCATCATCATAGTCCCTCTCTCCTGGACAGCTGTTTTAAGTCTAAGCTTTTTTCAGACTAAGCTCTTTGGGCTTAGTCCTGAAGCCTACTATTGTGACAAAGCTCCTATTCAAAACTCGGTGAGTCCTGCACTTTCAGGCAGATTTGCTTGCCTCAGAGGCTCACAGCAGCCCTCAATGTAGGCACTACACCCAGGCTACGTCTACACTGGCAGCTTCTTGTGCAAAAACTCTTCCAGAAGAGAGCGTCTACAGTGGCATGTGCTTTTGTGCAAGAGATGTGCTTTTGCGCAAGAGCATCCATGCCAGTGTAGACGCTCTCTTGCGCAAGAAAGCTCTGATGGCCATTTTAACCATCGGGTTTTCTTGCGCAAGAAATTCATGTTTCCTGTCTACACTGGCCTCTTGCGCAAGAACAGTTGCACAAGAGGGCTTATACCTGAACAGAAGCGTCAGAGTTCTAGCGCAGGAAGCACTGATTTCATACATTAGCACGTCAGTTTACTTGTGCAAGAACAAGCGGCCAGTGTAGACAGGCAGCAAGTTTTTGCGCAAGAGCGGCCACTTTTGCACAAGACCACGCCCATGTAGACACAGCCCTAGGGTATCAGCTTGCTGTTTGTTGAGCTCCTCTTATCATTGGCCAGAATAACATATAGAGGGAGAATAAACTCCAGTCTTGGTGGACTCCCACATACAGGGCTGGGTAAACTCTTTTCTTTTCCCCAGCGGAAATGGGGAGGTGGGTGTTGGGGGGAACCTAGGCCCACCCTCTACTCTGAGTTCTAGCTCAGGGCCCTGTAATAGCAGCTGCCTATAAGGGTCTCTAATACCAGTTGCGAGACAGCTACAAAACCCCTGGGATACTTCCCCACACCTTCTTTTTCTCAGGCTCTTCCCTCCTGGTATCTGCTGTTGCATGTCTCTCCTAAACACCCTGCAGCACTCCCTCCATCCCCACAGCTCCTTGCACACTAAGGCTATGTCTATACTCACGGCTTCTTGCACGAGTAATATGCAAATGAGGCTAAGCGTGGAATATCGCCGAGCCTCATTTGCATACCTAATGAGCCACCATTTTTTTCAGAAGAGGCTCTTGTGCAAGAAGGAGCGTCTACACTGCCCCTTCTTGCGCAAGAAAAACCCTCTTGCGCAATGCCGTTCTTCCTGAAAAGTAATAGGTGTAATGGCATTGCGCAAGAGGGTTTTTCTTGTGCAAGACAGGGAAGCTCTTTTTATAACCAGTCTTAACTGGGTCTTTAATTGGCCCCAGGTGTTCTAATTAGCCTTGGCTCACCTGACTCTGCAAACCTGGTCAATTAATTCCAGGTGCTCAACTGACCTGATTTATTCTGAGAAGTTCTTGCTGGTTTTGGACTAGCCCCTGCCAGTTTACCCTGGGAACAAAGATTTACTCAGTCTGAGGCTAATGTACCTCCCTTCCATTACACTTTTATATCCTTCTGGCCTGACCCTGTCACACTACATAATCCTGTCTCCTCTCTAGGGCTTTCCTAATTTCAGGTGGTGTCTATAATCATGTTTTCAACTATTTGTTACAAATCTTAAAATATCCTGGAGAATAGAAAAAAAGCAGTGTGGATGGATCTCTGGACGGGCTGGCAAATGTTACAGCTCCAAGGATGTGGAATTTCAAAAGTGTTTTTGCATTTGCTAAATTTAAAGCTTCTAGGGCTGCTCGTGTTAATGCTCTTCAGATCAAAACAAGATAGAAAAAAATAAAAGCCTTTTTGAACGTCTGGTTTCCCACAAGCATGGAATAAGAATCACTTGTTCTAATGGAATGGTCAGTTACCAGTTAAATGGATTCTTATTGCTCTTATAGCTCTCCCTTACAAAGCCTACATGGATAACACAGTCTCACACAAAAAGTGAAAGCATGATGGGCACAGGTTTGAAAGGCAGAATTATTCAGGTTTCATTCAACTCTCAGAAGAAGTGAACAAGGAAGCAGCAGACAGGGAATCAGAGTCCAAAAGCAGCTGTTTGGGGATTATCCACAGTCCAATGCACCTATAAAAGAAAGCATGAAGGTAATGAAAAGGAATATTTACTTTGATTTTTTCCTCATAGAACTGCTCTTTCTGTTTCAGCTGCAATTCCAGATGCTGTGCTGACAGCTGAGCCTCACGATGTTTCTCCTCCAGTTCCTAAACACAGCAAAGATTTATGTCCGACATATACAGAAATATAATACATAGAATACATACAATACATATACAGTACACATACCAAATGCTCATATATTAAAATTAAAAAGGTTGTAGAGCAGTTTTTAAGTGCCAGCAGTATGGTTCCATTTTGGTTTAGGTGGAGCCCATCCTTCCTGTATAGGCTCCCCCTATCCCAAAAGTTTCCCCAGATCATAAGAAATCTAAACCCCTCCTCTCTACAGCATTGTCTCATCCACGCATTGAGACCCTGCAGTTCTGCTTGTCTACCTGGCCCTGCATGTGGAACTGGAAGCATTTCAGAGAATGCCACCATAGATTGAAATCCAGGACCTCGCTTTTCTAGCGGCCTAAATTTGGCCTCCAAGACCTCTCTCCTATCCTTCCCTATGTCATTGGTACCTACATGTACCACAACCACCGGCTCCTGCCCAGCACTACACATAAGTCTGTCTAGATGTCTCGAGAGAGCAATACACACACAGCTCCCACTACATTCAAACTGCAGAGCTGCAGTGGGGGTAGCTGCGAGTGCCTTTTCTTATCGACTAATCGTGTAGTCGATACAAATTGTGTTGACTACATGATTAGTCAGTTACCCACCTCTTAACATCCTTAACCACAACATTATTTGGAAGGAGAGTCCCTCTGCTCCAGTTGGATGTTCTCATTCCCTGAGTCTTTCACCCTCCTCAGCAGCACAGAGGCTGTCTGACCAGGGGTGGGATTGTTCTACTGTGTCCCAGAAACTCTCATCTATCTACCTCTCTGCCTTAGCTCCTCCAATTCAGCCACCATGGTCTCCAAAGCCCATACACAGTCTCCTTTCTTGAGACTTGTTCTCAGTTGGAACTTAAGAGAACATTATTCTTCTTCATGGCTAGGTTTACCATTCCAACTGTTTCTGCAGCACAGGAGGCAGATCAAGCCCTGAAAAGTGGATTGATTGCCACTTAGCAAAGCTCCAGTTTTGTGATTCCTCCAAGGTCTCCTGCCTGCTTTCCAATCTACACAGCACAGAAAAATTCCCTGATATTTCTCAAGTTGACATGCATGCATTTTCTATCTCCTGGTCTTCCTTTCTCTTATCTCAGGAAATCACCTTGGGAGCACAAAAAGGTTCATTTGATCCAGTAACAGCATCAACCCTCCACTACACAGGCTAAAAAAATGGAGTGAAAGTCTGCCAAAAAGTACTCGTCTAGAAAGAGTTTGCAACATTTAGTACCCTGAACTGCCACATGGAAGGGGCATTACTGTTTTCTTCAGTTGGAAAATGTCTTCTAGTTCTAAGAGGCCAATTCAGTTTTCACACATGACTATTAGGACTTATACTGTATGGGCCTATTACACAACCAGCTCAGCAGCAGCCTCAGCGTTACCACCACCAGGCTGCTAGCTCCAGAAGTGTCCCTCTGCAGTGTGGGCATAGAAATGTAGTCTCTGTGACAGGGTTTCTGGGTGCAAACACCGTGCCTCTATCCCTCCGGGGGGGGGGGGGTTAGAGGGGGCTCTGCGGACCCACCCGCCTCTTAACTGTCCCAGGCGTCCCTAGCCCAGTCCAATCGTGGTGCCAGCCGATGGGTGCGATCACCCCCTCTGCCCTAGGTCGGGGGGGGGGGGGTCGGTGGCCCTACCATGGCGTGCGTCCCCTCCCCTCTGGTCCAGGGCGAGGACCCCCCCTGCCCCTCCGGGGCTAGCAGTCGTCTGGGGGGGGGTCGGGGCTGTGACTCAGTCCTCGCCCCGCCCCCGTGCGAAAGTCTCTAGTTCCGAACACCTGCTTCGGGGTTGGGGTGCGTGGGGAGTGGGGGACCCGGGCCCACCCTCACCTCCGGGTCCCAGCCCGGAGCCCTAATTGGAGTACAGTGTCTAGTGGCTGTCCCCCACGGCAGACGGGGCTGATGCCCGCAACTCGTCTGCCCACGGGCACCAAAAGGGTCCCGCTCTGGGCTGCTTCCACTCCCCGCCGGTCGACCCCCGCGGCCGAGCCGGTGCCGGCTCGCTTACCCCGCCGAAGGCGTCGGGTCCGTCCCAAGGCGAGTCACCAGCTGCTTGCACAGTCTTTTCTCGTTGCCTGGGGTGCTGGATGTCGGGCCCCCCTGGAAGCCAGGGTGACGGCTCCCTGCCCTTCCCCCTTCTGGGCGGGCCGCCGCCGCCTTTGTAGGTGCCGGGGAATGACGCTGTGGGGGTAAGCCCCGCCTCCCCGGCGTCCTGCCCGCGGCCCTCCTCCCGCCGTACGTCCGCGGCCCCACCCTGCGAGGCGAAGCGCGGTGCTCTGGCCGGGCACGGCGCTGCGGCTTGAGCCTCCCTCCTCGTCCCGCGGCGCGCGCCTACCCGCATCCTCCGGCGGGTCCGTGCTGGCCGCGCGCCGTTCAGCCGGCTGCCGGCCTTCGCGACAGCCACTCTCCCATGGACCACGGGGGTCTCTCCCCTGCGGTCAGTGTGGACCCGGCCAGGTCTGTCACACACCTCCCCCCTTTGGGGAGGCTGGGTCTGGGTGGGGGCGGGTTCCCCTATGCGTGAAAAAAAATCGGCGTTAAGGTGGGTGGCCCCAGGTCGATGCATTATTTCGAAGCAGTAGGGCTGTAGGGCCAGGTACCACCGCATTATCCGGGCATTAGTATCCTTCATTGAATTTAGCCAGACTAACGGGGCATGGTCTGTCACCAACATAAATTTATTTCCCCATAGATAATACCGCAAGGAGTCCACCACCCATTTTACCGCCAATGCTTCCTTCTCGACAGTTGCGTAGGCCCTTTCCTGTGGCAGCAGCTTGCGGCTAAGGTATAGGATGGGGTGGTCCCCATCTTGTCCCTCCTGTGTCAATGCGGCTCCAAGTCCCACCTCCGAGGCATCTGTATAAAGAATAAAGGGTTTGTCAAAGTTTGGTTGCCTCAAGACTGGGGCGGAGGCTAGCTTCTCTTTCAATGTCTGGAAGGTACGTTCGGCCTGCGGGTTCCATCGTACCTTGGTTGGCTCCGAATTCCTTACCAGTTCAGTCAGGGGAGTCGCCAGTGAAGCAAACTGGGGTACGAATTTTCTGTAATACCCTGCGAGCCCCAGAAACTGGCGAACCTGTCTCTTGGTTGTCGGGGTCGGATATTCCTTTAGGGCCTGCACCTTACTGTAAATGGGCTTTAGTTTTCCCCGCCCCACGGCGTACCCTAGGTATGAGACCTCATGCTGTGCAAAGCAGCACTTTTTGGGGTTAGCTGTGAGGCCGGCCTTACCTAAGGCTGAGAGTACCGTCCGTAGGTGCTCCACGTGATCTTTCCACGTCCGACTATAGATGACAATGTCGTCTATGTAGGCGGCAGCGAACTCGTAATAGGGGGCCAATACCCGGTCCATCACTCGCTGGAAGGTCGCTGCCGCCCCGTGGAGGCCGAACGGCATGGTCCGAAACTGAAATAGACCGAATGGGGTCGAGAAGGCAGTCTTCTCTCGGGCCTTTGGGTCTAACAGTATCTGCCAGTATCCCTTTGACAGGTCTAACGTCGTTATGTAGACCGCCTGTCCAAGTCGTTCCAGTAGCTCGTCTACCCTTGGCATAGGGTACGCATCAAAACGGGACACGGCGTTCACCTTCCGGAAATCTATGCAAAAGCGAGTTGATCCGTCGGCCTTGGGGACCAGCACAATGGGGCTGCGCCACTCGCTTGCTGATTCCTCTATGACCCCCCACTGCCTCATTAACTGGACCTCGCGCCTTACGGTGTCCCAGACTTTCCGGGGCAGGGGTTGCAGTGGTTCTCGCACGATCCGGCCCTCCTCCGTGGTGATCTGGTGTATTCCTAGGGTCGTTTGGCCCGGTCGCGGCGTGAGGATCCCCTGGTACCGCTGGAGGATGTCACGTAGTTGCGCCTGTTGTTGTGGGGTCAGGTCAGGGTTCAGGCTAATCTCCAGCTGTTCCGTTTCCGCCCCGCCCCATGGCCCCAGGTCGTCCTCTCCTGAGGGGGGAGCGATTAGCAGGGCATCCCGGGGTACCCACTTCTTCAGAAGATTAACGTGGAAGAGTTGGGTCCCCTGGCGTCGGCCTGACAGCTTAATTTCATAGTCGACCTCCCCTATCCTCTTGATGACCTCGAAAGGTCCCTGCCATTGTGCTAGGAGCTTCGACTCTTTTGTGGGCAGGAGTAGCATAACTCGGTCACCCGGCTGGAACTCCCGCCGACGTGCGTTGATGTCATAATACCTCGCTTGACGGTGTTGGGCGTCTTTGAGGTTCAGTCGAGCATACTCGCCCAGACGACTTAGTTTCTCCCGGAGCTGCGCGATGTATTGCACCGTCCCCCGCCCGGTGGTGGGTTGGCTTTCCCATCCCTCCTTCAGGAGGTCGAGGATTCCTCGGGGGCGGCGTCCGTATAGCAACTCAAAAGGAGAAAACCCCGTGGAAGACTGCGGGACTTCTCTCACTGAAAACAGAAGGCTGGGTAACATCAAGTCCCACCCCCTAGGGTCGTCCTGCACAAACCGTCGCAGCATCCCTTTAAGTGTCTGGTTAAACCGCTCGACTAATCCGTCAGTTTGTGGGTGATAAACCGAGGTTCGTAGCCGCTGAATTTTCAACATTTTGCACAGCTCTTTGATGACCCGGGAGGTCACGTTTGGACCCTGGTCCGTGAGGATCGCTTGGGGCAACCCCGTTCTCGAAAAAATCCAGAGTAGCTCCCGCGCTAGCGTGGGGGCCTTTGTGTTCCTCAGCGGGACAGCTTCGGGGTAGCGGGTGGCGTAATCTACGACCACCATAATATAGCGGTGCCCACGCCCCGAGGGTTCCAAGGGCCCGACCAGGTCCATGGCTATCCATTCGAACGGTACCGCCACGATAGGGAGGGGGACCAGGGGAGCTTTCGGTACGCATGCTGGGGCCGTCCGTTGGCACTCGGGGCATGACTCACAGAAATCCCGCACGGCCCGGAAAACCCCGGGCCCGTAGACCCTTTGGAGGACCCGATTCAATGTTTTCTCCCGCCCGAGATGTCCCGACCAGGGGTTAGCGTGTCCCAGCTCAAGTACCTCCCGACGGAACCGGGCAGGAACCACTAGCTGTTTACGCACCCCCCCCTCCCCCGCCTCTTCCGTAACCCTGTATAAGCGGTCGCCCCATACCTGGAACTGTGGCCCTTGGGGTGCCCTCGCCTCCTCCGGTCCCGCATCCTCCGGAACGACGGCCTGGTCCCAGGCGTGTTGGAGGGTGAGGTCCATCCTTTGCTCGGTCATGAAATCCGGCTCCGCCTCGAGTTCCAGGCAAATCGCCCCCTCTGTCGGGCTCATCGCTGGTGTCCCTGCGTCGGCCTCCTCTCTCTCTTTTCCGGCCGTGGGGGAGTCCTGACCCTTCAGGAACAGCTCAAACCCCGGCCAGTCCCGGCCGATGAGCACGGGGTAGGGCAGGGTCTTGGCTTTCCCCACCAGCCAGACCCGATCTTGCCCGCCCCCGGACAGGCGGAGTTGGACCGTGGGGTACTCCCTTACGTCCCCGTGGACGCACCTCATCCATATGGGTTCCCCTTCTGGCCGTCCGGGGGGGACTAGGTCAGCCCGCACGAGGGTTACTGACGAGCCGGAGTCCACCAGAGCCTGGACGGGCCGGCCCTCCATCAACACCCTTCGTACCACGGGGCTTCCCCTGTTCCCGCCGTCCCCCCTGAGCCCGGCCGCCTCCCCTTGGTTCAAGGTGCAGTCCATTAGTGGACATTCCTGCTTGAAGTGTCCTTCCTGCCCACACTGGAAGCAGGGGCCCCTTGTTCCGGGTCGGGCCTCCCGCGGTCCTCCTTCCGGCTGTTGCTCGGCCTCAGCCCTCTCAGGGGTAGGGTGGGACCAAACGGGCGCTAGCCGGGGGGGGGGGGGGAAATCCCGCCCTCTTTGTACCCCTGGTGGAGGTTCTCTCCCTGGGGGTCTTCCCTGGGGCCGGGGCCCCCCTACCTTGGGTCCGGGCAGGACGGCTCTTCCGCCGCCGCCATCCTCTCGTTCCGCGAGGAGGTGGGCCTCCATTAATGTCACCGCCTCGTTGAGCGTCGTGGGTTGGTTCCGGCGGACCCACCTTTGCCCTTCCCTGGGCAGGATATGGATGAATTGTTCCATCACTACTATTTCAGCGACTTGGCAGCCTGTCTTATGTTCTGGCTCCAGCCAGTGGTTGGCCCATTCCTTCAGTCGCTGAGCCACTGCCCGGGGACGGTCCCCCCCTTTGAATGCCTCCTGTCGAAACCTCTGCCGGCAGGTCTCCGGGGAGTGGCCTACCTGGTCTAGTATCGCTTCCCGCACCTTGTGGTAATTCAAAGCATCTGCCACTGCGAGGCTATGGTAGGCGAGTTGGGCTGGACCACTCAGGTAGGGCCGTGGCCACCCTCTCAAAGGTAGTGAGGAATGCTTCGGGATCGCCCTAGGGGCCCAGCTTCGTAAGACGTAGGGGCAGGTTAAGTCCTTCCCCCACTGTTCCTTGTCCTCCAGCGGGTGCCCCCCATCGCCTTTCTATGGTCTGCCGCCACTGGTCCTGCTGGGCAGCTAATTCCTGGATCAGCAGCCTCTGGTGCTCCTGGAATTGAGTGGTCAGCTGCTGGACTAGTTGCGTCTGTTGCTCCTGTTGGACTTGATGTTGTTGCCGCTGGGTCTCACTGAACCACTCGAGGAACTGTCGGGGCTCCATCAGATCGCCCGTCACTTCCTCGCCCACCGCGAGCTCTGCCGGCCGGTTGGCCTGTTCACGTTCATCTGTGAGGGAAAGTTTCCTAGATGCCCACATTCTCCACCAGTGTGACGGGGTTTCTGGGTGCGAACACCGTGCCTCTATCCCTCCGGGGGGGGGGTTAGAGGGGGCTCTGCAGACCCACCCGCCTCTTAACTGTCCCGGGCGTCCCTAGCCCAGTCCAATCGTGGTGCCAGCCGATGGGTGCGATCACCCCCTCTGCCCTAGGTCGGGCGGGGGGGGGGGTTCGGCGGACCCACCACCGCGTGCGTCCCCTCCCCTGTGGTCCGGGGCGGGGACCCCCCCTGCCCCTCCGGGGCTAGCAGTCATCTGGGGGGGGGTCGGGGCTGTGACTCAGTCCTCACCCCGCCCCCGTGCGAAAGTCTCTAGTTCCGAACACCTGCTTCGGGGTTGGGGTGCGTGGGGAGTGGGGGACCCGGGCCCACCCTCACCTCCGGGTCCCAGCCCGGAGCCCTAATTGGAGTACAGTGTCTAGTGGCTGTCCCCCACAGCAGACGGGGCTGATGCCCGCAACTCGTCTGCCCACGGGCACCAAAAGGGTCCCGCTCCGGGCTGCTTCCACTCCCCGCTGGTTGACCCCCGCGGCTGAGCCGGTGCCGGCTCGCTTACCCCCAAAGGCGTCGGGTCCGTCCCAAGGCGAATCGCCAGCTGCTTGCACAGTCTTTTCTCGTTGCCCGGGGTGCCGGATGTCGGGCCCCCCTGGAAGCCAGGGTGACGGCTCCCTGCCCTTCCCTCTTCTGGGCGGGCCGCCGCCGCCTTTGTAGGTGCCGGGGAATGACGCTGTGGGGGTAAGCCCCGCCTCCCCGGCGTCCTGCCCGCGGCCCTCCTCCCGCCGTACGTCCGCGGCCCCGCCCTGCGAGGCGAAGTGCGGTGCTCTGGCCGGGCACGGCGCTGCGGCTTGAGCCTCCCTCCTCGTCCCGCGGCGCGCGCCTACCCGCATCCTCCGGCGGGTCCGTGCTGGCCGCGCGCCGTTCAGCCGGCTGCCGGCCTTCGCGACAGCCACTCTCCCATGGACCACGGGGGTCTCTCCCCTGCGGTCAGTGCGGACCCGGCCGGGTCTGTCACACTCATTTCAGATAATATTCTCCAGCAGTTCCTATTCAGATTCCCCCATCCAACCCCTGTGTTTTATTCACCATAGCCACAGAAAACAACTATCTGTGCTCCCAAGCATCTTTATTATTTTATGATTCAGAACCTGGCATTTCTATTCTGTGGCTATCTTCATCTATAGACAGAGCAGCATGCCTCATGAAGTACAACTAGAAGAGTTTATTCCTTCAGAGAAAGCCACCATCCACTTCTGACAGCTTACCACCTGGCTCCCTTCCTCTCTTCCCTCAAAACCAAAAGTAAGAGAGGCCCATACCTGTTCCTACATCTCTACCCATTCTCTTCTTCCCATTGCTCCTGAGAACAGCTCCTCAGAATCCCTGTAAAAATACCCCAAATGCTCAACACCGGCTGTATCATGGGATTAAGGAATCTCCAGATAGAGATATGTATAGATGACTCAGCCCACCACCCCATACACTCTGCCACTGTGGCAGAAATCAGAGAAAAGGACCCCCCTCTCTGCTACAGGGACATGCCAACAGAATAAAGTCTACATGTGACCTATCTTCAGACTCATGTCTTTTTCCAGTTTTGTTGTTACCAGGAGAAACAAGGTATTTTTGGTTAAAGAAAAAACTGTGGGGGGCGGGGAGCTTGCTCAGAGGAGTCCAAATCTAATCAAATTATAGAGCAAAAACTCAAGATACTATAAAAACAAATATCTGCAATCAGCAAAAACCAACTTCATTTTCTCTTTAGCCCTCCAAAGAGGGCTAATTCTTCAAGTCAGAACTGGAGGGACCTAAGGAAGAGACCCCTGAAACCTAAGACCTATTAGTCTTTTGTGTTAACGTATGGGCATTACGGTCCCCAACATTCCAAGTAAACATGAAGATACTATAGATCCAAATCGAGACCCATGGAATAGTGAAATGATATCTCTGTATTCCCTTCCATTTTTATGGAAAATAATCACATTCAAACAAAATGCCCAAATAGACAAAGAAGGCTTATGCAACAAGTCAAAGTATTACATGGTCTCTGAATACAAAGCTAGCTTTTTGCCCAGGCAAGCAGTTGTCTTTCACATCTCACACTCTCATGTTGAAATACAGAACACTGCCAAGGGACTTATTCTACCTTCTTTATGGTACCTCGAGAGTTTTGATCATTAAATCCATTAATGGAGCTATTTCTCAGAAAAATTATGGATCACCTATCAACTTCAGGTAAGGTTATCCATTTCCACTGGCCCTTCACATGGGGTACTTCTCCATTCTCCTACAGTCAGGACTACCACCACCTGCCCAAACGTTTTTAACATGTTAGTTTTCCTGGTAGTAGCCACAAGTGTGGGACAGGATGAGGATCCATATCTCTTTTCTAGGGCTATGTCTACACTGCATCCTGTAGCCCGAAATAGCTATTCCGTGTCTTTTGAGCGTGCCCGTTATTTTGAAATATAACGGTCTCGCTATTCTGATGTCCCTGTAAACCTCATTCCATGAGGAGTAAGGGACGTTTCAAAATAGTGATTTATTTTGAAATAAGTGCTATGTAGACAGTGCCAAATTTCAAAATAAGCTATTTTGAGCTACGGGTGCAGTGCAGATGCCATTCAGTGCAGACCTCCATCCGACCTCCATTCAAGCTAAAAATGACACCAAATATGAGATCTTTTTCCTTCAACAACACATTTTTAATTAGCCCTCCTTCAGAGTAGTGCTGCTGTTATAAACTGACTGCTGGAATGATGAACCTGGGTATTAAGGGAAGGCAAAATATGTACTATCCTGATCTCTCTTCTTCAAAAAGGAGTCAGGTTTGACATTCCATCCCTCCTTTGGTGGGAAATCATTTTTAATTTTCAATAGATCTTTTGGGTCTCCATTGGGCACTGTAGAAAGGTAATTTAATGAAAAATAGATAGTTGATAAACTCAACTACCAGGAAAGATGTGTGCATCATATATTTGATCTCTAGAAGCAGTCTCACTGGGTGGGGTGTGTTCCCAAGGGCACAGTAAAACCACTTCCCTTTGATTGACAGGTTTGGCTCCTATATCCTATGCTGCAGAAGGAAACCCACTGTTTGAATGGGTATATGTAGAAAAAAACTCAGAGAAGCATACATTTATTTGTCTGCCTCATCACAAGATGATGGGTTCCTCCCCCAGGAGATATAAGTAGCAGCAGTACCCTCTGTTTCCCTTTAGACTAAATTAACCAAAAAGACTTAACAGATCTAACAACAAGAAAAACAAGAAATTCCCAACTATAGTGAAGAAGATATGTGGGTGAGAACGTCTCTGACAAATATTTTTGATGATTAAACAGTTTTGATGATTAATTTTGTTCATTCCATTTGGGATGGATTAGAACTCAGACCAAATTGAAAAGGATTTCAAAGTTAGATACTAACAAAGTCATTGTTGCACAACTCAGCACTGACCATTAAGGTTATGCTTTTAAATAGTTATTTGGAAATGAATTGCATACTAGTGAGTGAATACATCTGAGTTGGAAAATGTCCTATTGGGGCAACTGGGATTTTTAAAAAGTCATTTGGTAAGAGATCATGGAACCATAGATGTTAGCAGTTAGTTTATAACTAACATTACAGACAGAATTTTACACTGAAGTTATTTCCAAGATAAATTTTATCCATCATCCAACCCTCTCAATCAACCATCCCCACCGAGGTTCCCTCTAAGCTGCGCAGCAGCACAGCCCCACAACTGCTTAATGAGCCCCGCCCAGTCAGACAGCTCAGTGTGTGGAGCCCTGAGCCCCTGACTGGGCAGGGCTGAACTGCCCCACATCTTAGAGGGAACCTTGGTCCCCATCCTATTTTATGTATGTCAATGTCCTCTCTTCCCACTCCACTGTGGCAAACTCTTCCCTTTATCTTTCATCCCTGCTCACCAGAATTTTGTCTGCCATCTGTTGAATCTGCTGAGATTTAGTTTGAATATCTTCCTTTAGTCGATTTTCTCTGCGTTCTACAGTTTCTAACCTCTTCACTTGATTCTCCAGAGAATGACGCCGTTCCTGCAGAACAATTATAAACTGCCATTTAGGCTAAACAAGTTTTGATTATCAGACAGCATTGAGCAGGCACTAGAAAAAGTCACCTGAAGCCATAAGAATGTGATCCTCTTCTGCATCTGAAATCATCCCCACTGCCAAAGACTTGCCTAGTCACATGGGGTATGTCTACACTACCCTCCTAGTTCGAACTAGGAGGGTAATGTAGGCATACCGCACTTGCAAATGAAGCCCGGGATTTGAATTTCCCGGGCTTCATTTGCATAAGCGGGGCTCCGCCATTTTTAAAACCCCGCTCGTTCGAACCCTGTGCCGCGCGGCTACACGGGGCACGAACTAGGTAGTTCGAACTAGGAAGCCTAGTTCGAACTACCTAGTTCGTGCTCCGTGTAGCCGCGCGGCACAGGGTTCGAACGAGCGGGGTTTTAAAAATGGCGGCGCCCCGCTTATGCAAATTAAGCCCGGGAAATTCAAATCCCGGGCTTCATTTGCAAGTGCGGTATGCCTACATTACCCCACTAGTTCGAACTAGCGGGGTAGTGTAGACATACCCTTAAGGGCTCAGCAGCCTCAGACAAGGCACCTATGGTGGCCGGATTGTTGGGCAATACTAGGGGCACCCCAAGGGTGAGAGCAGAGACGGCCGCCTGGGGCATGGGAGAGGGAGAAAGAGGAGGGGGCGGCACAACTGAGTCACCGCCTAGAGTGAGGCCCATTGGCAAGGGGTTGTCCTCCCCACTGGACAAGTGGGGTCAGACCCAGGGCCGCGATCTCAAAGATGGAGCTGAAATCCATTCCCATGGCCCCAGAGTCCTCCCCGCCAGCCACTGAGGCAGAAATTGCCTGGGCGGTGACGACGGGGGGCACAGATGGTGAGGGGGCTTGGGGAGCTCCATTTGAGGCCTCCTCAGGGATAGACTCCGTGAGGGGGACGGCGCCGTCCCCCTCCACTACCATCGCATCCTCGTCCGGCGCCTCCCGCTGATGCTCATTGGGGGTGATGTTGACAGCGGTGGACCCCCTTAGTATTTTGTGGGGGGCCTTCCCACCCTCCTCATCGGAGTGGGGAGATCAAGCTCACAGACCACGGGCTCTGGCTTCCCCCAAACGAGCATCCAGCCCTCTGAGGTGGAAGTGGAGGGCTGGTCAGCAGGGACAAGGCCAGAGAGCACAGATGGTACTCGGGGGGGGTCTTGGAGGCAAGGGAGGAACAACGAGGGGCAGGGAAATCTACCCATCTCCCAGCGGCAACCATGCGACCCTCTCCGTCTCGGGCCCTGCCGGATCTGGTTGCACAGACTCGGGGCCTGCCTGCTTGCCCAGGCACGTGTGTGGGGGGGGGGCTCCCCCAGTGCCCGAGCAGAGCCATTGGTAGTAGTAGGAGGGGCGGCTGTGGAGACCGGGCTTCCAGGAGGGCTGGTGGTGTTGGGGCCGGTGCCCTCCCAGGCCCCGGGGGGCTCGGACACCTCCTCAGACCGGGCCAAGGGGCAGACCCTCCAGACATTGCCCAGCAGAGGAAGCACCAGGTCTGCCCTGAAGAGTAATGGACCCAGTAAAGGGCCCCCTGGTAGGGCACTAGGAAGGACCCCTCCAATACCACCCCATCATGTGCCGCCGGCAGCATTTGTAGCTGTACCTGAAGTTAGAATGACAGAACATGACAGAGGGCGGCGTCCTTATAGCCCAACCGGAGAGGGCCGATGGTAGATATGGGTTTCCCCAGGGAGGAGAGGACAGGTAACAGGGCAGCATTGGGGAGGAAGGGCGGGACGGAGGTTAGTACCACCCATACGCCCAGGTCCTCCAATGGCTTGAGGGGCATGTGCATGCCCCCCACCACCAGGCTGCTCTCCACTGCCTCCTGGGCGGCGGCCTCTGAGGAAAGGAAGAACACCACTTTCCCCTACATTTTGGAGGCTGCCACCATGGCCGAGGACCCCACCACCCTCGCCAACACCCACATGTATGTTTCGACATGCGTTGAGGAAGGTACCAGGAGGCAGCAGACGCCGTGCTTCCTAGTCATGGTGGGGAAGGGGCCTCGGCCACCAGGGATGGATCTGGAGGCAGCAGTCAGGGCCAAAAGTATGGTGGCATGTGGGAGTGCAGCACCGGCCACCTAGGCGTACACTCTGGGGGGCTGCAGGTGGAACATCCCCAGAGCTGGTGGGGGGAGCGGCAGGGGAAGGAGGGGTCATGGCAGGTGGCAGGGCCACAGCGGGCAGGGTGGCCTCAGCTGCGGGGGGTTTTGGCTTTCTGGGCTGGGCCTTTGCCTTTTTTCTTCCCCTGGCCCTTTTTACTGGCCGAAGTGGAGGCCCCTCCCGAATCAGGGGGAGCGTCGGCCATGGCAGCAGCAGAGCCTGGGCCGGGGGTCGGGAGGTTGGTTGCAGCAGTTTTTGGGATCGGTGGCACCAGGGGAACCTTGGGGTCAATGGGGATAGGAGAAGGGGTGGGGACCTCCTCCATCATGGGGGGGAAGAGTTGGAAGAGGCACAGATAGTGGGGAAGGGGGGGGCAAGGGTCAACCACTCCTCCCCACCAAGCAACAGGCAGGGGAGAGGGTGTCAATGGAAGGGAGGGGTAAGGGTCGGTGGAGGGGGTGGGGGTCAGGCTAACCAGTCCTCCCTGCTGAGATGGAAGTAGGGTAGGAGGGCGCTGAGTTGGAGGGGAACTGAAGGAGGGGGCAACAACCACTCCTCCCTGCAGGGCTGAAGGCAGAGGAGGAGGGTACTAGAGGGAGGGTCAGGGATACGAGGGAAGGGGGGTGTTGCGATTGGGGGGAGGGGGGATGGGGAAAGCAACCACTCCCTCCCGCTGGATTGTTTGTAGGGAGGGAGGGCACTGGCGGGGAAGGGCACGAAAGGGGTAACCGAGGGGGAAGGTAGGAAAAGCAACCACTCCTCCCTGCAAGGCTGGAGGCACAGAAGGAGGGCGCTGGTGGGACAGGACAGGGTCAAGGCTACAGGTACAGGGTGGGGGTGCCGGCTCCTCCAGCTGCACTGGGAAAGGGGAGGTCTAAAAAAAGGGGGGGTGCAGTGAATGGGGAGGGGCACTAACTAAACGTGGAGGGAGGGGCCTTGAGCTCTTGGGGAGGGGGCCAGGGTGCACTGGGCAGTAGACAACGGGCTAATGGGTGACTGGGGGGAGGGAGCAAACAAGAGCAGTGGGAGGCTGGGGCTGGTGGTACATGAAGGAGGAAAATGGCTTGAAGGCGGGGTAATCACCACAGCAAACTGACCAGGGGTGGGGGAGGGGGAGGGGCGGACCGGGGAACTGCATGGAGATGGCCCGGCGCAGGGAAACATACAAACTTTCAGGGGCTGGGCGGGGCAGGCAACAAACTAAGTTCCAGGGAGGGCTGTAGCAGGGAGGGAAGGAAAAACCTGCTGGGCTGCTAGGGCGGGGCAGGCAGCAGGGAGGCCAGATGCTGTGGTAAGAGAACAAGGGGGGGAGTAGGGGGTGGGGGAGGCCCCCCAATGAAATGTAGGTGAAGGAGGGAGGCCAAGTCCAAGGGGGGGGGTGCACCCACAAGCACTCGTGGGGCTCAGTCTCTCGCCTGTTGCTGCACAAACTGTCCCAGGGTGGAAAAGGGGGCGAGCAGCTAGCGCCACCAAGGGGCAAAAAATAGCTCCTGCTGGTACAAGGGGACGGTGGAGGGGGCAGCGGGGGTGGTGACAGTAGAAAAAAAAGGGGGAAGCTAGACTGGGGGGAGGGTTCCCTGCCTCTCCCCTGGTCCCCTCACAGCAACTCAAGTTACCACCACCCCAGAAGCACTGGTGTTAAAGCTGAGTCTTACAAACCAACCCCCTCCACAGTCCAAATGGTGGTCCTCCTCTTCCTCCTCCTTGGCAGGGCACAGGTGCTACAGCAGCAACAGCAGGCAGGTGACAGCCAACCAAGGAATGGCCTCCTGGATGGGCGGGGGGACAGGCCAGCAACAAGGCTTGGGTGGTAGCAGCAGTTGCAGTCCTTTGAGGGTGAGGCCCAGCAACAGGGAGGCAAGCAGGTAGGCAGCAGGGGAGAGCTGGCCAAGGAGGGCTCCAGGCAGCAGCCGGGCAGGGCAGGGGAGAGAGGGAGAAAGGAAGAAAGGGAAGGTGCTCCAGAGCACAGGAGGGAAGGAGCAGCTACCACACCCTCCTTCTCTGGAATGGGGCATGCTCTTTGAAACCCCGGGGGAGGTCAGCCCGCTCACTTATAAAAGCCCCTCCCCCAGCCTTGCAGGAGGGACGACTGGACCTAGGGTTCAACAGATTCCGGGGGACAAATAATGAAAAACACGGTCAAGGGGTGTGGGTCAGAAGTTCAAAACAAGGGAGCCGGACAGGGACACCGAGCAGCACCCACTGCTCCCCAAAGCTGTCCAGGGAGCAAGCGGATGCCACCCAGAGGAACTCTGCCAGGATGCGTGAGACCAGGAAGGAGCAGAAGTAGGCCCCACAGTCGCAGAGAACCCCCTCGTCCAGCATCCTCCTCCTGGTTTTGTATATAGCGGTTTTTGCCAGGGCCAGGAGGTTGACGAGGAGGTCTCGCGACTTTGTGGGGCCACAGATGGGGTGTGTGTAAATAAAAAGGTGCAGGGAAAAGTGCAGCAGAACCTCAATAAGAGGTTCTGGAGGAGCTGGAATAGGGGCTGCAACCTGGCACATTCGAGATATTCGTGCGCCAGGTTTTCCCTCACGCCGCAAAAGGGGCAGGTGTCTGGGATGGGTGTGAACCGTGCCAGGTACACGCCTGTGCTCAAGGCTCCGTGAAGGAGCCGCCAACACATGTCCCCGATGGGCCGTGGGATTAAGGTGGAATACACGCTGGCTCATCGGGGTTCCCCACCCTCAACTGGCTGGTCACCATTTTGAAAGAAAAAATGAGAGGACTGGAGGCCCAAGTGTCGACCCTACGCTCCATCAGAGAGGATGAAGACTTCCTCGATAGACGGCAGCGTTTAATCCTGCAAGCACGGCAGGCGGAAGAGCCAGAGAGGGCAGTACGGGACAAGGAAGAGAACTGGCAGCATGTAACTTTTGGAAGGGGAAAAAGGCCAACATGGGAATCCCCCAATGCTATAGAGGTAAGTAATCGCTTTCAGGCTCTCTCCACAGGCTCTGCAGTGGTGAATGCTTTGGAAGGGACCTCACAAGGAAGAAACCACAAGGGAACACCATCTACTGGAAGGCATGGGATGCGTAGTCCTAGGGATGGGGGTTCCATGACCACCACCCCCAAAAGAAGACGACGGGGGGTGGTGGTCGGGGGCTCCCTCCTAAGAGGGACTGAGCCATCCATCTGCCGTCCGGACCTGGAATCTCGAGAGGTGTGCTGCTTACCAGGAGCTCGAATTCAGGATGTGACTGAGAGGCTTACCAAACTGATCAAACCTTCGGATTGCTACCCCTTCCTGCTTCTCCACGTGCGAACTAACGATACGGCCAAGAATGACCTTGAGAAGGTTACTGCAGATTATGTAGCGCTGGGAAGAAGGACCCAAGAATTCAGAGCGCAAGTGGTGTTCTCGTCCATCCTCCCTGTTGAAGTGAAAGGACTGGGTAGGGATCGTCGAATTGAGGACGTAAATGTGTTGTTGCGCAGGTGGTGTTGCAGAGAGGGCTTTGGTTTCTTCGACCATGGGACTCTGTTCCAGGCACAAGGATTGTTAGGAAGAGATGGGATCCACCTAACCAAGAGAGGAAGGAGCATCTTCGCAGGCAGGCTTGCAAACCTAGTGAGGAGGGCCTTAAACTAGGTTCGTCGGGGGACAGTGACCAAAACCCTGAGGGGAGTGGAAAAGTCGGATACCAGGAAGAAATGCAGAGAGGAAGGGGCAAGAAAGGAGGACCCCTGATTCGAATGGAGAAGATAGGGCAATCAACTGGTTATCTGAGGTGTTTGTACACTAATGCGAGAAGCCTGGGCAACAAACAGGAAGAACTGGAGGCCCTGGCCCAGTCCAAGAAATATGATTTAATTGGGATAACAGAGACTTGGTGGGATGACTCGCATGACTGGAGCGCTGTCATGGAAGGGTGACTGTTTAGGAAGAACAAGCAGGGGAGAAAAAGAGGAGGAGTTGCACTATACGTAAGAGAGCACTATGCTTGCTCTGAACTCCAGTATATAGAGGGAGAAAAACCTGTTGAGAGTCTATGGGTTAAGTTTAAAGGAGCAAACAACAGCAGTGATGTTGTGGTTGGTGTCTGCTACAGGCCACCAAATCAGGTGGATGAGGTAGATGAGGCTTTCTACGGACAACTGAGCGAAGCTTCCAGATCGCAGGCCCTGGTTCTCGTGGGGGACTTTAATCACCCTGACATCTGTTGGGAAACCAATACGGCAGTACACAGGCAATCCAGGAAGTTTTTGGAGAATGTTGGGGATAACTTCTTGGTACAAGTGCTGAAGGAACTGACCAGGGGCCATGCGCAGCTTGACCTTCTGCTCACAAAGAGGGAGGAACTAATAGGGGAAGTGGAGGTGGGTGACAACCTGGGAAGCAGTGATCATGAGATGGTAGATTTCAAGATCCTGACCAAAGGAAGAAAAGAGAGTAGTAAAATACACACCTTGGACTTCAAAAACGCAGATTTTGACTCCCTCAGAGATCAGGAAGGTGAAAGCGCAAGTGGAATTGCGACTGGCTAAGGATGTGAAGGATAACAAGAAAGGTTTCTACAGGCATGTTAACAAGAAGAAGGTGATCAGACAGGGTGTAGGGCCCCTACTGGATGAAGGAGGTAACCTAGTGACAGACGATGTGGGGAAAGCTGAGGTACTCAATGCTTTCTTTGCCTCTGTATTCACGGACAAGGTCAGCTCCCAGACAAATGGACTAGGCAACGCAGTATGGGAAGGAGGTGGACAGCCCGCGGTGGAGAAAGAAGAGGTTAAGAACTATTTAGAAAAGCTAAACGTACACAAATCCATGGGTCCGGATTTAATGCAACCGAGGGTCCTGAGGGAGTTGGCAAATGTCATTGAGGAGCCTTCGGCCATTATCTTTGAAAAGTCGTGGAGATCGGGAGAAATCCCGGATGACTGGAAAAAGGCAAATATAGTGCCCATCTTCAAAAAAGGCAAGGACAATCCAGGGAACTATAGGCCGGTCAGTCTTCCCTCGGTTCCTGGAAAAATCATGGAAGGGATCCTTAAGGAATCCATTTTGAGGCACTTGGACGAGAGGAAAGTGATCAGGAATAGTCAGCATGGATTCACAAAGGGCAAGTCGTGCCTGACCAATCTGATTAGCTTCTATGATGAGGTAACTAGCTCTGTGGACATGGGGAACTCAGTGGATGTTATATACCTTGACTTTAGCAAGGCTTTTGATACGGTCTCCCACAATATTCTTGCCAGCAAGTTAAGGGAATGTGGATTGGATAAATGGATGGTAAGATGAATAGAAAGCTGGCTAGAAGGCCCGGGCCCAATGGGTCGATGTCAGGATGGCGGTCGGTTTCTAGCGGAGTGCCCCAAGGTTCGGTTCTAGGACCGGTTTTGTTCAATATCTTTATTAATGACCTGGATGAGGGGATGGATTGCACCCAAGAAGGCTAATGGCATATTAGGGAGCATTGCCAGCAGATCCAGAGAAGTGATTATTCCCCTTTATTCGGCGCTGGTGAGGCCACATCTGGAGTATTGTGTCCAGTTCTGGGCCCCCCACTGCAAAAAGGATGTGGACGCATTGGGAGAGAGTCCAGCGGAGGGACACCAACATGATTAGGGGGCTGGAGCATATGACCTATGAGGAGAGGCTGAGGAGTTGGGTCTGTTTAGTCTGCAGAAGTGAAGAGTGAGGGGGGGATTTGATAGCAGCCTTCAACTTCCTGAAGGGAGGTTCCAAAGAGGATGGAGAGAGGCTGTTCTCAGTAGTGACAGATGGCAGAACAAGGAGCAATGGTCTCAAGTTGTGGTGGGAGAGGTCCAGGTTGGATATTAGGAAAAACTATTTCCCTAGGAGGGTGGTGAAGCACTGGAATGGGTTACCTAGGGAAGTAGTGGAGTCTCCATCCCTAGAAGTTTTGAAGTCTTGGCTTGACAAAGCCCTGGCTGGGTTGATTTATTTGGGATTGGTCCTGCCTAGAGCAGGGGGCTGGACTTGATGACCTCCTGAGGTCTCTTTCAGCTCTATGGTTCTATGATTCTATGATTCTAGTCACAGGGGGGTTCGGGGCGTGGAGAGCCCCATGCACTGAGCGAGCGCTCGGGAATCCACCCAGTCCCCACTGTCATAGTCCAGAAGGTATCTGACATTGGTGGTTTCTGCCAGGATCAGCATCCGGCGCATCGAAGGAGACTCCGCCGTTTGCACACACACGGCTGGATTGCGGAACAGGGGCTCTGCAAGGAGGTCTGCTCCCTCGGTGGCCACAACGGACCTGGTCGCCGAGAACAGTTTCCAGGTCTGGAGGAGTTCCTGGTAGAACTCCGGCAACTCTGAGAGGTCTCGCGGAAGATTTCTCGTGTGGAGAAAAAAGGTCTGCCGGTCAGCAGAGGAAGGCGTGCGCCAAAGTGCTCCACGCCAGACTACCTGCACTATAGAGGAGTCTCTGCAGGGCCTGGAGGTGGAAGGTCCGGACCTGGCTGCACATGCAGACCAGGCCCCGGCCCCCCCTCCTCCACGGGAAGACACAAGACCCCTGCAGAGAACCAGTGCAGTCCTGGCCAGAAGAACTCCAGGGCTATCATCTGGACCTCCGGGGCCGGGCTCAGGGTGTTGAGCCAGTGCCAGAGCATGGACAGGACCAGGTGGTTCAGCACCAGTGCCCTCCTGCGCAGGGAGAGACACTGGAGCAGTCCTGTCCATCTCTGCAGCTACTCACCCACCCTGTCCTCCAAACCCTGCCAGTTATTCGGCAGAGAAGGATGCGTGGCGGACAGAAAGACCCCGAGATAGAGCAGAGGACCCGCGCTCCACCTGATGGCCTGAAGCGCAGGTGGGAGGGAGTCTGCCTGCCACTCATGCCCGACCACCAGGCCAGAGCTCTTGACCCAGTTGACCCGGGCAGAGGAGGCCACCAAGTAGACCACTTGGCAGGCCTCCACCCGCGCCAGGTCGCCTGAGTCCTGGACCACGAGGAGCACGTCATCGGCGTACGCAGACAGGACCAGCCGCAGCTCCAGCTCTCGGAGCACCAACCCCGTCAACCTCCAACAAAGGAGACAGAGGAAGGGATCGATCACCAGTGCATACAGCTGGCCCGACAGTGGACACCCCTGACATACTCCCCGCCCGAAGCTGACCAGCTCGGTCAGGGTCCAGTTGAGCCTGGCCAAACATTCCGTGAGGGCGTACAGCACCCGGAGAAAACCCACAAAACAGGGCCCGAAGCCGAAGACCTGCAGAGTGTCCAGGAGATACCTGTGGTCCATCCTGTCCAACGCCTTCTCCTGGTCCAGGGACAGGAGGACGAATGATTGACCGTCCCTACACCCGAATTCCAAGAGATCTCAGACCAAGTACAAATTATCGAAGATGCTACAGTCCGGGACGGCATAGGCCTGGTCAAGGTGGATCACATCCACCAGCATGGACCGCAGCCACAGCAAGATGGATTTTGCTATGACCTTGTAGTCCGTGCTGAGGAGTGAGATGGGATGCCAATTCCAAAGGTCGCGGAGGTCCCCCTTCTTTGGTAGCAAGGCGAGCATGGCTCGCCTGCATGACACGGGGAGGACCCCGCTCTCCAAGGGCTTGGCCCAGACGGTGACGAGGTCTGGGCCAAGGATGTCCCAGAACACACGGTAGAACTCCACGGTCAGCCCATCCATGCCCGGGGTTTTGTTGGTGGGCATGAGACGGAGGGCTTCTGAGAACTCGGCCAGAGTGAGAGGCACCTCTAGCCGGTCTTGGTCACCCACGCTGATGTTCTCTTGGCGCCATTCGGAAGCAGACCGGCTGCAGATCCTGCAGCCGGCTGGGAGTCCAGCGACGAGGATGCCGGGGGGGGGGGGGGGGGGGGGGGGGGCACGGAATAGGGGCCTGATAACAATGGACAGAGGATTTGCAAGAAGGGAGACGTGGGGCGTACCCTCTCACAGGGACTGCTGCAGGAAGTCGAGAGCGGGCTGCGGCAAAGCTGCCTTCACCTCCTGGAATAGGCGCAGGGGGGTTCAGGGGGTGGAGACCCCAATGCGTTGAGCGAGCACTCGGGGATCCACCCAGTCCCCCCTGTCGTAGTCCAGGAGGTCTTCAACCTTGGTGGTTTCTGCCAGGATCAGCCTCCGGCTCACCGAGGGAAACTCTGCCACCTGCACGCAAGGCTGGATTGTGGAGCAGGGGCTCTGCTGGAGTAGTCAGTAGGATGTAACTAGACTTAGAAACCTCTATTTTGAGAATGGACAGGATCGCTGTAACAGCTTGTCAGAGGAGAGAGATTAGAAAATAGCGATTATTCATTCTTTTATAAATGTATTTCTCTGAAGAATACTTACTGGGGTGTGTAAGCCTGTAGGGCTAGGGGAGGGGTGCCTCCCCCTCGGGGTCAGTGGGTAGCCACTCCGCCTCACTACCCCCTGCTTAGTCTCTTGGGGAACTTTCCCAGCTCTACCGCCTGCCCTCCGCCACGTGCCCCTCCCCTTCTCGCTAGCACCCTCCTCCTCTGCATCCAGCTAAGCAGGGAGGAGTGGTTGGTGCCCCTTCCTCAGTTGCCCCTCCCTGAATCTAGTACCCTCCTCCCATCCGCCCCCCTTCCTTTCGCTGATGCCTTCCTCCACTGCCCGTTGCTTGGTGGTTCACCCTTGCCCCCTTCCCTGCCCTTTGTGCCTCCTTCCACCCCTCTCCCCATGATGATGGAGGCCCTTGCCCCTGTTGACCCCACAGTTCCCCCATTGCCACCAACCCCAAAAATTGCTGCAGCTGACCTCCCGACCCCCGGCCAGAGCTCCGCCACGGCCGACGCTTCATCAGATTCGGGAACAGCCTCCACCTCGGCTGGAAAACAGAGCCAGGGGAAGAAAAAGGACAAAGGCCCGGCCCGGAAGGCCAAACCCTCCGTGGCCGAGGCCGCCCCACCCACTGCGGCCCCGCCATCTGCCACAGCCCCTCCTTCCCGTCGCTCCCCCCACCAGCTCTGGGGGCGATCCACCCACAGCCCCCAGAGTGTACGCCCAGGTGGCCGCTGCCACCCCCCCACATGCCGCCACATCATCTGCCCCGACTGCTGCCTCCAGTTCCATCCCAGGTGGCCGGGGCCCCTTCCACACCCTGACCAGGAGGCACAGCGTCCGCTGCCTCCTGGTCGCCGTCTCCAAGATGTATGACAAGGTCGTGTTCTTCCTTGCCTCAGAGGTCGCTGCCCAGGAGGTGGTGGAGAGGGGCCTGGTGGTAGGGGGCGTGCATGTGCCCCTCGATCCATTGGAGGACCTGGGCGTACGGGTGGTCCTTACCTCTGTCCCGCCCTTCCTCCCAAATGCCACCCTGCTACCTGCCCTCTCCACCCTGGGGCGGCTCATCTCCACCATCATCCCTCTCCCATTGGTCTGTAAGGACCCCGCCCTCTGCCACGTGCTGTCCTTCCGCCGGCAAGTGCAGCTCCAGATGCCGCCAGTGGCGCGTGGCAGTGCTAGAGGGGTCCTTCATCCTACCGGGGGCCCTCTACCAGGTCCATTACTCAACGGGGGAGACCTGGTGCTTCCTCTGCCGGGCAATGGGGCACGTCTTGAGGGACTGCCCTTTGGCCCGGTCGGAAGAGGTGTCTGGGCCCCCCGGGGTCCGGGAGGGCGCCGGCCCTAACGCCGCCGGCCCCCCTGGTAGTCCGGCCTTCACGGCTGCCCCTCCTCCAACTGACAGCTCTGCTCGGGAGCCAGAGGCACCCCCTCCGGCATGCCCGGGTGAGCAGGTGGGCTCCGCCTCCATTCAAACGGTTTCTCCGGCTTCCAAGGAGGAGAGGGTGGTGTGGTGGCTGTTGGACAAGGGAGAGGGCTCCCCTCAGGGGGAGGTTTCCCTACCCCCCTCTCTCCTTCCCTTGCCTCATCTTCCCCCCCGAACAACAACTGCACCCCCTGGCCTCACCCCTGCTGACCAGCCCTCCACCTCAGAGGGCTGGACGCTCGTCCGGGGCAAGCACCGAGCCCGCGTTCCCCGGGCTGAATCTCCCCCCTCCTACGAGGAGGGTGGGAAGGCCCCCCTCCGAAAAATCCCGAGGGGCGCCAGTGCTGTCAAAAATACCCCCGGCGAGCAACAGCAGGAGGGGCCGGCTGAGGAAGCCGTGGCAGCGAGGGGGGATGATGCCATCCCACCTGCACAGCCCATCCCAGAGGAGGCCTCGGCAGGAGCTCCCCCGGCCCCGGTACCAGCTGTGCCCTCCGTTGCCACCGCCAAGGTAATTGTTGCCTCATTGGCTGGCGGGGAAGGCTCCGGGGCTGTGGGAATGGAGCTTAGCTCCATCTTTGAGGAGATCGAGGCCCTGGGTCTGACCCCGCTCTCCCAGGGGGAGGACAACCCTCTGTCAGCGGGCCTCAGTCTGGGCAGCGACTCTGCTGCGCCGCCCCCTCTCCCCCCAACCCTATGCCCCAGGTGGCTGACCCCGTCCTCATTCTCGGGGCGCCCCTGCTGTTGTCCATTGGCCCAGCTGACTCGGGCGCTGCAGCTGAGGCTGCCGAGCCCTCAGGGGTGACAGCTGGCGCCGAGCAGCTGGGTCCCGGGCTTGAGGGCACCCCCTCTCCCACACCTGAGGCGGGGCGGTCATCTTCCCTCCCTGTTGGGGGCCCAGCAAAAACCATCACTCCAGCTGACGCCATGGCTGCAGACTTGTGCTCTGCTCAACTGTCTGAGCCTGGCTTCATCGCGGGCCCCCTTCCCACTCCTGCCCCCCTGGTTCCCGTTCAGGAGGCACCACAGCTTGGTGGCATAGACCCGGGGGACCTACCCCATGACCCTGCCCAAAGCTCTGGTCCCCTTCCCTGTCCCGATCCTCCCCTCACCCCCGTTCATGCCATTGGTCCCAATCCTGCCCTTTATGAACCTATATCTAGCCCCGAGTCCACACATCCCTCGCCGCCGGAAAACTGGCAAGGTTTGGAGGCCAGGGTGGGTGAGCAGCTGCGGAGAGGGACAGGACTGCTCCATTGTCTCTCCCTTCAGGGGAGGGCGCTGGTGCTCAATCAGCTGGTCCTGTCTATGCTCTGGCACCGGCTCAACACCGGCCCCGGAGGTCCTGGCCAAGCTCCAGAGGATGGCCCTGGAGTTCTTTTGGCCAGGACTGCATTGAGTCTCTGCAGGGGTTCTATCGCTCCCCCTGGAGGAGGGGGGGGGGTCAGGGCCTGGTCTGCATGCGCAGCCAGGTCCGGACCTTCCACCTCCAGGCCCTGCAGAGACTCCTCTTTAGGGCCGGTAGTCCAGCATGGAGCACTTCGATACGACGGGCAGCTCTTTTTTATCCACCCGGGGGGTCTTCCATGAGACCTGTCAGAGCTGCTGGAGTTCTACCAGGGGAGGAAGGCATCAGTGAAAGGAAGGGGGGCGGATGGGAGGAGGGTACTAGATTCAGGGAGGGGCAACTGAGGAAGGGGCACCAACCACTCCTCCCTGCTTAGCTGGATGCAGAGGAGGAGGGTGCTAGCGAGAAGGGGAGGGGCACGTGGCGGAGGGCAGGCGGTAGAGCTGGGAAAGTTCCCCAAGAGACTAAGCAGGGGGTAGTGAGGCGGAGTGGCTACCCACTGACCCCGAGGGGGAGGCACCCCTCCCCTAGCCCTACAGGCTTACACACCCCAGTAAGTATTCTTCAGAGAAATACATTTATAAAAGAATGAATAATCGCTATTTTCTAATCTCTCTCCTCTGACAAGCTGTTACAGCGATCCTGTCCATTCTCAAAATAGAGGTTTCTAAGTCTAGTTACATCCTACTGACTACTCCAGTGTAGCCAGAAATTCTCTACGCACCTCTGCTTCAAGCAGTTTCTTTTTCATGCCTTCATTAGAGTCTTCCTGATTCTGTAATTTCTCCAACTCTTTCTCTGATCTCTCCTTTGCCTGACGAATATTCTGAAGAAGTTCAGTAGCCTCAGAGCTGGCTTTCACAGCCTAAAACAAAAGAAAACAATTAGTAAATATTAGTACTGTCACGCACACATTCTAACAGATGCAGGTACAGTATGATGGTAACCTCAGATGAGAAGATTACTCACCTTGAGCAGGAATTTACGTTTGAGATGAGCGTCCCTGTGGGTGCTCCACAGCAGGTGTCAGCGCATCCCAGCACTATCGACCAGAGTCTTTACAGCAGTGTCCAGGGGGGAGGAAGAGAGGGTAGTGGAGCACCCACAGAGACGCTCATCTCGAAGAACGTTGTTGGGATATGTAAAAATTAATAGGGGTCTGGGATTGCTATACACTGGTGGTTAAGGAGTTCAGCCACAGTATTACCCTTGAACATGTTTTTTCCCTTTGTTTCTACAGTCTGGAAAGACAGGTTAAGAGTCTGGCCAAAACAGGTATTATCCTTCCTGATGTATAAACATGCTCTTTCCCTTTGTTTCTGTAGCCTAGAAAAATCAGTAAGTATGCAGTTGCTCTTTGTTGTGTCTTTTACTTATACAGCACCAGTGGGGGTAAGATATTTTTAGGGTTACATCTCTTGTAATCTCTGTAACCTATTGATTTGGAAAGTTTGTGGTGTAGAAAAGTGTTGATTTAATTAGAAATTCTGTAAATAGTAATTAGGGGCGGGTATAATAATAATAATCACCTGCTTGTTAATATTCATTGTATGGGAGTTTCATTGTAAGGTTTTAGGGAAAGTAGTGATAGGCGTGTGAATTAACATACTAAAATAGATAAAAGAGTGTAAATGGCACCAGGTTGTTGCCACTCAGACGTTGTGTTGAATGTCCGAGGTAAACGTGAGTGGGCAATAAAGCAGTTCCGTTTACCCCAACCACTCCTGGGTCGCCTGTTTCTTCTCTAACATCCGTCAGTTACTGCTCAAGGTGAGTAACCTCCTATTTGAGAGCCATCCCTGTGGGTGCTCCACAGCAGGTGACTATAGAGCAACGTGCCTCATGTAGGTAGGGACTTCGGATCAGGTAAGTATGCTGTGAATAGAACAGTCTTGGCTACATTAGTTGTGGAAAGAGGACCCTGAGATCGTGCGTAGTGCTTGGCAATGTCTGGTCAGATGCCCACGTGGCAGCTGTGCATATGTCTGCAATGGGGACCTGTGAAGACAGGCCACGGATGTGGCCACTGCTCTGGTGGAATTAGCTCATACTGAGGTAGGTGGAATGCCTTGATTGTGCTCGTAGCATAATCGGATGCAGTCAGAAATCCCCAGGCTATGTCTAGACTACGGAGGTATCGCAGAAAAACTCCGCCACATCCAGGGAATGCATCTGCTCCTCTGATATTTTTTGCAGAAGAGCAGACATGCTCTTTCAGAAACCCCGTCATTCCATGAGGAAGAAGGGCTCTTCCGAAAGAGGAGGCTTTTCTGAAATTTGGCCCAGTGTAGATGGGCCAAATTTCAGAAAAGCCTCTTCAGAAAAAACTATCAGAAAAAGGTACGCGGAGCGCAATTTGCATACCTTTTTCCAAAAAAAAGCGGCAGTCTAGACATAGCCCCAACAGCAAACTCTCTGGGATGAAATGACTTTGCCCTTTTTGTGTTCTGCTACAGAAACAATTTCAGTGAAGATCAGAAAGGTTTTGTCCTATGTATATAAAAAGACAATGCCCTGCGAACATACGTGTGCATTGTTATTTTTAATTTATTAGCATGGCGTTTGGGTAAGAACACAGGAAAGTGAATCATTTGGTTTACATGGAATGATGGTAGAATTTTGGTAAGAATTTTGGGTGGGTATAGAGGGTTACTTGGTCCTTAAAGGTGGTATATAGGGGGTCCGCCATTAGTGCCGCCACTTCTCCTACATGCCAAGCCGAAGTGATGGCAACCAAAAAGGCAGTCTTCATCGATAGATACAGCAGAGAGCATGTGGCCATGGGTTCAAAGGGCCATCTGGTACGAGCATTGAGAACAAGATGGAGGTCCCAAAGCTTGACTGTTGGAGTTATACCTAGGTAAAGAGCCTGCAGTCCTTTGAGGAATCGCTTTGTCATTGGGTGTGCAAATATGGTAGTGTCATCAATTTTGGTGTGGAAGGTCGTTATTGCCGCCAGGTGAACCTTGATAGAACTCATTGAGAGGTCAGATGGTTTCCAATGTAGCAGGTATTCAAGTATAAGTGCCGCATTGGGTGTGATCTTTCTTTCCACAGCCCAAGGAACAAAGCGTTTCCATTTTTGCGAGCATCTTTTTCGAGTGGAATTGGCCCTGCTGTGTAGTAGTACCCTCTGAACCAATTCCAAGCATTGTAGGTCTAAGTCAGAGAACCATTTAGGTACCAAGCTGTGGCTGTTGCGTTCAGTTGTGCGCCTATGAATTGTACTGATTGTGATGGGGTAAGAACTAACTTTGTTTTGTTTATTTGCAGTCCGAGTGCTTGAAAGCATGATATGGTTACAGCCGTGCAGCAATCTGAATCGTCTTCGGATCTTGCCTTGATAAGGCAGTCATCCAGGTAAGGAAAGATAATGATGTTTTGCTGCCTTAGGTAGGCAGTGACTACTGCCAACATTTTCTAAAACACTCTCGGAGCCATAGAAAGTTCACATGGCAGGACCATATATTGGTAACAATTGGAACCCAAGATAAAATGAAGAAAACGTCTGTGATAAGGGTGACTCGTAACATGAAAATAGGCATCCTGCAAGTTGAGGAATGAAAACCAGTCTCCCTGCTCCAGTGCTTGGATAATAGTGGCAAGTGTCACCATCTTGAATCTCTGTTTATTTACATATTTGTTGAGGGCTCTGAGATCTAGGATTGGATGCCGACCCCCATTTTTCTTCTGTGTGCGAAAGTAATGTGAATAGAACCCTCTTCCCCTATATTTGGAGGGGACAGGTTCTATGACACCTAATTGTATGAGGTGCTCAGCTGCCTGTTTTAAGATCGTGAGAGTGGTCCCTGAAGAGGGACAGGGTAGGTGCTTGGGTGTGGGGGGGGGGGGCAGAGGTAAAGGGAATAGTATATCCCGACCGAATCGTTTGTAGAACCCATTTATCTGATGTTGTATGTTGCCAGTTGTTGTAGAATGGTAGCAAATGGTGATGGAATAGTTTATGTGAAGATGGTGATCCTGGAGAGAGTGAGTGTGTTTTCAGGTCCTTGACAGGAGCCTCAAATCTGCTTATTTTGTTGAGGTGGTTGGTTCACCGAGTTCGACTGTGTATTTCTGCGCTGAGGTCTGTTACAACCACATTGATGCTGTTGTTGGTCTTGTCTTTGATGATATATATATTGTGGGTACCTTGGTCTAGGGTAAGGTTGGTATCTGTATTGTATCCTTCTAGGTGTAGGCGTGTGGATCCCTAAGGACCGAGGTGTGGTTCTAGAGTCCTTCGTTGGTCTCTGTTGAGAAGAGCTTTCCCCCCATCGAACGGAAGATCTTCCACCGTGGACTGTATTTCGCAGGGGAAAGTGGCAGAGTTGAGCCATGATGCCCGTCTCATGACTACAACGGTGGCTGTAGATCTTCTGGCCATGTCAGCAGCGTTGAGAGTCGCCTGCAAGGCTGCACGTGAAATTGTGATGGCCACGTAAAAGGACACCTTCCAAGAGAGGTGTAGTAGTGAACATGTTGCCAGGGGCTCAAATGGGGGACTGGTGAGCCTATTAAGGACTAGGTTAAGGTCCCACAGGGGCACATGTTGGCAGATAAAGCCTGTCCAGACCCTTTAGAAAACAGTGAACCATGGGATTCACAAAGAGCGACTTGCCTTGGGAACCCAAGTGAATAGCGGAGATAGCTGCTAGGTTGACCCTGACTGAAGAGGAGGACCAGGTTGAGGAGATAGTCCAGGACCAAGGGGACCAGAGCATCCATTGGGGAGAGCCCCCTCTGGGCAGTGCAGAGAGAAAACCGTTTCCACTTGGCCAAATATGTGGCTCTAGTAGGTGTTTTCCTGTTCCCCAACAGGACTGCCTGGACCCACTTGGAGCACTGATGCTGCAGCATTGTCAACCACAGAGCTTCCAGGCCATGAGGTTCAGGGATTGCAGGTTCAGATGGCAAAGCCTGCCATGATCCTGCGTTATCAGTTCCAGGTACATCGGGAGGGCAATTGGCCTCTCCACGGATAGACTCAGCAGGGACGTGAATCAGTGCTGCCTCAGCCACACTGGTGCTATCAGAATGAGGGAGGACCCGAATTCCCTGGCCCTTAGGATCACCTTGTGCACTAGAGGGAAGGGAAGAAACACATACAGCAGTCCCGGGGGCCAAGGGGTAAGGAGAGTGTCCCCCAGAGACCCCAGGCTGTGACCCATGAAAGAGCAGAAACAGGGGCACTTCCTGTTTCTGCGGGTCACAAACAGGTTCAGAAGGGAAAACCCCCACCTCTGGAAGATGCCAAGGGCCATGTCTGCCCTGAGGGACCACTAATAACCCGAGAAGGACCTGCTGAGCCAGTCGGCCAGGCTGTTCTGGGTGCCCAGGAGATATGAAGTTACTGGGCAAATACCCTGCTAGATGCAAAATTCCCAGAGCAGGAGGACTTCATGACACAGGCGAGGGGAACAAGCACCACCCTGCTCGTTTATATAGAACACCACTGCCGTATTGTCAGATAGAACCAAAACCTCCCTGTTCCTCAGCCGGGGAAGGAACTCCTGACATGCAAGGAGCACTGCCTGCAGTTTCCTGATATTTATGTGAAGGGATAGCTCCTCCTGAAACCACATACCTTGTGTCCTCAGGTCCCTGATGTGAGCTCCCCATCTGGTGCCGGACGCATCCCTCACGAGCTGCAGTGATGGCAGGGGGCAGGAGGACAGCACACCCGTGCAGACCACCTCCTCTTGGAGCTAGCAGTTGAGAGAGACTAAGACATCTGCTGGTACTGTCACCACCATGGCCAATTGGTGGAAGCTTGGATTGTGCACCCAAGCTAGCCACAGCTGTAGGGGGTGAAGGCAGAGCCTGGCGTGCTGCACTACATATGTGCATGTGGCCATGAACCCAAGGAGCCTCATACAGTTCCTGACTGTGGTCATGGGAGAGGCCCACAGATGCAGGATGGATTCCTTGATGGCTAGGAACAGAGCTCTGGGCAGGGAGGCCGTCCGTGGCTACTGTAGAATCCAGCAGAGGGCCCACAAACTCTCTGTGTGGGTACCAGGATGGATGTGGCTTCGTTCAGAAGGAGACACAGGTCTAAAAATAGTACCTGAACTAGGGATATGTGCTCCAGCATTTGGGTAGGGGAGGGACCCCGAACCAACCAATCATCCAGGTAGGGGTAGACCTGAACCCTGTGCTTCCGAAGGAAGGTGGCCACTATGGCCATACATTTGGTAAAAAGCCATGGGGCCATAGAGAGGCCAAAAAGGAGTGTAGTGAATTGGTAGTGGTCCTGACCCACCATGAAATGGAGGAAACATCTGTGACAAGGGGCGATAGAGATGTGAAAGTGTCTTTTAGGTCAAGGGCAGCATACCAGTCTCCGAGACTGAGGGAGGGAATGATAGACACCAATGTCACCATCTTGAACTTTGTCTTGATGATGAAGGTGTTGAGATCCCTGAGGTCCAGGATTGGACGAAAGCCACCCTTGGCCTTGGAGACCAGGAAATAGCAGGAATAGAATCCCTTGCCCCTGAACTCCATAGGAACTACTTCCACCACTCCAGATCAAGGAGCTGCTGCACCTATTCACATAAGAGATGCTTGTGAGAGGGGTCCCTGAAGAGGGAGGGGGAAGGGGGTGGGAGGGGGGTTGTGAAAGGAAGGGGATAGAGTATCCATTTTCCACTGTGTCCAGGACCCAGCGTTCCGACGTTACAGACATCCAGGCACAGTGGAAGATGGATAAACAATTCAGGAAGGGAAGGGATGAGGTGGCAGCTGGTACACTGTTCTCGAGTGCACCTTCAAAATCCCTGGTGCAGCCCCTGGGACTTATTAGAGGGTCTCACCCCCTGATCTGATGATGAGCAGGAACGGCATCAGGTCAGGGACCCTGCTGGGAAGGGTGTGGCTGGTTCCTAGGATTATAGGAGTGCCTTTGCAGGGCAGGGGTATGTATTTAGTCCTTGAGACTGTGAAGATGGTTATCTGTCTGCTTGGAGAAGAGCTCAGCTCCTTCGAAAGGGAGGTCCTCTGAAGCATTTATCTGGAGTTCAGGAGGTACCCCGGAGACCTGAAGCCAGGAGCTACAGTGTAGGACCAGACCTGTAGCCATTGTGTAGGTTGCTGTGTCCTCTGAATTGAGGGCCACCTGCAGGGCTGTGCGTGAGACTACCCTGTCCTCCTCTGAAAGGGTCTTTAACTCATCGTGGGAGTCCTGCAGCACAAAGTCCCTGAACTTGTCCATAGCTGCCCAGGTGTTTTAGGCATAGCGGCTCAGGAGCACATGTTGGTTTGCTATCCTGAGCTGCAGCCTGCCAGAGACATAAGCCTTTCAGCCCAAGAGGTCCATCTTCTTCGCCTCTCTATTTTTGGGCATAGGGCCCGGCTGACCCTGCCATTCCCTGTGGTTCGCTGCTTGCACGACCAACGACCCTGGTGGCGGGTGGGAGAACAGGTATTCATGTCTCACCTGGGGGACAAAATATCTCCGCTCAACCCACTTGTCGGTTGGGGGGGGGGGGCGGGGGGGCAGATGCCGGGTTCTGCCAGAGTGACTTGGTGATCTTAGTCACCGTTTTGTTGAGTGGAGTGCCACTCTGGTAGGGGTGTCCCTTACTCCATTCATCTGAAGAAGTGGGTTGTGCCCACAAAAACTCATGATGCCATCTACATTTTTTGTCAGTGTCTAAGGTGCTGCAGGACTACTTGTTTTTTAAGTATTTTCAGTTACAGACTAACATGGCTACCCCTCTGAGGCATCCAGAATGTCCACAGTGGGGTCCGAGTCTTCCAACACCCACTTGGCCTGGATCCCCAGGCTCTGGGTGAGGCACTTGAACAAGTCCTGGTGCAACCTGGAATCCATCGAGGGCATGGATGGAATGGAGCCCCCGAGTGCCTCGTCTGGGGAGGAAGAGGATGACTCCTTCAATACCTACTCCCGCAATTCCTGGTGCTGCACTGGGTCCTGCAACACCACATATTGACCCAAGGCCACTGGCTGGGCAGGCTCAGTGACCTCATCCACGGACGGTCTTGGGGAGGGTTTTCAGGGGGCCTGGAAATGGCCAGAAGTCAGGTAGCAGGTCAAGGGTGTTGCTGAGGACAGGGCCCTAGGACCTGAGTATGTGGAGTCTGGTCTAGAGGGGCCCAGAATTTGGGCCTGATGGCAAACCCAGGGGGCCCAGAAAGGTCACTGCATCAGTGGTTGTCACTGGGGTGGCCATGATGGCTGTGGTGGCTGCGTGGGTACACTCTGGTGCCAGAAGTGGTGCCACGAATAAGAGTGGTGTTGTGACCGGGACCGGGACACACCTGCTGCAGAAAACACAGACTCTGCTTCAGAATCGGTGGAGTAATCTGAGGCCAACCAGGGCAGTGCTGATCCCATCGGTACCAGAGTGGTGGGCTGGGGCACGCCTGGCTATTGACTCCAGCTTCCCCTGGTGCTGGGGCAGAGGAGGTGGCACGGTTTGCGTCTCAACTGATGATGCTGGAACCCTCTGTACTGGGGAGGGTCAGGGAGACTGTGTGGAAGGCAGCAGTGTCAGTGGTGTCCTCTGGTGAGGCCTTGGTGCTGGCGCTGAGGTCCATGGTGCCAGAAGGCTGAGAGTCCTGGGCTCTCCCGATGCTGGATGGAGAAGCTGGGAATGACATGAGCTCAATGAGCTCTCTCATGGCCTCAAATGTGTCCAGAGTCAAGGGTCAGTCCACCTCCGCAAGATCCTCATCCGGGGTCACGGCATGGACTCAGCTTGTGCCCTAGGCATCGTGGCCACAGAGGCCATGTGCCCTGACTGCGGGTGTACTTTCAGTGCATGCCTCGATGGAGACCTGCCCCTGCTAAGTCTCCACTTCTTCTGAGGCATGGGGACTGGGAGCAGTGCTGAGTCACAGTACGCTGTGGTGCCAGAGAGGCACGTGAATGTCCTGGTGCTTCCCGCACAGAAGCTGGTGTGCTTCAGTGGTCAGTGCTGGATGAACAACTGCCTCCATAAGAAGTATCTGCAAGTGGGAGTCCCTCTCTTGCTTAGTTCAGGGTTTGAAACTTTGGCAAATCTTACAATTGCCCAGAAGATGGGCTTCACCAAGACACTTGAGGCAGGCTTTGTGGAGGTCCTCACAGGGCATCAGCTTCAAGCTCTTCACGCAGGGCTTGAAGCCTTGGGGCCCGGGCACACCCTGCACGGAGCGTTTGGGGGATGCAAATGCAAACCCCTAACTATTTACAACATAACTATTTCTAACAACAATAACTAACAGCTATGAACCGCTAACACTAAAACTAAACTAAAGTTTGAATGAGGGAAACTGGAAGAACCAACGAGAACTGCTAAGCACACTTGCTAAGCACACTTGCGAAGCAAGAAGAGCACATTCCAACAACTGTCACGGGTGGTCAGAAGGAACTGAGGGGGTGGAGGGCCAGCAGGGGTATATATTAGCTGATATAGTGGTACCACTTCAGGGGGCTCCCCCGCTGACCCAACAGGTACCACTGAGGGAAAAATCTTCCGACAACTCATGCACGCGGTATTTACTGGTAGTGCGCCCGGTGCTGGAGATGCCTGAAGTGTCATATGTGCTGAGGCAAGGTGCCATTGAGGCAGTCGGTGCCAGTATCACCATAGGGCACTGTTTTGGAGACGGGGTGTTATGTGGCACTGAGAAGGCGTGCTTCTTTGAAGGTCTCTTCCCTTTTATCAGTCTGGGGAACTTCCGCCACCTCAGTGCCTGGGTCAGAGACTGGCTGTTGAGATTTTTCCAGCATGATTAATTTGAGATGCAGCTCTCTCTGCAGGTTCGCACCTTCAGTTTGGAGCAGCAGTGATCCTCTTGAGGGACAGGAGACTCCCCCAGACATCTAAAACACTTAACGTGCACATCCAATAAGAGCATGGCGTCATTGCAGATGCTGCAGAGTTTAAATCAAGGGTCTGCAACCTATGTCTCTAGAGCCAAATATGGCTCAGGATGGAACCAAATATGGCTCTTGCATTCCCAAAATACACACACATTTTTAAATTAAAATGAAAAATTATTTCAAAATTTAAAATGCATAATTACATATATTCAGATGATTTTTTTGTCTATTTCACCTTTAACTGTTCATTTTAACAACCATCCATCCTCTCCACTCATTGAGGGTCATGTATATTCTCTTTTTATATGATTGGTCAAGAAATCTTTCCACCATCATACATGATGGTGAACTCTGTAACCCCCTAACAGTAAAAATGGCAGAGAGAAAGAGAGATGACGAGTACCAAAAGGAGTGGACAGACTTGTATGCATTTGTGGATAAGTCTGGATCTCCACACTGTCTCATTTATAGTGAGAGACTGTTCTCAAACAAACAAACAAAAAAAGAATTTCATGACAGAACATGCAGCATTTGCTACAAAATACCCCGAGGGTGACACATGAAAAAAAGCCTGCGGGGAGCTGCAGGGAAAAATGAACATTGGACAAAATAGCCTGCTGACATGGTCAAAAAAAGGTGGGAGTTTAAACACCGCAAGTTTTGCGGGCTCATACAGCATTACCTGAGACGGCAAAGCCTTTCACTGACAGGGATTACTTGAAAAGAACATGCGAAAAATTGGTCATGAACTATTTGTCAAGTTTCACAACAAGGACAAAATCTTACAGAAAATTCAAGATATGGCATTATTGGCAAAAACAGTTCATCACAGAGCTGTGAAAATGGTCCATCAAATAGACAAGGAACAAATGCAAAATTTGAGTGCAGCTACTTATTTTTCATTTGCTTTGGACAAGACATCCGACATATGTGACATTAATCAGTTGTGTATTCTGGGATGATATAGTTGTGGAAATGCTGTGCATGAAGAAATTATTATTACTAATGAAAAATTAAACAAGGGGCAAAGACATCCTTAAAACTGTGATGAACTTTGTAAACGAGAAAAAAATACAGTCAGATAATCTTGTGTCTGTGTGTACACACAGTGCACCTAGCATGGTTGGCAAATAGAGGGGATTCCGTACACTTGTCAGAACAGCTGAATCGCCCGCTTTTGAACTTTCATTGCATTGTGCATCAGAAGGCACTTTATGCACAATCTTGTGGAACCGAACTTGGAAGTGTAATGGCACTGGTCATTCGCATTGTCAATTGTATTCTTGCGCAAGCCCTTAATCGCTGTCAATTTCAGTCACTGATCGAGGAAATGGATTCCGAATACCCCGATCTACTAATCCACAGCAATATTCCCTGGTAATCTTGTGGCAAATTTTTGTCTCGTTTTGCCACCTGCATTAATGAGATTAAGTCATTTTTGGATATGAAGGGTGTCAAACACACCGAGCTTTTGGACTGTGATTGGTTGCACAAGTTTTACTATCTCGTTGACATTACCGGTCATTTGAGTGAGTTGGACCTTAAGCTACAAGGACAAGGAAATACAGTCCTAACTCTGCAGCAGGCAGTGTTTGGATTTGAGTCAAAATTGACTGTCTTCATCAAAGATCTCGAGACAGGCAGACTGGCACATTTCAAAAAATTATGACTGTTTCATGATTCGTATCAGAGAGAAAATCCAAATAACAGCCTTGATTTACAGCAGCTTGCAAGGGTTGTTTCTGAGCTTCTGATGGCATTCAAGTCTGGTTTTATTGAATTTTCATAGACTCATAGAACACTAGAAATGAAAGGGACCTCGAGAGATCATCGAGTCCAGTACCCTGCCCTCACGGAAGGACCAAGCACTATCTAGATCATCCCTGACAGGTGTCTGTCTAACCTGTGTTAGAGAAAAGAAACTGCCCCCCCAGTAAAAAAGTTTGGCCAGGCCGCTCTTGCTATAGTGGGCTGCAGGACTCCTTGAGAGAAACCAGCCGCACCCTTCCTGCATACCATTGCCTTTAGAAAAAGGGAAGGTGTGAAAAGGGGAAAATAGCCTCAGACTCTCCCACCCGTCACCTTGGCGTGAGAACTGCGGGGCTTACCTGGTCACAGTTTCGGCCCAACCCCTGGGACACAGACCCCCCCCCCCCCCACTTGGTGACCATTGGGCCATATATGGTAATATGCAAGCACGGGAAAGCAATGTGCAGATTTGGGGATAAATACCCATGGCACAGTTCGCTCTAGGAGGTCTTCGCAACACACGTACCACCGTGCGTGCGCCTTCTCGTGTACTTCAAAGCGCTGCCGCCCTGATCAACCGACCAGCCACCTCCCCCGACTCTCGGGCGTAACCAAGGCCTTCACAACTGAACTGATATCTGTGAAATGTTCCGTGTGCTGTGTAAGTTGGTATGTATGATTTGATTTGTCCTTGTTGTATAAGCTTAGTGTTGTAGTTGTTTTTGGGTAGTACATAGAGTTTGTAGTTATCACTGTTATTTAATTAGTGTAGCTGGATATTTTAAGATTAGAGACTATTCCCCTTGCCGTTCCCATCCTTATATCTCTGACACGTTTAACTAGAAGCCATAGAATAAATATAATAAATACTGTAAATTCATTATTAACACGGTCTATTAAAAATCTTAGAATAAATACTATAAATTCATCACTGTCATAAATAAATATTTTTTATTCGATAAAACTGTCCACCTGGTTCTGTCCTTCCCCCCTTGGGTATGCATCATCGGACCTGTGATTCTCGCGACATGGCGTCACGAACAGGATGCACGTGGGAAGATAGAACTAATTTAACCCCGGAAGATTTACTCTTCCATGCCCAATATCACCAAATCACCAACACAGGTGACAGCATACTGGAACACCTGAGTGTCGCTACTGGGGATCAAAAATGGGAGGTACGCCTTGATGGCCCGTCACTGGGTTGCATCCTCCGCACACACCCCACTAGTCGCTTTTTCCCGTTGCTGGAGGAAAAGCAGGTAAAACTAGCAGGGCTTAAAAAGCCACTAGATCCAGCAGCGACCCCCCGTCATGCCCTTAAGGCTATGGAGGCCTGCATAAAAAAGGCAGGAGCCTCTGTCTCTCCCTCGACATTCTACCCCGACTTAGAGACTGGGGGCCGAGCACACACCTTAGCCACCAACGTAGCTGCCACCCTCATAAACGCGCGAACGCGCCATAAGTTAAAACCTGATACTTATGAACCTCACCACCTTTTAGGAGCACTATACGGCCAGTTCATAACCGCACTGCGCCTAATAGACCAGTACGAAGTTACTGCACGAACAGTCACACAGCAAATGTGCCCCACAAACAGCGCTAGAGCTGGTGGCACACAAAACCCCGTTGAGGAACCAAAACCACCTTTACCCGAACCATCCCCCCCCCGTATCCGTCCGCCCCACTCCTGCCCGAAAAATCTCCCGCCCCCACCGAAGAAGATAACCGGCCCCTGGAGGTTTGCCCCGTGGTGGTCACCAAGCACCTGGTGGACCAACAAGGTAACACCACGACTCAATCCGTCTCCCGCACCCGCACTGCAGCGGAAAGGAGGGAACTGGCTGAAGCCACCCGTAGAAGCCCCGGAGAACCGGTAGTCATTTGGTTGGGGCGCGTCTCTTTAGAAAATGGTAGCGAAATTGTAGACTCGGAGTAGTGCACCTATTTGGTGCACAACGCCAGTTGGCATGGCGGGGCAGGAAACCCCATCATCGTCCAACGCAATAATGTTTGGCCAATCCCTCTCCCCTCTGTGATCACCCAGCTCATTGGCACCACGCTAGCCTCATTTAACATCCCTCGTGGAGCTGTAAAAGCTCCACAAGATCTAATGTATGGAGTAGCTGGACTCTCTATAGTTGTTTCGAGTCCTGCAAGGCACCCCCTCAACCTGACACCGGCCCAACAGACTGGGGGGCAGCCACATAGATTTGTCAATGACATCTCACAAATCCCAGTTGCGGGACTAGCAATAGATGCAGTTTGTGAGGTCACAGGGCATCCAGATGCTGGCCAAATAATGTGGTTACGCACTGTTGTTGACCAACCATTAACTAGCTTGTACATCATAATAGATAAGATCCACATTCTGACCCACCAACCCGAACCATCAGCAGGAGCGGTAGCTGCCGTAACTTCAGGACCCCACCCCCGGCCCCAAGGGAGAAAAACGTACCCCGAATGCACCCCCCCAAGAGAGGGCCGTGTTTGGTTTCCTGCTTAACAGCGGGCTTACCAAAGAGGAGGTTAGGAGACTCTCGACCCCCGAACAACTCCTCTTAGCAAAAGCAAAGGGCTTCAAGCCATGTGGCAATGAAAGCGAACTCCTGAACACCCAGCCAAAAAACGAGTAGCGGCCGCATACCATCAGGCGGCCGCCCCAGATGACGATCTAAGGCCATTCGCCACCCTTATAGTTGAGCGGAACCCGGTTCTTACTAGACACCGGCGCACAAGTATCCATAGTCACCCCCTCAACACCGCATAAAAAACTAGGGAGGAAGCTGTGGGTTTAAGGCCTAAACCAAGCCGCCCAAGCGGAGCTTGTAGAAATTAAAATCACTCACAATGGGAGGGTGCACTGAGTCAAAGCCCTGGTAGGAGGCCAGAACTTGCTTGGCGTGGGGGAGCTAAAACGACTTGACTTAAAAGACCAAGTATTGTCAGCGCTACCTAACTGCCTGACCTCCCAGCCTTTAGCCCACTCCCCTACGCTAGTCAGTCCCGCACAATGGAAACACCAGCACATTCCCACCCACCCCCGATGGCGTCGGCCAAATCCGAATGCTAATAAACAACCTCATGGCCGAGGGAAAGCTACGAGAAGTTAGCGGTAGCAAATATCTTTCAGCAGGCTGGGGTATACCTAAACCGAATCGTCCTAGAGACGACCCCCATATACCACCTGGTCATAGATTACCGCCGAGCAAATGACCACGTAGAATCTGTGCCGTTTACATCCCCTCACTCACTACCGGAACTCCTGGCCATTGTGAGCAACAAGATGTTTGTGTGGGGGGCTACACTGGACCTGAAAGACATGTTCTACCAGGTCCCTATGGTAGATGAAAAGGGGGTGCTTAATTTTTCTTTCGGGGGCCGCATGTTTAATTGGCTAGTTTGCCCCCAAGGGTACAGAAACTCACCCGCTGTCTGTAGTGCTCACCTACAGCGCACTCTCGACAAGATCACCCCCCACGAGGGTTCACGCATCCTCAGCTATGTCGATGACATTTTGGTTATCGGCAGTGCAAAAGACACCACACAGGTCACCCTTATCGCTGTATGGGATGCCCTACAGCACGATGGGTGGGTTGTGAACGAGGGAAAAAGCCAAAGGGATGTAGCGACCACATTTACCTTTCTAGGCATCACGATCTCCCCCCAGACAATTTCCCCCAAATTGGATAATGAGTCACCCCTCGGGAAGTGGACCCTTAACCCCCCCCAAAACAAGCGCGAGTTACAAGCACTGTTGGGGGTGCTTAATTACTACCGCCACTTTGTGAGTCCAAAATGCGCTTCAGCCCTAGACACGCTACAGCTGCTAGTCCGAAAACGCGCTCCCTTTTCCTGGGGCGAGGAGCACCGTCAGGCTCTGCATGTGTTAGCGCAAGCCACGGAAACCCCTCCTCCCCTAAGTCGTTATGACCCGGAGGTGCAATTGTCGGTAGCAGTCAATTGGACAAATAGTCACTTCATTCTAGAGGTCTGCCAGGAGGATGCGGTAGTTTACCAAGAAATGCACCGTATCCAAGGGCCAGAACACCGGTATGGTCCCCATGGGAAACTGCTGCTTGCCCTCAAGTATGCAGAACCCTGGGCGAGGAGTTGTTGGGGAATCCTGCGGGCCTCTGGGTTGTTAGCCCTCCAATGGTTAGATGATGTACCCCCTTATGATTTCGGGGGCATGGATAAAACGTGGTCTGACCTTTGGTGCCGAGCCAGGTACTGCTGGAGCCACTGGAATCACCACGATGACTTGTGTCAAGCCCATGATGATTAAAACAGACCCGCCTTTATCGGCATTTTGGGTGACCCCTGGCTTGTAACCGATGGCAGTACAAAAGGCTCAGACAAGGCTGGCATGTATTGCACCAAATGCGAACACCTGGAAGTAAGGGTCCTAGCCCCTGGCATGGGAGCACAAAAGGCAGAAGCCGAGGCATTCGCAATCGGAATCAACCATGCCATTAAGACCCACCCCCCTACCGAGCCCCTCATTATGGGCGTTGATTCCAAGTATGTTTACATGCTAGCCACTGGGGCTGGGACCCCCCAGAAAGACCCAGAATTTTGGGAACCCTTACTTACCATGGCCCGTCAGCGTTATCGGTGCTGCTTTATAGTCCACTGCCCCTCACACAAACCAGATACACATTGGGCCCACGCCTTTTTAGATTCTAGGTCGCAGGAGGCTAGTGTAAGCACTGTCAGTGCTACGATCCCCAATGATGACAAAGGCGAGCCTCCTAGCACTGAACCCCTGGACATCTGGCTCCACTAAAAGTGGGGACACTTTAGCACAGACAAAAACTACCACCGTTATAATCGCGCCTGCTTAGGTCCTCCTGATCTCACAGTCACTAGCCAGTGTCCAAAATGCCAGGAGCATAAACACATGGGTACAGTATCCCATTGTGCGGGGGCTTTTTCCGCTGAAAAGTTTGTACCAGGTCAGGTGTGGCAAGTTGATTTCATTGGACCCCTTCCTGGCGCCAAGCAGTACCCAAAGGGCGCTGTGGTTGTAGATCTTGGGTCCCGCCAAACGTGGTGCAAGCCTTTACGCCGCGCCACGGCCAGCACGCTCACTAATGCCTTGCTGGAGCTCTTGGCTGCCTGGGGAGTGCCCAGACAAGTGCAAACTGATGGGGGCCCCCCGTTCCAGTCAAATGCACTACAGCAGTTTTTCCTACAGTTTAACGTCACTCACCATGTCCACTTGCAGTATCATCCCCAAAGTAATGGCGTGGTGGAGCGTAAAATCGGAATCCTAAAGACTACCCTCTGCATTTCCTTGAAAGGAAGTGACTTTAAGAGCTGGCATCTCTACCTACAGCCTACGCTAATTAACCTTAATGAGCAGTGCAGCCGGTGGCCGGACCTTAAGGCCCAGCCTCAAGGGCCATGGACACCCCAATTCAAAGCAGATGACCCAGTATGGATCTGCATCCCTGCCCATGATGGAAAACGGCATCCACAGCAGGCCGTCATCCAGGGTCCCGCCAAGTACCCCAATACGTATTGGGTGCTGGTTAGTGACTCTGGGTGCCACCTGCTGGCCCACCATAACTGCTTAAGCAGACGCAACTAACTGACTTGGGCCAGTTCCATGGTAACTGAGCCACCGTGTGTTTTATCATAGATGCTGTTCACGACCCTACCATCCGGAGAGGGCCAGAAAAGTGTCACCAACACCATGGAGCTTTGGGCCACTGCATATGCACCTCACCGACTGCATCGTCTGCACCCGCCCCATACTTTCAGCCGCTGACACGCCGTTTTTAGTCCGGCCCATTTTCCTAAATATGTCGGACCTGCTTAACGGGACCGACTGGGGCTTGGATACGCGCCGATAGCTGCGCCCTATTTCCCGGGCTCCCACCCTTACCACCCTCTCGATTCACCCCACCTTAGCCCCACCAGGCATGTTCTGTTGGGAGTTCCCTCCCCCAGTGGTAGCTTCATTTCGTTGCCCTGAAGATCCTAAGCACCAGCCTGTTTTTGTTGGTAATCAGTCAGGCTGCACCTGGATCCTTAGTCCGTATGGACTATTTAACAGCTCCGGCAGTAACGTCACCTCTCAGTTTGTTAATGTCCCGAACCACAGTTTCCCACCCAACCTTACTTCCATTGCCTTTATTTCCCCTGAGGAAAACGCCTCATGGGCATATCCCTTTATCTCCGCTAACGCCATATTTAGGGAACTTGTTAACCTGTCTATTTCTTGCATTCATACGGAAACCAACAGCCACGAATACGGCAACCCGGTTCCCATTCCCTGGTATTGGGGCAATGAGGACGAGTACGACCTCACTACCTTTCTAATGGACCACCAAAAGCCAAACACACCGACTTTTTCGAAGCTCAATGCACTCTGCCCTGGACACTTCTGGATTTGCGACAACCAAGCCCACGCAACCCTTCCTGCACACGCCATAGGATGCTGCACCCTTGGCTACGTCCAAATTGAGGGAGGAGGCATCTACTCCTACGCGAGAGACGAAAATCCCCGCTTCACCCATCGACAAAAACGCGGAGCTTGGGACATTTGGAAGTCAATTGAGGGCTGGTTTAGTAAAACCGCACAGGCTGTGGTCACATTTAACCCCGTAGGCAATTTGATTTTGCAAGAGGAAGTTCGAGCCCTTGGCATTAGCATTGAAAGATTTGGTAATAAGACTGCTACTGCCTTACTTATTACTAATCAAAAGGTAGAAGAAATGCGCGTGTATGTAATGCAAAACCGTTTAGCTTTAGATTATTTGTTGTTAAAGGAATCTGGGTTTTGTCGTTGGTAAGGCAACAGCTACCCTCAGTTTGCAGGTAAATGTTGTATGGAAATTAAAACTATTGAGCAAAATGTAACACAGATTATTGATGATATCGAGGAGGTTGCTAAGAAGGCCAGAGAGTCTGTTTCTTGGTGGGAGAACATATTCGTCTGGGTCCCTTCCATATTTGGCCTTGGGGGATTAAGACAGTTTTTCTGGACCCTTTGTGTTATATTGCTGGCTGTTAGCTTTGTGCTGTGCTTGGTTTGCGGCATCGTAAAAAACTTCACGAACCGCATCTCCGCCCTACCTATCTCCACGCCTGAACAAGAGGGGCTGCTTGCCTTTGAGGAAGCGGAGACGGACGAGGAGGTGGAGGTCTAGGTCTTCCCAGACGCGGCCATGGCCACGGGGGCATGTTAGAGAAAAGAAACTGCCCCCCGAGTAAAAAAGTTTGGCCAGGCTGCTCTTGCTATAGTGGGCTGCAGGACTCCTTGAGAGAAACCGGCCACACCCTTCCTGCATACCATTGCCTTTAGAAAAAGGGAAGGTGTGAAAAGGGGAAAATAGCCTCAGACTCTCCCACCCGTCACCTTGGCGTGAGAACTGCGGGGCTTACCTGGTCACAGTTTCGGCCCAACCCCTGGGACACAGACCCCCCCCCCCCCACTTGGTGACCATTGGGCCATATATGGTAATATGCAAGCGCGGGAAAGCAATGTGCAGATTTGGGGATAAATACCCATGGCACAGTTCGCTCTAGGAGGTCTTCGCAACACACGTACCACCGTGCGTGTGCCTTCTCGTGTACTTCAAAGCGCTGCCGCCCTGATCAACCGACCAGCCACCTCCCCCGACTCTCGGGCGTAACCAAGGCCTTCGCAACCGAACCGATATCTGTGAAATGTTCCGTGTGCTGTGTAAGTTGGTATGTATGATTTGATTTGTCCTTGTTGTATAAGCTTAGTGTTGTAGTTGTTTTTGGGTAGTACATAGAGTTTGTAGTTATCACTGTTATTTAATTAGTGTAGCTGGATATTTTAAGATTAGAGACTATTCCCCTTGCCGTTCCCATCCTTATATCTCTGACACGTTTAACTAGAAGCCATAGAATAAATATAATAAATACTGTAAATTCATTATTAACACGGTCTATTAAAAATCTTAGAATAAATACTATAAATTCATCACTGTCATAAATAAATATTTTTTATTCGATAAAACTGTCCACCTGGTTCTGTCCTTCCCCCCTTGGGTATGCATCATCGGACCTGTGATTCTCGCGACAACCTGCTATTAAATATCTCCAATTATGGAGATTCCACAACCCCCCTAGGCAATTTATTCCAGTGTTTAACCACCCTGACAGGAAGTTTTTCCCTGATGTCCAACCTAAACGTCCCTTGCTGCAGTTTCATAGAATCATAGAATACTAGGACTGGAAGGGACCTCGAGAGGTCATCGAGTCCAGTCCCCTGCCCTCATGGCAGGACCAAATACTGTCTAGACCATCCCTGATAGACATTTATCTAACCTACTCTTAAATATCTCCACAGATGGAGATTCCACAACCTCCCTGGGCAATTTATTCCAGTGTTTGACCACCCTGACAGTTAGGAAGTTTTTCCTAATGTCCAACCTAAACCTCCCTTGCTGCAGTTTAAGCCCATTGCTTCTTCTTCTATCCCCAGAGGCTACGATTAACAAGTTTTCTCCCTCCTACTTATGACACCCTTTTAGATACCTGAAAACTGCTATCATGTCCCCCCTCAATCTTCTCTTTTCTAAACTAAACAAACCCAATTCTTTCAGCCTTCCCTCATAGGTCATGTGCTCTAGACCTTTAACCATTCTTGTTGCTCTTCTCTGGATCCGCTCCAATTTCTCCACATCTTTCTTGAAATGCGGTGCCCAGAACTGGACATAATACTCCAACTGAGGCCTAACCAGCGCAGAGTAGAGCGGAAGAATGACTTCTCATGTCTTGCTCACAACACACCTGTTAATGCACCCCAGAATCATGTTTGCTTTTTTTGCAACAGCATCACACTGCTGACTCATATTCATCTTGTGGTCCACTATAACCCCTAGATCCCTTTCTGCCGTACTCCTTCCTAGACAGTCGCTTCCCATTCTGTATGTATGAAACTGATTGTTCCTTCCTAAGTGGAGCACTTTGCATTTGTCTTTATTAAACTTCATCCTGTTTACCTCAGACCATTTCTCCAATTTGTCCAGGTCATTTTGAATTATGACCCCATCCTCCAGATTAGTCGCAACCCCTCCCAGCTTGGTGTCATCTGCAAACTTAATAAGCGTACTTTCTATACCAATATCTAAATCATTGATGAAGCTATTGAACAGAGCCGGTCCCAAAACAGACCCCTGCGGAACCCCACTTGTTATGCCTTTCCAGCAGGATTGTGAACCATTAATAACTACTCTCTGAGTATAGTTATCCAGCTAGTTATGCACCCACCTTATAGTAGCCCCATCTAAGTTGTATTTGCCTAGTTTATTGATAAGAATATCATGTGAGACCGTATCAAACGCGTTACTAAAGTCTAGGTATACCACATCCACCGCTTCTCCCTTATCCACAAGACTCGTTATCCTATCAAAGAAAGCTATCAGATTGGTTTTACATGATTTGTTCTTTACAAATCCATGCTGGCTGTTCCCTATCACCTTGCCACTTTCCAAGTGTTTACAGATGATTTCCTCAATTATCTTCCCTGGCACAGAAGTTAAACTAACTGGTCTGTAGTTTCCTGGGTTGTTCTTATTATATGCCCTTTTTATAGATGGGCACTATATTTGCCCTTTTCCAGTCCTCTGGAATCTCTCCTGTCTCCCATGATTTTCCAAAGATGATAGCTAGAGGCTCAGATACCTCCTCTATCAGCTCCTTGAGTATTCTAGGATGCATTTCATCAGGCCCTGGTGACTTGCAAGCATCTAACTTTTCTAGGTGATTTTTGACTTGTTCTTTTTTAATTTTACCTTCTAAAACTACCCCCTTCCCACTAGCATTCACTATGTTAGGCATTCCTACAGACTTCTCAGTGAAGACCGAAACAAAGAAGTCATTGAGCATCTCTGCCATTTCCAAGTTTCCTGTTACTGTTTCTCCCTCCTCACTGACCAGTGGGCCTACACTGTCCTTGGTCTTCCTCTTGCTTCTAATGTATTTATAAAAAGTCTTCTTGTTTCCCTTTATTCCCGTAGCTAGTTTGAGCTCATTCTCTGCCTTTGCCTTTCTAATCTTGCCCCTGCATTCCTGTGCCGTTTGCCTATATTCATCCTTTGTAATTTGTCCTACTTTCCATTTTTTATGAGACTCCTTTTTTATTTTTAGATCATGCAAGATCTCGTGGTTAAGCCAAGGCGGTCTTTTGCCGTATTTTCTATCTTTCTGACACATTGGAATAGCTTGCTTTTGGGCCCTTAACAATGTCCCTTTGAAAAACTGTCAACTCTCCTCAGTTGTCTTTCCCCTCAGTCTCGATTCCCATGGGACGTTACCTATCAGCTCTTTGAGCTTACCAAAATCCGCCTTCCCGAAATCCATTGTCTTTATTTTGCTGTTCTCCCTTCTACCCTTCCTTAGAATTGTGAACTCTATGATTTCATGATCACTTTCACCCAAGCTGCCTTCCACTTTCAAATTCTCAACCAGTTCCTCCCTATTTGTTAGGATCAAATCTAGAACAGCTTCCCCTCTGGTAGCTTTTTCAACCTTCTGAAATAAAAAGTTGTCTCCAATGCAGTCCAAGAACTTATTGGATAGTCTGTGCCCTGCAGTGTTATTTTCCCAACATATATCTGTATAGGGGTCACTAATCATGCTACCCCTAAATGTGGGAACTGTAAAACATGCCACCAGTGCTTGCAGGAGAGACACCACCATCATGTTAAGAGGTCTCGGAAGAACAAGCCTCCCCCCTTCCAGAGTTGAGTGAGCTGAGCTGGGGGGAAGGGTTAAAGGGCTTGAGTCAGCCTGCTTCACACCTGCCAGGTGTGAGCTATAAGACTGGCCCAGCCTGCACCTTTCCCCCTTTTGTTTTAAGGACAGACCTAAAGCAGACTCCCTGAGGAGACTTTTCTTTTGCTAGTCCAGTGAAAGCTGGATTCATTTGCCAGTCCAGCTGGTGGCTAAAGAGTTGAAATCACTGAGAGCTGAAATCACTGGTTTGGCTGAAAGCCAGGCCTATTGCAGCCAGTGAAGTGGCAGCGACCAGTGGCGTGGCGTGGAGCGGCGGCAGGCGAGGAGCGGCGACCAGCGGCAGCAGAAGACGAGGAGCGGCGGCAGGCGCTCAGCGGAGCGTCCAGTGGCGTGGGACGAGACAGCTGGTGGAGCGTGGTGGAGTTTCGTATAAGGTGCCCCCTATCTATCCCCCCACCCCCATTTCTACCCAGGTTGGGAGGTGAAACCCTGCGGGTGAACTTTGGGACTCTGGGTGGCACGGACCAGGGACAGAGACTTATTGGGGTGTCGGACTCTTTGGACTTCGGGCGATTCTTGGCTGGGGGGGGGGCTTGGCTTATGTTTGGGTTATGAACTCTGTTTGTGGTGTTTTCTCAAAGTTAATGCCGTATGACTTCTCTCTCTCTTTCATTAAATGTTTCTTTCCTACACTCAGACTCAGTGCTTGCGAGTGGGGAAGCATTGCCTCTCAGAGGCACCCAGGGGTGCGTGAATTTCCCAGATTACTGGGTGGGGGCTCGAGCCGGTTCTATGTGAGATTGACCCCAAGATATTGAACCCAGCCCTGGTTACTGCCCGGCCTACCCGGCAGAAGGGTTACATTTTGGGGGCTCGTCCGGGATTTACTGGGTCAGTACCCCTCGCAAGCACATGTTGAGTGAGTTGCTGTTGTGGGAAATAATTGTGATTTGTATTTGAGGAAATTATTGTTTGTATCATGGCTTGTCTGTCAGGTTTGTTGGGCCCTGGCTCAGAAGCCTCTAGCTCAAAGGCAGCAACCTCAGCAGATGATTGGGCAAAAGCCCTGGGGCAAATCTTGGAGAAATGTGTGCTATCCCATGCTATGGCAAGCTCCTATTGTAAGTTAAGATTATTCCCTGGGGAAGAGGAGTTTGAACCCTGGCTGGAACACACCACTGAAATGCTAGAGCAGTGGGCTGTGCCAGACAGAGAAAAACAAAGATGTTTAGTAGACAGTCTCTGGGGCCCAGCTTTAGATGTGATTCGCACCTTGAAGCTCACTAACCCTGAGGTCAGTGTAAAGGACTGCCTAGAGGCCCTCACTCACACCTTTGGGAACATGGAGGGTCCTGAAGACAGTTTCTGTAACTTTCTCAATGCTAAGCAGCACCGGGGAGAGGAGGTCTCAGCCTATGTACAGAGGTTGGAGAGGTTGCTGCAGAGAGCTGTCATTAGGGGAGCCGTGACTGCTGAGCAGATGGACCAGACCAGGCTGGCTCAAATTGTAAGAGGAACTCCATATTACAGCCCGATTCTACTACACCTCCGGCTAAGAGAACGACAGGAACACCCCCCCTACATACTCCCAACTGATAAAGGAGGTCAGAGAGGAGGAAGAAAGGCAGGCTGCCAGTGAGTTTTGGGAGGCCCAGACGCCTAAGCCAACCAGCACTGCATCCCGACAAACAGCTGGCGTGCTGATGGTGAACACCAGAGGAGACCTTGCCCAGCAAGTTCAGGTCCTGACAGAACGGATTGCTGAGTTGCAGAGAGCCAGTGACCAAGCAAGGATTTGCAGGGATGAGGAACCTCAGGCTGTGGTGATGGAGAAGTCAGTGCCTGGAGCTGCCATCCCACCCAGCCGAAAGGAGAGGATCATTCTTCTGCTACCGGTGTGGTCAAGATGGGCACAGGGCTGCACGTTGCCAAAATGAGGAAAACTCCAGTTTAGTTTATGGAAAGCTGAGAATCAGTCACGAGACGGTTGGGGGACAGGGACCACCCAGGCCCCCAGGATTTGATGGATTCCCCAGAAAAGACCACTCAGCTAGGATCCCTTCAGGACTGATAGGGCTTCGAGCAGAGGTCACAGTGAGGATTGAAGGGGCAGAGTGCAAAGCAGTGCTTGATACCGGATCACAGGTGACAATTATATTCCAGTCATTCTACCAACAGATGCTCAGGCACCTGCCCAGCCAGCCATTGACTGGCCTTGGCCTGTGTGGTCTCAGCATGAATGAATATCCCTACAAAGGGTATGTCATAGTGCACCTGGAATTCCCTGAGGAGGTGGCAGGGGTAAGAGAAGAGGTGGACACAGTAGCCTTGATGTGCCCCGACCCTAAAGGGGTCCCTGATGTGTCGGTGCTGATAGGGACCAACTCCAGTCTCTTCAAGGTGCTCGCAGAATACTGCAGTCGACGGGCTGGGGACCAATATCTGGACACCCTGATGATCCACGCCCTTTGTGCTGAAGCCTATAGGAAAATTGAAGATGCTAAACAGGAGACATCTGAGCTACCAAGGGGTACTCTAAGGTATGCAGGCACGAACCCTTTAGTAGTGCCTGCAAGGACAGAGCAGGAAGTGCTTGTCATGAGTACCTGGCTGAAAGGCAATAAACGAGTGTTTGCCATGGTAGAACAACCAACTGAGGGAGAGCTTCCTGATGGGGTCCTGGTCCCCTGTGGAGTTATAACCTTGCCAGCAGCAGCCCAGGACCCGCTCACGGTACTGACTGCTAATGAAACAAGTCGTGATATTATTGTGAATCAAGGGCAAAAGATAGCAGATCTTTTCGAGCCTGAATCGATGGTGAGTCCCCAGTGTGAACCCCACGTTCAGACTATAGATCCAGCAAGATTTGACTTTGGAGATTCACCCTTGCCCGAAGAGTGGAAGGATCGCCTGAGGAAGAAGCTCTCTGAAAGACCCAAGGTATTCTCACTGCATGAGTGGGATGTGGGGTGTGCCAAAGGGGTTGAGCACAACATCAGGCTACATGATCCCCGACCCTTCAGGGAGAGATCTAGAAAAATTGCACTTTCAGAGATGGATGATGTGCGACATCACCTTCAGGAGCTGGCTGCAACTGGCATCATTACCGAGTCCCACAGCCCCTATGCCTCAGCCATTGTGGTAGTCCGCAAAAAGAATGGGAAAATTTGGATGTGTATTGACTACCACACCCTGAACCGCCGTACTGTGGTTGACCAGTACACGATGCCCCGAGTAGAAGATGCATTAGATTGTTTATTGGGAAGCCAGTGGTTCTCAGTATTGGATCTTCGAAGTGGATACTACCAGATCCCCTTGGGAGCAGAGGACAAGGAGAAGACCGCCTTCATCTGCCCATTGGGGTTTTATCAGTTTGAACACATGCCTCAAGGGATCTCTGGGGCCCCCGCCACATTCCAGCGCCTCATGGAGAAAGTTGTAGGGGATATGAACTTACTGCAAGTCTTGGTCTATTTGTCAAGTATCAGAGGGTAGCCGTGTTAGTCTGAATCTGCAAAAGCGACGAAGAGTCCTGTGGCACCTTATAGACTAACTGAAGTGTAGGAGCATAAGCTTTCGTGGGCAAAGACCCACTTCGTCAGATGCATGCATGCATCTGACGAAGTGGGTCTTTGCCCACGAAAGCTTATGCTCCTACACTTCAGTTAGTCTATAAGGTGCCACAGGACTCTTCGTCGCTTTTGGTCTATTTGGATGATCTGATTGTATTTGGAAGGACCTTGGAAGAGCATGAAGACAGACTTCTTAAAGTACTTGACAGGTTGGAGGCCCATGGGCTGAAACTTTCCATTGATAAGTGTCAATTCTGCCGAACATCAGCGAAGTACGTTGGTCATATTGTGTCCCAAGAAGGTGTGAGTACTGATCCGGATAAAGTAGAAGCACTCACTACCTGGCCGCGCCCCAGAAACTACAGAGAGCTTAAGACTTTCCTTGGATTTAGTGGCTACTATTGGAGGTTTGTGAAGAATTATGCCACCATTGTAAAGCCTCTGAATGATCTTACCAGGGGATACCCAGCCATCAAGAGGAAGGCTAAGACCAAGAATAAGGGGAGGCCCCCCCAACCTCCCGATCCAAGACAATATGGCCCCCTAGAGCCCTTTGGACCACGATGGGATGAGGGATGTGAAAGGGCTTTCCGAGAGATCATTAGCTGGCTAACTCATGCTCCAGTCTTAGTTTTTGCTGACCCAAACAAGCCATTCCTCCTACATACAGACGCCAGTTTGGATGGTTTGGGAGCAGTCTTGTACCAAGATGTGAACGGCAACCGTAAACCTGTGGCCTTTGCCAGCCAAGGGCTGTCTGATAGTGAAACTCGTTACTCCATCCACAAGTTGGAGTTCCTGGCCTTGAAGTGGGCCATCACTGAGAAATTTCGTGACTATTTGTACGGTGCTAAGTTTCAGGTATGGACAGACAACAACCCACTGACTTATGTACTGACAAGTGCTAAGCTGGATGCTACTGGACAACGATGGGTGGCCGCCCTGGCCAGCTATGAGTTCAGCATACAGTACCGATCAGGGAGAAACAATGTAGATACGGATGCGTTGTCTCGGCGTCCACAGCCAACAGAAATTGGTGAGATTCCTGTAGACGGAGTGAGAGCTATCTGCAATGGTAGTTATCAGAAGTCCAAGGCACGTGAGAGTCCTCATGGGTGTGTTGCAGAAACACTGGGCCTACCCCCTGAGAGTGTACCCTCTGTCTCCGTGAACTACATTATGTTGGACCAGTCCCCCTTGCCCAGGCTCAATGCTTCTGACTGGCAGAGAGTACAGCTGCAAGATGTCGACATCCGTAACACACTACTTGCAAAAAGAGAAGGGAAAAGCCCTAGTGCAGTTGCCACATCCACCCCTGAGGGTAAGCTACTGTTGCGGGAGTGGTGCAAATTGGAACTAATACAGGGGGTGCTGCACCGGATCACCGTAGATCCTTTGCAAAATCAACGAACGCAACTAGTGCTACCAAAAGAGTACAGAACCTTGGCCATGAGATTTTTGGGCATTTGGGAATGGAGAAAACCCTGGAACTTATCAGTAATAGGTTCTACTGGCCCCGAATGGCTGAAGATGTACGGAAAAAATGTGAGACCTGTGCCCGATGTGTTCATAGGAAAACTCTGCCTACCAGAGCTGCCTATCTGGAGAATATCACCACCAGCAGGCCTTTGGAGCTGGTGTGTATCGATTTCTTGTCTTTAGAAGTGGACAGGAAAAATATGGGGAACATTTTAGTAGTGACTGACCATTATACCCAATATGCACAGGCATATCCCACACATGACCAACAGGCCACTACTGTGGCACGAGTTTTGTGGAAAGATATTTTTCAGTGTATGGTCTCCCAACTCGGATACATTCTGACCAGGGGAGGGACTTTGAGAGTCACCTCTTGAAGGAGGTGCTACGATTGTCCGGCGTTAAGAAGTCCAGAATAACACCTTACCACCCCCAAGGTGACCCTCAGCCCAAGCGGTTCAATCGGACTCTACTAAATATGCTGGGGACTTTACGCCCAGACCAGAAAGCATCCTGGAGCCAGCACGTCGCATTTTTGGTGCACGCCTACAATGCTACAAGAAATGATGCTATAGGGGTCACCCCATTCTTCATGATGTTTGGACGAGAGCCGAAACTGCCTATAGACATATGCTTTGGAGTATCAGGAGATGGCGAGAGTTATGAGACACACTTGCAATATGTCTCCCGATTACGAGAAAAACTGCAGAATGACTATCGCTTGGCTATTGCAGCTGCCCGGAAAAATGCAGACCGTAATAAATATGCCAGTCTAGACGTAGCCATTCTGTATGCATCAAACTGATTGTTCCTTCCTAAGTGGAGCACTTTGCATTTGTCCTTATTAAATCTCAGCCTGTTTACCTCACATCATTTCTCTAGTTTGTTCAGATCATTTTGAATTGTGACCCTATCCTCCAAAGCACTTGCAACCCCTTCCAGCTTGGTATCATCTGCAAATGTAATAAGCATACTCTCTATGCCATCATCTAAATCATTGATGAAGATATTGAACAGAACTGGCCCCAAAACAGACCCTTGTGAAACCCCACTTGTTATGCCCTTCCAACATGATTGTGAACTATTAATAACTGTGTTTTACAAACACAGCACTCTGTTTGGCTATATCTACGCTACATCTACACCGGCATGATTTTCCGGAATTGTTTTCCGTTAAAAGCATTTGCGGAAAAGAGCGTCTAGATTGGCAGGACGCTTTTCCGCAAAAGCACTTTTTGCGGAAAAGCGTCCGTGGCCAATCTAGACGTGCTTTTCTGCAAAAAAGCCCCGATCGCCATTTTCGCGATCAGGGCTTTTTTGCAGAAAACAAATCTCTGCTGTCTACACTGGCCCTTTTGCGCAAAAGTTTTTTTGAAAAAGACTTTTGCCCGAACAGGAGCAGCATAGTATTTCCGCAAAAGCACTGACAATCTTACATGAGATCGTCAGTGCTTTTGCGGAAATTCAAGCGGCCAGTGTAGACAGCTGGCAAGTTTTTCCGCAAAAGCAGATGATTTTGCGGAAAAACTTGTCAGTCTAGACACAGCCCTACATTGCACATTCTTGTGCAAGAAGATATGCAAATGAGGCAAAGCGGTGAATATCGCCGCACCTCATTTGCATACCTAATGAGCCGCCATTTTGCGCAAGGGGCTTTTGCGCAAGAGCCGGTCTGCCTGAGGAATAACTCCTTTTTGTGCTACAGATCTTGCGCAAAAAGGCCTGTGTGGATGCTCTGGAGGGGTTTTTGTGCAAGAACTGGCCTCCTGGAAAAAACACAGGTGGCCTCTTGGACACTCCGTAGCAGGCAATCACAACTCTATAGTTCCAGTCTGCTGGCCCCTCTTAAAGCTGCAGGCACCCTGCACAGCCATTGTGGCAGGAAGCTTGCCCACAGCAGGTGCCTTTGCCACGCGGCTCTGTTTGGGCGACAATGGCAGAGCAGCAGGGTGCCCAAGAAACCCCTGGCCCTGCCAGGGAGTAGCCACAGAGCTCCCGGGGCAGCAAGCTCTGCACCCCAGCCTGGTCTAGCGCCAAAATAGTGACCCCCCCCCTCGAATTGTGGGGCAAGGAGGAGTCGCTCCAGGAACCCAGGGCCAAGAGGCACAATGTGGACATCTACTCCCGCATGGTCACGTCCCTGACGGAGTGAGGTCACCCTGCCCGAACCATGGAACAGGTCCGGGCAAAGGTGAAGGAGCTCCATCACAGATATGTAAGGGGAAATGGAGTGGAGGGCTCGCTCAGTGGCAGGACCCCACACCTGCCCCTACTTCAGGGAGCTGCACCACATCTTGGGGAGGGGGACCCTCTTCCCTCTCCATCGTGGTCGACTCTGGCCCGGAGCAGCCGGTAGTTCTGCAGCCGGACCCTGTCCCCAAGGAGGAGGAGATGGAGGGCCAGATCCAGCCCCCGATGGAGGAGGAGGAGGAGGACCAGGACAGCAGGACCGTCGCCCTGTCCTTGGAGCCAGTCCCTGCCAGCCTGGACATCTCCCAGGCCGCCTCGGAGGCCTGGGAGGGATCTTCAGGTATGTTGGCACACGCACACACACACACACACACACACAGGGTGGGGGAGGTGGCCGCACAGGGGGCGGGGGGCACAGTGTCGCATGGGCTGGTTGGCCAGCACATGCTGCTGCAGTCTGGGCACATGCAACAACATGCAGCAGGAGGATGCAGCACACGGCCACAGCAGCCAGCCCCTCAACATGCCCGGGAGCCTGCTGCCAGCCTCATGGGTGGCCACACGAGTCCTGCCCCCAGGGGGGAGAGGGCGCACCCAACTGCAAGCAGGCTAGATGCAAGGGTGCAGGCATGACCCCACACACACCCTGGAGTGCTGCACACAGCACATGGGCATGCCTGCATGTGCAAGGAATCAGCTGCTCACACACACAGCACAGCGAGCCGCAGCTGTGTGTTCAGACCGCAGGGAGGGGCAGGCTTCACATAGCTCAGGGGATCCCACTCTGGCCACACACTTCCCTTACCTGCCTGGCCATGGTGTGTGTGTGTGGGGCGGAAAGCGGGCAGCACAGTCCTCTGGCCACCTCAGGGTCCCTGTGACACAGGGCGTGCTGTGCAGGCCACACAAGGCCTTGCACCCGGGACATCCCCCTCCTGCAGGCTGCGGACTGGTGTGGTCTCCGCTCACACAGGAGGGCACAGCCACAGGGAATGTGTGTGCAGGGAGGACTGACTGCACCTCCCTCTTGTGTCTTCTCCACAGCTGGACAAGCCGGGACAGAGGGCCATGCCATGCCACCGCAGCCACCTGCCAGAGTCCGGGGGAGCCGCAGGTGAGCCAGGCATGCCAATGACCTCATGCAGCAACACATCGAGGTGATGTGCAACATCCACGCCACCCTGTCGCACAGGCTCAACGCCGACCTCGAGTGGCGCTGCTACACCATGTATGGCATCCTGTCCCGTGTGGGAGAAAAAAATCAAATAACTCTGAGGCTGTGTCTACACTGGCATCCCTTCCGGAAAAGGGATGCTAATGTAGCACTTTGGAATAGGCAACTCCGCGGGGGATTTAAATATCCCCCGCGGTATTTGCATTAACATGGCTGCCGCTTTTTTCCGGCTTGGAGATAAGCCGGAGAAAAGCGCCAGTCTAGACGTGATTCTCCGGAAAATAAAGCCTTTTCCGGAGGATCTCTTATTCCTACTTGAAAGTAGGAATAAGAGATCCTCCGGAAAAGGCTTTATTTTCCGGAGAATCACGTCTAGACTGGCGCTTTTCTCCGGTTTATCTCCAAGCCGGAAAAAAGCGGCAGCCATGTTAATGCAAATACCGCGGGGGATATTTAAATCCCCCTCGGAGTTGCCTATTCCAAAGTGCTACATTAGCATCCCTTTTCCGGAAGGGATGCCAGTGTAGACACAGCCCAATTGTGTCTAAGGGGGGACACTGGAGGAAATCAAAACTCTCTAAAAGAAAACTGCTGTAAGGGTTAAAAGTTTTCCAGACCTCTCTCCCTGTAACAGAGAGAATTCATCTTTACTCTAATCAAGACCCTTACAATGCCTATCTCAAGTTCATGGAGACTCCTAGTCTGTCACAAATTGTCATGTAAACTCTTATCTTTGTCAGTTTGCCTTGTAGACTCCTCACTCAGGTTCTCGTGCCTTTGTACTGTAAAACTTACTTCTAGCACTTCTGGTGTGAACAGAAACGTCTCAGAGTACTTCTGCTGAGACTTTGATATGTTAAAGAAAACAATCAACAACTAAACTGTCTGAACATACTGCGTAAAGAATCCCTGAAACTGTCTCTCAGGGCTGCTGCTGCTCTCACTCTGGTAGCTGTCAGCCTGCATGCATGCATAATAAAGTTTTCCTTCTAGATTTCTCTCCAGACCTCCAGCCTCGGACCCTTCTGGGGACTCTGTACCCCAGGGGAGCGAGATTTCCCCAACATCTGCATGGTGGAACAGCTGCCTGCTGCCGCAGCTCCTCCCTTCCACCCTCCTGCCCCCCTCCTATGCCCATTTCCCATCCGTCTGCCCACCCTTCCATGCCTCTCCTCCCTCCCTTCCCCATGGCCATGCCCCCTCCCTCAGTCATGCATATGGCCCCTCCTCCTGTCCCTGTGCTGATCCTGACCCTGCTCCAGCTGCCCCTCCTGCCCACCCCTTTCGTGTCGCCAGACATGCCCTACCCTCACAAGGTCTGTGCACCCGAGGTGGCTCTGCAAGCTGCCCCACCACCCCTCCCAGTTCAGACAGCCCCCCTCTCCCTGCCCACCTTCTTTTATGTTTAATAAAAAAAAGACTAGTTTTCTTGTAAAACCAAACAGGTGTGTTTATTGGGAGGTCAGGGTAGGGTCAAGGGGAGGGGGTGAGAGGGGGAAGGGAGAGAGAAGAAAGGGAGAAGTCCCTGTTAAGGAGGCCCTAGGGAGAGTTACTGTGGGTCCTGAGAGAACCTGTCCCTCAGGGCCTCCCGGATGTGCATCCCCAACTGATGGGCCTGGTGGGTTGTAGCTGTCCGGAGCTGCTCAAAGCCACGGCCCTCATGGGCGGCCTCTGCCACCCACCCCGGGAGGAAGGCCTCCCCCTTACACTCCACCAGGTTTTGGAGCACACAGCAGGCTGCCACCACCTTGGGGATATTCTGCTCCTCGATGTCCAGGAGGGTGAGGAGGCAATGGAAGCGTCCTTTCAGGCGCCTGAAGGCACACCCCACCTGCAGGCAGGCATTGAAAATGTCTTTGTTGCGATCCAGCTGGCCGGTGTAGGGGTGCATTAGCCAGGGCATAAGTGGGTATGCCTCATCCCCCACTATGCACACTGGCATAGTCTGATCACCCACGGGAAACTCTCAGCGGGGGGAAAAGGTGCCCGCCTCCAGTTGGGCACACAGGCTGGAGTTCTGAAATACTCCGGCATCATGAGCTCTTCCTGACCACCCCACGTAAATGTTTGTGAAGTGGCCCCAGTGGTCCACCGGGGCCTGCAGGACTACGGAGAAGTAGGCCTTGTGGTTCACGAACTGGGCTGCTCGATGTTCTGGGGCTCGGATGGGGCTGTGCATGCCGTCGATTGCTCCCATGCAGTTTGGGAACCCCAGGGCAGCAAAGCCACCCATGGTAGCGGCCAGGTTATGAATCCTGATGATTCTGCGCAGCAGCAGGGAGTTGATGGCCTGGATGACCTGCAGAAGGAGAGAAAGAAACACACAAAACAGAGAATGAGAGAGGGGTTGTGTGCTCCCAGTGGTATGAGCCCACCCCGCCCCCGGACCAGGCCTGTGTGAGGCCAAGAAGGCACAAGCCCCTGGGGCCAGGCCTTTCCCCCCCCCCACCCCCACTCCACCCCGTACAGTCCCCAGCCCCCCTGTCCTGAGGGTCCCCCTTATGCAACACCCTTCCCCCCCCCCCCCCCGTGCAGGGGCTGCAGCCCGTGCTCTCCTTACCTGCATCAGGATGGCTCCGATGGTGGACTTCCCCACCCCAAAGTGGTTAGCCACCGAGTGGTAGCTGTCTGGGGTAGCCAGCTTCCATAGCGCGATGGTGACCTGCTTCTGGGGTGGGATGGCGGGCCGCAGGTGGGTGTCGTGTCATTGGAGGGCAGGTGCGAGCCAGGCACAGAGCTCCAGGAAGGTGGCCTTGTGCATCCTGAAGTTCTAGACCCATTGCTGGTCGACCCACCTCTCCATGACCAGCCGGTCCCACCAGTCCGAGCTGGTCTCCAGCCTCTTCTCTGTATGGTGGCCTGGGGCAACCAGACTGGAGCACCCGCAGCCAGACAGAGGCTCATCAAAAGGATCTCGGGGTCCAGCTCCAGCTGGAAGAGGAATGCTGCTTGAAGCAGGTGCTGCAGGGAGTGTAGCATGGCCCTGGGGGTCCATTGCATGCCCAGGGGCAGCTCCGGCTCCATAGCAAACAGGGTAGAGGAGGAAAAAGCCGTGGTGTCCCCCAAAAAGCACAGGGCACATACAGCAGGCACTGCTGAAGCTTTGCTTTCCCAAAGAGAGGTCCGCAAGCAGCCAGCAGAAGCAGAGAAGCGGCTATCCGGGGGGGTCCCTGGAGGGCTCCGGCAACAGCACTCAAGAGCAACTGGTGACCTAAAGCCCAGCTAGGTCCGGTTCCGGGGGGCTTTTTATGTGAGAGAGCATCCAATAGTGTGGACACTCTCTTGCACAAAAGTGCATCGCTTTTGCAATGTGCTTTGAGATCTGGACGCACTTTTGCACAATAAGTTTTTGCGCAAGAACTCTCCCGCGAAAAGCTTCTTGCACAAAAACCGTGTAGTTTAGACAAAGCCTCAAAGTTTGGCTCCACCTATATGTGTGAGCAGGCTCTCTCTCATTTGAATCACGTCAAAGGTAATTTGCTCTCAAGACTGACAGAAGACAGCCTGAATGAGTGCATGAAGCTGAATTTGACCAATTATGATGTAAACTTCAAAGAAATGTGCAAAAAGATGCAGCAGCATTAGTCCCATTAAATAAAGTATGTGAGTACAATGTTTCATTTATGCTATTATTAATCATTATGTCCATTATCTATAATATTAAGTTGTATATTTTCAGTCATATAAATGGGCATTCTTATACGGCTCTTTGTTGACCACTTGTTCTGAATTTTGATGTAGTTTGGCTCTTTCGTTTGAAAAGGTTGCCAACCCCTGGTTTAAATCCTGGCGATCCAGGCATACTTATTGTCTATCCGATTTAAACTATGGCGGCAACGCAAAACTACAATTTTGTTTTTAAAGAAGAAGAACTTGGATAAAACAGTAACTTTGCAAGGGAAACACAAAGAACAAACTACTGTACTTATCCACAGGAATCTATCAACAGTAAGTGAACACTGGTTGGCCTTTAGTACGCTGGCACTAAACACTGGTTGGCATTTAGTGGCCTGTGATGGTGGTCAGACTAGACGATAGGGTGGTCCTTTTTGGTCTTAACTCTATGAATCCAAGTTCAAATCTCTGCCCCAAACTTCACATCTGCTGTTGCAAATGTTGGAAAGAGCTTGAAGGAAGGAGAACTACAAGTCTGTCTTCTTGTACTAGTACCTTCTACTTCTCTACTTGCACTGGAGTTCAAGCTTAGTCCACAAACTCAGCCTAATCCCTTTAGACAAAATTCATGGATGTATTTCTGTTAAAGTGTTCAGAGAACATTGTGTTGAGCTGCGTCATTTCTTATCATAGAATCATAGGACTGGAAGGGACCTCGATGGGTCATCTAGTCCAGTCCCCTGCATTCCATGTTAGACCTATCGACAGAACAGAAATTGCTAACTGAAAAGTAATTTTATGATTAATCCATAGTATACTGGGAGAGTAAGCCAAGAGCAAAATACATTTCACTACTGAACTAGCAAGACATGAACCCAGGTCCCCAGAAATAAAAGGTTAGGATAGCATGTTACATGTTGTATGCTCATGCTGGCCTTTTAAATTAGAATATCTATTCACTATTCCTGGTCTGACTTAAACACTGTTGACACATTTCAAGAGCAGAAATCATATTGAGAATTCTGACTTCAGACATCTCCCACCCTCACTTTCTCCCTCTGACATCCTCCCCCTTGCTGTGACTAATTCTATTTTTGACTAAGAAACACAGTGCATCTCTCCCCTGCATTAGGGTGTTGCTGGAAAGCCTTGTGAAAAATTCACCAATCTCACCCCTGATTTTAGAACATTAGAATGGCTATACCAGGTCAGACCAAAGGTCCATGTAGCCCAATATCCTGTCTTCCAACAGTGGCCAATGCCAGGTGCCCCCCCCCCCCCCCCCCGTGATGCAATGAACAGTACAGGTGGCCATCAAGGCTATATCTACACTGCAAGTTTTTGCGGCAGAAAATATGCTAATGAGGGACTCGTTAGCATGAGTTGCAATGTCATTAGCATATTTTCTGCAGATTCTTTTTGTGCAAGGGGTTTTTGCGCAAAAAGAATAGGCAGAAAATATGCTAATGACATTATGACTCATGCTAACGAGTCCCTCATTAGCATATTTTCTGCTGCAAAAATCTGCAATGTAGACAAAGCTCAAGTGATCCATTCCCTGTCACTCATTCCTAGCTTCTGGCAAACAGATGCTAGGGTCACCATTCTTGTCCATTCTGGCTAATAGCCATTGATGGACCTATCCTCTGTGAATTTATCTAGTTCCTTTTTTGAACCCTGTTAAAGTCTTGGCCTTCACCACATCCTCTAGTAGGGAGTTCCACAGGTTGACTGTGCATTGTGTGAAGAAATACTTCATTTTGTTTGTTTTAAAACCTGCTACTTATTAAATTTCATTTGGTGACCCCCTAGTTCTTGTGTTATGGGAACAAGTAAATAATTTTCCTTATTCACTTTCTCCACAGTCATGATTTTATAGACCTCTATCATATCCCCCCTTAGTCTCCTCTTTTCCAAGTTGAAAAGTCCTAGTCTTATTAATTGCTCCTCATATGCCAGCCATTCCATACTCCTAATCATTTTTGTTGCTCTTTTCTGAACTTTTTCCAATGATGAGATTTTTTTTTTAGATGAGGCAACCACATCTGCACACAGTATTCAACATGCAGGTTACCATATATTTATAAAGAGGCAATAAGATATTTTCTGTGTTATTATGTATCCCTTTCTTAATGATTCCCAACAGTCTGTTTGCTTTTTTGACTGCTGCTGCACATGGAGTGAATGTTTTCAGAGAACTATCCACAATGACTCCAAGATCTCTCTTGAGTGGCAACAGCTAATTTAGATCCCATCATTTTGTACGTACAGTTGGGATTATATTTTTCCAATATGCATTACTTCACATTTATCAACACTGAATTTCATCTGCCATTTTGTTGCCAAGTCACCCAGTTTTGTAAAATCCTTTTGAAGCTCTTCACAGTCTGCTGAGGACTTACCTTGAGCAATTTTGTATCATCTGCAAATTTTGCCACCTCACTGATTTCCCCCTTTCTCCAGATCATTTATTAATATGCTGAATAGGATTGACCCCAGTACCTCTGGGAGACACCACTAGTTACACCTCTCTCCATTCTGAAAACTGACTATTTATTGCTACCCTTTGTTTCCTGTCTTTTAACCAGTTATCAGTCCACGAGAGGACCTTCCCTCTTATCCCATGACAACTTACTTTCCTTAAGAGCCTTTGGTGAGGGACCTTGTTAAAGGCTTTCTGAAAATCTATGTACGCTATATCCACTGGATCCCCCTTGTCCATGTGCTTTACCTTTGCCAGTTTCTCCTGCAGCTCCTGGATTTTGGTATGCTGCTCTACATTGATCTACAGTTAAATACAAGGGAGAATAAAAAATGAATGTCTGCCATACTCATGATTTATTTATTTTAGTCTCACTCTAAAGTAAAAAATATGTATTTACTTTAGTCTTTAGATTTAGTCCCAAAATCTTTGTTTCTCCCTGTAATTTCAAGTCGCCAAATGATCCAATATATTCCCGTTCCTGATTTTCTCTGTACCATTTGCCATATTTCTACCACTAAATAAATCACTTTGGCAAAGCATGCAGAATTAAATCCATTTATTTTTCATTCTTTATCCATGATGACACACAAGATTGTTTTCTTTTAACCCACCTCCAGCACAGATTGGACATAATAGCTTGTCTTGACATAGCTACTGTATAAATTCAGTTGAAAACAGACAAACCAAACCCAGCTTTAAATCAACTCTCACAAAACAGTCCCACAAAGAAAAAGGGTGAACGTCTGTTCATGCCACTGACTATCCATGGATGTACCATGTTTCTCGCAGCAATAATATACTTGGAAAGAATCAGGCAGCCAACTCTACTGACACTAAGGAAACATACCTTCTCCAGTTTGGAATACAGCTCTCCTACTTCAGTTTGCCCATGGTCTTTAGCCTGTATTTTAAAAATATAAAATATATAACTGAAGAAAAGGTTTAAGATCTTTGACTTCACCCAGAATCATAACATCAGGCAGTTTAAATGTAAACTGCTTTACAGGAAATAAACTATACTCCTTGTAGCCTATAGAGTTAAGTTGCTTGCCTATCGTGCTAATAATATGATTGTATTGATTCAGATTAATTCATGAATATCTTAAAGGGTAGATTTAGTATAGTATAGATATAGTATAGAGCAGGGGTGGGCAATAATTTTTGGCAGGGGGCCACTTCAAGATTTTGGAAAGTGGTCAAGGGCTGCACTTTTCTCTGCAGGATGTGCAGGGTCTACGATGGAGGTTGGGTGCAGAAGGGCGCACAGGGTAAGGGACTGGGGTGCAGGAGACGGTCTGAGAGGAAGCTTGGGTGAAGGGGGGGTTGTGACCTGGGTCAGGGGATTGGGGTGTAGCGTCAGGGAGGGAGTATGGGTGCAGGAGAGGATTCTGGCCTGGGAGAGGGGCTCTAGGAAGAGGTGCGAAGTCTGGGAGGGAATTGTGGCCTGGGAGAAGGGGACAAGGGGGTGCAGACTGCAGAGGGTGTGGGTGGAAAGTCTGGGAGGGTGTTTGGGTGCAAAAGAGGATTCTGGTCTTGGGGAGGTGTGTAGGAGGGAGTGCAGGGTCTGGGAAGGAGTTGTGACCCAGGGCAAGGAGGTGCAGAGGGTTTGGATGGTGATCTGGGGAGGGAGTTGGGGTGTAGGAGGGGTTGGGATGCCAGAGGCAGGCTCTGGCTGGGAGACGCTTACCTAAGCCAGCAGCCCTGCAGCACCCCAAGGCAGGCTAGGCTCCCTGCCTGCTGCAGCCCCAAATCACTTAACACTGCAAGCTGCAAACCCCACGTGACTCTCATCTCCAGGATGGGGAAGAGACTGCTCCCATCCTCTAGGCCAATTTCTCAGATCTTATTGTCTGGTTGTTTCCAGCCAATAGGAACTGAGAGATTGGCTGGGGTCAGTTCATATTGGCCGGTTGTTTCTGGCCACTAGGAGCTGAGGATTGGGCTGGGGGCGGGGAGATCGCACAAAGCTTCCCCCTCCCTGCAGAGAAGAGTGACGCATGGACTGAGCTTTAAACCCACACCAGCTGTGTGCCTGAGGGTCCCAGCAGGGTGGTCTGTGGTATGGATCCAGTGGCTTGGCAGGCTGGATCTGGTCCCCAGGCCGTATTTTGCCCAGCCCTGATATAGTCCTTGGAAGGCACCAGACTGATGGCCCCTGGTGACGATGGGGAAGGTGAAGGTAATGAGAAAGATGATGGGCTAACACCTAAGATTGTTCTAGAAGGAATGATGTAAGTATATGGTAAGGAAATATGGATGAACATTCCCTGTCTTATGAAATTGGGGTGTTTGTGACTGTGCTAACCATATTGATAAACTATATTTGTAAATATACAAGAGTTTCTATAGGGTGAGTGTTACAGCTGTGCACATTAGGGTTCCCAAGCATAGAATAATTGAATACTGGGCCTGATTCTGGGACAAAGCACCTGTCAACCCTAAAAGTGGTAATTAGAAATTGATACATAATCTTAGATGAGGCAACACTCTTAGTACAAAAGAGTTTCCAATTGTATAACCTGTACCAAGCTTCCAAGGACTTGAATGCAACTCATTTATAAATCCTGGGCAACACACACGAGAAACTAGGAGCGTAACATCTTTCCCAAGGAGCCTTCACTACCTTCTGTAGTTTGTTGTGACATTCAGTAGCTTTACGTTTGAATTCTTCAGCTGCCAATCGGGACTCTCTCAACTCTGATTCATAGAGGTCACTACGTCTACGTGATGAAATAAGATCCTCTTCTAACTGATTCATCATCAACCTCATCTCTTCCAACTGAGCTTGATACTCCTGTGGGAGGAAAAGGGATGTTACATTTTGGAAACCACAGAGGAAAGACAGACTGGCAAACAGTAGAATAGTACCTCTGTGGAATAGGAAAAAGCACATCAAGCATGTAAAGAGAGAGGACAAAACCAAAGCAAGAGGGTGAGAGCCAGGCAAAATACCATTCCTTTATAACTTATTGGCTATTTGTCATGAAAGACAATTCCAAGCCATTACCTCAGAGAAGATATGAAATGTAACCCCAAAAAATCTATTTTAAGGGGGTTCCACTGCAGAAACACATTCATGTTTTTAAAAACAAAATGGTAAAATACTTGCATGTTATTTCTATCCCTGAAGATCAGTGGTCTATATATAGACATGCTTCTAAGTTTTGTGCCTCTGTCCAACATTCATATATATTTTCCCAAAGTTATTCAGACTCATCCCTTGGGAATTACTACAAACCTGAGTGGCTGAGGTGGGTGAAGGAGAAAAAATCACAGAATACTAGAACTGGAAGGGACCTTGAGAGGTCAAGTCCACTCCCCTGCCCTCATGGTAGGACCAAGCACCATCTATATAATTCCTGACAGGTGTCTGTCTAACCTGCTCTTAAATATCTCCAGTGATGGAGATTCCACAACCTCCCTAGGCAATTTATTCCAGTGTTTAACCACCCTGACAGTTAGGAAGTTTTTCCTAATGTCCAACCTAAACCTCCCCTGCTGCAATTAAAGACCATTGCTTCTTGTCCTATCATCAGAGGTCAAGGAGAATAATTTTTCTCCCTCCTCCTTATAACACCTTTTCAGGTATTTGAAAGCTGTTATGTCCCCTCTCAGTCTTCTCTGTTCCAAACTAAACAAGCCCAATTCTTTCAGTCTTCCCTCATAGCTCACATTCTCTAGACCTTTAATATTTTTTGTTGCTCTTCTCTGGACCTTCTCCAATTTCTCCACATCTTTCCTGAAATGTGGTGACCAGAAATGGACACAATACTCCAGCTGAGGCCTAATCAGTGCATAATAGAGGGGAATGATTACTTTTCATGTCTTGCTTACAACGCTCCTGTTAGTGCATCCCAGAATGATGATTGCTTTTCTTTTTGCAACAGCGTCACACTGTTGACTCATATTTAGCTTGTAATCTGCTAGGACCTCTAAATCCCTTTCTGCAGTACTACTTCCTAGACAGTCGCTTCCCATTCTGTATGTGTGAAATTGATTGTTCCTTCCTAAGTGGAATACTTGGCATTTGTCCTTATTGAACGTCATCATGTTTACTTCAGATCATTTCTCCAGTTTGTCCAGATCATTTTGAATGAAAGCACTTGCAACCCCTCCCAGCTTGGTGTCATCTGCAAACTTAATAAGCGTACTCTCTATGCCAATATCTAAATCATTGATGAAAATATTGAACAGAACCAATCCCAAAACTGATCCCTGTGGAACTCCTCAATATGCCCTTCCAGCATGACTATGAACCATTGATAACTACTCTCTGAGGGCACATCTACACTACACAGAAAATCAACTTGGTCGATCTTCCAAGTTTTGATTTTGCAGGTGTAGTATAGACCCACTAGATTGAACTTAAAGGGCACCCCCATCTGTGCTGGTACTCCTGCTCCTCACAACGAGTAAGAGAAGCTGAAGGGAGCATTTGCTCCCATTGGCCTCCCACTGTGTGTATGGTGCAGAAACGCGATGTAAGATACGTCGGCTCCAGCTACATGATTTACATAGCTGGAGTTGTGTATCTTACTTCAACCTTCCCATGTAGTGTAGACCAGGCCTGGGAATGATTATCCAACCAATTATGCACCCACCTTATAGTGTTGTATTTCCCTAGTTTATTGATAAGAAGGTCATGCAGGACTATACCAAATGCTTTATTAAAGTCTAGGTATACCACATCTACGACTTCCCCCTAATCCACAAGGCTTGTTATCCTATCAAAGAAAGCTATCAAATTGGTTTGACATGATTTGTTCTTGACAAATCTATGCTGATGGTTACTTATTTTCCAGATATTTGCAAATGGATTCCTTAATTATTTGCTCCATTATCCTTCCTGGCACAGAAGTTAAGCTGACTGGTCTGTAATTTCCTGGGTTGTCCTTATTTCCCTTTTTATAAATGGGCACTAGATTTGCCCTTTTCCAGTCTTCTGAAATCTCTCCCATCTTCCATGACTTTTCAAAGATGATAGCTAATGTCTCAGATACCTCCTCAATCAGCTCGAGTATTCTAGAATGCATTTCATCAGAGCCTGGTGATTTGAAGACATCTAACTTGTCTAAAGTAGCTGTTAACCTGTTCTTTTTCTATTTTAACTTCTGAACCTACCAGATTTTCATTGGCATTCATTATGTTAGGCATCCAATTGCCACCAACCTTCTTGGTGAAAACCGGCACAAAGAAGTTGTTAAGCACCTCTGCCATGTCTACATTTTCTGTTATTGTTTTTCCCTCTTCATTGAGCAATGGGCCTACCCTGTCCTTGGTTTTCCTCTTGATTCTCATATATTTGGAGAATGTTTGTTACCCTTTATGTCTTTAGCTAGATTGAGCTCATTCTGTGCCTTTGCCTTTCTAATTCCCCCCCCCCCCACATACTTCTGTTATTTGTTTATATTCATCCTTTGTTCTTTGACCCAGTTTCCACTTTTTATAAGACTCTTTTTTGATTTTTAGATCATTCGAGGTCTGCTGGTTAAGCCAGAGTGGTTGTAGCCTCCAAACATCAGTTTATCGGTTTCTTTTGATAGCTCAGGAAAAAACATATTAAACCTAAAATAAAAGTCCTTTGGAGGATAACACTCTAGGAGTCACATATTCCCCCCAAAGGCCAATATTTTATGTAGTCCACTCCTACATTAAACAACAATAAAGATTTTGGAATAAAAATCCTGGAGAACTGCAATGCCTACATATCAAAGAACATAAATAACATTTGAATATATTGTTCCAATTAGGGCAAGCATCCAAGGTAAGTAGTGGTGTCGATAGAGCCTGCGGTGACCAATGAAATCTTTAGTACAGGAGACTAAATGTTGATTCTTTTTTCATATTAAGCATTTGTATATTCCTTTTTTTACAAAAACACAGATACTGTCCCTTTCCTAAAGAGCTTGATTTTACTTTAGGTGGGTGGAAAGCATGCACACCCAAGAGTGGGAGTGGGCAATAATTTTTGGCGGGGGGGTATAAGTCTGCCACTTGAGTCCTGGGTCCCTGACCTGTGCTCAGGCCTGTAAGTACAGGTTTAGTGGCTCCGTCCAAACTGGGGGCCCTGAGAGCAGGGCAGGCAGCGATACAAACACTGTCCCACAGTCAATAAGCCCCAGACCCTGCTTCAGGGTGGGCAGCAGAGCAAAGCACTCCCATAGTTACTGAGGCCCAGGCCCTGGTTCAGGGTGGGGCAGCCAAACACAGTTCCCCAGGTACAAGTGGGGAGGGGGAGACTGCCACCCGGTATGTGGGGTGGGGGGACATGGGCCCTCCCTACTCCACTGCGTCCCAGCCCATTGCTGCCACTGGGGTCAGCAGGGATCCAGCCTGCAGCACACTGACCCACTCTAGAATGTTATGAGATCATCCTGACAGTCGTCAGCTTCCCCTGGGCCACTGCCTAATTCCCCCTCAGCATCTACCTGGCTCCATGCTGGTTGCTGCTTCTTGGGGTCATGGTAGTCTGAACCCTTGGGCAGGGTGTAGAAGGTCTCCTCTTCAGAGCAAGGGCCTGACAGTCCAGGCCAGTCCTCAGCCTTTGCAAGGTCCTCAGGGCCCTCCTGGATTGGGAGCTTAAGATAGGCCTCTGCTTCCTCCAGTGGCTGGGGCCTTACTGAGACCCTGGGCTGGACTCTTATCCTACCTGCCCCACCCCTTGACCTCCATGGAGTTAAATGGGCAGGACCTGGCTTGGCCCACCTGGGCCTGGAAAGGGGTTCTTCCCCATCGGGCTCAGTGAGTGGCAACCCCTGCTCACTACAGGGGGCCACGCCAAGATTTTGGAAAGTGGTCAAGGGCCATACTTTTCTGTGGAGGAGATGCGGGGTCTAGGATAGAGGTTGGGTGCAGAGGGGCACACAGGATAAGGGACTGGGGTGCAGGAGATGGTCTGAGATCTGAGAGGGAGTTTGGGTGAAGGGGGGGGTTGTGACCTGGGGCAGGGGATTGGGGTGTAGGGTCAGGGAGGGAGTATGGGTGCAGGAGAGGATTCTGGCCTGGGAGAGGGGCTCTAGGAAGAGGTGCAAAGTCTGGGAGGGAATTGTGACTGGGAGAAGGGGACAAGGGGGTGCAGACTGCAGAGGGTGTGGGTGCAGGGGGCAGGAGAATGGGGTGCAGGGTCTGGGGAGGGTTTTTGTGTGTGGGAGAGGATTCTGGCCTGGGGGAGGGGTGTAGGAGGGAGTACAAGGTCTGGGAGGGAGTTGTGACCTGAAGCAGGGGGGTGCAGAGGGTTTGGATGGTGACCTCGGGGACGGAGTTGGGATGTGGGAGGGGTGGGATGCCAGCAGCCCTACAGCACCCCCAAGGCAGTCTGGGCTCCCTGCCTGCTGCAGCCCCAGATCACTTTAAACTTCAGGATGTTCCCTCCACGTGGCATTCAGCTCTGGGAGGGAGGAGAGGCTTGCACTGCCCCTATCCCCCAGGCCAATCTCTCAGCTCCTATTGGCTGGTTGTTTCCATCCAATAAGAGCTGAGAGATTGGCTGGGGTCAGTTCCTATTGGCTGGATGTTTCTAGCCAATAGGAGCTGAGGATTGGGCTGGGGGTGGGAAGATCACACAAAGCCTCCCCCTCCCTGCAGAGCAGAGAGCCGCACTGACTGCGCTTTAAACCACAGCAGCTGCATGCCTGAGGGTCCCAGCAGGGTGGTCCGTGGGCCGGATCCGGTGGCTTGGCAGGCCAGATCCAGCTCCCAAGCCATATTTTGCCCAGCCCTGTCCAAGATTATGCTAGGAAAGTACATAACCTAAAAGGAAGGGGAGAAAGGACATGATGGACCACATTATTTTCTTAGAATCCATATACACACACTATTATTCATTTCACCCTACCAAATCATGCCCACTGCCTTTGATTATTTATTTTATCCATGCTGGGAAAAAATAATGATTTTAAAAAAATTAATCAGATGTTTTTAGTTAAATTGGATTTTTAAAATGTTTTACCCCAATAAAATACTAAATTTCTCATTTAAAAACAACAATTACATGTCATCACAAACATGCTACAACTCATTTACAGTCTCATAAAAATTAATGGCTCTAGTCTGTCCAGCCTAACTACCAGCTCTTGTTTCTTAAAAGTTCTGGGCTTTCAATTTCTATTTCTCAGAACACTAAAGTAACATATACAAAAGACAGACACAGGCTAGATAGGATTATTTTTGTTCTGTGCTTATGTGGTGGTGGACCTGGGCCAAACACGGCAGACGAGTTAGTTAGGACATTGTCTTAAAACAGAGAGACAATATATAGGAAAGGCCAGAGGAAGAATTGAAAGGAACAGTGAAGTGGACTGAAAAGAAAAAGGGAATACATTATTGAGCACACACACTGATTCCTATATTTCCCGCCCCCCGCCTCCGACCACCACTTTTGCCACAGAAAAACTGTCATTGTGTCTGGGCATAAGAGCATAATTTCTGCCAAACTGAGCATCATCCCTGACCTGCTGTGTGATGGCATATGTGACTGTGTGAACCAATGACCACACTGAAGCCTTGCAGATGTTCTGGATAGGGAGGTGAACCAGGAAGGCAGCCAAAGAAGCCTGAGCCTTGGTCATTCTCACTATTGGTGGTTGCTGGGCTCCTGCCAGCTCATAGCACGTCCACATGCAAGAGGTGATCCAGTTTGAGATCCTTTGCAAGGACACTGGGAGACCCATCGTCCTTTCACCAGATGCAGTGATGAGCTGGGATGACCTGCAAAAGGGCTTTGAATCGTCCAGGTAGAAGGTGAGAGCTCTCCTTACATCTAGAGGTGTGAAGGTGCCTTTCCTCATTAGTCTTATGCGGTTTTGGGCAGAAGACTGGGAGGAAGATGCTTGACCCATGTGGAATGCGGACACCATCTTAGAGAGGAAGGTCAGATAAGGCCGGAGCTCCAACTTAGGCTTACAGAAAACAGTATATGGTGGCTCTGAAGTCAAGACACGCAGTTCAGAGAGCCACCTAGCCAACATTATTGCTACCTAGGAGGCGACCTTCCATGATAGATGCAAAAGGGAACACGAGGCCATGGATTCCAAGGGTGGTGCCGTAAGCCTAGGGAGGATCAGGTTAAGGTCTCATTGCAGGATGGGGGCTCGGACTTGTGGAAAGAGACTCGAGGCCCTTTAAGAACCTGACCACCATGACATGGGAAAACACTGACTCGCCTTGGATCAGTGGGTGGAAGGCCGAGACCTCTGCCAATGAACTCTGATTGAAATGTGTGCCAGACCCTGATGCTTCAAGTGGAACAGGTAGTCCAAATTAGTCTGTAAAAGGGCTGCGGGGTGGGGGCGTCCCTCTCTCTGCAGCCCCATCAAAAATCTAGTACACTAAGCTACATACATCAGGTTGGTCAAAGGCTTTCAGCTTTCCAGGAAGATTCGCTGCACTTCTTCAGAGCAGTATCATTCCTCTGTATTCATCCATGCAGCATTGTTGCGTGGTGGTCCTTCCTTCTCCCTCCCTGGGGTTAGGGTCCCATGTCCCTGGGCTGTCTGAGTCTGTGACACACTCCGCACGACCAGTAAAACATTGGTAGTTAAACCCCTCGCCTCGGGGCTGGATAGCTGTGACGGACCGGGCCGAGTCTGGGCACAGCTGAGGGCGTCTGCTCAGGGCGAATTGCTCAAATCCGGGGCTCCTTACAGCCCCCAGACTGGTGACCTCTCCAAACAGGCCACAAACCAGTCCCACGGAGCGCTTCAGCTGCCTGCCTGAAGCCTCACGAGCAAAACCCCTCCGACACCCCAGCAATATCCGTGCCTCAGATGGCCCCGGGCCTCATACACAGGTGGGGGGTCCTAGCACCCAATCCCACCTACCCCGAACAAGTTCTGTCCGGTTCCAAGAAACCAGCCACAGATCCCTGGTCAATTTACCCTCTGGATCTTCCCCACAAACCACGCTGGGCCAATCCTTTAGCATCTAACATCTAAAGGTTTATTATTACAATAAAGAAAAGCATGAGAGTAAGGTTGTTAAAGAATAGTACGTTACATGCATCGAATCTCCCAGTTCTCGATGCAGGCTCTAGCAGAGATGTTACAGCTGCTGGCTTAAAAGTTCTTGTTGCACATCCTAGGATCAGGATGGGTCCACAGGTCTTCCGGGCTCTTCGATCCCTGCAATGCTGCCTCTGGGATGAAGTGCTGAGCTGAGAACAAAAATGGAGACCACCACATGGCCTATTTATCCCTCCTTCCTGGTCTCTTCTTGGCTATCGCAGGTCACCTGGTCCCCGGCTTATTCCTGTGTTCCCTGCTGGTAGCCTTTAGGTATGAATCACCACTCATTCTTTAGGTGTGTCCTTGGCCCATTGAGTGCCATTGTCCCACAGGGCCTTGCTGATTAGCATGTCCATAGGCCAGGCCCTGCCCAATGCTCAACCAAATGCAGGGAAATATTCAGTATCCATACAAGTACATGCTTATAATTGCACACACAGACATTATACAAACACATAAACAGCGTACATAGGATTAGCAGACAGTGAGCTTCTATTCAACACCCCACATGGCCCTCCTTTATACCATTTTCTGGGGCCAACACCCCCACCTATGGGTGCATCAGCAATCTGGCTGCTCCCCTCAAAATCCAGTAACGTGACAATAGCCTAATGGCCAGATCCAATGTGGGGCCCTTTAAAGCCAGGCTGGACGGCCCAATGGCCAGAGTCAGTAAATCAACGCCAATTGCCAGCCCTTTAAGTCAGGGCTGGAAGGCCCAATGAGCAAAGTCATGGGGGGGGGGGGCGCTGTGCCCCGGTAACGGGACCCGGGCCCACCCTACTCCACCGGGTCCCAGCCCAGGGCCCTGTGAGTGGCAGAATGGTCCACCACTCCCCCAGCGGGGAATCCAACCAAAACATGCCAAGGATCTCTGGGTGGGAGAGGCCTCTTCTTCACCCTCCCTGGGCCGCTTCCTACCTGATCCGATGGGCTGATGTCCCACCTAGTAGCTGGGTCCTCTGATTCCTTGGGGGCCACGCTTCCCTGGAGATCCTCAGGGGTTACGTCCCAACCGGCGTCGGGGCCTCTGCTGCTCTTGTCTTGGGCGTCTGGCTTCTGCTGCTCAGGAGCTACAAACAGAGGTCCTTCTCCGCCAGCCAGCCAGCCCAGACTCAGCCTCTCCCCAGGCTTTTATACCTGGACTACAGTCTGAGCATGCCCAGCAGGGCTGCGGGGGCAGGGCTCTTTCAGCCAGCATAACCTGGCCAAACCCGGCTAGTTCAGTGCAGGGCGGGTACACCTGTCACTACACCATCCTCCCTAGCCCTTGAAAAAAAGTCTGCGTTGGCATGGGCCTTCCCTGGGCCACCTGGAAAACATAAGGTTGGAGAAACAGGTATCACCACATGACTCGTGCATTGGAGTCCTTCATGGAGTGGAGCCACTTCAGTGGTGCATGGTCGGTAACCAGTGTGAATTGGCTCCCTAGTAGGTAGTACCTGAGGGCCTCCACAGCCCATTTCACCACAAGAGCCCCCTTCTCTACCATGGAGTATCGTGTCTCTCGCGGGAACAGCTTTTGGCCGAGGTATAAAATGGGGTGTTCCTCGCCTTCCACCTCCTGCGATAAAATGGCTCCTAACCCCACCCCCAAAGGCGTCAGTTTGTAAAATAAACGGGCTATTGAAGTCCGGCTGGATAAGCACTGGTTCTTGGGTCAGTTGTTCCCGCAAGGTCTGGAAGGCCACTTCACAGTCCTGGGACCATTTGATGGGGCGAGATCAGGGGTTCTTTGTGAGGTCTGTAAGCTGGGCTGCTATGGTAGCAAAGTTCAGGATAAAACACTGGTAGTATCCCACTAGCCCTAAGAATTGCCGCACTTGCTTCTTTGTGGTGGGAATAGGGTAGACTCGTAGTGCTTGTACCTTGTCCACCAGAGGCTGGAGCTGTCCTCTCCTGACGGTATAGCTCAGGTAGCTCACCTCTTGCTGGCCCCAGTAGCATGTGGCCAGGTTGGCTGTAAGGCCCACCTCTGCTAAGGCTTGCAAAACCTGGGTCCGGTGGTGGAGGTGCTCTGCCTAACTGTGCTTGTAGACCACAATGTCATCGATGTAGGCAAATGCGTAGGCATTGTGCGGGCTTAGCACTTTATTCATAAGCCTCTGGAAGGTGGCTGCTGCCCCATACAAACCAAAAGGCATCGTGGTCAACTGGAACAGCCTGAAGGGTGTCGGGAATGCCATCTTCTCCTTTGACGCCAGTGTCAAGGGGCTCTGCCAGTAACCATTGGTTAGGTCCAGGGTGGATATGATCCTGGCGCAGCCTAATCGTTCTAGGAGTTTGTCTACCCGAAGCATCGGTGTGATGGGGCAAACAAGTCCCACACTAAAGGGCTGGGAGTAGCCCAGGCCCAGCTGGCTGAAAGAGCCCCGCCCTTACAGCCCTGCTGGGCATGCTCCCAGCAGGGCCAGTATATAAAGCAGGCAGCGGCCCAGCAGATGGGAGAGCAATTAGAGGTGAGGAGGAGCCAGGCTGCAAATCCAGTGTTCCTGCGACATCTCGGATCCAACTGAAGGCCAGCGTTGGACCCCAGGAGTGAAGCCAACCCCAACCCCACGGAGTAACGGGCACACCTATCCTGCCAACCCAGCCCCGGTAAGGACCGCCGCACAGACGGACAGACTAAAGGGGGGGGTGCCAGGGTGGTAGGAAGCGGCCGAGGGCAGAGGTTTCTTAATCCAGCTTGGTGCGTAGCGGCTGGATTCCCCACCAAGCCGGCAGGACCTAGAGTCCCTGCCCACAGGGCCCTGGGCCAGGACCTGGTGGAGAGGGAGGGCCCAGGTCCCCCTACCACCCCTTGCCGCACCTGGGGAATCACTCGAGCCAGGAGAGGCTTTTTCCCCAGAACTAGGCCTTAGGTACCGTATATGCCCTGAGAGAGGGGCCGAGACTTTTGGGATTTTGGGTACTGTATATGCCCTGAGAGAAGGGCCTGGACCAAGACACGGGCCAGTAGAAGGGGGCCGTAACCCCCATCAGGGGCGTACCCCTTGACAATCGGGTAGGTAGCGAACTGGGAGATGGCATTCACATGACGCACTGGGGTATTATTTGCTGGGCGGCACCTTTTTGATAGTGACGGATCATGCCCCCCTAAGGTGGTTGCAAACAATGAAAGACACCAATGCGCGTATCATGCGCTGGTATCTAGCATTGCAGCCGTATTCGTTCCAAGTGGCACATAGACCAGGGAGAGCCCACGGAAATGCAGACTTTTTTTCGCGCATAGGTTCTAAGGAGGGGGAGGAGAGACTACTGGGGAGAACGCTCTTAAGGGGGGAAGTGTGTGACGGGGCTGGCCTGCCCCACACTGAACAGCGGGGAGAAGAGCCCATCTATTGGGTAGAATATGCCCCTCCCCCACAGCCCTGCTGGGCATGCTCGCAGTGCAGCCCCAGTATAAAAGGCTGCCCGGCTGCTCAGTGGGGGCTGACCTCTGGGGAGGAAGGCGCTCCGGCCCAGAGCCACAGCCAGACCTGCTGCTGGAACCAGAGCCGTTGGGACCGCTGCCATTGCTGCTACCGTCCCCAGGTCAAGCCCGCCCACCTGCAACACCGACTCCGGAGGGCCGCCCGCCCCGCCGCAGTGGACAACCCCTTCGCTGCTGCCCCGGACCTGCTGACATTGCCACCGCCGCCAGCCCAGCTTCGCCAGGTGGGGTCTCTGTCGGCCACAGGGCGGGGGTAGGAAGCAACCCAGGGCAAGGGGCAGGGAACCCCTCAGTGGCCTCGGCGCGTTTCAGGGAGAACTCCCTGCCGAGCCGGTGGTGGGAACCACCCACCACTAATAGGGCCCTGGGTTGGGGTCCGGTGGAGAGGGAGGGCCCGGACCCCCCTACCCCAACCCCTCAGGGCGTGGACTAGGCCTCAGGGCCTGCGACTTGTGCTGGACTAGGCCTCAGGGCCTGCGGCTTGTGCTGGACTAGGCCTCAGGGCCTGCGAATTGTGCTGAACCCCGGCCTCAGGGCCTGCTTTAACCTTGTGGAGAAGAGGGCGGGGCTGGGGACCCCACCACACCAAGAAAGAGAAGCCCTCGTTCTTTTTCAGTCCTGGTGGTTCACTGATTCCACAAAAAGATAATTAGGGGCTGGATGAGTATATAAGTACTCATGCTCCTTGACAGGGACAAAGTATTTACACTCTGCCCTTTTGGATATGGAGAGCAGGGAGGAGGGGTTCTGCCAAAGGTCTCTCACGATCTTTACGACCCTGTCATGGAGGGGCAAGGCCACTTTGGCTGGGGCCCTCTGGTCAAGCACCCCAAAAGAGAGTGTCTGGAGGCTCCTCCAGCTCCAACGTAGATCTCCAGGCTGAGGAGGCCATCCTTTTCAAAAAATCCTGATGGGCCCTCGCATTGTCCTGTGGGACTACAAGAGGAGGCCCAATGATGGCCTCATCTGAGGATGAGGAGGATGCCTGCACCGATGGAACCTCTTCAAGCAACAGGGGGTAGGAGGCTAATTTCTTATCTCCTCTTTGACAGGCAAGGTGGTGGCCTCTGCAGCACCAGAGGCTGCTTGAAGGGGGAGGCTGACAGTGCCTTCAAGGCCCCAGCTACTGAGTGAGGCATCTCAGGTGGCATGGGAACCCCCATGAGTTCCACAGACACTGAGTGGGCCAGGGAATCTGTGGCCATGGCATCGTTTGTGACCCTGTCTGCAGTATCATTGACGTGGGTTGCAACATCAGTACCAGGGCCTGAGTTTGCAGCAAAGAGCAGGGCTCTGAGGTGAGGCTTGCAGATCAGTCACTTCCCAGAGACCAAGAGAGGGGTGAGTGAAACTCTTTTCAGAGAGGTACTGAGCACTCCTGATCGAGGATGACCCAATCAATGCAGAGGAGGGTCTAGACTGGCATCCTGGTGACCAATGTCGACCAAAGGATCTGCGCTGGGTGTGGATAGGCAACTGGTGCCATGGATGATGGGTACTGGGAATTGGAGCAGGACAACAAAAAAACCCTACGCTCCCCTGGCACATGTTTTGAGGAGGCCAGTGCCAGTGGATGGGTGACCTGTCCCTTGAGCATTGGCTGGAGCACAGGGAGTAAGTCCTGGGTATGCTGCATATGGTGGGTGGTGCATGCCTCACAAGGTCCTACACCCATTTACCGGCAAGCCATGCCTCAAGCCATTGAGCCCCGTTGCACCAACTGGGGAACCACATTGAGCTACAGACCTTCTGCCTGTCATTGTGAGGGGACGATTTCTGGCTAGATGTCCCTCTGGAGTGGGAATGCTGCCTATGAGGGAACCGAGGTGGACAGAATGAAGGGTTCCCTCTATGTTGGGGCTTAGCTACAACTGGCCTGGGCAGCACCTGCATCAACAGAATGTCCTGGGCCACTTGAAGAGCCTTGGAGGTCGACAGCACACAGCGCTGAGCATCACTGCTCAAGGTGAGCAGAGTGGACTACACTTCTAAATCTGAGGTGGAGCCTCAGAGGTCAATGGGCCTGATGAAGCAGGGTCTGTGCTGGCTCCCTGCTTTACCTTCTCTCTCCGCAGGCCTAGAGATCTGCCTCTAACCACCGGGGGTATGTCTACACTACCCCGCTTGTTCGAACTAGCGGGGTAATGTAGGCATACCGCACTTGCAAATGAAGCCCGGGAAATTCAAATCCCGGGCTTCATTTGCAAGTGAGGTATGCCTACATTACCCCGCTAGTTAGAACTAGGAGGGTAGTGTAGACATACCCCGGTTTCTTAACTGGAACCAAGGATGGGGACCAGTGCCAGCTTCCAGATGATACTGTTGGTGTGCTGTGCACCAAAGCACTAGTGCTTGGCAATGAATCCAAGCATTGATTATATGCCAGGGCAAGGGCTGTGATTCCATCAGGAGAGTTTTCAAATGAATATCTCTTTCCTATTTAGTTCATGGCCTAAAGGATTTGTAAATCCAGCACTTGTCACTAACATGTGCTTCTCCCAAGTACCATAAACAGTTGTCATGTGGGTTGCTAATGGACCTGAGGCACTTAACACAACTTAAAGCAGGGGGAGGGGGAAGGGGAGGGAGATCGGGGCATGCTCCATCCCAAGGCAATGTCCCAAAGGGACTTATAAACTTTCCCAAAATATGAACAATTAACGGAACAGAGGAAATCTATTTACAGGTGAAACAACCGATTAAGACAAGACAGACACGACAGTGATAGCTGCTATAACTACAGTTTCAAGCACCATCACTGGGAGCAAGAAGTAGCTGAGGGTGGCGGGTGCCCAGCAGTGCCCTATTGTCACGTTACTGAATTTGAGGGAAGCAGCCAGGTCACTGATGCACCCATAGGCGGGGGTGTTGGCCCCAAAAATGGTATTAAAGGGGGCCATGTGGGGTGTTGAATAGAAGCTCACTGTCTGCTAATCCTATGTACGCTAGTCATGTGTTTGAATAATGTCTGTGGGTGTAGTTAGGAATCTGTAATCTGTATGGATACTGAATATTTCCCTGCATGTGGTTGAGCATTGGGCAGAGCCCAGCCTATGGACATGCTAATTAGCGAGGCCCTGTGGGACAATGGCACTCAATGGGCCAAGGACACACCTAAAGAATGAGGGCTGACACCTGAGGGCTGCCAGCAGGGAACACAGGGATAGGCCGCTGGCCAGGTGACCTGCTGCAGCCAAGAAGAGACCAGGAAGGATGTATAAAGAGTCCATGGGGTCGACTCCATCTTGGTACTCAGCTCAGCACTTCATCCCAGAGGCAGCATTGCAGGGATTGAAGAGCCAGGAAGAACTGTGGACCCATCCTGATCCTAGGATGCGCAACAAGGACTTTTAAACCAGCAGCTGTAACATCTCTGCTAGAGCCTGCATCGAGAACTGGGAGATTCGGTGCATGTAATGTACTATCCTTTAACAACCTTAAACTCATGCTTTTCTTTATTGGAATAATAAACCTTTAGATGTTAGATGCTAAAGGATTGGCTCAGCGTGATTTGTGGGTAAGGTCCAGAGGGTAAATTGACCAGGGATCTGTGGCTGGTTTCTTGGAACCGGAGAGAACTTGTTCTTCGGGGTAGGTGGGATTGGGTTCTAAGACCCCCCCCCCCCCCGCTGTATGAGGCCTGGGGCCATCTGGGGCACGGATATTGCTGGGGTGTCGGAGGGGTTTTGCTCGTGAGGCTTCAGGCAGGTAGCTGAAGCGCTCTGTGAGACTGGTTTGTGGCCTGTTTGGGAAGGTCACCAGTTTGGGGGCTGTAAGAAGCCCCGAATTTGAGCAATTCGCCCTGAGCGGACACCCTCAGGTGTGCCCAGACTCGGCCCGGTCCGTCACACCTATATAGCATGGTATGTGTGTGCCACTCCCCTATGGATACTGCCAAGGGAAAATTTTCCAGCACCAATGCATGTGGCGAGCCCACACACCTACCTTGAATGGGCATTAGCAAGCACTAACAGAATTGACTTTTCCAACATGGCAGTTACCCAAAATATTACAACTTTCTAATTTTGTTTTTTTAGGCAAAGATTTCATTTGATCATCTTGATAGACTGCAAAAATGTAATAAAGGAACGCTCGATAGCATGCATGTTTACACACACACACCTGTCCAAGTTTGTTCTTAGTTACTTTCTTTAGGGAACACCCACCACCACCACACACAGGGAGCCTTGGTATCCCATCAGTATAAAACACATTCCTGGAATCAGAACCAGGAGACACAAGCAGTGCAGTTCTACTGTCAGCTGTTCTGCTCCTAAGAAGCAGTTGTACCTGTTCTTTGATCTCCTGCAGTTTTCGACTCTGCTCTCTGATATCATGAAGAAGCTGTAGTGCCTTGTCATCCTCCTGAGAAACCTCCATCCGCGCCTGTTCCAGACTTTGCTTTAAGCTCTGCAAAAAGCAAAATGCTCAATGCTTTGCACACTACTCTACAAAAAATATCCTCAGCTAAAGAAGGAAAAAGATTCTCCTCAAATACTGTCAGACAACAAATTAAGACACCAGTGAGAGAAACATGCAAATTCACTGCTACTGAACTTCCATTTTTCCAGCTGGAGAAAAACAGTACACTTACAAATACAATCTATTGCAGAGAGATCTTAGTTCAAACCCTACTTTTGTAGACCAGGTGTGGAGTAAAGAACACATGCAGTGAGTAATACTTCTTAGCAACATTAATTATCCATCCATTAGTATTATTTTTTCACATTTCTGGCACTCATTTGATGCTACTGTATGCATTTGATGCTACCATGACTGGCTATTTTCCCCCATTGTTGAACTCATTTATGCCCTTTACTCTTTTTTTTTAAACTTTGAAAAGGACAGCACTAACGTTTCAAGGTTTGGGCAAAATCTTTGCTTACAAACTTCAAGTTAGACTAATGCTCCTATCACCTACTTAACGTGCATATCATCTTTCATCCAGAAGGATCCAAAACCTTTTAATGATGTTTATACCATAGAACCTAGTATATCCAGATGGTTCAACACAGCTTCAGATGCCCCTCCTGCTGTGGGTTATTGCATTGAAAGCCCCCCATTTATCCAAATAAATTCATGTTCCCCCTTTTACAGGCAGTCCCCGGGTTACATGGATCCGACTTACATCAGATCCCTACTTACAAACAGGGTGAGGCAACCCCGCACTAGCTGCTTCCCCCCAGCAGACCAGGGAGACGCGAAGCTAGCGCCCCCCCCCCCCCCCAGCAGACCAGGGAGACGCGGAGCGGCTTTTCTCAGCAGACACTTCAGCTTGAGAATAAAGGACTGAGGGAAGTGAGGTGTGGGAGAATAAAACTGAGCTCTGGAGAAATGTTTGGCTAGAGTTTCCCCTACAATATGTACCAGTTCCGACTTACATACAAATTCAACTTAAGAACAAACCTACAGTCCCTATCTTGTACGTAACCCGGGGACTGCCTGTATTTAGAATGATAAATGAAATTATACTCTACAGGAAATGCTTCACACGCCACTGTAAAGCAGCCACTGATGGAGTGTTAGCTTGGCATGCTACATGGACGGAGTTTTGGGGTTTGGTGCAAGAGGGAAAGGAAGACAGAAGAATACCAAATTCAATTGAAAATACAAACACTATTTAAGAAGGCAGACCCTCATTGGAATTTTGCCAAGACAACAGGGCAGACATTCCTACTCATGTAAAAATGACAAAGGATATTAAATATATGTCTTTAAGGGCCTGCTTTTTTATACCCCATCTGAAAAACAGCACTTGCCTCAGACATGTTGCTTTCACTGTGCTAGAGAACTAGAGGAGCATGAACTCAGAATGTCACATTGAGTCAATACCCCCATTTCCTGAAACACCTTTGTCATCCTTTGAGGTTTTCCAAGTACTGAATAGACCCCCACCTTGCTTTCATTTTGAAATCTATCAAGATCAGAACCCAAAAGTGATTCTGTATAGCTACTGGGACAAGAAGAGAACCAGAGTGTAGCTCACTGTGAGCAAGACAACAGTTGTAGCTCCTATACCATTACTACTGAATGATGTTGTAAGCACCACTGAGACCACCATGGAAAAGAAAGCTAAAAGATCATCAGAAATGGGACCTTCAGAGGGAAAAGGACTAGGGTAAAGGCTCACACTGCATTCTGTGATGTAGGTTGCCAGGTCCTGCTCCAGGAGGGACCGCTGGGTCTCAGAGGCTTTCAGTTCCACCTCCTTTTGGCTAAGTACAGCCTCCACCTCTGACACCCTCCGGTGCAATCGTGTCATTTCCTGCTCCATCTGTAACAAACATTGAAAGGTTAAAAAACATTTCAAAAGCTGTCAATTGCTGATTTCAACACACCACATATGATGAATTTCAGTCTCTTAGGGTATGTCTACACTACAAAGTTAGTTCGAACTAACGGACGTTAGTTCGAACTAACTTTAATAGGCGCTACACTAGCGCTCCGCTAGTTCGAATTTAATTCGAACTAGCGGAGCGCTTAGTTCGAACTAGGTAAACCTCATTTTACGAGGATTAAGCCTAGTTCGAACTAGCTAGTTCGAATTAAGGGCTGTGTAGACCCTTAATTCGAACTAGTGGGAGGCTAGCCCTTCCCAGGTTTCCCTGGTGGCCACTCTGGCCAACACCAGGGAAACTCTATGCCCCCCTCCCTTAAAGGGGCACGGGCTGGCTACGGTGCCCGTGTCAGGTGCAAGCCTGCCAGCACCCAGCCAGCAGACCCTGCACCTGGCACGGATCGAGCCACCCACCCGATGCCCCCCAGCCCTCCCCCTCTTCCCGGGACCAGGCTGGCGGCTCCCGGGAGCACAAGAGGCGGGCACCCGCCTGGGCTAGTGCGGACATCGTGGACCTTGTCCACGATCTCCGCACTAGGCACAGGAAAGTGGCCGTCTAGGGCAGGAGAGCTGCCAGCCTGGCCACCCAGGAGCAGGTGTGCAAGAGAATCAAGGGGGTCCATTGAGACCCCCGACCCTGAGCCCTGAGCTTACAATGGCCGTACTGGGTCAGACCAAAGGTCCATCTAGCCCAGTATCCTGTCTGCCGACAGCGGCCAACCCTAGGGCCCCTCGAGGGGATGGACCGGAGACAGTGACTAAGCCATTTGTCTCGTGCCATCCCTCTCCAGCCTTCCACAAACCTTGGGCAGGGACACCACTCCTACCCCCTGGCTACCACCACTCCATGGACCCAATCTCCATGACTTGATCTCACGTCCCTTTAAACTCTGTTCTAGTTCTAGCCTTCACAGCCTCCTGCAGCAAGGAGTTCCACAGGTTGACTCTTTGCTTTGTGAAGAACAACTTTCTGTTACTAGTTTGAAGCCTGCTACCCATTCCTTTCCTTTGGTGTCCTCTAGTCCTTCTTTATGGGAACTAATGAAGAACTTTTCTGTATGCACCCTCTCCACCCAACTCCTGCTTTTAGAGACCTCTATCCTGTCCCCCCTCCGTCTCCTCTTTTCTAAGCTGAGAAGTCCCAGTCTCTTTAGCCTCTCTTCATATGGGACCTGTTCCCAACCCCTGATCATTTTAGTTGCCCTCCCCTCTCCCAGCCTCTCTCTTCCCCTCTCCCACCTCCTTTTCCCAGTCTCCCCCAGTTTTGTTCAATAAAGACAGATTCCATTTTTGAACACAATTGTCCTTTATTTTGTACATCAAGAAGAGGGGCTAGGGAAGGGTAAGTGGAAGGAGGTGAGGGAGGAATGGGGCACGAGCCCCCGATGGGGAGGACTGGGCTGGCTCTGCGGGCTTCTGGGGGTGGAAGCTCTCCTGCAGCCCCCCAATTGCCCCCTCTCCCCAGATGGCAGCCTGCGGCAAGTGCAGCCGGGCTGATGGCCGAGTGCTGTGATGTGCCCAGTGTGGGTAGTCCGGGCACTCCAAGCCAGGACTGCTTTGCAAGCGGGGCACCCCTTAGAACTGTCTGTCCGGGGTGGGGGTCGGGTCCCTTTAAGCACAGCCCTCGGCTAGCCTGAGGCAGCATCTCCACGCTCTAAGTCCTCCTCTGATGCCCTGCCGGCACTGCTTCTGGCCATCCTTAACCCCGGTTCAGGGTCCACTTAATGTGGACATGCTAGTTCGAATTAGCAAAACGCTAATTCGAACTAGTTTTTAGTTCCAGATGCGTTAGTTCAAATTAGCTTAGTTCGAATTAACTAATTTGAACTAAGTTAGTTCAAATTAGTGCTGTAGTGTAGACATACCCTGAGGGACAGCAAAGCATTTCCACTGCGTGCTTTAGTTACCCTGTTGGACACCACAGCACTCCCAGCTATGGAGCTGGAGCTTCCTCTGGGCACGCAACAGCCCCTGACTGTTGTACTGCAGTTTCTGCAGGCTGCCCTCCAGGAACACAACCCTTCACTGAGGAGACCTTCACCATCTGTATGGGAGCGCAGCTCTTCCAGCTGCACCCCAGTGTGCACCAGCGATTCTGGCAGCTGGACACCAGTTCAGACTGGTGGGACCGGCTTGTTTTGGGGCTGTGGGACGACCAGCAGTGGCTCCAGAATTTTTGAATGAGGAAGGAGACCTTTCTGTAGCTGTGTGCCTGGCTTGTCCCTGCCCTCATGCAATGGGACACCCAGATGAGACCCGCCATCCACCTGGAGAAGCGGGTCGCCATCACTGTCTGGAAGCTCGCCTTGCTGGACAGCTACCAATCCATCGGGAACCAGTTTGGTGTGGGGAAGTCAATCGCTGGGGCCCTCATCATGCAAGTATGGTGCTCTCCCAGGGGTGGGGTGGGGGGTGAAATGCTGGAATGGGGAACCCTAGGGAAAGGGGGAGTTGGGGTTGGTGGTGAGGGAAGCTCCCTTCCCTGGGCGGTTCTCCAGTCCCGCTCTCACATAGCCCTGCCGGGGGGCGGGGGTGGACTACGTAGAGGGTGGCTCCTGGTGTGGTTGGGGGGGCTCCCAAGGGTTCTGGCACCCCTGTGATTCTCTATTTGTTTGTCTCCTTCTACAGGTGGTGAGGGCCATCAACACCGTCCTGCTGCACAGGGTCATCCACCTTGGCAACGTGGACCCCATGGTTGCTGGCTTTGCCACCATGGGCTTCCCCAACTTCGGGGGGGGCTATTGATGGCACCCACATCCCCATCCAGGCCCACGACCGCCGGGCATCTCTCTACATAAACTGCAAGGGCTACTTCTCCATGGTCCTGCAGGCCCTGGTCGACCACCGCAGGCAGTTTACCAACACCCACGTGTTCCATAGTTCCAGGCTGGCACTTTCTTCCCTGAGCACACCAGCGGGGTCAGGGACGTGGACATGCCACTGTGCATCATGAGGGATGCGGCCTACCCTCTCATGCCGTGGCTCACAAAGCTCCCAGCAAAGAATGCTTTAATGCCAGGCTGGGCAGGGCCCACATGCAAGTGGAGTGCACCTTTGGGTGTCTCAAGGCCCGTTTCCTATGCCTCCTAACCCGGCTGGATGTAGGGGAGTGGAACCTCCCCTAGGTGGTTGCCACGTGTTGCGTGCTCCACAACCTGTGTGAGAGGAAGGGGAAGGTGTTCCTTCCTGGGTGGGGGGTAGAGGCCGGCTGGGAGGGCAGGGCCTTTGAACAGCCGTGCACAGGTGCCATCCAGCAGGCCCATCAGGCAGGGGTGTGCATCCAGGAGGCCCTGAGGGAGAGTTTCTTACAAGGACCCCAGTGACACTCTCCCTGGGGCCTCCCCACTAGGGGCCTGCGCCTTGCCCCTCGCTACCTTTCCTCCAACATCCCTCCCTTCCCCCCTCCACCCCTCCTGCAGAAACAATAAAACAAACTGTTTGTTTTTGAAAAAAAATCTCTCTTTGGATATTTATTTGGAGTAGAAGTAACTGGGGAGGGACCGGGGAAAGAACCTGGGAGGGGGAAGGGATGAGAACCTTGGAGTGGGGAGGAGGGAGCTTAAAAGGGGGAGGAGGGGTGAGGAGAGGCTCAGGGCTGGGGCTTGGAGTAGCACCTAGCTCAGCTGGCTTGTGTGCGGGGACCACGGCGACCACAGGGGCGGGTGCGGGGGGAGGCTAGGGGGAAAAGCAGGAGAGTGGCATGGGAGGAGGGGCAGGACCAGGAGCAGCAGCAGGAGCAGGAGCTGGCTCCAGGTGGGTGAGGAGAGCCTGCACGGTTGCACACACGGTGGAGCCCTGTTGCAGCATCTCCACCACTGCATGTCCTCCCAGAGCCTCTGGTCCAGCGTCTCGTGCAGGGCCTGGAGCACAGAGATATGCTCCCACAGCAGTTCGTCCTGTGTTCTCCAGCACCTGTGGCTCCTCCGGTGGCGGGTGGCTGCCCCGGGTGGTGTTGCCCACCCCCTCTCACAGCTGGTCCAGCTGGGGAGAATAAAGAGAGACAGTCAGTCATCCCTGGAGACACTGTCCCTGAGGCCTTGCCCTCATCTGTGAGCCGAGACCGACAGTTCCTGGTCAGATGAAGGTGATGTCCTGGGAGCAAGGCCACGTGTGGCCTGGATAGCAGGCCCTTTTTTACAGGGGCCCAGACATCCCCAGGGGACCATGCTTGTCACCAGGACGTGGGGTGTGGGGGAAGCAGGCATGGCAAGTTGCCGGCTACACGGGGATCCTGTGGGCAGGAGGGGGGCCTTGGGCTGGTTGGGCTTGCCTTGGTGCCGCACACATGCCGGGTCTAGCAGCGGTGGCATCCCAAGGGGAGGGAACTTGTATCCCTGGCTGCTGTGGGAGAAGGAGTGAGGGTGTGTGTGAGCAGCAGACGCACCTGCACCTGGCAGCGCACTCCCCGGGAATGGGTGCTGCCTCGAGCATGAAGGCATGCCTGTGTGTGGCACATGTATGTGTCTGTGTCCCCCCTTGGCCCCAGCTTCCTTCTAGTGGTGACTTGTGGTGGGAGGGTGTCCCACCCAGGTGTCCCAGGCGTGCTCAGATGCAGCCTCCTGGGGCTGTGTGGCCCAGACTAGCGCTGCACATGCATCCACATGCACGGACTGCAACGCGATTCCCCAGGGCGAGAAGGCTGAGTGAGGAGTGCACCCCAGCACCTTGCCGCCCACCACCTCCACCCTGTCTGTGTGAGGTAACTAAGGTCACTCACCTGATGTTCCCTCCCCGGCCTCGGAGGATGCCTGGGACACATCCAGGCCGCAGGGTACCGGCTCCAGTATCACCAAGGTGACGGTGCTGGCCGTGTTTGGGTCCTCCTCCTCATCATCATTTAAGTTTGCAGATGATACCAAACTGGGTGGGGTTGCGACTTCTTTGGAGGATAGGGACATAATTCAGAATGACCTTAGCAAGTTAGAGAAATGGTCGGAGGTAAACAGGATGAGGTTTAATAGAGAGAAATGCAAAGTGCTCCACTTAGGAAGGAACAATCAGTTCCATACATACAAGATGGGAAGCGACTGTCTAGGAAGGAGCATGGCGGAAAGGGATCTAGGGGTCATAGTGGACCACAAGTTGAATATGAGTCAACAGTGTGATGCTGTTGCAAAAAAAGCAAATATGATTCTAGGTTGTATTAACAGGTGTGTTGTAAGCAAAACTCGTGAAGTCATTCTGCCGCTCTACTCTGCACTAGTTAGGCCTCAGCTGGAGTACTGTGTCCAGTTCTGGGCGCCACATTTCAAGAAAGATGTGGAGAAATTGGAAAGGGTACAGAGAAGAGCGACAAGAATGATTAAAGGTTTAGAGAACATGACCTATGAAGCCAGGCTTCATGAACTGGGCTTGTTTAGTTTGGAAAAAAGAAGATTAAGGGGGGACATGATAGCGGTTTTCAAATATCTAAAAGGGTGTCACAAGGAGGAAGGCGAAAATTTGTTCCTCTTGGTTTCTGAGGACAGGACAAGGAGTAATGGGCTTAAAGTGCAGCAGGGGAGGTTTAGATTGGACATTAGGAAAAAATTCCTAACTGTCAGGGTGGTCAAATATTGGAATAAATTGCCAAGGGAGGTGGTGGAATCTCCCTCTCTGGAGATATTTAAGAACAGGTTAGATAGACATCTGTCAGGGATGGTGTAGACGGAGCTTGATCCTGCCTTGAGGGCAGGGGGCTGGACTCGATGACCTCTCGAGGTCCCTTCCAGTCCTATGATTCTATGATTCTATCATCACCGTCTCTGGCCCTTGACGACCAGGGGTGGGGAAGGGGCTGCACTGCCCCCCAGGATGTGGTGCAGGTCCTGGTAATAGGGGCAGGAGTGTGGTTCTGCCCCAAGTGGGAGCTGTGCTCCCTCGCCCTGGCGTAGGCCTGGTGGAGCTCTTTAAGCTTTCATCCGGACCTGCTCCTGGGTCTGGATATGGCCCTTGGTGGCCATGCAGCCGTAGATATCAGTGTTGCGCTGTCTGGAGCAGAGATCCTGGAGGTTTTCCTCTTTGTCCCACACCTCAAAGAGGGCCAAGATTTCCACCCCAGACCATGATGGCGCATGCCTCTTTTGCCACCTGGGAGGCTCCTGGGAGCCATCAGACTGCTCCCTGGGAGTGGGGGAGGGCTTTTGGGGGGTTTGAGGGTTAGTCATGCTGGCCCAATGACATGCAGCAGCAGCAGCAGCAGCAGCAGCAGCAGCAGCAGCAGCAGCAGCAGCAATGTGGCTGGAGGCTGTCAGGGCCAACTTCCTGCCACAAGCCCTTTACCCTGTGGCTGCAGCTTTAAGGGCTGAAGAGGAACTATAGAGCCCTGATGACTGTGGATGGAGTGGCCAGCAGGGCACCTGTGGGATTTCCTGGAGGCCCCTTATTTTGAAATAACTCCCTGTGCCATACATGCCCTATTTCAAAATAGCTTAGTGAGGTTCCCCAAGGGTCTGTCCTGGGACCAATCCTATTCAACTTATTCATAAATGATCTAGAGAAAGGGGTAAACAGTGAGGTGGCAAAATTTGCAGATGATACCAAACTTCTCAAGATAGTTAAGACGAAAGCAGACTGTGAAGAGCTTCAAAAAGATCTCAGCAAACTAAGTGACTGGGCAACAAAATAGCAAATGAAATGTAATGTGGGTAAATGTAAAGTAATGCACATTGGAAAAAATAACCCCAACTGTATATACAATATGATGGGGGCTAATTTAGCTACAACTACTCAAGAGAGAGATCTTGGAGTCATTGTGGACAGTTCTGTGAAAACATCCACTCAGTGTGCAGCGGCGGTCAAAACAGCAAATAGAATGTTAGGAATCATTAAAAAAAGAGAATAAGATGGAGAATATCTTATTGCCCTTATATAAATCCATGGTATGCCCACATCTTGAATATTGCGTGCAGATGTGGTCACCTCGTTTCAAAAAAGATATATTGGTATTGGAAAAGGTCCAGAAAAGGGCAACAAAAATGATTAGGGGTTTGGAACGGGTCCCATGTGAAGAGAGATTAAAAAGACTTGGACTTTTCATCTTAGAAAAGAGGAGACTAAGGGGGGATATGACAGAGGTCTATAAAATCATGACTGGTGTGGAAAAAGTGAATAAGGAAGAGTTATTTACTTATTCCCACAATAAAAGAACTAGAGGTCACTAAATGAAATTAATAGGCAGCAGGTTTAAAACAAACAAAAGGACGTTTTTCTTCACTTAGCGCACAATCAACCTGTGGAACTCCTTTCCAGAAGATGCGGTGAAGGCTAGGACTAACAGGGTTCAAAAAAAGAGCTTGATAGATTCATGGAGGTTAGGTCCATCAATGGTTATTAGCCAGGATGGGTAGGAATGGTGTCCCTAGCCTCTGTTTCTCTGGAGGTGGGTGACAGGAGAGGGATCACGTGAGGATTACCTGTTGTGTCCCCTCCCTCTGGGGCTTCTGGTATTGGCCACAGTCGGCAGACAGGATACTGGGCTAGATGGACCTTTGGTCTGACCCAGTACGGCCGTTCTTATGAAATGGGTGTTATTCCTTGTGTAATGAGGTTTACAGATTTTGGAATAAGCCGTCCATTATTTCAAAATTATCTCAACAAAATAACGGTGCAGTGTAGACGCACCCTTAGAGACTCCTAGTTATAATTCTCCAGATGCTATTTAAAATTCCAATACCATTGTCTCTGATCCTGGGAATGCACAGTTCTTCACAAGGACAGATAGTAAGTTGTAAGTCACCCCATTCATTCAAGCTGCTTGTTCATATTCAGGTCATTCTTCGAACCCCAGTTAGCAAAGAAGCCACAATCATTTTTCATGTGATTTTGCAGAGACGGGTCACTTTAGCTTTATCCCAAATCCATGTTGAACCAGAGGATGGTTTCACCCCCCTCCCTATCTCCTTGCAGGAATAAATGATCAAATCCAGCACAAGACAGGGAGACAAATAATTGTACTCAAAGTCTCAAACAATACTTGAGGTTTTATAGACTCTAGGGAGTTCTCTTGATTCAGAAAGAACAGTTAAAAGATATTCACCAACTCAATGAAATGGCAACAGTTACACAAGTAGAAGCTGAAGGACTAGGAAGAGACACTTTGTATCACTCAGAACAGAAATGCAGCAACTCTGCAACCGATGAGGAGGAAATACCACACGCTGGAAAGAAGCAGTCATCTGTGTCATGGTGAGAAAAGGGCTGTTTAAAATCCAGAGCCTCCTCTTGTTAAGTTTAACACATCTACAGTAAAGGCATGGCCTAAATTCATCTTCTTCTGTACTGAACAGGAAGCCACTTCACTGATGGAAAAGAACTTTGCTCACCACAGATCTGGATGATCAGCAGCATCTGACAGATCTCTTGGCATACACTGGTTGTAGATTCCTGGAGCAACGAGGGAGGCCACTCACATAAATAAATACCTTGTGACACTTGTCCTGGGTGTCCTGCAGCTCTTTGCTCTTTAGAAGGAGTTTCTTTTCCATGGAGCTGATCTTAGCTGGAGAGTCTAACCCCAAGACAACAGTTCTAAAAGAACAAAGCCAAAAAATACATAAATATAGACAAAATAGCACAGGACTCTCCACTTAACTTTCGCCAGATCATTAGGTAGTTATCAGGGGTTAAATGAGGAGGAAAGATAAGGCAAATTTTATGGTATAACAGTTACAAGATTAGGTCAATCAACATTGTGAATCTTTAGTAACCACCATGTCAGATCCTCTACTGGTTACAAGATTAGTATTTTCATTTACTCAGTACATTTTAAGACATAACATCAAATAATGCGACACAAAGCATTTCTAGATGCTTCTTGTGTATATCTATTTGTTACTATTACACAGGTTTCAAAAACAAAAGCAGATAGTACTAGAAAAGCAACGGAAAGCTTAAAATGTGCCAAACTCTGAACCACAGTGAGCTCAAGCGCCTGCTCTTTAACTTGTTTTCTGCTATCTAAGTATTTTACTAAAACATGAGAGGGCTGGGGTTGTCCTCTCTTCCCACGGCAGCCTCATCTCCAGCCCCACCCCAGAGCAATGATTTAAAATGAAGAAAAAACAATAATTATTTGAGTTAAGGACCTGAGCAATGCTGGGTAAATCTTCTAGTTCAAAATAAATAAAAAAAAAAAATCACTTAAAATACATGTGTTAATTGTGGCAAATTTTTCTTACTATGAAAATCAGTACATCTCAATGTCAAAGCAAGCATATATGGGATTTGCATTAGGCACATATACTTAAGAGTTTAGCAGTGTCCACTTCGGCTAATTCCTCCTTTCATGCAAACTACACAGATTGCTTCATAAGTACTCCTACCACATTTTTGTCTCAAAAAGAGAGAGCAATCAAGAGAAATGGGATACTTAAAATCTAACAGAAGCCTTATCACAGAGATCCAAACTCACAAAAGATGTTATGACAAGATGTGAAATGTGTGTTGTAGGTCAGTGGTTCCCAACCTTTGATTATACGGACCCCTTTTCAATCTATTAAAATTTCATGGACCCCCCTCCCCCTGGGGAGGGAAAAAAAAAAAAGAAAAATGACAATTGGGCCCACCATGGTGGGCCCGATCCTTATTTTTAAACTTTCCATGGACCCCCTGCAGTACTGTCATAGACCACCAGGGGTCTGCGGCCCACAGGTTGGGAACCACTGTTGTAGGTCATTGTTCCATACCCCTTCATTCAGAGTTCTCAGAAGTCATACACATTCAATCTGACAGCAAAAGCTACCATGGAAATATATCACTCAACTGGTATAATCTCAGAATATTTAATTAAATTAACCATTAAACCAAGTATTGCTTTGCTCAGCACAACAGTGTCTGCAATTTCCTCTGAGGAGTGAAGAAATGACTAACAAGAGAATCAACTCATGTAAATAAAAAACAGGAATAATGGGGGATATAAAAAAACCTCAAGTCTTGGTCAAATCTACAATAGCAAATACTAACCACACTGCCTGTGCTAGATTATGTCACAGGGGGGCTCGTCTACACTGGCCCCTTTTCCGGAAGGGGCATGTAAATTTCATGAGTCGTAGTAGGGAAATGCGCGGGGGATTTAAATATCCCCCGCGGCATTTAAATAAAAATGTCCACCGCTTTTTTCCGGCTTTTAAAAAAGCCGGAAAAGAGCGTCTACACTGGCCCCGATCCTCCGGAAAAAGTGCCCTTTTCCGGAGGATCTTATTCCTACTTCGAAGTAGGAATAAGATCCTCCGGAAAAGGGCACTTTTTCCGGAGGATCGGGGCCAGTGTAGACGCTCTTTTCCGGCTTTTTTAAAAGCCGGAAAAAAGCGGCGGACATTTTTATTTAAATGCCGCGGGGGATATTTAAATCCCCCGCGCATTTCCCTACTACGACTCATGAAATTTACATGCCCCTTCCAGAAAAGGGGCCAGTGTAGACGTAGCCAGATATTTTAGTAAAAGTCATGTGGGCAATAATAAATCATGGAAGCCCAAGTCCTGCCACGTATGGTGCTGAAGAAGTCAAGGAGATCAATTACAGTACTGGAATCCATGACCAAATCATATCCTTACTCATGCTCTGTTTTCTAACTTCATTCCCATCTCTACCCTTCCACCTCCAGCCTTTCCTTTTTTGCTCCCTCTTAAATGACTACTCCACCCTAAAGCACACACACACACAAACAACCACTGATACCATCAAGATATGAATGCAGTAAACTGAGAAAGCAGAATATTATTGGAATCTTGTTCTTCCTTTCCAAGGACTGGAACACAAACCTACCAGATAGAGGTCAATACAAAAAACAACAGTGAAAGAAATCCTCACCAGCAAAGTAAAAATACTTGTGACAAGACCAGCCCCACTCCCAACCTCAGCTGCTGGGGAGGAGACAGGTGCTGAGATATCTACTAAGGATGTAAAGATTAACCAGTTACCTGGTAAGCATTCGGTTCCACCGCAACAGTCCCAGAGGGGGCAAGCGGGACCCCAGCCATGGTGCAGCAGCCCCAGACACAGTCCGCTATGCCTGTCCACAGGTCTGGTAAGCCCTCCCCCCCAGCTGCCCTATATGCCCACCAATGGTTAACCAGTTACATGATATAATTTTAAATTGTTTAACCAGTTAACTATTTTGATCGATATTTACATCTCTAATATCTACTTGGATCAAACCTGAAAATTCCTCATTTTGCATCAGCCTTGCCTCTACCTACTATGATAAATTTGAAGAACTAGTCCTCATCACACTTCTCCAGTGTCTATTATTGGAATAAGGACAAGAAGAGTTGGGGAAAAAGAGAATTATGAAAGGCCTGCTCTAGCCCCTCTTCCATCCTTTTTTGAAGTCCCCTTTACCCATTGTGACGGGGTGTCCCAGCCCCGCCCTGTAGAACAGACTGTGGGCTGGGCCCAGCTGGCTGAAACCACCCCTCCCCCACGGCCTTGTGGGGCATGCTCACAGGTGAGCTTGAGTATAAAAAGCCGAGAGGTGGATCATTCAGGGGGGACTGCAGAAGGGGAAGGATGTGATGTGAGAGCTCTAGAGCCAGATGAGCAGATGCAGCCTGACCCAGCAACCACCATAGCCCCAGCAGCAATTGCAGCTGCAGTCATGGTCCAGGAGGCCGTCTGGAGGTACGGTGATGGGGAGATGCATGGGGTAGTAGGAAGTAGCCCAGGGTGGGGAATTGACACCTGAGTGCTCAGTGTGTTGCAGTGGGATTCCCTGCTGAGCAAGCATTGGATTCTGCCACTGCCAACAGGGCCCTGGGCTGGGACCTGGTGGAGTGGGAGGGCAGCAATATCTGTGCCCCAGATGGCCCCGGGCCTATACACAGGTGGGGGGGTCCTAGCACCCAATCCCACCTACCCCGAACAAGTCCTGTCCGGTTCCAAGAAACCAGCCACAGATCCCTGGTCAATTTACCCTCTGGATCTTACCCACAAATCACGCTGGGCCAATCCTTTAGAATCTAACAACTAAAGGTTTATTATCACAAGAAAGAAAAGCATGAGAGTAAGGTTGTTAAAGGATAGTACGTTACATGCACCGAATCTCCCAGTTCTCGATGCAGGCTCTAGCAGAGATGTTGCAGCTGCTGGTTTAAGAGTCCTTGTTGCACATCCTAGCATCAGGATGGGTTCACAGGTCTTCCAGGCTCTTCGATCCCTGCAATGCTGCCTCTGGGATGAAGTGCTGAGCTGAGAACAAAATGGCCTCGACCACATGGCCTCTTTATACCTCCTTCCTGGCCTCTTCTTGTATGTAGCAGGTCACCTGGTCAGAGGCCAATCTCTGTGTTTCCTGCTGGCTGCTCTCAGGTGACAGCCCCCATTCTTTAGGTGTGTCCTTGGCCCATCAAGTGCCATTGTCCCACAGGGCCTGGCTACTCAGCCTGTCCATAGCAATGCTTAACCCCATTCAGAGAAATATTCAGTATCCACACAGATTACAGATTCCTACCTACACACACAGACATTATACACTCACATAAATAGCATACATAAGATCAGCAAACAATAAGCTCCCATTCAATACCCCACATGGCCCCCTTCTATACCATTTTTGGGGCCAACACCCCCACCTATGGGTGCAGCAGAGATCTGGCTGCTCCCCTCAAATTTGGTAACGTGACTCCCCCAACGCAAAATTGATGCAGGAAGTGATGCCAGTAACATCACTGAGGGCATCACAGGCCTCCCCATGCTTTGGCTCTGTGTCATCGCATGTTCTAACCCAATGTTAGAAACAACAGTACAGTGCTGGATCAGTGTATGAGAACCCAGTTTGCCTAAAATAGGCTTCATTACTGCAAGGTCTGTCATAGTGACAACCACATCCTTGCACTGTCTTAGAATCCCAAGGTAAAACTTGGTAAAACCCAGAACTAATTGGATCTGCCTTTGTAGCATGATCCCCATGTGCGTCAGGTGATTCTGCCCAGAGCTGAAGAAAATAGTGAATTTATCCAGGCCAGCTCTGGCAACTCTCTGAACAACAATGAACACTGTGTGAATGCAGGTATTCTCACCCCAAATCGCGTGGGCATTTTTGCATTTAGCCACGAAAACAAAATGGTGGCGTGCCTCAATTTCCCTTTTCACACAGGACCTTCTGGCTGGAACCCTTTTTGTCCTGTAAGAAGTTCCAAGACCAGTTACAAGCATTAACCATGAACTAGCAAGATCACAATGTCCCTTTACATACCATCTGTCGTTCGGTACATCTCCAGACAGATTACATGGTATTTCCATAAGATCATGCACATTGTATACCTTTACATTTCTCTGCAACAATAACACATTGGTTACAAGAATTAACATCAGTAACAAGAACAATCCTATACCAGGTGTATATTGACATTCTCCATCATGCCCCTTCTCTGGCCCCACACCATTGCAGTTTTGGCCCTTCAGGTTCAAATTGCAAATCTTCTTGGCCAAAGCAAGTCCTGCCCCTCCCCCTTGTCCTCTGGGCTCCAGGCCTGAAACCTCTGGCTTGACCAAGACAAAAGGCTGGCTGGGAGTGACTCCCTGGCTCACAATGGCCCTGGAATTCTCCCCCTTCCCCCACTCAGTGGGGTAACAGCAGTAAGCTGTAGACTCTCAAGTCTCTCCTCTGTCCACCTCCAACCTCTGTTTCCACATGGAACCAGATATCAACTTCCCTGATAGTCTGAGTGTCCACCGTGTCCAGAGATGGGAGCGTAACTGCCATCTCCTGCATCCTAGGGAGAGTGACCACACAGCTGTTCTGCTCTGCATACTTAGCTACACAGCCCTTCTCCTGAATCTGAGACACTAAGTTCCCACTCTCCTCACTCACCTGGGAATAATCCTGTCACACACACACTGACTTCCCAGCAAGCTGGTCACACACAGTCACTGGGTTAGCAGCCTGCTCCAGTTCTCTGGATGTTCCTGCCTCATCTGGAACAACCCTCAGTCCCTTGGAGACTTCACAACCATCCACACTGGATTTGTCTACATCCAAATCAGTGGAGTCACTGCTAATGGACAAATTCTGTCCCTCAGGCACGGCAACAAGTGCCTCACACAACAAGCTGCTGCCTTTTACAGGCAGAGCTTTCTCCTGAATGCCTTCTCTAAGCCAGGCAACGTCACCTCTCTCAGTTACTGCAAACTGCTTGCTACAAGCACTGCCAGGACTCTCCTCCCTATGAGCTTCCTTAGGAAACAGTTCACCCTTCTCTGGCTCCACAGCAGCATTACCCTGCTAAGCCACAACCAACTCTTCAACTAGAACTCCGCTCTGGCCAGCCACTCCAGACTGCCCCAGAGAAACATTTCCCTGATTTCTGGGCCCTTCCTGCCCCGGTTCTGATTCCAGCCTCACCTCCGAGGCATCAGACGGGCACTCACCCACAGGCTCACTGCCCCCCTGCACAGACACCCAGCCATCTGCCACCGGCACACATGTAGAGACACTTTCTCCTTGGTTACAGGGAGACTGACCAGCTCCAGGAAACTTTCCATACCCACATGCACCCCCTTCCCAAACCTCCCTGTTAGCTACAGGTAACACAAAAGGTTTGCATTCACACATGCTTTGGGGTTTGGTTCTCACATCAGCTGGGTAAAATACGTCTGCCATATCATAAGCACACCGCATACCCACAGAGTTACACATTGAACCTTCAGGAGAATACAGTCTCTCTTGTTCTTTTAGTCTCTTAAGCTGGAGGTCAAGTCTAGCATTTTCCTCCTTGGCTAGGGCCATCTTCTTTGCATGCTCTACCTCTTCCCTCCGCTGTCTCTCAGCATATTCTGCCTTTTTCTCCTCAAGTTCCCGATCCATCTCCTTCTGTCTCTTAGCAATTTCTTCATCTGCTTTCTGCCTTCTTTCAGCAGCTTCCTTGGCTCGCTTCTGCTCCCTTTCATCCACATCTCTGGTTAGTAACAACACTACCAGATCTAGTTTAGAGGCCCTCTTCCTAAAGGCAATGCCTCTCCCCAAGCACAAATCCTTCAGAGCACTTTTGCCCAGACTCTCATATAATCCCGGGATCATCGCAGCGGCTCTTTAACCAACCAAACTCTCAACACCAAAAATCAAATTTAGACAGCGTGGGGTCCTGATCCCAAAGCTCAATTGACCAAGATCTGTGGATCCTGCCGACTACGCCACTGTGACGGACCGGGCAGTCTCTGGGCACAGCTGAGGGCGTCCGCTCAGGGCGAATTGCTCAAATTCGGGGCTCCTTACAGCCCCCAGACTGGTGACCTCTCCAAGCAGGCCACAAACCAGTCTCACAGAGCGCTTCAGCAACCTGCCTGAAGCCTCATGAGCAAAACCCCTCCGACACCCCAGCAATATCCGTGCCCCAGATGGCCCCGGGCCTATACACAGGTGGGGGGTCCTAGCACCCAATCCCACCTACCCCGAACAAGTTCTGTCTGGTTCCAAGAAACCAGCCACAGATCCCTGGTCAATTTACCCTCTGGACCTTACCCACAAATCACGCTGGGCCAATCCTTTAGAATCTAACAACTAAAGGTTTATTATCACAAGAAAGAAAAGCATGAGAGTAAGGTTGTTAAAGAATAGTACGTTACATGCACCGAATCTCCCAGTTCTCGATGCAGGCTCTAGCAGAGATGTTGCAGCTGCTGGTTTAAAAGTCCTTGTTGCACATCCTAGCATCAGGATGGGTTCACAGGTCTTCCAGGCTCTTCGATCCCTGCAATGCTGCCTCTGGGATGAAGTGCTGAGCTGAGAACAAAATGGCCTCAACCACATGGCCTCTTTATACCTCCTTCCTGGCCTCTTCTAGTATGTAGCAGGTCACCTGGTCAGAGGCCAGGTCAGGTCACCTGGTCAGAGGCCACAGAGGTCTGTGTTTCCTGCTGGCTGCTCTCAGGTGACAGCCCCCATTCTTTAGGTGTGTCCTTGGCCCATCAAGTGCCATTGTCCCACAGGGCCTGGCTACTCAGCCTGTCCATAGCAATGCTTAACCACATTCAGAGAAATATTCAGCTTCCACACAGATTACAGATTCCTACCTACACACACAGACATTATACACTCACATAAATAGCGTACATAAGATCAGCAAACAATAAGCTCCCATTCAATACCCCACATGGCCCCCTTCTATACCATTTTTGGGGCCAACACCCCCACCTATGGGTGCAGCAGCAATCTGGCTGCTCCCCTCAAATTTGGTAACGTGACACTGGGTCCCCTAACCCCTGGCCCCCCACAGTGCTCCTGGGTGGAGATAGTTTCCCTGTGGACTAGGCCTCAGGGCTGTATTTACCCCAGTACAGAAGGACTGTTATTAAGGACCAGGCCTCTGAGCTGTATTAACCCCTATAGAGGGGACTGTCAGCTGGACTCTGGCTGCTATTTGGGGCTCTGACGGCCAGGCTGTAGAAACCCTGGTAAGGGGAGCTGAGACTTGGACTCCGGCCATTGGGCCGTATGGATGCTGATAGGCAGGCCCGTGTTGGGCTTTGACTGTGGGATCCTGCCCGAGGGGAGCACACCCCTCGACACCCATGAATAAAAGCATAAGCCTCTCTGCTGTTGCTGCTGCTCAAGGCTTTGCCAAGCAGTGGCAACAATGTGAAAGTTACATGATTTTGATAGTTTTGCTACTACTCTCTAGATTCTGACTGGAACATAGGACTGGAAGGAACCTCTTAGGTCATTAAGTCCAGTCCCTGCTATTGCATATAATCCCATTCATAAATTTATCACACTCCATATTCAAACTAGCTAAACAGTTTGCCCCCACTACTCCCATTGGAAAGGTATGCCAAAAATCTTCCTCCTCTGATATTTAGATATTTTCCCATAGGTAAATTTAGGCTGGAAATTTAGAAGCGCTTATACGCATTTGTTCTTGTGTTTTTTAGCTCAAAAAGCTCTACTCCCTCCCTGGTGTTTACTTCCCAATGTATTTATAGAGAGCAAGCATATCCCCTCTCAGCTTTCATTTTGCTAGTCTAAACAAGCCCAGCTCTTAGTTTCCTTTGGTAAGACAAGCTCTCCATTCCCCTAAACATCCTAGCAATCTTTGTATGCATCCATTCCAGTTTGAATTAATCTGTATTGAATGAGTGACCAGATCTGTATACAATATTCCAGATGAGGTCTTAACAGTGCCTTGTACAATGGCATTAATACTTCCCTATGTCTATTAGAAATACCTAACCTAATACATCCCAGATGTAGCGAAAGTAACATGAACCTTGTTAATTACAATCTACCGCTGGTGCTGCACAAAACTATGAGCAGCAAATAAAGGCACTGGAGATATCAGACTGCAGACACAGGAAACCAGCTCTGCATCACTTAGCATAAGAATGACAATTCCTTTTTAAATAAAAGTTTACATTCTATATTGATGAATTAGGACCTCATACTTTTTAGAAAAAGTACCCTATTTACTATGAGCAAATACCCAAATGATTTTTAAGTCATACCTTCTGTTTGTTTGTTCTCATTTACCAGTTCCTGTCTAAGATTAGATTAAGCTTCCTAGGGCAGGTAATGTGTCTTATTTAATCAATAAAGCACCTAGCACACTGTGGACACTTTAGGTGCATCTACACAGCACCCTTACCTCAAAATAAGCTATGCCATTTGCACTATGGAAATTGCGTAGCTTATTTAAAAATTAAGGTGCTATTCCAAAACGTCCCTTATCCCTTGTGCAATGAGGTTTACAGGGACGTCAGAATATAACGGGCTTGCTCTTAAGATGCAGAATGTCCACTGTGTAGACATAGACTTTATAATTTATAAATAAGACATCATCTTCATTCCCCACCCTAACACTGGCACCAAGGAGATCACTAGTCACTGCACTAGTTGAAATACTAGTTCAAAGTGAGCTTAAATAATGATGTATCCAAATTGCCCTCATTCCTTGCAATATTTAGCAGCTGCTTTTCAAAACAAAATATAGTTGCTTGCTCCCAAAGGGAAATCCAGAACGAGTTTGTGAAAATCTAGTTCTAAAGTAAAGTTCAGCCTATGAAATAAGCAGAATCTTATCTTTTTCTTCCAAAAGAAATTTAATATGATCAATTTTGTGCATCAGCATACAGAAAACAAAACTGCGTCAGGAAGTTCTACACAATTTCACCCATAATTCTGCCACTCATATTAATCTTGATCCTCCTTTGCTGTATCTTCACTGTTCTACTATTAGAACCCAAAACAAAAATTCAGTTATCCTTTGCTGTTATATGCACCACCTCCTACTAATCAGTTCCAATATAGCTTTGACAATGAATACCTCTAATAACCTGCAACACCCCCATTATGATCAGCCTTGAACCATTATCACACAGATATGCCAATGCACCTGACACTTAACCTTAAACTAGGGCTGGGCAAAATATGGGCCGCATCCAGCCCTCCAAGCCGCTGGATCCGGCCCGCGGACACAGTAGGGAGCCTCGGCCAGGCTCCCTGCTTGCCTCGCCCCACCCACATGCCACTCAGAGAAATGGCCCAGCAGCTGCTTTTTTCATAACTGTGAGCCTGGGGGGGGGGGGGTGCATGGGAAGGCTTCATGTGCTGCTCCTGCCCCAGCACAATCCCATTGGCCAGAAACTGAATTTGAATAACAGGAAGCACCATGCCTTCCTCCAGCTCAGTTATTCACACATGCACATGGCCCCTGCAGCCTGTGCATGGGCAGGGCAGGGCAGGGCAGGCAGGCAGGCAGGCAGCCTGCCTCAGAAACGTGCAGGGCTTCTGGCTGTGAGTCACCCAGGTAAGTCTCCCAGCCAGAGCCTGCCTCTGACACCCCAGCCCCTCCTTTCCCCAACCCTCTGCCCCACCACTCCTGCCCCCCTACCCCACATAACCTAAACCCTCTGCTCCCCTCCTGCACCCATATCCCCTCCCAGATCTGGCACCCCAATCCCCTGCCCCAGATCACAATCCCCTCCTGTCCTAGGTCCCAAACCAAACTCCTGCACCCCAATCCCCTGCTCTAGGTCCCAAACCAAACCCCTGCACCCTCTCCTATACTCCAAACTCCTGCCCCAGGTCACAACCCCCTCCTGCCCTAGGTCACATCCCAAATCCCTGCACCCCAGTCCAGTGCCTCAGATCACAACTGCCTCCTTCATTCAAACTCCCTCCCAGAACCCACACTCCCTCACCCCAAGCTCCATCCCAGACCCCACACCTCCTCCATTAATATCATGGAAGAGTGCAGCCCTTGAACACTTTCCAAAATCTTGGAGTGGCCCCCTGTCAAAGTATTGCCCACCCCTGCCTTAAACCCTTTCCTCTAGCAATACACACAGATCAGGTCCTGGGCCTCTACTGACAGTTGACCAGAAAGCTTACTCCCTAGTGGGCTGGTTGCCAGATACACAAATGGCAAACACCATAAGTCATTTAACTTACAATTCAAGGTAGATTTTAACCCCAAATATGCAGTTGAAAATTTACCAACTCCAAAACTACTTCTACTGACATCTCACGAAGAGCCAACATCTCTTCTTTCAACCATTATTTTAACTTCCTCCTTCTCCCTCCCAACCATGAAGGCAACACCTGTGAGGAGGGGCAGACACTAAAGACAGTCAGTCTCTCTCCTTCTGATAACTGGTGTAGACATTATGTAACCTTGACTCAAAACATGGGCAAGAGCCAAGAATACTACCACATTTGGTTCCATAATTCTCTCAAGCAACTTACTCAGCACCAACAACAACTACTGCGATCAATATGATAGAGACATGAAATCCGGCTTTAAGTCCCTGATGGGAGCTATGTATCAGCACCAAAAGGCAATGGTTAAAACTAAAAGATAACACCTTAGCATGTTGAGTTACCAAACCAGCTAAAGGAACTGCATTTGTGTGTGGCCTTCTGGTACTGGAATAAGGACTCCTCAATTTGATGTGCTGCACTAATGCATTTCTCATTGGCTCGAACAACAGGAGCCAAGGACTTACCAGGTTAAAGAGGTTTACACCATGTCATTTACACTTTCCTCTTCCTCTCTTGGAAATCCTAATTCCATTCCAAATGAAGACTAATTTTGTGGTTCTCAGTTCCATACCCCCTGCACTCTGTCTCTGACCCTGTAACACATCTACAATACAGCAATGCCCCCCAGTCTGTGTTAAACTTGACCAAGCAGTACACACTGCCAGCTCACTAGCCCATCAGCACACACTTCTGGATTCTCCATCCCTGCGGATCACTGATTCAGCCTTACACCCGCCCCTAGCTTTGTGACATCCAGCCTCTGCATTTCTGACCTGACAGAACATACCCACACTTCAGCCTCTGAACTCCACAGGATAGTCCTTCTTCCGGATACCTGTAAAAACCAGAAATCAAACCACCCACTCCTTTCCAGAGCAGTAAACACAACTAATCTAAAGTAACCAAATTACAATTTTTAGCAATGTCAGTTTCAGAACCAGCCTTCTTATTTTCTATACAAAGCAAGAGAACAATATTAAATATACAAACCCACAGCAGCAACAGATAGAGCCTAAAGCGGTCAGCTCCCCTAAAGCAGAGCACAGGCCAGTTAAAAGCAGCTTTCCCCCTCCCCCACCCACTCCCCACTAAAAGCCCTGATTTTTTTCTTCTACTAATCCTGTTCACTAAGACAGTAATTCCCACTTACTGTGATCTGAGGATCCCTAGAGCCTTGATGAAGGAAAACCATACAAATGGTAAATCTTCACCTGAAAAACCAGCTGGGTTCAACTGACGCAGAGAGGATAAAACCCGCAAATTCTTCTCTGGTTCAGCAAAATGTGAGGTGTCATCAGACCTGAGGGTAGGAAAGAAGGAGGGAGGAGCTGGTGGGGAAAAAAACAAGGAGAAAAGACAATTTTCAGCTACAGTTTGCTCTGCAATGGTCCCATTCATTCAGTGCTTGCAATGGCACTGCAGCTCCTGCTTTTAATCTTGCTAATACAAGCAGCCCGAGCTCTCAAATCCTATTACAGCAACAAGAGATTAACCCTTCAGCTACCAACATGGCTACCATTCTGCAGGCACAATGTCTCCTATGCTGGTTAAACTGGTATTTTGAGTCAAACCAAAAGCATCAGGCTAAGAAAACCTTTGGTCTACTATTTACAGATTTTTAGCTCCTGATTTTTCTAGAAAAACAAAGATGTCTCTAAACCACCCAATTAGTGGAGTAAACTATTCACAAGAATAGAGTCAGCTACCTTGTTAGCCAGCTAAGGACCAATTTCTGCCTATCACCTCTACCAGCAGCCTCTCCAGTCCAGATTTCTGGTTCTTGTTACCATCAGTAAATGAATCTTGCTCCGGGAAGATTTAAACATGCTGCAACTATTAACACCCCCCGCCCCAAAATAGCTCTTGGAGGAGAGAGGAAAAAGAAATAAAGATTTGCTTCCCAAGACAGCCTGCTTAGGATTTAGAACTCTTGGTGGGACACCACTGCAGTCCGACTCTGGTTTATTAAATGGCACTAATCTACTTCTCACTCTAATTTTTAAATTAAAATAACTTATTAAACTGTCTAATTTCAGCCCATTTGCTGCAGTTTAATTAAAGGAAAAACAAATGAATAAGTTCTTTTAAATGATGTGCAGTACTCCAGGTCCCTGCTGGTTTGGCTACATGTGTGAAAAGAATGAATGTAAAAACTTGTGCAATTCCTACCTCATAAAAGCATGTTTCCTCCCAGGGTTATTCCCCCCCCCCCCCAATTTCATCATTCGGATCCTCACTCCCTGCAAATCTACTAAGCTCTCTTTCGCTCTGTGAAGCGGGCAGCTCTTCAGTCTGCAACTAGAACACAGCCCACTGTTACAAACTGATGGAAATTATGTGTGCTACAACCGTTACCATGGATGCAGTATAGATCTCCTGTAGCTGAAAGGCTGATGAGAATTGAAGAATGGGGAACAAACATTACAGCCCCTGCAGTGCAGGCTCCCTGCTCCTCACTCTGAATGCTGTGAGTTTAACCCTACCTGCCTGCATTCCTGATAGATGCTGATGCTTATCTGACTAACAAAAGCAGAATGAGTCACTGCTGGAGCTTGCTAGCTCCCTCTAAGTTGCCAAATTCTTTCACAGCCCAATTTCTATCACTTAACTTATACACAAGTTTGTGCAGAAAATTAACAGCAAACCAACACCAAGCTAGCACCAGACCAGCATTAATAAGCAAATATCTGCCTGTTTAAGTCAGTAAATTGCAACAAAACATGTATGCTTCATTGGTGGCTCTCCAGAGAGCCATTCTGACCAATTCCAAATAGGGGAAATGAAGGAAGCATCACCAAGCAGGCAAAATGCAGCTCACATACCATAATTGCAAGTACATTAAGTTTTTCATTCATACAAATATGCATTAATAAGAAATTATATTACCTCAATCTCTAGAGCATTCAAATGTCTTTGTCAATATCAATATCAAATAGGTTCTGATAATTTATTGGTTTTCAAAAATTGCAAACATTTAATAGGATGTGAACTGTATGACAGAGTGAATTCTCTTAATAGGATATCCAATTATGGCTCTTCTGTCCAGTGCTCACACACAGACAGGAACAATGGAGTACAGTATAACTTCATTAAGTATAACATTTTTCATGCAAACAGCATCCCAAAATGCTTTGCAAAGTTAAGAGTTAGAGTGGCAGAGGGAAAGAAACACATAATACAACATTTTATTTTCAGCACTCAGAACTAAAAGGCCTGTGGGCATCCTTTAAAAGGTTTTTCCTCCCATCTAAGATTTAAAAAGAGATTGGATTGAGAGAGAGCAATACAGGAAGGAGAAGACTACCTAGTTGATACGGTAAAGTCTAGAACTCCTCTTGTAAGGGAAGTCAAAAAAGGTATGTCTACACTAGCTCATTAATTCGAACTAGGTAGGCAAATCAGGCAACCGGAGTTGCAAATGAAGCCTGGGATTTAAATATCCCGGGCTTTATTTGCATGTTCCTGTCCGGCCGCCATTTTTAAATCCCCCTTAGTTCGAATGAACTGCCCGCGGTTCCCTTAATAGTATTCTAGTAATGCTGTGGTCACCAACCGGTCGATCACGATCAACTGGTCGATCGCAAGGTGTTCGAGCCCCCCCCCCCATTCCCCCCCACCCCTGAGAAGCCCCACCACCTACCTCCAGCAACAATGGAGGTAGTGCCGGCTTCCCACAGGGTGGACTGAAGTCCTGCAGCTTCGCGCCACTTCTGGGTGTTCCAGAAGTGCGCTGGCTGCTCCCCTCCCTAAGTTATTTGGCGTGCCGGAAACTTGCCTGGGGGGAGTCACCAGAGGAGGCGTGGGGGGGCTTCCCTGCGCCGCGGGAGGGGTGAGTTGGCCCTGGAGGATGCGCGCGCGGGGAGCTTCCCTCCTTGGCGGGGCGGGGGTGGGGAGTCCTGGGAGGAGGCTGGGGGAGGAGACTCCCTGCCTCCACTGGCACCCTGTCCCCTGCTGCAGAACCCTGTCCCCTCTCCCCAGCACCCTGTCCCCTCTCTCCTGTTCCCCCACTGGCACCCTCTCCCCTGCTACAGAACCCTGCTCCCACCCCAGCACTCTGTCCCCTGCCCCACTAGCACCCTTCCCCAGTACTATGTCCCCTGCTCCCACCAGCATAGTTGGGGCCACATTAGTGAGGCTTGGGTTTTTTGGGGAGGAGGCTTTTTTTTTTGCATCTCCCTTGTGTGGCCCCCAACTGAGTTTTCTGTGGATCAGTGACCCCCTGATTCAAAACAGGTTCCCCGCCCTTCTTATAAATAAAGACAATGCAGAGACTTTTTGTGTTTAACATAGTATTTTATTTAAAAATAAAGCCTGGCCCAAAAAAACCCAGTTGAGGCCAAGCCCCCATCTGGCCACAGTATTATAACACTCCTGCACCCCCAGACCCTAGATCTGAGCCTATCATACACTGAAACCCCCTGCCCTGAGCCCCTCACATACCCCAACCCAAATTCCTGCATCCTCACAGCCACGAGCCTGTGGCTTGCTTAGTACCACAAGCCTCCAATTGACCCCAACACTCCCCAGCCTGGAGCCCCCTCCCCAAGCCAGCATCCCCTTCACCTCCTCCTGCATCCAGATTTCCTCCCAGAACTTGCACCTCTCACCCCTTCCCACACCCAAATCCCTCATTCCCACCCCAGAGCCTACACATCCTGTCTCCTCCCAGTGAGGGTACGGCTAGACTGCGGGAGTTTTTCCAGGATTCCAGAGATCCCAGAAACTCTTCCGCATCCAGAGATGCATTTGGTCTTCTGCTTTTTTTTTTTTTTTTTTAGTGGAAGAGCAAATATGCTCTTTCTGTAACCCCTATACTCCTCTTTCCACGAGGAATAAGGGGGATTCCAAAAGAAGGGGGTTTTCTAACATTTGGTCCAGTTTAGACAGGCCAAATGTTGAGAGAACCTCTTCCTACAGAAGAATTGGGGGGGAAGTGGCAGTGTAGAGTGTATAAGGGCTGGAGATAGCAAGTGATGGAGAGGAGGAGAATAGAGAGAGTGGGGCTTCAAGGAAGGGGTAGGGTCTTGGGGGAAGGGTGGGGCAGTAGATCTTCGCTTGTTCTGAGATTTAAAAAGTGATCTTGGGTGTAAAAAGGTTGGAGACCACTGTAGTAATGCAAGATGCCTACAGGATAAAATTTACCTGTCTTGTATGACCCAGCTTTTGCAGAAGGAGGGTGAACATAAGAATGTACATAAGAACGGCCGTACTGGGTCACACCAAAGGTCCATCTAGCCCAGTATCCTGTCTGTCGACAGTGGCCAGCACCAGGTGCCCCAGAGAGGGTGGACCGAAGACAACAATCAAGCAATTTGTCTCCTGCCATCCCTCTCCAGCCTCTGACAAACAGAGGCCAGGGACACCATTTTATCCCCTGGCTAATAGCCTTTTATGGACCTAACCTCCAGGAAATTATCTAGTTTCTCTTTAAACTCTGTTATAGTCCCAGCCTTCACAGCCTCCTCAGGTTGACTACACGCTGTGTGAAGAAGAACTTTCTTTTATTAGTTTTAAACCTGCTACCCATTAACTTCATTTGGTGTCCTCTAGTTCTTCTATTATGAGAACTAATAAATAACTTTTCTTTATCTGCCCTCTCCACACCACTCATGATTTTATAGACCTCTATCATATCCCCCCTCAGTCTCCTCTTTTCTAAACTGAAAAGTCCCAGTCTCTTTAGCCTCTCCTCATATGGGACCCGTTCCAAACCCCTAATCATTTTAGTTGCCCTTTTCTGAACCCTTTCCAAGGCCAAAATATTTTTTTGAGGTGAGGAGACCACATCTGTACACAGTATTCAAGATGTGGGCGTACCATAGTTTTATACAGGGGCAGTAAGATATTCTGGGTCTTATTTTCTATCCCTTTCTTAATAATTCCTAGCATCCTATTTGCCTTTTTGACCGCCGCTGCACACTGTGTGGAAGTTTTCAGAGAACTGTCCACGATAACTCCAAGATCTCTTTCATGATTTGTCATAGCCAAATTAGCCCCCATCATACTGTACGTATAGTTGGGGTTATTTTTCCCGATGTGCATTACTTTACACTTATCCACATTAAATTTCATTTGCCATTTTGTTGCCCAATCACTCAGTTTGGTGATCTTCTTGGAGTCCCTCACAATCTGCTTCTGTCTTGACTATCCTAAACAGTTTGGTATCATCCGCAAACTTTACCACCTCACTGCTTACCCCTTTCTCCAGATCATTTATGAATAAGTCGAAAAGGATTGGTCCCAGGACTGACCCTTGGGGGACACCACTAGTTACCCCTCTCCATTCTGAAAATTTACCATTTATTCCTACCCTTTGTTTCCTGTCTTTTAACCAGTTCTCAATCCAAGAAAGGACCTTCCCTCTTATCCCACGGCCATGTAATTTACACAAGAGCCTTTGGTGAGGGACCTTGTCAAAGGCTTTCTGAAAATCTAAGTATACTATATCTACTGGATCCCCCTTGTCTGCATGTTTGTTAACCCCTAAGGGTATGTCTACACTACCCTCCTAGTTCGAACTAGGAGGGTAATGTATGCATACCGCACTTGCTAATGAAGCCCGGGATTTGAATTTCCCGGGCTTCATTAGCATAAGCGGGGAGCCGCCATTTTTAAATCCCCGCTGCTTCGAACCCCGTGTAGCGCGGCTACACGGGGCTCGAACTAGGTAGTTCGGACTAGGGTGCCTATTCCGAACTACCGGTACTCCTCGTTTCACTTTCCCTTTACAGAAACCATGTTGACTTTTGTCCAACAAATTGTGTTCTTCTACATGTCTCTCAATTTTATTCTTTACTATTGTTTTGACTAATTTGCCCGGTACTGAAGACAGACTTACCGGTCTGTAATTGCCAGGATCACCTCTAGAGCCCTTTTTAAATATTGGTGTCACATTGGCTACCTTCCAGTCATTAGGTAGGGACGCCGATTTAAAGGCTAGGTTACAAACCACAGATAATAGTTCAGCAATTTCCCATTTGAGTTCTTTTAGAACCCTTGGATGAATGCCATCCGGTCCCGGAGATTTGTTAACATTAAGTTTTTCTATTTGTTCCAAAACCTCCCCTAATGACACTTCAATCCGCGACAGTTCCTCAGATTCATCACCCACAAAGGACGGTGCAGATTCGGGAATCTCCCCAACGTCCTCAGCCATGAAGACTGAAGCAAAGAAATCATTTAGTTTCTCCGCAATGGCTTTATCGTCCTTGATTGCGCCTTTTATAGCTCGATCATCTAGGGGACCCACAGGTTTTTTAGCAGGCTTCCTGCTTCTAATGTACTTAAACATTTTGTTATTTCTTTTTGAGTTTTTGGCTAGCTGTTCCTCAATCTTTTTTTGCTTTTCTTATTACATTTTTACACTTGATTTGACAGTGTATATGTTCCTTTCTATTTATCTCACTAGGATTGGACTTCCACTTCTTAAAAGATACCTTTTTGTCCCTCACTGCTTCTTTTACATGGTGGTTAAGCCACGGTGACTCTTTTAGGTCTCTTGGTATGTTTTTAAATTTGGGGTCTACATTTAAGTTGGGCCTCTATTACGGTGTCTTTAAAAAGTTTCCATGCAGCTTGCAGGGATTTGGCTCTAGTCACTGTGCCTTTTAATTTCTGTTTAACTAACCTCCTCATTTTTGTGTAATTCCCCTTTTTCAAATTAAATGCCAGAGTTGGACTGCTGAGCTGTTCTTCCCACCACAGGAATGTTAAATGTTATTATATTATGGTCACTATTCCCAAGCGGTCCTGTAACGGTTATCTCCTGGACCTGATCCTGCGCTCCACTCAGGACTAAATCGAGAATTGCCTCTCCCCTTGTGGGTTCCTGCACTAGCTGCTCCAAGAAGCAGTCATATAAGCCATTTAGAAATGTTATCTCTGCTTCTCTTCCTGAGGTGACATGTATCCAGTCAATATGGGGATAATTAAAATCCCCCATTATTATAGAGTTCTTTATTTTGGTAGCCTCTCTAATCTCCCTCAGCATTTCAATGTCAGTATCGCTGTCCTGGTCAGGTGGTCGGTAATATATCCCTACTGCTAATTTCTTCTTATTGGAGCATGGAATTACTATCCTGTCACAAGGTGTGGGCGTGGTCAGACGCCCCGACCGGTTGATAGTCAGATTTGCATAGATCACTGCCCAGCTCTGAGCCTCCTGAGCGGAGTGGGGGGTCCGGGCCCGCCCTCTCTCCGGACCCCGACCCAGGGCCCTAACACTGAGAGTGCGACTCTCAGTGGTAGCAGGGGGGTTGCTAACCCCAAACACACCTGCTCCCGGGTTCCACAGCCTGCCCTGGGTCCTACTCCACTCCGCCGGCCGTTGGCCATGCCAATTACCCCCTAGCCCCAGCGGGCTCCTTATCTGCCGCGCCTCCCCCTTGCCCGGGCCTCTCACTCACCTCCCCTCTGTCCGTGCCTCCGGATTCCTCCGGCTCTGACCCCCCTCCTCTGGCCGCTCCGGCGCCCTTTATACCTTGCCCCCGTTCCTTCCCCCACTTCCGGGTTTCCCCCTCCTCCTCCGGCGTCGCGCTCGTGACGTCATCACCGGCGCGCCCGGGCGCCCCGTGATAACGCGCCGCCTCCTCCCCATTCAGACGCCCCGGGGCCGGGCGGCCTGCGGCGTCCATTGCCCTGCCGCCGGCCGTTTCTGGAGGCGCTGGCGAGTGGCGGGGTTGCTCCACCCTGTCACATATCCATAGCAATTCTATTGAACATGTTGATTCATTTAATATTTTTATTTCATTTGATTCTACATTCTTTCACATAGTGCCACTCCACCCCCATCCATCCTGCTCTATCCTTTTGATATATATTATATCCCAGTATGATTGTGTCCCACAGATTTTCCTCATTCCACCAGGTTTCAGTGATGCCTATTATGTCAATCTCCTCCTTTAATACGAGGTACTCTAGTTCACCCATCTTATTAGTCAGACTCCTAGCATTTGTGTAGAAGCACTTTAAAAATTTGCCACTGCTTATTTGTCTGCCCTTCCCTGATGCATTGGATTCCTTTGTATGCGGTTGTCTGTCTGCTCTGGCCCATGGTTTGTCCTCTCCCCTCCTCTCTTTCTGACTCCAGCTTAGAGAATCTCTATCAATGGATTCTCCTCTAAGAGAAGTCTCCCTTCGATTTACGTGCATCTCCGCACCAAGCAGCTTTCCCCCATCTTAGTTTAAAAACTGCTCTACGGCCTTTTTAATGTTTAGTGCCAGCAGTCTGGTTCCACCCTGGTTTAGGTGATAGGTTAACATTTATTTCTTTTATTTCCGTTGTTGTTTTCCGAGATATGTACTGTGTAAAGATTATGGAAGGCCTTTGCAGTTGGTTTGATGGGTACTTTGAGACCATTGTTTTGATCAAAATTGAGTAAACATAAGCAAAATCTGCAAACTCCAACAAACTGACTTTGCCCACTCCAAAAGACTCAGGAGCCCAGATTTCCACAACCTAACTGCAATGCTTCCTGTTTTCTTCTCTGTTCCAGGAGTTCGTCCAAGAAGACATCACATCTTCTTCTAGGCATATTCATAGGCCCCTCAATATTCCTTCCAATCGGTTATAGGTACCCACAGAAATCTTAGGGTACCAGGCCCAACTTTGGGTAAGGGGGTTGGACATCTGGGACATTTTGGCGCCAAAGAGGGAATATATAAGATCAGGGATTAAGGAAGTCAGGCTCCTGTGGCCATAGCTGCCACAAGCTTGCTCCGGAGTATATATTGTCTTCTCTCAAAGTTAGGAAGAAAAAATATAACTTAATTTCTATCTTGCGTCATTTATTTTGTTTAAGTCTTGCTTCTACATATCTCATACTCCACCTGCACTGAGGTGCCTCAGGCACAGGAAGGCTGGTCCTGCCATGCCCAGCCTTTGGGGGAGAGCTTGTGAGTATGAAATGCTGTTAGGTGATTAAGATCTGTATTCTTAGATAAGCCTAGTTTGATTTTGTTAATGCCATCCAAAGAAGAGATTCAATTAATCTGTGTGCTCAGTGCTATATTTTTTGTCGCATTTGTTATAGTTATTCCCATGTCAATAAAAACTTATTTTGATTGCACTTTCTGATTTGAAGTATGACTGTCCCTCAGCACCTACAGACCCTCCAGAGGGGGAAATCTTATTGTTCCACAAGCTTGTAGCCTGGGTCAGGGAGGACAAACTTAGAATCTCTGATCAGATTGGTGAGCATTAACCCCCTAAATTCCACCACAATTCCTGCTCAGGCTAGAGGAAGATCCTGTTCTCCAAGGACTCAGCCCAGATGCTGGCAAGGATGAGGACGTCCCAGAACACACGGTACAACCCATGGTCAGCCCATCCATACCCAGGGACATATTGGTGGCCATGAGATGGAGGGCTTCCAAGAACTTGGCCAGAGGCAGCTCTAGCCAGTTGCCCTGTTGCCTGATCTAAGATTGTTTTAATTTCTAATTATCACCTTTAGGGTTGACAGGTGCTTTGTCCCAGAATCAGGCCCAGTATTCAATTATCCTATGCTTGGGAACCCTAATGTGCACAGCTGTAACACTCACCCTATAGAAACTCTTGTATATTTACAAATATAGTTTATTAATACGGTTAGCACAGTCACAAACACCCCAATTTCCTAAGGCAGGGACTGTCCATCCATATTTCCTTACCATATACTTACCTAAGATTGTTCTAGAACGAATGATGTGTTAGCCCATCATCTTGCTCATTACCTTCACCTTCCCCATCATCACCAGGGGCCATCATTCTGACCCTTCCAAGGACTACACTCATTGCAGGAGGAGTAACGGTAGTTCAAATTAGGAGCTTTAATTCGAACTACCTAGCCCGTGCCGCGTGTAGCCACGGGCAGGTAGTTCGAACTACGGGGCATTTAAAAATGGCAGCGCCCGGGAACATGCAAATAAAGCCCGGGATATTTAAACCCCAGGCTTCATTTGCAAGTTCGGATGACTACATTAGCCACTGAAGGGTATGCATGGAGAGGCATGCTGTGGCTCACCACCCTAGCAACAGCCTGGGGGAGGCTAAGAGGAGGGGGGTGAGCTCGGCATGTGGAGTGGAGAGGTGCATGCATGTGACAAACAAAGCCATATATGGAAAGCTTGAATCTGATTGGTTTAGAAGTTTGTGTTATGTAACCTGTAACCATGTGCTATAAAACAGCAAGGGGAGGGGCTCCTTGCTCGAGGGGCTCTGGCTGATTTTAGTACCAGGGGCTCTCCCTTTGTGCACATTGAATAAAGTATTGAATTGAATTGAATTGAATCGAATTGAATTGAATTGAATTGAAGACCCTTGATTCTGCCCAGCACCTGAGTCTCTGGGAACCGCAAAATCCCAACAGTTTCTTGGCGCAGCGAGCAGGGTGAGAAATATCCTTCAGGATCAAGACCTACAATCAAGTTAGAGGGTGATTTTGTTCATTTTTCATTTGGTTGTGTGTCCCTGACCTGACTGGTGACTCTCACACCTTTTGTAGTAAGTGAAACTGGGTGTTGGAGAATTTAAGGGGTTTGTTGCAGTTTTGTAACATTTTGGTTGCAGTCTTAAGACACTGTACTTAGTGTGGGGGCGGGTTAAGCTGTAAGTTCCTCTGACTAAGTGTTGTTGAAGTGGGAAATCAAAGAGGCCATAAGGACCAACAGTCAATGTAGGGGCAGGTATAGCCATAAGTACCTCTAGTTAATGTGTTGGCTGGCCCAGATCTCCTAAGTGCAAATTGTTATTAGTTTGTAAACAGTATTGTATTTAAAGATTTTGAGATTGGAGGCTATTTAGGTTTTAAAAAAAAGGGGGAAAGATGAAGGGATTTAGTGATCCACAATATGAAGAGTGTTTAATTAGTGCTTTTATCACTATTGTAGCAGTAAGTTTATTAGTTTTCTTGTTGAGATATCTTGGCTGTGTGACTGAAAGAAAGAAGGATGACCAACCCCCATTACAAGTGGGCAACACTGATTTTGTGCATAAAACACAATATTTATCAGAGGAAGACGATGTCCTCAGTGTAGATGTGAGGTTGCTGGGTATAAGATCTGCCCTGTCTCAGTATGACAAGGCATTGAAACAAGGATATCCAACACATGATGATTACCCAACTAAACATCCATATTATGTTGCCTGTTGGTGTATGGGGTTAAAAGACAGTAAAGAGAAGGACAAAATGGCTGGTATGTGTTTAATTGTTGATTATGAACAGCTGGTTAGAAAGTGTGATATGCTAAAAGGAAGGATAGGAGAGTTAGAAGCAGAGGTAGAAAAACTGCAAACAGAAGCAAAAAACTATAAAGAAACAGCCTTGCAGGAGAGATCTTGTCCCTCAGCACCTTTGGACCCTACATGTGGAATGAGGGGATATCAGTCTGGTTTTATGGCTCCAGTGAGAGTGCACACTGTCCCTAATCCTAATCAAGGGGAAGGGGACCCTGCTACTGTGAGTCGCCTGGAGCACACTCCTATGAGTCCATCTGACTTGCGGAGCACGTTAAAAGAAATGCCATCTTTGCAGCTTAATAACCCGAACCTACCCTTCTGGGAAAAGGTGCAGGAGCGGATGGTAGTGGGAGGCCTGCATGCTTTTGATGTTTTCACCATGGTAAAAGCAAAATGTCCTGTGCACCCTGACAGTCAATTTTGGTTTGCATTTACTGTTAAAGGGAAGCAATATACTTTTACTCGCCTAAGCCAGGGTTTTCATAACTCACCTACTTTGTTTCATAGAGCATTAGCTGATGTGCTGGCAAAGCTGCCAGACATGGCTTCTTGTGTTGTACAGTATGTTGATGATCTTCTTATCTCTTCACCAGATCGCCAAACGCACATGAAAGACTTAGAAGTGACCCTGCAGCACTTGGCAGACAGTGGGGTAAAATGTAATGCTAGAAAGGCTCAGATTGCAAAGGGGGAAGTATCATATCTGGGGTACCTAATATCCAAAGGGTACAAGCGTTTAACTGTTGACCGCACTGAGGCTATTAATGCCTGCCCACGACCAACTACGGTCAGGGGAGTTAGGAAAGTGTTGGGGCTATTCAATTTCTGCCGAACTCAAATCCCCAATTATTCAAGGATTGTCCAGCCCCTTAATAATCTCCTGAAGGGTGCTGGTGGACCACATGAGGCAATTGAATGGACACTTGACTGTGAACAGGCATTTACCACATTGAAACAAAGGCTAAGTACTGCCCCAGGGTTGGGACTTCCTAATCCATTAATGCCTTTTACATTGTACACACATGTCAGTGAGGGACATATGGCAGCAGTGTTAACGCAAAAACATGGGGACAAACAGCACCCAGTAGCATACTACTCTTCTAAACTAGATGCTGTCACTCAAGCAATGCCACCATGCCTTCAGGCAGTGGAAGGAGCTTCTATGGCCCTAAATCAGGCCACACCACTTATTGGTTCACAGGATGTAAATATTGTTGTACCTCACGCCGTCCTTGCTATTTTATCAGGGAAGAAATCCTCAGCAGTCCATGTGGCAAGATGGACTCGATGGGAAACGAGCTTGCTAATGCCTTCGGTACATCTGCAAAGAGCATCATCGTTAAACCCTGCTACCCTCATGCCTACCCCAGATGAGGGACACCCACATCATTGTTGCCTTGAGGAAGAGCCCATGGACGTTCCATTGGTAAAAGAAACTGAAATACCTGGTGCCCCTTGCCTATATGTGGATGGTTCTTCCTTCTATGTGGATGGCAAGCGACACACAGGATGGGCCGTTTGTACTCAAGATGGACAGCTGGTGGCACACGGCAGTTTGCCTGGGGCATCTGCACAAGTAGCAGAACTGCAGGCATTAGTTGCAGCATGTGAAGCTGCGAAAGGTCATGCTGTAAACATATATACTGATTCTAGATATGCGTTTGGGGTTGTACATGATTATATTAACTTGTGGGTAAATTGGGGATTCCTGACGAGTACAGGATCCCCAATACAAAATGGGGGAATAGTGGAGAAACTTCATGAAGCCATGCAGAAACCTACTGAATTAGCAGTGATAAAAGTGAGGGCCCACACAAAAGGGACAGACCCTCATAGTAAGGGGAACCGAAGGGCAGACGAACTAGCTAAACGAGCAGCAGTGGAAGGTAAAGAGATGCAATTGATTGCTGCAACACAGCCTCTCATAAAAACCCCAAACATTTTTGAATTACAGAACATCCAACATGCTGCACCAAGGGCAGAAAAGTGGTTATGGATGGATAATGGGGGAAAACTGTGTGATGATAACACTTGGAGAGGCCCAGGAAACACATTAGTGTTACCAAATGTGCTGATGGGAACTATGATACAAATATATCACATGTTGGGACATGATGGAGCACGGAGGGTGATCCACCGGATGTCGGACACCTGGTGGCATCCTCAACTTAATGCAAATGTGCATGATTATGTGAGGAGGTGTGTAACATGTGCTCAATGTAATTCTGCTCCCACAGTGAAAGTGAGAATGCGACATCAGCCAAGACCAACACAGCCCTTCACACAGTTACAAATAGATTTCATTGGACTTCTGCCAAGGTGCAGAGGGAAAGAATATGTTCTGGTGATCGTGGATCACTTTACTAAGTGGGTAGAAGCTTTCCCAGTGGCCAAGGCCACTGCATCTGATGTAGCTAAAATATTGATGACCGAAATAACTCCCCGATGGGGATTTCCATGCTTCATTGATAGCGACCAAGGTATCCACTTTACAGGGAAGGTGATGAAAACAGTATGCATGTCACTGGGGATCAAACAGAAATTCCACTGTCCCTACCATCCCCAGAGTTCAGGATTAGTAGAAAGAGCTAACCGAACCATTAAAAACAAACTAACCAAACAGATGTTTTCTGCTACAGGGAAAGACTGGGTCACCAATTTACCAGTGGTTCTCATGTCTATGAGATCCAGTCCTACTAATCCACATTCCTTATCTCCTTTTGAAATGCTGACAGGGCGGGCGATGAGGACGCCAGGAAATCTGTGCATTGGAGCGGGGGAGTTGTATGTCATGGGTGACCAGCTTGCTGAATATTGCAAATTGTTATCTCAGTGTGTCTCAAAGGACCCCCAAACTGAACCAGACCCAAAGGCTAGTGAAGAGGACACATGTGAGGTGCAGCCCGGTGATCAAGTACTGGTGAAAGCCTATAGAAAACGAACCTTTGAACCAGCCTGGACTGGACCTCACATAGTTCTCCTGGTAACTCCTTCAGCGGCCCGGGTCACTGGAATTCCAGTTTGGGTGCACCTGTCACGAGTAAAAGTATACAAAGGTGACACTCAACATAGGGCACAATAATCTCTGTTTACCCTATGGACTCCTTGAGGGCCATTCTCAGTATTGTTAAGTGTTTTATTGATGTAGTCACCTGGGGAGGAGCCACTGGATCAGTTGTAAATGCCATTACTCAAGCTATCAAATCTCATAATAGGGACTGGGTTGAAAATTTGTTAGTAGCAGGGATGACAGTTTATTGTGGTGAGAATAGGGCTCATGTCTAATTAATTAGATATCACCTTAACTCAGCAACATAGTTGGTTAGGTCCTCACTGTTGTACTCAGCCATCTATTAAAAACTACTAAAATGTCTGAGCAAGCATTGGTCTGGAATGGTGTTATCATACTGGCATGGTGTTAACATGAAAGTCGTAGCCCTGATAGGAGACTTGCTCGTGTCACAGGTGCCCTGTTGGGTGAGAGCCGCAGTTCTCAAAGACTGAATGTCTTCACCTTGGATGATGGCAGAGGAGTGGTCTCTATTGATAATGGGCATTTTGGAATGATTATTCCATCTTTGGAGAGGTGTTAATTCCTGTGGGTTGGTCTCCTGGATTGGAGGCTCAGCCCTTCCACCCACTCCCAATCTCATGTCATAGACACCTGTGTATCTGAGTGTGTAATAATAGCTGGAGATAACTATATAGCTTTCCCATGGGACCAATGTTCCATCCTGGGAGGATGGGTTTTGCATATAAGAAACATGGAGTCAGGACAAGCCCTATCTCAAATGTTGGGACCTGACTTAATGGTGCATGTAATGTTTAATTTACTGGATGATATAACAGTGAAGAAAGACTCCACTACCTGGTGTGGATTTGGGTATTTAGCTTTGGAAAGTAAGCCTGGTTTGAACATCTCATACTTCCTATTGTGGAAGATATTATGAAAGAAGTGGTAAGGCAATTACAGTGATTCCGTGGATAGAAGGGTTTGCTATTGTGGGAACAGAGATTCCCTGGGGATGGATTTCAGTTGTGTTTTCGCAATGGATATGGGGACTTACTTTTAGTGTAGATACCATTATGTATTAAAGGTTGAATGTATTGTTTAATTCTGTTACCAAAACTGCAGTTAATTAAGTGTTGATAAGGTCAATTATAGCTCCTAATAAATACAAGGAAGTGGTGTTAGTGGGGTCTAAGAATTGTTCTTAGCCCCAAAACCAAATGGGGGAGCTGAAGGGTATGCATGGAGAGGCATGCTGTGGCTCACCACCCTAGCAACAGCCTGGGGGAGGCTAAGAGGAGGGGGGTGAGCTCGGCATGTGGAGTGGAGAGGTGCATGCATGTGACAAACAAAGCCATATATGGAAAGCTTGAATCTGATTGGTTTAGAAGTTTGTGTTATGTAACCTGTAACCATGTGCTATAAAACAGCAAGGGGAGGGGCTCCTTGCTCGAGGGGCTCTGGCTGATTTTAGTACCAGGGGCTCTCCCTTTGTGCACATTGAATAAAGTATTGAATTGAATTGAATTGAATCGAATTGAATTGAATTGAATTGAAGACCCTTGATTCTGCCCAGCACCTGAGTCTCTGGGAACCGCAAAATCCCAACACCACCCTAGTCCGAACTAGGGTGGCAGTGTAGACATACCCAAAGAGCCCTATTGGGGTAATGAAGGCCCAACTTTACCTGGGCCTCGGGGTTCAGGGGCACCTGCCAGTACACTTTGGTAAGGTCCATAGTAGTGAGGAACTGGGCACCCCCCAACTTGTCTAGACTCTCATCAGTCAGAGGCATAGGGTAGGCATCGGACATGGTGATGGCGTTGAGTTTCCAATAGTCCATGCAGAACCAGATTGTTCCACCCCTTTTGGGGACCAGCACCACTGGGGAGGCTGAGGGGCTGGAGGAGGGCTGGATCACCCCAAGAGCCAGCATGTCCCCAACCTCCCTCTCCAGATCCCGGGATGCTTTCCCAGTGACCCAGAATGGGGTACACCGGATGGGGGGATGGGCCCCCGTCTCCACCCGGTGCACAGCGAGGTTAGTGTGGAGGCAGGAAAAGGGAATAAGGGAATTTGTGTGCAGCCATCTTGGTCTTGTTAACAAGAGAGCAAGAGTCAGGCTAAGTCTGTGGCCTGACAATGCGAGATCTGTAATTAGACGCTGCCTTTGCGCCTCACCTCCATACGGAGATAAGGATAGAATGCTGACTCTGGCAGGGACCTTGGGATAAGGAGCATCTGGGTGGAACTAAATAACTGTTAGCCATTGGTGTTTGTAATGGGAAGGAGACGAATTGTTGTTGTTATATCTAATAAACAGTATATAAACTGCTTCATAATTGCTTGTATTCGAAGATCTGCCTCGGGGGGGCTTCCCCCCTGTCCGAACCAGTTTTTCCCTTGCTGCAGCTCGTAATAAAACTGCCTCTGGCTACTTGTTGCTTACAAACTCAGAGTGAGGACAATGTTTTCTTCCACAATTTGGTGCCGTGACTCGGATGGCAACGCCCGACTGAAGACAGCAACAGCGGCTGCAGACCGTCCCCCTTCACCCCCAGGGCGCCAAACGAGAGGTAAGAGACCTTTTGAAATCTCTACTGGGGTGTGGAGGAGGACTGCCTGTAGGGTCGTCTGCTTCTTGTGGGCTCACGCCAGCCGAACTTCTTGAATCTGCAACAAGGTCAGACGCCAAGCGGTTCCAGGGAAGTTGTTTTGTTACCCCCGAGTAGGCCTAAGTTTACGCAGTGCTGGGAACTGCTGTGGTATTGGTGGTGCCGCCCCAGGTACGGGAAGAAAATTGTATTGCGTCTGGACATAAGGCACCTAGGTTTATGCAGTGCTGGGAACTGCTGTGGTTCTGGGGGGAAATGTGTTGTTTGCCGCCCCAAATATGGACGAGGTCCATAATGAGAGATGCATCTAAAAGTGGGAAAATTTCTGTGTGAAAAGCATGCTGAGTGTGAATGTAATGAGTGGAGTGTGAATGCCGCTGCCCAGGTCTCTGAGAAGTAAGCTGATTCCAGGGCTCTCCCACGAGGGAGTTCTGAACGCAAGGGGGGTCAGTTGAACCTCGAGACCAAGTGGATATGTGAGGGAGTGATGACTCCCCTTATTTCATGAGCTGCTGATAAGGTCTGACACTCTAGACCCAGCAGACCCCTTATTCTTTTCAGGAAAATAAAAGCTTTTTGCTTGCTGGAACAGTAACTGGCCAACCAACACCTTGTGCTAAGGAAAAGCATTATAGCTTCACACATTAAGCCTGATCTGTGGTACAAGAGGGAGACTGAGGCATGCCACTGTTGGGGAAGGCTAGCAACTCTGAGGTAATTCAAGGGAGTGGAAGGTCACGAGTACCGATGAAGCGCCCTTGTTCTCGGACTAGCTGTAACCAGCTCCACTAGTAGATCTTAGGCAGTATTTTAAGTTATAATGGGCCACCCTGAAGGGGGTAGAAATGTTTTCTTTTCTTTCAGATCGTCAGAAAGCGCTGGTGCCAGCTGAAGAAAAACCAACAACAACAAAAAACCATGGTTCTGTGTCATGACATAATAAGTTTGTGTTCTGCCCAAGTTTGTCTTGTGTGTCTTAATTGTAATACGTATTGCAAATATTGTGTGTGGGATATTTTTAATGAAAGGATAATTTGAGTAAAGCAGAAGCATTAATTTAAACCAACAAAATTAATAATTGGGCCCAATCAATTGGCAACTCTAAACTTAGTCAATTGGCAACTTTAAAATTCAGTGAAAGGATAATAGTTTGGTAATTGTTTAAGCTAGGAGAATGTTAACAATGTCTCCACAGGTGAACAAAAAAAGAACTGGAAAGAAGCAAGGAGTACCATGTGAACAGAAGGACTGGAAGTGGGGTATCAGCCCTCTCCCCCACCGGATTGGTTTTGCTTTAATGGCTACACAAATGAAATATTTAGCTTCTGCAAATTTGCACACCAACCATAAACGTGATTTGGCCAGAGATAATAAGAAATCTGTAAGAAACAACACGGGCAAGCGGGACATCAGAATATTTGAATAAAGCCATACACAGATGACCACAACAATGGGGAAACTAGTAACCCCACCATTTCAATAATAGCCACTTGCCCTGCTACTCATTGGTGCCTGACGCCTTAAAAGGCCTCAAGAATCATGGAATTGCATGGGTTCCCATTAATAATTAAAACATCCTGGAACCATGATGTTCCCCCATACGAGAAACAGTGACTCCAGTCAATGTAACCAGCCTTCAAGTCACATACTTAGAACAAATACACACTAATAGCGATGGGGAATACACGGCCTTGGGCCTCCCCTCATTCACACAGAATTATTTTGTTTATTGTAACAACATGAACACTATGAGGACAAAGAATACACAGTCCTCTGAGTTAAAGTTTGTATGGAGTATTGTGGGAAAGAAGCTAAACACTGACATCAGGCCACTGAAGTTGGACCTACTGACTCCCACTGGGGCTTACCACTTAAAGCCCAGACAAAGGTAACCCCTGAGGCATGGCTGTCATTTGTTAAACAATGGCCATTGCTAACTTGCCCTCATTTGGGTATTATTAACCAGGTCCTTGAGGACAAAATAAAGCCTCCCAATTGTGCATCATGTCCTGAACAGACCTGTCTCAGAACCAGGACAACTGTCACTGGTCCTTACCTTGGTGATGTTCCACACTGGTATAGACCAGCTGTGTGCTAGACTGGCTAATCAAATTGGCAAGTGCCTGATTAGGCAACGACGGGGCTTAGCAGATACCATTGCAGATTGGTTTGGGCCTGGAAACTCTGTCAGCAACACTTATGTCATAGCCCAGAAACTGTATGAGAATCCAGGCTGGTAGATGCAGTAATATCCAGTGCCTGTGAAGGCCTAGACACCAGCCAAGCCAACCGATTGATTCTGAATAGTTTGAAGGCTCTGTCCAGCTCTGTGTCCATTTCACTAAACCTAACCAGATATTTGGACCAGAGACTAATTGGATTGTTAATTAATGGAACTAAATTAAAGAAATTAGAAAGCCAGTACTGAAGAATAGGATAGCTTTGACCACCCAGCCCTTATGGTGGTGAGTCCCCATCTCCCCCGTGCCTACCCATGGGAGTGGGGAAGTAGAGAATCCATGAGGACCCAAAGGCCCACCTGGACAGGGCATAGTATAACAGTTTGTTTTTAGCCCCTCTGGGGATTCCTCACTCAGATCAGATCAGAATGGTAACCTCCCTGCCTGTACCAAAGCAGGAGAATATAGATAGATCGAAGGCATCGCTTATTCTGAAGGTGTGGGAGCCTCCCTATACCCAGGGATTGTTGCACCCACTTTAATAAGGAAATTTTATGTACCTGCCCATTTAACAAAAACAAAAACATCGAGCTGGTCCAAATGAATGGTACCTACTGGTGTTTGACTACCCAGACAGATCACTCCATCCTGCCTCTCTACATATCCGTCTGTGTGCATAACAGCCCCTCGCTGGATAATCCTGACCGTTGATAGAATGCGGCTCTATTACCCATTACTGCCGAAGTGCAACCCAACATAAGATCCTGAGTGGCACGGCGGAAGCAAGTACCTAGAGGAGGGTTTACTGGCCCTGCAGGTGAAGATTGAGGAGTTGATGGCCAATGCCCAAAGATATGTCGGGGCTGGCTGTCTGAGGTACACACAGATGGGGAAACACCGTGGACCATGCCAAACACCTATCTCTGCAGCACTCAACCAGGCAGTAGAGGTCAAACCTATAATCATGGGCAGCGTCAGTAAGACAACGAAATATCTTGGGGATGGATTTGAATAGTGTTTGCCAAATTATGTGGGAAGTTTCGATTATAACATTTATAACAGTGCTGGTGCTGTACTCGTACTTCCAGAGTAAATTAAAACCCCTTAAATTGTATTTAACTTGGTGGGTTAAGGAGAACCCCAAAGTCAAGAGAAAGGAACTATAGGAGTAAACTGAGGCAGTCCATGGTATCTTGCTGAGAACTGACAAACTCAGATCATTAGGCCAGCCTGAGAAGCATGCGCTACAGCAGTTCCTGTGACCCTGGTTCCCCTGGCAACCACATTCCAAAGGGCCTCACTTTGATAAGGCCGGTACCAAACAACCACGTGGGATTGTTTTTAGGGTTTGATTTATTCCTAGGAAATAACCTTGGTTCCAAAGGAGCTAGCTGGCTTTTAGCTCAGAGAATAGAGACTCGTATGTCCATCAGCGAAAGACCACTCTAGAAAGACCTTTACCAAGTTTTGCTAAAGTGAAGTGCCAAGAACTGACTGTTGGCCAATGCTTCTCACTGCAAAAAGATCCATCCATCTCGAAATGATCCTACCCCGATTGCTGATAAGCCTCTCTCTTCTGGTCCTGCTTTCCTACCTGCTGGACACCAGAAGAGCCAAAATATTACAGGGTGATGTGCTGGTAACCTCTCCCCTGCATGATGCTGAACCATGACTTTCAAGAAAAAAAAGAGGAAAAGTCCACTCCTCTGACACCGCCAAAGCCCAAGGATTTCTGACTACAAAAGGACATTAAGAACTGACCTTGGTGAAAGAAGCGAAGTATTGTATATTGCCAAGGAGAAACTTGTGGGAGTGGTTTGGGTTTCTCCCTTTGATCTGGACTCTGTGCTTATGGACAGGTACCATCAGCATGTACCTGCCCTCCCTAATTTGGTTACTAATTATGATATGTTGTATGATGTTACTAAAATTATAGAACAGCCCCATCATAGAATTATATTGGGGATATTAATGATTATATTGCTTTTGCTTATTAAAAGTTTCATATTTGATTGTTGTTGTAAGGGATGTGGTGGTAGAGATAGCTTTTGTGTTTGTACTAATTATGTAATGTTTAATGAAAATAAAGGTTTAGAAAGGTAGTTGTGCTGTAAGCACAAAAGGGGGGATTGTGGAGGCAGGAAAAGGGAATAAGGGAATTTGTGTGCAGCCATCTTGGTCTTGTTAACAAGAGAGCAAGAGTCAGGCTAAGTCTGTGGCCTGACAACGCGAGATCTGTAATTAGACGCTGCCTTCGCCTCTCGCCTCCATACGGAGATAAGGATAGAATGCTGACTCTGGCAGGGACCTTGAGATAAGGAGCATCTGGGTGGAACTAAATAGCTGTTAGCCATTGGTGTTTGTAATTGGAAGGAGACTAATTGTTATTGTTATTATATTTAATAGACAGTATATAAACTGCTTCATAATTGCTTGTATTCGAAGATCTGCCTCGGAGGGGGGGGGCTTCCCCCCCCCATCCGGACCAGTTTTTCCCTTGCTGCAGCTTGTAATAAAACTGCCTCTGGCTACTTGTTGCTTACAAACTCAGAGTGAGGACAATGTTTTCTTCCACATTAGTGAGCCCAGGCCGGGAAGAGAACAGCTGCTGGTAGGAATACAGCACTTCCTTGATCTCTGCCTGCTGGGCCGGGGTTAGCTGGTGCGAGAGGGGGATTGACTCCAGCGTGGCACCAGCCTCGGCCTCTGGGAGGAGACCCACCAGGGGATCCTCTCCCTTCTTCCACTGCCCACACACGGCCAGCACCAACCTCTCCCTGTTCCAGTACAGCTTCATCATGCTGACATGGTGCACTCGCTGGTGGTGGCCCTGGCTGGACAGCTCCGCTACATAGTTTACCTCGTTTACCTGTCTGATGACCTTGAAGGGACTGTCCCAGGCCGCCTGCAGCTTGTTCTTCCTCACTGGGATGAGAAGCATCACTTGATCACCAGTGGCGTAGCAGCGGGCACGTGCCAAGTGGTTATACCAGGCCTTCTGCTTTCTCTGTGCCTGGGCTAGGTTCCCCCAGCCAGGCCCATGAGCTCAGCAAGCCTTTCCCGGAATGTCAGTACGTCCTCCACCACAGACTCGCCAGCTGGAGAGGCTTTCCCCTCCCATTCATCCCTCAACAAGTCTCGGGGGCCCCTCACCCTTCTCCCATACAGCAACTCAATTGGGGAGAACCCCATGGATTCCTGGGGCACTTCCCTGTGTGCAAACAGCAGGTGGGGTAAGTACTTGTCCCAGTCCTGTGGGTGCTGGTCCATGAAGGTTTTCAGTATTCGTTTGAGCATCCCATTAAATCTCTCCGCCAGCCCATTGGACTGGGGGTGGTATGCTGAGGCTCAGGTGTGCTGGACCCTGCACTTCTCCCACAAACACCGGAGCAGGGCCAACATGAAGTTGGACCCCTGGTCTGTAAGGACCTCCTTGGGGAACCCCACCCTGCTGAAAATGGTCAGCAGCACATATGCCACCGTGTCTGCCTCGATTGAGGGCAGAGCCATGGCTTCGGGGTAGCGAGTAGCAAAATCCACCACCACCAGGACGTATTTCTTTACCGTCCGTGTTGCCCTACTCAGGGGCCCCACTGTATGCATCGCCACCTTCTGGAAGGGCTCCTCTATGATGGGCAGAGGCCTCAGAGCTGCTTTACGCTTGTCCTGGGCTTTCCCCACCCTCTGACAGGAGCCACAGGCCCTGCAATACTGGTGAACAGCGTCAAAGACCCCGGGCCAATAAAAGTTCTGCAGCAGCCTCTGCCTGGTGTGCCGGACTCCCCTCAGGGTTAGGTAGGCATCAGGCACTAGTTGGTTTGGGCCCACCACCTCGGGCCGCGCCAGTGTCACCTCTGCCCCCATATCCCAGAACCCCTTGTGGATGCAAACCATATAAAGCTTGAAAGTTTGGTCAAAGGACTGGGCCTATACGTGGTGCGTGCTGCGTCAGAAGCGAGCATTCCTGAAGACAAAGAAATTGCAAGGCTTGCAATAAGAGAAAGTGTATGAACAGATGTAACCACTTAAGTACATATGGTTCTGGTTTTCTGCTGAATTCCATTATATGCTCACGGGAGTTAAAATGTATATAAACCCTGAACTTTCTTTTTCTGCAGAGCCTGTATCATCAGAGGCTAGACCTCTGTCTTGCTGCATTGCTCTCCTATGATCATAGAAATAAATAGTTTCTGCTGACTTGAACTTATAAATCAGATTGCGTGTTTATTCCGCAACACCCTGGACACTCCTTCCTCCCACCTCAATGGGGGTGATGTGACGATTGCTCCCTGGGGCTTGTCCCCCACTCACCTGGAGGACTGAGTACGGCCGCTCGGGGGCTGGCGCTTCGCCCTGCCCAGCTGGTCTGTCCTGCCGAGCTCCTTCCCCCAGCGCAGCCCAGTTAAGTGCATCCCCCTGGGCCAGGTGCGCTCCCAGCCAGTTGATGCTCCTGGGGCCCTATCTGGCTGCCATCTCCTTCACTCTCTGGCATTGTGCTACCTTGTGCCCTTTCTGGCCACAGAAGTTGCATCTTAGGTCCCTCGAGTCCCATACTGGGGGTTGTCCTGGCCTGACATTTTGGGCCCCCCACCCAGGCTAGGCTTCCTGGAGTACCACTTTCAAGGGGTCTCTGGGTAACTCCCCTTCAGGGGCCCGGGTGTGGGTCTCCCACCTGTCCCCGATCTGCTGGCCACAAACTGGTCTGCTAGTGTCCCTGCACTGCACAGGTCTTTGGGCTTCCGGTCGGCCAACCACACCTTGAGGTCTGGGGGGCAAATGTCATAAAGATGCACCAGCCCCACCAGGTTGTACACGTCCTTGGTGGTGGTGGCCTAGGCCTCCTTCCCCCATTTGTGGAGATATTCCCCCAGCAAGTTGGCCACCTCCTTGTAGGTGGTGCCTGGGAGCTTGTGCAGACTTGTGTCCGGTACGCCTTGGGGGTCTCTAAGACTCACAGACTTTAAGGTCAGAAGGGACCATTATGATCATCTAGTCTGACCCCCTGCACAGTGCAGGCCACAGAATCTCACCCACCCCTCCTAGAATAATCCTCTCACCTATATCTCAGATATTGAAGTCCTCAAATGGTTTAAGAACCCCAAGATGCAGAGAATCCTCCAGCTGTGACCTGTACCCCATGCTACAGAGGAAGGTGAAAAACCTCCAGGGCCTCTGCCAATCTACCCTGGAGGAAAATTCCTTCCCAACCCCAAATATGGCGATCAGCTGAAGCCTGAGCATGTGGGCAAGACTCACCAGCCAGACACCCAGGAAAAAGTTCTCTACAGTAACTCCTATCATCCCCTCCATTGGCCTATTTATCACTGATAATGAATGGTCAATTAGTTACCAAGATCATGTTATCTCATCAAACCATCCCCTTCATAAACCCATCTAGCTTAATCTTGAAGCCAGATAGCTCTTTTGCCCCCACTACTTCCCTTGGAAGGCCGTTCCAGAACCTCACTCCTCTAATGGCTAGAAACCTTCGTCTAATCTCAAGTCTAAACTTCCTACTAGCCAGCTTATATCCATTTGTTCTTGTGTCCACATTGGTATTAAACTTAAATAATTCCTCTCCCTCCCTGGTATTTATTCCTCTAATATATTTAAAGAGAGCAATCATGTCCCCTCTCAGCCTTCTTTTGGTTAAGGTAAACAAGCCAAGCTCCTTGAGTCTCCTTTCATAAGACAGGTTTTCCATTCCTCGGATCATCCTAGTGGCCCTTCTTTGTACCTGTTCCAGTTTGAATTCATCCTTCTTAAACATGGGAGACCAGAACTGCACACAGTATTCCAAATGGGGTCTCACCAATGCCTTGTATAATGGCACTAACACCTCCTTATCTCTACTGGAAATACCTCGCCTAATACATCCCAAGATCGTATTAGCCTTTTTCACGGACATGTCACAATGGCGGCTCATAGTCATCCTATAATCAACCAGGACTCCAAGGTCCTTCTTCTCCTCCATTACTTCCAACTGATGTGTCCCCAGCTTATAACTAAAATTCCTGTTATTAATCCCTAAATGCATAACCTTACACTTCTCACTATTAAATTTCATCCTATTGCTATCACTCCAATTTACAAGATCATCCAGATCTTCCTGTATAATATCCCGATCCTTTTCTGAATTGGCAATACCTCCCAACATTGTGTCATTCGCAAACTTTATTAGCACACTCCCACTTTTGGTGCCAAGGTCAGTAATAAAAAGATTAAATAAGATTGGTCCCAAAACTGATCCCTGAGGAACTCTGCTAGTAACCTCCCTCCAACCTGACAGTTCACCTTTCAGTATGACCCGCTGTAGTCTCCCCTTTAACCAGTTCCTTATGCACCTCTCAGTTTTCATATTGATCCCCATCTGTTCCAATTTAACCAATAATTCCCCATGTGGTACTGTATCAAATGCCTTACTGAAATTGAGGTAGATTAGATCCACTGCATTTCCTTTATCTAACAAATCTGTTACTTTCTCAAAGAAGATCAGGTTGGTTTGGCACGATCTACCTTTTGTAAAACCATGTTGTAATTTGTCCCAATTGCCATTAGCCTCAATGTCTCTAACTACTTTCTCCTTCAAAATTTTTTCCAAGACCTTGCATACTACAGATGTCAAACTAACAGGCCTGTAGTTACCCGGGTCACTTTTTTTCCCTTTCTTAAAAATAGGAACTATATTAGCAATTCTCCAGTCAAATGGTACAACCCCTGGCTGTGTCTAGACTGCATCCCTTTTCCATAAAAGGGATGCAAATTAGACACATCGCAATTGCAAATGAAGCGGGGATTTAAATCCCCCCCGCTTCATTTGCATAAAAATGGCTGCCGCTTTTTTTCCGGCTCAGAGCTTTGCCGGAAAGAAGCACCAGTCTAGACGCGGATCTTTCGGAAAAATAAAGCCTTTTCCGAAAGATCCCTTATCCCTCTTAAGACTCTGTCTTCTCCATTCCATCACTTTTTATTTCTTTACAATCTACCTCATCATTGATATACAATGCGACTCCACCACCTTGACCCTTATTTCTGTCTTTCCTAAACAGCACATACCCTTCAATACCTGTACTCCAGTCATGCCTAGTATTCCACCATGTTTCTGTTATTCCTATAATATCTGGTTTCACTTCCTGGACCAATAGCTCTAGTTCCTCCTTTTTGTTACCTAGGCTCCTCGCATTGGGGTACAAACATCTTAATTTTTGCTGTTTGGCCTCACTCTCATTCTTTACCCAATTTGACAGGGACGTTGTACCTCCAATATGACCTATTAGACTAGTATCCACTCTATCCTTCCTTATGTCCATTCTCCTACCCCCAGCTATATCCTTTCTGATGCTCGTTATTGGTGTTGTTTCCATTGACTCTTCCCCTTTCTCTATGGGACTAGTTTTAGAGCTAGAGAGGCGGCTGGCCACCGGCCCTGAGGATCCGCCCCTCTGCGGAGCATACCGGGAGAAGCAGGAGGAACACCGGGCCCTCAAGGACCTTCGGGCCTGGGGTGCCTTTGTTCGTTCTCGCATCCATCTCCTTTGGGAGATGGATCGAGGCTCCCGCTTCTTCTATGCCCTGGAGAAAAAGAGGGGGGAATACTAGGCATGAGTGGAGTACAGCACATCATCTGCCTTCTGGCAGAGGATGGCACCCCCTCACGGATCCGGTGGAGATGTGCGAGAGGCCTCATGCCTTGTACTCCTCTCTTCTCCCTGGATGTGACCGACACCGACGCCCGCAGGGTTCTCTGGAATGAACTCCCAACGGTCAGCGCGGGCGACCGGGACCGGCTAGAGCTGCCTCTCTCTCTGGCCGAGTTCTCGGAAGCCCTCCGTCTCATGCCCAGCAATAAATCCCCGGGCATGGACGGGCTGACCGTGGAGTTCTACTGCATATTCTGGGACGTCCTCAGCCCGGACCTTGCTAGCATCTGGGCCAAGTCCTTGGAGAGCAGGGTCCTCCCTTTATCATGCAGGCGAGCCATGCTCGCCTTGCTGCCCAAGAGGGGGGACCTCCGCGATCTGAGGAATTGGCGTCTCGTCTCGCTCCTCAGCACGGACTATAAAATCGTTGCTGTGACGGGGTGAGGCAACCCCGCACTAAAGGTGCCCCCCCCCAGCGAGGCAGGTAGAAGCGGCGCGGCTTTTCTCGCCACTGCCGAGGACGCGGTCGGCGGGGTAGCCGGGACGCGCCGCTCTGCAGGTGGCTTAGCCGGCGCGGCCCCGAGCAACGTGGAGGGTGATGGGGTGAGGCAACCCCGCACTGAGGGTGCCCCCCCCCCAGCGGGGCAGAAAGAAGCGCCGTGGCTTTTCCCGCCGCCGCTGAGGAGGCGGTCGGCGGGGCAACCAGGACGCGCCGCTCGGCAGGCGGCTTCACTAACGCGGTCCCAAGCACCACGGGGGAAGGACCCCCCGCGCCGGGATCGACAGGGGCAATGGGGGAGGAACGCCACCCCACCAGCCTTGGGGCGGGCGGCCCCGCAGACGCCCCCAGTCAGCCCTATTCCCCACTGATGCCGGTGGCAAGGAGGACGCCGGGGGTGAGTAGAGACAGCTGGGGAGGAGAAGGTGGAGCCGCAGGTGAACGCAGGTGCAGGTGTTCTGGAGGGGCGGGGGCGGCACCCTCCCCAGGGATAAAACCAGCAGAGTCAGGAGAAGAGAGGGAGGCGAGGAGGAGGACGTCGGATGAAGGGACTGAGAGGCACGAGGAGGCAGCGGGACAAGCCGGCTGGTGAGCGGACGAGTGAGGGCGTGAGGAAGAAGCCCAGGGCGGGTGTGTAAATCCCAGGTTTCCTGGCCCGTATCCAGCAGCTAATGCTGCGGTTCTTCTGGCCAGGACTGCTGATGTGTTGAGGCTCCGTGCCCCATCAGCCAGGTTGGGGGAGAGAGGATCACCTCCCCCGCCTTAGGGCCCTGGGCTGGGGTCTGGAGAGAGGGAGGGCCTGGACCTCCCTCACCTCCTCGCTCAAGGGATTGTCTGGGCGACCGAAGGGAGGGTTGACTGGGCACCGTTTGAGGAAGACCGGGAGTGTCTGGGACGGCAACCGGGGCGGCGGGACTGCCCGGGGCAGGGTGAGCCTGTGGACCCCGTAACAGTTGCCAAAGCCATCTCCCTAAGGCTGAAGTCTGTGCTGGCGGACGTGGTCCATCCAAACCAGACCTACACCGTCCCGGTCCGAACCATCTTCGACAACCTTTTTCTGGTCCGGGATCTCTTAGAGCTCGGGTGTAGGAATGGTCTGTCATTCGCCCTCCTGTCCTTGGATCAGGAGAAGGCGTTTGACCGGATGGACCACGGGTACCTCCTGGGCACCCTGCAGGCCTTTGGCTTCGGGACCCATTTTGTGGGGTTTCTCCAGGTGCTGTATGCCTCCGCAGAGTGCTTGGTCAAGCTCAACTGGACCCTGACCACACCAGTCAACTTCGGGCGGGGAGTACGTCAAAGCTGTCCGCTGTCAGGCCAGCTGTACGCTTTGGCCATGGAGCCCTTCCTCTGTCTCCTTCGCAAGAGGTTGACGGGGTTGGTGCTCCGTGAGCCGGAGACGAGGCTGGTCCTTTCAGCATATGCCGACAACGTGCTCCTTGTCGTCCAGGACCCAGGAGACCTGGCGTGGGTGGAGGCTTGCCAAGCCGTCTACTCGGTGGCCTCCTCTGCCCGGGTCAAGAGCTCTGGCCTGGTGGTAGGGGACGGGTAGCAGGCGGGCTCCCTCCCACCCGCGCTTCAGGCCATCAGGTGGAGCGCGGGTCCGCTGCTCTATCTTGGCATTTTTCTTTCTGCCACGATATCTCTCTGCCGGAGAACTGGCAAGGTTTAGAGGCCAGGGTGGTTGAGCGGTTGCAGAGGTGGACAGGACTGCTCCGGTGCCTCTCCCCGCGTGGGAGAGCACTGGTACTTAATCAGTTGGTCCTGTCCATGCCCTGGCACCGTCTCAACACCCTAGTCCTGCCCCCAGGTTTCCTGGCCCGTATCCAGCAGCTAATGCTGCGGTTCTTCTGGCCAGGACTGCATTGGGTCTTTGCAGGGGCTCTCCATCTCCCCCTGGAGGAGGGAGGGCAGGGCCTGACGTGTTTGTGCACCCGAGTTCATGTCCTCCGCCTCCGGGCCCTGCAGAGACTCCTATTTCATGCATGGAGCATGCTTGCGCACACATTCCTTCGCCGCTTCCGAGGGCTCCGATAGGACCGGCAGCTCCTTTATTTGAGAGGTCTTCCGCGAGACCTCTCCAGGCTGCCGGCCTTCTACCAGGACCTCCTCCAGACCTGGAAGCTGCTTGCGGTGACCAGGTCCTTGGGAGCCACCTTGGGGGCAGACCTCCTTGCGGAGCCCCTGCTACACAACCCCCATCTATATGTGCAGGCGGCAGAGTCCCCCTCGGTGAGCCAGAGGTTGGTCCTGGCAGAAGTCACCAGAGCTGAAGACCTCCTGGACTACGACCGGGGAGACTGGGTGGATCCTTGGGCACTCGCCCAGCGCATGGGGCTCTCCACCCTACATACTCCCCGGCGCGTACTTCAGGAGGTAAAGGACGCTTTGCCACCCACTGCTCAGATTTATCTCGATATGGTCCTGCGAGAGGGTGCACCCCGCCCACCCCTCACCCCCGGCCCTCCCGATCTCTCCATCGGCCCCCAGCCCCGTGTACCTTCCTGACCGCCTCCCCTTCATCACCCAAGCCAGCTGCACACGATGTAGCCGGTCCCCTTCCAAACCATGCCAAAGAGTCACCTATACACACTCGTGACAGGTTTCCATTGGTTGACAAGGAAAGCCTTTGTCGACCGCTCCGGTATGCCTCGTGAAACGAGGTTTACCGGAGCGGTCGACAAAGGCTTCCCTTGTCGACCATGGAGCGTCTAGACTGCCCGCTGTGCCGGATCAGCTGATCGTCGGCACAGCGCGGTGGCCATTTTGATATAAATGAAGTGGCGATTATTTAAATCGCTGCTTCATTTTTCTATGTCTAGTAAACTCATCTACATGGCTCTGTCGACGGAGCCATGTAGTCTAGACATACCCTATAAGAAGGAACTAAACATAAAATAATTTAACCTCCCTTTCCCCCACCAAAATACCAACCTCTTCCCTTGCTACTTACTAGAAGATCTCCAGAAGCAGCATAAATCCTTTTCTGGGGTGAAGAAAGCATCTTGTGTTATGACAACAGCCCTGCTCTATGTTCACAGAGTACCACTGAGTTTACAGAGAAATTGTGTTAAACCTCTTTCAGGCAAAGGAAAATTTCTAAAAGAACAGGCCCTGAAAGAGGGAGTGCAGGAGGTATGGGGAGTTCCTTTGTAGAAAATGTTTCCTTCTAAAAAGGCAGATGGAATTATTTTTATTAGTGTTGGTTCTTAAAATGATGGATCTAGGCTTCCTCATCCTGAACTTTAAACTTTAACAAGTATTTTATTTGTGTTTACATGATTATATGCTGTTATAGGTGGTTTCAGCTTTGTGTTTTGTTACCCTCATATATATTACCTCTTTCAATGTAAGTCAAAAAGTATCCATAATGTATTCATTAAAATTAACACAACAGCAATACAGAACTCATAAGTGTATCATTTTTCAACATAGTTCCCCTGATTTTCAACACACTTGATCCAGTATCACACACCGCCTCCTTCAAATCATGGTCGCTGGCAAAACGACAGCCTCTTAAAAGCATCTTTGAGGGGGTCTCTCTGACGTTTGCTCTCTGGCTCATAGTGGTGGATCCACGTTTCGTCACCAGTGACAATGTGACTCAAAACAGTGTCACCTTCCTCATGATACCGGTTCAAAAGGCAGTTACAGATGTCCAAACAGTTACGTCTGTGCTGTTCTGAGAGTTGTTTGGGAACCCACTTTGCACAAACTTTACTGAAGCGAAGTTTGTGGTGGATGATTTCATAGGCAGAACCGTGACTAATCTGCAGTTGGTTTGCTACTTCATCGACAGTCACCCTCCTGTTTTCAACTTGTTCAATGTTCCTTTCAGTAGTCGATGTGGATGGGCGCCCTGATCGTTCTTTGTGAGTGACATTTGTTCAGCTATTTTTGAACAGGTCAGTCCATTTGTACACGCTTTGCTGCAGCAAAACACTGTCACTGTATTGTGCTGATAGTCTTCGATGAATGTCTGCACCTCTTACACCTTCAGCCCACAAAAATCGAATCGCTGCACGCTGCTTTTCTTTGGTGCATGTGGTAAGCAGAACGGCCATGTTGACCCCACTAGTGGTGAAAGACATCTGAACGGTCAAAGCCAAATATGTCACTACACTATAGGGAGGTTCCGTGCTTACAGTTGTGCGCGAATTCAGCAGTTGGGCCAATCGCAAAATAAAGATATGAACACTTTGCAGATACTTTTTGACTTACCCTCATAGAATTCAGAACTTCAGTTGGAAAAATCACATCAAGGACATTTGCGTTCAAATGTGCTCTGTTTTTAGGGATAGTTGTCAAATTATAAGTGGAGGGGAAGGGAATGTGGCAATTGGCTCAAAGGATGTAGTTGGCTTAAAGATTCTTTCATGCAGCCCCAGGTCTCACTTTCAGAATTGCAATGATATCTTCATTTGGAGCTTTTGAAAATAAAATACATTTTATTTGACAGGTTTTTTTAGGTTTGAAAACACTGATGGACATGGGGAGACAAACTTAGAAAGAATAATTAAAGTGAAGCAAAGAGCTTTGATGTGAAAGAGAAAGAGCTTGATGAGGAAGAAGATTTCCCATTTCCCAACTACTGCCGTAGCATTTAATGGGCCTCTTTGCATCATTAATACCCAACCTCTTATGGCCATAAACAGATTTCCTCACCCTGAGATTTTGTGGGTACACATACTTGATTGGGTGGTGATATTGGGCCATCTTTTGAATATGCATGAATAAGATCACTTGATGCCCCTCTTGGACCCCGTTCCCTGACATGGGAAAAGTGGGAACCTGTAGTTAGGTGCAAGGCCTCCTCAATGTCTTCTGTTTCCTTGATCAGGATGTCAGTTTGGCTGGGTCTTGCAGTTTTGGACCTATTTTAGATCTCACGAGGCACTGAGTCACATATCTTACCCGATCTGTGTTCTGACCCAACTGAAAATTTCACCACAGAGCCTTTCGCAATTTCTAAAGAAATATTAAGGATATTTAGTTTAATTTCTAAAAAGATATTAACCCTTTCCTACCACACTATACTACTGCTAAAGCCAACTTCATACAGGTTGAAATTCCTGCAGGCCTTGCATTACTGTCAAAATATAATAAAAGGGATAAGATAGGAAAGAATATAGATTTGCAGGCTACAAGATTCAGCCTTGCCAGAAAGTCGAGGCTATTAACCTCTGGGAGGCCTCCTGCAGTTCCCTGCCCTGACCTTTCAGGGCAGGACTTGTGCCGCTACTGTTCTCCAGGGGTACGTCTAGACTACAGGCTTTTAGAATCATAGAACCATAGAACTGGAAGAGACCTCAGAAGGTCATCAAGTCCAGCCCCCTTGTAGCCAGACAGGAACCCCCCTTGTAACATCCATTTTTGCTTGCCTGGACCATCCAGGGCACACAGAGCAGAAGGCCCAGGCTGTGTGACCGTGAATGGCTGTAAACAGAGATACGCCAATTGCTGACCAAGAGGCTGCCAAGGAGTGTCCTTGACTTAACCCATATTGATACGAACACACATCCATCCGCGGGGGGAGGAATCTCTTGCCCAGTAAAAAAATGTCTAGTATTCACAATTTAGTTATCTCTCTTGCAAGTGTAAATTAACTTGAAACTTGCTTGTAAGAACTGGCGCCACAAAACGGACCAGTACAATTCGACATCTTAGATAAGAAAGAGGATACGGGCCCCCAGGGGTATAAAGATAGGTCCAGCAGCGCATTTTCTCTGAGTGTCAATCTACCATCTATCTGCTGGTCGGGTTAGGTGTTTGATCTCCCGAGATTCCAAGGGGACGCCCACCTCGTATTCGTCTTTCCTAGGAATTGAGAGACCGGCCCTGGCCTGACACGCTGGAGTCGAGAGGCACAGAAAGGGGTAAAAATTGTACCTGGATGTGGTCCTTTGTTTAAGTATATATATATACATAGTGTTAGAGCTCTTTAAAGATTAAGCTGTCACTTGGTACCATTATTTCTATTTTCTATCTTTACCTTTTTCCTGTAATCATTGTTAAGACCTATATATATATATTTGCTAGCATTTAAGAAATAGAGCAATAGCCATTGTAACCATATGATTTATAAGCTTCTTTAATAAACCTGTAACTGTTTAAGCTTTAACCTGACTCCTCCAGTTGCTGTAACAGAACCAAGCACAATTTAAAAGAACTTCAGCCGGTCATAAAGGGACAGACATAGGGAGAGCTTGGGCGTTTGGATCTGTGTCGCTCCCAGGTGACAAGATCTGTTGGGGCACCTTTTCAGCCTTTCCTAGGCTGCCCGCTGCGAAGGAACCCCTGTGTTCTAGCAGCTAAAATCTAAGGTGTAATAAGCTCTTCCTATATAACGGGGCGTCTGTTGGCCTGCTGGCCACCCTCTGCGACGGGACCCCAGTCCTAGCAGTAAAGACACGGACGTTAAACCTTTTCTTGGAAGCATACACACACACACACTGCCCTGACCGTTGGCTGACACCCCTGCTCTAGGCAGGACCAATTCCAACTAATTCAACCCAGCCAGGGCTTTGTCAAGCCGAGACTTTGTTGACAGAGGCTTTGTCGACAGATACTATCGACAAAGCTTCTGTCGACAAAGAGCGTCTAGACTGCATCCAGTTCGGTCGACAAAGCAAGCCGCTTTGTCAACATGAGAGTGTAGACACAAAGGACAGTGTAGATGAAATAACGCCTTCTGTCGACAGAACTCTGTCGACAAGACGTTATTCCTCATAGAACTCAGCAGTTTTGTCATCGGCGGTAAATCTCATTCTGTCGACATTATGTCGACAGAACTCAGCGGTAGTGTAGACGCAGGTATAGTTTTGTCGACAAAAGTGGACTTTTGTCAACAAAACCATGTAGTCTCGACACACCCCAGATGAGCACAAAAAGTCCCAGGAAACGTTGAATTGCCTTTCCCGTGTGGACAGTGTCGTGCGCACATCCCAGAGCGAGCAGCACACCGTGGCACACGTGGACATGACTGTGATGAATTTTGGTAACACTGCAACAACTTTGAATACTTTTTCTCCCATGGGCTCCAGTTCCCAGGGGCGCAGAAGAGCACCAGCGTGGAGCATCTAGGAGATATTGGACCTCATTGAGGCATGGGAAAATGAATCCATTCTCTCCGTGCTCTGAACCAGCAAGAGGAATGCCAATATTTATGGCAAGATTGCAAGCCGCCTGGTGGCTAAAAGCTATCCCAGGGATGCCCAGCAGTGCCGAGTGAAAATCAAGAAGCTGAGGCAGTCCTACCACAAGGCAAAGGAGGCAAGTGGACAGTCTGGTGCAGCACCTCACACATGCCGCTACTATGAGCAGCTGGATGCCATTCTGGGGCGGGGCAGTTTCCCCAGCGTGACCGTGGAGTCCGGCCAAGACACACCTGGCGTCAGCATGGAGGACAGCATGGTGGTGGACGGGGAGGAGGAGGAGGAGCATGTCCAGCTGGCGATCCCTGAGAGTGTTAGGAGCTGTTCATGGCACTGGAGCCAGTCTCCTCCTCCCAGGATGCCTGCCAGACCAGCACCAACCCCGGGGGAGGGCACTTCAGTGAGTTCACAAACTTCTTCTAACTGCAAGCAGGTTAAAGCACTGGGGTGTGGTGTGCAGCGTACTTTGTACCTACACAGCACGGAGGGTGCGGAACAGCTTCTTAATGTGTCTGCAGGTGGAGTGGGAGTCTTGCCTGTACAGCTCCATGAAGCTCTCACATAGGAACTCTGGCCTCCCCAAAAACCTTGTGAGAAGGATTAGCCTTATTCCATCCTCAGTGGTCTGGCGTCATAGAACCACAAAGAAGTGCAGCATAAGGTTTGTGGCCCGGGTTTCTGGCCACATTGATAGAATCATAGAACTGGAAGGGACCTTAAGAGGTCATAGAATCCAGTCCCCTGCCCTCACGACAGGACCAAGCACCATCTAGATCATCCCTGACAGGTGTCTGTCTAACCTGCTCTTAAATATCTCCACAGATGGAGATTCCACAACCTCCCTGGGCAATTTATTCCAGTGTTTGACCACCCTGACAGTTAGGAAGTTTTTTCTAATGTCCAACCTAAACCTCCCTTGCTGCAGTTTAAGCCCATTGCTTCTTGTTCTATCCTCAGAGGCCAAGGAAAACAATTTTTCTCCCTCCTCCTTGTGACACCCTTTTAGATACCTGAAGACCAGTACCGTGTCTCCTCTCAGTCTTCTCCTTTCCAAACTAAACAAGCCCCATTCTTTCAATCTTTCTTCATAGGTCATGTTCTCTAGACCTTTAATCATTCTTGTTGCTCTTCTCTGGACCTTCTCCAATTTCTCCACAGCTTTCTTGAAATGTGGTGCCCAGAACTGGACACAATACTCCAACTGAGGCCTAATCAGCGCAGAGTAGAGCGGAAGAATGACTTCTCGTGTCTTGCTCACAGCACACCTGTTAATGCATCCCAGAATCATGTTTGCTTTTTTTGCAACAGCATCACACTGCTGACTCATATTCAGCTTGTGGTCCACTATAACCCCTAGATCCCTTTCTGCCATACTCCTTCCCAGACAGTCACTTCCCATTTTGTATGTGTGAAACTGATTGTTCCTTCCTAAGTGGAGCACTTTGCATTTGTCCTTATTAAACTTCATCCTATTTACCTCAGACCATTTCTCCAATTTGTCCAGATGTTTTGAATTTTGACCCTATCCTCAGTCAGCATCCGTTTTGTGTGATTAGGAGAAGATGAATATCTCGCATGGCAACCTGGAGGGAGGATGAGGGGAACCTATTAGCACTCTCCCCAGGCCGCCATGTGTGCCAGACACCCCCCACCCCCACGGGCTGGGAAAGAAGCACTCTCCCCGGGAGGCCACGTGTGCCAGATCCGGCATGTGCCAGACACAGTGGGAAGCCACTCTCCCCTGTCCCCTGCCCCCCCACTTGCAGGCTCCTGCCCTGGCTGGCCCCTTACCATGCCTGCCTGCCTCCAAGCTGACCATGCCTTGATGCTCCCCTGAGAACTCTGTGCACCTTCTGTAAAGTGCCTACTTTAATGTAAGCATTTGACCTTGCAAGGAACACCATCTCCATTGTCTTTACGGAGATCTTCTGTGTAGGCTAACAGATTAGGGTTAGGATTAACACTATGTATCTCCTGTAATGTCTGCCCTTGTAACTTTTCTTTGCAGCTGGGACAGCAGCCAGCTCGGTGTGTTTTCCCCCTTCCTCTCACGCAGATTGAGTACACAACAGGTGCCACCACAAAGGGAATGTTGGATTTGCTTTAAACATCCAAATGCACATTCAAATACCATTCTGCACGTGTTCAGCCTGTCATTGAACTCCTCCTTGCTAGGGTCTAGGCTGCCCGTGTAGGGCTTCATGAGCCATGGGAGCAAGGGGTAGGCTGGGTTGCCAAGGATCGCAATAGGCATTTCCATCTCTCCGACTCTGATTTTCCTGCCTGGGAAAAAAGTTCTGGCATGCATCTTTTGGAAAAGGCAGGAGTTCTGAAAGATGCAGACGTCATGCACCTTTCCCGACCATCCCACATTGCTGTCAGTGAAATGGTCCTTGATCCACCAGTGCCTGCAGCACCATGGAGAAGTACCCCTTGTGGTTGATGTACTTCAAGCAAGGTGGTCGGGGGCTAAAATGGGGATGTGCGTTCCATCTATCACCCCACCGCAGTTAGGAAACTTCATTGCGGTAAAGCCCTCCGCTATGGTAGCCACATTTCCCAGGGTCACAACCCTCCATAGCAGAATGTTATTGATCACCTTGGCTACTTGTATAACAGCAGCCCCCACTGTTGATTTCCCCACCCTGAACTGATTAGCCACTGAGCGGTAGCTGTCTGGCATTACAAGCTTCCATAGGGCAATTGCCATGTGCTTCTCCATGGTCAGAGTAGGTCTCATTTGGGTATCCTGGAGCATCAGGGCAGGGGGGAGCCAGTCTCAAAGTTCCAAGAACGTGGCCTTGTGCATGCAGAAGTTCTGCAGCCACTGCTGATTGTCCTATCTCTGCATCACAATGTGGTCTCACCAGTCTGAGCTTGTCTCACAGCGCCAGAATCGGCATTCCACTGTGTCCAGAGGATTTAATCCTTCTCACAAGGGCCCTGTCTAAGTGGGACAGGTGACTGCACTAGCATCAGCACCAGGCCTTGCATGAGCAGCGCCTCCATGTCATGCCGAGCTTCGTCCTCCTCCTCTTCCTGGTGGAGCAACATGTGTATGCTCTCCAAGTAGTGTGCCACTAGGCACACCACAACACACATTAGCATCATGCTGCCAACCGGGCTCCATGCTCACGTTGCTATGGCATCTGCACAGGTAACCAGAGCACAAAAAGGTGTGAGCATGCTGCCTCCCCTTTATCTCACAAGGGGAGAGGGACTAGATATGGGCCCATAATCACCTGATGCAGAATTTTGGTCCCAGTGGGCACCATGAGTATAGCCCAGAATGCAAAGGGGCCCATGGTGCATCACTGTCTGAGTCAACGGCAGGCTCCCTAATGGGGACGCGTTACTTCAGACAACATTATATTCTTCCCCATAGTGAGGACACAGACCTTCGACTTCGCAAAAATCAGGTGGTAATAACTCAACCATAGTAGATTTGACCATACCTCATAGTGTAGACGTGCCTTAATGATTTGCTTATCAATTATAATATAACAAGCCAGCATATTTCATTGCTTTTTTCAGCCAAGCTCTTTATACACACTGACTTGCAGCCCTCCATTCTCTGTGTGTGCTACTCTCGCATCCTGTTCTAGTTCTGTGACTTTCTGCAACCTACCCCTCTCCCTCTTCCCAGGGGCTCTTTGTACCTCCCACTTTCCCCATCCTTATTACTTTGGTTCCCCCTATTTCCCCCTTCTGATTTTCCCTAAAATTAGTAGGGTTCTGTCCATTGAGGCCTAGAATATTCCCTGAAATTTGAAATTAATATCTTTAATACTGGATCTGAACAAAGATTGGAAATACAGCTTGGCCTATATATGCAGTGAAGCATGTGAACCTCTACTTTAAGCAAAAGATCATTTTAGACATGTGCCCATGAGCTTCTAATTTTACCAAGAGTGGCTTATCAGCTGGACGTAGATATTTTCTTGGCCTTCACAAGCTTGGCCAGTAATGCAATACTATCTACATTTTCTAAACATGAAACAAATTAGCTAAGTATTTGCATTTTTGTTCACATCAGATTGTAATGGCCAAACTCTGATCCCAGAAGATATGTCTACATAGGGATAAAAGGCCTGCAGCAAAACCACAGATGGCCTGGGTTACCTGACTCAGGATGCAGGACTAAAAATTGTTGTGTAGCTGTTGAGGCTGAAGCCCAAGCTCTGAGACCCTCCATCCTCACAAGGTCCCAGGCCTTGGGCTCTAGGCTGAGCCAGAATGTTTATACAGCAATTGTTCAGCTCTGGAGCCTGAGCCCCTCAAGCCTAAATCAGTGGACTCAGACTAGCCAGTTTTTTTTAATCCCTGGGTAAATATACCCTGACTATACTCACCTCAGATCTTAATGCCTTTACCTATCTGTGTGGAATTTCACAATTTTCCCACTTAGACAGGACCCTGGGTTATAAATTCTGTATACACACTATACATACCCTGAAGCACCAACCAAGTTCAAGCACCTGTGACTCTTCCTTTCAGGAGTCTATGACTAGTGACCAGACAGCCTTCTTAAAACCAAAAGTATCACTTATGCTTTGTTCCAACTGTTAAAAGAACAAAAAGGGATTTTAAAATCCCATCGACAGAGAGGTATTTTACCTAAACATTTACCATCTGTTGATGGTCACCTAGGCAGGCCTAACTTAGTCAGAGAACCCCACTGGGGGGTGCCTGAACAACTGCTGAGAGAAAACAAATGTGAGCTCTAAACCTTGCTATAGTTCTTCTGTCCCCTCCCTGTCATCCACCCCCAAGCTTTGACCCTTCTGGTGTAAATCAGTCCTGTAGGAGATCAAGATGCAATCCTCAGTGTCTAACAATCTCACAGGATTGTTGAGGGCTAGATTATCTTAAACCATTCTTTTTCCTTCTTGAATTTTTCCAAACAGATGCCTGTGGAATTAAACCACTGTAGTCATACAGAAGACATGCCAACATTCATTTCTATTAATTTATTCCTGCTCAGTGACAAATCAGTCATACTCCGCTAATGGATAATTGCCTTACAATGGGTCCTGTGATCACATGACAGGGCACACAACATGCAGTGTGGATCATAGAATGCTAGAACTGGAAGGCATCTTGAGAGCTCATCAAGTCCAGTCCCCTGCCCTCACGGAACGACCAAGCATCATCTTGATCATCCCTGATAGATGTTTATCCAAACTGCTCTTAAATATCTCCAGTGATGGAGATTCCACAACCTCCTTAGGCAATTTATTCCAGGGTACGTCTAGACTACATGGCTCCGTCGACGGAGCCATGTAGATTAGTTTAGTTAAAGGGAAATAAAGCGGCAATTTAAATAATCGCCGCTTCATTTAAATCAAAATGGCCGCCATGCTGTGCCGATCAGCTGTTTGTCGGCACAGCGCGGCAGTCTAGACGGGGATCTGCAGCCTCCAGAACCCTTTGTCGGCAGATCCTTTAAGCCTTATTTCACGAGGCATAAAGGATCTGCCGACAAAGGGTTCTGGGGTCTGCAGATCCCCGTGTAGACTGCCGCACTGTGCCGACAAACAGCTGATTGGCACAGCGCGGTGGCCATTTTGATTTAAATAAAGCGGCGATTATTTAAATCGCCGCTTCATTTCCCTTTTCTGTCCTGCCTCATCTACATGGCTCCGTCGACGGAGCCATGTAGTCTAGACACACCCTCAGGCTGTGTCTACATTGGCACCCCTTCCGGAAAAGGGATGCTAATGTAGCACTTTGGAATAGGCAAATCCGCGGGGGATTTAAATATCCCCCGCGGTATTTGCATTAACATGGCTGCCGCTTTTTTCCGGCTTGGGGAAAAGCCGGAGAAAAGCGCCAGTCTAGACGTTATTCTCTGGAAAATAAAGCCTTTTCCGGAGGATTCCTTATTCCTACTTTCAAGTAGGAATAAGAAATCCTCCGGAAAAGGCTTTATTTTCCAGAGAGTAACGTCTAGACTGGCGCTTTTCTCCGGCTTTTCCCCAAGCTGGAAAAAAGCGGCAGCCATGTTAATGCAAATACCGCAGGGGATATTTAAATCCCCCGCGGATTTGCCTATTCCAAAGTGCTACATTAGCATCCCTTTTCCGGAAGGGGTGCCAATGTAGACGTAGCCTCAGTGTTTAACCACTCTGACAGTGAGGGTATGTCTACACTACAGCGTTAATTTGAGTTAGCTTAATTTGAATTAACTATTTCGAATTAAGTTAATTCGAAATAGTTTGTGTATATATGTGCTATTTCAAATTATCATTTTGCTATTTCAAAATAACGCGTCCACACTGAGTGGACCCTGAACCAAAGTTAAGGCTGGCCATAACCAATGCCGGCAGGGCATCAGGTTAGGACTTAGTGTGCGGGGCTGCTGCCTGAGGCTAACTGAGCTCCGTGCTTAAAGGGACCCTACCCCCACCCCAGACGGACAGTTCTCAGGGTTCCCCGCTTGATTGTCTACCTCGATGAGGGACAGCAAAGCAGTCCTGTCTTGGAGTGCCCTGAGTGCCCACAGTCGGGACACCACAGCACTCGGCCACATGGAGCCAGAGCTGCCCCTGGGCACGCCGGTGCATCTTGTGGGGTCATTGCCATCAGCCCGGCTGCACTTGCTGCAGGCTGCCATCCGGGGGGTCCATCAGGGGGCTGTCAGGATCCAGGAGGCCCTGTGGGAGAGCGTCCACCCTGAGGAACCCTCAGAGCCACCCTGGTCCTCCCCACCGGGGGCTCGTGCCCCATTCCTCCCTCATGTCCTTCCACTTACCCCTCCCTAGCCCCCCTTCCTGATGTCAAACAAAAGACATATATTCAAAAATAGAAACTGGGTTTATTGAACAAAACTGGGGGGGGGGGGGGATGAACCTCTGGGAGACTGGGAAAAGGAGGTGGGAGAGGGGAAGAGAGGGTGGGAGCGAGAATGGGGAAACGTGGAAGGAGGGATCTGGAAGGGGGGAAGCAAGGGGAAGGGGGAGGGGACGCTCAGGGCCCGGGGTCTCGCCGGACCAACTTGATTTTCATGCAAACCTGCTCCTGGGTTCGCATGTGGCCTTTGGTGGCCAGGCTGGCAGCTATCCTGCCATAGACGGCCGCGTTCCTCCATCTAGTGTGGAGATCATGGACGTTGGGGGCATCCCTCCCAAACCTGAATAAGGTCCATGATCTCCACCCTGGACCAGGAAGGCGCCCGCCTTCTCCAGCCCTTGTCAGGCTCCTGGGAGCTGGCAGCCTGCTCCCGGGGAGCGGTGGAGGGCTGGGGCTGCCAGTGGCTTGCTGGCTCATGTTTTGGGGCCACTGGACCAGGGGCCCTGGTGGCCACTGCTGGCTGTGGGCTGGCAGGCTTGGAGCTGGCACAGGCACTGTGGCCAGGGTCTACCCCTTTAATGGCTCTGGGGCTGGGGGAAAAGGAGAGTAAGTTTTCCTGGTTGTGCCCAGAGTGGCCACCAGGGCTCCCTGGGAAGGGCTGGAGGCCCCCTATTTTGAATTAAGTGTCCACACAGCACTTATTTCGAATTAGCTACTTCGAATTAGGTGTTATTCCTCGTAGAATGAGGTTTACCTAATTCGAAATAAGGGCTCCGCTATTTCGAATTTATTTCGAAATAGCTGTCTACACATACAAACTGCTATTACAGTCAATTCGAAATAACTGCTGTTATTTCGAATTAACTCTGTAGTGTGGACATACCCTTAGGAAGTTTTTCCTAATGTCCAACCTAAACCTCCCTTGCTGCAGTTTAAGCCCCATTGTTTCTTGTTCTATCCCCAGAGGCCAAGGAGAACCATTTTTCTCCCCCCTCCTTGTAACACCCTTTTAGATACCTGAAAACTGCTATCATGTCCCCTCAGTCTTCTCCTTTCTAAACAAGCCCAATTCTTTCAGTCTTCCCTCATAGGGCATGTTTTCTAGGCCTTTAATCATTCTTGTTGCTCTTCTCTGGACCTTCTCCAATTTCTCTACACCTTTCTTGAAATGTGGTGCCCAGAACTGGACACAATACTCCAGCTGAGGCCTAATCAGTGCAGAGTAGAGCAGAAGAATGACTTCTCATGTTTTGTTCACAACATTCCTCTTAATGCATCCCAGAATCACGTTTGCTTTTTTTACAACAGCATCACACTGTTGGCTCATAGTTAGCTTGCAGTCCACTATGACCCCTAGATCCCTTTCTGCAGTACTGCTTCCTAGACAGTCAAGTCCCATTCTGTATGTGTGAATGTGAATCAGCAAAAGCCATACTGTAGGAGAACCCCAGTAACTTATAACTAATCTTTTTCCTGAACCTCTGTCTCTCCCAAGGGATCACATCTGCAGGAGTTCTATGCAAAGGATGCATTATCCATACAGAATGGGAATGTTCACTTCTTTATTTGCACATTTTCCCTCCACACCAAAATAAAGAGGAGATTACAACAGTACCTCGTGTACAAAAATTGCTATCCTAGACAATTTATAGTATTTAGTACCAAATGTTCTGGAAGATTATGGAAATTTTGGGATTTAAATTAAAAAGCTGACATCACACTTGCACCATGTAAAGCTATGCCATCTGTTTTTTATCCAATGCAGAATTCAAGAATTCCTATAATTGATTCCCCTTGACAGCTTAAGTACCCTCGCTCGCCCACACGTCACATATTATGCTTCCTGAGATAGTCTATGTTGGGAGTTACAGATTGAGCTATGATATTTCAACATTGAAAACTAGTTGAGTCAGGTCAAATAAAATAAGAAGCAAAATCTGCTGGGGTTCTTTCAGATGGCTGTCTTTTCAAAATAGCAGTATAGTATTTTTTAACTGTTGATGGACTGTCAGAAGAAAAATTCATTTTATTTTCCTGATGTAAGTATGGATGCTGGATTGTTATTGTTCAGACAGACTGCACATCTTCTGTATTGTCTGTGTAATTTAATTTGGTCTGGAAGTCTGCTGTGGCATGTTCCTTTAGGGTCTAAATGACAACCGTGCTGAACAGGATCCTTACTGATGAGGAGCTAAGATGCCACAGTGATGACAATATAAGTCTCTAGATAAATAAAGGAGATTTTTCTTTCATGCTGACAAGCCAGTGCTGTTTTGTTGGATAAACATGTGTTTAGCCAATACAGTGTACCCCAACCTTTTGACACAACTCTAGTTCTCCAGAAAGTTGGGAGTTGTACTACCGTTTTCCCAGACTAAGACCTCAGCTGTACAAGACAGTGCTCACTCTACTTATTTGCTTGTACATGCTTTGATTTGAGCTGCAGCTTGTGCTGCTCCTGTGTCTTACATGCCATCCAAGCTCAAGGGCATGTAAGAGTATCCAGTTTCATAACTGGACAGGACAGGGATTGGTAGAGCACTTGTGTTCTCCACAGCAACTGATCATTAAAGGCCCAATTCTGCAACCGTTGGTCAAGTTAAATAGCACCTAGTTAATTCTCTGGCAATTCTGTGCATAAATGAGTGCTAGCCACTCTGTAACTGTCAAAATAACTGTACCCCTTCTGCCAGGTAGAAACAGCAGCAGCCAGGGCCAGGTTCAATATCTAGGAGTTCCTCTCCATCCATTCAACACAGAACTGGCTCGAGCCCCCACCTGATAACCTAGGAGATTTACATACACCCCTGAGCACCTCTGGAAGGCAATGCTTCCCCATGCACAAGCACAGAGTCTGAGCGTGGGAAAGAAACTTTTAATGAAACAGGAGAGAAGTAAGGTGGCATTAATTTGGGAAACCACCACAAACAAAGTTCATAACCAAACCCACAAGTAAACGTGCCACCCCCAGTAGGTTGGGCAATGTCCTTTTCCTCTCAGGTTGTTAAATCCAGCAATGTAAGTATCCCCGTCACATGCCCAACCCTTCCCTGCTCCCAACTCACAGTTGCTGCCCTTGGTCATGGTAGATCCCAGAGTTCAGAGGTGCAGCCGCAGAGCTCACCTCCCAGCATGAGTGGTGGGTAGGAGGCATCTCACCCACTTTGCTGGCCACTGGCTATCCACCTGCTCGCTGCTCTGGCACTGCTCTGCTGGCCATTCCTTGCCCCTCACTGCTGCTGCTCTGCTGTTCCTCATGCCTCTCCATCACCACCCTGCTGGCTGCTCATTACATCTTCCGCTGGCTTGTGATGGATTTGGCTCTGGGCCAAACCTAGTGATTGCAGCTCTTAGCCCAAAGCACAAACCAGCCGCAAGAGATTCCAGCATTCCTGGAGTAAATGTATATAAAAAGACACTCCTTTAACTATGTCATTGAAACAGTGGGAAGAAACACGTTGAACCAGTCTTAGAGCTCACACCTGGAGGTCACGGAGTCTGCTAACTCACCTCCCTCCCCAGCTCAATCTATAGAGATCTGGAAGATAGTGTAAATACACTTGGATGGACAGAGGACTGATGGGGTCTCTCCTTTTGAACTGAGTTAAACACAGTGGCTGTGTCTACACTGGCCACATAACCCATAATAGCTATGGAAATGAGAGAAGTCAGAATAGGGAAATGCGCGGGGGATTTAAATATCCCCCACGGGATTTAAATAAACATGGCCGCCGCTTTTTTCCGACTTGCAAGTAGGAATAAGAGAGCCTCCGGAATAGGGCTTTATTCCGGAGGATCGCGCCAGTCCGGACGCTCTTTTCCGGCTTTTCCCCAAGCCGGAAAAAAGCGGCGGCCATGTTTATTTAAATCCCGCGGGGGATATTTAAATCCCCCGCGCATTTCCCTATTCTGACTTCTCTCATTCCATAGCTATTACGGGTTATGTGGCCAGTGTAGACACAGCCAACCTGACTTCTCTGCATTCCCCTAATAGAATCATAGAATACTAGAACTGGAAGGGACCTCGAGAGGTCATTGAGTCCAGTCCCCTGCCCTCATGGCAGGACCCAGTATCATCTAGACCATCCCTGATAGATGTCTATATAACCTGCTCTTAAATATCTCCAGAGATGGAGATTCCACAACCTCCCTAGGAAACTTATTCCAGTGTTTAACCACCCTGAAAGTTAGGAAGCTTTTCCTAATGTCCAATCTAAACCTCCCTTGCTGCAGTTTAAGCCTATTGCTTCTTGTCCTATCATCAGAGGCCAAGGAGAACAATTTTTCTCCCTCCTCCTTGTGACACCCTTTTAGATACCTGAAGACCGCTATTGTGTCTCCGCTCAGTCTTCTCCTTTCCAAACTAAACAAGCCCAATTCTTTCAGTCTTCCTTCATAGGTCATGTTCTCTAGACCTGTAAATCATTCTTGTTGCTCTTCTCTGGACCTTCTCCAATTTCTCCACATCTTTCTTGAAATGTGGTGCCCAGAACTGGACACAATACTCCAACTGAGGCCTAACCAGCGCAGAGTAGAGTGGAAGAATGACTTCTCATGTCTTGCTCACAACACACCTGTTAATGCATCCCAGAATCATGTTTGCTTTTTTTGCAACAGCGTCACACTGTTGACTCATATTTAGCTTTTGGTCCACTATGACCCCTAGATCCCTTTCTGTTGTACTCCTTCATAGACGGTCGCTTTCCATTTCGTATGTGAGAAACTGATTGTTCCTTCTTAAGTGGAGCACTTTGCATTCGTCCCTATTAAACTTCATCCTATTTACCTCAGACCATTTCTCCAATTTGTCCAGATCATTTTGAATTGTGACCCTATCCTCCAAAGCACTTGCAACCCCTTCAAGCTGGGTATCATCTGTAAACTTAATAATTGTACTCTCTACGCCATCATCTAAATCATTGATGAAGATATTGAACAGAACCGGCCCCAAACAGACCCCTGTGGAACCCCACTTGTTATGCCCTTACAGCATGATTGCGAACCATTAATAACTGCTCTCTGAGACTGTTAAGTACCCCTCTGATACTTGACACCATGGAAGGCACTGCATTTAGCCGTATGGAGTGGAAATCCCCTTTTCTGAGTACAGTTATCTAGCCAGTTATGCACCCACCTTATAGTAGCCCCATCCACGTTTTATTTGCCTAGTTTATTGATAAGAAGATCATGCAAGACCATATCAAATGCCTTAAAGTCTAGGTATACCATGTCTACCACTTCTCCCTTATCCACAAGACTCGTTATCCTATCAAAGAAAGCTATCAGATTGGTTTGACATGATTTGTTCTTTACAAATCCATGCTGGCTGTTACCTGTCGCCTTATTATCTTCAGGTGTTTGCAGACTAATTTAATTACTTGCTCCATTATCTTCCCTGGCACAGAAGTTAAACTGACTGATCTATAGTTTCCTGGGTTGTTCTTATTTCCCTTTGCATAGATGGGCACTAGATTTGCCCTTTTCCAGTCTTCTGGAATCGCTCCCAGCTTCCATGATTTTCCAAAGATGATAGCTAAAGGCTCAGATACCTCTTCTATCAGCTCCTTGAGTATTCTAGGATGCATTTCATCAGGTCCTGGTGACTTGCAGACATCTAACTTTTCTAAGTGATTTTAACTTGTTCTTTTTTTATTTTACCTTCTAAAACTACCCCATTCCCACTAGTATTCACTATGTTAGGCATTCCTTCATCAGACTTTTTGGTGAAGACCGAAACAAAGATGTAATTAGGCACCTCTGCCATTTCCAAGTTTACTGTTATTGTTTCTCCCTCCTCAGTGAGCAATGGACCTACCCTCTCCTTGGTCTGCCTCTTGCTTCCAATATATGTATAGAATGTCTTCTTGTTTCCCTTTATGTTTGTAGCTAGTTTGAGCTCGTTTTGTGCCTTTGCCTTTCTAATCTTGCCCCCTGCATACCTGTGTTTGCTTATATTCATCCTTTGTAATTTGTCCTAGTTTCCACTTTTTATGAGACTCCTTTTTGATTGAGATCATGCAAGATCTCCTGTTTAAGCCAAGGTGGTCTTTTGCCATACTTTCTATCTTTCCTACTCAGCAGAATAGCTTGCTTTTGGGCCCTTAATGTCCCTTTGAAAAACTGCCAATTCTCTTCAGTTGTTTTCCCCCTTAGTCTTGCTTCCCGTGGGACCTTACCTACCAGCTCTGAGCTTACCAAAATCTGCCTACCTGAAATCTATTGTCTCTATTTTGCTCTTCTCCCTTCTACCATTCCTTAGAATCATGAACTCTATGATTTCATGGTCACTTTCACCCAAGCTGCCTTCCACTTTCAAATTCTCAACCAGTTCCTCCCTATTTGTTAAAATTAAATTAAATCTATGAAAAAGCTACTGGGGGAAGCTGTTCCAATCTTCTGAAATAAAAAATTGTCTTAAATGCAGTCCAATAAGTTATTGGACAATCTGTGCCCCGCTGTGTTAGTTTCCCAACATATGTCTGGATAGTTGAAGTCCCCCATAACCACCAAATCCTGTGCTTTGGTGATCATATCTGACAATTACTGCATTTAGTGTTAACACAATTTGTGACCCCATAACAGCCAAATTGGTTACAAGGGGCAAAACACCTTCTAACAGTTGAATATCTCGCAGGCCTAAGCAAACTGAGTGAACTGTATTTACATAACCACACCCAAGATTTCCTTCCCATTGCAGCTGGGAATGGAGAGAAAGAAAGATCCTGGAAGTGGCCAGGACCAACAGAAGTTTTCTACAAAACCCGTAATGTCTTCCCCCTCTTCTGGGTTCTGTGACCATAGATAAGAGGATATTATTCTGTTCTTCATGGAAGATTTTTCCCTTGAGCAAGGCCAAACTATAGCAATGACTTGCAGGCAAGTAAACAATCCAGTCATAGGGGAGCCTGGACGGCCCTCCCTTGAGCAGAACAACGTCTGTATTGCTAGGCCTCGTCCCGGCCTTGCCCAAAGTATGGATCTCTAACAAAGCAAGCCCTAGGCCTGTCTCAAGTCTGGTGCACATATGCATGCGGGCCAGGCCAAATAGGGTGGGGGAGTCAGGGGCGCTTGCCCAGTCATGCATAACTTGTAAAGGACAGCGAGACCAGGTCAAGAGGACAAGAAACAACCTGGTACTAGTACATCCCTTTTCTAATAAGAGAAAATTTCCAGAGACAGCCAAAAAATTAAGTGCTTTTGCAATATTTTGGCACAGCAAAATGTATCCTAAATATTGGCATAATAGGGATCTTACTCAAAACGTACTTAATTGGTAGATATTACCAGAACGACCAAGTTGAGTATAAATATAGGGGTAGAAAAAGTAATCAGTGGAAGGGATTGAGTAAGGTGTCCCCACTACCTTACTCACTGCAACAAGAAGATGAACCAGTTCCTACTGCGTAATGCATTGTGGACGCCTCTGCGCGTGGGGAAAGAAAGAGGCCATGACCTCCTGTCTGACAATCGTAAGGGTAACAGCATCGGAATAGAGTGTGTGTGTGAGAGAGAGAGAGAGATTCATAGCAATAAGGACAGGTATGTTAATATTCTTAAAACTGAGTAGCTTTTGTATTGTCTTAGGTGTAGGTTTTATTATATTGTCTGTGCTAACTATCCCGTGTATTGAAATAGATCTGTGTAACCTTGCATTGCTTTCCTTTACTATTCTGTGCACAATAAAGTTAACAGGAGTTTATCTGAGGTGTTTTTACTGGCTCCTCTCGTATCTAAAAACTGAACCACACAACAATTGGCATCACGAAAAGGATACAAGGGGACTCAGAGCACCCAGAGGGTAAAGGAATCATGCAATTGTTTAAATGGACAAGAGGGGTGTAGTGGGGCCTATTTGAAGCCCCTCCCCCAGCCTTGCGGGACGGACGACTGGACCCGTGCTCAACTAATTACTGGGGACAAATAATGACAAAAGGGACAAGGGGTGCGGGCTAAAGGTTTATAACTAGGGAACCGGATGGGGACACCGAGCAGAGAACCCCAGACAGCGCCCACTGCTCCTCAAAGCTATCGAAGGAGCCAGTGGACGCCGCCCAGAGGAACTCTGCCCGGATTCGTGAAACCAGGGAAGAACGGAAATAGGCCCCACAGTCGCAGAGAGCCCCCTCGTCTAGCATCTTGCTCCTGGTATTATAGATAGCGGTCTTTGCGAGGGCCAGGAGCAGGTTGACGAGGAGGTCTCACGACTTTGTGGGGCCACGGACAGGGTGTGCGTATAAGAAAAGGTGAGGGGAGAAGTGCAGCCAGAATCTCAATAAGAGGTTCTGGAGGAGCCAGAATAGGGGCTGCAACCTGGCGCATTCCAGATAGGCGTGCGCCAGGTTCCCCCTCACGCCGCAAAAGGGGCAGGCGTCTGGGATAGGGGTGAACCGCGCCAAGTACACGCCCGTGCTCACGGCTCCATGGAGGAGCCGCCAACTGATGTCCCCGATGGGCCGCGGAATTAGATCGGAATAGACACTGGCCCATCGGGGTCTCCCACCCTCTATAGGTCTTAAGTGGTCCTGCCCTTTAGAGTCGGGGCGGGACACGAGGGTGGGGAAATGCAGGGTGTGGAGCACGAGCGTGTACAGCTGTTCTCTGGGCGCAGTTCGGAAACAGACCGGCTGCAATTCTTACAGCCGGCTGGGGGTCCAAGGATGAGGAGGCCAGGGGGGGCCCGCGGAACAGGGGCCCAATAATGAGGGACGGAGGCTTTGCAGGAGGGGAGGGGCGGGGCGTACCCTCTCGCAGGGCTCTCTGTAGGAAATCGAGAGCGGGCCGCGGCAAAGCCGCCTTCACCTCCTGGAGTAGGCGCAGGGGAGTTCGGGGGGTGGAGAGCCCCATGCGCCGAGCGAGCGCTCGGGGATCCACCCAGTCCCCCCTGTCGTAGTCCAGGAGGTCTCCGACCATGGTGGTTTCTGCCAGGATCAGCCTCCGGCGCACCGAGGGAGACTCCGCCACCTGCACGCACAAGGCTGGATTGTGGAGCAGGGGCTCCGCGAGGAGGTCTGCCCCCTCGGAGGCCACAACGGACCTGGTCGCCGAGAACAGCTTCCAGGTCTGGAGGAGGTCCTGGTAGAATTCCGGCAGCTCTGAGAGGTCTCGCGGAAGACCTCCTGGGTGGATAAAAAAGAGCTGCCGGTCGTATCGGAGCCCTCGGAAGCGGCGGAGGAAGGCGCGCGCCAAGGTGCCCCATGCCGGACTACCTGCACTGAAGAGGAGTCTCTGCAGGGCCTGGAGGCGGAAGGTCCGGACCTGGCTGCGTATGCAGACCAGGCCCTGACTCCCCTCCTCCAGGGGGAGGGACAGGACCCCTGCAGAGACCCAGTGCAGTCCCGGCCAAAGGAACCCCAAAGCTGCCCTCTGGAGCTTGGCCAGGACCTCCGGGGCCGGGCGCAGGGTGTTAATCAGCTGGTCCTGTCCATGCTCTGGCACCTGCTCGAGTACCAGCGCTCTCCCGCGAAGGGAGAGACACCGGAGCAGTCCCGTCCATCTCCGCAGCCGCTCACCCACCCTGGCCTCCAAACCTTGCCAGTTTTCCGGCGGAGAAGGATGCGTGGCGGATAAATAAACGCCCAGATAGAGCAGCGGACCCGCGCTCCACCTGATGGCCTGAAGCGCGGGTGGGAGGGAGCCGGCCCGCCACCCGTCCCCGACCACCAGGCCAGAGCTCTTGACCCAGTTGACCCGGGCGGAGGAGGCTGCCGAGTAGACGGCTTGGCAAGCCTCCACCCGCGCCAGGTCGCCCGGGTCCTGGACCACGAGGAGCACGTCATCGGCGTACGCCGACAGGACCAGCCGCAGCTCCGGCTCCCGAAGCACCAACCCCGTCAACCTCCTACGGAGGAGACAGAGGAAGGGCTCGATCGCCAGAGCGTACAGCTGGCCCGACAGCGGACACCCCTGACGTACCCCCCGCCCGAAGCTGACCTGCTCAGTCAGGGTCCAGTTGAACCTGACCAAACACTCCGCGAGGGCGTACAGCAGCCGGAGAAAACCCACAAACCGGGGCCCGAAGCCGAAGGCCTGCAGGGTGCCCAGGAGATACCCGTGGTCCATCCTGTCGAAAGCCTTCTCCTGGTCCAGGGACAGGAGGGCGAACGACAAGCCGTCCCTACACCCGAGCTCTAAGAGATCCCGGACCAAATACAAGTTATCAAATATACTACGGCCCGGGACGGTGTAGGTCTGGTCGGGATGGATCACGTCCGCCAGCACGGACCGCAGTCGCAGCGAGATGGTTTTCGCTACGATCTTGTAGTCCGTGCTGAGGAGCGAGACGGGACGCCAATTCCGTAGGTCGCGGAGGTCCCCCTTCTTCGGCAGCAAGGCGAGCACCGCTCGCCTGCACGACAGAGGGAGGACCCCGCTCTCCAGGGACTCGGCCCAGACGGTGACGAGGTCCGGGCCGAGGACGTCCCAGAACACGCGGTAGAACTCCACGGTCAGCCCGTCCATGCCCGGGGTTTTGTTGTTGGGCATGAAACGGAGAGCTTCCGAGAACTCGGCCAGAGTGAGAGGCAGCTCCAGCCGGTCTCGGTCGCCCGCGCTGACCGTCGGGAGCTCGGTCCAGAGCGCCCTGCAGGCGTCGGCTTCGGTCGGATCCGGGGAGAACAAACTGGCGTAGAAGGCCCTGGCCCTTCCACGCATCTCCGCCGGATCCGTGAGGGGGGTGCCGTCCTCCGCCAAAAGGCAGGTGACGTGCTTTTTTGCCCCCCTCCTTTTCTCTAGGGCGTAGAAGAAGCGGGAGCCGCGATCCATCTCCCGAAGGAGGTGGATGCGGGATCGGACAAAAGCGCCCCGGGCCCTGTGATCTTCCAGGGCTCGGAGCTCCTCCCGCTTCTCCCGGCACGCCTCGCGGAGGAGTGGATCCTCGGGGGCGGACGCCAGGCGCCTCTCAAGCTTCAAGACCTCCCGCTCCAGCTGCTCTATCGCCTCATCCCTCCGCCGGCTGGCGCCCCGGGAGTAGTCACGGCAGAAGAGCCGGGCGCGCACCTTCCCCACATCCCACCATCGCCGCGCCGAGGGAAAGGCGGGCCGCTGCCCCCGCCAGGCCTGCCAGAACTCCCGGAAGGACGCCACGAAGCCCACGTCCTCCAGCAAGCTATTGTTAAAATGCCAATAGGCCGGCCCCAGCCTCTCCGAAGTCAGAGAGGCCTTCACGGACACCAAATGGTGGTCCGTGAACGGGGCCGGCCGGATGCTGGAGGAGTGGGCTCGTGCCAGATGGAATCGTGATAGGTAAATGCGATCCAACCGGGAGTGGCTCGACCGTGTTTTCCCCACCCGGACGTAAGTGAAGGTGGTACTGTCGTCCGGGTGGTGGTCTCGCCAGACGTCCACCAGGGAGTGATGTTCCACGATCTCCCTGAGGACGTCCGCCGCGGCCTGGCAGTTCGCGAGTCCTACCCGGTCCCGGTCATCGAGGGTGGTGTTGAAGTCCCCGCCCAGGACCAGGCCCTCGCGAGGATCCAGAGTGCCGAGGAAGGTGGCCGCCTGCCGATAAAAGGTGACCTGGTCCGGGCCCGCGTTCGGGGCATAGACGTTGACCAGGTTCAACGTCCGCCCCTCCACGCGGGCCCGGACGTGCAGCAGGCGGCCCGGGACAACCTCGGCGGTCCCCAGCACCTCGGGCCGTAGGGCAGGGGAGAACAGGGTGGCCACCCCGGCCGAGTGGGCGCCGAGGTGGCTAAAATACAACCCGTCCCCCCACTCCAGCCACCAGCCAGCCTCGACGGCTGGAGTCGTGTGGGTCTCCTGCAGGAAAACCACCGAGTACCCCCCCTCCCGAAGGAAGGAGAGCACCCGGTTCCTGCGGAAACCCGCCCTACAGCCCCGGGTATTCAATGTTGCGAAGATGGTAGAATTCATAGTGAGGGCTGGGGTAGATCCTCGCGGACAGGCGAGTCGGCGGCCTCACGCAGGCCCCGCAGCAGACCGCTCCCCGACCCGAAGGTCAGGAGAGCGTCCCGAAACCTGCGGGTCTGACGGTGGGCCGCGTCGTCCTGCCTACTGGTCCCTCTCCCCTCCTGCAACAAGGCTCTAGTGGCCTGGAGGATGGAGTGAAAGTCCCCCCAGCGCTGGAGGGCGAGCTGCACCTTTCCTTTCGCCCCGCGGTTATCCGCGAGGAATTGGCGCAGCTCGCCCTTCAGCACCGAGGGGGAACCAGGATTCTCCTCCGTCCGGGCCCCCGGATGAAACTCACGGGCCACGGAGACGGACAAACAGGGATCCGATCCCCGACGCGGCGCCGTTACTGCTGGCGCCGCGCTGCCCGCCCCCGACCCCAGCAGGGAAGGAGGCGGCGGAGGGAACAAGGCAGCCCCCAACGGGTTGGGGACCGGGGATACAAAAACGACCCCCGAAGGGCCGCCCGCAGCTAGCGGGAACGAGACGGCCCTCGCGGGGGTGGCACTGGCGGATGTTTGGGAGGGCAGTAGGGACGGATCGGGCAACATGACGGGGACCAGGATGGGAAAAGAAGGGGGGGACGGCAAGGGAGGGGTTACCTCCACGGCAGAGCCGGGGGGAGGGGTAGGTTCAGGGCCGGACAGTGGGTCGGGGACAGGGAATGGGGCAGAGGTAGGGGTAGGGAAGGGATCGGGAACAGGGGAGGACTCGGGGCTGGAAATGGGTTCATAGAGGGCGGAAGCGGGAGTAGGGGGAGGATCGGGACATGGGAGGGAATCGGGATCCTGGACGGGGTCTGGGAAAGGGTCCCCTGTGGCAATCCCACCGGGCTGCGGCGCCTCCCGAATGGGAAGTTGGGGGTCGGGAACAGGAAGGGGGCCCGCGCCGACGCCGGGCTCAGGTGGAGAGGCAAGTGTTAATGCCTCGGCGTCGGCCTGGATGGCATTTTCTGCTGGGCCCCCAACGGGAAAGGGGGATGACTGCCCCGCCTCGGTAGCTGGAGAGGGGGCACCCCCAACCCCGGGACCCGGCCGCTCGGCGCCAGCAGTCTCCCCGGAGGGCTCGGCGGCATCCGTTCCGGCGCTCGAGTCGGCCGGGCCAGTGGGCAGTATCAGGGGCGCCCCGAGCGTGAGGACGGGGTCAGCCACCTGGGACACGGGATCGGGGAGAGGAGGGGGCGGCGCCATAGAGTGGCCGCCCAGACCGAGGCCCGCTGGCGGAGGGTCGTCCTCCCCCTGGGTGAGCGGGGTCAGACCCAGGGCCTCGATCTCCTCGAAGATGGAGCTAAGCTCCATCCCCTCGGCCCCGGAGCCTTCCCCTCCGGCCACCGAGGCAACAATTACCTCAGCGGGGACGGAGGGGGGTTCAGTTGGAACCGGGGTCGGGGGGGCTCCACCCGAGGCCTCCTCGTGGAGAAGCTCCGCGGGGGGGGCGTCGTCGTCCCCCCTCGCCGCCGCGGCTTCCTCGGCCGGCGCCTCCCGCTGATGCTCGTCGGGGGCACTCTGGGCAGCGCCGGCCCCCCTCGGGATCTTTCGGAGGGGGGCCTTCCCGCCCTCCTCATCGGAGGGGGGAGATTGAGCCCGCAACCGGCGGGCTTTGCGCTTGCCCCCGACGAGCGTCCAGCCCTCCGAGGTGGAAGTGGAGGGCCGGTCAGCGAGGGCAAGGCCGGGGGGCACTTTTGGGGTTCGGGGACGGCGTTGTGGCAAGGGTGGGAAGGAAGGGGATACCTCCACCCGGGGAGGGCCCTCTCCCTCGCCCTGCGGCAACCGCGCCACCCTCTCCTCCTCGGGCCCCGCAGTGACTGACCGAATAGAGGTGAGGCCCGCCTGCCCGCTCGGGCACGCCAGGGGGGACGCCTCTGGCTCCCGAGCAGGGCCGTCGGTTGGAGGAGGGGCGGCCGCGGATCCCGGACTACCAGGGGGGCCGGCGGTGGTGGGGCCGGCGCCCTTACGGGCCCCGGGGGGCCCGGACACCTCCTCCAACCGGGCCAAGGGACAGTCCCTCCGGACGTGCCCCATCGCCCCGCAGAGGAAGCACCGGGTCTCCCCCGAGGAGTAATGAATCCGATAATGGGCCCCCTGGTAGGGCACCAGGAAGGACCCCTCGAGCGCCTCCCCGCCACGCGCCGCCGGCGGCAGCTGCAGCTGTACCTGCCGGCGGAAGGATAGGACGTGGCGGAGGGCAGGGTCCTTACAGCCCAGCGGGAGAGGGCTGATGGTCGAGATAGGCTTCCCCAGGGTGGAGAGGGAAGGTAACAGGGCGGCATTAGGGAGGAAGGGCGGGACGGAGGTGAGCACCACCCGTACGCCCAGGTCCTCCAACGGTTCGAGGGGCACGTGCACGCCCCCCACCGCCAGGCCCCTCTCCACCGCCTCCTGGGCGGCGGCCTCCGAGGCAAGGAAGAACACCGCCTTGCCATACATTTTGGAGGCCGCCACCACGGCCGAGGCCCCCACCACCCTCGCCATCGCCCGCACGTAGGTTTCCATGTGGGGCGAGGCGGCGACCAGGAGGCAGCGAACGCCGTGCCTCCTGGTCATGGTGGGAAAGGGGCCGCGGCCGCCAGGGATGGAGCTGGAGGCGGCAGTCGGGGCTGATGACGGGGCACGTGGGGGGGTGGCAGCGGCCACCTGGGCGTACGCTCTGGGGGTCTTGATTGTGTCACCCCCAGAGCTGGTGGAGGGGACAGCAGGGGAAGGAGGGGCTGTGGAGGGCGGGGCGGCTTTGGCCGTGGTGGATTTGGCCTTTGGGGCCGGGCTTTTGCCCTTTTTCTTCCCCCCGCCCTTTTTTCCGGCCGAGGTGATGGTTGCTCCCGTGTCTGAGGGAGCGGCGGCCGTGGCGGCGTCGGAGCTCGGGCCTAGGGTCGGGAGGTCAGCCGCAGCGGTTGTCGGGCCTGGTGGTAGCGAGGGGGCCGTGGTAGGGACTGCCTCCATCATGGAAGGGGGGGGTAGGAAGGAGGCACAGATAACAGGAAGGGGAGCAAGGGTTCACCGCTCCTCCCCACCAGACAGCAGGCGAGGGAGGAGGGTGTCTGAAATGGAGGGGGTGGGAGAGAGGGAGGGTGCTGGTTTTGGGGAGGGCAACTGAAGATATGGGGGGGGGGAGTTAGCAGCCTCACCTCCCTGCTGAGACTGTAGCAGAGGAGGAGGGCGCTAATACAGGGGCGGGGGCACGCAACGGAAGGGGAGGGTGGGGGGGGCGTATAATTGGGAGGGAAGGGGAGAGGTCTGGGCCCTCCCCCCGCAATCCTAACACTATGTCCCAAGTGGCCGACCCCGTCCTCACACTCGGGGCACCCCTGGTACTACCTATTGGCCCGGCTGACTCAGGCACCGGAGCTGAAGCCGCCGAGCCCTCCGGGGCGGAGGCTGGCGATGAGCGGCCCGGTCCCGAGCTTGGGGGCGCCCCCTCTCCAGCAACCTCCTCCGCACCTTCCCTCGCCGGGGCTGGGGGCGGGCAGTGCGGCGCCGTCGCTCTTGGCGCCGTGCCGGGGCTCGGACCCCCGTTTGCCTGCCTCTGTGGCCCGCAAGGTCCTTCGGGGGGCCCAGACGGAGGAAACGTCCAGTGCCCCCTCTGCGCTGGGGGATGAGCTCCGCCAGTTCCTCACATATACACGTGGGGCTAAGGGGAAGGTGGAGCTCGCCCTTCAGCGCTGGGGGGACTTTCATTCCATCTTGGGGGCCACAAGGGCCCTCTTGCAGGAAGGGAGAGGGACCAAAGGGCGGGACATCGTGGCCTACCGGCGGGCCCGCAAATTCCGCGACGATTTCCTCGCCTTCGGGTCGGGGAGCGGCCTGTTGCGGGGCCTGCGGGAGGCCGACAATCACCCTGCCCGTGAGGATCCACCCCAGCCCTCATGAATTACACCATCATTGCGACGTTGAACGCCTGAGGCTGTAGGGCGGGTCTCCGCAGGAGCCGGGTGCTCTCCTTCCTTCGGGAGGGGGGGTACTTCGTGGTTTTTCTGCAGGAGACCCACACGACTCCAGCCGTCGAGGCTGGCTGGTGGCTGGAGTGGGGGGACGGGTTGTATTTTAGCCACCTCAGCGCTTACTCAGCCGGGGTGGCCACCCTGTTCTCCCCTGCCCTACGGCCCGAGGTGCTGGGGACCGCCGAGGTTGTCCCGGGCCGCCTGCTGCACGTCTGGGCCCACGTAGAGGGGCTGACGTTGAACTTGGTCAACGTCTACGCCCTGAACGCGGGCCCGGACCAGGTCACATTTTACCGGCAGGGGGCCACCTTCCTCGGCATTCTGGATCCTCGTGAATGTCTGGGCCTGGGCGGGGACTTTAACACCACCCTCGATGACCGGGACCGTGTAGGATGCGCGAACTGCCAGGCTGCAGCAGGCGTCCTCAGGGAGATCGTAGACAACCACTCCCTGGTGGACGTCTGGCGAGACCACCACCCGGACGACAATACCAACTTCACCTACGTCCGGGTGGAGGACGATCGGTCGAACCACTCCCGGTTGGATCACATCTACCTTTCCCGTTTCCATCTGGCATGAGCCCACTGCTCCAGCATTCGGCCGGCCCCGTTCACGGACCACAATCTGGTGGCCGTGAAAGCCCCTCTAAATTCGGAGAGGCTGGGGCCGGCCTATTGGCATTTCAATAATAGCTTGCCGGAGCATGTGGGCTTCGCGGCATCCTTCTGGGAGTTCTGGCTGGCCTGGCGGGGGCAGCAGCCCGCCTTTCCCTCGACGCAGCAATGGTGGGACGTGGAGAAGGTGCGCGCCCGGCTCTTCTGCCGCGACTACTCCCAGGGCGCCAGCCGGCAGAGGGATGTGGCGATAGAGACGCTGGAACGGGAGGTCTTGACGCTTGAGGGGCGCCTGGCGTCCGCCCCCGAGGATCCACCCCTCCGCAAGGCGTACCAGGAGAAGTGGGAGGAGCTCCGGGCCATGGAAGATTGCAGGGCCCGGGGCGCCTTCGTTCGATCTCGCATCCATCTCCTTCGGGAGATGGATCGCGGCTCCCCTTTCTTCTACGCCATAGAGAATAGGAGGGGGGTGAAAAAGCACGTCACCTGCCTCCTGGCAGAGGACGGCACCCCCCTCAGGGATCCGGTGGAGATGCGTGGAAGGGCCAGGGCCTTCTACGCCAGTTTGTTCTCCCCGGATCCGACCGAAGCCAACGCCTGCAAGGTGCTCTGGACCGAGCTCCCGACAGTCAGCGCGGGCGACCGAGGCCAGCTGGAGATGCCTCTCGCTTTGGCCGAGTTCTCCGTCTCATGCCCAACAACAAAACCCCGGGCATGGATGGGCTGACCGTGGAGTTTTACCGCGTGTTCTGGGATGTCCTCGGCCCGGACCTCGTCACTGTCTGGGCCGAGTCCTTGGAGAGCGGGGTCCTCCCTCTGTCGTGCAGGCGAGCCGTGCTCGCCTTGCTACCGAAGAGGGGGGACCTCCACGACCTTCTGAATTGGCATCCCATCTCGCTCCTCAGCACGGACTACAACGTTGTAGCAAAAGCCATCTTGCTGCGACTGTGGTCCGTGCTGGTGGACGTGATCCATCCCGACCAGACCTACGGTGTCCCGGGCCCTAGAGGTTTTTGATAACCTGTATTTGGTCCTGGATCTGTTGGAGCTTGGGTGTAGGGATGGCTTGTCATTTGCCCTCCTGTCCCTGGACCAGGAGAAGGCGTTCGACAGGATGGACCACGGGTATCTCCTGGGCACCCTGCAGGCCTTCGGCTTCGGGCCCCGGTTTGTGGGTTTTCTCCGGCTGCTGTACGCCCTCGCGGAGTGTTTGGTCAGGCTCAACTGGACCCTGACCGAGCCGGTCAGCTTCGGGCGGGGGGTGCGTCAGGGGTGTCCGCTGTCGGGCCAGCTGTACGCTCTGGCGATCGAGCCCTTCCTCTGTCTCCTCCGTAGGAGGTTGACGGGGTTGGTGCTTCGGGAGCCGGAGCTGCGGCTGGTCCTGTCGGCGTACGCCGATGACGTGCTCCTCGTGGTCCAGGACCCGGGTGACCTGGCGCGGGTGGAGGCTTGCCAAGTCGTCTACTCGGCAGCCTCCTCCGCCCGGGTCAACTGGGTCAAGAGCTCTGGCCTGGTGGTCGGGGACGGGTGGCGGGCCGGCTCCCTCCCACCCGCCTTCAGGCCATCAGGTGGAGCGCGGGTCCGCTGCTCTATCTGGGCGTCTATTTATCCGCCACGCATCCTTCTCTGCCGGAAAACTGGCAAAGTTTGGAGGCCAGGGTGGGTGAGCGGCTGCGGAGATGGACGGGACTGCTCCGGTGTCTCTCCCTTTGCGGGAGAGCGCTGGTACTCAATCAGCTGGTCCTGTCCATGCTCTGGCACCAGCTCAACACCCTGCGCCCGGCCCCGGAGGTCCTGGCCAAGCTCCAGAAGCTAGCTCTGGAGTTCTTTTGGCTAGGACTGCACTGGGTCTCTGCACGGGTCCTGTCTCTCCCCCTGGAGGAGGGGGGCCAGGGCCGGATCTGCATGTGCAGCCAGGTCTGGACCTTCCGCCTCCAGGCCCTGCAGAGACTCCTCTTTAGTGCAGGCGCATTTTGGGGTGCGCCTTCGTCCGCCGCCTCCGAGGGCTCCGATACGACCAGCAGCTCTTTTTTTATCCACCTGAGGGGCCTTCCGCGAGACCTCTCAGAGCTGCCGGAATTCTACCAGGACCTCCTCCAGACCTGGAAGCTGTTCTCGGCGACCAGGTCCGTTGTGGCCTCCGAGGGGGCAGACCTCCTCGCAGAGCCCCTGCTCCACAATCCAGCCTTGTGCGTGCAGGTGGCGGAGTCTCCCTCGGTGCGCCGGAGGCTGATCCTGGCAGAAACCACCATGGTCGGAGGCCTCCTCGACTACGACGGGGGGACTGGGTGGATCCCCGAGCACTCGCTCGGTGCATGGGGCTTTCCACCCTCTGGACCCCCCTGCGTCTACTCCAGGAGGTGAAGGCGGGTTTGTCACGGCCCGCTCTCGGTTTCCTCCAGAGAGCCCTGCGAGAGGGGCCGCCCCGCCCCTCCCTTCCTGCAAAGCCTCCGTCCCTTTTTATTTGGGCCCCTGTTCCGCGGGCCCCCCCGGCCTCCCCACCCCTGGACTCCCAACTGGCTGCAAAATCTGCAGCTGGTCTGTTTCTGGACCCTGCCAGGGGAACAGCTGTACACGCTCGTGCTCCACACCCTGCATTTCCCCACCCTCGTGTCCCGCCCTGATTCCAAGTGGCAGGACTATTTAAGATTCGTCGAGGGTGGGAGACCCCGATGGGCCAGTGTGTACTCCACTCTAATTCCACAGCCCATTAGGGACATTAGTTGGTGGCTCCTTCACGGAGCCGTGAGCACGGGCGTGTACCTGGTGCGGTTCACCCCTATCCCGGACGCCTGCCCCTTTTGCGGCGTGAGGGAAAACCTGGCGCGCGCATACCTCGGGCTGCAACCTGGCGCACTCCTATTCCGGCTCCTCCAGAACCTCTTCTTGAGGTTCTGGCTGCACTTTTCCCCTCACCTTTTCATTTTCATTTCGGCTTTGGTGAGGCCACATCTGGAGTACTATGTCCAGTTCTGGGCCCCCCACTACAAAAAGGATGCGGACGCATTGGAGAGGGTCCAGCGGAGGGCAACCAAAATGATTAGGGGGCTGGAGCATATGACCTACGAGGAGAGGCTGAGGGACTTGGGTCTGTTTAGTCTGCAGAAGCGAAGAGTGAGGGGGGATTTGATAGCAGCCTTCAACTTTCTGAAGGGAGGTTCCAAAGAGGATGGAGAGAGGCTGTTCTCAGTAGTGACAGATGGCAGAACAAGGAGCAATGGTCTCAAGTTGTGGTGGGAGAGGTCCAGATTGGATATTAGGAAAAACTATTTTACTAGGAGGGTAGTGAAGCATTGGAATGGGTTACCTAGGGAAGTAGTGGAGTCTCAAACACCTCTAGGGATGAAGTCTCGGCTTGACAAAGCCCTGGCCGGGTTGATTTAGATGGGATTGGTCCTGCCTAGAGCGGAGGGCTGGACTTGACGACCTTCTGAGGTCTCTTCCAGTTCTATGATTCTATGATAAGGGGATGGTTGGATGAAATAACATGATCTTGGTAACTAATTGACTATTCATTATAGGGAACTTTCTGGGTGTCTGGCTGGTGAGTCTTGCCTACATGCTCAGGGTTTAGCTGATCGCCATATTTGGGGTCAGGAAGGAATTTTCCTCCAGGGTAGATTGGCAGAGGCCCTGGAGGTTTTTCGCCTTCCTCTGTAGCATTGGGCACAGATCACAGCTGAAGGACTCTCTGCATGTTGGGGCCTTCAAAGTATTTGAAGGCTTCAATATCTGAGACATAGGTGAGAGGATTATTCTAAGAGGGGTGGGCGAGATTCTGTGGCCTGCACTGTGCAGGGGGTCAGACTAGATGATCATAATGGTCCCTTCTGACCTTAAAGTCTATGATTTATGCACACCCTATCCGTGGCCCCACAAAGTCGCGAGACCTCCTCGTCAACCCCTTCCTGGCCTTAGCGAAAGCTGCTGTCTATAATACCAGGAGGAGGATGTTGGACGAGGGGGTTCTCTGCGACTGTGGGGCCTATTTCCACTCCTCCCTTGTGTCACGAATCCGGGCAGAGTTCCTCTGGGCGGCGTCCACTGGCTCCATCGACAGCTTTGAGGAGCAGTGGGCGCTGTCTGGGGTTCTCTGCTCGGTGTCCCCATTTGGTTCCCTTATTTTAAACCTGTGACCCGCACTCCTTGATCCTTTTCATTATTTGTCCCCCAGAATCAGTTGGACATGGGTTCAGTCGTCCCTCCCGTAAGGCTGGGGAGGGGCTTTTAGAACATGGGTGGGCTTTGCTGGCTCACCTTCCCATGGTTTTCAAATAGACCCCACTACACCTGGGAGATGGCAGACATGCTGAAGGGAGTGAAAAAGGGGGAAAAGGAGGCAGGAGACCAGCACATGGATCAGGTGGTTAGTGAAAGAAATAAATTCACCTGTGATTAGAACAAGCAGAAAACACCATCCAGGTGCTCAGGCAGGGTATGAGAGAAGCACAAACTTTTGCAGACAGGCAGGAGCGGAAGTTAAGTAAACTCCTAGTATCGGTGGGGAAACAGACTACTGAAAGATGTGTTGCTGCCTTTAAGAAAAATAAAGCGAGTAGTGCTAAAGTAGCAGCACTATGCAGAAGGGATTATTGGGACCCAGAGGACTGGGATGGGAACATCTGGAGTGATGATAAGGCAGATGAGGCAGATCATACCTCCCGAATGGATGAGTCAGGGAGCTACTGTAACACCTCACGCTCCCTTGCTTCGCTGGTTAGTATAATGAAAGAACAGGAGACAGATAAAGGTACAAAAACTACCAAGACTAGAAATGTTACTGCCTCTGAATTACAGGATTTGCAGCAGCGAATGAGCCGGAAACCAAAGGAGACGGAGTAACCATTTGGAGACTGTGTTTATGATCGGGGGCAGATAGCACAGCACTGGGGAAGGTTGAGGCGAGGGCCCTGGGTAAACTTTCCCCCAACCCTGTAATACATCAGGTGTTCAGGGTTCCTATGGGGAGCTGTGGGACGTGCTACGAAAAGCTGTACGGGCTAGAGGATTTGGATGAGCCCAGCCCCAAGTGGGATTCATGGGCCACAGAGGGAGAAGCTCTCTGAGATAGCGGTAGGGGTAATCCTGTTTAGTGTTCATGACAACCTTAAGGATCCTGATGAGGTAGAGGTCACACCCTTGATGTTCCGCAAACTCATAAAAGGGGGTCCTCCTTGGGCCCATAGTTTTCTAACGGGCTTGCGCTCATCAACGGTGGGGAGCCCTGTGGCCCCAGCTGTCGGTGCTATGGCCTCCCTAGAAGGTTTAGGGCTGGCAGGAAAGAACAGCCAAGGAAAGGACCAAGATATAGCAGTGATTGGGACGGATAAAACCAAGGTGCCCACTCACAAAGCCCTATGGAAATGGTTAATGAGTCAGGGAGAAAATATGAGCAGCTGGGATGGAGCCCCCTATACAGCCATGCTAAAATGGTGGCGGCAGAGAAATAAGGACACTGGGAACATGGTAACTGAGCCCTCCACCCCTCCAGATCCTAAACAGGAACCACCACAAAACTGTGTGGGGAAAAAAGGGGCCAGGAAAATACCTGACTGTACCCTGACCTAGAACCCTGGAAAACACAGCCACAAGATTAGGATGGGACCCACACACCAGCCGTATCGGCAGCTGCGGTGGTGGGGTACCCAAATCTAGCTTCCATAAGTGCACACCCCACGATGCAGGTTAAAATAAATTGGGATGACAATAATTGGGAATTTAGGGATATGTTTGGACACAGGAGCAGAAATTACAGTACTGGATGACACACCTATCCCCAAGATGCCAGACGATTAAACCTGAAAAGTGATTGGGGGGGAGTGACTGCAACCCTCCGGCCAGTAAAGTTAAAATTGGAGAACAGAGAGGAGGTGGTAGTAGCCCCTGGCCATGGGAACATACTAGGAATTGATGTACTGGCAGGGAAAGAGTGGACCCTTAATGGGAAAACTTGGGCTTTTGGAAAAGCTATTGCCAATACTACTGCAGTCCCACCACTAAATCAGTTGGAGGGAATATACCAGGAAAAGGAGAATGTGTGCAGGCATGTAAAAGAAGCCCTCTCTTTGTTCCTCCTCCCAAGAAAAATGTGCAAGTGAAACAGTATCAAGTGGCCCCTGATGCTAAGGGAGGAATTCAAGCTATTCTCGATGAGCTAGAAAGGGAAGGGATTGTTACAAAGCAGCTGGCAGAATGTAACAGCCCTATCTAGCAGGTGCAAAAGCCCAGACAGTAGATTGACAGTGGACATATTAGTTAAGTGGGGGCATGAGAAGATTGGGCATTTGGGAGTGCAGTCCACCTGGCAGTGGCTAAAAAACAAGGAGATTAAGGTATCTGAGCTAGATGTACGTAACACAATTCGAGCCTGTGAGGTGTGTGTGGCTGTAAAAGAATGGCAGCAGCGAGCTCAGACTCCTATGGGCAAAAGATCTGTAAGAAAATTTTATTTTGCCTGGCAAATTGACTACATTGGGAGATCCAACTACAGCCTGGAGATCCCACTATGTGCTGGTGATGGTGGATGTTTATTCAGGGTGGGTGGAGGTGTGGCCTACCGGCAAAGCTAACGCCCGCAGTACCCTGCTGAGACTGCATTTCCCTAGGAGTCCCATGATGGTATAAAAATTTTTTTTTGCAGAGTGACAATGGTTCACATTTTACTACTGGAACTGTGCAAGAATGGAGTGCACAGACAGGAATCAAGTGGGTTTTCCACATACCTTACTACCCCCAGGCTGCTGGAAAGGTGGAACACAGCAATGGAATTTTAAAGACTATGCTGTGCATGGCCTGTAAGGACCAATGGAAGGGGTGGGACAACCACCTGCCCAAAGTCGTGTGGCAAATGAATAATAGGTGGACCCAAGGAGGGTCGCTATTTCTAAAATGCACCCAAGGACGGCAATGGGAAACAACACATGCACTTCCAGCTGTAACACCTGGATAGGTTGTCAAACAGGCTATGTATTTAGATGTCAAAGCTGCTACATGGGAGCCTGGAGTTATTATTGCAATGGGTTCAGGACCCTCTCGTATATAAAAATCAAACCACATGACATCAGGCCTTCTTCATGCTGCCCTCTTGTACACAAATTATCCAGTAGAGGGTGTCACTGGAGTGGTACAATGCACTCCAGCCTCTCTTTCATCTAAAACTGAGTGTGACGGGGGAGCCGTCCCCTGCACTGCAGACTGTCATGTCGTGGGGAGTTTCACAGCATAGGAAGAAATCAGTGGAAAGGCAGAGAGCTGGAGTAGGTGCAAGTGTCCATTTTATTGCATAGCTCAGAACTCACTAGAACAAGCCCAAACTAGCTGGGCTGACCCCAGTGACCTACTCAGTTACCATAACAACAAGATCTATATCTACAACCCAATACACAACATATTCCTCCCCCTTAATAAAAACATTCCTTTAAGAAAACAAAAACTAACTATGAAATGAGGGTAGACCGCCTCAAGTTCCCAGCTAACCCTGGGGATTATTTTGCCCCATCTGTGAGTTAATCTCAACTAAAGGTCCAGCCATTGAAGAGACCTCCTTTCTCTAGGTGGATTACGGCGGACATCCGGCGTTCTCGCTCCCGAAGATGTTATGGGTGCAGGCCTGACACGGGGCTGGGAACTTGAAGTGTGAACAGGTGAGGCTGTTGGATCAGCCTACTCAGGGAGGAGGTTATTGTTCACCACTGGTGGTGATGGAGGAGGAGAGTCAGGAGCAGGTGATTCTTGACATGGTAGCTCACCAGCAGTGGGAAGGACGGGCACCTCAACTGGAGATGTGCCTTGGGGGCAGGAATAACCTGTCAATAACTGATCTACATGCCGCCGCCAGATGAGATCCTTCGCAGTCTGGACAGTATAGGAAACAGGTCCTGTTTGAGCAATAATAGTGGCAGGGACCCATTTAGCTCCAGGAACATAGTTCCGAGCCAAAACTGTCTGTCCAGGACTAAAGGTTCGGTCTTTTGCTCTGGATGCGCCTCATGACTTGACCTTGCTGCTGATGTTGCACAATTTGTCGCAGTTCTGAAGGTTTCAGCAAATCAAAGCACGTGCGTAGCTGACGTCCCATCATTAGAAAAGCCGGGGACACTTTGGTTGTAGCGTGAGGAGTGTTTCTGTAGGATAGTAAGAAGGTGTCCAGACTCTTTTGTACGAGTGAATGTCCTCTAACCGATTTCAAAGCTTGTTTCATTGTCTGGACAAACCTTTCAGCCAATCCATTTGTGGCCGGGTGATACGGTGCTGAAGTGATGTGATGGATCCCGTTTGCTTTCATAAAATTTCCAAACTCCTGAGAGACAAACTGTGGACCGTTGTCACTCACAAGTTGTTCAAGAATACCCAAATGACAGAAGATTCCCCGTAATTTTTGGATAGTACTCTCAGCAGTAGTGGAAGGCATTATACAGACTTCTGGCCATTTGGAATGAGCATCTACCACCACCAAAAACATGCTACCTTCAAATGGGCCAGCAAAATTGACATGAATACGTTGCCATGGTTTTTCAGGCCAGTCCCATGGGTGTAGAGGTGCCAATTGAGGTGCATTCCTCACACCTTGGCAAGAAATACAAGCTCTTGCCTTCTCTTCAATGTCATTGTCCAAGCTAGGCCACCAAAAATAGCTTTGTGCAATTTCTTTCATGTGCACCATTCCACACTGACCTGAATGCAGCTGCTCTAACATCTGTTGTCTCAGTATTTTGGGAATAATGACACGCATTCCCCACAACAAGCACCCCAAATGGGTTGATAACTCCGTTCTCCTGGACATGTAGGGGACAAGGTCAGGTGAGACCTGAGAGTTCCGTAGAGATGTTCCACGCATCACTAGTTCCATTACTTGGGAGAGTACTGGGTCAACACGAGTTGCTCTCTTAGGGTATGTCTACACTACAGCGCTAATTCGAACTAACTTAGTTCGAATTAGTTCGAATTAGCTTAGTTCGAATTAACTAACGGATCCAGACTAAAAAACTAGTTCGAATTAGCGTTTTGCTAATTCGAACTAGCATGTCCACATTAAGTGGACCCTGAACCGGGGTTAAGGATGGCCGGAAGCAGTGCCGGCAGGGCATCAGATGAGGACTTAGAGCGTGGAGCTGCTGCCTCAGGCTAGCTGAGGGCTGTGCTTAAAGGGATCCGACCCCCACCCTGGACAGACAGTTCTCAGGGTTCCCCGCTTGCTTGTCTAATTCGATGAGGGACAGCAAAGCAGTCCTGGCTTGGAGTGCCCGGAGTACCCACACTGGGCACATCACAGCACTCGGCCATCAGCCCGGCTGCACTTGCCGTAGGCTGCCATCCGGGGGGGGGGTCAATCGGGTGGCTGTCAGGATCCAGGAGACCCTGCAGGAGAGCTTCCACCCCGAGGAGCCCGCAGAACCACCCCAGTCCTCCCCATCGGGGGCTCGTGCCCCATTCCTCCCTCACCCCCTTCCACTTACCCCTCCCTAGCCCCCCTTCCTGATGTAAAAAATAAAGGACACGTGTGTTCAAAAATAGAAACTCTCTTTATTTAACAAAACTGGGGGCGGGGGATTAACCTCTGGGGAGACTGGGAAAAGGAGGTGGGAGAGGAGAAGAGAGAGGGTGGGAGAGGGGAGGGGGAAACATGGGAGGAGGGAGCTGGAAGGGGGAAGCCAGGGGAAGAAGGAGGAGGGGAAGTATAAAACTATGGTACGCCGTATCTTCAGTACTGTGTACAGATGTGGTCTCCTCACCTCACAAAAGCTATTTTGGCCTTGGAAAGGGTTCAGAAAAGGGCAACTATGATCAGGGGTTTGGAACGGGTCCCATATGAAGAGAGGCTAAAGAGACTGGGACTTTTCAGCTTAGAAAAGAGGAGACTGAGGGGGGATATGATAGAGGTATATAAAATCATGAGTGGTGTGGAGAGGGTGCATAAAGAAAAGTTCTTCATTAGTTCCCATAATATAAGGACTAGAGGACACCAAATGAAATGAATGGGTAGCAGGTTTAAAACTAATAAGCGGAAGTTCTTCTTCACACAGCACATAGTTAACCTGTGGAACTCCTTGCCACAGGAGGCTGTGAAGGCTAGAACTATAACAGAGTTTAAAGAGAAGTTAGATACATTCATGGAGGTTGAGTCCATGGAGTGCTATTAGCCAGGGGGTAGAAATGGTGTCCCTGGCCTCTGTTTGTGGAAGGCTGGAGATGGTTGGCACGAGACAAATCGCTTGGTCATTGTCTTCGGTCCTTCCCCTCCGGGGTAGCTGGTGTTGGCCGCTGTCGGCAGACAGGCTACTGGGCTAGATGGACCTTTGGTCTGACCCAGTAGGGCCATTCTTATGTTCTTATGTTCTAAGCTCAGGGTTGGGGGTCTCACTGGACCAACTTGATTTTCATGCAAACCTGCTCCTGGGTTCGCATGTGGCCTTTATGGCAGGATAGCTGCCAGCCTGGCCACCAGACGGCTGCTTTCCTGTGCCTAGTGTGGAGATCGTGGATGTTGGAGGCCTCCCCCCAAACCTCGATGAGGTCCACGATCTCTGCACTAGACCAGGCGGGCGCCCGCCTCTTGCGGCCCCGGGCAGGCTCCTGGGAGCCGCCAGCCTGGTCCTGGGAAGAGGCGGAGGGCTGGGTGGCAGCAGCTGACTGGCTCATGCTGTGCCAGGTGCAGGGTCTGCTGGCTGGGTGCTGGCAGGCTTGCAACTGGCACAAGCAGTGTAGCCAGACCGTGGCCCTTTAAGGGCTCCGGGGCCGGGAGGAGGGCAGAAGAGTTTCCGTGGTTTGGCCCAGAGTGGCCACCAGGGGAACCTGGGAAGGGCTAGCCTCCCACTAGTTCGAATTAAGTGGCTACACAGCCCTTAATTCGAACTAGTTAATTCGAACTAGGTAAACCTCATTCTACGAGGAGTAACGCCTAGTTCGAATTAAGCGCTCCGCTAGTTCGATTTAAATTCGAACTAGCGATTTGTATGTGTAGCCCCTATTAAAGTTAATTCGAACTAACGGCTTTTAGTTTGAATTAACTTTGTAGTCATAGAATCATAGAATAATAGGACTGGAAGGGACCTCAAGAGGTCATCGAGTCCAGCCCCCCGCCCTCAAGGCAGGATCAAGCTCCGTCTACACCATCCCTGACAGATGTCTATCTAACCTGTTCTTAAATATCTCCAGAGAGGGAGATTCCACCACCTCCCTTGGCAATTTATTCCAATATTTGACCACCCTGACAGTTAGGAATTTTTTCCTAATGTCCAATCTAAACCTAAAAAAATAGGCCGCGACCGACCCCGGCAGGGCCAATCCGAGGACCTCACTAAACCATCCAATCGGTAGTAGCGACGGGCGGTGTGTACAAAGGGCAGTGTAGACATACCCTAAAAGAGTATCATAAGGAGGAGGAAAAAAAATTGTTCTCCTTGGCCTCTGATGTTAGGATGAGAAGCAATGAGCTTAAATTACAGCAAGGGTGGTTTAGGTTGGACATTAGGAAAAACTTCCTACCTGTCAGGGTGCTTAAACACTGGAATAAATTGCCCAGGGAGATTGCAGAATCTCCATCACTGGAGATATTTAAGACCACGTTAGACAGACACCTGTCAGGGATGAGCTAGGGCAACTCAAGTTGAAGCCCTCAGCATGTTCTGTAAGTATCAGCGTGGTCCCTGGGGCTTCCAAAGTTAAGTGTGGTTGCATATGCAAGCAAATCTATACAAATAGCTTCTCTCACACTGACAGGCATGAATACAAAGATTAAGGCAAAACTACACAACACACAGGCCCCATTTACGTCAGTTCTGCTGATATTAATAAAATGCAACATTTCCCCGATTTCTACCCATGTGACAGCACTTTTCATGAGCAATGACAGTCCAAGAATTTAGCTACTAAAACACGTATCAACAGAAGATCATTACACTGATTACTTTTTAGTTTTGGCTCCCACTCGCCGGCCATGTGTTGATCCCCACATAAACCCAAACTGCACTGCGGGGCGCAAACAAAATGGCCATGGGCAGCATACCAAGTTATTAATAAATATTTTTAAACCTTTACCTTTTCTCTCTGCTGCCATGTCTCTCCTTGCTCCATCATCTCCCCTGGTGCCTGCTGCCTCACAACTCCCCACTCTGATCATGTGAGCTACCCCTCCTCATCCCCTCTTCTAACACCTCCCTCTACATACCTGCCCTGCCTCTCTCCTCTGGTGCTGGTCCCTCCCCTGCAGGTGTCTGCCCTTCTGCTTCACCCCAGAATCCCCTGGCACCTGCACCTTCCCTTAGCCCTGCACCCTCCTGGTGCCTCCCCCTTCCCTCACTGCCCCTGCCCCCTGTAGCTAGACAGGAACCCCCCTTGTAACATCCATTTTTGCTTGCCTGGAGCATACAGGGCACACAGAGCAGAAGGCCCAGGCTGTGTGACCGTGAATGGCTGTAAACAGAGATATGCCAATTGCTGACCAAGAGGCTGCCAAGGAGTGTCCTTGACTTAACCCATATTGATACGAACACACATCCATCCGCGGGGGGAGGAATCTCTCGCCCAGTAAAAAAATGTCTAGTACTCACAATTTAGTTATCTCTCTTGCAAGTGTAAATTAACTTGAAACTTGCTTGTAAGAACTGGCACCACAAAACGGACCAGTACAATTCGGCATCTTAGATAAGAAAGAGGATACGGGCCCCCAGGGGTATAAAGATAGGTCCAGCAGCGCATTTTCTCTGAGTGTCAATCTACCATCTATCTGCTGGTCGGGTTAGGTGTTTGATCTCCCGAGGTTCCAAGGGGACGCCCACCTCGTATTCGTCTTTCCTAGGAATTGAGAGACCGGCCCTGGCCTGACACGCTGGAGTCGAGAGGCACAGAAAGGGGTAAAAATTGTACCTGGATGTGGTCCTTTGCTTAAGTATATATATACATAGACTTAGAGCTCTTTAAAGATTAAGCTGTCACTTGGTACCATTATTTCTATTTTCTATCTTTACCTTTTTCCTGTAACCATTTTTAAAATCTATATTTATATTTGCTAGCAGTTAAGAAATAGAGCAATAGCCATTGTAACCATATGCTTTTATAAGTCTTTTAATAAACCTGTAACTGTTTAAGCTTTAACCTGACTCCTTCAGTTGCTGTAACAGAACCAAGCACAATTTAAAAGAACTTCAGCCGGTCATAAAGGGACAGACATAGGGAGAGCTTGGGCATTTGGATCTGTGTCACTCCCAGGTGACAAGATCCATTGGGGCACCTTTTCAGCCTTTCCTAGGCTGCCCGCTGCGAAGAAACCCCTGTGTTCTAGCAGCTAAAATCTAAGGTGTAATAAGCTCTTCCTATATAACGGGGCGTCTGTTGGCCTGCTGGCCACCCTCTGCGACGGGACCCCGGTCCTAGCAGTAAAGATACGGACGTTAAACCTTTTCTCGGAAGCACACACACACACACACTGCCCTGACCGTCGGCTGACACCCCCTTTGCTCTCTTTTCCCCTGATGCCCGCCCCCTCACCACTCTCTGCCCTGTTCCCCTCATGCCCTTGTGTCCTCACACATGACTTGCTCCATCCCCACCTTTCTCATGCCCACCCCTTCTTTCAAGCCTTCTCCCAGCACCTCTTCCTCCCCCCTCTAGACCCCAGTACCTTTACCCTCTTCTCTCCCAGCATCACCCTGTCCCCCCTCCCACTGACACCTTCCCTCCTGCCCTTTTCCTCATTGTCTGCACTTGGACCCCTGGCATTTGTCTCTCCTCTACCCTGTTTCTTGGTATCTTCCCCTTTCTTCCTTCTCCCACTCCACACAAGCCCCTCTCCCTCCCCCTCCGCACAAGCCTCTTCCTTCTCCCTCCGCACAAGCCCCTTCCTCTCCCACCCCTTCCCCCTAGTTTTCCCCCTGCCCTGCCCTGCCCTGCCATATCGTACCGTACCTTCTGCCTTCCACATTGCGGGGCCGAAGTCTGTGCTCGGGCCCCAGAAGTCCCCGGACTCCGAACCCGGAGCTAGGTCGCGCGGCGCAACGCCACACCAAGCAGTTTTTAAAGTCCCAGGCCGTGACGTCACCTCACTCCTGGGTGTCTCCCCGGTCACCTGGAAATGCCACGCATGGCGGCAGCAGCCAGCAGTGTGCTCCGGCAAGGGGGAGCCGACTGAACGCTGCACACAGCAGGGACGGTCTGGGGCCGGGGGGGACGCCCATATAACTCGCCTCCCATGCCAGGTTAGCCTGCACAACGTGCGCTTGCGCTCACCCCGGCCCGGCACCCCGCTACTGTGGTGCCCGGGGGCAATTGCCCCCCCCCCTTCGCTACGCCTCTGGTCGCGAGGAGGGCTCCAGGGCTGTGGGAAGGGAACTTAGCTCCATCTTTGAGGAGATTGAGGCCCACTGGTAGAGGATTGTCCTCCTCCTGGGTAAGCAGGGTCAGACCCAGGGCCTCAGTCTGGGCAGTGACTCTGCTGCGCCACCCACTCTCCACCCAACCCTATGCCCCAGGTGGCCAACCCCGTCCACACGCTCGGGGCGCCCCTGGTGTTGCCCGTCGGCCAGGCCGACTCGGGTGCTGCAGCTGAGGCCACCGAGCCCTCAGGGGTGACAGCTGGCGCCGAGCGGCTGGGTCCCGGGCTTGAGGGCGCCCCCTCTCCCACACCTGAGGCGGGGCGGTCATCTTCCCTCCCTGTTGGGGGCCCAGCAGAAACCATCACTCCAGCCGACGCCATGGCTGCAGACTTGTGCTCTGCTCAACTGTCCAAGCCTGGCTTCATCGCGGGCCCCCTTCCCACTCCTGCCCCCCTGGTTCCTGTTCAGGAGGCACCACAGCTTGGTGGCATAGACCCGGGGGACCTACCCCATGACCCTGCCCAAAGCTCTGGTCCCCTTCCCTGTCCCGATCCTCCCCTCACCCCCGTTCATGCCATTGGTCCCAATCCCGCCCTTTATGAACCTATATCTAGCCCCGAGTCCACGCATCCCTCTCCGTCAGAGAACTAGCAAGGTTTGGAGGCCAGGGAGGGTGAGCGGCTGCGGAGATGGACAGGACTGCTCCAGTGTCTCTCCCTTCAGGGGAGGGCGCTGGTGCTAAATCAGCTGGTCCTGTCCATGCTCTGGCACCGGCTCAACACCCTGCGCCCGGCCCCGGAGGTCCTGGCCAAGCTCCAGAGGACAGCTCTGGAGTTCTTCTGGCCAGGACTGCACTGGGTCTCTGCAGGGGTCTTGTCACTTCCCCTGGAGGAGGGAGGTCAGGGCCTGGTCTGCGTGCGCAGCCAGGTCCAGACCTTTCACCTTCAGGTCCTGCAGAGACTCCTCTATAGTGCAGGTAGTCTGGCATGGGGCACCTTGGCGCGCGCCTTCCTCCGCCACCTCCGGGGGCTCTGATATGACCGGCAGCTCTCTTTTATCCACCAAAGGGGTCTTCCGCGAGACCTCTCAGAGCTGCTAGAATTCAACCAGGACCTCCTCCAGACCTGGAAGCTGTTCTCAGCGACCAGGTCCATTGTGGCCACCGAGGGAGCAGACCTCCTCGCGGAGCCCCTGCTCCACAATCCAGCCTTGTGCGTGCAGGTGGCGGAGTCTCCTTCAGTGCGCCGGAGGCTGATCCTGGTGGAAACCACCAAGGTCGGAGACCGCCTGGACTACGACAGAGGGGACTGGGTGGATCCCCGAGCACTCACTCAGCGCATGGGGCTCTCCACCCCCGAACCCCCGTGCACCTACTCCAGGAGGTGAAGGCGGCTTTGCAGCAGCCCGCTCTCAATTTCCTGTAGCGAGCCCGGCGAGAGGGTACACCCTGCCCGCCACCCCCACTGCAAATCCTCCATCCATTTTTATCAGGCCACTGTTCCGCGGGCCTCCCTGGCATCCCCATCCCTGGACCCCCAGCTGGCTGCAGGATCTGCAGCCGGTTTGCTTTTGAACCGCGCGTAGGGAACATCTGTACACACTCATCTGTGGAATGAGTACAGCTAGTTCGGATTAGAAGCCTAATCCGAACTAGCTACTCTGTGCCGCGTGTAGGCGCGCGGCACGGGGTTCGAACTAGCCAGCATTTAAAAATGGCGCCGGCCGGCTTCATGCAAATGAAGCCCGGGAAACTGAAATCCCGGGATTCATTTGCAATTGCGGATGACTACATTACCCCCGCTAGTTCGAACTAGCGGGGTAGTGTAGACATACCCTAAGATCTGTAGAGGGTATTCCACCTTAATCCCATGGCCCATCGGGGACATTAGTTGGCGACTCCTTCACGGAGCCGTGAGTACGGGAGTGTACATGGCGCAGTTCACCCCCATCTGAGATACGCTGCAGAAGGGACAGGTGAGGGAAAACCTGGCGCACGCATATCTCGAATGCGCCAGGTTGCAGCCCCTATTCTGCCTCCTCCAGAAAGCGAAGTTACTCACCTCCGGTGCAGTAACTGTTGTTCTTCGAGGTGGTATCCCCACGGGTGCTCCACTATGGGTGCTGGGCTTGCCCCAGCGCCGCAGACGGAAGCTTGTCATGAGCAGTGTTCGGCCGGACCGCGCATGTGCCGCGGGCTCGCGGCTTTCGCGTTCTTTTCTGTCTTGCGCGGTCTGGCCCCCCGCCAGTTCCTCGAGACCGCCTCGGAGTCTGTAAGAGACAAAAGCAGAGAGAGAGAGGACTCCGAAGCGGGGAGGAGGGCGGGTAGTGGAGCACCCGCGGGGACACCACCTCGAAGAACGACGGTTACTGCACCGGAGGTGAGTAACTTTGCTTTCTTCTTCCGGGATGTCCCCGCGGGTGCTCCACTATGGGTGACTGCGTAGCAGTAGTCGCCAAAACGGAAGGAGAGCAAGGAGTCCCTATTTATCCGCTGTGGAGAGCACCGCAGTCGCCACTGCCCCATCTGAGCGAGTGAGTAGAGAAATAGAATAGTGTTTGGCGAAGGTCTCATGTGAGGACCAAGTCACCGTTCTGCAGATGTCCTTCAGAGATACCCCTCTATGAAATGCTGTAGATGTGGCCATGGCTCTAGTGGAGTGAGCACGTGGGTGGAACGGAAGGGGTAAGCCTTTCGTTGCATACGATTGCACTATGCATGAGGTTCCCTGCGTAATCATGGGAGATTTCAACTTTCCAGATATAGACTGGAGAACAAGTGCTAGTAATAATAATAGGGCTCAGATTTTCCTAGATGTGATAGCTGATGAATTCCTGCATCAAGTAGTTGCTGAACCAACAAGGGGGGATGCTATTTTAGATTTGGTGTTGGTGAGTAGCGAGGACCTCATAGATGAAATGGTTGTAGGGGACAACCTTGGCTCGAGTGATCATGAGCTAATTCAGTTCAAATTAAATGGAAGGATAAACAAAAATAAATCTGAGACTAGGGTTTTTGATTTCAAAAGGGCTAACTTTAATAAATTAAGGAAATTAGTTAGGGAAGTTAATTGGACTAAAGAAATTATGGATCTTGAGGTGGAGGAGGCCTGGAATTATTTTAAGTTAAAGTTGCAGAAGCTGTCAGAAGCCTGTATCCCAAGAAATGGGAAAAAGTTTATAGGCAGGTGTGTTAGACCAAGCTGGATGAGCAAGCATCTCAGAGAGGTGATTAAGAAAAAGCAGAAAGCATATAAGGAGTGGAAAATGGGAGGGATCAGTAAAGAAAGCTACCTTATTGAGGTTAGAGCATGTAGGGACAAAGTGAGAAAGGCTAAAAGTCAGGTAGAGTTGGACCTTGCAAAGGGAATTAAAACCAATAGTAAAAGGTTTTATAGCCATATAAATAGGAAAAAAACAAAAAGAAGAAGTAGGACCGCTAATTACTAAGGATGGAGTGGAGGTTAAGGATAATCTAGGAATGGCCCAATATCTAAACAAATACTTTGCTTCAGTCTTTAATGAGGCTAATGAAGAGCTTAGGGATAATAGTAACATAACAAATGGGACTAAGGCTATGGAGATAGATATTACCATATCCGAGGTAAAAGCCAAACTTGAACAGCTTAATGGGAGTAAATCGGGGGGCCCAGATAATCTTCATCCAAGAATATTAAAATGAACTGGCACATGAAATTGCAAGTCCATTAGCAAAAATTTGTAATAAATCTCTAAACTCGGGGGTTGTACCATTTGACTGGAGAATTGCTAATAAAGTTCCTATTTTTAAGAAAGGGAAAAAAAGCGACCCGGGTAACTATAGGCCTGTTAGTTTGACATCTGTAGTATGCAAGATCTTGGAAACATTTTTGAAGGAGAAAGTAGTTAGAGACATTGAGGCTAATGGAAATTGGGACAAATTACAACATGGTTTTACAAAAGTTAGATCTTGCCAAACCAACCTGATCTCCTTTTTTGAGAAAGTAACAGATTTTTTAGATAAAGGAAATGCAGTGGCTCTAATCTACCTCGACTTTAGTAAGGCATTTGATACAGTACCACATGGGGAATTATTGGTTAAATTGGAAAAGATTAATATGAAAGTTGAGAGGTGGATAAGCAACTGGTTAAAGGGGAGACTACAGCGGGTCATATTGAAAGGTGAACTGTCAGGTTGGAGGAAGGTTACTCAGGGATCAGTTTTGGGGCCAATTTTATTTAATCTTTTTATCGCTGACCTTGGCACCAAAAGTGGAAGTGTCCTGATAAAATTTGCGGATGACACAAAGTTGGGAGCGATTGCCTATTCAGAAAAGGATCGGGATATCATACAGGAAGATCTGGATGATCTTGAAAATTGGAGTGATAGCAATAGGATGAAATTTAATAGTGAGAAGTGTAAGGTTATGCATTTAGGGATTAATAACAAGAATTTTAGTTATAAGCTGGGGACACAACAGTTGGAAGTAACGGAGGAGAAGGACCTAGGAGTCCTGGTTGATTATGAGCCGCCATTGTGACATGGCCGTGAAAAAGACTAATACGGTCTTGGGATGTATTAGGCGAGGTATTTCCAGTAGGGATAAGGAGGTGTTAGTGCCATTATACAAGGCATTGGTGAGACCCCATTTGGAATACTGTGTGCAGTTCTGGTCTCCCATGTTTAAGAAGGATGAATTCAAACTGGAACAGGTACAAAGAAGGGCCACTAGGATGATCCGAGGAATGGAAAACCTGTCTTATGAAAGGAGACTCAAGGAGCTTGGCTTGTTTACTTTAACCAAAAGAAGGCTGAGGGGGGACATGATTGCTCTCTTTAAATATGTTAGAGGGATAAATACCAGGGAGGGAGAGGAATTATTTAAGCTTAATACCAATGTGGACACAAGAACAAATGGATAGAAGGTGGCTAGTAGGAAGTTTAGACTTGAGATTAGACGAAGGTTTCTAGCCATTAGAGGAGTGAGGTTCTGGAACAGCCTTCCAAGGGAAGTAGTGGGGGCAAAAGATCTATCTGGTTTCAAGATTAAACTAGATGGGTTTATGAAGGGGACGGTTTGATGAGATAACATGATCTTGGTAACTAATTGACCTTTCATTATCAGTGGGAATAGGTCAATGGAGGGATGATAGGAGTTACTATAGAGAACTTTCTGGGTGTCTGGCTGGTGAGTCTTGCCCACATGCTCAGGGTTTAGCTGATCGCCATATTTGGGGTCGGGAAGGAATTTTCCTCCAGGGTAGATTGGCAGAGGCCCTGGAGGTTTTTTGCCTTCCTCTGTAGCATGGGGTACAGATCACAGCTGGAGGATTCTCTGCATCTTGTTTCTTGAGATATTTGTTCAAACGGCAGAGATCTAGGATGGGGCGCCAACCTCCGGACCTCTTCTGGGTGAGGAAATAATGTGAGTAAAAGCCCCTGTTCCTGAAATCCTTTGGGACTGGCTCTATGGCACCTAGAGAGAGAAGGCGGTCGACTTCTAATCGGAGGAGGGTCTCGTGAGAGGGTCCCTGAAGAGGGACGGGGTGGGAGGGGTGGTTGGTGGAATGGCTATGAAAGGGATAGGGTAGCCAGATTGAACAATCTCGAGGACCCATCTGTCCATAGTGATTTTTGCCCATTGATATAGACAGGGCCTCAGACGGTGGTGAAAGAGCTGGGTCGTACGATTCGTGATGCTGCCTGTGACTGTCTGCTCGCCCCTGACCAACGTATCAAACCTGTTGCTTGTTGTTGGGAGGCATGTTCGTCCTGCTGGTTGGGTTTCGGCGTCACTGAGGCCTCTGGCGAGAGCATTGCTTGTCGAAGGGCCTCTGTTGCTGGTGTTGCTGCTGCCACTGATGTCTGATGTAGGAGTAGTCGTATCTGCGCTGGTATGGTGAGTACCGGCTGGTATGGTGAGTACTGGTATGGTGAGTCTCTTAAAGGGGGGAGTGTACATCCCCAGAGTTCGCAAGGTTGTTCGGGAGTCTTTAGAGGAGTGTAAGATTGAGTCCGTGGTTTCTGCAAAGAGCTTATCCTTGTCGAAGGGTAAGTCCTCGACTTTGGCCTGTAGTTCCTTTGGAACTCCCGCCGCTTGAAGGGAAGAAGCTCTACGCATGATGATGGCAGTAGCAGCAGAGTGAGCCACGGTGTCAGCGACGTCCATGGATATTTGGAGGGACGTTCTTGCTGATGTGTAGCCCTCCTGGATTACTGACCTCAGGATCGATTTCTTAGAATCAGGGAGATGATCCATGAGGGGGGTGAGGCGTGAGAACGTGTCAAAAGTGTGGTTGGAGAGATGCGCCGAGTACTTGGCGATTCTGAGGAGTAGCGTTGCTGAAGTGTAAACCTTTCTGCCCAGGAGGTCAAGTCTTTTTACATCCTTATCGGAGCTCTGTTGTTTGCGGTGTGGGGCTCTAGCCCTCTGTTGAGCTGCGTCGACTACTAGGGAGTTAGGTTGTGGATGGGCAAAGAGGAATTCCATGCCCTTCGGTGGTACGAAATATTTCCTGTCGGCCCGTTTGTTGGTCGGAAGAGCCGACGCTGGAGCACGCCACACTTCATCAGCCAGTTCCAGGATGCCTTCGTCAAGAGGGATGGCCAGGCGTGAGCTATGCTGCAGTTGGAGATTCCTGAAAAGCTTGTGTTGCTTGTCCTTGAGTTCCTGTAGCGGGATTTCTTGTGTGATAGCCACCCGCTTAAACAACTCTTGGAACTGATGGAGGTCATCTGGTGGAGAGCTGTCGCCCGGTGTGACTGCCTCATCTGGTGGGGACGAGTCTGAGATGGAAGACCCCGGTAGGTGGTCCCTGAAGGCGGTGTGATCCATCTCTGATGGAGGATGAGGTGGTGATGCTGAATGGTGCGGCGGAGTAAGAGGAGCTGGAGTTGGAGATTGTCTGCGTGGTACATAATCGTAAGCAGAACGTGATCGATAGGAACAGCCACTGCGGGAGTCTCGAGAGTGGCGGTCGACGTGATGACCTTTGTCATGCCGCAGTGAGCAGTTGTGGTGATAGTTGGAACGGGCGTAACATCGGTATCGGTACGGAGAACAGGGCGAACAGGAACGGATGTCTGATGCCCTGGAAGAAGCAGGAGACATAGAGAGCTGCCTATAGTGGTGTCTGCCGTGGGAAGGTGCAGCAGCCAGGAATGGTGAAGGCAGCCTGGAGGAAGCATGGGGGGATCCATGCCAATGGCTATAGCGGCATGGAGAGCGAGGTACCGGGAGAGGCGAGGATGGTGCCGGCGATAGAAGGCGGGAGTGAGAAGAGCTCCGGCGCGGGGAGATCAAAGGAGCAGGACCCAGAGAAACCATTAACACCGCGCCGGCTGTCTCTGCACCGCACGGAGGCTTGGAAGCAGTGCGGGTACGGGTGCGGGTGCCGGTGCCGTGATGATCGGCTCCAGGTCCGCTCTCGGAGCCGACTCAGCTCTCTGCAAGGGAGGCAGAGGCAATGCTGCCTGGGGAGCCTGCACATGCGAAGGCTCCCGTGGTCGTTTCGGCTTTGGATCCGTTGAGACAGGGGGACCTGGCTTAGCCGTGCCAGAAGTCCCCGGTCTTTCAGGCTGGCTTTCTCTGGTGTTCAGGGCAGCTGGTAGGGATCTTGTGGGTAAGTCTGGAGGTAAGTCTGGTGCAGTGGGTACATTTTGGGGGACATGGGATTCCCCCAGACAGCGGATACACTCAGAATGACCATCAGAGGCTGGCATTGCCTCCTGGCAAGAGCTGCATTTCTTGAAGCCGGCAGCTGACATTTTGCCGGCTCCCCTGAGGTCCTCCTAGCTGAGTCTTATCTCTAGGTAGAGATAATGTGGTGACAATGTCTCTATTATGTTGTCTTTATCTCCTGCTGTTTCTTTCTTTCTCTGTTTGTGGGGTTTTTTTTTAACTATGTACAAAGGAGCGGCAGGGAAAAACAGCTGAGAAGCGGGAGATAAGAACAAGCGGCTTTTATTCTTATTCCCGTTCAAGTTTTGTTATTCTATGTTTTTTTTAAAAGAAATGAGGGAAATAAAGGAGAAAGAGAAGTAAGTTATATGTACAAGAGGAAAAAACTAGAAATAGGCTAAATTAGTGAGCAAGTGAAGAGTGCGGTTCCAAGCATCTGCAGCCTGAGACGGTGAAGAGGAACTGGTGGGAGGCCGGACCGCGCGAGACAGAAAAGAGCGCGAAATCCGCGAGTCCGCAGCACATGCGTGGTCCGACCGAACACTGCTCATGACAAGCTTCCGTCTGCGGCGCCGGGGCAAGCCCAGCACCCATAGTGGAGCACCCGCGGGGACATCCCCGAAAAAGAACCTTCTTGAGGTTCTGCCTGCACTTTTCCCCACACCTTTTTATTTATGCACACCCTATCTGTGGCCCCACAAAGTCGCAAGACCGCCTCATCAACCTCCTGCTGGCACTGGGGAAAGCGGCTATACAGGCAGTCCCCGGGTTACGTACAAGATAGGGACTGTAGGTTTGTTCTTAAGTTGAATCTGTATGTAAGTCGGAACTGGCGTCCAGATTCAGCCGCTGCTGAAACTGACCAGCGACTGACTACAGGAAGCCCGAGGCAGAGTTGCTCTGCCCCGGGCTTCCTGGAATCAGCCGCTGATCAGTTTCAACAGGCTGAATCTGGACACCAGTTCTTACATACAGATTCAACTTAAGAACCCCAGGTGTCCCCAAGTCAGCTGCTGCTGAAACTGATCAGCGGCTGATTCCAGGAAGCCCGGGGCAGAGCAACTCTGCCTCGGGCTTCCTGTAGTCAGCGCTGGTCAGTTTCAGCAGAAGCTGACTTGGGGACGCCTGGGGCAGAGCAGCTTGGGTGCTGCTGGGTTGCTCCAGTAGCGCGGCCGCTCCTCGGCACTACTGGACCAACCCAGCAGCACCCAAGCTGCTCTGCCCCAGGCGTCCTGATTCAGCCACTGCTGAAACTGACCAGCAGTGGCTGAATCAGGACGCCTGGGGCAGAGCAGATGGGGTGCTGCCGGGTTGGTCCAGTAGTGCCCAGAGCGGCGCTACGGGACCAACCGGCAGCACCCCAGCTGCTGTACCACAGGCGTCTGGAGCAAAGCCGGGGAGCACGGGGGCAGCGGAACAGCCCAGACGCGCCACAGCTGTCCTGCTGCAGGCATGCTCCGCGGCTTTGCTCCCCGTCTCCCTGGTCTGCTGGTCTCCAGCAGACCAGGGAGACGGGGAGCAAAGCAGAGCAAAGCTGCGGAGCATGCCGGCAGTGGGACAGCCACGGCGCCTCTGGGCTGTCCGCTGCCCGCGTGCTCCGCGGCTTTGCTCCGCTTTGCTCCCCGTCTCCCTGGTCTGTTGGTCTCCAGCAGACCAGGGAGACGGGGAGCAAAGCTGTGGAGCACGCCGGCAGCGGGACAGCCGCGGCGCGTCTGGGCTGTCTGCTGCCCGCGTGCTCCCCGGCTTTGCTCCCCGTCTCCCTGGTCTGCTGGAAACCAGCAGACCAGGGAGACAGGCAGCAAACCCTGTTCGTAACTGCGGATCTGACATGAGTCGGATCCGCGTAACTCGGGGACTGCCTGTATATAATACCTGGAGGAGGATGTTGGATGAGGGGGTGCTCTGTGACTGTGGGGCCTATTTCTATTCCTCCCTTGTGTCAGGTATCCAGGCAGAGTTCTTCTGGGCAACGTCCACTGGCTTCATCAACAGCTTTGAGGAGCAGTGGGCGCTGTCCAGGGTTCTCTGCTCAGCGTCCGCATTTGGTTCCCTTGTTTTAAACCTGTGACCCGCACCTTGACCCTGTTTTGTCATTATTTGTCCCCCGACATTAGTTGGACCCTGGGTCTAATTGTCCCTCCTGCAAGGCTGGGCTTCAAATAGGAACCACTCCAGAGAAGGAGGAGGAAGTTGTGGCTGCTGCTCTCCTGCTTCTCCCCCCGCACCCTGCTTCTGCCCCTGCTTCGGCTGTGGCTTTCCCTTCCCTGCTCAGCCACTACCCGCCTGCTGCTGGACCTTCTCCCCCTGGACACCGCTGCTGCTGCCTTCCACCAAATACTGCTGCCACCTGAGCAGGGGGTGGGCCTGCCTGCCGGCCTGCCCCACCTCCCATCCTCCAGAGGGAGAGGAAGAGGACCCCACCAGCACCCACCATCTGGGGTCCCCCGCCTCCATTGGCCGCCACCTGCCTGCTGCTGCAGTAACATCACCTGCGCCCCGTCGAGGAGGCAAAGAGGAGAAGACACCAGAACCACCTGGACTTGTGGAGGAGGCTTCCAAAGACTGAGCTTTTTTTTTTCACCTGCTCTCCTGGGGTGGTGGTGAGTTGAGTCGCTGAGAGGGGGCCCAGGGGAGAGGCGCGGAGTCCTCCCCCCAGCCCAGCTACCCCCCTTCCTGCTGCCACCACCCCCATTGCCCCATCCACCACCCCTCAACACCTGGACACTCTCTTTACCCCTCAACGGGGCTTGCTGTTCTGCCCGCAACTCCAGCTCAGACTGTTTTGCTGCAGCAGCAGGCGAGGACTGAGCCCCCACAAGCGCTTGTGGACATGCTCCCACCACGCCCTTGGACTTGGCCCCCCTCCCTCAGCTGCATTTAGATGGGGGCCTCCCTCACCCCTGCTAGCCTCACCTTGTCCCCCACCACGGCAGTTTGCCTCCCTCCCTGCTGCCTGCCCCACCCTGTTAGCCAGTTTTGTTTTTCCTTACCTGCCCTGCCCAGCCCCAGAGTTTGTTTGTTGTCTGCCCCGCCCTGGGTTAGCATGTCGTGGTGTGCCCCGCCGTCCCAGCAATACCTTTGCCTTGCCCCGCCCCACCCTGCCCTCCACTCACCCAGCATTGTCCCTTCCCCCAGCCTCCCATTAGCCCTCTGCTACTGCCCTGTGCACCCTGGTCCCCTCTCTGAGTGCTTGTGCCCCTTCTCTTCCCTCTGCTTTTAGTTAGACCCCCCAGTACACTGCACCCCCCCTTAATGGCCCCATAGTTCCCCCCGTATCCCAGTGCAGCCCAAGGAGACAGCCCCCGTCCTGCACCCGCTACTGTGTCCCCTGCCCCATCCTGCTGGCGCCCTCCTCCTCTGTCCCCAGCCTTGCAGGGAGGAGTGGTTGCTGGCTCCCAATCCCCTCAGTTCCCCATTCGTGTCCTGCCTCCACTAGTGCCTTCCCTCCCTGCAAACAGTCCAGAGGAAGGGAGTGGTTTCTTCCCCTTACCCCTTCCTCCTCAATCGCGCCCCCCCTCCCATCCCTGTCCCACCCTCTGGCACCCTCCTCCTCTGCTCCTGCCTCACAGGGAGGAGCGGTAGCTAGTTTCTGCTTCCTCAGTTTCCCCATCCGTGCCCTTCCTCCATTAGCGCCCCCCCCCCCGCCTTACAAACAACTTAGCAGGAGGGAGTGGTTGCTTCCCGTTCCTCCTCCCCCAATCGCAACCCTGCCCCCCACCCTTCCCCTCCCCTCCCCTCACTCCCCCGCCCCTCTCTCTCGCGCACCCTCCTCCTCCGCCTTCAGCCGGTGGGGAGGAGTGGCAGCCGCTTCCTTCCCTCAGTTCCCCCTTTCCCCCAAGTTTGGTGCCCTCCTCCCCAGCTTCCAATCTTGCGGGGAGGAGTGGCTGATACCCCTACCTTGACCCCCCCCCCAATTGAGCACCCTCCTCCCCCACCTATGCCTTAGCTGGGAGGAGTGGTTGGCTCGCCCCCCCCAACCTCCCTCCACTGGTCCATACCCCTCCCCTGCTTGCTGATTGGAGGGGAGGAGAAGTTGATCCCCAGCCCCTTCCTTACGATCTGTATCTTCTCTAACCCCTCCCTCATGATGGAGGACGTCTCTGCCCCCTCTCCTGTCCCTGTTAACCCCAAGGTTCCCCTGGTGCCACCGACCCCGCAGGCCACTGTGGCCAACCTCCCGACCCCTGGTTCAGGCTCCACTGCTGCCATGGCAGATGCTCCCCCTGATTTGGGAGGGCCCTCCACCTTGGCTGGCAAGAAGGGCCAGGGGAAGAAAAAGGGCAAAGGCCCAGCCCTGAAGGCCAAAACTCCTGTGGCCGAGGCCGCCCTGCCCACTGCAGCCCCGCCATCTGCTGCAACCCCTTCTTACCCTGCTGTTCCCCCCACCAGCTCTGGGGGCAATCCACCTGCAGCCCCCCCAAGTGTACGCCCAGGTGGCCGCTGCCACCCCCCTGCATGCCGCCACATCATCAGCCCCAACTGCCACCTCCAGCTCCATCCCTATCCCTGGCGGCATTATCTTAGACCTGTAGAGGGTGGGGAACCCCGATGGGCCAGCGCCTATTCCACCTTAATTCCATGGGTCATCGGGGACATCAGTTGGCGGCTCCTTCACAGAGCCATGAGCACGGGTGTGTACTTGGCGCGGTTCACCCCCATCCCGGACACCTGCCCCTTTTGTGGTGTGAGGGAGAACCTGAATGCACCAGGTTGCAGCCCCTATTCCGGCTCCTCCAGAACCTCTTATTGAGGTTCTGGCTGCACTTTTCCCCCCACCTATTCATTTACGCACACCCTATCCGTGGCCCCACAAAGTCGCGAGACCTCCTCGTCAACCTCCTCCTGGCCCTGGTGGAAGCCACAATATACAACACCAGGAGGAGGATGCTGGACGAGGGGGTTCTCTGCGACTGTGGGGCCTATTTCCGCTCCTCCCTCGTGTCACGAATCCGGGCAGAGTTCCTCTGGGCGGCGTCCACTGGCTCCATCGACAGCTTTGAGGAGCAGTGGGCGCTGTCCGGGGTTCTCTGCTCGGTGTCCCCATCCGGTTCCCTTGTTTTAAACCTTTGACCCACACACTTTGACCCTGTTTTGTCATTATGGGTACGTCTAAACTACATGGCTCCGTCGACGGAGCCATGTAGATTTGTTTGTTTGGCAAAGGCAAATGAAGCTGCGATTTAAATAATCGCGGCTTCATTTAAATTTACATGGCTGCCGCGCTGAGCCGACAAACAGCTGATCAGCTGTTTGTCCGCTCAGCGCACTAGTCTGGACACTCCGCGGTCGACATCAAAGCCCTTTGTCGACCTCCCCGGTAAACCTCATCCTACGAGGCATAACGGGGATGTCGATAAAGGGCTTTCAGGTCGGCGCGGGAGAGTCCAGACTAGCGCGCTGAGCCGACAAACAGCTGATCAGCTGTTTGTCGGCTCAGCGCGGCAGCCATGTAAATTTAAATGAAGCCGCGATCATTTAAATCGCCGCTTCATTTCCCTTTGCCGATCAGCCTAATCTACATGGCTCCACTGATGGCGCCATGTAGTTTAGACACAGCCTATTTGTCCCCCAGAATTAGTTGGACCCTGGGTCTAGTCATCCCTCCTGCAGGGGTGGGGGAGGGGCTTTAGAAGTGGGTGGGCTTCAAATAGGAACCCACTACAATGACCAATGCTCCCTCTAATCTTTTCCATCCGTTCGTTGATTTTTTCCATCCATGTGCAGAATAAACGTGTATGTGCTGAGCCATTTGTGAATGTGGACAGCACTACCTTCCATCCATCAGCAAGGCCCTCGGGGTTTCCTCTGAGCTCTAGGGCTACCAGCTGGGGAGGGGGTATGACACTTGAGTTGTAGGGATGTTAGATATTGCATAATTGAATAGCCCTATAACTGCATGAAATCTTTGCAGTTGCACAGCTATTCTATAGTCCTGGGGGTGGGGCCGGCAGCCTGTGTGCTCCTGGCCCCACTCCCAGGGAGCCCCCTGCCACCCTGCTGCCTCTCTATCAGAGCTGGTCCATGAGGGGAGCCAGTTTTAAAACCAGCTCCCCTCGCACACTGGCTGCCTGCCGCCCTGTGCAGCTGCCTCTGATACATTGCCTGTAAAATGGGGATAACATTTATGTCAGGGAGTTAGTGATGGTTATAAAGTGTTTTGAATTCCTTGGATGGTAAATACTATGTAAGTGCAGAGTGTTAATAATAGGTAACATCGAAGATGTTGCCCTTGTTAAAGTGTGCTTCATTATTATAGAGAAATATTTGTAGGGCTTTTAAAAGATGGATCTGAGATCATTTCTAGGGCACTCATTGTCATGGCATCCAGATGGCGCAAACAGGAAATAAGCGGCAAGGAGTCCTGTGGCACCTTATAGACTAACTGAAGTGTAGGAGCATAAGCTTTCGTGGGCAAAGACCCACTTCGTCAGATGCATCTGATGAAGTGGGTCTTTGCCCACAGAAGCTTATGCTCCAACACTTCAGTTAGTCTATAAGGTGCCACAGGACTCCTCGCCGCTTTTGCAGATTCAGACACGGCTACCCCTCTGATACCAGGCAATAAGGTCTGCCTTGGGCTGGCTTGAACTCTTTGCCTTAGTCTGTTTTTGCACACAAGCTGTTTTCTACCTGTTAATGGTCAAGTTTATGCTCAGCCTCATGTCTTTCCTAGGCAGTCCATAGAAGGTTGTACACTGAGACAGCGCTGCAGCCAGCCCGTCAAAGCACAAGCCTGGGACCCCATCCAAGGGCTGGGGTGTTCCTTACGGGATGTCTGTAGAAAACAAGCCAAGGGCAGGTCAGTGCCGAGCATTCTGGCCCCTCCCTGAAAGCAGTCTGTGCCTGGGGTGCTAGTACCAGTGGGCAGTATGGCTCCGTTGTTACCAGATGTGCCCATTACTCTAGGGTATGCTCATTTATTAGGGTTACTCTTACGGGACTGGGGGAAGGTTAACAATTCTATCCGTGTACTGCTTGTGCTCACTTGTGCTCTCATATGGAGCTGAATTCTCCCTGCTGCCAATTCCCCCTCCCACTGGAGCTCTCCTGCAGGAACTAGGTTCTCAGGATGGGGTTCTTCCCACCTTAGCAACACACACAGACACTCACCCCCACTAATCAGAGCACGTCTGAGAGGACTGGGTACTCAGCGCTCACAAGCTGACCCCCTCATATGTCCCTGGACTCAGCTGGCTGGGTTTCACAGCAATGCCACACTGCACCCTCATGTGCCTTTGGACTCCATGGGCTGGATTAAACAGCACTTTAAGCTGCCATCCTCACATGCCCCCAGGTTCAACACTTTCACACCACAGTCATTCACTGGTAAACCACACGATGAGCAAACCCCACAGGATTTTGGGCACTACAGGGATCTTTAGCTTGGGTACAAGAAGCGTTGTTGCAAAGCGAATGGGGAAGCCAAAACAACACCCCTTAAGGAAGAGTGAGCAAAAGAGAAAGAAAGAGAGAGAAGCAACCAGCTTAACAATGAAAGTGATTTATTATATATATATATATATAGGGAGCCAAACACACAAAACAGTTACAATATTAAATCTAAACTGGAACTGATTACAAATGTTAGGGCTAGCTAACCATATAAGGCTGCGTCTACACTGGCATGATTTTGTGCAAATACTTTTAACAGAAAAGTTTTTCAGTTAAAAGTATTTGCGCACGAAAGCGTCTACACTGGCATGTGCTTTTGCACAAAAGATTTGCTTTTGTGCAAAAGCATCCGTGCCAGTGTAGATGCTCTCTTGCGCAAGAAAGCTCCGATGGCCATTTTAGCCATCGGGTTTTCTTGCGCAAGAAATTAACGTTGCTGTCTACACTGGCCTCTTGCGCAAGAGGGCTTATCCCTGAGTGGGAGCGTCAGAGTATTTGCGCAAGAAGCACTGATTTTGTACATTACAACATCAGTGTTCTTGCACAAATACTCGTGGCCAGTGTAGACAGGCAGCAAGATTTTGCGCAACAGCAGCTGCTTTTCTGCAAAATCTTGCCAATGTAGACACAGCCTAACAGTTTAATAGGGCAGGGTCAGAAGGCTATGCTTAGAGAGGTAATTGATGGGAGAGAGAGAGACCTCACCACTCCACAGAGCTTGCACTGATCGGGGTTCCCAGATGATGATGGTAGCCGGGGGTCCAGAGGGCAGGAGACAAGCAGAGCAGAGCTCCCAGCATGATCAGACAGAAGATGAAGAAGTCTTAATGGAACTGATGCAGTTTAAATCCAGGTATCAGAACAGTTTTTCTTGGGGCAAGGATAGGAGTTTTTATAGGGATAGTTCAAAGAGAAAGAGGAGAAACAATAGAGACTGATCACCCCTGGTTATGGGTGATGTTCCTTGAAGGAGCTCACAATGCAACTAGGTAGTTTCAGTATTTTATATGTCAATAGGATCGTTACTAGAATTGGTCTGAGGGGGTATGTCTACACTACAGAGTTAGTTCGAACTAACTTAGTTCGAATTAGTTAATTCGAACTAAGCTAATTCGAACTAACGTGTCTAGAACTAAAAACTAGTTCGAATTAGCGTTTTGCTAATTCGAACTAGCATGTCCACATTAAGTGGACCCTGAACAGGGCTTAAGGATGGCCGGAAGCAGTGCCGGCAGGGCATCAGAGGAGGACTTAGAGCGTGGAGCTGCTGTCTCAGGCTAGCCGAGGGCTGCGCTTAAAGGGTCCCGACCCCCACCCTGGACAGACGGTTCTCAGGGGTGCCCCGCTTGAAAACCAGTCCTGGCTTGGAGTGCCCGGAGTGCCCACACTGGGCACATCACACCATTCGGCCATCAGCCCGGCTGCACTTGCCACAGGCTGCCATCTGGGGAGAGGGGGCAATTGGGGGGCTGCAGGAGAGCTTCCACCCCCAGAAGCCCGCAGAGCCAGCCCAGTCCTCCCCATCGGGGGCTCGTACCCCATTCCTCCCTCACCTCCTTCCACTTACCCTTCCCTAGCCCCTTTTCTTGATGTACAAAATAAAGGACAATTGTGTTCAAAAATGGAATCTGTCTTTATTGAACAAAACTGGGGGAGACTGGGAAAAGGAGGTGGGAGAGGGGAAGAGAGAGGGTGGGAGAGGGGAGGGCAACTAAAATGATCAGGGGTTGGGAACAGGTCCCAGATGAAGAGAGGCTAAAGAGACTGGGACTGTTCAGCTTAGAAAAGAGGAGACGGAGGGGGGACAGGATAGAGGTCTCTAAAAGCAGGAGTTGGGTGGAGAGGGTGCATACAGAAAAGTTCTTCATTAGTTCCCATAAAGAAGGACTAGAGGACACCAAAGGAAAGGAATGGGTAGCAGGCTTCAAACTAGTAACAGAAAGTTGTTCTTCACAAAGCAAAGAGTCAACCTGTGGAACTCCTTGCTGCAGGAGGCTGTGAAGGCTAGAACTAGAACAGAGTTTAAAGGGAAGTGAGATCAAGTCATGGAGGCTGGGTCCATGGAGTGCTATTAGCCAGGGGGTAGGAGTGGTGTCCCTGCCCAAGGTTTGTGGAAGGCTGGAGAGGGATGGCACGAGACAAATGGCTTGGTCACTGTCTTCGGTCCATCCCCTCCAGGGTCCCTAGGGTTGGCCACTGTCGGCAGACAGGCTACTGGGCTAGATGGACCTTTGGCCTGACCCAGTACGGCCATTGTAAGCTCAGGGCTCAGGGTTGGGGGTCTCAGTGGACCCCCTTGATTTTCATGCACACCTGCTCCTGGGTGGCCAGGCTGGCAGCTCTCCTGCCCTAGACGGCCACTTTCCTGTGCCTAGTGCGGAGATTGTGGACAAGGTCCACGATGTCCGCACTAGCCCAGGCGGGTGCCCGCCTCTTGCGGTCCTGGGCAAGCTCCTGGGAGCCGCCAGCCTGGTCCCGGGAAGAGGGGGAGGGCTGGGTGGCATCGGGTGGGTGGCTCAATCTGTGCCAGGTGCAGGGTCTGCTGGCTGGGTGCTGGCAGGCTTGCACCTGGCACGGGCACCGTAGCCAGCCCGTGGCCCTTTAAGGGGTCCAGGGCCGGGAGGGGGGCAGAAGAGTTTCCCTGGTGTTGGCCAGAGTGGCCACCAGGGAAAGCTGGGGAGGGCTAGCCTCCCACTTGTTCGAATTAAGGGGCTACACAGCCCTTAATTCGAACTAGCTAGTTTGAACTAGGCTTAGTCCTCGTAAAATGAGGTTTACCTAGTTCAAACTAAGCGCTCCGCTAGTTCGAATTAAATTCGAACTAGCGGAGTGCTAGTGTAGCGCCTATTAAAGTTAGTTCGAACTAACTCTGTAGTGTAGACATACCCCTAATGACTAATTTGGGTGTGAGCAGGCCTGGGTTCATTAGCATCTGGAGCAGGGATTTCCCATCAGGCAGTGCTTCTCTGCTTTTGGTATCCCATAGTTCACTGCAGTTCCTGCCTTGGAAGAGCTGGTCTCCATTCTGTATGCTAATGAGTTCTATCTTCAATGCGGATGAGGCTGGGGTGGTTCCTTAATTAGTTTGTGTGTCTTCCCCCACCTTTTCCTTGCTTTGTCTGATTCTAGCAAAGGCTTAGGGGAAGGGGGGAGGATGGTTTTCCATGAATGTCACTCCCTGGCTCCTAAGAGCACAGGGCTGGTAGGTAACACCGTCCTGAGTGTCTCTGCTGGAGGGAATGTTCTGGGAAGTGGGGTGAGGCTCGGGGCACAGAAGGGTTAATCAGGGCAGCACCTGGGTGCGGGCCTATGGAGCTACCCGGCTTAGCGAATCAGAGCGCCTCGGAGAACAGGTGTTTGCTGTCGTCAGGGCTCTGGGTTGGAAGGCCCGGGCAGAAAGCGGGAGGGCGGTGCCGGCTTCGTTAGGCTCCTGCAGCCGCTGCTGCGGCGCGATGTTCTGCAGGCGCCGCGGCGGAGATGGGGCGCTGGCAGCAGCGCTGTGGAGCGGGCCCGGCAGCAGCAGGGCGCCCCGCGCGCGCTGAGACAGCCCGGCTCCAACAGGAGGGCGGCTAAGGCGACTCCTCGCGTCCTCCCGGGGGGCGGCGCGCGCGGCGGCGGCGGCGGCTGGGCGCGGGCACGGGGAGCGGGGCAGGCTCCTGGCGCAGCCCAGCGTGCGGGAGGAGAAGGGGAAGAGACAGCCCCAGCAGCGGGGGCCGGGCTCTCCTGCCCCCGCAGCCTGGAGCTCACGAGGCGCGGGCCATGGCCGCTTACTGCCTGGGCTTGGCAGGCGCCGCTTCAGCACCAGCAGAGCTGGACAGCGCTTGCTGCATGGAGCTGCCGGGGGCCGCGGGAGCAGGAGCCGCCCGGAGCCCCGCCGCCGCCGCCGCTGCCTTAGCTCCGCTCCAGGGCGCCCCGGGGGAGCTGGAGTTGGCGCTGGAGGAGGAGCTGGCTATCTTGGCCGCCGCCGGAGAGCAACGGCAGCAGCAAGCTGGAGAGCAGGAAGCGGGGCCTGCTCCGTCCGGGCAGCCGCCTGAGTTGCTCTCGCTGATCCGGCAGAAGGAGAAGGACTTGGTTCTGGCCGCCCGTCTGGGCAAGGCTCTGCTGGAGAGGAACCAGGACATCAGCCGGCAGTACGAGAGGATGCACCAGGAGCTCACCGACAAGCTGGAGGTGAGGGACCGAAGGGCTGGCCAGGCTCTGGAGTGGGGTACGGCGGGAGGAAGACCTGGTCTCTCCACGAGCTGCGGTAGCGGAAGAGCCGGCCACAGGGAAACGCATGGAACAAGACGGTCGGCGGGGAGCTTGTCTCCAGGTGCAATCAGTGGGGTGTGGGGACTCCAAGGTCACTTGTTGTCTAGAGTGCGGGGTGGGGGCAGTAGCTGTGAGCTTCGGCGCCACGAACCCTGTGGGGTGGAGTGAGGAGAAGCCCTAGGCTTCAGTGACACTATGTGCGGGAGCAAGTGAGAACTGGAAACCTGGTCTAAGAGACTCTGGAAGGGGAGAAGGGAGAGAAATCTGGATTCCAGGACTAACAATGAGCATTGCAGGGCCTGGATGGTGAGATGGTAAAAGGAAGGAGTTGCATTAGCATTTGTGGTGGGAAGTACAGGTCTCCAAGGACTAGAGAGGGTGGAGGAGCTCCTTTAGAAAGCGTGGAGGAGGGTCTTTTTTTCATAGCAAGTTTTTCTACATCTCAGCTGGTCTCAAGTTGGCAATGCTAAGTTCAGTGGTATTGCTAGAGGGTTTTATTGTAAGAGCACAAGTAACAAGCTTTCTTCCTTTTCCATCTTCAGCCAAATTACTTTTCCTTTAAAGGTAACTTCCGGGGACTTGTTTGTAGGTTTCAAGTTCAAGTCATTTTTATCCAATTTATTTGAATGTGTGTAATGTGTTGTGTATAATATACATTATACATACTAACTCCCATTGTACTACAAGGTTTAATTCCTTCTAAAACAGTGGGTCTCAAACTTTTTGGCCTATGGCCCACCTGGCTCAATGCAAACCTTTCTGTTGATCACCAGTTGCTAATGGAAACTCACCATTAATTACATAATTATGCCCGAGACATTTTGCTAGTGCTGCAGCTAGGGAGAATGGGTTAATTTAACCAGTAAGAAAGGAAATATTAATTTGAAACAGATTAAGTGCTTTAACTTTCTCATTTTAGTTTATTTAAAATGAAGTTTGATAAACTAACATTAACTTATGTCCAACACAAAAGAGCCCCATGTTTTTCTTTATTAATGGCAGGGCGGGGAACCTTTTTTGAATTGGGGGCCACTGACCCACAGAAAAATCAGTTGGGGATCACACAAGTGAGAAGCCAAAAAACCTCTAAAACCCCCCAATACCTCCAACCCTCACTGATGTGGCCCCAACTGAGACACCTCACCCCTCTGGCACTCCAGCCCCACAGGGCAAGGGGGAGGACTGAGGTTCAGAGTTCCCATGGGCTGGATTTACTCTTCCAGGGCTAGTGGATATTGTGGACCCCCCCCCCCCCAGGCTCTGGGGTGGGGACAAAAATGAGGGGTTCAGTGTGTGGGACAGGGCTGCCAGCGAGTGGGATAGGAATGGGGGTGCAGGATCTGGGTGGGAGGTGGGGTGCAGGAGGGGGTGAGGGTGGGAGGTAGGGTGCAGGAGCAGGCTGGGGGTAGGGTGTCTGGCCAGGAGGGAGGGTGCAGGAGCAAGCTGGGGTACAGGATCGTGTGTGTACACGCGCGAGAGAGAGGGGGATTGGGGTGCAGGTTCTGGGCACAAGGGGGGAAGTTACCTGGCTTCACACCCCTGTCACTCCCAGGCACAGCCTCCTGCTGCTCCCACTGGCCACAACTCTCGCCAATGGGAGCAGTGGGGAAAGCCTCCAGACAGCACATCGCTGCGCTGCAGTTCCCCCAGCGGAAGGGAAGATCAGCAGCATGTGGAGCCACTTGCTCTGTCTCCGTGAGCCAGGTCTGGTGGGGAAGGTTGGGGCTTTTTCCTCCGAGCAAGAAGCTGGAGCTGGTGCTTTAGTTGCACTGCAGCCATGAGCACCAGCACAGGTTCCTGGCTGCGGTGGGGTGGTTCAGCTCGACCTCCTCTCTTAGGGCTATTGAGGATGGGAGGAAACTGAAAATCTGACTGCCCAAAGATAAGGTATAAAACATTGCAAAAATCTGTCTACACACCTACTAGATCCTGACATGGAAACTATAGTTTCATTTCCATTAGCTATCTGAAGTTAATGTCACAGTTTTGTTTTAGTTTTTTTTTTTTATAACCTGTATGTAATCAAACAACTGGATAGGTTACTGAAAGGCATTTCAGTTAGAAATTATGCCCACCCACTGTCTTTAAAACATTTCTCTGGTGGTGTTGGTCTTCTAGAAAACAGTAGTTCTTTGTACAGGTACCTTCATTTCTTGTGTTTACTGGAGGTGAGGCACGTGGTTATTGTAAAGGGGGAAGCCACAACAGACCTGGAAAGGCCTTCAGCAAAGCATTGGATGAATATTCCCTCATAATGATAGGGTTTTTCCCCATTTTGAATAAATAATTATGAAATAGAGAAAATATTCCTCCTTTCCATTTTTTTTTACTGTGTAGAACTTTGAACATATTTATACTAATTCAGACTACAATATAGTGTGCTGAAAGGTCTGTGAAGTAGGTGCTGACTCTGAATAAGTAGGTAGAACAGTAGGTATTGTGGCTATTCTGACAAAGTCCCTTGTTAGCTTTTCATAGGTTCTGTGCTTCTTGACAGTTTATGTGCCTCAGGGTATGTCTACACTACAACCCTAGTTCGAACTAGGGTGGTTAACGTAGTCAATCGAAGTTGCAAAAGAAGCCTGGGATTTAAATATCCCAGGCTTCACTTGCATCTTGCCAGGCACCACCATTTTTAAATCCCCGGTAGTTCGGACTCCGTGCCCGCGGCTACATGCGGCACGGAGTAGGTAGTTCGAATTAGGCTAATTCGAACTACCGTTACACCTCGTGGAACCTTCTTCATCACAACCTTCTTGATCATAGCCTTGAGGGTACGAATGAACCTCTCGACAAGGCCATCGGTCTGGGGCTGATAGACCAAGGTCTGCAAGGTCTGTACCCGGAGTAGTGTGCAGAGGTCCTTCATCAATCGGGACATGAATGGGGTGCCTTGGTCAGTTAAAATCTCTTTTGGGAGGCCCACTCAGGCAAATATTTCCACCAACACCTTGGTTATGCTCTTGGAGGCTGTATTTCGAAGGGGAATGGCTTCGGGGTATCACGTGGCATAGTCAAGGATCACCAGTATATACTGATGCTCCCGGGTTGTCTTTTCCAGTGGACTCATCAAGTCCATCGCAACCCGTTCAAACAGGACTTCAATAATTGGCAGTGGCACTAGGGGGGCCCTCAGATGAGGGCGAGGGCTATGTAGTTGACACTCTTGGCAGGAAGTGCAGTATTGGCAGACGTCCTCATGCACCCCTGGCCAATAGAAATGGCATAGGATCTGGGCCTGGGTCTTTTCTACTCCTAGGTGTGCTCCAAACAGTGACTATGGCCCAGATCTAAAATGGCCTGTTGGTGTTTTTGGGGTGTCAAGAGCTGGTGTATTTCCTCTTCTTGCGTATGCACAATGCAGTACAGGAGGTCCCTCTTGAGAATAAAGTAGGGGCCAGGCCCACGGGTCTTGCCTTTTACGGGTACCCCGTTTACCTCAGCCACCTCCTTCCTGGCATTCTTATACCAGGGGTCCTCCGCTTGGTCCCGCCCAAAGGTTGCTCTCCCTGGGCTGGCCAATTCGAGCCCTAGGGGGGTTCCCTCCAGCCCCTGCATTGACCCTATGGTGTTGGGACCAGCACTAGCCTCTGCCTCCCCCAGGGTCTCTGGTCCCTCTTTCGCTACTAATTCAGGGTCCTCTCCATCCTGAAGGCCACCGCTTCCCCTTTGTGAGCCCCGGGGGTGTCTGTTTAGGCAAGTGACCCTTTGAGCCTGTGTCAGGACCCACGTGCCCAATGCCTTGGCTGCGTGCCTCTGCCTCTTTGACTTTCTGCCCTCCCCCGGGCTAGAGAACAAATCTTGGGCCATCTCTGGGAATATAGGGGTATGCTGCCCTTTGACATCTGTTTCCCTAGGGTTGTGGGGCTCCCCTGGTTCCTGCTGTTCAGGGGGAAGCAGGCTTCCAAACCCTGGAAAATCCCTTCCGATGAGCACTGGGTAGGGGAGGTGTGGGACCACCCCAGCTAGGACCTTGGTGCTGGTCCCTTGGATTTCCACCCTTACCCTGGGGTAAAAGTTTACCATCCCATGGATGCACGTAACCCCTGTGCGTTTTGCCGGTATTAGCTGATTGGGCTTCACTAGCTTCCCTGAAATTAGGGTGATGGCACTCTCTGAATCTACTAGTGCCATGGTCTCCACCCCTTCTACCTGCACTGGCCGGGTGTAGTTGTGGGGGAGCAACTGCCACTCCCACCAGAATAAGCAGGGCACATGGGTCACCCCAGTCCCCGAAATTGCGCTGCATTGGTTCCTCTTGGTTGGGGCACTGGGCTGCTATGTGGCCCAGCTCACCACACCTATAGCACCGGTAGTTTTTCTTCGGGCCCTGGGGGGAAAAAAGGACCTATTCTCAGGGGCTCTTTTTCCTGGCTTATCCCCTTCAGCTTGTCCCCCCTGTGAACCTTTGCCCCCCCCCCTTCCTCCCTTCCGTGGCTCCCCAGGCCCTTAGATGCTTGATCCCATGGGCTTGGGGTTGGCAGCCTCCTCCTGGGGCCAGACCTATCCTCCTTATGGGGAGGAATTAACTCTCTTGCCGCTAGCCGCTGTGCCACCAGTGCAACCATCTCGTCGTAGGTGGTGGGGTCATTCTGGCGCACCCACGCCCGAAAGTCCGGTGGCAGTTTCTGCACGAACTGGTCAATAACTAGGGTCTCCATTGCGGACATCAGGGCGCAGCTACTTCCAAGCAAGGTGGATTAATTCGAACAGCTGGGTTCTTGGGGTCCTTCCCTCTTGGTACTTCCATGTGCGATACTTCTGGGCCCGGGCAGCCACGTCTGCTCCCAGTCGTGCCAGGATCTCTTCTTTAAGCTGGGGGTAAACACTCATGTGTTCCATCGGTAAGTCATAGTTGGCTCGCTGAGCCTCCCCGCAAAGAAATGGGGCAAGGATGCTGGCCCATTGTTCCTCTGGCCAGGCCTCCCGCTGTGCAGTCCTCTCGAACGCAAGGAGGTAAGCCTCTACGTCATCGTCCGGCAACATCTTGGGGAGAAAACCTGCGGCCCTCAGGGCTCTCACACACTCACTGATGGGTGTTCGATTTGCCCACCTCCACAACTGGTCAACCATTTCCCCAAGGAGGGCGCAATCTGCAGAAGCCTGTTCTGTTATGAGTTAGTTTCTTGCTGCACCCGCATGGCTTTCTGTTAGGCTGCCATAGCTTGCACCAATGCCTTCGCTACATCCTCCATTTTGGGGAACGCCCTTGGTTCCAAAACCACCACAAGTGGTGGTGAGGAGGGCATTACCTGGGTAACAAGGGGGGGGGGTGGGGGAGTGAAGACAGACCTCCAGATCCACACCCAAGTGCCCCCAATTATTTTTGTCTTCACTTTTTCCTCTCCCCCCCCCCCCCCCCCCATTTTCCTTCTTGTTGCTGCGCAGTAAAGGATATCCCACTCCTGACACGTGTGTGACAAAGTCCCTTATTAGCTCCCCAGGGGTTCTGTGCTTCTTGACAGTTTCTTGTGTGCCTCAGAAACTCACAGTGACCCCTTTGTTGCCTTGGGACTTCCCCAGAGTAAGCGGGGATCCTTGCCTGAGTCATTCTCATCACAGGCAAGTCCTGAGTAGGGGGGCAGGGGCGGGGAGGAGACAAACCCCCTTTTCCTGGCCTGGGAGAAAACCTATTATAGGCCTTAACTAGCAACAGGTGCTTAATTAATCCCTGTTGCAGATTGACTCCTAATTAGGCCTCCATTGTCTGCCCTGATTATCAGACTGTGTTCAGGTGAGTCTAATTGGGAAACAAAGCCGCATTCACCCACCTCCCAATATGGCTACCTTCTATAGGATTTTGTAGATCTTCCACGAGGCCTTGGTAGCTCCCTGCTCTTGGGGTGCTGCATATTCTCCTGCACCCCTCCTCTCACCTTCTTTTTGGGAGGGGGGTGTCTGTGGAGGGGGCTGCTTTTTTGTGGCAGGCAGGCCCTGGCTACCCTTACATTCTAGGCCAGGCCCCCTTTTCCACCCCGGGGGTGTCTGTTTAGGTCTTTCCTGCCCTGCTTCTTTGGTGGTCTATTGGCCCACCCCTTTCTCCACCTCGGCAGGCCTAACCTCCACCATTCCTGCTGCTGCTTTCCCTGAGGCAGAGGCGGCAAGGGGGCTGTTTTAGGGCAGCCCCTGGGGTTCTCTCTCCCCCCACAGCTTGTCCTGTGTTGGGGAGGATACCAGGGGTATGTCTAGACTACAGGTTTTTGTCGACAAAGCGACTTGCTTTGTCGACAGAACTGGATGTAGTCTAAATGCTCTTTGTCGACAGAAGCTTTGTCGACATGACAGTGCAGACGAAAAGGACAGTGTAGACGCAATAACGCCTTCTGTTGACAGAACTCTGTTGACAAAAGGCGTTATTCCTCGTAGAATGAGGTTTACTGCCATTGACAAAACTGCTGAGTTCTGTCGACTTAGTGTCGACAGAACTCAGCGGCAGTGTAGACGCAGCTATAGTTTTGTCGACAAAAGTCCACTTTTGTCGACAAAACCCTGTAGTCTAGACACACCCTAAGGGACCTTTCCATCAGGACCCCTGGGTGGGGGCTGGTGCGGGTCTTGCGGGGTGCTGGGGGTGGTTCACCTCCCCCTGCTTCCCCTGCTTTCTGCTGCTGCTCCTTCCCAACCCCAGTTGCTGTAGGGGCCTTTTTCCATTCTTGGCCCCACTGCTTGCCTCCCCACCCCTCCTCTGCTCTGCTGGGCCTTGCAGCAGGTGCTGTGGGCCTGCTGCTCAGGCACCTGTGGGCACACTGGTTCCCTTCCCTCAACTGTGTCTACCCCCCCCCCCCCCCCAGCAGGTATCTTTTTACTGCCTCCCTTTTCCACTGCTTGTCCCACCCATCCTCTTGTGTGCCCATACCCCATACTTGTGTTTAGTGCCTGAGCTTCCACCTCTCCCTTTAGTTACTCCTTACACACACACACAGTTTCACTTGTCCCTAAGGGTATGTCTACACTACCCTCCTAGTTCGCACTAGGAGGGTAATGTAGGCATACCGCACTTGCAAATGAAGCCTGGGAAATTCAAATGCCGGGCTTCATTTGCAAGTGCGGTGCCTACATTACCCTGTTAGTTCGAACTAGCGGGGTAGTGTAGACATACCCTTAGAGCTTGGGTGTAGGGATGGTCTGTCATTCGCCCTCCTGTCCTTGGATCAGGAGAAGGCGTTCGACTGGATGGACGACAGGTACCTCCTGGGCACCCTGCGGGCCTTTGGCTTTGGGCCCCTGTTACGCCTCTACCTTGAAGGCAGGGGGAAAGGAGGGGGGGGCCCCCCTTATCCTATCTAGAGAGACACCGGACCCAAATCCGTTTTCTCAATTGCTAACCTTTAATTTCTAATACACGCACCGCGTTGCCGATTCCGAACAGCACGCCCGTGGTGCCAATGACCACCCTCTCGGAGAAGGGTGAGAGGGAGGGGGTCCGGGCCCGCCCTCACTCCGGACCCCGACCCAGGGCCCTAAAGCCAGGACGCTAGTCCCAGCCAATGACGGGGGGGGGGTGTTTGCAACCCTAAACTCCCCCGTACTCGGGTTCCGCGGCCCAGCCCTGGGTCACTTCTCCCTCTTCCCCCAAGTCCCCCCTTGCTGCGGCTCACCGGCCCCCGGGGTTGTGCCTCACCCAGGGGCACCAGTAGCCGCTACCTTCCGGTCCCCCGGTGTGCTCCCCGTCTCCCGGGCTGCCCCTCTGGACGGGCGTCCCGGCGTTTAAATTTCCCGCCCGGCGCCGGGGGATGACGCCCCCCCCCCGACGTCCATCTTGTGCGCCGCCTGTTCTCGTCGCGGGGGTGACGTCACGCCCCGCGCCGAATTGCACGGACGCCGCTCCCCTGGGCGGCGTCCGCTGGCTGCCCCGAACCGCGTCTCCCGGCGGTCGGGGGGAGCCCGTGCCGCGGCCGGCTCCGAGAGTGGCGGGGCGGCCCCGCCACACACCTTCCCCCTTATGTCCGAGTCTCTCCTTACCGGCCCGCCCTCTAATGTTTCATCTATACGTGACAGGCAGTCCGCATTCCCGTTCGCGGCTCCTGCCCGGTGTGTCACCTGGAATTGGTACGGTTGCAGGCTCAGGTACCACCTTAACACTCGTGGGTTGGTCTCCTTCATCGTCTGCATCCACTGCAGTGGCGCGTGGTCCGTTACCACGGTAAATTTCCCCCCTACAAGAAAATACCGCAGTGAGTCAATTGCCCATTTCAGAGCCAGGGCCTCCTTCTCTATCGTTGCGTACGCCTTCTCCCGGGGAAATAACTTGCGGCTCAAATATAAAATAGGATGACCCTCGCCCCCTCCTCCTGGGTCAAGACAGCCCCTAAACCGGCTTCTGACGCGGCAGTCTGTAATACGAAGGGTTTATCAAAGTTTGGCTGTGCCAGCACTGGCGCGCATACCAACCGTCCTTTTAGCTCTTGGAAGGCTGTCTCACATTCTGGGGTCCATCTTACCCGGTCGGGTTGTCCTTTTCGGGTGAGGTCTGTGAGAGGGGCGGCTATCGATGCGAAATTAGGTATAAATCGTCTATAATACCCTGCTAAGCCGAGAAATTGCCTTACTCGTCTTTTCGTAGTTGGGGTGGGGTATTCGCGTACCGCCTGAACTTTGTCTATCAGGGGTCTGAGCTCCCCCTTCCCTACTGTATATCCTAGGTACGAGACCTCCGACTTCCCAAACTGACATTTTTTTGGGTTGGCAGTTAGGCCTGCCTGGTGTAGGGTTGCCAATATCGCCCTCAGGTGTTCCAGATGTTCTTCCCAGGAATTGCTGTACACGATGATATCGTCGATATAGGCAGCTGCGTAGTTCTGGTGATCTTTCAAGACGCGGTTCATCAGTCTCTGAAATGTCGCTGCGGCCCCGTGTAGTCCGAACGGCATTTTCGTAAACTGATATAATCCGAAGGGGGTGGCGAACGCCGTCTTCACCTGTGCTTCTGCTTCCAGGGGGATCTGCCAGTAGCCTTTCGTCAGGTCTAATGTCGACAGGTATATGGCCCCTCCCAGGCAGTCCAGCAGCTCATCTATCCGCGGCATGGGGTAGGCATCAAAACGGGATATGGCATTTACTTTTCTGAAATCTATACAAAACCTAACGGACCCGTCGGGTTTAGGCACCAGGACAATGGGGCTCCGCCACTCGCTATGGGATTCTCGTATCACTCCCCAATCTAGCATAGCTTGGAGCTCCTCCTTTACCGTACCCCACAGTTTCCGGGGCAGCGGGCGCATATTGTCCCGTACCACCTTCCCAGGCTCCGTCCTAATTTCGTGTTGCACTAGTGTCGTTTGCCCGGGGCGGCTGGTCAACACCCCCTTGAACCCCTCGAGGAGGCCTCGTAGCTGTTCTCGTTGTGCGCGGGAGAGGTCTTCGCCGACCTGTATCCCGTCTAGCCTGATCTCGGGTTCTCCCCAGGGCCCGAACTCGATGTCGGTTGACCGGGGTTCTACTAGGAGGGCCTCTCGGGGGTTCCATTTCTTTAACAAATTAACGTGGTAGATTTGTGCCTCTACCCGGTTTCTATTCACCCGGACCTCATAGTCGACAGGCCCCACCCTCCTCAATACTCGGAAGGGTCCCTGCCAGTGGGCTAACAATTTCGACTCCCCGCTAGGCAGTAATAAGAGGACTTGGTCTCCGGGTTCGAACTCCCGTACCTGGGCCTTCTTATCATAGTTCTCTTTCTGTCGGTCTTGTGACTTTTTCAGGTTCCCTTGGGCCCACTCTGCCAAGTCGTGCAGGGTCCTCTTTAACTTGCCTACATATTGGGCTGTCCCCAGCGCGGTGGAGTTATCGGCCTCCCAGCCTTCCCTTACCAAGTCCAGGATGCCTCGCAGCCGTCGCCCGTACAGTAACTCAAACGGAGAATATCCCAAGGATGACTGGGGAACCTCTCGCACCGCGAACATCAGAGCTGGGAGAAGTTTGTCCCATTCGCGGGGGTCGTCCTGCGCGAATTTCCTCAACATCCCTTTCAGGGTGCGGTTAAAACGTTCCACCAGGCCATCGGTCTGCGGGTGGTATACCGAGGTCCGGATCTTCCGTATCTGCAACACCTTACATAACTCCATCATTACTTTGGACGTCAAATTCGTCCCTTGGTCCGTTAACAGTTCTTTGGGTAACCCAACCCATGAGAACAGTTTTACTAACTCCTCCGCTATTACGGGGGCGGTGGCCCGTTTTAGGGGTATGGCTTCCGGCCAGCGGGTCGCATAGTCCACAATGACCAAAATGAAACTATGCCCCCGTGCGGATTTCTCGAGAGGCCCTACCAAGTCTAGTGCGACCCGCTCAAAGGGGGTCCCTACCACGGGGAGGGGGACTAACGGCGCTGGGGGTACCCGATTGGTGGATGTCTTTTGGCACTGGGGCCACGAGCCGCAGAAGTCCTTAATTTCCTGGTAGACCCCGGGCCAATAAAATCGTTGCAATACCCTCTGCTGGGTCTTTTCCGCCCCTAAGTGTCCGGACCACGGGTGTTCGTGGGCTAGCTCTAAGACCTTCCACCGATAAGGTCGCGGTACCAGGAGCTGCCACCGCTCCTCCCCGGGGAGCTCCCCTTCTGCTACCCGGTATAAACGGTCCCCCTTCACCTCAAAGCGCGGTCCTCTGGGTTGGCGTGTGGGTCCGCCCGGCTGGGGGTCTTCCGTCGTTTGAATCTGGGCCCAGGCCGCCCGCAGGGTGGGGTCTTCCCTTTGCTGCACCAGGAAGTCTCCCTCCTCCACCTCCAGGCGGACGATCGTCGGGGTCCCCTCCGCTTTCTTTGCGTGCCCCGGATCCGCATGTTCCTCATCCCCTTGGGCTACCAGTGTCCCGCGTTCGTCCTCCCCTCCTTGTCCGGCTGGAACGGCCTCGCCCCACTGGCTCAAGAGTCTTTTTAGTCCCGGCCAATCCCGCCCCACCAGTAGCGGGTAGGCCAACTTGGGGCCTACCGCCACTATACAGTCCTCCTCCAACACCCCATCCCCGATCCGTACTCGTATGGTGGGGTAGTGGTGAACGTCCCCGTGGACACACCGGAGCGCTATGGTGGGGCCCTTAGCCTGCTTGGGGTATATTACATCCTCCCGGACTATGGTCTGCCCGCACCCGGAGTCTAATATTGCCTCCACCGGGCGTCCCTCGACCCACAGTTCCCTGATTACCTGCGCGGTGCTTGGGGCTCCACGCCTCTGGCCGAAGGTACAGTCCATCATAGGGCAGTCCCGCTTGTAATGGCCCTCTTGGCCGCATTGGTAACACGCCCCTCTGGGCGCCCCCTCCGGTGGTGGAACCCCTGGTCCAGTCTCGGTTGCCCGGTCGACCTTCGGCTCCGTTAGGGGTCGGCTCCATCGTGGGGCGAGTCTCCTCTCCGGTAGGGGTCCTAAGGGGCCTCTCCGGCCCTCCCCACTCCGTAAAGGTGTGGCTGGTTTCGCCGGGGTTGGTTCACCCTTTCTGGGTTCTCGTGGCGGCCCGCCGGTGGGTTTTCCCTCTATCCCCTCCGCGGCCAAAAAGTGCTCCATTAGAGTCACGGCTTCGTCTAGGGTTTCGGGGAGATGGCGACGCACCCACCTCTGCCCTTCCGTGGGGAGTATCCGCATGTATTGTTCTAGGATGACCATGTCGGCCACCTGTGTCCCCGTCTTATTCTCGGGCTCCAGCCACCGCATGCCCGCCTCCTTCACCCTTTGGGCCACCGCTCGCGGCCGCTCCAGTGGGTCGTACCTGGCCTCCCGGAACCTCCCTCGGTGGGTCTCTGGGGTTACGCCCAACTGGTCGAGGACTGCTTCTTTTACTTTATAGTAACATAAGGCGTCCCGTGCCGACATCCCGCGGTAGGCCAGCTGAGCGGGTCCGGACAGGTAGGGCGCCAACAGGGTTGCCCAATGTTCCTGTGGCCACCTAGCCGCTGTGGCTACCCGCTCGAAGGTGACCAAGAAGGCTTCCGGGTCGTCGTCCGGTCCCAGCTTTGTCAACCGTATAGGTAGTCGGGCTCCACTGTCCTCGTCCACTCCCGGCGTACCGGCCACAGCCCCCATGACAGCTCCCCGCGGCTCCCTGGCCGCTTGCTCCTGACGCTCTTGCAGCTGGTTCAGCAACTGCTGCAGGGCCTGCATCTGCTGTTGCTGCTGGACCTTTTGCGTCTGTCCACCATTCTATGATCCGGTTGGGTTCCATTTCGGCTAAGAGTTAAACCTTCGTTAATATCGCTTACCGTCCCCCCTAGACCCCTGTTTCGGGGCCCCTCGCCCGCATCCTCCACCACGTGTTACGCCTCTACCTTGAAGGCAGGGGGAAAGGAGGGGGGGCCCCCCTTATCCTATCTAGAGAGACACCGGACCCAAATCCGTTTTCTCAATTGCTAACCTTTAATTTCTAATACACGCACCGCGTTGCCGATTCCGAACAGCACGCCCGTGGTGCCAATGACCACCCTCTCGGAGAAGGGTGAGAGGGAGGGGGTCCGGGCCCGCCCTCACTCCGGACCCCGACCCAGGGCCCTAAAGCCAGGACGCTAGTCCCAGCCAATGACGGGGGGGGGGTGTTTGCAACCCTAAACTCCCCCGTACTCGGGTTCCGCGGCCCAGCCCTGGGTCACTTCTCCCTCTTCCCCCGAGTCCCCCCTTGCTGCGGCTCACCGGCCCCCGGGGTTGTGCCTCACCCAGGGGCGCCAGTAGCCGCTACCTTCCGGTCCCCCGGTGTGCTCCCCGTCTCCCGGGCTGCCCCTCTGGACGGGCGTCCCGGCGTTTAAATTTCCCGCCCGGCGCCGGGGGATGACGCCCCCCCCGACGTCCATCTTGTGCGCCGCCTGTTCTCGTCGCGGGGGTGACGTCACGCCCCGCGCCGAATTGCACGGACGCCGCTCCCCTGGGCGGCGTCCGCTGGCTGCCCCGAACCGCGTCTCCCAGCGGTCGGGGGGAGCCCGTGCCGCGGCCGGCTCCGAGAGTGGCGGGGCGGCCCCGCCACAGCCCCACTTTGTGGGGTTTCTCCAGGTGCTGTACGCCACTGCAGAGAGCTTGGTCAAGCTCAACTGGACCCTGACTGCACCGATCAGCTTCAGGTGGGGAGTGCGTCAAGGCTGTCCGTTGTCAGGCCAGCTGTATACTCTGGCCGTCGAGCCCTTCCTCCGCCTCCTTCGCAAGAGGTTCACGGGGTTGTTGCTCCGTGAGCCGGAGATGCAGCTGGTCCTGTTGGTGTACAGCAACGATGGACTCCTCGTGATCCAGGACCCAGGCGACCTGGCATGGGTGGAGGCCTGCCAAGCCGTCTACTCAGCGGCCTCCTCCGCCCAGGTCAACTGGGTCAAGAGATCTGGCTTGGTGGTAGGGGCCGGGTGGCAGGTGAGCTCCCTCCCACCCACGCTTCAGGTCATCGGGTGAAGCGTGGGTCCGCTGCTCTAGCTCGGCATTTTTCTCTCTGCTACGCATCCCTCTCCGCCGGAGAACTAGCAAGGTTTAGATTCCAGGGTGGTTGAGCGGCTGCGGAGATGGACAGGACTGCTCCATTATCTCTCTCTGCATGGGAGGGCACTGGTGCCGAACAAACTGGTCCTATCCATGATCTGGCACTGTCTCAACACCCTGGTCCTGACCCCGGGTTTCCTGGCTCAGATCCAGCAGCTGATGTTGCGGTTCTTCTGGCCAGGACTTGCATTGGGTCTCTGCAGGGGTTCTCCATCTTCCCCTGGAGGAGGGAGGTCAGTGGGGGCTTTCCTTTGCCGCTTCCGAGGGCTCCGATATGACCAGCAGCTCCTTTATTTGAGCGGTCCTCCGCGAGACCTCTCTGGGCTGTGAGCCTTCTACCAGGACCTGCTCCAGACCTGGAAGCTGCTTGCGGTGACCAGGTCCTTGGGAGCCACCGTGGGGGTAGACCTCGCGGAGCCCCTGCTACACAATCCACATCTACGTGTGCAGGCAGTGCACCAGAGCTTGGTCCTGGCAGAAGTCACCAGAATTGGAGACCTCCTGGACTACAGCCAGGGAGACTGGGTGGATCCTCCGGCGCTCACCCAGCGCATTGGGCTCTCCACCCTATGTACTCCCCACTGCGTACTTCAGTATGTGAAGGACGCTTTGGCAGCCACTGCTTGGATTTACCTCGACAGGGTCCTGCGAGAGGGTGCACCCTGCCCAGCCCTCACCCCTGGCTCTCCTGATCTCTCCATCGGCCCCCAGCCCTGCGTACCTTCCCAGCCACCTCCCCCTCGTCACCTGAGCTGGCTGCACGTGTTGGAGCCGGTCCCCTTCCAAACGGCGCCAAAGAGTCACCTGTACACGCTCGTGCTTCACACGCTCCAATTCCCCACCCTCGTGTCCCGCCCAGACACCAAGTGGCAGGACCTCCTACCACCAATAGAGGGTGGGGAGCCCCGGTGGGCCAGCCTCTATTAGACCTTGGTTCCACTGCCCACCGGGGACATCAGTTGGAGAATTCTCCATGGTGCTGTGAGCATGGGCGTGTACTTGGTGCGGTTCACCCCCGTTCCCGAAACTTGTCCCATCTGTGGCATGAGGGAGACCCTGGCACATGTCTACCTTGAGTGCGCCAGGTTACAGCCCCTCTTTTGGCTCCTCCAGAACCTCTTGTTGAGGTTCTGGATGCACTTTCCCCCTCACCTGCTAATCTACGCACACCCCATCCGTGGTCCCACAAAGTTGCATGATCTCCTGGTCAGCCTCCTCCTGGCTGTCTCTAAACTGGCAATTTAGAAAACCAGGGAGCAGAGGTTAGCCGAGAGAGGGGCCTGTGACTGTGGGACCTAGTTCCTGCATCCGCTTACGTATCCGGGTAGAGTTCCACTGGGCGGCGTCCACTGGCTCTCTCGAGAACTTTGAGGGGCAGTGGGCACTGGCCAGGGTTCTTTGCTCGGTGTCCCCATCCAGTTCCTTCATTTTAGCCCTTTGACCCTCACACCCGTCCCTGCTTTCTCTTAATTTGTCCCAAGTAATTAGTTGGTTTTTCTGGGCTCTGTGGACCCTCCCCGTAGGTTGTGGGGAGGTCCTTTAGATGTGGGCGGGCTAGTGCCCGCCCACCTCCCGGACACCAATAGGATAAGATTTTTGCAGTTCACAGGCTGTGGTCTGCCACAATATAAATACTTATGACTTTATTCTGTGAGCTTTTTCATCCTAAGGGAAATCTGTCTTTTTGTTATTTAGCCCAATGCTTTATTATAGCCAATCAACTTCTCAATGATTTTGCTCTTTTAATAGCAACAGTAGTGAAGGTGACTGAGGGGGCGCGAGGGGGTCACTCACCACCGTAGCGGGGGTCCGTCGTCTGTCCCCGGAATCAGTCCATTCCGTCTGGCCAGGCCTCCGCTCACGGGCGTTCCCCTCTGGGCCCCTTCCAGTCACATATGTCTCTTCGCCACACTGCCCTCTGGCAGTGCCCAAGTCACTCGCTCTGAGCCCCCCTTCCGGGGGTTTGGTGTCTCGCCAGCAGGCCTGTCCGAGCACCCTGGCCCAGCCTAACTCTCTAGCCCTGCCCTAGCTCCAGAGAGCGTCCTGCTCCCTCGGCAGCCAGGCTCACACTGCCTGTGCTGAAGCAGCCCTTCCCCTTTATAGCTCCCAGCTGGGCCTTAATTGGCCAACGCCGCCCAGCTGGGCTGAATTCCCCGGGCCTGCTCCAGGCCAGGGTTTGGCTCTTAAAGGGGCCAGTACAGGGCAGCTGCCCTGTTACACACCCTCCCCCTTAACTATCTCCCGGGGGGGGGGTTCCCCTGCTGCCTGCCCGGTTCCCCAAGTCCCAGCCCCCATCTTGCTATGAGGCGGGCCACAGTTCCTGGCGTGTCCATATCCCGTCCTCCTCTCGGAGTGGACCTGGGACGGCCCGGGGGGGGGGGGGGGGGCAGGCCCGCCCGTCTCACTGCGCCCCGGCCCAGGGACCCTGAGTGCAGCCGCGTTGCTGCGATTGCCTCAGTCCGGACTTTGCTGGCCGTGGAGGCTCTCCGCCTGAGCGACCCCTGGGCCCCTTCTTCCCCCCTCCCTTTCCGGGTACCTGTAGCCTCTGAGGGCCCGTCGGGCTGTCGAGCTGTCCCAGTCGTCCTAGTAGGGTCCAGGCGGCCCACTCAAGGGGTCCAGGGTTGGGTCCTGCGAGGTCCCGCCGGCGGTTCGGCCACAGCGTTCCAGCACCCATCGGGGATCGAGCTGGTCCAGCCCGTCAGGCTCGTCCTCGGGGTCCAGGGGGGCTCCTGCCGCTGGTCTGCGCCCGGCCTCCGTACCCCATTCTGGGAAGTTTCGGCCGGCCTCCAGGAACTCAGCTGGGGGCAGCCCAGCCTGGGCCTTAGCCTCCCCAGGCAGGAGTTCGGGGTCTGCCTCCCGCTCCTCCAGTGGCTGGGCCCTGACTGCCCTCTCCCGCCGTCGTCTTAACCTCCCTGCCCCGCCCTCTGAGTTCCGGTCAGGTGACGGAGTGGGGTTCGCCTCTGCCCACCCGGGCGTCCTGAGGGGTTCCTCCTCCTCTGGTTCCGTGGGCGGCCAGTCCGCCCGGCTACCTGCCCTCCCCCATAAGTCCCGGTCCCCCACCTCGGGGTTGGATTCTTGTTCCTCATCCAGGCGGGACAATGCGTCCGCATTGGCGTTGGCCTTGCCCGCCCTGTGGTGTATGGAAAACACATAGGGTTGAAGGGCTAAATACCACCTCATAAGGCGGCTATTGGTGTCCCGCATGGTTTGTAGCCACTTTAGCGGGGCATGGTCTGTCAATAGGGTAAACTCACCCCCTAGCAGGTAGTACCTTAGGGCTTCAACCGCCCATTTGATCGCCAGGGCCTCTCTTTCTATTACGGAATACTGGCGTTCTCGGGGAAACAGCTTACGGCTGATAAAGACCACCGGATGCTCTTCTCCACCAACCTCCTGGGAGAGTACGGCACCCAGCCCAGTGGCGGAGGCGTCTGTCTGTAGACAAAAAGGTTTATCGAAGTCTGGGCTAAGCAAAACGGGCTCGCTACACAGGGCTTCTTTAAGTTGTTGAAAGGCCGAGTCACACTCTGTGTCCCACTTCTCTCTCTGAGGTTTGTCCTTCGTGAGCAGAGAGGTGAGCGGCGCCGCTATGCTAGCAAATTGGGGGACAAATCGGCGGTAGTACCCCGCCAGTCCCAGAAATTGTCGGACCTTCCTTTTCGTGGTCGGGGTGGGGTAATTTCGTATGGCCTCTACCTTCCCCACCAGGGGCCGGACTAGCCCGCGCCCCAAACGATACCCCAGGTAGGTGGTCTCTTGCGCGCCGACTTTACACTTTTTGGGGTTGGCCGTGAGACCCGCGTCACGGAGCGTTCGTTGTACTGCCGCCACTTGGTTTATGTGGTCCTCCCAGTCGCGCCCGTAGATGACCACGTCATCCAGGTAAGCTGCAGCATACGCCAGATGAGGGGCAAGCAGGCGATCCATCATCCGCTGGAAGGTGGCGGGTGCCCCATGGAGGCCGAACGGCATGCGCACGAAGTGGAAAAGCCCGGACGGGGTGGTGAAAGCTGTCTTCTCCTGGGACTCCCGATCCAGCGGGATTTGCCAATAGCCCTTAGTCAGGTCGAGGGTTGTTATGAACTTGGCTTTTCCCAGGCGCTCCAGCAGCTCATCCGTCCGTGGCATCGGGTAGGCGTCAAACTTCGATATAGCGTTTACCTTTCGAAAGTCGATGCAAAACCGAAGGCTTCCGTCCGGTTTAGGGACCAACACGATCGGGCTCCTCCACTCACTCCTGGATCGCTCGATCACTCCCAGCTCCAACATGGTGTGGACCTCTCGTTCCACGACGTCGCGCATCCGTCGGGGAAGAGGTCTGTTTCCCTCCCGCACGACCTGACCGGGCGGAGTCCGGATGGTGTGCGTTATCGCCGAGGTTCGGCCCGGCCGCGAGGTAAAGGTCCTGGCGAAGGTTTCGACAAGCAGCTGGGCTACGCGCCGTTGGTTCTGCGACAGGGTGTCCGCGAGCTGGGGTGTCTCTTCCTCCTCGGTGTCAGGGACCCTAGGACCTAACCCGGGTTCCGACGGGTAGGGCGCGACCAACATGCATTCTCGCTCTTTCCAGGGTTTGAGGAGGTTCACATGATATATTTGTTTCTTTCTTCGCCGGTCCGGCTGATGAACCTCATAGGTGACTGGGCCCACTCGTCGGGATACCTCATACGGCCCCTGCCAGCGGGCCAGCAATTTTGACTCCTCTGAGGGGAGTAACAGCAGCACCCGATCCCCGGGTTCAAACACTCTTTCCTGGGCTCCCCGGTTATACCCTCGCTCCTGCTCTCGCTGGGCCGCCTGTATGTTTTCTTGAGCCAAGGCCCCCACCTGCGTGAGTCTCTCCTGTAGTCGAAGTACGTACTGCAGAAGCCCGACCGAAGAGGAGGGGGTCCGTTCCCAGGTCTCCCTAACCAGATCGAGGACGCCCCGAGGTCGTCTGCCATACAGGAGCTCGAAGGGGGAAAATCGAGTGGAGGCCTGTGGCACCTCCCGCACCGCCATCAAGAGCAAGGGGATAAGCTGGTCCCAGTGCTTCATATCCGCTGGAGGGAATCTTCTCAGCATCCCCTTCAGGGTGCGGTTGAACCGCTCTACCAGCCCGTCGGTTTGGGGGTGGTAGACGGAGGTCTGTAGCTTGTGAATATCGAGGAGGTCGCAGACCTGACGCAGCAACCGGGATGTAAGTTCGTTCCTTGGTCTGTCAGTAGTTCTCGAGGTAGCCCCACCCAGGCAAAAATCCTCACCAACTCGTTCGCGATCGTGCGGGCACGGGTGTTTCGGAGGGGGACGGCCTCAGGGAACCGGGTTGCATAGTCCATGATCGTTAAAATATACCGAAATCCAGCCGCGCTCCGCGGAAAGGGCCCCACTATGTCCAAGGCGATCCTTTCGAAGGGGGTCCCTACCACGGGCAAAGGGACGAGGGGAGCTTTCGGCACGCCGGGAGCTGCGGCGAGCTGGCAGGCTGGACATGACTGGCAATAGTCTTTGACCTCTTTGTACACCCCGGGCCAAAAGAAGCGGGCCAAAACTCGGGCCAGGGTCTTCTCATGCCCGAGGTGTCCGGCGGCGGGAAGGTCGTGCGCCAACCTCAGCACGGCTCGTCGATGGGTCCGGGGTACCAACAACTGGGCCTCTTCTTCCTGCGTCTGCGGGTTCCGCCCGACCCGGTAGAGCCGGTCGGCTCGTAGCTCAAACCGAGGCCAGTGTGCCGCCCTCTGTGGATCCACCACCGTCCCATCAACACAAGCGAGCTGGATGTAGGCCTCCCGCAGGGTGGGATCCTCCCGCTGGTCTCGGGGAAAGTCGGTCGAGTCCAGCGCGACCGGCACGTCCTCCGGGTCCGAGCGCCCTGGGTCGGCCGGGTCAGATGCGTCGCGCCCGGCGGGGCCCTCCCTCTCGAGCGACCCCTGCGGTCGGACGGCCTGGAGTTCCTCCCCCAGGAGTTCCACGCGGGGCTCGGTCGGTGCCGGGACGTCTGTAATGAGAGCTGTAAGACCTGGCCAGTCACGACCCAGCACCATAGGGTATGGCAGGTGCGGCACCACGCCCACTCGCATCATTCGGGTGACTCCCCGTACCGTCAAGGGGAGCCGGACCTGAGGATAGGTCTTCACATCCCCATGGACGCACCGCAGCTGCAGCTCCCCCTCGGGCACCGCGGTGTCAGGCAGTACATCGGGGCGGATAAGCGTCTGGCTGCATCCCGAGTCGAGGAGGGCAAACACCGCGGGATCCCCGCGGGTCCCCGCGTGGTCAGGGAGGGGGAGCAAGCCGGGGGAGTCGGGGCGGCCCCCAGACCGGCCTGGTCCTGTTCCGCCACCTCCTGAAGAGCCTGGCAGTACTGTGCTCGAAGCTTCACTGGCGGCTGTCGCCCCTTAGTCAGTCCTTCGGGCATTGCCTCTCCCTCCATGGCCCTCCCGTCCGAGATCGCCGAGAGGGGAGGAGGGAACCCCGCAACTTCTCTCTCTTTGCGGGGGTGGTTTTTTTTTTTTTTTTTTTTTTTGGTATTAGGGTCCACTGAGGAACACGCGGGGCCCTTACCTCAGGGCCGGGATCGCGTATCTTCTGCCCACATTCTCCACCATCTGTGAGGGGGCGCGAGGGGGTCACTCACCACCGTAGCGGGGGTCCGTCGTCTGTCCCCGGAATCAGTCCATTCCGTCTGGCCAGGCCTCCGCTCACGGGCGTTCCCCTCTGGGCCCCTTCCAGTCACATATGTCTCTTCGCCACACTGCCCTCCGGCAGTGCCCAAGTCACTCGCTCTGAGCCCCCCTTCCGGGGGTTTGGTGTCTCTCCAGCAGGCCTGTCCAAGCACCCTGGCCCAGCCTAACTCTCTAGCTCTGCCCTAGCTCCAGAGAGCGTCCTGCTCCCTCGGCAGCCAGGCTCACACTGCCTGTGCTGAAGCAGCCCTTCCCCTTTATAGCTCCCAGCTGGGCCTTAATTGGCCAACGCCGCCCAGCTGGGCTGAATTCCCCGGGCCTGCTCCAGGCCAGGGTTTGGCTCTTAAAGGGGCCAGTACAGGGCAGCTGCCCTGTTACAGTGACATTTGTTCAAAATATTGTTTAATTACACAACTTTATTAGTTTAATTTTCCCCAAAGTCCATGGTTTTAACATTTAGACCTTTTCACTCCCAGTGCATTGTTTAATAGTTAGATTGGCTTTTGTTTCAAATTGAGAGACTGGGTGTTTTGAGATCTTGACTCTCTCATATTCCGGGACCAACATGGCTACACAATACAGGCAGTCCCCGGGTTACGTACAAGATAGGGACTGTAGGTTTGTTCTTAAGTTGAATCTGTATGTAAGTCGGAACTGGCGTCAGCCGCTGCTGAAACTGATGAGTTTCAACCGCGGCTGAATCTGGATGCCAGTTCTGACTTACATACAGATTCAACTTAAGAAACCCAGGCGTCCCCAAGTCAGCTGCTGCTGAAACTGATCAGCGGCTGATTCCAGGAAGTCTGGGGCAGAGCAACTCTGCCTCTGGCTTCCTGTAGTCAGCCGCTGGTTGTGACGGTCCAGGCCGTGTCTGGGCACAGCTGCGGGCATCCGCTCAGGGCGAATTGCTCGAATCCGGGGTTCCTTACAGCCCCCGACTGGCGACCTCTCCACACAGGCCACAAACCAGTCTCACAGAGCGCTTCAGCAGCCTGCCTGAAGCCTCCCGAGCAAAACCCCTCCGACACCCCAGCAATATCCGTGCCCCAGATGGCCCCGGGCCTATACACGGGTGGGGGGTTCTAGCACCCCATCCCACCTACCCCGAACAAGTTCTGTCCGGTTCCAAGAAACCAGCCACAGATCCCTGGTCAATTTACCCTCTGGACCTTACCCACAAATCACGCTGGGCCAATCCTTTAGAATCTATATCTAAAGGTTTATTATTACAAGAAAGAAAAGCACGAGAGTAAGGTTATTAAAGTACAGTACGTTACATGCACCGAATCTCCCAGTTCTCGATGCAGGCTCTAGCAGAGGTGTTGCAGCTGCTGGTTAAAAGTCCTTATTGCACATCCTACGATCAGGATGGGTTCACAGGTCTTCCGGGCTCTTCAATCCCTGCAGTGCTGCCTCTGGGATGAAGTGCTGAGCTGAGAACCAAATGGCATCGACCACATGGCCTCTTTATACTCCTTCCTGGCCTCTTCTAGTCTGCCGCAAGTCACCTGGTCAGAGGCCAATCTCTATATTTCCTGCTGGCTGCCCTCAGGTGACAAATCCCATTCTTTGGGTGTGTCCATAGCCTATTGAGAGCCATTGTTCCACAGGGCTTTGCTACTCAGCCTGTCCATAGCCATGCTTAACCACATTCACAGAAATATTCAGCTTCCACACAGATTACAGATTCCTACCTACACACACAGACATTATACACTCACATAAATAGCGTACATAAGATCAACAAACAATAATCTCCCATTCAATACCCCACATGGCTCCCCCCACACCAATTTCTGGGGCCAACACCCCCACCTAGGGGTGCAGCAGCGATCTGGCTGCTTCCCTCCAATTCAGCAACGTGACACCCCCAACGCAAAATTGATGCAGGAAGTGATGCCAGTAACATCACTGAGGGCATCACAGGCCTCCCCAACCAAAATGGTGGTGTGCCTCAGTTTCCTTTTTACACAGGACCTTCTGGCTGGAACCCTTTTTGTCCTGTAAGAAGTTCCAAAACCAGTTACAAGTGTTAACCATGAAAGAGCAACATTACAATGTCCCCTTACATACCGTCTGTCGTTTGGTACATCTCCAGACAGATTACATGGTATTTTCATAAGCTCATGCACACTGTATACCGTTACAATTCTCTGCAACAATAATACATTGGTTACAAGAATTAACATCAGTAACAAAAACAATCCTATATCAGGTGTATATTGACATTCCCCATCATGCCCCTTCTCTGGCCCCACACCATTGCAGTTTTTTCCCTTCAGGTTCAACCTGCAAATCTTTGTCAAAGCAAGTCCTGCCCCTCCCCCTTGTCCTCTGGGCTCCAGGCCTGAAACCTCTGGCCAGACCAAGACAAAGGGCTGGCTGGGCGTGACTCCCTGGCTCACAATGGCCCTGGAATTCTCCCCCTTCCCCCACTCAGTGGGGTAACAGCAGTAAGCTGTAGACTCCCAAGTCTCTCCTCTGTCCCTCTCTAACCTCTGTTTCCACATGGAACCAGATATCAACCTCCCTGATTGAGTATGAGTGTCCACAGTGTCCAGAGATGGGAGCTTAATTGCCATCTCCTGCATCCTAGGGAGAGTGACCACACAGCTGTTCTGCTCTGCATACTTAGCTACCCAGCCCTTCTCCTGAATCTGAGACACTAAGTTCCCACTCTCCTCACTCACCTGGGAATAATCCTGTCACACACACACTATGACTTCCCAGCAAGCTGGTCACACACAGTCACTGGGTTAGCAGCCTGCTCCAGTTCTCTGGATGTTCCTGCCTCATCTGGAACAACCCTCAGTCCCTCTGAGACCTTTCCAACACCATCCACACTGGGTTTCCCTAAACCCAAGTCATTGGAGTCACTGTTAACAGACAAATTCTGTCTGTCAGGCACCAAAACAAGTGCCTCACACAAGAAGCTGCTGCCGTTTACAGGCAGAGCTTTCTCCTGAATGCCTTCTCCCAGCAAGGCATCGTCACCTCCCTCAGTTACAGCAAACTGCTTGCTACAAGCACTGCCAGGACTCTCCTCCCTATGAGCTTCCTTAGGCAGCAGTTCACCCTTCCCTGGCTCTGCAGCAGCCTTGCCCTGCTGAGCCACAACCAATTCCTCCTGCAATTCCCTTATTCCCTGAGTCATCTCTGGCCCCTCAGGTGGATTCACTGATAATCCCCTCTCAGGCACATAGACAGACTCACAAGAGACAGGGTCAGAGGCATCTTCACTCCCTGTGCAGCTCTCTAGATGGCTGTAAACGTCCACACCATCATTAGGCACCAGAGTTAACACACCCTCATTCTCTCCTTGTGCCCGGGCTAAGGTGTCTCCCTGCTCCCACTGAGCAGCTCCCCCCTCTGCCAGCAACACAGCAGCATCAGGCACAATATCAGGGTCACCACTGTCTGGTCTCTGGGGTTCTGGTAAAACACTGACTGACTCTACCTGAGTCACCTCATCCCTCTCCCCAGCAGACACAAACCTTGGGCCACCCCCTTCCTGGGCCTTAGCCATATCCAGACCCAACTCTGGGACAACCACACTGCTCTCAGCCTTCACAGGCTGTGGGGCACCTTCCTCAGACACAGGAAGAAACTCTTCCCCACACAGACAGACAACCAGAGACAGCTTCTCCCTTGTCCCAACACCCCTGGCTAATCTCAGGCATACAGCTAGCCACTGAGACAGCTTCCTTTACTGCCCCACTGCTACTTCCACCAGCCAAATCGCCAGCTTGCACCCACTGTGCTTCACACAAATCAACTTCAGCTTGTGCAGGTTCAATTCCACAAACCTCACCAGCCACCAGCTCCTCAACTAAAACTTCACTCTGGCCAGCCACTCCAGGCTGCCCCAGAGAAACATTTCCCTGATTTCTGGGCTCTTCCTGCCCTGGTTCTGATTCCAGCCTCACCTCTGAGGCATCAGACGGGCCCTCACCCACAGGCTCACATATAGAGACACTTTCCCCTTGGTTACAGGGAGACTGACCAGCTCCCATGAAACCAGCCACAGCTCCAGGAAACTTTTCATACCCACATGCACCCCCTTCCCAAACCTCCCTGTTAGCTACAGGTAACACAAAAGGTTTGCATTCACACATGCTTTGGGGTTGGGTCATCACATCAGCTGGGCAAAATACGTCTGCCATATCATAAGCATACCCCATACCCACAGAGTTATACATTGAACCTTCAGGAGGATACAGTCTCTCTTGTTCTTTTAGTCTCTTAAGCTGGAGGTCAAGTCTAGCATTTTCCTCCTTGGCTAGGGCCATCTTCTTTGCATGCTCTGCCTCTTCCCTCCTCTGTCTCTCAGCATATTCTGCCTTTTTCTCCTCAAGTTCCCGATCCATCTCCTTCTGTCTCTTAGCAATTTCTTCATCTGCCTTCCGCCTTCTTTCAGCAGCCTCCTTGGCTTGCTTCTGCTCCTTTTCATCCACATCTCTGGTTAATAACAACACTACCAGATCTAGTTTAGAGGCCCTTTTCCTAAAGGCAGTGCCTCTCCCCAAGCACAAATCCTTCAGAGCACTTTTGCTCAGACTCTCATACAATTCCGGGATCATCGCAGCGGCTCTTTAATCAACCAAACTCTCAACACCAAAAATCAAATTTAGACAGCGTGGGGTCCTGATCCCAAAGCTCAATTGACCAAGATCTGTGGATCCTGCCAACTACGCCACTGTGACAGACCGGGCCGTGTCTGGGCACAGCTGCGGGCATCCGCTCAGGGCGAATTGCTCGAATCCGGGGTTCCTTACAGCCCCCGACTGGCGACCTCTCCACACAGGCCACAAACCAGTCTCACAGAGCGCTTCAGCAGCCTGCCTGAAGCCTCCCGAGCAAAACCCCTCCGACACCCCAGCAATATCCGTGCCCCAGATGGCCCCGGGCCTATACACGGGTGGGGGGTTCTAGCACCCCATCCCACCTACCCCGAACAAGTTCTGTCCGGTTCCAAGAAACCAGCCACAGATCCCTGGTCAATTTACCCTCTGGATCTTACCCACAAATCACGCTGGGCCAATCCTTTAGAATCTATATCTAAAGGTTTATTATTACAAGAAAGAAAAGCACGAGAGTAAGGTTATTAAAGTACAGTATGTTACATGCACCGAATCTCCCAGTCCTCGATGCAGGCTCTAGCAGAGGTGTTGCAGCTGCTGGTTAAAAGTCCTTATTGCACATCCTACGATCAGGATGGGTTCACAGGTCTTCCGGGCTCTTCAATCCCTGCAGTGCTGCCTCTGGGATGAAGTGCTGAGCTGAGAACCAAATGGCATCGACCACATGGCCTCTTTATACTCCTTCCTGGCCTCTTCTAGTCTGCCGCAAGTCACCTGGTCAGAGGCCAATCTCTATATTTCCTGCTGGCTGCCCTCAGGTGACAAATCCCATTCTTTGGGTGTGTCCATAGCCTATTGAGAGCCATTGTTCCACAGGGCTTTGCTACTCAGCCTGTCCATAGCAATGCTTAACCACATTCACAGAAATATTCAGCTTCCACACAGATTACAGATTCCTACCTACACACACAGACATTATACACTCACATAAATAGCGTACATAAGATCAACAAACAATCTCCCATTCAATACCCCACATGGCTCCCCCCACACCAATTTCTGGGGCCAACACCCCCACCTAGGGGTGCAGCAGCGATCTGGCTGCTTCCCTCCAATTCAGCAACGCGACACTGGTCAGTTTCAGCAGCGGCTGACTTGGGGACGCCTGGGGCAGAGCAGCTGGGGTGCTGCTGGGTTAGTCCGGAGCGGCGCTGCGGGACCAACCCGGCAGCCCCCAGCTGCTCTACCCCAGGGGTAGGCAAGAAAAGCCTGGTCTGCTGGGGGGGGGGGGGGGCACTAGCTGTACCCCCCCCCCCCCCAGCAGACCAGGGAGACGGGGGTGGCGGGACCACCCAAGTCCTCCACGACTTTGCTCCGTCTCCCTGGTCTGCTGACCTGGGAGACGCGGAGCAAAGCCGCAGAGCACGCGGGCAGCGGGACAGTCCAGGCGCGCCGTGGCTGTCCCACTGCTGGCGTGCTCCGAGGCTTTGCTCCCCATCTCCCTGGTCTGCTGGTCAGACCAGGGCGACGGGGAGCAAAGCCTTGGAGCACGCGGGCAGCGGGACAGTCCAGGCGCGCTTGGGCTGTCCCGCTGCGGGCGTGCTCCAACGCTTTGCTCCCCGTCTCCCTGCAGACCAGGGAGACGGGGAGCAAAGCCTTGGAGCACGCCTGCAGCGGGACAGCCCAGGCGCGCCCGGGCTGTCCTGCTGTGGGCGTGCTCCGCGGCTTTGCTCCTGTCCCCCTGGTCTGCTGGGGGGGTCCAGCAAAGCCGCTGGACCCCCCCAGCAGACCAGGGACACCAGAGCAAAGCCGCCGCCTGGGCGGCTTTGCTCGTTTGCCCGGGAGCAGAAAGCGGCCAATGGGATTGTGCTGGGGGCAGGGGCGACTCCTGAAGCTTCCCTCCTCTCCTTCAGTTTTGAAACAGAAACAGAGCCTGGCTGCCGCATTTCTGCATGGCACACGGGGCTGCGGGGCAAGCAGGGGAGCCTGCCTGGGGCTCCCTGCTGCCTCTGTGGGCCGGATCCAGTGGCTTGGTAGGCCGGATCCAGCCCGCGGGCTGTATTTTGCCTAGGGCTGACATAGTACCACTACATACCCAATTAGGTCAGAAAGAGCCACTTGACAAGAAGCAAGTTTTATTGCAGGGTGCCTAAAGCATCACAGAAGTGTTTTTAAAGATCTCTGACAGCAAGGTAAGAATCACAGGATGCTATTAGTGATAGAAAGGATGCTATTAGATTGACCCTCCCAAAGATTGTTTGAGTTGACTCATGTTTGTCTAAATTATTAATTAGTCTGTGACCTAAATTTTCTGCTTATTGACATTCAGAGTGTGCTTTGCTGTTTCTCTGTATTCAAAACAAAATTTGGCATTTTTTACTTCTTTCTTTATCTACAAAGCACATGGGCAGATTTATTATTGGAATAGGAAGATTTTTCAGTACCTGTTTCTTGACTCTAATATAGATTTGCAAGTCATGCAGAAGTAGCAAATTCTTGTTTTGTGTTTGCATAGAAGTACAGAGAGGAACTGATGCAAAATGAGGGACATCTGGGAATGGGGAATCCAGTGGGAACATCCAGCAGCCTGTGATTTCCCCCCCCCCCTTTCATAATCTTTTTCTTTCTTTCTGTTACCTAGTATCTAGAACAAGAGAAACACGAATTAAGGCGACGGTTTGAGAACAAAGAAGGGGAATGGGAAGGAAGGGTGTCAGAGTTGGAGAGTGATGTGAAACAGCTACAGGATGAGCTGGAGAAGCAGCAGGTTCACCGTCGTGAAGCAGATCGAGAGAAAACACGAGCTGTCCAGGAACTATCTGAACAGAACCAAAGACTCTTGGATCAGCTCAGCAAGGTGAGGCCTTGTAGCAGGGGAAGTGATGAGGGCAAGGGAATTGGAAGTCCCCACAACATTAGTCAAATCTGTCATTCAGAAAAGTCTTGAACTCTTTGGTAATCAACCTTTTACACAAATAAGGGAGATTGTTCCCCTAAAAAAATCTATTCCATGTCTCTGCTCAAACTACATTAGTGTCCCTAACAAGATGTCTTGTCTTAAAACTGCACTTCATATCCTGAAGACAGGCTTTTCAAGGTGATCCACAACACAATTTTACATATTGTTAATTGTGCAATCAAGGATGTTGTTATGAATATTTTGCATCCAACTTTCCAACTTCTTTTTTCCTCTCCAGGAATTTAAATCAGACTTCTAAACAGCTATCAGCTTGAAATATCTTGAATATTTTACTATCTGCAGGGCAAGACTAATCTACTAATTACTAATCTATGTAATGATGACACCAAAGGCCCAGTTCTGTCTCCAGTTATCCAGGTGTGACAGTTATTGAGTTACATGGTCACTTGAGGATCATACACTAATTCTGTTCATGGTCTGAGCTCCCTACAGGGAGGAGCAAAGGGGGCACTTGTCATGGGGCCCAGCAATTTAAAAGGTCCTGGGGCTCTGGGCCACCACTACTGCTACAGCAGAGTGGTAGCTGGAGCCCCAGGCCCTTAAAATTACCACCAGAGCCCACACAGCACTGTCTGGGTGGAGCTGAAGGGTGGTTTTTCCTAGCTCTGACCCTTCCACCTGAGGCCCCACCCCTTCTGGGGGGCCCAAAGCCAAGCGCGCCCCCCCCCCCCATATTGTTCAGGGCTTAGCAAAGCTTGTTGCCAGCCCTGGCCATGGTTAAACATACACAACCCTACTAACATCATTGGGATTGCATAATTTTTTACTAAAGGCATAATTTGGCCCACTGCATGAAGGTGGATTAAAAACTATGATGTGAAGTTTTCTTAGCTTAAATACACACCTTCAATAATTTAAAGAAGGGTGATTAAGGTTGTCAGGCCCCAAAACTAATGCATCTTAGATGCATGATGACTTCTATTGGTTCTCTCGGAGTACCATGGAATAAAGGATACAGATTCTTAATTTTCTGACAAAGTGGGCTCCAGCCCACAAACATTTATGCCCAAATAAATGTGTTAGCCTTTAAGGTGCCACAAGACCCTGATTGTTTTTTAATAGAAATGTAATAGTCCATATGCAGGGCCAGATTAACCATTAGGCTAATAAGGTTATATCCTTAGGCCCTCCTGCTCAGGCAGGAGGCAGGGCTGGGTGAGGGAGGGGGAGTGAGCTTGCTCTCACAGTCCTGCTGGAGCCTGAAGTGCTTCTGCCTGCAAGAAAGACAAGGCAAAGCAGCTCCCTGTGGCTTAGAAAGAGCTCCCTCTCACTCCTTGACAGTGATGGAAGGGGGAGAGCAAGCAACAGGCAGCATTGGTAGGAATCGGGGAGGTTTCAGCCCCTTCTGCCCTTCCTACATGGTGTGGGAGCTCAGGCAGCCAGGACCAGTGTGGGGTTCACCCCTAGCCAGCCCCTTTCACCTGCCTGCTGCTTAGCACAACTGCCTGCAGGAGAGCTCTAGGAGCCTGGCTGGCAGTGCACCCACCTCCTGCAGCAGAGCGCCTCAGCTGGTTCTTACTGCATCTGCACACCACCTTACTTTAACTTCAGGTTTATTTAGCTTTCAGTTTTTGGAATGAAACCAGAGGTGAATCTTTTTTTCTGCCCCAACTCAAACTTCTTTTTCAAGTGGGATGTTGGGTAAGGATGTTGACAAAGCCCTGGCCGGGTTGATTTAGATGGGATTGGTCCTGCCTAGAGTAGGGGGCTGGACTTGATGACCTTCTGAGGTCTCTTCCAGCTCTATGGTTCTATGATTCATAGAATGACTGTGATTTGAGAAGGGAATGAAAACAAAGGCCAATTTCTGGGGACAGTTATATTTTTGTAGCTGTATTGACTTCAGATCGGGGTCTAGGAGAACAGATTTTTGCACAACAATAAATTTAGGTCCCTTCTGCTTTTTCACACCTGGATAAGCAGAATCTCATTCACTTTCCTTCCTAGTGAACACTTTATAGGGTGGAGGGGAGAAGCAAGGTCTGTCTGTGCCCTCTGCTTGATCCTTCATTCTACACCAGCCTAGTAAACAAACCCCATCCAAACCTGGTGGTTCTTTTGAGATGTTGATTTTCAATGAAGCCTTTTTGTTAAAGGGGGAAAGAGAACACAACAAGGGATAGCTCTGTTTTGTCTTACTCATTCAAAAGGTGAAAGCTCGGGGACTGGACTAGATGACCTCTAGAGGTCCATTCCAGTCCTATGATTCTAATTGTGGAAGAGCTAATGAATACAGAAAAAATTCATTTAGGCTGCTGGCTACAAACAGGACACTGTAGTAGATCTCTTCCCCCCCCCCCCCCCAGCTCTCTAGCTCCCACATTAACCAAAAGCCACCCGATGGTAGCCAGAGTTCCCACACAGGGCCCAGGGTCTTATCAAACGTCTGTCAGAAGTACCCAGATGATCTCCTAATTAGATTTTACTAAAGAATTTCTTCAGTTTGTTGGATTCGTATCACTCTCAGATGCAGAGAGAAAAGATGATGAAAGCTTATCTATTGGGATATACTGAGTTATCACTGAATCCAATGTAACAGAATGTTTCCCAAATGTTGAACTGCATTACCACTGTATTTGTTACCCATAATCACTAACTATAGTGGAGAACATTTCTTTTCTCTTCTAACAAGGGTAAAAAGTGTCCTCCGATCCACCACAAGTCAAGAGCATCTCAGTGGTTTGTCCCTCTTGAGCATTGAGAATGAAATTGTCAGGTCTTTGAACTATGATGATACTACTCATAACTTTGCCACAGCTAAAGTGTGACAAAATTGTTTGAGTGTAGTGAAAGTAGAATAAATGTGTTTAATTTTCCATAAATATGTATATAGATAAATGTTTGATGACTTTATAATTTTTTTGCAATATGTAGTTCATACTTGGGCTCTTCCCTCCCACTAGCCTTCGGCCCCTCATAACCTTAATCCGGCCCTGTCTATATGGTAGTATCCTTGCAAGAATGTCTCATGTGAATGTTCTAAAGTACTCCAGCATATCAAGTGCAGTACTTGGAGCAGTACAGTGCACTGTGTAGATTCAGGCAAAAAAAACCAGAACTGGAGTCAGCAGAGAAGCAGCAGCTCAAAGTGTAGTTTTGGGTCAGGATTTTGTTGTCTAGAGCTGATAGGAATACAGTGTTGGTAAAGGAAAAAATAAGGCCTGAATCACAGCACTGGCACCAGGAAAATACCAGTAGCTGGACACAGGGGTTCTGGCTGCAACTGTGCATTTACTTGGTCTTTTTGTGTATGTAGTTTCTGCAAGGTCTCTGTACAAGAGGAAAGATGAGCTTGTGGTTAAGGCATTGGACCTTGGAAAATTATAGGTTTTGTTCCTAGCATTACCACAAATTACCATTGGCATTGGGCAACTCACTTAATGGCTATGTCTAGACTGGCATGATTTTCCAGAAATGCTTTTAACGGAAAAGTTTTCCGTTAAAAGCATTTTCGGAAAAGAGCATCTAGATTGTCACGGACGCTTTTCCGCAAAAGCACTTTTTGTGGAAAAGCGTCCGTGGCCAATCTAGACACTTTTTTGCGCAAAACAAATCTCAGCTGTCTACACTGACTTTTGCCCGAACGGGAGCAGCATAGTATTTCCGCAAGAAGCACTGATTTCTTACAGTAGGAAGTCAGTGCTTTTGCGGAACTTCAAGCGGCCAGTGTAGACAGCTGGCAAGTTTTTCCAGAAAAGCGGCTGATTTTCCAGAAAAACTGGCCAGTCTAGACACAGCCAATGTGTCTTATTTTCCCATCTCTGATTTTTATTTTTAATAGAATAATCCATTCCCTAGCTCCTGGGGTGTAGACAGGGGGTGCAGGGCCTCAGGTACATGCCCCCAGTGTCCCAGGCATTGGGCCCAGGGCAACACCCCCCCGACCACAAGCCCTGCCCCACCCCTTCCACGAGCCCTGACCCTGCTCTGCCCCCTTCCTGGCCCTGTTTTGCCCCCTTGCCCCCAAATGATTTGAGACAGGGGATTACTGGCAGGCCTAGTGTGGGGTGACAGCAGGGGTCCCCCCCCCCCCACACACACACACACACTCACCGTGGAAGCAGGAGCTGGAGTGACTCTGTAGCCTGCTCTACTCTGCCTGGCCACCCTCTCCCAGCCCACTGCACTCAGCTTCCTGCTGCCACAGTGAAGCAGAGTGCAGCAGGAAGGGGTGGGGCAGAGTGGAGCAAACTGCCAGGTTGATCCAGCTACTGCTGCCATGGTGGGGGGGACGGACTCCTTCTGCCACCCTGTGCCAGGCCTCACAGTGATTCCCGGTCCACCCTGGGACCCATCCATAGGACGGTTGAGGCAGCCACTGTGGGATGCCCCAAAGTGGCAGCCTGGGGTGGCTGACCTGAACTGTCCTATGGACAGAACAGCTTTGGGTGTAGAGGAGAATTCATTAACATTTCTCTGTAATGTCAGTGTTGCTCTTAATAATCTCATATCTTATTCTGAAGATATTTTTGTGATATCTGACCTGGTAGAAGTGCTTTGCAGTGTTATGAGAGTGACCAGGATTTGATTCTTGTTCATATTATTTCCTAGGCTAGTGGTTCTCAAACTGCGGTTTACAGATCACTAGTGGTCCATGGCCTCCTTACAGGTGGCCTGTGGCTCAAACTTAGTCCCCCACTCCTCCCCCCCGCAGCGGGGGAACCCTCACTGGTGCTCCAGCCTCGTGGCCACTGAGAGACTGGAGTACCAGCTCTGGTTTCCTGCTCGGAGGGGTGTGCGCGTGTGTGTATGTATGCAGGGGCAGATAACTGTTTTGCGGGGCCCAGGGCAGCATAATCTTGTGGGGGCCCCCCTTTGCCACGGCGCATGCGCGGGGCTTTTTGAAGCACGGGGCCCGGGGCGGCCGTCCCACTCGCCCTGCCCTATATCCGCCCCTGTATGTACGTATAGAAAGCCCCAACCTTCCCCGCCAGACCCAGCTCGTGGAGAAAGACAGAGCAAGCGGCTCCACGCATTGCCGCTCTCCCCCACCCTGATGGGAGAACAGCAATGCAGTGATGCGCTGTCTGGAGGCTTTTCCCCGCTACTCCCATTGGCGGGAGTTGCAGGAGGCCGTGCCCGGAACTGACAGGGGTGCGAAGCCAAGTGCCCCCCCTCATGACCAGATCCTGCACTCTAGTCCCTCACACTCACACACACCCTGCCAAGACCCGGTAACCCCAGCTTGCTCCTGCACCCTCCCTCCTGGCCAGACCTTGCGACTTCACCCCTTCCTGCACCCCCACCCCATCCCACTCACTGGCAACCCTGTCCCACACATTGAACCCCTCATTTTTGTCCCCACCCCAGAGCCTGGGGGGTCCACAAAATCCACTAACCCCAGAAGAGTAAATCCAGCCCATGGGAAACCTGAACCTCAGTCCTCCCTGTCCCTCCCCCTCACCCTGTGAGGCTGGAGTGCCAAAGGAGTGAAATGTCTCAGTTAGGGCCACATCAGTGAAGGATGGGGGTTTTTGGAGGGCTTTTTTAACTTCTCACTTGTGTGGGCCTCAACTGATTTTTTTTTTCTGTGGGTCAGTTTCCCCCAACCCAAAAAAGGTTCCCCACCCCCTGTGTCAGTCAGACAGGACTCACAAATTTGTCAGACCGCTTTGTTTATTAGCAAAGCAGCTCTGCTAATTCACCCAGAAAATGTGAGTACTATACAAGGTTCAAACTCCTTGATTTATACAGTCAAAAGAAAGCCAAGTTAACAAGATTAAAAGAAAGGCAAAACTTCACATGATTAGTATGAGGCTAGTCAAGTATCTTCATTTCCACATCAAGCACACAGCAATCTCCTGTCCATATCTCCCTGGTTATCTCAATTGCTTTCTGCCTAACACCTAGGCTACGTCTACACTGGCCCCTTCTCCGGAAGAGGCATGCTAATTTTGAACTTTGGAATAGGGAAATCCGCGGGGGATTTAAATATCCCCCGCGGGATTTAAATAAACATGGCCACCACTTTTTTTCCAGCTTGGGGAAAAGCTGGAAAAGAGCGTCTAGACTGGCATGATCCTCCAGAATAAAGCCCTTTTCTGGAGGATCTCTTATTCCTACTTCCAAAGATAAAGGAATGAAAGATTATGTATTTCATTTATTAAACAGCATTTTGTTTCCAAGCATTACATTACTTTGTACTGCTTTTTATCCTGAGATCTCAACATTAAATGAGCCTCACACTGGTTCTGGAGTAGCTAAAGGACATAGGAAAGATGGTCTTGTGGTTAAAACACAGGATAGCAAGTTAGGAAATCTGTTCTTAGTTATGCTTCAGACTTTAGATGAAAGAATAATTCATCTTGCTGTACATCAGCCCCCCCTAAAATTGAAGATATTTTCTTTCCTCACAGGGGTAATGAGAGGCTAAATTAATGTTAAGTGATTTGTGATCTTCAGTTGAGAAAATGGTATAGATATGTAAAGTTCCCCAAAACAGTTAATATTACTATATTATGGGCACTTCACCTACCCTAGAAATGCAGCTCATTGGATTGCAGTAGCTATTTGTTTATCAAAACAGAGCAGTTGAAAATGGGAAATGAAAAAAAATATTGTATCCATTTGAAATTCATGGAGGATTTAGGTGGGCAGTATTGAGATCATAATTAATTTTCCCATCCCTGATCTAGGTTCACATACATGTATTAAGTTGGCTTTGCAGAGTTGCATTTCCAGATTTGATATTAGGGAAACAAGTTGGGCCAAATTCATCCCTGGTGTAACTCTTAAAGGTATAGTGATATTACACCAGGAATGGATTTGGTCCACAGTGTTCTAATGACTTATTTTATAAACACGTATTTAATAAAAGCCTCTCAGGGTCTTCTGTATGAGGTTGTTTCAAATAACCTGACCGAACATATCTGGAGATGAGACACCTACCCTCTGTTACTAAGTCAGCTCAGACTCTAGGACATCTTTCTGAAAACAGAAGAGCAAACTTTTGTTGCCTCAGTCTTGGAAGGATCTTCCTGTTAATTACCAGTTCTGCATACTGGGGCTTGCAATTTAATCATTGGTTTGATTTGTTTTTAATAGGGATGTTAAATAGCATGTAATTGAATAGTTGTGTAAGGGCACCAAATTTTAGTGGTTGAACAACTATTTGATAGTCCCTGGAGCCGGGGCGGCAGCCAGTGAGCTCCGACCCCACTCCCAGGGAGGCCCCTGCAACCCCATGCTGCTGCCCTTCTGTCTGGCTTCCCACACAGACCAGCTCCTGCCTGCTGCCCCATGCTGCTGCTTCTGATACAGAGGCAGCAGTACAGGGTGGCAGCAGACCTTGTCCATGGGGTGAGGGAGTCCGAGCTCCCTGCGGACAGAAGTTGCTTTGCGGTAGCAGCCCCTGTTCGCGGTGAGTCTAGGCTTGCCATGGACAGAGGCTGCTTTGCAGCAACCTCCCCTGTCCCCTCCCACGCTGCTGCCTCTGATAGAGGTAGCAGTGGGGGGGGGTGGCAGTCGGCACCACAGAGAGCAGCGTCAAAGCTGTTCCCCACTCTGGCACTCTGAGTGCAGAAGGTGGGGGCCCTCAAGAGACCTTAAAAACTCTGCTTCTGCTTAAAGACTCCCCAAGGTTACAGATTCCCTGGCCTTGGGAGATAGGTTGCCACCATCAAGTGAAAACCCCTTTCTTCTTGAACCCAGGAAGAAGCACTTTAACTTCTTCCAGAGGGGTACCCCCAAGCTCTTTTACCATAAGAGAGCTTGGAAAAAAGAAAACAAGCAGCAATCTCTGTGCCTGCCTAGCCTGAGAGGTCAGCTATCACAGACCTCCTGTTACCTTCCAGGACACAAAAATCAAATCATCACCTTAAAAAGGTGACTTTTATTAATAAAACAAAAAGATATACGTGGTAAAGCATACTAGGTTGCTAGGTGTTATAAAGCAGCTGAGAAAAGAACAGATTAAAACACAGAGCATTGTATCTCTGGAATTCAGTTTAATACAGTGTATGGGTGGGGGCGGGGAGGCACAGAGATGTTTAACCAAACAACAAAACAAAGAAAATAACCCGATCGTGTCTAAATAGACATTTCATTCTGAGACTACTTACAGAATTGTGCTTTAAGGTCCAGTCCATTTCCATTCCCACTATTCCTTGTAGGCATGATAGTTCTGCCTGGTTCAATTCTTGTTCCCCCAACTCCTGGCTTAAAACTCACACAAAAAAGCACGCAGGCATATCTTCCCATTCAAATCTCAACACCTTTTCCCATTGTCTCCCCTAGCTCCCTGCCAGCACCTGCTAGCTACATGAGTTTAACCCTTTAGTCTCAGAATGCTGGACAGCATTCCTTCTATCCATTAAAAGCTGGCTCCCTGCGTGTATTGGCTCCCGCCTGCCCCCTTGCCCTCTGTGTTGCTGCCTCTCTATCAGAGGCAGCAGCACGGGGGCGGCGCAGATCAGGTGCTCATAGGGATCTGGCTTAAAGCCAGTTCCCCATGGGCATCAGCTCTTCCCTCACCACCCCCTTGCTGCATCTGATGCATCCCCCCCCCCCCTTGCTGCCTCTGTATGTAGTCGACAGGATTAACTAATAAACCCAGGTTTATAGGTTAATCGTGTAGTCATCTACACATTGATATCCCTAGTTTTTTAAAAGTACTCTTTAATTTTGTTGTGGCTAGAATTGTTTTGATGAAGCAGCCATCAGCTGTATGCTATTGAAGCTTATTGCATTAAATCTTTGCACAGGAGGATCTATAGCAGGCCTGGGCAAAATACAGCCTGCGGGCTGGATTCAGCCCGCCAAGCCACGGGATTTGGCCCATAGACGGCGGGGAGCCCCAGGCTGGCTCCCCTGCTTGCCCCGCAGTCCCATGTGCTGTGCAGAAATGCAGCTGCCGGGCTCCATTTTTGTTTCAAAACTGGAGGGGAGGAGGGAAGCTTCAGGAGTGTCCCCCCCCCCCCCCAGCACAAGCCAATGGAAGCTGCTTGTTTGAATAACAGGTAGTCAAGAACCACCATGCCGCCCCTCCTCGGCTCAGTTATTCACTGAAGTACGTGGCCAGGCAAGCAGGTAGGCTGGCTGGGGAATGTTTTAAGCTCTGCAAGCCTTAGCTCTGCAGGCAGGCTGGTTTGGCTGCTGGCTGGTAAGTCTCCTGGTCACAGCCTGCATCTGGCACCCCAGCCCCTCCCTACCCACCCCAACCCTCTGCCCCCCCACTCAACATATCCAAACCCTCTGTCCCCCTCTTGCACCCCTACCCCCTCCCAGATCTGGAACCCCAATCTCCTGTCCCAGATCACAATCCCCTCCTACCCTAGGTCACATCCCAAACCCCTGCACTCTAGTCCCCTGCCCTAGGACACAACTGCCTCTCTCTCCTAGACTCCAGTTGCCCTCCTGCACCCCAATCCCTTACCCCAACCGCCCCTCTGCACCCAACCTCCATCCCAGACCATGCATCTCCATTAATATCATGGAAGAGTGCGACCCTCGACCACTTTCCAAAATCTTGGAGTGGCCCCATCAAAAATTATTGCCCACCCCTGATCTATAGGCACATATTGTCAGTGATGCAAAGTTGGGTTCAGAGGCTGAAGGTCATCTCACTTGAGTCAGTGTATCCTGATAAGTCATGTTCTTATGTACTACATATGCAATAGGGGATATGCCTGCCTAGATATGGGGATAGGTGCAAGATTGCAAAAGTCAGAATATTCATTGTCAAAGGGCCTGATCGAGGAGTCAACTGAAAGACTCCATTGGGCTTCAGCTCAATCACTTTATGAATTGTATGGGACTGTTTGGCTGCCCCTCCATTCCCCGATAGCTAAAAATCCCCACATCACTTACAGAACCCTGTTTATTCCACACACAAGGAATTTTCTGCAGAATTTCAAGAAAGACTTCTGATTAACAAATTAATACCAGAGCAGAGATTCCAAGATAGTCCAGCTTCATGACATATCATGACCAGGTTATAGGGACATTCTATACTAAAGCTGTAAATATGGGACATTACCACAGCTGTCTGTTCTTCCCTGGAAAGCCCTTCACCAAGCTGATTCAGTGCCCTAGCTGGATGCTAAGAAACATGTTCAAATACTTTTTAAGTGAAAATTGTCCACTTGTCTGCCCAGAAAGGGAAAGGTGTTCACAGACAGATGCAGAGAAGTTTTAAGCTTATAAAATTGCTTTAAGATCACTGTAGATCTCTCCCTATTGGTATGCTTAACAGAGGTTTGCTGCTGCTTACATGGGGGATGGCTTCATTATCTCAAAGGCTAAACTGCTTGGAACCACAAGTTTGAATTCCAGGAGGATCAGGTTAGCCCCATATTTTGAGGTAAATAACTAAATTCAGTAAGCTGCACAGGATGAATTTCAGCTCAGACCTTTAAAGTGAGGTCCTGTCTGCTCACTCTGGGCATTCAGGGTCCCATGGCCCTTGATGTAAATTTATGGTTTGTCCTAGTTTTCTTAATCAAAATGTCACTTCTCTCCATCTTTGTCAGCAAATATAAGCAACAAGTGATTTTCCTCTTTAGCAGCCCCCATGAGCACATCTTTTAACTCCATTAAAATATAATGCAGAGTTTCCCCAATGTCCGAGTGGAGAAATTTAACAGGAGGATAGGAGGAGCAGTCTTCCCTCGCCTGTGTGTGCCGATAACTACTCACTTCATCCCAGCTGTAGCTGAATTTCAGGGGTATGTACACTCAGTACATGAAATGTACACTCAGTGGATGAAATGTCTAAGGATGAAAGGTGCTATATAACTATAAGGTTCTGGTGTTTTTAGGATCATTCCTAGCTGTGACAGTAACTAGGCAATGCTGCACTACACCTTGTGGCAAAGGAGAGGGAGACCAGCAGATTTTACAAGATGAAGCTCCAGGGGAAGATTGTTTAGCATTTGCTGATTGTAGGTGTGTTTTCCATTCTCTTAAGTACCTTGTCCCTCTACTGGACACCATCAGCATAGGAGAATGGTAGGTGTTTTCCCATCTGATTCCTGCAGCAAGGCTTTACGGGAGTGAGAGGGTATTCTACTTATCAGCATCATCCTACCTTTTTCCTGGGGATGATCAATATCACTGTACTCTGCCTATTTGCCATTCCTGGAGCTGCTCAGCAGCTCCTTCACCAGTTGCTAGGCAACAGCATATTACATTGCCTTAGTTTGGTGATGTTGCTATGGTGACAAGGTTGTTATTCCACTCATGACTCCACTGCAGTAAGGCTGCAAGTGCATGGAAGATGCAATTGAGACATCTAAGCTGGTCAGTCAGGAACTGTCTGACATCTCTATTAAAATGAATTGTTGCAGGGAAACAGCATGCCCCTATCTCCTGAATTAGACATCATGCATTTTGTTTAGCTGCAGCTGAAAAGAGGTTTTCCTTGATTTGCCTCCAGACTTCCAAAAATTGTCATGGAGATTGACAAGCCAAGAAAGCTTATACCCTAACAAATCTGTTAGGCTCTAAGGTGCCACGGGCCAACTCATTTTTGCAAATGCAGACTAGTATGGCTACCCCTTCGAGACCTTTCAGCCCAAAAATGAAAGCCTATACCTTACTGTGACAGGTGATGAAGAAAAAAATTTTTCAAATACTTACTCCAGGCAATTTAGCAATGCTCACCTTACTGAAACCCATTGATAAAATGCATTTTTCCCCCCACAGAAAACAAAGCCTCAGATAAGAAGGTGCAAATTCTTCCACTTAGGTGACAGCTGCACCTGCTTATATCAAGCTGAATTTGGTCTTGTATCCATAGGTGCAGTAAGTCAGGGTGTGGCAGGTGCTGCAGCACCCCCAGGTTTTGGGCATTCTGGTCACATGACCCTGGTGCCTGAGGTCCCGGCCACCAGGTCACGCATGGCCACTAGAGATGTAGAATCCTAGTTAATCAGTTAAACATTAGTAGGGCCATCACAAGGGTGGGGTAAAAGGGACGCTCGGCCCAGGCGCATCATAATCGGGGCTCAAAGACACAAGTAAAAACAATAAGCTGCAAAAGTAAAGAGCATGACATGTGCTAACCTAAGAACAGGGGGTGCATAATTAATATTTTACCCCGGGGTGCAAAGATGTTCAGTGCTGTAACTAAGTATTAGGTTGACCTAACATTTAACTGGTTAACCAACTAAAGCAGGATCTGAGCTAGGCCCTGCTCCAGAATGGTTGGAGCAGCCCCAGTCTGTGGGGCTCCCACCCCCCACGCTGAGTCTGGCGCTGGCAGTGCCAGCTCTCAGTCCCCACCAGCTTCCAGCTCCCACTGGAGCAGTCCCTGCCTGCGGGGCGCCCAGGCCCACCAAGTACAAGGGCTGCTATGGATGAGAGAAGCCCCTGTCTGTGGCAGGCCTCTGCGGGGCTGCAGGCCCCACTGGTTACTGGGTGATGCTTACCCGTTAACCTCACACATCCCTAATGGTGACCAGCCCCAGCTCTAAGGGTTGGTGAGGGGCACAGATGAGGTAAGGGTGGGGTGCAACTCAGCCCCTCTCCCACACTCAAACTCCAGAAATTGTTCCAGCGCAACTGCTTGTATCTCATTTGCCCAACTACCTTTGCACCAAGAATTCCAATGCTGAGCCAAAAAGCCTCGCAGCATTTCTATATTCCCCATTTTGTAAACTGGGGAAGCTATGGCACAAAGTAGCATATACAAATTATGTATGTGTTCACTGATAAATGGCCATAACTGGGGCTCACTGGCCTCTTATTTTAGATCAGGCCTGGGCAAAATACGACCCGCAGGCCAGATCCGGCCCGCCAAGCCACCAGATCCGGCCAGTGGAGAACCTCAGGCAAGCTCCCCTGTTGCCCTGCAGACCAGTGTGCCATATAGAAATGCAGCTGCAGGGCTCTGTTTCTGTTTCAAAACTGGAGGGAAGCTTCAGGAGTTGCCCCACCCCCAGCACAATCCCATTGGCCAATTTCTGGGCAGAATAACTGGCAGCCAAGAAGAACCACACCCCCTCTCCTTGGCTCAGTTATTCACTGAAGCACATGGCTAGGCAGGCAGGGAGGCAGGCAGGGGAATATTTTAAGCTCTGCAAGCCTCATCTCGGCAGGCAGGCAAGTCATCTGGCTGCAGCCTGCCTCAGGCACCCCAGCCCCTCCCTGCCCCAACCCTCTGCCCCCCACTCAACATATCCAAACCCTCTGTCCCCCTCTTGCACCCCTACCCCCTCCCAGATCTTGAACCCCAATCTCCTGCCCCAGATCACAATCCCCTCCTACCCTAGGTCACATCCCAAACCCCTGCACTCCAGTCCTCTGCCCTAGGACACAACCGCCTGCTTCACCCAAACTCCCTCCCAGACTCCAGTCTCCCTCCTGAACTCCAGTCCCTTTACCCCAAGCTCCCCTCTGCACCCAACCTCCATCCCAGACCCTGCATCTCCTCCACTAATATCATGGAAGAGTGCGGCCCTCGACCACTTTCCAAAATCTTGGAATGGCCCCCTGTCAAATTATTGCCCACCCCTGATGTAATGACTATGAAGCCAAGTTCAACCAGTGATTAGGAAGCTAAGGACAACTAGTCATTGGCTCAACACCTGCTTCAGAACAAACTACACTACTACTAGGGATCTTCCAAATGGATCTACTAACTGCTAAATGAAGGGCAAATTCAGCTATAAATGTCACATTTTAGGTGCCTGTATCTTGGTGGAGACAATTCCTGTGTCAGAAGCATGAACAGTTTTCTTGTGACTTATCTCCATATATATCATGATTTATACAGAAGACTGAAAATTCAGTAGTTCTCCTCCATGCCTCCTGGTCAGGGATAGAATTCTGGGAGGTGGCCTGAGTGGATTGGGAGGTGAGAGGAGGGTGTGGCGGCTACCTGGGCATACGCCCTGGGGGCTGGGACACTGTTGCCCCCACAGCTGGTGGAAGGAACAGGGGGACAGGAAGGAGGAGAAGCCATGGGCGGCACCGGGGCCGCAGTTGGGGGGGGGGGGGAGAAGATGAGCATGCGCCACAGGAGGTTTTGCCTTCCGGGCAGGGCTCTTGCCCTTTCTGGAACCCTGGCCTTTCCTGCCCTTCAGGGAGGCCTTCTTAAAAGGTGACAATGGTGGCAGGTGGTGCCGCAGCAGCAATGCTCAGGGTCCCGGACTCCCCATACATGTCCACCACCTCCACTGTATTGGTGGGTAGCCCAGCAGCCTCAGAGGGGTCAGCACTGGCAGAGGTAGATGGGAGGAGGGGTGGGGTGGGGACGGCAGGGCCATTACACACCAGCCCCTCCATTGTTCCTGTACTGCCCTACCGACGCATGACCACAAACAATTGGGAGAGGACAATAGTGCCAGGGGAGGGAGCAAGGGAAGGAAGGGAGGGAGGGGAAGAAGATGATTCCCCCCCCCCCCACTAGGCTGGAAGCAGGGTGGGAGGGCAGCAGTACAGAAAGAAGAAAAAGAGGGATGTAGGAACAAAAGGTGCAGCTCCCAGCACAGGAAGGTAAGACCGGCTCCTCCGGCTGCACTGGGGAGATGAGGGGGTAGATTATTTAAAGAACATGGGGGTACATGAGACTGTGTGTGTAGGGAGGGTGGGGACTAAGAAAGGAAGGGGAGGCTCAGGCACCAAACAAAAAGGCGGGGCATGGGAACACAAGAAGAGGGAAAGCAGTGGAGAAGGAGGGCAGATAGTGAGGAGGTGCCTGCTCAAGAAAAGCAGAGGGCGGGGCAGCTAGACATGACTGGGGGGATGGAGAACAAGTGTACCCACGGGCACCTGAGTAGCAGGCCCACAGCAGGACCCAGGCGAGCAAAAGGAATGGGGCAAGCAGTGGGACCAAGAATGGAAAAAGGTCCCTGCAGCAACTGGGGCTGGGGAGGGAGCAGCAATGGTGGCAACAGCAGCAGGAGCGGGGGAGCCAGGGGGCGGTGAAACAACCCCCACCCCCAGTGCCCCAGAAGAGCTGCACCAGCCACCACCTAGGGACCCAGATGGAAGGAGGGTCCCTTACCAACTCCTTCTGCCCCGCCCCCCACCCCCGCACACAGAGAAAACTGTGGAAGGGAAGGAAAAACCTCAGGAGCTACTCTAAGGCAGCCCTCTTACCTCCTCTGCCCCAGAGGGAGCAGCAATAACAGCCATAGGAACGGTGGAGTCTAGGCCTGCAGCAGTGAAGGGGCCAGGCAGTTCCCAAAAGATGGAAAATGGGGGTCCTCCCCCGCACCCAGGGTGAGGGCAGCAGAGGCCCCCCTACCCACCATCACACACCCAGCGGGTCCTGCAGCCAACTGAGGTGAAGGAGTGGAGGGAGGAAGCTGTGTGCAAACAAAACAGGTGGAGAGAAGAGAGGAATCTGGCCCATAATTGGCAGAGGCCCTGGAGGTTTTTCGCCTTCCTCTGTAGCATGGGGCACAGATCCCAGCTGGAGGATTCTCTGCATCTTGGGGTCTTCAAAGTATTTGAAGGCTTCAATATCTGAGATATAGGTGAGAGGATTATTCTAGGAGGGGTGGGTGAGATTGTGGCCTGCGTTGCGCAGGGGGTCAGACTAGATGATCATAATGGTCCCTTCTGACATTAAAGTCTATAATTAGGGTGTAGCCAGGGCCTACCTGCCACAACATCAGTAGCTCTCCCACACCCACCTTCCAAAAAAGAAAAAAGAGGAGGGGTGCAGGGGGCAAAGAATGTGTGACAGACCCAAACGAGCAGCCTGCCACACTGGTCCTATTTGGTGTCCAGGAGGTGGGTGGGTGCTAGCCCGCCCACATCTAAAGGACCTCCCCGCAGCCTACAGGGAGGGTCCACTGAGCCCAGATAACCATCTGATTATGTGGGACAAATAATGAGAAAACAGGGACGGGTGTGAGGGTCAAAGGGTTAAAACGAGGGAACCGGATGGGTACACCGCGCAGAGAACCCCGGCCAGCGCCTGCTGTCCCTTGAAAGTCAAGAGAGCCAGCGTACGCCACCCAGTGGAACTCTGCCCAGATACGTGAGCAAATGCAGGAACAGAAAAAAGCCCCACAGTCGCAGGCCCCTCCCATGGCCAATCTCTGCTCCCTAGTTTTATAAGTTGCCAGTCTGGCCATGGCCAGAAGGAGGTTGACAAGGAGGAGCCGAAAGAGGGGCTGTAACCTGGTGCACTTGAGGTAGACATGCGCCAGGGTCTCCCTCATGCCACAGAAGGGGCAAGTGTTGGGAACGGGGGTGAACCACGCCAAGTACACATCCGTGCTCACAGCACCGGGCAGGATTCTCCAGCTGATGGCCCCGGTGGGCCGTGGAACCAAGGTCAAAAAGAGGCTAGCCCACCGGGGCTCCCCACCTTCTATTGATGGTAGGAGGTCCCGCCACTTCGTGTCTGGGCAGGACGTGAGGGTGGGGAAGTGCAGTGTGTGAAGCACGAGTGCATACAGGTGACTTTTTGGCATGGTTCGAAAGGGCAGCTGGCTCGGGTGACCGGGGGGGGGGGTCAATGGAGAGATCAGGAGGGCCGGGGGTGCGGGGTAGGCAGGGTGCACCCTCTCGCAGGACCCTGTTTAGGTACACCCGAGCAGCGGGCAGCAAAGCGTCCCTCACCTCCTGAAGTACGTGCTGGGGAGTATATAGGGTGGAGAGCCCCACGTGCTGAGCGAGTGCCCAAGGATACACCCAGCCTCCCCGGTTGTAGTCCAGGAGGTCTCCGACTCGAGTGACTTCTGCCAGGACCAACCTCTGGCACACTGAGGGGGACTCCGCCACCCGCACACGTAGATAAGGATTGCGTAGCAGGGACTCCGTGAGGAGGTTTGCCCCCACGGTGGCTCCCAAGGACCTGGTCGCCGAGAGCAGCTTCCAGGTCCGGAGGAGGTCCTGGTAGAAGGCTGGCAGCTGGGAGAGGTCTCGCGGAAGACCTCTCAAATAAAGGAGCTGCTGGTCATATCGGAGCCCTCGGAAGCGGCGAAGGAAAACGTGCGCTAGCATGCTCCACACCGGACTACCTGCATCAAATAAGAGACTCTGCAGGGCCTGGAGGTGGAGGACATGAACCCGCATGCGCAAACATGTCAGACCCTGCCCTCCCTCCTCCAGGGGAAGATCATAGAATCATAGGACTGGAAGGGACCTCGAGAGGTAATCGAGTCCAGCCCCCCGCCCTCAAGGCAGGACCAAGCTCCGTCTACACCATCCCTGACAGATGTCTATCTAACCTGTTCTTAAATATCTCCAGAGAGGGAGATTCCACCACCTCCCTGGGCAATTTATTCCAATATTTGACCACCCTGACAGTTAGGAATTTTTTCCTAATGTCCAATCTAAACCTCCCCTGCTGCACTTTAAGCCCATTACTCCTTGTCCTGTCCTCAGAAACCAAGAGGAACACATTTTCTCCTTCCTCCTTGTGACACCCTTTTAGATATTTGAAAACCGCTATCATGTCCCCCCTTAATCTTCTTCTTTCCAAACTAAACAAGCCCAGTTCATGAAGCCTGGCTTCATAGGTCATGTTCTCTAGACCTTTATTCATTCTTATCGCTCTTCTCTGTACCCTTTCCAATTTCTCCACATCTTTCTTGAAATGTGGCGCCCAGAACTGGACACAGTACTCCAGCTGAGGCCTAACTAGTGCAGAGTAGAGCGGCAGAATGACTTCACGAGTTTTGCTTACAACACACCTGTTGATACAACCTAGAATCATATTTGCTTTTTTTGCAACAGCATCACACTGTTGACTCATATTCAACTTGTGGTCCACTATGACCCCTAGATCCCTTTCCGCCATGCTCCTTCCCATCTTGTATGTATGGAACTGATTGTTCCTTCCTAAGTGGAGCACTTTGCATTTCTCTTTATTAAACCTCATCCTGTTTACCTCTGACCATTTCTCTAACTTGCTAAGGTCATTTTGAATTATGTCCCTATCCTCCAAAGAAGTTGCAACCCCACCCAGTTTGGTATCATCTGCAAACTTAATAAGCGTACTCTCTATCCCAATATCTACATCATTGATGAAGATATTGAACCGTACGGGTCCCAAAACAGACCCTTGCGGAACGCCACTTGTTATCCCTTTCCAGCAGGATTTAGCACCGTTAACAACAACAACTCTCTGACTACGGTTATCCAGCCAATTATGCACCCACCTTATCGTGGCCCTAAGTTATATTTGCCTAGTTTATCAATAAGAATATCATGCGAGACCGTATCAAATGCCTTACTAAAGTCTAGGTCAGGCATGTCCAAAGTCCGGCCCGGGGGCCAATTGCGGCCCGTGTTCCGATTTAATACGGCCTCCCAGGTAATTTGGCAATATCTATCTTTTATGGCCCCCAACGAATCCATATGTATTGAGATGAATACATTGTAAAATCTCAGTTAATGTCAGTTGGTCTAAATCAGTTATAAATATATTTGGACACAACATGTATACTTGGTGTTATGTTCCTGTTCATATTTTTTGAACTTAAAAGTTGACAGACAACCTTTATTACCAATAATATGTAATGTACTTTACAATGTTCCTGACATATATTTCAGCTTCCTGGATTTTTTTTTCATCTGGCCTTCAGATATGAAAGGCAGAGTGATTTAACACCTGTTTAGATTTGTCATCCATGTGACGAAATGAAAAGTATGCCATTTGCAATAAACTTTGCATAAAATAGTTAATTTGCATTTAATTTTAATGGTTCAAAGAATGTCAGGCAAAATGGTCGGCCCTCACGCATGTTCACTTCATCAAATCTGGCCCTCTTTGAAAAAAGTTTGGACACCCCTGGTCTAGGTATATGACATCCGCAGCTTCTCCCTTATCCACAAGGCTCGTTATCCTATCAAAGAAAGCTATCAGATTAGTTTGGCATGACTTGTTCTTCACAAACCCATGCTGGCTATTCCCTATCACTTTATTACCTTCCAAGTGTTTGCTTATGATTTCCTTAATTACCTGCTCCATTATCTTCCCTGGGACAGACGTTAAACTGACCAGTCTGTAGTTTCCTGGGTTGTTCTTATTCCCCTTTTTATAGATGGGCACAATATTTGCCCTTTTCCAGTCTTCTGGAATCTCCCCTGTCTTCCATGATTTTTCAAAGATCATAGCTAAAGGCTCAGATACCTCCTCTATCAGCTCCTTGAGTATCCTGGGATGCATTTCATCAGGACCTGGTGACAAAAAGGACTCAACAAACACTTGAACTATCTCACCCGTTACCAAGATAGTTTCCCCAATTATCACCTCTAATACCATTAACTCACAAACATCCCACTCTCCCTACCTCTAATATCATCAATTCACAGACACTTACCTTCCTCCCCCCCCCCCCCCCGCATCCCCCTCCTGTTCTGCAATGTGATTTGTCCTTTTCATATTGTTTCATTTTTTTTTAATTGTATCCTTTGGTATATATGGTTGTGACTACTTTCTTCCACTATTTGATCTGAGGAAGTGGGTCTGGCCCACGAAAGCTCATCATCTAATAAACCATCTTGTTAGTCTTTAAAGTGCTACATTGTCCTGCATTTTGCTTCAGCTACCCCAGACTAACGCGGCTACATTTCTATCACTGGTGACTTGCTGACATCTAACTTTCCTAAGTGATTTTTAACTTGTTCTTTGTGTATCCTATCTTCTAAACTTACCCTCTCTCTGCTTGTATTCACTACGTTAGGCACACCTCCAGACTTCTCGGTGAAGACCGAAACAAAGAAGTCATTGAGCATCTCCGCCATTTCCAAGTTCCCTGTTACTGCTTCTCCCTCCTCACTAAGCAGTGGGCCTACCCTGTCCTTGGTCTTCCTCTTGCTTCTAATGTATTTATAAAAGGTCTTCTTGTTTCCCTTTATGCCTGTAGCTAGTTTGATCTCATTTTGTGCCTTTGCCTTTCTAATCTTGCCCCTGCATTCCCGTGTTGCTTGCCTATATTCATCCTTTGTTATTTGTCCTAGTTTCCATTTTTTATATGACTCCTTTTTTATTTTGAGATCGTGCAAGATCTCCTTGTTAAGCCAAGCTGGTCTTTTGCCATATTTTCTATCTTTCCTACACAGCGGAATTGTTTGCTTTTGGGCCCTTAACAACGTCCCTTTGAAATACTTCCAACTCTCCTCAGTTGTTTTTCCCTTCAGTCTTGCTTCCCATGGGACCTTACCTACAAGTTCTCTGAGCTTATCAAAATCTGCCTTCCTGAAATCCATTACCTCAATTGTGCTGGTCTCCCTTCTACCTTTCCTTAAGATCATGAACTCTATTATTTCATGATCACTGTCCCCCATACTGTCTTCCACTTTCAAGTTCTCAACTAGTTCCTCCCTATTTGTTAAAATCAAATCCAGAACAGCTTCTCCTCTGGTAGCTTTTTCAACCTTCTGAAACAGAAAGTTGTCTCCAATGCAGTCCAGAAACTTATTGGATAGCCTGTGCCCCGCTGTGTGAGTTTCCCAACATATGTCTGGATAGTTGAAGTCCCCCATCACCACCAAATCTTGGGCTTTGGATAGTTTTGTTAATTGTTTAAAAAAGGCCTCATCCACCTCTTCCACCTGGCTAGGTGGCCTGTAGTAGACTCCTAGCATGACATCACCCTCATTTTTTACCCCTTTTAGCTTAACCCAGAGACTCTCTACACAGCTATCTCCTACGTTCATCTCCACTTCAGTCCAAGTGTGTACATTTTTAATATACAAGGCAACCCCTCCTCCCTTTTTTCCCTGTCTGTCCTTCCTGAGCAAGCCGTACCCTTCCATACCAACATTCCAATCGTGCGTCCCATCCCACCAGGTTTCTGTAATACCAATGATATCATAGTTGTATTTATTGGTTAGCAATTCCAGTTCTTCCTGCTTATTACCCATACTTCTCGCATTTGTATATAGGCATCTAAGATACTGATTTGATCTTGCCTCCCTGTTGTGCCCTGACCCTCCTTTCTCCTTGCCATTATAGGCCATAGTCCCCCCCATTTCCAACCCATCTCCCAGTCCCACACATTCAGCACTTACCTGTGGGCTTTGCTCACCTGTCCCCGTCGAACCTAGTTTAAAGCCCTCCTCACAAGGTTAGCCAGTCTGTGTCCAAACAAGGCCTTCCCGCTCCTGGAAAGGTGAACTCCATCTCTGTCAAGCAGTCCTTCCTGGAAGAGCACCCCGTGGTCAAGGAAGCCGAAGCCCTCCTGGTGACACCGTCCTCGCAGCCAGGCATTCACCTCCAGGATGCACCTCTCTCTGCCCGGGCCCCTACCTTTGACAGGAAGGATCCAAGAGAATACCACCTGCGCCCCAAACTCCCTCACCTGTACTCCCAAAGCCCTGTAGTCACGCTTGATCCGCTCAGTGTCACACCTGGCAGTATCATTTGTGCCCACATGGATGAGTAGCATGGGGTAGTAGAGGGCCGGATAATCCTCGACAATGCTTCCGTAACATCTCGGATACGGCCCCCTGGCAGACAGCATACCTCTCGAGATGAACTGTCAGGGCGACAGATGGGCGCCTCCGTTCCCCTCAGAAGAGAGTCTCCAACCACCACTACCCTACGTTTCTTCCTCGCAGTGGTGGCAGGAGACTGCTCAACCTTGGTGGTGCAAGGCCTGGTCTCCTCCACTGTGGGGGTTGACTCCTTGTCTCCTGCAGAAAGTATAGTGTGACGGTTATGTAACAACAGTTATGTAACTAGAGAACCCCTGCAGAGACCCAGTACAGTCCTGGCCAGAAGAACCGCAGCATCAGCTGCTGGATCTGAGCCAGGAAACCTGGGGGCGGGACCAGGGTGTTGAGACGGTGCCAGAGCATGAACAGGACCAGTTGGTTAAGCACCAGTGCACTCCCACGCAGGGAGAGGCACCGGAGCCGTCCCATCCATCTCCGCAACCGCCCAGGAATCTAAACCTTGCCAGTTCTCCGGCGGAGAGGGATGTGCGGCAGGAAGAAAGACGCCGAGCTAGAGTAGTGGACCCGCACTCCACCTGGTGGCCTGAAGCTCCGGTGGGAGGGAGCTTGCCTGCCACCCAGCCCCCACCACCAGGCCAGAGTTCTTGACCCAGTTGACCCGGGCGGAAGAGGCCGCCAAGTAGACAGCTTGGCAGGCCTTCACCTGTGCCAGGTTGCCCGGGTCCTGGACCACGAGGAGCACGTCGTCGGCAAACACCGACAGGACCAGCCGTATCTCCGGCTCAACCTCTTGAGAAGGAGACTGAGGAAAGGCTCTATGGCCAGAGTATTGACATACTCCCTGCCCGAAGCTGATCGGTGCGGTCAGGGTCAAATTGAGCTTGACCAAGCATTCTGCGGTGGCATACAGCACCTGGAGAAACCCCACAAAATGGGCCCGAAGCCAAAGGCCTGCAGAGTGCCCAGGAGATACCTGTGGTTCATCCAGTCGAACGCCTTCTCCTGATCCAAGGACAGGAGGGCAAACGACAGACCATCCCTACACCCAAGCTCTAAGAGATCCCGGACCAGAAAGAGGTTATCGAAGATGGTACGGCGCAGGACGTTGTAGGTCTGGTCTGGATGGACCACGTCTGCCAGCAGGGATCGCAGTCGCAGCGAGATGACTTCAGCCTTAGGGAGATGGCTTTGGCGATGATTGTATAGTCCGTGCTGAGGAGCAAGATGGGACGCCAGTACCTCAGATCGCGGAGGTCCCCCTTCTTGGGCAGCAAGGTGAGCATGGCTCGCCTGCACGATAAAGGGAGAACCCCGCTCTCCAAGGACTCGGCCCAGACGCTAGCAAGGTCCGTGCTGAGGACATCCCAGAACACGTGGTAGAACTCCACGGTCAGCCCGTCCATTCCCGGGGATTTATTGGTAGGCATGAGATGGACGGCTTCCTAGAACTTGGCCAGAGAGAGAGAGAGGCAGCTCTAGCTGGTCCCAGTCACCCGTGCTGACCATTGGGAGTTCGTTCCAGAGAACCCTGCGGGCAGCGGCATCAGTCGGATCCAGGGAGAACAGAGAGGCTTAGAAGGCACGAGCCCGCCCGTGCACCCCCACCGGATCCATGAGGGGGGTGCCATCCTCCGCCAGAAGGCAGACGATGTGCTTTTTCGCCCCCCTTTTTTTCCTCCAGGGCATAGAACAAGCAGGAGCTGCGATCCATCTCCCGAAGGAGAAGGATGCCAAAACAAACCAAGGCACCCTGGGTCCGAAGGTCGTCGAGGGCCCAGAGTTCCTCCCGCTCCTTCCGGTACGCTCCACAGAGGGGTGGATCTCCAAGGCCAGTGGCCAGCCGCCTCCCTAGCTCTGAGACCTCCTGTTCCAACTGCTCAATCGCTGCATCCCTCCTCAGGCTGGCCCCCTGGGTCTAGTTGTGGCAGAACAGCCACGTGTGCACCTTCCCCACATCCCACCACCGCCGCGCCGAGGGAAAGGCACTCCGTCGCCCACGCCAGGCCAGCCAGAACTCCCCGAAGGACGCTACAAAGCCCACATCCTCCAGCAGGCTGTTGTTGAAATGCCAGTAGGCTGGCCCTGGACTCTCTGAAGACAGAGAGGTTGTCACGGCCACCAAGTGGTGGTATGAGAACGGGGCCGGACGAATGCTTGAGGAGTGGGCTCGAAAGAGATGACGAGAAAGAGATGATGATGAGAAAGATAAACGCAGTCCAACCGGGAACGGAATGACCGTTGACCCACCACCTGGACGTAGGTAAACGCTGTGTCCTCGCCCGGGTGGAGGTCTCGCCAGACGTCCACCAGGGAGTATTGGTCTATTATCTCCCTGAGGATGTCTGCGGCAGCCGGGCACTGCTCGGTCCCCATTAGGTCCTGTTCCTCGAGGGTGCAGTTGAAATCCACACCTGGGACCAGGTACTCGCGAGGATCCAGAGAGCTGAGGAAGGCAGATGCCCACTGGTAGAAGCAGAGCCTCTTGGGGCACAGATGTTAATGAGGCTTAGTGTCAGCCCCTCCATCTGAACCCGGAGATGCAGCGGGCTGCCCTGCACGACCTTGGCAGTCCCCAGCACCTCAGGCTGCAGGTTCAGGGAGAACAGGGTGGCCGCCCCGGCTTGATGGGCTGACAGGTGACTGAAATACACCCTGTCCCCCCACTCCAGCCGTCAGCTAGCTTCTATGGCCGGAACCGTGTGGGTCTCCTTCAGGAAGATGGCAGAGTACCCCCCTTCCCGTAGGAAGGAGAGCACCTGATACCTGCGGAGACCCAGCCCACAGCCCCAGGTGTTTAAAGTGGCAAAGATGACCGTCGGCATTGAGAGGGCTGGGGAAGATCCTCGCCGGCAGGAGTGCTGACGGTCCCCATTGGGGACCGCAGCAAACCGTGACCGTACCAAACATAAGCAGGGCGTCACAGAAGCTGCAGACCCGCTGGTAGGCCACAGCCCCCTGCCGCCAAGTCCCTTTACCCTCCCCCAAAATGGCCCTTACCAACTGAAGGATGAGCAGGTACACCTGCCAGCGAAAGGAAAGGACGTCGCGGAGGGTAGGGTCTTTGCAGCCCAAAGGAAGGGGACTTAGGACCGACAAAGTCCTGCCCAGGGTGGAGAGGCAAGGCAGTAAGGTGGCATTGGGGAGGAAGGGAGGAACGGAGGAAAATACCACCCGTACGCCCAGGTCCTCCAAAGGCTTGAGTGGAACATGGACTCCCCCCACCGCCAAACCCCTCTCCACTGCCTTCTAGGCGGCAGCCTCAGACGCCAGGAAGAATACCACCTTCCCGAACATCTTAGAGGCCGCCACCACAGCCGTGGGCTGCACCACGTGTGCCAACGCCCGCACGTAGGTTTCCACGTGGGGCGACGCCGGTACCAGGAGACAACGGACCCCGTGCCTCCTGGTCAAGGTGGGAAAGGGGCCGTGGCCACCAGAGATGGAATTCCAGGAGGCGGCTTGGGAGGCAGCTACCTGGACACCATCGCCCCCAGAGCTGGTGGAAGGAACAGGGGGAATGGGAAGGAGGGGGAGCCACGGCCGACACCACTGTCGCGGCCAGGGGATGAGCCCTCGCCACAGGAGGTTTTGCCTTCCGGGCAGGGCTCGTACTCTTTTTGGTACCCTGGCCCTTCCTGCCCCTCAGGGGGGCCTTCTTGGCTGTGACTGGAGGTGCCGCGACAGGAGCGGACGAGGCCCCGGGATCCCTGTCCATATCTGCCATCTCCACTATAATGACGGGGGCCCGGCAGCCTCAGTGGAGTTGTTTTTAGATGTGAGAAGGGGTGGGGAAGGGTCAGCAGGGGTGTCACCGGACAACCCCTCCATTGTGGTCATGGGCAGTGAGGAAAGAACAAATAGTTGGGCGAGGACAAAAGTGCTCGGGGAGGGAACAAGGGGGGGGGAAGGGGGGGAGGAAGTGTCTGAAGTGGCTCTGGGTCACGCTGGAAGGGGTGAGACCTTGAGCGGAAGGGGCAGGGAGGGGATACTTCCGGGTTCCTTTGCCTGTCTGCCCCCCCCCAGGTGTCCATGCCCTTGGCTGGGAGGAGACTTTCCCATGCTCCCCAGGCCAATCAGGGCCTGGGGGTGGGGGAGCATGTGAAGTCTTCTCCTGACCTGCCAGGAGCATGTGGCAGGGACAGAGTGGAGGAAACTTTGTGTGTGCCCCCAGGCCCTGATTGGCCTGGGGGTGGGGGAGCAGCAGGGCCTCTGTGGGCCAGATCCACCCACTTGGCAGGCCACATCTGTTCCACTGAGGCCCTTTTGCCCACCCCTGGACTAGCCTGTGATGAGTATGGCTCACTAAGCTGGGTACCCTGCCTCCTGTAAAAAGAAAGGGGTTCTGTATCAGTCCCAGAGAGTCTCTGAGGCTAATATTATCCACCAATAGTGTGAGACCCATGGGGTATGGCCAGAACTTTTCCACAGTCTACACAAATCAACTGGTGATCTTGATGCACAGACATCATCAATTTTGATTAAAAAGAATGAAATGTTTTCAAAAAGATTTGTGTCTATGTCCTCTCTGTAGAATTCACTTAATTTCTCACTGTAGTGGCTTTTAGCAACTTCATCCATACTTCTGTCAAGACATGCAAAATAAATCAACAGTCTTCTTTAGAGAGTCACCTCTACTCTGCAATTGCACTATTATCATATCACAAGTAACACTGACAGTCAACGAGGGTCTTCTCTTTCCCTTATGAATTGATTTCATGCTCTCTAGTTTCACTGAAAAAATAATTTCCTGGGTTGTTTTATGCTTCTGTAGCTGTGCAGGGCTTGGGGAGGGGCTCCTTCACCTTGTGGTCAGTGGGCAGCACCTAGCTCCAGGAGGAGGAGGGTAGCTGCTCTTTCCCCTCCTGTGCTCCAGAGCACCCTTCTCTCTCTTTTTCCCCCCCTCCCCCCACCTGCTTTGCCATGCCCAGCTGCTGCTCCTGCTGCATGGAGCCCTCCTTGTTCTCCCCTGTGGCTGCCTGCCTGTTGCTGGGCTTCTCCCTCCAAGGACTGCAACCGCTGCTACCACCCAAGCCTTGCTGCTCTCTGGTTATGGGCTGCTGGCCTGCGTGGTGCCCCCCCACTCCCCAGAGGGAGAAGTGAAGAGGACCCACAACCACCAGCACCCACCATTCACAGGCCTTTCCCTGGTTGACTGCTGCTGTACCACTTGCACCCCGTCAAGGGAGAGGAGGAGGACCACCATTTGAAGTGGGGAGGGGGTTTCTTTGTTTGGGATTGAACCTTTAACATCTGTGCTCCTGGGGTGGTGGTAACAATTTGAGTTGCTGCAAGGAGGGCTGGACACCCCCCTTTTTTCTACTGCCACCACCCCCACCACTAACTCCCCTTGTACCACCAGGACCCTCTCTTTGCCTCTTGGCAGGACTAGCTGTGTGCTCCCCTTTACACCTGTGACTGTGCAGCAGCGGGAGAGAGACTGAGCCCCACAAGTGCTTGTGGGAGCACTCCCCTGTCCCCCCCTTGGACTTGCCCCCCCAGCTATGCTTGGCTGGGGGATCTCCTCCACCCCTTGCTTTCCCCCCTACTCCCCCACCACAGCACCTGACCCCCCTGCCCTGCCCTAGCAGCCCAGTTTTTCTCCCCCTCCATCCCTGCTACAGCCCCCCCTGAGGCTGTTTGCTGCCAGCCCTGCCCCTGAAAGTTTGTTTGCTGCCCTGCCCAATCTCCATGCAATTCCCTGGTCTGCCCCTCCCCCACCACTGGTCAGTTTGCTGTGCTGTTTGCTCTGTGCTCCAAGCTGCTACCCTCCTCAGTGCTCCACCAACCCCAGCTCCCACTGCTCCTGTTCGCTCCCTCCCCCCAGCCTCCCATTAGCCTCTCTAGTGCCCTCCTCCTCTGCATCCAACTAAGCAGGGAGGAGTGGTTGCTTCCCCTTCCCTCGGTTGCCCCTCCTTGAATCTGGTGCCCCCCTCCCTAGCCTTCAATTTAGTGGGGAGGAGTGGTTGCTGCCTGTTTCCCATATTTCCTTTCCCCCACTCAGTACCCTCCTCTTGAGCCCCACTCCTGTGGGGAGGAGTGGTTAACCTGTCCCACTACCCATTCCACCCCCTTCCCCTCCATTGACACCCTCCTCCCCTGCCTGGTGGGGAGGAGTGGTTGGTCCTTGCCCCCCTCCCCGTCATCTGTGCATCCTCCAACCTCTCCCCTCGTGATGGAACAGGCTCCCACCCCCGTTGACCCCATAGTACCCCCATTGCTACTGGCACCAAAAATTGCTGCGGCTGCCCTCCTGACCCCCAGCCCAGGCTCCGCCACTGCCAGGGCCAATTCTTGGCCTGATTCAGAGCATACACCCAGGTGGCTGCTGCCCCGACCGCCACCTCCAGCTCCATCCCTGGTGGCCAGGGCCCCTTCCTCACCCTGACCAGGAAGCATGGTGTCTGCTACCTCCTGGTCCCCGCCTCACCCCACGTAGAAACATACATGCGGGTGTTGGCGAGGGTGGTGGGGTCCTTGGCCATGGTGGCGGCCTCCAAAATGTATGGGAAGGTTGTCTTCCTTTCCTCTGAGGCCATTGCCTAGGAGGCGGTGGAGAGGGGCCTGGCGGTGGGGGGCGTGCACATGCCCCTCGAGCCACTGGAGAACCTGGGTGTACGGGTGGTCTTAACCTCCATCCTGCCCTTCCTCCCCAATGCCGCCCTGCTGCCTGCCCTTTCTACCATCAGCCCTCTCCTGTTGGGCTGAAAGGACTCCTCCACGTCTTGCCCTTTCACCAGCAGGTACAGCTGCAAATGCCACTGGCACTGGAGGGGTCCTTCCTGGTGCCTTACCAGGGGGCCCTGTACTGGGTCCATTACTCCTCGGAGGAGACCCGGAATTTCCTCTGCCAGGCGACGGGGCACGTCCAGAGGGACTGCACCTTGGCCCGGTCTGAAGAAGTGTCCAGACCACCCCACCCCCCTGGGGCCTGGGAGAATGGCAGCCCCAACACCGCCGGCCCCCCGGTAGTCTGGCCTTCACGGCTGCCTTTCCTCCTCCTGCCAATGGCTCTGCTCGGGCACTGGGGGCACCCCGCCCCCTGGTGTGCCCTGGTGAGCAGGTGGGCCTCACCTCTGTTAAACATGTTTTGGTGGGGCCCGAGGAGGAGAGGGTGGCGTGGCTGCTGCCAGGCAAGGGAGAGGGCTCACCCCAGGTGGAGGTTTCCCTGCCCCCCGTTGTTCCTCCCTTGTCACCCAGAACCTCCCAAGCACCACCTGCGCCCCCTGGCCCTGCCCCTGCTGAGCAGCCCTCCACTTCCACCTCAGAGGGCTGGACGCTCATTCAGTGGAAGCACAAAGCCCATGGTTCGTAGGCTCAATCTCCCTTCTCTGACAAGGAAAGCAGGAAGCCCCCCCCCCCCCCGCAAGATACTGAGGGGGGCCATCACTGCCGATATCACCCCTGATGAGCGTCAGCAGGAGGCGCCAGTCCAGGATGCCATGGCAGCAGAAGGGGATGGTACCGTCTCCCTTGCGGAGCCTATCCCTGAGGAGGCTTCGGATGGAGCTCCCCTGGCCCCCTCACTATCCGTGCCCCCCGTCGTCACCACTGAGGCAATTATTGCCTCGGCGGCCGGTGGGAAGGACTCTGGAGCCCTGGGGATGGACTTCAGCTTCATCTTTGAGGAGATTGAGGCCTTGGGTCTGATCCCACTTGCCCAGGGGGAGGACAACCCTTTGTCAATGCACCTCAGTCTGGGTGGCGATCCAGTTGCACCACCCCCTCCTCTTCCTTCCTCACCCATGCCCCAGGTGGCTGCCTCCGCTCTCACCCTGGGGCACCCCTAATACTACCCGTCAGCCCGGTCACCATAGACACCTCTTCTGAAGCCTCTGAGCCCTTGGGGCAACAGCTGGCGCCGAGCAGCCGAGTCCCAGGCTTGTGAGCGCCCCCTCCATCATTGAGGGGGAGCGATCACCTTCCCTCCCTGCTGGGGGCCTAGCAATTGTAACCATCATAACCGATGCCATGGCTTCGGACACAAGCTCTACCCAGCTATCTGAGTCTGGCGTCAGCACGGGCCCCGTCCCCTCGGTCCCTGACCCCATTCGGGAGGCACCACAGCCTGGTGGCCCAGACCTGGGGGACTGGCCCTTGCCCCCTTTGCAAGCCCTGGGGGCCCAGCCGGAGGAAAACACTTGTCCGCAGGGGCAAGGTGCAGCTCGACCTTCAGCACTGGGGGGATTTTCACTCCATCCTCCGGGCAACAAAGGCCCTCTTGCAGGACGGGAGAGGTACCAAAAGGCAGGACATCGCAGCCTACCACCAGACCCACAAGTTCCTTGATGCTCTCCTGGCCTTTGGGTCGGGGAGCAGTCTGTTTTGGGACCTGCGGGAGGCCAACAATCACCCTGTCCGCGAGACTCCACCCCAGCCCTCACAATGAAAAATACTACCCTTGTGACATTAAGGCTGTGTCTAGACTACATGCCTCTGTCGTCAGAGGCATGTAGATTAGACACATAGGCAAAGGCAAATGAAGCCGCGATTTAAATGATCGCGGCTTCATTTACATTTACATGGCTGCCGCGCTGAGCCGACAAACAGCTGATCAGCTGTTTGTCTGCTCAGCGCACTAGTCTGGACGCTCCCCTGTCGACATCAAAGCCCTTTGTCGGCAGCCCCGTTATTCCTCGTGGGATGAGGTTTACCGGGGCTGTCGACAAAGGGCTTTGATGTCGGCAGGGGAGCGTCCAGACTAGCGCGCTGAGTAGACAAACAGCTGATCAGCTGTTTGTCGGCTCAGCGCGGCAGCCATGTAAATGTAAATGAAGCCGCGATCATTTAAATCGCGGCTTCATTTGCCTTTGCCAAAAAAACAAATCTACATGCCTCTGCCGACAGAGGCATGTAGTTTAGACGTACCCTTAATGTCCGGGGCTGTGGGGCGGGTCTCCGCAGGAGCCATGTGCTCTCCTTCCTTCGGGAGGGGTACTCAGTGGTTTTCCTGCAGGAGACCCACGTGACTCCAGCCGTTGAAGCTGGCTGGTGGCTGGAGTGGGGCGACGGGGTGTATTTCAGCCACCTCAGTGCCCATGTGGCTGGGGTGGTCACCCTGTTCTCCCCTGCCCAATGGCCCGAGGTGCTGGGGGTTGTCCCATGTCTCCTGCTGAACATCCGGGCCCATGTGGAAGGGCTGACGTTGAACTTGGTCAACATCTATGCCCCAAACGCGGCCCCAGACCGGGTGACCTTTTATCAGCAAGCGGCCACCTTCCTCGGCACCCTGGATCCTCGTGAGTGCCTGGTCCTGGGCGGGGACTTTAACACCACCCTTGAGGACCGGGACTGCTCCAGACTCGAAAACTGCCAGGCATCCTCAGGGAGATCGTAGACCACCACTCCTTGCTGGATGTCTGGCGCGACCGCTACCTGGATGACACCACCACCTTCACCTATGCCCAGGTGGGGGACGATCAGTCGTGCCACACCCAGTTGGACAGCATCAATTTATCATGTTTCCACCTAGCACGGGCCCACTCCTCCAGCATCCAGCTGGCCCCGTTCACAGACCACCGTTTGGTGGCTGTGAAGGCCTTGCTAAGTGCGGAGACGCCGGGGCCGGCCTACTGGCACTTTAATAATAGCCTGCTGGAGGACATGGGCTTCGTGGCATCCTTCCGGGAGTTATGGCTTGCCTGGCGGGGCAGCGGCCCGCCTTTCCCTCAGTGCGGCGATAGTGGGATGTGGGGAAGGTGCGCGCCTGGCTCTTTTGCGCAACTACTTCCGGGGCGCCAGCCGGTGGAGGGATTTGACAATAGAGCAGCTGGAACGGAAGGTTTTGAAGCTTGAGAGGCACCTGGCATCCAACCCCGAGGATCCACTCCTCCGTGAAGTGTACCGGGAGAAGAGGGAGGAGCTCCGGGCCCTCGAGGACCACTGGTCTTGGGGTGCCTTTGTTCGATCTTGCATCCGTCTCCTTCAGGAGATGGATCGCGGTTCCCGCTTCTTCCACACCCTGGAGGAAAAAAAAGGGGGCCAAAAAGCATGTCACCTGCCTCCTGGCAGACGACGGCAGCCCCCTCAAAGATCCAGAGGAGATGTGCGGAAGGGCCAGGGCCTTCTACGCGAGTTTGTTCTCGTCAGATCTGACCAAATCCGATGCCTGCATGGTGCTCTGGACCGATCTCCCGACGGTCAGCGCGGGCGACCGGGACCGGCTAGAGCTGCCTCTCACGCTGGCTGAGTTCTTGGAAGCCGTCCGTCTCATGCCCACTAACAAAACCCCGGGCATGAATGGGCTGACTGTGAAGTTCTACCACGTGTTCTGGGACGTCCTCGCCACAGACCTCGTCATCATCTGGGTCAAGTCCTTGGAGAGCGGGGTCCTCCCTCTGTCATGCAGGCGAGCCATGCTCGCCTGGCTACTGAAAGGGGACCTTGGCGACTTTCAGAACTGGCATCCCGTCTCTTTCCTGAGCACAGACTATAAAGTTGTAGCAAAAGCAATCTTGCTGTGACTGCAGTCCAAGCAGTAACACGTGATCCATCCCTACCAGACCTACACCATCCCGGCCTCAGCATCTTTGATGATCTGTATCTGGTCCGGGATCTCTTGGAGCTCGGGTGTAGAGACAGTCTGTCGTTCACCCTCCTGTCCCTGGACCAGGAGAAAGCATTCAACAGGTTGAGCCATGGGTATCTGCTGGGCACTCTGCAGGCCTTCGGCTTCGGGCCCCGGTTTGTGGGTTTTCTCCGGGTGCTGTACGCCCTCGCGGAGTGTTTGGTCAGGCTCATCTGGACCCTGACCGAGCCGGTCAGCTTCGGGCAGGGAGTACGTCAGGGGTGTCCGCTGTTGGACCAGCTGTACGCTCTCGCTATCGAGCCCTTTCTCTGTTTCCTCTGGCAGAGGTTGATGGGGTTGGTGCTCCGCGAGCCGGAGCTGTGGTTGGTCCTGTTGGCCTATGCAGATGACGTGCTCCTCGTGGTTCAGGACTTGAGCAACCTGGTGTGGGTGGAGGCCTGCCAAGCTGTTTACTTGGCGGCCTCCTCTGCCTGGGTCAATTGGGTCAAGAGCTCTGGCCTGGTGGTAGAGGTCAGGTGTCAGGCGGGCTCCCTCCCACCCACACTTCAGGCCATCAGGTAGAGCAGAGGACCCATGCTCAATCTTGGCGTTTTTCTATCCACCACGCATCCTTCGCTGCCGGAGAACTGGGTGAGCGGCTGTGGAGATGGACAGGACTGCTCCAGTGTCTTTCCCTATGAGGGAGGGTGCTGAACCAATTGGCTCTGTCCATGCTCTAGCACTGGCTCAACACCCTGAGCCCAGCCCCAGAGGTCCTGGTCAGACTCCAGACGATAGCCCTGGAGTTCTTCTGCTCAGGAATGCACTGGGTCTCTACAGGGGTCTTGTGTCTCCCCCTGGAGGAGGGGGGTCAGGGCCTGGTCTGCATGTGCAGCGAGGTCCGGACCTTCCACCTCCAGGCCCTGCAGAGACTCCTCTATAGTGGAGGTGGTCTGGCGTGGAGCACATTGGCACGCGCATTCCTCCACTGCCTCCAATATGACCGGCAGCTCTTCTTTTTTTAATCCACCTGAGAGGCCTTCTGCTCTCAATTTCCTGCAGTGAGCCCTGGGAGAGGGTATGCCCCGGCCCCCCCCTCACTGAACGTACTCCGGCCCTCTTCCTCGGACCCCTGTTCCACGGGTACCCCAGCCTCCCTATCCCTGGACCCCCAGCCGGCTGCAGAATTTGCAGCCTGTCTGTTTCTGAACCGCGCTGCTCCAGACATTGCATTTCCTCACCCTTGTGTCTCACCCCGATGCCAAAGGGCAGGACCATCTAAGGTCTGTTGAGGGCGAGGAATCCCGGTGGGCCAGTGTTTGCTCCACCTTAATTTCACAGCCCATCGGGGACATAGATTGGTGCCTCCTCCACGGAGCCGTGAGCACAGGCGTGTACCCCTATCCCTCACACCGGCCCTTTCTGTGGTGTGAGGGAAAACCTGGTACGCGCCTACCTTGAATGTGCCAGGCTGCAGCCCCTTTCCTGGCTCCTCCAGAACCTCCTGCTGAGGTTCTGGCTGCACTTTTCCCCCTCACCTCTTTATTTATGCACACCCCATCCGTGGCCCCACAAAGTTGCGAGACCTCCTCGTCAACCTCCTCCTGGCCCTAGCAAAAGCTGCAATCTATAGTACCAGAAGGAGGATGCTGGATGAGGGGGTGCACTGCAACTGTGGGGCCTGTTTCCACTCCTCCCTAGTGTCACGCATCCAGGCAGAGTTCCTCTGGGTGGTATCCACTGGCTCCCTGGACAGCTTCTCGGAGCAGTGGGCACTGTCCAAGGTTCTCTGCTCCGTGTCCCCATCCGGTTCCCTCATTTTAAACTTTTGACTGCACCCCGACCCTGTTTTTCATCATTTGTCCCCTGTAATTTGAGTCCTGGGTCCAGTGCTCTCTCCTGCAAGGCTGGGGGAGGGACTTTAATGGTAGATTCAAATAGTGCTTGGTCAACTGGACCCTGAATGTACCAGTCAGCTTCGGGGGGGGGGGGGGGGGAGTACATCAAGGCTGTCTGCTGTCAGGTCAGTTGTATACTCTGGCCATGGAGCCCTTCCTCCATCTCCTTCACAAGAGGTTGACGGGGTTGGTGCTCCGTGAGCCGGAGATGCGGTTGATTCTGTCATCATACCCTGACAAAGTGCTCCTCGTTCTCCAGGACCTGGGTGACCTGGCGTGGGTGGTTGTCCTGGCAAGCTGTTTACTCAGCAGCCTCTTCTGCCCAGGTCAACTGGGTCAAGAGCTCTGGCCTGGTGGTAGGGGCCAGGTGGCAGGCAAGCTTCCTCCCACCCGCGCTTCAGGCCATCCGGTGGAGTGTGGGTCCACTGCTCTACCTTGGCGTTTTCTTTTCTGCCACTCATCCCTGCCCGCCGGAGAACTGACAAGGTTTAGAGTCCAGGGTGGCTGAGCGGTTGCAGAGGTGGACAGGACTGCTCTGGTGCCTCTCCCTGCGTGGGAGGGCACTGGTGCTTAACCAACGAGTCCTGTCCATGCTCTGGCACCGTCTCAACACCCTGGTCCTGACCCCGGGTTTCCTGGCCTACATTCAGCAGCTAATGCTGCGGTTCTTCTCGCCAGGACTGTATTGGGTCTCTGCAGGGGTTCTCCATCCTCTTCTTCCGGAGGAGGGAGGGCAGGGCCTGACGTGTTTTGTGCACACGAGTCCATGTTTTCCACATCCAGACCCTGCAGTGGAGCACGCTTGCACACGCTTTCCTTCGTCGCTTCTGAGGGCTCCAATATGACCGTCCGCTCCTTTATTTGAGGGGTCTTCCGCAAGACCTCTCTGGGCTGCCGGCCTTCTACCAGGACCTCCTCCAGACCTGGAAGTTGCTTTCAGCGACCAGGTCCTTGGGAACCACCATGGGGGCAGATCTCCTCGCGGAGCCCCTGCTACACAACCCCCATCTACGTGTGCAGGCGGCGGAGTCCCCCTTGGTGCGCCAGAGGTTGGTCCTTGCAGAAGTCACCAGTATCAGACCTCCTGGACTACAACCTGGGAGAGTGGGTGGATCCTCTGGTGCTTGCCCAGCGCATGGGGCTCTCCACCCTACGTACTCCTCAGCGTGTACTTTGGGAGGCGATGGATGCTTTCTTGCCTGCTGCTCGGGTTTATCTCGACCAGGCCCTGCGAGTGGGTGCAGCTCACTCACCCCTGGCCCTCTGGATTTCTCCCTCAGTCCCACATGCCTTCCCAATCATCCTCCTCTCATCATTTGATCTGGCTGCACATGTTGCAGCCAGTCCCCTTTCGAACCACATCAAAAAGTCATCTGTACACGCTCATGCTTCACACTCTCCACTTCCCCACCCTTGTGTCCCACCCAGATACCAAGTGGCGGGACCTCCTACCACCAATGGAGGGTGGGGAGCCCTGGTGGGCCAATCCCTATTCCACCTTGATTCTGCAGCCTGCTGGGGACATGAGCTGGAGAATCCTTCACGGCACTGTCAGCACAGGTATGTACTTGGCGTGGTTCACCCCTGTCCCTGACACTTGCCTCTTCTGTGGTGTGAGGGAGACCCTGGCTCACATTTATCTCGAGTGCACCAGGTTACAGCCCCTTTTCTGGCTCCTCCGGAACCTCTTGTTTAGGTTCTGGCTGCACTTCTCCCCTTGCCTATTAATTTATGCACACCCCATCCATGGCCCCCAAAGTCGCAGAACCTCCTCAACCTCCTCCTGGCTGTAGCCAGGATGGCCATTTACAAGACCAGGGAGCAGAGGCTCGCTGAGGGAGGGGCCTGCGACTGTGGGGCCTATTTCTGCTCTTGTATCCATTCATGCATCCAAGGAGAGTTCACTGGGTGACGTTTGCTGCCTCTCTTGACACCTTCAAGGCGCAGTGGGCAATTTCCAGGGCTCTCAGCTTGGTGTTCTCATCCGGTTCCCTTGTTTTAGCCCTTTGACTTTCACACCTGTCCCCCCCCCCTTTTTTTTTCTTGTCTCCTGGAATTAGTTGGTATTCAGGGTTCTGTAGATCCTCCCCATAGGCTGGTGAGGTGTGATGGGGTAGACTAGGCCCCAATATCCCTGCTGGAGGCCTTTCCACATGCTGCCCAGCAACAGGAGCAGAAGAGAGGTCCTCTAAGCAGAATAGAGTGGCAGCCTCTGCTGCAGCCAATCAGGGTGCAGCAGACCGATATAAAAGAAACTGCTGGGCCAGGGCTTGGCAGTTCCTTCCTAGAGCTTGACCTAGGCAGACCTAAGGGCTAACTGGGAGAATAGCAGCACTCCAGACAGCTCTGAGTGGGAGCTGGACTTCAGACCTAGTCAGAACCAGGTCCAGTAACTGAAGACTAGCTGGTAAGCCAACGGCAACCCTTGCAGAACCCCTGTACAGGGAGAACTTGACCACAAGGCCTAAGAGAAAGGGCTGGACAGAGTAGCTTCCCGGGTAAGTGGCCCAGGGAACGTGACAGCAACCAACCTCTTTGAGACTCAGCAGGTAACTGCTACTTATAGGGTCCCTGGGCTGGGACCCAGAGGAATGGATGGGCCTGGGTCCTCCCCAACCCCCAGCAGCCACAACAGGGGGTAAACAACGAGAAATCCCGTGGCACCTTATAGACTAACAGATTTATTGGAGCATAAGCTTTTGTGGGCAAAGACCCACTTCAGATTCAGACTAACACGGCTACCCCTCTGATACTTGTCAAAAGGGGCTAAGAAGCCTGGTCCCAGGCCACATACCGGACACTTCCTCTCCCACAGACAGCCAGGTAGAGAGACTACAAGACTCCCTTCAGCTATTGAGGGGTGCTCACAAGAAGGGAAGAGCCCTTTACACTGATACCAGGAGTGGGGTCTTGGGCCACCCCTGCATACGAGGGGTAATAGAGGAGTTGGTGAGGCTGCTGGCCCAGCAGAGCAGAGATGCAGAAGGCCCTGCTAGAAAAACAGCAAGAGGCACAGCAAGCTGCCCTGTAACAGCAGAGTGTATTCCTGGAGGTACTTCAGCTCCAGCAGCAGAGGCAACAGCAGGAACACCAGTTCCAGGAGGCAGTGCTCCAGCAACTGTTGGTCCCAGTTCCCGCTAATCCAGTAAATTCAGGACTTGGGATACCGCTGGCCAAGCTTGGCCCACATGATGACCCAGAGGCTTACTTGGTCACCTTTGAGCATGTGGCCACAACCACTGGCTGCGAAAGAACTACATGGGTTGGCACCATTCCTCTCCAGGGAGGCCCAGGCAGCTTACCGAGCTCTGGATGAGGGGGCCGCAGCCGACTATGGAACAGTGAAAGCCGCCATCCTAGATCGTCTGGGAGTATGCCCCAAGACGTATCGACACCAGTTCTGTACAGAGCCTTTTCCAGCCAGAGCTCAGCCCCAAGTGGTGGCCCAACACCTCAAGGACTGGGCCTCCAGTTGGCTATGCCCCAGGGCCCGCAACAGCCTCTGAGATCATGGTCAATAGTTTTGGAGCAATACTTGGAGATTTTACCAACATCAATTCAAACCTGGGTACGGTGGCACAACCCAGACTTGCTTGCTGCCCCAGTCCAGAACACCAAAGACTTTCTCCTTGCAGCTGGGCCTAGAAAACCTATCTGGCCTCATCCTGAGAGCTGGCCCACCCAAGGTTCTGAAGACCCAGCCTGGGCACAGAAAGAGGTGCCCAAGGGACCCAGATGAGGGGCATCATTTCTTCCTCGAGATGCCATCCACGAACCCTGTACCCTGTGGGGGGCCCTTTCTCCCCAGCCATCACTGAGTCATGTCCCAGGTGACCAAAGGGGACAGAGTCAGGTGGGTCCCACTCAGGGACCATTGGTATGCTTCCGCTGTGGGAAGCCTGGACATTTCAGCAGGTCGTGCCCCATCATGGAGTGTGACTTTTTTAGATTGTGGGGTTACCAAAACTTGTGGTGGTTTTGACCTGGGACCTGACCAGCGGCATAAGGCCTATGTGGTGCCAGTCACTGTGGGGGGGGGGGACGCACGATGCTTGGGCTGGTAGATTCAGGGTGCTCCCAAACCCTGATTCAGGAGTCGGTACTGGACCTTAGCACCCTCCAATATGATCATCCCCTAAAAGTAACCTGTGTACATGGGGATGTGCACCCCTACCCCACAGCATGGGTCCAATTGAAGGTGAAGGACTGTGAGGCAAGGATTCAAGCTGGCATAGCAAAATGCCTTCCCTGGAAGGCCCTAATTGGCAGAGACTGGCAACAGTTTCCCTTGCTGCTCCATTCACCGGATGGCTCCTCTACTCCAGAGGAACCAGCACCCCAGACGTTAGAGGAACTATTTTCCCATAGTGAACTCAGACCTATGGGAAGGACCTGCCTCCCTTGAGAAGGTGGGGAAATCCCGTTGGAGGCATTAGAAAGAGGGTAGGGCATGGCTCCAAACTCATCTGACTGGAGAAACTGAGCCAGAAGAAGAGTTGTCTCAGCAAGGAGATGTCCCCTCCAAAGAAGGGGACACGCCCTCTGACCCAGAGCAACCTTTGCAAGAGGGTCCCCTCCCCGAGGTAGATTTGGACTATTTAACCAGCTCGTGTGATTTTTTTTGTCCAAGGACAAAAAAGACGAAACCCTGAGAGCGGCATATTCCCAAATCGCGGTCATTGCCACGTGTGAAGCACTGGGATGGGTTCCCTAGGGAGGTGGTGGAATCTCCATCCTTAGAGATTTTTAAGTCTCGGCTTGACAAAGCCTTGGCTGGGTTGATTTAGTTGGGATTGGTCAGGGGCAGGGGGCTGGACTTGATGACCTCCTGAGGTCTGTTCCAACTCTGATTCTATGAAGCCCCAGACTCCCAGTTCCCTCACTTTTGAGCTCAGGAATGACCTGCTCTATCAAGCTGACAAGGACCCAAACATGGGGGAGATCAGCTGCCAACTCTTGGTGCCTCAGGAGGCCTGGAGAGCAGTTCTGCATTTGGCCCACTCAATCCCCTCTGCTGGCTATTTGGGGTGGGAGAAGACCTTAGTCTGCTTATTGGCTCGATTCTTTTGGCCAGGGGTGTATAAGGAGGCTGCTGATTTCTGTGAATCATGTCCAGACTGTCAACTAGTAGCACCAAAGGGTTCAGGGCGGGCTCCCCGATACCCTTACCTCTTGTAGGTACACCCTTCGAAAGAATAGGGGTTGATACTGTGGGTCCCCTAGAAAAGAGTGCCTGTGGCCACCAGCACACATTGGTCATCATAGACTATGCCGTGCACTACCCAAAAGCAATCCCCTTGCGCTCAATAAGGGCACAAACTGTGGCCACGGAGCTGGTACACCTCTTCTCTCGGGTGGGCCTTCCTACAGAAATCTTGACCGACCAGGGGACCAATTTTATGTCACAACTGTTAAAAGAGGTCTGGACGCTCCTCAAAGTAAACCTCTCCACCAGGCCATCTGTTTGAGGATAGTAGACTGAGGTTCGAAGAGGTTTTAATCAGACCCTAAAGAACATGCTGAAAAAAATTGTGAATACGGACCCTCGTGATTGGGACCGACTACTGCTTTATTTGATCTTTGCAGTGTGGTACATACCCCAAGCCTCAACAGGCTTTTCGCCCTTTGAGCTGTTATATGGTCAACCTAGAGGGATACTGAACCTGCTCAGAGAGACCTGGGAAGAGCAAGCCTCCCAGTCCCAAAACGTAATCCAGTACAAGGTGGAGATGCGGGAGCGGCTGGGCCGGGTGACCAAATTTGCCCAAGAAAATTTAGAGAGCCCAACAAACCCAGGCTCCCCATTATAATAAAGGGGCCTGCAAAAGGCGCTATCAGCTGGGAGACCAGGTCTTGCTGCTGCTACCCTGCTCAGAGTAAACTCTTGGCCAGATGGAAGGGCCCTTATGAAGTTATACGCCAAGTGGGAGAGGTGGACTATGAAATCCATTGTCCCAATAAGAAAAAGGAGAAACAGATTTTTCACATGAATCTATTAAAACCCTGGAGAGCACAAGAGGCTCTGTTCATAGATCCCCAGGACGTACCAGAGGATTTAGGCCTGGAAGTGCAACCCCTGGCAGGCCCTGCTGACGTACCCATCGCGGACTACCTACCTCCACGGTTGCAATGGCAGGCCAGGAACCTGTTGGAACATTTCAATTATTTCTTTTCCTTGCTAGCAGGTCAAACCCATCTGGTGGCACACCAGATATGGATAACTCAGGCAGCTAAACCCCAATACAGGACCTTTTGAGTTCCCAAAAAGCTCTGGGGGGGCCTAGAACAGGAGGTTCGGGCCCTGTTAGACTTGGGGGTTATTGAAGAGTCCCAAAGCCCGTCTTGCAGTCCAGTGGTCCCCGTACCAAAACCCGATGGCACCATCCATTTCTGTGTCGACTTCAGAGCCGTGAATGCGGTCTTACTGTTTAATGCATATCCCATGCCACGTGTGGACAAACTCTTGGACTGGCTGGGAAAAGCATGATCCATCACCACTTTAGACTTAACTAAGGGCTATTGGCAAATACCACTTACAGAGGACTCACGAGAGACGACAGCCTTTGCCACCCCACTAGGACTCTTCCAGTTTGTAACTATGCCCTTTGGACTCCATGGGGCACCAGCCACTTTCCAGTGTTTAATGGATCAGGTGCTGCGACATTGTGGGCAATTCTCAGCAGCCTATTTAGATGACGTGGTCATCTGTAGTGAAGACTGGAGGTCACACTTGACCCACGTAGCAACCTTTCTGCAGGCACTGAGAGAAGCTAGGCTCACGGCAAACCCCAAGAAATGCAAATTTGGCAAGCAGCAGACCAGGTATTTGGGATATCTGGTGGGGAATGGGAAGATAAAACCCCTTCAAGACAAAACTGAAGCCCTATACAAAACCCCAGTTCCCACAACAACAAAAAACAGGTGTGGGCCTCCTTGGGGTTGGCCAGTTATTACCGTCAGTTTATTCCACATTTTGCAATTCTGGTAGCTCCATTGTCAGATCTAACCAAGGCTTCAGCACCAAATACTGTAAATTGGACAGCAGAATGCCAAAACGCATTTCAAAGCATAAAAGATATTTTAGGACAGCAACCAGTGCTTCGATGCCCTGATTTTTTTTCTCAACAATTCATCTTACACACAAATGCTTCTATTGTAGGTTTGGGGGCTGTGTTGTCTCAGAATTTCCAGGGTGTAGAACACCCCATCCTGTATTTAAGCAAGAAGCTACACCCACGGGAAACTAGGTACTCCACCATAGAACGAGAGTGTCTAGCTTATTCGCTGGGCAGTGGTATCCCTGCACTACTATCTATTGGGAGCCCTGTTCCAGCTCATCACAGACCATGCACCTTTAAAATGGCTACAAGACATGAAGGACACAAAACCCCGGATTACACAGTGGTATTTGGCCCTGCAGCCGTATGCCTTCACAGTTGGGCACCATCCAGGGTCCCAACACGGGAATGCGGATTGCTTCTCTAGGGAAGCTGCAGTTACTGATTTCGGGGACATGCCCCGACCTAACTTCTCCAAGGGGGGGACGGGACTAGGCCCTGATAGACCTGCTGGAGGCCTTCCCACACCCTACCCAGCAACAGAAGCAGAAGAGAGGTCCTCCAAGAAGACTAGAGTGGCAGCCTCTGCTGCAGCCAATCAGGGTGCAGCAGGCCAATATAAAAGAAGCTGCTGGGCCAGGGCTTGGCAGTTTTTTCCTGGAGCTTGACCCAGGCAGATCAGCAGCACTCCAGACAGCTCTGAGTGGGAGCTGGACTTCAGAACTCATCAGAACCAGGTCCAGTGGCTGAAGACTAGCCGGTAAGCCAACGACAACCCTTGCAGAATCCTGGACAGGGAGGACTTGACCACAAGGCCCAAGAGAGAGGGCTGGACAGAGCAGCTTCCTGGGGAAGTGGCCCAGGGAATGTGACAGCAACCAACCTCTTTGAGACTCAGCAGGTAACTGCTACTTGTAGGGTCCCTGGGCCACTTCCTCTCCTGCAGGCAACCAGGTAGAGAGACTACAGGACTCCCCCCCCCCCCCGCCACAGAGGGTGGAGGCCCTTTACATAGGGGTCCTTTAGATGTGGGCTGGCTTATGCCCACCCACCACCCGGACCCCAATAGGATTAGAGTGTGGCAGCCAGCTGGTCTGGGTCTTTCACAGTAGCTATTCAGAGTCTTCATTATGGAGTAATCTAGCAGTGCAGTCAAATGCAGTGGCTTCAGCTCCAATTAGAGTTTATTGTTGCTATTATTTGTTTATTTCTCCACTGGTACTATAGAGATGCATGGTATTTCTAAACACAAAGACCAAGTCCCTGCCTTAAAGAGCATACCTGATCCTGTAAACATGTATATCAACGGGACTATACATGTGTGTAAAATTATACATTAATTTAAAATGGTTGTAGTGTTCAGTACTTAAGTCAAACATAGGAGAGACAACATAGAAAGAAGGTTGAATCGGGAGGATAAAGGAAGAGACATGATCATGCAGCCTCCAGATCTCCATAATAAACTCACCTTGAGAGTTAATTATTAAAAACAAACAAACAAAAAACCCCCAACGAGAGATGTCCTAGATCCTGCTCCACTGAGTTTATAATCTAAAATGGACTCCTTTACGATAGCAAAAAAAAAAAAAAAAAAAAGAGAACAAGAATTTAGCATTCTATCAGGAGGCTGTTGAAAATGGAGAAGGAAAAATATTCAGATGCTAGGTTACCTGCATGGAGGGGACAGACCTAATAGACATCTAAAAGCTTTTAATCTGGACAGGTCAAACAGTCCAGTTCTATGGTCAGCAGTATTTTATATTGGTGGGGGAACGAAAAGGACACTGACTGACAAGGGAGTATTGCTAGTACATAGAGGCTTGTCCACCAGCACAGTTAGAAAGCATGATGATGCTTTCCTTCAAAATAGACAGTTTGAGGTGGTGTTCTTGTTGTTTTTAAAATGTGAACCTATAGTTGTACTCTACTGGTGTGTATACTACTGTACGCTGTGTGATGGAATCAGCTAGGTTTTTTTTATGATTGCCACCTTTTAGTGGCTGTCTTAGAAAAACATTCTGTCCTCATGTGACTGTCAGTGGGCAGAGATTCCGCATTGGCCCAAAGAGGTGTTTGTTTATTGAGTATATACTCAATACATAATCACTGCCCACAGGAGACAAAACTATTAAGTGCCACAGGCAGAGAATAGGAGGGACTGACATGCGTCAATGCCTGAGGCCTCTGCAAAGGCAAGGAACTGATTAAATGAGATACCCAGATAATCCTGGTATGTGACCTGCACTGCATACTGCAGAAGAACAAAAAATAAACCAAGATCATGTGACAGTTTGACTTGAGGGAAAATTCCTTCCTGATCATTTGTCAGCTACAAAGTTTAGATATACTGATTTGTTCTGCAAACTAAGGAAAAGTTATTTTCTTTCTTCCCTCTTCTGTTCTAGAGACTGTTCTCCAAGTGCACCATTTATGGGGGCTAGAGGGGCACCAGCCCACCTAAAGTTTGAATCCCTGGATTCGATACTTGAAGTCTGCTTAAAGCTGTATGCCCTGACTCCAGAGGCAGTTCTTAAATGCAACAGCGATTGAGCTACTTGCAGCTGTCCCTTTGGGGCAGGGAGTTTGTTATAAAAAGAGGGAGGCAGGTGATTAAGAATAACAAGAGACTGGGCAGTCCAGTAACTGAAGGATCATCATGAAAACATTGCCAGGTACTCCACTTAAAAGATAGGGAAGAAAAGAGTAGGAATGAGTGTTTTGCTGCTGGGCTTGTCTAGTACTGACTTATACATGTTCTTGAAAAAGGGGTAAACAGTAACTAATCCAAAGCTGACTGCAGAGTTACAAAGGGATTTCACAAAACTGGGTGATAGAGCAACACAAGGGCAGATGGAATTCAGTGTTAAGTGCAAAGTAAAGCACATGGAAAAAATATAATCCTAAATATAGATACAAAAATTATGGGGTTTAAAATTGATGTCACCACTCAAAGAGCTCTTAGAATCATTGTGGATAGTTCCCTGAAAACATCTGTTCAATGTGAAGTGGCAGTCTAAAAAGCTGGTAAGGACACAGAGTTCGGACTAAAGGGTGTTTTAAAATGGCGGCATCTGGGAAGATGCAAATGAAGCCTGGGATATTTAAATCCCGGGTTTCATTTGCAACTCCGGTTGCCCTCATTTTCCTACTGTTGCATAAATTGCAAGGTTTCGTCCCCTTGGAGGCTAGTCTGATTTACCCCAAGAAGAGAGTCACACTTTCAGGCTGGGTCCAACTCAAGTTTATTGGTTGCAACCACGGTACGGCTAAGGAACTCAATGTTCAAATCAGAGCCGACGACCAACATCTCATAGGCAGGGGTTTTTATAGGGTTCACATCTTTCCTGGTTTAGGTGCCTTAACATGATAGGTTACTTCATCTTTGACATTTAGCATTCCTATAGGTCAGGTTAATTTTCCCAATGAGGTTAAATACAATGCCTACTTGCTGACTTTGCAGTTACCGCTGTGTTTACATTCATTCACTTTTGCTGAACAATGGGCGAGCCATACTTCCCTTTTTCCTTTCCTGCTTGAGCCGGTCACAAGTTTAAAGGATGTGGAATCTATCCATATCTCTACTTAACAGAAGACTGGTTTCACTTCCCCTCGTCTCCTTATTATAAGTTATTACCTGTGACAGGCCTTGACCTTTGTCATGTCTTACTCCTATACAAATAGCAAATATATCTAAGCATTAGCAATGTATGTATATTGTACATGCCCCTCATAGGGGAATCAATGGCTCCGGGGGATTTGACTTCCCTTTTACACATCATACCTAGCTCAAACTACCAAGCTAGTGTAGTCATACCCTGGCTGGCACTGGGACACCGTCCATTTCCACTACTGGCCGGCCCTACACTGCCCTCCTGGGCAGGCCTTTTATAATCCTGGTCCTGCCTCCTGACTTCCTGTCAGGTGATGGGGTGGGGCCAGGCTCTGCCCACAAGGGCTCATGGAGGGGTTCCTCCCCCTCTGGCTCAATGGGCGGCCACTCAATGCCCCACTCCATTCCAGAGAAGGAGGAGAGGCAGCAGGGTGCAGGGGCTGCTCTCTTCCATCTCTCCCCCCCTCCCCTGTTCCTGCCTCTGCACCGGTCGGAGCCCTCCCAGCCGCCTGCCTGCTGAGGCCTGCTCCCTGGACACCACTCCAGCCACTGCTCCTCACCACCACCACCACCACCACAAGCTTCTGCTGGCTGGGGCGGGGGGAGTTGCTGGCTGCCCCCCCCTTCCTCTGCTCCAGAGAAGGAGATGGACCCCACCAGCACCACCACCCAGAGGCCTTTTCCACCTGCCTGCTGCCCGCCCGCTGCTGCCGCCGTACCACCTGCACCCCACCGAGGCAGACGAGGATCGTCAGTTGGACTGTGGAGGGGGTTTGTTTGCAGGACTGAGCCTCTTATCTGCTCTTGGGGTGGTGGTGGACGGAGACACCAAGGGGGGCCTGGGGGAGAGGCAAAGAGCCCCCCCCCCCATACCACCAACCCTTGCACCACCAGGACTCGCCCCTCGGTGGGGCTGGCTGTCCCCCCCCCCCCGCCGTCTTTGTCATCTGGGACTGTCCTGCTGCAGCAGTGGGCGAGGACTGAGCCTCCCGCAAGCGGTCGTGGGTGTGCTCCCCCCTTGGACTTGGGCCCCCCCCTCCCTCAACAGTGTTTGGTTGGGGGCCCCCTCACCCCTGCCCTACTCCCCACTGCAGAAACCTTGCTCACACCACCCCGCCCCGTTAGTTCTGTTTCCTCCTCCCTCCCTCAGTTTCTTGACCAGCCCCCGCCCAGCCTCAGTTTGTTTTACCTGCCCCGCCCACATTTAGCTAGGGTTCTGTTTCCCGGCCCTTACTTTGCCCTGCCCCGCCTTGTTCACCCAATGCCCCCGAGTAGTCCTCTGGCCCCACCCAGAGTTCCTGTTCCTGTCCTTCCCCTTTTTAGTTAGCCCTCCTGCACATCACCCCCCCCCTCGACAGCCCCATAGTCCCCTTTTGTACCCCAGTGCAGCCAGAGGAGCCGGCCCCCGCCCTGCACCCGTTACCTTGCCCCCTGTCTGCCCTGCCAGCGCCCTCCTCCTCCTCTGCTCACAGCCCTGCAGGGAGGAGTGGTTGCTGGCCTCAAATCCTTTTGGTTCCCCTAGCATCTCTCGTCGACCCCTCCCTTCCAATTGAGCACCCCCCCCCCCCGCCTTTATCCCACTGTGGCCCCATCATCCGCTGCAGCCTCTCCTTCCCCTGCTGTTCCCCCCACCAGCTCTGGGGGTGAACCGACCATGGCCCCCAGAGCATTTGCCCAGGTGGCCGCTGCCGTCCTCCCACGTGCCGGGTCATCAGCCCCGACTGCCACCTCCAGCTCCATCCCGGGTGGCCGGGGCCCCTTTCCCACCATGACCAGGAGGCATGGCGTCCGCTGCCTCCTGGTCGCCGCCTCGCCCCACGTGGAAACTAACGTGCGGGCGTTGGCGAGGGTGGTGGGGGCCTCGGCCGTGGTGGCGGCCTCCAAGATGTACAGCAAGGTCATGTTCTTCCTTGCCTCGGAGGCCGCCGCCCAGGAGGCGGTGGAGAGGGGCCTGGCGGTGGGGGGCGTGCACGTGCCCCTCGAACCGCTGGAGAACCTGGGCGTACGGGTGGTGCTCACCTCCGTCCCGCCCTTCCTCCCTAATGCCACCCTGCTGCCTGCCCTCTCCACCCTGGGGAAGCCGATTTCCATCATCAGCCCTCTCCCGTTGGGCTGTAAGGACCCCGCCCTCTGCCACGTTTCATCATGCCGCCAGCAGGTGCAACTGCAAATGCCGCGGGCGGCACGTGGCAGGGTGGCGCTAGAGGGGTCCTTTATGGTGCCCTACCTGGGGGCCCTCTACTGAGTCCACTATTCAACGGGTGAGGCCTGGTGCTTCCTCTGCCGGACGATGGGGCATGTTCGGAAGGACTGCCCCTTGGCCCGGTTGGGAGAGGCGTCCGGGGCCCGGGAGGGCACCGGCCCTACCACCACCGGCCCCCCGGTAGTCTGGCCTCCCACCATAAACCAACTACCTGGATTTAGAGGAGGCTTACCTCTGACTAGGCCATACGCCTGTTTACACCCTGAGGGTATGTCTACACTACAAAGTTAGTTCGAACTAACGGACGTTAGTTCAAACTAACTTTGATAGGCGCTACACTAGCACTCCGCTAGTTCAAACTTAATTCGAACTAACGGAGTGCTTAGTTCGAACTAGGAAAACCTCATTCCACGAGGATTAAGCCTAGTTCGAACTAGCTAGTTCGAATTAAGGGGTGTGTAGCCCCTTAATTCAAATTAGTGGGAGGCTAGCTCTCCCCAGCTTTCCCTGGTGGCCACCTCGTCCACGATCTCCGCACTAGGCACAGGAAAGTGGCCGTCTAGGGCAGGAGAGCTGCCAGCCTGGCCACCCAGGAGCAAGTGTGCAAGAGAATTAAGGGGGTCCAGTGAGACCCCCGACCCTGAGCCCTGAGCTTACAATGGCCGTACTGGGTCAGACCAAAGGTCCATCTAGCCCAGTAGCTTGTCTGCCGACAGCGGCCAGCCCTAGGGACTCTGGAGGGGATGGACCGAAGACAGTGACGAAGCCATTTGTCTCGTGTCATCCCTCTCCAGCCTTCCACAAGCTTTGGGCAGGGACACCACTCCTACCCCCTGGCTAATACCACTCCATGGACCCAACCTCCATGACTTGATCTCACTTCCCTTTAAACTCTGTTCTAGTTCTAGCCTTCACAGCCTCCTGCAACAAGGAGTTCCACAGGTTGACTCTTTGCTTTGTGAAGAAGAACTTTCTGTTACTAGTTTGAAGCCTGCTACCCATTCCTTTCCTTTGGTGTCCTCTAGTCCTTCTTTATGGGAACTAATGAAGAACTTTTCTGTATGCACCCTCTCCACCCCACTCATGCTTTTAGAGACCCCTATCCTGTCCCCCCTCCGTCTCCTCTTTTCTAAGCTGAAAAGTCCCAGTCTCTTTAGCCTCTCTTCATATGGGACCTGTTCCCAACCCCTGATCATTTTAGTTGCCCTCCCCTCTCCCAGCCTCTCTCTTCCCCTCTCCCACCCCCTTTTCCCAGTCTCCCCCAGTTTTGTTCAATAAAGACAGAGTCAATGTTGGAAGAAACGTTATCTTTATTTTATACATCAAGAAGAGGGGCTAGGGAAGGGTAAGTGGAAGGAGGTGAGGGAGGAATGGGGTACACGCCCCCGATGGGGAGGACTGGGCTGGCTCTGCAGGCTCCTGGGGGTGGAAGCTCTCCTGCAGCCCCCCAATTGCCCCCTCTCCCCAGACGGCAGCCTGCGGCAAGTGCAGCCGGTCTGATGGCTGAGTGCTGTGATGTGCCCAGTGTGGGTAGTCCGGGCACTCCAAGCCAGGGCTGCTTTGCAAGTGGGGCACCCCTGAGAACTGTCTGTCCGGGGTGGGGGTCGGGACCCTTTAAGCACAGCCCTCGGCTAGCCTGAGACAGCATCTCCACGCTCTAAGTCCTCCTCTGATGCCCTGCCGGCACTGCTTCTGGCCATCCTTAAGCCCGGTTCAGGGTCCACTTAATGTGGACATGCTAGTTCGAATTAGCAAAACGCTAATTCGAACTAGTTTTTTTAGTCTGGATCTGTTAGTTCGAATTAGCTTAGTTCGAACTAACTAATTCGAACTAAGTTAGTTCGAATTAACGTTGTAGTGTAGACATACCCTGAGGGAGTGAGGCTGTAGCTGTGACTAGGCCCGAGGGGCCATAAATAGCCTAGTAGAGGCTGTTCCGTGTGGCGGGAGCAACAAAGGGTGCCCCGGGCATTAGGGCACCCTTGTGACAGGGCAATAGAAATGATTAGGGGTAAGGAACAGCTTCCTTATGCCACATTAAACCAGAAACATCCCGGGACACTGAATGTCCCCCTCTGCATGCAACCCCCGTTTGAACCACCCAAACTCCCCACTTCCTCCCAATAGCCCATCTCTGTTCTAGACTTCAGCTTAAGATACAGGTTGAACCTCTCTAGTCTGACACCCTCGGGACCTGACCGGCACCGAACCAGAGAATTTGCCCAACCATAGGAGGTCAATATTGTCTAGCAGCATTACCAACACTTCCACTGCTTACTGGGACATTTAGGGGTACATTAGAGCTAAATAACAGCACAGAACACTGAGAGCCAGGACTGGTAGCTGTAAACAAACTTTATGGGACTGTGAGAAACTTGACCACACCCATGATAAGTGGACATCCGGCTAACTAAAATCATGCCGGACCACAGATGTTGCCGGACTAGAGAGGTTCAACCTGTACTTCCTTCAGTACTGATTTTGAGACTAGAGGCTGGATTGCAATTGCAAGTTAGAAGCTTAGAGCCTGTCTCTTTCTGAACCCTATTTGCAGTATTTCTTGTTTGTGCCCACACTGATTGCTGTGTTGATATCCCCAGCTAGTCACTAGGGTACATAGGAACTTCCAAATATCTTCAAGAGTATTTATTTTTAAAAATGAGGACTAGATATCAAACACCCCCGGTACAGATTTTGGTCACATAGGACTCAGGCTCTGGGGCTAAAAATAGTGTAGGGCTATGTCTACACTGCAGGCTTCTTGCGCAAGAACTGTTTTGCGCAAGAGTTCTTGTGCAAAAATTATTGCGCAAGAGCGCATCCACACTGCCATGTGCTTTTGCACAAGACATGCTTTTGCGCAAGAGCGTCCATGGCAGTGTGGACTCTCTCTTGTGCAAGAAAGTGCTGATGGCTATTTTAGCCATAGGGGTTTCTTGCGCAAGAAACCCCTGTTGCCCGTCCACACTGCCTTCTTGTGGAAGAGCTCTTGCATGAGAGGGCTTATTCCTCATGGGGAGAGGAATAACTGTTGCGCAAGAAGCCCTCTGTTCCGACACTTTACTGTAAATTTACTTGCACAAGAACACGCGTGGGCTACGTCTAGATTGCATCCCTTTTTCGTAAAAGGGATGCAAATTAGCCGTATCGCAATTGCTAATGAAGCGGGGATTTAAATCTCCCCCGCTTCATTAGCATAAAAATGGCTGCCACTTTTTTTTGGCACGGAGCTTTGCCGGAAAAAAGTGCCAGTCTAGACGCAGATCTTTCGGAAAATAAAGCCTTTTCCAAAAGATCCCTTATCCCGCGGCCCATAGTTTGGGAAACGCTGCTCTACCAGGATATGTCTACACTACCCTGCTAGTTCAAACTAGCGGGGTAATGTAGGCATACCGCACTTGCAAATGAAGCCCGGGATTTGAATTTCCCGGGCTTCATTAGCATAAGCGGGGAGCCGCCATTTTTAAAACCCCGCTGGTTCGAACCCCGTGCAGCGCGGCTACACGGGGCTCGAACTAGGTAGTTCGGACTAGGATTCCTATTCCGAACTACCGTTACTCCTCATTCCACGAGGTGTACCGGTAGTTCAGAATAGGAAGCCTAGTCCGAACTACCTAGTTCGAGCCCCGTGTAGCCGCGCTGCACGGGGTTCGAACCAGCGGGGTTTTAAAAATGGCGGCTCCCCGCTTATGCAAATGAAGCCCGGGAAATTCAAATCCCGGGCTTCATTTGCAAGTGCGGTATGCCTACATTACCCTCCTAGTTCGAACTAGGAGGGTAGTGTAGACATACCCCCACATAGCAAAGTGCTGGCCTTAATGCAATACAATATACCATGTATTAATTAGTAACATAGGATTTTAAAAAATCATTAAGATCAGTGTTTTAGATCTCTGCAACACTTCAAAAAATTCTATTCAAAGAATAGTGTTCTTTCTTCCCTTAAGCCATTAACACCTACGTAAACTTTGTTTGAAATGTGCCAGGATATTTGCATGATTACACCCCCCCCCCCCCCCTGCAGCCTGCTTTCCCCTCCACCCCTCCCTCCAACCTAGCCATACAGAGAGGACTCCCATCCAGACTGCACCAAGTGAGTCAGGATCTTTTGCAGGTCACCATTCTTCCATTGCTAGTCATCATACTGCTGAGCATAGAACTTCATGTAGAATAAAAGCCTAGTGTATTACCTGTCTAAGCTCCTCCTGAAACTCCCATTTGCTGCTCCTGTTTGCTAGGCAACTGACACATATCAAGCTTTGCAACTTAAACCCACCCCTTAAACAACAGGGAGGGATTATCCACTCATATGTCAAACACCGGGTGTTGTCAAAGACCCCAGGATCACAGCCACGTGGCCCTCACCAAGACATAAGCAAACAAATCTGTCTTACCCAACTTATCCAGGGGTCCACAGCCCAGACACACGACCCTTCTGGAAAACAAAATAATGAACAGATGGACCAAACATACCACTTACCAAGTGCCTCTGCCTCCAATCACAGGATCCAAAGCTATTATTTCTGGAACTTTCCAGTCGACAGGGCCTCCCTCAGGTCTGTCTAGGTTAAGTACTTGGCTTCTGATCATACCACCTAGACCAGAAGACAGAGCTTCAAGGTTTAAGACTTCCTGCAAGACTATAGGAATCCTAAACCTGTTAATTGTTAACTCCACTCAGAGTGCATCTACACTGCAGGGCTTAACTTGAAATAAGCTACGCACATTGAGCTACGTCAATTGCCTATCTTATCTCATCACCCATTAAACCACCTTGCTAGTCTTTAAAGTGCTACATAGTCCTGTTTTTTGTTTCAGCTACACCAGACTAACACGGCTACATTTCTATAATTATTTCAAACTAGAGCACTCTTCCTCTGACTTTCCTTATTCCTCGTACAATGAGGGTTACAGGAGTCGGAGTAAGAAGTCCTCCAGCTTGACAGTCCGCGTCTACACAGTGTTACCCGGGGTTCTTTCAACCCAAACCTCTCGGTAACTTTTACTCTCTGCGAGGTGGTGTCAGGAAATAATTCTGGGGAGACACAGTCGTTCGACCGCTAGATGGATGGTACAAACAGGACAACACAATAGTGCTTTCACTTAAAGCTACATGTCTGCAACAGGTTAGTAGAACACCCCCACCCTCGATAAGTACTGAAGTTGAGTGTGGCTCTCGAGTAACACCAGGCAGGCTTCCGATGGCCAGTCTTCCGTCTGCCGGTGGGGACGGAGATGCGTCCAGACGTGAAGAGTCCTCAAGGAGTCCGAGGCGTCCCTCCAAATGTGCCCCAAAATTGTCCCCCTAGCTCAAACTTTCCTTCCCTATTTATCCATTAGTATTACAATAACATGTCACTCAAAAACTTGTTAGGCAAGCACTTTTTAAAGGTTGGGCAAGAGGTTTTCTTTTGATCATCACTTTCACCAAATGCATTTTTTCTTTTTCCAGAGACTCCATGCTCCAGGGCCCTGACAGATATATGTCGTAGGGCATTTAGACAAACTTCCTGTTTTTCTTAATGTATAGCTCAGCGATTTCACTACAGATTTGGGCCTCAGGAAGGACGCGGGGGTCAAGCTGCCCTCTCTGTGGCACTCAAACACCCTTTCTTCCTCATCCCTGACTGTGGTCATGTTGAAGTTGCTGTCTAGGTCTAATTTTGGGCTTGTTAGCTTGGTTGCTAAAGTTTAAGCAGTAAGCAATAGTGGTTCAGGCACTTTCCTGGATTTGCCAAAATGTCCCTGTACAACAGCAGGCAGTTATTTCGAAATAGCGTCTGTAGTGGGTCACTATTTGAAACCCAGGAAGTGGGCAGGCAAAGCCCGTCCACTTCTAAAAGTCCCTCCCCCAGCCTTGCAGGAGGGACGACTGGACCTAGGGCTCAACTGAATACCTGGGTCAAAGAATGAAAAACACGGTCAGGGGGTGCGGGTCACAGGGTCAAAACAAGGGAACCGGATGGGGCTACTGAGCAGAGAACCCCGGACAGCGCCCACTCCTCTTTGAAGCTGTCAAGGGAACAAGCGGACGCCGCCCAGAGGAACTCTGCCCGGATTCGTGATACTAGGGAGGAACGAAAATAGGCCCCACAGTCGCAGGGAACCCCCCCATCTAGCATCCTCTCCCTGGTGCTGTAGATGGCTGTTTTAGCTAAGGCCAAGAGGAGGTTGACGAGGAGGTCCTGCAACTTTGTGGGGCCACGGATTGGGTGTGCGTAAATGAAAAGGTGAGGGGAAAAGTGCAGCCAGAACCTCAATAAGAGGTTCTGGAGGAGCCGGAACAGGGGCTGCAACCTGGCGCATTCGAGATAAATGTGCACCAGGTTCTCCCTCACGCCGCAAAAGGGGCAGGTATCCGGGATGGGGGTGAAACACGCCAGGTACACGCCCGTGCTCACGGCTCTGTGAAGGCGCCGCCAACTGATGTCCCCAATGGGCCGCGGGATTAAGGTGGAATATATGCTGGCCCATCGGGGTTCCCCACCCTCAACGGGTCATAGGTGGTCCCGCCACTTGGTATCAGGGCGGGACACGAGGGTGGGGAAATGCAGGGTGTGGAGCACGAGCGTGTACAGATGGTCCCTAGGCACAGTTCGAAAACAGACCGGCTGCAACTTTTGTAGCTGGCTGGGGGTCCAGGGATAGGAAGGCCGGGGGGGCCTGCAAAACAGGGGCCTGATAAAAAGGGACGGAGGCTTTGCAGGAGGGGAGGGGCAGGGTGTACCCTCTCGCATGGACCGCTGCAGGAATTCGAGAGCGGGCCGCGGTAAGGCCGCCTTCACCTCCTGGAGTAGGCGCAGGGGGGTTCGAGGGGTGGAGAGCCCCATGCGCTGAGCGAGCGCTCGTGGTTCCACCCAGTCCCCCCTGGTGTAGTCCGGGAGGTCTCCGACCATGGTGGTTTCTGCCAGGATCAGCCTCCGGCGCACCGAGGGAGACTCCGCCACCTGCACGCACAAGGCTGGATTGTGGAGCAGGGGCTCCGCGAGGAGGTCTGCCCCCTCGGAGGCCACAACGGACCTGGTCGCCGAGAACAGCTTCCAGGTCTGGAGGAGGTCCTGGTAGAATTCCGGCAGCTCTGAGAGGTCTCACGGAAGACCCCTCAGGTGGATAAAAAAGAGCTGCCGGTCGTATCGGAGCCCTCAGAGGCGGCGGAGGAAGGCGTGGGCCAAGGTGCCCCATGCCGGACTACCTGCACTGAAGAGGAGTCTCTGCGAATGTGGTGTACTTCATGATGAGGGCTGGGGTGGATCCTTGTGGGCAGGTGAATTGGCGGCCTCCCGCAGTAGACCGCTGTGGAAGAAAACATTGTCCTCACTCTGAGTTTGTAAGCAACAAGTAGCCAGAGGCAGTTTTATTACGAGCTGCAGCAAGGGAAAAACTGGTTCAGACAGGGGGGAAGCCCCCCCCCCCCCCCCCCCGAGGCAGATCTTCGAATACAAGCAATTATGAAGCAGTTTATATACTGTCTATTAAATATAATAACAATAACAATTAGTCTCCTTCCCATTCCAAACACCAATGGCTAACAGTTATTTAGTTCCACCCAGATGCTCCTTATCTCAAGGTCCCTGCCAGAGTCAGCATTCTATCCTTATCTCTGTATGGAGGCGAGAGGCGAAGGCAGCGTCTAATTACAGATCTCGCGTTGTCAGGCCACAGACTTAGCCTGACTCTTGCTCTCTTGTTAACAAGACCAAGATGGCTGCACACAAATTCCCTTATTCCCTTTTCCTGCCTCCACAATCCCCCCTTTTGTGCTTACAGCACAACTACCTTTCTAAACCTTTATTTTCATTAAACATTACATAATTAGTACAAACATTAAAGCTATTTCTATTACTACCTCTTTTACAACAACCAAATATGAAACTTTTAATAAGCAAAAGCAATATAATCATTAATATCCCCAATATAATTCTATGATGGGGCTGTTCTATAATTTTAGTAACATTATACAACATCATAATTAGTAACCAAATTAGGGAGGGCAGGTACATGCTGATGGTACCTGTCCATAAGCACAGAGTCCAGATCAAAGGGAGAAACCCAAACCACTCCCACAAGTTTCTCCTTGGCAATATACAATACTTCGCTTCTTTCACCAAGGTCAGTTCTTAATGTCCTTTTGTAGTCAGAAATCTTTGGGCTTTGGCGGTGTCAGAGGAGCGGACTTTTCCTCTTTTTTTTTTTTCTTGAAACAGTCGTGGTTCAGCATCATGCAGGGGAGAGGTTACCAGCACATCACCCTGTAATATTTTGGCTCTTCTGGTGTCCAGCAGGTAGGAAAGCAGGACCAGAAGAGAGAGGCTTATCAGCAATCGGGGTAGGATCATTTCGAGATGGAGGGATCTTTTTGCAGTGAGAAGCATTGGCCAACAGTCAGTTCTTGGCACTTCACTTTAGCAAAACTTGGTAAAGGTCTTTCTAGAGTGGTCTTTCGCTGATGGACATGAGAGTCTCTATTCTCTGAGCTAAAAGCCAGCTAGCTCCTTTGGAACCAAGGTTATTTCCTAGGAATGAAGTAAACCATAAAAACAATCCCGCGCGGTTGTTTGGTACCAGCCTTATCAAAGTGAGGCTCTTTTGGAATGTGGTTGCCAGGGGAACCAGGGTCACAGTAACTGTTGAACTGTTTTACTTCCCAAGCTGGCCTAATACTTTGAGCTTGTCAGTTCTCAGCAAGATACCATGGACTGCCTCAGTTTACTCCTATAGTTCCTTTCTCTTGACTTTGGGGTTCTCTTTAACCTACCAAGTTAAATACAACAATTTAAGGGGTTTTAATTTACTCTGGAAGTACGAGTACAGCACCAGCACTATTATAAATGTTAAAATCAAAACTTCCCACATAATTTGGCAAACACTATTCAAATCCATCTTTAAGATACTTCACCGCCTTACTGACGCTGCCCATGATTATAGGTTTGACCTCTACTGCCTGGTTGAGTGCTGCAGAGGTAGGTGTTTGGCATGGTCCACGGTGTTTCCCTATCTGTGTGTACCTCAGACAGCCAGCCCCGACATATCTTTGGGCATTGGTCACCAACTCCTCGATCTTCGCCTGCAGGGCCAGTAAACCCTCCTCTAGGTACTTACTTCCGCCGTGCCACTCAGAATCTCATGTTAGGTTACTTATCACTGCCGAAGTGCGATAGAGCCGCATTCCATCAACGGTCAGGATCATCCAGCGAGGGGCTGTTATACACACAGACGGATATGTAGAGGGGCAGGATGGAGTGATCTGTCTGGGTAGTCAAACACCAGTAGGTACCGTTTATTTGGACCAGCTCGATGTTTTTGTTTCTCTGAGACAACCACATCAAACCTAGGCAGATTCGTCATGATGTTAAATGGGCAGGTACATAAAATTTCCTTATCAAAGTGGGTGCAACAATCCCTGGGTATAGGGAGGCTCCCACACCTTCAGAATAAGCGATGCCCTCGATCTATCTATATGCTCCTGCTTTGGTACAGGCAGGGAGGTTACCATTCTGATCTGATCTGAGTGAGGAATCCCCAGAGGGGCCAAAAACAGACAGTTATACTATGCCCTGTCCAGGTGGGCCTTTGGGTCCTCATGGATTCTATACTTCCCCACTCCCATGGGTAGGCACGGGGGAGATGGGGACTCACCACCATAAGGGCTGGGTGGTCAAAGCTATCCTATTCTTCAATACTGGCCTTCTAATACCTTTAATTTAGTTCCATTAATTAACAATCCAATTAATCTCTCATCCAAATATCTGGTTAGGTTTAGTGAAATGGACACAGAGCTGGACAGAGCCTTCAAACTATTCAGGATCAATCGGTTGGCTTGGCTGGTGTCTAGGCCTTTATGGGCACTGTATATTACTGCATCTACCAGCCTGGATTCTATATAATTTCTGGGCTATGACATAAGTGTTGCTGACAGAGTTTCCAGGCCCAAACCAATCTGTGATGGTATCTGCTAAGCCCCTTCGTTGCCTAATCAGGCACTTGCCAATTTGATTAGCCAGTCTAGCACACAGCTGGTCTATACCAGTTTGGAACATCACCAAGGTAAGGACCAGTGACAGTTGTCCTGGTTCTGAGACAGGTCTGTTCAGGACATGATGCACAATTGGGAGGCTCTATTTTGTCCTTAAGGACCTGGTTAATAATACCCAAATGAGGGCAAGTTAGCAATGGCCATTGTTTAACAAATGACAGCCATGCCTCAGGGGTTACCTTTGTCTGGGCTTTAAGTGGTAAGCCCCAGTGGGAGTCAGTAGGTCCAACTTCAGTGGCCTGATGTTAGTGTTTAGCTTCTTTCCCACAATACTCCATACAAACTTTAACTCAGAGGACTGTGTATTCTTTGTCCTCATAGTGTTCATGTTGTTACAATAAACAAAATAATTCTGTGTGAATGAGGGGAGGCCCAAGGCCGTGTATTCCCCATCGCTATTAGTGTGTATTTGTTCTAAGTATGTGACTTGAAGGAGGTTACATTTACTAGAGTCACTGTTTCTCTTATAGGACCAAGCATGGTTCACAGATGTTTAATTGTTAATAGGACCCATGCAATTCCATAATTCTTGAGGCCTTTTAAGGCATCATGCACCAATGAGTAGCAGAGCAAGTAGCTGTTATTGCAATGGTGAGGTTACTAGTTTCCTCATTGTTGTGGGCATCTTTACTTAAAAATGCTGATGTCCCACTTGCCCGTGTTGTTACTTATAGATTTCTTATTATCTCTGGCCAAACCACTTTCATGGTTGGTGTGCAAATTTGCAGAAGCTAAATATTTCATTTGTGTAGCCATTAAAGCAAAACCAATCCGGTGGGGGAGAGGGCTGGTACCCCACTCCCAGTCCTCTGTTCACGTGATGCACTCCTTGCTTCCTTCCAGTTCCTTTTTTGTTCACCTGTGGAGACATTGTTAACATTCTCCTAGCCTAAACAATTTCCAAACTATTATCCTTTCACTGAATTTTAAAGTTGCCAATTGATTGGGCCCAATTATTAATTTGGATGGTTTAAATTAATGCTTCTGCTTTACTCAAATTATCCTTTCATTAAAACAATATCCTACACACAACAATATTTGCAATACGTATTACAATTAAGACACACAAGACAAACTTGGACAGAACACAAACTTATTGTGTCATGACACAGAACCATGGTTTTTTGTTGTTGTTGGTTTTTCTTCAGCTGGCACCAGCGCTTTCTGATGATCTGAAAGACAAGAAAACATCTTTACCCCCATTGGGGTGGCCCATTATAACTTAAAATACTGCCTAAGATCTGCTAGGGGAACCTGTTACAGGTAGTTCCTTACCACTTCCATGGGCGAATGAGCTATAACTTTCTTAGAACAAGGGTGCTTCATCGGTACTCGTGACCTTCCACTCCCTCGAATTACCTCTAGAGTTGCTAGCCCTCCCCAACAGTGGCATGCCTCAGTTTCCCTCTTGTACAACAGATCAGGCTTAATGTGTGAAGCTATAATGCTTTTCCTTAGCATAAGGTGTTGGTCAGTTATTGTTCCAGCAAGCAAAAAGCTTTTCTTTTCCTGAAAAGAATCATATACAGTGTTACTTATTAAAACTATAGTAATAATAATATTGACATTAAATTTTGTTAAATGGGCGCTTATAAATATTTTGTTTGTATTTGGACAATTTACTTGAGGGGACAGGTGTTTTATAGTCCTTTGAAATAGCCAGGCAGCCTGTATTCACATATAATGTTGGATTTGAAAGCAAGCCAAAAGTGTTATCAACTCAGCCTTGAACAGAGACACAGTGAAGTTTCAGGGCTTGGATTCTTAAAACAAAGATTTGTTTTCTTAAAGAGTAAATTTAACCTTAAGGATTGAATGTATAGATTTCATTCTTTTATACAGTTAACCAGTTAAGTGTCAATAGAATTCCTTATTTTCCTTTTGCAGATTTAACAAAGGCTGTGTCCAGACTCAGGGTTTTTTTCGAAAAAGTAGCCTTTTTTCAAAAAAACTTCACCTGCGTCTAGACTGCAGCCGCGTTCTTTCGAAATTAAATCGAAAGAACGCGGCTTTTCTTTCGACGGCGGTAAACCCCATTGCACGAGGAAGAACACCTTTTTCGATGGAGATCTGTCGAAAGTAAGTGAGTGTGGACGTGGGGAGGCCATTTTTTTGAAAATATTGGCCTCCAGGAAGAAGCCCTGGTGGACAATCTGGGGCATGGGTTGCATGTCTCTGGTTCCTGTCTGCAGCCATTTCTTAAAGGGACAGGCACCCTCACAGCCACTTGTTGCAGCAAAGGAGCCAGAGCACACGGCTACTTAGGTGCAGCATGTCCCAGCCCCAAGACCCTCCTGGCCCTTCCAGAGAGCCTTCTGGGGACCCAGCCAGGGGCTCCAAACGCCGGGCACCATCATGGTCTGGGCCAGAGCTCAAGACCCTTCTGGAGCTCTGGGGAGAGGAGGAGGCCTTACAAGCCCTCAAAAGCAGGTGGTGAAATGCGGACATTTATGGCCGCATGGCAGAGGCCCTGGCCCAGAAGGGACACTACCCCCGCACCCAGGACCAGGTGCGCTCCAAAGTTAAAGAGCTGCGCCAAGGATATGTCAAGGCCAGGGAGGAGAGCTCCCATTCTGGTGCAGCCCCCTACTACTGCCCTTACTACAGTGAGCTGGACCAGATCCTGGGTGGTGGTGGTGAAGCACGCACACCACGGCGTCTCGTGCAGTCAGGCTTGGCAGACCCTGTGGTGGACGCGCCAGAGCAGGACCCAGGGCTCAGGAGACGGAGACATGGTGCCAGAGGAGGACAGTGAGGAGACTGCGACCCTCACCCTGGAGCCAGTCACACAGACCCCAGAGGCCTCCCAGGTGTCATCTGGCGCAGGAGATGAAGCAGCAGGTGAGTGCAGTGAGGTTGTGTAACACCGGGGGGGGGGGGGGGGGGGGGAGGGAGGTGGGTGCACAGTGGGTGATGCACAAGGGAAACCTGTCATGCTCAGGCTGATGCCCAGGTGTGTCTCTCACTCTCACTCACACACACACACACACACACACACACACACACACACACACACAGTGTTACCTTCAGAATGTCTGATTCCCCTGTCTCAAGGGAGAGGGCATGCCCTTTTGGACAGCTGTTGCACACATGACTGATTGTGATAGAAATGTAGCCGTGTTACTCTGATCTGAGGAAGTGGGTCTGGCCCACGAAAGCTCATCCCCTAATAAACCATCCTGTTAGTATTTTAAGTGCTACAGAGTCCAGTTTTTTAGGACTGATTGTGTCTTCCTCTTTTCCTCCACAGCCGGACCAGCCGTGCAAGAGGGCCGCAGCACCCCAGCCCCACCTCCATCTCGGGGACATGGGAGCTGCAGACACAGGCGTGTGTATGTGGACATCCTGAGGCAGCATGTGGAGGCCGTGCAGGAGCTCAACTCCATCCTGAGAGAGAGGGCGGAGGCAGAGGATCGGTGGCGTGACCGGCTGATGGAGGAGCTGGTCCAGCAGCGCACGTCCCTGACTGCCACTCTCAGGGAGGTCTGCGGCTTGCCTGCTCCTGTGCCTGGTCCTGCTCCTCCAGCACCCCATGACCCCGCCCCACCAAACCCCCCTTCCACAACAGCATCCCTTTCCCCCCTTGGACCTCCTTCTCCCCCAGCCCCCCCATTCCCCATCCCCTCTCTCCCCCTGGCCCTCCTCTCCCTCTGGCCTCCCCGTCCCAAGAGCACCCTATCCAGCCAACCGACAGGTGCACCACCCGATCCCGTGGCCATGATGGACCCCGAACACGAGGCCCAGGCAGGAGACTGCGATTAGGCAAGCACCGTGCAACCTGATCCCCTTCCCCCCTCCAGGTTTCAAGCACCCCCCATCACCCCAGTTAAATGACAAAGAAAGTGTTCAACAAAATGTTTATTGTACATAGTTTTTTCTACATCAAAAATGAACAAAAGCTTTTTTATGTTTGCAATAGTTATACTATTATTTGAGTGATATTTAAAAAAATAAAAAACAGAACTTATTATTTTGAGACAAACCCTGGTGTTAATGATTTCTCCAAACAGGGTCAGGAGATGGGTTGTGGAGGGAAGCTTCTATTGGGCCAGGGCCCAGTCCCCAGGCAGAAGCCCCTCAGTAGAGTCAGTGGCCTCCACTTGAGAATTGCTCCCGTAGGGCCTCCTGTATGCAAACAGCAGACCGGTGAGCCTGGCGGATGGCAGCTGTCCGGGGCTGGGCAAAGTGCCTCTCCTGGCCATCAGCACCTGTACCCCACCCTGGTAGGAAGGCCTCCCCTTTCCTCTCCACCAGGTTATGGAGAACGCAACACGCGGCCACCACCTCAGGGATGTTGCTCTCCCCCATGTCTAGCCGTGTAAGCAAGCACCGGAATCTGCCTTTTAAACGTCCGAACGCACATTCCACCTGGTTGCGAGCCCGGTTAAGGTGAGCATTAAACTGCTCCTTGCTCGCATCCAGGTGGCCGGTGTAGGGCTTCATCAGCCACGGCATCAGGGGGTAGGCCGCATCAGCCACTATGCACACCGGCATGTGCACATCCCCAACTGCAAAGTCATGATGCGGGAAAAATGTTCCTGCCTGAAGCCTCCGGTAGAGGTACGAGTTCCTGAAGATGCGGGCATCATGTGCCCGCCCTGACCACCCAACACAAATGTCAGAAAACTGGCCACGATGGTCGACCAGGGCCTGGAGGACCATAGAAAAGTAGCCCTTTCTGTTAATGAATTGGGCTGCTCGGTGGGGCGGTGCACGGATTGCAATGTGTGTCCCATCGAGCGCTCCTCCACAATTCGGGAAGCCAAGGGCAGCAAAGCCGGCCATGACGCTGTCCAGATCTGGTAGACAGATGAGCCTGTTGAGCAGCTCCGAATTGATGGCCCTCACCACCTGCAGAACGAGACAGACAACAAAATGTTAGAAGGGGTGCCTTATCTCTTAGGAGGAGAACCCACCACCCACCTTCCCTCTCAAACACCCCGGGAATCCCCTCCTCAGAACCCCCCCCCCCCCCCCAACAATTCAGGGTGAGTGGAGGAGCTCCCTCCCACTCACACTCCACTTGGCCCTTCCTGACAGTCTCCCTTCCCCCCACCCCAAACTGTGACTATCCCCAGACATTGACTTACCTCCATCAGGATGTATCCAACAGTAGACCTGCCCACTCCAAATTGGTGTCCCACGGAGCGGTAGCTGTCGGGGGTTGCCAGCTTCCAGAGGGCAATGGCGACCCTCTTTTCCAGGGGGATAGCGGGCCGCAGGTGGGTGTCTTGCCGTTGCAGAGCAGGGGCGAGCCAGGTACACAGCTCCTGGAAAGTGGTCTTTCGCATCCAGAAGTTCCGTAGCCAGTCTTGGTCATCCCAGAGCTGCATAACGAGCCGGTCCCACCAGTCAGAACTGGTGTCAAGCCTCCAAACACGCCTGTCCACAAAGAAGTTTGGAGGCAAGGGCAGTGCGGCTGCTTGACGGACGATCCCTTCGTACCTCTGGTCTGGGTCCAGATGGGGAAGGAGCCTCATGACTGTGTCATGCAGATGCAGCAACACTTGCAGTATGGTGGTGTGGGGCCATCGCCTGCCCAGGGGCAGCTCTGGCTCCATGCCAAAAAAATGGGTCAAACAGAAAAACCTCCAAACAAAAAACCTGCTGGGGTGTCCCAGGAAGCTGAGCACTCCAAAGCCTTGCTTACCTCCTCGAGGGACAGCAAAGGCAGCTGCAGGAGCAGAGCAACGGGTGTTCAGGAGTGTCCCTTTCACCACGCCGCGTCTCTGCAAAGGGCAGGCAGGCAGCAGCACCCGGAAGGAAATGCTGCCCCCATGCCCTGGCAGAAGCAGTTCCGGGTGGCTTTTAATTTCGAAAGAGCGTCCAACAGTCAGGACGCTCTTTTTCGAAAAAGCGGATCGATTTTCCGATCCGCATATTGTAGTCTAGACGCGCTCTTTCGAAAGAGGCTTGCAGTCTAGACATAGCCAAAGTGTCTGTAGCCAAATAGTTAAATTTGATTGTTTCTTTGCCTGGATTATTGAAAAAGGCTGCAAGAAACAAGGAGTCAGTTTTTAAAGCAGGTTTCCCTTCATATATTACAACAATCGCTTAATTCCTTCTTATGATCTGTCCTGATTCCTGCTAAATGACCCTTCCCAATGACACATGTTTGTCCAGTATTAGTGTGGTAAGGAGGATGGGCTTTCCCATTAGCCCCCTCACCTCCTAATTCTTTTCAATAGGTAAATCCAAATGTGTATTATTGCAGTCAGCTATTACTCATTTTAAACTTCTCAGTATAGGGTTTTCATAACATCCATGCTGCAGCAGTTGATCTATGCTGCTGACTCTGGGGTGGATCACTCGACCATGCTCTGTAAGGAGATTTATTTTGCAGACTGTCTCTCCTTGTTAGGGCAGATTTAGCTTCTAGTAATTACATCTTCAAATTCAATTCCCACTAGTTGGCTTTTAGGGTGGCTTTTAGGTTACGTCCTCCCACGCCCTCAAGCTAATTATAACAGTGTGTGAGGGAAAGGTTTTAACTGTTTATTTTTCTGGACGGCCCCCACTTGTGTGTTGTGAAACATCCTTGGGTAGCCTGCGATTCCAGCTAGAGAGGCTGTAGTTATCTATTCACTAACAAGGGCTTGAAAAATCTCCTAAAGTTGCTTGGCAGCCCTTTCCTATTCCTGCGTTGCGTTCCGTGTATATGTTTCCAACCAAAATGCCTAGGGCCAATATGGCTTGCTGGTCGGCAGGCATTCCTTCCTTGAGAATTTGGAGGAATACTTCCCACAAAGTCTCTTCCAAAACTCAGTGTTTTGCTTTGGATCGGACAGATTTGTAACTAGAGTCCGTTCTTCCAAAGTGAAGATCTGATACCTTTCAATTATCTTCTGTGCCTCCTCTCTATCTTCAGTATGTGTGGTAAGGGCCCATATAGGGCTGGGCATAGAGAGGAGTAGAGGGGGTAATGTTGGGCCAAATTCCCCCCTAAGCTTTGGAGAGGCTGTGCACTTGCGTGTAAGTTACATTTCTCACTGCAGGGCAGATTTTTGCTTTTCTGAGATTCAATCTCATCCCTCAGGGCTTTAATTTCTTTCTCTGTCAATCTGTCAAATGCTTACAGGTCCTTGGACCATGATGCACGTACATGTAGTATGCAGGGGTGCCTTTCAGCGGTCTGGGGGGGGTATGCTTAGACTGATCCCCATCCATTTTAGTCATTCAGGGGAGCATCCTGTCCACTCCCCGTCTGCTCAGTGGCTTATAGGAAACTAAATCTACACACTCCAAAGAAGGGGTCTGCTGGGTCTAGAGTGTCAGACCTTATCGGCAGCTCATGAAATAAGGGGAGTCGTCACTCCCTCACATATCTGCTCGGTCTCGAGGTTCGGCTGACCCCCCTTGCGTTCAGAACTCCCTTGTGGGAGAGCCCTGGTGCGGCTGGAATCAGCTTACTTTTCAGAGACCTGGGCAGCGGCATTCACACTCCACTCATTACATTCACACTCAGCATGCGTTTCACACACAGAAATTTTCCCACTTTTAGATGCATCTCTCATTATGGACCTCGTCCATATTTGGGGCAGCAAACAACATGTTTCCCCCCAGAACTACAGCAGTTCCCAGCACTGCATAAACCTAGGTGCCTTATGTCCGGACGCAATACAACCTTCTTCCTGTACCCGGGGCGGCACCACCAATACCACAGCAGTTCCCAGCACTGCGTAAACTTAGGCCTACTCGGGGATAACAAAACAACCTCCCCGGAACCGTTTTGCGTCTGACCTTGTTGCAGATTCAAGAAGTTCGGCTGGCGTGAGCCCACAAGAAGCAGACGACCCTACAGGCAGTCCTCCTCCACACCCCAGTAGAGATTTCAAAAGGTCTCTTACCTCTTGTTTGGCACCCTGGGGGTGAAGGGGGATGGTCTGCAGCTGCTGTCGCTGTCTTCAGTCGGGCGTTGCCATCCGAGTCACGGCACCAAATTGTGGAAGAAAACATTGTCCTCACTCTGAGTTTGTAAGCAACAAGTAGCCAGAGGCAGTTTTATTACGAGCTGCAGCAAGGGAAAAACTGGTTCGGACGGGGGGGAGTCCCCCCCCTCACCGAGGCAGATCTTCGAATACAAGCAATTATGAAGCAGTTTATATACTGTCTATTAAATATAATAACAATAACAATTCGTCTCCTTCCCATTACAAACACCAATGGCTAACAGTTATTTAGTTCCACCCAGATGCTCCTTATCTCAAGGTCCCTACCAGAGTCAGCATTCTATCCTTATCTCCGTATGGAGGCGAGAGGCGAAGGCAGCGTCTAATTACAGATCTCGCGTTGTCAGGCCACAGACTTAACAAGAGAGCAAGAGTCAGGCTAACAAGACCAAGATGGCTGCACACAAATTCCCTTATTCCCTTTTCCGGCCTCCACACCGCTCTCTGACCTGAAAGTCAGGTGAGCGTCTCAGAATCTGCGGGTCCAGCGGTAGGCTGCGCCGTCCTGCCTATTAGTCCCTGTCAGGGGTGCAAGCCCCCCACTGTGCCTCAGTGCCTCCTGACTGTCCTCATATAGCCCCTCTCAGGGCAAGTTACAGTCTGTATGGGTTGCTCATTATTGGCATCTGTCGCAATGGCTCAGCTTACCTAGTCGGCCTCATGATAGGCCCGCAAACCAGAGGCTTTGTCTCCAGCCCCTAGCCAAGGGGAGTCTTGGCTGGCCCACTTCCAGCCTTTGCTGGCTAACCCCAGCTTGTCTCCCTCCAAGGAGCTCCTGCTTCCTCAGCAGTCAGCCCTCCACTGGCTCCCCCTCTAAGCAAACTGTGCTTCTCTATATACACCTGCCAGCTGGGCTCACACTCGCCCTAATGGTTTCAGCTGGCTTCTACAAGCCAATTGTGCTGCCCTCGATAGTTGCCAGCTGGGCTCTTTGTTTCTAGCCCCGGCTCAGGGCCTGAGTCCTGGTCTTAAAGGGCCAGTGCAGGGCAGGCGCCCTGTCACACACCTTCCCCTTCGGCTCGAGCTTCCCTTCCTCGGCCGGCCCCCAGCCAGGCCTCTCCTATGCCTTCCCTCGGGATCTGGTTTCTCCCCCTGGCCTCAGCTGCCGCCACGTCTGCCCTGGCTGCCTCTGAGCATGCCCCACAATGTCGGCGGGTTGGCAGGCGTGCTCCCCAGAGGGTCGCCCCACCGGTGTCAGTGTGGGGCAACAATGCCCCATCACTCACCCCCCTTTCCAGGACTCCATCCCCTTCCACCATTTCGTTGTTAGTTATGGCCCTAGGAAAAAAAAATCCGCATTGTTATGGGCTCTCCCCGGCCTGTGGCAGACCTCAAATTTATAAGGCTGTAAGGCCAAATACCACCTCATGATCTTAGGGTTGGTCTCCTTCATTGTCTGAAGCCATCGTAATGGCGCATGGTCTGTTATCAGTGTGAATGTTCCCCCTAGCAGATAATTGCGTAGTGCCTCTATTGCCCACTTAGCTGCCAGGGCCTCCTTCTTGATTGTGGCATACTGTTGCTCCCGTGGTAGTAATTTCCTGCTTAAGTACAGGATTGGGTGTTCCACCCCTTCCTGCTCCTGCGAGAGGACGGCTCCTAGACCTCTGTCTGACGCATCCGTCTGTACTATAAACGGTTTTGAAAAAGTCGGGTTGATGGAGAACCGGTGTCTGCGTCAGTTGGTGCTTTAATGCTCTGAACGCATTTTCGCACTGCGGGGTCCACTGGACCCTTTGGGGTCTTGTATTTTGGGTCAGATCTGTCAAGGGCGCTGCAATCGTGGCGAAATTAGGTATGAATCACCGGTAGTAACCGGCTAGACCCAGGAACTGGCGGACTTGCCTTTTTGTGGTGGGAGCTTTATATTTTTGCAGGGCTTCCACCTTGTCCACCTAGGGTTTTATCCTTCCCCGTGCCACCCGGTAGCCTAAATAGGACACCTCTCTTTGTCCAAAATGGCACTTACTTGGGTTAGCCGTGAGCTTGGCCATGGCCAGTGCCCCGAGGACCGCCTTCAAATGCTGCAGATGTTCCGTCCAGGTTTCACTAAAAATGGCAATGTCATCAATATATGCAGCCGCATACTCACGATGTTCCTGTAGTACCTTGTCCATCAGCCTCTGGAACGTCGCTGCCGCCCCATTCAATCCAAAAGGCATTGTGATGAACTGGAACAGGCCAAATGGTGTGGCAAACGCAGTCTTGTCCTCCGAGGCTGGTGTCAGGGGAATCTGCCAATAGCCTTTGGTGAGGTCGAGCGTAGAGATGTAGTGGGCCTTGCCCAACCGCTCCAGCAGTTCATTTACTCATGGCATAGGATACGCATCTAATCGCGAGATTGCGTTGATCTTCCGAAAGTCTATGCAAAATCGTATCGTGCCGTCGGGTTTAGGCACCAAAACAATGGGGCTACGCCACTCGCTTTTAGATTCTCTGATCACCCCCATTTGCAGCATCCGCTGCAGCTCCTCCTGAACTGGCCCCCACATTTTCCGTGGGAGGGGCCGTATGTGATCACGGATCTTCTTACCTGGGGTTGTCGAGATATGGTGACTCATCAGGGAGGTCTTACCCGGTTGTGTGGTCAGGACCTGTTCGAACTCTTGAAGAAGGGAGTTCAGCTCTTTTTGCTGTTCCTCCGTCAACTCTGCCCCGATGTGTGTTGTCCCTTCTGCCTTCAAGTCGCCTCCCCAGGGTCCCAGCTCCGGTTCTGGTGGCTGTAAGGTGATAAGCATACCCTCCCGTGCGTTCCACTTCTTTAGTAAATTGACATGATAAATCTGCTTGTCTTTCCGTTTTCCTGCCAATTTGATTTCATAATCAACTGGTCCTACCTGCCGTATGACCTCGAAGGGCCCTTGCCATTTGGCCAGTAATTTCGAGTCTGGTGCTGGTAACAGCAGGAGTACCCTGTCACCTGGCTGGAATGTTCTGGATTTGGCCCCTCGATTATAGTATTGGGCCTGCCTATTTTGGGCCTGGAGGAGGTTCTCTTTAGCCAGTTCGCCTACGGTCCGGAGTCGCTGTTGTAAGTCCAAAATATACGGTACTGTACCCTTCACCCTTGAGTCCTGTTCCTCCCATGTCTCCCGCAATAAGTCCAATATCCCCCTAGGTTGTCGGCCATAAAGTAATTCAAATGGGGCAAATCCCGCACTGCGAATAATAAGGCCGGTAGTAACCGGTCCCAGTCCTTTGGGTCTAGCTCCACAAACATCCCCTTTAATGTCTTGTTAAAGCGTTCGACAAGTCCATCTGTCTGGGGATGGTAAACTGAGGTACACAATGCCTTAATGTTTAATAGGCGGCAAAGTTCTGCCATCAGTTTAGAGGTCACATTGGTCCCTTGGTCTATTAATATCTCCCTCGGGATTCCCACCCGGGAGAATACTTGCACCAATTCCTGTGCCAGCATTGACGCTGTCGTATTCTTGAGGGTGACGGCCTCGGGGTATCGGGTGGCATAGTCAATTATAACAAGTATATATTGATGTCCTCTTCGGGACCTCTCCAGGGGTCCTACTAGGTCTAAAGCCACCCGGTCGAATGGTACTTCTATCATGGGGAGGGGAACTAAAGGGGCTTTTGGCACCCCTCCCTGACCCGTCCTCTGGCAGTCTGGGCAGGACTCACAAAAGTCTCGGACCTCCTTATAAATCCCTGGCCAAAAGAATCTTTGTGTTATGCGCTGCAGGGTTTTTTCGCGCCCCAAATGTCCTGCCCAGGGATTAGCATGTGCAAGGTCTAATACCCGCCTTCGGTATCTTGCCGGGACCAACAACTGGCTAACCTCCGTCTGCCCTTCAGCCATCCGTGCGATCTGATATAATCGGTCGGCTCTTACCTCGAATCGCGGGGTTGGTCGGGCAGCTGTTCCCACGTCGGGATCCCCGGTCTCTCCGGCCACTTGTTCCCAGGCATGGATTAAGGAGGGATCTTCTCGCTGGTCTCTTTGGAAGTCCTCTTTCCCCTCCTACTTCCTCTGAAGCGAGGGTTCTCTCCGGGTCGGGCTCCTCTTCTGGACCCCGGGATGTTCCACCTTTCCGGCCCTCCGTTCCTGCTGTTGGCGGTTGCCCTTGCTCATCCCAGTTCCGCAGGATGCGTCTGAAACCCGGCCAGTCCCGGCCCAGTAATACTGGGTATACTAGTTTCGGGGCCAGCGCTACCCTGCAGATCACCTTGTCTACCCCATCTGACAGGCGAACCCACCCCGTGGGGTTGGCCCTGACATCTCCATGTATGCATTGCATGGTGATGTTTCCCCCGGCTGCCTCCCACTCTGGGACCAGCTCTGTCCGTACCATTGTCTGGCTGCACCCAGAGTCCACCAGGGCGGTCACTGGCTTTCCCTCTTGACTTACCTGTAGGGTAATCTTTGTCCTATCCTGTGGTCTCGCCCAGAGGTCTGCAGCCATCACCTGGCCATACACACCCTCGGTATGGGCATCGCTGGCTTGCCGGGGTCCTGTTGGTTCCGGCCCGTACGACCTCTGGGAGGGATTCCAGCCTGAGCTCCCTTGCTCATTGGTTTCACCTGGGTCCAAACCACCTTCTGTTCGCCCTTCGGTTCCCCTTAACATCAAGGGCTGGTGGTCCCACGGCTTCTTCCAGGGGCTTTGTCTCTTCACCCTTCCCCTCGTGCTAGCCGGGGCTCCCCAGGTCCTCCTTGGGCACACCCTCCGTAGGTGGCCGGGCTCCCCACAGGCCCAACATGTCCATGCCTCCCCTGTTGCCTTCACAGGGGCTGCTCTCCCTTTGTTCCTATTAGCTGGGTGGGGCCTCCTGGCTCCCACCCCGTAGGGGCACTCCCTCCTCAGGTGTCCCTTGTGCCCACAGGCAAAACACGTTTTCAGGCTCGGCCCTTGCCCCCAACTCTTGGAGCCTGGTTTACTATGGAGTCCAGGGTCACCCCTTTGTCGTGGCTGGCTCCCCTTTTCCCATGGCCGAGCCTGTAGGGCCTCCCAGGCCCTCCAATACTTATTCATTATTATAATTTATCCTTTTTTTCCCCCCCAACTCCCCGTTCTAGTCCTGTGGCCTACCGACCACTATTTGTTCACGATGACCCCCCTTTTACCTTAGGGTGGGGTTACAGTACCCACATTCTCCACCATCTGTCAGGGGTGCAAGCCCCCCACTGTACCTCAGTGCCCCCTGACTGTCCTCATATAGCCCCTCTCAGGGCAATTTACAGTCTGTATGGGTTGCTCATCATTGGCATCTGTCACAATGGCTCGGCTTACCTAGTCGGCCTCATAATAGGCCCGCAAACCAGAGGCTTTGTCTCCAGCCCCTAGCCAAAGGGAGTCTTGGCTGGCCCGCTTCCAGCCTTTGCTGGCTATCCCCAGCTTGTCTCCCTCCAAGGAGCTCCTCCTTCCTCGGCAGTCAGCCCTCCACGGGCTCCCCCTCTAAGCAACCTGTGCTTCTCTATATACACCTGCCAGCTGGGCTCACACTCGCCCTAATGGTTTCAGCTGGCTTCTGCAAGCCAATTGTGCTGCCCTCGATAGTTGCCAGCTGGGCTCTTTGTTTCTAGCCCCGGCTCAGGGCCTGAGTCCTGGTCTTAAAGGGCCAGTGCAGGGCAGGCGCCCTGTCACAGTCCCTCTCCCCTCCTGCAAAAGGGCTCTGGTGGCCTGAAGAATGGCATGAAAGTCCCCCCAACACTGAAGGGCGAGCTGCACCTTGCCCTTGGCCCCACAGTTATCTACGAGGAACTGGCGCAGCTTGACCCTCAGCGCCGAAGGGGCACTAAGGTTCTCCTCCATCCGGGCCCCCAGGTGGAGCTCACGGGCCACGGAGACGGGCAAGCAGGGATCCGATCCCCTGCGCGGCGCCGACAGCGACGGCGCCGCGCTGCCCATCCCCAACCCCGGCGAGGAAAAGGGCGGCAGAGGGAACAGGGCAGCCCCTATGAGATTGGGGACCGGGGAAACGAATACCACCCCGAGGGCCGCCCACAGCTAACGGAAATGAGAGGGCCCCCATGGGGGTGGCAACAATTGTGGTGTGGGAGGACGATGGGAGCGGGATGGGTTTCGCATCGGGGACTGGGGTGGGGAGGGGGTGGTGGGGGAGCACACATCACGACCGGGTTGGGAGGGAGGGTGGGCTCTAGGCCGGACGGTAGGGCGGGGTTAGGGAGAGGAGGAGCGATAGGGATAGGAGAGGAATTGGGGACGGGGGAGGACTCGGGGCTGGAGATCGGTTCATAGAGGGTGGGGTCAGGGCCAGGGACATGAACAGAGGTGAGGGGAGGGTCGGTGCAGGGGAGGGAACCAGAGTTTGGGGTAGAATCAGGGGGAAGATCCCCCGAATTTGGGCCACCCAGCTGCGGCGCCTCCCGAACAGGGACAGGGAGGACAGGAGCGGGAAGGGGAGATGGCCGCCCTGCCTCATTTGCAAGGGAAGGGACGCCCCCAAGCTCGGGACCCAGCCACTCGGCACTGGTCATCACCCCTAAGGGCTCAGCGGTTTCAGCTCCGGCACTGGAGTCGTCCGGGCCAATCAGTAATACTAGGGGCGCCCCAAGTGTAAGGACGGGGTCGGCCACCTGGAACGTGGGGCTATCAATAGGGGTAGGGTGAGGGTCAGGGTCAGGGAGAGGAGGGGGCGGCGCCGTGGAGTCGCCGCCCAGACCGAGGCCTGCTGGCAAAGGGTCATCCTCCCCCTGTGCGAGTGGGGTCAGACCCAGGGCCTCGATCTCCTCGAAGATGTAGCTGAGTTCCATCCTCTCAGCCCCGGAGCCTTTCCCGCTGGTTGCCGAGCCAACAATTGCCTCGGCGTTAACAGCGGGGGGCTCGGCTGGTATCAGGGCCGAGAGAGCTCCACCTGAGGCCTCCTCGTAGATGGGCTCCGCAGGGGGGACGGCATCGTCCCCTCTCGCTGCCACGGCTTCCTCGGCCGGCGCCTACTGCTGACGCTCTCCGGGGACGATCTCGGCAGTGCTGGCCCCCTTCGGGATCTTACGGAGGGGGGCCTTCCCACCTTCTCCATCGGAGGGGGGAGATTGAGCCCGCGAATGGCGGGCTCTGCGTTTTCCCCCGACGAGCGTCCAGCCCTCTGAGGAGGAGGTGGAGGGCTGGTCAGCAGGGCCAAAGCCGGGGGGTACAGTTGGTCGCTGGGAAGGACACTGAGGCAAGGGACGTAGAGAGGGGGTAGGGAAACCTCCATTTGGGGGGAGCCCTCTCCCTTGCCTGGCAGCGACCGCGCCACCCTCTCCTCCTCGGGCCCCGCAGAGACAGATGGAATGGAAGCGGGGCCCGCTTGCTCGCTTGGGCATGCCAGAGGGGGCGCCTCCGGCTCCCGAGCAGAGCCGTTGGTTGGAGGAGGGGCAGCCGCAGAGGCTGGACTACCAGGGGGGCCGGCAGTGGTAGGGCCAGCGCCCTCCCGGGCCCCAGGGGATCCAGATGCCTCCCCCGACCGGGCCAAGGGGCAGTCCCTCTGAACGTGCCCCATCGCCTGGCAGAGGAAGCACCGGGCCTCACCCGTTGAATAGTGGACCCGGTAGAGGGCCCCCTGGTAGGGCACCACGAAGGACCCCTCTAGCGCCACCCCGCCATGCGCCGTCGGCGACATTTGCAGTTGCATCTGCCGGCGGAAGGATAAAACGTGGCAGAGGGCGGGGTCCTTACAGCCCAACGGTAAAGAGCTGATGATGGAAGTAGGCTTCCCCAGCGTGGAGAGGGAAGGCAGCAGGGCAGCATTGGGGAGGAAGGGTGGGACAGAGGTGAGAACCACCCATACGCCCAGGTCCTCCAATGGCTTGAGTGGCACGTGCACACCCCCCACCGCCAGGCTCCGCTCCACCGCCTCCTGGGCGGCGGCCTCCAAGGCAAGGAAAAACACCACCTTGCCATATATCTTGGAGGCCGCCACCACGGCCGAGGCCCCCACCACCCTCACCAACGCCCGCACGTAAGTTTCGACGTGGGGCGAGGCGGCGACCAGGAGGCAGCGGACGCCGTGCCTCCTGGTCATGGTGGGAAAGGGTCACCCGGGATGGAGCTGGAGGCGGTAGTCGGGGCTGATGACACGGCACATGCGGGGACGGCAGCGGCCACCTGGGCGTACGCTCTGGGGGCCGTGGTCGGTTCACCCCCAGAGCTGGTGGGGGGAACAGCAGGGGAAGGAAGGGCTGCGGTGGACAATGGGGCCACAGTGGGCAGGGCAGCCTCGGCCATGGGAGGTTTATCCTTCGGGGCAGGGCCTTTGCCCTTCTTCCCCCCCCCCCCCCGGCCCTTTTTTCTGGCCGAGGTGGAGGCTTCGCCCAGTCCTGAGGGAGCGTCGGCTGTGGCAGCGGCAGAGCTTGGACCGGGGGTCGGGAGGTCAGCCACAGTGTTTTTTGGGCCCGGTGGCAATGGGGGCACCGTGGAACCAACAGGGGCAGGGGTTTCCTTCATCGTAAAGGCAGGAATTAACTGCTCCTCCCACCATACAACAGACAGGGGAGGAGGGCGTCAGTGAGGGGAAAGGGGGGGAGAGAGAGGAAGGGTACAGGTTTCAGGGAGGAACAACTGAGGAAGGGGAGGGTTTTAGCAGCCCCTCCTCCCTGTAAAGCTGTGGCAGAGGAGGAAGGCGCTATTACAGAGGGAGGGACATGCGAGGGAAGGGGGTATGCAAGTGGGGGGGAAGGGAGAAGAAAAAAAGTGGGGGAACCACTCCCTTCCACCGACTGATTGCAGGGAGGGAGGGTCCTACCACGGGGGAATATAAACAGGGAACCGAGGGGCCAGCAACCACTCCTCCCTGTAAGGCTGGGAACAGAGGAGGAGGGCGCTGGCAGGATGGGACAGGGAACGTGGCAACAGGTGCAGGGCGGGGCCGGCTCCTCCGGTTGCACTGGGGTACAAAAAGGGACTATGGGGCTGTCGAGGGGGTGTGTGATGTGCAGGGGGGCTAACTAAAAAGGGGAGGGGAGGGACACAAGCGCTCGGTGCGGGGACCAGAACTCTGGGTGAGGCCAGAGAACTACTGGGAGGCTGGGGGGGAGGGGGGCATTGGGTGAACAAGGCGGGGCAGGGCAAAGTAAGGGCCCGGAAACAGAACCCTAGCTAAATGTGGGCGGGGCAGGTAAAACAAACTGAGGCTGGACTGGGCTGGTCAGCAAACTGAGGGAGGGAGGAGGAAACAGAACTGACTAACAGGGCGGGGTGGTGTGGGCAAGGTTTCTGCAGTGGGGAGTAAGGCAGGGAGAGCAGGGGTGAGGGGGCCCTCCAACCCAACACTGCTGAGGGAGGGGGGGCCAAGTCCAAGGGGGGAGCACACCCACGAGCATGTGTGGGAGGCTCAGTCCTCGCCCACTGCTGCAGCAGGACAGTCCCAGATGACAAAAAATGGGGGGGGGACAGCCAGCCCCACCGAGGGGCAAGTCCTGGTGGTGCAAGAGTTGGTGGAGGGGGTCGTGGGGGTGGTGGTATGGGGGGAGGGCTCTGCACCTCTCCCCCAGCCCCGCTCTTGGTGTGTCTGTCCACCACCACCCCAAGAGCAGATAAGAGGCTCAGTCCTGCAAACAAACCCCCTCCACAGTCCAACTGACGATCCTTGTCCGCCTCGGTGGGGTGCAGGTGGTACGGCGGCAGCAGCGGGTGGGCGGCAGCCAGGTGGAAAAGGCCTCTGGGTGGTGGTGCTGGTGGGGTCCATCTCCTTCTCTGGAGCAGAGGAAGGGGGGGGGCAGCTGGCAAGCCCCCCCCCCCCCACAAGGCGGCAGCAGCAGCAGCTGGTGGTGGTGGTGGTGAGGAGCAGTGGCTGGAGCGGCGTCCAGAGGAGCAGGCCTCAGCAGGCAGGCGGCTGGGCGGGGAGGGCTCCGGCCGGTTCAGAGGCAGGAACAGGAACAGGGGAGGCGGGGGAGAAGGAAGAGAGCAGCCTCTGCACCCTGCTGCCTCTCCTTCTTGTCTGGAGTGTTGTGGGTCCTATTTGGAAAACAATGGGAGGGTGGGCGGGCAAAGCCCGCCCACCTTCTAAAAGCCCCTCCCCAGCCTTACAGGAGGGACACTGGACCCATGTCCAATTAATTCCGGGGGACAAATAATAAAAAAAGGATCAGGGAGTGCGGGCTAAAGGTTTAAAATAAGGGAACCGGATGGGGACACCGAGCAGAGAACCCCGGACAGCGCCCACTGCTCCTCAAAGCTATCGAAGGAGCCAGTGGACGCCGCCCAGAGGAACTCTGCCCGGATTCGTGAAACCAGGGAGGAACAGAAATAGGCCCCACAGTCGCAGAGAGCCCCTTCGTCCAACATCCTGCTCCTGGTATTGTAGATGGTGCTCTTAGCCAGGGCCAGGAGCAGGTTGACGAGGAGGTCTCGCGACTTTGTGGGGCCACGGATAGGGTGTGCGTATAGGAAAAGGGGAGGGGAGAAGTGCAGCCAGAACCTCAGTAAGAGGTTCTGGAGGAGCCGGAATAGGGGCTGCAACCTGGCGCATTCCAGATATGCGTGTGCCAGGTTCTCCCTCACGCCGCAGAAGGGGCAGGTGTCTGGGATTGGGGTGAACCGCGCCAAGTACACGCCCGTGCTCACGGCTCCGTGGAGAAGCCGCCAACTGATGTCCCCGATGGGCCGCGGAATTAGATCGGAATAGACACTGGCCCATCGGGGTCTCCCACCCTCCACAGGTCTTAAGTGGTCCCGCCATTTAGAGTCGGGGCGGGACACGAGGGTGGGGAAATGCAGGGTGTGGAGCATGAGCATGTACAGCTGTTCTCTGGGCGCGGTCTGGAAACAGACCGGCTGCAATTTTTGCAGCCGGCTGGGGGTCCAGGGGTGGGGAGGCCGGGGGGGCCCGCGGAACAGGGGCCCAATAATAAGGGACGGAGGCTTTGCAGGACCACCGTCCCTGACCACCAGGCCAGAGCTCTTGACCCAGTTGACCCGGGCGGAGGAGGCTGCCGAGTAAACGGCTTGGCTAGCCTCCACCCGCGCAAGGTCGCCCGGGTCCTGGACCACGAGGAGCACGTCATCGGCGTACGCCGACAGGACCAGCCGCAGCTCCGGCTCCCGAAGCACCAACCTCGTCAACCTCCTACGGAGGAGACAGAGGAAGGGCTCGATCGCCAGAGCGTACAGCTGGCCCGACAGCGGACACCCCGACGTACCCCCCGCCCGAAGCTGACCGGCTCGGTCAGGGTCCAGTTGAGCCTGACCAGACACTCCGCGAGGGCGTACAGCACCCGGAGAAAACCCACAAACCGGGGCCCGAAGCCGAAGGCCTGCAGGGTGCCCAGGAGATACCCGTGGTCCATCCTGTCGAACGACTTCTCCTGGTCCAGGGACAGGAGGGCGAACGACAAGCCATCCCTACACCCGAGCTCTAAGAGATCCCGGACCAAATACAGGTTGTCAAATATACTACGGCCAGGGACGGTGTAGGTCTGGTCGGGATGGATCACGTCCGCCAGCAGGGACCGCAGTCGCAGTGAGATGGCTTTTGCTACGACCTTGTAGTCCGTGCTGAGGAGCGAGACGGGACGCCAGTTCTGTAGGTCGCGGAGGTCCCCCATCTTCGGTAGCAGGGCGAGCACCGCTCGCCTGCACGACAGAGGGAGGACCCCGCTCTCCAAGGACTCGGCCCAGACGGTGACGAGGTCTGGGCCGAGGACGTCCCAGAACACGCGGTAGAACTCCATGGTCAGCCCATCCATGCCCGGGGTTTTATTGTTGGGCATGAGACGGAGGGCTTCCGAGAACTCGGCCAGAGTGAGAGGCAGCTCCAGCCGGTCTCGGTCGCCCGCGCTGACCGTCGGGAGCTCGGTCCAGAGCGCCCTGCAGGCGTCGGCTTCGGTCGGATCCGGGGAGAACAAACTGGCGTAGAAGGCCCTGGCCCTTCCACGCATCTCCGCTGGATCCGTGAGGGGGGCGCCGTCCTCCGCCAAGAGGCAGGTGACATGTTTTTTTGCCCCCCTCCTTTTCTCCAGGGCATAGAAGAAGCCGCGATCCATCTCCCGGAGGAGGTGGATGCGAGATCGAACAAAAGCGCCCCGGGCCCTGTGATCTTCCAGGGCCCGGAGCTCCTCCTGCTTCTCCCGGTACGCCTCGCGGAGGAGTGGATCCTCGGGGGCGGAAAGGAAAGGGGGGACGGCAGGGGAGGGGTCTCTTCCACGGCAGGGATGGGGGGAGGGGTGGGTTCAGGGCCGGACAGTGGGTAGGGGTCAGGGAATGGGGCAGAGATGGGGGTAGGAGAGGGATCGGGAACAGGGGAGGCTTCGGGACTGGAAATGGGTTCATAAAGGGCAGTAGCGGGAGTAGGGGGAGGATCGGGACGTGGGAAGGAATCAGGATCCTGGACGGGGTCTGGGAAGGGGTCCCCTGTGGCAATCCCACCGGGCTGCGGCGCCTCCCGAATGGGGACTTGGGGGTCGGAAACAGGAAGGGGGCACGTGCCGACGCCGGGCTCAGATGGAGAGGCAGGTGTTAATGCCTCGGCGTCGGCCCGGATGGCATTTTCTGCTGGGCCCCCAATGGGAAAGGGGGGTGACTGCCCCGCCTCAGTTGCTGGAGAGGGGGCACCCCCAACCCCGGGACCCGTCTGCTTGGCGCCAGCTGTCGCCACGGAGGGCTCGGCGGCATCCATTCCGGCGCTCGGGTCGGCCAGGCCAGTGGGCAGTATCAGGGGCGCCCCGAGTGTGAGGACGGGGTCGGCCACTTGGGACACGGGATCAGGGAGAGGAGGGGGCGGCGCCACAGAGTCGCTGCCCAGACCGAGGCCCGCTGGCAGAGGGTCGTCCTCCCCCTGGGTGAGCGGGGTCAGACCCAGGGCCTCGATCTCCTCAAAGATGGAGCTAAGCTCCATCCCCTCGGCCCCGGAGCCTTCCCCTCCGGCCGTCGAGGCAACAATTACCTCAGTGGGGATGGGGGGGGTTCAGTTGGAGCCAGGGCCGGGGGGGCTCCACCCGAGGCCTCCTCGTGGAGAAGCTCCACGGGGGGGCGTCGTCGTCCCCCCTCGCCGCCACGGCTTCCTCGGCCGGCGCCTCCCGCTGATGCTCGTCGGGGGCGCTCTCGGCAGCGCCGGCCCCCCTCGGGATCTTTCGGAGGGGGGCCTTCCCGCCCTCCTCATCGGAGGGGGGGGATCGAGTCCGCAACCGGCGGGCTTTGCGCTTGCCCCCGACGAGCATCCAGCCCTCCGAGGTGGAAGTGGAGGGCTGGTCAGCGGGGACAAGGCCAGGGGGCGCAGTTGGTTTTCGGGGGAGGCGTTGAGGCAAGGGAGGGAAAGAGAGGAGGAGGGAAGCCCCCACCCGGGGGGAGCCCTCTCCCTCGCCCGGCAGCGACCGCGCCACCCTCTCCTCCTCGGGCCCCGCAGAAATGGATCGCGTAAGGGCGGGGCCCGCCTGCTCGCTTGGGTACACCGGAGGGGGCGCCTCCAGCCCCCGAGCCGAGCCGTCGGTTGGAGGAGGTGCGGCCGCGGAGGCCGGACTACCAGGGGGGCCGGCGATGGCGGGGCCGGCGCCCTCCCGGGCCCCGGTGGGCCCGGACGCCTCCCCCGACCGGGCCAAGTGGCAGTCCCTCCGAACATGCCCCATCGCCCGGCAAAGGAAGCACCGGGCCTCACCCGTCGAATAGTGGACCTGGTAGAGGGCCCCCTGGTGGGGCACCATAAAGGACCCCTCTAGTGCCACCCTGCCACGCGCCGCCGGCGGCATTTGCAATTGTACCTGCCGGCAGAACGATAATACGTGGCGGAGGACGGGGTCCTTACAGCCCAACGGGAGAGGGCTGATGACAGAAATGGGTTTCCCCAAGGTGGAGAGGGAAGGCAGCAGGGCAGCATTGGGGAGGAAGGGTGGGATGGAGGTAAGAACCATCCGTACGCCCAGGTCCTCCAATGGCTCGAGGGGCACGTGTACGCCCCCCACCACCAGGCCCCTCTCCACCGCCTCCTGGGTGGCGGCCTCCGAGGCAAGGAAGAACACTGCCTTGCCGTACATTTTGGAGGCCGCCACCACGGCCGAGGCCCCCACCACCCTCGCCAACGCCCACACGTACATTTCCACGTGGGGCGAGGGGGCGACCAGGAGGCAGCGAACGCCGTGCTTCCTGGTCATGGTGGGAAAGGGGCCCCGGCCACCCGGGATGGAGCTGGAGGCAGCAGTCGGGGTGGATGACACAGCAGGTGAGGGGGCGGCAGCGGCCACCTGGGCGTACGCCCCCAGAGCTGGTGGAGGGAACAGCAGGGGAAGGAGGGGCTGCGGAGGGCGGGGCAGCTACGGCCGTGGTGGGTTTGGCCTTTGGGGCCGGGCCTTTGCCCTTTTTCCTCCCCCCGGCCCTTTTTCCCGGCCGAGGTGGTGGCTGCTCCCAAATCTGGGGGAGCGTTGGCCGTGGCAGCGGCGGAGCTCGGGCCTGGGGTCTGGAGGTCGGCCGCGGCATTCTTTGGGCCCGGTGGCAAAGGGGGACCATGGGTTCAACAGGAACAGGGGCTTCCTCCATCACGGAAGGGAGGAGGAAGGAGGCACAGGTGACAAGAGGGGGGAGCAAGGGTTAACCTCTCCTCCCCACCAGACAACAGGCAGGGGAGGAGGGTGTCCGTGAGGGAGAGGGTGGGGGAGAGGGAGGACGCTGGTTTCGGGAGGGGCGACTGAGGATGTGGGGGGCGTTTGGCAGCCTCTCCTCCCTGCTAAGGCTGTAGCAGAGGAGGAGGGCGCTAGTAAAGGGGCAGGGACACACGAGGGAAGGGGGGGTGCAAATGGGGGGAAGGGGGAAGGAAGGGGGGGGCAACCACTCCCTCCCGCCGACTGGTTGCTGGGAGGGAGGGAACCAGAAAAAGGCAGGATAGGGACAGGGGAACCGAGGGGCCAGCAACCACTCCTCCCCGCAAGGCTGGAGGCGGAGGAGGAGGGCGCTGGTGGGGCAGACAGGGGGCAGGGTAACGGGTACTGGGCGGGGGCCGGCTCCTCCGGCTGCACTGGGATACTAAGGGGAGGGGGGGCTATGGGGCTGTTGGGGAGGTGCAATGAACAGGGGGACTAACTAAAAAGGGGGGGAAGGGATGGGGCACAAGCGCTCGGGGCAGCGAGGGACAAGGCAGACTGGGTAGTGCTCGGGGGCTGGCGGGCAGCTGGGGGAGGTAAAACGGAGGGAAAACAACAGCTGGGTGGGGCGGGGCACACACTCTTGGGCTGGCTGGGGCAGGGGTGTGGCAAATAACTTTGGGAGCAGGTGTGGTGGGTAAGTCTCTTTGGGGCGGGAGGGAAAGAAACAAACTAGGCTAACGGGGGGGGGCAAACAGTGGGGAGAGACCAAGCTGCTGGGGTAGGGTGGGTGACCTGAGGTGAGGGTGGCCCCCCCCAGCCAAATGTAACTGAGGGGGAGGGGTGGGAAGGGAGCATGCCCATGAGCGCTGTGGGGGCTCAACCTCGCCCACCGCTGCAGCAGAGTCCCAGATGGAGGGCGGGGCAGCAATCCCCGCAAGGGGGAGAAGAGACAGTCCAGGTGGTGAAGGGCGGTGGAGGGGGCGTTGGGGGTGGTGGCAGCGAGGGGGGGGGGGGCGCAGCTGGACTGGGGGGAGGGCTCTAAGCCTCTCCCCCAGCCCCCCTTTCAACAGTTCAATTCACCACCACCCCGGAGCAGATTGAAAAAGCTCAGTCTGTAAACGAACCCCCCCCACAGTTCTTGATGGTGATGATCTCCTCTTCTCCCCCTCAGCGGGGTGCAGCAGCAGTAGGCAGGCGGCAGTGGAAGGCCTCTGGGTAGTGGTGCAGGTGGGGTGATCCTCCTTCTCTGGAGCAGTGGTGGAGGGGAGAGGGAGGGCAGCCGGCAGGCCCCCCCTCTCCCCTCAGGCAGCAGCGGCAGCAGCAGGTGGTGGTAGCAGTGGTGGTGGTAATGGTGGTGGGGTGTGGCAGCTGAAGCAATGTCCGGGGAGCAGGCCTAAGCAGGCAGGCGGCTGGATGGGTACAGAGGGCTCCGGCCAGTGCAGAGGCAGGAGCAGGAACCAAGGGGGCGGGAGAAGGAAGAGGGCAGCCCCTGCACCCTGCTGCCTCTCCTCCTTCTCAGGAGTGTTGTGGGTCAGAGTAGCCGCTCATTGACCCAGAGGTGGAGGAACCCCTCCTGCAGCCATTTTGTCCTAAGACTGACCCCTTCCTGTCATCTGACCGGAAGCCAGGGGGTGTGGCCAGGACTATAAAAGCCCAGCCTGCTGGCTCAGTCTGGGCCCAGCTGCTGGAGGAGACAGAGGCCTTCTCATGGAATGAGGTGTAATAGTTAACTCAAACTAAGGACTTAGTTCGAGTTAACATTTGACTGCCGTGTGTAGCCGAGGGCAGTTAGTTCGGACTAGGGGGATTTAAAAATGGCTCCCGGACGGGAAGATGCAAATAAAGCCTGGGATATTTAAATCCCAGGCTTCATTTGCAACTTCGAATGCCTACATTAGCCTCCCTAGTTCGAACTAGGGGCTAGTGTAGACATACCCTGAGAGACTAACATTTTACTCGGGTGGTTTCACACTGAAAAGTGACTATGTAGAAATTGTGTTGTAGCCATGTCGGCCCCAAGATGTTAGACACAAAGTATGTGATGGAATATCTTTTATTGGACCAATTTCTATTGGTGAGAGAGAGAATCATTAGCTCTACGTAAGCTCAAATGCTTTGAAAGCTTCTTTCTCTCACCAGCAGATGTTGGTCCAATAAAATATATTCCTTCACCCATCTTGTTCACTATGTAGAAATGGCACTTTCTTACAATGGGGGGGGGGCGCGAAGAGAACTGATCTGGATCCTGAATTCTATAATCTTGGAGAGGCAAAGGACAACATCCACACAAGGCCATGATAAACACTTCACCGCTCTAAATTATCTGCATAGCATTTAGAAACTGTAATGACAGCTGCTACAAAGAAAGCTTTGAAAGATTTCTCTGAATGCATGAAGTCGTTACTGCAGTGGCTAGCAATCAAAAAAGGCTTTAATTTTACTTGTAAAATGAGCAAATTTAATCTGAAGTTATTGAGTGGCAATAAGCAAGGAACTCCATGCTATTGCTCTTAAAGGCTATGTCTACACTACAGGGTTTTTGTGCAAAAACAGCAATTTTTGCGCAAAAACCCGCAGAGCGTCCACACAATCACATTTTTGCACAAGAAAATCTACAGTCAATCGACAGAACAGAGGGCTTTTTGCGGTGTAAGTAAACCTCTTTCTATGAGACATAACTCCTTTTTGTGCAAGAGTTCTTGTGCAAAAAGGTGTGTGTGGGCGCTCAACAGGGGTTTCGTGCGCAAAAAGAGGATATCAGAAAAAGCACAGGTGCTCTGATGGCCATTCTGTGAATGGCCATCAGAGCTTTCTTGTGCAAGAGTGTCCATGCAGTGTGGACGCTCTCTTGTGCAAAAGCACATCACTTTTGCAATGTGCTTTTGAGGTGTGGACGCACTTTTGTGCAAGAAGTTTTTGAAGATCTCTTCTGCAAAAAGCTTCTTGCGCAAAAACCCTGCAGTGTAGACAAAGCCTTAGTCATTGTTCAGTGCAGAATTGCACTTTGAATAAAATTTGACATGAATTGAAAGCATTGGTAAACATTTTTAAGCTCCCAAATCAATAACTGGATATATATAAAAACAAAATATTTAATAATTTCCTTTTCTACTTATTTTTCAAGACCCACATTCATAGTTTCTCTGCTGTCCCCTTTAAAAATTCTAGATACTGAAGGTACCTTAAAGCCATGGAGGCACTGCCTAAAACTACTGCATTGAAAGTATAAATGGTCCATGAGCAGCAGCAGGGGAAAGGTGAGCTCTTGAACTCAAGTATTGGCAGATTAGTAAAGAAAAGTAACTCAACTTTCCTAATTGTTTTCATTTTGTCGTTAATTCATAGAATCATAGAGCTGGAAGAGACCTTAGAAGGCCATAAAGTCCAGCCCCCTGCCCAAGGCAGGACCAATCCCAATTAAATCAACCCAGCCAGGGCTTTGTCAAGCCGGGACTTAAACACTCTAGGGATGGAGACTCCACTACTTCCCTAGGTAACCCATTCCAATGCTTCACCACCCTCCTAGTGAAATAGTTTTTCCTAATATCCAACCTGGACCTCTCCCACCACAACTTGAGACCATTGCTCCTTGTTCTGCCATCTGTCACTACTGAGAACAGCCTTTCGCCATCCTCTTTGGAACCTCCCTTCAGGAAGTTGAAGGCTGCTATCAAATCCCCCCTCACTCTTCTCTTCTGCAGACTAAACAGACCCAAGTCCCTCAGCCTCTCCTCATAGGTCATGTGCTCCAGCCCCCTAATCATTTTGGTTGCCCTCCGCTGGACCCTCTCCAATGCGTCCACATCCTTTCTATAATGGGGGGGGGGGCTCAGAACTGGACACAGATGTGGCCTCACCAGAGCCGAGTAAAGAGGAATAATGACATCTCTGGATCGACTGGCAGTGCTCCTCTTAATGCAACCTAATATGCCATTAGCCTTGGCTACAAGGGCACACTGTTGACTCCTGTCCAGCTTCTCATCCACTGTAACCCCCAGGTCCTTATCTATAGAACTGCTACTTAGCCAGTCGGTCCCCAGCCTGTACCAATGCTTGGGATTCTTTCGTCCCAAGTGCAGGACTCTACACTTGTCCTCATCAGATTTCTTGTGGCCCAATCCTCCAATTTGTCTAAGTCACTCTGGACCCAATCCCTGCCCTCCAGGGTATCTACCTCTCCCCCTAGCTTAGTGTCATCTGCAAACTTGCTGAGGGTGCAATCCATCCCCCCATCCAGGTCATTAATAAAGATATTGAACAAAACCGGTCCCAGAACCAAACCTTGGGGCACTCTGCTAGAAACCGACCGCCATCCTGACATGAGGTCTCTCATATATAAAATAACAAACTAATGCTTGTCTCGAATAGTCTTAATTAAATTTTATGTTGTCTTCCTATAAAAGTACATTAGGTAGAGATGCTGGTTTCTTACAGTCTTGTTAGTTTTCTATATGTGACTATTTTTAGAAATGGTCCTTTGGACTTCTAAAGTTTGGGGAGAAGTTGGGGGGGGGGGGGAACAAATTTGGATCGACATCTGAGCCTAAATTCCAGTATTAATACTCTTGGGATCATTTTATCTCATGAACCACATTTTTCTGCCACACTGCTTGGTTTTATTTCTCAGCAGTTAAAAAGAAATGACCAGAGAAACACATCAGGGCTCCAGTAAAAAGGTTCAAGGAAGTCTTTAAACAACCACTTGAGAGCAAAATCATAGAAATATAGGACTGGAAGGGACCTCAGTAGAGCTAGTACAGTCCCCTCACTGAGGCAGGACTAAGACCATCCCCAACAGGTGTTTGTCTAATCTAAATCTCCCTTGCTACAAATTTAAGCCCCCTATTTCTTGTGCTCCCTTTATTGTTAAGGAACACAATTTATCACCTCCTTTTTCTAACAATCTTATGTACTTGAAGACTGGAGAAGAGAAGACTGAATGGGTAAATAACAGAGAAAACAAACCCAGTTTTTCCCCCTCTTTCCCCATAGGTCAGGTTTTCTTAGACCTTTAATCACTTTGTTGCTCTCCTCTGGACTTTCTCCAATTTGTCCCCATCTTTTCCCAGTGTGCTGACCCAGAACTGGGCACAGTACTCCAACTGAGGACTTAGCAGGATTGTTGTAAGCAAGACACAAGAAGTAATTTTTCTACTCTGAGCAGTGATAACAGATCTCAGAATGAGGCCACTCCTCCGCAGCAGCACCGGGCAGAGAAGCCCTCACACTCCAGCCCCACTCTGTGGCAGAAGCCCCTGGGCAGGGGAGCCCCCAGCATCCCCCACCTGTCCCTGGCAGAAGCAAGAGGAAAGCAGGGGAAGCCCCCACACCTGGCCCCACTCTCTGGCAGAATCGCTGGGAGGATGGGACAGGAGAAGCCCCAGCACCCAACCCTGGTCCCCTGCAGAAGCACAGAGGACAGGGGGGAAACCCAGCACCTGGACCCTCGGCGCGACCCTGGGACTAGAAGAGCTCTCATTCCCTGCTGTACACCCCAGGGCTGGGGCACAAGAACAGAGCTTCTCCAATTTTGGGACAGCAGTTGGGGGGTGCAGAAAGGAGAAGGGGTTACAGGGCTGCAGAGGTGGTGGAATGGGGGAGGAACCCTGCATGGAATGGGTGCAGGTTCTGCCCTGGAGGAAGGGCAGAAAGGGGTGTAAACATGGGCAGGGCCACAGGTAGAAGGGGCAGAATGAGTATGGAGCAGCAGGCAGAAAGGTTGGGGAGGGACTTGCTATGGCCCAGGGCCCCAGGAAACTTTAATCTGCCTCTGAGGAAAAAAATAGAGCAAAGACAAGATCTCTGAGAGCACTAAAGGTAAATGGACACATTGGGTACCTCTACACTGCACAGCTATTTCAAAATAGTTATTTTGGAAGAGGCATTATTCCTCGTAGAATGAGGTTTACAGATTTTGGAATAAGCTGTCCATTATTTTGAAATAACAGAATTGCTATGTAGACACTCACATCGTTACTTTGAAATAACACTAGTTATCTCAAAATAATGGTGGGCTACGTCTAAACTACACCCCTCTGTCGGCAGAGGGATTAAATTAGACTTATCGAAAGGGCAAATGAAGCCGGGATTTAAATATCACATGCTCCATTTGCATAATGGCGGCCACCGCTTTTTTCCGAAACTGGGCTTTAAAAAAAAACAAACACAAACACGGCAGTTTAGATGGGACATTTGACAGAAATGCCCCATTTCAAAAGATCCTGTACTCCTCAAAAAATGAGTACGGAATCTTTTGAAACGGGGCATTTCTGTTGAAAATGTCCCATCTAAACTGCCGTGTTTGTGTCTTTTTTTTTTTAAAGCCCTGTTTCAGAAAAAAGCAGCGGCCACCATTATGCAAATGGAGCATGTGATATTTAAATCCCGGCTTCATTTGCACTTTCGATACATCTAATTTACATCCCTCTGCCGACAGAGAGGTGTAGTTTAGATGTAGCTGTGCAGTATACATATCCATTATGTTTAACTGGAATTTTTGTTGATCTGTAACCTTTACAGCATTTGATTCTATTGAGATTTTTTTCTATAAAATAATTTAAATGTAGGAGGAAAATTCATTCCCTTTAAATTGGTTCTGGAAGTTATTAATGCTGCTGCCAAATTCGCTCCCCCAGATGGCATGAAAATTCAACAGTGACAAATGGATCTCAATACACCAAGGCCAACTGAGATGTGATCTTGGTTCTGTGAATGCTGGAAACTTTGGGAATGTAAGACTAAATTATTTGATTAGCTAAAGGTGACTCTGAAGTGGAACCATTTCTCCCCATGCTGTTGAGGAGAGAAAGAAACGTGATGTGATTGCTTCCTTTTTATCTCCACTGTGCTATTGGTTAGTGACTGTTTATGTGGCTAAGGAAGTCCAAACCAGAAAGCAATAAAACCTGACAGGCCAACTAAACTTTGCCCTACTTACATAGTGAGAAGACTTTTCTTGGAGAGAGACAGCCCCCCCCCCCCCCCCCCCATCTCCCTGTTACCTGGAAGAAACTGCTCTGACTCAGACAAAGGAGGGAAAAGATAATTTCCTTTGTCCTAGTTTGAAATCCCTACCTGCATTACTATTGGCTGACCAGATACCTGGCTAGGGACAGGAGACAATTAACCCCTTAGTCCCCAGGTGCTGGTCAGCCCTCCTGATTATGACAACAGCCCTCCTTAAGATGACCTCTACCAAGTGAATCAAGATAAAATTACAACTTGGCCTATCTGCTTTAAGATTTTTTTTGTCAGCTATCACATTGTACAAATACTCTTGTTTTCCCTAGTGTAGACACGCCTCATGATAACAGAGTTTGTGTTCTCCCTTACCACAAAGTAAAAACAAAATTCTCAGCAAGTGATTTAAAAATGCAGATGATTCAGTCTTGTAAGCTATGTTAATATAATCATATTAACCCCCCAAAACCCAATGTGGCATGTATTAGTCTCTGTTGTGTGATTGTCTTGTGCTGATGATTCAGTCAAATCAAGCATATCAGCCAGCTTGTAGCATCAGCAGATAGCCTACTCTGTCTTACTATTTCTTTGAAAATGTAAAAAAAGTACAGAATGACTGAGACACTGAAAGTGGGCTTTTCTTTTCCACTTCTGGCCTTACCACAAAACTTAAACAAAAAAGAGTCCTAGTAAAAATTGTCCTGGGATGGGGTAGGAAGAGGGGAAGCATACCATGCTAGTAATACTTGCAGCACAGGAAGTGCCTCTTTAAATTGTAGCTACTGAAATCACAATCCCATGAACCGCTTTCCTTGAAATGTAAAATTGAGTCAATCACAACCTCACTTCAGCTATAACTATCTGCTAAAGCAGAACACTTCATCCATCAGGTCTGTCACTTATCTTCTGTTTCAAGAAAAACAAAAAAAGTTGCCATTTTCCATGTAAATTTCAGGTGTGGCAAGGGCCCCTCTTCCCCACACCATCACTGGGTAGGCCTCCTCCCCTTAGCCCCCAAGTTTGGGGTTTTGCAGCGGGTCTCAATGGTAGGGAGCCCAGCCAGGGTCCCAAAGGCTCCCTCCCTAGCTGCCTTTACCTAATGCTGGTAATGCTGAGGCTTCCAGTGCATCTACCCTAACCAGCTGTATATATTGCAATAAGCTCTCCCTCACCCAAATTACGTTTTTTTCCTGCATTATTTCTTTTTCTCTGTATTAGTGCCAAGTTATTTGTTTATATATTTCATTATTGTCCAGCTAGACTAGGCTCTGCAACATTAAATCCTATGCATCTTTTCTGAAACACTATTGGTCTGGAGTTCTGAGTGTTTGTATAACCTTTGCCAGGGGAGCTGACAGGATCGCTGGACCCCTGCACAATGGTTGGGGGGGTACAGCTCTGCACTCCTGGAAGGGGCGGGGCCTCAGGCAGAAGGGGTGGAGCTGGGACAGCCAGCCCCAGTGCTGCCCAGATGGCCCAGTGCTCCCCTCCCCACTAGTCCTCAGAGCTGGCCGGTGCGTGTGTTGCAGGGCTCTAGAATTGCTGCTGGAGCGCCACTCAGCATGCGCCAAAGTAACTGAGCCTCTGGGAGCCCTGGGACCTTTGAATCATTAGGCCCCAGGGCAGTTACCCCCTTTGCCTCCTGCTGTTGGCAGGCCTGACTTTGTATCTTGTGTACAAAGTTATCCATGCCAAAGCCATGTCTTGAGTCAGCTGACATCCACTGAAAATCATAGAATCCTAGGGCTGGAAGAGACCCCAGGAGGTCATCGAGTCCCGCCCCCTGCCCAAGGCAGGACCAACCCCAACTCAATCATCCCAGCCAGGACTTTGTCAAGCCAAGACTTAAATCTCTAGGCTACGTCTAGACTGGCATGATTTTCCAGAAATGCTTTTAACGGAAAAGCGGCAAGGAGTCCTGTGGCACCTTATAGACTAACTGAAGTGTTGGAGCATAAGCTTTCGTGGGCAAAGACCCACTTCGTCAGATGCATGTAGTGGAAATTTCCAGAGGCAGGTATAGATATGCAGGCCAGAATCAGGCTGGAGATGACGAGGTGGATCTAATCAAGGAGGATGAGGCCCACTTCTAGTAGCTGATCTGGAGGTGTGAATTCCAAGAGAGGAGAAGCTGCTTTTGTAGTTAGCTAGCCATTCACAGTCTTTGTTTAATCCAGAGTTGATTGTGTCAAACTTGCAGATGAACTGTAGCTCAGCAGTTTCTCTTTGAAGTCTGGTCCTGAAGTTTTTTTGCTGCAGGATGGCTACCTTTAGATCTGCAATTGTGTGTCCAGGGAGATTGAAGTGTTCTCCTACAGGTTTTTGTATATTACCATTCTTAATATCTGATTTGTGTCCATTGATTCTTTTACGTAGGGACTGTCCTGTTTGGCCGATGTATATAGCAGTGGGGCATTGTTGGCACATGATGGCATATATTACGTTAGTAGATGTGCAGGAGAATGTACCAGTGACAGTATGGCTGATCTAGTTAGGTCCTGTGATGGTGTTGCTGGTGTATATATGTGGGCAGAGTTGGCACTGAGGTTTGTTGCATGGATTGGTTCCTGAGTTAGTTATTATGGTGCGGTGTGTAGTTGCTGGTGAGAATATGCTTCAGGTTGGCGGGTTGTCTGTGGGCGAGGACTGGCCTACCTCCCAAGGCCTGTGAAAGCGAGGGATCATTGTCCAGGATGGGTTGTAGATCACTGATGATGTTGGAGAGGTTTTAGCTGAGAACTGTAGGTGATGGCCAGTGGTGTTCTGCTGGTTTCTTTCTTGGGCTTGTCCCGTAGCAGAAGGCTTCTAGGTACACGTCTGGCTCTGTCAATCTGTCTCCTTACTTCCTCGTGTGGGTATCGTAGTTTACAGAATGCTTGTTGAAGATCTTGTAGGTGTAGGTCTCTGTCTGAGGGGTTGGAGCATGCTTGGCTGTAAACAATGGATCGTGTGGTGTGTCCAGGATGGAAGCTGGAGGCATGCAGGTAAGCATAGCGGACGGTAGGCTTTCGGTATAGGGTGGTATTGATGTGACCGTCACTTATTTGCACCGTGGTGTCCAGGAAATGGACCTCCCGTGTAGATTGGTCCATGCTGAGGTTGATGGTGGGGTGGAAGCTGTTGAAATCATGGTGAAATTCTTCCAGAGTCTCCTTCCCATGGGTCCAGATGATGAAGATGTCATCGATGTAGCGTAGGTAGAGAAGGGGCGTGAGTGGACGAGAGCTGAGGAAGCGTTGTTCTAGGTCAGCCATAAAAATGTTGGCGTATTGTGGGGCCATGCGGGTGCCCATAGCAGTGCCACTGGTCTGGAGGTATATATTGTCACCAAATCTGAAATAGTTGTGTGTGAGGATACATTCACAGAGTTCAGCCACCAGTTGTGCTGTGGCATCATCAGGGATACTGTTCCTGACAGCTTGTACTCCATCTGCATGTGGGATATTTGTGTAGAGAGCCTCTACATCCATGGTGGCTAGGATGGTGTTTTCTGGAAGATCACCTATGCATTGTAGTTTTCTCAGGAAATCCGTAGTGTCACGGAGGTAACTGGGAGTGCTGGTACACTGAAGTACTGTCTGGCTATGTGGACTCTCTACTCAGACCCTACGCCACCAGCAATCCCAGTTACCTCTAAAGGTAGCCATCCTGCAGCAAAAAAACTTCAGGACCAGACTTCAAAGAGAAACTGCTGAGCTACAGTTCATCTTCAAGTTTGACACAATCAACTCTGGTCTTTGCCCACGAAAGCTTATGCTCCTACACTTCAGTTAGTCTATAAGGTGCCACAGGACTCCTCACCGCTTCTGCAGATTCAGACTAACACAGCTTCTCTGATACTTTAACGGAAAAGTTTTCCGTTAAAAGCATTTTTGGAAAAGAGCGTCTAGATTGGCACGGCCGCTTTTCTGCAAAAGCACTTTTTGTGGAAAAGCGTCTGTGGCCAATCTACACGCTCTTTTGCGCAAAAAAACCCCGATCGCCATTTTCACGATCGGGGCTTTTTTGCGCAAAACAAATCTCAGCTGTCTACACTGGCCCTTTTGCGCAAAAGTTTTGCGCAAAAGGGACTTTTGCCCGAACGGGAGCAGCATAGTATTTCCGCAAGAAGCACTGATTTCTTACAGTAGGAAGTCAGTGCTTTTGCAGAAATTCAAGCAGCTAGTGTAGACAGCTGGCAAGTTTTTCCGGAAAAGCGGCTGATTTTCTGGAAAAACTGGCCAGTCTAGACACAGCCCTAGGGATGGAGACTCCATTGCTTCCCTAGGTAACCCATTCCAGTGCTTCACCACCCTCCTAGGGAAATAGACCTCTCCCACTGTAACTTGAAACCATTGCTCCTTGTTCTGCCACCCATCACTACTGTGAACAGCCTCTCTCCATCCTCTTTGGAACCTCCCTTCAGGAAGCTGAAGGCTGCTCTCAAATCCCCCCTCACTCTTCTCTTCTGCAGACTAAATAAGCCCAAATCCCTCAGCCTCTCCTCGTAGTCCATATGATGCAGCCCCTTAATCATTTTGGTTGCCCTCCGCTGGACCCTCTCCAATCCGTCCACATCCTTTCTATGGGGGGGGGGAGAAGGGAGCAGAACTGGCCCAGATGTGGCCTCCCCTGTGCCAAATAAAGGGGAATAATCACTTCTTTAGATCTGCTGGAAATGCTCCTCCTAATGCAACCTAATATGCCATCAGATTCGGTTAATGTTGAATGATCTCTATGCGCAACTTGAGTTTACCTTACTTCATAATATATTGCTCTTTTAAAGCCCTGTCCTGTGTAGCATCGATTGTACCTATGAGTCCCTTCAATTCCTTTTGATATCCATGGAAACTTGAGTGTGCCATACTCACAGAAAAAGGCCTTTATAGCATCCTTCAACTGAGGAGAATGGGTGTCTTAAATATATAGTGTTTCATGTTGAAGTATTACAAATCATCTTTTACAAGGCCAGTTAATCATATACAAAAACTTCAATTCATTGACCCTGTTGAGGATGAATCTGATAACTGATCAAGGTGCTCAGAATATTGCATCTGCTTAAGAATACCTTCTATGTTGCTATGTTATTATTGCAGTGGGTATGTGCTGCACCTGTAACAAAAGTGGTTTAAAAAGATGAATAAAATGGGGGATTTGTAATGTCCCTAAAGTTACAATTAAAGGAAGAACCAGAAACACAATATATTAGCACAGGATAGGATGGAAGCTAGAAATCAGTTAGTAGCCCACAACAGAGTCTTGGGTACGTCTAGACTACAGGCTTTTGTCGACAGAAGTTTTGTCGACAGATACTGTCGACAAAACTTCTGTTGACAAAGCGTCTAGACACATTCAGTTCTGTCGACAAAGCAAGCTGCTTTGTCGACATGGTAGTGCAGACGCAAAGGACAGTTTACATGCAATAACACCTTCTGTCGACAGAAGGTGTTATGCCTCGTAAAATGAGGGTTACCAGCGTCGACAAAACTGCTGAGTTCTGTCGACATTATGTCGACAGAACTCAGCGGTAGTGTAGATGCAGGTATAGTTTTGTCGACAAAAGTCCACTTTTGTCGACAAAACTCTGTAGTCTAGACACACCCCTAGACACACCCAAAATTTATTATTGACAGAGATAGGTATGACCTTTGGGTGCTGTGATTCTATTATTAGGGGTAAGGGAGTGGCTTCTTTGAGTTAGGTTTGACCTACAGTGAGGCAGGAAAGCCTGAGAGCCAGTTAAACTGTCTTTTTCTGACTTACTACCATTTTTTCCCAACCTGGGGCTACGTCTAGACTGCAGGCTTCTTTCAGAAGAAGCTTTTCCAGAAGAGATCTTCCAGAAAAACTTTCGAAAGAGAATGTCCACATTGCTTTTTCGATCTGTTTAGCCAATCTGCTTTTTCAAAAGAGTGTCCGAAACTTCCTCATACAGAAGGCTACCTTTTTGGAGCTGTGTGCCTGGCTCTCCTCTGCCCTCTGACGACACCCACCTGCGGCCCACCATCCCTCTGGAGAAGCGGGTCGCCATCGCCCTCTGGAAACTCGCCACCCCCGACAGTTAGCAGTCGGTGGGCAACCAGTTTGGCGTGGGGAAGTCCACCATCAAGGCCCTCCTCATGGAGGTAAGGCACTCGTGGGCTGCAGTCCCTGCAGGGGTGTGTGGGGAGTCCTGGAAAAGGGGGACCCTTGGGAGGGGGGGGTGGAGGGAGGGGGAGGGGGGGAGGGGAGACAGCCCCGTCCCTGGGGGGTTGTGCCATTCCGCCCTCACACAGCCCTGCTGCTGGGGGGGTGGCCTCATAGGGGGTGGCTCCTGGGGTGTTGGGGGCGGCACCTCCCAAGGGCTCAGGCACTCCCTCTCTCATTCTCTGTCTTCTATGTGTGCTTGTTTCCTTCTGCAGGTTGTGAGGGCCATCAATTCCATCCTGCTGCAAAGGGTCATCCGCCTGGGAGACCTGGACCCAATCGTGGCCAGATTTGCCGCCCTGGGGTTCCCAAACTGCGGGGGAGCGATTGATGGGCCCCACATCCAGAGCCACACACCTGAACATAGAGCGGCCCAGTACATCAACCACAAGGGCTACTTTTCTATGGTGCTGCAGGCCCTGGTTGACCACCGTGGACAGTTCACGGACATTTTTGTCGGGTGGTCAGGCACGGCACACAATGCCCGGATTTTTTGCTACTCGAGTCTTTACGGCAAGCTGGAGGCGAGCACATTCTTCCCCCACTGTGACTTTGCAGTTGGGGACGTGCAGATGCCATTGTACATCGTGGGGGACGCAGCCTACTCCCTGATGCCATGGGTAATGAAGCCACCTGGACCCCAGCAGGGACCAATTTAATGCACACCTGAACCGGGCCAGGATCCAGGTGGAGTGCGCCTTCGGCCGCCTCAAGGCATGGTTCAGGTCCCGCCTGGACATGGGGGAGCACAACATCCCCAAGGTGGTGTCAGCATGTCGTGTCTTCCACAAAATTGTGGAGAGGAAGGAGGAGGCCTTCCTCCCGGGGTGGGGGCAGACGCCGGCCGTGAGGGGAGACTCTTTGCACAGCCGCGGATAGCTGCCATCCACCAGGCCCATCAGGCCGGGGTTCACATCCAGGAGGCCCTGAGGGAGAGTTTCTCTCAAGGACCCCAGTAACTCTCCACAAGGCCTCCCCCCTAGAGGCCTCTGGCTTGCTCCAATATCCCTTTCCTACCACAACTCCTCCCTTTGCCCCTTCCCTGACCTCTCAATAAAGACACCTGTTTGGTTTTAAACAAAACGAACTTTGTATTTATCGTGTGTGTGGGGGGGGGCTCGGAGTGGCATGGGGGCTGGCTGGATGTGCCACCTCGGGTGCGGGGACCTCATCGGACTTGGGGTTGGGTGGGTCCTGGGACCACAGGGGGAGTGGGCAGGAGGGGAGGCTGGAGCGGGGTCAGGGATGGCAGAGGGCGCAGGGGGATGGGGCATGGGCATTGCTTGGGGAAGGAGCAGAGGCATTGCGGGGGGGGGGCGGGGGAATGGGCATAGCAGGGGAGGCAGGAGGGTGGCAGACAGGAGGAGCGACAGCAGGTGGGTGTGCCATAATTTCTCTCATGATGGCACACATGCTATCGCACCGCTGCATGAGCTGGTCCCATGCACGGTTCTGCCACTCAGCGTCAGGGTCTGCTGCATGTTGCACAGGACACCCACATGCTGCCTCATCAGCTCTTCCTGGACCCTGGCATGCTTTTGGGTCCTCTGGGCTCTGGCGGCTGGCTCGGGTGGTGTGGCTCACCCCTCAGTCCCGGCTGTGGAGAACACAGAGGGGGAGGTGGTCAGTCATCCATGCAGACACTGTCCCAGAGGCCGTGCCCTCCACTGTGAGCAGTGACCAACAGTCCTCGGGGCAGAGGAGGGGGATGTCCTGGGAGCAAGGCCATGTGTGGCCTGCACAGCAGGACCTGCCTCACAAGGGCCCCGAGGTGCCCAGGGAACCATGCTACCTGCTTCCCCCTGCCCCCGCCCTGGGGATGGACGTATATGTGTGTGACCTCCCCTGAGCCTGGGAGCAGGATCCAAGCCATGCTCAGGGGCTGCCTGCTGAGTCTGCGTGGCACACACTAACGCTGCACATGGTTCCACGCACACAGACTGCAGCACAATGTCCAGCCCAAGCAGGCTGAGCGACGCTCACACCCCACCCCCTGTGCACCCATCTCCCCCACTCTGTGGGTACGTCTAAACTACATGGCTCCGTCGACGGAGCCATGTAGATTTGTTGTTTTGGCAAAGGCAAATGAAGCCGTGATTTAAATGATCGCGGCTTCATTTACATTTACATGGCTGCCGCGCTGAGCCGACAAACAGCTGATCAGCTGTTTGTCCGCTCAGCGCACTAGTCTGGACGCTCCCCTGCCGACATGAAAGCCCTTTGTCGGCAGCCCCGTTATTCCTCGTGGGATGAGGTTTACCAGGGCTGCCGACAAAGGGCTTTGATGTCGGCAGGGGAGCGTCCAGACTAGCGCGCTGAGCGGACAAACAGCTGATCAGCTGTTTGTCGGCTCAGCGCGGCAGCCATGTAAATTTAAATGAAGCCGCGATCATTTAAATCGCAGCTTCATTTGCCTTTGCCTATGTGTCTAATCTACATGCCTCTGACGACAGAGGCATGTAGTCTAGACACAGCCTGTGTGTGTGACAAACTGAGAGCACTCACCTGAAGATCCCTCCCCAGCGTCCGAGGAGGCCTGGGAGACATCCATGCTCACAGGAATCGTCCGCCTCCTCCTCCTCCTCCTGCTGCTGCCCCTGGTCATACTCCTCCACCGTAACTGGCTGGGCAATGACAGGCATGTCGAGGCTGGAGTCCACGACGACGGGTGGGAAAGATTTTTTCCCACCCCGCCCAGGAGTTGGTGGAGCTCCTGGTAATAGGGGCAGGTGTGGGGTCCTGCCCTGGAGTGTGAGCTGCGCTCTCTGGCCCTCACGTATCCCTGGAAGAGCTCCTTTACCTTACTCCGGACCTGTTCTAAGGTCTGGGGTGGATGTCCGTGCTTCGCCAGGGACTAAGCCATGCGCTCAAAGATATCGGCGTTCTGCCGCTTGGAGCGGAGATCCTGCAATGTCGCCTCCTCACCCCACAGCTCGAGGAGGGACAGGATCTCCACTCTGGACCAGAAGGACGCCCGCCTCTTCATCCCCCTGGGTGGGTCCTGGGAGCCTTGGGGCTGCTCCCTGTGAGGGCCGGGGGGGGGTCTCAAGGGGCTTGAGGCTGGGCCATGGGTGGCAATACCTGTGGCAGGGAGAGCCACGTGGTCAGGGTGCTGCTCTCAGGCCGGCTTCTTGACACAAGGCTTGTCCAGGGTGCCTGCAGCTTTAAGAGGGGCCAGGAGACAGGAACTAGAGTTGTGATTACTTTGGACAGAGTGGCCACTAGGGCACCTGTGTTATTTCCTGGAGGCCTCTTCTTTTGAAAGAACTCTCTCTTCCCGGTCCACAATGAAAAGGCTTCTTCCTTGTAGAAAGAGGATTACCAATACCGGAAAAAACCTCTGTTCTTTTGATTTTCTTTCAAAAGAACATGATTGCAGTGTGGACATAATTGAAGGTTTTTTGGGGAAAAAACGGCCATTTTTTCCGAAAAAACTCTAATGTAGGCATGTGTACCCTGGAAAAAGTTGCTTTGATCTTTCCTTGACTATGCTTTTATTATACAAGTTCAAGGATCATTTTGAATTGTTTGCACCTTTTTTTTCTCTCCATGGATATGTAGGCTGAAACTGAAATTTCTTTTCCTTAGGTTAGGCATAACATGAGCAAAGTTTACAGCTCTCTGTAGCTTGACAGTATCACTATCTTGGATTGTATGTCCCAGTGTAGCCAACGTGACACATGTTTATCCTTGCATGCTGGACTGTTGCTGGATTCCTTCCTAGGGTGATCAGCTAGCAAATGTGAAAAATCAGGACAGTGGATGGGGGGGGGGTGCGTAATAAGCACATAAGGCAAAGCCCTCAATATTGGGACTGTCCTTATAAAATTGGAACATCTGGTTACCCTATTCCTCCCTCAACCAGCCTTCTGAGTGGCAGTAGGGCTGGTCTATGGCCATTACTACAACTGAAAGTCTGCAGTAGCCTCTGAGGAATGGCTGGTAGGATGTTCTGGAGCTATTCTCAAGCTTCATCACACCAACCTGGGAGCCATCTTTGCTGACAGAACCAAAGGGAAGAGCATAATAAACCCCATTTGGAGATGCACCTGGTGCATCTCCCCCTTTATCAGGCCATAGCTCTAAAGAAAAGATTATTAGAACCTTACCAGCAGAAAGATGCCTGGGGGCTTAGAGTGGGGTGCCAGAGATCACTTTAAATCTTTTAATGAAATGACATGATTGACCCAGAGATATCAGGAAGTAAATTTGGTTTACTAATGCTGAGAATCTGCACTAGTATGGCATCCAGGGGCTTGTGCTAAGTGAAATGGAGGAAAGCCATGGGCTGTGTTCTTTGGTCTCCATCCTTGAGATGCTTGCTAAATTGCATTGGTGCTCAGAAGCTATGTGGGATGAATTCTGCACTGATTTATAACCCTATGCAACTCAAGCGGCTTCAGCGGCTTTGTATGGGGGGGGGGGGGTGAGACCCAATTCATAGAATGTCCTCCCTTTTTCAGAATTTGTGGTGATTCCAGACTTTGAAAGGCAACCCTTAAATTAATGTTATTTCCCAACAAATTTATAAAATCCATTGAGGGGAGCTAATCACTTTCAGCATTTTTTCTTACCCCATGTTTTGCATTTTGGGGTAATTGCATGTGGCCTATTTGCAGGCATCAGAGGTGGAGAGAGAGCTCTCAATGCAGATCCATACCCTGAGAGGGGACTTCCGGGAGAAGAACTCATCAACCAGTCAACATATAGTACGACTCGAAAGTCTCCAGGCTGAGGTGAGTGGCCTTCTCATTATTGTGGTTAAAGTTTGATATGTCTCTCAAGGTAGTCAGTGGTATTTTAATCTTGTGTAATTAATCCCTCTGAACTGGGTAAACAAATCTAAATGCCTACTGGTGATAGTTTGTGCCAGCAAGAAAAAAGAATGCTAGCGAGAGGGCAGAAGGAGCTAATTAGTTTAGTTGTCCACCTGTGTTTCTTTTTTAACTGATGCTCCTTGTTCACACCAACAGGACTACTGTATGTAAGTAGCAGAGTTGTCCCCTGTTTTGAAAATAGCCTGAGTTACTATACCATAGGGGCTGGCATGGAGGGCCTGGGGGGATTGGGTGCAGTGGGGCTCTGGAAACAGGAGTCTGGCACCGAGGTGTGAAGGGCTGGCACTAGGGAACTCTGAGGGAGAAAGAGGCTAGCACTGGGGGGGTTAGGTGCAGGGGACTCTGGGGTCAGTGACTGGTGCTGGGGGGGTAGTGGAGGGGTGAGGGGCTCTAGGGGTTACGGCTGGCCCTGGGGGCCGGGCCTTTATGGACCAGCCTTTATGGACCAGCAAACCCATTCACAAACTTTTGGCAGACAGGTAACATTTTATTTGCATATTTGAATATCCATTTGCATATTGAATATGCAAACATGCAAATAAAATTTTGCCAGTCCACCAAAAGTTTGTGAATGGGTTTGCCAGTTCCTGGTATAAAAAAGGTTGGGACCCACTGTCTTAGGTGCTAAAATGTGAGTATGTTTGGGTTTCCCGAAGAAGAGCTCTGTGTAAGCCCAAAAGCATCTCTCTCAGAGGTTGGTCTCTCAGAGGTTGGTCCAATAAAAGATATTAATTCATCCACTTTGTCTAATAGCCTGGGACTGACACAGCTATAATGACACTGCAGGTACAAAAGCGTTAGTCACATAAATGCCCTTAAGTTTACCCTGTTTACAGTGGTAACTGTCATACCAGCATAGCTACTGTCATGAAGGAATGTTTCGGAAGGAGCATCTCTCTCTCTCTCCTCTCTCTCTGAGGCTACGTCTACACTCACTACAGGCTTCTTGTGCAAGAAGCCTTTTGCACAAGAGCTTTTGCGCAAAAACGTCTTGTGCAAGAGCGTGTCCAGACCTCATGCAAGAGAGCGTCCATACTATTGGATGCTCTCCCATGTATAAAAGCCACCCGGAACCAGTTCTAGCCAGGCTAGAGGTCACCAGTCATTCTTGAGTGCTGTTGCCAGAGCCCTCCAGAGATGCACGCTTAAAGGGCCCCCCCCCCCCGGACATCCGCTTCTCTGCCTCTGCTCTGCTTGCAGACCTTTCTTTGGCAAAGCTAAGCTTCAGCAGTTGCCCTTTGCTTTTTGGGGACGACACAGCTTTTTTGCCTTTTGCTGTTTGCCATGGAGCCCGAGCTGCCCCTGGGCACACGACGGCCCCACACGGCCATGCTGCAGTTCCTGCAGCACTTGATTCCAGCAACCTACTTGTTGCAGCTGGATGTGGACACTGAACTCCTCCTCGCATCCCTCTGTGTGGCTGTGGCTGCTCCGGTCTGGTTGCCGCACCCCACCATACCCAGGAGGCTGGAGACCAGCTCGGACTGGTGGGACTGGCTGGTCATGGAGCGGAGGGATGACCAGCAGTGGCTGCACAACTTTAGAATGCGCAAGGCCACCTTCTTCGAGCTCTGTGCCTGGCTCGCACCCACCCTCCAGAGATGTGACTCCCACCTGCGGCCCGCCATTCCTGTCCAGAAGTGCATTGCTATTGCCCTCTGCAAGCTGGCCACCCCAGACAGTTGCCAGTCGGTGGCCAACCAGTTTGGGGTGGGGAAGTCCACCGTCAGGGCCATCCTCGTGTAGGTAAGTAGCTTGCGGGCTGCAGTCCCTACCAGGGGAGGGGGTGCAGGATAAGGGGGACCCTCGGGAGAGGGGGGCTGGGGACTGTAGGGGGTGTACTGAGGGTGGGGGGAAAGGCCAGGCCCCAGGGGCTTCTGCAGTCCCACCCTCACACAGCCCTGCTGCTGGGGGGGGGGGGGGGCGCACGCAGGCTCATAGGGGGTGGCTGCTGGGAGGTTGGGGGGGGGCAGAGGAGAGGAGGGGAGGGGGACAGGCACATCCCAAGGGCTCATGCAACCCCTCTCCTCCCCTTCTCTGTTTCGTGTGTTTCTTTCTCTCCTTTTGCAGGTTGTCCGGGCCATCAACTCCCTGCTGCTGCACAGAGTCGTCTGGCTCCAAGACCTGGAGGCAACTATGGGTGGATTTGCTGCCCTGGGGTTCCCCAACTGTGGAGGAGCCATTGACGGAACACATCAATCAGTCCAGTTCATCAACTGCAAGGGCTACTTCTCAGTAGTCCTGCAGGCCCTGGTGAACCACCAGGGCCACTTTACTTATGTGGGGTGGTCGGGCAGGGCGCACGATACTTGAGTGTTCAGGAACTCCAGCCTGTGCGCCAAGCTGGATGTGGGCACCTTTTTCCCCCACTGGGACTTTGTGGTGGGTGAGCACAACATGCCAGTGCGCATACTGGGGGATGTGGCATACCCACTCATACCCTGGTTAGTGAAGCCCTATACCGGCTGGATCCCAGCAAGGACCTGTTCAATGCCCACCTCAACTGAGCCTGGATGTAGGTGGAGAGCACCTTCGGGCATCTCAAGGGACCGTTCCACTGCCTCCTCACCTGTCTGGACGTCGGGGAGCGCAATATCCCCGAGGTGGTGACAGCGTGCTGCGTGCTCCACAACATTGTGGAGCACAAGGGGGAGGCCTTCTGCCCAGGGTGGGTGGCAGAGGCTGTGCGTTTCAGCACCCCACCAGGCCCATCAGTTGGGGGTGCGCATCGGGGAGGCCCTGAGGGAGAGGTTCTCTGACACCCCCCCAGTAATTGTCCCCAGGGCCTCCCCTCCAGGGGCTTCTACCTTTCCGCTCTCTCCCTTCCCCCTCTCACCCCCTCCTCTTGACCCTTCTCTGACCTCCCAATAAACACACCTGTTTGGTTTGAAAACAAAATGAGTGCTTTTTGTTATTCAACATAAAGAGAAAGGGGGCGGGGGGGATCAGGACTGGGAGGGTTAGTGGGGCAGCCTGCTCTGCCACCTCAGGTACAGGGACATGTTCGGGGTTGGTTGGGTCTGGGTTGTCGGGGGGGGCAGGAGGAGGGGCCATAGCCATCACTTGGGGAGGGGGGATGGCCATGAGGAAGGCAGGGAGCAGAGGCATAGCAAGGTGGGCAGATGGATGGGCGAGGGCCATAGGAGGGTGGAAGGCAGGGGCAGTGGCATTGGGCGGGTGTTTCCCCGTGCGGGACAGGATGTTGGTAAAGTTGTCGCAAGGCGACATCATCTGTCCATGCACGCTCCTGCCATTCAAGGTCTGCACTGAGCCTGTGTGACAGGGTGTCATGGATGTCACGCATGATGCCAACGTGTTGCTGCATGAGCTTCTCCCCAGGCCTGGCCCGTCTGTGGCTCCCCTGGACTCTGACAGGTGACTGCGATGGTGTGGCTGGGCCCTGCGTCCTGGCTGGTCCAGCTGTGGAGAAGACACAAGAGGGAGGGGGCGGTCAGTCCTCCCTGCACACACATTCCCTGAGGCCATGCCCTCCTGTGTGAGCGGTGACCGCACCAGTCTGCGGCCCCCAGGAAGGGGATGTCCCAGGTGCAAGGCCATGTGTGGCCTGCACAGCACGCCCTGTGTCACACGGGCCCCGATGGGGACTGAGGACTGTGCTGCCCTCTCCCTCCCCGCTCCCTGCTCCCCTGGACACACACACCACAGCCAGGCAGGCAAGGGCAGTGTCCGGCCACAGTGGATCCCCTCATGGGCGGCAGAGGAGCCGGGAGCAGCCTGCCCCTCCCTAGGGTCTGCACACACAGCTGTGGCTCTCTGGGCTATCATTGGGAGCGGCTGCTGCCTCTCACGTGCAGGCATGCCTGTGTGCTGTATGCAGCACTCCGGTGTGTGTGTGTGTGGGGGGGGGGGGTTGTGCCTGTGCCCTTGGGGCTAGCCTGCTTGCAGCTGGGTGCACCCCCTCCCCCCGGGAGCAGGACTCATGTGGCCACGCATGAGGCTGGCAGCAGGCTCCGGGGCACGTTGAGGGGCTGGCTGCTGTGGCTGTGTGCTGCACCCTCCCACGCACGTGCCCAGACTGCAGCAGCATGTGCTGGCCTAGCGGCCCACATGACACTGTACCCCCCATCCCCTGTGCGCCCACCTCCCCCGCCCTCTGTCTGTGTGTGTGTGGAAGTACCTGAGGATCCCTCCCAAGTCTCCTCGGAGGCCTGGGACACATCCAGGCTGGCAGGGACTGGCTGCAGGGACAGGGTGATTGTCCCACTTTCCTGGTTGTCGTCGTCCTCCTCCTCCTCTGTCAGGGGCTGGACCTGCCCCTCCATCTCCTCCAGGCTCCAGTCCAGAGTGCACCACAATGGAGGGGAAAAGGTCCCCCCCCCCAAGGATGTGGTGGAGCTCCCTATAGTAGGGGCAGGTATGGGGTCCTTCCCCTGAGCGTGCCCTGCACTCCCTGGCCTTTATGTACCCGACAGAGCTCCTTCACTGTTGCCCGGACTTGCTTCATGGTCCAGGCAGGGTGACCTCGCTCCGCCAGGGATACGGTCATGCGGGAGTAGATCTCCGCATTGCTCCTCTTGGACCGGGGGTCCTGCAGGGACTCCTCCTTGCCCCACAACTCCAGGAGGGTGGCGATTTCAGGGCCACTCCAGGTGGGGGCACGCCTTTTGGTCTCCCTGGGGGGGGGGGTCCTGTGATCCCTGTGGCTGGTCCCTGGAAGGGCCAGGGGGGTCTCGGGGAGCTTGGCGGGAGGCCATTTGTGGTTGAAGCAGAGAGGCGTGGTGAAAGCACCTGCTCTGGCCAAACTTCCAGCCACAATGCTTGTGCAGGGTGCCTGCGGCTTTAAAGGCGGCCAGCAGACAGGAACAATAGAGTTCTGATTGATTTGGCCTGAGTGGCCCAGAGGCCACCATTTTTTTCCCCTGGAGGCCAATTCTTGCGCAAAAACCCCTCTGGAGCGTCCACACTTGCCTTTTTGCACAAGAGCTGTAGCACAAAAAGGAGTTACGCCTCATAAAAGGAGGTTTACCTACACCGGAAAAAGCCCTCTGTTCTGCCATTTTACTGCCGATTTACTTGTGCAAAAGCGCGCTTGAGGTGTGGACGCTCTGCGGGTTTTTGCGCAAAAACTTTGTAGTGCAGAGATAGCCTAAGAGCTCAATGGAAGACATTACTTGCAATCCAACTCCAAGCATGGATAATGTTCTAAAGATAGGGGTATAAGTGGGCAGCTAGGAAGCACAGCTCCTCCCCTTTCTTGACTGGTGCAATGAGAGCTCCCCATCTTGTTTCAGTTTCTTTTAACCACTGTCTAATGGATAATCTTATCAGGAGGCTGGAAAGCAGGAGAGAGAGTATGAGGGATCTTTTAGAGACAAAAATGTGGGTATGTTCCCATGTACCACATCCAAACACATGCTCCACTTATTCAGAACAGTTCCCTCATGTCTCCGAAGAAAGGAGAAATTCTGTCCTCCATTTGAGGCATGTGTGGAAATGTGAGGCTGTCCTTTATTCTTAGTTTAGCTCTAAATATCTTGGCCAAAGCTAAATATTGTTCATTTCCTTTTCCTTCTGTGATTTGGGGAGGATGAGAGACTTGAATATGAAGGACCTGGAGTGGGGAAAAAAAAAACCCTGGGCTGTGTCTAGACTGCATCCCTTTTCCGTAAAAGGGATGCAAATTAGACACATCGCAATTGCAAATGAAGCGGGGATTTAAATCCCCCCCGCTTCATTTGCATAAAAATGGCTGCCGCTTTTTTCCAGCTCGGAGCTTTGCCGGAAAAAAGCGCCAGTCTAGACGGGGATCTTTCAGAAAATAAAGCCTTTTCCGAAAGATCCCTTATTCCTTATTTTAGGAAAGCTCCGAGCTGGAAAAAAGCGGCAGCCATTTTTATGCAAATGAAGCGGGGGGGATTTAAATCCCCGCTTCATTTGCAATTGCGATGTGACTAATTTGCATCCCTTTTACGGAAAAGGGATGCAGTCTAGACACAGCCCTGTTGTACAATCTTACTACTTTTTAATTAATTAGAGTTTTCCCTGAATTTCTGTTTCTTTTCCTCTCCTTACCCCCCCTTTTCCCCATTTCCCTCTTCCCCTTGGTGTGGAGCAGCAGGTCCTTGAAGTAAGTATAGATGCTCTGATTGAGTATTGAATGCATGTCCATTACCATCACTGTGCATGCCCCGCCTGTTAAGGTTCTTCCTCTCTTGTGCTTTCAGCCCATTTTTTCCCCTCATCCCCTTGCCCTTGTCCAAGGCCTACAGGAGAGTTGTGGGTTTTTTTACAGTCATTCACATGTTGTTCATTACCGAGTTTTATAACACATAATAATGTAAAATGCAATCTTTCTGTTGGTTCTGTGTTTATCTCTGTTGCATTCCTTGCCTCCATTACATGGAAGTCATGCTTGTAGGGGAAGAGATTTCTCAGCAATCATTACTCATAAGAATAAATGCAGATATGCAATATTGACACAGTATTCCTTCATCTTTCCAAAGATTTGACTCCCCCAGACAAATACAGCATTCCTCATTTCTCCAGGACAGCTGACTGTCTAGTTAATCTGTGTCCAGGCACCATCTGTACACTAGGTACATAACCCTAAACATGGTGCTTAGAAGGTAGACAGATATCAGAGAGACCCTGGAGGACAGTTAGCAACTAACATGAGTGTATTGGAGAAGACCTAGAGAACAGTAAAGCCGGGGGGTGGGGGGTTAAAGGAGAGTCTAGAAGCCAACCATAGAATGCCTAGACCAATATTTGAGGCATTTAGGGCATGTGTGAATGTGGGCTAGGAATGCATCCAGGACAGTTGGGAGGGCAAGCTGGAGAGAACCAGCAAATTAATCAAGGAGCTGCAAAGGAGAGTTGAAGAGACCTTTGTGCATATTCCCAAGCTATCAGAGAGGTCTGAAAGGACCCTGGACACTACTGAAGAGGGGCTAAGAGTGGGTATCATAGGGTATGTCTACACTACAAAGTTAATTCGAACTAACAGCCGTTAGTTCGAATTAACTTTGATAGGCGCTACACATACAAACCGCTAGTTCGAACTTAATTCAAACTAGCGGAGCGCTTAATTCGAACTAGGTAAACCTCATTCTACGAGGACTAATGCCTAGTTGGAATTAAGTAGTTCGAATTAAGGGCTGTGTAGCCACTTAATTCGAACTAGTGGGAGGCTAGCCCTCCCCAGCTTTCCCTGGTGGCTACTCTGGGCACAACCAGGGAAACTCTTCTGCCCCCTTCCCGGCCCCGGAGCCCTCAAAGGGGCACGGTCTGGCTACAGTGCCCGTGCCAGGTGCAAGCCTGCCAGCACCCAGCCAGCAGACCCTGCACCTGGCACGGCACGAGCCAGCCACCCGCTGCCACCCAGCCCTCTGCCTCTTCCTGGGACCAGGCTGGCTCTCCCAGGAGCCTACCCGGGGCCGCAAAAGGCGGGCGCCCGCCTGGTCTAATGCGGAGATCGTGGACCTCATCCAGGTTTGGGGGGAGGCCTCCAACATCCACGACCTCCGCACTAGGCACAGGAATGCAGCCGTCTAGGGCAGGATAGCTGCCAGCCTGGCCACCAAAGGCCACATGCAAACCCAGGAGCAGGTTTGCATGAAAATCAAGGTGGTCCAGTGAGACCCCCGACCCTGAGCCCTGAGCTTAGAACATAAGAACATAAGAATGGCCGTACTGGGTCAGACCAAAGGTCCATCTAGCCCAGTAGCCTGTCTGCCGACAGCGGCCAACACTAGGTACCCTGAAGGGGATGGACCGAAGACAATGACCAAGCCATTTGTCTCGTGCCATCCATCTCCAGCCTTCCACAAACAGAGGCCAGGAACACCATTTCTACCCCCTGGCTAATAGCACTCCATGGACCCAACCTCCATGACTTTATCTAACTTCTCTTTAAACTCTGTTCTAGTTCTAGCCTTCACAGCCTCCTGTGGCAAGGAGTTCCACAGGTTAACTATTTGCTTTGTGAAGAAGAACTTTCTTTTATTAGTTTGAAGCCTGCTACCCATTCATTTCATTTGGTGTCCTCTAGTCCTTCTATTATGGGAACTAATGAAGAACTTTTCTTTATGCACCCTCTCCACCCCACTCATGCTTTTATATACCTCTATCATATCCCCCCTCAGTCTCCTCTTTTCTAAGCTGAAAAGTCCCAGTCTCTTTAGCCTCTCTTCATATGGGACCTGTTCCAAACCCCTGATCATTTTAGTTGCCCTTTTCGGAACCCTTTCCAAGGCCAAAATTTCTTTATTGGTGTGAGGAGATCACATCTGTACACAGTAGTGAAGATATGGCGTACCATAGTTTTATACTTCCCCTCCTCCTTCTTCCCCTGGCTTCCCCCTTCCAGCTCCCTCCTCCTAGGTTTCCCCCTCCCCTCTCCCACCCTCTCTCTTCCCCTCTCCCACCTCCTTTTCCCAGTCTCCCCAGAGGTTAATCCCCCGCCCCCCCCCCAGTTTTGTTAAATAAAGAGAGTTTCTATTTTTGAACACACGTGTCCTTTATTTTTTACATCAGGAAGGGGGGCTAGGGAGGGGTAAGTGGAAGGGGGTGAGGGAGGAATGGGGTACGAGCCCCCGATGGGGAGGACTGGGGTGGCTCTGCGGGCTCCTCGGGGTGGAAGCTCTCCTGCAGGGCCTCCTGGATCCTGACAGCCCCCCGATTGACCCCCCTGGATGGCAGCCTGCGGCAAGTGCAGCCGGGCTGATGGCTGAGTGCTGTGATGTCCCAAGTGCGGGCACTCAGGGCACTCCAAGCCAGGACTGCTTTGCTGTCCCTCATTGAGGTAGACAAGCAAGCGGGGAACCCTGAGAACTGTCTGTCCGGGGTGGGGGTCGGGTCCCTTTAAGCACAGCCCTCATCTAGCCTGAGGCAGCAGCTCCACACTCTAAGTCCTAACCTGATGCCCTGCCGGCACCTGTTCCAGCCAGCCTTAACCCCGGTTCAGGGTCACTCAATGTGGACATGCTATTTTGAATTAGCAAAACGCTAATTCGAATTAGTTTTTAGGTCTAGATGCACTAGTTCTAATTAGCTTAGTTCGAATTAACTAATTCGAATTAAGTTAGTTCAAAATAGTGCTGTAGTGTAGACATACCCATAGATCTAGGGAACATGAGTTGCTGGATCAAGCCATCTGAGATGGTGTACGAACAGACCAGGAATTACGGGGGGCATCAAAGGTCTGTAAGCATAGCTAAAGAACAGCTGATGGTATTGGACAGGGTACAAAATATACCCCCAACACAAAGGTATCCTGGTGGTGGGCACTGTATAAGAACCTGGATAGACAGCTAGATGGGAACATTTATTCCTGGTTACAAAGAGTGGCCTTTATTGGTGCTGATTTATCCTATATACAGCTTCTTGCTAAGTGAATGGACTTGGCACATTGTCCTTCATCACCTGCCCTTGCTGCATTGGACAATTGAAAGGCTTGAATCTATTTTAAAATAAGTAATTTGGTGGGTGGGGGGGGGGGGAATATCAGTAACTGTTGCACAAAACCATCAGTCTGCTTTTTAAAGCATAAAATTATATCCTATTGAGAATTCGTCAAATCAAACATAGCAAAGAACAAGGTTCACAGTTGCAATGCTGTCCTCCCTGCTGGCCACAAAGGGCATAGCGACTCTCTCTCTGGACTCTACCTTGGAATTTCCTAAGAGCTACACAGCAGCCTCTTCTGTCCCCTTTCTTCCCTCTACATTTACCTGGCAACACACATTCCAGCATCTCAGGAGCTGTACTCCCACTCTGCTCCACAGAGTTTTTTTGTGGGAGGCATTTTCCTTCAGCCTCCTCCTAAGCTGAGTTGCATAAAGAGGCAGTGTCTCTCTCATACAGGTGCAGACACAGACCCACCCTAGTTCCTGCTGCTTTCCCCAAAGCTTGGAGCACAACACTAGTTCTCTTTCCCTTTCAGATTAAGATGCTTACTGATAGGAAGCAGGAGCTGGAGTGTTGCCTTAGTGCCATGATGGAGGAAAACAATCTGCTTCGGGGCACTGTGGAGGAACTGCAGAAGCGATTGTTGGTCCTGGAGAGACAAAGCCATGATAAGGATCTGCAGGTGAGGAGAGCAGGAGCGGGGGAGAAATGCTCTCACAAAAGAGAAAATGGAACTCTGAAAGCTAAGGGATAAAGAAGGGGTTCTGGGATAGGACCTACAGTTAAGAGAATGGGAATTTGGAGATAGGAGGCCAAGGGGAAGAGTAAAATGACGCTGTTGTTCCTCTGTGATCATCAAAGTGACTAGTGCCTAGAAATGACCTGCAGAGAACAGGAACTCACAGAGGAGACTAAAGGAAGAGAAAATGTATGATTAGAGCAAGGAGTGAGAACATTTAATCAAGGAAAACAGGTACTTCAATGGAAGATATGGAGACTGAGGAACCTGGTTCATTTCTGCTGATTTCTTACTGGGACTGACTCCAATAGGGTACTCTATGGTCAATTTGGGTAGAGGATTGTAGCCATTCTCAGGTCTGTCATTATTCAAAAGGTCCACAAAACAAACCCATGGAGTTCTCAGCATCTCTTAGCAACTTGTTCAACACTGTACCAGGAGTAACATTTACTATCTCAGTGTTATATAGTCTGTTTCTGAGTGGAGAGCGATATTTTATTGCTTCTTTTCTCAGCTGGTATAGCTACAAACCTGCAGTGGGTAAGGTGAACTATTTTACTCTTTGCCAATTAGCTCCCCATATTCTCTGCTAGTAAGTGGAACAAAAGAATATAGGAACTGATACACAAAGGCTGCATCTAGACTGGCAAGTTTTTCCGCAAAAGCAAAAACTTGCCAGCTGTCTACACTGGCCGCTTGATTTTGCGCAAAAGCACTGACGTTCTACTGTCTGAAATCAGTGCTTCTTGCACAAATGCTTTGACGTTCCTGTTCGGACAAAAGCCCTTTTCCGGAAAGGCTTTTGCACAAAAGGGCCAGTGTAGACAGCTGAAAACTGTTTTGCACAAAAAAGCCCCGATTGCGAAAATGGTGATCGGGGCTTTCTTGCGCAAAACCACGTCTAGATCGGCACGGACGCTTTTCCGCAAAAAGTGCTTTTGCGGAAAAGCATCCGTGCCAATCTAGACACTCTTTTCCGCAAATGCTTTGAACGGAAAAACTTTTCCGTTGAAAGCATTTGCGGAAAATCATGCCAGTCTAGACGTAGCCCAAGAGACTGATAGACCATCTAGCCTGGTACCTGCTGTTGGGCCTTGGCTGTTTCTTCAGCAGAAGATGCAAAATCCCTTCTAATGCACCTAACTAGAGCCCTGTTCTACCATAGTTGATGAGGGAAATAATTTCTTCCTGTACTCAGAGTCAGCCCTGGAAACTAAACATTTCCTCACTTTCCCTCCCACTGTCCCTCAATTCAGGCATGGAGGGACTTCGTCCAGGGAGTTCAGTCTTCACTGACGCATGGCCTCTCTGCCATGAGCTTGCCAGCTTGGGAGCCAGTTAATGTGAGTTGTGATGGTGGGTTTGAGATTTGAATGCCTGTCCACCTGGAACTGGATAGACCCACCAATTCATTTTATGCAGTTGAACATCATTACAATCTGCTAGGTAATCGGCCACCAGCTGCTAGGTAATCGGCCACCAGCCTGGTCTGGAAATGAACTGGTGACCTAGATGGGAAAGGCTATTTCTGCCATTACTAACACACTCAGCTGTCCATTTCATCAGACTATAATTTTATTCTAACACTGTAATTTATTCATAAATAAGTCTAATCAGACTTTGAAATTTACTAAGCTATGTGCCTCAATTTGAGCAAGTAAATTTCATTTCCATTAAAATATTTCTTTTTTTAATTTAGTTTTCCCCTTCCTAATTTCAGGAAGTGCCCTCTAGTTCTCCTGTGATGAGACAGTGTTAAATAAGAACTCCCAACTGTTTTTTTTTATTATACAGTATTTATAAAGATATCCTCTATCACAGGGGTGGGCAATAATTTTTGACTGGGGGCCACTTCAGAAATTTTTGAAGTGGCCCCGAGCTACCCCAGAAGGGGTGGGGCCTCAGGTGGAATGGGCAGGGCCTTGACACTTCCATGCTTCCCTGCCCACAGACCCTGATTGGCCTGGGGGTGGGGGAGCATGTGAAGTCTTTGTCCCCCTCCCCCCCAGAGAGAACCACCAGCTGTTCTGAACAGCTGGCAGTTTCCTCTAGGTGCCCATGTCCCTGGCGGTGGGAGGAGACTTTGTGCGCTCCCCCCAACCCCAGGCCAATCAGAGCCTGTGGACGAGGGAAGCACACAAAGTCTTCTCCCACCCTGCAAGGGGCACAGCTCCGCGTGCTCCTTGCAGGATGAGGGCAGGGTCGGAGGAGATTTTGTGCGCTTCCCTCGCTCCCAGGCTCTGATTGGCCTGGGGGCAGGGGGAGTGTGCAAAGTCTCTCGCTCCCTGCCCTCGGGCGCGCGGCGCTTAGAGTCAACCACCAGGGTTGACTCTAGGCACTGCACGCTTCCTGGTCCCTAGGGCCTGATTATCCTGGGGGCAGGGGAGCGGCAGGGCCTCCACAGGCCAGATCAACCCACTTGGCGGGCCGGATCTGGCCCACAGAGGCCCTTTTGCCCACCCCTGCTCTATCAGAATGATTCTCCTTTCCAAACTACATATGCCTGGTCTTTTTTTATCTTTCCACATCTGGATCTCACCCCCACCACATCAAGCCTCTAACTAATTTTGTTGCCTCCACTGGGCCTTTTCTGCTGTCTTTCTTGAGATGAGGGAACCATTGCAGAATGTGGTATCCAAGGTGAGGAATTATCATTTTTGTGTGTCAGTATTATTTTCATACTTCTCTCTATCCCCTACTACATAAGGGTATGTCTACACTACAGTGCTATTTCGAATTAACTTAATTCGAAATAGTTAATTCAAATTCAGCTAATTCGAAATAACACATCTATACACAAAAACTATTTCGAAATAGTGTGTCCACACTGAGTGGACCCTGAACCGAAGTTAAGGCTGGCCAGAACCAGTGCCGGCAGGGCATCAGGTTAGGACTTAGTGTGTGGGGCTGCTGCCTGAGGCTAACTGAGCTCCGTGCTTAAAGGGACCCTACCCGCACCCCGGCCAGACAGTTCTCAGGGTTCCCCGCTTGCTTGTCTGCTTCGATGAGGGACAGCAAAGCAGTCCTGCCTTGGAGTGCCCTGAGTGCCCGCACTTGGCACATCACAGCACTCGGCCACATGGAGCCAGAGCTGCCCCTGGGCACGACGCTGTGTCTCATGGGGTCGTTGCTGCAGGCTGCCATCGGGGGGGTCCATCGGGGGGCTGTCAGGATCCAGGAGGCCCTGTGGGAGAGCGTCCACCCCGAGAAACCCTCAGAACCTCCCTGGTCCTCCCCACTGGGGACTCGTGCCCCATTCCTCCCTCATGTCCTTCCACTTACCCCTCCCTAGCCCCGCTTCCTGATGGCAGATAACAGACTCTGGGTATGTCTACACTACCCCGCTAGTACGAACTAGGGTGGTAATGTAGGCATACCGCACTTGCAAATGAAGCCCGGGATTTGAATTTCCCGGGCTTCATTTGCATAAGCCGGCCGGCGCCATTTTTAAATGCCGGCTTGTTCCACGAGGCGTACAGATAGTTCGGAATGGCTTGCTAGTTCGAACTATCTAGCCCGTGCCGCGTGTAGCCGCGCGGCACGGGGTTCGAACAAGCCGGCATTTAAAAATGGCGCCGGCCGGCTTATGCAAATGAAGCCCGGGAAATTCAAATCCCAGGCTTCATTTGCAAGTGCGGTATGCCTACATTACCCCGCTAGTTCGAACTAGGGTGGTAGTGTAGACATACCCACATATATTCAAAAATAGAAACTGGGTTTATTGAACAAAATGGGAGGGGGGGAGATGAACCTCTGGGGAGACTGGGAAAAGGAGGTGGGAGAGGGGAAGAGAGAGGGTGGAAAATGGATGGGGGAAACCTGGGAGTAGGGAGCTGGAAGGGGGAAGCAAGGGAAAGAAGGGGGAGGGGAAGCTCAGAGCTCAGGGTTGGGGGTCTCTCCGGACCAACCTGACTTTCATGCTGACCTGCTCCTGGGTTCGCATGTGGCCTTTGGTGGCCAGTCTGGCAGCTATCCTGCCATAGACGGCTGCATTCCTCCATCTAGTGCAGAGATCATGGACATTGGGGGCATCCCCCCCAAACCTGAATAAGGTCCATGATCTCCACCCTGGACCAGGAAGGCGCCCGCCTTCTCCAGCCCCTGTCAGGATCCTGGGAGCTGGCAGACTGCTCCTGGGGAGCGGTGGAGGGCTGGCTGCCAGTGGCTTGCTGGCTCATGTTTTGGGGACACTGGGTCAGGGGCCCCGGTGGCCACTGCTGGCTCTGGGCTGACAGGCTTGGAGCTGGCACAGGCACTGTGGCCAGGGTCTACCCCTTTAATGTCTCCGGGCTGGGGGAGAGGAGAGTAAGCTTTCCTGGTTGTGCCCAGAGTGGCCACCAGGGCTCCCTGGGAAGGGCTGGAGGCCCCCTATTTCGAATTAAGTGTCCACACAGCACTTATATCGAATTAGCTATTTCAAATCTGGCATTACTCCTCATGGAATGAGGTTTACCAAATTCGAAATAAGGGCTTCACTATTTCGAATTTATTTAGAATTTATTTCGAAATAGCGGTTTGCCTGTGTAGATGCTATTAAAGTTAATTCGAAATAATGGCTGTTATTTCGAATTAACTTTGTAGTGTAGACATACCCTAAACTAGCATCTTAGCTATTTTGACTACTATTGTACAATAAGCAGTCCACAATGATGCCTAAATCTTTTTCCTTAGAGGGTATCACTAATTCAGAACTTACCTGTGTAAACAGAAATTATGTGGAGACAAGTGCCTAGGAAGTAATGTACATTAAAAAGAACAGTTTAATCCATCTATCTACTTGTTGTTTGTGTAGAAAGTGATTGCACCCTCTCATTACAGATATGCTCTAATTTAAATGCCTTGGAGGTGTTGGGATTTTGTGGTTCCCAGAGTGTCAGGTGCTGGGCAGAATCAAGGGTCTTCCATACTTCAATTCAATTCAACAAGACTTTATTCAATGTGCACAAGGGGAGAGCCCCTGGTACTAAAATCAGCCAGAGCCCCTCGAGCAAGGAGCCCCTCCCCTTGCTGTTTTATAGCACATGGCAGTTACATAACAGGTTACATAAGTTATATAACACAAACTTCTAAACCAATCAGATTCAACCTTTCCATATATGGCTTTGTCTGTCACATGCTTGTACTTCTCCACTCCACATGTTGAGTTCACCCCCCTCCCCTTGGCCTTTTCTAGGCTGTTGCTAGGGTGGTGAGCCACTGCATGCTTCTTTATGCATATCTACTTTGCAAACCACATTTTGTTTAAAATGAGCACATGCATACCCTTCAGCTCCCCCATTTGGTTTTGGGGCTAAGAACAATTCTTAGACCCCACTAACACCACTTCCTTGTATTTATTAGGAGCTGTAACTGACCTTATCAACACTTAATTAACTGCAGTTTTGGTAACAGAATTAAACAATACATTCAACCTTTAATACATAATGGTATCTACACTAAAAGTAAGTCCCCATATCCATTGCGAAAACACAACTGAAATCCATCCCCAGGGAATCTCTGTTCCCACAATAGCAAACCCTTCTATCCACTGAATCACTGTAATTGCCTTACCACTTCTTTCATAATATCTTCCACAATAGGAAGAACGAGATGTTCAAGCCAGGCTTACCTTCCAAAGCTAAATACCCAAATCCACACCAGGTAGTGGAGTCTTTCTTCACTGTTATATCATCCAGTAAATGAAACATTACATGCACCATTAAGTCAGGTCCCAACATTTGAGATAGGGCTTGTCCTGACTCCATGTTTCTTATATGCAAAACCCATCCTCCCAGGATGGAACATTGGTCCCATGGGAAAGCTATATAGTTATCTCCAGCTATTATTACACACTCAGCTACACAGGTGTCTATGACATGAGATTGGGAGTGGGTGGAAGGGCTGAGCCTCCAATCCAGGAGACCAACCCACAGGAATTAACACCTCTCCAAAGATGGAATGATCATTCCAAAATTCCCGCTATCAGTAGAGACCACTCCCCTGCCATCATCCAAGGTGAAGACATTCAGTCTTTGAGAACTGCGGCTCTCACCCAACAGGGCACCTGTGACACAAGCAAGTCTCCTATCAGGGCTGCAACTTTCATGTTGAACACCATGCCAGTATGATAACACCATTCCAGACCAATGCTTGCTCAGACATTTTAGTAGTTTTTAATAGATGGCTGAGTACAACAGTGAGGACCTAACCAACTATGTTGCTGAGTTAAGGTGATATCTAACTTGCTTAGATATGAGCCCTACTCTCACCACAATAAACGGTCATCCCTGCTACTAACAAATTTTCAACCCCGTCCCTATTATGAGATTTGATAGCTTGAGTAATGGCATTTACAACTGATCCAGTGGCTCCTCCCCAGGTGACTATATCAATAAAACACTGAAAGCCATGGCAGCATTATTAAGATGAGACCTCTAAAAGAACTTTCAAGTCTCAGAAACCACTCAAAACAATTAGTAGATCACAAAAAAAAATCCTACATCAATTTTAAACTGGGAATATCAAATGAAAACACTTAACAATATTGAGAATGGCCCTCAAGGAGTCCATAGGGTAAACAGAGATTATTGTGCCCTATGTTGAGTGTCACCCTTGTATACTTTTACTCGTGACAGGTGCACCCAAACTGGAATTCCAGTGACCCGGGCCGCTGATGGAGTTTCCAAGAGAACCATGTGAGGTCCAGTCCAGGCTGGTTCAAAGGTTCGTTTTCTATAGGCTTTCACCAGCACCTGATCACCGGGCTGCACCTCACATGTGTCGTCTTCACTGGCCTTTGGGTCTGGTTCAGTTCGGGGGTCTTGTGAGACACACTGAGATAACAATTTGCAATATTCAGCAAGCTGGTCACCCATGACATACAACTCCCCCGCTCCAATGCACAGATTTCCTGGCGTCCTCATTGCCCGCCCTGTCAGCATTTCAAAAGGAGATAAGGAATGTAGATTAGTAGGACTGGATCTCATAGACATGAGAACCACTGGTAAGTTGGTGACCCAGTCTTTCCCTGTAGCAGAAAACGTCTGTTTGTTTTTAATGGTTCGGTTAGCTCCGATTTACCCACAAGTTAATATAATCATGTACAACCCCAAACGCATATCTAGAATCAGTATATATGTTTACAGCATGACCTTTCGCAGCTTCACATGCTGCAACTAATGCCTGCAGTTCTGCTACTTGTGCAGATGCCCCAGGCAAACTGCCGTGTGCCACCAGCTGTCCATCTTGAGTACAAACGGCCCATCCTGTGTGTCGCTTGCCATCCACATAGAAGGAAGAACCATCCACGTATAGGCAAGGGGCACCAGGTATTTCAGTTTCTTTTACCAATGGAAGGTCCATGGGCTCTGGGGATGGTAGGGACAGTGGAATTTCTGTTTGATCCCCAGTGCCATGCATACCGTTTTCATCACCTTCCCTGTAAAGTGGATACCTTGGTCGCTATCAATGAAGCATGGAAATCCCCATCGGGGAATTATTTCGGTCATCAATATTTTAGCTACATCAGACGCAGTGGCCTTGGCCACTGGGAAAGCTTCTACCCACTTAGTAAAGTGATCCACGATCACCAGAACATATTCTTTCCCTCTGCACCTTGGCAGAGGTCCAATGAAATCTATTTGTAACTGTGTGAAGGGCTGTGTTGGTCTTGGCTGATGTCGCATTCTCACTTTCACTGTGGGAGCAGAATTACATTGAGCACATGTTACACACCTCCTCACATAATCATGCACATTTGCATTAAGCTGAGGATGCCACCAGGTGTCCGACATCCGGTGGATCACCCTCCGTGCTCCATCATGTCCCAACATGTGATATATTTGTATCATAGTTCCCATCAGCACATTTGGTAACACTAATGTGTTTCCTGGGCCTCTTCAAGTGTTATCATCACACAGTTTGCCCCCATTATCCATCCATCACCACGTCTCTGCCCTTGGTGCAGCGTGTTGGATGTTCTGTAATTCAAAAAAGTTTGGGGTTTTTATGAGAGGCTGTGTTGCAGCAATCAATTGCATCTCTTTACCTTCCACTGCTGCTCGTTTAGCTAGTTCGTCTGCCCTTCGGTTCCCCTTACTATGAGGGTCTGTCCCTTTTGTGTGGGCCCTCACTTTTATCACTGCTAATTCAGTAGGTTTCTGCATGGCTGCATGAAGTTTCTCCACTATTCCCCCATTTTGTATTGGGGATCCTGTACTCGTCAGGAATCCCCGATTTACCCACAAGTTAATATAATCATGTACAACCCCAAACGCATATCTAGAATCAGTATATATGTTTACAGCATGACCTTTCGCAGATTCACATGCTGCAACTAATGCCTGCAGTTCTGCTACTTGTGCAGATGCCCCAGGCAAACTGCCGTGTGCCACCAGCTGTCCATCTTGAGTACAAACGGCCCATCCTGTGTGTCGCTTGCCATCCACATAGAAGGAAGAACCATCCACGTATAGGCAAGGGGCACCAGGTATTTCAGTTTCTTTTACCAATGGAACGTCCATGGGCTCTTCCTCAAGGCAACAATGATGTGGGTGTCCCTCATCTGGGGTAGGCATGAGGGTAGCAGGGTTTAACGATGATGCTCTTTGCAGATGTACCGAAGGCATTAGCAAGCTCGTTTCCCATCGAGTCCATCTTGCCACATGGACTGCTGAAGATTTCTTCCCTGATAAAATAGCAAGGACGGCGTGAGGTACAACAATATTTACATCCTGTGAACCAATAAGTGGTGTGGCCTGATTCAGGGCCATAGAAGCTCCTTCCATTGCCTGGACCCATGGTGGCATTGCTTGAGTGACAGCATCTCGTTTAGAAGAGTAGTATGCTACTGGGTGCTGTTTGTCCCCATGTTTTTGCGTTAACACTGCTGCCATATGTCCCTCACTGACATGTGTGTACAATGTAAAAGGCATTAATGGATTAGGAAGTTCCAACCCTGGGGCAGTACTTAGCCTTTGTTTCAATGTGGTAAATGCCTGTTCACAGTCAAGTGTCCATTCAATTGCCTCATGTGGTCCACCAGCACCCTTCAGGAGATTATTAAGGGGCTGGACAATCCTTGAATAATTGGGGATTTGAGTTCGGCAGAAATTGAATAGCCCCAACACTTTCCTAACTCCCCTGACCGTAGTTGGTCGTGGGCAGGCATTAATAGCCTCAGTGCGGTCAACAGTTAAACGCTTGTACCCTTTGGATATTAGGTACCCCAGATATGATACTTCCTCCTTTGCAATCTGAGCCTTTCTAGCATTACATTTTACCCCACTGTCTGCCAAGTGCTTCAGGATCACTTCTAAGTCTTTCATGTGCGTTTGGCGATCTGGTGAAGAGATAAGAAGATCATCATCATACTGTACAACACAAGAAGCCATGTCTGGCAGCTTTGCCAGCACATCAGCTAACGCTCTATGAAACAAAGTAGGTGAGTTATGAAAACCCTGGCTTAGGCGAGTAAAAGTATATTGCTTCCCTTTAACAGTAAATGCAAACCAAAATTGACTGTCAGGGTGCACAGCAACAGACCAAAAGTCATTGCTGATGTCCAAGGCTGAAAACACTACGTGATCACTAGGTACAGTAGAAAGAATAGTACTAGGGTCTGCAACTAGGGGGGTGAGTCTGTCTGCATGTATGTTAATATTTCAATAATCAATGGTAAGCCGCCATGATCCATCTGGCTTCTTAACAGGCCAGACAGGTGAATTACATTTTGACTGTATTTCTTACAAAACTCCTCTCTTTAACAACTCTTTGACTGTGCTTTCTACTGCTGTCAGGGCCTCTGGCTTAATTGGATAGGGACGTGTGGGAGGGGGAGGGTTTCCTGTAATCACCACTGGTGGGACATTCATCAAACCACAGTCGAGTTTATCGGCTGCCCACACTCCCTCTGGTCCTGGCAGCTCAGGGAGCACCTGCACAACACACACACGCTCACCTGGAGAAGAACAGATCAGAGGCACATTAGCACTAGACTTTTGAGATGGTATTTGCAATGAAGGTGACTCACCCTCTCCAGATTCAAATGACATCCCAATTTTCGTAACATGTCAATTCCCATTATTGTACCTTCAGCTTGTTTTGGTGCATAATAAAATCGCCCCATCCAAAAACGTTCTTCTGTCTCGATTAAAAGAGGCTTTGTCAGATATGCTTTCATACTTGCTCCCCCCAACCCTGTTAAAGTAGTAAATTTAGAAGTCAAAGGTAATCCTGGAATATCAGTAATGGATACTGAAGCTCCCGTATCTATAAGGATTTTACACGACTTGCCCCCAATCCTAGCATTTAGATACGGACGTGCAGATGAACCATACTGGCTCACGGCAATGGGGGCCGAAAGCCCCCAATCAGGGGATTTTTTTCATGGAGTTGAGGATTTGTATTAATTGGTCCCGAGACATAGTCTCAAGAGGGTCTTTACCCTTGTTACTAGGGCAATCTTGGACCAATGCCCTGTCTGGTCACACTTCATACACCGATCAGCTCTTCCACCCCCCTTTCTTATAACATTCCTTTTTGTTATGGCCCAACATTCCAGTTACTACAATTACCACCTCCCACATTTGCTGCTTTAACTACAGCAACAAAGTTATCTTCCAAACTCATGTTCAGTTTCCCTTTTCCTTTCTGTCCTCGGGTTTGCATTCTGTGCACCTTTCCTCCTGTATCCTGTTCCTGATTGTGTTTGCTAATGTTTGAAGCCCAAGTTAATAATTCAGCATAACCCGGAGGCTGAAAGCCAGTTTTCAGGGCTGCCTTATAAGGGCCACATACCCCGTCAAGTACCCCCTCTATGAATACAGCATCTTCACGAGTAGCATACTGTTGCCCCCCGTACTGTTGATTTAACTCAAACTTGTCTTCCACATATTTCTCAAATGGCTCATTTGGACGCTGTTTTCAGTTTGCATATAATGAGTACAAGTTAGTACCTGGCCCCAAAGCCACTGTTACAGCCTGTCGGAAATTCCGCACTGCAGTCTCCATATCAGCTGAGGAGGCAAAAATAGCAGTTGCCCATGCAGAGTTATTAAAGCCACCAGCAATTCTACTCCAGGCTGTGCCAGGACATTTTGCTTTTACCATGGTGAAAACATCAAAAGCATGCAGGCCTCCCACTACCATCCGCTCCTGCACCTTTTCCCAGAAGGGTAGGTTCGGGTTATTAAGCTGCAAAGATGGCATTTCTTTTAACATGCTCCGCAAGTCAGATGGACTCATAGGAGTGTGCTCCAGGCGACTCACAGTAGCAGGGTCCCCTTCCCCTTGATTAGGATTAGGGACAGTGTGCACTCTCACTGGAGCCATAAAACCAGACTGATATCCCCTCATTCCACATGTAGGGTCCAAAGGTGCTGAGGGACAAGATCTCTCTTCCTGCAAGGCTGTTTCTTTATAGTTTTTTGCTTCTGTTTGCAGTTTTTCTACCTCTGCTTCTGACTCTCCCACCCTTCCTTTTAGCATATCACACTTTCTAACCAGCTGTTCATAATCAACAATTAAACACATACCAGCCATTTTGTCCTTCTCTTTACTGTCTTTTAACCCCATACACCAACAGGCAACATAATATGGATGTTTAGTTGGGTAATCAGCATGTGTTGGATATCCTTGTTTCAATGCCTTGTCATACTGTCATACCCAGCAACCTCACATCTACACTGAGGACATCGTCTTCCTCTGATAAATATTGTGGTTTATGCACAAAATCAGTGTTGCCCACCTGTAATGGGGGTTGGTCATCCTTCTTTCTTTCAGTCACACAGCCAAAATATCTCAACAAGAAAACTAATAAACTTACTGCTACAATAGTCATAAAAGCACTAATTAAACACTCTTCATATTGTGGATCACTAAATCCCTTCATCTTTCCCGTTTTTTTAACCTAAATATCCTCCAATCTCAAAATCTTTAAATACAATTCTGTTTACAGACTAATAACAATTTCCAATTAGGAGATCTGGGCCAGCCAACACATTAACTAGAGGTACTTATGGCTATACCTGCCCCTACATTAACTGTTGGTCCTTATGGCCTCTTTGATTTCCCACTTCAACAACACTTAGTCAGAGGAACTTACAGCTTAACCCACCCCCACACTAAGTACAGTGTCTTAAGACTGCAACCAAAATGTTTCGAAACTGCAACAAACCCCTTAAATTCCCCAGCACCCAGATTCACTTACTACAAAAGGTGTGAGAGTCACCAGTCAGGTCAGGGACACACAACCAAATGAAAAATGAACAAAATCACCCTCTAATTTGATTGTAGGTCTTGATCCTGAAGGATATTTCTCACCCTGCTCGCTGCGCCAAGAAACTGTTGGGATTTTGTGGTTCCCAGAGAGTCAGGTGCTGGGCAGAATCAAGGGTCTTCAATTCAATTCAATTCAATTCAATTCAATTCAATTCAACAAGACTTTATTCAATGTGCACAAGGGGAGAGCCCCTGGTACTAAAATCAGCCAGAGCCCCTCGAGCAAGGAGCCCCTCCCCTTGCTGTTTTATAGCACATGGCAGTTACATAACAGGTTATATAACACAAACTTCTAAACCAATCAGATTCAACCTTTCCATATATGGCTTTGTCTGTCACATGCTTGTACTTCTCCACCCCACATGTTGAGTTCACCCCCCTCCCCTTGGCCTTTTCTAGGCTGTTGCTAGGGTGGTGAGCCACCGCATGCTTCTTTATGCATATCTACTTTGCAAACCACATTTTGTTTAAAATGAACACATGCATACCCTTCAGAGGTGATGTGTAAAAGGGAAGTCAAATCCCCCGGAGCCATTGATTCCCCTATGAGGGGCACGTACAATATACATACATTGCTAATGCTTAGATATATTTGCTATTTGTATAGGAGTAAGACATGACAAAGGTCAAGGCCTGTCACAGGTAATAACTTATAATAAGGAGACGAGGGGAAGTGAAACCAGTCTTCTGTTAAGTAAAGATATGGATAGATTCCACATCCTTTAAACTTGTGACCGGCTCAAGCAGGAAAGGAAAAAGGGAAGTATGGCTCGCCCATTGTTCAGCAAAAGTGAATGAATGTAACACAGCTGTAACGGCAAAGTCAGCAAGTAGTCACTGTATTTAACCTCATTTGGAAAATTAACCTGACCTATAGGAATGCTAAATGTCAAAGATGAAGTAACCTATCATGTTAAGGCACCTAAACCAGGAAAGATGTGAACCCTATAAAAACCCCTGCCTATGAGATGTTGGGGGTCGGCTCTGCTTTGAACATTGAGTTCCTTAGCCGTACCTTGGTTGCAACCAATAAACTTGAGTTGGACCCAGCCAGAAAGTGTGACTCTCTTCTTGGGGTAAATCAGACTAGCCTCCAAGGGGACGAAACCAGCAATTTATGCAACAGAGGTCAGAGGTGAAAGTAAGCTGGTGCACCGCTCCAGCAAGAAGTTAGCCAGCTGGGGCACTCAGCTGCAGTGGGAGAGGCAGCACACTCCCAGCCTGGCTCCTGGGACTTCCTGCAGGCTTCCATGCGAAGCAGCAGGCAGGCAGGCTAAAGGCAGTAGTTGGAGGTGTGCCCCCCGTCAGGGACTGCCCCAGCCTCTGAGTCCCCTCCCCTGAGTGCCATTTTGGGAGGGCGGGGGGGGGGGGCGTTGCAGCCACACATACCAGGGAAAGTGCACACCCTGTGTGCATTCCTCCTCTGTCCCTCCCCTGGGTAAAGGGGAGGGAGAGGAATGTAGCAGGCTTTGCACTTTCCCCTTGCTCCCTGATAGGGGAAGGGGAAGAAGATCAACAGTAACCTGGTATGTGCAGCTGCAACACCTCCCCCCCGGGCTCCTGAAATGTCACCTTTGCCACTCCGCACTCATCCCTACACATACCCAACACCCTGCTCTGAGCCCCCTGCCCTGACTCCTGAACATCCACCAATCCTAACTTCTGCACCCACCACACCCCCAGCCCTCTGCCTTGAACCTCTCCTCACCCCTCAAGCTCCTGTCCTGACCCCCCCTACACTTAAGTTTCCTACAGATACTGTTGTGTTGCATTCCCCTGGGGGGCGGGGCTGAGGGCAAGGGGTGCAATAGGACAGTACCTGTCAGAAATTTAAGTTATCCCTCACAGGGGTGAAACTATCTGAAATATTCACATAATCAGAGTTAAAAATTAGTAAAGTGGTTCTCTGTGAATTTTAGATGCGGTGGATATGTTGGGGTTTCAATGATCAGGGTTTAAAACTATATCCCTTTGAACCACAAATGGTTGTGTGATTTTTTTTTAATTCAGTTGTTTCTGTGTTGTCTAATTAACTGGTTTTTCCTTAGCTCCTTCTGGAATTCTTTATAACACATTTTAGGTATAACTAACCTAGTGATTGTGAGCCTTCAACATATTTTAGATCCCAGCTCATGTGTGGTTCTTTTCAAGTTTTGGTAACAATGTCATAGACAAGCCAGCAAAGACTGTTCTTCCCACATGTGGAAACCCTCTTTTCAGGGCTCCCACCAAGGTTCTTCATGAGCTGAGAGATTCATCTTGGCCTCAATCGTAGTCACTAGTTTTGTTTTTTTCCTTGGATTTCCTTTGGAAGCTGCAACAAAGTCATCTGGAGCTCCAGGAGGTGCAGCTGTCCAATCGGCAGCTCCAGGGAAAGGTAGAGGAGCTTAGCGAAGAGAGAAGTCTACAAATTTTTAACACATCCCTGCTATCTGAGATTGAGCAGAGCATGGAGGCAGAAGAACTGGAACAAGAGAGAGAACAGGTATGACCATCCCTACCCACTGGGAAAGTGTATGAACCTTTGTACATGTGTACCACATGAATGCACACGTGTAAACATTCACAGGTAGTAGCTAGAAAGCATGGCAGACTAGTGCAAACGGCAAGGAATTGCACCACACAAAGCTGCTACTGATTTCAGTTAAGAAACCCATAGTCGCTGCCTATTCCAAACCACACCAGTCATCCAATATTTCTTTTTCATCTGATATAGCACTGCATTAATACATGTGCACATGCTTATGTGAACTTACATAGGAGCACACCAGTTAGAGAGAGAAAGGACTGCACTGCTAACACATATTGTAAAATACATTTAAAATCCATGTGCACACACACACACATATAAAAAGAGCAATGGCCAAATAAGTCCTGGCTGTTCAATGAGACAATGTGATCCAGTGGACACGGTGCTGGGCGGTATATCAAGACATCTGGGTTCTATCTCAATCTCTTATGCTGACTCACCATGTATCACTAAGCAAATAAAGTAATCTCTCTGTGTCAGTTTCCCGTTCTGTGCATTGCAGAGAATGATATTTTGAGACCTCTAGATGAAAAGCGCTAGATAAGTAATTGTTGTTTTCATTAATGTTATAGCTAGACTAGGGTGCATCAAAGAACTTTTCTAGCTAACAACATGGCCACATCCTGGAAGTCTACAAGCAATAGAATCTCATGGGTCCCTGAAGTCCATGGACTAATATAATGCTGTCTTGTTCCAGCTGAGACTGCAGCTCTGGGAGGCCTATTGCCAAGTCAGATATCTCTGCGCTCATCTCAGAGGACATGACAGCACGGACTCTGCAGTCTCCACAGACTCCTCCATGGATGAGTCTTCAGAAACCTCATCAGCCAAAGATGTCCCTGCTGGCAGTCTACGTGCCAGTCTCAATGAGCTGAAGAGACTGATTCAAAGTGTTCTGGATGGCCCAGACTCCACGGTAGGGAGTTGGACACAGAGCAAGGTGTTCAGTGTCAGTGCTAGCGCTAGGCAAGGAAGAGTCTGGTATGCCTGGGTTATTTTAGACCCTTAAGTCTGTGGGTTTCCAGAATTCTTTCATGTCCTTGAAGATTGGACATCAGGGTATGCAACCCATTTGCAGTGACCTCAAATAGGCCAGCATTTAGACATGCCAACCCAAGGGATTTAAACTTATGACCTCAGAAGGTATAAAAGTTCTGTTTAGATACTCATCCAAATCTCTCTAGTCTGGAAATCACTCTAGAAAATTAATGTGCTCAGTTTCATGCAAAAGTTCTAGACGGTGTTAGTTTCAACCAGCTTGAAAATATTGCAACCTTGTTTAAAACTGCAATGATATTCTTGATTTTTCACTCTCACCAATTTCTTTATAAGGGTCCCCTATAGGTTGCGTCTAGACTGGCAAGTTTTTCCGCAAAAGCAGTCGCTATAGACAGGTAAAAACTGTTTTGCGCAAAAAAGCCCCGATGGTGAAAATGGCGATTGGGGCTTTCTTGCGCAAAACCGTGTCTAGATTGGCACAGACGCTTTTCCACAAAAAGTGCTTTTGCAGAAAAGCATCCGTGCCAATCTAGACACTCTTTTCCGCACATGCTTTTAATGGAAAAACTTTTCAGTTAAAAGCATTTGCGGAAAATCATGCCAGTCTAGACGTAGCCATAGAGTGTGGTTAGACACAAACTCCTGTGATAGAGTCCTCCTCTGATGGCTTATGTATGAGAGAGGGAAAGTTCTGCAGCAGCATAGTACCTACTGTTTGCCTTGAAGTACTGAGGATAGAAGCAGAATTCAGAATGTTAGTGGAATAGGTGATTACTCATAGACTCATAGACTCATGTCGTCAGAGGCATGTAGATTAGACACATAGGAAAAGGCAAATGATCGCAGCTTCATTTAAATTTACATGGCTGCCGCGCTGAGCCGACAAACAGCTGATCAGCTGTTTGTCCGCTCAGCGCGCTAGTCTGGACGCTCCCCTGTCGACATGAAAGCCCTTTGTCGGCAGCCCCGTTATTCCTCGTGGGATGAGGTTTACCGGGGCTGCTGACAAAGGGCTTTGATGTCGGCAGGGGAGCATCCACAGTAGCGCGCTGAGCGGACAAACAGCTGATCAGCTGTTTGTCGGCTCAGCGCGGCAGCCATTTAAATCGTGGCTTCATTTGCCTTTGCCAAAACAACAAATCTACATGGCTCCGTCGACGGAGCCATGTAGTTTAGACGTACCCATAGACTTTAAGGTCAGAAGGGACCATTATGATCATCTAGTCTGACCCCCTGCACAGTGCAGGCCACAAAATCTCACCCACCCCTCCTAGAATAATCCTCTCACCTATATCTCAGATATTGAAGCCTTCAAATACTTTGAAGACCCCAAGATGCAGAGAATCCTCCAGCTGTGATCTGTACCCCATGCTACAGAGGAAGGCGAAAAACCTCCAGGGCCTCTGCCAATCTACCCTGGAGGAAAATTCCTTCCTGACCCCAAATATGGCGATCAGCTAAACCCTGAGCATGTGGGCAAGACTCACCAGCCAGACACCCAGAAAGTTCTCTATAGTAACTCCTATCATCCCTCCATTGACCTATTCCCACTGATAATGAAAGGTCAATTAGTTACCAAGATCATGTTATCTCATCAAACCATCCCCTTCATAAACCCATCTAGTTTAATCTTGAAGCCAGATAGATCTTTTGCCCCCACTACTTCCCTTGGAAGGCCGTTCCAGAACCTCGCTCCTCTAATGGTTAGAAACCTTCGTCTAATCTCAAGTCTAAACTTCCTACTAGCCACCTTCTATCCATTTGTTCTTGTGTCCACATTGGTATTGAGCTTAAATAATTCCTCTCCCTCCCTGATATTTATCCCTCTAATACAGTGGTCCCCAACACGGGGCCATTTGTGTGCGCCCGCCCGGCCATTTGTGTGCCGGAGCCGGCCCGGGGCGCATGGTAAGCGCCGCCCCGGGAGCACCGCCAATTGGCCACTCGTGCCCTGGGCGCTGGCCCCGGGCGCGCGGCGCTTGGGAGGAGGGGGGCGCCGGCCCCGGGCGCGCAGCACTTAGTAGGAACGCCGGCCCGGGCGCATGGCGCTTGGGGGAGGGGGGCGCCGGCCCCGGGCGCGCGGCGCTTAGTAGGAGCGCTGGCCCGGGCGTGCGGCGCTTGGGGGAGGAGGGGGTGCCGGCCCCAGGCGTGCGGCATTTGGAGGGGGCGCTGGCACCCGGCGCTTGCAGGGGGGGGCCGGCCCCGGGAGCACGGCGCTTGCGGGGGGGGGCGCGGGGGGGCCGCCCCTGAGCACGCGGCTATGGGGGGGGGCCGTTCGCCCCCAGGCGTGCATGTGTCCCCGCCCCCTGGCACCCGGCAGGCGAACGGCCACGCCCCCTGGCGCCCGGCAGCCTCTAAAGGTTGGGGACCACTGCTCTAATATATTTAAAGAGAGCAATCATGTCCCCCCTCAGCCTTCTTTTGGTTAAGGTAAACAAGCCAAGCTCCTTGAGTCTCCTTTCATAAGACAGGTTTTCCATTCCTCAGATCATCCTAGTGGCCCTTCTTTGTACCTGTTCCAGTTTGAATTCATCCTTCTTAAACATGGGAGACCAGAACTGCACACAGTATTCCAAATGGGGTCTCACCAATGCCTTGTATAATGGCACTAACACCTCCTTATCTCTACTGGAAATACCTCGCCTAATGCATCCCAAGATCGTATTAGCCTTTTTCACGGCCATGTCACAATGGCGGCTCATAGTCATTCTACAATCAACCAGGACTCCGAGGTCCTTCTCCTCCTCCGTTACTTCCAACTGGTGTGTCCCCAGCTTATAACTAAAATTCTTGTTATTAATCCCTAAATGCATAACCTTACACTTCTCACTATTAAATTTCATCCTATTGCTATCACTCCAATTTACAAGATCATCCAAATCTTCCTGTATGATATCCCGATCCTTTTCTGAATTGGCAATAGCTCCCAACTTTGTATCATCCACAAATTTTATTAGGACACTTCCACTTTTGGTGCCAAGATGAGCAATAAAAAGATTAAATAAAATTGGCCCCAAAACTGATCCCTGAGGAACTCCGTTAGTAACCTTCCTCCAACCTGACAGTTCACCTTTCAATATGACCCGCTGTAGTCTCCCCTTTAACCAGTTGCTTATCCACCTCTCAACTTTCATATGAATCCCTATCTTTTCCAATGTAACCAATAATTCCCCATGTGGTACTGTATCAAATGCCTTACTAAAGTCGAGGTAGATTAGATCCACTGCATTTCCTTTATCTAACAAATCTGTTACTTTCTCAAAGAAGATCAGGTTGGTTTGGCACGATCTACCTTTTGTAAAACCATGTTGTAATTTGTCCCAATTGCCATTAGCCTCAATGTCTCTAACTACTTTCTCCTTCAAAATTTTTTCCAAGATCTTACATGCTACAGATGTCAAACTAACAGGCCTATAGTTACCCGGGTCGCTTTTTTTCCCTTTCTTAAAAATCGGAACTGTATTAGCAATTCTCCAGTCAAATGGTACAACCCCTGAGTTTAGAGATTTATTAAAAATTTTTGCTAATGGACTTGCAAGTTCATGTGCCAGTTCCTTTAATATTCTTGGATGAAGATTATCTGGGCCCCCCGATTTACTCCCATCAAGCTGTTCAAGTTTGGCTTTTACCTCGGATATGGTAATATCTACCTCCTTATCTTTAGTCCAATTTGTTAACTTACCATTATCCCTAAGGGTATGTCTACACTACAAAGTTAGTTCGAACTACTAACTTTAATAGGCGCTACACAAGCGCTCTGCTAGTTCAAATTTAATTCGAACTAACCGAGCGCTTAGTTCGAACTAGGAAAACCTCATTTTACGAGGATTAAGCCTAGTTCGAACAAGCTAGTTCGAATTAAGGGGTGTGTAGCCCCTTAATTTGAACTAGTGGGAGGCTAGCCCCCCCCAGGTTTCCCTGGTGGCCACTCTGGCCAACACCAGGGAAACTCTTCTGTCCCCCTCCCGGCCTCGGACCCCTTAAAGGGGCACAGGCTGGCTACGGTGCCCGTGCCAGGTGCAAGCCTGCCAGCACCCAGCCAGCAGACCCTGCACCTGGCACGGATCGAGCCACCCACCTGATGCCCCCCAGCCCTCCCCCTCTTCCCGGGACCAGGCTGGCGGCTCCCGGGAGCTTGCCCGGGACCGCAAGAGGCGGGCACCCACCTGGGCTCGTGCAGACATCGTGGACCTCGTCCACGATCTCAGCACTAGTGTACCCGGGCGTACCCCTGTGTACCCGGGGTGTACCCCGGTGTCTGACCGGCACCTCCCGGTGTCCCAGTGTACCCCGCTCTCCGGCAGTGTCTTGGCTCGCCGCTGCGTGTTTAGGCGGTTTGCCTTTGCTCGGGCGTCAATGCAATCTCCCCCACTGTGGGGTGGGGGAAAGGGGGGCCCGGGCCTGCCCTCACTCACGGGCCCCAGCCCAGGGCCCTAAGGACGCGGAACTGTCTTGCTCCGGTCCGGCTGACGGGGCTCCTGCCGTAACTCGTCAGCCCGCCAGCCCAAGTGGGCTCTGCCCTGGGCTGCTTCCTTTCCCCCCCTCCCGGCGTTCCTCGCTCGGGGTGTTTACCTTCTGCCTGGCCGACAGACTGCCGACCCGATCGCGCCCCCCCCCCCGGCACCGGAGGGCTGCGGTGCCGTGATCTGGGTGCGGGCGGTGCTCCCGCCCCGAAGGTGTCACCCGACTCTCCCCCTCTCCCGGGTCTACCCCTACTCCTCGTAGCCCCCCCCCCTTATGGCGGCGAGGCTTTTCCTTTTAAGCCTCCCGCCAGAGGCATCCCTTTCTTACGTCACAGGCCGGGGCGGGACTATAGCCGCCCGTTCCTGCCCCCGGTTGGCCGCTGCCAGAGCTCGTCAGGGCGGGGAAAGTCCTCCCGCCCTAGCCCCTCCCCTCCTGCCGCGCCGCGGCTGTGAGCCGGTGGGGCTGCCGGCGTTTCCCAGCCCCACTCTTGGGCCGGCCCCCCCCGGATGCAGAGCAGCGCCTGTTCGGCGTAGCTCAGGGGGCGGGGAGGGGTCGCCCCGTCACAACTAGGCACAGGAAAGTGGCCATCTAGGGCAGGAGAGCTGCCAGCCTGGCCACCCAGGAGCAGGTGTGCATGAAAATCAAGGGGGTCCACTGAGACCCCCGACCCTGAGCCCTGAGCTTACAATGGCCATCCTGGGTCAGACCAACGGTCTATCTAGCCCAGTAACCTGTCTGCCGACAGCGGCCAACCCTAGGGCCCCTCGAGGGGATGGACCGAAGACAGTGACCAAGCCATTTGTCTCGTGCCATCCCTCTCCAGCCTTCCACAAACCTTGGGCAGGGACACCACTCCTACCCCCTGGCTAATACCACTCCATGGACCCAGCCTCCATGACTTGATCTCACTTCCCTTTAAACTCTGTTCTAGTTCTAGCCTTCACAGCCTCCTGCAGCAAGGAGTTCCACAGGTTGACTCTTTGCTTTGTGAAGAACAACTTTCTTTTACTAGTTTGAAGCCTGCTACCCATTCCTTTCCTTTGGTGTCCTTTAGTCCTTCTTTATGGGAACTAATGAAGAACTTTTCTGTATGCACCCTCTCCACCCCACTCATGCTTTTAGAGACCTCTGTCATATCCCCCCTCAGTCTCCTCTTTTCTAAGCTGAAAAGTCCCAGTCTCTTTAGCCTCTCTTCATATGGGACCTGTTCCCAACCCCTGATCATTTTAGTTGCCCTCCCCTCTCCCAGCCTCTCTCTTCCCCTCTCCCACCTCCTTTTCCCAGTCTCCCCCAGTTTTGTTCAATAAAGACAGATTCCATTTTGGAAGACACGTTATCTTTATTTTGTACATCAAGAAGAGGGGCTAGGGAAGGGTAAGTGGAAGGAGGTGAGGGAGGAATGGGGCACGAGCCCCAGATGGGGAGGACTGGGCTGGCTCTGCGGGCTTCTGGGGGTGGAAGCTCTCCTGCAGCCCCCCAATTGCCCCCTCTCCCCAGATCGCAGCCTGCGGCAAGTGCAGCCGGGCTGATGGCCGAGTGCTGTGATGTGCCCAGTGTGGGTAGTCCGGGCACTCCAAGCCAGGACTGCTTTGCAAGCGGGGCACCCCTGAGAACTGTCTGTCCGGGGTGGGGGTCGGGACCCTTTAAGCACAGCCCTCAGCTAGCCTGAGACAGCAGCTCCACACTCTAAGTTCTTCTCTGATGCCCTGCCGGCACTGCTTCCGGCCATCCTTAAGCCCTGTTCAGGGTCCACTTAATGTGGACATGCTAGTTCGAATTAGCAAAACGCTAATTCGAACTAGTTTTTTAGTCTGGATCCGTTAGTTCAAATTAGCTTAGTTTGAATTAACTAATTCGAACTAAGTTAGTTCGAATTAACGTTGTAGTGTAGATATACCCTAAGCTCTTCATTAGCATCATTAAAGACTGAAGCAAAGTATTTGTTAAGATATTGGGCCATTCCTAGATTATCCTTAACCTCCATTCCATCCTTAGTAATTAGCGGTCCTACTTCTTCTTTTTTTGTTTTTTTCCTATTTATATGGCTATAAAACCTTTTACTATTGGTTTTAATTCCCTTTGCAAGGTCCAACTCTACCTGACTTTTAGCCTCTCACTTTATCCCTACATGCTCTAACCTCAATAAGGTAGCTTTCTTTACTGATCCCTCCCATTTTCCACTCCTTATATGCTTTCTGCTTTTTCTTAATCACCTCTCTGAGATGCTTGCTCATCCAGCTTGGTCTAACACACCTGCCTATACATTTTTTCCCTTTTCTAGGGATACAGGCTTCTGACAGCTTCTGCAACTTTAACTTAAAATAATTCCAGGCCTCCTCCACCTCAAGATCCATAATTTCTTTAGTCCAATCAACTCCCCTAACTAATTTCCTTAATTTACTAAAGTTAGCCCTTTTGAAATCAAAAACCCTAGTCTCAGATTTATTTTTGTTTATCCTTCCATTTAATTTGAACTGAATTAGCTCATGATCACTCGAGCCAAGGTTGTCTCCTACAACCATTTCATCTATGAGGTCCTCGCTACTCACCAAAACCAAATCTAAAATAGCATCCCCCCTTGTTGGTTCAGCAACTACTTGATGAAGGAATTCATCAGCTATCACATCTAGGAAAATCTGAGCCCTATTATTATTACTAGCACTTGTTCTCCAGTCTATATCTGGAAAGTTGAAATCTCCCATGATTACACAGTTTCCATGAGTATTTACTTCATTAAAAACATTAAAGAGGTGTCTATCCATATCCAAATTGGATCCCGGTGGTCTATAACACACCCCAAGCACTATCCCAGGGGAGGATCTGATAGTTTTCTTCCCCAATGTGATTTTTGCCCAAACGGACTCTGTCTTCTCCATTCCATCACTTTTTATTTCTTTACAATTACATGGAATCATGCTGGAGGAGACCTGCAGATCCTCTTTGGAGGACTGGGACAACCTCCATGACAGAGTAAAAGTAGTGGGGAAATGATTCTGAGTCTTTGTTAAAGGCTTAACAATCTTGGCCCTCCATTTGCTTCATCCTCAAGACTTGTGTGTTCCCCACAAGAAAATAGCCAAACTGAGGGCAGCTCCATTCTGGAATGGCACATCCAAAAATAAGCTAGCAGACTACGCATGCATGTAAGCCTCAGTAGGAATCCTCACCAACCAGTTTCAATAGCTGTAGGAGTTGGGATTGAATTGTAAAAGGTTGAAGAAGCATACAAGATTGTATTTATTCAAGGAAGAAAGGAGATAATGTATATAGGCCTAAACACTGAAACCTGATTAGGAATAAGTGTATAAAGAGTTAAATATTAGAGCTGGGTTGTACTCAAAGATGAAGGCAGGGGGTTATAGAATGGGGAGTGTGTGTATATCTTTGTGCTAAGGTAAGTAACTTGCATGTGTTCTTTCTAGCCAGGCATAGAGGCTGGGTGTGTTCATCATTGCTGTGTATTTCATAGAATCCTAGGGCTGGAAGAGACCTCAGGAGGTCATCGAGTCCAGCCCCCTGTCCAAAGCAAGACCAACCCCAACTCAATCATCCCAGCCAGGGCTTTGTCAAGCTGGGACTTCAAATCCTCTAGGGATGGAGACTCCACTACTTCCCTAGGTAACCCATTCCAGTGCTTCACCACCCTCCTAGGGAAATAGTTTTGTTTCCTAATATCCAACCTATGCCTCCCCGACAGTAATTTGAGACCATTGCTCCTTGTTCTGCCATCCCTCACTACTGAGAACAGCCTCTCTCCATCCTCTTTGGAACCTCCCTTCAGGAAGTTGAAGGCTGCTATCAAATCCCCCCTCACTCTTCGCTTCTGCAGACTAAATAGACCCAAGTCCCTCAGCCTCTCCTCATAAGTCATATGCTCCAGCCCCCTAATCATTTTGGTTGCCCTCCGCTGGACCCTCTCCAATGCGTCCACATCCTTTTTGTAGTGGGGGGCCCAGAACTGGACACAATACTCCAGATGTGGCCTCACCAGAGCCGAATAAAGGGGAATAATCACATCTCTGGATCTGCTGGTAATGCTCCTCTTAATGCACCCTACTATGCCATTAGCCTTCTTGGCTACAAGGGCACACTGTTGACTCATATCCAGCTTCTCATCCACTGTAACCCCCAGGTCCTTTTCTGATGAACTGCTACTTAGCCAGTCGGTCCCCAGCCTGTACCAATGCTTGGGATTCTTCTGTCCCAAGTGCAGGACTCTGCACTTGTCCTTGTTTAACCCCATCAGATTTCTTTTGGCCCAATCCTCCAATTTGTCTAGGTCAGTCTGGACCTTATCCCTACCCTCTGTGACAGAGCAGGTGGGATAGAGCAGGTTAAAGGGCTTGATGGAAGGGAAGAGAGGCAGCTCTTGCAGAAAGAGGCAGCAATCCTGGCTGATTAGGGGCAGCTGAGACAGGGCGGCTGGAAATCAATTAAGGTCCAAGGTGATTGGGGCTGCCACTAGGCCTCTTTTAAAAACCCTCCCTGCAGGGGGAGAGCATTGAGAAGAAGTTTGGAGCTTTGACAAGGAGTTTGGAGAGTGAAGGAGAGGTTTGGAGTGTGGAGAAAGACAACTGATAAGGAGACCGGAGGAGCCAAGTAGAGCAGCAGCAGCAGCCCTGATAAAGGCTGCAGGGACAGGCCAAACACCAAAACGAGGCGAGTGAATCTTATACTGCAACTCCTAAATTGTGGGACAGTGGCCTGACCAGGGGCTAGGGGCCCAGGAGTGGGATTGACTCTGTCACATGTGGTGCCAGAAGTGGGATCGTTTCGCTGCAGTGAGACCTTGCAGCCGACCCACCCAGGGCAGGTTAGGCCATCCTAGTAAGACAGGAGGAAAACAATATGGAGGATGTAGTCAAGGCCCTCATACAAGCCACTGCAGCACAGCAAGAAGCTACAAGTGGCACAAGTGGCTGCCCAGCAGGAGTCAGTGCAACTACAACAGGAAACAAACCAGCTACTGATGAGCCAGGCTGCCCAGGATCGAGCCACCTTACAGGAGGTAATAATGCAGCTGAAGGTTCTGTCCACTCAGGTGCATGGCCCAGATGGAGCATGGTCCCTATGGGCCAGCAGTTTCCTCCAGAAAACGACCAGGGAGGACGATGTGGAGGTGTACCTCCTGGCCTTTGAGAGGACAGCCCTGTGGGAAGACTGGCCCCGAGCCCAGTGGGCCAGCATCCTGGCTCCATTTCTGTGTGGTGAGGCCCAGAAGGCCTCTTTCGACATGCCTGAGGAGGCTGCCACTGAATATCCCCAGCTGAAGGCTGAGATCCTCGCCAGGTCGGGAGTAACCACTCCTGTCAGAGCTCAGAGATTCCATGAGTGGCAATACAGGGAGGGAAGAGCACCAAGGTCACAACTCTTTGACCTGATCCACTTGACCTGAAAATGGTTGCAGCTGGAGACCCACAGCCTGGAGTCAAGTATCAGAGGGGTAGCCGTGTTAGTCTGAATCTGCAAAAGCGACGAGGAGTGCATCTGATGAAGTGGGTCTTTGCCCACGAAAGCTTATGTTCCTCCACAGCCTGGAGAAGATCATGGAAATTGTTGTCCTGGACTGGTTTATGAGGGGCCTACCCGATCTGCGAGTCTGGGTCAGCCAGAATGACCCCTCTTCATATGATGAGATGGTAGCCCTCGTGGAAAGACAATTAACGGCTAAAGGACTCTTGCCACCCCTCAGCAAAGAAGGCCGGAGGGATAAGAGAGTTTGACTAGCCTCAAAGGCCCATGGCTCTGAACCCTCGAGTAAGACTTGGTCGGGGAAGAGGGAGACAGAAGAGCGGCCAGAGGCCACGAAGAGACTTGGGGACCGGGGGCAGGAAGGTCGGGGGGGGTAAGACCCAGTAGCCCAAGAAATAGGGGGGTGCCCCATGCAAGGTATTGATGCTATGCATGCGGGGCATATAGCGGCACACTGTCCAAACCCGACAGAACCCATGCAGTGTGACCTGGGGGACCTGGGAGGCCCCTACAGTCTCATAAATTTGGCAGGCATAGCAATGGCCCCCCCCATCTGTACACCCGACCCATTAAGGTGAACGGGGTAGAAACCATGGCCCTAGTGGACTCAAGGAGCGCCGTTACGTTGGTCTCGGCAGCTGATGGAACCAGATCAGCTGACCCATGCCAAGCGCACAGGGATCTCCTGTGTCCCTGGTGATGTCAATTATTACCCTGTTGTCCCTGTACAAATAGAGGTCCAGGGGAATGTCACAAGCGTTGCAGCGGGGGTGGTTCTGAGGCTCCCATACCCAGTTGTGATCGGGCGGGACTTCCCTGGGTTTAGTGACCTGCTCCCTATAATTGAGGGGAAGGAAGAGAGCCCCCTCCCAAGCTTTCATGAATTTTCCCAGGACCTATTTTCTGAGCCTGGGAAACCCCGGAAATCAAGGTAGGAAAGGAGGGCAGCCAAGAAACTGGGCACTCGAATCCTGACCCAGAACCTCAGGCAGGCCCTGGCCGGTGGGGAAACTGAGCCAACCGATAATGGAGCACTGCAAGAGGTAGACGAGCCTGAGGCTGGGCCTAGCTCAGCAGGGCCCCCTGGTTTGGAAGGGGCTGGAGGTTCCCCAGAGCCCAGGCAGGTAGGACCCTCACTGGAAAATTTTGGACAGGACCAACCAGGCCAACAACCTGTTGTATCAGAACATTCGTAAAGAGGTAGTTGAAATAAACGGGAACCCCGTAGAAGGACGACTCGATAGACCCTATTATATTATCAAGGGGGATCTACTGTATCGAGCGTTGCCAGGCCAGGGACAGGAGGTGGAACAGCTCTTGGTGCCTCAGAATCACCGGCGAGCCATGCTGGATCTAGCACACAGTCATTTATTTGGGGGTCACCTAGGAGTTGAAGAGACCCTAGATCGGATTTTACGAAGGTTCTATTGGCCCGGGGTATATATGGAGGTCCGGCGGTATTGTGTCTCTTGCTCCGAATGCCAGCTTCATGGGCCCTGGCCGCACTTGAAACCTGGTCGCTGGAAACTTGAACAAATTTACCATGTTAACCTGCTGAAACCATGGCAAGACAGGGAGGTGGAGCTGGCCACCCTGGGGGCAGCAATACCAGATGAAAGCCACCAGGGACAGGTGGGGATCTCCCCAGGATTAACCCTGGGCCAGAGGTTCTTGCGATGCTGGAGCAACACAGATGTTTTCTCAACAGAGGCTGGCTGGACCACTGAAGTCGAGCACCACATAATCACAGACCCAGGTCTAAAAGTGAGCATTAGGCCCTACTGAATTCCAGAAGCAAAGCGAAAGGAGGTACAAAAAGTAGTAAGAAAAATGCTGGAACTAAGAGTCATTGAGGAGTCCCACAGCCAATGGTCCAGCCCCATTGTCTTAGTGCCTAAACCTGACGGCAGCCTCCATTTTTACAATGATTTCCAGAAGTTGAATGAGGTGTCAAAGTTTGATGCATACCCCATGCCACGAATAGATGAGCTCATTGATCAGCTGGGAAAGGCTCGGTTTTTGTCCACCCTCGACCTGACCAAGGGGTACTGGCAAATTCCCTTGGCCAGGGAAGCCAGAGAGAAGACAGCCTTTGCCACCCCCGAGGGCCTATATCAGTACACCGTCCTCCCGTTTGGGCTACATGGGGCCCCTGCAACTTTCCAGCGACTTATGGACAAGCTACTGCGCCCTCACCATGCATATACGGCTGCTTATCTTGATGATGTCATCATCCACACCCTGGACTGGGACACACATTTGGAGAAGGTGGCGCCGTATTGGATACCTTAAGGGAAGCTGGCCTAACCGCAAACCTGGCCAAACGTGCAATAGGACTAGCAGAGGCCAAATACCTGGGGTACATAGTAGGGAGAGGCTTAGTGAGGCCCCAGTTGAATAAAGTGGCTGCAATACAGAACTCGCCCCGGCCTGTACAAAAGAAACAGGTCTGGGCATTCTTGGGACTAGTAGGGTATTACCGGAGGTTTATCCCCCACTTTGCTTCCCGGCCATGTCCCCTGACAGACTTAACGAGAGCCCGGGGCCCAGATGTGGTGAAATGGACCCCATCAGCAGAGGATGCATTCAACAACTTAAAATCAGCCCCGTGCAGTGACCCAGTGCTCATAGCCCCAGATTTTGAGAGGGAGTTCTTACTACAGACCGACGCCTCTGAAGTCGGGTTGGGTGCAGTATTGTCCCGAATGGTCGGGGAAGAAGAGCATCCTGTACTATACCTAAGCCGGAAGCTCCTCCCAAGGGAAAGAAACTACGCCATCGTGGAGAAGGAATGCCTCTCAGTGAAGTGGGCCATGGAGAGCCTACGATACTACCTGCTCGGATGACAATTCACCCTCATCACAGACCACGCACCCCTGCAGTGGATGCACCGGAATAAGGACAGGAATGCAAGAATAACGCGGTGGTTCCTGTCCCTACAACCATTCCACTTCCAAGTAAAGCATAGGGCTGGAGCCAAGCACGGCAACGCCGACGGCTTATCGAGGGTGCAGTGCCTGCCGTCCCAAGTAGCCCAACCCCATAGTGTTGAGCAGGGGAGGGGGATGTGTGACAAAGCAGGTGGGATAGAGCAGGTTAAAGGGCTTGATGGAAGGGAAGAGAGGCAGCTCTTGCAGAAAGAGGCAGCAATCCTGGCTGATATGGGGCAGCTGAGACAGGGTGGCTGGAAATCAATTAAGGTCCAAGGTGATTGGGGCTGCCACTAGGCCTCTTTTAAAAACCCTCCCTGCGGGGGGAGGGGGGAGAGTGAAGGAGAGGTGTGGAGAAAGACAACTGATAAGGAGACCGGAGGAGCCAAGTAGAGCAGCAGCAGCAGCAGCCCTGATAAAGGCTGCAGGGACAGGCCAAACACCAAAACGAGGCAAGTGAATCTTATACTGCAACTCCTAAATTGTGGGACAGTGGCCTGACCAGGGGCCCAGGAGTGGGATTGACTCTGCTACACCTCCAACATATGTACCTCTCCCCCTGGCTTAGTGTCATCCGCAAACTTGCTGAGGGTGCAATCCATCCCCTCATCCAGGTCATTAATAAAGATATTGAACAAAACCGGTCCTAGAACCGAACCTTGGGGCACTCCACTAGAAACCGACCGCCAACCTGACATCGAGCCGTTGATCACTACCCGTTGGGCCTGACAGTCTAGCCATCTTTCTATCCATCTTACAGTCCAGGTATCCAATCCATATTCCCTTAACTTGCTGGCAAGACTATTGTGGGAGACCGTTATTAAAAGCTTTGCGATAGTCAAGGTATGTCACATCCACTGACTTTCCCATGTCCACCGAGCCAGTTACCTCATCATAGAAGCTAATCAGATTGGTCAGGCACGACTTGCCCCTGGTGAATCCATGTTGACTATTCCCGATCACATTCCCCTCTTCCAAGTACTTCAAAATGGATTCCTTGAGGATCCCCTCCATGATTTTTCCGGGGACTGAGGTAAGGCTGACTGGTCTGTAGTTCCCTGGATTATCCTCCTCCCCTTTTTTGAAGATGGGCACTACATTTTCCTTTTTCCAATCATCCAGGACCTCTCCCGATCTCCACAACTTTTCAAAGATAATGGCCAAAGGCTCTGCAATGACATTTGCCAACTCCCTCAGGACCCTCGGATGCATTAAATCTGGCCCCATGGATTTGTGTACGTTTAGCTCTTCTAAATAGTTCTTAACCTGTTCTCTCTCAACCGAGGGCTGTCCACCTCCTTCCCATGCTGCGTTGCCTAGTGCATTAGTCTGGGAGCTGACCTTGTCTGTGAATACAGAGGCAAAGAAAGCATTGAGTACTTCAGCTTTCCTCACATCATCTGTCACTAGGTTACCTCCCTCAACCAGTAAGGGCCCCACACCCTCTCTGATCACCTTCTTCTTGTTAACATGCCTGTAGAAACCTTTCTTGTTCCCCTTCACATCCCTTGCCAGCTGCAATTCCAATTGTGCTTTGGCCTTCCTCATCACTCCCCTGCATTCTCAAGCAATATATTTATACTCCTCCCTAGTCATCTGTCCAAGTTTCCACTTCTTGTAAGCTTCCTTTTTGTGTTTGGCTTACCAAGGAAATCCTTGGTGAGCTTAATCTGGTCGCCTGCGCATCGGGATGGTTTCTTCCTGTGCCTTCGTAGCCGGTTAGGCAGTCTGGAGGAGTTCCTCCACCTCTGGGTCAGTGGGCGCCCACTCAGTGCCCCGCTACAGAGAAGGAGGAGCAGGGTGTGGCTGTTGCTCCTCTCCTTTCCTGTGCTCCAGAGCACCCTTCCCTCCCTCCCTCTCTCCCCTGCCCTGCCTGCCTGCCTGCCTGCTGCTGCTACTGGGAGCCCTCTTGTGGCTGCCTGCCTGCTGTTACTCGGCCTCTTCCTCCCTGGACTGCTGCCACCACCCACAGCTTGCTGGTGGGTGGGTGTGGGTGGGGTGGGGGGGCTACCAGCCTGCCCTCTGCCCTCCCCCGCTCCCGGAGGGAGAGGTGAAGAGGACCCACCACCACCCAGAGGTCCTTACCCCTCAGCGGGGCTAGCCACTCACCCCATTTTCCACCTGGGACTCTTTGCAGCAGCGGACGAGGACTGAGCCCCCACAAGCGCTCATGGGCGTGCTCCCGCCACCCCATTGGACTTGGCCCCCCTCCCTCAGCTGCGTTTGTCTGGGGGTCACCCCTTACCCCTGATCACCCTGCCTTGCCCCCCCCCCCCACAGCAGCTTGCCTCCTTCCCTGCTTCCTGCCCCAGTTTTTCTCCCTTCCTCCCTGAGTTTGCTCATCTGCCCCACCCAGCCCCAGAGTTTGTTTGCTTGCCTGCTTCACCCGAGCTCCGCACACTTCCCTTGCGTGTCCCGCCCCTGCCCTGGGTTAGCTTGCTGTAGTGTGCTCCCTGCCGCCCCTCCATTGCCTGCTAAGTGGCAGCAAGGAGGAGGAGTTAACCTTTACCCCCCTTCCCTGCTGTCTGTGCCTGTCACGGGGTATGCCCCCGCCCGGGGTTTCAGCCCCCTCCTAATGGGCCTACCCCGTACCCCAAAGTCCCAATGTATAAGTCCCGGCCCCTCTATCAGGGCATATACGGTACTAGAGGCCTAGCCGCTCTGAGAAGCCTCCCCTGGCCTGGGGTTTGTTTGTCCAGGGAAGGGAAAATGAGTGGTAGGGGGACCCAGGCCCTCCCTCTCCACCGGGTCCCAGCCCAGGGCCCTTTAGGCAGGGTCTATGGCTCCTGCCGGCTCGGCGGGGGATCCGGCCGATACACGCCGAGCCGAACTTTGTATCCTTTGCCCTGGGCTGCTTCCTACCACGCCCTGGTTCCCCCCGGGCCCCTTCGCCCCCAAGGCAGTACCTGTCGGGGTTGTGGGCGCGCTCCTGCCGCCCTGGGTCGGCGGGTGCTTCCTCCATGTCAGGGTCCGGCGACTCTGGACCCAGCGGCTGCAAGAACACTGGCCCAGCCTGGTCTCCTCCTTCGCCCTGGGGCCTTCTTGACTGCCGGGCTCCTTCGGCCTTTATACCCGGCCGCTGTTGGGAGCATGTCCAGCAGGGTTGGAGGGGCGGGGCCTTCTCTGCCAGCTGGGCCTGGGCTATCCCCTGCTCATCAGTGCGGGGCCTGTCCGCCCCGTCACAGTGCCCCTCCAACCCTTCCCTCAGGATGGAGGAGGCCTCTGCCTCTGCCCCCGATGCCACTAACCCCACAGTCCCCGCACCCCCACCCATCCTGCAGACCACTGTGGCCAACCTCCCGCCCCCTAGTCCAGGCTCTGCCGCTGCCATGGCCAATGCTCCCCACAATTCGGGAGGGCCCTCCACCTCAACCAGCAAGAAGGGCCAGGGAAAAAGGAGGGCAAAGGCCCAGTCCCCAAACCTCCCGCGGCCAAGGCCTCCCTGCCTTCTGCAGCTCCGCCATCCAACACAACCCTTTCTTTCCCTACCGTTCCCCCCACCAGCTCTGGGGGTGATCCATCTGCAGGCCCCAGAGCGTATACCCAGTGGCCGCTGCTGCCCCCCCCCCCCCCCCCCGTGTGCTGCCTCATCATCGGCCCCAACCGCCACCTCCAGCTCCATCCCTTCCCCACCATGACCAGAAGGCACGGCGTCCGCTGACTCCTGGTCCCCACGTCGAAATGTACATTAGGACCCCACTGCCCTCACCAATGCCCGGAGCCGTGGTGGCGACCTCTAAAATGTATGGGAAGGTTGTGTTCTTCCTTTCCTCGGAGGCCGCTGCCCAGGAGGCAGTGGAGAGAAACCTGGCAGTTGGGGGCATGCATGTGCCCCTCGAGCCACTGAAGGACCTGGGCGTATGTGTGGTTCTCACCTCCATCCCGCCCTTCCTCCCGTTGCCTGCCCTCTCCACCCTGGGGAGGCCCATTTCCACCATCAGCCCTCTCCCGCCGGGCTGTAAGGACCCCGCCCTCCATCATGTATTATCCTTCAGCCAGCAGGTACAACTACAAATGCCGTCAGCAGCGCGTGACAGGATGGCGCCAGAGGGGTCCTTCCTGGTGCCCTACCAGGGGGCCCTCTACTGGGCCCACTACTCCACGGGGGAGGCCCAGTGTTTCCTCTGCCGGGCAACAGGGCAAGTCTGGAGGGACTGCCCTCTGTCCCAGTCGGAGGAGGTGTCTAGACCCCCCCGGCCTCTGTGGCTACCCCTCCTCCAACCGATGGCTCTGCTCAGGCACCGGAAACACCCCCCCCCCCGGTATGCCCGACCAAGCAAGCGGGTCCCGCCTCCATAAATCCCGGCCGAGGAAGCCATGGCAGCAAGGGGGGATGGCAGCATCCCCCCTGCAGAGTCCACCCCTGAGGAGGCCTCAGGTGGAGCTCCTCCAGCCCCTGTACCATCCATGCTCCCCGTCACCACCACTGAGGTAATTGTTGCCTCAGCGGCTGGCGGGGAGGACTCTGCAGCCGTGGGGATGGATTTTGGTTCCATCTTTGAGGAGATCGAGGCCCTGGGTCTGACCCCGCTCGCTCAGGGGGAAGACGACCCTCTGCCAATGGGCCTCAGTCTGGGCAGCAACTCTATTGCACCGCCCCCTCCTCCAACCTCCCCCATGCCCCCAGCTGTTGCCTCCTTCCTTACCGTCGGGGCACCCCTGGTGTCACCCATTGGCCCGGCTGTCTTGGGCGCCACGTATGAGGCCACCAAGCCCTCAGGGGCGATGGCCGTCACGCAGCGGCAGGGTCCCAGGTTTGTGGGTGCCCCCTCCTCCACCTCTGAGGTGGGGCAGTCACCTTCCCTCCCTGTTGGGGGCCCGACAGGTAACATCCCGCCAACCAATGCTGTGGCTGCAGTCATACGCTCTGCCCAACCCTCTGAGCCCAGCATCGGCATGGGCCCCCTCCCCACCTCCGTTCCCTCAGTTCCCATTCTGGAGGCTCCCCAGCTCGGTGGCCTCGACCTGGGGGACCATTCCCTAGTCCCTACTGTAAGCCTTGGTCCCCTTCCCCATCCTGACCCTTCCCCCGTTCCCGCCCATAGCCCCAGCCCTGATCCCACCCCATTCATGATCCTGTCCCCAGCCCTGCCTCCATTCCCACACCTGGCCCTGTTCCCACCATTACCTCCACCCCCACTTCTGTTTCCAACACATCTGACCCCGAACCTACTCTGTCCCCACCACAATGTCCATTTCCCCTTCACTGCCCCCACATCCCACTGCTATTGCCACCCCCATGGGAGCCATCTCATTTCCACTAACTACAAACAGCCTTCGGGGTGGTTTTCATGTCCCCAGTTCCCTAGGGGCTGCCCTGTTCCCTCCCTTGCCCCCTCCCTCGCGAAGGACAGGCAGCGTGGCGCCACAGCATTTTGTGCTGCACAGGGGGATCAGAACACTGCTTGCCTGTCTCTGGGGCCTGCGAGGTCCATTTGCAGGCCCAGCTGGAGGAAAACCCCTCTACCCCGACCCCCTTGGCGCTGGGGGCTGAGCTGCGCCAGTTCCTTGCAGACACCCGCGGGGCTAAGGACAAGGTGCAGCTCGCCATTCAACACTGGGGGGACTTTCACTCAGTCCTCTAGGCAATGAGAACCCTCTTGCAAGAGGGGAGAGGGACCAAAAGGCAGGACATCACAGCCTACGGCTGGACCTGCAAATTTTGTGATGCTTTCCTGACCTTCAAGTAGGGGAGCGGTCTGTTGCGGGGTCTGCGAGAGGCCAACGATTACCCTCCCTGCGAGGGTCCACCCCAGCCCTCACCAGGAAATACACTAATATTGCAACATTAAATGCCCGGAGCTGTAGGGCAGGTCTCCGCAGGAGCCGGGTGCTCTCCTTCCTTCGGGATGGGGGGTATTCGGTGGTTTTCCTGCAGGAGACTCACACAACTCCAGCCGTCGAGGCTGGCTGGCGGCTGGAGTGGGGGGACGGGGTGTACTTCAGCCACCTCAGCATCCATACGCTGATCGGTTTCTTCAGCACTTGTACCAGGAAGTTATCTGCAACATTCTCAAAAAACTTCCTTGATTGTCTGTGTACCACTGTATTGGTCTCCCAACAGATGTCAGGGTGATTAAAGTCCCCCATGAGAACCAGGGCCTGTGATCTGGAAGCTTCTCTTAGCCGTCTGAAGAAAGCCTCGTCTACCTCATCCACCTGATATGGTGGTCTAGAGCAGACACCAACCACAACATCGCCTCTGTTGTTCCCACCTCTAAACTTAACCCAAAGACTCTCCACAGGCTTTTCTCCCTATGTATACTGGATCTCTGAGCAATCATACTGCTCTCTTACATACAGTGCAACTCTTCCTCCTTTTCTCCCCTGCCTGTTCTTCCTGAACAGTTTATACCCTTCCATGACAGCGCTCCAGTCATGCAAGTCATCCCACCAAGTCTCCGTTATTCCAATCAAATCATAGTTCTTTGACTGGGCCAGGGCTTCTAATTCTTCCTGTTTGTTTCCCAGGCTTCTTGCATTTGTGTACAAACACCTTAGAGAACTAGTTGATTGCCCTACCTTCTCCATTCGAATCAGGGGTCCTCCTTTGTTGCTCCTTCCTCCTTGTGTTTCTTTCTGGTATCCCACTTACCTCAGGGCTTAAGTCACCATCCCCCAACGAACCTAGTTTAAAGTCCTCCTCTCTAGGTTTGCAAGCCTGCCCACAAAGATGCTCTTTCCTCTCTTGGTTAGGTGGATCCCATCTCTGCCTAGCAATCCTTGTGCCCGGAACAGAGTGCCATGGTCGAAGAAACCAAAGCCCTCTCTCCGACACCACCTGCGCAACCACGCATTTACTTCCACGATTCGACAATCCCTACCTGGACCTTTTCCTTCAACAGGGAGGATGGATGAGAACACCACTTGTGCTTCACACTCCTTGATCCTTCTTCCCAGTGCTACATAATCTGCAGTGACCCGCTCAAGGTCATTCTTGGCCGTATCATTAGTTCCTACATGGAGAAGCAGGAAGGGGTAGCGAGTCAAATGTTTGATCAGTCTCTTGGTCACATCCTGAATTCTAGCTCCTGGTAAGCAGCAAACTTCTCGAGATTCCCGGTCTGGATAGCAGATGGATGACTCTGTCCCTCGGATGACTCTGTCCCTCTTAGGAGAGAGTCCCTGACCACCACCACCACCCATCTTCTTCTCTTGGGGGTGGTGGTTGTGGAACCCCAATCCCTAGGACTACGCATCCCATGCCTTCCGGTGGATGGTGTTCCCTTCTGATTTCTTCCTTGAGAGGTCGCTGCCAAAGCATTCTCCACCCCAGTGCCTGTGGAGAGAGCCTGAAAGCAGTTACTAACCTCTACAGGAATTGGGGATACCTGAGTTGGTCTTCTTTTCCTGGAGATTACATGCTGCCAGTTTTCTTTCTCGTCCTGTATTGCCCTTGCTGGCTCTTCAGCCTGCTGTGCCTGCAGGATTAAATGCTGCCTTCTATCCAGGAAGTCTTCATCTTCTCTGATGGAACATAGGGTTGATACTTGGGCCTCAAGTCCTCTAATTTTTTCTTCCAATATGGCGACCAGCTTGCACTTAGTGCAGATGAAATCCCTTCTATCTTCTGGGAGGAAGACAAAGATGGCACCTGCTGTGCACATCATAACAGCAGACCTATCATTATCCATACTTGCCTTCCTTCAGAGAGATGACTCAGTTGTTTTTATTGCCCCTTGAAGGGCAGGAGAGAAACAAAATGCAAGAAAAAGACCACCAAACATTATGGGGCTCTCTGCAGGGCAAACTCCCAGGCAAACTCCCCTGTTGGCTGCGCACTGCATTCGCTCTGGCTGCCTTTTTATAAGGCTACTGGCTAGGTCTGTCTCAAAGCCTTGCCTCTAATCCAATCAGCCCCTAAAGGCCCACCTGGAACAAAGCACTCCCAAATCACATTTTTCAAACTGCTGCTCTTTTCTAACTGCCCAACACAGTCAAACAAATGCTCACAGACAGACAAGCTGTGTTATGAACCCTCTGGACACCATATAAATATATGTGAACGTATACTGTAATATCAGAGCTCTTGCCAAGTAACATTCCCATGCTCCTCTGTCTCTCTTAGAGCTGTTCCCACATCAGTACGGAACTAATGCAAATTGTAACTTATAAATGAAAGCTGAGCAAGAAACATTTCTCTTTTGCTGCCAGAGTTTTCGGAGAAGTAATGATGATGCCATAGAAGAACAGATCAAGCAAACAAGTGAGGACTCAAGAGCCCCGAGGGAGTTAATGGAGGGAGAAAGGGGGAAGCTGAGGCAGAGTCTGAAGGAGCTGCAGAGACTTCACAGTCAGGTGAGCAATCCATGCAGATTCCCTGCACCTTCTGAAATGCCAGTTGCTTTGTAAGACAGGATTATTGCACATTCCCACAGGGTGCTCTACCTACTTGCAAGAGATCATCCAGTTGTATCCTGAGAATACTGGTTGGCAACACCTTGTAGAGCCCTATATGAGTCAATCTTGGCTAACCCAATGTTCTTCAAGTATGTGTCAGTGTGGGAACTCTCAATGTTCTTCAAGTATGTGTCAGTGTAGGTGTGCTTGTGCTTCATGCACATGCGAGATTGGAGGAGTTTTTTAATTGGAGTGACAGGAGCCATGTATGCTCCCTCTGCTCCCTCATCTGAGAGCATAAAGGGCAGGATGGCTGTAACCCTATCTTGATTCCCTCTTACTGGTCATGGCAGAAAGGCAGAACCTGGCCTTTTTCAAAAGCCTTCCAAAATTGAGAAAAAGGAAGAGATCTCCCTCCCCAGCAGCATCCCTAGCCAAACCACTGATGCCTGAATACTAATGTAGTGAGGTAATATTTGTGTCCTTGGGAGGGTTGGGCACAAAGCCTGCCCACTTCTAAAGGCCCCTCCCCCAGCCTTGTGGGAGAGACCACTGGACCTGGAACTCAACTGATTGCTTGGAACAACAAATGAAACACGGGGTCAGGGGGTGCTGGTCAAAGGTGTAAAACAGGGGAACTGGATGGCGACCACAAACAGAGAACCTCAGACAGCGCCCACTGCTCCGCAAAGGTCTTGAGAGAGCTAGCGGACACCGCTCAGAGGAACTCTGCCGGGATGCGTGACACCAGGGAGGAGCGGAAGTAGGTCCCACAGTCGCAGAGCACCCCCTCGTCCAACATCCTCCTTCTGGTATTATAGAATCATAGAATACTAAGACTGGAAGGGACCTCGAGAGGTCACCAAGTCCAATCCCCTGCCCTCATGGCAGGACCAAATACTGTCTAGACCATCCCTAATAGACATTTAGACTCATAGACTTTAAGGTCAGAAGGGACCATTATGATATTCTAGTCTGCCCCCCTGCACAGTGCAAGCCACAGAATCTCACCCACCCCCCTCCTAGAATAATCCTCTCACCTATATCTCAGATATTGAAGCCTTCAAATACTTTGAAGACCCCAAGATGCGGAGAATCCTCCAGCAGTGACCTGTACCCCATGCTACAGAGGAAGGCAACAAACCTCCAGGGCCTCTGCCAATCTACCCTGGAGGAAAATTCCTTCCCGACCCCAAATATGGCGATCAGCTAAACCCTGAGCATGTGGGCAAGACTCACCAGCCAGACACCCAGAAAGTTCTCTATAGTAACTCCTATCATCCCTCCATTGACCTATTTACCTCTGATAATGAATGGTCAATTAGTTACCAAGATCATGTTATCTCATCAAACCATCCCCTTCATAAACCCATCCAGCTTAATCTTGAAGCCAGATAGATCTTTTGCCCACACTACTTCCCTTGGAAGGCCGTTCCAGAACCTCACTCCTCTAATGGTTAGAAACCTTTGTTTAATCTCAAGTCTAAACTTCCTACTAGCCAGCTTATATCCATTTGTTCTTGTGTCCACATTGGTATTAAGCTTAAATAATTCCTCTCCCTCCCTGGTATTTATCCCTCTAATATATTTAAAAAGTGCAATCATGTCCCCCCTCAGCCTTCTTTTGGTTAAGGTAAACAAGCCAAGCTCCTTGAGTCTCCTTTCATAAGACAGGTTTTCCATTCCTCGGATCATCCTAGTGGCCCTTCTTTGTACCTGTTCCAGTTTGAATTCATCCTTCTTAAACATGGGAGACCAGAACTGCACACAGTATTCCAAATGGGGTCTCACCAATGCCTTGTATAATGGCACTAACACCTCCTTATCCCTACTGGAAATACCTCGCCTAATACATCCCAAGACCGTATTAGCCTTTTTCACAGCCATGTCACAATGGCAGCTCATAGTCATCCTATAATCAACCAGGACTCCAAGGTCCTTGTTCTCCTCCGTTACTTCCAACTGACGTGTCCCCAGCTTATGACTAAAATTCTTGTTATTAATCCCTAAATGAATAACCTTACACTTCTCACTATTAAATTTCATCCTGTTGCTATCACTCCAATTTACAAGGTCATCCAGATCTTCCTGTATGATATCCCAATCCTTTTCTGAATTGGCAATAGCTCCCAACTTTGTGTCATCCGCAAATTTTATCAGGACACTTCCACTTTTGGTGCCAAGGTCAGCGATAAAAAGATTAAATAAAATTGGCCCCAAAACTGATCCCTGTTGCTTATCCACCTCTCAACTTTCATATTAATCCCTATCTTTTCCAATTTAAGCAATAATTCCCCATGTGGTACTGTATCAAATGCCTTACTAAAGTCGAGGTAGATTAGATCCACTGCATTTCCTTGATCTAAAAAATCTGTTACTTTCTCAAAAAAGGAGATCAGGTTGGTTTGGCACGATCTACCTTTTGTAAAACCATGTTATAATTTGTCCCAATTGCCATTAGCCTCAATGTCTCTAACTACTTTCTCCTTCAAAATTTTTTCAAAGATCTTGCATACTACAGATGTCAAACTAACAGGCCTATAGTTACCCGGGTCGCTTTTTTTCCCTTTCTTAAAAATAGGAACTGTATTAGAAATTCTCTAGTCAAGTGGTACAACCCCTGAGTTTAGAGATTTATTAAACATTTTTGCTAATGGACTTGCAATTTCATGTGCCAGTTCCTTTAATATTCTTGGATGAAGATTATCTGGGCCCCCCGATTTACTCCCATTAAGCTGTTCAAGTTTGGCTTTTACCTCGGATATGGTAATATCTATCTCCATAGCCTTAGTCCCATTTGTTATGTTACCATTATCCCTAAGCTCTTCATTAGCCTCATTAAATACTGAAGCAAAGTATTTGTTTAGATATTGGGCCATTCCTAGATTATCCTTAACCTCCACTCCATCCTTAGTAATTAGCGGTCCTACTTCTTCTTTTTTTGTTTCATTTATCTAACCTACTCTTAAATATCTCCACAGATGGAGATTCCACAACCTCCCTGGGCAATTTATTCCAGTGTTTGACTACCCTCACAGTTAGGAACTTTCTCCTAATGTCCAAACTATAGATGGCAGCTTTCGCCAGGGCCAGGAGGAGGTTGACGAGGAGGTCTCGTGACTTTGTGGGGCCATAGATGGGGTGTACGTAAAGGAAAAGGTGAGGGGAAAAGTGCAGCCAGAACCTCAATAAGAGGTTCTGGAGGAGCCGGAATAGGGGCTGCAACCTGGTGCACTCAACATAGGTGTGTGCCAGGTTTTCCCTCACACCCCAGAAGGGGCAGGTGTTGGGGATAGGGGTGAACTGCTCCAGATACACACCCATGCTCACGGCTCCGTGGAGGAGCCGCCAACTCATGTCCCCGATGGGCCATGGGATCAGGGTAGAATACACACTGGCCCACTGGGATTCCCCACCCTCGGCAGGTGTCAAGTAGTCCTGCCACTTGGTGTCAGGGTGGGACACGAGGGTGAGGAAATGGAGCGTGAGCACAAGCATGGTACCGTTGGCACCTGGGTGCGGTTCAGAAGCAAACCGGCTGCAGAGGAAGCTGGGGGGGACCGTGGAACAGGGGTTAGAGAAAAAGGGCCAAAGGGCGTGTAGTGTACCCTCTCGCAGGGATTGCTGCAGAAAATTGAGAGCGGGCTGCGACAAAACCGCCTTCACCTCCTGGAGTAGGCGCAGGGGGGTTCGAGGGGTGGAGAGCCCCATGCGCTGAGTGAGCGCTCAGGGATCCACCCACTCCCCCCTCATGGAAGGACCCCTTTTATGGAGAAAAAAAGAGCTGCCGGTCATATTGGAGCCCTCGGAGGTGGCGGAGGAAGGCACGCGCCAACATGCTCCACGCCCGACTACCTACACTATAGAGGAGTCTCTGCAGAGCCTGGAGGTGGAAGGTCCAGACCTGGCTGCGCATGCAGACCAGGCCCTGTTGTGTCTCATCCCCCCCGCCCCCTCCAGTGGGATACAAAGGACCACTGCAGAGACCCAGTGCAGTCCTGGCCAGAAGAACTCCAGGGCTAGCCTCTGGAGCCGGGCCAGGACCTCCGAGGCCAGGCTCAGGGTGTTGAGCCGGTGCCAGAGCATGGACAGGACCAGTTGATTCAGCACCAGCATCCTCCCTCACAGGGAGAGACACTAGAGCAGTCCTGTCCATCTCCACAGCCGCTCACCCACCCTGGCCTCTAAATCCTGCTAGTTCTCCGGCAGAGAGGGATGTGTGGTGGACAGAAAGATGCCGAGAGAGAGCAGAGGACCCACACTCCACCTGATGGCCTGAAGCGCAGGTGTGAGGGAGCCTGCCTGCCACCAGGCCAGAGCTCTTGACCCAGGTGGAGGAGGCCACCAAGTACATGGCTTGGCAGGCCTCCACCCGCACCAGGTTGCCGGGGTCCTGGACCACGAGGAGCACGTCATTGGCGTATGCCAACAGGACCAGCCGCAGCTCCAGCTCTCGAAGCACCAACCCCGTCAACCTCCGACGGAGGACTCAGAGGAAGGGCTTGATTACCAGAGTGTACAGCTGGTCTGACAGCGGACACCCTTGATGTACTCCCCACCTGGAGCTGACTGGCTCGGTCAGGGTCCAGTTGAGCCTGACCAAACACTCTGCAGAGGAGTACAGCACCTGGAGAAAGCTGACAAAACGGGGCCTGAAGCTGAAAGCCTGCAGAGTGCCCAGGAGATACCCATGGTCCATCCTGTCGAACACATTCCACTGATCCAGGGACAGGAGGTCAAACGAAAGACCGTCCCTACACCTGAGCTCCAAGAGGTCCCAGACCAAGTACAAGTTATCAAAGATGCTGTGGCCCAGGACAGTGTAGGTCTGCTTGGGGTGAACCATGTCCACCAGCACGGACCGCAGTCGCAGCAAGATTGCTTTGGCTACGACTTTACAGTCTGTGCTGAGGAGCAAGATGGGACGTCAGTTCCTAAGGTCATGGCGGTCCCCCTTGAGTAGCAAGGTGAGCACGGCTCGCCTGCATGACAGAGGGAGGATCCCGCTCTCCAAGGACTCAGCCCAGACGGTGACGAGGTCTGGGCCGAGGATGTCCCAGAACACGCGGTAGAACTCCACGGTCAGCCCGTCCACTCCCGGGGTTTTGTTGGTGGGCATGAGACAGAGGGCTTCCGAGAACTCGGCCAGAGTGAGAGGCAGCTCTAGCCGGTCCTGGTCACCCACGCTGACCGCCGGGAGCTCGGTCCAGAGCACCCTGCAGGCGTCAGCATAAGTTGGATCCGGGGAGAAGAGGCTGGCGTAGACCCTCTGTCCTTACCAGTGGTGCTTCTGGAGGGGAGAGCAGTAGTGAAGACAAGATGGAGGCACCTTCATGATACTTTTATAATGTTGTCCATGCGAACAGAAAATTCATTCTTCTCCTGGGTGCTGGTGCCTCCCAAAATGGGCTGATCACATGACCCACAAACCAGTTTCTGCCCTTTTTAGGCAAGGAGCCATGGAGTCCCCGGGTGTGTCCTTCTCAAGCAAGGGGCCATCTTGTGCCCCTCAAGTGTCAATTGACGACAGTTAAGAGCCATTGTCCATGCAGCATTGAGCAACTGCCCCTCCCAGCAGAAAACATTTTAAAATATCAATACAAAGCCCGTATTCATAACTTTACACACACAGATTGTACAAGTACATGAGTAGCTTAGACCGAGTCAGCACAGCATAAGCTTTCATTTGACACCTCACATGGCCCACATTGTACAGAATTTGGGGCAACCACACACTAGTGGGTGTAATAATGATCTGCCTACTCATATTAAAATCCAATAATGTGACACCCCCAATGCAAAATTGATGCAGGAAGTGATGCCAGTAACATCACTGAGGGCATCACAGGGCCTTCCTATGTTTGGCTCTGTTACTATGGGTTCTAACTCAATATTAGAAATATCAGTGTGTAACTGGAACAGTGTATGAAAACTATGTTTGTCTAAAACAGGCGAGGTTTACCCTGGAGACAACAATATCATTGAACTCTTTTATAAACCCAAGGTAAAACTTGGTAAGAACAACAGTGGATTGGATCTGCTTTTGTAGCATGATTCCCATGTGTCCTATGGGATCTTGCCCAGAGCTAAAGAAAATAGTTAATTTATCCATACACGCTCTGGCAACTGTCAAGAAACCAATTAATATCAAGTTCATGTAGATATTGACATTCTCCATAGTGTAGGAATCTGGGCATTTATCCATGAAAACAAAATGGTGTTGTGCCTCAGTTTCCCTTTCCATACAGCACATCAGTTCTGGAATGTCCTTTCTCATGTGAGTTAAAGGCATCAACAATGAAATATCAGTATCACAAAGTCTTTTACCATGCAGTACATCTTTATGTACAACTCTTAACGGGTTTCAGAATTTTTCCAAAAGATCATGCACATTGTACATTTTACAGTTCTTGGTATCAACAGCACATAAGTTACAAAAGTTAACATCAGCGATAAGAACAAATTCATTGCAATTGTTCATGTCCAGTTCTTTTTGTCATGCCAAACCTTTGTGTGACGGCCCGTGTGGGTGCGAACGCCCCCCCCCCCGGAGGGGTAAGGGGGGTTCAGCGGACCCGCCGTCTAGCTGTCTGAGTGCGATCACCCGGCCGCAAGTCCGGACCGGGGATCAGCGAACTCGTGGTTCCGTTTCCTCAGTGCTATCCCGGGGTACCAGTCTGTCCGGGGTCTAGGCGAGGAGACGGGGTCGCCCCCGGCAGCCCGTCTGTAGGTCGGGCCCCCGTCGGGGCAGTCCAAGTGAGAGGGTCCTGGCCCTTTTATCTAGTCACCCCAGCGGGGTTACATGGGTTGGGGTCTCGTGGTAGGGAGGGGGGATGTGGGGGACCCGGGCCCGCCCTCTCCACCGGGTCCCAGCCCGGGGCCCTAAGTGGGGGGAGAACGAAGTGGACGTTCCTCCCACGACAGGCGGGGTCTATCCCCGTAACGCGCCTGTCCACGGGCGCCAGAAGGCCCCCGCCCCGGGCTGCTTCCACTCCCCGCTACCCTCCTCCCTGATGGGGGGGGTCCCGCAGTCACTTACCCCGCCCGAGGCGCCGGTCTCGTCCTGCGGCCGTCGTGAGGGTTCGGGGTCGTTCCCTCTTCTCCTCCAACGCGGGGGGGGGGTTCCCCTTGGCGGCTGGGGCGGCGGTGGTGGCGGCAGCTCCCCTGAGTGCCGCCACGTCCTGCTCCACCGGGCCGCTTTTCAAACGGCCCGGGTGATGACGTCAGGGGCGCCCGCTCCGCCCCCCGGGCGTCCTGGCATCCGCTGACGTCACGGCCGGGGCGTCCCGGCCTGACGCTGGTTCCGCGCGGCTCTGGCCGTGCGGAACGCCGTTCGGGCTCCTCGCCCCTCAGCTGGGGCTGTCCCTGGCCCCTCCTTCCCCGCCGGGGAGTTAGCCGCCCCTCCCCCTGCGGGGTTTCCTCCCTGGCCTGCTCTCCCCTGCTCTCAGGGCTGCCTGCCGGTCCGTCCGGCGGCCTCCAGGGGGCGTCGGCGGCCCCCGCTCTAGTGCGGACCTGCGGCGGTCAGTCACACTTTGGCTCAATACCATTGGAGTTCTGGCACTTCAGGGTGAGTTTGCAGCTTTCCTTTGCAAAAGCAAGTTTTTTCCTTCCTCCCTGTGCCCTGTGGGCTCAAATCCTGATCTCCCTTGCTCAATAGAGTCAAAGAGCTGGCTGGGTGTGTCCTCTCTGCTCACAATGGCCATGGAGTTTTCCTCCCCCAGTCAGTCAAGTAACAAGTAACACAGACACTAATCTTTTCCTCTGCTTTCAGCTTAATTTTCCAAGTTGGTCTCTGTCTCAAAGAGACAGAGTCCATTTTCACTAGCATGATAGACTTAGAGATCTCTTGTCCATCCATCACCAACCTCTGTTTCCACCTGGAACCAGATGCTAAGTCCCCTAAGAGATTACTGGTATCCACAGTGTCCAGAGATCAGCATTTACCTGCTATCTCCTGCATTCTAGAGGGATTAACCACACTGCTGTTCTGCTCTGCATACTTAGCTACACAGTCCTTCCTCTGAACCCGAGACACACACTGTCCCCTCACAGAATCAACCTGGACACATTCCTGTCCCAACAACACAGACTTCCCAGTAAGCTGGTCAGACCCAGTCACTTGGTTATCAGAGGGCTGTTCCAGTTCTCTGGCTGTTTCCACTTCATCTGAAACAACTTTCATTCCCCTCTGAAACCTCCTCAAAACTGTCCACACTGGATCTTGCTAAACCTAAGACAGTGGAGTTGCTTTTAATAGCAAAATTCTGGCTGTTACTCCCTTCAGCCACAACAAACTGCCTGAAAAAACCACCATGAGGCAAGGGCGCCATTTCGGGAGGGTAGGGGGGCAGCAGCCGTGTGCTCTGGGACGCAACTAGCTTTTCATCCCGTTGCCCGGATGCTAAGGGAGTGAGGGGAAGTGCTTGCATTCCATGCATTCCTCTCACACCTGGCTGGTGAGCTCCCTTCACTTTCCCCTCACTCCCTTAGGGTGCAGAGAATGGGATGAAAAGCAAGCTGCATCCCAGAGTGTACAGCTGCTGCCCCCATTACCCTCCTGAAATCGCACCCTTGCCATGAGGATCCTCTTCCTTAGGAGCTTCTCTAAGCAACAGTTCACCTTCACCTGGCCCTACAGAAGCATAGCTCTGCCAAGCCACCACCTGTTGGGGAAGGAGCACCCGTTTTTTTTGTTCTCCATTTTAATTTCCTCTTTAAGGCCAGTCTCCTGGTCACCATCTCCTGTCAGAAAAAGAGCAGGAAAGAGAAGAAGTGGGAAAATGGGTCACATGACTCTAATATGCCTGGTAACCAGAGGGTTCATAAGGGGTGTTCACCCGTTCCCTCGGGTCTCTCTGTGTGCGTGTCATCGGCACAACGTAGCAGTGCTAGAATGACAGCTAGAAGGCTGTTTGGCTTAGTAGGCCATCTGGGGCAGAAACCGGCCTGGTTGCTGACAGCCCTTTGTGGTGCAGCAATCCAGGTTCACAGCCGTAACGACTGCTAGCACAGGGTTTATTTGTTTTTAGTTAGGAGTTTGCAGCAGGACCAGTCATACACACACACATACGTACCATGTCGTCTTCTGATCCTCACACCACATGCAGGACGGCGTGCCAAGTATAGAAAAGGAAGAAAGAAGACCAGAAGCAAGAAGATTGTCTACCTACCTGGGTCTCTACAACTCCGTCCCATCTCCGCTTGTTCCTTTTCCTCAGCCTGAAGACGTTCACCTACCTCTCTTCTCCGGACATCAAGACTGTAGGACTATTTAGACTATTCCTATTTTGGGTTCTGGCCTCACACCAGGTTTCATTTGTGACAACCGGATTTTATGCTTGTTTTCTACATTTTTTTATTTAACAAAATACTACAGTTGTTGTTTCAGCCATTTCTGGTCGACTTGATTAATACATGGTGATACAGATACGGTGCAGGTGTAGAACCTGTGTTCCAATAAGCAGGATTCAGTCCTGGTCTAGCACACCAACTCCTCCTGAGTTTCCCTTACACCCAGAACCATCTCTGGCCCATCTACAGAACCCCCTTTCAGGCAAACAGACTCACTAGGTACAAGGTCAGAGGCATTCTACTTCCCTTTGCAGCTTTCCAGACTGGTACCATGAAGGTTACCTGTCCCAGCACACACAAGGGTAGGATCCATTCCCTCCTTGCTACAAGCTTCCACACTGTCAGTAGGCACCACAATTAACTCACCCTCATGCTCTCCTTGTGCCCTGGTCAGGGTAGCACCCTGATCTCACACAGTCACTTTCCCCTCCCCCAGCAACACACCGGCAACAGGCAAAACACAAGCACCAGAACTGTCTGATCTCTGGGATCCTGACAGGACACTGACTGGACCTACCCCAGTCACAGCATCACTCTTACCAGCAAACACCAACTTAGGGCCTTTCCCTTTCTGGGCTTCAGCTATATCCAGAACCAACTCTGGGATCACGGCACTGTCCTCAGCTATCCCAGGCTGACAGGCACCTTCTGCAGACAAAGGACTAGGAAGAAACCCTTCCCCCTCAGGCATGCTGCTGCCATACACAGACAGACAACTGGAGACACTTTCCTTTGTCCCAACCCCCCAGCTGATCTCAGACACACACCTGGCAACCAAGACAGCTTCTTTCACTGACACACTGCCCCTCCCAGCAGCCAAACTGCCAGTCTCCACACACACAGGCTGCTCACACTGAGCTCCCTCACACAAATCGCTTTCAGCTTGTGCCAGTTCAGTTTCACAAGCTTCACCAGCCAACAATCCATCACCCTCAAGCGCTCAATCTTTTTCCTCAGTTAGGACCTCACCCTGGCCAGCCAGTGCGAACTGCTGCAGAGCAACACTTTCCTGATCACTGGGTTCTCCCTGGCCTGCTTCTAATTCCAGCCTCACCACTGAGACATTAGGCAGGCATTCAGAGCCCTCATTCACAGACACTGCCTTCTGTACAGACACAGAGCTATCTGTCTCAGGCAAACCTTAAGGGAACCTGCGCCTCCAGAAATATAATGTATGCTATCATGTGCCGAAAGTGTCCGTCTGCTATGTACATTGGACAAACGTCTCAGACACTTCGCCAAAGAATCAATGCCCACAAAACAGATATTAGACAGGATCACAAAGAAAAAAGTTTCTTGCCATTTCAACCAGAAAGGACACTGTCTCAATGACCTAATCACATGCATCCTACTTCAGAAGACATTCAAATCTGCACTTGAAAGGGAATCCTCTGACCTGGCATTCATGCTAAAATTCGACACTCTCCGCAGGGGGCTGAACAAAGACCCCAACTACCTTACCCATTACAAAGATAGCTTCCCCAATTATCACCTCTAATACCATTAACTCACAGACATCTCCCCTTCCCCACCTCTAATATCATTAACTCACAGGCATTTACCTTCCTCCCCCCCCCCCCCCCCGCATCCCCCCTCTGTTCTGAAATGTGATTTGTCCTTTTCATATTTGTTCATTTTTTTAAATTGTATCCTTTGGTATATATGGTTGTGACTATTTTCTTCCACTATTTGATCTGAGGAAGTGGGTCTGGCCCACGAAAGCTCATCACCTAATAAACCATCTTGTTAGTCTTTAAAGTGCTACATAGTCCTGTATTTTGTTTCAGCTACACCAGACTAACACGGCTACATTTCTATCACTATTCTTAAGGGAAACCTTTGCTAGGCAAGTCACTGCCCCTAACAAAGGCTCAGGATCGTTTCTCTCCTGTGCTCCATCCAGGACACTGACTGAACATAGCTTTAATACCATTCCCAATCATGAGATCCTTAGGGATTGTGTTTTTCACTCCCACAACCATGATGCCCTCAAACGCCTTCCATTTAAGATGGATTTTAGCTAAAGGCACGGTTACGAAGTACTCAGACAAGGCTGCAACAGTCAGGCCTTCTCCTGACAAGTAATCTTCCTCTCTGAACAGGCTGGCTCTGACCAGAGTAATCTCTGCTGCAGTGTCTCTCCAGGCCTCACACCCTACTCCATTCACCTCAGCACCACTGATGAACTCAGCATTATGGTTCCCATATCTAGCTCTAAGGTGAGTTTTGAGGTCAAGCCTTTTAGAGACAACAAAAACAGAATTTGCACACAGGGCCCCAGCACTGGGCTCTGTGGGGCCTGCCTGGGTGTTCAGAAGAACAGGATTAGCATTACTGGGCCTGGTGACTCATTTGCTACTCCTGGATATTCTCACCTGATGTGTCCAGGTGGCCCACACAAATGACACACCACTTGCCTTCCCTTAGAGTAGGAGTTGTTTTGGGCATGAGCTTTTCAAGTAGAAGTGGGGCTGGTTCCACCTTGAAACCCTTCTCTTCTCCTGGACTGGGGAGAATAGAGATTTCTCTTACGAGGGTTGCACCCTTCTCAAGCCCTATTTTGGGTATGTGCATCCACAAACTCTGCAGCCCACCGGACTGACTCAGGCTCCCGATCACAAACAGGTTCTCTGACATGGTCAGGAACAATACCTAAACATTTTCCAATGTGATTAAATCCAGAAGTTTCTCAAAATTCCCATAAGCTTTCGCCCACCACAACCCACTTTTTAACAAAGCCTATCAGGTTGTGAGCACACTCCACATCAGTAAAGTCACTAGACGTTTTAAACTTTCAAAATTTAACCTGGTGAGATTCAGGAGTGACCCTGAACCATCTTAATACAGAATCTTTAAACCGCCCATACTCTAAAGCTTCTTGTTCCCCCCCCCCAATTCATTAAATACCTCCCTGGCTTTACCAGTCAGTCAATCTGGTCATCAGGACAGGCATGCACTAGTCATCTGGGATCCCGTTCACACTGCAGATGTGTTCAAAGGTGTCCAAAAAGTCTTCTATATCCTCATTATCTTTGTAAATAGGCCACATCCTTTCCCAACTCCTGTTGTCCAGAGAGGTTGGGCTGTCAGGGCACTGTAACTTTTGCTGCTCCTCAAGCACTTGTAGCTGAAGTTGCCTGGATTTCTCTTGAGCCACCAGAACTTCCATTCGTCTGCTGTGGGCCTCTTTCTTCAGTTCAGCATCCCTTTCTTTTGACGCAGGTCTGCAAGTTCTCTTTCATGTTCAAGTTTCACCTTCTTCAGTGCCTGCTGCACTCTTAAAAGCTTGTGCAACAGCATTTGTGACATTAGGTGGGGGCTGCTCTCTTGCCTGCTGGTCACTGATTATTAGCAAAGATCTGAGTTCTGGCTTAGTAGCTTTCTTCCTAAAGGCAATACCTTTCTCCCAGCACAAATCCTCCAGAGCCTTTCTGCAAAGACCCTCATATTGTTGCTGACTCATTGAAATTGCTCTTTAACCAACCAAACTCCCAAATCCAAAATCTAAATTTAGAATAGCATGGGGTCCTGATCCAAAGCTCAATTGACCAGGTTCTGTGGATCCAAGCACGACTACGCCACTATAATGTACCAGGTGGGCTGGGGCACTACTGAGAGGGTCAATACAGGGTGAATTGCTCCAAACCAGGGCTACTTACAGCTCAAAACTGAGGTCCTTCCCTAAAAGGCACCAAACCAGGCACACCGAGTACTTCAGCTGCCACCCTAGCCAGCAGGAAGCCTCACAAGCAAACCCCTTTAGACACCCCAGACTTCCCTGTGCCACAAACAGCACCCACCTTACACAGGTGAGAGGTTATAAGACCAAACTCTAAACAGGTTTTCCCAGTCCCCAAAAACCATCCACAATCCCAGATCACTTTATACCTCAGATCTTACCCAAAAGAGCATGCTGGGCCAATCCTTTACAATCTACAGGTAGGCCACAATGTCCTGCCTCTTGGTCCCTCTCCCCTCCTGCAAAAGGGCCCTCGTGGCCTAGAGGACATGGTTGAAGTCCCCCCAGTGCCAAAGGGCAAGCTGTACCTTGTCCTTGGCCCTGTGGGTATGTGCAAGGAACTGGCACAGATCAGCCTTCAGTGCTGTGGGGGTCAAGGTGCTAGGTTTGCCACCGTCCTCCATCGGGACCCCCGGGTAGATCTTGTGGGCCACAGAGATGGGAAACAGGGGTCAGATCCCTAGTGCACTGCCAAGAATGGTGGCACCACACTGCCCATCCCCATCCCCGGTGAGGGAGTGGGCAGTGGAGGGAACAAGGCAGCCCCTAGGGAATGGGGAACACAAAAACCACCCGAGAGCCGCTTGCAACTGCTGGGAATGAGACAGCCCCATGAATGTTGCTGGGGGGGGGGGGGCAGGTGCAAGTGGAGAGGCAACTACTCTCTCCTGCTAGATTGTATGCAGAAAGGAAGGGTGCCAGTGGGGGAAGGGGGCAGCAACCACTCCTCCCTGCAAGGCTGGAGGCAGAGGAGGAGGGTGCTAGTAGGATACAATGGGGGGAGGTCACAACAGGTGTGTGTGGGGGGGAGGTCACAACAGGTGTGTGTGGGGGGGATTGCTGGCTCATCCAGCTCCACTGGGACAGGGAAGGCATATTAAAGCATCAAGGGGGAGGGTCACTATCTAAAAAGATAGGGAAGGGACAACATGAGTGCTGAGGGAGGGGGACAAGGGCGCACTGGTCAGTAGGCTAATGGGAGGCTGGGGGGAACAAGCTCTGAGCAGGTAGAGGGCAGGGTGGGTGGAGCACTGGGGAAGGCAAGTGCTTGAAGGGCTGGGCAGGCACCACAGAGGGCTAACCGGGGTGGGGTGGGGCAGGCAAACAAACTGGGTGGAAGTCGGGTGGGGCAGGTAACTAAAACTTTCAGGGAGGGCTGTAGCAGGGACAAAGGGAAGTACAAACTGGGCTACAAGGGTGGGGCAGCAAGGGGGTGAAACAAGGGGTAGGGGAGACTGAAGGGGAAATCTCACTCCCCTGGGGTACAGAGACCCCAGAAGGGTCCGAGGCCGGAGGTCAAATCAGTGAGGCAGGAGAGAAACTTAGAAGAGAAAACTTTATGATGCATGCATGCAGGCTGTCACTTCCAAGAGTGAAGCAGCAGCCCTGACAGACAGATTCAGGGAGTCTTTATACAGAATGCTTAGACAGCTCAGTTGTGGATTGTTCTTCTTTAACATATCAAAGTCTCAGCAGAAGTACTCTGAGACTTCTGTTCACCCCAGGAGTGCTAGAAGTAAGTTTTTACAGTACACAAAGCCACATGAGAACTTGAGTGGAGGAGTCTACAAGGCAAACTGTGACAAAGATAAGGGTTTACATGACAAATTGTGACAGACTAGGAGTATCCATGAATTTGAGATAGGCATTTGTAAGGGTCTTTGATTAGAGCTAATTTGATTTCTCTCTGTTACAGGGAGAGAGGCCTGGAAAACTTTTTAACCCTTACAGCAGTTTTCTTTTAGAAAGTTATGATTTCTGCACAGTTCCCCCCTTTAGACACAATTGGAGTTATTTGATTTTTCTCCCACAATTCCCCCCTTTAATACTCCTATTGGAGTATTACTCAAAGTTATTCTAGACATTCTTAGGTATTCTTCTTTTGCTGGGATGAATTCTTATCTTAGAGGGAGGTTTTCTTTATCAGTTGGGTAAATGATCCACTGCCCATTCACCCCCAGATCTTTACCAGTGCCAATATTGCTTTTAAAACATAAGGGAAACATAAGGGAAGCATTCCCTGATGGATGTAATGCTTGAGTAAGGGGAATCTCTGAGGCAATCAGATTTTTATGCCAAATCTGCCTGTTCCCCCCCATGACTATGTACTTCTGGCACAGTGTTATCATTCTGGGCATCTACCCACTCCCGCTCTCCTGCACAGTACTGACTACCAGTAGATCTGAATTTTAGGGGTCTGGTCCACAGGGAGGCAGGAGTTGGGATAAACTGTAATGGTAAAAGGCCTTCAGAGCCTTTTATAAGCTGTTCACATATCCAACAGTCACTTGTATTGGTGAGGGACACAACCTTTTGCAGGGCTTCCCAATAAGGGTGGGAAAAGTTATATACTAAGGCTATTCTGACTACTAAAAGAAGGAAAACAATCCCCATCTTATTATAGTATCTTAAATTTCTAAAGTAGAAAGGATAATAGTAATATAGTAATTATCTAGCAACTAGCAAAGCAGTCTTTTAACTAAACTTAATCAGTTAGTATTGTTTGGCTTGCCTCTGCAGGCACTCTTCGAGATTTCGTAGTCTCTTAGTTCACTCAATACTGGAATGGATTCCCCTTTGTGAGAGCTACGGGGCGCCAGGCTCACCTGTAGGTCTTTGCTGGTACAGTCCTACCTCTCAGGTTGTACCTCGAAGCTCCTGGTGGAGGCTGGTTTGGTAACAGTCTGGTTTGAGAGTTTGCCGCCTCGGTCCGCTGAACCTCGTTCTTAGGTGATTCCTCCAGGGAGGGGTCCTGGGTGACGGGGTCAATCAGCTCTGTTGGATCTGCAGTTCGGCGTACATGACTTCCGTGGATCCACGAGCGGCGCTCCTTCACCTTTACTGCTGTGTGGGTGATGAGCAGCGATTGGAACGGTCCTTCCCATCAGGCTGTCAGGGAATTCTTTCTGCGATGTTTCTTCACGAACACGTAGTCACCTGGTTGGATGTTGTGGCACGGTACATCAGTAGGTACTGGGAGGGCTTCCTTTACCTGCAGATGCAAGCTCTTCTAACCGTCATTTTATGTCTAGGTTTTTTTCTTTCTGTGTGGCTGCTAGCCTGTGGGCCTCCTGCAACATTAAACTGCTTACAAATCACACATGAATTAGATATTCTTGACAGCTTCTAGGTGCACGCCTAGGGCCTACCATTGTTTTGGGATTTGTGAGGCCACCCCCCTTTTGCTCATGTGTGTCATTTGATGAGACACCTGAGCAAGCTGCCATGTGAGAGATTTTTGGGGCGACTGGGCTCCAGCTGGGGATAAGGAGCAGCCTGCTTTTTCCCAAAGGTTTCTCTCTTCAGGTTGAGCAGCTTGCTGTAGTTCTATCAGGTCCTGCAAAGAAACAGGGAGAGAAAGAGAGACCAGAATCTGAAAGGGAGTCAGAGGTCCATGTGCTGCTGCATGTCTGGCCGCTGCATCAGCACTCCATTACCCAGAGAAACAGGATCAGTGGCACCTGTGTGGGCCGGGCAATGGGTAATAGAAAGGGATGTGGGTAGCTGAATAGCATCAAGGAGTTGGGAGATAAGGGGACCATGAGAGATAGCAGAGCCAGAAGAGGTAAGGAAACCTCGTTGTTTCCAAATTTTTCCTGTGGCATGACAGACAGAGAAAGCATACTTTGAATCAGTATAAATGGCAGCAGACTGTCCGGACGCTAAAAGGCAAGCACGAATTAAAGCGATGAGCTCAGCAGACTGAGCCGATTTTGGTTCCTGGAAGAGAAAAGGCCTTTAAAACATTATTATTTGAGACCACTGCATATTCAGCCTTTACTTTACCAACTTTCTTTTACATGAGCTATCAGTATACAATACAAGATCTGCATTTTCCAGCAGTTGAGCAGACAAATCTTGGGGAGGCTTTACACAGTGCTTAAGCAATTCTTCACAGTTATGGGTATGTGCTTTACCAGTAGAGGGTAAAGGAGAAAAAGTAGCTGGGTTAAGTACATTACATCTTTGAATTACCACATTTGGGGAAGAGAGGATAACATTCTCATACAGGGTTTGTCTCTGAACAGATATGTGCTGGGTGCGGTGTCGCTGTAAGAGAGCAGAGACAGCATGAGGGACCTGTAAGATAATGCTGTGGCCTAATGTGACAGGTTGGGCCTTTTTCAAGTAATTCAGCAGTAGCTGCAACTGCCCTCAGACAAAGTGGGAACCCACGGGCTACTGAGTCCAGTGTTGCAGAAAAATAAGCTACTGGACAAGGTGTGGGTCCAAGGGGTTGACAGAGAACTCCAGCTGCAATTCCATCCTGTTCATGACAAAACAGAGTAAAAGGCTTGCTATATTTAGGTAAGCCCACTGTGCAGAAGAGTTTTAAGGGAAAGGAAAGCAGATTCACATTCTGGGGACCAGGTCACTGGGTCAGGAGCTAAGATTAAGAGTAGAATAGTAAGGGGCCTGGTGAGTCCAGAAAAGTTAGGAATCCATTGTCTGCAATATCCTGCAGTACCCAGAAATTTGTGTACCTGACTTTGGTGAAAGGGTGAGGAATGGAAAAACCATGTGAGATTCGCTCAGGTGTTAACTGGCGGCCATCTCCTGAAAGTAAATGTCCTTAAGTACTGAACTCTTTGTTTTACAAACTGCAATTTGGCTTTGGAAGCCTTGTGACCCTTATTAGCAAGACACTTTAACACATAGGAGGTATCAGTTTTACATCTTTCCTTAGTTTTACTAGCAATTAACACATCATCAACATACTGAACTAACACAGAACTGCAGGGAAGAGAGAGAGAATTAAGGTCAGTTTTTTAAAAAACTGAGAAAACAGAGTAGGGCTTTTACAATAACTTTACAAAAACATGTCCAGGTTAATTGATTATCCTGAAAGGAAAAGGCAAAGAGAAATTGGGAATTCTTATGCACTGGAATAGAAAAGAAGGCAGAACATAAATCTATTACAGAAAACCAGGTTAGGTAATACTGGAAATCTAGGGATTACAAATTTATTAATGGCTCTTAGGTCTTCTATAAATCTATAGATTTGCTTTTTCACAGGTAGTATAGGTGTATTACATGGTGAAGTTGTATAAACAAGTATCCCTTGTTTAAGGAGGGAGAGATTACAGGCTTAATGCCCTCTTGTGCCTCCCTACCCAATAGATACAGGGCTACCCTTGGGAAAGGCTTGTTGTGTCTGTATGTTATTTGCACTGGTGTTGCAGAGGCTAGCAACCCCACTTCATTCACATGGGCTGCCCACAATGTCTCTGGGACATCTGAGAGGTCCAGGAGGGGTGTATGTCCTGAGGTCTCATCAGATTCCTCTGAGAGTAGTAATGCCATCAAATTTGGAGTCTGATAGGGGGAAAGGTCAACAAATATCCCTTCCTCTCTACAGAGAAGGTTTGCACCCAATTTACACAACAAGTCAAGTCCCATAAGGTTTACAGGAGAACAGGGAGATAACAGGAAAGAATGTTCAGCTGACAAGGGTCCAAAGCGGGGTGGGGGTGCAGATGGCACATCTGGGGAATCAAGCTGTTTCTTTAGAGTAGCCAATTCTTGCTGCAGCTATTCAATAGAATTCCTTTTTGGCTAGCCATAATGCTCTGATTATATTTTTTTTTACTGCCACATCCTTCCAGAGGCACCAATATTCCATCTGGTTAGGATGTTTTTCCTCGAGGAAAACTCTAAGATAAGCAAGCTTTTGTAAGTCAAAGCTCTAGTTGCCATGTATTCTGGGAATTCCCCTGAGTATAGCCATTCCAAATGCTCAATAATTCCTTAAGTCTCCTTAGTTTCAAACCTGCAGGCAATACCTAGCTGACTGATCATCTGAGACAAGGGAGTCCCAGGCTGTGAGAAACCTTTCCCCTCAGTAGGAGACAGACTTGAGGGAGCAATCTTATCCATGTTAGCACTGTCTTGTCCAAGGACAGCGCAGGAGCCCAACAGTACTACCCTCCCCAAGGATAGTACAGGCGTCCAGCAGCACTACCCTCTCCAAGGATAGTGTGGGAGTCCACACAAACTGTCAGCTTCACTCATACTCCTTATGTGCCGGGGGAAACCGCCCTTGCTTTCAGCAGCTGTGCAGTGACACTGACAGCACTGGTGCGGCTGCGGTCCCCCTCCGGACTTCACTCACTCAAAACCATGCGCTTGGACTCGCCACCAATCAGTCAGCAACAACAACAACAACAACAAAATCCAACCCCTATTTGGCTATACCCAGTGTTTTCGTTTTAAGTTTCCCTCAAGCCTCTTAACAAAAAAAATTTTAAGTAAAAGATGACTCTTACCGCCAGCCGGTCCAGCTGGTGACGAGAACAGGGAGGCGGACCGGGGGATTTTAAATGGATCCCTTACCCTCCAGATGCGCGCTGTAGTCCGTTCCCATTCCCCGTCATCAGCCTTTCCAACTGGAGTTCCAAGCCATCCCACTTCTGACACCAAATTGAAGGGGAAATCTCACTCCCCTGGGGTACAGAGACCCCAGAAGGGTCCGAGGCCGGAGGTCAAATCAGTGAGGCAGGAGAGAAACTTAGAAGAGAAAACTTTATGATGCATGCATGCAGGCTGTCACTTCCAAGAGTGAAGCAGCAGCCCTGACAGACAGATTCAGGGAGTCTTTATACAGAATGCTTAGACAGTTCAGTTGTGGATTGTTCTTCTTTAACATATCAAAGTCTCAGCAGAAGTACTCTGAGACTTCTGTTCACCCCAGGAGTGCTAGAAGTAAGTTTTTACAGTACACAAAGCCACATGAGAACTTGAGTGGAGGAGTCTACAAGGCAAACTGTGACAAAGATAAGGGTTTACATGACAAATTGTGACAGACTAGGAGTATCCATGAATTTGAGATAGTCATTTGTAAGGGTCTTTGATTAGAGCTAATTTGATTTCTCTCTGTTACAGGGAGAGAGGCCTGGAAAACTTTTTAACCCTTACAGCAGTTTTCTTTTAGAAAGTTATGATTTCTGCACAGTTCCCCCCTTTAGACACAATTGGAGTTATTTGATTTTTCTCCCACAAGACCCATAAGCCAAATGTAGTTGAGGGAGGGGGCATGAGTCCAAGGGGAAGGGGAATGCACCCATAAGCACTCGTGGGGTCAGTCTCTCACCTGCTGCTGCAAAACATTCCCAGGTGGAAAGGAGGGGCAAAGTGGCTAGCCCTGCCGAGGGGCAAAGACCAGGTCCAGGTGGTAAAAGGGGGTTGGTGTGGTGGCACGAGAAAGGGGGGGCAGCTGGAATGGGGGGAGGGCTCCACATCTCTCCCCTTGTCCCCCTCGCAGCAACTCAAGTTACCACCACCCCAGGAGCACAAGTGATAAAAGGCTCAGTCTTGGAAACAAACCCCCTCCACGAGTCCAGTTTGTGGGTCTCTCCTTATCCTTGATGGGGTTGCACGTGTTGGTACAGCAGCAGCAAGCGGGCAGCAGCCAATCACGAAGGACCCTGTAAAAAGGACCACGCTACCCCAACAGTTGGTGGGTTCCCGTCACCCTCTTTATTGTGTACCTCCTGTGGCTCAGCACCCCCAAACTCGTCCCGTGCCTCGCCCCACTGGTCCCAGAGTCGCTCTGCTTTCGACGGTGCCCTGGGCTGCCTGTCTCACTGGTGCGTCTTGCTATGCCCCAGCAGGCGGAGTAGGGGGGTTCGGGCCCTCCCTCACTCCAAACCCCGGCCCAGGGCCCTAAGGCAGGGACTGCCGGTCCCTGCTCAGCGGGTGGGGGTAGTGCCCCTAAACACACCCGCTCACAGGCTACGCGACCCTGCCCTGGGCCGCCTCCTACTCTGCCCCTCCTAGGGGCCAGTTCTCCCGGGCGCCCTTTCCTCACCCTTTCACTCGTCCAGCACAGGGGGTGCTGCATGGGGATTGCAGCGCCCAAACGGCCGCTTACGCCGCTTGCTCCCCTGCGGTGGCCCAGCTGAGCGGTGCAAAAGTCAGCTGAATGCCACGGCAGGAGGCGGATGTGACTGAGGCAACAGCCAGCATTTCAGCGTTACAGAGTCACAGACATTGGGCTACTATATATATATGATGTGATGGTGGATCAGATTTGTCTTGTGTGGACAAGACATCTTGGAAGGCCCCGAGGAGGTCCTGCAGCTGGCTCCATTGCCTTGGGCTGAGGCCTTCCCCCATCTCTGCAGGCTTCTGGTCTAGGGGTTCCCCTGCCAGAGGGCCCAGATCAGATTCTGATGGCGCTGGGGCAATAAACATCACCTCCTGCATCTTCCAGGCTTTCAACAGGTTCACATGGTAGGTGCACGTCTCCTTTATTCGTCCTGGCAGTCTTAGTTCATAGTCTACTGGTCCCACACGCCACACCACTTCCAAGACGCCTTGCCACTTAGCCAGAAGCTTTGACTCATTAGATGGTAAAAGTAGCAATACCCTATTCCCTGGTTCAAAGTTATGGGCCCTAGCCCCCCGATTATATTGTTGTTCTTGCCTTTACTGTGCCTGTATTAGATTCTGGTGTGCGAAGGCACCTAGTGTTTGAAGCTGTTCTCTGCATCTCAACACGTATTGCATGGTGCCGAGTACCCGCGTCTCCTGGGCCTCCCGGTCCTCCCTTAACAGGTCCAGTATCCCTATGGGTTGTCTTCTGTAGAGGAGTTCGAAGGGGGAGAACCTTGTCGAGGCTTGGGGTACCTCCCTTATGGCGAAGAGTAGGGCTGGAAGGAGGGTGTCCCAATGGTGTGGGTCTTCTTCCATGAACTCTCATAGCATCAATTTGAGGGTGCTGTTAAACTTCTCTACGGGTCCATCCATTTGGGGATGGTAGACTAATGTTCAGAGGATTCTGATGTGCATGAGGCGGCATAATTCCGCAATTAGTTTAGATGAGACGTTGGTACCCTGGTCAGTCAAAATCTCCTTGGGGATGCCTACCCTTGCGAATACTTTCACCAGCTCATTTGTTATATTCTTCGCAGTAGCGACCCACAATAGCATGGCCTCTGGGTACCTAGTCGCTTTATCTACTATTACCAATATGAACCGGTTCCTGTCTTACTTTTCTCTAGGGGACCCACCAGGTCCACTCCCACTCGCTCAAAAGGCACCCCTACGACCGGCATGGGTATAAGGGGGACTTTGGGTATGCCCTTAGGCCCAGCTCGTTGGCATTCAGGACAGGAGGCACAGTAATCTCTAACCTCCTGATGTATACCAGGCCAGAAGAGCTGCCGGGCCATTCGTTGGAGGGTCTTTTCCCTGCCCAGATGTTTGGACCAAGGGGTGGCATGTGCCAAGTGAAGGAGGCCTTGGCTCAGCCTCCAAAGGACTAATAACTGGTGTATCTTGTCCTGAGTGTGGGGGTCGTCCACCACCCGATACAGACAGTCCTTCTATATCTCGAAGTGCGGCCCCTGTGAGCACCTCGTCCCCTCTATTTCTCCTGGGTTGTGAGCTGTAGCCTGCTCCCATGCCTGGCTCAGGGTTTGGTCTTCCCTCTCTAGCTCTCCCTAGATAGCTTCCTCTGGGGCATCTCTATCGGGGTTCAGAGCCATCATGAGACTTGGAGGATTAGAGCTGCCTTCTTGAGGGTCTGTCTCCACGGGAAGCCCTAATGTCCTAGGCTGTCACTTCTTTGTGGGACAGTAGTCACAGTTCCTCACTACTTCTCGAAATTGTGGCCAGTCTCGTCCTAACACCACTGGGTAGGTTAGTTGGGGGGGCCACTCCTACCTGGAGATGCTCTCTTTGGCCCCGGACTTCAAAGTCTACCCAGGCAGTTGGATACGGGCGCACCTCTTCGTGAATACACTGAAGGTTGAGCGACTCTCCAACCAACTTGAGACCCCGTACCAAACCTTCTCGTATAATGGTCTGGCTGCAGCCAGAGTCTACCAAAGCAGTGGCCTCCACACCTTCTACGGTCACAGGGATCATCAGCTTGCGGGGTTGGGTTTCCCATGCCCGACGGCCAGCCACCCAGACCTGCCCGTAGTTGCAGTCCATGTATGGGCAGTCCTTCCGGAAGTGCCCTCGTTGGCCGCACTCCCAACAAGCATCCCAGGGGCTGGTGGACCGTACCTCCTCCTTTGGGGGCCTCGCTCTCCCCTGGTGCTGGTCTCTCCGTCATCTCTGGGGTGCCCCGTCTCCCTGCTCCCAGGTGGTCTGCTCGGCCCGTCTCGCCCTGCTGGAGGGAATGAGTGTGAAGAAGCCTCTCTGGTTCTGTCTTCTGGGGTTGCTTCCATCCTGGTTCTTCTTGTTGTTTGGGGCTCCCCGGCCATCTAGTGGTGGTCCTGGTTTCTTCCGCAGCAAGGTAGTCCTCTGTTAGGCTTACAGCAGCCGTCAGGGTAGTTGGCCGGTGTCGCTGTACCCACTCTTTGGCTCCTGGAGGCAGCACTTGCACAAATTGTTCCAGGGCTACCATTTCAGCAACTTGAGGCCCAGTCAAGCCTTCTGGGTTCAGCCACCTCCAACAGTGGTCTCAGATTCTCTGGGCCACGGCCCAGGGTCGTGGCCCCAGAGGGTAGCCTTCTTTCCGTAGTTTCTGGCGGTAGGTCTCGGGACTAACACTGGCACTGTCTAAAATGGCTGTCTTCACCTTCGTATACTCAAGCACATCCCGGGCGTCTAGGATACGCTATGTGATCTGGGCTGTTCCCACCAAATACGGGGCCAATAGGGTAGCCCAATGTACTTGGGGCCAAGCAGCGGCTAAGGCAACCCACTCAAAAGTGACTAAGAATGCCTCAGGGTCATCCCCCAGCCCCATCTTTGTCAGCCAGAAGGGAAACCCCAGTCCAGCATTACTAGTAGCTGTCCCAATAGCCCCAGGACTGGGTGGACCCCTGGGTTGCAACATTGTGGTCACCCGTTGCAGCAGGTCTTCTTGTTGGGTCTGGTGTTGGGTCGTCAGCTCCCAGAATAGTAGTAGTTGTTGCTCCTGTTGCTGCACTATCTAACTGATGTTGTTGGGTCAGCTGTTGTATTAATTGTGCCTGCTGCTGTTGGTGCTGGGCCGCTTGCTGTTGCTGATTTTCTAATAACCATTACAGCAACTTCTCCATCTCCATCACCTTCTCTGCACTGGGGACTGGGCAGTCTCGTCCTCACTCTGGACCTCTCAGAAGGTCCGGGATATTGCACACATTCTCCACCACACGTAGCGGCATGTGCCCACCCTGTCACAGGAATAGGGCTATTCTGGAGTGCGGTCGCCACCTGATTGGTTGCCGGACCGATGGCCGTCTCACTCCATGAGTCTCTTATACCTTACACACCTCTAAGTCCGTGAGTAGTCCTACCTGATGAGCTAAATGGCCTACTGGCCACAGTCAATAAGCCCTCCTGACTTCAAGGCCACAGGGCCTAATAGCCAGAGTCAATACGCGCCCCTTGCTTCAGGGCAGTAGGGCACGTCTGGGCGGGGGTCACCCCCAGGGCCTGAGCAAAGCTGTTGGCAGAAGGAAGAGGGGCAGCCACAGAGGCCGGACTACCAGGGGGGCCGATGGTGTTAAGGCCAGCCCCCTGCTGGGCCTCAGGGGTCCTGGACACCTCTTCAGACCGGGCCAGGGGGCAGTCCCTTTGGACATGCCCTGTTGCCCGGCAAAGGAAGCACTGGGTCTCCCCCAAGGAGTAGTGGGCCCAGTAATGGGCCCCCTGGTAGGGCACCGGGAAGGACCCATCAAGTGCCACCCTGTCAAGCGCCACCGGTAGCAGTTGAACCTGCACTTGTCGGTGGAAGGACAGGATGTGATGGAGGGTGGGGTCCTTTCAGCCCAACAGGAGAGGGCTGATGGTGGAAATCGGCTTCCCCAGAATGGAGAGAGCAGGCAACAGGGCATCATTGGGTAGGAAGGGTGTGACAGAGGTTAGGACCACCTGTATGCCCAGGTCCTCCAGTGGCTTGAGGGGCACATGCACGCCCCCCACCGCCAGGCCCCTCTCCACTGCCTCCTGTGCAGCAGCCTCCAGGGAAAGAAAGAACACCACTTTCCTGTACATTTTGGAGGCTGCCGCCACGGCCGAAGACCTCACCACCCTTGCCAACACCCACACATACATTTCGACGTGGGGCGAGGCGAGGACCAGGAGGCAGCAGACGCCGTACTTCCCAGTCAAGGTGGGGAAGGGGCCTCAGCCACCAGGGATGGAGCTGGAGACGGTGGTTGGGAAAGAGGATGCAGTGGTGCGTGGGGTGGTTGTGGCCACCTGGGCATACGCTCTGGGGGTTGCAGGTGGAACACCCCCAGAGCTGGTGGGGGGAACAGCAGGGGAAGGAGGGGTCGTAGCGGGTGGTGGGGCTGCGGTGGGCAGGGCGGCCTCAGCTGCAGGAGGTTTGGCCTTCCGGGCCGGGCCTTTCCCTTCTTCCCTTGGCCCTTTTTACTGGCCATGGGGGGGTGCTCCCCCACAATTGGGGGGAGCGTTGGCTATGGCAGTGGTAGAGTCCGGACGGGTGGTTGGGAAGTCAGCTGCAGGGGTCTTCGGGGCTGGAGGTAATGGGGGGACCATGGGGTTGGCAGGGATGGGGAAAGGGGCAGAGACCTCCTCCATCATGAGGGGAAGGGTTGGATGAGGCACTGACAGCAGGGGAGGGGAATGAGGGTCAGCCAATCCCCCACACCAAGCTGCTGGTAGGGGAGGAGGGTTTCAATGGGGGGGTGGGAGGGGAAGGAGTGGTGGGCTAACCACTCCTCGCCGCTAGACTGGAGGCAGACGAGGAGGGCACTAGGGAGAGGGGCAGGGACGCAGCGGGGGGGGGGGGGGGCATGACTGGGAAGCTGGGGAAAGCAACCACTCCTTCCCGCTAAACTGAAAGCGGGAACAGGTTGGGAACTATTTTAAAAAGCTAAATGTACATAAATCCATGGGTCTGGATTTAATGCATCCGAGGGTACTGAGGGAGTTGGCAAATGTCATTGCGGAGCCTTTGGCCATTATCTTTGAAAACTCGTGGAGATCAGGAGAGATCCCGGATGATTGGAAAAAGGCAAAAGTGGTGCCTATCTTTAAAAAAGGGAAGAAGGACAATCCAGGGAACTACAGACCAGTCAACCTTACCTCAGTCCCCGGTAAAATCATGGAGGGGAGCCTCAAGGAATCCATTTTGAAGCACTTGGAAGAGGGGAAGGTGATCAGGAATAGTCAACATGGATTCATGAAGGGCAAGTCATGCCTGACCAATCTGATTAGCTTCTATGATGAGGTAACTGGCTCTGTGGACATGGGAAAGTCAGTGGATGTGATATACCTTGACTTTAGCAAGGCTTTTGATACGGTCTCCCACAATATTCTTGCCAGCAAGTTAAGGGAATGTGGATTGGATAAATGGACGGTAAGATGGATAGAAAGCTGGCTGGAAGGTTGGGCCCAGTGGGCAGTGATCAACGGCTCAATGTCAGGATGGCGGTCGGTTTCTAGCGGAGTGCCCCAAGGATCGGTTTTGTTCAACATCTTTATTAATGACCTGGATGAGAGGATGGATTGCACCCTCAGCAAGTTTGCAGAGGACACTAAGTTAGGGGGAGAGATAGATACGCTGGAAGGCAGGGATAGAGTCCAGAGTGACTTAGACAAATTGGAGGATTGGGCCAAAAGAAATTTGATGAGGTTCAACAAGGACAAGTATAGAGTCCTGCACTTGGGACGGAAGAATCCCAAGCATAGTTATAGGCTGGGGACCGAATGGCTAAGTAGCAGTTCGGCAGAAAAGGACCTGGGGATTACAGTGGATGAGAAGCTGGATATGAGTCAACAGTGTGCCCTTGTAGCCAAGAAGGCTAATGGCATATTAGGTTGCATTAAGAGGAGCATTGCCAGTAGATCCAGAGATGTGATTATTCCTCTTTATTCGGCTCTTGTGAGGCCACATCTGGAGTATTGTGTCCAGTTCTGGGCCCCCAATTAAAGGAACGATGTGGATGCATTGGAGAGGGTCCAGCGGAGGGCAACCAAAATGATTAGGGGGCTGGAGCATGTGACCTACGTGGAGAGGCTGAGGGGGTTGGGTCTATTTAGTCTGCAGAAGAGAAGAGTGAGGGGGAATTTGATAGCAGCCTTCAACTTCCTGAAGGGAGGTTCCAAAGAGGATGGAGAGAGGCTGTTCTCAGTAGTGACAGATGGCAGAACAAGGAGCAATGGTCTCAAGTTGTGGTGGGAGAGGTCTAGGTTGGATATTAGGAAAAACTATTTCACTAGGAGGGTAGTGAAGCACTGGAATGGGTTACCTAGGGAAGTAGTGGAGTCTCCATCCCTAGAGGTGTTTAAGTCTCGGCTTGACAAAGCCCTGGCTGGGTTGATTTAGTTAGGATTGGTCCTGCCTTGGGCAGGGGGCTGGACTTGATGGCCTTCTGAGGTCTCTTCCAGCTCTATGGTTCTATAATTCTATGATAATGCAGGGAGGGAGGGTGCCAGTGGGGGAAGGGTGCGAATGAGGCAACCAAGGGGAAGGGGGTAGCAACCACTCCTCCCTGCAAGGCTGGAGGCAGAGGAGGAGGGCAGTATTCTGATAAAACAGGAGGTGAAGTCACAGATGCAGGGCGGGGGTGCCAGCTCTTCCAGCTGCACTGGGACAGGGATCTATGAAAGCATCAAGGGGCGGTGGGGTCAATATCTAAAAAGGGAGGGAGGGGACACAAGCACTCAGGGAGAGGACCAAGGCACACTGGGCAGTAGGCAGGGGGCTAATGGGAGGCTGGGGAGAACAAGCTCTGAGCAGGTAGAGGGCAGGGTAGGTGGAGCACTGGGGAAGGCAACTGCTGGAAGGGCGAGGCAGGTTTCACAGCAAGCTAGGTGGGTCAGGTAACTAAACAAACAAACTTTCAAGGAGGGCTGTAGCAGGGAAGGGGGGAAAACTGGACTACCAGTGTGGGGCAGGCAGCAGGGGGCAAGCTGCTATGGTGGAAGAGCAAGGGGAGGTGAAGCAAGGGGTAGGGGAGCCCCCACAGCCAAATGCAGCTGAGGGAGGGGGACCAAGTCTAAGGGGAGGGGAGTGTGCCCACAAGCGCTCGTGGGGTCACACTCTCTCACCCATTTGGAGGGGGGGTGAAGCAGCTAGCCCAGTCAAGGGGCAAAGAGCAGGTCCAGGTGGTAAGTGGAGTTTGGGGGCGGTGGAGATGGTGGCGGCAGACGGGGGGCAGCTGGAGTAGTGGGGAAAGGGCTCCATGCCTCTCCCCCAGCCCCCCTCGCGACAACTCAAGTTACCACCATCCCAGAAGCACAGGTGATGAAAGGCTCAGTCTTGGAAATAAACCCCCTCCACAAGTCCAGTTTGTGGGTCTCCTCCTCTTCCTCCTCCTTGACGGGGTTGCAGGTGGTAGGGCAGCATGATGGGTGGTGATGGGCGATCACTCGTTGCTGAGTATGATCATCTTCCATGGGAGTTGTGGACCCTCAAGTGGCTGATAAGGCTGATCCTTGAACCACATGTTCTGTTACAGTGAGGACAGATGAGCAGGAGGCTGCTGACCATGACTGGAAGCCAGTCTCCCCTTCCTCCTGCACCTCTTCTCCTCTTCAGCTTGTCGGCAGGAAAGTTCAAAATGCAGCGAGCCATTGCATAGGACCTCTCCATTTTGAACGATCCTGGGCGAGTGTCTCCCAAGTTCCAACATCAATGTTGCATTTCTTTAGCAAGTCCTTGTAATGCTTCGGTTGTTCTCCCACATTATGGTACCCTTCTTTCAGCTAAGAAAACAGGACCTGTTTTGGGAGGCAATGGTCTGGGATCTGAACAATGTGACCAGTCCAGCAAAGTTGCTGACAGATGATCATTGCCTCAATACTGGTGGTCTTTGCCTCTTCCAGAACACTGATGTTAGTGCGCCTGTCTTCCCATTTGATCTTCAAGATCTTGCGGAGGCAGTGTTGGTGATACCTCTCAAGGACTTTCAAGTGATGTCTGTGGGTTGTCCAGGTTTCAGACCCATACAATAGTGTTGGAATGACGTGTTGATAGACAAGAAGTTTGGTGTCTGTCCGAATGTCATGATCTTCAAAAACCCTGTGCTGTAAACGAGCAAAGACTACTGGCACAGCTCAGATGATGCTAGATTTCTACATCAATATCTGCGTTGGAAGCTTTCTTTCATCCAAGATAGAGAAAATGATCTACATTCTCCAGTGCCTCTCCGTTGATTTTAATAGATGGGCCATATGGTACCTCATTTGGAGAGGGCTGATGGTCATAACATCAAGAAGACCAAAGTGCTCCAAGACATGTGTAAGCATCAGCGCAAACACTCAAGATAGTTTGAAGATCTCTCTCAGAGTGTGCAAAAACTGCAGTATGCTGATGACAATGAAGTTCCACAAGAGATGTGGCAGAAATCTTACTCTTAGCTTTCAGCCTACTAAGCCTAAACAGCTTTCCTTCCATTCTGTAGATGATTTCAACGCTAGCTGGGAGCTCCCCAGCAATTAGGTAGAAAATGACAGCAATAAAGACTGCAAACATGGCTGGGGCGATGATACGGCCCTGTTTGACTCCTGTTCGTACTTTGAAAGGTTCACTCTGGGAGCCAGTGCTGCTCAGAACAGTCGCTTTCATGTTGTCACGAAGCAACTTTAGGACATGGATGTATTTGTCAGGACATCCAATCTTCAAAAGTACAGCCCAAAGGGCATGGTGATTCACTGAATCAAAGGCTTTAGTTAATCAATAAAAGCCATGTACAGTGGTCGGTTTTGCTACTGACAATTCTCTTGCAGCTGCTGTGCAATGAAGTTCATTTCCCCAGTTCTGCGACATAATCCAAAGCCACTCTATGACTCCGGTAAAATTTCTTCTGACAGGGGCAGAAGATGGGTTGCAAGGACCCATGCCAGAATTCTGCCTGCAACAGCAAGAAGAGAGATACCATGATTGTTGTGTATTGGGTTGTAGATATTGATCTTGTTGTTATAGTAACTGAGTTAGGTCACTGGGGTCAGCCCAGCTAGTTTGGGCTTGTTCTAGTTAGTTCTGTGTTATGCAATAAAATGGACACTTGCAACTACTCAAGCTCACTGCATTTCCATTGATTTCTTCCTATACTGTGAAAGTCCCCACGGCATAACAAGTGGCGACGAGGGTGGGATACCTGTGCTGCTTCCAGCAACAAAAGAAATAGAAGTCAATGTAAGAAAACAAACTTTTTTTGGAGGGGGCTGTTCTGGAAGGGTATGTCTACACTACCCCCCTAGTTCGAACTAGGGGGGGTAATGTAGTCATACGGAGTTGCAAATGAAGCCCGGGATTTGAATTTCCCGGGCTTCATTTGCATAAAGCCGGCCGGCGCCATTTTTAAATGCCGGCTAGGTCGGACCCCGTGCCGCGCGGCTACACGCGGCACGGGGTCCGACCTAGCCGGCATTTAAAAATGGCGCCGGCCGGCTTTATGCAAATGAAGCCCAGGAAATTCAAATCCCGGGCTTCATTTGCAACTCCGTATGACTACATTACCCCCCCTAGTTCGAACTAGGGGGGTAGTGTAGACATACCCGAAGGTGGGGGTAAGAACTGACTGCTACACTGTGCAAACAAACTAAGATCAAGGAGCCCAGAGACTGAAAAAGGAAAAAAAAGGGGGAGTTGCAGCAGCCATGGCTACACTTACAGGGCCACTGGGACCTTTTGAGGAGACTTTAGAGCAATGGCAGGTATATACTGAGCGTTTTGAACTTTTGGTTATTGCAAATGACATTAAAGAAGAGAAGAAGGTGCCAATATTTTTAAGTGTTGTAGGGGCTAAGACCTACTCTCTGCTACGCAGTTTGCTGCTCCCTGTTAAGCCAGAGACCAAATCTTACAGTGACATTGTGGAAATCCTGGGGTCACAATATGCTCCAAAACCACTGGTAATTGCAGAAAGGTCTAGGTTCCATAACAGAGACCAAAAAGAAAGTGAAACAATTGTACAGTTGGTAGCCAATTTGAAAAAGCTTGCTGAACACTGTGAATTTAAGGAGATGTTACATGATGCCATACATGACAGGTTAGTGTGTGGCCTGCACAGTGAAGCTATACGGAGGCGTTTGTTAACAGAAGCTCAGCTCACCCTACAGAAGGCCACTGATATTGCGATCTCCATGGAACTGGCCACACAGGAGGTGCAATACCTTAGTGCACCCCCTAGGGTGCATAAAACATCCCAAGAACCTACCCACAAAACAGTGGGGAGCCAGGAATGTTACCGCTGTGGTAAGACAGGTCACCATGCATCAGAATGCTGGTGTAAGAACCTAGTGTGTCGACAGTGTGGGAAAAAAGGACACATTGAGCGTGCCTGCAAACAAAAGAAAAAGAGGTCTGTGGGCTGGCGGAACAAAAAGGAAAATCTGCATACCATCGAGCAGATGCCTGATGATCAAGGTTACACCATGTCTGAAGTAGTAGTGCCGTGCTATGTTTTGTCTTTGGAAGGGGTCTCCCACGAATACTGGGTAACCCCACTGTTGGATGGCAAACCTGTACACATGGAAGTGGACACTGGTGCAGCAGTTTCATTGGTCTCAGATACGGTGTATAAGGAAAAGCTGAAGCATCTTCCACTTAAGGCAACAAAGATCGTTCTGAAGACATGTACAGGAGTAGCAGTACCCCTATTGGGCACTACTGACGTTAAGGTGGAACTAAATAGACAGACTGCGGAATTACCTCTGTTTGTGGTGAAAGGCCATTACCCAGCCTTAATGGGGAAATCATGGCTTAGGAAGATCCCATTGGACTGGACAGAAGTGCACCGGATAACGAAAGAAGGAACAGGTCTGACTGATATATTAAAGAAACATGCTGCTGTTTTTGGAGAGGATCTGGGAAGTATGAGGGGAATCACCGTGAAACTGAACATTAAACCCGGTAGCCAACCAAAATATCTGAAGGCCAGAACTGTGCCATATGCTATCAGGCCAAAAGTTGAAGCAGACCTGGAGCGCCTAGTCAAAAATGGAGTCCTAATACCAGTTACCCATAGTCCATGGGCAAATCCAATAATTCCAATATTGAAGAAAGACGGTTCAATTCGGATTTGTGGGGATTTTAAGGTCACTGTTAACCCTGTGTTATGTGCAGAGCAATACCCCCTTCCTCGCATCGATGACATCTTTGCGGGCCTGGCTGGGGGACACAAGTTCAGCAAGATTGATATGAGTCAAGCATATTTACAGATGCAAGTTGATGAGGAATCCCAAGAGCTCTTGACTATTGTGACGCATAAAGGGCTTTATCGTTACTGTTGCTTACCCTTCGGAATAACTTCTGCCCCAGCTTTGTTCCAGAGCGCTATGGACCAGATTTTGTGTGGCTTGCCAGGAGTCCAGTGCTATCTTGACGACATCCTGGTCACAGGTGGGAACGAGGAGGATCACCTTAAGAATTTAGGGTATGTCTACACTACAGTGCTATTTCAAATTAACTTAATTTGAAATAGTTAATTCGAATTAAGCTAATTCAAAATAACGCATCTATATACAAAAACTATTTCAAAATAGCACGTCAACACTGAGTGGACCCTGAACCGAAGTTAAGGCTGGCTGGAACCAGTGCTGGCAGGGCATCAGGTTAGGACTTAGTGTGTGGGGCTGCTGCCTGAGGCTAACTGAGCTCCGTGCTTAAAGGGACCCTACCCCCACCCCAGACAGACAGTTCTCAGGGTTCCCCACTTGCTTGTCTACCTCGATGAGGGACAGCAAAGCAGTCCTGCCTTGGAGTGCCCTGAGTGCCCGAACACGGGACACCACAGCACTCGGCCACATGGAGCCAGAGCTGCCCCTGGGCACGCCGGTGTGTCTCGTGGGGTCGTTGCCATCAGCCCGGTTGCATTTGCTGCAGGCTGCCATCGGGGGGGGTCCATCGGGGGGCTGTTAAGATCCAGGAGGCACTGAGGGAGAGCGTCCACCCCGCGGACCACTCAGAGCCTCCCCGGTCCTCCCCACCGGGGGCTCGTGCCCCATTCCTCCCTCATGTCCTTCCACTTACCCCTCCCTAGCCCCCCTTCCTGATGTCAGATAACAGACACGTATGTTCAAAAATAGAAACTGGGTTTATTGAACAAAACTGGGGGGGGGGGGATGAACCTCTGGGGAGACTGGGGAAAGGAGGTGGGAGAGGGGAGGGGGAAACCTGGGAGGAGGGAGCTGGAAGGGGGAAGCAAGGGGAAGAAGGGGGAGGGGAAGCTCAGGGTTGGGGGTCTCGCCGGACCAACTTGATTTTCATGCAAACCTGCTCCTGGGTTCACATGTGGCCTTTGGTGGCCAGGCTGGCAGCTATCCTGCCATAGACACCCGTGTTCCTCTGTCTAGTGCGGAGATCATGGACATTGGGGGCATCCCCCCCAAACCTGAATAAGGTCCATGATCTCCACCCTGGACCAGGAAGGCACCTGCCTTCTACAGCCCATCAGGCTCCTGGGAGCTGGCAGCCTGCTCCTGGGGAGCGGTGAAGGGCTGGCTGCCAGTGGCTTCCTGGCTCCTGTTTTGAGGCCACTGGGTCAGCAGCCCCAGCTTGCGACCAGGAACAGCTAACAGGGAGTTTGGAGAGGGAGTTCTCCAGGTGAAAGAGGAGTAAAAATGGGACCCTTGTGGTAAGTGGCTGTCTGGAGTGTGTTTGTGTGTGGGGGAGTTATTTGCTGTGTGCTGAGCTTGTGTTTGTTTGAAGGAGCTTCTAAAAGGTTTGAAATCTAGAAGCCTCTGTTAATTGGCTGAGCCTCAGTCAGGGGGAGGGGCTACCAGAGCTATATAAGCCTGTGACTCAGCAACCAGGGAGCTTGTGAACAGGAACAGCTAACAGGGAGTTTGGAGGGGGAGGTTAGAGGGCACTAGTGACTTCTGACCTTCTTTAAAACATAACTCTTAGAATAATCTATATTCCAGAGGTTTAAAAAGAATCCCAGATTATACTTAAACTTATTCATTAGAAAAATGGAGACAGAAGCCCAGCAGCAGAGTGGGGGCTATCCTGTTTATTGCGTCGAGTGTAACATGTATGATTACCTGCCCGGTGCGCGGGTGGCATGTGTGTGCACCCCTTGCAAGGAGCTCCTGACCCTCAGAGACCGAGTTCGGGCTGAACTGGAGGAGCTAAGGGAGGTAGAGAGAGATGCTGATGAGACTTTCCGGGACACTGTAGTACTGTCCCACCTCCAATCTGAGAGCCCCAGTGCTCTTAAGGAGGATGAAAGTCTCAAGGGAACAGAGCATTCAATGGGAGCAGAGAGAAACCATCCCGTAGTTGGGACCCTCCTCCCAGAGGATGTTGCGGTATCCTCTCGCACTGAGGATACCTCTGAGGGGGAGGGAATGCCAGTTAGGAAGAGGCAGGTGATAGCAGTGGGTGATTCGATCGTTAGAAACATAGATAGTTGGGTTTGTGATGACCGGGAGAACCGTATAGTCACTTCCCTGCCTGGTGCGAAGGTTGCGGATCTCTCGAGGCATCTAGACAGACTTATGTGTAGTGCTGGGGCGGAGCCGGTGGTCGTGGTACATGTAGGTACCAATGACATAGGGAAGGGTAGGAGAGATGTCCTGGAGGCCAAATTTAGGCTGCTAGGAAAGAGACTGAAATCCAGGACCTCTATGGTGGCATTCTTGGAAATGCTTCCAGTTCCACGCGCAGGGCCAGGTAGGCAGGCAGAGCTTCAGAGTCTCAATGCGTGGATGAGACGATGGTGTAGGGAAGAGGGGTTTGGCTTTATTAGGAACTGGGGACACTTTTGGGAGAGGGGGAGCCTATACAGGAAGGATGGGCTCCACCTAAACCAGGGTGGAACCAGACTGCTGGCACTAAACATTAAAAAGGCCGTAGAGCAGTTTTTAAACTAAGAGATGGGGGGAAGCCGATTGGTGTGGAGATGCACGTAAATCGGAGGGAGACTTCTCTTAGAGGAGAATCCATTGATAGAGATTCTCTAAGCTGTAGTCAGAAAGAGAGGAGGGGAGAGGGCAAACCATGGGCCAGAGCAGACAAACAACCGCATACAAAGGAATCCAATGCATCAGGGAAGGGCAGACAAATAAGCAGTGGCAAATTTTTAAAGTGCTTCTACACAAATGCTAGGAGTCTGACTAATAAGATGAGTGAACTAGAGTACCTCGTATTAAATGAGGAGATTGACATAATAGGCATCACTGAAACCTGGTGGAATGAGGAAAATCTGTGGGACACAATCATACTGGGATATAAAATATATCGAAAGGATAGAGCAGGCCGGGTGGGTGGCAGGGTGGCACTGTATGTGAAAGATAATGTAGAATCAAATGAAATAAAAATATTAAGTGAATCAACATGTTCAATAGAATCGCTATGGATAGTAATTCCATGCTCCAATAATAAGAAATTAGCAGTAGGGATATATTACCGACCACCTGACCAGGACAGCGATACTGACATTGAAATGCTGAGGGAGATTAGAGAGGCTACCAAAATAAAGAACTCTATAATAATGGGGGATTTTAATTACCCCCATATTGACTGGATACATTTCACCTCAGGAAGAGAAGCGGGGATAAAATTTCTCAATGGCTTAAATGACTGCTTCTTGGAGCAGCTGGTGCAGGAACCCACAAGGGGAGAGGCAATTCTCGATTTAGTCCTGAGTGGAGCGCAGGAACAGGTCCAGGAAATAAACCGTTACAGGACTGCTTGGGAATAGTGACCATAATATAACAACATTCAACATTCCTGTGGTGGGAAGAACACCTCAGCAGTCCAGCACGCTGGCATTTAATTTAAAAAAGGGGAATTACACAAAAATTAGGAGGTTAGTTAAACAGAAATTAAAAGGCACAGTGACTAGAGCCAAATCCCTGCAGGCTGCATGGAAACTTTTTAAAGACACCATAATAGAGGCCCAACTTAAATGTATACCCCAAATTAAAAAACATACTAAGAGACCTAAAAAAGAGTCACTGTGGCTTAACCACCATGTAAAAGAAGCAGTGAGGGTATGTCTACACTACCCTCCTAGTTCGAACTAGGAGGGTAATGTAGGCATACCGCACTTGCAAATGAAGCCCGGGATCTGAATTTCCCGGGCTTCATTTGCATAAGGGGGGAGCCGCCATTTTTAAAACCCCGCTGGTTCGAACCCCGTGCAGCACGGGAGAACATGCAGGCAACCCAGGAGGCGGGGGAGACCTGAACCGGGGGGCAACCCACCCCGGGACGGAGCGGCCGGCCCCACGCCAGGGAAGGAGGGGCCAGGAACGGCTGCAGCAGGTGGGCGGGGAACCCGAATGGCGCGCCGCCCAAACAGAGCCGCACAAGGCCAGCAGCAGGGTTGCACGTCCGGGCCCTGACGGCAGGGTGCGTCCGGACGCCCAGGGGGCGGAGCTGACGTCCCCGGCGTCCTTGCCCGGGCCGCTTGAAAAGCGGCCGGACAGAACAGCACGGGGCGGCACCCGGAGGAGCCGCCACCGACCCCACTACCAGGCGGAGACCCCCCCCCCCCGTTGGAAGATAGGAAGGCCAGCCCCCAAACCCGCACGACGGCAGCTGGACGGGGCCGACGCTTCAGGCGGGGTAAGCGCCTCTGGCAGACACGCCGACGGGGCTAAGGGGAGCAGGGAGTGGAAGGAGCCCGGGGCGGGGTCCTTTTGGCGCCCGTGGACAGGTGCGTTACGGGGATAGTCCCCACCTGTCGTGGGAGGACCGTCCCCGTTGTTCCCCCACTTAGGGCCCCGGGCTGGGACCCGGTGGAGAGGGTGGGCCCGGGTCCCCCACGCCCCACTCCCTCCAACGAACCCCCAACCTTCGCACCCCCCGTCCGGGGTGTGAACAACTCGAGGTACAGTGGACGACGGGAACTGTGCCATAAGACCCTAAGCAACCGAAGCCCCCCCACTTTTTCGCCCCGGCGAGGACCTTGTCTCCGTACAGGCCGCTGGGTGCGACCCCGTCCCCTCGCCCATAGCACCCGTTCGGACTAGGACCCCGGGGCCTCCAGAGGAGAGCCGGGGCAACGAGTCTGCTGAACCCCAGGCCGGACTCTTGGCCGGGTGATCGCACTCAAACCGCGGGTCATAAGACAGGGAACCATAGACGGCGGGTCCGCTGAACCCCCCCCGCCCCGCCGGGAGGGGGTGTTCGCACCCACGCAAGCCGTCACATTAATGTTAACAAATCTCCGGGACCAGATGGCATTCATCCAAGGGTTCTAAAACAACTCAAATGGGAAATTGCTGAACTATTATCTGTGGTTTGTAACCTATCCCTTAAATCGGCTTCCGTACCTAATGACTGGAAGGTAGCCAACGTGACACCAATATTTAAAAAGGGCTCTAGAGGTGATCCGGGCAATTACAGACCGGTAAGTCTAACTTCAGTACCGGGCAAATTAGTCGAAACAATAGTAAAGAATAAAATTGTGAAGCATGTAGAAGAACATAATTTGTTGGACAAAAGTCAACATGGTTTCTGTAAAGGGAAATCCTGTCTTACTAATCTATTAGGCTACGTCTACACTGGCCCCTTTTCCGGAAGGGGCATGTAAATTTCACCAGTCGTCATAGGGAAATCCGCGGGGGATTTAAATATCCCCCGCGGCATTTAAATAAAAATGTCCGCCGCTTTTTTCCGGCTTTTAAAAAAGCCGGAAAAGAGCGTCTACACTGGCCCCGATCCTCCGGAAAAAGTGCCCTTTTCCGGAGGGTCTTATTCCTACTTTGAAGTAGGAATAAGACCCTCCGGAAAAGGGCACTTTTTCCGGAGGATCAGGGCCAGTGTAGACGCTCTTTTCCGGCTTTTTTAAAAGCCGGAAAAAAGCGGCGGACATTTTTATTTAAATGCCGCGGGGGATATTTAAATCCCCCGCGGATTTCCCTACGACGACTGGTGAAATTTACATGCCCCTTCCGGAAAAGGGGCCAGTGTAGACGAGCCCTTAGAGTTCTTTGAAGGGGTTAACAAACATGCGGACAAGGGGGATCCAGTAGATATAGTATACTTAGATTTTCAGAGAGCCTTTGACAAGGTCCCTCACCAAAGGCTCTTGTGTAAATTACATGGCCGTGGGATAAGAGGGAAGGTCCTTTCTTGGATTGAGAACTGGTTAAAAGACAGGAAACAAAGGGTAGGAATAAATGGTAAATTTTCAGAATGGAGAGGGGTAACTAGTGGTGTCCCCCAAGGGTCAGTCCTGGGACCAATCCTGTTCAACTTATTCATAAATGATCTGGAGAAAGGGGTAAGCAGTGAGGTAGTAAAGTTTGCAGATGATACCAAACTGTTTAGGATAGTCAAGACAGAAGCAGACTGTGAGGGACTCCAAGAAGATCTCACCAAACTCAGTGATTGGGCAACAAAATGGCAAATGAAATTTAATGTGGATAAGTGTAAAGTAATGCACATCGGGAAAAATAACCCCAACTATATGTACAATATGATGGGGGCTAATTTGGCTACGACAAATCAGGAAAGAGATCTTGGAGTTATCGTGGACAGTTCTCTGAAAACTTCCACAGTGTGCAGCGGCGGTCAAAAAGGCAAATAGGATGCTAGGAATTATTAAGAAAGGGACAGAAAATAAGACCCAGAATATCTTACTGCCCCTGTATAAAACTATGGTACGCCCACATCTTGAATACTGTGTACAGATGTGGTCTCCTCACCTCAAAGAAGATATTTTGGCCTTGGAAAGGGTTCAGAAAAGGGCAACTAAAATTATTAGGGGTTTGGAACGGGTCCCATATGAGGAGAGGTTAAAGCGACTGGGACTTTTCAGTTTAGAAAAGAGGAGACTGAGGGGAGATATGATAGAGGTATATAAAATCATGAGTGGTGTGGAGAGGGCCGATAAAGAAAAGTTATTTATTAGTTCCCTAAATAGAAGAACTAGAGGACACCAAATGAAATTAATGGGTAGCAGGTTTAAAACTAATAAGCGAAAATTCTTCTTCACACAGCGTGTAGTCAACCTGTGGAACTCCTTGCCAGAGAAGGCTGTGAAGGCTAGGACTATAACAGAGTTTAAAGAGAAGCTAGATAATTTCACGGAGGTTATGTCCATAAAAGGCTATTAGCCAGGGGTTAAAATGGTGTCCTTGGCCTCTGTTTGTCAGAGGCTGGAGAGGGATGGCAGGAGACAAATCGCTTGATCATTGTCTTCGGTCCACCCTCTCTGGGGCACCTGGTACTGGCCACTGTCGGCAGACAGGATACCGGGCTAGATGGACCTTTGGTCTGCCCCAGTACGGCCGTTCTTATGGTGTCCACTGCTGGCTCTGGGCTGGCAGGCTTGGAGCTGGCACAGGCACTGTGGCCAGGGTCTACCCCTTTAATGACTCCGAGGCTGGGGGAGAGGAGAGTAAGTTTTCCTGGTTGTGTCCAGAGTGGCCACCAGGGCTCCCTGGGAAGGGCTGGAGACCTCCTATTTCGAAATAAGCGTCTACACAGCACTTAATTCGAAATAGCTATTTCGAATTTGGTGTTACTTCTCATAGAATGAGGTTTACCAAATTCGAAATAAGGGCTCCACTATTTCGAATTTATTTCGAAATAGCGGTTTGCCTGTGTAGACGCTATTAAAGTTAATTCGAAATAACTGCTGTTATTTCGAATTAACTTTGTAGTGTAGACATACCCTTAGAGGCTACCCTACAAAGACTGGAAGAGTATGGCCTATGAGTCCATAAAGTTAAGTGTGCATTCTTTCAGCCCTCTGTTGAATATTTAGGACACATCATTGATGCCACTGGCCTTCATAAGTCCCCTTCAAAAGTTAAGGCTATTGTGGAAGCTCCACTCCCTCAAAATGTTAGTCGACTTCGCTCATTTCTAGGACTATTGAACTATTATGGAAGGTTTATTTCACAGCTAGCCACACTATTAAAACCACTTCACGAGCTCCTTGGCCTGAACAAGGTCTAGAAGTGGACTGACGCCTGTGATGTTGTATTTAACAAGGCTAAATGTGCATTGCTAAATGCAGAGGTCCTGACGCATTTTGGTCCATCCTTACCTTTACAGTTGGCCTGTGATGCCTCCCCATATGGAGTGGGAGCGGTCTTGTCAGACGTTATGCCTTCAGAAGAGGAGAAACCAATTGCTCTTGCTTCACGCACCTTAAGCATGGCTGACACTATCTATGCGCAAATTGAACATGAAGCATTGGAAATTGTTTTCGGGATTCGGAAATTTCACCAGTACCTGTTTGGACGGAAGTTTACACTTCTCACGGACCATTGACCTCTGATGGCAATTTTTGGTCCACACACAGGTATTCCACCAATGACTGCTAGTCGTATGCAATGGTGGGCATTGTGGCTTTCAGGACACACACATGAGAGCAGATATTGGAAAGCCACTCTACATGGCAATGCAGATGGCCTCTCTAGGCTGCCTTTGCCAGTCAAACATCAAGATAGTGGCCAGAAGGAAATCTTCTACTTGGAACAGGTAGAGAACATGCCCATCACTGCTGCGCAAGTTAAGAGAGCAACTCGTGTTGACCCAGTACTCTCCCAAGTAATGGAACTAGTGATGCGTGGAACATCTCTACGGAACTCTCAGGTCTCACCTGACCTTGTCCCCTACATGTCCAGGAGAACGGAGTTATCAACCCATTTGGGGTGCTTGTTGTGGGGAATGCGTGTCATTATTCCCAAAATACTGAGACAACAGATGTTAGAGCAGCTGCATTCAGGTCAGTGTGGAATGGTGTGCATGAAAGAAATTGCACAAAGCTATTTTTGGTGGCCTAGCTTGGACAATGACATTGAAGAGAAGGCAAGAGCTTGTATTTCTTGCCAAGGTGTGAGGAATGCACCTCAATTGGCACCTCTACACCCATGGGACTGGCCTGAAAAACCATGGCAACGTATTCATGTCAATTTTGCTGGCCCATTTGAAGGTAGCATGTTTTTGGTGGTGGTAGATGCTCATTCCAAATGGCCAGAAGTCTGTATAATGCCTTCCACTACTGCTGAGAGTACTATCCAAAAATTACGGGGAATCTTCTGTCATTTGGGTATTCCTGAACAACTTGTGAGTGACAACGGTCCACAGTTTGTCTCTCAGGAGTTTGGAAATTTTATGAAAGCAAACGGGATCCATCACATCACTTCAGCACCGTATCACCCGGCCACGAATGGATTGGCTGAAAGGTTTGTCCAGACAATGAAACAAGCTTTGAAATCGGTTAGAGGACATTCACTCGTACAAAAGAGTCTGGACACCTTCTTACTATCCTACAGAAACACTCCTCACGCTACAACCAAAGTGTCCCCGGCTTTTCTAATGATGGGACGTCAGCTACGCACGTGCTTTGATTTGCTGAAACCTTCAGAACCGTGACAAATTGTGCAACATCAGCAGCAAGGTCAAGTCATGCGGTGTGCATCCAGAGCAAAAGACCGAACCTTTAGTCTTGGACAGACAGTTTTGGCTCGGAACTATGTTCCTGGAGCTAAATGGGTCCCTGCTACTATTATTGCTCAAACAGGACCTGTTTCCTATACTGTCCGGACTGATAAGGATCTCATCTGGCTGCAGCATGTAGATCAGTTATTGACAGGTTATTCCTGCCCCCAAGGCACATCTCCAGATGAGTTGCCCATCCTTCCCACAGCTGGTGACCTACCGCATCAAGAATCACCTGCTCCTGACTCTCCTCCTCCATCACCACCAGCGGCGAACAATAACCCCCTCCCTGAGCAGGCTGATCCAACAGCCTCGCCTGTACACACTTCAAGTTCCCAGCCCAGTGTCAGGCATAACACCCATAACATCTTCGGGAGCGAGAACGCCGGATGTCCGCCGTAATCCACCTAGAGAAAGGAGTCCTCTTCAATGGCTGGACCTTTAGTTGAGATTAAGTCACAGATGGGGCAAAATAATCCCCAGGGTTAGCTGGGAACTTGAGGCGGTCTACCCTCATTTCATAGTTAGTTTTTGTTTTCTTAAAGGAATGTTTTTATTAAGGGGGAGGAATATGTTGTGTATTGGGTTGTAGATATAGATCTTGTTGTTATGGTAACTGAGTAGGTCACTGGGGTCAGCCCAGCTAGTTTGGGCTTGTTCTAATTAGTTCTGTGCTATGCAATGAAATGGACACTTGCAACTACTTAAGCTCGCTGCATTTCCACTGATTTCTTCCTATACTGTCAAACTCCCCACAGCATGACACTGATAGGGAATAAAGCATACCGTGGAAACTTTCTTAAAGAAGGTAACAATCAAAGCATCCCTCATTTCACAGGGTATCTCCTCCTTTATCCAGATTTTAAGGCTAAGCTGCTGAATTAACTCTGGTCCACCATCTTTAAAGATTTAAATGGGGTTCCCATCTGGACTCACTTCCTTGTTGTTCTTCATCTGCTTGATGGCATTGTATACCTCATACAAATTGGGAGGGTCTCTGAGCTCTCCCTAGAGGAAACTGAAGGAAGCTTTTCTTCTAAGACTGCTTGGAAGTGGTCATGCTTAATGGGATCCTTCAGATCTTGAACCTGCAGCTTGCACCTGCTCAGCACTTGTCACTGCTCTTGTGAGAAGTACGTCACTGCGATCTCAAGCACGAACTATGACCTAATTGAGAAGATGCCAGTGCTTTGAACATGGGTCTCCCCAAGATGTTTTGAACTTGTCCTTTTGTCGAAAAAGGGTGTTTGTGATAAGTTCATGTTCAGCACGCTTGGTCAGGAGCAGGATTACATTTGAGTTGCTTTTGCCAACTCCTTCTTTCCAAATTGTTCCTTTCCACAGGTCTGAGTCTCGTCCAACACATGCCTTGAAATCCCCCAGAAGAATGATCCCATCTTCTTTAGGGGTTTCCAATAAAATGGTTTCCAGCTGAGAGTAGAAATCTTCCTTTACGTCCTCGCATAGGTGCTCACAATAGTTACCTGTTGGGTTTTGGTGAGCCTCTGTTATGCTTATACAAAGCACATGAAATCTTTTATAGGGGAAAAGGCAGTACGCCGCATTTATTGAGAATACAACAGTAGCATATGCTTTTCAGTCACCCACCCACCCACACAGTCCCTCCAGTCAATGTTATTATAGTTACCAGTCCAGAGTCTGGATCAATCTAGTGGTCAGCCAAATTGATTGCAGAAGGGAGCTGGGCTTTGTCGGTCGCGATCCGATGTTCCTGGAGTTGGTGGCAAGACGAACCCAAAGTTCCATGGCAAAGCACCCTGCTTTTATAATCCTCTTTCCCTGTTGAAGTCTATGGATTCTGCTGTGTCAATCTGTGACCGGTTACTCCTTAATTGGTGTTATCTTTTGATGTTAATATTCCAAAACACCTCCGAGAGGTCATCCTGTCCTGGATTGTTAATCAGTTGTCTTTAGGGGTGCCAGCCTTCACCTTTAGAGCCGTCAATCTGCCCCTTCCTTAATCATGATGTGCGCTGATGATTTTCTGACACCAATGAGTCTGTATTCACCCCGCATTCTCCCCCTTCTCTCTTGACCAGATGGCTTTAATGATGGCCTTCACACCTTATCTCTTCCTGATGCATACTTCTCTCATTCACACAAACAGCCTTTCACAGAGACCTTCAAAGGTATGCAAACAGCAGTGTTTTATATTGGGGAAAAGCAAAAAGCATTGTAAATTAAACCTTACTTAATCTTGTAATAAGAACAGTTCACATTGAGGGCCCGGGGCCTTCAATATTTCTAATCTCATTAACGTAGACACAATACAAAATCCTGTCTCTCAATTACTAAACCTTAAAACAAAGAAATGTATATTTAACTAAAGGGCCTAATGAGGGTCACAAGAAAAAAGGGTGGCTAGCAGGATGAAATCAAGTCATACATTACTACATTATTAAACCTGAAATACAAATATAAAATCCCACTCCTACACCTCAATCGGAGCGTCATAAGCCGCTCATTGATGCCTACTGGCAGCTCAGAGAGGCACCTTACGAGCTTCTTCTTTATAGCAAAGCCTACTCCATACAATCGAGGTTCATCTAAAGATTTTCCCTTCCAGAAATAGGTGTATCCTCCTTTCTCCTCCCTCACCTGTCTTTCATCAGCTCTTCTAGTTTCAGACAAGGCAGCAATATCGATGTTAAACCGATTGAATTCACGAGCAATGATAACTATGTGTCGCTCTGGTCGGTCACTGTCTGACTTGTCCATCAGGGTGCATGTGTTCCAGGTTCGAAAGTTGAAAAGTTTCTTACGTTTTCGACTGCTGGGGTGGTGATCCTGCTGGATGTGGCTATCCAGCCAATGGGAAGAGGGAAGACTATTTTAAGGCACTTTTTCTAGCCCCCTCCCCATGTGGGGTGAGCAGAGTGGGCCCTAAAGAGGACTGCTCAGTCATGGGTGCAGCAGCCGAGATGCTCAACCTGCCTCAGTCCTCGAGCAAGACGACTAAATCACACACCCACCACCTGCGTGTCGGTCTGTGACTAGGAATTTCCAGATCTCACTGTCCTCTTCCCATCGCCACTCGCTAATCGCCACCAGACTTTTGACTTGTGCAGGTGCTGTTTTCCCAAAAACTGGAAGACGCCTGTGCGGGACTTCTTTTAAAGTGGGGAGATGGGTGCACAACAGTCACCACACTGTCCTTGACAGATAGAGGGCTAGAAACCAATGGCATGGACACCATGACAATTGGAGATCCTCTATCTGCTGCAGCCTTCATCCACCTTCACAGCTGCTGTAACATTACACAATAGTTTCACCTCCATTGTGCAGTTATCCTCTGTCTGCTCTGCCATTGAGGGCTTTTTGGTTCACGCTTTGTCTGGAACCTTGCCCATGATGGTTCTGTCATGGGTGACCCTAAGGGAGCACATGACTCCAGGCAGCATCGCTCTCAGGGTCATTGGAACACTCAAGCCTCTCCACCACTTACAAGGTGATGATCCATGGTAGGGTAGTAGCGGGTGGGTGGCAGCCAACCAGGAAGGACCCCAAGATGGTGGGTGCTGGTGGTGGGGTCCTCTTCACCTCTCCCTCCAGAGGTGGGGGGGACAGGCTGGGGGACAGCAGCAGCGGTGGTGAAGAGCACTAGCAGTCCTCAGCAGGAGGTCCAGCAGCAGGCAAGCAAGTGGCCGCAGGGAAGGAAGAGCTCCAGCTGGTGGTGGTGGTGGCGGTGGCAGCAGCCAGTCAAGACAGAGGAGAGAGGGAAAGGTTCTCCTGGGCAGAGGTGAAGGAGCAGCAACCACACCCTCATTGGAGTGAGGTGGAGAGGATGGCCACTGACCTGGAAGGGCAAGGACTCCCTAAGACCCCCTGGTGGGCAGGACTAGAGCAATGCAGCCCCACCCACAGGAAGCAGAAAGGCAGGGCCGGAAGTTTAAAAGCAGATGCCAAGAGCTCAGTTGGGGCCCAGCCACAGAGCAAGCCAAATGCTCTGCCCAAGCTCCCAAGGAGGAAGGCCCAACTGCACCACCTCAGAAAGGAGAACTGGCCTGGGCTTCCAGGACCACTACCAGGCCCAGAAGACTGGGCTGGGCCTCCTGAACCACTGCTTGACCCTGACCCAGAGCCCATGGACACACTGCTAGTGAGGGTGTCCCCGGCAGACCCTGAGGAGCAGAGCCTAAGCCAGCTAGGCTCACAGGGGGAACTGGGAAGCAGTCCAGAGACAGCTGACCCATTGCCAGCTGAGGAAATGGAAGTCAACTGGGCAGCACGTTGCAGTCAGAATCCCTGCTGACTCTATGACCTGGTTGGCGTGTTGCGGCCAGGATCCCCGCTGACCCAGTGGCAGCCAGCGCTGCCACTGTTAGGGCCCTGGGCTGGGGCACAGTGGAGCAGGTGGGCTTGTGTCCCCCCACACCTTGGGTAGCAGGTTGGGGTGAAAACCCCTGTGCTTGTTGGCTCTCTGCCAAAGCAAGGAGGCCTGAGCCCTTAAACTGTTTACAGCCCTGCCCTGACCAAGGACGAGGGCTTATGGACTGCTGCTCAGCCTGCAGAGAAGCTGGAGCCCTTAACTGTTTGCGGCCCCACCCTGAGCAAGAGACAGGCCTTTGAAGGCCTGAACCTTTACTCTGTTGTTTGCCCCGCCCTGAGCAAGGGCAGGGCCTGTGAACTGCTGCCCAGACAGAGCATTGTCCTGAGCCCCAGGACTTTTGAGCTAGGGCCAGGACACTGGACTGCTATGTAGCCGGGCTATAGGCCGGAGCCCCCTAGACGGCAGCGGGCCAGCCCTGAAGCAAGGCTCCACAGGACTACTAACTGGTCTAAACACCGTGTGGTGAGGCAGCTTGGCCTCCCTCCATGCGGAGACCAGTACATGTGGTGCAGAATGTGGGCAATGCCCATGCCCTGACATTAAGGGCTTTTTGAGAACCAGGAGGTACTGGTTTATTCAACTGCTAATCCAGGATGAATATAGGAGCAGCTGGTCAAATTCCTGGTGGAGAGCCAACAACAGCAGCAACTGCTGTTGCTGCAACAGCTTGTTACCCAACAGCAGCAGCTGCTCAAGCAGTTGACAGCCCAACATTGAAAGCAACAACAGCAGCTGGCAGCCCTAGTTCCCCAACCTGTGAGCCCACCAGCAGAGGACAACAGGGAACGTCCAGCTACTCCACCACCAATCCAGCTTTCTAAAATGGGGCCGGAGGATGATCCAGAAGCCTTTCTGGAGACTTTCAAGCAGGTTGCCACTGTTGCCGGGTGGACCAATGGGCAGTGGGACACCATTCTTGTGCCATACTTGTCTGGCCTTGCCCAAACTGCCTATAGAGGCCTCCCAAGACTATGCACAGGTGAAGACAGCCATTTTGGATGTGCTGGACATAACCCTGGATGCCTTCAGACGTCTCCTCCAGATGACCATGTTTCCACCTGCTCACCCGCAGGCCGTGGCACATGAAATTTGGGACCTGGCCTGCTGGTGGCATGCCCAGAACACCAAACGGCGCAGGAACTGGTGGAGGAGTTAGCCCTCAAACAGTTTGTTCACATCCTACCTCCACGCAGCAGGGCCTGGGTACGCCAACATTGCCCCATGACTCTGAGCGATGCAGTCACCCTCATGGGAGGACTTCTTGGCATCAGAAGCCTCTGTTGGTTCAGGGACACAGAGTGCGACCTCAGCTCCCAAACCTGCACCTACTGCGACAGGTCCAAAAAGCTGGACCCAGAAGTGAAGGCCAGCCCACTGAGAGGAGTATAATCAGCTGAGCCCAAAGCCACAGTTGGCAAGTGAGGGTGCCATGCCCAGTGCCATTACACAGGCCCCAGGGGAAACCAAGGCAGTGGCTGCAGGCCTTTGCATGAGGGGTCTGTCTGACCAGGGGGGGGTCTGAAGTGGGACCTTGCTTCTCTTGTGGCCATTATGGGCACCTGCAACAGGACTGCATAGACATGGACTGCGACTTTGGGCAAGTCTGTGCCGGGGAGTCCCATGCCCACCCGCGGTCTCCCCTTAAACTGCCCACGTTGGTTAAGGTTGGGTCCAAGCAATGTATCACCCTCCTCAATTCTGGGTGCAGGCAGATACTGATCCAACGGCATATGTTCCTTGAGCTCAGATCAATAGAAGGGGAAGTCAAACTACAGTGCATTCATGGGGATGTCCAGATCTATCCCTGGGTGTGGATACCTATGATGGTAAAAGGGGTGATGGAGGAATGGCCATTGGCGTGGTCCCGGCCTGGCATATTCCGTCATTCTTGGGTGCGATTGGCCCAATTTTGAAGAGCGGTTGCGGGAGGTCAGCCTGGGGGGACCTGAGGTACAGAGCGCATTAGAGGGTGACCTGGTAGATGATGGCGACAAGGACATGGAGACCGCAGACCCGATAGAAGGGGCAACAAAGGGGCTGAACAGGGTGGATTCTGCAGTAGAGACCCAGCCACTGCAACTCCCACAAGGGGAAACTGGAGTCTTGATGCTGGACCCCAGCGCTGACTTTGGCTGGGACCAACGGGAAGATCCCATGGTAGTATATTACCACACTCGACCTAACCAAGGGGTATTGAGCAGACTGCATTTGCCACCCCTACCGGGCTCTATCATTTTGTCTGGATGCCTTTCAGTTTACATGGGGCACAGGCAACCTTTCAGCGACTGATGGACTGCCTCCTAACCACCCACACAGAGTATGCAGCTGCCTACCTGGATGAAGTCATGGTGTACAGGAAGGACTGGTGCACTCACCTGATGTAAGCAGCAGCTGTCCTCTGGACTCTACAGTGGGCTGGGATTACAGCCAACCCAAAAAAGTGTCAAAGTGAGTGGCAGGAAATGACCTATCTGGGGTATACCCTGGGCCGAGGGCAAGCCCGCCCCCATATTGGAAAGGTCCAAGCATTACAGGACTGGCCAGCCCCGGAGACCAAACACCAGATCTGACAATTTCGTGGCCTGGCAGGCTATCATCAGCACTTTGTACTCCAATTTGCGATCACTGTGGCTGTGATGGACCCCACCCCCCACGCTTTATGAAATGGTCTTATGGACACCAATGCACATAACTCAACAGTGCTTTAGACAAATTGCTTCATGTAACCCATCAATCGTCATGTCTTAATCTGCTGGATCGGTTTATCTTATTTTGGTGGGTGTATCATTCTTGTGTGTAAAATTAGACATACGGAGTAAGGAATGGTTTATGGTTTTTAAACATGTAAACAAAAGCCCTCAAGGGTGTTTCCAAGGCTGGGAGGCATCAATGTCTGGGCAATCATATGCAAATGGACTTTTGTCCTACCAGTGGTTGGTAGGGATGGGCCAGGTGAGGGAAGGAACTGAAGTCCCCAGGGTGAAGGACAGCCCTGGGGGGAAGGCTGAGCTGGGAAAGGAACAGTTTTAGGGTGAGTTTGTATTGAGGTTTTAATGTTAGAATTAGCTAAGCATCTTCTGTTATTTTACATTTGCAATCTACTTTGCTCTGCCTGTTTTCACTTACAACCTCTTAAATCCTACTGCTTGTACTTAATAAAAAATCACTTTTATTTTCTATCAAACCCAGTGTAAATAATTGTTACCGGGGGGGGGGGGGCAACCAGTGTGCATATTCCCCCTTTCATTGCTAAAGGGGACTTCCCAAATGAATTTGGGTGTTTTGATCCCATTTGGGGAGTAGTATCCCAGGAAACTGGGCCCCAAACTGCATTTTCCTTGAACCTGAAGAGATTCAGTGTCTGTACTGCTTCTCAAGGGAGCTGTGATTCTCAGCTCTGTGCCTTGGCTGTGGGAGACCAGGAGATCTGGCCCAGCATGACAGGGTAGCGAGAAGCCCCATAAAGAAAAAAGGAGGGTGGCAGTGGCCGTGTCAGCACCCTGGGAATCACCCCCAAGGATGTTGCCTGTGACCTCACCATGTCACAGTGGCCCCCCTCCTCTCACTCCTGAAGGACAGCCCCCAACAGATCTGCTGGCCGGCCGAGTGTAAGGAGGCCTTTCACACACTGAAGAGGATCCTGTTGCAGGAACCTGTGCTTTTTAAGTCCAGAATTTGACTGGGAATTTTTATTGCAGACATGCCTCAGAGGTAGGGCTAGGGGTGGTCCTCTCACAAGAGATCGACAGGGAATAACATCCCATTCTTTGAGTAGGAAGCTGTTCCTCTGGGAGTGCAAATACTCAATGACTGAAAAGGAGGCCCTAGCAGTTAAAAGGGCCATTCAGGCCCTCTATTAGGGTATGTCTACACTACTCTCCTAGTTCGAACGAGGTGTACCGGTAGTTCGGAATAGGAATCCTAGTCCGAACTACCTAGTTTGAGCCCCGTGTAGCCGTGCTGCACGGGGTTCGAACCAGCAGGATTTTAAAAATGGCGGCTCCCCGCCCATGCAAATGAAGCCCGGGAAATTCAAATCCCGGGCTTCATTTGCAAGTGCGGTATATGCCTACATTACCCCGCTAGTTCGAATTAGCGGGGTAGTGTAGACATACCCTTATTTACTGGGTGCTCTCTTCATCCTTGTGATGGACTGTGCTCCTCTGCAGTGGTTACATCGAATGAAGGACACCTATGCCTGCCTCACTCAGTGGTATTTAACTCTACAGCAATACGACTTCTTGGTTTGTCACCACGTGGGTAAGGAACATGTGAACACGGACACTTTCTCCCACTCTGGGGAGAGTCCAGACTCCAGCCCCAGGGATCAGAGACTGGACTTGGGGTGGGGGGGGGGAGGAGAAGTGTAGTGAGGCAGCTTGGCCTCCCTCTGACGTAGCAGGGGAAGGATTCTAAAACCCCCTAGAGGGCCGGACTGCAGCAACCCGGCCACACCCACAGGAAGCAGAAAGAGGGGCCAGAAGTTTAAAAGCAGGAGCCAAGAGCTCAGTTGGAGCCCAGCCCCAGAGCAAGCCAGACACTCTGCCTAAGCTCCCAAGGAGGAAGCCCCAACTGCACTGCCCTAGAAAGGAGAACTGGTCTGGGCCACTGCTGGACCCAGAAGACTGGCCAAGGCTGCCAGGACCACGGCCGGGCCCAGAAAACAGGGCTGGGCCTACTGGCCCCTGACCCAGAGACTATGGGCACTCTACCAGTGCCGTTGTCCCCGCTGGACCCTGTGGAGCAGAGCCTAAGCCAGGTAGGCTCACAGGGGGAAGTGGCCCAGGGACAGCTGACTCATTGCTAGCTGAGGACATGGTGGTCGACTGGGCAGCATGTTGCAGCCAGGATCCCCGCTGACCCAGTGGCAGCCAGCGCTGTCATTGTTAGGGCCCTGAATTGGAAGGCAGTGGAGTGGGTGGGCTTGCGGCCCCCCGCCACCCCTCACCTTGGGTGGCAGGTTTCCCCCTATTAGGGAAAAAAAACCCTGCACTTGTCAGCTCTCCGACAAAGCAAGGAGACCTGACCACTGCTCAGCCTGAAGTCAGACCTGAGCCCTTAAACTGTTTGCAGCCCCGCCCTGAGCAAGAGCCAGGCCTTTTAACTACCACTACAGAGCCGGGCTATAGGCCAGAGCCTCCTAGATGGTGGCAGGTCAGCCCTGAAATAGGGCTCTACAGGACTACCAAGTGGTCTAAATGCCATGTAATGAGGCATCTTGGCCTCCCTCCAAGCAGAGACCAGTACAACTAGGAAAAGCCAGATCCAGAGGCTGAGCAATGTCAGTGTCTCATCTCAGCCCTGAGTGGTCTTCATTCTTCAATGCTAGATGAAGTGGTATCCACTGGCAATGGCACCAACAAGGGATGACTTCAAAACATTCCAGGTGTTCCTTATGAGGATTGCCGAGACTTTGTTGATCAAGACACTGATTCCATACCCACCCTCTTTGAGTTCCACTCTCTGCCATCTGCCTTGCTCTTCAGGGAACCTTCTCACAAGGTTATGTGAGCAGGATATGTTTCTCTTTTGCTTCCAGAGTTAACAGAAGTGGCTGCTTTCCTCTGTGGCTCCAAGATGAAGCAGGTTCCACCAGATCCTAAGGCAAGAGGCTTTTACTCCCAGTATTTCCTCATTCTGAAAAAGGAGGGGGGGGGGGGGAGTTAGGCCTATCCTAGATCTGAAGAAACTCAACAACTACATATGTTGTCTTTGGTTCAGCATGTAATGCATGCCTCCATCATTCTGTTGTTCCATGCACAAGACTGGTTCATGACTCTCATCCCCGGAATAATATCCAAGATCATGCAGGGTTAGAATTTAATGCTCAAGGTTCACCTTGCTACAACATCTGCCTGTTGCATTCCAGTACTCAGAATTGGTGTTCACATACTCTACAGTATCAAGATTCCTCTAAGGCCTCCCTTCCAGAGCTTGCCTTCCAGTCAGACAACTTCCATCTGGGACCTCAATGCCATCCTTCTGAAGATTGTGGATCCTCCCTTTGAATCATTGTGAAAGTGGTCTGTACACCACCTTAACATCAAGACTGTCTTCTTTTTTGTGGCCATTATCTCAGCACAGAGAGTTAAATGAACTCAGAGCCCTTACTGTCAGACTTCCTTAAACACCCTTCCATAGAATTCCACCTAAACCAAGGGATTGCTTGAGTAACCTTTTTCCCTAAGCCTCCTTTCCTATTGTTGAGTACTGTGTCTCTTGTGGGAACAGCTTACGGCTCAGATCCAAGAGGTGGGAGGGGAAGAACACCCCATTTTGTGATAACAGCTCCTAGACCAGGGATAGGCAATAATTTGACAGGCAGCTACTCCAAGATTTTGGAAAGTGGTCGAGGGCCGCACTCTTCCATGATATTAGTGGAGGAGATATGGGGTCTGGGATGGAGGTTGGGTGCAGAGAGGAGCTTGGAGTAAGGGATTGGGGTGCAGGAGGGAGACTGGAGTCTGGGAGGGAGTTTGGGTGAAGCAGGCGGTTGTGACCTAGGGCAGGGGACTGGAGTGCAGGGGTTTGGAATGTGACCTAGGGTAGGAGGGGATTGTGATCTGGGGCAGGAGATTGGGGTGTCAGATCTGGGAGGGGGTAGGGGTGCAAGAGGGGGACAGAGGGTTTGGGTATGTTGAATGGGGGGGAGGTAGATGGTTGGGGCAGGGAGGGGTTGGGATGCCAGAGGCAGGCTGTGGCCAGGAGACTTACCAGCCTGCCTGCCGAGCTAAGGCTTGCAGAGCTTAAAACATTTCCCAGCCAGCCAACCTGCCTCTGCTTGCCAAGCCATGTGCTTCAGTGAATAACTGAGATGAGGAGAAGGGGCATGGTTCTTCTTGGATGCCTGTTATTCAAACAAGCAGCTTCCATTGGCTGGTTTCTGGCCAGAAAGCAGCCAATGGGATTGTGCTGGGGGCAGGGGCAACTCCTGAAGCTTCCCTCCTCTCCTCCAGTTTTGAAACAGAAACAGAGCCTGGCAGCCGCATTTCTGCATGGCACACGGGGCTGCGGGGCAAGCAGAGGTGCCTGCCTGGGGCTTCCTGCTGCTCCCGTGGGCCAGATCCAGTGGCTTGGTAGGCCGGATCCAACACGCGGGCCGTGTTTTGCCCAGGACTGACAGGAACTGCTCTAGGGTCACCGCCTCTGCTACTTGAGCCCCAGTCCGCTGCTCAGGCTCCAAATATCGCTAGCACAAAGTCTCAGATCCACTGTTCTAGGGTCCGAGGCCTGTCCGCTGAAGAGTTGGCGGAAACGTTGGTGGTACGTCTCGGGGCTCAACCTGGCTTGGTCCAATATGGCGACCTTCACCTTGGGGTATTCCAGTACCTTTGTGGGAGTCTAGGTTCCACAAGGCCATTTGGGCTGCTCCCATCAAATAAGGGGTGAAGATGATGGCCCAATGTTTGGACCAGTTGCTCATGCTGGGCCTGTTGCTGAGTGGCCAACTCCCGTAGCAGCAGCTGCTGTTGTTCCTCCTGTTGGGACACCTGTAGTTGATGTTGAGTGACCAACTGTTGGAGCAGCTGCATCTGTTGCTGCTGCTGAGCGAACTGTTTCTACTGGTTCTCAACACACCATTCGAAGAACTTGCTAGGATCCATTCTTCTCTTTCTAGTTCCTTCCCTCAATCTTTCTGTTGCTCACTCTTCCCCTTATGTCAGGGGTAATAGCAAAATGTTTTGTAAGTACATCAGAAGCAGGAAGCCGGCTAAATAACTAGTGGGGCCCTTGGACGATAGAGATGCTAGATGAGCCCTCAAAGATGATCAAGTAATAGCGGAGAAGCTAAATGAATTCTTTGCTTCAGTCTTCACAGCTGAGGATATCTGGGAGATTCCCAAACCTGAGCCATTCTTTTTAGGTGACAAATCTGAGGAATTGTCCCAGATTGAGGTGTCATTAGAGGAGGTTTTGGAACAAATTGATAAATTTAACAGTAACAAGTCATGAGCACCAGGTGGCATTCACCCAAGAGTTCTGAAAGAACTGAAATGGGAAATTGCGGAACTATTAACTGTGGTTTGTAACTTCTCCTTTAAATCAACTTCCGTACTTAATGACTGGAAGATAACTAACGTGAGGCCAATATTTTAAAAGGGCTCTAGAGGTGATCCTGGCAATTACAGACCAGTAAGTCTAACGTCAGTACCAGGCAAATTAGTTGAAACTATAGTAAAGAATAAAAAGTGTCAGACACATAGATGAATATAATTTGTTGGGGGAAAGCCAACAGGGTTTCTGTAAAGGGAAATCATGCCTTACTAATCTGCTAGAGCTCTTTGGGCGGGGGGGTCAACAAATATGTGGACAACGGGGATCCAGTGGATAGTGTACTTAGATTTCCAGAAAGCTTTTGACAAGGTCCCTCACCAAGACTCTTATGTAAAATAAGTTGTCATGGGATAAGAGGGAAGGTCCTTTCATGGATTGATAACTGGTTAAAAGACAGGTAACAAAGCGTAGAAATGAATGGTAAGTATTCCGAATGGAGAGAGGTAACTAGTGGGGTCCCCCAAGGGTCTGTCCTGGGACCAATCCTGTTCAACTTATTTATAAATGATCTAGAGAAAGGGCTAAACAGTGAGGTGGCAAAATTTGCAGATGATACCAAACTGCTCAAGATAGTTAAGACCAAAGCAAACTGTGAAGAGCTTCAAAAAGATGTCACCAAACAGTGATTGGGCAACAAAATGGCAAATGAAATTTAATGTTGACAAATGTAAAGTAATGCACATTGGAAAAAATAATCCCAACTATATGTACAATATGATGGGGACTAATTTAGCTACAACTACTCAAGAGAGAGATCTTGGAGTCATTGTGGATAGTTCTCTGAAAACATCCACTCAGTGGGCAGCGGCAGTCAAAAAAGCAAACATAATGTTAGGAATCATAAAAAAGGGATAGAGAATAAGATGGAGAATATCTTAATGTCTCTATATAAAACCATGGTATGCTGTCAGGGGGTACACCCCCGACGGGGGCTGCTGACCCCCTTATACTGACCCGCGTCTCAGTCCGGGCCTATACCGCACCCCCAAAGTCCCCAAAAGTTCAGGCCCCTCTATCCGGGGATATACGGTATCCAATGTCCCAACACAAAGTCCAGGCCCCTCTATCCGGGGATATATGGTATCCAATGTCCCAACACAAAGTCCAGGCCCCTCTATCCGGGGATATACGGTATCAAAGGCCTAGTCCCTCTGAGGAGCCTCTCCTGGCCCCAGGCCTGGTAATCCAGGGGGGGGCCTGCGTGGTAGGGGGACCCGGGCCCTCCCTCTCCTCCAGGTCCCAGCCCAGGGCCCTTTAGGCAGGGTCTGTGGCTCCTGCCGGCTCGGCGGGGAATCCGGCCGATACACGCAGAGCCAAACTTTGTATCCCCTGCCCTGGGCTGCTTCCTACCACGCCCTGGTTCCCCAGGGGCCCATTGGCCTCTGAGGCAGTACCTGCTGGGGTTGTGGGTACGTTCCGGTCTCCCGGAGTCAGGGTCCGCTTCCTTGGTGTCAGGGTCCAGCACTGGCAGCGGCTCTGGTCCCAGCGGCTGCAAAAACACTGGCCTGGCCTGGTCTCCTCCCTCCCCCAGCTGTCCTCCTGCCTGCTGGGCTCCCTCTGCCTTTATACCTGGCCTCTGCTGGGAGCATGCCCAGCAGGGCCGGAAGGGCGGGGCCCTCTCTGCCAGCTGGGCCTGGGCTACTCCTGGCCCTGCAGTGCGGGGCCTATTCGCCCCGTCACATATGCCCACATCTCGAATACTGCATACAGATGTGGTTGCCTCATCTTGAAAAAGATATATTGGCATTGAAAAAGGTTCAGAAAAGGGCAACAAAAATGATGAGGGGTTTGGAACGGGTCCCATCTGAAGAGAGATTAAAAAGACTTGGACTTTTCAGCTTAAAAAAAGAGGAGACCGAGGGGGGATATGATAGAGGTCTATAAAATTATGACTGGTTTGGAAAAAGTGAATAAGGAAAAGTTAGGGTATGTCTACACTACCCTCCTAGTTCGAACTAGGAGGGTAATGTAGGCATACCGCACTTGCAAATGAAGCCCGGGATTTGAATTTCCCGGGCTTCATTTGCATAAGCGGGGCGCCACCATTTTTAAAACCCCGCTCGTTCGAACCCCGTGCAGCGCGGCTACACGGGACACAAACTAGGTAGTTCGAACTAGGCTTCCTAGTTCAAACTACCGTTACTCCTCATTTCACGAGGAGTAACGGTAGTTCGAACTAGGAAGCCTAGTTCGAACTACCTAGTTCATGTCCCGTGTAGCCGCGCTGCACGGGGTTCGAACGAGTGGGGTTTTAAAAATGGCGGCGCCCCGCTTATGCAAATGAAGCCCGGGAAATTCAAATCCCGGGCTTCATTTGCAAGTGCGGTATGCCTACATTACCCCGCTAGTTCGAACTAGCAGGGTAGTGTAGACATACCCTTTCTTAGTCCCACAGTGTAAGACCTAGGTTTCACCAAATGAAAATAGGCAGCACGTTTGAAACAAACAAAAGGAGGTTTTTCTTCACTCAGCGCACAGTCAACCTCTGGAACTCCTTGCCAGAGGATGTGGTGAAGGCTAGGACTTTAACAGGGTTCAAAAAAGAGCTAGATTGATTCATGGAGGTTAGGTCCATCAATGGCTATTAGCCAGGATGTATAGGAATGGTGTCCCTAGCCTCTGTTTCTCTGGAGGTGGGTGACAGGGGAGGGATCAGAAGAGCATTACCTGTTGTGTTCCCTCCCTCTGGGGCATCTGGTATTGGCCACTGTTGGCAGACAGGATACTGGGCTGGATGGACCGTTGGTCTGACCCAGTATGGCCATTCTTATGTTCTTAGGGGTGGGAGCATGTTAAAATGCCCACATTCTCCACCATGTGTCATGGGGTCATCCACTCATACCACCCCACAGGGAGTAGTAGAGTCCTAAGGGCTCTAGAAATTATGCCCCAACCCTGCATGTCCAGCAATTTCTCTCCAGGCCTAAACCCCTGACCCTCCTGGAGTTAGGCCCTATGGCCCCAACTCCAGAAGTCAGTGTTCAACACCCCTCTCGCAGGGGCCATGCGGCCTCGTGCCTGGAGACACTAATACACACCCTTCTCACTGGGGCAGTATACAGAAGGTGTAGGCCCCATAGGTTGGGGACTGAGGTGGGGTGGGGGGGGGCGCAGTAGGGAGACTCAGGCCCTTCCTACTCCACCAGATCCCTGCTCACGGCCCTAGTAGCAGAGGAGCAGGCCTATGCTCGCTCAGCAAGGAATCCCACTGCAACACGCTGAGCTTTTCAGGACACAATCTTCCGCCCTGGGCTACTTCCTACTATAGTCCGCTGAACTCTCTCTCTAGGGTCCCTCCTCCAGATCCTCTGTAGTGCCGATATCTCGTTGGCTGGTTTCCAGGTCTGGTTCCTCTGGTGGTTCACCTGCAGGAGCTCTGGCAGTGCCTCCTCTGCAGCCAGCCCAGACTGAGCCTCTCTCCAGGCTTTTATAACTGGGCTGCAGCCTGAACATGCCCAGCAGGGCCACAGGGGCAGGGCTTCTTCAGCCAGGTGAGCCTGGTTAGGCTCAGCTTTCCCAGTGCAGGGCTGGTACACCCCCCCCCCCCCCCCCCGACAAGGATCCTGACCCAAAAGGAGCTTCAAAGGGTCACAAGGTTAACGTAGGGGATCATAATATTTCCATTAGGGATGTCAACGTGTAGTTGACTATATGATTAACTGATAATTCTAGGCTTATCGGTTAATCTTAACTACACAAACTCCCCCCCCCCACCCCCACCCCCGTTGCTGCCTTTGTATCAGATGCAGCAAGGGGGTGTTGAAGCAGAAGCCAACTGCTGGGGGGGGAGCTGGCTTAAAAGCCGGGCTCCCCCCCAGCACTGGCTTCTCAGTGCCACTGCCCCCCACCACTACTGCCTTGGCTGAAACTTTTTTTTTTTTTAAACAACTCTCAAAATCTTCCAAAGTGCAAGATTTGGTGGTGATGGGGAAATTCAACTATCCAGACATATGTTGTGAAACTAACACGGTGGGGCACAGACTATCCAATAAGTTCTTTGACTGCATTAGAGACAATTTTTTATTTCAGACAGTTGAGAAAGCTACAGGGGAGTTGCTGTTCTAGATTTGATTTTAATAAATAGGGAGGAACTGGTTGAGAATTTGAAAGTGGGAGGCAGCTTGGGTGAAAGTGACCAGGAAACCATAGAGTTCATGATTCTAAGGAATGGTAGAAGGGAAAACAGCTAAATAGAGACAATGGATTTCAGGAAGGCAGATTTTAATAAACTCAGAGCTGGTAGGTGAGGTCCCATGAGAAACAAGACTAAGGGGAAAAACAACTGAAGATAGTTGGAAGTTTCTCAAATGGACATTAAGGGCCCAAAAGCTAGCTATTTCGCTCCGTAGGAAAGATACAAAGTATAGCAAAAGACTACCTTGGCTTAATCAGCAGACCTTGCATGATCTCAGAATAAAAAAGGAGTCATATAAAAAGCGGAAACTAGGACAAATTACAAAGGATGAATATAAGCAAACAATACATGTAGGCAGGGGCAAGATTAGAAAGGCAAAGGCACAAAACGAGCTCAAACTAGCTACAAAGAGGAACAAGATGACATTCTATAAATATATTAGAAGCAAGAGGAAGACCAAGGACAGGGTAGGCCCATTGCTCAGTGAAGAGGGAGAAATAATAACAGGAAACTTTGATGAAGGAATGCTTAACATAGTAAATGCTAGTGGGAATGGGGAGGTTTAGAACATAATTGAAAAAAGAACAGTTTAAAAATTACTTAGAAAAGTTAATGTGTGCAAGTCACCAGGGCCTGATGAAATGCATCCTAGAATACTCAAGGAGCTGATAGAGGAGGTATCTGAGCCTCTAGCTATCATCTTCAGAAAATCTTGGAAGAAAGGAGCGATTCCAGAAGACTGGAAAAGGGCAAATCTAGTGCCCATCTATAAAAAGGGAAATAAGAACAACCCAGGAAACCACAGACCAGACAGCTTAACTTCTGTGCCAGGAAAGATAATGGAGCAGGTAATTAAGGAATTCATCTGCAAACACCTGGAAGATAATAAGGTGATAGGGAACAGCCAGCATGGATTTGTAAAGAACAAATCATGTCAAACCAATCTGATAGCTTTCTTTGATAGGATAACGAGCCTTGTGGATAAGGGAGAAGCGGTGGATGTCATATACCTAGACTTTAGTAAGGCATTTGATACGGTCTCACAGCGTGGGGTGACATGGGGCTGCGGGCTCCGCCCCCAGGACTATCAAATAGTTGTGTAACCGATAAATGTCATGTGGTTACACAACTATTCGATTAACTGATAGCTAACATCCCTAATTGCCACCCTTAATTCTGCGTACTTTCAGAGCTGGGCAGCCAGAGAGTGGCAGCTGCTGAATAAGGGCCCAGTTCTGCAGGAGCTTGGCATCCAACCATACCATGCCACCTTACTTCTGTGCTACTGGTGGCAGCTCTGCCTTCAGTGCTGGGACTGCAGCCAGCACTCTGCAGCTGCCCAGCTCCGAAGGCAGTGCCACTGCCTGCAGCAACACAGAGGTAAGGGTAGCAGTATCAACCCCCCACAATAAGCTTATGACCCACCACACACACACACACACACACACACACACACACACACACACACACACACACACACACACACACACACACACACACACACACACACACACCACTCCTTTTTTGGATCAAGATCCCTACAATTACACCACCATGGAATTTCATGATTTTAGCTATTTAAATCTGAAAATTATTATTTTTAAAACCCTATGACCGTGAAATTGACCAAAATGGTGGCTGGCAAGCATTGCCCTGCAGACATCAAAACACACTTCTCCGGAGTACAGCCAGCATCTTCCACCTGCTTCAAGAACATGGAAGTCTCTGAAATTGATAAGGTTACACAGAGTAACCCACTAACTTCATGGACTTGGTAAGGGAGCCTGGTTGGATGCCAAGCTCTGCAGAGTGGTACTTCAATCACTGACCAATATAGCTGAAACACCCAACTCCCACCATTCAGGGAGATACTGGTTGCCAGTCACCTTCAGTGGGATCCAGGGCAGGTCACAGTTCTATACTAACTATGGTTCTTCCAGATGCTATTTTTGTCAGCACAGATCCCACAACCCATTCTGTCACCACTTTTCAGAGTCCTCAGCAATACAGGGATGACTGGGGTCACAGCCACTCCACTCTATGCCCTGATATGGGAGCATGAGGTGACACAGAGTGAACATGCTGTCCCAGTGAACACTGCTATTCAAAAATAAATCCACTCTCACGCAGAAGGCTTATGCACATCTAGAAAGGGATCCACACCAACTACTCAGAGAACCAGTTTCCATGGGGGTGGACAATCAGAAAATCTTATTTAATGTTAAAGAAAATTGCCAGACAGGAGAATGACTGATCAGTGGGAGCTGCAGGAGTGGTGTCTGTAGGCAAGGACAGCATGTGGAGCCCCCCTGCTCTGCCTCTCTCAGGCTGCAGGGACATGCCAGCCACTACCAGGAGCAGCAATTACCATAGAGATAATTACTCCAGCCACGGCAGGTTAGGCATTTTAAAACTCACTAAATTTAAGTGAGTGAAATGAAAGTTATGAAATACACAGACCAGTCACAAACCAAACTAACCCACTTTGCCAGCAGTAAAAGTAGTAACAACCAGCCCCCATGTGTGTGTAGGGTCAGGAGCTGAGAGTGAGGGACAGTGAGTGTTTGTGAGAATAACAGACACACACAGGGTGTGAGAGTGACAGAGATTTGCATTGCCAAGCTCCCTCCATCCCCTTCTCCCTGTGTGGAGATAGGGTACAGGAGTGGGTGCCCTGCCTCTTCTCCCTCCCACAGTGTACACAGCAAGCAGGAGGCTCCCAGGGGGGCAGCTCCAAGGCAGAGGGCAGAAACAGCATGACAGTGGGGGGAAGGGCAACTGAAGTGCCAGCGCTTGGTAGCTTCCAGGCCAAACCAGTCAGGATCACCTGTCAGGCTCCAAGATCTACTGGTAGATCCCCATCTACTGGTTGGTGACCACTGCTGTACATCCACAGGTACTGCTATCTGTACAGCACAGTGCCTTCTAACATGCTTCTGGATATATATAACATCAGGCATATTAACAGGGCGTGCCATGCAGTACAATCTGTAAATAAAGAAATCAATCTTACAGACTGTCCCACACTGAAAGACTGTTCCAACCTCTGCTTGGAAGCTCATCTGCTTTAGATGGATGAAATAGTGAGGATTCTCCAGCCACCTGCTCTGAACTGTGTCCTTCTCCTATGGAGAAAAAATAAAATAAAATACTCATGCCTTGTCTTACCACACATTTAGAACTTCTGGCCACTGCCACTTGGAGGAAGCTCTCGGGACTGTAGAGCCCTCCCTCCTGGAAATACAAGTGGTGGCTTTCCCACTCAGGGCCAGTTGAATAAACACAAATGAGAAACTATCAAATCCTCCCCGGGATAGTGCTTGGGGTGTGTTACAAACCACCAGGATCCAATTTGGATATGGATAGAGACCTCTTTAATGTTTTTAATGAAGTAAATACTCATGGAAACTGTGTAATCATGGGAGATTTCAACTTTCCAGATATAGACTGGAGAACAAGTGCTAGTAATAATAATAGGGCTCAGATTTTCCTAGATGTGATAGCTGATGAATTCCTTCATCAAGTAGTTGCTGAACCAACAAGGGGGGATGCTATTTTAGATTTGGTTTTGGTGAGTAGCGAGGACCTCATAGATGAAATGGTTGTAGGAGACAACCTTGGCTCGAGTGATCATGAGCTAATTCAGTTCAAATTAAATGGAAGGATAAACAAAAATAAATCTGAGACTAGGGTTTTTGATTTCAAAAGGGCTAACTTTAGTAAATTAAGGAAATTAGTTAGGGGAGTTGATTGGACTAAAGAAATTATGGATCTTGAGGTGGAGGAGGCCTGGAATTATTTTAAGTTAAAGTTACAGGCTCCCGACAGCTTCTGCATCACAAGAAAAGGGAAAACATTTATAGGCAGGTGTGTTAGACCAAGCTGGATGAGCAAGCATCTCAGAGAGGTGATTAAGAAAAAGCAGAAAGCATATAAGGAGTGGAAAATGGGAGGGATCAGTAAAGAAAGCTACCTTATTGAGGTTAGAGCATGTAGGGACAAAGTGAGAAAGGCTAAAAGTCAGGTAGAGTTGCACCTTGCAAAGGGAATTAAAACCAATAGTAAAAGGTTTTATAGCCATATAAATAGGAAAAAAAAACAAAAAGAAGAAGTAGGACCACTAATTACTAAGGATGGAGTGGAGGTTAAGGATAATCTAGGAATGGCCCAATATCTAAACAAATACTTTGCTTCAGTCTTTAATGAGGCTAATGAAGAGCTTAGGGATAATGGTAACATAACAAATGGGACTAAGGATATGGAGGTAGATATTACCATATCCGAGGTAAAAGCCAAACTTGAACAGCTTAATGGGAGTAAATCGGGGGGCCCAGTTAATCTTCATCCAAGAATATTAAAGGAACTGGCACATGAAATTGCAAGTTCATTAGCAAAAATATGTAATAAATCTCTAAACTCAGGGGTTGTACCATTTGACTGGAGAATTTCTAATACAGTTCCTATTTTTAAGAAAGGGAAAAAAAGCGACCCGGGTAACTATAGGCCTGTTAGTTTGACATCTGTAGTATGCAAGATCTTGGAAAAAAATTTGAAGGAGAAAGTAGTTAGAGACATTGAGGCTAATGGCAATTGGGACAAATTACAACATGGTTTTACAAAAGGTAGATCGTGCCAAGCCAACCTGATCTCCTTTTTTGAGAAAGTAACAGATTTTTTAGATAAAGGAAATGCAGTGGATCTAATCTACCTCGACTTTAGTAAGGCATTTGTTTAAGAAGGATGAATTCAATCTGGAACAGGTACAAAGAAGGGCCACTAGGATGATCCGAGGAATGGAAAACCTGTCTTATGAAAGGAGACTCAAGGAGCTTGGCTTGTTTACCTTAACCAGAAGAAGGCTGAGGGGGGACATGATTGCTCTCTTTAAATAGATTAGAGGGATAAATACCAGGGAGGGAGAGGAATTATTTAAGCTTAATACCAATGTGGACACAAGAACAAATGGATAGAAGGTGGCTAGTAGGAAGTTTAGACTTGAGATTAGACGAAGGTTTCTAACCATTAGAGTGAAGTTCTGGAACAGCCTTCCAAGGGAAGTAGTGGGGGCAAAAGATCTATCTGGTTTCAAGATTAAACTAGATGGGTTTATGAAGGGGACGGTTTGATGAGATAACATGATCTTGGTAACTAATTGACCATTCATTATCAGTGGGAAATAGGTCAATGGAGGGATGATAGGAGTTACTATAGAGAACTTTCTGGGTGTCTGGCTGGTGAGTCTTGCCCACATGCTCAGGGTTTAGCTGATCGCCATATTTGGCGTCGGGAAGGAATTTTCCTCCAGGGTAGATTGGCAGAGGCCCTGGAGGTTTTTTGCCTTCCTCTGTAGCATGGGGTACAGGTCACAGCTGGAGGATTCTCTGCATCTTGGGGTCTTCAAAGTATTTGAAGGCTTCAATATCTGAGATATAGGTGAGAGGATTATTCTAGGAGGGGGTGGGTGAGATTCTGTGGCCTGCACTGTGCAGGGGGTCAGACTAGATGATCATAATGGTCCCTTCTGATCTTAAAGTCTATGAGTCTGTCCCACTGTATGAATGTTTTATACACAAAAAGATCCTTGAACCCTAGAGCTCGTGTGGCAATTTCACAGAGAACAGCTCATTCTTAGGAATATGCTAACATGGAGAAGACTCAAGTTAAAGCCAGAGCCCTTCCTAGGGATGAAAGAGTTGCTCCCAGCGCTACTTGAGACAAAGTGTTGTGTAGCTTCTTACCATTAATTCTACTACAACTCACTACCTCACCTCTCAAAGCTGGGAAATAATGGTCACACACTGCTCAGCATCGGTGAAGTCTCAGCTACAGTACTGTGTCCAGATCTGGCTCTGGGTGCCACACTAAGAAAGAGGTGAACAAAAAGGGGGAGAGTTCACAGGAGAGCAACAGAAATGACAGGCAGGAGAAGATGTAATCAGATTAATCTGCAGGAAGGGAGATTTAGGTTAGATAGTAGGAAAAAATTCTAACTATATGTGCATTTAAGCTCTGGAATAGTTTTCCATGGGAGGTTGTGAAATCTTCCCCCCCCCCCCCCATTAGAAGTTAACAGGTCAGACAAACACCTGTCAGAGATGGTCTAAATTTACTTGGTTCTGCCTTAGCATAGGGGGTGGACTGGCTGACCTCTTGAGGTCCCTTCCAGCCTTACATTTCTGTGTGTCTGTATTCTTCACTGGGACCAGAGGTGAAAGTAAGGTGGTGTGCCCCCTCCCCCGCGCACACCACTCAGGTAAGAACCAGCTGGGGCACTCTGCTGCAGGAGGGGGGCATACTCCCAGCTGGGCTCCTGGAGCTCTCCTGCAGGTTGCTATGCTAAGCAGCAGGCAGGTGAAAGGGGTTGGCTGGAGGTGTGCCCCACACTGGTCTGGGACTGTCCAAGCCCCCCAACCCGCCCTAAAGACCTTCCATTCCTACTGACGCTGCTTGTTGCTTGCTGTTCCCCTTCTGTCACTGTCAGGGAGTGAGAGGAATGTGCACAGCCTGTGTGTCTGCATTCCTCTACCTCCTGGCTGGTGCAGAAGAAGGCAGAGGAGTGACCGACCCATGCTGTGAGCTTTCCTTTCACCCCGACAGTGATAGAAATGGAAGAGCAAGCAACAAGCAGTATCATTAGGAATCAGGGGGCTTCAGCCATCCTGCCCTCCCTAAAGGATGCCCTTGTCCCCCTGCATTCCCTACGGACACCCCCAATCCCCTGCCCTGAGTCCCCATGCCTCCAGTCCCAATTCCTGCACACCTCCATAGACATCCATCCCCCTGTCCTGAGTTCCTCCTCACACCCTCAACCCTGACTCTCGCACCACCCCCAATCCCCTGAGCCCCTCCTCACACCCCCAACTCCTGCACCCCACACACCACAGCCCCCTGCACACCACCTCACACTTAGGCTATGTCTAGACTGCAGGCTTCTTTCGAAAGAGGCTCTTTCGAAAGCATCTTTCGAAAGAGCCTCTTTCAAAAGATCGCGTCTAGACTGCAGGCGGATCTTTCGAAAGAGAAATCCGCTTTTTCGAAAGAGAGCACCCAGCGAGTCTGGATGCTCTCTTTCGAAGACGGCCTCTTTACATTGAAGAACGCCTTCTTTCGAAAGAGGAACTTTCGAAGGAAGGCGTTCTTCCTCGTGAAACGAGGTTTACCGCCATCGAAAGAAAAGCCGCGTTCTTTCGAAATAATTTCGAAAGAACGCGGCTTGAGTCTGGATGCAGGGGAAGTTTTTTCGGGAAAAGGCTACTTTTCCCGAAAAAACCCCTGAGTCTGGACACGGCCTTAAATTTTTACAGGTATTGTCATATCACACACCCCAACCCCCTGCCCTGAGCTACACCCCTCTGGGGGCAATACAACAGTACTTGTAAGAAACGTAGGTTACTTTCATCTCTGACTGGGACACAGGGAGACTCCAACACTGTGTAAGATTTCAGCCTAGTAAACACATCTCACCCTCTCCTTCAGTCTCCCAGAGAGATTTGCCAGCCATTACTGTATATTCAGCAGGTTTCACAACTCCATCTTCAAAAGCAGGATCTCTGTGTACATTCACCTCTCACAATTGCTCTGTGCCCAGAAGGAGATCCATGGCAGATACTTTTCTGCTGTCACTGGAAGTATTGATGTGGAGATGAACTTAACTGCCTTCCCTCCACCCGTGATGTGTAGCGAAGGTTGTGTCAGAGAAAGGTTTCCAAGGCGATAGTGCAGTAATGATAATGGAACTCCTGTGTACAGCAGACCAGGAGACTAAGTGCCTATAGAAGATTGCAGAGCTATGATTTAGCAACTCCCTCAATTTCACACACTGTTAATTCACTTTAGACAAGTATAAAAGGTAAATACATTAATAGATTAAATATTTTACATGTATTTTAAAGTCTAATTAAAATTCTGATGAGTGTCAGTAATTCCCTCCGTAGAGCTGAATGGCCTTTTTTTATATCACTCATGTATGGGTTGTTTTTTTTTTTTTTAACAGCTCACTGCTTCTAGAGAGAGGATTATCAGAGGAAAAAAATAAAATTATTTTTCTTATTAAAGGTTATTGCGGGAATGGGAGGGTGCACTTGAAAATTTATGAACCAGGTGAGGTCAAGGACAGATCAGAGACCAGAGTACAGGCTGAGAGGACACTGGCTCAACAGAAGAGTCCCTTGGTGAAGTAGTAACATTTTGACACAACCTCCAATGGCTGTAGTGCAGTTGAGAAAGCAGGATCATAAGCCAGCTCCTTTATGGAAGATCAGAGTGGCTGCAGTGGAGCATTTAAAATGGCCTTTAACATTATACATGGTGATCATTGAATATAATGGAGTGGAGTCATTGCCATCTGATGGCAATTTGGTGGCCCATGTCAAATAAGTTGGCCACCTTAGGCCTTGGAAGTGGGAGCCACTACTTCAATTATCACCATTGTAAAAGCACAGGTTTGATGGGCCTAGAGACTAGAAACTCTCAGCCCTACAAGCTAGTTTATTCAGCTAAGAGCTAAGGCACATGCCCAGTGATAGCCAGCCACTGTTTATGCTACCTGCTCTGTGCTTAGAGGACATTTCTCTTCAAGGCTGCAAGTTGGGCACCTTCCACCAGTACTAACTGTTACCTGAAAGGAGAAGTATTTGACTGTGCTCTTTCTGTTCCTGACAGGTGACGCTGCTGAGTGTGGAGATGACTGTGCTGAAAGAGGAAAGGGACAGGCTCCAAGGGTCAGCTGAAGATAAGGAGACAAACGAACAGCTTCTGAAGGCCATCAGGGATCGAGATGAAGCCATTGCTAAGTACCAGAATTCTATCAAAGAACAGAGAAGGGTTGGGGTTGTGGTCTCAGAATCTACCCACCAGTTTGTTCAAAGCAGCTGCTTTGCTTTCTTGCCATGCTGCTGCCAGTAAGGTGGTAGATCATCCCACTTCTGAGTACTGAGGAGTCCTGCTAAGTGCCTGTGACAGGGCACCAGGGTCCTGATCCCTGGAAATTCCTGAAACCAGCAATTCTACTCGCTCATTTAAAAAAAAAAAAAAAAACCTCCATGGCTACGTCTAGACTGGCATGGTTTTCCGCAAATGCTTTTAACGGAAAAGTTTTTCCGTTAAAAGCATTTGCAGAAAAGAGCATCTAGATTGGCACGGACGCTTTTCCGCAAAAAGTGCTTTTGTGGAAAAGCGTCCGTGCCAATCTAGATGCGGTTTTGCGCAAGAAAGCCCCAATCGCCATTTTCGCCATTGGGGCTTTTTTGCGCAAAATACCACCACGTTGTCTACACTGGCCCTCTTGTGCAAAAGCATTTGCGCGAGAGGGCTTTTGCCCGAACGGGAGCAGCATAGCATTTCCGCAAGAACACTGACAATCTTACATGAGATCGTCAGTGTTCTCGCGGAAATTCAAGTGGCCAGTGTGGACAGCTGGCAAGTTTTTCCGCAGAAGCACTTGCTTTTGCAGAAAAACTTGCCAGTCTAGACGCAGCCCATGGCTACGTCTAGACTACATCCCTTTTTCGTAAAAGGGATGTAAATTAGACTTACCGCAATTGCTAATGAAGCAGGGATTTAAGTCTCCCCCGCTTCATTAGCATAAAAACGGCTGCCATCCCCCCCCCCCGCACAGAGCTTTGTCGGAAAAAAGAGCACCAGTCTAGATGCTGATCTTGCAGAAAATAAAACCTTTTCCGAAAGATCCCTTACTTCATGGGAGGGATAAGGGATCTTTCGGAAAAGGCTTTATTTTCTGCAAGATCAGCATCTAGACTGGCGCTTTTTTCCCCCCAACAAAGCTCTGTGCGGGGCGGGGGGGGGGGGGGGGGGGAAATGGCAGCCGTTTTTATGCTAATGAAGCAGGGGAGATTTAAATCCCCGCTTCATTAGCAATTGTAATACGTCCAATTTACATCCCTTTTACGAAAAAGGGATGTCGTCTAGACGTAGCCCATAAGTCTTAGCAACTTTGGGGGACAGATCTTTCCATCAAGCCAAGGGATGGCTATTGCTTAATTGGGAAGGGAACAAATACTGAAACTGGTCCCTTACTCCTCCTATTGTCTTTTGCTTTTCCAGCCTCCCTTCCAGGTCCTTTGTATATCTCTGCTACTGCACCTTCTACAAATTGTTCCATAGCTCTTCCATGCCTTTTATTCCATTCTGCTCTGATGCCTCTGTGAATCTCTCTCATTGCAATCCTCTGGTGCTTCAGTTATGCTTCTCCGCCTGCCTTTTTTTAAACTGACCTTTCTTGTGTCACACCTCCCCTATGCTCTGCTTCCCCTTTCTCCTGCTTTACTTTCTCTGTGCAACCCTGTCACTGCATCCCTCTGTCCTCCCCCTCCCATGACTCTGATCCAGTCTTTTGCCACATTCCCCCCCCCCCCCCATCTTTGCTGGCCCAGTTTTAGGAAGCCTGAGGGAGGAACATAAAGTTCAGGACACCAGGATCTGGAGAAATGGGGAGAGGGCAAAAAGCACTCGTATGCGGTTTACTATAGATCAGAGACGATTTTCTAACCTTCAGTGAAGCAAGACAGGACAGAACACAATACAGCCTATTTCCTTACAGCAGTGCCTAATCCTTGCTGGGTTGGTAAGAGGAACAAAGCACATAGAATCATGCACATATGAGAGGAGTGAGGGCAAATAAAAGAGGCCATTGTGTGTGCTTGCTGATTACATGATCTGTCAAATGTTCTTTACAGTGACCCAAAGGGTACCAAATCCTTTCAGAATGCAATTGTATCAGCGCCATCTGCTGGCAGAAGTAGGGGATGTCCCTGCTACTGATGTTTGATGCAAAAGGCTTGCTTTGACATTTAAGAGCAGTATAGGTTGCCAGTTCTACTGTATCTATGGTAACTATGCCACTCGGGGGATGCCTAACTTCCACTGTTAATATCTAGCAGGAATGGGCTGAATTACAACAGAAGCATATTTTTCAAAGATACTCAGACCTGGGGCCTTTCACTGGAGATCTGCAGATTCTTTGCTATTCAGGTCCATAGTGTTTCACATGAGAAGAGCCATTAATAGTTATGGTGTGTGAAACTGGGTCTGTGTGATATTAGTAGAGAGAGGGTGTATAGTAATTGTGACTGATTGCAGCCAAGGGAAGAGTGGGATGGTGCTTTAGGGGAGAGTGTTTGTGCATGTACATTTAAAGAAAAACAGAAAAAAGGCACATCCCACGCACAAAGGTGACATCCCCTTCCAAACTTCAAAGCCTGGAGGCATTGGACCATTTCAGTAGAGCAGCTGCAAGAATATCATTAATGTGGACAAAATGTATTTCCCTCTTAGCTCAAGCCATTTTTGCTGAAACTTTTCAAAACACTTCCACCTCAGGCAGACAGCCAGTGTGACAGGGTGCGATTACAGAAGAGCCCTTGGGGTGCTTCCTGGAGTGCTGACAAAGCCAATGACACCCCAGAGCGCAAGGAGGCCAGTGTCTCACTACCCTGTCCTGCTGGGCCAGATGATCTAGTCTCCCCCAGCCAAGGCACACTGAAAATCTTCAGGTCTGACAAAAATGCAGTTTTGAGCTCAGCTTCAAGGGAAACCCACTCCCCAAATGGAATCAGAACCCCAAATGAATTGTTTAGGTAAGCCCCCTTTAACAGTGACAGGGGGATGTACACACTGATTGCTCCCCCAGGTAACAATTATTTACACAAGGCTTAGTAAATAAAATAATTTTTATCAAGTAAAAGCAGTAGGATTTAAAGTGGCTGAAAGTGAAAAAGGCAGATCAAAGTGAATTACAAATTTAAAATAAAAAACCCATAGGTAGTTCTAACACTTATCACAAACTTATTACAACCTCACCCTAAAAATGTTCTTATTCCAGCTAAGCCTCCAAACCAGGCAAGTCCCCTTTTCCCTGGGGTCTTCAGTGTGCCATGCCAGCCAAAGAATCTGCTAGCTTCACATTGTTGTATAGATTCCACTTTGGGCAGGAATTCTGTTTCTACATTCCATCCTTACACAGACAATTACCTGGTCAGACCCTACCAGTTCGGGTGGTCATGTGACTTCCTAAGACCAACCACTGCTTGGACTCAAAGACAAAAGGGGCTGTTTACAGGTGATCACCCAGACATTGAGGGAAACACCTTTTTAAAGCCATAAATCATTCCATACCCCATATATCTAACTTACACGCAAGAATGATACATACACCAAAATAAGATATACAAACCCAGCAGATTATGACATGAAGATTGATAGGTTACATAAGGCAATTTTTCCAACACATATTTGAGTTATTCATATTTGTAACCATAAGTCAATTTCATAAAGCATTTGGGGGGGGTGAGCCGGCACACGCAGCTGGAAAATTTCAGCCTGAACAGTTAATTTGGCAAAGTTAAGCAAATGAGAACAGTATTTCATAATGGGAGGTGTCAAGCATTGCTAAGTGTAGGTGGTGCTATCAGCTCTGCCTATAATACAAAAGCTAATTCCCAGACCACTCCCCTGTGGAAAAGCAGGGCAAAGTTGTTATTGCAGGGTAGCAGATGAATCATGGTTAATACAAATATCAGAACAAACTTGCATCTAAAATTAGCCGCTTAGATATTCCCTTCCAGTTTCATTTCTTGGTAGTATGAGGCACAGGAAATGGTTGAATAAAGACTTCCAAGTGTAAACTGTTTGGGGCAGGGTCTCAGCACTGGAAACCTGATAAATTGAGTAGAGTATGTCCCACATGCCATTAGCCCTCTGAAGACAGCTTGCTAACTTGGTGTGGCTTACTGAAGAGGGATAAGGGATCTTTCGGAAAAGGCTTTATTTTCCAAAAAATTCGCGTCTAGACTGGTGCTTTTTTCCGGCAAAGCTCTGAGCTGGAAAAAAGCGGCAGCCATGTTTATGCTAATGAAGCAGGGGGGATTTAAATCCCCCACTTCATTTGCAATGTGTCTAATTTGCATCCCTTTTACAGAAAAGGGATGAAGTCTAGACACAGCCACTGAGTATTCAGAGCCCTTTGGCAGACCTCCTGTCAAGTTCCATATCCAGATTTTGCTGAATGCCCCGAATGGAAGTCAGTGAACACTAGTGAGGTGGTTCCTGCAACCTGCAGGAATTGATCAAGATAAAACTGAATTGTGCTCTGAGATTGTCCATGTCTTTTACACCCCAGGAAGAATTCAGTGGAAATGGAACTAGCCAAGTGTAAGATCGACATGATGTCTTTGAACAGTCAGCTGCTGGATGCTATTCGACAGAAACGGAACCTCTTACAGCAGCTTGAGGCATGGCAGGTAGGTGAAGCCCAATATCAGTGCAGAGCGGATCATTGGCTCAAGGGGAGGGGTATGATGGTTGAGGAAGGGAAAGTTCCACAGGTTGACTCATTCTTGTCTATCAGCTCATGTCACACTTGAAGCTGGAATGTCTCTGGAAGACAGAAGTTGGTGTTTCTCAGGGGGAAGTAAGAGATAGGTGTGAAGGACACAATCCACAGATCCACCTAGAGCTCCGGAGTTAAAGCAGGGGAGTGATTTATGGACTTGCACCATTGCACACAGTGGCTGTTACAATGGACTGTATAGAAACCAAGTATTTAATATGGGGATAGAGCAACAAAAGGAACCAACTCTTAATTTCACAGTTGCACATAGCCCTAGTGAAAGTATGCCTCTGTTTGAAAACTCAACTCCTTTCTAACAGCTATGACCTGGCTCTGGGATGTGGACATGAAAGAGTTTTGTTGTGAAGGGACAAAGGTTCCTTACTCTAGATTTCCTGTGTCCACAGGGCAGAGACATTGGCCATCTTAGATCAGATTACTATCTGAGTAACATGCTGACTGAAGACACATTTGTAATATAACAGGGTGGTCTGGGTGCATGGCTGAGAGGGTCAAATTGGGATGAATTGCTTAGAACTAGGGCTACTTACCACCCAAGACTGGCATCCTCCTCTATAAGGCAACAAACCAGTTACACAGAGCACTTCAGCTGACACTCTGGCCAGCAAGAATTCTCACAAGCAACCCCCCCTTAGACACTCCAGCGTTACCTGTGCCACAACCAGCACCATGCCTACAGAGGTGAAGGGTTATGAAAACCCATCTCACGAACTCCAAACAGGTTCTCCCAGTCCCGAAGGACCAGCCACAATCCCAGGTCAATTTATACCTCAGATCTTACCCACAAGAGCATGCTGGGCCAGTCCTTTAGAATCTAAAGGTGTATTAATAAAAGAAAGAAAAAGTTGAGGAGGATTGTTAAAGAAAGCACATTGTATACATCAGTCACCACGTTCTTGATGCAGGCTCTTAGCAGAGATGTAACAGACTGCCAGCTTAAAAGTCTCTGAAGTACATCCTATGGTAGGATGGGTCAACGCTCCTTCCCAGCTCTGTTAACCTCAGAAGCATCTTGTGGTAAAGACAAAGATGGAAGATCCCCCCATGCAGAGAGAAATCCATTGTTCTCCTGAGTGATGGTACCTCCCAAAATAGGGCTGATCACATGGAGCCCACCCACTAAGCTGTCCATATTCTTTTAGGCAAAGAGCCATGGGGTATCAAGGTATGTCCTTTTTAAGCAAGGGGTCATTGTGTGCTCCTCAGGTGTTTATTGACAACACTTGAGTCATTCTCCATGCAGCATAGCTAGTGACTGGGTTGCCACCCCTCACAAATAGGTGAGCAATGCCTGCTGCTGTCTCCCAGACAGAAAATGTTTAAAATAAGTACAGAGCCTATATTCCTGACTTCACATGAAAAAATACACAAGTATGAGTAGCATAAATAGAATCAGCATAGCATAAGCTTTCATTAGACACCTCACATGGTCCACTTTGTACAGTATTTGGGGCAAACAAAGTAGTGGGTGCAACAAGGATCTGTGTTTTCCTATTAAAATCCAATGACATCATAACATGTACCAGGACTAAATTGTCTAAAAACTTCAGTTAGTCTCCATTTCAGATAGGGAACAGAGAGAAATTAAATCATTTACATCAGAAAAATCTAGCTAGAAGGAAAGTTGAAAACTCAATCCCACTCCAAATTATATGGGGGCAGCAACTAACCTGGATTCTTCCAGTTTGGGAGGCATTATTACCAAAGTCATGCAAAGCCAGAGATCACGTGAGAGAAATAAGATGCAGTAGTTATTAATTTGGACAAATAGTATGGGGGGGGAGGAATGTGTGAAAAAAGATAAGCGAAAGGAAGGACAGAAAGATCAAGGCAAAGAGACAGAAATTGATGGATCTCTGGTTTGTTGTAGGTTGTTACATAAGATGACTGCACTGACTATTCAACCTGACTAGTAGAAACTTCTCCCATTCACCCTCTCTCCTATTTCAACTCCACTATATTTTCATTTCTCTCTTTCTCCTGCATACAGTTTGCTTCCTCAGGGCTTTTTACTATCTGGCTCCTTTGGTTTCTGATCTAGTGGCCTCCCAGTTCCTGTACCAACAGCTTTAGTTGTACAATCCTCCTGCCTTCAAGGTGAGCTCCCATGCTCCATCCCATCCACATCCAGTGTTGTTTCATTCTCTGCTGAATGAAAATGTGTCCCCCACAGATTACACTAGCCTCTGTTCCATTCACTACTTTCATTACACATCGCACCCTCCATGATCATTTCCACACGGTGCAAGGTACCCATTGGAATTCACTGTTTCCTATGGCTGTTCCCTTTTAACACCTGTTTTCCTCTCCGAAGCATAGGGTCTGATTCTGTTTCCACTGAAGCTAGTGAGTGTTGTTTTAACAGGAGCAAGAACAGGTCTATAAAGGTAAAATTCTACCTTCACTGACACTTGCACAACCCATTGACTTTAGTGAGGTTGCACAGGTAAACTGATGGCAAGTGTCTCTTGACATGTTGTGGCAGATTTACAGGCACAAGCTCCCACTCTCCGGCAGGAGGGTGGGGCCCAGCGATCCCACCATCTTAAAAGTCTGGGGGAGGGGAAATCCCTGGGGCTCTCAGCCCCTAAGTCTTGCCCCCTTCTGGGGCTCAATAATGGTAGTCTCTGCCCAGTAGGCCAATTGGCTGGCAGTACTCAATGCATAATTAGAGTGTAATATGGGGGAGGAGGGGGTTTAGGGGGACCCGGGCCCTCCCTCTCCACCAAGTCCCAGCCCGGGGCCCTAAGGGTTCAGGGTGTTTGACCCCTAGCCAGCTGACAGGGTTCCACCCCAAAGCACGTCAGCCCACGGGCGCCAAAAGCACTCTTCCCCGGGCTGCTTCCTATCCCCCTCCTGAGTACCACCACCACCACCCCCCGGATTTGTCCAAGGGACTTACCGGTCTGGTGGCTTCTCCGGCACTTTTGCCTCTGCCCCGAGTTTCTGGGGTATGCGGGCCACTCCTCCACCGGGGCGACCCACTTCGCTCCAAGAGGGGTGACAAGCACCTCCAACTCCGCACCCCGTCCCACTAGCCTCTCCTCCGGGCCTTTTCAAGCAGCCTGCCGCTAGACGCTGCTCCACCCCCTCTGCGTCCCGCCGCTCCGGGCCGTTGCCGTCTGCGGCTTCCCAGCGTCGCCTCGCCCCGCCCCCTTGCTGATGGAGTGGGCGGAGTCATGCCGGTCCTAGTGCAGGCCCGTCACACATGTGCACAAATCTTATTACACAGGTGAGATGAGCTATTGGTTTCGGTGAGAGCAAACAGCTTTGTGAATGGAAAGGTCTGGTCTATTTTAGTGAAGCTAATAGAGTCTGGCTGGAAAATAGACATTAATGACAACATACTCTTCAGAAAATACTAATACTGAAGTCCTTCTGCTCTGACAAACTTCACAGGTTTGATGGGTGTTAGAAAAGCTAGTTGTGAACAGGAAAATATAATGGATCATTGCCATTTTAAATCATCAGAATTATTGTACTCTTGGGCTACATCTAGACCGGCATGATTTTCTGCAAATGCTTTTAACGGAAAAGTTTTCCGTTTAGACGCTCTTTTCCGCAAATGCTTTTGATTGGCATGGACGCTTTTCCGCAAAAGCACTTTTTGCAGAAAAGCGTCCGTGCCAATCTAGACGCGCTTTTGCACAAAAAAGCCCCAATCGCCATTTTAGCCATCGGGGCTTTTTTGCAGAAAACAGTACTGTGCTGTCTACCGCAAAGGCGGTCTTCTCTCTGGATCGTGGGTTGAGAGGGATCTGCCAGTACCCCTTGGTGAGCTCTAGAGTTGTGATGTATTTGGCCATCCCCAGCCAGTCCAGCAGCTCATCAACTCGGGGCATCGGGTAAGCGTAAAACTTGGAAATTGCACTGACTTTGCAAAAGTCAATGCAGAAACATAGGTTCCCGTCTGGTTTCAGGACCAACACAATGGGGCTCCGCCACTCGCTCTGGGAGGGTTCTATCATGCACCAATTCCAGCACTGTCTTGATTTCCTTCTGGACCACTTCCCGCCTTTGCCAGGGGAGAGGGTGGGTTGCTTCCCGGACCACAGTCCCAGGGGTTGTTTGGATTTTGATAGAATACCGTAGTGTGTCCCAGTAGGGCAGTAAACATTACCTGAAAGGAATTTAGCAGGTGGCGAACCTCCTCGCACTGTTGGCGGGAGAGAGTGTTTCCTACTGTGGGCTCCTCTGCCGCATTTGTGGCATTCATTTCCGCAGCCTGTGGTCCCAATGTGGGGTCTGGGGGATGCAGGGCAATCATTAATCCTTCTCAAACATGCCAAGGCTTTAGAAGGTTAACATGGTAAACTTGTGTCTTTCGTCAGTGGTTGGGCTGGTGGATCTCGTATGTGACCGGCCCCACCTGGCGAATTATCTCATAGGGCCCTCTCCAGCGGGCAAGGAGCTTGGAGTCATCTGACAGTAAGAGCAGTAATACCTTTTTGCCTGGTTGGAAGAGCCACTCATGGGCCCCCTTATTGTACTGATTCTCTTGGATTCTGAGCCGCCCAAAGTTTCCCCTGGGTGAGGGTCCCCACTAGTACCAGGTGATCTCGTAATTGGAGCATGTACTGTAATATATTTTGCGAGGCAGGCAACCTCTCTTCCCACTCGTCCCTTACCAGGTCAAGGACTCCCCGTGGTTGGTGGCCATAAAGCAGTTCAAACGGGGAGAAGTGGTTGGAGAACTGAGGTACCTTGCAAATGGCAAGGAGTAGAGGTGGGAGCATCTGGTCCCATGGGCGTAAATCCTGTGGAGGAAACCTTTGCAGCATGTCTTTCAATGTCCAGTTAAACTGTTCCACAAGTCCATTGGTTTGGGGGTGATACTAGGTATAAAGAAGATACAGACTTCAGTGTAAGGTGCAGACTTGTCATAGAAGCCTAGATGTAAAGTTTGTTCCCTGGTCCGTTAGTAGTTTGAGGAAGTCCCACCCAGGCAAAGCTCTTAACCATCTCCGCTGCAATGGTCTGGGCATGAGTATTACTGAGGGGGACTGCTTCAGGGAATTGGGTCGCGTAATCCAATAAGACTAGGATGTACTTAAAGCCAGCAGAACTCTTTGGGAGGGGTCCCACCAGGTCCATGGCCACCCTCTCGAAGGGTGTTCCCACCATGGGTAGGGGGACCAGGGGAGCCTTTGCTACTTGTGAGGTTGCAGTGAGCTGACAAGTGAGACAGGAATTGCAATCGTCCCGGACCTCCTGATATATCCCTGGCCAAAAGAACCGTGACAGGACCCATGCAAGGGTTCTCGTGTCCCAGGTGCCCAGCTGCTGGGATGTCATGGGCCAACTGGAGAACCGCTTTTCGGTGTTGTCAGAGCACAACGAGCTGAGTCCACTCTTCCTGGGTCCGAGGGTCTGCATCGAGGCGGTATAGTCTCCGGTCGATTATCTCAAAATCGGGGCCACCGAATTGCCCGCTGTGAGTCTTTCGCTCACCCATCAACCCATGCCACTTGCTCAAAGGCCCACATTAGTGTGGGGTCTTCGCATTGATCTCGGCCGAAGTCAATGCTGGGGTCTAATATTGAGGTCCCGGACTCTTCTTGTGTGGTTGGTGGCAGCCAAGTTTGAACTGCTGATTCCACCTTGTTTGGCCCCTCTGGCACCCCTTGTGCCTGTCCATGGGAGTCGTGCGTGTGGTTCTCACCGTTCACCGGGTCCCCCTCGAAAGCGCCCTGTGTATCAGGTCCCTCTAGGCTGACCTCCCTCAGTAGCTTCCCGAAGTTGGGCTAATCACGCCCAAGGATGATGGGATAGGCCAAAATCTGGGGGCCACCCTGACAGCCATCTCTTCCATCACTCCTCTTAACATCATAGGTATCCGTACTCGAGGATCGGTCAGTGACGTCTCCATGAATGCACTGGAGCCTAACTTTGCCCTCTGTTGGTCAGAGCTCTAGGAGGACACGCTGTTGCATGAGGGTTTGGCCGCATCCCGAATTGATGAGGGCGATCCAATGCTGGGACCTGACCTTTACTAATGTGGTCAGTTTAAGGGGCGAAGGCGTATGGGGCCCGGGACTCCCCTGCACAGACTTGCCCAAAGTTGCAATCTGTGTCTGTGCAGTCCTGGTATAAGTGCCCGTACTGATGGCAGGGAAAGCACGGTCCTAATGTGGCCCATACTGGTCGGAGGGGCTCATCACGTGAAGGTAGGTGGCGGCTGCCTTGATTTCCCTCAGGGCTCCTGTCAGCAGGCATTGGGCGAGGCCCCCACCTTGGCTGCCCATGGCTTTGGGCTCAGCCTCTCTGTGGGCTGGCCCTCTCTCCGGGGTCTGGATATTCCACCCCCTTTTGTAAGTGCCAAGTTGGGGTCTGTATTTGTACTTCACATCTCTGGGCCCACCAGGGCTTCTGCTGCCAAAGAGTCCTCCATCAGGGCAATGGCAACACTTAGGGTCATGGGGCAATGGCAGAGAACCCAAGCCCTGCCATGGGGAGGTAAGAGATACACAAATTGTTCAAGGGCTATCTCCTCCACCACGTCCTGCATGGTTCAGCCTTCTAGGCATAGCCAGCGGCAGGCTAAATCCTGGATTTCATGGGCAATGGCCCAGGGCCAGGCTCCCAATGGGTAAGTAGTCATCCTAAGGCGCTGCCGAAAGGCCTCTGGGGTTATGTCTAGGGCATCCAAGACAGCTGCCTTTACCTGCCTGTAGTCTTGAGCCACTGCAATGGGGAGGCCTCTATAGGCTGTCTAAGCAAGGCCACTTAGGTAGGGTGTGACTATAGCGGCCCACTGCCACTTGGGCCATCCAGCCACAGCGTCCAACCTTTCAAAAGTTTCCAGAAAAGCTTCTGGGTCATCTTCTGGACCCATCTTTGTTAGCTGGATGGGTGGTGAGATGGCCGGACATTCTCTGGCCTCCTCTGCTGAGGCGCATACAGGTAGGGGAACTAAAGTGGAAAGCCACTGTTGCTGCTCCCAATGCTGGGCTGTCAATTGCTGAAGTAGCTGCTCCTGTTGTGTAGCCAGGCATTGCAGTAATAGTTTTTGCTGCTGCTGCTGGTTTTCGACCAGGAACTTAACAAGCTACTCCATGGTGCTGTAGTTCACCGTTCCCTAGAGCAAGAGCTCCTGAATTTCAAAAAGGGGGGGGGGGGAGCCCCTCACGTCAGGGAGTGGGCAACTGCCCACATTCTCCACCACATGTAAAGTGTCCAAGGTCAGTGGGAGGCCACACTGACTCCCTAGAGTGCCCTGCAAGAGAGCAATTGCAGTGCCGCAGCTGCCAACAAGTTTGCTCGGCACACCTTGGACTAGCCATAGGCTGAGCGACAGTGTATAAGGCCCAGCCCAGGGTCAGGATGGGTCGGACAGACAAATGTCTACACAAAAAGTGGTTCAACAAGTTTAAAGCTCCAGCCAGGTCCCAGGCAGGCAGGGGTCGGGTCTCCTCACTAGCAGAGAGCCAACAAGCGCAGGGGTTTTGCCCCACAGGGGGAACCTGCCATCCAAGGGAAGGGGTGGCGGGGGGGAGATGCAGGCCCACCTGCTCCACTGCATCCCAGCCCAGGGCCCTGACAGTGGCAGCACGGCAGCTACTGGGTCAGCAGGGCTCCAAGCCGCAACGCGCTGCCCACCCAACCTCCATCTCCTCAGCCGCCCCTGGGGTTGGCTGTCCCTGGGCCACTCCCCAGGTCCCCCTGGGGGCCTACCAGGCTCAGTCGCTGCTCCTCGGGGTCAGAGGTGCTGGCAGGGTGTCCATGGGTTTCGGCTCAGGCAGGGGCCTAGGTAGACCAGTACAGTCATTGGAGGCCGGCGGGGTCCCGGAGGTCTCAGTGTGTTTTCAGGCTGTGGCAGTGGTCTCAGCAGTCTGGGCCAGGCCTCGGGGGCTGGCAGGGGTCCTGGCAGCCCAACCCAGTCTTCCCGTCAGGTGCAGTGCAGCTGAACCCTTTGCTGCAGGAGCTGGGGCCAAGCATTTGGCCTGTTCAGCTCCCAGGCTCTAACTGAGCTCTTAGCTCTTATACTCCTAGTCCCGTTCTCTGGCTTCCCGTGGGCAGGGCTAGGTGAGTCTGGACCCACCCACCAAGGGGTCTTAAAGGGCCCTTCCTCTTCCGGGTCAGAAGGAGGCCATGTTGCTGTTCCAGACTCGTTACACTCATGTCTCTGCCTCTGGTAAGGACCATGAGCCTATTCTCCCATTTAAATTTGTGCAGAGCGAGTATTAAGCTCCACCACCACTGTAAGGGGAGATTTCTGACTGGCTGAGCGGCACAGAAGTCAGCGCCACGGCAGGAGGCGAAGGACGTGACTCAGGCAACAGCGCCACCCAGAGGGAACAGCCAGCATTTCAGAGTCACAGACATTGGGCTACTATATATATATGATAAGTGAAGTTTAAGTATTTTGGGGGGGGGGGGGTCTCCCAAGACCAAGTATTTTTTAGACAGTTAAATTAACTCTCATGTTACTTTAGCTGTGTGTAATTCATAATTGTACCTTAGTGCTGGTGAGTGCAGCCTAATGCACGTTATTCCGCTCAACAGCTGATTTGAACCAGGAAGTGTGCGCCGGGAGTAACGTTAGTTCAAACCAAGGGGCTTGGTTCAAACTAACGCATCCCGGCGCACACTTCCTGGTTCAAATCAGCTGTTGAGCAGAGTAATGCGCCGGCGAGATCATGCTAATGAGGCGTGGGATATTTAAATCCCCGCTTCATTAGCAATTTCAGTCGCCTACATTTGCATCCCTAGCTCGAACTAGGGAGCAAGTGTAGACGTACCCTTAGAGAAAAACCCCTTTGGCTTGTAGCCTACAGTGTTTTATCTTTACTCTGTATTTCCTCTTCTCCAGTCTATCCCTCTTGTCCTTCCCCTGCCTTGCCTTGGGGGACAGCTTCTATAGTACACCCACAGACCTTGACTGACGTCAAGTGTTTCATTAGGCTGCACTCCAGTCTGACTCCTAATAAGCTTCAGGTGCCCGCCTGACCTGATGGCTGAGCAGCAGTCTTTGGCAACCTATGCAGGGAACAGGAACCCACACCCCCAACTACCCCTGTACCTGTTCTCTATCAAACGCCTACAGCCCCCTACTTTAGGGCTGCCGTACATCATCCTTCCCCTGTGCCCCTCCTGTCTTTATTTTTTGGGAGGACAGAGTGTGTGTGTATGGGGGGAGGGGGCTACTGCTGTTGTGGCAGGCTGGCCTCGGCTACACCCATATTCTGAGCCAGGCCCCCTCTGATCTTGATCTGCTTTATTTGCAGGTAGCTTCCTCCCCCCCCACCCCTTCACCTCAGCTAGCTATTGAAGGTGTTGAGTGTGGGTGGGGGCCTCTGCTGCCCTGCCCCGGGGAAGGGGGAAGACCCCCATTCCATCTTTTTGGGGGCCCACCTGGCCCCTTTTTCCTTCACTGCGGAGGCCTGCACTTCACTGTTCCTGTTGCTGCTGCTCCCGCTGGGGCGGAGGCAGTAAGGGGGATGCTTTGGGACACCTGGGGTCCTCTCTTCCCACAGCTTACTCTGTGTTTGGGGGGGGGAGTTTTTAAGGGGCCCACTTTGCATCTGGGTCCCTAGGTGGTGGCTGGTGCAGCTCTTGTGGGGCACTGGGGATGCTAGTTCCCCTGCCCCTGCATTTCTGCTGCTGCTGCTCCCTCCCCAGCCCCAGTTGCTGCAGGGGCCTTTTCCATTCTCTGCCCCACTGCTTGCCTCCCCGCCCCTCCTTTGCTCTGCTGGGTCCTGCAGCAGGCGCTGTGGGCCTGTCACTCAGGCGCCTGTGGGCACACTGGTTCCCCCCTCCCCAGCTGTGTCCAGATACCCCCGCCCTACTTTTCTTGAGCAGGCGCTTCCTCACTGCCTGCTTTCCCTCTCCACTGCTTCCCCCCTCCCTTCTTGTGTGCCCATGCCCCCCTCTGTTCTTTTGTTTGGCACCTGAGCCTGCCCTTTGTTTTTAGTTACCCTCCCCCCATGCATTTCAAATAATTTACCCCCTCACCTTCCCAGTGCAGCCGCTCTTACCATCAGTTCAGACATTGACCCCCGGGAGGCGGTTTTCATTTCTTCTGCTCCCAGCACGTCTGGGCCTGTTCTCTCTCCGCCACTACCCCTACCGTCATTGTAGCAGGGACTTCAGGGTCCTTGCTTGCCTATGTTTTTTGGCTGTGGGGCCCGTAGCAGGGTCTGGCCCAAAGACATTAAGGGGCCTGAGGCCCCAATGCACTAAAGGGCGAGATGTGTGACTTCTTGGAAGACATCTGTGGCTCCAAGAACAAAGTGGCTCTCGCCCTTCACTCTGAGGGGATTTTCATCTCATCCTCCAGACCGTAAGGGCCATTTTGGGGGAGGGTAAAGGGACCGGGTGGCAGGGGGCTGCGGCCTACCAGCAGGCCCGCAGCTTCCATAACGCCCTGCTCACATTTGGGTACAGTCACAGTTTGCTGCGGGGCCCAGTGGGGACTGCCAGCACTCCTGCCAGCAAGGATCTTCCCCAGCCCTCTCAATGCCACCGTTCATCCTTGCCACTCTAAACACCCGAGGCTGGAGGCTGGGTCTCCACAGGTGTCAGGTGCTCTCCTTCCTTCGGGAGGGGGGGTACTCTGTCATCTTGTGCAGGAGACCCACACCACTCTTGCTGTGGAAGCTAGCTGGGGGTTGCAGTGGGGGGACAGGGTCTGTTTCAGCCACCTGTCAGCCCGTCAAGCTGGGGTGGCTACCCTGTTCACCCCGAACCTACAGCCCGAGGTACTGGGGACCGCAGAGGTTGTGCAGGGCCGCCTGCTGCACCTCCGGGTTCAGGTGGAGGGGCTGAGACTAAATCTTGTCAACATCTACACCCCAACGTCCGGCCCAGAGAGGCTCCATTTCTTTCAGCAGGCGTCTGCCTTCCTCAGCTCTCTGGATCGTCACGAGTGCCTGGTCCTGGGCGGGGATTTCAACTGCACCCTCAAGGAACAGGACCGCACAGGGACCGAGCAGCACCAGGCCACCGCAGACGTCCTCAGGGAGATAATAGACCAACACTCCCTGGTGGACGTCTGGCGGGACCACCACCCGGACAAGGATGTAGCATTCACCTTTGGCCAGTGGGGGTTGGTCAACAGTCGTTTCACTCCCGATTGGACCGCACTTATCTCTCTCATTGTCATCTTTCTCGGGTTCACTCCTCCACCATCTGGCTGGCCCTGTTCTCAGACCATCACTTGGTGGCCGTGAAGGCCTCTCTCTCTTCGGAGAGGCCGGGGCTGGCCTACTGGCATTTCAACGATAGCTTGCTGGAGGACGTGGGCTTCGTAGCATCCTTCCAGGAGTTCTGGCTGGCCTGGTGCGGGCAGTGGCTTGCCTTTCCCTCAGTGCGGTGGTGGTGGGATGTGGGGAAGGTGCGCACGCGGCTCTTCTGCCGCAACTACACCTGGAGGGCCAGCCAGCAGAGGGATGTGGCGATAGAGAAGGTGGAACGGGAGGTTTTAGAGCTAGAGAGGCAGCCGGCCATCGAACCCGGAGATCCACCCCTCTGCAGAACATACTGGGAGAAGCGGGAGGAACTCCGGGCCCTCAACAACCTTCGGGCCCGGGGTGCCTTTGTTCGTTCTCGCATCCATCTCCTTCAGGAGATGGATCGTGGCTCCTGCTTCTTCTACACCCTGGAGAGAAAGAGGGGGGCTAAAAAGCACATTGTCTGCCTTCTTGCGGAGGATGGCACCCCCCCCCCCCCCACGGATCCGGTGGAGATGTGCGGGAGGGCTTGGGCCTTCTATGCCTCCCTGTTCTCCACAGATCCGACCGACGCCTGCAGAGTTCTCTGGGACAAACTCCCAATGGGCAGTGCAGGTGACCGGGACCAGCTAGAGCTGCCTCTCTCTTTAGCTGAGTTCTTGGAAGTCCTCTGTCTCATGCCCACCAATAAGCCCCCCAGGCATGGATGGGCTGACTGTGGAGTTCTACCGCATGTTCTGGGACGTCCTCGGCCTGGACCTTGCCAGCGTCTGGGCCGAGTCCTTGGAGAGCCGGGTCCTCCCTTTATCGTGCAGGCAAGCCGTGCTCGCCTTGCTGCCTAAGAGGGGGTAACTCTGCGATCTGTGAAAGTGATTTCAAGGCCTGTGCAAGTGAGGGATCATTGTCCAAGATCGGTTGTAGATCACTGATGATGCGTTGGGAGAGGTTTTAGCTGAGGACTGTAGATGATGGCTAGTGGTGTTCCGTTGGTTCCTTTGTTGGGCTTGTCTTGTAGTAGGAAGCTTCTGAGTACACGCCTGGCTCTGCTAATCTGTTTGTGGGGGTGGTGGGGCAAAAAGAGCCTGGCAGAAGAGTCTGTCCTATCTCGGGGACACTTTCACAGGCCTTGGGAGGCAGGCCAGTCCTTGCCCACAGACAACCTGCCAACTTCAAGCAAATTCTCACCAACAACTATACACCACACCACAGTAACTCTAATTCAGGAACCAATCCCTGCAACAAACCTCGGTGCCAACTCTGCCCACATATCTACACCAGCGACACCATCACAGGACCTAACCACATCAGCCACACCATCACGGGTTCATTCATCTGCATATATACCAATGTAATATACGCCATTATGTGCCAGCAGTGCCCCTCTGCTATATACTGTGGAAGAAAACAAATCCTCACTCTCCGTTCGGTAAGCAACAAGTCAGAGACAGTTTATTTTTTCGTGCAATTGCAAGGGAAGCTGTGACCGGACCGCGGGGAAGGGGGGGGGGGAACACCCCCCCTTCCCTGGGCAGCTCTTTAACTATAAACAGCAAAAGCAGCAGTATATAAAAGTAAAGCAGCCTCCACACTCCCCCCTTTTGTGCTTTCAGCACAACTACCTGTTTAAATCTCTATATTCATTAGGCGTGGTATTTCTGTTTTCACATCAATGGGATTGGTCTCAGATTTTGGTTGGTTGCAACGGCAATACATGATTAGTATGAACATAAAAGCTCTTCTTTTATTACATCTTTTACAATAAAATGTGCCTAAAATAAGCAAAAGCAATAAAATCATTAATATCCCCAATATAATTTTATGATGGGGCTGTTTCATAATCTTAGTAACATAACACGATATATCATAGCTAGTACACAAGCGAGATATTCTATAGGCTGTATGGAAAGCACGTTTCTCAATTTGATATGTGTTTTGGAGTACATGAATTTGACCTTGTAATCCAGAGATTTTCTGGACCTCTGGTAGGAGTGAAAGCAGATTTTGGAATCTGTCGGGTATTAAGGGAATCTAATTAAAGGGTATTTGGAACCTAAGGGCTAACTACATTTAAAAGCCAATTAGGGAGGACAGTACATGCTGATGGTACCTGTCCATAAGCACAGAGCCCGGACCCTGGAAGAAACCCAAACCACCACTCAATTTCACATTCCCAAGATTGGACCCCACAAGTCTTTCTTTGTCAATATACAATACTTTGCCTCTTCCACCAGGGTCAGTTCTTAATGTCTTTTGTAGTCCGAAATCTCTGGGGTTTGGCAGTGTCAGTGGAGCGGACATTCCTTCTTCTTTCCTGGAGCAGTCGTGGTTCAGCATCATGCAGGGGAAAGGTTACTAGCACATCACCCTGTAATATTTTGGTTCTTCTGGCAGATACCAAATGTATGGTAATTCTGTCAGTGGACAAGGGAGAGGTTACTAACACTTCACTTTGCCTTTGTCTCCTGCTGTTCAGAAGGCAGGAAAGCAGGGCCAGAAGGAGAGAGAGGTTTATCAGCAGTCGGGGTAGGATCATTTCGAGATGGAGGAGTCTTTTTGCAATGAGAAGCATGGGTCCAGGCAGTCAGTCCTTGGCACTTCACAGTGGTGTTGGTGGTTAGCAGAACTTGGTAAGGGCCTTTCCAGCACGGGGCTAGAGCGGTCTTTCGCTGATGGATACAAGAGCCTCTATCCTCTGAGCTAAAAGCCAGCTGGCTTCTTTGGGTCCAAGCTTATTTTCTGGGAATAAAGAAAAGCTTGTTTTGTTACCAGCTACTCTGATAAGGCCCTCTTGGAATGAGGTTGCCAGGGAAACCAGGGTCAAGTTAGCTGCTTGTGCTGTATTTCCATTCCTGTCTCAAATTTAGGATTTGAGCTGAAAGCAATCAGTTCTCAGCAAGATACCATGGACTGCCTCAGTTTACCCCTACAGTTCCTTCCTCTTGACCTTAGGATTCTCTAACCTGGGAAGCACCGGTACAGCACCAGCACTATTATAAATGTTATAATCAAAACTCCCCACATAATTTGGCAAAACACTACCCAAATCCTTCCCCAAAGTATTTCGTCACCAGTAAAGGCGCTGCCCATGATGATAGTTTGACCTCTACTGCCTGGTTGAGTGCCACAGAGTAATGTGTTTTTTGGCATGGTCTACGGTTCTCCCTATCTGTGTGTACCTCAGATGGCCAATCCCGATATGTCTTTGGGCATCGGCCACCAACTCCTCGATCTTCGCCTGCAGGGCCAGTAGACCCTCCTCTAGGTACTTACTTCCACCATGCCACTCAGGATCCCATGTTAGGTTACCCGTCATTGCCGAAGTGCGATAGTTGACGGGACGCGGCTCTATCGGGATCGCCTTGCGAGGGACCGTTATGCACACGGATAGATATAGTAGAGGGGCAGGACCTTCCATTTAGTTCAATGGAGTGGTCTGTCTGGGTAGTCAAACACCAGTAGGTACCGTTTATTTGGACCAGCTTGGTTGGTGTGCATTTGTTTCTCTGTGACGACCACTTCAAACCTAGATAGATTCATCATGATGTTATATGGGCAGGTACATACGATTTCCTTATCAGAATGGGTGCAACAATCCCTGGGGTACAGGGAGGCTCCCACACCTTCAGAATAAGCGATGCCCTCGACTCAATCTATATGCCCCTGCTTTGGTACAGGCAGGGAGGTTACCATTCTGGCTCACTGTGAGTGGGGAATCCCCAGAGGGGTCGAGAGGCGAAAGGTTATACTATGGCCTGTCCAGGTGGGCCTCTGGGTCCTCATTACCATTCTCTATTTCCCCACTCCCATGGATGGGTATGGGGGAGATGGGGACTCACCACTTCCATGAGGGCTGGATGAACTCAGCCATCCAATAAGTCTGTTACAATTCCCTGGGTAGTAGTGGCTAAAGCTTGCCCTATTCTCCAACACTGGTCTTTTAATTCCTTTAATTTAGTCTCATTAATTAACAATCCAATTAGTCTCTGGTTCTGATATCTGGTTATGTCTAGTGAAGTGGACACAGAGCTGGACAGATCCTTCAAACTATTTAGGATTAATCAGTTGGCTTTGCTGGTGTCTAGGCCTCCACGGGCACTGGATATTACTGACAGTTTCCAGCCCCGTTGTTGCCGAATCAGGTGCTTGCCAATTCGATTAGCCAATCTGGCGCACTGCTGGTCTATATCCTCTAGGGCAATGCGGACCTCGACCTGTAAGTGTGGAACATCACCGAGGTGAGGACTGGCAACACTGGTCCTATCATTACCAGCCCTGGTTCTGGGACAGGGGTCTGTTCGGGGCATGATGCACAATTGTGAGATTCTATTTTGTCCTTATGGACCTGGTTCATAATATCCAAATCAAGGCACGTTAGCAATGGCCATTGTTTAACAAATGACAGCCATGCCTCAGGGGTTACCTTTGTCTGGGCTTTAAGTGGTAAGCCCCAGTGGGAGTCAGTAGGTCCAACTTCAGTGGCCTGATGTTAGTGTTTAGCTTCTTTCCCACAAAATCCCATACGAACTCTAACACAGAGGACTGTGTATTCTTTGTCCTCGTAGTGTCCGTGTTGTTACAATAAGCAAATAATTCTGTGTGAATGAGGGGAGGCCCAAGGCCGTGTATTCCCCATTGCTGTTAGAACAAATACACACTATGTATGTGACTTGAAGGCTGGTTACATTGACTGGAGTCACTGTTTCTCGTATGGGGGAACATCATGGTTCCAGGATGTTTTAATTATTAATGGGAACCTCTGTAATTCCATGATTCTTGAGGCCTTTTAAGGCATCAGGCACCAATGAGTAGCAGGGCAAGTGGCTATTATTGAAATGGTGGGGTTACTAGTTTCCCCATTGTTGTGGGCATCTGTGTATGGCTTTATTCAAATATTCTGATGTCCCGCGTGCCCGTGTTGTTTTATTTACAGATTTCTTGTTATCTTTGGCCAAACCACTTTCAGGGTTAGTATGCAAATTGCAAAAGCCAAATATTTCTTTAGTGTGGCAATTAAAGCAAAGCGAACCCAGCAGAGGGGGATTGGTACCCCATTCCCAGTCTTCCTTTTCACATGGTGCACTCCTTGCTCCTTTCCTTCAGTTCCATAGGAGTAGCAGGAGCTGCAGCAGGAACAGCCTTACAGCTACCTTCCTTTTTTGTTCACCTGTGGAGACATTGTTAACATTCTCCTAGCTTAAACAATTACCTTGCTGTTATCCTTTCACCAAATTCAGAGTTGCCAATTGATTAGGCCCAATTATTAATTTTGTTTGATTTAAACTCACGCTTCTGCTTTACTTAAAATATCCTTTCATAAAAAAAAAACAATTTTCTACCCACAACAACTTTTGCAATACATATACCACAATTAAGTCCCACAAGACAAAACACAAACTTGTGTCATGACAGTAGAACCATGTATTTTTTTTCTTCAGTTGCTTTTCAGCTGGTACCAGCGCTTTCTGATGTTCTGAAAGACAAAGAAAACATTTCTAGCCCCCTGGGGTGGCACATTATATTTTAGAATACTTTTCCTTTACAGATGGTTCTTGCTGATTTTTTTTTTTGATCAGCCTGATGTTACCCAATGGTATGCTGTTATTTTGCACACCAGCTTTAGAGGGTTTGAGTGGATTACTTCATTGTTCAATTATTAAGTTAAAGGTGGCATGCCTCAGTTTCCCTCTTGTACCACAGATCAGGGGTTTAATGTGTGAAGCTTCAGATTACTCATGGGTGATACTGAGAAGCTTTACTGCTATAGTGATTTTTCTTAATACTAGGTGTTTGCCAATTACCATTCCAACAAGCAAAAATATTTTCTTTTCCTGAAAAAGAATCACATACAATGCTACAGGCTTACTTATGGGGGACAGTGGGTTTTATATTCCTTTGAAATAGACAAGCAGCCTGTATTCACATACATCTTTGGCTCTGAAAGCAAGCCAAAAAGTATTATCAACTCAGCCTTGAACAGAGACACAGTGAAGTTCCAGAGCTTGGATTCTTAAAATAATAATGTGTTTTTTAGAGAGCAAATTTAACCTTAAGGGTTGAATGCCCCAGGACAAACAGCATTAGTCACTTTGTGCCTTGTTTGTTTGCAATTTTAAGTGAAAGGGCATTATCCAGAACAAAATAAAACCAATTAATTTGAAACCTACAAAGCAGATTCACAAATTTACAATGTATAGATTTCATTCTTTTATGCAGTTAAGGAATTCTATTGACACTTAATTGGTTATTTCCCCTTTAGTAGATTTAACAAAGTGGCTACGTCTACACTGGCCCCTTTTCCGAAAGGGGCATGTTAATTTCACAGGTCGTAATAGGGAAATCCGCGGGGGATTTAAATATCCCCCCGGCATTTAAATAAAAATGTCCGCCGCTTTTTTCCAGCTTTTAGAAAAGCCGGAAAAGAGCGTCTACACTGGCCCCGATCCTCCAGAAAAAAAAGCCCTTTTCCGGAGGATCTTATTCCTACTTTGAAGTAGGAATAAGATCCTCCGGAAAAGGGCTTTTTTTCCGGAGGATCGGGGCCAGTGTAGACACTCTTTTCCGGCTTTTCTAAAAGCCGGAAAAAAGCGGCGGACATTTTTATTTAAATGCCGGGGGGATATTTAAATCCCCCGCGGATTTCCCTATTACGACCTGTGAAATTAACATGCCCCTTTCGGAAAAGGGGCCAGTGTAGACGAGCCCAGTGTTTGTAGCCAAATGTTTGAATTTGATTGTTTCTTTGCCTGGATTATTGAAAGAAGCTGCAAAAACAAGGAGTCGCTTTTTAAAGCAGGTTTTCTCCTCACACATTACAACAATTGCTTAATTCCTTTTTATGGTCTGTCTTGATTCCTGCTAAATAGCTTTTTCCCAATTACATAGGTTTTGTCCATTATTAATTTAGTAAGAAGGGTTGGCTTTAAATTTCTTTCTAACAGCCAAGCTTCAGCAGGGTTGATCTATGCTGCTGGCTCTGGGGTGGATCACTCCCCCATGCTCTGTAAGGAGATCTATGCCGCAGAATGTGTCTCCTTGTTAGGGCAGATTTAGCCTACAGTGATTACGTCTTCAAATTCAATTTCTACCGGTTGACTTAGGGTGGCTTTTAATTCACCTCCTCCCATGCCCTCGAGCCAATTATAACAGTGTGTGAGGGGAAGATTTTGACTGTTTATTAATATTTGCCTGGCCGGCCCCAACTTGTGTGTTAAGAAACATCCTTGGGTTGCCTGCGGTTCCAGCTGGAGAGACTGCGGTTATCTATTTGCTAGCAAGGAGCTAGTGAATCTCCTGGAGTTGCTTGGCAGCTTTCTCCTGCTCCTGCGTGCTGTTCTGTGTGCTAGGGGCATTCTTGCTCGGCCATTGTCCAGCCTTACCCCTCCGGGGTGGAAGCATTCTTTCTTATGTGGGTAGAGATCCTAGGACCATAATGCACGTACATGTAGTACGCAGGGGTGCCCTTCGGCAGTGTGGGGGTATTAAACTGACCCCCGCCCATTTTAGTCACCCAGGGGAGTATCCTGTCCGCTTCCTGTCCACTCAGCGGCTGATCCCTGTCCGCTCAACAGCTCATAGGAAACTAACTCCACACCTTCCAAAGAAGGGGGCTGCTGGGTCTTGAGAGACAGACCTTAACAGCAGCTCATGAAATAAGGGGAGTCGTCACTCCCTCATATATCCGCTGGGTCACAAGGTTCGGCTGACCCTGCTTGCGTTCAGGATGCCCTCGTGGGGTGGCCCTGGTGCGGCTGGCGTCAGCTTAAGTCTCAGACCTGGTCAGCGGCATTCACCTCACTCATTCACACCTCACTCATCTCAGAGAGCTGATAGGTAAGGTCCCAGGGGAATCAAGACTGAAGGGAAAAACAACTGAGGAGAGCTGGCAGGTTTTCAAAGGGACATTCGTAAGGGCCCAAAAGCAAGTTATTCCTCGGTGTAGGAAAGACAGAAAATATGGCAAAAGACCGCCTTGGCTTAACCACGAGATCTTGCATGATCTAAAAATAAAAAGGAGTCATATAAAAATTGAAAGTAGGACAAATTACAAAGGATGAATATAGGCACAGGAATGGAGGGGCAAAATTAGGGGCAAAGGCACAAAATCAGCTCAAACTAGCTACAGGAATAAAGAGAAACAAGAAGACTTTTTATAAATAATTAGAAGCAAGAGGAAGACCAAGGAGAGGGTAGGCCCACTGCTCAGTGAGGAGGGAGAAACAGTAACAGGAAACTTGGAAATGGCAGAGATGCTTAATGACTTCTTTGTTTCGGTCTTCACCGAGAAGTCTGTAGGAATGCCTAACATAGTGAATGCTAGTGGGAAGGGGGGAGGTTTAGAGGATAAATTAAAAAAGAACAAGTTAAAAATCAATTAGAAAAGTTAGATGCCTGCAAGTCACCAGGGCCTGATGAAATGCATCCTAGAATACTCAAGGAGCTGATAGAGGAGGTATCTGAGCCTCTAGCTATCATCTTTGGAAAATCATGGGAGACAGGAGAGATTCCAGAGGACTGGAAAAGGGCAAATATAGTGCCCATTGTTGGGGAAATCTCGCTCCCCTGGGGTACAGAGTCCTCAGAAGGGTCCGAGGCTGGAGGTCTGGAGAGAAATCTAGAAGGAAAACTTTATTATGCATGCATGCAGGCTGACAGCTACCAGAGTGAGAGCAGCAGCAGCCCTGAGAGACAGTTTCAGGGATTCTTTACGCAGTATGTTCAGACAGTTTAGTTGTTGATTGTTTTCTTTAACATATCAAAGTCTCAGCAGAAGTACTCTGAGACGTTTCTGTTCACACCAGGAGTGCTAGAAGTAAGTTTTACAGTACAAAGGCACGAGAACCTGAGTGAGGAGTCTACAAGGCAAACTGACAAAGATAAGAGTTTACATGACAATTTGTGACAGACTAGGAGTCTCCATGAACTTGAGATAGGCATTGTAAGGGTCTTGATTAGAGTAAAGATGAATTCTCTCTGTTACAGGGAGAGAGGTCTGGAAAACTTTTAACCCTTACAGCAGTTTTCTTTTAGAGAGTTTTGATTTCCTCCAGTGTCCCCCCTTAGACACAATTGGAGTTATTTGATTTTTCTCCCACACCATCTATAAAAAGGGAAAGAAGAACAACCCAGGAAACTACAGACCAGTTAATTTAACTTCTGTGCCAAGGAAGATAATGGAGCAAGTAATTAAGGAAATCATCTGCAAACACTTGGAAGGTGGTAAGGTGACAGGGAACGGCCAACATGGATTTGTAAAGAACAAATCATGTCAAACCAATCTGATAGCTTCCTTTGATAGGATAACCAGTCTGGTGAATAAGGGAGAAGCGGCTGATGTGGTATACCTAGACTTTAGTAAGGTATTTGATACGGTCTCGCATGATATTCTTATCAATAAACTAGGCAAATACAACTTAGATGGGGCTACTATAAGGTGGGTCCATAACAGGCTGGATAACCATACTCAGAGAGTAGTTATTAATGGTTCTCAATCCTGCTGGAAAGGCATAACAAGTGGGATTCTGCAGGGGTCTGTTTTGGGACCGGCTCTCTTTGATATCTTCATTAACGATTTAGATATTGGCATTGAAAGTACATTTACTAAGTTTGCAGATGATACCAAGATGGGAGGGGTTGCAACTGCTTTGGAGGATAGGGTCATAATGATCTGGACAAATTGGAGAAATGGTCTGAGGTAAACAGGATGAAGTTTAATAAAGACAAATGCAAAGTGCTCCACTTAGGAAGGAACAATCAGTTTCACACATGCAGAATGGGAAGCGACTGTCTAGGAAGGAGTATGGCAGAAAGGGATCTAGGGGTTATAGCTAAGTATGAGTCAGCAGTGTGATGCTGTTGCAGAAAAACAAACATGATTCTGGGATGCATTAACAGGTGTGTTGTGAGCAAGACACGAAAAGTCATTCTTCTGCTCTACTCTGCGCTGGTTAGGCCTCAGTTGGAGTATTGTGTCGAGTTTTGGGCACTGCATTTCAAGATAGATGTGGAGAAATTGGAGAGGGTCTAGAGAAGAGCGACAAGAATGATTAAAGGTCTAGAGAACATGACCTATGAAGGAAGACTGAAAGAATTGGGCTTGTTTAGTTTAGAAAAGAGAAGATTGAGGGAGAACATGATAGCGGGTATCTAAAAGGGTGTCATAAGGAGGAGGGAGAAAACTTGTTCATCTTGGCCTCTGAGGATAGAACAAGAAGCAATGGGATTAAACTGCAGCAAGGGAGGTTTAGGTTGAACGTTGGGAAAAAGTTCCCAACTGTCAGGGTGGTCAAACACTGGAATAAGTTGCCCAGGGAGGTTGTGGAATCCCCATCTCTGGAGATATTTAAGAGTAGGTTAGATAAATGTCTATCAGGGATGGTCTAGACAGTATTTGGTCCTGCCATGAGGGCAGGGGACTGGAGTCGATGACCTCTCAAGGTCCCTTCCAGCCCTAGTATACTATGACTTCATTCATACTCATTCGTTTATCTAGATGCATCTCTCTTTAACCATAACCATATTTGGGGGCGGCAAAACAACAATTTCCCCAGCACCGCGTTAACATTAGTTCCTTATGTGCAGACTGAATACAACCTTTCCCTTATTTGGGGCACTGCAATTTCCCCAGAACCGTATCAACTAACCCTACTTGAGGGCGGCAAAAAATTCCTCAGAACCGCTTTAACTTAACCTTATTTTGGGACAGCAAAAACTATTCCCCAGTACCACTTTGTGTCTGACCTTGTTTCAGATTCAATAAGTTCGGATGGCGTGAGCACAAGAGAAACAGACAACCCACGGGCAATCCTCCTTTGACCCCCAGTAGAGATTTCAAAAGGTCTCTTACCTCTCGTTTGGCGCCTTGGGGTTCGAAGGGGCACGATCCATAGTAATTCAGCTGTCTCAGCCGGGCGTTGCCATCCGAGTCACAGCACCAAATTGTGGAAGAAAACAAGTCCTCACTCAGGAGAGCTGCCTCGCCCCATAGTGCCGGGGACGGTGCAGCTCCGTAGCGGGGCGCTGGAGTGTCCCTGTTACACACCCCCACCCTTAGTTCCCGGTCCATCCCCTTGTCCTGGAGGTCGTTCGTCCATGAAAAAAAAAATCTGCATTCCCATGGTCCTTACCCGGTCGGTGCGCAATTTCAAATTGGTAGGGCTGCAATGAGAGATACCATCTCATCACTCGTGGACTGGCATCCTTCATCGAGTTCATCCATCTCAATGGAGCGTGGTCAGTCACTAGCATGAACGGGTTTCCTAAAAGATATCTTAGGGTATGTCTACACTGCCACCCTAGTTCGAACTAGGGTGGCTAATGTAGGCATTTGAACTTGAAAATGAATCCCGGGATTTAAATATCCCGGGCTTCATTTGCATGTTCCCGGGCGCCGCCATTTTTAAATGCCCTGTAGTTCGAACTACCTGCCCGCGGCTACATGCGGCACGGACTAGATAGTTCGAATTAAAGCTCCTAATTCCAACTACCTTTAAACCTCCTTGCCCTGGTTGGCAGCCAGCCCCGCTTCCTGCAAGGCTTCTAGGATGGCCTCTATATGGCGGAGGTTTTCCTGCTAAGAGAGACTATACACGACTATATCATCGATATACACGGCTGCATATTGGTGGTGGTCCTTTAGTATCTTATCCATGAGCCTTTGAAATGTGGCTGCCGCCCCATGGAGCCCGAAGGGCATAGTTACAAATTCGAAGACCCGTCAGGCTTGGGGACGAGGACAATGGGACTATGCCATTCACTATGAGACTCCTCGATTACTCCCAATTGGAGCATGGACTGCACCTCCCCTCTTATGGTCTCCCACATCTTTCTTGGGAGTGGCTGAACCGCGCCACGCACTTTCTTACCTGGGGTGGTGGCGATGTGATGGCTCATCTGGGTGGTCCTCCCGGAATGTGAGGACAATACCGAGGGGTACTTCTGGAGGAGCTCACAGAGTTCGGCCTGCTGCTTTGGGTTCAGCTCGCCCCCTAGGTGCACCGGGGTAGATGTTTCCAGTCTGCCTGCGCAGGGTCCCAACTCGGGTTTGGGCAGAATCGGATCCACTAAGAGTTGTTCCTGGACCTTCCAACTTTTCAAGAGGTTTGTGTGGTAAATCTGTGAATCTTTACGCTTCCCCGACAGTCGCACCTCGTAATCTACCTCGCCGACCTGGCGCATCACTGTGAAAGGCCCCTGCCACTTGGCCATTAACGTTGATTCTTTTGAGGGCAATAAAAGGAGCACTTTATCCCCCAGCTCCAAGACCCGCAACCGGGCCCTCCAGTTGTAGTATAAGGCTTGTTTCTCTTGGGCTTGAGTCAGGTTAACCTGGGTGAACTCCCCTAGTTCCTGCAGCTGCCTCCTCAGCTGTACTATATAGGGTACTACCCCCACCTCGCGGGGCCCCTGTTCCTCCCAAGTCTCCCATAACACGTCCAAGATCCCTCGGGGCTGCCGTCCGTACAGCAGTTCAAATGGGGAGAATCCTGTGGATACTTGGGGCACCTCCCGAATAACAAGGGAAAGCTGGGGAGGGCTAGCCTCCCACTAGTTCGAATTAAGGGGCTACACACCCCTTAATTCGAACTAGTAAGTTCGAACTAGGCTTAGTCCTCGTAGAATGAGGTTTACCTAGTTCGAACTAAGCGCTCCGCTAGGTCGAATTAAGTTCGAACTAGCGGAGCACTAGTGTAGTGCCTATCAAAGTTGATTCGAACTAACGTCTGTTAGTTCAAATTAACTTTGTAGTGTAGACATACCCTCAACGATTCTACCACCCATCTAATGGCCAAGGCTTCCTTTTCTATTGCAGAATATCGTTGCTCTCTTGACAATAGTTTGCAGCTTAGGTATATGACAGCCCAAGAGCAAGGAGGGAGCGATAGACCTAAGACTGCCCCAATCCCTGTGTTGGATGCATCCGTCTGCACGATGAAGGGCTTAGTGAAGTCTGGTTGCGTCAACACTGGTGCCGTCGTCAGCCTCCTCTTCAGCTGCTGAAACGCTTCTTCGCATTGCGCTGTCCACTTCACCCTCTCTGGGCAGCCCTTCCTCATTAGGTCTGACAGGGGCCCGCCACCGTGGCAAACTGGGGGATGAACTGACGGTAGTAACCGGCTAGACCCAGGAACTGCCGTACTTGTTTCTTTGTGGCCGGGGCCTAGAACTTCTGTACCGCCTCTACCTTGGTTACTTGCGGTTTCAGACGCCCTCTTCCTACCCCAGGTATGTTACCTCTGCCTGGCCAAACATACATTTACTGGGGTTAGCTGTCAACTGTGCCTCCTCTAGTGCCTGGAGAATGGCCTGGACGTGCCTTAGATGTTCTTCCCAGGACGCGCTGTAGATGAGGATATCATCAATATAGGCGGCAGCATAAGCCTGGTGGTCTCGCAACACCTTGTCCATTACCCTTCTTTACCTCGTCCTGCACCAGTCCCCACATCTTCCGGGGCAGAGGGGTTCTCGAACCTTTTGGCCGGGCGGGGTCTGGATATGGTGATATCCCACACCACTGCATATTCCTATAGCAGGTCCCTCATCTTCTTTTGGGCTTCCGTCAACTCTGCTCCCAGCATCGCCTCCTCCTTGGCGCCTTCAATGTCGCCGCCCCAGGGTCCCAACTCCAGCTCCGACTTTTGCAGGCTGACCATGAGGCCTTCTCGTTCCCTCCATCCTTTTAACAAGTTTACGTGGTAGATTTGTGTCCCTTTCCACCGGTCGGGGAGATGGATCTCATAGTCAACTGGGCCCACTTGCCGGACAACTTCGTAAGGGCCTTGCCACTTTGCTAACAGCTTCGACTCTGCCGACGGCGGCAGCAGCAGGACCCTGTCTCCCGGGGCAAAGGTTTGCACCCGCGCCCCTTGGTCATAATATCGCGCTTGTCTTGCTTGGGCTTTGCGGAGGTTTTCCTGAGCCAGTTCGCCCACCGTCTTTAGTCTCTCTCGCAGCTCCATAATACATGGGACCGTCTCTTGCACCCTTGTGGCCTGCTCCTCCCACTCCTCCTTGATCAGGTCTAATATTCCTTGGGGTTGCCTCCCGTAGAGCAACTCAAACAGGGAAAACCTGGTAGAGGCTTGGGGTACTTCTCGCACCGCAAAAAGGAGGGCCGGGAGGAACTGGTCCCAGTCCCTGGGGTTTATCTCCACGAACTTCCTAAGCATGGTCTTGAGTATCCTGTTAAAATGCTCCACCAACCCATCTGTCTGAGGGTGGTATACAGAGGTGTGGAGTCGTTTCACCTTCAGCAGGCAGCAGAGTTCGGTCATGACCCGCCCCGTCAGGTTCACCCCCGGTCTGTCAGTATTTCCTGGGGCAAGCCTACCCGGGAGAACACCTTAACCAGCTCCCCCGCCAAGGCTGGGGCCTTCATGTTGCGGAGCGGGACCACCTCTGGGTAGCGGGTGGCGTAATCTATCAATACTAAGATATGGCGGTTGCCCCTCCGCGACCGTTCTAGGGGCCCCACTAGGTCCAGCGCAACCCTTCTAAAGGGCACGTCCACCACTGGTAGGGGTACGAGTGGGGCCCATGCCACACTCCTGCCGGCCACCCGCTGGCACTCTGGGCAGGAGCTGCAGAAGTCTTTCACCTCTTTGTGTACCCCCGGCCAATAGAACCTTTGCAGTATACGCTGCAGTGTCTTTTCTGCCCCTAAATGTCCTGCCCAGGGGTTGGCATGGGCCGCCTCCAGCACCTGCCACCGTCGCCGGGTGGGGACCAGGAGCTGTTGCGCCCCCTCTTTTTGCCCGGGGTGGGGGACTACCCGGTATAATCTTTCGCCCCTTACCTCGAACGGAGGTCCTTGCTCACGTAGCCTGCCGGGATCCGCTTCAGCCCCTGCTTGCTCCCAGGCGTGTTTCAAGGATTCATCCTCGCACTGCTCCCTCACGAAGTCGTGGTCGTCCCCCAGGCTCCATTGCTCAGTTCTGTTGCTCGGCGCCTCTCCGGCCTGGGCCTCCTGGGTGGGCTCCTCTTCGTTGTATTGCGGCCGTCGGCCTCCCTCCGGGTCGGGGTGCGCCCTTCCCCACTCTTGGATCAGCTGCGGCAGCCCTGGCCAATCCCGCCCCAACACTACGGGGTAGGCCAAGTTAGGGGCCACCGCGACTCTGCATCTTTGCTGCCGGCCCCCCTCCGTAATCAGGACCAACCGTGTTGGGTAGTGCCTCACGTCCCCATGAATGCACTGCATTGCTACGGTAGGGCCCGTGGCCCCTTCCCGGGGTAACAGCTCCTCCCGGACCAGCGTCTGGTTGCACCCCACATCCACTAGGGCCCACACCGCTTGTCCCGCGACGCCTACCTGGACGGTGATCTTGTCATCATCGCGGCCCCTAGCCCGCTGAGATGCCACCAACGCCCTCCCGTAGGAGCAGTCCATAAACAGGCAGTCCCTCCTGAAATGCCCCTCCTGGCCACACTCGAAACAGGCTCCTTGGGCCACTGGCTCTGGGGGCTTCATGGGGGCTGCCTCGCTTTCTCGAGCCATGCTTGCCTTCGAGGGTCCTGGCAGCGTCGGGGTTGAGCTTTCTTCCCATCTTCTCCACGGTATCGGCGGCGCACCCCCTGGTCCTCGTGCCCTTGCTGTGCGCACTCTCCCTTGCTCGCCTCGCCCCCCGGGGCTTTCCGGACTCCGCGCAGTCCTTTCTTCTCCACCAGCCGCTGCCATGTAGTTCTCCAAAATGGCGGTCTGTGACAGGGCGCTCGCCCTGCACTGGCCCTTTAAGGGCAGACCCCGGCCTGAACCAGGGCCGGGGAGATTAGCCCAGCTGAGGCTGTACTAGTCCATTAGGGCCCAGCTGGGCGCTATAATAGAGGATGGGCTGCTGCTGTGAGGGGGAAGCAGTGAGAACCTGGCTGCTGAGGGAGGAGGAGGAGGCGGCGGCTCCCTGGAGCTAGGGCATGGCTGGGGAGGCCAGGCAGGGCTAGGGGAGCTCTGGCCAGCAAATCCTCAGACTGCAGGGCTTGAAAGAAGGCCCGATGGAGGAACATCAACCCCCGGAAGGGGGGCTCAGAGACAGACTTGGGCACTGCCGGAGGGCAGTGTGGCGAAGAGGACGCCGCAGCCGGGAGTAAAGAGGGGAGACACCACCCCAGAGAAGGCACCCTACCTGCCAAGGGAGCCAATTCCGGAGGATAGACGGCAGGGGGTTACGGTGGTGAGTGCGCCCCCCCTCACACGGTCGCTTCCCCGAGGGTAGTGGGTTGATGCCGGCGGCAAGATCTGTAAGAACTGATCCAATACTATCATTTCGACCACTTGCATGGCGGACTTTTGCTCTGGCTCCAGCCACCGCACAGCCGCATCTTTAAGTCTTTGCGCCACGGCCCTGGGACGTTCCCCTGGCCGGTACTTCTCCGCTCTAAACCTCTCCCTTTTCCCCTTCTGTCTATACATACATAGAGTCTTTTTTTTCCCCTTTCTTTTTTTGAACCAAGGTGCGTGTGCGTTAAGCTATGCTAGCACACCCCCAAACTCGCCCCTGGGGGCTGCCCACATTCTCCACCAGTGTAACGGGGTGGCCTGTTAGGGGGTCACGGGGTGCCACCAGTCTGTAGGTCCCTGTCCCGCGTCACCCCTGTCCCTGGCTGCTACCTCGCCACTCCCTGCGGTCCACTACCGCTGAGCCCGCTGGCCTTGTCGTCGGCTTCCAGCTGTGCCCGGATCCCTGCGCCGCCGCTTCGGATCGCCGGCTTCCCAGCTGCCACCGCCGCCCCCAGGATTCCCTTTGCCATCTCCTGTCCTGCGGCGTCAGCCGCCCACGTCGGTCGGGTCCTCTCCGGGCTCTGGTCCGGTGTCCTTCCCGTCCGGTCCTTCCGCCAGACCTGCGGAGGAGGCTGAGAGCAGAATCTCCCCTGCTCCCTCCTTGCCTCCCCCCCGTCGTCCCTCCCTCCTCCCTTTTGAATTCCCCGCTCGGCGTCCTGCCGGCCCCCGCCCTTCCTAGGGCCGCCCCCGGCCTCCCGGGTCCTAGCGCCCGTCGGTTGGCCTCCGGGCTGCTCTGCGCCTGATTCCCCCGGCTCTGCTGCTTGCGCCGCCTCGCCGCGCCAGTCTCCCGGTGCCAGCTGGCCCCCTGCGCAGGGCCGCGGTTCCTGAGTCCGGAAGCGAGTCCCCCCCGTCACAGGGCCCAGCAGATTACCCACTCCTGCAAGCTCAGTACCTCGCTTCTCTAGCGACAGTGAGGATGAGCAAGACTTGCTGCTCTCTCCATGCCATTCTTCACCTAAACCGATAGCACAGACTCAGCAACAGATTGTCCAGACACAGATGTGGCAGCCTTTCCCTTGGCTCCCCGCCACTCACTCCCACAGCCATGGCAAGGATGGCATCCACAGGGCATGGTCAAGACCCAGGTACCACTGTCTAGTGATGCTGCAGCCACAACAAGTGACTCCTAACCTCCCTCCGCCACCTGCATCTGAGGTAAGGCAGGAGCACGTTTAGGACCTGGATGAGACCCAGGAGGACGAGACGCTGCCTCCATCACACATCTCTTCATCCTCCCCGGATGAGTCTATTAGGACACCCCCGCCCACCATGGGTGATGATTTTAGATCATTCCAGGACCTATACAAGAGGGTCACAGACTCGCTTGACATTTTTCTGGTTGAGGTCCCAGATGTGCAACATAAACCGACAGACATATTACAGGCCTCTCCTTCAGGCAAGATAGCATTGCCAGTTAACTAAGCCATCCTTGATCCTGCAGCAAACTCCTGCTTTTATTCCACCCATATCCAAGAGGGCAGATAGAAAATATTGTGCGCCAGTGAAAGGAGCAGAGTTTCTTTTCTCACATCCCACCCCAAACTCTCTGGTGGTTGATGCGGCAAACGGGGAAAACAGACAATTCAAGTCGACCCCATACAACAAAAATTGGAAAAGGCTAGACTTCCTCGGCAGGAAATCATACTCTAATTCTCAACTTTAACTAACAGAGCTCTGCTCTCTTTGCCAATTATACATACAGCCGTTTTGGCTACATCTAGACTGCATCCCTCTGTCAGAGGGATACAAATCAAGCACATTGAAATTGCTAATGAAGCAGGGCTTTAAATATCCCATGCTTCGTTAGCATAAACATGGCTGCTGCTTTTTTGAAACAGTTTTTTCGAAAAACGGCTGTCTAGACACAGATCTTTCAAAAATAAACTTTCGACAGATGGTGTATTCCTCAAAAAATTAGGTTTACATGATCTGTCGAAAAAGGGTTTATTTTCGACAGATGCGCATCTAGACTGCCTTTTTTCCAGAAAAACTCCATTTTGAAAATCCCTGCTTCATTAGCAATTTCGATGTGCCTAATCTACATCTCTCTGTAGACAGAGAGGTGTAGTCTAGACACACCCTTTGAGAAAATGAGACTTTTTATTGATAAACTACAAGAAGAGGACAAGGCAGCCTACAAATCTAGTATCAACAAGGGTATCTTGATAGCAAAGACAGCCCTCCAGGCTTCCCTTGACATGGCCAACACAGCTTCAAGGTCTCTCACCACATCGGTAGTCCTGCACAGAGTCTCGTGGCTCTATCGGTCAGGCTTCCCTAGAGAAGTACAAAACATCATTGAAGACCCGCCATTTGAGGGCCAGAAAGTATTCTCAGCCAATACTGACACTTTTAGAGAATGGAGTAAAGACTCGAGGGCAACCCTCAAATACTCTTGGTATGTACGTCCCGCAACAGAAGAAAAAAGTCAAATGTATATGCCCCATGGTAGAGCAACATCCTATCCGCCCCAGAGACTTTACGACCTGAGGCACCGCCAGAGAAAACAGAAGCAGACACAGCCACAGGATCAGCAAACTATGCCCCAGTCCGCAAACGGCAGGCAGACGTTTTGAACTTCTGGTTGGGGGTTTGATGTAGTTTCCGCGTGCCAGCAGTTAGATTCAGCCTACGACCTTTTTACGAAGCCTGCGCCGCAATAACAATGGACAAATGGGCCCTAGAGGTCCTGGACAAAGGCCTAGTGATCCCATTCATGATTTCCACTAACCCAATACCCTTCCCCATCCCTCTTCAGGAACCCTTCTCACGAGCCCGTTACAGCAAGAAATAAACTGCTACAATTTGGGAGAAATACAAATCATTCCAGAACATCACAGGGAAAAGGGGTTCTACTCCATGCTCCCAACTCTTTTGGCATGAGGAAGTATCTGGAGGCCCATATTGGACTTATGCAGGCCGAACAAGTACTTACAAAAAAAAAAACCCACACACACACACACGCGCAATGATTTACCATGGTAACGCTGGCAAAGATAATTCCTGCATTAAGAAAAGGAAACAATGTCATCCCTCGACCTTCAGGATGCATATTTTCATATTGCAATAAGACCATCTGTAGCGGGATACACTTACCGCCACAGCACCACCAGCCGTCGGTCCTGGGAATTAGCTCAGATGGCAGGTGGCAGGATCCTTTGAGACACTGCCCTCTGGCAGCATCCACAACAGCCTCTATGCTTCCCCCCTTCCGGGGGCTGGTTGGCTGTAGGTCGGTAGGCCTTCGGGAGGTGGTTCTTCCACCCCGGTGCAGTGGGCGGCTAGTCCACCCTACTGCCCTACTGTGCCTTAAAATAGTCCGAGTCCGTGAGTCTATTCCCGGCCTTGCTTCAGGTCGGGGTGAGAGGCAATAGTTTGCATGCCCGGCCTTGCTTCAGGTCCGGGCCACGGGGGAAGAAGTTCACTGTATACTCAAGTCTCTTAGCTCACAGTTTTGGGCAGGGCAACAGTCCTCATCCTGCCCCTTTAAGAGGTCCAGCCTGGATCCCAGCCAGGCACCAAAGCACAGTATGTAAGCCCAGGCCCTGGTGCAGGGCGGGGCGACAAACAGGCAGCAGACCCTAGATCAGGGCGGGGCAGCAAACAGCAGCCAGGCTCTAGTATAAGGCGTGGCTGCAAACAAACACACAGGTTTGTGTAGGTGCTCCTAGTTCAGGAGCTGGGCAGGTAGTGCATCTGCAGCAGAGGTGAGAGGGAGACTGCCACTCAGTTGGTGGGTGGCAGGGGGGCACAGGCCCACCCACTCCACTGCACCCCGGCCCAGGATGCAGCTACTACTAGCTCAGCAGGGGCTCCAGCCCACAACGTGCTGGCCTAGGGCTGCTCTCAGCCCGTGCTACCCCCTGGGCCACTCCTCATCTCCCCCTTCGCAGGCACCTGTGTCTCCAGCAGGTCAGTCAGGGAGTTGAGGGCGGTGTCGTCCCAGCCGGGTCTGGGCAGCCCAATCCAGGCTTCCATGGGTTGGAGCTCTGTGGCCTCCAGTGGATTCGTCAGGTCCCGGGGTTCAAGCAGGCATCAGGGTTCCAGCCAGCCCACCGGCTCCAGCAAGCCCTCAGGGTCCCTGTCAGTCAGTAGGTCCTCTGGCTGAGGCAAGGCCTCAAGATCCCTGGGTTTCCACAGGCCTTGAGCAGGACCTCTGGCTCAGGCAGGTCCTCAAACTCACCAGACCCCAGCAGAGCCCCGGGTTCCTCTGGGTCAGAGAGTAGCTCTCCTGGCTGGCTTGGCTAAGCCGCAGCAGCCCAGGCAGGGAAGTCTTTGCTGACCTTAGGGGAGATAGCTGTAGGAAACCCAGCCTAGATCCCAACCTCCTCAACTAGGAGTTCTAGCCAGACCTCTATCTCCCTCAGAGATTAGACCCTGACTGAGCTCCCTGGCAAAGTTCTTATAGTCCTAGCCACGCCCCTTGGCTTCCAGTCAGGTGAGGGGGCGGGCCTAGGCTGTGCCCAAAATGGCTCTCAGAGGAATTCCTCCACTTTTAACTCCTCCACTTTTAACTCCTGAGACAGAGGAGAGGCAGCAAGGTGCAGGAGCTGCCCTCTTCCTTCTCCCCCCTGTTCCTGGTCCCGCCGCCTGCACCAGCTGGAGCCACCCCCACCGAGCCACCACCCACTGCCTGCTGAGACCCCAATGCTGCTGGGCTGCTCCCCCAGGATGATGCTGCCGCTGCTGCTACTGCCTACCACCGCCACCAGCAGTTCCTGTTGCCTAAGAGGGGAGGGGGGGCCTGCCGGATGCCCCCCCTCCCCTTCTCCGCTCCAGAGAAGGAGGACCACCCCACCAACACCCACCACCCGGAGGCCTTCCCCTGCTGCCTGCCCGCTGCTGCTGCTGCACCCCGCTGAGAGGGAGAAGAGGAGATCATCACCATCAAGAACTGTGGAGGGGGTTTGTTTAAAGACTGAGATTTTTTCATCTGCTCCAGGGTGGTGGTGAACTGAACTGTTGAAAGGGGGGCTGGGGGAGAGGCTCGCCCCCCCCTGCTGCCACCACCCCCAACGCCCCCTCCACTGCCCCTTACCGCCTGGACTGTCTCTTCTCCCCCTGGTGGTGGTTGCTGCCCTGCCTTCCACCTGGGACTCTGCCCCAGCGGTGGGCGAGGTCGAGCCCCACACAGTGCTCGTGGGTGTGCTCCCCCCCCCCTTGGACTTGGCCCCCCTCCCTCAGCTACATTTGGCTGGGGGGGCCTCCCTTACCCCTGGTCACCCACCCTACCCCAGCAGCTTGGTTTCTTCCCCACTGCCTGCCCCTCCCTGTTAGTCTAGTTTGTTTCTTTTCCCTCCCTTCCCAAAGACACTTACCCACCACACCCGTTCCCAAAGTTTATCTGCCATGCCCCTGCCCCAGCCAGCCCAAGAGTGTGTGCCCCGCCCCACCCAGCTGTTGTTTGCCTCCATTTTATCCTTCCCCCCACCAGCCCTTGAGCACTACCCAGTCTGCCTTGCCCCCCCCACCCCGAGCGCTTGTGCCCCATCCCTTCCCCCCCTTTTTAGTTAGTCTCCCCAACGGCCCATAGCCCCCCGCCCCTTGTATCCCAGTGCAGCCGGAGGAGCCGGCCCCCGCCCAGTACCCGTTACCTTGCCCCTTGTCTGCCCCACCAGCGCCCTCCTCCTCCGCCTCCAGCCTTGCAGGGAGGAGTGGTTGCTGGCTTTTCGGTTTCCCCGTCTCTATCCTGCCCTTTTCGGTTCCCTCCCTCCCAGCAACCAGTCGGTGGGAGGGAGTGGTTGCCCCCCCTCTTCCCTCTCTTCCCTTTCTCCCCTTCCCCCCCAATTGTACACCCCCTTCCCTCGTGTGTCCCTGCCCCCGCAATAGTGCCCTCCTCCTCTGCTACAGCCTCGGCAAGGAGGAGAGGCTGCTAACTCCCCCACTTTCTTAGTTGTCCCTTCCCGAAACCAGTGCCCTCCCTTTCTCCCGCCCTTTCCCTCACGGACACCCTCCTCCCCTGCCTGCTGTTTGGTGGGGAGGAGTGGTTAACCCTTGTTCCCCCCTCCTGTTATCTGTGTCTCCTTCCTCCTCCCTTCCACGATGGAGGAAGTCCCCACCCCCGTCACTCCCACGGTACCCTCATTACCACCGGGCCCAACAACTGCTGCGGCTGACCTCCCGACCCCAAGTCCGAGCTCCGCCGCTGCCACGGCCGCCGCTCCCTCAGATTCGGGATCAACCACCACCTCAGCCGGAAAAAAGGGCGGGGGGAGGAAAAAGGGCAAAGGCCCGGCCCCGAAGGCCAAACCCACCACGGCCGAGGCCGCCCCGTCCCCTGTGGCCCTATCACCTGCCACAGCCCCTCCTTCCCTTGCTGTTCCCCCCACCGGCTCTGGGGGGGATTCAACCAAGGAGCCCAGAGTGTACGCCCAGGTGGCCACTGCCGCCCCCTCACCTGCCCTGTCATCAGCCACGACTGCCGCCTCCAGCTCCATCCCTGGTGGCCGGGGCCCCTTTCCCACCATGACCAGGAGGCACGGCGTCCGTTGCCTCCTGGTAGCCACCTCGCCCCACGTGGAAACCTACGTGCGGGCATTGGCGAGGGTGGTGGGGGCCTCGGCCGTGGTAGCGGCCTCTAAGATGTATGGCAAGGCGGTGTTCTTCCTTGCCTTGGAGGCCGCCGCCCAGGGGGCGGTGGAGAGGGGCCTGGCGGTGGGGGGTGTGCACGTGCCCCTCGAACCACTGGAGGACCTCGGCGTACGGGTGGTCCTTACCTCCGTCCCGCCCTTCCTCCCCAATGCCGCCCTGCTACCTTCCCTCTCCACTCTGGGGAAACCGATTTCGACCATCAGCCCTCTCCCGCTGGGCTGTAAGGACCCCGCCCTCCGCCACGTCCTGTCTTTCCGCCGGCAGGTATAAATGCAGCTGCTGTCGGCGGTGTGTGGCGGGGAGGCACTCGAGGGGTCCTTCCTGGTGCCCTACCAGGCGGCCCAGTACCGAATCCACTATTCCTCGGGGGAGACCCGGTGCTTCCTCTGCCGGGCGATGGGGCACGTCCGGAGGGACTGTCCCTTGGCCCGGTTGGAGAAGGCGTCCGGGCCCCCCGGGGCCCGTAAGGGCGCCGGCCCCACCACCGCCGGCCCCCCTGGTAGTCCGAGCTCCGCGGCTGCCCCTCCTCCGACGGCCCTGCTCGGGAGCCGGAGGCGTCCCCTCCGGCGTGCCCGAGCGGGCAGGCAGGCCCCGTCTCCATTCGATCAGTCTCTACGGGGCCCGAGGATGGCGCGGTTGCTGCCGGGCGAGGGAGAGGGCCCCCCCCCCAGGTGGAGGTACCCCCCTTTCCCAACCTTTACCACAACGCCCTCCCCGAATACCAAAAGGCCCCCCCCCCGGCCCCGACCCTGCTGACCAGCCCTCCACCTCCACCATTCGCGGGCTCCCTCTCCCCCCTCTGATACAGAGGGCGGGAAGGCCGCCTGAAAGATCCCGAGGGGGGCCAGTGCTGTCAAGATCGCCCCCAGCGAGCGTCAGCGGGAGGTGCCGGCCGAGGAAGCCGTGGCGGCAAGGGGGGATGACGACGCCCCCCCCCGTGGAGCTTATCCACGAGGAGGCCTCGGGTGGAGCCCCCCCGGCCCTGGTTCCAACTGAGCCCCCCTCCGTCCCCACTGAGGTAATTGGTGCCCCGGCCGCCGGAAGGGAAAGCTCCGGGGCCGAGGGGATGGAGCTAAGCTCCATATTTGAGGAGATCGAGGCCCTGGGTCTGACCCTGCTCACCCAGGGGGAGGACAACCCTTTGCCAGTGGGCCTCGGTCTGGGCGGCGACTCTGTGGTGCTGCCCCCTCCTCTCCCTGATCCCGTGTCCCAGGTGGCCGACCCCGTCCTCACACTCGGGGCGCCCCTGATACTGCCCACTGGTCGGAATGGATGCCACCGAGCCCTCCGAGGCGACGGCTGGCGCCGAGCGGCCGGGTCCTGGGGCTGGGGGTGCCCCCTCTCCAGCAACTGAGGCGGGGCAGTCACCTCCCTTTCCCATTGGGGGCCCAGCAGAAAACACCATCCTGGCCGATGCCGAGGCATTAACACCTGCCTCTCCATCTGAGCCCGGCGTCGGCGCGGGCCCCCTTCCTGTCTCCGACCCCCAAGTCCCCATTCGGGAGGCGCCACAGCCTGGTGGGATTGCCACGGGGGACCCCTTCCCAGACCCCACCCGGGATTCTGATCCCCTTCCACGTCCCGATCCTCCCCCCACACCTGCTTCCACCCTCTACGAACCCAGTTCCAGCCCCGAGGCCTCCCCTGTTCCCGATCCCTCTCCTACCCCCATCTCTGTCCCATTCCCTGACCCCGACCCACTGTCCGGCCTTGAACCCACCCCTCCCCCCGTCCCTGTCGTGGAAGAAACCCCTCCGCTGCCGTCCCCCCCTTCCTTTCCCATCCTAGTCCCTGTTGTGTTGCCCGACTCGTCTCTACCGCCCTCCCAAACATCCACCAGTGCCACCCCAGCGACGGCCGTCTCGTTCCCGTTAGCCGCGGGCGGCCTTCCGGGGGTCATTATGTATCCCCGGTCCCCAATCCTTTAGGGGCTGCCTTGTTCCCTCCACCGCCCCCTTCCGTGCCGGGGTCGGGGGCGGGCAGCGCGGGGCCAGCAGTAACGGCGCCGTGTCGGGGATCCGATCCCTGCTTGCCCGTCTCTGTGGCCCGCAAGTCTCATCCGGAGGCCCGGACGGAGGAAAACCCTGGTTCCCCCTCGGCGCTGAGGAGCGAGCTGCGCCAATTGCTCGCGGACAACCACGGGGCTAAAGGAAAGGCGCAGCTCGCCCTCCAGCGCTGGGGGGATTTCCATCTCATCCTCCAGGACACTAGAGCCTTGTTGCGGGAGGGGAGAGGGACAAATAGGTAGGACGACGCAGCCTACCGCTGGACCCGCAGGTTTCGGGACTCTCTCCTGACCTTTGGGTCGGAGGGCAGTCTGCTGCGGGGCCTGCGTGAGGCCGCCAATTCACCTGCCCGCGAGGATCCACCCCAGCCCTCAACACGAATTGCACCACCTTCGCGACGCTGAACGCCCGGGGCTGTAGGGCGGGTCTCCGCAGGAGCCGGGTGCTCTCCTTCCTTCGGGAGGGGGGGTACTCGGTGGTTTTCCTGCAGGAGACCCACACGACTCCAGCCGTCGAGGCTGGCTGGCGGCTGGAGTGGGGGGACGGGGTGTACTTCAGTCACCTCGGCATTCGCTCGGCCGGGGTGGCCACCCTGTTCTCCCCTGCCCTACGGCCAGAGGTGCTGGGGACCGCCGAGGTTGTCCCGGGCCGCCTGCTGCACATCCGGGCCCACGTGGAGGGGCGGACGTTGAACATGGTCAACGTCTACGCCCCGAACACGGGCCCGGACCAGGTCACCTTTTATCGGCAGGCGGCCACCTTCTTCGGCACTCTGGATCCTCGCGAGTGCCTGGTTCTGGGCGGGGACTTCAACACCACCCTCGATGACCGGGACCGTGTAGGACTCGCCAACTGCCAGGCAGTGGACATCACTCCCTGGTGGACGTCTGGCGGGACCACCACCCGGACGACATTACCACCTTTACTTACGTCCGGGTGGGGAAAGAGCGGTCGAGCCACTCCCGGTTAGACCGCATCTACGTTTCACGATTTCATCTGGCACGGGCCCACTCCTCCAGCGTCCGGCCGGCCCCGTTCACGGACCACCATCTGGTGGCCGTGAAAGCCTCTCTGACTTCGGAGAGGCTGGGGCCGGCCTACTGGCACTTTAACAATAGCTAGCTGGAGGACGTGGGCTTCGTGGCGTCCTTCCGGGAGTTTTGGCAGGCCTGGCGGGGGCAGCGGCCCGCCTTTCCCTCGGCGCGGCGATGGTGGGATGTGGGAAAGGTGCACGCCCGGCTCTTCTGCCGTGATTACTCCCGGGGCGCCAGCCGGCGGAGGGATGCGGCGATAGAGCAGTTGGAACGGGAGGTCTTGAAGCTTGAGAGGCGCCTGGCGTCCGCCCCCGAGGATCCACTCCTCTGCGAGGCGTACCAGGAGAAGTGGGAGGAGCTCCGGGCCCTGGAAGATCACAGGGCCCGGGGCGCTTTTGTTCGATCTCGCATCCACCTCCTCCGGGAGATGGATCGCGGCTCCTAGAATCATAGAATAATAGGACTGGAAGGGACCTCAAGAGGTCATCGAGTCCAGCCCCCCGCCCTCAAGGCAGGACCAAGCTCCGTCTACACCATCCCTGACAGATGTCTATCTAACCTGTTCTTAAATATCTCCAGAGAGGGAGATTCCACCACCTCCCTTGGCAATTTATTCCAATATTTGACCACCCTGACAGTTAGGAATTTTTTCCTAATGTCCAATCTAAACCTCCCCTGCTGCACTTTCAGCCCATTACTCCTTGTCCTGTCCTCAGAAACCAAGAGGAACACATTTTCTCCTTCCTCCTTGTGACACCCTTTTAGATATTTGAAAACCGCTATCATGTCCCCCCTTAATCTTCTTCTTTCCAAACTAAACAAGCCCAGTTCATGAAGCCTGGCTTCATAGGTCATGTTCTCTAAACCTTTAATCATTCTTGTCGCTCTTCTCTGTACCCTTTCCAATTTCTCCACATCTTTCTTGAAATGTGGCGCCCAGAACTGGACACAGTACTCCAGCTGAGGCCTAACTAGTGCAGAGTAGAGCGGCAGAATGACTTCACGAGTTTTGCTTACAACACACCTGTTGATACAACCTAGAATCATATTTGCTTTTTTTGCAACAGCATCACACTGTTGACTCATATTCAACTTGTGGTCCACTATGACCCCTAGATCCCTTTCCGCCATGCTCCTTCCTAGACAGTCGCTTCCCATCTTGTATGTATGGAACTGATTGTTCCTTCCTAAGTGGAGCACTTTGCATTTCTCTTTATTAAACCTCATCCTGTTTATCTCTGACCATTTCTCTAACTTCTTCTATGCCCTGGAGAAAAGGAAGGGGGCTAAAAAGCATGTCACCTGCCTCTTGGCGGAGGACGGCGCCCCCCCTCACGGATCCGGCGGAGATGCGCGGAAGGGCCAGGGCCTTCTACGCCAGTTTGTTCTCCCCGGATCCGACCGAAGCCGACACCTGCAGGGCGCTCTGGACCGAGCTCCCGACGGTCAGCGCGGGCGACCGAGACCGGCTGGAGTTGCCTCTCACTCTGGCCGAGTTCTCGGAAGCCCTCCGTCTCATGCCCAACAACAAAACCCCGGACATAGACGGGCTGACCGTGGAGTTCTACCGCGTGTTCTGGGACGTCCTCGGCCCAGACCTAGTCACCGTCTGGGCCGAGTCCTTGGAGAGCGGGGTCCTCCCTCTGTCGTGCAGGTGAGCGATGCTCGCCCTACTGCCGAAGAAGGGGGACCTCCGCGACCTACGGAAGTGGCGTCCCGTCTCGCTCCTCAGCACAGACTACAAGGTCGTAGCAAAAGCCATCTCGCTGCGACTGCGGTCCGTGCTGGTGGACGTGATCCATACCGACCAGACCTACACCGTCCCGGGCCGTAGTATATTTGACAACTTGTATTTGGTCCGGGATCTCTTAGAGCTCGGGTGTAGGGATGGCTTGTCGTTCGCCCTCCTGTCCCTGGACCAGGAGAAGGCGTTCGACAGGATGGACCACGGGTATCTCCTGGGCACCCTGCAGGCCTTCGGCTTCGGGCTCCGGTTTGTGGGTTTTCTCCGGGTGCTGTACGCCCTCGCGGAGTGTTTGGTCAGGCTCAACTGGACCCTGACCGAGCCGGTCAGCTTCGGGCGGGGGGTACGTCAGGGGTGTCTGCTGTCGGGCCAGCTGTATGCTCTGGCGATCGGGCCAGCTGTATGCTCTGGCGATCGAGCCCTTCCTCTGTCTCCTCCGTAGGAGGTTGACGGGGTTGGTGCTTCGGGAGCCGGAGCTGCGGCTGGTCCTGTCGGCGTACGCCGATGACGTGCTCCTCGTGGTCCAGGACCCGGGCGACCTGGCACGGGTGGAGGCTTGCCAAGCTGTCTACTCGGCAGCCTCCTCCGCCCGGGTCAACTGGGTCAAGAGCTCTGGCCTGGAGGTCGGGGACGGGTGGTGGGCCGGCTCCCTCCCACCCGCGCTTCAGGCCATCAGGTGGAGCGCGGGTCCGCTGCTCTATCTGGGCTTCTATTTATCCGCCACGCATCCTTCTCCGCCGGAAAACTGGCAAGGTTTGGACACCAGGGTGGGTGAGCGGCTGCGGAGATGGACGGGACTGCTCCGGTGTCTCTCCCTTCGCGGGAGAGCACTGGTGCTCAATCAGCTGGTCCTGTCCATGCTCTGGCACCGGCTCAACACCCTGCGCCCGGCCCCGGAGGTCCTGGCCAATCTCCAGAGGGCAGCTTTGGAGTTCTTTTGGCCAGGACTGCACTGGGTCTCTGCAGGGGTCTTGTCTCTCCCCCTGGAGGAGGGAGGTCAGGGCCTGGTCTGCATGCGCAGCCAGGTCCGGACCTTCCGCCTCCAGGCCCTGCAGAGACTCCTCTTTAGTGCAGGTAGTCCGGCATGGGGCACCTTGGCGTGCGCCTTCCTCCGCCTCCTCCGAGGGCTCCGATACGACCAGCAGCTCTTTTTTATTCACCCAAGGGGTCTTCCGCGAGACCTCTCAGAGCTGCCGGAATTCTACCAGAAACTCCTCCGGACCTGGAAGCTGTTTTCGGCGACCAGGTCCGTTGTGGCCTCCGAGGGAGCAGACCTCCTCGCGGAGCCCCTGCTCCACAATCCAGCCTTGTGCGTGCAGGTGGCGGAGTCTCCCTCTGTGCACTGGAGGCTGATCCTGGCAGAAACCACCATGGTCGGAGACCTCCTGGACTACGACAGGGGGGACTGGGTGGACCCCCAGGCGCTTACTCAGCGCATGGTGCTCTCCACCCCTTGAACCCCCCTGCGCCTACTCCAGGAAGTGAAGGCGGCCTTGCCGCGGCCCGCTCTTGATTTCCTGCAGCAGTCCATGCGAGAGGGTACGCCCCACCCCTCCCTTCCTGCAAAGCCTCCGTCCCTTATTATTGGGCCCCTGTTCCGCGGGCCCCCCTGGTCTCCCCATCCTTGGACCCCCAGCCGGCTGCAAAATATGCAGCCGGTTTGTTTTCAAGCCACGCCAAGACAACATCTGTACACGCTCGTGCTCCACACCCTACATTTCCCCACCCTCGTGTCCTGCCCTGATTCTAAGTGGCGGGACTAAGACCTGTAGAGGGTGGGGAACCCCGATGGGCCAGCGTCTATTCCGATCTAATCCCGCGGCCCATTGGGGACATCAGTTGGCGGCTCCTTCACGGAGCCGTGAGCACGGGCGTGTACTTGGCGCGGTTTACCCCCATCCCAGACACCTGCCCCTTTTGCGGCGTGAGGGAGAACCTGGCGCACGTTTTTCTGGAATGCGCCAGGTTGCAACCCCTATTCCGGCTCCTCCAGAACCTCTTATTGAGGTTCTGGCTGCACTTTTCCCCCCACCTTTTCATTTATGCACACCCAATCCATGGCCCCACAAAGTCGCGAGACCTCCTCGTCAACCTACTCCTGGCCCTAGCAAAGGTCGCCATCTATAATACCAGGAGTAAGATGTTGGACGAGGGGTTTCTCTGCGACTGTGGGGCCTATTTCCGTTCCTCCCTTATGTCACGTATCCGGGCAGAGTTCCTCTGGGCGGCGTCCACTGGCTCCTTCGATAGCTTTGAGGAGCAGTGGGCGCTGTCCAGGGTTCTCTGCTCGGTGTCCCCATTTGGTTCCCTAGTTTTAAACCTTTAGCCCGCACCCCTTGCCCCTTTTGTCATTATTTGTCCCAAGTAATTAATTGAACCATGGGTCCAGTCGTCCCTGCCGCAAGGCTGGGGGAGGGGCTTTTAGAAAGTGGGCGGGCAAAGCCCGCCTACTCTCCTGTGTCTTCAAATAGGTCTGCCCCACTACACTCCTGAGGAGGAGAGGCAGCAGGGTCCAGGGGCTGCTCTCTACCTTCTCCCCCTACTCCTGCCTCTGCACCGGCCGGAGCCCTCCCCACCCAGCTGCCTGCCTGCTGAGGCCTGCTCTTCCAGACACTGCTCCAGCCGCTGCTCCTTACCCCCACCACCACCACCAGCTGCTGCTACTGCCTGAGGGGAGGGGGGGCCCCCACCCCGAGGGAGTGGTTGGTTCCCCCCTCCTATCCCTTCCCCCTACCTCCCCAATTGTGTATCCCCTCTCCTCGCATGTCCCTCCCCTACAATAGCGCCCTCCTCCTCTGCCATAGCCTCAGCAGGGAGGAGTGGCTGCTAACCCTCCCTTTCCACAGTTGCCCTTTCCTCAAACCCAGTGCCTGCTCCTCTTCCACTCCCTCCTCCTTTCATTGACGTCCTCCTCCCCTGCCTGCTGCTTGGCGAGGAGTGGCTAGTCCTCACCCTTCCTCCTTGCCATCTGTGCCTCCTTCCACCCTCTCCCCAGGATGGAGGAGGCCCCTGCCCCTAGTGGCCCTCAAACGACCGCTGCGGCTGACCTCCCGCCCCCTGGCCCGAGCCCCGCCGCTGCCACAGCCGATGCCCACCCTGGTGCGGGTGGGCCTTCTACCCCGGCCGGTAAGAAGGGCCAGGGAGGGAAAAAGGGTAAAGGCCAGGCCCAGAAAGCTACGCCTCCTGTGGCCACAGCCATCCCGCCCACTGCGGCCCAAACAACTGCCGCAGCCCCTTCTCCCCCTGTTGTTCCCTCCACCGGCTCTGGGGGTGATCCACCTACGGCCCCCAGAGCGTACGCCCAGGTGGCTGCTGCCGCCCCCCCACGTGCCGGGTCATCTGCCCCTACTGCCACCTCCAGCTCCATCCCTGGTGGCCGGGGCCCCTTTCCCACCCTGAGCAGGAGGCACAGCATCCGCTGCCTCCTGGTCGCCGCCTCGCCCCACATGGAAACCTACGTGCGGGCGATGGCGAGGGTGGTGGGGGCCTCGGCCGTGGTGGCGGCCTCCAGAATGTACGGCAAGGTGGTGTTCTTCCTTGCCTCGGGCGGTGGAGAGGGGCCTGGCGGTGGGGGGCGTGCACGTGCCCCTCTAACCGCTGGAGGACCTGGGCATATGGGTGGTTCTTTCTTCCGTCCCGCCCTTCCTCCCTAATGCCGCCCTGCTGCCTTCCCTCTCCACTCTGGGGAAACCTATTTCAACCATCAGCCCTCTCCCGCTGGGCTGTAAGAACCCCACCCTCCGCCACGTCTTGTACTTCTGCCGGTACAACTGCAGCTGCTGCCGGCGGCACGGGGCGGGGAGGCGCTCAAGGGGTCCTTCCTGGTGCCCTACCAGGGGGCCCTTTACCAAGCCCACTACTCCTCGGGGGAGACCCGGTGCTTCCTCTGCCGGGCGATGGGGCACGTCTGGAGAGACTGTCCCTTGACCCGGTCGGAGGAGGTGTCCGTCCCCGAAATCCAAAGCACCCCCTGGCCTTGCCCCTGCCGACCAGCCCTCCACCTCTACCTCGGAGGGCTGGACGCTCGCTCGGGGGAAGCGCAGAGCCCGGCGTTCGCGGGCTCCCTCTCCCCTCGCCGACGAGGAGGGTGGGAAGGCCCCCCAAAAGATCCTGAGGGGGGCCAGCGCTGTCGAGATCGCCCCTGGCGAGCGTGAGCAGGAGGCGCCGGCTGAGGAAGCCATGGCAGCGAGGGGGGACGACGACATCCCCCCTGCGGAGCCTATCCATGAGGAGGCCTCCGGTGGAGCCCCCCCCGGCCCCAGCTCCAACTGAGCGCCCCTCCGTCCCCGCTGAGGTAATTGGTGCCTTGGCGGCCGGAGGGGAAGGCTCTGGGGCCGAGGGGATGGAGTTGAGCTCCATCTTTGAGGAGATCGAGGCCCTGGGTCTGACCCCGCTCACCCAGGGGGAGGACGACCCTTTGCCAGCTGGCCTCCGTCTGGGCGGCGACTCTGTGGCACCGCCCCCTTCTCTCCCCAACCCCGTGTCCCAGGTGGCCGACCCCGTCCTCACACTTGGGGCGCCCCTGATATTGCCCACCGGCCCGGCTGACTCGAGCGCCGAAGCTGATGCCGCTGAGCCCTCAGGGGCGACGGCTGGTGCCGAGCGGCCAGGTCCCGGGGCTGGGGGTGCCCCCTCTCCAGCAACCAAGGCGGGGCGGTCATCCCTTTCCCATTGGGGGCCCCCACACAAGATGCCACTCTGGCTGACGCCGAGGCACCAACACCTATCTTTCCACCTGAGCCCTGCATCGGCGCAGGGGCCCCCCCTTCCTGTTCCCGATTCCCAGGTCCCCATTCAAGAGGCACCGCAGCCTGGTGGGATGGCCACGGGGGACGCCCCTCCAGACCCCACCCAGGATTCTGATCCCCTCCCACGTCCTGATCCTCCCCCCACCCCTGCTTCCGCCCTTTACGAACCTATCTCCAGCCCCGAGCCCTCCCCCGCTCCTGATCCCTTTCCTACCCCTGCCTCCCCCCCACTCCCTAAACCCGAAAGTAGGAATAAGGGATCTTCCGGAACAGGGCTTATTTTCCGCGAGATCCTGTCTAGACTGGCGCTTTTCTCCGGCAAAACCCTGAGCCGGAAAAAAGCGGCAGCCATGTTCATGCAAATGCCACGGGGGATATTTAAATCCCCCGCGGAATTTGAAATTCCGAAGTGTCTCATTAGCATCCCTTTTACGGAAAAGGGTGCCAGTGTAGACACAGCCCTGGAGTATTACTTTCTGTAGTGGGGGGCCCAGAACTGGATGCATGTGGATGCATTGGACATGGTCCAGTGGAGTGCAACCAGAATGATGAGGGGGCTGGAGCACATGATTTATGAAGAGAGACCAAGGGATTTGGGCTTTTTTAGTCTAGAGAAGAGTGAGGGGGGATTTGATAGCAGCTTTCAACTTCCTGAAGGGAGGTTCCAAAGAGGATGGAGAGAGGCTGTTCTCAGTAGTGACAGATGGCAGAACAAGGAGCAACAGTCTCAAGTTAAAGTGGGGGAGGTCTAGGTTGTATATTAGAATCATAGAACACTAGAACTGGAAGGGACCTTGAGAGGTCCGAGTCCAGTCCCCTGCCCTCATGGCAGTACCAAGCACTGTCTAGACCATCCTGCACTTAAACACTGGAATAAATTGCCTAGGGAGGTTGTGGAATCTCCATCTCTGGAGATATTTAACCACCCTGACAGATAGGAAGTTTTTCTTAATGTCCTACCTATACCTCCCTTGCTGTGGTTTAAGCCCATTCCTTTTTGGCCTCTCAAGATAGGACAAGGAGAACAATTTGTCTCCCTCCTCCTAGTGACACTCTTTTAAATACTTGAAAACTGCTATTATGTCCCCTCTCAGCCTTCTCCTTTCCAAACTAAACAAGCCCAATTCCTTCAGCCTTCCCTCATAGCTCATGTTTTCTAGACCTTTAATCATTCTTGTTGCTCTTCTCTAGACCCTCTCCAATTTCTCCACATCTTTCTTGAAATGCGGTGCCCAGAACTGGACACAATACTCCAACTGAGGCCTAATCAGCGCAGAGTAGAGCAGAAGAATGACTTTTCGTGTCTTACAACACTCCTGCTAATGCATCCCAGAATCATGTTTGCAACAGTGAGACACTGACTCCTATTTAGCTTGTGGTCCACTATGACCCCTAAATCCCTTTCTGCGGTACTCCTTCCTAGACAGTCGCTTCCCATTCTGTATGTGTGAGACTGATTGTTCCTTCCTAAGTGGAGTACTTTGCATTTGTCCCTATTAAACTTCATCCTATTTACCTCAGACCATTTCTCAAGTTTGTTCAGATCATTTTGAATTGTGACCCTATCCTCCAAAGCAGTTTGCAACAAATCTATGCTGGCTGTTACCTGTTGCCTTATTTTCTTCCAGATGTTTGCAGATGAATTCCTTAATTACCTGCTCCATTATCTTCCCTGGCACAGAAGTTAAACTGACTGGTCTGTGGTTTCCTGGGTTGTTCTTATTTCCCTTTTTATAGATGAGCACTATAGATTTGCCCTTTTTCAGTCTTCTAGAATCTCTCCCAACTTCCATGATTTTTCAAAGATGATAGCTAAAGTCTCAGATACCTCCTCTATCAGCTCCTTGAGTATTCTAGGATGCATTTCATCAGGCCCTGGTGACTTGCAGACATTAACTTTTCTAAGTAATTTTTAAACTGTTCTTTTTTTAATTTGTTCTAAACCTACCCCCTTCCCACTAGCATTCACTATCTTAGGCATTCCTTCATCATCAAACTTCTTGGTGAAGACTGAAACAAAAGTCATTAAGCATCTCTGCCATTTCCAAGTTTCCTGTTACTGTTTCTCCCTCCTCACTGAGCAATGGGTTTTCCTCTTGCTTCTAACATATTTATAGAATTTCTTCTTGTTACTCTTTATGCCTGTAGCTAGTTTGAGCTCGTTTTGTGCCTTTGCCTTTCTAATCTTGCCCCAGCCTACCTGTATTGTTTGCCTATATTCATCCTTTGTAATTTGTCCTAATTTCCACTTTTTACATGACTTGTTTTTTATTTTTATATCATGCAAGATCTCCTGGTTAAGCCAAGGCTGACTTTTGCCATACTTTCTCTTTTTCCTATGCAGTGGAATAGGTTGCTTCTGGGCCCTTAATAATGCCCCTTTGAAAAACTGCGAACTCGCTTCAGTTGTTTTTCCTCTTAGAAAGCTGGTAGGTAAGGTCCCGTGGGAAGCAAGACTGAATTTAGCAAAATCTACCTTCCTGAAATCCATTGTCTCTATTTTGCTGTTCTCCCTACTACCATTCCTTGGAATCATGAACTCTATCATAACTTTCGCCCAAGCTGCCTTCCACTTTCAAATTTTCAACCAGTTCCTCCCTATTTTGAAGAAACTATTTCCCTAGAAGGGTGGTGAAGCACTGGGATGGGTTCCCAAGGCAGATTTTTGGTAAGCTCAGAGAGCTGGTAGGTAAGGTCTCAGTAGTGGAATCTCCAGGCGAAGGTGAGCATGATAGCACCTACATCACCCAGACAGACATGGTTCCCTTACCTGTTGCAGATGTCAGTTGCTCCTCCGATTCCTCTTCCTCCATGGCCATACATAGTATACCAGGATGAGGTACTGCATTCAGAGGCTCACAAGCATCATCTGACCGCATGGCTCCTTCACAGTTAACAGTGCAACCCTTCAGTTGAATGAAAGAAGTAGAAAACATAATCCTTAATTGCCACCAACAAAGTACAAGGAAGACCTACTTGTACAAATGGTAGTGTTTTTTTCCCCAATGGGCTACCCATAGAGCACTTCAGCCACGGTCAACACAGCTCACAATGGTCTTAGAGTATCTCCTCGCACTTAACATGAAAAACTTGTCTAACACATCTATTAAGGTGCATCTTGCGGCCATATCTAGTGAGCGTGACATGGTGGACGGCCAAACTCTTGTCTCTAACCCGACCACCAAAAAAATTCACAAAAGGACTTAATACCACCTTTCCTCCAGTAAAAACAATAATCCCATTTTGAGATCTCAACTTAGTCCTGAACACATTAACTCGTCCTCCATTTGAGTCCATGGCTACTTGCTCTCTAGCGCACCTTTCCACGAAGGTAGCATTTTTAATAGCAATTATGATGGCCAGAAGGATCAGCGAACTAGCCGCCCTCATGGCCGACCCACTGTTTTACGACATTCTACAGAGACAAGGTTGTACTAAAACCACATCCGAAATTTCGTCCGAAGGTAGTCTCACATTTCCATCTCAATGAGCCTATATACTTACCAGTCTTCCATCAGAAGCCTCATCCAGACGCCAACACGGCAAGGCTCCATTCCCTGGATGTCAGGCACGCTATTGCCTTTTACCTAGACAACAAGACAATCACACAAGCTGTTTGTATCAATAGCACACCACTCTAAAGGACAAGCGATATCCAAGCAGACATTCTCCAAACGGATTGTGAACTGTATTCGCAAGTGCTATAACATCAGCAAAGTCGCATTACCTACATCCATGTGGGCACACTCTATGAAAGCAATGGCCACATCAACCGCCTTCTTGAATAACATGCCCATCAGAGACATATGCAGGACAGCAACATGGGCCTCCATGCATACCTTCACAAAACATTATGCATTAGATACTGACCATGCACAGCGTACCACCTTTGGGACGGTAGTCCTCTCGGCCATCTGCCAATGAGATCCAAAGCCCCTCCTCCATAGAGGCTAAGGGTACTGCTCCACAGTCACCTACAGTGGAGCGCCCACAGGGACACTCCTCGAAGAAAAAAGATTACTCACCTTGTGCAGTAACTGGTGTTCTTTGAGATGGGTGTCCCTGTGGGCACTCCACGACCCACTGTGCTCCCCTCTGCTTCAGAGCTTTAACACCTCTCTGCAGTAGAGAAGAAACTGAGGTGACGGTTGACGTTGCGAGCAATGCCAGTACCCAGGGGGAAAACTACTGCCAAAAAGTTCTGATTATAAGTGCAGGGCGCCGAAACACCTACAGTGGAGCACCCACAGGGACACCCATCTCAAAGAACACCAGTTACTGAACAAGGTGAGTTGTTACTCACAAATTATTCCCACTGGAGACCACCCAGGGTTACGCTAGTATGGATTTATTGATTGAGGAATTAACACTCCACTATATGGTTAAGCTAAAGAGGATAGAGCCGCCACTAAAAGTTTAAACTAAAGGGGAACCAGCTCTCTCTCTCTCTCACACACACACACACACACACACACACACACACCCTTCATTCATTCACACACATTCATTCCTGCCCTCGGGCACGCACACACACTTACACAGGCATATCAGTTATGGTAGGAGCCAAGGCATGTTGCACCTGGAGGGTCTGTCTGCTCATCATGGCTGGGGAGCTGGTCAGAAAAGAAAGAGAACTTCGGTCTGCAGAAAGAGGAGCGTGTCTCCAAAAAAAAAAAGGGGGGGGGGGGGGCTACTGCCACGTGCTCTCTCCTTTTATTGCCTCTGTACAACTCCTGTGACTCATCCACATTCATCACCAGGGAGCATGCCCAGACTTGCCTTGATCCAGCAGAGCAGCAGTGTGTCCTTAATTGGACTGATGATTCATCACCTAGCTCCAGGTGCTCAGCCTTGCAGTTTCTAATCCCAAACACACAATAGTCCCACAGGACTCCTCGTCGCTTTTGCAGATTCAGACTAACACGGCTACCCCTCTGATACCAAACACACAATAGTCTCCCCCCCCCACACACACACACACACTCATATCTCAGGGGAGAATGCAGTTTAGAGCAAGTTACAAGCAGAGTGGATGGAAGTTACAAAGATTACAAAGTTGCAAGGCTGAACAATCACCAAGCTTACAGTAAATTTCTGAATTTATAAAGCAAAGTTGCTGAGAGTTACAGAGTTGCAAGGTTTTACAAAGATTACAATGAGTTGCAGATTTTAAAGACAATGCAGCTGAAATAATTACAAAGCTTCAGAGAATCATTTACAAATCATCAGTAATGAAGTGATTTAGAAGACAACTGCCCCGCCCCCGCACAGCAATGCAGTCAGCAGGAGGTTTTTGTCAGTCCTTAAGTCATGTGTTGGCAGGACCTTACAGTTTAGTGTATTTCCAGAAAATCCACATGTAAAATCAAGTAATGGCTTGGGTGGAGGCTTTATGTAACATGAGTAACCTCTCTTCTATGCTCCATTTCACAGGCATCAGCAAAACCACTGTCCCTTAAACTACATCAAACTGTGAATGGTCTGATTTCCAATTTTTAAAAAGCTAGTGGGGTAAAAGGTCAACCTCTTCTTGTTTCTTTACTGGTACTTACATTGTGATGCTGATCAAGGCTCAAGCTGTGTGGCTAAATGAGGCCCTTGTATCATCATGGCCATTCTATAATCCCACTTTACACCTGAACATGGCAAAATTCTGCTGACACTCTGGCTGTGCCTCTGACTGAGCATCCCTTTTTCCATCTGTTACAGGACAACATGCACAGGGTCACTGACCAGCTGATGGACACACGTCCAAAGGAATGGCACCAGCCTGCTTATTCCTTCTCCAACGGCTACAGAGCGAAGCAGCATGCAAGACCCTCCCCCCGTGTTCAGGCCAGAACAGCAGGGACAGGGGGAGAGGAGCCCATTGGGGCAGAAAGGAACCATCTCTTTTCCTTTTTTCAAGAAAAATTATGAAAGGAGAAACCTATCCAATTATTCCTGCTTAGAGGTGCGAAGCTGGGGGCAACTGCCCAGCTTCCCGCTGGACCTGAATCTAATCCAAAAGGAAAAACTAACCTTAGAGACTACACTAGTTACAATGCACCTGGTCTGAACAAAATGTTCACATGGATTGGAGATTTGCATCTTAATAGTGTGATACCAGCGGAGAACAACTGTTCTTAATCTTTAAAGCAAAGAGTGATAAACTTCAGGGTACGGTTTAGGCGCTTTGACACAGGCCACTTGGATTATTCTTTGAAGCAGAAACTAGTTGTCTTAACTTCATTCTCTCATGCTGGAGAAGGAAATAAACAACCCCAGGACAAGGCAATACAGGGGACTGATTTCTAGTGTCACAGTAAGAGTAGTGGAAAGGAGCAGCCTTCATACACCTTCCCGTTCCGGCATGTGAGGGGGTCACTCACCACCGTAGCGGGGGTCCGTCGTCGGTCCCCGGAATCAGTCCATTCCGCCCGCACAGGCCTCCGCTCATGTGGCGTTTCCCCTCTGGAATCTTCTGGTCGCGTTGCTCTCTTCGCCACACTGCCCTCCGGCAGTGCCCAAGTCACTCGCTCTGAGCCCCCCTTCCGGGGGTTTGGTGTCTCTCCAGCAGGCCTGTCCGCAGGCCTAGCAGGCTGGCCGGTTGGCTGTCCAAGCGTCCTGGCCCAGCCTGACTCTCTAGCCCTGCCCTAGCTCCAGAGAGCGTCCTGCTCCCTCGGCAGCCAGGCTCACACTCTTGCCGCAGGCCTAGCAGGCTGGCCGGTTGGCTGTCCGAGCGTCCTGGCCCAGCCTGACTCTCTAGCCCTGCCCTAGCCCCAGAGAGCGTCCTGCTCCCTCGGCAGCCAGGCTCACACTGCCTTGGCTGAAGCAGCCCTGCCCTTTTATAGCCCCCAGCTGGGCCTTAATTGGCCAACGCCGCCCAGCTGGGCTGAACTCCCCGGGCCTGCTCCAGGCTGGGGTTTGGCTCTTAAGGGGCCAGTACAGGGCAGCTGCCCTGTTACACACCCTCCCCCTTAAATATCTCCCGGGGGGGGGGGGGTTCCCTGCTGCCTGCCCTGTTCCACAAGCCCCAGCCCCCATCTCGCTATGAGGCGGGGCCACAGTTCCAGGCGTGTCCATATCAAGTCCTCCTCCCGGAGTGAACCCGGGACGGCCCGGCCGGGGGCGAGGGGGGGGGGGGGGGGGGCGCAGGCCCACCCGTCTCACTGCGCCCCGGCCCAGGGACCCTGAGTGCAGCTGCGTCGCTGCGATTGGCTCAGTCCGGGCCTTGCTGGCCGTGGCGGCTCTCCTGCCTGAGCGATCCCTGGGCCCCTTCTTCTCCCCCCCTTCCCGGGTACCTGTACCTCTGAGGGCTCGTCGGACTGTCGCGCTGTCCCAGTCATCCTAGTAGGGTCCGGGTGGCCCACTCCAGGGGTCCAGGGTGGGGTCCTGCGAGGTCCCGCCGGTGGGTCGGCTGCGGCGTTCCAGCACCCATCGGGGATCGAGCTGGTCCAGCCCATCGGGGTCGTCCTCGGGATCCAGGGGTGCTCCGGCCGCTGGTCTGGGCCAGGTCTCCGTGCCCCAGTCTGGGGCGTTTCGGCCGGCCTCCAGGAACTCAGCTGGGGGCAGCCCAGCCCGGGCCTCAGCCGCCCCAGGCAGGAGTTCGGGGTCTGCCTCCCGCTCCTCCAGTGGCTGGGCCCTGACTGCCCTCTCCCGCCGTCCTCTTAACCTCCTTGCCCCGCCCTCTGGGTTCCGGTCAGGTGACGGAGTGGGGTCCGCCTCTGCCCACCCGGGCGTCCTGAGGGGTTCCTCCTCCTCTGGTTCCGTGGGCGGCCAGTCCGCCCTGCTACCTGCCCTCCCCCACAAGTCCAGGTCCCCCACCTCGGGATTGGATCCCGGCTCCTCGGCCAGGCGGGACAATGCGTCCGCATTGGCGTTAGCCTTGCCTGCCCTGTGGCGTATGGAGAACACATAGGGTTGAAGGGCTAAATACCACCTCATGAGGCGGCTATTGGTGTCCCGCATAGTGTGTAGCCACTTTAGCGGGGCATGGTCTGTCCATAGCGTAAACTCACCCCCTAGCAGGTAGTACCTTAGGGCTTCAACCGCCCATTTGATCGCCAGGGCCTCTCTATTACGGAGTACTGGCGTTCTCGGGGAAACAGCTTACGGCTGATAAAGACCACCGGATGCTCTTCTCCGTCGACCTCCTGGGAGAGTACGGCGCCCAGCCCAGTGGCAGAGGCGTCTGTCTGTAGACAAAAAGGTTTATCGAAGTCTGGGCTAAGCAAAACGGGCTCGCTACACAGGACTTCTTTAAGTTGTTGAAAGGCTGAGTCACACTCTGTGTCCCACCTCACTCTCTGAGGTTTGTCCTTTGTGAGCAGAGAGGTGAGCGGCGCCGCTATGCTAGCAAATTGGGGAACAAATCAGCGGTAATACCCCGCCAGTCCCAGAAATTGTCAGACCTTCCTTTTCGTGGTCGGTGTGGGGTAATTTCGTATGGCCTCTACCTTCCCCACCAGGGGCCGGACTAGCCCACGCCCCAAACGATAACCCAGATAGGTGGTCTCTTGCGCGCCGATTTTACACTTTTTGGGGTTGGCCGTGAGACCCGCGTCACGGAGCGTTCGTAGTACTGCCGCCACTTGGTTTATGTGGTCCTCCCAGTCGCGACCATAGATGACCACGTCATCCAGGTAAGCTGCGGCATATTTCAGATGAGGGGCGAGCAGGCGATCCATCATCCGCTGAAAGGTGGCGGGTGCCCCATGGAGGCCGAATGGCATGCGCACGAAGTGGAAGAGCCCGGACGGGGTGGTGAAAGCTGTCTTCTCCTGGGACTCCCGATCCAGCGGGATCTGCCAATAGCCCTTGGTCAAGTCGAGGGTTGTTATGAACTTGGCTTTTCCCAGGCGCTCCAGCAGTTCATCCGTCCGGGGCATCGGATAGGCGTCAAACTTCGATATCGCGTTCACCTTTCGAAAGTCGATGCAAAACCTAATGCTTCCATCTGGCTTAGGGACCAACACGACTGGGCTCCTCCACTCACTTCTGGATCGCTCGATCACTCCCAGCTCCAACATGGTGCAAACCTCTTGTTCCACGACGTCGCGCATCCGTCGGGGAAGAGGTCGGTTTCCCTCGCGAACAACCTGTCCGGGCGGGGTTCGGATGGTGTGCGTTATCACAGAGGTTCGGCCCGGACGCGAAGTAAAGGTCCTGGTGAACGTTTCGATGAGCACCTGGGCTACCCGCCGTTGGTCCTTAGACAGGGTCTCCGCGAGCTGGGGTATCTCCTCCTCCTTGGCGTCAGGGACCCTAGGACCTAACACGGGCTCCGACGGGTAGGGCGCGACCAACATGCCTTCTCGCCCTCGCCAAGGTTTGAGGAGGTTCACGTGGTATATTTGGTTTTTCCTTCGCCGGTCTGGCTGACGAATTTCATAGGTGACCGGGCCCACTCGTCGGGAGACCTCATACGGCCCCTGCCAGCGGGCCAGCAATTTTGACTCCTCTGAGGGGAGTAACAGCAACACCCGATCCCCGGGTTCAAACACTCTTTCCTGGGCCCCCCGGTTATACGCTCGCTCCTGCGCTTCCTGGGCCGCCTGTATGTTTTCTTGAGCCAAGGCCCCCACCTGCGTGAGTCTCTCCTGAAGCCGGAGTACGTACTGCAGAAGCCCGACCGAGGAGGAGGGGGTCCGTTCCCAGGTCTCTCTGACCAGATCGAGGACGCCCCGAGGTCGTCTGCCGTACAGGAGCTCGAAGGGGGAAAATCGCGTGGAGGCCTGTGGCACCTCCCGTATCGCCATCAAGAGCAGAGGGATGAGCTGGTCCCAGTGCTTCATGTCCGCCGGTGGAAATCTTCTCAGCATCCCCTTCAGGGTGCGGTTGAACCGCTCGACCAGCCCGTCGGTTTGGGGGTGGTAGACGGAAGTTTGCAGCTTATGAATGCCCAGGATGTCGCAGACCTGACGCAGCAATCGGGACGTAAAGTTCGTTCCTTGGTCTGTCAGTAATTCCCGAGGTAGCCCCACCCAGGCAAAAATCCGAACCAACTCATTCGCGATTGTGCGGGCCCGGGTGTTTCGAAGGGGGATGGCCTCGGGGAACCGGGTTGCATAGTCCATGATCGTTAAAATATATCGAAATCCAGCCGCGCTCCGCGGAAAGGGCCCCACTATGTCCAAGGCAATCCTTTCGAAGGGGGTCCCTACCACGGGCAAAGGGACGAGGGGAGCCTTCGGCACCCCGGGGGCTGCGGCGAGCTGGCAGGCTGGACATGACTGGCAATAGTCTTTGACCTCTTTGTACACCCCGGGCCAGAAGAAGCGGGCCAAGACTCGGGCCAGGGTCTTCTCATGCCCGAGGTGCCCGGCAGCTGGAAGGTCGTGCGCCAACCTCAGCACGGTTCGTCGATGGACCCGGGGTACCAACAACTGGGCCTCTTCTTCCTGCGTCTGCGGGTTCCGCCCGACCCGGTAGAGCCGGTCGGCTCGTAGCTCAAACCGGGGCCAGTGTGCCGCCCTCTGTGGATCCACCACCGTCCCATCCACACAAGCAAGCTGGACGTAGGCCTCCCGCAGGGTGGGATCCTCCCGCTGGTCGCGGGGAAAATCCGCCGAGTCCAGTGCAATCGACACGTCCTCCGTGTCTGAGCGCCCTGGGTCGGCCGGGTCAGATGCGTCGCGCTTGGAGGGGCCTTCCCGGTCGAGCGACCCCTGCGGTCGGTCTGCCTGGAGCTCCTCCCCTAGGAGTTCCACATGGGGCTTGGTCGGCGCTGGTGAGTCGGTAATGAGAGCTGTAAGACCTGGCCAGTCGTGACCCAGCACCATAGGGTATGGTAGGTGCGGCACCACGCCCACTCGCATCATTCGGGTGACTCCCCGCACCCTCAAGGGGAGCCGGACCTGAGGGTAGGTCTTCACATCCCCATGGACACACCGCAGCTGCATCTCCCCCTCGGGCGCCGCGGTGTCAGGCAGTGCATCGGGGCGGATAAGCGTCTGGCTGCATCCCGAGTCGAGGAGGGCAAACACCGCGGGGTCCCCCGCGGGTCCCCGCATGGTCAGGGGTGGGGAGCTAGCCGGTGGAGTCGGGGCGGCCCCCAGACCGGCCTGGTCCTGCTCCGCCACCTCCTGAAGCGCCTGGCGGTACTGGGCGTCCAGCTGCTGTACCAGCCTCTGCTGTTGTCAGAGCTGCGCCGCCAATCGTTGGGCTCGCAGCTTCACTGGCGGCTGTCGCCCCTTAGTCAGTCCTTCGGGCATTGCCTCTCCCTCCATGGCCCTCCCGCCCGAGCTCGCCGAGAGGGGAGGAGGGAACCTCGCAAACTTCTCTCTCTTTGCGTGAGGGTTTTTTTTTTTTTTTCTTTTGTATTAGGGTCCACTGAGGCACACGCGGAGCCCTTACGTCAGGGCCGGGATCGCGTATCTTCAAATACCCACATTCTCCACCATCTGTGAGGGGGTCACTCACCACCGTCGCGGGGGTCCGTCATCTGTCCCCGGAATCAGTCCATTCCGCCCGCACAGGCCTCCGCTCACGTGGCGTTTCCCCTCTGGAATCTTCCGGTCGCGTTGCTCTCTTCGCCACACTGCCCTCCGGCAGTGCCCAAGTCACTCGCTCTGAGCCCCCCTTCCGGGGGTTTGGTGTCTCTCCAGCAGGCCTGTCCGCAGGCCTAGCAGGCTGGCCGGTCGGCTGTCCAAGCGTCCTGGTCCAGCCTGACTCTCTAGCCCTGCCCTAGCTCCAGAGAGCGTCCTGCTCCCTCGGCAGCCAGGCTCTCACACTTGCTGCCGGCCTAGCAGGCTGGCCGGTTGGCTGTCCAAGCGTCCTGGCCCAGCCTGACTCTCTAGCCCTGCCCTAGCTCCAGAGAGCGTCCTGCTCCCTCGGCAGCCAGGCTCACACTCTTGCTGCCGGCCTAGCAGGCTGGCCGGTTGGCTGTCCAAGCGTCCTGGCCCAGCCTGACTCTCTAGCCCTGCCCTAGCTCCAGAGAGCATCCTGCTCCCTCGGCAGCCAGGCTCACAGCCTTGCCGCAGGCCTAGCAGGCTGGCCGGTTGGCTGTCCAAGCGTCCTGGCCCAGCCTGACTCTCTAGCCCTGCCCTAGCCCCAGAGAGCGTCCTGCTCCCTCGGCAGCCAGGCTCACACTGCCTTGGCTGAAGCAGCCCTGCCCTTTTATAGCCCCCAGCTGGGCCTTAATTGGCCAACGCCGCCCAGCTGGGCTGAACGGCCCGGGCCTGCTCCAGGCTGGGGTTTGGCTCTTAAGGGGCCAGTACAGGGCTGCTGCCCTGTTACACGGCAGCTGAGCTGTTCTTCAGATTATATGGGTTGCAGTTGCACTGGTCCTGGGAACATAACTGTTGTGTCTACCACTGCACCCCTTTTCCGGAAAAGGGATGCAGATTAGACACATCGTTATTGCAAATGAAGCGGGGATTTAAATATCCCCCGCTTCATTTGTATAAACATGGCTGCCGCTTTTTTCCGGCTCGGGGCTTAAAATCAGGAATAAGGGACCTTTTGGAAAAGGCTTTATTTTCTGAAAGATCCCCGTCTAGACTGGCGCTTTTTCCGGCAAAGCCCCGAGCCGGAAAAAAGCGGCAGCCATGTTTATACAAATGAAGCGGGGGATATTTAAACCCCACTTCATTTGCAATAACGATGTGTCTAATCTGCATCCCTTTTCTGGAAAAGGGGTGCAGTGTAGACAGCCAACATGTTTACATGGCTATAGTTTACTCTATGGGGCAAGTTCTTATTGTCCTCTTCGTATGACTGGCAGGCTTTTTTCCCCCCTAGTGCTCTCCATAGCTACTCATACTGAATCATGAATCCAGATCCCTTCCAGCTCGGGAAGCTCAATCTAGCTCCCTGTTGGTCAGTTCCAACCCCCTAAGTGTTGAGGCTTTGCTCATCAGGGGAAACTGAGCACCTACAACTGAACTTGCACTAAGTGGGAGTTGTAGATGTTCAGAATCCTCAGGTACCTGCTCTTCCCTTAGCCTTAAGACTAGCTGTGGAAGGTCAGTGTACCTCAAACTTAGGCCCAAAGGCCTTGTGCATCTTCCTAGCGAAATCAATAGCCAAAAATCCGAGTCACTTTAGTGGGAACAAGAATTGGGTTGAAATGATCAGCCATCTCAAGGTCCTGAGCACCTAAAACTGATGGATTTGGATAGGGATAGGAACAGGTTGTTCAGTGTGTCTGAAAATCAGGTCCTAGGTGCAGCTCTTCCACTGCTCAGCCTTGCTGCAGTAGCTTTAGTTATATGCCTGATCTTCAGGGCCAACCCTTAGCTCTTGTGTATACTGTGACAAAGCTCCTACGAAAACTCGGTAGGTCCTATGCTTCCTGGCAAATTTGCGTGCCTCAGAGGCTCACAGCAGCCCACGATTTTAGACACCACGCTCAAGGCTTTAATTTGCTGTTTGTTGAGCTCGTCTCATCATTGGCCAGCATATGGTAAAATGGAGAATAAACTCCAGTCCTTTTCCCTGAGTGGAAATGGGGAGGTGGGTGGGAACCCAGACCCACCCTCTACTCTGAGTTCCAGCCCAGGACCCTGTGATAGCAGCTACCTGTGTGAATCCCCAACACCTGCTAGAATACATCTCCAAGACCCCTGGGCTCCTTCCCCAGCACCTTCCTTCTTACCACTTCATCCTCCTAGTTGTGATCACCTTTCCTCCCACTCCCAGCAGCTGCACGCACATTACCACTGCAGGCAGCTTCTTTTAGAGCCAGTCTGAACTGGTTTTCTTAATTATTCCCTTATTGGCCTCAGCTGGCCTGACTCTGCAGCCTGGTCAATTAGCCCCTGGTGTTCCACTACCCCAGACTGCCTCTGCCTCTGCTGGTTCTAAACCAGCCCCTCCCTGTTACTCTGGGGGCAGGGATCCCCTTAGTCTGAGGCTTATAGATCTCCCCTCCACTATGTTTTTTATAGCCTTCTGCTCTGACCCGGTCACAAATACGCTTTCTGATACTCAGGCCTTGATGGCAGAAGGTTGGATCCTCTTACGCTCAGTGTGATTGTAGACTGTACCCTTGTAGCACCAAAGTGTGTGCATGTATGAAGAGTGGCAGCATGTCCTTTCTCCTCACACCAGGCTGATCAAATGCGTCTAACTACAAGTCCTGCAGTATGTATGACATCATTATAGGATAGGTACCTTCTGCAGGCCATATTGCTACCATTTAGCACTCTTCCTTTAAAATGGTTTTACCACCAATAAAATAATCATTTTCCCCTTTAGAGAAAGCTGCCACTGGGATGTTTAAGAAACAGCCTGTTCTAGAAGGGTTTTACTGCTGCTGTCACCTTTTCATTTCCCACCGGCCAGTCTCCTAGGGTGCGTCTAGGCTGTGGTGCTATTTCTAATATCCCAAAATAGCTATTCCGTGTGTTGGAAGCACACCTGTTATTTCGAAATATCTTTTGAAATAGCGGGTGTGCTATTCCAACGTCCCTGTAAGCCTCATTCCATGAGGATTAAGGGACATTTCGAAATAGCGGTTTATTTCAAAATTTGGCGCTATTTTGAAATACACTCGAAATAAGCTACACAATTTGCATAGCTCAAATTGCGTAGCTTATTTCGAGCTAAGGGTGCAGTGTAGACGCACCCCTACAGTCCTCTCCAAGCTGCATTCCCAGCACATGTGTGGCTGAGGAAGGGAAATCTATGATGTAGTACACGTAGGCCATGCTGGAAAGGGGCTTTAAGGTATGCAATGAAGATGCAGTGATAAAGTGCCTTTTGCTGCACGTTCGCTGGGAGGGGAGAGTGGAGGTGAGTCACAGTTGCATTATTGAAATTCACAACAGGTCTCATCATTTGAGGAAAAGAGTTACTCACTCTGTGCCGCAATGGGGGTTCGAGAGGTGTCCCCCCGTGGGTGCTCTATTCTGGGTGCTGGTGCATCCTTGCGTCAGCAACCAGAGATTTTTTTTTTTTTGTAGCAGTGCCCTGCCATGCCACGCACATGCCCTGGCACCTCCTCATGCCATTGGTGTCTGTTAGGTGCATATGCGGCCCCCTCCGTTCCTTCTCTACCCTTGCCACTGGACCAAGAAGGCGCCAAAGCAGGGGAAGGGGGGAGGGTAGTGGAGCACCCACAGGGACACAAGTCTCACAGGGTAACTCTCTTTTCTTCTTCGAGTGATGTCCCCATCGGTGCTCCACTCTAGGTGACTTCAAAGCAGTAGTCCAATTGTGGAGGCAGGTTTGGAGCCCTGCCACTGCGAATAACACCACTTGTCCACCAGCCATAGATGACGCGATGGTAGAGAGAAGTGCGTAGTGTTTTGTGGTCGGATGACCAAGTGGCTGCCTTGCAAGTGTCCTCTAGAGGCACATTTGAAAGGAAAGCAGTCATGGAGGCCACAGCCTGGGTTGAATGGGCAGTGATATTATCAGGTGGTTGTTTGTTGTGCATAATATAACATGTAGATACATGATGAGATCCAGCTGGAAATCCTCTGGGAGGAGTCCTCTCCGCCCTTGGAACGTTCGGCAAAGGATAGAAGTCTGGGCAATTTCCTCCATAATTTTGTTTGATCTATGTAGAATGCAAGTGCTCTACAGACGTCGAGGGTATGCCATGCAGCCTGGGATGGATCAGTGTGCGGCTTGGGGAAGAACATAGGTAAGCGCCTAGGTTTGTTAATATGAAAGGGAGAAGGGACCTTCAGGAGGAATTTGGGGTGAGGCCGAAGGGTCACTCTGTCCTTAGTGAATGTTGTATGGGGGGGGGGGGGAGGAGGAGGAGGAGATCTGCCATTAATGCTGCAAGCTCCCCTACTGCTGGAGATTATGGCCACCAAAAAGGTGACTTTCATGGAGAGGTGTAACCTTGAGCAAGTTTCTAGAGGATCGAAGGGCAGTTTAGTCAAACTCTTAAGGATGTGATTAAGGTCCCAAATGGGGACTGGAGACCGAACAGCCGGGAAAGTATTTTGGAGACTGGTAAGAAATCACCTGGTGATTGGGTCCAAAAATAAAGAGTTGCTGTTGGTGGTCTGGTGATAGGCCGCTATTGCTGCTGTGTGTACCTTTACCGTATTAAAAGATCGGCCCGATTCCCTTAGTTCCAACAGGTAGTCCAATATGATGGGGATAGGGGTGGTATCAGGAGAAATGGGATGACACTTGGAAAATCTGGTCCATTTGTAAAGGTAAGCTTTTCTGGTGGAATCTCTCCTGCTGTTGATTAATATCTGTTTCACTCATTCTGAACAGGTGTCTTCAGCATTCTGGAGCCATGAAGGAGCCATGCATGGAGATGGAGTTTATGTGGTTCGGGATGGAGAACTCTGCCATGATGTTGAGTGAGAAGATTGCATTGCGGGGGAAAGATGTACAGATCCGCTATCACCCATCTGTGCAGGTAAGGGAACCATGTTTGTCTCGAGCAAGCTGGTGCAACAAGGGTCACACGGGCTTGTTCTATTCGGATTTTGGTGATAATCTTGTGGAGCAAGGGGTGCAGTGGGAATGCGTAAAGCAAAGGTGCATCCCATTTGAGGGAGAAAGCATCTCCCAGAGAATCCTTCCCCAGGGCTGCTCTGGAGTAACAAAGGTGACAATTACAGTTGGCTCTGGTTGCAAAGAGGTCTATGTCTGGTTGTCCCCATTGAAGGAAAAAGTGTTTGAAGGCTTGGGCATCTATCTCCCATTCGTGATGGTCCCAAAAAATACGTCTGAGAGTGTCTGCCGTAACACTGAGTACCCCCAGGAGGTATGTGGTGTGCAAGACACCACTTCCATAATTTGAGAGCTTCCGTACAGAGGGAGGGTGACTGGGCCCCACCCTGTCGGTTGATATAATACATGCAAGTTGGGTTGTCTGTCATGATACGGATTGTCTTGTGTGCTATATAAAGGTAGAAAGTGGAGGCATGCCCAATGCACAGCCCTGAGTTCTAGGAGATTGATATGGAGCACTTATTCACTGAAGGACCATCTGCCTTGTACAGTATGGGGGCCAAGATATGGGATGGGGAGCTTAAGGCATGCATCAGTCATGATGGTGACAGTCAGGGTTGGCTGATGAAATGGTACACGCCATAGTACATTGTGTGGCTGCATCCACCATTCCAATCAATGGAGGACATATGGTGGGACGGTAACCATCTTGGAAAGGGGGTTCCTGAAGAGGGTGTAGAGTGTGGACAGCCAGGCTTGGAGGCACCTCATGTGTAGTCTGGCCAGTCGGACCACATAACTGGTGGCAGCCCTGTGACCTAGGATCTTGAGACTTTCACGGACCATTGTAGAGGAGGTCGCATGTACCACCGTTATGAGGTTGTGAAGGGCCTCACATCTATGTGTGGGCAGAGTTGCCCTGGCTGCGATGGTGTCAGTGAGTGCTCCTATGAACTCTAAAGTTTGAGTAGGTTGAAGTAATTTATATGGAAACCAAGATGAAGTAGATCAGTGGTGGTGTTGACCATGTCTTGCGTTTCTGAGAAGGATGTGCCTTTTATCAGTCATCCAGGTATGGGGATATTATGACTCCTTGATGGCATGGGAACACCGCAACATCTAGAGTCTTAGAAAAAAAAACTCTGGGAGATGTTGAAAGGCCAAAAGGGAGCACTCGATACCGGTAATGGTGATTCCCTACTGTAAAATCGTAGAAAACGCCTGTGGGCAGGATGAATCATACTATGAAAATAAGCATCCTGAAGGTCGAGAGCCAAAAGCCAGTCCCCTTGATCTAGTGCTAGAAACAACAATTACTTACTTTGTAACTGTTGTTCTTTGAGATGTGTTGCTCATGTCCATTCCATGTAGGTGTGTGTGCACAGCATCCACGCATTGGAGATTTTTCCCTCAGCAGTACCCATTGGGACAGCAGGGAGCCCCCTGGAGTGGCGCCGGTATACCAACCGATATATACCTCTGCTGGCCCCCCACTCTCTCAATTCCTTCTTACCAGAATACTCCGAAGAAGGGGAGGCGGGTGGGATTTGGAATGGACACAAGCAGTTACAAAGTAAGTAACCATTCTTTCTTTGAGTGATTGCTCATGTCCATTCCATGTAGGTGACTCCAAAGCAGAACCTGAGGAGGCGGGGTCAGAGTTTTAACCTTCCACCGAATGGAGGACCGCCCTGCCCAGGGCGGCGTCCTCCCTAGCCTGATGTGACAGCGCATAGTGGTTGGCAAAGGTGTGGACGGAGGACCAAGTGGCGGCCCTGCAGATGTCCAGGATCAGGACCTGTGCCACGAAAGCTGTGGAGGAAGCCATTCCCTTATAGAGTGCACCGTGAGAGGGTGGACTGTAACCCCTGCCAGACCGTAGCACTCCCTGATGCACGCTGTGATCCACGAGGATATCCTTTGTGTCAAGACCGGCTGCCCTCTTGAGCATTCCGCAATGGCCATGAAAAGTTGTGGTGATTTGTGGAAGGGCTTTGTCCTCTCTAAATAAAATGCTAAGGCCCTCCTGATGTCCAGAGTGCATAGTGCCTGCTCTTTCCCTGATGCGTGAGGTTTGGGGTAAAACACTGGTAGGAATATGTCCTGAGACAAATGAAAGGTCGACACCACCTTAGGCAGGAAGGTAGGGTGGGGTTGTAGCCTGACCTTATCCTTAAAGAAAACAGTGTAGGGGGATCCGAGGTGAGCGCCCTCAGTTAGGACACACACCTAGCCGACGTGATCGCCACCAACAAGGATACCTTGTAGGACAGGTGTATTAGTGAACACGTTGCCAGGGGCTCAAATTGGGCCCCCCCCATGAGTTTGGAAAGGACCAAATTGAGGTCCAGTTGGGGGATGGGCTGTCAGACATGCGGGTAAAGTCTGTCTAGTCCCTTCACTTAACCACCTGCATTCTGCTACAAAGACCTTTTACATCTGCACTTGAAAGGGAATCCTCTGAACTGTCATTCATGTTAAAATTTGACACTTTCCAACAAGGACTTAAACATTTGAACTCTCACACCCATTACCAAGATAGTTTCCCCAATTATCACCTCTAATACCATTAACTCACAAACATCCCACTCTCCCCACCTCTAATATCATCAATTCACAGACACTTTCCTTCCTCCTCCCCCCCCCCCCCGCATCCCCCTCCTGTTCTGTGATTTGTCCTTTTCATATTTGTTCATTGTTTTTTAATTGTATCCTTTGGTATATATGGTTGTGACTACTTCCACTATTTGATCTGAGGAAGTGGGTCTGGCCCACGAAAGCTCATCATCTAATAAACCATCTTGTTAGTCTTTAAAGTGCTACATTGTCCTGCATTTTGCTTCAACTACCCCAGACTAACACGGCTACATTTCTATCACTAGTCCCTTCAGGAACCTGTTTACCATTGGGTCAGCAAATAGAGTCTTGCCCCTGTCTCCTGGGTGGGAGGCAGAGATAGCCACCAGATGAACCTTAATCGAGGAGGACGACAGCCCCTGAAGTCTGAGATCTAAGAGGTAGTCCAGGATCAGAGGAATCAAGGCCTCCATCAGGGAAACCCCTTTGTGGGTAGCCCAGATGTAGAACCGCTTCCACTTGGCCAGGTAGGCAGCAGAAAACCTTCCACTAGGGCTACCTAACAGAAGCTCCTGAACCCATGCTGAGCACTAGAGCTCTGCTGCTGTCAGCCACGGAGCTTCTATGCCATCAGGTGCGGGGAGTGCAGGTCCGGGTGGCAAAGTCTGCCGGAGCCCTGGGTGATCAGGTCTGGGAGCAGAGGGAGGGACACGGGCCTCTGACATGACAGGATGAGGAGGGTTGAGAACCAATGCTGTCTGGGCCACGCTGGGGCGATAAGAATTAGGGACACTGTGACAGGGCACTTGCCCTGCACTGGCCCTTTAAGGGCAAAACCCCAGCCCAGAGCAGGGGCTAGGAGCAAAGCTCCAGCTAAGGCAGTTCTAGCTGATGAGGGCCCAGCTGGGAGCTATATAAGGGGGAACTGACAGCTGCGCTGAAAGGAGAGCAGGGAGGGCCTGGCTGCTACGGAAGCAGGAGGCTCCCTGGAGCTAGAGCAGTGCTGGGGAGGCAAGGCAGGGCTAGGGGAGCTCTGGCCAAGCAAGTTCCCAGGCTTCAGTGCCTAAGGAGGAGAACAGGGTGCTCTGGGAAAGAGAGGACCCTGGGGTGTGAGCAGAGTGGACAACAACTTCCCCCGGAAAGGGGGCTCGGACACTGGTGTGGGCACTGCCGGAGGGTAGTGTCTGGAAGAGGATGCCATGACATGAAAAGAAACATGGGGCACCACCACCTAGGGAAAGGCATCCAGCAAAGCATGAAGAGCTAATTCCCAGGACAGCCAGCTGGTGGCACAGTGGCGGTGAGTCAGCCCCTCACAGACGCCTTGAACTCCTGCACTCGCACCGGTGAATCAGTGGGACTGGTGGGAAGGCCTACAGTAAGCCCCTGGGCCAGGGGCGAAGAAGCACGTCTCCCAGGGGAGTCCCTTCCCAACCCCATGAGGAAGCAGAACCTCTGGCACTTCTTGTTCTGCCTGGTAGCGAACAGGTCTAGTTGGGGAAACCCCCCCCACTAGTAGAAGACTGAGGAAGCCACTTCCCTTTTGAGGGACCACTCGTGGCCAGAAAAGACACTGCTCAACTTGTCTGCTAGGACATTCTGGGATCCCAGGAGGTAAGAGGCCATTGGGTGAACATCCGCCCCGATGCAGAGATTCCCACAGATGGATTACCTCCTGACACAGGTGGCAAGAGCAAGCCCTGCCCTGTCCGTTTATATATGACACCGCCATCATGTTGTCTGATAGGATGAGGACTAACCTGCCCCTGAGGCGGGGAAGGAAAGCCACACAGGTCAGGCGGACTGCCCGGAGTTCCCTGACATTTATGTGCAGGGAGAGATCGTCCCAGGACCACATAACTTGTGTCCACGTCCCCCAGATGTGCTCCCCAACCGGTGTCCGATCCGTCTGTCACAAGTTGGATGGTCGGTACAGATGTGGAGAATGGGACTGCTGCACAGACTTCCTCCTGATGTGTCCACCAGTTCAGCGAGCGGAGGATAGTATCGGAGACCGTCACTACCCTGTCCCATAGGTAGAAAGCCAGGGCGTGGACTCGTGCTAGCCACATTTTTAGTGGGCACATGTGAAGTCTGGCGTGTTGCACGACGTATGTGCACGCGGCCATTAGACCTAGGAGGTGCATGCAGGTCCTGGCTGTGGTCACCGGGAAGTTTTGCAGTCCTGGACGGCAGACTCAATCACCAGAAAGCGAGTCCTGGGGAGGGAAGCCCTCACCATCGTCGAGTCCAGGTTGGAGCCTACGAACTCTATTACCGGGGTAGGAATTAGAGTTGATTTGGCCATGTTTAGGAGTAAGCCTAGCTCCCCGAAGAGATTCCTGACCACGGTGATGTGCGCTCGCACCTGATCTTCGGACCGTCCCCTCAGGAGCCAGTAGTCTAGATAGGGAACACCTGGATGCCCCTTCTCCTTAGAACGGCAGCTACGACTGCCATGCATTTCATAAAGACCTGGTGGGCCGTAGAAATACTGAAGGGGAGAGCCGCGAACTGGTAGTGTTCCCTGCCCACCGTAAAGCAGAGGAACCGCTGGTGGTGAGGAGCGATAGAAATGCGGAAGTAGGCGTCTTTCAGCTCGAGGGCAGTGTACCAGTCTTCAGGGGCTAACGAAGGGATTATAGATGCCAAGGTTACCATCTTGAATTTGAAACAAAAGACAGGACTATGCAGCACTTTAAAGACTAACAAGATGGTTTATTAGGTGATGAGCTTTCGTGGGCCAGACCCACTTCCTCAGATCAAATTATGGAAGAAAATTGGCATGACCATATATACCAAAGGGATACAATCAAAGAAAGTGAACACATATAAAAAGGAAAAATCAAATTTCAGAACGGGGGGGGGGGGGAGGGAAATGTCTGTGAGCTAATGATATTAGAGGTGATAATTGGGGAAGCTATCTTTGTAATGGGTAAGGTAATTAGCATCTTTGTTGAGGCCCAGTCATAAAGTGTCAAATTTAAGCATGAATGACAGTTCAGAGGTTTCTCTTTGAAGTCTTGTGTTAAAAAGTCTTTGAAGCAGGATGCAGGTAGTCAAGTCGTTGAGACAATGCCCTTTCTGGTTGAAATGGCAAGTAACTGTTTGTTTTTTGTGAAACTGTCTGATATCTGTTTTGTGTGCATTGATTCTTTGGCGAAGCGTCTGAGATGTTTGTCCAATGTACATGTTGCCAGCTTTGTCCACATACTTACTCTGCTGACACCATCATTGGACCTAACCAATTCAGTTATATGATCAAGAACACATATTCCTGCTCATCCAGAAATGTAATTTATGCCAACTGTGTCCGTCTGCTCAAGAGAGGGGTTCCTGAAGAGGGACGGGGTTGGGGGGTGGGAAGGGGGGACCGAGTGGAACATGTCCCCCTTCCACTATTTCCAGGACCCACCGGTTGAATGTGATGGAACGCCAAGCCTGGTAGAAGGGGAATGAACGGTCCCGGAAGGTGAGACTGGTATGTTGCCCTCGGGTGCACCCTCAAATCCTTGGTGAGGTCCTGAGGGCTTGTTAGGTGGTCCCTGTCCCTGGGATGGTCGGGGCCGGCGTCTGCCATTCCTCCTGTTGCCGTTCCTACTCCTGTGGCAGAGGAAATCAGGATGTGGGGCCTGCTGGGGCGGTCTGTTAGTGTTCCTGCCCGAGAACGAACACCTCTGGGTAGCTGGTGTGTGCATGCCCAGGGATTTCAGTGTGGCCCGGGTGTCCTTCAGGCCATGGAGGCGCTGGTCCATCTGTTCTGAGAACAGCGAGGGGCCCTCGAAAGGAAGGCCCTGAATGGTGCTTGGGAGTTCCAGGGGCACCCCGGACCCCTGTAGCCAGGAGCTGCATCATAGGACTACTCCCGTAGCCATGGCACGGGCAGCAGCGGTGAGAGCTGCCTGGAGTGCTGCCCTAGAGATCGCCCTTCTCTCCTCGTGGAGGGCCCTGAATTCAGGTCATGAGTCTCTGGGGAGCAGTTCAATGAATTTGGCCATGGAGGCCCAGGTGTTGTACACTTACCTTGACAGCAGTACCTGCTGGTTGGCAACACGGAGCTGGATGCCCCCAGACACGTAGGCCTTCCTGCCCAGAAGGTCCGTCTTTTTGGCATCCCTGTTCTTGGGGGTGGCAGCCAATTGCCCCTGTCGTTCTTTGATTTACCACCTGCACCACCAGCAATCTCGGCGGCGGGTGAGAAAACAGGTTGCCCTCCTGAGGCATACAGCTAGTTCGGATTAGGAAGCCTAATCCGAACTAGCTAGTCCATGCCGCGTGTAGCCGCACGGCACGGGGTCCGACCTAGCCGGCATTTAAAAATGGCGCCGGCCGGCTTTATTCAAATGAAGCCCGGGAAATTCAAATCCCGGGCTTCATTTGCAACTCCGTATGACTACATTACCCCCCCTAGTTCGAACTAGGGGGGTAGTGTAGACATACCCCCAGAGACAAATGCTGCTGGTGGCTGGTTCAGTGGAGCCCTGCTTCCCGATGGTCTCGGAGACGCCTGACCCAAAGGGAGAGACTGCGCCTATGTTGGCGATCGAGCCAGAGGAGTCGCCAATGGAGGAGCCCGAGGCCCTGAGATGAACAACCCCGCCGGTCCTGCGCCCTGGCTCTGGTGGTAGGCCCAGGGGGTCCAGAACCGCCACTGACTACATGGTTGCAGGGGCCAGGTCTGTTGCATCACCGGTACTGGAACTGGCTGTGCCCAGTGCTGTTGGTGGTGGTGGGCAGAGGCGCTGTGGTGCCGTGATTGGTGCCGGGAGCAGGATTTGGAGCCCCTCGACGACCAAGTTGACTCTGCCTCCGAAGCCGACCAGGGTGGGGCTCTGCTGATGTTGCCGACGCCAGAGCATGTCTGGCCATTGACTGGGGTTTGCAGCAGTGCTGGGGGGGCGGAGATGGCATGGCTGCACGCGGTGTCAGTAAGCTCTGGCTGGGAGTGGGAGCCACTGAGCTGGGTGCCGTAGTCAACGCTGCCTGGGGGTATCATGTTGGTGCCAGCTCTGGTGCCGTATCCTGGGTCGCATCCTGTACGGGGGTCGAGGCAGCCACCGGTGCCGAGTTGAGTGCCGGAGCTGTAGGCTGCACCGAGTGGAGTTTTCTGACCTCTTGGACTATGTCGTCAGGCACCCTCGACGTCGTCTGGTGCCCGCTGCTCCCCTGACGGGGGGTGGTGTCAGGGGAGGCGAAGGGGACAACTCAATCAAGTCCCTGGCCACCTCGAAAGCTTCCGGAATGGAGGGTTCTGGGAAGTCCCCCAGCGGGCTAGGCTCCCAGCGTGGGGATAAATGTCCACCCGACCATGATGGCCCGGGCTCGGTGCTTGATGGGGCCGCGTGCCCCACTGAAGGGCGCACGGAGGGCACGCGCCATGGAGGCAATCTACCAGTTAGACCTCCTCTTCTTCTGCAGCACCGAGGACTGTTACGGTGAGGCCTGTGCGGTGCCGGGGAGGCGCAAGAGTGTGCCGAAGCCTCCCGCACTGACGCCGGTACACTCTGGGATGCCAGTACCGGGTCCGACGCTGGTGCTAGTCTTAGGGCTGCCTCCATGAGGATGATCTTGAGGCGCGATTCTCTCTCCCGCTTCGTGCGTGGCTTGAATACCTTGCAAATCTTGCAGGCCTCTGAAAGGTGAGCCGCTCCCAGGCACTTCAGGCATGATGAATGTGGATCACCGCAGGGCATGGGTGGGTGACACTTCTTGCAAGGCTTAAATCCTTGCGGTCCAGGCATGCCCCGGTGCACCGCAGTGGCAAACACACACAGATAACTACCCTAACTCAATTAACAACTCTTAGGGTATGTCTACACTACCCCGCTAGTTCGAACTAGCGGGGTAATGTATGTATACCGCACTTGCTAATGAAGCCCGGGATTTGAATTTCCCGGGCTTCATTAGCATAAGCGGGGAGCCGCCATTTTTAAATCCCCGCTGCTTCGAACCCCGTGCAGCGCGGCTACACGGGGCTCGAACTAGGTAGTTCAGACTAGGTGCCTATTCCGAACTACCGTTACTCCTCGTGAAACGAGGTGTACCGGTAGTTCGGAATAGGCACCCTAGTCCGAACTACCTAGTTCGAGCCCCGTGTAGCCGCGCTGCACGGGGTTCGAAGCAGCGGGGATTTAAAAATGGCGGCTCCCCGCTTATGCTAATGAAGCCCGGGAAATTCAAATCCCGGGCTTCATTAGCAAGTGCGGTATGCATACATTACCCTCCTAGTTCGAACTAGGAGGGTAGTGTAGACATACCCTTAGATAGTTAACTGATAACAGGAACAAAGGAACTACTCAAGTATTAGAAGGGCGTTTGCTAAGTAAGAGCGGAGGAACGTTCCAACGACCATCACGGTAGTAAGGAGGAACTGAGAGGGTGGGGGGCCAGCAGGGATATATATCGGCCGGTATACCAGTGCCACTCCAGGGGGCTCCCTGCTGGCACTACGGGTACTGCGGAAGGAAAAATCTCCGATGATGCTGTGACGGACCCGGCCGTGTCTGGGCACAGCTGAGGGTGTCCGCTCAGGGTGAATTGCTCAAATCCAGGGCTCCTTACAGCCCCCAGACTGGTGACCTCTCCACACAGGCCCCAAACCAGTCCCACAGAGCGCTTCAGCAGCCTGTCTGAAGCCTCACGAGCAAAACCCCTCCGACACCCCAGCAATATCCGTGCCCCAGATGGCCCCAGACTTCATACACAGGTGGGGGGTCCTAGCACCCAATCCCACCTACCCCGAACAAGTTCTGTCCAGTTCCAAGAAACCAGCCACAGATCTCTGGCCAATTTATCCCTTGGACCTTACCCACAAATCACGCTGGGCCAATCCTTTAGCATCTAACAACTAAAGGTTTATTAACATAAGAAAGAAAAGCATGAGAGTAAGGTTATTAAGGTGCATGTAATGTACTGTACTGAATCTCCCAGTTCTCGATGCAGGCTCTAGCAGAGATGTTGCAGCTGCTGGTTTAAAAGTTCTTATTGCACATCCTAAGATCAGGATGGGTTCACAGGTCTTCCGGGCTCTTCGATCCCTGGAATGCTGCCTCTGGGATGAAGTGCTGAGCTGAGAACAAAATGGCATCGACCTCATGGCCTCTTTATACCGCCTTCCTGGCCTCTTCTGGTATGCAGCAGGTCACCTGGTCCTCAGCCTCTCTATGTTCCCTGCTGGCTGCTCTCAGGTGACAGCCCCCATTCTTTGGGTGTGTCCTTGGCCCATTGAGAGCCATTGTTCACAGGGCCTCGGTAATTAGCATGTCCACAGGCTCGGCCCTGCCCAATGCTTAACCACATGCAGGGAAATCTTCAGTGTCCATACAAGTACATGCTAATAATTGCACACACAGACATTATACAAACACATGAACAGCATACATAGGATTATCAGATAATAAGCTTCTATTCAATACCTCACATGGCCCCCTTCTATACCCTTTTTGGGGCCAACACCCCCACCTATGGGTGCATCAGTGATCTGGCTGCTCCCCTCAAGATCCAACAACGTGACAGATGCGTGCACGCTGCACACACACACCTACATGGAATGGACATGAGCCGTCATAGAATCATAGAACCATAGAGCTGGAAGAGACCTCAGAAAGCCATCAAGTCCAGCCCTCTGCCCAAGGCAGGACCAATCCCCAAATCAACCCAGCCAGGGCTTTGTCAAGCCGAGACTTAAACACCTCTAGGGATGGAGACTCCACCACCTCCCTAGGAAACCCATTCCAGTGCCTCACCACCCTCCTAGGGAAATAGTTTTTCCTAATATCCAACCTAGACCTCCCCCACTGTATCTTGAGACCATTGTTCCTTGTTCTGCCATCCATCACTACTGTGAACAGCCTTTCTCCATCCTCTTTGGAACCTCCCTTCAGGAAGTTGAAGGCTGCTATCAAACCTCCCCTCACTTCTCTTCTGCAGACTAAATAGACCCAACTCCTTCAGCCTCTCCTCGTAGGTCATACGCTCCAGCCTCCTAATCATTTTGGTTGCCTTCTGCTGGACCCTCTCCAATGCATCCACATCCTTCCTGTAATTGGGGGCCCAGAACTGGACACAATACTCCAGATGTGGCCTCACAAGAGTCAAATAAAGGGGAATAATCACATCTCTGGATCTACTGGTAATGCTCCTCTTAATGCAACCTAATATGCCATTAGCCTTCTTGGCTACAAGGGCACACTGTTGACTCATATCCAGCTTCTCATCCACTGTAACCCCCAGGTCCTTTTTTGCAGAACTGCTACTTAGCCACTGGGTCCCCAGCCTGTAACAATGCTTGGGATTCTTCCGTCCCAAGTGCAGCACTCTACACTTGTCCTTGTTGAACCTCATCAGATTTCTTGTGGCCCAATCCTCCAATTTGTCTAAGTCACTCTGGACTCTATCCCTGCCCTCCAGCGTATCTACCTCTCCCCCTAGCTTAGGGTCATCCGCAAACTTTCTGAGGGTGCAATCCATCCCCTCATCTAGGTCATTAATAAAGATATTGAACAAAACTGGTCCCAGAACCGAACCTTGGGGCACTCCGCTAGAAACCGACCGCCATCCTGACATCAAGCCATTGATCGCTACCCGAAGTCACTCGAAGAAGAATTGTTGCTAGTGTTACCAACGGTTCAAGATGGTATATGACATACCTGTTGAGCCTCATTAAATCCAAAATGGGTCTCCATCTGCCATTATTCTTCTAGGTTAGGAAGTACATTGAGTAGAACCCTCTCCCTTGGAAGCCGTTGGTACTGGTTCTATCACACCTATTTGTAGAAGATGGAGGACCTCTTCCTGAAGGAGGGTCTCATGAGAGGGGTCCTTGAAGAGAGACGGGGAGGGAGGGTGGGTAGGAGGAAAAGAAATAAAGGGGATGGAGTAACCGACTTTGAGCTCCAATACCCATCGGTCTGATGTTATTGTGCCCATTGGTGTAAAGGGCGAGTGGCACTGAGTGAACTGTAGTTGTCCGGTTAGTGGTGTGACAGTAACGGATTGTCATGGGGTGTGGGGGAGTCACTGGGTCCTGCACCCCCCCATCTGCAAACAGAGGTGACTCTCAGCCAGCAGGTAGAGCAGAAGGTTTATTTGTTGACAGGGACAGAGTGCAGCACAGACTTGTTACAGGAACCAGGAGCAGTCAGTACAATTCATCTTGGGGATAGGGGGGCCCAGAGCCAGGGCTCTGGGCCCCTGCCCCCGAAGCCAGCTAGACTCCCTTCTCCTTAAGCCAGCTGAAAACTCCCACACCCAGCACTGCTCACAGTCCTCCAGGCTGCCACACCTCCTCCTTTGTTCAGATTCCTGGGCAAAAAGTGTCACCGGACTGAATCCTCCACCTAGCTCAGGTGACATCCAGGCTTGGGCCATTCCCTACCTGCCTTCCCTTACGAGTCCTCACCCAGATATCCCATCCCCCGCTGGGCACACCACACACACACACACACACACACACACACACACACACACTGAACACCATGGTTACTAGAGTCAATACAGTCTCCACTACATCACAGGGATGTCTTCTTTCTGGCTCCCAACCAAACGTTCAAATCTGCTGCTTTAATGAAGAAGGTTGGGATGTCGTCGAGGGTTGCTGCTGTTGTCACTGAGGTCTAGGCCACGGAGGCCTGTGTTTTTGGCGGAAGTCATATCTGGACGGTGGTCAGTATGGTTCTCTGGGCATGTACCTTTCACAAGAACAAGGTATAACACCTACCAAAGGCCCAGAGTCCGGAGGGTCGTGCGGGAGTCTTTCATTGAATGAAGGATTTCATCTGTTTTGACTGCAAATAAGTTGGTCTTGTCAAAGGAAAGATCTTTGACGTTCTGCTGAAGGTGCCTAGATACCCCAGATGCTTGGAGCCATGATGCTCTCTGCATAATGATAGCAGAGGCTGTGATCCAAGCAGCAGCATCAGCCACATCCATGGGAGATTGTAATGCCATGTGGGAGATGGTATGCCCTTCATGCATGACACCGAGCAAAACCGTAAGAGCTCCTGGAGTCTAGAATAGTCGGAGTAATCGTAATCAGTGAGCATAACAGTGTAATTTGCTGCTCTAAGAATCAAGGTAGCTGAAGAATAGACCTTGCACCCCATAATGTCCAGCCATTTATGGTCCTTGTACTGTGAAGTGGACTTTGTGTTGGGCTGTTTTGCCCTGTGTCTGACCGAGTCGACTACGAAGGAGTTTGGGGGCAGGTGTGTAAAGAGAAAGTCCATGCCTTTAGGTGTTATAAAATATTTGTGCTCAGCCCTCTTGTTGGTGAGAGTAATGGATGCTGGGGTTTGCCAGATGGTATCGGCAGGGCGATCCTGGAGGATGTGGGGGGCTGTAAAGTACGTAAGAGGCGATATTGTTTCTCTTGCACTTCCTGCAAGTCCCGTTCTTGTGCCGGGGTTACTCTTTTAAAAAGTTCTTGGAACTGTTTAGAATGATCAGATGGAGACGGGGTGGTAGAAATGATAGCCTCATCTGGCAAAGAGGAGGAATTGTGTAGGGGTGGCCTTGTCTTCCCCCTCAGAGAGCTGTCCAAGTCAGATTGAATGGACTCTAGAGAGTTCGGTGCTGTGGCTGATGTTGTGCGTTGAGGAGAATGGGGTGGCCTTTTCAGTGTTGTTGATGGAGCAGTGTGATGGCTCCTATGAGAAGACCAAGGTTCCCAGGGATGCCACTGTCCAGGTTAGGGGTGGATATGGCCAATGTTGTGAGTACCAAGGCAGTAGTGGAGGAGGGCGAGAATGTCTGAAGGAGCGAGACTCCCAAGGTGGGCACCACTGATTTGGAATGTTGAGATGAGAAGCAGCTGTGTGGCTCGGTGCTGGTTTCACTGGGGGATTGATGGGACCAGTGATCTAGGTGAGTGAACAGACTACACCGATGAGTGCAGAGATGGCGGTACCAATGAGGCCTGGATGAAAGGGGCGGACGGTGCCGTGCACGTTGTGGTGGCGGTGCTGAGGCTGAAGGTGTGGTACTCGATGCTGTAGGTGCTGTCGAGGATGGTGCCTTGGGAAGAAGGCATCTCAGTGCGTGGTCTTTTTAGTGTCGCATCCGGTGCCATCTCTGTTGCCAGTCTGCATTTAGCAGATGTCACGGATTCGGCCGGTGTGGTCGGTGCCACCAGTGCCGACTGCTTTTGTTTGGGTTTGGAGCGGGCCCTTGTGTGGTGCCGACAACTTACCAGTGCTCACCCTCGAAGACCTCGGTACCAGGGGTAGCGATCTGGCCAGGGAAACCCAGGTTTTCACCTTGGACTTGCCAGAAGAGGGGTAGAGGGACGAGTATTGTCCATACCTTTTGGCTTGTCTGACAGTTTAGGTCTAGGAGGCAAGTAGTCCTGAGGTGGCTGAAGCGACTTTTCGTAAAGATAGGTCTTCAGCCTATTGGCATGATCATGGCGTGCTCTAGCTGTAAGATTGGAGCAATGCGCGCACTTCTGCATCAGATGGGCCTCACCTAGACACTTTATGCACGAGGCGTGATCGTCAGAATGGGCATAGCCTCTCAGCAGGACTCACACTGTTTGAAGCCTGGTGATCCAGGCATGAAGAAGAAACAAAGTCCGGGTGAAAAATTAAGAATATAATTTTTTTTTTTAAAGTAGCGGGTTGAGAGGGATTCAAAACTTGGAAAGACAAGGAAAACTGAGGAGAATTAATTTGTGTGTGTGTGTGTGTGTGTGTGTGTGTGTGTGTGTGTGTGTGTGTGTGTGTGTGTGTGTGTGTGTGTGTGTGTGTGTGTGTGTGTGTGTGTGTGTGTGTGTGTGTAGAAAAAGGAGCAAGAGAACAGAGCTCTACCATCCTCAGCGGCAGACAGAGAAGGAACCGGAGGGGGCCATGCTGCACGTGTGCCTAACAGACACCAACAGCATGAGGAGGCGCCAGGGCGTGAGAGGAGGTAGCAGGGCACTGCTAGGAAAAAAAAAAAAAAAAAAAAAAACACAAAACTCTGGTCACCGGCGTGAGGAGACACTAGCACCCAGAGTGGAGTACCCACAGGGACATTACTCAAAAAAAGGAGCTAGTCCTTAATGTCTTTGCAATATTTTTTTTCCAGGGGAAAGGTTGAGCAAGATGTTCCCAAAACATCATGTAGTTAATGCTGTGCTTTAATGGTGTCTTGACTGTTTTGTCTTTCCTTAAACTGCCATTGAGCCATCACCAAAGACAGCACAGCTGATGGTGTTCTTCCTCCCACTGACCTTTTTCGAATAGCCTCACAAACCTATGTCTACACTACGGAGTTTTTCCGGAATACCAGAGGTATCCCGCAAAAACTCCACCACGTCCAGGGAATGCATCTACTCTTCTGAAATTCTCAGAAGAGCAGACGTGCTCTTTTGTAAGCCCCGTATTCCTCATTTTATGATGAATAAGGGCTCTTCTGAAAGAGGTTTTCCCCCACATTTGGCCCCATATAGACAGGCCAGAAAAGCCTCTTCTGAAAAAAGTATCGGAAAAAGGTACGAAAATTGCAGTTCACAATTTGCATACCTTTTTCTGAAAAAAACCCCAACAGTGTAGACGTAGCCTAAGTGTTGGTGGCCACGGGGGGATACTAGTATGTTCAACCCCCGCCCCCCCGATAGGCAGCAAGAGGAGCCTGGAATTAATCCACTAACTGGAGGAATCACAGGAGCCCAACAAGTAGATTTGGTATCCCAGGAAAAACATCAGCATACCACTGCCCAGGAGTTGGAGCTGCAGCATTAAAGACCAGTAAAAAGCATTTTCCCGCATCAGTACTTAAGAGTTAGCTCCAGGTAATATGGCAGGGATGAGACATGCACCTTGTACAACAGTTGCACAGCTAAAGAATGGAGGTTCCACATTTCATACAATTACTAAGCAGTCACACTGCTTCTGTGGGAAAACAAGCTTTTTTTTTTTGTTTTGGCTAGCTAGGGGGAAGCTCGCTTTGGCAAAGTCTACAGCTAGGGCTTACCGTTGTGTATGAGACTCACACATAGTACAGAAAACATTAATACAAATAAATGTACATGCAAGTCGGGTCACTAGCACTTTGCTACCTTAACACGCACAGATCCGCAAGTCACCATTAACAAGAAAGGAGATCAATTTAAGACAAACTAAGGAGTGAAGTCTATGGCACAATTTGTGCCCAACAGCAATAAAGTGGGCTTACAGGCAACAGTGCATACACAAGGACTTCAGAGTGATTTATGTAGGACTTATCCTATCTAGGGTTGATGGTGGATTCTGGGCATACAGCAAACCTTCTTACCACTTCAACCACTGCAAAGCAAGATTGTTCTAACCAAAAGCTCAGAAGTACAAGGGACAGGCCTGCGTAAGGCAGTGAAGTGACAGTCCCCTTAGACTGAAAGTGAAAAAGCACATAGCAGGGATAAGCAGAAAGACTGTATCTATAGATATGTACATAGCAGTAATGTAAATAAGTGTATGGTTTTTATAAGATTATATAAAAATCGATAAAAGCATATTTTTAGTTAAAAAAGTGTTCCACAGCTTTTTGTAAATAGCTCTCTTCAGAATAAAATGGATCATTTCTACAGTACTGTGTCTGGGCTTTGCTCACTGGTTATTCTCTGAACCTAGAGAGCCACCTCACCCTAACCATACTCAGTACATCTCACAATCTCAAGCAATTTCAGCCATGTCCTGCTCTTCCAGGTGAATAGGGCAGACAAGCCCATTTATTTGGAGCATTCACACCTTCAGCTTCACACTAGAATTGGAAGGGACCTTGAGAGGTCATCGAGTCCAGTCCCCTGCCCTTACTGGCAGGGCCCAGTACCGTCTAGACCATCCCTGATAGATGTCTATATAACCTGCTCTTAAATATCTCCACAGATGGAGATTCCACAACCTCCCTAGGCAACTTATTCCAGTGTTTAAGCACCCTGACAAGCAGGAAGTTTTTCCTAATGTCCAACCTAAACCTCCCTTGCTGCAATTTAAGCCCATTGCTTCTTGTCCTATCCTCAGAGGCCAGGGAGAACAATTTTTCTCCCTCCTCCTTGTGACACCCTTTTAGATACCTGAAGACCACTAACTAAGGGAAGGTCTACTCTTAATACACTGCAATGGCACAGCTGCAGCACTTAAGACACTCCTACACCAACAGAAGAGCGTCTCCCATCAGCATAGTCAATCCACCACCCTAAAAAGCAGTAGGTATGTCGACAGGAAAAGCTCTCCCATTAACACAGGCTGTCTACAAGGGGGCAGGAGGTGGGGTATTGGGTTGGTTCTGGATTGTTCTATGTTGTTCTGGATTGTGAATTTTTCACATCCACAAATGACGTAGTTATACCAAGGTAAGTCTGTAGTGTAGCCCTGGCCTTAAAGCAGCAGCTACCCAGGTACTGTGACTAGCATCAAGATGCAAGGTGCTGTTGTAATTAAGCCCAATTAAGAGCAGTTGACCCAGACATTGCTGAATAACATAGATGGAAAAAATTGGTTAAGCAATAGCCAGTTCAGACAGAACACAAGGCAACATTAAAACAATGAAACACCTATATTTTGCACCAAGTAGGTAAAGACCTTTTACAGTTCATGTTAGGTTTCCCCATTCCACATGGGAAGTCCCTGAGTGCTATTCTGGAACCAGATGTGGAAGAAAAACACCTTCCAGGGGCTGAGATTTTGTCTCATTTCTCCAGAGGAAAAATGGACACAGATGCTTCCCAAAGTCTTCAAGGTTGTATGAAGGAGAAACTAAATACCGGATGCAACAAGCACAGCCATGGCCATGAGTCACTACAGAAGGGAGGAACATTAAGTGCAGGTAGACCCACAACATTTAAAAAGACAGCCTCTTATTAATTAATATTTGTCCTCTCCAGCCTCTAACAAAGAGCTCCAAATTCTGCTGGAGTCTCCAGCTCTACCTTGTGTAATTGCAAGTGAAGTCTTCAAAGGTTGACCTTGGGACAGGAATGAAGGTGTAAAGCACAAATCACCAATAAAGGAAGATTTAATACACAGTTCCACTAAACAGGGGGAAAAAAATCCCAGGGCAGCAAGATGATTGAAGGCAGCTACTGTCCCTTGCTAAATACCCTCTGCAGAAAAACACCACATATAACAAGAGGATGGAGTCAACCCAGGGATAGGACCTAAATCCAGATGCTGAACAGCAGAGGAAACAGATTTGGCAGCTTGTAAATCTTTATTTTTAGTTTTTTAAAAGTTAAAAAGCATAATTAGAAACTGTCAATACAGAAATAATCCTAGCAAACCAGTTAGACATTCCATCACTTAACATTAGGAAACTTCACATCAGCACCACTGGAGAGGCAGTCTCCACTCCCCACCCTCTTACAGTTTAATACTCAGTGGCAGCAGCAGGTAGACAGCTGCTCCTCTACAGCCAGTAGAGTCAGAATTAAAAAACAAAACAAAAACACACACACAAAAACACACAACCCTTCAAGCCAGGAAGTTGGGACTGCTGGATTGGCAAAGCTCGCACCCGAGTCCAGGATTTGGTGGCACAATGACTAACCTTCCCACATCAAAACACTCTAGATCAGGTGCACCGTTTCCTCAATTTACTACATCAGTTCCAACAACTTCAGAGTTTTCCTTTACTTTTGCCTATTCCCTTCACCCTTATTGAGATCTGCAAACTCTTTAGCACACAACCTCATCAACATAATTCCGGTTGAGGCTACAGAGCAGTGACGGGTGGCACACGCCAGCTCCATTTCAATAGGAAGGTTGACAGAGCTCCTTGCTGGTACATATGCTATATTCCACACTGGAAGCACATAGGGTAGATGCCTGGTATAATTTCTCCTGCCACTTCCAAAAGCAACCAATGCATGTCTTGTCACTCATGCAGTGCTCGCTCTAGCAGTATCACCCCACTATCCCCCCCCAGCTCATTTTTACTCTTGGGTTACCAATGAAAGCTGTGGACAGATATGTGCAGAAGAGAGATGGAGGATGGGAAAAGGCAGCTGCTATACACTTCCAACACCTGCACTGGTTAAAAACCAGTTACACATTCATGGTTTGCATGAAGGGGAAAAAAAAAAAAAAACACTTCAAGTCAGACTGATCTGTGATGTGATTGTATGATCAGGGCTTTTAACACAAACCATATGAAGCTAAAAAGATGGGCAAAAATAAATGAGTCTGATTTCAATTTAGCCTTTCCTGGGATGTGGCTAGGATGATTCCTAGCTCATGAATGTCAGTGGGACATGCTCTACCAAACCTATGGCTAGTGATTCTTGAGGACCACATGCTGATATCCAAGTGCTGTGTCCTAAAGGTCAAGAGTGGGCCAGCAGCCACAGCCCCCACCCCTTTCCAGTCAGTATTTCAGGAGAATTTCTTTTTTGCTTAGATAATCAGTTGATGAACATGTGTTACTCAGCAGCCCAAACATATCTATTTCAGGGATTGATGAACTGAGTCCTTATTTTCCCACAAGTGAAGGCCAGGGGAATGCTGTTTGGTAACATACTCTGGTCTCATTAGGCTGAACAAAGACAACGCTACCCACAACCATCACCACATAATGTGAGCAATAACTTTCCATTTCTTTACATTAGAGAGAGCTGTCCTCCACTGTGACAGGAGACTCCTGGGAATGATGCTGCAGCAACTGTTGGATCCAAACGCCAACCCAAAGAGCTGGATTCACAGCCATATGTTTCATCTCTCTGGAAAGCATTGCTTTGCCACCAGCATTCACATTTGAGTTCAGATCTACTTGATAAGGCAACATGAGGAGCTTTTTTTTGGCAGATTCACACTATCTTGTTACGCTCAAGAAGAGTCTGGACCCTTGCCTGGAACAACCAGCAAACCCAGAAGCTGATGTCACAGGAGTTCAGTTTCATTTTTTTTTTAAATAACCAAAAAGTTTAAATCCAAATAAATCCAATTTTTGCAGGTTTAGTTTTAAATCTCTCAATACAAACTAAAGAGCACATGTACAGCTGGGCTGCACCACAAAGCAAAGGTGAAACCCAAGGTCCTGACCACAAACCTGGAGCATGACAAAGTGAAACCCAGCACCAGCCGCTAGCCCAGGGGTTGGTGAAGTGAAACCCCAGGCTCCAGCAGCAACCCTGGGACCTAGAAAAATTAAGCCAAAGCCCCAGTAACAGCCTGGAACTCAAAGTGAAACCAAAGGACCCAGGGGCACCAGCCCGGAGCCCAAACCCTCAGCAACAATTGATGCTAGCCTGGAGCCTACTAGAGTTAGGAACTTTGTATTCTATCTTTAAAAAGGTAACTGCAGTTCATGATTGATTGACATTAAGAAGTCATAAGCCAAAGTGACAAGAGGGAGGAGCGGCTGGTTAAAGCAATATACATTATATACAAACTCTTGGATTAATCAGTCCACTTGGTAGACAAGAAAGGACATGGCCTACAAGGCGCACTGGAGTGAGCAGGGGAGAAGAAAGGGAGCAAGTGTCCATCCGATACTTTCTTGGCACTAACATGGTAAGGTGCCAGCGCCTCTTGATAGAAAACATGGAGAAAAATCTTTAAATAATGGCACAAAACTGAGAGTCCTCCCAAAGCCTGCCCCAGTGAAGTAGCCCAAGTCTAGGAGGGGCTAATCAGTCAGAGCAGTCTCTCTGCAACAAGGAAAGAGTATTAGCAGCACCGCTTCTTCCGTTTACTGTTCTTAGTTAGCTTCACCAAGTCATTCTGTTGCTGCTGTTGCTGCTTTGCTAAGTTTTCTTTCTTTGCTCGCAGAACCAGCTCTGTAATGCAATTAAACATCTGCAAGAAAAACACAAGCATGTTCAGAGCACCTGGGAGTGCAGGATGGCTGCTGAGGAGGTACCCTTCAGAGAAGAGGAAACCTCAAAAGCAGGCCCCATGATGCTACTAAACCAGCAAGTCAGATTTCAGCATATTCTCTCACAGCCCCACCAAAGCATCATCCAGCCCCACATTTCCCTTCCCCACTAAAGCCAGAGAGTGAAGGTCTAGCCTAATAGCACCATGAACAGCAAGTTAGGGTTTGTCCACAGCTCCACCAAGGCCAATGACTCGGGATCAAGCATTCCCTTCCAATGAGGCTGGCACTCCAGCAAGACATAGGCTGATGCATTTGTATTCTTTTCGCCATCCAGCTTTAACCTTTATTATGCTTAAGAAGTCATCTTTCCCCACTTTTCCCCTCACTGTAACTGCTTGTCTGTAGTTTGCATACACCGAGGGATATTACTCTTCCTACCCTGGCAGAATAAATGCTAATAGCAATGAAAACCCCTCCTACTTTTGTTGGGATGTGGCCTCATAACAGTAAAATTTACATCACCCTTTAACAGATGCAATATTTTGCCTTTCCTAACCTGTTACTTCTGAAAAGTAGCAATAGCCCCATGCCCCTCAGGGTATTACCTCTTCCACGTTAATGTTTTCTTTGGCACTGGTCTCAAACAGTTGGATTCCCATCTGCCCAGCAAATTTATAGGCATCTTCTGTCTCCACCACTTTCCTCTCTGGGTCATCATTCTTATTTCCCACTAAAAAGGAAAAAAGGTCAGTGGTAAAACTCCTATGCTGCCAAGGCTGCCATAGCAAAGGTTCTCCAGAACAAGCAGCAGCAGAGCAGGATCTTACCCAGTATCCGGCAGACATCATCACAGTTTTGGTTAATTTCATGTAACCACCGCTTTACATTCACAAAGGATTCTGCACTGGTGACATCATAGACAACAATGACCCCATGCGTCCCTCTGTAATACCTAGGGGGTGGGAAAGGGACACAGATGCTAGTTCAAACTTAAGGATAAGGCCAAGCTCCTGAACACCTTCCTTTGGAAGGGGTCTCTAAATCATTTAGATATAAATCCCCAACCCTGAACAAACAAGTCCCCATCCCCCTTGCCCCACTGGGAGTCATTTAACATTCAACTGTCAGCCCATTCTCTGCCTCTAAACTTAGCAGAGAACTGTGCATGTTGGTCCATATGAACAAGTTTCAGAGACCAGCCTATACTGATAAACGGGCTCCTACAGTTCCTGTTCAGGATGCCTGGGACCCAAACAAAGATAAGCATTATCTTCCAGCTGCGTGAGTAGACAGTGGTAGTCCATCCTCCATTGCCTTCCTATTTCATGTGAATCTTAGTTCCTGCACAAATTAAAGACTGACCACTGGTGGCAGTTAGGAAAAAACGGTTACTTACCTCTCATAACCGTTGCTCATATACATTCCATGTAGGTGTGTGTGATATGCGCACACAGGTTGCCAGAAGATTTTTTTCCCCCCCTTAGTAGTACCCGTTGGGCCAGCAGGGAAGCCCCTAGGCCAACCCCTGCCAGTTTACCCAGGAAACAGAGACCTACTTAATCTAGGGATAACATACTTTCCTTCTAGCACTCTTCTGTATCCCTCAGGCCTGACCCTGTCACACCATGTAACCACTGAGATTTTCAGTAGTTGCACACAGTTACCCTATTACTCAATTTTTAGCATCCCTAGTCCTTATTTTAAAGGGACTGGATATAAACTACCAAATTGTTTTTTTTTTAAACTGTTCTATTCTTGCAAATGTACTTGAGCAGACCAAGCATGAAAATATGCAGCAAATGCAACTCTAAATCGTATTTGTGACCTGCAACATCCCCAAAGGATTTGTGATATGCACATATGGGATTAGGTGAAAATTAAAATTGTGTTTAGAGGAAAGTCAACCCAGCTCTCTAAATCCAAAGTTAAAAGGCTAGTGCACTAGTCACTGCTCCACCTAGACACCAACAACAACTTCAAGACCCCTCATTTTTTATATGTACACAGTCTTGCTATTTTTGACATTTTGCTATTTACTATTGGATTTTTCAGTCTATTTTACTTTTCCTGGCTTTATAAAAAATAATTCTTCTGCTCAGCTTCCTTGACATTCCTTAACAGCTTCTGTGTCACTGTCATGCCGTGACCCCGGGGTGGGGGAGCAGCCCCTTTAATTAACTTTGTTTGTGTTTATGTTATGTCCCCTCTTCCCGAAGTCCCCGCTTATGCTCGGATCTTCAAGGGTCACAGGCACGGCCCTATGGTCCTCAACGCTCTCAGTCAGGTCCCGCTAGGAGCTGCCCGATAGGCCAACACCCCTGTCTGGGGGGCTTTACCCTGGCATTAACATGACCGGCCCACAAATTAGCCTGTCTCTATAAACCGCGATGGACCTTCCTCCTGCTGGCAATGCTGGAGTAGATCGAGGTCTCTCTATCCAATAGAGGGAGGGGCTGGGGGGACCCGGGCCCACCCTCACTCACGGGTCCCGGCCCAGGGCCCTAAGGGCAGGGTCAATCCTGTCCCTGTCCGGCTGGCAGGGGGCTCCTCCTGAAACTCGCCAGCATGCAGGCTAGAGAAACACCCTGCCCTGGGCCACTTCCTACCCTACCCCACCCCCCCCCGGCCCTTGTCTCAAAACCGATGGACCCAACACCGCCTGCTTGTTTCTATCGGGTGATGTCTCGGACGTTGGGGCCGTGGGTCCGAGGAGTCTCTCCTCCCGACCGCCTGTGGAACCGCACATCCTCCTGCGGGGCTTGGCACCTCCTCCCACTGCCGGAGTTCCTTTCCTCCACGGCATATCCAGATCCCCTTCCTTCCCACTGACGCGGGGTTTAAATGTCCCGTCGACCTGGCGTCCCAGACGCTGAACGCTGGGCAGATGTGACTCCACGCTCTGCCCCTCCCCCCAGCGCCAGGCATTGCACAGCCGCTGTTCCAAGCCCTGCCCCCCCCCACTTCGCTGAGCGGGGATGCGCCAGCGCTCAGCTGTTTTGCGGCTGCAGAGCAGGCGATGCAAGAGTAGTGCGGCAGCCCTCTTTCCCCATATAAAGCCAGGGTCAGGGCCGCTGGAGTGCGGGGTTTAGCCACTCAGTCACACACACGCCCCTTCAAGTTGGGTCTCACCCTCTGCTCCCTGCCCCCCTTGTCCAGGGGAGCCCTTGAAAAAAAGTCCGCGTTGTTGTGACAGGTACCATCGCATAATCTGGGCATTCATATCCTTCATAGAGTGGAGCCAAGTAGCTGTAGCGTGCACAGCGGCCACACCACGGGCAACGGCTTCGACTGGTCGGCTGAACCAGGTGAGGGTAGCCGATGAGCTCTGAACCATTGGTGAGTTTTGGGCTGGTCACCCAATGCACATGAAGACTGGATTCGGTGGACTGCACGGAGGAATCACCATGTGGTCAACGGGCAGAAAGGCGATTTCCAGCAATGCTTTGTGGACAGCATAGAGCACGGCAAGACACGTAGAACGCCCTGGTCATCCACTGCATGCAGCTTCCATTCCAGCCATCTTGACTATGTCTTGCCCCTGGAGCTTGGACGAGAGAGTGAGGTTGATGATGCGCAACTCTCCCTCAATTTAATCAAATTTACTCGCATGTCACCCATGTTATCATCCATTTCTTCACCCTAAGTCCTGCGGCGATGGGCTAGCTGCGAAACGGCAGGTGTGGCTACACTGGCGGCCGCAGTGGCGAACCTGCACGCAGGCGGCTCAGGCTATAGTGTCGTCTTCCACTGATCTGAAGCAGCAGTGGTTTTCGGCAGCCACCTGGGCGACTGAGCAGTCCTTTTTAGGATAGCGCTGCTTACCTCTGTAGTCTGAGGAAGGGGCTAGAAAAGGTGCCCTAAAAAATGCCTGCTTCACCAATCCTGACCAGCTGGTGGGAATCCCGCTTATGCGGTCGAAATACAAAGAAAACCAGTAACACTCCACTCATTCTTGGAGCGTGGAACATACGTACCCTCATGGATCATACGGATGCCGACAGACCCGAAAGGATAACTGCCCTGATTGCCAAGGAGCTTGCTCGCTACAAGATTGATATAGCAGCTTTGAGTGAGACGCGGCTGGCAGAGAAAGGACAGCTCACTGAAATTGGAGCAGGTTACACCTTCTTCTGGAGTGGGCGAAGAATAGACAAACGCCGCGAGTCGGATTTGCTGTGCAGACAAATCTGGTGAATAAGCTATCCAACCTACCAAGGGGAATCAATGACTGGCTGATGGTGCTGAAGTTACCTCTGTCTGGGAAAAAGCAAGGTCACATTTATTAGTGCTTACGCACCAACAATGACTAACCCAGAAGACATCAAGGACAAATTCTACCAAGACCTGGAAGAGCTGATTGCTACAATACCAAAGTCAGACAAGCTGATCGTTTTAGGCGACTTCAACGCCAGAGTTGGTACTGATCATGATTCCTGGAAGGGAGTCATCGGTAGATATGGCATTGGTAGCTGTAATAGCAATGGACATCTGCTCTTGAGGACATGTGCAACAAATGATCTCCTGATAACTAATACCATGTTCTGTTACGTTTGGACAGGCGGAACAACTTGGATGCACCCCCGCTCAAAGCACTGGCATCTAATCGACTATATAATAGTCAGTAGGAAAGACTGACAGGATGTCCATGTGACCAAGGCTATGTGTGGCGCCGACTGCTGGACGGACCACAGACTGCTCATCTCAAAGATGAACCTTAGGATTCGGCCCCCCAGACGTCCACAAGGCATTATGGCCCCAAAGCGCCTAAATGTCTCCAGACTGAAAGACAGTGGCGTCCAACAATCACTTGCTGACGCCCTGGCATTTAAGCTGGAAGCCACTGGAACTGACGCTGATATAGAGCCCAGCTGGGCAGCTTTCAAACAGCTGGTGTACTCCACTGCCTCCAAGTTAATTGGCGTCACCACAAGCAAGCACCAGGACTGGTTCGACCAAAACTGTGGAGAAATCAAGGCATTGCTGGATGAAAAACATCGTCTCCATCGTGCCTACAGCAGCGACCCTAAATCTGTAGCAAAAAAAAGTTGCCTTCACCAAGATACGTCAGACTGTACAGATGAAGCTACGTGAGATGCAGGATACATGGCTGAGCCAGAAAGCCGATGAGATCCAGGCCTTTGCCGACAGACACGATATGAAGAACTTCTACAATGCTCTTCAGGCTGTGTATGGCCCAGTCACATCTGGTTCAGCCCCTCTCGAGCGCAGATGGTAGTACTTTGCTCACTGATAAGGAGAAGATCCTTAATCGCTGGGCAGAGCACTTTGCCGATGTCCTTAACAGGCCCTCTTCTATCAACGAGGCGGCAATAAACCGCCTACCTCAGGTGGAGATCAACGAAAGCCTGGCTGATCCTCCAACAGTACTGGAAACTCAAAAGGCCACTGAACTGCTCTCCAACAGTAAAGTTCCTGGAGCTGATTCTATTCCAGCTGAAATTTATAAATCTGGTGGACACAAGTTAATTAAGAGGCTTACTGAAATGTTCTGTGAGATGTGGAAACAGAAACGCGTTCCGCAAGACTTCAAAGATGCGTCTATTATTCATCTATACAAGCGCAAGGGAAATCGCCACTCTTGTGACAACTACAGAGGAATCACTCTGCTCTGTGTTGCAGGAAAGATTCTCGCCAGAATACTTTTAAGCAGACTCGCACAGCACCTTGACCAAGGTCTCTTGCCAGAAAGTCAGTGTGGCTTCAGAAAAGGATGAGGTACTACTGACAGGATATTTGCCGCCAGACAACTACAAGAAAAGTGTCAAGAACAGAATGTCCAGCTCTACACTGTCTTTGTGGATCTAACTAAAGCATTTGACTCTGTCAGTCGTGAGGGCCTCTGGAAGATTATGGCCAAATTTGGATGCCCAGATACCTTCATTGAAATGGTGAAGCAGTTCCATGACGGCATGCTTGCCAGAGTCCAAGATCGTGGCAATTATTCAGAGCCATTCGCAGTCACAAACGGTGTGAAACAGGGATGCGTCCTGGCCCCCAGTCTCTTCAGCCTTATGTTCTCTGCTGCGCTGATTGATGCCTTTAGAGAAAATAATGTCGGGATCGACCTGCGCTACCGTTTTGATGGAAGGCTATTTAACTTGAGGAGGCTTCAGACCAGAACCAAGGTCCAGGTCGAGACCATTCGTGACTTTCTATTTGCGGATGACTGCGCCCTCAACTCAGGTACGCAAGCAGGCATGCAACAATCTATTTTCCGCAGCGTGCATGAGCTTTGGCCTCACAATCTCCACCAAAAAAACCAAGGTTCTGCATCAGCCCACTCCTGGTTGTGACTACACTGAGCCATCCATCACTGTCAATGGCCAGAAGCTCGAAAATGTGGACAGGTTTACATATCTTGGCAGCGCTCTATCGAAGGCAGCCAACATCGACGAGGAGGTGAATACTAGAATCGCTAGAGCCAGTGCAGCTTTTGGAAGGCTTCAACTTAATGTTTGGAATCGAAGAGGCATTAAGACTGAGACCAAGCTAAAAGTCTACTCGGTGGTCGTCTTGCCCACCCTCCTCTATGCTTGTGAGACCTGGACTGTATATAGTAGTCATGCGAAAAAGCTGAATCACTTCCACCTGAACTGTCTACAGAAACTGCTGAAGATAAGATGGCAGCATAAAGTGCCAGATACTGATGTTCTTCTACAGGCTAATATGACAAGCATTCACACCATGCTTTGCAAGGCACAACTCAGATGGGCTAGCCATGTTGTGCGCATGTCTGATGATCGATTGCCCAAGAAGATGCTCTATGGTGAATTACAACATGGCAAGCGATCTCTTGGAGGTCAAAAGAAGAGATTCAAAGACACCCTTAAGGCCTCCCTTAAGAACTGTAACATAGATCCTGGAAATTGGGAGAGTATTGCTGATGATCGGTCCGCCTGGCACAGACGAATACATGATGGTGCAATAGCCCACGAACAAAAGAGACTGCGTTATGCTGCAGAGAAACCTCTTCTTCGCAAGTCCAGGGCTGGTATCTTCTCTTCCTCCGGTCGGCAGTCCGATCTTTCGTATCCCCACTGTAACCGTCAATTTCAGGCTCGGATTGGACTAATCAGCCATCTCCGAACCCACCTGCAACTAAACTGATGACACTGGGTGGTCCTCATCAACCTCGATGGACAAACAGCAGAGTGGAGCCACCTGAGCGGGGCGTGGTCAGTGATCAATTGGAACTGGGTTCCTAAAAGATAGTAACGTAACACATCAGTAGCCCACTTCATGGCTAGCGCCTCTTTTTCAATTGTTGAATATTTCAGCTCCTGGGGGGAACAGTTTTCAGCTTATATAAAGGATTGGGTGTTCCTCTCCGCCCTCTTCCTGGGACAATACCGCCCCTAGTCCGACTCCAGAAGCGTCAGTTTGTAATACAAATGGCTTTGTGAAGTCAGGCTGCTCCAGTACCGGGGCATAGGTCAGCTGACCTTTCAAGGCCCGAAACGCTTGTTCGGTTTCCTCGGTCCAGCTTACTTTCTTAGGTAGGGCGCTCCTCATCAGGTCTGTTAAGGGTGCAGCGAGGGTCGCAAAGTTGGGGACAAATCTGCGGTAATACCCTGCTAGGCCTAAAAACTGGCACACTTGTTTTTTGGTCGAAGGGGTCGGATAGTCCCCCGGGGCGCTCACCTTGTCCACCAGGGGGTTTCAATTTACCCTGCCCCACCGTGTACCCCAGATAAGATATTTCCCGCTCCCCAAAGCGGCACTTGCTGGGATTTGCCGTGAGACCAGCATCTCTCGGTGTTGTTAACACTGCTGCTAACCGCTGAAGGTGTTCGGGCCAAGATGAGCTATGTATCGCTATGTCATTGATGTAAGCGGCGGCATATCGACTATGTTTTTGTAGCACTTTGTCCATTAGCCGCTGAAAGGTCGTGGCCGCCCCGTGTAGCCCAAAGGGCATCCTCCCAAATTGGTATAGCCCGAATGGGGTGGAAAAGGCTGTCTTTACCTTAGAGACTGGTGTTCAAGGAATTTGCCAATAGCCTTTAGTTAAATAAGAGGGTGGATATGTATTGGGCATTTCCTAACCGCTCCAAAAGTTCATCCACCCAAGGCATGGGGTAAGCATTGAAACGAGATATAGCATTTACTTTATGAAAATCAATGCAAAAGTGGGTTGACCCGTCTGGTTTCGGCACTAGGACTATGGGGCTCCGCCACTCACTGTGCAATTCTTCTACCACGCTCCATCGCAACATCCTTTGTAGTTCATCCCAGACAGTGTCCCACATCTTCCTGGGAAGAGGGCAGACGGGCTCTCGTATCTTTTTACCGGGGGTCATAGCCACATGGTGGTAGGCCAGGGTGGTCGGATAAAACTTGCGAGAAGCTTCATAACTGCTGTAGCTTCGTCTGTTGGTCTGGGGTTAGTTTCTCCCCCACCGGTAGGAGAAATGAGTTAGCACTACCCTCTCCCCAGGGTCCTAATTCAGGCTCGGGAGGGCAAGGGTTAATCATCAGTCCCTCTCAGGCATTCCATTTCTTTAGGAGATTGATATGGTAGATCTGGGTGATCCGCTGCTGACCGGGGACTCGTATCTCATAATCAACCTCTCCTATGCACCGTACCACCTCGAAAGGCCCCTGCCATTTAGCCAATAACTTGGAGTCCTGAGAGGGTAACAGGAGCAGCACCCTGTTCCCCGGCTCGAAGGTCCTCAGCTTCGCCCCTCTGTCATAATACCGTGCTTGCCTATCTTGGGCTTTTAGCAGATTTGCCTTAGCAAACTCACCCAGGGTCTGCAACCTCTCTCGCAAGTTGAGTATGTAATGTACCGATCCCTGCACCCGTGACTCTTGTTCTTCCCAAGCTTCTTTAATTATATCTAATATGCCCCTGGGCTGATGCCCATACAGCAGCTCAAAAGGTGAGAACCTGGTAGACGACTGGGGCACTTCCCTGACCGCGAATAACAAGGCTGGCAGGAGCCTGTCCCAGTCTCGGGGGTCTTCCTCCATGAACCTGCGCAGCATACTTTTAAGCGTTTTGTTGAACTTTTCCACTAAACCGTCTGTCTGAGGGTGGTAAACTGAGGTTGAAGATTAAGACACTAAAAACAAGTGGCAGAGCTCTGCCATCAATCGGGAGATGACATTAGTCCCCTGGTCAGTTAAAATTTCACATGGAATCCCTACTCGTGAAAAAACCTTCACTAGTTCCGTAGCCAGAGTGGGGGCAGTGGTATTCCTGAGAGGTATGGCCTCCGGGTACCTGGTCACATAACCTATCAGGACAAGGATGTACTGATGCCCTGCCCATGTACGCTCGAGCGGGCCGACTAGGTCTAGCACAACCTTCTCAAAGGGGACCTCGACTACTGGTAAAGGGACTAAAGGTGCCTTCAGTACCCTTTTGGGGGCCGGTCCTCTGGCATTTGGGGCAGGAGTCGCAGAAGTCCTTCACCTCCCTGTATATTCCCGGCCAACAGAACCTCTGCAGCAGCCTTTGTAGCGTTTTCTCATGTCCTAAATGGCCTGCCCATGGGTTGGCATGGGCCAGCTCCAAGATCTGTCTGCGATACCAGGTGGGGACTAACAGTTGCCACAGCTCCCCTCGGGATCCTTTGCGACCTGATAAAGGCGGTCTCGTCATACCTCAAAGCAGGGGCCCTTCTGATGTCGTCCTTCCGAATCCTCTCCCTCCTCAGGGGTTGCAGCATCATCCCAGGCCTGGCTCAGTGACAAGTCCTCTCTTTGCTTCCGCACAAAATCGCCGCCCCATGTGTCAGGATAGGGTGCCAAGGCCTGGGGGGGGGGGGGGCCTCTCCCGTATCCGGATTTCCAGTGGGGGCCAGGCATTGTGCCCCCGATCTAGGGTTGGGGTGACTTCCCTCCTAGAATCCACCGTCTCCCCATTCAGAGCACTCGGATCCTTCCCGAGGCGCTGTTGGCTCCATTCTTTCACTATGCAAGGAAAGTCCTGCTGGTCTCTCCCCAGCAGGATGGGGTAGGCTAACTTAGGGGCTACTACCACATAACACCACCCCTCCTCTTGTCCATCGGCGATCTGCACCCACATTGTGGGGTAGGGTCGCACGTCCCCATGTACACATTGCATAAATACGGGCGGTCCGGTAGTGCCCCCTCCTGCACTAGGGCGGCCCTGATAATAGTCTGGCTGCACCCGGAATCAACCAGAGCAATCACTGGCACCCCTTCCACCTCAATTGCCTTGACAATCCACCATCCCTCCCGCAGCTTCTGGTCTGCGTCTGCCAATAATACCTGCCCGAATGTACAGTCCATGTAAGGACACTCTGTGACGGACCCCCCCTGCTTTATGAAATAGACTCTCGGACTTGAATATACATAACTCAAAGGTGGTTTGAGAAAATTATTTCATGTAACCCATCAATCTTCATGTCAATCTGTTGGTTCTGTTTATCTTACTCTGTTGTATGTATCATTTGTATGTGGAAAATTAGACGCATGGAGTGGGGAATACTTGGTGAGTTTCAAATGTATGAATGGGAGACATGGAGGGTGTTACCTGCAACTTCTAGATGAGCCACTGTTCAACAATCTTTTGTCCTTAAGTCTGAGAAGTAGTTGGTAGGGAGGGGCCTCAATTCTTTAACAAAAAGAATAGGAGAGGCCTGGGGCTTTTGGCTGGGTTGCACCTGGAGGAAGGAGCCTGAGACCCCAGGGCATGGAAGACAGCCCTGATTTAGAGTGGCAGCTGGAAAAGAGCTTTTAGGGTGAGTTTAAGTTTGCACTGAGGTTTCAATGTAGAATTAGCCAAGCGGTTTTGTTTCTTTTGATTTGTGACCTACTTTGCTCTGCCTACTTTCACTTATTACCACTTAAATCCTACTGCTTCCACTTCACAAAACCATTTTTATTTTCTATCAAACCCAGAGTAAGCGATTGTTACCTGGGGGGCAACCAGCGTGCACATTCCCCCTTCCATTGCTAAAGGGGGCTTACCTAATTCTTTGGGGTCTGATCCCATCTGGGGAGTGCTCTCTCAGGAGGCTGGGCCCTAAACTGCACTCTCCTTGGACCTGAGGAGGTTCAGTGTCTGTGCTGCTTCTCGGTGGGGGCAGGGACCTCAGGTCAGGGCTTTGGCTGGGGGAGACCAGGGAGCTGGCCCAGCAGGACCGGGAGGTGAGGAGCCCCAGAGAGCAGGAAGGCGAGTGGCAGTGGCCGTGCCAGCACCCCAGGAGGCACCCCTGAGGGGTCGCCTGTGACCTCATCCCATCACACACTCCTCCTGAAGATGACCCTCCTGGCTGCACCTGAAACAGGTGTTCTTGATCGGGCCACCCCTCGCTGGGTTCCGGTCCTTCTCTTCGGGAGGTGGGGGTTTCCTCAGACCTTGCTTCCCTAACGGGCCCCGACCAGACTGGAGCCAGTCTCCAGCTGTTCCCTCTTCCTTGGGGCCTCGCCCAGCCAGTCTCGTTGCTGTCTCTCGGGCGGCTTGACCGTTCTAAAGCAGTTTTCGGCACCGGATTTTCCCTGGCCCCCTTTCCTACTCCTTCCGCTGACTCGGCCATCAAGTAGTCTTCCATGAGGGCAACTGCCTCAGAGAGTGGATGGGTGATGCCATCGCACCCACCGTTGTCCCCCACTGGGTAAAATCTGGAGGAATTGTTCCAACACCACGAGTTCAGCAACCTGTGCCCCACTCCGCTGATCTAGTTCTAGCCACCGCCAGCCTGTCTCCCGGAGTTTCTATACTACTGCCCTTGGTCTTGCCCCGGGCGGGTATTGTTCCTGCCTGAACCGTTGTCGGTAAGTTTCCACGGTTATCCCCATCTGGTCCAGGATCACTTCCTTGACTTTGTAATAGTGCAGTGCCTCACTACTGGACTGGCCCAGTCAGGTAGGGGGCGAGAAGAGTGGCTCAACGATCTTCCGGCCAACGGGCCACTCTCTTGAATGTGACTAGGAAGGCTTCCGGGTCATCTGCTGGGCCCATCTTCACCAAATGTATAGGTAAGTGTTGCATCGCCCTGGGTCCATTTCGCCCCCTGGCTTCCTCGTCCAGTCACCGCATATTGCTGCATCCATTACTCTTGCTGTGCCTGCTGCTGCTCCGCCAGCTCCCGCAATAGCTGTCGCTGTTGCTCTTGGTGTTGTGCCATCAACTGCTGTATCAAGTGGGTCTCCTGTTTTTGCTGTTGTCTTTGGTTTTCTGCAAGCCACTCCAGCAACTTAGCTGGCTCCATGTCTACTTAAAAAAAAAAAAAAAAAAAAAAGCCAGCAATCGTCTCAGGATTGAGTCTCTATGTTCCCCTAATCCCTTACTTCAGGGATTCAGGGTCAGAGTGCCCACATTCTCCATCATCTGTCACGTCGCGACCCCGGGGTGGGGGAGCAGCCCCTTTAATTACCACAAAAACGCAAACAAAGTTATGTCCCCTCTTCCCGAAGTCCCTGCTTATGCTCGGGTCTTCGAGGGTCACAGGCACGGCCCTATGGTCCTCAATGCTCTCCATCAGGTTCAGCTACGAGCGGCCGTGTGGTCCGATAGGCCAACACCCCCGTCTGGGGGCCTTACCCTGGCATTAACACGACCGGTCCACAAATTAGCCTGCCTCTATAAACTGCGATGGACCTTCTTCCTGTCGGCAATGCTGGAGTAGATCGAGGTCTCTCCACCCAGTAGAGGGAGGGGGTAGGGGGACCCGGGCCCACCCTCACTCACAAGTCCCAGCCCAGGGCCCTAAGGGCAGGGTCAATCGTGTCCCTGTCCGGCTGGCAGGGGGCTCCTCCTGAAACTCGCCAGCCCGCGGGCTATAGAAATGCCCTGCCCTGGGCCACTTCCTACCCCCCCCCCCCCTCGCCTCACAACCGATGGACTCGACGACACCGCCTGCTTGTTCCTACCCGGTGATGTCTCGGACGTTGGGGCCGTGGGTCTGAGGAGTCTCTCCTCCCGACCGCCTGTGGAACTGCTTGTCCTCCTCTCCTCCGTGGCACATCCAGCTCCCCTTCCTTCCCGCCGACGTGGGGTTTAAATGTCCCATCGATCTGCATGTGACCCCACACTCCACCCCTCCCCCCAGCGCCGGGCATTGCGCACCCACTGTTCCGAGCCCCGCCCCCCCTCGCTGAGCAGGGACACCGTGCGGCAGCCCTCTTTCCCCGTATAAAGCCAGGGTCGGGGCCACTGGAGTGCGGGGCTTAGCCACCCCATCACAGTCATATTCAGCTTCTATAACTTAAGTATGTTAGGCTTCTATACAGAGATGACTTGACTACAGCTTCCCATTTTCTATTACTGAATTCCACTCAGTTCAGTCATATTGCAACTCTAAGTCTTCCCAGCAGCACTTCAAACCCACTATTATTACAACAAGATGCTCTCAGACTGACATCTACCTATAGACGATCTTTATCTGCAAGTAGTAGTATTGGTCTATAGCAATAGCCAAGGATCGCCTTTTCCCCTTTTTATATCTTTAACCTCAATCCAAATAGTCACTGCTAGAACAACTTACAATTTTAACTGTTCTGTTGACATGTATTGGCACCCTACCCATGCTTTGTTTGGCCATACCCTTCTGTAACCTTTATAGCCAGGTAATTTCATTAGCTACCCAATGGCTTGGTCTAAGTCAGGGGTGGGCAATAATTTTTGAAGTGGTCACAGGCCACCCCAGAAGGGGCAGGACCTCAGACAGAAGGGGCAGAGCTTTAAATGGCAGGAGTTGAAAGGGTTTGCACCTCCCATTTAGCTCCCAGGCAGTTAGTGAGGGACAAGAGCGGCCAGCCCTTTCAATTCCTGCTATTTAAAGGGCTCACTGCTCCCAGCCTCACTGCTTGTGCATTGCCTGGAAGCAGGGAACACTAGAGCCCTTTCAACTGCTTCTACAGGCAGTCCCCGGGTTACATGGATCCGACTTACATCGGATCCCTACTTACAAACAGGGTGAGGCAACCCCGCACTAGCTGCTTCCCCCCAGCAGACTAGGGAGACGCGGAGCGGCTTTTCTCAGCAGACACTTCAGCTTGAGAATAAAGGACTGAGGGAAGTGAGGTGTGGGAGAATAAAACTGAGCTCTGGAGAAATGTTTGGCTCGAGTTTCCCCTACAATATGTACCAGTTCCGACTTACATACAAATTCAACTTAAGAACAAACCTACAGTCCCTATCTTGTACGTAACCCGGGGACTGCCTGTATTTAAAGGGCTTGCACCTTCCTTGGGGCTGTTACCCGTCAGCCACAAGTACTTTAAATGGAAGCAGTTGAAAGGGCTTGCGAGTCCCTGGCTCCCAGGCAACGTGCTAGAGGGTGGGGCCTGGAACTGCCGTGTGGGCCGGAACAAAGCCCTAGGCAGGCTGGATCTGGCCCGCTGACAGGCTTTTGCCCACCCCTGGTCTAAGCAAATCAGACACTCCCTTGACAATAAAATTCTGACTCCACAATCTTGTTGTTTTATTATCTATACAGGGAATACGGTCCACTGCAGAGGAGGCTGGAGCAACAGGGGAGTGAGGTGTCTCAGTTGGGGGACCACATCAGTGAGGGCTGGGGCTTTTTGAAGGGTTTTGCTTCTTGCTTGTGTGGTCCCCAACTGATTTTTCTGTGGGTCAGTGGCCCCAACCCAAAAAAGGTTCCCCACCCCGCCATAAAGACAATGTTGAAGCCTTTTGTGTTGAACATAAATTAATATTTTACAGTATTTAAAATGAAGTTTGGTAAACTAACATGAGAAATTAAAGCACATAATCTGCTTAATATTTCCTTTCTTACTGGTTAAATTAAACCATTCTCCCTAGCTGCAGCACTAGCAAAATGGCTCTGGCGTAATTATATAATTAACGGCAAATTTCCATCAGCAGCTGGTAGTCTGCAGAAAGGTTTGCATTGAGCTGGATGGGCCACAGGCCAAAAAGTTTGAACCATTGCTCTACTACAATACAAGGTGTTGGAGCAGCTTTTTCATTTCTTCCTTAAGTCTTTGCCATCAATGTCCCAGAGGGGCTAAAAGCAAATATGTCCTCCAGTTGCATGCAAAGCTGGAAATTTTTATTGCTTGTACATGGAAGGTTCTGGGGCAGGCTGGTAATCAGTGTTCCCTCTAAGATGAGTGACAGCACAGCTTCACAGGTGATTAATCAGTCCTGCCCAGTCAGAGGCTCCGTACATGGAGCTGACTGTCTGGGTGGGGCTGATTAATCACCTGTGAAGCTGTGCTGCCCTGCAGTTTAGAAGGAACACTGCTGGTATCTACTCTGCTAATCTTCAATATGGGGAGTAACAAGCCCCCACATTTTTCCAATCTGTCCTCAGTGCTCTGAGAAGCTGTTACTGCAGCAGTATTATATGCATCAGGAAGTCCAAAAACCTTCATGTAGAAAGCATCCGCTACAATTCTCAAAAGTTCTTAGTTTTAAATAATTGTGAGTGGATGGAGAAGCAAAAGGTTTACACTTTGCATCAGACTTCTACAGCTATTTCTGTCCTCAAAAAAGTCAGTCTCATTTCCTGGTATTCCCCTTTAATAGCTGGGCATTGTGATTTTCAGATCTAGCTGGCATTAGCCTCCACAGCCCTGTGAACCAAGGCTCATTAACTCAGAGCTGAAGTGCTACTGTGGATTCTGAAAACAGGAAGGTGCTCTGCTGACTCAGCACAAATTCAGCCTCACCAGTGGCTCATATGCACAGCTAATAAGAACTTCAACAGTGCCTTACTGCCTCTCCCCCTCACCACTTCCTCTCTAAAGCTGGCCACAGCATTTAAACAGGAAGGGATGTCATGCACAGGAACACTAATGAGAGGTAACAAGTCTGTAATGCTTTTATGAAACAAGTCTGCATTTCTTCCCGGATACTGTTGAAAAGGAAAGGAGTGGAGTACAGTTCACCAATTTCTAAACATCTAAAGCTCTCCCAAAGGCAGCCAAACCCATTTGCTTTTTATTTTTAGGGTAGTTAGCTTTTAGCAGGGGGTTGGACTCGGCCTCCTGAGATTTCTTCCAACCCTAATCTTCTAAGATTACATAGTTACCTGATATGTTTTATGAAAAATTATCTGGCTCAGTTAATTGACAGAAGCCAAAAGAGAACTCAGCTGTGAATGATTAACCAAATGAAGGAGAAGGGGAGATATGACTGCCCTCTATAAATACATCACAGGGATAAATAGCAGGGAGGAAGGAAAGTTGTTTAAGTGCCCATGTTGATGCAAGAAGAAAGAACTATGAACTGGCCATCAACAAGCTTAGTCTTAAAATGAGATTTTGATGGCTGGAAACCTTAGAGTGAAGTTTTGAAAATGTGGAAGAAAAAAAAAAGTCTAACTGGCTTCAAGACTAAGCTTGGTAAGTTTTGTGGAGAGGATGGTATGAGACTGTCTATAATAGCAGGTGGCTTATCTGTGACCGCTAGTAACAAATATCCTGAACTGCCAGAGATGGGACACTAGATGGGGAGGGTGCTGAATAACTACAGAGAATTCTTTCCCAGGTGTCTGCCTGATGGGTCTCACCCACATTCTCAGGGTCTAAGGGTATGTCTACACAGCAAAGTTATTTCGAAATAACAGCCCTTATTTCAAAATAACTTTACTAGCATCTACACAGCCAAACCGCTATTTTGAAATTAATTCGAAATAGCAGAGCGCTTATTTTGAATTTGGTAAGCCTCATTCCACGAGGAACAACACCAAATTCGAAATAGCTATTTCGAAGTACAGAGCACCTGTGCTTTTTCTGATAGGCTCTTTTTGCGCAAGAAACCCGTTGAGTGTCCCCACACACCTTTTTGCACAAGAACTCTTGCACAAAAAGGAGTTATGCCTTGCAGAAGGAGGTTTACCTACACCGCAAAAAGCCCTCTGTTCTGTCGATTGACTGTAGATTGAGGTGTGGATGCTCTGCAGGTTTTTGTGGAAAAATGGCTGTTTTTGCGCAAAAACCCTGTAGTGTAGACATAGCCTGAGTACTCAGAATGTCCCTTCACAATTAGCAATTCCAAAAAGAATCCACGTATTTGACACTGAATTCTTAAACCTTAAACACCTCAAAGCTACAAAACTGACAGAGAGGGTTAATACTTTGGACTTCTGCAGCACATTTTGCGTAAGATTGAGAAAGTAGATTTACTGATAGAGATGTCAACATGTAGATGACTACACGGATTAACTGATAAACCCAGGTTTATCAGTTAATCCAGTCAAATACACGCATTCTTCCCCCCCCCCCCCCCCCACCACCTTGCTGCCTCTGTATCAAACAGCAAGGGGGGGGGGGGGTGGAGAGGCAGCAGCACGGAGGGGGAGGCGGGGCCAGCTTTTAAGCAGACTCTCCACATGTGCTGGCTCCATGGACCTGCCTACCACCCCCCCTTGCTGCCTCCTACAGACGGAGGGGAGCAGGCAGGAGCCAGTGCTCATGGGGAGCTAACAGAGACAGCAGCGGGGGGTGGGCATGGAGCAGCCTCTGTTTGCTGTGGGCCCGGGCTCACCGTAGACACAGGCTGCTCTGTGGCAGCAGCCCATCTGCAGGGCGTCCAAGCTGCCCACCGACAGAGACTGCTCTGGCATCCCACGGAGCAGCCCGGGCCAGTCACAGGTAGAGGCTGCTCTCCAGGGAGCTCGGGCATCCTGTAGACAGGGGCTGCTGCTGCCCCACACTGCAGCCTGTGTATTAGTTTTAAAAACCAGCTCCCTGCGCTGCTGCCTCTATCTCCCCTCACGGACCAGCTCCCGCCTGCCACCCCACGCTGCTGCCTCTGATCGAGAGGCAGCAGTGCGGGGTGACAGGGTTCCCCAGGAATGGGACTAGAGTGCACTGCCTGCCAGCCCTGCCCCCAGCAACTATCAAATAGTCATGCAACCACTAAAATTTGATGCAGTTACACAACTATTCAATTACACACTATTTAACATCCCTATTTACTGATGTATATAAAATAGAGAAACATTCCCAGTTTTACAGTTGGGAAACTGGAGGCAGGAGTTATGACACCTGCCCAAGATCATATACAAAATCCGTTGCATAGCCAAGAATCCAGGAGTCCTGCCTCCCAGCCATGTTCCTTAACCACAAAACCTCATCCTTAATGGTCATGGCAGAGCTTGGAAAGGAATCCCTGCAAACACAGATAGACCACATGCTTGAGAAACTCCAGTCCCATAATAGCCAAGCAGCATTCCAAGGAGCCCATAATATCTAAGCTTGGCACTGCATTCAAAGGAGCCCAACTATACTCACGTTGATGTGATAGTCCGGAAACGTTCTTGTCCAGCTGTGTCCCATATTTGTAACTTCACCTTCTCCCCGTTAATCTCAACTGTCCGGATTTTAAAATCCACTCCAATCGTGGTAATGTAGCTGCCTACAGAGAGGAAGTGTGTATTCAAGTGACAACACAAAACCTTGTTCCCTTAGACCAGTGGTTCTCAAACCTGGTCTGTGGACCTGCCTTGCAGGTGGTCCATGGCTCAAGCTCAGCCCACCCCCATAGCAGGGAGCCTGCACTGGCACTCCAGCCTCGCGGTTGCCGCAAAGCTGGAACATCAACTCCGGCTTCCTGCTCAGAGGGTGCGGGGGAGCATGAAGAAAACTCCAAACTTGCCCACCAGACCCAGCTCGTCGAGAGAGACTCCAGGTGCTGCCACTCTCCCACCACCACCACCCTGGCTGGGGGAACAGCAGCATAATGACATGCTGTCTGGAGGCTTTCCCCACTGCTCCCATTGGCCTGAGAGCAACATGGGTGCAGAGCCAGGTAAGTGCCCCCCCCCCCCCGATGCCCAGACCCTGCACCCCAATCCCCCTCACTCACACCAAGACCCCGTACCCTCAGCTTGCTCCTGCACCCTCCCTCCTGGCCACACACTGCACCTACCCTTGCTCTTGCCCCCTCCCCGCTGCCCAGACACCCTACTCCCAGCCTGCTCCTGCACCCTACCTCCCACCCAAACCTCACCCCCTCCTGCACCCCACTCTTATCCCACTCGCTGGCAGCCCTATCCCACATACAGAACCCCTTGCGGAAGCAACACTGACATTATTCATAGTGTTCAGCACGGCTGAGATTGTAATTCTGACTGTCAGGGGGAGTCCATATAGAATTATTTTTCTAAAAATAACACACAGACTGACATTATTCACAAACGACAACAAGCGACACAATCTCAGCCGCGCTGAACACTATGCTATCCAGAGTCTCAAAAACAACCTGGACATTATAATCAAACCAGCTGACAAAGGGGGTGCTGTGGTCATTATGAATAAGTCCGACTATGACCAGGAGGCAACTAGACAACTCTCCAACACCACATTTTACAGACCTCTCTCCTCTGATCCCACTTCAGAATACCAAAAGAAACTACACTGTCTCCTTAAAGAACTCCCTACCTCTACTCGGGACCAAATCCACACAGAAACACCTTCTGAACCCCGACCAGGATTGTTCTATCTGCTTCCCAAAATCCATAAACCTGGACGCCCCAGACATCCCATCATCTCAGGTATCGGCACGCTCACTACTGGATTATCCAGCTATGTAGACTCTTCTCAAACCCTACGCAACCAACACTCCCAGCTATCTCCAAGATACTACTGACTTCCTGAGAAAGCTACAAAACATCAATAACCTCCCCGATAAAAACATCCCTGCTACCATGGATGTAGAAGCTCTCTACACGAACATCCCACATGAAGACGGATTACAAGCTATTAGAAACACTATCCCAGAGGATACCACTGCCAATCTGGTAGCAGACCTAGGTAACTTTGTTCTCACCCACAATTATTTCCAATTTGGGGACAACTTATACCTCCAGATCAGTGGCACAGCCATGGGTACCCGCATGGCCCCACAGTACGCTAACATCTTTATGGCTGACTTAGAACAATGTTTCCTCAGATCCTGTCCCCTTTTACCCCTTCTCTACTTACGCTACATCAATGACATCTTTATGATCTGGACCCATGGCCAAGAAAAACTGGATGCATTCCAGAGACTTTAACAATCTACACCTCACCATCAATCTCAGCCTGGACCATTCTACACGAGAGATCCGTTTCCTGGACACCACAGTACAAATCACCAATGGTAAATTAGATACCACTCTCTACAGAAAACCCACTGACTCATACAGTTACTTACATGCCATCCAGAACACACCATACGATCCATCATCGATAGCCAAGCCCTTCGATACAACCGCATCTGCTCTAATCCCACTGACAGAGACCAGAAGCGTCAGGATCTCTACCAAGCATTTATAAACCTCAATTACCCACCCAGAGAAATAAAAAAACAAATTGAAAGAGCTGGATGAATACCCAGAAATCATCTACTTCAAGACAGACCTGAGAAAACCAATAATAGAACACCACTTGTCATCACCTATAGCCCCCAACTTAAACCCGTCCAAGGCATCATCAATAAACTACAACCTATACTGGAACAGGATACTACCCTCCGAGAGGCTTTGGGGGAGAGACCCATAGTCTCCTACAGACAACCACCTAACCTCAGGATGATTCTTACCAACAACCACAGGACATACCACACTAATACCAACCCTGGAACTTTCCCTTGCAACAAACCCTGTTGCCAGCTTTGTCCACATATTCACTCTGCTGACACCATTATTGGACCTAACCATGTCAGTTACAAGATCAAGAACACATATTCCTGCTCATCCAGAAATATAGTTTATGCCATCATGTGCCAACAGTGTCCATCTGCTATGTACATTGGACAAACTCCTCAGACACTTCGCCAAAGAATCAATGCACACAAAACAGGTATCAGACTGTTTTTTCTTTGTGATACTGTTTCTTGCCATTTCAACCAGACTGGGCATTGTCTCAATGACCTAACTACATGCATCCTGTTTCGAAGAGACTTTAACACCAGACTACAAATGGAAGCCTCAGAACAGTCATTCATGCTTAAATTTGACACTTTACAAATGGGCCTTAACAAAGATGCTAATTATCTTACCCATTACAAAGATAGCTTCCCCAATTATCACCTCTAATATCATTAGCTCATAGACACTAACCTCCCCTGCCCCCTCAGTTCTAAAATCTGATTTGTCAATTCTGTGTGTGTTCACTTTTTTTGATTGTATCCCTTTGGTATATATGGTTGTGCCAATTTTCTTCTACAATTTGATCTGAGGAAGTGGGTCTGGCCCACGAAAGCTCATCAACTAATAAACCATCTTGTTAGTCTTTGAAGTGCTGCATAGTCCTGTCTTTTGTTTGGGAAGATCACAGATTTCTAATATAGCTAGCAATGTCAGATAAAATGACCTCTAGTTCTCAAATGGTGGGGCAGAGCCAGGACAGCCCTCAGCCAGTTCACCACAGGAGGAAAGGGAACACTCACCTGAGAATGTATTATCTGCGAAGCGTAACAGCAAACTGCTTTTACCAACACCTGAGAGAGAAAAAAAAATGCTGAGTTCTGTTGAAGTAGACCTAACAGATGGTAGTATTTTGTTTATTATTCACTGTATTTTCTGAATCCCATTTGAGTCCTTCTTCTAGAAGATAATCTAGTTCTATCAGGGTACATCTAGACTGCAGAGTTGTCAAAAAATTCTGCTGCATCCAAGGAATGTGTCTGCCCTTCCAAATTTTTTTTTTGAAGAAGAGCAGACACGTTTTTTCAGCATCCCTGTAAACCTCATTTTACGAGGAAGAAGGGATGTTCAGAAAAAGGGTCCCCCCCCCCCCCCCCCCCCCCGACGTTTGGCCCAGTGTAGACAGGCCAAATGTCAGAAAAGCCTCTTCCAGAAAATGATACGCAAATTGTGAACTGCAATTTGCGTAGCTTTTTCCGCTTCTTTTTTGGAAGAACCATGTAGTCTAGACCCAGCCTCCATTCCTGACCTATGCCTCAGAGGAGAAAAATGGCATGAACAGCACTGCAGGTTAGATCTCAAATGATCCATTTCAACTGCCCTTAACTTTCTGTCCCTGGCTCAGTACTGCTACAGCAAGCATGCCCAGCAGATGCTCTTTTAAAAAAAAAAAAAAAAAAAAAAAAAAAAAAATCTCATCTCCCATTCAATCATATGCACTTGAACCCACAGTTGTGACAGGATTAGGAGCTGGCAGACAGTCTACAAAGGTTTCTGCATCAAGTCTTTGCTGCCTGTGTATCACATTACCTGACAACAAATTAAGCCAGGTCAGGCCAGTAAAAGCCGGAACAGCCTTTCCACCTCAGCCTCCACTGCCCCTATCTAGACCCCCACGACGTGGCATCCTGCCCTGCACAGATGTGCCCCCATACACATCCACCCCAGCGGTACCTCCCCTGCACAAACCAGCCCCTCCCGGCCCCTCTCCATTCAGACGCCACAAAGCCGCCTCCCCCGACCCGGGAAAGGCCCACCCCCAAGACCCGGCCTCACTCCCCTCCTCACCGCTGTCGCCAATGATGAGCAGCTTGAAGAGGTGATCGTAGTCCCTGGCCATGGCCAGTGGAGAGCGGAGACTCCGGGCGACGGGAGAGGTAGGGTCTCTTCAGACGGCAGCGGTGGCTCCGGACTGGATCCACTTCCCGAACAAACAGCCGGAACTGACAGCGACAGCAACACCCCCAAGTGCCCACCCTGCGCACGCGCACCACCTCAGCTGAACGGTTAGCGGTCTCCGCTCTTTAGCTGCAGAGCGCGGCTGTCCCAGTACGCATGCGCCGTGCCTTACCGTCCTATCCGTCCCCTGGACTCAATGGATCTCAAACATTTAGGCCAGTGACTCACCTGGCTCAATGCAAACGTTTCAATGGAGAATCACCAGTTGCTAATGGAAACTCACCATTAATTACATAATTATGCCCGAGACATTTTGCTAGTGCTGCAGCTAGGGAGAATGGGTTAATTTAACCAGTAAGAAAGGAAATATTAATTTGAAACAGATTAAGCACTTAAACTAACATGAGAGAGTTTATCAAACTTCATTTTAAATAAACTAAAAATATTAATTTATGTCCAACACAAAAGGTTTCAATGTTTTCTTTATTAATGGCAGGGGTGGGGAATCTTTTTGGGTCAGGAGCCACTGACCCACAGAAAAAAATCAGGTGGGGACCACACAAGTGAGAAGCAAATAACTCCTCCAAAACCCCCCATCCCTCACTGATGTGGCCCCAACTGAGACACCTCACCCCTCTGGTGCTCCAGCCCCACAGGGCAAGGGGGAGGAATGGAGGACTGAGGTTCAGGGTTCCCATGGGCTGGATTTACTCTTCTGGGGTTCCAGAGTTAGTGGATTTTGTGGGGCCCCCCCGACTCAGGGGTGGGGACAAAAATGAGGTGTTCAGTGTGTGGGACAGGGCTGCCAGCAATTGGGATAGGGATGTGGTACAGGAACTGTGCAAGATGTGGAGTGCAGGAGAGGATGAGGGTGGAAGTTAGGGTGCAGCAGCTGGCTGAGAATAGGGTGTCAGGGGAGGGGGTAAGAGCAAGGGTAGGTGCAGTGTGTGGTCAGGAGGGAGGGTGCAGGGTCTTGGCAAGAGGGTGTGTGTGTGAGTGAGGGGGATTGGGGTGCAGGTTCTGGGAACGAGGGGGGACACTTACCTGACTTTGCACCCCTGTTGCACCCAGGCACAGCCTCCCACTGCTGCCATTGGCCTCAATTCTGGCCAACAGGGAAAGCCTCCAGACAGTGCATCACTGCACTGCCATTCCCCCAGCAGGAGGGTGGGGGAGAGCGGCAGCACATGAAGCCGCTTGCTCTGTCTCTGTGAGCTGAGTCTAGCAGGGAAGGTCAGGGCTTTTCACTCTGAGCAGGAAGCTGGAGCTGGTGCTTTAGTTTTGCTGCAGCCATGAGACTGTAGCGCCAGCACAGGCTCCCGGCTGCGGGGGAAGGAGGGGGGCTCAGCTCGAGCTGTGGACCACCTTTAAGGCTGCCGCAGACCACTAGTGGTCCGCAGACCACAGTTTGAGAACTGCCCTAAACCAACAATTGCTTCCTCCAGCTACCCGACCTCTATGTGTGCACTTGCGCCCTTGTCACTTCAAGGCTAGTGTGACAGGGTGCCTGCCCTGCACTGGCCTTTTAAGACCAGGACTCAGGCCCGGAGCCGGGACTAGAAAGAAAGAGGCCAGCTGGAGCTATTTGGGACTAGGGAGAGCCCAGCTGGCAAGCAACTAGGGCAGCACGAGTGGCTTGTAGAAGCCAGCTGAACCCATTAGGGTGAGTGAGAGCCCAGCTGACAAGGATCCAGCACAGCACTAGTGGCTTGTAGAAGCCAGCTGTAATCATTAGGGTGAGTGTGAGCCCAGCTGGGAGGTATATATATAGATATAGAGAAGCACAGGTTGCTGGGGGGAGAGCTGACTGTAGAGGAGGCAGGAGCTCCTTGGAGGGAGACAAGCTGGGGCTAGCCAGTGATAGTTGGAGGAGGGCCAGCCAAGACTCCCCTGGCTAGGGGCTGGAGACAAAGCCCTGGTTTGGAGGCAGACCTTGATGCAGCCTAGGTAAGCAGGGCAGTTGAGACAACCCTGATGCCTATGATGAGCAACCCATACAGACTGTAACTTGCCCTGAGAGGGGCTATATGAGAACAGTCAGGGGGCACTGAGGTGCACTGGGGTGTGAACCCCCTGACAGCTAGCTAGAGACTTGCAGCTGTGTTCTGGGTGCATGCGTAGTGAGTCCTCTCAGTAGTGTAGGTGCTCATATCAGTTAGTTAGGTGGTAGTACCCCTCCCTCACTGTCTTCCTTAGGCAGGTCACCTGCCCAGCCCATCTCATGTGCCAGTGCCCCCAGCCCTTGGGACCCACTGTGCCTCACAGCAGGGCACCACAGCAAAGGCCTTCTGCTCTGATGTGGGGGCTGGTCAGTGACAGTTGCAGAAGGCATGGTCCAGGGATCCCTCCTGCCCCCCTTCACCTGGCCTCAAGACAGGCCCCATGAGAGAGGCTACAATGTCTTGAGATTTTTAACAAGACCACTGACCATTGGGCTCTACTTGCTGTCTGGCTTCTGAGCCTTGTGGGTCATATTTTCAGGCAGCCACAAAGAGCTCTATGAAGGAACTTGCCTTTCTTTGAAAACACAGGTTGTGTGTAATCACTGGCACATGAGTCCAGGAGCTGGGGGGTTGAAGAAAAATAAAACACCAAATACTGAAAGAGAGGGTAGCAATGTGAGCTGCTGTTGTGTTCCAGATGCTGGAATAGCCTCCCTCCTGGACAAGCCACACCAAAGCCTGCTCCTACCCTTCTCCCTCACACAGCATAGCCCCTGACCGTTTCTGAAATGCCCTTGTGTGTCATACCATGAAGGGGTCCCTGGCAGTTCTGGAGTGAAGTTCTAATTCTTGATACAGATTTTTCCCTCTGCAGTTGAAACACCTGGCTCCTGCCTACCTCATTTTTCATAAACAAATCTACTACAGCTGAAATCCACTGAGCATTAAGACAAGACCCACCTCTGCAATAGTCCAATATACAGGTGGAGACTATGGACTGCTGCTCTATTTGCTAAACAGGTGTGGCCTACATCATAGAAGTGCAAGGCTATGCCTACACTCATGGAGATTTGGTCCAATGAGGCTGACAGCTGAGCTGTTGTCTTTGGGTGCAGCTGCACCCAAAGAAACCGTAAAATAAGTTATCCATCCATCTAGAGCAGTGGTTCTCAAAGTGCAGTCCCCAGACCACTAGTGGTCTGCAGTTGCCTCCCAGGTGGTCCATGGCTCAGGCTCAGCACCCCCCCCCCCCACACACACACCTTCCTCACCCATAAAGTGGGTAGCCCGCACTGTCTCCCCACTGCATGGGGGAACAGCAGCGAGGCTTTCCCCACTGCTGCTATTGACTGGTGCTACCTAGGCAGCGATCTCAGTGGTGTCTAGCGGGGAAGCAGCAGCCTACGCACCACACCACCGCCGGGAGCACTCTAGCACTGCCACAGCCCAGCCTCTAGCCTCGCCCGTGGGGAGCTGGCTCCACTAGACAGGAGATCACGATCCGCCTCCCCGTGTTGCACCATAGCATCGGCCTGTGGGCCCTGCCACCTGCAGGTAAGTCTGGGGGAAGGTGCTGTGCCGGTGTAGCCAGACAGACTAACCCCCCATATCATCCATCTTATTTGCCTCTCTGAAGCATACAGGACAGAGAAGGAGCAGTCAAATCAGCATAGTCTATGCTGGCTCATCTGATCCTGAGGAGCTGAAAACAGATATGTGGAGAGAGAGCGATTAAATCAGTAAGCTGGCCTTGAGGCTGCGAGAACTGCCCCGGCTGGCACCCATGTTGATTCAAACACACACACACACAGTCCCTGGGAGAGGAATTTCCCACTGAGAAAAGAATCCCCAGTAATTCCAATTTAGTTATCGCTCTTACAAGTATAAATTAAGTTCACAACTCCTTTGTAAGAACTGGTCTCACAAAAGACAGACCAGCCCCATTTGGCATGACAGACAAGAAAGAGAAATACGTGACCCCATGAGTATAAAGGTGGTACAGCAGCACACTCTTTTGAGTGTCATTCTACCCTCTACCTGCTGGTCGGGTTAGGTGTTTGATCTCCCGAGGTTCCACGGGGACGCCCACCTCGTATTTTCGTCTTTCCTAGGAATTGAGGGACCGGCCCTGGCCTGACATGCTGGAGTTGAGAGGCACAGAAGGGGGTAAAAATTGTACCTGGATGTGGTCCTCTGTCTTAAGTGTACACATAGAAAGAGTAAGCTGTTACTTGGTACCATTATTTCTATTTTTCTATCTTTTATCTTCTTTGTAACCATTTTTAAGATCTATATTTTGCTAGTAGTTAAGAAATAGCCATTGTAACCATATGATTTATAAGCTTCCTCAATAAACCTGTAACTGTTTAAATTTTAACCTGACTCCTTCAGTTGCTGTAATAGAACCAAGCACAATTTAAAAGAACTTCAGCCGGTCATTAGGGACAGATATAGGGAGAGCTTGGGCGTTTGGATTTGTGTCACACCCAGGTGGCACAATCCACTGGGGCACCTTTCAGTCTTTCCCCAAGGCTGCCCGCTGCGAAGGAATTACGAATTCTAGCAGCTGAAATCTAAGGTGTAATAAGCTCTTCCTATAAACTCGGGGCGTCTGAGAGCCTGTTGGCTGCTCTCTGTGACGGGACCCCGGTCCTAGCAGTAAAGTCACAGAAGTTAAACTATTTTTCGGGGTGCCCTCCAGCCTCCTAGGCTGCCCACTGTAACAAGACTTTGTGTCTCAGCAGTTGAAGACTTGGGTGTAGCACACACTTCCCTGACCGTCGGCTGACAGCCGGCTGCTGGAATCATAGAATACTAGGACTGGAAGGGACCTTGAGAGGTCATCGAGTCCAGTCCCCTGCCCTCATGGCAGGGCCAAATACTGTCTAGACCATCCCTGATAGACATTTATCTAACCTACTCTTAAATATCTCCAGAGATGGGGATTCCACAACCTCCCTGGGCAATTTATTCCAGTGTTTGACCAACCTGACAGTTAGGAACTTTTTCCTAATGTCCAACCTGTCAAAGTCAGGACTCACAGATTTGTCAGACTGCTCTGTTTATTCAGCAAAGCTCTGCTAAAATGCATCCAGAAAATGTGAGCACCATACAAGGTTCAAACCCCTTGATTTATACAGTCCAAAAAAAGCCAAGTTAACAGGATCAAAAAGAGGGGCAAAACTTCACATTATTAGTGTGGTTAAGTATCTTCATTTCAATATCAAGCACACAGCAATCTCCTGTCCATATCTCCCTGATTATCTCAAATTGCTTTCTGCCTAACACCTAATGTTCCTTTTCCTGTTAACTCAGGCCCATCTGGCTAGCACATTGATCTGCATACCTACAATCAACATTAACATACTTTTCTTCTTCCTCTTAAAAGACAAACAGAATTCCTTCAACTTATTCAATTATTACAGCACAATTGATCTTTCTCTTACAGTATAATTGTTTCTACTTTCACAAACCTAAACCTCCATTGCTGCAGTTTAAGCCCATTGCTTCTTGTTCTATCCTCAGAGGCCAAGATGAACAAGTTTTCTCCCTCCTCCTTATGACACCCTTTTAGATACCTGAAAACTGTTATGTCCCCCCTCAATCTTCTCTTTTCTAAACTAAACAAACCCAATTCCTTCAGCCTTCCCTCATAGGTCATGTTCTCTAGACCTTTAATCATTCTCGTTGCTCTTCTCTGGACCCTCTCCAATTTCTCCACATCTTTCTTGAAATGTGGTGCCCAGAACTGGACACAATATGCCAACTGAGGCCTAACCAGCGCAGAGTAGAGCGGAAGAATGACTTCTCGTGTCTTGCTCACAACACACCTGTTAATGCATCCCAGAATCATGTTTGCTTTCTTTGCAACAGCATCACACTGCTGACTCATATTCAGCTTGTGGTCCACTATAACCCCTAGATCCCTTTCTGCCGTACTCCTTCCTAGACACTCGCTTCCCATTTTGTATGTGTGAAACGGATTGTTCCTTCCTACGTGGAGCACTCTGCATTTGTCTTTATTAAACTTCATCCTATTTACCTCAGACCATTTCTCCAATTTGTCCAGGTCATTTTGAATTATGACCCTATCCTCCAGATTAGTCGCAACCCCTCCCAGCTTGGTATCATCTGCAAACTTAAGTGTACTTTCTATACCAATATCTAAATGGTTGATGAAGATATTGAACAGAGCCGGTCCCAAAACAGACCCCTGCAGAACCCCACTTGTTATGCCTTTCCAGCAAGATTGTGAACCATTAATAACTACTCTCTGAGTATGGTTATCCAGCCAGTTATGCATCCACCTTATAGTAGCCCCATCTAAGTTGTATTTGCCTAGTTTATTCATAAGAATATCATGCGAGACTGTATCAAACGCCTTACTAAAGTCTAGGTATACCACATCAGCCGCTTCTCCCTTATTCACCAGACTGGTTATCCTATCAAAGGAAGCTATCAGATTGGTTTGACATGATTTGTTCTTTACAAATCCATGCTGGCTGTTCCCTATCACCTTGCCATCTTACAAGTGTTTACAGATGATTTCCTTAATTACTTGCTCCATTATCTTCCCTGGCACAGAAGTTAAACTAACTGGTCTGTAGTTTCCTGGGTTGTTCTTATTTCCCTTTTTATAGATGGGCACTAGATTTGCCCTTTTCCAGTCTTCTGGAATCTCTCCTGTCTCCCATGAGAGGGGAACGGAGGCACCCATCTGTCGCCCTGACAGCTCATCTCGAGAGGTATGCTGTCTGCCAGGGGCCCGTATCCGAGATGTTACGGAGGCATTGTCGAGGATTATCCGGCCCTCTGACTACTACCCCATGCTACTCATCCACGTGGGCACAAATGATACTGCCAGGTGTGACACTGAGCGGATCAAGTGTGACTACAGGGCTTTGGGAGTACGGGTGAAGGAGTTTGGAGCGCAGGTGGTATTCTCTTCTATCCTTCCTGTCAAAGGTAGGGGCCCGGGCAGAGAGAGGTGCATCCTGGAGGTGAATGCCTGGCTGCGACGATGGTGTCGCCAGGAGGGATTCGGCTTCCTTGATCACGGGGTGCTCTTCCAGGAAGGACTGCTTGGCGGAGATGGAGTTCACCTTTCCAGGAGCGGGAAGGCCTTGTTTGGACACAGACTGGCTAACCTTGTGAGGAGGGCTTTAAACTAGGTTTGTTGGGGGCAGGTGAACAAAGCCCACAGGTAAGTGCTGCATGTGCGGGACTGGGAGATGGGTTGGAAATGGGGGGGACTACGGCCTATAATGGGAAGGAGAAAGGAGGGTCAGGGCACAACAGGGAGGCAAGATCAAATCAGTATCTTAGATGCCTATATACAAATGCGAGAAGTATGGGTAATAAGCAGGAAGAACTGGAATTGCTAACCAATAAATACAACTATGATATCATTGGTATTACAGAAACCTGGTGGGATGGGACGCACGATTGGAATGTTGGTATGGAAGGGTACGGCTTGCTCAGGAAGGACAGACAGGGAAAAAAGGGAGGAGGGGTTGCCTTGTATATTAAAAATGTACACACTTGGACTGAAGTGGAGATGAATGTAGGAGATAGCTGTGTAGAGAGTCTCTGGGTTAAGCTAAAAGGGGTAAAAAACGAGGGTGATATCATGCTAGGAGTCTACTACAGGCCACCTAGCCAGGTGGAAGAGGTGGATGAGGCCTTTTTTAAACAATTAACAAAACTATCCAAAGCCCAAGATTTGGTGGTGATGGGGGACTTCAACTATCCAGACATATGTTGGGAAACTAACACAGCGAGGCACAGGCTATCCAATAAGTTTCTGGACTGCATTGGAGACAACTTTCTGTTTCAGAAGGTTGAAAAAGCTACCAGAGGAGAAGCTGTTCTGGATTTGGTTTTAACAAATAGGGAGGAACTAGTTGAGAACTTGAAAGTGGAAGACAGTATAGGGGACAGTGATCACGAAATAATAGAGTTCATGATCTTAAGGAAAGGTAGAAGGGAGACCAGCACAATTGAGGTAATGGATTTCAGGAAGGCAGATTTTGATAAGCTCAGAGAACTTGTAGGTAAGGTCCCATGGGAAGCAAGACTGAAGGGAAAAACAACTGAGGAGAGTTGGAAGTATTTCAAAGGGACGTTGTTAAGGGCCCAAAAGCAAACAATTCCGCTGTGTAGGAAAGATAGAAAATATGGCAAAAGACCAGCTTGGCTTAACAAGGAGATCTTGCACGATCTCAAAATAAAAAAGGAGTCATATAAAAAATGGAAACTAGGACAACTAACAAAGGAGGAATATAGGCAAGCAACACGGGAATGCAGGGGCAAGATTAGAAAGGCAAAGGCACAAAATGAGATCAAACTAGCTACAGGCATAAAGGGAAACAAGAATACCTTTTATAAATACATTAAAAGCAAGAGGAAGACCAAGGACAGGGTAGGCCCACTGCTTAGTGAGGAGGGAGAAGCAGTAACAGGGAACTTGGAAATGGCGGAGATGCTCAATGACTTCTTTGTTTCGGTCTTCACCGAGAAGTCTGGAGGTGTGCCTAACGTAGTGAATACAAGCAGAGAGAGGGTAAGTTTAGAAGATAGGATACACAAAGAACAAGTTAAAAATCACGTAGGAAAGTTAGATGTCAGCAAGTCACCAGGTCCTGATGAAATGCATCCCAGGATACTCAAGGAGCTGATAGAGGAGGTATCTGAGCCTTTAGCTATGATCTTTGAAAAATCATGGCAGACAGGGGAGATTCCAGATGACTGGAAAAGGGCAAATATTGTGCCCATCTATAAAAAGGGGAATAAGAACAACCCAGGAAACTACAGACCGGTCAGTTTAACGTCTGTCCCAGGGAAGATAATGGAGCAGGTAATTAAGGAAATCATATGCAAACACTTGGAAGGTAATAAAGTGATAGGGAATAGCCAGCATGGGTTTGTGAAGAACAAGTCATGCCAAACTAATCTGATAGCTTTCTTTGATAAGATAACGAGCCTTGTGGATAAGGGAGAAGCGGTGGATGTCATATACCTAGACTTTAGTAAGGCATTTGATACGGTCTCGCATGATATTCTTATTGATAAACTAGGCAAATATAACTTAGATAGGGCCACGATAAGGTGGGTGCATAATTGGCTGGATAACCGTAGTCAGAGAGTTGTTGTTAATGGTTCTAAATCCTGCTGGAAAGGGATAACAAGTGGAGTTCCTCAAGGGTCTGTTTTGGGACCCGTACTGTTCAATATCTTCATCAATGATGTAGATATTGGGATAGAGAGTACGCTTATTAAGTTTGCGGATGATACCAAACTGGGTGGGGTTGCGACTTCTTTGGAGGATAGGGACATAATTCAAAATGACCTTAGCAAGTTAGAGAAATGGTCAGAGGTAAACAGGATGAGGTTTAATAAAGAGAAATGCAAAGTGCTCCACTTAGGAAGGAACAATCAGTTCCATACATACAAGATGGGAAGCGACTGTCTAGGAAGGAGCATGGCGGAAAGGGATCTAGGGGTCATAGTGGACCACAAGTTGAATATGAGCCAACAGTGTGATGCTGTTGCAAAAAAAGCAAATATGATTCTAGGTTGTATCAACAGGTGTGTTGTAAGCAAAACTCGTGAAGTCATTCTGCCGCTCTACTCTGCACTAGTTAGGCCTCAGCTGGAGTACTGTGTCCAGTTCTGGGCGCCACATTTCAAGAAAGATGTGGAGAAATTGGAAAGGGTACAGAGAAGAGCGACAAGAATGATTAAAGGTTTAGAGAACATGACCTATGAAGCCAGGCTTCATGAACTGGGCTTGTTTAGTTTGGAAAAAAGAAGATTAAGGGGGGACATGATAGCGGTTTTCAAATATCTAAAAGGTTGTCACAAGGAGGAAGGAGAAAATTTGTTCCTCTTGGTTTCTGAGGACAGGACAAGGAGTAATGGGCTTAAAGTGCAGCAGGGGAGGTTTAGATTGGACATTAGGAAAAAATTCCTAACTGTCAGGGTGGTCAAATATTGGAATAAATTGCCAAGGGAGGTAGTGGAATCTCCCTCTCTGGAGATATTTAAGAACAGGTTAGATAGACATCTGTCAGGGATGGTGTAGACGGAGCTTGATCCTGCCTTGAGGGCGGGGGGCTGGACTCGATGACCTCTCGAGGTCCCTTCCAGTCCTATTATTCTATGATTCTATGATTTTCCAAAGATGATAGCTAGAGGTTCAGATACCTCCTCTATCAGCTCCTTGGGTATTCTAGGGTGCATTTCATCAGGCCCTGGTGACTTGCAAGCATCTAAGGGTATGTCTACACTAAAAAGTTAATTCAAACTAACAGCCGTTACTTCGAATTAACTTTGATAGGCGCTACACATACAAACCGCTAGTTCAAACTTAATTCGAACTAGCGGAGCACTTAATTCAAACTAGGTAAACCTCATTCCACGAGGACTAAGCCTAGTTCGAATTAAGTAGTTTGAATTAAGGGCTGTGTAGCCACTTAATTCGAACTAGTGGGAGGCTAGCCCTCCCCAGCTTGCCCTGGTGGCCACTCTGGGCACCACCAGGGAAACTCTTCTGCCCTCCTCCCGGCCCCGGAGCCCTTAAATGGGCACGGGCTGGCTACGGTGCCCGTGCCAGGTGCAAGCCTGCCAGCACCCAGCCAGTAGACCCTGCACCTGGCACGGCACGAACCAGCTACCCGCTGCCGCCCAGCCCTCTATCTCTTCCTGGGACCAGGCTGGCGGCTCCTGGGAGCTTGCCCGGGACCGCAAGAGGCGGGCACCCGCCTGGTCTAGTGCGGACATCGTGGACCTCATCCATGACCTCGGCACTAGGCACAGGAAAGTGGCCGTCTAGGGCAGGATAGCTGCCCCCACCCGGGAGCAGGTGTGCATGAAAATCAAGGTGGTCCACTGAGACCCCCGACCCTGAGCTTAGAATGGCAGTAGTGGGTCAGACCAAAGGTCCATCTAGCCCAGTAGCCTGTCTGCCGACAGTGGCCAACACTAGGGACCCTGGAGGGGATGGACCGAAGACAGTGACCAAGCCATTTGTCTCGTGCCATCCATCTCCAGCCTTCCACAAACAGAGGCCAGGGACACCACTCCTACCCCCTGGCTAATACCACTCCATGGACCCAACCTCCATGACTTTATCTAACTTCTCATTAAACTCTGTTCTAGTTCTAGCCTTCACAGCCTCCTGCAGCAAGGAGTTCCACAGGTTGACTATTTGCTTTGTGAAGAAGAACTTTCTGTTTGAAGCCTGCTACCCATTCATTTCATTTGGTGTCCTCTAGTCCTTCTATTATGGGAACTAATGAAGAACTTTTCTGTATGCACCCTCTCCACCCCACTCATGCTTTTATAGACCTCTATCATATCCCCTCTCAGTCTCCTCTTTTCTAAGCTGAGAAGTCCCAGTCTCTTTAGCCTCTCTTCATATGGGACCTGTTCCAAACCGCTCATCATTGTAGTTGTCCTCCCCTCTCCCAGCCTCTCTCTTCCCCTCTCCCACCTCCTTTTCCCAGTCTCCCCCAGTTTTGTTCAATAAAGAGAGATTCTATTTTTGAACACAATTCTCCTTTATTTTGTACATCAGGAAGGGGGGCTAGGGAGGAATGGGATATGAGCCCCCGATGGGGAGGACTGGGGTGGCTCTGTGGGCTTCTCGGGGTGGAAGCTCTCCTGAAGCCCCTTGATTGACCCCCCCCCCCCCCCCGGATGGCAGCCTGCGGCAAGGGCAGCCGGGCTGATGGCCGAGTGCTGTGATGTGCCGAGTGTGGGCACTCAGGGCACTCCAAGCCAGGACTGCTTTGCAAGTGGGGAACCCCTGAGAACTGTCTGTCTGGGGTGGGGGTCGGGTCCCTTTAAGCACAGCCCTCAGCTAGCCTGAGACAGCAGCTCCACGCTCCAAGTCCTAACCTGATGCCCTGCCGGCACTGTTTCTGCCATCCTTAACCTCGGTTCAGGGTCCACTCTGTGTGGACATGCTAGTTCGAATTAGCAAAATGCTAATTCAAACTAGTTTTTAGGTCTAGATGCACTAATTCGAATTAAGTTAGTTCGAATTAGTGCTGTAGTGTAGACATACCCTAACTTTTCTAGGTGATTTTTGACTTGTTCTTTTTTATTTTACCTTCTAAACCTCCCCCCTTCCCACTAGCATTCACTATGTTAGGCATCCCTTCAGACTTCTCGGTGAAGACTGAAACAAAGAAGTCATTAAGCATCTCTGCCATTTCCAAGTTTCCTGTTACCGTTTCTCCCTCCTCACTGACCAGTGGGCCTACCCTCTCCTTGGTCTTCCTCTTGCTTCTAATGTATTTATAAAAAGTCTTCTTGTTTCCCTTTATTCCCGTAGCTAGTTTGAGCTCATTCTCTGCCTTTGCCTTTCTAATCTTGCCCCTGCATTCCTGTGCTGTTTGCCTATATTCATCCTTTGTAATTTGTCCTAGTTTCCATTTTTTATATGACTTCTTTTTTATTTTTAGATCATGCAAGATCTCGTGGTTAAGCCAAGGTGGTCTTTTGCCGTATTTTCTTTCTTTCCAACACATCAGAATAGCTTGCTTTTGGGCCCTTAACAATGTCCCTTTGAAAAACTGCCAACTCTCCTCAGTAGTTTTTCCCCTCAGTCTCGATTCCCATGGGATGTTACCTATCACCTCTCTGAGATTACCAAAATCCACCTTCCCGAAATCCATTGTCTCTATTTTGCTGTTCTCCCTTCTACCCTTCCTTAGAATTGTGAACTCTGATTCCATGGTCACTTTCACCCAAGCTGCCTTCCACTTTCAAATTCTCAACCAGTTCCTCCCTATTTGTTAGGATCGAATCTAGAACAGCTTCCCCCCCCGGTAGCTTTTTCAACCTTCTGAAATAAAAAGTTGTCTCCAATGCAGTCCAAGAACTTATTGGATAGTCTGTGCCCCGCAGTGTTATTTTCCCAACATATATCTGGATAGTTGAAGTCCCCCATCACCACCAACTCCTGCACTTTGGATGATTTTGTTAGTTGTTCAAAAAAAGCCTCATCCACTTCTTCCACCTGGGTAGGTGGCCTGTAGTAGACTCCTAGCATGACATCACCCTGTTTTTAATCCCTTTTAGCCTAACCCAGAGACTCTCAACACTTCCGTCTCCTATGTCCATCTCCACCTCACTCCAAGGCTGGGTCTAGACTGGCCAGTTTTTCTGGAAAATCAGCCGCTTTTCCGGAAAAACTTGCCAGCTGTCTACACTGGCCGCTTGATTTTCCGCAAAAACACTGACGTTCTACTGTCCGAAATCAGTGCTTCTTGCGGAAAAGCTTTGCCGCTCCCGTTCGGGCAAAAGTCCTTTTTGCGAAAAACTGTTGTGCAAAAGGGCCAGTGTAGACAGCTAGCTGAGACTTTTGTGCAAAAGCAGGCTAAACGGAAAAAAGCGGTTTGGACGCTGGGAGACCCCGTAGGAGCCCCGGACTTCCTGGTAACCCGAGCTCTTAAAGCAGATGCAGGCTGCTGAGTGCACGTGGCAGGAGTGTGCCTCAGACCTCTGGCCTGAGGTCTGCCACGGTGTCCCTGCCCTGCCCAGCAGCCACCTCACAGCCAGCATGGCAGCTCCGGGTGCTCAGCCACCCGCACCCCCAGCGCAGGAGGCCCCCAGGGGCCACAAAAGAAGGGCCCCATCGTGGTCCTCGGGGGAGCTGGAGACCCTCCTGGACCTGTGGCAGGAGGAGGAGGGCCTCCACCACACACGGTCCCGGCGTCGCAACGCCGACATCTTTGGCCGCATGGCCCAGGCGCTAGCCCAGCAGGGACATCCAGCCCGGAACCTGGAACAGGTCCGGGCTAAAGTCAAAGAGATGCGCCTGGGCTATGTGCGGGCCAGCGAGGGCAGGGGGGCAGAACCAGACACCTGCCCCCACTACGACTGGCTGCATGTCATCCTCGGCCAGCCAGCCCCGGACGTGCCGGTCGACAGCAGCGTGCGCCCCCCCGTCACCCGGACCACCGAGGCGGGGGAAGGAGACGACAGCACTGCCACCCTGCAGGCCCCCTCCAGCAGCCCTGACGTCTCCCGTGCATCCTCGGAGGCCGGGGAAGGATCCACCGGTGAGTCTTGCACTTTGCACTCACAAGGGCGGGGGGGGGGGGGGGGGGGGAGAGAGCACGTCAGTCAGGCCGCATGAGCTGCACGCTGTGTAGCATTAGGCAACAAGCAGCACGTGCAGCCTGGTGACCGAGCGGCACGTGGCCGCGGCAGGCAGCTGCAGGGCACGCCTGGGACCGTGCTGCTCACACACATCCGGCGGGACCAGGGGGAAGGGTGGATGCCGGCTGGAACCGGCCAGGGCCCCAGGGACTCAGCCCAGAGCCCGCACCTCCGCAAGGGTGCAGCACGCAGAACGGCAACACTGCCCCATGCCTGGCTGTGAGGTACAGCCAGCTGCTCCTGGGAAAACCGCAGCATCACAGTCCTGTGAACATGGCCCCCACCGAGCCCCTCGCCTGCTCCCGGTGCCTTGGCTGGCTCCCCGAGGGGAGTCCCCACTGCGGACACACATGTCACTGGGCTACGTGTGGGAGGGATAGTGGGAGGGAGAAGGGGGGGAAGCGCTCGGGCCACCCTTAGGGCCGTCTGAGTTTTGCTGCAAGGATGGGACACCCCCCCCCCCCCGCACAGTCACTCTTCTGGTTCTGTCCAGGAGATATCCCACGCGATGGGGATCTGAGAGCCCAGACCACCTCTGCCAGATGTGCTCCCAGGCACTGTGTGGGGATGCATCTCGCTCCCTGTCAAACACCATTGATTAGCCCAAAGCCTCACAGCCTCCCCCGGCAGGGAGTTCCACAGGTGAACGCAACACAAGTGCCATCCCGCCCTCCACGGGGCCAGGACACAGACCGGTGGTTACAATACATGGAGGAGGACCCTACTCCAGGGGCGGGCCTCCTTGTAAACATACAACACAGGGGGCAGGGGGGGAACCGAGTGGGCCCAAGCCACACTACTGTGGGGTCACCTGGGCTCAGGGGTGGAGGGCATGAGGTGTGGGGACAGTGGCCGGCCTGCCTGACTGACCCATCCTTTCTTCTCTTCCCTGCAGCGGGACCGAGCACAAGCTGGGGACCCTCTAGTCCGGCAGGAGCAGCACCCCCAGCCACCCAACCACACAGGCACAGGCTCTGCCACCGGGACCAGCTCCTTCGCTGGCATGTGCAGGCCGTCGAGCGCATCGAGGCATCGATTCGCCAATGCGTCCAGGGGGACCTGCAGTGGCGCCAGGAGGCCTGGGCCGCCTTCCAGGCCCAGTGAACGCGCATGGCTGACTCCATCGTCACCCTCACCGCCCACATAGCCCATGCCATTTGCTATGGCATGGCCTTACCCCATGCCCCCGTCATCCCTCCCCTAGCACTGCCCATGCCCCCTCCTGCCCCTGCAATGCCTCCTCCTGCCGCCCCTGCAATAGCCCCTCCTGCCCACCTCCCCGTACAGCCTGCCCCGCATGTGCAGGTCCACCCCTGCAGGAGCGCTCGCAGTGGCTCCTCCCCCTCTCCCTCCCCCTTGTAAATAAAAACATAGGTTTTTCAGTTGAAAACAAAAGTGTGTTGGTTAATTGTGTTACTCGAGGTTACTTTAATAAATGATTTGAGATGCCAATTAGCCAACTAAATTTAAGAGGATTACAAACTGTGGACACCAAATCCTGTATCTATCACCGGTGGTCCCTTTAAGTGGTCATTGGTTTGTGGCGCATAAATAAATACTGAGACTTTTCAGTAAAATTTAAACCACAAACTATATTAACATAGATAACAAACAAGCAAGAAAGGTTAGAAGACGCACACTAAAGATTATGTAACATAGTCTAGATGCAGGGGGGACGATTGCAGTGTTGCTGGCAACCTCAATCCTTTGGTCCTTCAGGGCCTCGGGAGAGGAGCAGCCAGGAGATCCCTCAAAGACGACTGGAATCGGGTACGCTGACTTGAGCCTTCCACACGAACCACGAATCCTCTTCCCTGTTCTTCGGGACAGCTCGGACAGGCAATGGTGGCCTAAACCCTAGCCTATTCTAAAAGAAAAACCCTAACTACGTCCGACGCACCCGACAAACATTCATGATGACGGCCGATGTGCTTGGAACCAACGCTTTACAACTGGGGGGAGGGGAGGGGGTGGGGAAGGGTAGGGGATGGGAGGGGGGAGTCTGGGGAGACCCAGGCGACCCTACTACGGGGCTTGTGTGAACATGTCCGTCAGGGCCTCTCTGATGCGCACCCCATCCTGGCGCGCCTGGCGGACGGCAGCTGTGTGGGGCTGTTCCAACGTCTGTGCCTCGGCTGCCATCCATGCAGGGAGGAAGGCCTCCCCACTGCGCTCCACAATGTTGTGGAGCACGCGGCCAGTACCTCCGTGGCATTCCGCTCACCCATCTTGAGACGGGTGAGCAAACACCGGAAGCGGGCTTTTAAGCGTCCAAAGGCGAGCGCCACCTGATTTTGGTCCCGGTTGAGGCGGTCGTTGAACCGGGCCCGGTTCTGGTCTGGCCACCCTGTGTAGGGCCACATTAGCCAGGGCAGCAGGGGGTAGGCCGCTTCCCCGGCAACGCAGATGGGCATAGGCACATCCCCGACAGTCAAGTCCCGCTGGGGGAAGTAGGTGCCCGCCTCCAACCTGCAAAAGAGTCCGGAGTTGCAGAGGATGCGGGCGTCGTGTGCCCGGCCGGACCAGCCCCCGTAGATGTCCAGGAAGCGGCCTTGGTGGTCCACAAGGGCCTGGAGGACAATGGAGCAGTACCCCTTTCGGTTCATGAAATGGGCTGCTCGATGCTCCGGGGCCCGGACGGGGATGTGGGTTGCGTCCAGGGCTCCCCCACAGTTGGGGAACCCGAGGGCAGTGAAGCCGGCCAGCGTAGCATCCACGTCGCGCAGGCGGACGACTCTCAGTAGCAGGACATCATTGATGGCATGGACGACCCGCAGAAGGGTGCAGAGAAACACAAGGGAACACATCACATAAGGCAGGGTGAGTGTGCGCTCCCTTGGGCCTCCCCCAGTGATTCCCTCTGTGCACATGCACACACACACACACCATGGCCCCCACGCCCCCCCCCCCCCCCGCACCAGCAGGCCTGTGCAAGGGAGGGACGGCCCAAACCCCTGGGTGACCCAGCCTGGAGTCTTGGCTGCCCCTGGGCATGGAGTGCAGCACCCTCCCCCCACCCCACTCCCCCTGGGACTTACCTCCATCACGACGACACCGACGGTCGATCTTCCCACCCTGAATTGCTGTGCCACCAAGTGGTAGCTGTCCCGGGTGGCCAGCTTCCACAGCGCGATGGCGACCCTCTTGTCCACGGGGATGGGCGCCCGCAGCCGGGTGGTGGCTCTCTGGAGCGCAGGGGTGAGCCAGGCGCACAGCTCCAGGAACATCCGCTTTCGCATTCGAAAGTTCCGGAGCCATTGCTGGTCGTCCCATTGCCCCAGGACCAGCCGGTCCCACCAGTCCGTACTGGTGTCCAGTCTCCACAGTGGCCTCTCCACCCTGGGGTGGGGATGACTCCCTCCCCTGGTGAGGGAGTCGAAGGCGATCTCTGCCTCCTGGTCCTGGAACAGGAGGGCAGCAGCCTGGAGCTGTCTAGACGTAGCCCAAGTGTGTTCATTTTTAATGTATAAGGCAACAGGAGAAGGAGAAGCCCTGGAAGTGGCAGGGTTGGTGCTATCACACTGCAGGGCTGGGGAAGCAATCAGAGGAACCCAGAGGCCTTTCCCCAGTGGGACCTGCCCATCCCGCCTTCTGCTCAGCAGTGCAGGCAGCTGCATTTCCGAGGCTGGGAGGGTTGCTCTGTAGGGCAGCTGTGCAGAATGGGATTCCTCTAGAAGCCAGGGGAGGGGCTGCCTGTCTCCCCAGGAGGTCAGGGGTGTGCAGCCAGAGGGAGCAAGGTCACTAGGGCACTCTGTCCCCCATCTTCACCCCTCACTGAAGAGCTGGTGTAAACCGAGAAACACTTCTGTATTGCATTGTGCCCAGTGCACCCCACCCCCTGGCTTAGTTTTTCACGGTGGTACAGAGTATCTGGAATCTCAGGATTTTCTGTGCTTACAAGATACCATTTGGGTTGCCATGAACACAAAGCCAGTGCAGAGGACGACAGAGGAGCCCAACACTGAAATGGATAGCAATGCTAAACATTTGTGTTTCTGTTTAGAAACAATTGCCTGTAGGATTGTGCTACTTCTGGTAGCAATATATTATAGGAGCAGTTCCTGCTACCAGTAGCAGTCTTACAAGGGCGCAACTCTCTACAAACCACCAGCCAATGGGAGCAACAGGGGCACAAAGCCAGATGAGCATCCCTCCTCATGCCCAGACCCCTGCACCCCAATGCCCCTCACTCTCCCCCTCCCCCTGCCAAGACCCTGCACCCCCAGCTTGCTCCTGCTCCTGCTCCCTCCCCCCTGGCCAGATACCCTCCCCCCAGGCTGCTCCAGCACCCTACCTCCCATCTAGACCTTGGATTTACTCTTGCAGGGTTCCAGGGTTGGTGGATTTTGTGGATCCCCTCAGGTTCTGGAGCAGGGACAAAAATTAGGGGTTCAGTGTATGGGACAGGGCTGCCAGCAAGTGGCATAGGGATGGGGGTGCAGGAGGTGGGCAGGAGGTGGGGGGCAGGAGGGAGTGAGGGTGGGAGGTAGGATGCAGGAGCAGGCTGGGAGTAGGGTGTCTGGCCAGGAGGCAGGGTGCAGAAGCAACCTGGGGGTGCGGGGTCCTGGCATGTGTGTGTGTGAGGGAGATTGGGGTGCAGGTTCTGGGCATGGGGGGGGGAGTTGACATGGCTTTGCACCCCTGACGTTCGCAGGCACAGCCTCCTGCTGCACCCATTGGCCGCAACTCTGAACAATGGGAGCAGAGGGGAAAGCCTCCAGATGGTGCGTCACTGTGCTGCCATTCCCCCAGTGGCAGGGGACAGGGCGGGAGAGTGGCAGCACGTAGAGCCGCTTGGTCTCTTTGCGAGCAGGGTCTGGCAGGGAAGGTTGGGGCTTTACCCTCTGAGCGAGAAGTTGGAGCTGGTGTTCTAGTTTTGCTGCAGCCACGAGGCTGTAGCACCAGCGCAGGCTCCCCACTGCAGGGGTAGAGGGAACTCAGCTCGAGCCGGGGACCACTTGTTGTCCACGGGCCACAGTTTGAGAGCCACTGCTCTAGGGTCAGATTGTAGCACAAAGGATCCTCCCAGTAAAAGTCAGAGACTCCTATAGTAAAGGGAGCCTACACAAGAAACATACAATTCATCAACATTTACCAAAACAAAGCAAAAACATGATATAGAATAAAATCACCGTGAGTCAGATAAATGATATAGTACACATCTCATCCTGCTGGATCCCAAATCATATTATGGACACCTGAGAGGAACATTTTGTCGGACTTTTGAAGCAATACACTCTTGGGGTATGTCTACACTAGCCACCCTAGTTCGAACTAGGGTGGCTAATGTAGTCGTTCGAACTTGCAAATGAAGCCCAGGATTAAAATATCCCAGGCTTTATTTGCATGTTCCCGGGCACCGCCATTTTTAAATGCCCGGTAGTTCAGACTCCCTGCCCGTGGCTACACGCAGCATGGGCTAGGTAGTTCGAATTAAAGCCCCTAATTCGGACTACCGTTACTCCTCATTGCAATTCCAACTTGTCTCATTAGCATCCCTTTTCCGGAAAAGGGTGCCAATGTAGACACAGCCCAATTGTTTAGCTCTGCAAGATAATTCACTGTTAACTGTTGATCTATAAATACAGCTCATGCCAGGAGGGGGAGGGAATCCGAGGTGTGGCTATGTAAATCCAATTCAGCCAGGGCTGATGGAGGATCAGTGTTGGAATGGAATGTGGAGAATTGTAACTAATTTGGGCTGTTGTGGGGTCACTAATCATGCTACCCCTAAATGTGGGAACTATAAAACATGCCACCAGTGCTTGCTGGAGAGACACCATCATTGCAAGAGGTCTCCGAGGAACAAGCCTCCCCCTTCCAGAGTTGAGTGAACTGAGCTGGGGGGAAGGGTTAGAGAGCTTGAATCAGCCTACTGCATGCCTGTTAGATGTGAGCTGTAAGACTGACCTAACTTGTCCCTTTTCCTCTGGTTGCATCTAGACTAGCATGATTTTGCAGAAATACTTTTAATGACAAAAATTTTCTGTTGAAAGTATTTCTGCAAAAGTGTGTCTAGATTGGCATAGATGTTTTTATGCAAAAAGTGCTTTTGTGCAAAAGCATCTGTAGCTAGTCTAGATGTGATTTTGTGCAAGAAAGCCCTGATTGCCATTTTAGCCATTGGGGCGTTTTTTGCACAAAACAGTTCTTCCCTGTTTACACGGGTCTTCTTGCGTAAGAGGGCTTTTTCCTGAGCAGGAGCATGAAAGTATTTGCACAAGAAGCACTGATTTTGTACATTACAAAGTCAGTGCTCTTGCGCAAATTCAAGTGGCCAGTGTAGACAGCTGGCAAGTTTTTGTGCAAAAGTGGCCACTTTTGCGCAAAATCTTGCCAGTCTAGATGCACCCTCTGTGTTTACGAGTGGGAAAGCATTGCCTCTCAGAGGCACCCAGGGGTGTGTGAATTTCCCAGGTTACTGGGTAGGGGCTCGAGCCGGTTCTGTGTGAGATGGACCCAAAGGCTACGTCTACATTGGCATGATTTTGCGCAAATAGGCTACATCTAGACTGGCATGATTTTCCGGAAATGCTTTTAACAGAAAAGTTTTCCGTTAAAAGCATTTTCAGAAAAGAGCATCTAGATTGGCACGGACGCTTTTCTGCAAAAGCACTTTTTGTGGAAAAGCGTCTGTGGCCAATCTAGACATGGTTTTGCGCAAAAAAGCCCCAATTGCCATTTTCGCCATTGGGGCTTTTTTGCGCAAAACAAATCTCAGCTGTCTACACTGGGCCTTTTGTGCAAAAGTTTTGTGCAAAAGGGACTTTTGCCCGAATGGGAGCAGCATAGTATTTCCGCAAGAAGCACTGATTTCTTACAGTAGGAAGTCAGTGCTTTTGCGGAAATTCAAGCGGCCAGTGTAGACAGCTGTCAAGTTTTTCCGGAAAAGCGGCTGATTTTCCAGAAAAACTGGCCAGTCTAGACACAGCCATACTCTTTAATGCAAGAGTTTTTGCGTTAGAGTATTTGCGCAAGAGAGCGTCTATATTGGTCTGGGACGCATCGTAAGAACGATGCGCTTTTGCGCAAAAGCAGAAGCCTGGAACCATTTTGCAGAGGGCAAAGGGGCACCAACCCTTTCCAGGGGCGGGGGCTGGAGCTCCTTTGAGACACGTGCTTAAAGGGAACTCCCTGGACAGCCGTTTCTCTCCTGCTGTGAGCTTTAGGACCTCTTGCAGGGACTGACAGCCGTAGCAGTTCTAGTTGTGGTTGCCCTCTGCCTTCTTGGATACCACAGCTTGTGCCTTAGTGCCATTTGCTGATTTTTGGACCTCAGCTCTCTTTTTGTGCCATGGAGCCAGGGATGGCCTCGTGCCTAGTCTGGCCCCTTCCGGCCATTTTGGAGTGCCTGCCGCTGCTGCACTGCTCCTCCAGGACCTCGAGGCGCAGGTCGCTCTGGACTCCCTCACCAGGGAGGTGGTGGCGTCCCTGTGGCATCTCCACCCCACCATGGAGAGGTCCTTGTGGAGACTGGACACCAGTACGGACTGGTGGGACCGGCTGGTCCTGGGGCAATGGGACGACCAGCAATGGCTCTGGAACTTTCGAATGCGAAAGCGGATGTTCCTGGAGCTGTGCGCCTGGCTCACCCCTGCGCTCCAGAGAGCCACCACCCGGCTGCGGGCGCCCATCCCCGTGGACAAGAGGGTCGCCATCGCAGTCTGGAAGCTGGCCACCCCAGACAGCTACCGATCGCTGGCACACCAGTTTGGAACAAGGTGTACAGATAGTGCGGAATGGCTTGCTAGTTCGAACTATCTAGCCCGTGCCGCATGTAGCCGTGCAGCACGGGGTTCGAACAAGCCGGCATTTAAAAATGGCGCCGGCCGGCTTATGCAAATGAAGCCTGGGAAATTCAAATCCCGGGCTTCATTTGCAAGTGCGGTATGCCTACATTACCCTCCTAGTTCGAACTAGCGGGGTAGTGTAGACATACCCTGAGTTAGTTTGAATTAGCGCTGTAGTGTAGACATACCCACACAGATTCTCCCCGTTGTGTCGTCCGCGCCGTCACTGTTAGGGGTCTGGCCCGTCCTGGCCTTCCCGCCGCTGCGGGGTGTTCTCCAGGCTCCCTTCGAAGGTTTCCGCCACCGTCTGGGCCGTCGTGCTGGTCTCCTGCGGCATCTGGGCCCCCCCTCCTTGCTCCCGGTTGGGTCACCTCCTGTGGGGGTGGAGAACACAGCCAGCTCCTGCTCTTCCCCCCCCCCCCCCGTCTCCTCCCCGTCTCTCCCCTTATGGGCGCCCCTGTCGGCGTCCTGCCCCGCATGCCCTGCGTGCCGTCCGCCTTCCCCAGAGCCCTCGCGCCCGCCGTTCGTGGGTCGGCTCCGCCGGTGTGTAGCTGGCGCGCCGCGGCGGCCGCCACTGCTTTCCCGGCACTTCCGGCGCTCGCCAGCTCGCTGGCACTAGTGCAGGGGTTAGTCCCCCCGTCACACCTCCCAATAAACAACTAACAGTTTTTTTTGGAACACAACGTAACATTTGGAACTTTGTATTTACAATTTTGTATGGGGGAGATGTAGGGTGGGAGGGGGGAGGAGGCGCTTAACTGGGAGGGGGGAGCTACTGCTGGGAGGAGTGGCCCCTGCAACTGCTTCTGCGGGGGCGGACCTGCACATGGGGGTCAGGCCGTGTCGGGGCAGGCAGCACGGGGAGGTGGGCAGGAAGGGCAGGAGCAGGAGGGGCCATTGCGGGAGGGGGCACGGGCAGTGCTATGGGAGGGATGGCGGGTGCATGGGGCAATGCCATGCCATAATGTATGGCATGGCCAATGTGGGCGGTGAGGGTGGAGATGGCATCTGCCATGCGCGCACACTGGGCCTGGAAGGGGCCCCAGGCCTCCTGGCACCACTGCAGGTCCACCTCCACCCGGCGCATGATGGCTGCCTCCACCCATTCGAGTCAGGCAGCCCGGCCACCATCCCCACACCCCACACCCCACACCCCACGCCCCATGCCCCATGCCCTCCACCACTGAGCCCAGGTGATACCACAGTAGTGTGGCTTGGGCCCACTCGGTTCCCCCCCTCCCCCCCGTGTTGCATGTTTGCATACAGGACCGCCCCTGGAGTAGGGTCCTCCTCCGTGTATTGTAACCACCGGTCTGTGTCCTGGCCCCTTGGGGGGTGGGAGGGCACTTGTGTTATGTTAACCTGTGGAACTCCCTGCCGGTGGAGGCTGTGAGGCTTTGGGCTAATCAATGGTGTTTGACAGGGAGCGAGATGAATCCCCACCCGGTGCCTGGGAGCACATCTGGCAGAGGTGGTCTGGGCTCTCAGATCCCCATTGCGTGGGATGTCTCCTGGACAGAACCAGGAGAGTGACTGTGCGGGGGTGGGGGGGGTGTCCCATCCTTGCAGCAAAACTCAGGCAGCCCTAGGGCCAACCCGAGCACTTCCCCCCTCCCCCTCCCGCTTCCCCCCCTTCTGCCTCCCACTATCCCTCCCACACGTAGCCCAGGGGCATGTGTGGCCGCAGTGGGGACTCCCCTCGGAGAGCCAGCCAAAGCACCAGGAGCAGGCAAGGGGCTCAGTGGGGGCCACGCTCACAGTGCTGTGACGCTGCGGTTTTCCCAGGAGCAGCTGGCTGTACCTCACAGCCAGGCATGGGGCAGTGTTGCCATTCTGTGTGCTGCACCCTTGCAGAGGTGCGGGCTCTGGGCTGAGTCCCTGGGGCCCTGGCTGGTTCCAGCCGGCAGCCACCCTTCCCCCTGGTCCCGCCGCATGTGTGTGAGCAGCACGGTCCCAGGCGTGCCCTGCAGCTGCCTGCCGCGGCCACGTGCTGCTCGGTCACCAGGCTGCACGTGGTTGCACGTGCTGCTTGCTGCCTAATGCTACACAGTGTGCAGCTCACGCTGCCTAAGTGACGCTCTCTCCCCCTCCCCGCTCCAGGCACCTGGCTCCCCCCACCCGTGTGAGTGCAAAGTGCAACACTCACCAGTGGATCCTTCCCCGGCCTCCGAGGACGCACGGGAGACGTCGGGGCTGCCAGAGAGGGCCTCCGCCTGGAGGGTCCCGCTGCTCCCCTAGTCCACCTCGTCCTCTGATCCACTGGGCAGCTGTGCTTCCTCCTCCACCTCACTGGGCCTGGTGACGGGGGGGCGCCTGCAGGTGTCCACCAGCACAGAGGGTCCGTGGGGTGGTGGTACCTGGCCCAGGATGGCATGGAGCCGTTGGTAGTGGGGGCAGGTGTCGGCTCCTGCCCCCTGGCCCTCACTGGCCCGGACATAGCCCAGGTGCAGCTCTTTGACCTTAGCCCGGGCCTGTTGGATGACCCTGGTCAGAGAGCGCCTGGGCCATGCGGCAGAAAATGTCTGTGTTGCGCCGACGGGACCATAGGTTGTGGAGGGCCTCTTCCTCGGCTCAGAGATCCAGGAGGGCCTTGAGCTCCCATGCGGACCAGGAAGGGGCACGGTGCTTTGTGCCCCTTGGGGCCTCCTGTGCTGGGGGTGCGGGTTGGTCCCCCCCCAGAGCAGCCAGCCTGGGTGGTCTGGTGGCTGTTGCAGGGAGCAGAGCCGCGTGGCAGAGCTCTGGGCAGAGGCGGCAAAGCTGCTTCTGCCTCGTGGCCTCTGCAGGCTGCGTCTGCCTTTAAGGGGGCTCGGGTTACCAGGAAGTCCGGGAGCTGCCTGCAGGTACGGAGCATCCAAGCGGCCACAAGGGCTTTTTTCCATTTAGACTGCTTTTGCGCAAAATGTCTCGGCTGCCTGTCTGCACTGGCCTCTTGTGCAAGAACAGTTGTGCAAGAGGGCTTCTTCCTGAGCGGGAGCATCATAGTTCTTGCGTAAGCAGCACTGATTTCTTACATTAGAATAGTGATAGAAACAAAACAGATATCAGACAAGATCACAAAGAGAAAACAGTTTCTTGCCACTTTAACCAGAAAGGACACTCTCTCAATGACTTAGCCACCTGCATTCTGCTACAAAGACCTTTTACATCTGCACTTGAAAGGGAATCCTCTGAACTGTCATTCATGTTAAAATTCGACACTTGCCAACAAGGACTTAACAAGAATTTGAACTATCTCACCCATTACCAAGACAGTTTCCCCAATTATCACCTGTAATACCATTAACTCACAAACATCCCACTCTCCCTACCTTTAATATCAGCAATTCACAGACACTTACCTTCCTTCCTCCCCCTTCCCACCCCCCCGCATCCCCCTTCTGTTCTGCAATGTGATTTGTCCTTTTCATATTTGTTCATTGTTTTTTAATTGTATCCTTTGGTATATATGGTTGTGACTACTTTCTTCCACTATTTGATCTGAGGAAGTGGGTCTGGCCCACGAAAGCTCATCATCTAATAAACCATCTTGTTAGTCTTTAAAGTGCTACATTGTCCTGCATTTTGCTTACATTAGAATGTCAGTGTTCTCGCGCAAGAACTCAAGGCCAGTGTAGACAGGCAGCAGGTTTTTGCGCAAAATCTTGCCAATGTAGACACAGCCCAAGACATTGAACCCGGCCCTGGTTGCTGCCAGGCCTACCTGGAAGAAGGGTTACACAGGGCTTTGTCAAGCTGAGACTTAAAAACCTCTAGGGATGGAGATTCCACCCCCTCCCTAGGTAACCCATTCCAGTGCTTCACCACCCTCCTAGGGAAATAGTTTTTCCTAATATCCAACCTGGACCTCTCCCACCACAACTTGAGACCATTGCTCCTTGTTCTGCCATCTGTCACTACTGTGAACAGCCTCTCTCCATCCTCTTTGGAACCTCCCTTCAGGAAGTTGAAGGCTGCTATCAAATCCCCCCTCACTCTTCTTCGAGTAGTGTCCCTATGGGTTTTCCACTGTAGGTGACTCTCAAGCAGTACTCACCACTGGAGGCTGGGACTTTGGAGTGGAGTCTCTTACTACATAGAGTACTATGGAGTCAAAGATGGCATGGAGTGGCCGAATCTTTGATGATCACATAATGTTCTTTGAGTGTGTGGACAAAGGCCCAAATCGCTGCTCTACAGATTACTGAGCTAGGAATATCTGTAAGGAATGTGACCAAGGTAGAAATGTACCTCGTGGAGCGCATATGGACTCTGGATGGAAGCACATTGTGCCCTTGATAACAATGATTAATCCAACCAGAGACCCATTTGGATAGCCTAAGCCAATATCACAGAGCTTTGTTATCTTACCGACTACGTCTAGATTGCATCCCTTTTTCGTAAAAGGGATGCAAATTAGACATATCGCAATTGCTAATGAAGTGGGGATTTAAATCTCCCCCACTTCATTAGCATAAAAATGGCTGCCGCTTTTTTTTGGCACGGAGCTTTGCCGGAAAAAAGCGCCAGTCTAGATGCGGATCTTTCGGAAAATAAAGCCTTTTCCGAAAGATCCCTTATTCCTTATCTTAAGAGTAGGTTAAAAATAATCAAAAGAAACAAAACCGCTTGGCTAATTCTCCACTGAAACCTCAGTGCAAACTTAAACTCACCCTAAAAGCTCTTTTCCAGCTGCCACTCTAAACTAGGGCTGTCTTCCATGCCCCGGGGTCCCTGGCCCCTTCCTTCAGGTGCAGCCCAGCCAAAAGACCCAGACCTCTCCTCTCCTATTCTTTTTGTTAAAGAATTGAGGCCCCTCCCTACCAACTACTGCTCAGGCTGAAGGACAGAAGAGATAGTTTAACAGTTGAGGGCAACACCCTCCATGTCTCTCATTCACCTGTTTGAAACCCACAAAGTATTCCCCACTCCGGCTGTGTCTACATTGGCATCCCTTTCCAGAAAAGGGATGCTAATGAGACACTTCGGAATTGCAAACTTGAAAGTAGGAATAAGGGATCCTCCGGAAAAGGGCTTATTTTCCAGAAAATCGCGTCTAGACTGGCGCTTTTCTCCGGCATATCCCCAAGCCGGAAAAAAGCAGCAGCCATGTTCATGCAAATGCCACGGGGGATATTTAAATCCCCTGCGGATTTGCAATTCCGAAGTGTCTCATTAGCATCCCTTTTCCGGAAAGGGATGCCAATGTAGACACAGCCTCCATGTCTAATTTTACACACATAAATGATACATACAACAGAGTAAGATACGCAGGACCAGCGGATCATGACATGAAGATCGATGAGTTACATGAAATAATTTGTTCAAACCACCTTTGAGTTATGTATATTCATGTCCATGAGTCCATTTCATAAAGCGGGGGGGGGGGGGGAGTCCATAAGAACGGCCGTACTGGGTCAGACCAAAGGTCCATCTAGCCCAGTAGCCTGTCTGCCGACAGTGGCCAGCACCAGGTGCCCCAGAGAGGGTGGACCGAAGACAATGATCAAGCAATTTGTCTCCTGCCATCCCTCTCCAGCCTCTGACAGACAGAGGCCAAGGATACAATTTTATCCCCTGGCTAATAGCCTTTTATGGACCTAACCTCCATGAAATTATCTAGCTTCTCTTTAAACTCTATTATAGTCCTAGCCTTCACAGCCTCCTCTGGCAAGGAGTTCCACAGGTTGACTACACGCTGTGTGAAGAAGAACTTTCTTTTATTAGTTTTAAACCTGCTACCCATTAATTTCATTTGGTGTCCTCTAGTTCTTCTATTTAGGGAACTAATAAATAACTTTTCTTTATCTGCTCTCTCCACACCACTCATGATTTTATATACCTCTATCATATCCCCCCTCAGTCTCCTCTTTTCTAAACTGAAAAGTCCCAGTCTCTTTAGCCTCTCCTCATATGGGACCCATTCCAAACCCCTAATCATTTTAGTTGCCCTTTTCTGAACCCTTTCCAAGGCCAAAATATCTTTTTTGAGGTGAGGAGACCACATCTGTACACAGTATTCAAGATGTGGGCGTACCATAGTTTTATACAGGGGCAGTAAGATATTCTGGGTCTTATTTTCTATCCCTTTCTTAATAATTCCTAGCATCCTATTTGCCTTTTTGACCGCCGCTGCACACTGTGTGGAAGTTTTCAGAGAACTGTCCACGATAACTCCAAGATCTCTTTCCTGATTTGTCGTAGCCAAATTAGCCCCCATCATACTGTACGTATAGTTGGGGTTATTTTTCCCGATGTGCATTACTTTACACTTATCCACATTAAATTTCATTTGCCATTTTGTTGCCCAGTCACTGAGTTTGGTGAGATCTTCTTGGAGTCCCTCACAGTCTGCTTCTGTCTTGACTATCCTAAACAGTTTGGTATCATCTGCAAACTTTACTACCTCACTGCTTACCCCTTTCTCCAGATCATTTATGAATAAGTCGAAAAGGATTGGTCCCAGGACTGACCCTTGGGGGACACCACTAGTTACCCCTCTCCATTCTGAAAATTTACCATTTATTCCTACCCTTTGTTTCCTGTCTTTTAACCAGTTCTCAATCCAAGAAAGGACCTTCCCTCTTATCCCACGGCCATGTAATTTACACAAGAGCCTTTGGTGGGGGACCTTGTCAAAGTTTTTCTATTTGTTCCAAAACCTCCTCTAATGACACTTCAATCCGGGACAGTTCCTCAGATTCATCACCCACAAAGGACGGTGCAGATTTGGGAATCTCCCCAATGTCCTCAGCTGTGAAGACTGAAGCAAAGAAATCATTTAGTTTCTCCGCAATGGCTTTATCGTCCTTGATTGCTCCTTTTATATCTCGATCATCTAGGGGACCCACAGGTTTTTTAGCAGGCTTCCTGCTTTTAATGTACTTAAAAAACATTTTGTTATTTCTTTTTGAGTTTTTGGCTAGCTGTTCCTCAAAATCTTTTTTTGCTTTTCTTATTACATTTTTACACTTGATTTGACAGTGTTTATGTTCCTTTCTATTTATCTCACTAGGATTGGACTTCCACTTCTTAAAAGAGACCTTTTTGTCCCTCACTGCTTCTTTTACATGGTGGTTAAGCCACGGTGACTCTTTTTTAGGTCTCTCGCTATGTTTTTTAATTTGGGGTATACATTTAAGTTGGGCCTCTATTATGGTGTCTTTAAAAAGTTTCCATGCAGCTTTCAGGGATTTGGCTCTAGTCACTGTGCCTTTTAATTTCTGTTTAACTAACCTCCTCATTTTTGTGTAATTCCCCTTTTTGAAATTACATGCCTGAGTTCTGGACTGCTGAGGTGTTCTTCCCACCACAGGAATGTTGAATGTTGTTATATTATGGTCACTATTCCCAAGCGGTCCTGTAACGGTTATCTCCCGGACCTGATCCTGCGCTCCACTCAGGACTAAATCGAGAATTGCCTCTCCCCTTGTGGGTTCCTGCACCAGCTGCTCCAAGAAGCAGTCATTTAAGCCATTGAGAAATTTTATCTCCGCTTCTCTTCCTGAGGTATTAGGATATTAGGAAAAACTATTTCCCTAGGAGGGTAGTGAAGCACTGGAATGGGTTACCTAGGGAAGTAGTGGAGTCTCCATCCCTAGAGGTGTTTAAGTCTCGGCTTGACAAAGCCCTGGCCGGGTTGATTTAGTTGGAATTGGTCCTGCCTAGAGCAGGGGGCTGGACTTGATGACCTTCTGAGGTCTCTTCCAGTTCTATGATTCTAGGTGACATGTATCCAGTCAATATGGGGGTAATTAAAATCCCCCATTGTAACCCGCTGCCCTAGTGGTCACCCCAAGTCTGGGTGGCCCTTGTCCCAAACGGAGGCGTGGCCTCCTACGTCTCCTCCTGATCCCGGTCTTCCGACCACTCGTAGAGAAAAACGGGGCTCGTACTGGCCTGCGGGCGCCGGGAAGGGGGTCCGGGCCCTCCCTCACTCCGAACCCCGACCCAGGGCCCTGAGACGGGGACGCTAGTCCCTAGTCAGTGGAGGGGGTTGCGTTCCCCCAAACCCTCCACTCGCGGGGGTCCACGGCCCCGCCCTGGGTCACTTCTTCCCGGCCTCCTACGCGCCTGCTCCCCAGCGAGGGGACAGACTCACTCCGCATCCTTGCCCCCGGCGGGGCGTCTGTTGCCGCGGATCCCGAGCCGCTCCTGAGCCTCCCGGTGAGCCCGGATCTCCTCCCTTGTCTCCGGTGCTTCCCCCCTCTCGTCTCTGGCCGGCCGCTTTTTGTATCTCCCGCTCCCCGGCGGGCCCCGCGGTTGGCGTCCTCCCGTGCTCCCGGGCCCCGCCCCTCCCCGCGCGCTCCCCGTCGCCTCCCATGACGTCATCGGCGGGCGACGGGTGCGCCGGCGGGCCGCTGGCCGTCCCGACCAGGGACGGTGCTCCTGAGTTCCCCGTTTCAGTGCGGGGCGGCGTCACTGGTGTGCCCGACCCGTCACACCCCTCCCCCCTTAGGCTCCTTTCTACCCCCGCCTCTCCCCCGGCCCCCCTTTCTGGTACCCGCGACAAACAGTCAGCATTCTCGTTTGCAGTACCTGACCTATGTTTTACTTCAAATTTGTATGTTTGCAGGCTCAGGTACCATCTCATTATACGGGGGTTCGTGTCCTTCATCCCCTGGATCCACCGGAGGGGAGCGTGGTCCGTTACCAGCGTGAACTCGGAACCTAAAAGGAAATATCGTAAAGAGTCAACGGCCCATTTAAGGGCCAAGGCCTCCTTTTCGATAGTAGCGTAGGCTTTTTCCCGCGGGAACAATTTGCGACTCAAGTACAACACGGGGTGTTCGGCCCCTTCCACTTCCTGGGCAAGTACTGCTCCCAGTCCGAGGTCCAACGCGTCCGTCTGTAAGATAAACGGCTTATTAAAATCGGGTTGGATTAGCACTGGTGCATGGGTGAGCTCATATTTCAGTCTTTCGAAGGCGTTGTTGCATTGCTCCGTCCATTTCACGTTTTGGGGTTGCTCTTTCCTGGTAAGGTCCGTTAGGGGTGCGGCTACCGTCGCAAAGTTATCTACGAACCGTCGGTAGTATCCGGCTAACCCAAGGAACTGGCGGACCTGTTTCTTTGTGGTGGGGGCCGGGTAATCCCGGAGTGCCTGGATTTTGCTCAGCAGGGGCTTGAGCCTGCCTTGCCCCACCGTATATCCTAGGTAAGAAACCTCTCGTTCCCCAAAATGACACTTTTTTGGGTTGGCCGTCAGGTTTGCCCGTCTGAGTGTCTCTAGAACGGCCGCGATGTGCTCGAGGTGTTGTTCCCAGGACCTGCTGAAAATGACAATATCGTCTATGTAAGCGGCGGCGTATTCGTGGTGGTCTCGTAACAGGTGGTCCATTAGTCTTTGGAAGGTAGCGGCCGCCCCATGTAAGCCGAATGGCATGTTTAAGAATTGGTATAGTCCGAAGGGCGTAGCGAACGCCGTTTTCTTCTGTGCTTCGGGGGACAGGGGTATCTGCCAGTATCCCTTTGTTAAGTCTATTGTTGACAAGTACTGGGCCTTCCCCACCCGGTTAAGTAACTCGTCTACGCGCGGCATGGGGTACGCGTCGAATCGTGATATGGCGTTTACCTTTCGAAAATCTATACAAAATCTAGTGGTCCCGTCTGGTTTTGGGACCAACACTATGGGGCTCCGCCACTCACTGCGTGATTCCCGAATCACCCCCCATTCTAGCATCTTCTGCAGTTCCCTCTTCACGGTATCCCACATTTTCCGGGGTACGGGCCGCAAGTGGTCCCGAACTATCTTGCCTGGCTCAGTTGCTATATTATGGTAGACTTCCTGTGTCTGCCCCGGTCGGCTGGTCAAAGTCTCTTGGAACTGCCGCAGAACTGCCCTCACTTGGTCTTGTTGAGTGGGTGACAGACCCTCCCCGATCTGGGCCTGGCCGACCGCTACCTCCGGTTCACCCCAGGGCCCGAACTCGATATCTAGGGGTCGCGAGTCTATTAGAAGCGCTTCCCGCGGGTTCCACCTTTTTAGTAAATTTATATGATAGACTTGTGTCTCTTTTCGGTTGCTGTTAATCAGCACCTCATAATCTACGGGCCCGACTTGTCGCACTACCTTGAAGGGCCCTTGCCATTTGGCCATTAGTTTGGAGTCACCCTTCGGGAGTAGGAGGAGGACCAGGTCACCCGGTGTGAACGCTCTTACCTGGGCCCTTCGGTTGTAGTGGGCCTGCTGTTTTTCTTGGGCTTTCCTCAGGTTCTCCTGGGCCCATTCTGCCAACCTGCGGAGGTTCCCTTTTAACTTGCCCACGTACTGGGCTACTCCCAAGGCCGGCGTTCTCTGTTCCTCCCATCCTTCCTTTATCAGGTCTAGGATCCCCCTGGGTTGTCTCCCATACAGCAACTCGAATGGCGAGAAGCCTAGCGAGGCCTGGGGGACTTCACGCACCGCGAACATCAGGGCGGGTAGTAGTTGGTCCCAGTCACGCGGATCCTCCTTGATGAATTTTCGTAACATCTCTTTTAGGGTACGATTGAATCTCTCCACAAGGCCGTCTGTCTGAGGGTGGTATACTGATGTCCGTAGTTTTCGTACCTGTAAAACTTTGCATAACTCTGTCATTATTCGGGATGTTAGATTCGTCCCCTGGTCTGTCAATAGTTCCTTGGGTAGGCCTACCCGCGAGAATAGTCTCATTAGCTCTTCGGCTATCACCCCCGCGGTTGCTCGTCTTAAGGGGACGGCTTCGGGGAATCGCGTGGCGTAGTCTATAATGACTAGAATGTAGACATAGCCCCTACTTGACTTTTCTAGTGGCCCCACCAGGTCTAGTGCAATACGCTCGAAAGGCATCCCTACGATGGGTAGAGGTATCAGAGGCGCCGGTGGCACCCTTGTAGGTGACGTCTTCTGGCACTGGGGGCATGAGGCGCAGTAATTTTTTATGTCCTGATATACCCCAGGCCAGTAGAACCTCTGGAGTACCCGGTGCTGTGTTTTTTCTGTCCCAAGGTGTCCAGCCCAGGTATGATCGTGGGCAAGCTCTAGCACCCCCCCCCCCGGTAGGGCTTTGGCACGAGCAATTGGTGCTTCTCCTCCGTCCCCCCTTCTTGTGTAGTGACCCGGAACAAGCGATCCTGATGCACCTCGAACCGAGGGCCCTGTCCCCCTCTTCCAGTGTCTCTGGCTTCTCCTACCTGAGCCCAAGCATGTTGTAAGGTTGGGTCCTCTCTCTGGAGTGCGAGGAAATCACCTTCGTCCAGGTCCAGGTGGTGCATTGGTGCCCCTGTCCCGGTCGGCTCTTCCTTTCTGGCGGCGGGGTCGTCCACTTCCTCCCCGTGAGCTGCAAACCTGGAGCTTTCGTCCCTTTCCCTCTTTTTACTCCGTTGTCCTAACCCCCAGTTACTTAGTAGGTACCCCAGCCCGGGCCAGTCCCGGCCTAGCAGCGCGGGGTACGCTAGATTGGGGCCCACTGCAACTATACATGAGTCCCGTATCCTCCCATCGTCAATCTCCACCCTTGTCATCGCATAGGGGTGGACATCCCCATGTACACATTTCATATATACTTTCGGCCCCCGGGGCACTTGGGACCCCAGGATGTTGGCCCGTATTATCGTTTGCCCACACCCGGAGTCTAGCACCGCCTTCACCCGTCGTCCATTAACCCTTATCTCGTGCAACATTTGCCTCCGCCCCTGTTCGCCCCGGGTTACCTTTCGTGTGGGGCCTTGCCCGAAGGTGCAATCCATCATGGGGCAGTCCTTCTTAAAGTGCCCCTCCTGTCCACACTGGTAGCAGGCTCCTTTGGTTCCTCCTTCTTGTTGTTGGTTCCTCTCCGTTCCTGAGGTTGATCCTCCGGCATCTGGGGTTCGTCCCTCTGGGTGGTCCCACCGTGGTGCCAGCCCCCGTCCCATGGTTGGGCCTGCCGGTGTTCTGGAGCCGTGTGGTTTTATGCCACTTTTCGCCGGGGCGAAGCCTCCCAAATGTGGCTCTCGTGGCCCGGTGCGGGGGCGCGGCGCTTCTGTTCCTTCGGCGGCAAGGAAGCGTTCCATCAAGGTGATGGCTTCCTCGAGGGTCTCTGGGAGGTGTCGCTTCACCCAACGCTGCCCCTCGGCTGGGAGGATCTTCACGTACTGTTCTAAGATCACCGCCTCGGCCACTTGCGTTCCGGACTTATTTTCGGGTTCCAGCCAGCGCATCCCCGCCTCCCGTACCCTCTGAGCCACAGCCCGCGGGCGTTCCCCTGGGCCGTACCGGGCTTCGCGGAACCTTTGCCGGTGGAATTCCGGGGAGATCCCGAGTTGATCTAGGATGGCCTCCTTTACCTTATAATAGCATAATGCGTCTCTTGCGGACATTCCTCGGTAAGCCAGTTGGGCCGCCCCCGACAAGTAAGGGGCTAGGAGTGTTGCCCATTGGTCCTGTGGCCATTTCGCTGCCAACGCCACCCGTTCGAAGGTTACTAGGAAGGCCTCTGGATCGTCTTCAGGTCCCAACTTCGTCAGCCTGATGGGGAGTTGGCGGCCCACCACTTCTTCGTCGTTTCCCACCGGCGTCGCGGCTCCGCCGGCCATGCTGGTCCCAGCTTGATGTTCCTGGAGCTTATCCAGGACCTGTTGCAGCGCCTGCGACTGCTGCTGCTGCCACTGTTTCTGGTTATCTATTAGCCAGTCCACTACTTTGTTCAGCTCCATTGTCCCTGGGGAAATTAGCTTGTTACAACCCGAGGAGGGACCCTGCCCGGGGGGAGACCGACCTGTCCCACTCCCTTAACTCTAAGGCCGCCCTCCCCCTTTTTTTTTTTTTTTTTTTTTGTGTGTGTGCGCCCCCCTAACCGGGGCTCAGGTCATGCCCACATTCTCCACCACGTGTAACCCGCTGCCCTAGTGGTCACCCCAAGTCTGGGTGGCCCTTGTCCCAAACGGAGGCGTGGCCTCCTACGTCTCCTCCTGATCCCGGTCTTCTGACCACTCGTAGAGAAAACCGGGGCTCGTACTGGCCTGCAGGCGCCGGGAAGGGGGTCCGGGCCCTCCCTCACTCCGAACCCCGACCCAGGGCCCTGAGACGGGGACGCTAGTCCCTAGTCAGTGGAGGGGGTTGCGTTCCCCCAAACCCTCCACTCGCGGGGGTCCACGGCCCCGCCCTGGGTCACTTCTTCCCGGCCTCCTACGCTCCTGCTCCCCAGCGAGGGGACAGACTCACTCCGCGTCCTTGCCCCCAGCGGGGCGTCTGTTGCCGCGGATCCCGAGCCGCTCCTGAGCCTCCCGGTGAGCCCGGATCTCCTCCCTTGTCTCCGGTGCTTCCCCCCTCTCGTCTCTGGCCGGCCGCTTTTTGTATCTCCTGCTCCCCGGCGGGCCCCGCGGTTGGCGTCCTCCCGTGCTCCCAGGCCCCGCCCCTCCCCGCGCGCTCCCCGTCGCCTCCCATGACGTCATCGGCGGGCGACAGGTGCGCCGGCGGGCCGCTGGCCGTCCCGACCAGGGACGGTGCTCCTGAGTTCCCCGTTTCAGTGCGGGGCGGCGTCACTGGTGTGCCCGACCCGTCACACCCATTATTATAGAGTTCTTTATTTTGGTAGCCTCTCTAATCTCCCTCAGCATTTCAATGTCAGTATCGCTGTCCTGGTCAGGTGGTCGGTAATATATCCCTACTGCTAATTTCTTATTATTGGAGCATGGAATTACTATCCATAGCGATTCTATGGAACGTGTTGATTCACTTAATATTTTTATTTCATTTGATTCTACATTATCTTTCACATACAGTGCCACCCTGCCACCCACCCGGCCTGCTCTATCCTTTCGATATATTTTATATCCCGGTATGATTGTGTCCCACAGATTTTCCTCATTCCACCAGGTTTCAGTGATGCCTATTATGTCAATCTCCTCCTTTAATACGAGGTACTCTAGTTCACCCATCTTATTAGTCAGACTCCTAGCATTTGTGTAGAAGCACTTTAAAAATTTGCCACTGCTTATTTGTCTGCCCTTCCCTGATGCATTGGATTCCTTTGTATGTGGTTGTTTGTCTGCTCTGGCCCATGGTTTGCCCTCTCCCCTCCTCTCTTTCTGACTACAGCTTAGAGAATCTCTATCAATGGATTCTCCTCTAAGAGAAGTCTCCCTCCGATTTACGTGCATCTCCGCACCAATCGGCTTCCCCCATCTCTTAGTTTAAAAACTGCTCTACAGCCTTTTTAATGTTTAGTGCCAGCAGTCTGGTTCCACCCTGGTTTAGGTGGAGCCCATCCTTCCTGTATAGGCTCCCCCTCTCCCAAAAGTGTCCCCAGTTCCTAATAAAGCCAAACCCCTCTTCCCTACACCATCGTCTCATCCACGCATTGAGACTCTGAAGCTCCGCCTGCCTACCTGGCCCTGCGCGTGGAACTGGAAGCATTTCCGAGAATGCCTCCATAGAGGTCCTGGATTTCAGTCTCTTTCCTAGCAGCCTAAATTTGGCCTCCAGGACATCTCTGCTACCCTTCCCTATGTCATTGGTACCTACATGTACCACGACCACCGGCTCCTCCCCAGCACTACACATAAGTCTGTCTAGATGCCTCGAGAGATCCGCAACCTTCTCACCAGGCAGGCAAGTGACCATACGGTTCTCGCGGTCATCACAAACCCAACTATCTATGGGTATGTCTACACTACAGCGCTAATTCGAACTAATTTAGCTAAGCTAATTCGAACTAACGCATCCAGACTAAAAAACTAGTTTGAATTAGCGTTTTGCTAATTCGAACTAGCAAGTCCACACAGAGTGGACCCTGAACCAGGCTTAAGGATGGCCGGAAGCAGTGCCGGCAGGGCATCAGATGAGGACTTAGAGCGTGGAGATGCTGTCTCAGGCTAGCTGAGGGCTGTGCTTAAAGGGACCCGACCCCCACCCCGGACAGACAGTTCTCAGGGGTGCCCCGCTTGCACAGCAGTCCTGGCTTGGAGTGCCCGGACTACCCACACTGGGCACATCACAGCACTCGGCCATCAGCCCGGCTGCACTTGCCGCAGGCTGCCATCTGGGGAGAGGGGGCAATTGGGGGGCTGCAGGAGAGCTTCCACCCCCAGAAGCCCGCAGAGCAAGCCCAGTCCTCCCCATCGGGGGCTCGTACCCCATTCCTCCCTCACCTCCTTCCACTTACCCCTCCTTAGCCCCCCTTCCTGATGTACAAAATAAAGGACAATTGTGTTCAAAAATAGAATCTGTCTTTATTGAACAAAACTGGGGGAGACTGGGAAAAGGAGGTGGGAGAGGGGAAGAGAGAGGGTGGGAGAGGGGAGGGCAACTACAATGATCAGGGGTTTGGAACAGGTCCCATATGAAGAGAGGCTAAAGAGACTGGGACTTTTCAGCTTAGAAAAGAGGAGATGGAGGGGGGATATGATAGAGGTCTATAAAAGCACAAGTGGGGTGGAGAGGGTGCATACAGAAAAGTTCTTCATTAGTTCCCATAATAGAAGGACTAGGGGACACCAAAGGAAAGGAATGGGTAGCAGGCTTCAAACTAGTAACAGAAAGTTGTTCTTCACAAAGCAAAGAGTCAACCTGTGGAACTCCTTGCTGCAGGAGGCTGTGAAGGCTAGAACTAGAACAGAGTTTAAAGAGAAGTTAGATCAAGTCATGGAGGTTGGGTCCATGGAGTGGTATTAGCCAGGGGGTAGGAGTGGTGTCCCTGCCCACGGTTTGTGGAAGGCTGGAGAGGGATGGCACGAGACAAATGGCTTGGTCACTGTCTTTGGTCCATCCCCTCCAGGGTCCCTAGGGTTGGCCACTGTCGGCAGACAGGCTACTGGGCTAGATGGACCTTTGGTCTGAGCCAGGACGGCCATTGTAAGCTCAGGGCTCAGGGTCGGGGGTCTCAGTGGACCACCTTGATTTTCATGCAAACCTGCTCCTGGGTGGCCAGGCTGGCAGCTCTCCTGCTCTAGATGGCCGCTTTCCTGTGCCTAGTGCGGAGATCGTGGACGAGGTCCACGATGTCTGCACTGGACCAGGCGGGTGTCCGCCTCTTGCGGTCCCGGGCAAGCTCTCGGGAGCCGCCAGCCTGGTCCCGGGAAGAGGCGGAGGGCTGGGGGGCATCGGGTGGCTGGCTCGAGCCATGCCAGGTGCAGGGTCTGCTGGCTGGGTGCTGGCAGGCTTGCACCTGGCACGGGCACTGTAGCCAGCCCGTGCCCCTTTAAGGGGTCCGGGGCCGGGAGGGGGACAGACGAGTTTCCCTGGTGTTGGCCAGAGTGGCCACCAGGGCAAGCTGGGGAGGGCTAGCCTCCCACTAGTTCGAATTAAGGGGCTACACACCCCTTAATTTGAACTAATAAGTTCGAACTAGGCTTAGTCCTCGTAGAATGAGGTTTACCTAGTTCGAACTAAGCGCTCCGCTAGTTCAAATTAAATTCGAACTAACGGAGCGCTAGTGTAGCGCCTATCAAAGTTAATTCGAACTAACGTCCGTTAGTTCGAATTAACTTTGTAGTGTAGACATACCCTATGTTTCTAACGATCGAATCACCCACTACTAACACCTGCCTCTTCCTAACTGGCATTCCCTCCCCCTCAGAGGTATCCTCAGTGCGAGAGGATACCAGAACATCCTCTGGGAGGAGGGTCCCAACTACGGGATGGTTTCCCTCTGCTCCCTTTGAATGCTCTGTTCCCTTGAGACTGTCATCCTCCTTAAGAGCACTGGGGCTCTCAGACTGGAGGTGGGACAGTACTACAGTGTCCCGGAAAGTCTCATCAGCATAGCTCTCTGCCTCCCTTAGCTCCTCCAGTTCAGCCACCCTGGCCTCCAAAGCCCGAACTCGGTCTCTGAGGGTCAGGAGCTCCTTGCAACGGGTGCACACATACGTCACCCGCCCACAGGGCAGGTAATCATACATGTTACACTCGACGCAATAAACAGGATAGACCCCACTCTGCTGCTGGGCTTCTGTCTCCATTTTTCTAATGAATAAGTTTAAGTATAATCTGGGATTCTTTTTAAACCTCTGGAGTATAGATTATTCTAAGAGTTATGTTTTAAAGAAGGTCAGAAGTCATTAGTGCCCTCTAACCTCCCCCTCCAAACTCCCTGTTAGCTGTTCCTGGTCGCAAGCACTTCCTCATTAATGTTTTCCCAACCAGGCCTGGGACAGCAATGAGGACATTTCTTGTTCTGGTAAGTAGAGAAGAGACCTGTAGACAGGGTTACCCAGGGTATGTCTACACTACAGAGTTAATTTGAAATAACAGCAGTTATTTTGAATTCACTTTAATAGCATCTACACATACAAACCGCTATTTTGAAATAAATTCGAAATAGCGGAGCCCTTATTTCGAATTTGATAAACCTCATTCTACAAGGAATAACACCTAATTCGAAATAGCTAATTCGATATAAGTGCTGTGTGGACACTTAATTCGAAATAGGGGGCCTCCAGCCCTTCCCAGGGAGCCCTGGTGGCCACTCTGGGCACAACCAGGAAAACTTACTCTCCTTTCCCCCAGCCCGGAGACATTAAAGGGGTAGACCCTGGCCACAGTGCCTGTGCCAGCTCCAAGCCTGCCAGCCCAGAGCCAGCAGTGGCCACCGGGGCCCCTGACTCAGTGGCCCCAAAACATGAGTCAGCAAGCCACTGGCAGCCAGCCCTCCACCGCTCCCCAGGAGCAGTCTGCCAGCTCCCAGGAGCCTGACAGGGGCTGGAGAAGGTGGGCGCCTTCCTGGTCCAGGGTGGAGACAGGACTGCTTTGCTGTCCCTCATCGAGGTAGACAAGCAAGCAGGGAACCCTGAGAACTGTCTGTCCGGGGTGGGGGTAGGGTCCCTTTAAGCACAGAGCTCAGTTAGCCTCAGGCAGCAGCCCCACACACTAAGTCCTAACCTGATGCCCTGCCAGCACTGGTTCCAGCCAGCCTTAACTTCGGTTCAGGGTCCACTCAGTGTGGACACGCTATTTCGAAATAGCAAAATGCTATTTCAAAATAGTTTTTGTGTATAGATGCGTTATTTCGAATTAGCTTAATTCAAATTAAACTAGTTCGAATTAAGTTAATTCGAAATAGCACTGTAGTGTAGACATACCCTCAGAAGATGAATATATGTCAATACACCTTGGAGTTCAGTTCCCATTCGGGGTTGTGACAAAAATGTTGACAGATTGTTGGTTGTCACATTCTGTATCCCTGTTAGATATGTAGGTAGGATGAGTACGTTGTGAGGGATGCACCATTTCCACAGTTGGAGTGCTACTTTGAAGAGCAAGGGTGTGACGGACCGGGCCGTGTCTCGGCACAGCTGAGGGCATCCGCTCAGGGTGAATTGCTTAAATCCGGGGCTCCTTACAGCCCCCAGACTGGTGACCTCTCCAAACAGGCCACAAACCAGTCCCACAGAGCGCTTCAACAACCTGCCTGAAGCCTCCCGAGCAAAACCCCTCCGACACCCCAGCAATATCCGTGCCCCAGATGGCCCCGGGCCTCATACACAGGTGGGGGGGTCCTAGCACCCAATCCCACCTACCCCGAACAAGTTCTGTCTGGTTCCAAGAAACCAGCCACAGATCCCTGGTCAATTTACCCTCTGGACCTTACCCACAAATCACGCTGGGCCAATCATTTAGAATCTATATCTAAAGGTTTATTATTACAATAAAGAAACGCATGAGAGTAAGGTTGTTAAAGAATAGTACGTTACATGCACCGAATCTCCCAGTCCTCGATGCAGGCTCTAGCAGAGATGTTACAGCTGCTGGTTTAAAAGTTCTTGTTGCACATCCTAGGGTCAGGATGGGTTCACAGGTCTTCCAGGCTCTTCGATCCCTGCAGTGCTGCCTCTGGGATGAAGTGCTGAGCTGAGAACAAAATGGCATCGACCACATGGCCTCTTTATATCTCCTTCCTGGCCTCTTCTGGTATGCAGCAGGTCACCTGGTCAGAGGCCAATCTCTGTGTTTCCTGCTGGCTGCTCTCAGGTGACAGCCCCCATTCTTTGGGTGTGTCCTTGGCCCATCAAGTGCCATTGTCCCACAGGGCCTGGCTAATCAGCCTGTCCATGGCAATGCTTAACCACATTCAGAGAAATATTCAGCTTCCACACAGATTACAGATTCCTACCTACACACACAGACATTATACACTCACATAAATAGCGTACATAAGATCAGCAAACAATAAGCTCCCATTCAATACCCCACATGGCTCCCCCCATACCAATTTCTGGGGCCAACACCCCCACCTAGGGGTGCAGCAGCGATCTGGCTGCTTCCCTCCAATTCAGTAATGTGACAAAGGGCAATCTGGCACCCTCTTGGTGATTTATGTAAAACACAACAGTCATTTTAAGTCCATCATGACCTTCACATGGGTGTTCTTGATGAAAGGCAGAAAGTGCATACAGGCATTCCTGCCACCACTTAGCTCCAAAAGTGTGACATGGAGGATCACTTCTGCACAAGGCTATTTGCCCTGGACCTTGTGGTTGTATAAGTCAGGGGTGGCCAACCCGTTAGAGACGAAGGGCCAAAATAGCGGTGTATAGAGTGTGAAGAGCCACGTATTATATATTGTAGGGGAGCCTGGATGGCCCTCCCTTGACCAGAACAATGTCTGCAGTGCTAGGCTTTGTCCTGGCCTTGTCCAAAGTATGGATCTCTAACAAACCACCCTAGGCCTGATTCAAGTCTGGGCACGCACATATGCACGCATGCAGACTAGGCCAGAAAGGGTGGGGAAAGTCAGGAGTGTTTGCTTTAGCTAGTTCGGCCATCCGGAGGGTTCTTCCACCACGGGGTCAGTGGGTGGCCACTCTGTGCCCCACTCCAGAGAAGGAAGAGAGGGAGCAGGGCAAAGCTGCTGCTCTCTTCCTCCTCTCCCCCTCCTGTTCCTGCTGCCTGCACCAGCCGAAGCTCTCCCTGCCCTGCCCAGCCACCACACGGTTGCTGAAGCCTCAACCGGTGGACCTGCTCCCCCCCGGACAACGCTGCTGCCCCTGCTCCTGCTCCTGCTCCGGCTCCCCACCACCAGCTGCTGCTGCCACCCGAGGGGAGGGGGGGGGCCTGCTGGCCTGCCCCCCCCTCCCCTCGCCTCCTCCAGAGGAAGAGGACCCCACCGGCACCCACCACCCTGAGGCATTCTCCAGCTAGCTGCCACCCGCCCGCTGCTGCTCTACCATCTGCACCCCGCCGAGGGAGAAGAAGACCGCTAATTTTTCACCTGCTGTTGGAATGGTGGTGGACTGAGTCATTAAGAGGGGGGCTGGGGGAGAGGCACAGAGCCCTCCCCCGGTCCAGCTGCCCCCCCTCATACCACCCGCCCAACCCCCTCCACCAACCCTTGCACCACCAGGACTCGCCCCTTGGTGGGGCTAGCTACTCCCCCAGGGTACGTCTACACTACAGCGCTAATTTGAGCGAACTTATTTCGAATTAGTTAATTCGAAATAAGCTAATTCGAAATAACGCATCTAGATCCAAAAACTAATTCGAATTATCAGTTTGCTGATTCGAAATAGCGCGTCCACACTGATTGGATGCTGGGTCGTATTTAAGGGCAGCTTAAACCGGTTCTGGCAGGGCATCAGGTCAGTAGCTGCTTTGTGTGGCTGCTGTCTGAGGCTATCTGAGGCTCGTGCTTAAAGGGACCCCCCTGGACAGCCGGTTCTCAGCTTTCCCGCTTGCTCGCCAACCTCGCCGAGGGACAGCAAAGCGTTTTCCTCTCTGCCTGCCTGTGTCAGTGGTTCCCATTGGGGAAGCCGCCGCAGTTGGCACCATGGAGCCAGAGCTCGGCCTGGGCATTCTGCTCCAGTTTTTGGACTTGCTGCTGCAAGCCTGCCAGCAATGGGTGGAGGCTGCCTGGCACCATCTGGAATAGTGATAGAAATGCACTATCTGGTGCACGTCAGCCCCCTGCCCCTCCCCCGGCCTCCCTGGGGGCCATGGAGGAGCCGCAGCAGCACCCGGACGCCAGCAGCGACTGGTGGGACCGCATCGTCCTGGAGCGCTGGGAAGACCGACAGTGGACCCAGAACTTCAGGATGAAGAGGGACACCTTCCTGGAGCTCTGCGAGTGGCTCGCCCCTGCCCTGCGCATGAGGCCCGCCATCCCCCTCCAGAAGCGTGTGGCCATCGCCCTCTGGAAGCTCTCCACGCTGGACAGCTACCGATCCGTCGGGAACCAGTTCGGCGTGGGGAGATCCACAGTTGGAGCAGTGCTCATGCAGGTACGGCACCCACCGGCCACTGGGCTGGGGGGGAGGGGGGCTGCAAGGAGGGGATAGGCCGCCCCAGGGAAAATGGGGCGGGAGGAGGTGAAAGTGTCCCGTATGGGAGGGTTCGGTCTGTCCCAGCTGTACTGCATGCCGCCCACGGCGGCCAGGATCGCAGCGGGGGTTGCTTCTGGGAGTGGGGCGCGGGGCAGTGCCAGGGAACGAACACTCCCAGCCACCCGGGCACCCCAGTGATTTGTGGTTTGGTGTGTCTCTCTGCAGGTGGTCAAGGCCATCAAAAGGGTGCTGCTCCGCAGGGTGGTCCGCCTCACTGACCCGGACGCCGTCATCCGGGGGTTCGGCGCCCTCGGCTTCCCCAACTGCAGGGGACCATCGACGGGACGCACATCCCCATCCGTGCCCTGGAACACCAGGCCTCCCAGTATATCAACCGCAAGGGGTACTTCTCAGTCCTCCTGCAGGCCGTGTGTGACCACTGGGGACAGTTCACGGACATTAATGTGGGCTGGTCCGGCAAGGCACACGACGCCAGGGTGTACCGCAACTCCTCCGTGTGCCAGCGGCTGCAGGACGGGACCTTCTTCCCCGACCGCCACATCAGGGTCGGGGACGTGGACATGCCCGTCTGCCTGGTGGGGGATGCGGCCTACCCCCTACAGCCCTGGATAATGAAGCCCTACACGGGACACCTCAACCTCTCCTGGCAGGCCTTCAATGCCAGGCTCACCAGGGCCCGCATCGTGGTGGAGGGGGCCTTCAGATGCCTGAAAGCCCGATTCCGATGCCTCCTCACCCGCCTCAACCTCGCCGAGCACAATATCCCTCCCGTGGTGGCAGCATGTTGTGTGCTGCACCATTTATGTGAGCGGAAGGGGGAGGCTTTCCTGCCAGCCTGGATGGCTGAGGCGGAACACTTGGCTGGCCAGTACGCACAGCCCCGCACCGACGCCGTCTGGGAGGCCCAGCGGGGGGGGGCCGTCCAGATCTGGGAAGCCCTGCGGGAGAGCTCCCTGGTGGAGGAGGACTGAACTCTCCCTGCATGCCCCACTGGAGCCTTCTTCCACCCTCCCCTCCTTCCCCTTTCCCCTCCCTAACCCCCCTTCCTAATGTCAAATAAAGACACCTGTTTGACAACAAAAATCTCTTTTATTTTACATAACTGGGGTGGGGGGAGGGAGGAATGAGGGTGGGAGAGAAGAGGGGAGGGGGAAACCTGGGAGGAGGGAGCTGGAAAGGGGAGGCAAGGGGAGGAAGGGAAGGGAAAGCTCAGGGTTAGGGGTCCTGCTGGCTCTCCCGTCTCGCAGCACTGCGGGTGCAGGGGCATCGGGGGGAGTGGGTGTGGAGGGTGGGGCAGGAGGGACGGGGGGGCAGAGGAAGCGGGAGGGAGAGCAGGGGTGGGAGGAGGAGCGAGAGCTGGGGCGGCTGCAGGGGCTGGAGCAGGAGGAGGCAGGAACCTGTTCACCAGGGTCTGCAGGTGACCTCAGAGGGCACGGCCCTGATCTTCCAGCGCCTCCACGCCCCGCTGCCGCAGCCGCAGGTCCTCACGGACCCAGTGCTCCTGGGTGCGGAGCTGCTGCCCCAGTAGCTGCAGGTGCTGCCTCTGGTACTCCTCCTGGTTGCGGGTGCGCCTGCTGGCCCGGGTGCAGGTGGCTGTTTCAGGTGGGGTGGTGCGCCCTGCAGGCCCAGGTGCTCTAGCTGTGGTGAAACGAACAGTGGTCAGTTCTCCCTGGGGACACAATGAGTGAAACCCAGCCCCCCTCTGTAAGGCGAGGTTGGCGTGTGGGGAACCGGCCAGGGCCCCTGCATGACACCCAGCTGCTGCTCCATGGTGGGCAAGGCCCAGGTGCATGGTCCCTGGGCTCCCTCTCCACCCCCCCCCCCCGCCCCATACACACAAGGGGACCATGATGGCACTCACATGTGGAGCCCTTCCCGGCCTGAGATGACACAGCCGATGTGCTCTGTAGGATGAATCGGGGGTCCTGGGCAGGCTTCCTGCAGGCTCCTTGCTCTCAGCGCCCTCCTCTTCCTCCGTTTCTGCCCCGGGGTCGACCACCACCCAGGGGGCATGGACTGCGTGAGCCCCCAGGATGCGGTCCAGGGCCTCAAAGTGAGGGCAGGCCTCTGGGTCAGCCCCTGGCTGGGAGGCCCTGGAGTAGGCCTGCCGCAGGTCCTTAATTTTGTAGCGGACCTGCTCCTGGGTCCGCATGTGGCCTCTGGTGACCAGGCTGGCAGCCATGCGGCTGTAGACGGCCGCATTCCTGTGCCTAGTGTGGAGATCATGGACGTTGGAAGCCTCCCCCCAAACCTCGATGAGGTCCACGATCTCCACACTAGACCAGGTGGGCACCCGTCTTTTGCGGCCCCGGGCAGGCTCCTGGGAGCCACCAGCCTGGTCCTGGGAAGAGGCGGAGGGCTGGGTGGCAGCGGGTGGCTGGCTCATCCTATGCCAGGTTCAGGGTCTGCTGGCTGGGTGCTGGCAGGCTTGCAACTGGCACAGGCACCGTGGGCAGACCGTGCCCCTTTAAGGGATCCGGGGCTGGGAGGGGGGCAGAAGAATTTTCCTGGTGTTGGCCAGAGTGGCCACCAGGGCAAGCTGGGAAGGGCTAGCCTCCAGCTAGTTCGAATTAAGTGGCTACCCAGGTTGGCCGGCGGTGTTAGGACTGGCACCCTCCCGGTGTTGTACCAATAAAAGCAAGCAGGATCTTATGAGGGGGATAAGGCAAAAAGCCACATTTATTGTAAAAATAATAAAAAAATAAAGAAAAGATAGAAGCAAACAACGTTGTTTAACTACTTAACCCTTATACATATAAACATTCATTCATCCATTCATTCAGGTTCTGTGTATTTGTTATAGTTACCAGCCTGGAAGTTGCTTGTGACAGAATACTGGCCAGGTACTCTGTACACAAGTGATGGTAGTGGGGAGCGAAGTCCTGGTCAGATGCGCATCTGAAGCTCCTGGTGGGCTGGCAGCAGAACCTTGGACTCTGACTCCATAGTCTTTTAGTCCAGTTCTTATAGGAATTTCTTCCTATGCCAGTCTATGGGAATTGCTGCATCATGCTGATGTCTTCAGGGTGGCTGTCAGGTGCTCGTCAGTGATCTCATCAGGTGGGCCTCCAGTACTTGGTTTTCTCCACTTGACACCTTTTGGTTGCACTGGCACCTGACGCCTTCTTCAGCCCTTTGTTGCTGTATTCTCAGGCTGGCACCTCTCAGAACCATTCATTCACCGTCCAAGCACTCTCTCTCTCTTACATACATTCCCTAATTAACGTTTCCCGTACAGTATTTGTATAATAATAAAAGTTGTAGTTACAAAAGTTTCTGGGTGGTATTGCTTAAAACATTCTCTGAGTGCTGAGTAAAGTTACAATGTTTTAAAGAGAACAGGCGTCAATTATGTAACAATGCCCTTAGTCAATTACAGGGCTTGGCTCCCATAGCAGAGTTAGTGGCTTGACAATGCATTGTTACAATGTATCTCTGCAATGTCAATTTCAAGCAGCCCCTTGCACAAGCTTGAGCATGCCCTGGGACACAGAGGGGGGGCTGTTTCTGGCTACATAGGATTATATTCTTAACAGTTCTAAGTTACATGACCTAATACATTATATTCTAAAGAGGCAATAATAATAATAAATCTAAACATTTAACAATCTTAACATAATAATAATAAGAAGAATTAATAATAAATCTAAACACTTTAAGTTGTGGGGAACAAATTATGGGGAGTCACTTCCATTTGGGGGAATCATTTTCAATACATTAATATGTTATCCCTACACCGGGCCCCGGTGGGCCCGGACGCCGCCTCCAACAGGGCCAAGGGACAGTCCCTCCGGACGTGCCCCATCGCCCGGCAGAGGAAGCACCAGGCCTCTCCCGTTGAATAGTGGACCCGGTAGAGGGCCCCCTGGTAGGGCATCATGAAGGACCCCTCTAGTGCCACCCCTCCACGTGCCGCTGGCAGCAGTTGCAGCTGTACCTGCTGGTGGAAAGACAGGACGTGGCGGAGGGCTGGGTCCTTACAGCCCAACAGGAGAGGGCTGATGGTTGAAATGGGCCTCCCCAAGGGCAGGCAGCAGGGCGTCATTAGGGAGGATGGGCGGGACGGAGGTGAGAACCACCCATACGCCCAGGTCCTCCAACAGTTCAAGGGGTACGTTCACGCCCCCCACCGCCAGGCCCCTCTCCACCGCCTCCTGGGCAGTGGCCTCCGAAGCAACGAAAAACATGACCTTGCTGTACATTTTGGAGGCCGCCACCATAGCCAAGGCCCCCACCACCCTCGCCAACACCTGAACGTAAGTTTCCATGTCGGGGTGAGGCAGCGACCAGGAGGCAGCGGACGCCGTGCCTCATGGTCAGGGTGGGAAAGGGGCCCTGGCCACCTGGGATGGAACTGGAGGTGGTAATTGGGGCAGATGACACAGTATGAGGGGGGGTGGCAGTGGCCACCTGGGCGTATGCTCTGGGGACCATGGGTCGATCAACCCCAGAGCCAGTGGGGGGGAACAGCAGGGGAAGGAGGGGATGGGCAGGCAGCCTCGACCACGTAGGGTTTGGCCTTCCGGGCCAGATCTTTGCCCCTCTTCTTCCTCTGGCCCTTTCTTCTGGCCGAGGTGGAGGCAGCCCCCGAATTTGAGGGAGCGTCGGCCGTGGCAGCGGCGGCGTTCGGGTCGGGAGTCAGGAGGTCAGCCGCAGCGTTTTTCGGGGCTGGTGGCAATAGCGGGACTGTGGGGCCGACAGGGGGAGGGGCCTCCTCCATTATAGGGAGAGGGTGGAAGGAGGCACAGATGGCAAGGAGGGAGGGCAAGGATTAACTACTCCTCCCCACCAAACGGCAGGCAGGGGGGAGGGTGTCAATGAGGGGGTAGGGAGTGGAGAAAGGGAGAGTACTGGTTCCAGGGAGGGACACCCGGGGAAGAGGGGAGGGGGGTTAGCAGCCACTCCTCCCTCGTGAGGCTGTGACAAGGGAGGAGGGCGCTACCGTGGGGGGAGGGAGGGAAGGGTGCGAGGGAAAGGGGCATGCGATTGGGGAGGAAGGGGGATGGGAAAAAGGCAGCCACTCCCTCCCGCTAGATTGTTTGCGGGGAAGGAGGGCGCCAACAGGGATAGGTCAGAAGCGGGGAACCAAGGGATCTGGAGCCAGAAACCACTCCTCCCTGCGAGGCTGGAAGCAGAGGAGGAGGGTGCTGGCAGGGCAGGCAGGGGGCAAGGTAACAGGTGCAGGCGGGGGCCGGCTCCTCCGGCTGCACTGGGGTATGAAGGGGGGCTATGGGGCCGTCGGGGGGGGGTGCAATGTGCAGGGGGGCTAACTAAAAAGGGGGGAGGGGAGGGGCACAAGTGCTCGGGGCGGGGACTGGTACTCTGGGCATGGCCAGAGGACTACTGGGAGGCTGGGGGGGGGGGGCACTGGGTGAGCAAGGCGGGGCGGGGCAGGGCAAAGCAGGCGTCCCGTCTCGCTCCTCAGCACGGACTACAAGGTCGTAGCAAAAGCCATCTCGCTGCGACTGCGGTCCGTGCTGGCGGACGTGATCCATCCCGACCAGACCTACACCGTCCCAGGCCGTAGTATATTCGATAACTTGTATTTGGTCCGGGATCTCTTAGAGCTCGGGTGTAGGGACGGCTTGTCGTTCGCCCTCCTGTCCCTGGACCAGGAGAAGGCGTTCAACAGGATGGACCACGGGTATCTCCTGGGCACCCTGCAGGCCTTCGGCTTCGGGCCCCGGTTTGTGGGTTTTCTCCGGGTGCTGTACGCCCTCGCGGAGTGTTTGGTCAGGCTCAACTGGACCCTGACCGAGCCGGTCAGCTTCGGGCGGGGAGTACGTCAGGGGTGTCCGCTGTCGGGCCAGCTGTACGCTCTGGCGATCGAGCCCTTCCTCTGTCTCCTCCGTAGGAGGTTGACGGGGTTGGTGCTCCGAGAGCTGGAGCTGCGGCTGGTCCTGTCGGCGTACGCCGATGACGTGCTCCTCGTGGCCTAGGATCCAGGTGACCTGGCACGGGTGGAGGCTTGCCAAGCTGTCTACTCGTCGGCTTCCTCCGCCCGGGTCAACTGGGTCAAGAGCTCTGGCCTGGTGGTCGGGGACTGGTGGCGGGCCAGCTCTCTCACACCCGCGCTTCAGGCCATCTGGTGGAGAGCGGGTCTGCTGCTCCCTCTAGGCGTTTATATATCTGCCACCCATCCTCCTCCGCCGGAGAACTGGCAGGGTTTGGAGGCCAGGATGGGTGAGCGGCTGCAGAGATGGACAGGACTGCTCCAGTGTCTCTCCCGGCAGCTCTTTTTTATTCACCCGAGGGGTCTTCCGCGAGACCTCTCAGAGCTGCCGGAATTCTACCAGGACCTCCTCCAGACCTGGAAGCTGTTCTCGGCGACCAGGTCCGTTGTGGCCTCCGAGGGGGCAGACCTCCTCGCGGAGCCCCTGCTCCACAATCCAGCCTTGTGCGTGCAGGTGGCAGAGTCTCCCTCGGTGCGCCGGAGGCTGATCCTGGCAGAAACCACCATGGTCGGAGACCTCCTGGACTATGACAGCGGGGACTGGGTGGATCCCCGAGCGCTCGCTCAGCGCATGGGGCTCTCCACCCCTCGAACCCCCCTGCGCCTACTCCAGGAAGTGAAGGTGGATTTGTCGCAGCCTGCTCTCAATTTCCTGCAGAAAGCCCTGAGAGAGGGTACCCCCCACCCCCCCTCACTGCAAGCCCTCCGGCCCTTTTTATTGGGCCCCTGTTCTGCGGACACCCCCCCCCCCCCGGCTTCCCAACCCCTGGACTCCCAGCCGGCTGCAGGATCTGCAGCCGGTCTGCATCCGAACCGCAACAAGAGAACATCTGTACACGCTTGTGATCCACAGTCTGCATTTCCTCACCCTCATGTCCCGCCCTGATACCAAGTGGCGGAACTACTTACGATCAGTTGAGGGTGGGGAACTCTGATGGGCCACTGTGTATTCCACCTTAATTCCACGGCCCATTGGGGACATCAGTTGGCGGCTCCTTCATGGAGCCGTGAGCATGGGCGTGTGCCTGGCACAGTTCACCCCTGTCCCAGACACCTGTCCTTTCTGTGGCGTGAGGGAAAACCTGGCGCACACATATCTGGAATGAGGCAGGTTGCAGCCCCTATTCCGGCTCCTGCAGAACCTCTTATTGAGGTTCTGGCTGCGTTTTTCCCCTCACCTTTTTATTCATGCACACCCAATCCATGGCCCCACAAAGTCGCGAGACCTCCTCGTCAACCCCCTCCTGGCCCTGGCAAAAGCTGCCGTATATAGAACACCAGGAGCAGGATGCTGGACGTGGGGGTTCTCTGCAACTGTGGGGCCTTCTTCCGTTCCTCCCTGGTCTCATGTATCCGAGCAGAGTTCCTCTGGGCGACGGCTCCATCGACAGCTTGGAGAGCAGTGGGCGCTGTCCAGGGTTGTCTGCTCGTTTTAAATGTCCCTTGTTTTAAACCTTTGACCCAAACCCCTTGACTGTGTTTTGTCATTATTTGTCCCCCACAATTAGTTGGACCCTGGGTCTAGTCATTCCTCCCTGGGTTCAAATAGTGCCCCACTACATTGGGCAATTATGCATATCTTGTACAGGACAGCGAGACCAGGCCAAAAAGACCAGAAACAACCTGGTACTAGTACATCCCATTTTTTTATAAGAAATTTCCAGAGACAGATGAAAAACTATTCATTAAGCGCTTTTGCAATATTTTGGCACAGCAAAATATATCCTAGATATTGGCATAATAGGTATTTTACACAAAATGTAGTTGATTGGTAGATATTACTAGACCGACCAAGTCTTGTATAAGTATAGGGGTAGAAGACCTAATCAGTGGGAGGGTGTGACGGGGTGAACAGGCCCAGAACTGAAGGGCTGGGAGTAGCCCAGGCCCAGCTGGCTGAAAGAGACCCGCCCCTCCAGCTCTGCTGGGCATGTGCCCAGCAGAGCCAGCATATAAAGGCAGAGGGAGCCCGACAAGAAGGAGGGAAGCTGGAGGGTAGAAGGGTCCAGGCTGCAACCCTGGTGTTCTTGCAGCAGCTGAGGCCAGAGCGATGTCCAGCATCAGACTGCAGAAGGGAGGCCGGCAGACCACCAGCCCTGGCCCCCGTAAGGACCGCTGCTGAGGTGGACAGACTACAGGGGTGCCAGGGTGGTAGAAAGCAGCCCAGGGCAAGGGATTGCTATCACAGCTTGGTGTGTATTGGCTGGATTCCCCACCAAGCAGGCAGGAGCAAGAGTCCCTGCCTACAGGGCCCTGGGCTGGGACCCGGTGGAGAGGGAGGGCCCAGGTTCCCCTACCACCCCTTCCCGCACCCTGGGCAATCACCCTGGCCGTGAGAGGCTTTTCCTGGAGCTAGGCCTCAACTACCATATATGCCCTGATAGAGGGGCCTGGCCTTTGTACGGGGACTCCTAGTACCGTATATGCCCTGTTAGAGGGGCTGGGACTGGGACACAGGACCCTAGAGGGGGGGTGTACCCCATGTCAGGGGTGTGCCCCCCAACAGAGGGATTCAGTAAGATGTCCCCACTACCTTACTGACTGCAACAAGATGAACCAGTTCCTACTATCCAATGCATTGTGGATGCCTCTGCACGTGGGGAAAGAAAGAGGCCATGACCTCCTGTCTGACAATCATAAGGGTAACAGCATTGACAGTGTGTATGTGATTCATAGGAATAAGTATATGTATATTCATATTCTTATAATTGAGTAGCTTGTGTATTATCCTAGGTAAAGGTGTTATAGTTAGCACAGACAATATAATCCCGTGTATTGAAATAGATCTGTGTAACCTTGCATTGCTTTCCTTTACTATTCTGTACACAATAAAGTTAACAGGAGTTTATCTGAGGTGTTTTTACTGGCTCCTCTCGTATCTAAAAACCGAACCACACAACAATTGGCATCACGAACAGGATACGAGGGGACTCAGAGCACCCAGAGGGTAAAGGAATCATGCAATTGTTTAAATGGACATGGGGGGTCAAAAGACCAGGATCAGGGGCTATTTCCAGGCTGGCCACCTGGCAACCCCTGGACTGCTCTTGCCCGACTCCTTGCTCAAAACCAGCTACCAATCAGCTGGAATAGTGATGAAGTGCAGGCAATCTGGAAAAAACCTGGGGAGATGGCAGACATGCTGAAGGGAGTGAAAAAGGGGGAAAAGGAGGCAGGAGACCAGCACATGGATCAGGTGGTTAGTGAAAGAAATAAATTGCACCTGCGATTAGAACAAAACCCAATGGCTCCCAAAAACTTTTGTAATTCCTGCTTGCTGGAAGGTTTTATCCGTCCCAATCACTGCTATATCTTGGTCCTTTCCTTGGCTGTTCTTTCCTGCCAGCCCTAAACCTTCTAGGGAGGCCATAGCACCGACAGCTGGGGCCACAGGGCTCCCCACCGTTGATGAGCGCAAGCCCGTTAGAAAACTATGGGCCCAAGGAGGACCCCCTTTTATGAGTTTGCGGAACATCAAGGGTGTGACCTCTACCTCATCAGGATCCTTAAGGTTGTCATGAACACTAAACAGGATTACCCCTACCGCTATCTCAGAGAGCTTCTCCCTCTGTGGCCCATGAATCCCACTTGGGGCTGGGCTCATCCAAATCCTCTAGCCCGTACAGCTTTTCGTAGCACGTCCCACAGCTCCCCATAGGAACCCTGAACACCTGATGTATTACAGGGTTGGGGGAAAGTTTACCCAGGGCCCTCGCCTCAACCTTCCCCAGTGCTGTGCTATCTGCCCCCGATCATAAACACAGTCTCCAAATGGTTACTCCGTCTCCTTTGGTTTCCGGCTCATTCGCTGCTGCAAATCCTGTAATTCAGAGGCAGTAACATTTCTAGTCTTGGTAGTTTTTGTACCTTTATCTGTCTCCTGTTCTTTCATTATACTAACCAGCGAAGCAAGGGAGCGTGAGGTGTTACAGTAGCTCCCTGACTCATCCATTCGGGAGGTATGATCTGCCTCATCTGCCTTATCATCACTCCAGATGTTCCCATCCCAGTCCTCTGGGTCCCAATAATCCCTTCTGCATAGTGCTGCTACTTTAGCACTACTCGCTTTATTTTTCTTAAAGGCAGCAACACATCTTTCAGTAGTCTGTTTCCCCACCGATACTAGGAGTTTACTTAACTTCCGCTCCTGCCTGTCTGCAAACCCTGCCTGAGCAGCTGGATGGTGACCCGGGCCCTCCCTCTCCACCAGGTCCCAGCCCAGGACCCTGTAGGCAGGGACTCTTGCTCCTGCCTGCTCAGTGGGGAATCCAGCCAATACACACCAAGCTGTGATAGCAATCCCTTGCCCTGGGCTGCTTTCTACCACCCTGGCACCCCTGTAGTCTGTCCGCCTCGGTGCCAGTCCTTACATCTGATGCAACGTGGATTTAGGTTTAAGGCCAGTAAGATTCAGGGACCTGCTCAGGAGGTTACATTTCTGGGTATTCTCTGGTCCAGCGTCAGACATGTAATCCCAAACGCTGTCATTGATAACATTTTGAGCTGGCAGGCACCTTCCAGCAAGCAGGAATTACAAAAGTTTTGGGGAGCCATTGGGTTTTGGAGGAATCACATCCCGAATGCAGCCCATGTAACTAGACCCTTGTACCAGGTGACAAAAAAGAAAAATGCATTTGAATGGGGAAGTAAGCAGCAGGAAGCTTTTAATAGCCAAGCTATTGCCAAACAGATTGCTTTAGGACCCTGGAGGGATCAGGCTAATGCTATGGTGTACAGTGGCTACACTGAAGCAGGCCCATATTGGAGTTTACGGCAGAAAATTCCTGGGGAGTCTCAAGGGATCCCCTTGGGATTTTGGAGTCAGGTCTGGAAAGGTAGTGAGGAAAACTATGCCTCATAGGTGGCTAGTGCCTGTTTTTCCAGGGAGATACTCAGCACAGTGGAGGGAATGGTGGGGGCAGTACTGCTACAGCTTGTACCCCAGTACCCAATATTGGGAACCCTATTTGGAAATGAGAAGCCCCAAGGAAGAGCAGTAGCTTCAACATGGATTAAGTGGAAGTCCTTTTTACAGGACCGGGCCAAATTGGGTAAGGGAAGTACCCCACAGTTAGTAGAATTAATGGTGACATTGCCCACACTGCTAGTGGAGGCAGATCCATTTTAAGGGGCCCGGGACTGACCAATTGGTCTGGAGTAGTGGGCCAAGGCATTTGAGTTAAGCAGCGAGGAGAAGCAGTTTGCCTTTTTCACAGATGGCTCATGCAGGCTGGTAGGGAGGGAGGTGGCGGTGGCGAGCCGTAGCCCTTCACACTGAATCCGAGAACCAGGTATGGGAAGAGGGGGAGGGCCAGTCAAGCCAGTATGCAGAACGGAAAGGGGTACAGTTAGCAACTGAGGAAGCTATTTGTAGACAGTGGCCCTGAGTGATAGTGTACACTGACTCATGGGCTGTAGCAAATGAGCTGGTAGTCTGGGCTCCAGAATGGCAAGCTGGTGGGTGGAGCAAGCACAATTGGCCAGTTGGGGGGCAGAAATATGGGAATGCCTAGCACAGCATGCTGGGAACATACCCATTGAAATTGGGCATGTGGATGCCCACAGCACAGGCACTGAGGCTCGGAAGTTTAATGATCAAGCTGACGAGGCTGCTCAGATCCATGACATTACAATTGGCACTCAAACCCAGGACACATTAATTAAGTGGGGGCATGAGAAGATTGCCAGCTGGACTGCACTCCCAAATGCCCAGTGGCTAAAAAACAAGGAGATTAAGGTATCTGAGCTAGATGTACGTAACACAATTCGAGCCTGCGAGGTGTGTGTGGCTGTAAAAGAATGGCAGCAGCGAGCTCAGACTCCTATGGGAAAAATATCTGCAAGTAAATTTAATTTTGCCTGGCAAATTGACTACATTAGGCCCCTCCCAACTACAGATCCCACTATGTGCTGGTGATGGTGGATGTTTATTCAGGGTGGGTGGAGGTGTGGCCTACCAGCAAAGCTAACGCCCGCAGTACCCTGCTGAGACTGCATTTCCCTAGGAGTCCCATGCTGGTATAAAGTGTGTGTGTGTGGGAGGGGGTTTTGCAGAGTGACAATGGTTCACATTTTACTGCTGGAACTGTGCAAGAATGGAGTGCACAGACAGGAATCAAGTGGGTTTTCCACATACCTTACTACCCCCAGGCTGCTGGAAAGGTGGAACACAGCAATGGAATTTTAAAGACTATGCTGTGCATGGCCTGTAAGGACCAATGGAAGGGGTGGAACAACCACCTGCCCAAAGTCGTGTGGCAAATGAATAATAGGTGGACCCAAGGAGGGTCGCTATTTCTAAAATGCACCCAAGGACGGCAATGGGAAACAACACATGCACTTCCAGCTGTAACACCTGGATGGGCTGGTAAGCAGGTTATGTATTTAGATGTCAAAGCTGCTACATGGGAGCCTGGAGTTATTATTGCAATGGGTTCAGGACGCACCTACTGGGTCCTAACCCCTGAAAATAACTTAATCTATGTACTGGGGTAAGGCTGAAACCCCGAGAATAGTGCTGTGCTCTTTTCCAGATGTGGCTAATTATCTATCTCTGGTTGGTGGCTGTGGCTGTTGGTCAGCGTATTCCCTTCTGGATACAGACGACTGGAAAAATGTTTCCTGCTCCACACCTGATACCTGTCAACTTAACCTGTCCTCCCACGGCTCAGCACCTTCATAGGGCCAAAACCTTGGTTAATTACCATCAGCAGCCCACCAATCAAGTTACCTGGACTACTGATTTCACCACTAATTCAACTTTTGGAGTTGCTAGATGTATTTGGGTCCACCTGGATCAATGATCACCAGCTTCAATTTGAAGAACATGACATGAGGGCATCCACGTCCCGCATGGAACTGGCAACTGCATGGAACTGGCAACCTCACCTTTCAATTTAACATCTGTCCCAAATAATTTGTACTGGACATTATGGGCAGAGGGTGCAGACTGTTATTGAAGTGGTGTGCAATCAGACTGGAACTGTGTATGGGACTTATAATCATTCTGGGTATGTCTACACTACAAAGTTAATTCGAACTAACAGACGTTAGTTCGAATTAACTTTGATAGGCGCTACACTAGCGCTCTGCTAGTTCGAATTTAATTCGACCTAGCAGAGCGCTTAATTCGAACTAGGTAAACCTCATTCTACGAGGACTAACGCCTAGTTCAAATTAAGTAGTTCAAATTAAGGGCTGTGTAGCCACTTAATTCGAACTAGTGGGAGGCTAACCCTCCCCAGCTTTCCCTGGTGGCCACTCTGGCCAACACCAGGGAAACTCGTCTGCCTCCCTCCCGGCCCCGGACCCCTTAAAGGGGCACGGGCTGGCTACGGTGCCCGTGCCAGGTGCAAGCCTGCCAGCACCCAGCCAGCAGACCCTGCACCTGGCATGGATCGAGCCCCCCAGCCCTCCCCCTCTACCCGGGACCAGGCTGGCGGCTCCCGGGAGCTTGCCCGGGACCGCAAGAGGCGGGCACCCGCCGGGGCTAGTGCAGACATCGTGGACCTCGTCCACGATCTCCACACTAGGCACAGGAAAGTGGCCGTCTAGGGCAGGAGAGCTGCCAGCCTGGCCACCCAGGAGCAGGTGTGCAAGAGAATCAAGGGGGTCCACTGAGACCCCCGACCCTGAGCCCTGAGCTTACAATGGCCGTACTGGGTCAGACCAAAGGTCCATCTAGCCCAGTAGCCTGTCTGCCGACAGTGGCCAACCCTAGGGACCCTGGAGGGGATGGACCGAAGACAGTGACCAAGCCATTTGTCTCGTGCCATCCCTCTCCAGCCTTCCACAAACCTTGGGCAGGGACACCACTCCTACCCCCTGGCTAATAGCACTCCATGGACCCAACCTCCATGACTTGATCTCACTTCCCTTTAAACTCTGTTCTAGTTCTAGCCTTCACAGCCTCCTGCAGCAAGGGGTTCCACAGGTTGACTCTTTGCTTTGTGAAGAAGAACTTTCTGTTACTAGTTTGAAGCCTGCTACCCATTCCTTTCCTTTGGTGTCCTCTAGTCCTTCTTTATGGTCACTAATGAAGAACTTTTCTGTATGCACCCTCTCCACCCCACTCATGCTTTTAGAGACCTCTATCCTGTCCGCCCTCCGTCTCCTCTTTTCTAAGCTGAAAAGTCCCAGTCTCTTTAGCCTCTCTTCATACGGGACCTGTTCCTAACCCCTGATCATTTTAGTTGCCCTCCCCTCTCCCAGCCTCTCTCTTCCCCTCTCCCACCTCCTTTTCCCAGTCTCCCCCAGTTTTGTTCAATAAAGACAGATTCCATTTTGGAAGACACGTTATCTTTATTTTGTACATCAAGAAGAGGGGCTAGGGAAGGGTAAGTGGAAGGAGGTGATGGAGGAATGGGGCACGAGCCCCTGATGGGGAGGACTGGGCTGGCTCTGCGGGCTTCTGGGGGTGGAAGCTCTCCTGCAGCCCCCCGATTGCCCCCTCTCCCCAGATGGCAGCCTGCGGCAAGTGCAGCCGGGCTGATGGCCGAGTGCTGTGATGTGCCCAGTGTGGGTACTCCGGGCAATCCAAGCCAGGACTGCTTTGCAAGCGGGGCACCCCTGAGAACTATCTGTCCGGAGTGGGGGTCGGGACCCCTTAAGCACAGCCCTCGGCTAGCCTGAGAAAGCATCTCCACACTCTAAGTCCTCCTCTGATGCCCTGCCGGCACTGCTTCCGGCCATCCTTAACCCCGGTTCAGGGTCCACTTAATGTGGACATGCTAGTTCGAATTAGCAAAACCCTAATTTGAACTAGTTTTTTAGTCTGGATCCGTTAGTTCGAATTAGCTTAGTTCGAATTAACTAATTTGAACTAAGTTAGTTCGAATTAACGTTGTAGTGTAGACATACATTTATCACAGAGGGTATTACAATTTATGTACATGGTTATAATTTCTGGGGTGAATGGGTCGCTTGATTGTGCCACACAACTTGATAGTGTAAGTATTTGGGAACATCCCTGGGGGGGACCTGTAAACATTGACTGGGCAGAGCAGATTGAGTATCCATGGGGACACAAATGGGCTTTGGCATGGGGGGACACAGTGCGGTATTAACCTCTCTACTGAACCCACTAACCCAGCAGAAGTACCCACTCTCCTGGGTTATGCTACGCCTGAGGATTTTGTAGGATTTTCACTGGGGGGTGTTGAATATTTTGTGACTCTGAAATGGAACATTAATATTTCCCAAATGCATTCTAATTCCAGTAAATGGGCTAATCCCATACTTAACACTTGAATAAAAAATAAGGAGGGTATTCAGCGGGCCAAAAGAGACTTGGGAGCGGTTTTGGGAGGTGCTGGATTGGGTACTGTGTTGGGAATAATTCTTGGACACACTGGGTGCAGGTGAAAACAAGCAGAGGATTTATTGGTTCACACAGCTGGTGGAGTACCCATCAGGGGTTAACCTGGTGAGCACTAACTTAACCAAAACATACATTAGATTATATAGGTCGCAGATGGACGGAGGAGAAGTGATTTGATAGGTCTAGCAGCGGAAGTGAGATATGCGCATAAGCCAATGAGCTACAAAGTTACACAGTATCTCTGCCCATTACCAATTTAACATGTTATCACTAATACAAATAGTTATTCCTAACAAGCTAAATGAGCCAACATAAACAAAGGCATGTTGATGGTCATTTTGTCGGTCGGAAATATAATGCGTCTCCTGCGGGGGTGGTATTGCCTTGGCGGGATTTTTGGGATCCAAGCTTATTTTCTAGGAACAAAGCAGACAATGAAAAACAATCCCACGCACGGTTGTTTGGTTGTTTGGTTGTTTGGTACCGGCCTTATCAAAGTGAGGCCCTTTTGGAATGTGGTTGCCAGAGGCACAGTAACTGCTGTACTGGATGCTTCCCAGGGCTGGCCTAATACTTTCAGATTTGAGTTTGTCAGTTCTCAGCAAGATACCATGGGCTGCCTCAATTTACCTACAGTTCCCTCCTCTTGACCTTAGGGTTCTTCAACCCGCCAGGTTAAATGCAACAATGTAAGGGATTTTAATTTACTCTGGAAGTGCCGGTAGAGCACCAGCACTATTATGAATGTTGTAATCAAAACTTCCCACATAATTTGGCAAACAAAATTCAAATCCATCCCCAAGATGTTTCATCGCCAATAAAGGCGCTGCCCATGATGATAGATTTGACCTCTACTGCCTGGTTGAGTGCCACAGAGGTAGGTGTTTGGCATGGTCAACGGTGTTTCCCTATCTGTGTGTACCTCAGACGTCCAACCCCGATATGTCTTTGGGCATTGGCCACCAACTCCTCGATCTTCGCCTGCAGGGCCAGTAAACCCTCCTCTTGGTACTTACTTCCGCCGTGCCACTCAGGATCTCATGTTCGGTTACCCATCACTGCCGAAGTGCGATAGAGCCGCATTCCATCAACGGTCAGGATCATCCGGTGAGGGGCTGTTATACACACAGACGGATATGTAGAGGGGCAGGATGGAGTGATCTGTCTGCGTAGTCAAACACCAGTAGGTACCATTCATTTGGACCAGCTCAATGTTTATTTGTTTTCTGTGACAATCACATCAAACCTAGGCAGATTCGTCATGATGTTAAATGGGCAGGTACATAAAATTTCCTTATTAAAGTGGGTGCAACAATCCCCAGGGTATAGGGAGGCCCCACAACTTTTGAATAAGCAATGCCCTCGACTGTATCTATATGCTCTTGCTTGCTGTAAGTGGGAATACCCAGAGGGGCCAAAAGGTTATACTATGGCCTGTCCCAATAGGCCTTTGGATTTTCTACTTCCCCACTCCCATGGATAGGCATGGGGGAGATGGGGACTCACCACCTCCATAAGGGCTGGGTGGTAGTGGCTAAAGCTTACCCTATTCTTCAATACTGGCCTTCTAACTCCTTTAATTTAGTTCCATTAATTAACAATCCAATTAGTCTCTGATCCAAATATCTGGAAGTGGACTCAGAGCTGGACAGATCCTTCAAACTATTTAGGATCACTGGATTAGCTTGGCTGGTGTCTTTACAGGCACTGGATATTACTGCATCTACCAGCATGGATTTTATACAATTTCTGGGCTATGACATAAGTGTTGCTGACAGTTTCCAGGCCCAGACCAGCCTGCGATGGTATCTGCTAAGCCCCGTTGCCGAATTAAGTGTTTACCAATTTGATTAGCCAATCTGGTATTGTTAGTGCATTGCTGGCTTATACCTTTTAGGGCAATGCAGATCTTAACCTTATAACTGTGGAACACCACTGAGGTGAGGACTGGCAACACTGGTCCTTTCATTACCAGTCCGGGTTCTGGGACAGGGATTTGCTCGGGGCATGATGTACATTCAGGAGGTTCTATTTTGTCCTTAAGGACCTTGTTGATGATATCCAAATGAGAACAAGTTAGCAATGGCCATTAGTAGTTAATGCCTCGATACCTTCCATCACCATGCAATTTTGACAGGTGCCCCGCCCCCTTTTCGTGATGTCATCAAGCCCCTCCCTCCCATGACGTCACCTGACCCCCCATGAGGTCAATGGTTGAGGTAAAATGTTTTATTTTTATGGTAAAACGACGGCTGCAAAAAAGAAAAAAAAGTGAGATGTAATTTTTTTTGTTTGTAACAGCTGACCTCTTCAGAGGATGAAGAGAGCGGGACTCGGACGGGGGTAGCCGTGGTATGCGCCTGCTGCTTTTGCGTGAACACAGAGGAGAAAAAAAAAAGCACCGGAGAAAACAAGCCGGACGAGAGAGAGATGGTCATGGACGATATCGTTAGAGCCGTTATAGTAAAAGTTTTCTACCATTGTTTGAAAAAGGTGATGTTTGATACCTGTACGCCATGTGCAGAAAAATACCCCGATCCGCTCAACTTTAACATTCTGTTTTGGAACCACTCAGAGGAGTTTTACCAACTTAGACGTATTGCTTCTAAGTTGGATGTTGCACGGGTCCTGTACATAATTATGGCCGAAGGGCACAAATGGAATAAGCTAAACGTAACCTCCGAAACCATAGCACAAGTTATTAAAACGATCAGAGAGGTAGCAGAGAGCGCAGACCCCGGGATGTATCTGATAAACCTGTCAGAGAAGGTGATGATAAAGGCGGGCCGCTCGGCATGCAGATATATTGGCAGAATTAACCCCGACACTCTTTACGCGTCGCGCTGCAGGGCTGCGGGGGCCCCCAAAAAAGCTGTCTTTTGATTAAAGCACAATGTGTATGTTTGTAGGCCTAGAAGCCAAAATGTTTATGTATTCAATAAAGCAAAAGAAAGATGTTTTAAAGTTACGCCGCTGTATTCAATAAAGCAAAAAACCACGAGAATCACACCGCCGTATATGTGCTTATTAAAGCAAGTGAAGGGCCGGGGTTAGACATGGCCGCGTGGCTAAAAGAGGTTTATTATTCTCCTGGGGAAGCCGATCGTTCTGGGGGCGTGATGCCCCTATATCAAGCCGCTAAAAGGCGGCACAATACTTTCAGTAAAAAGCAGGTCGCCGACTAGCTCGCAGACCAAGATGCTTACACTTTACACAATCCGGCAAGAATTACATTTAAAAGAAATAAAACCTTGGTGTCCAACGTGGATGCGCAATGGCAAGCGGATTTGGTTGACATGACGCCCTACGCCGGTCACAACAACGATCGTAAATATATTTTAACGGTGATAGACATTCTGTCTAAACACGCCTGGGCGGTACTGCTAAAGAACAAAACCGGGGCTGAAGTAGCTAAGGCGTTTAAAACGGTTTTTGAACAAGGCCGCGTGCCTCAAAAATTACAGCCAGATAGAGGGAAATAGTTTTTAAACCAGGCTTTAAAGACTTTACTAAAACAACACGGAGTACACCACTTTGTTACCAATAACAAAGTCAAGGCCGGGGTGGTGGAGAGGTTTAACAGAACCCTGAAATCCAAGATGTGGAGGTATTTTACCGCCCATAACACCTTTCGGTACATTGACGTGTGGCAAGCCTTCATAGACGGGTACAACAGAAGTTATCACAAGATCATAAAAAGGCGTCCCGTCGACGTGACACCCGCTAATGCGCTGAGCGTGTGGAAAACAATTTACGGGGATAGTTTTAAAATAAAGACAGCACTGGCCCTTTTTAAGAAAGGAGACCACGTGAGGATCTCTAAAACAAAGGGGGGTTTTGAAAAGGGCTACGAGCAGAGCTTTACGGATGAAATATTTATCATAACCGGCGTTTTATCGCGAGGGCCAAGACCGGTGTACACATTAAAAGATTACGGAGAAGAAACAGTAAGGGGGTCTTTTTATCCCGAAGAATTACAAAAAGTCAACCCTAATCAGGACCGTGTTTATAGGATAGAAAAAATGTTAGCAAAAAAAGGTCGGGGAATAAACAAACTTTTTTTGCTGAAATGGAAAGGGTGGCCTGATAAATTCAACAGCTGGGTTAAAACAGCTCACGTACTAGACCTTTAATACGGGGGGAAAAGATGGCCAAAGGGGGCATTTACGTCACCTTACCCAGCAACGCCTCCACCGCAATTTTCCCTCAGAACACTAGTTCCAATTTTACAATACAGCTGGCCAAACCTTTAAATTTGAACGGCTGCTGGGAAGTCGCTTTATCCAAAATGCATTATTGTCATTCGTGGAACACCCTCTCTTACGAGGCCCCGTTTACGATAGCCTCGGAAAAAGAAATCCAACGTCTCACAATGCAGCCCGGTTATTATTCCTCCGTTCAACATTTAGTAGAGGGCATCAAGGAGACCATCAACAAGCAGACCGAGAACCAGGCCGCGCGTCTTGTTTACGACCCGGTGACCAGGCGGGTTTGGTTAAAAACCGCCGGGGGCACGTCTTATTTTTCCGCTCAGGGAGAACTGGCGTAGCTCTTGGGAGTGATTCCGAACTGGCCTTGCAAGGTGGCGCCGACATTATGGGGGGGGGGGGGTTAACTCTTTATACGTGTATACGGACATAGTGGAACATCAATTAGTGGGAGACCACTACGTGCTGCTGTTGCGTTGTGTCCCCGCCCAGGGCAGCAATAACGAATTTATCACCCTCACCTATGACAAGCCGCATTACGTGCCCGTGAGCAAGCACCACATCGGGACCGTTACCATCGAAATAAAGACGGATCAAAATAAAAACATTACATTTCGTTTTGGAAAGGTGATTTTTAAACTACACCTGTGACCCAGGAAAACGGAGGAATGAGGAGCGTAAAAAGCCACGGGGACCCCGCCGTGTATAGAAACTACTATAAAGCCCAGGCGGGTTATGCCCTGCCGGGGTATCACGGATTATCCGTTATGTACGGGGCCGGTTTAGGCGGGATATTCTGCAGTCTTTTTAGAAAAGCCGTCCCCCTGTTGAGAAGAGGTTTTGAAATAATTAAACCCCATATGAAAACAGCCGCCAAAAACATAACCAAGGACGTGGTGAGCCACGTGACCAGCGCCGTCATGAACAAAATCGGCCCCCAGGAAGGTTTGGGGCTAGCGATGGTGAGGCGCAAAAGAGCCGCGACACACCTCCCATTCACAGGACCCCCCAGGCCCTTTAAAATAAAAAAGGCAAAGGGGAGATGCAGCGCCCCCAGAACTAAAACGTTTCCTAAGAAGAGACAGAGCCCCGGGATATATTTAAAAGGGATATATTTGAAAATGTCTTTTATCCATTGTGGGTCTGAAGAATGCGCCAAGTCGGAGCTGGATCTCTTTCAAATAGCCCCCACACAAACCAGCATCGAGAACAGTTACTACGTGGAGATTCCGCCCCGTCCGCTTTAACAGTGAATGCCCCCCTAGAATGTTTTATTTCTGGACACGGAGATCATTACTTGGATCTCAATAACACCCTGCTGCACGTATGTTTGTTGGGTGGTAAAAGCAGACGGCTCAGACCTCGAAGATGACGAGCGGGTGGCGCTGGCAAATTACCCCATCGCCACCCTTTTTAACCAGTTGGACGTCACGCTGGGCGACCAGCTGATCAGCCAGAGTAACAACTGTTACCCTTACAGAGCCATGATAGAGTTGATTTTGAACTACAGCCACGGCGCTCTCAAGACGCAGTTTTCTGCGGGCGGGTTTCAGAAAGACACGTTGGGGCTCCACGAAAGCACCGCCCTGGTGGGCGCGCGAAACGAGGGCTTCCTGCGCAGGGCCAAACTAACCAGTGACAGCAGAAAGCTGGATTTGCTGGAGGCTCTACACAGCGATTTGTTTTTTCAAGAAAAGCTTTTGCTGAACAGTGTGGACTTAAAAATTAAACTCACGCGTAGCAAAGATGTGTTTTGCCTCATGAGCGGAAATGCAGTGGACAATTATAAAGTGCATATTATTTCAGCCGCCCTGTTTGTAAAGCGGGGGTTCGCTTGGGGCACGTGGAGGCGCTCATGACCACCAACGCTAAGTATCCGGTGGACCGCGTGGGCCTAAAGGTGTTTAGCATACCGGCCGGCAGTCGCGTCAGTAACCAGGAAAACCTCTTTTTGGGGCAGCTCCCCAAGCAGCTTGTGATTGGCTTTGTAGATAACGCCTTCAGCGGCAGTTACGTTAAAAACCCTTTAACTTTAAACATTATAACATTAATTTTGTGGCCTTATATGTGGACGGCGAACAGGTGCCGGCTAAATCGCTGCAGCCTGATTTTGAGAACGGAAACTGCGTGAGGGAGTACATGCAGCTGGTGCAGGCGTCGGGGAAACACGGAAAAGACCTAGCGCTCATGATAGACTGTGACGAATTTGCCCAGGGTTACACGCTCTTTGTTTTTGACCTGACCCCGGACCAGGAGGGTGCCAACCATTATTCCCTGATTAAAACCGGCAACCTGAGAGCGGAGATTCGGTTTGCTACGGCGCTGGACACATGATAGTGTACGGCGTGTTTGACAACGTGCTGGAAGTGAACCACAGAAGAAACGTCCTGTTTGACTATATGTAACAATGAACACAGGACAGATAATACGCTTTTTATCAATGGACCCTTCATTTTTAGATGTTTTCCCTAGCGACATGCTCCTGGTGGGGCGTGTGGCCGAAAGGCTGGTGGGACTGATCGTTAACACGCACCCCCACCATTTGCCTGGGGAACACTGGCTGACCCTTTACTTACCAAGGCGGGGGGACGGGGAGTTTTTTGATTCTTACAGTTTTCCCCCAGACAGTCATTTTTTCCCTGAATAAATTATGGCTTTCTTAAACCGTAACGCTAACCGTGTTGTGTTTCAGCAGAGACAACTACAGGACCCGTTAGCTGTGACCTGCGGATATCATTGTATATATTTTTTAAAGCAGCGGGCTAGGGGTTTATCTTTTGATCAGATTTTGAAATTGTACTCTAATGATTTACCAGAAAACGATCGCATGGTGACGCGGTTTTTAAAAGGAAAAGCACCGCAGGGTCCCAAGCCTGTGTCGAGTGTGTTTCAGCACATCCAGACGTGTTTGTCTTGTCATGAGTTTAAAGAGGCGCATTAATAAAACGCGAAAATAAAACTGAATCATGGTTGAGATTTTTATTTTACACCAAGCGATTTTCTGCCTTTTAGCCGGGGTCTGGTGAAAAGAGGCCACTCCCGGCTCTAGCTCCACTTTAAGACTATCTAAATATTCTTTATTGGTAACATGACCCATGACGGAGGTCGGGGCGTTTAGCTCCGCCAAGGCTTTCATTAAAGCCTTCCACCCCCTCGGAGCCCTCTTGTTAGCGAAAGAATAAGGGCCCGTTACTCCCCTAACTAAGTCGAGCATGTGAGACCCGGCCAGGGCCATCCCCCGGTACACAAAGCCCCCATCGGCGGTCCAAGAGGCGACGTCTTTATGCTGCTTGAGTTTATGTAACAATAGTTCAGCTTTTTTTTTCTAGCGAGGATTTACCCCCTCCAACACGTCCCTAACCACAAAGGCCGCGGGACTTCCTGCGGCTTCGGGGGGAGGTTTTTCCTCCGACACTTCTCTCGCGGGCTCAGGGAGCAAGAGACTTATTTTAGTCTTTTCCGCTTCCGCCTGCCGGTTCAACAACAGGTACCTCTGCAGGACCCTTTCGTAAAGTTTCACCTTCTCGTAGTCGGATAGGCCGGTTCTTTGAAGAATGTCTTTCATTTCCGAATCCAGACGCTGAGCGGTGGCGGTTCTGATGTTTTCTTCTCCGCCTGAGACGCCTTTCAGCTGGTCCAGCTGATGGCTAGGCGCCAGATACAGTTTTTCAGCGTGGTCCATTCTCTGCTCTTGAGCGGGCCGGGGTTTATCTGCTAGTTAGCAGGCCTGACAGTAGAGGGAGGGCAAAGCTCAGCAAGGGGCCGATAAAGCCTCCCGACTGCTTGACAATTAGCTTCTTTTTGAGGGACAGGCTTTTATTGCTCAGTTTTTTGATAGCCTCCCGGCTTTTTTCAGCACGCTTATTTGGCGCGGTTTCAGGGGGACGTTGCCCTTTAAAGTGTTGAGCACTATTTCAGAGATGGCCGCTACCAGGTTGTCGGAGGCCGCGCAGAGGACACTTCTGGAGTGTCCCCCGCCGGGTAAGCCCTGACGAGCTCTTTTAAACTTTCAAAATTAATGTTTTTGCTGTTTCCAGCGTTGAGCGTGATACCTTTTACTTTCATGCAGGTGTGCCCGCCGGATGGCTTGTACCCGTACGTTTTAGGACCCGCGGACACAAACTACACAATGTGCTCTCCCTTCGGGATTTCGCTGGTCAGCTCCCCTAGATAATTCCCCAAGGGCGGGTTCCACTCTCCCTCTTTGCTAACAAAAATCACAGAGTCGGTGTCGTGGTAAAGACACCGCTCTTGTAAGCGGTCTAAGAGCTGGTAAAGTTCTAGGCAGGCATAGGCGGTGGTGAAGCACGCGATGAACATGTTTGTGTTGCTCGAGCGGGTGCAGTTCTCCTTTTTGTACTTCCACGACACCACCGCCGTGTCATAATCAATAAACTCGCACGATGACACAGCATAATAAGGCACAAAAATGTACTTGAAGAGCTCGTCCGGGTCCGTCACGATGCTGGTGTTAGTCAAATTTATCTGTTGCCCAAATTTTCCCCACAAGGAATTTAAAAACAGTTTTGAAATCTGTCTTTTTGCAGGGTTGATCTTAATTTTATTTAGGCGCAGGCACACGCCTTCTTTTTCGCAGTACTCTTTAACATACTGTATTTTTTTCATTTCATCCATACACCAGTGAGGGAACCCCGAGGCTTCCTGTTTTTGTCTCAGGTGCATTTTAATATAGTCTGAAAACAGAGTGTCTGAAGTGCTGTTAAAGTGCCAGACTTCATAAATTTCAGCGATCATGTATCCCTTGTCTAAAGCCTCCACCAGCTCTGTCGTGCACCAAGTACCCGTTAAAGCCCGCTCCTCCCGGCTGTGAGTGCAAGATGCCTCTTGTTTTGTTTCTGCACACAGGGCGCACAGGGGGAAGGTGAGTTTGCCGCCGAGCCTGTATGGTAAAACAGGGAAATAGAGCCCTCTCGGGGGGTACATGTGAACCTTGGCAAGGCCGAAGTACTGTCTGATGTCCCCAAAATCCTTATACACAATAACCGGGTGCCCCACGGGATAACGCTTAGTTTTGTTAACAAAGGGGTAAAGGCTGGTGAAATCGTAGTAATGAATCTGCTTCCCGGGCCATGGCTTGTAATACAGACAAATAGCATTGGTTCTACCCCGGTAAAGGGCGTCTCTAGGAATCAAAGGCTGTGGTAACTTTTTTTCTCATAAAAAGGCCCCCACCTGGTTATCGTTAGCTAGCATGGCCTTCCATTCATGTTCCCATAAGGTCCTCACCTCGAAGCCCTGTTTTTTCAGAAATTCGGTCTTAATTATCGTTCGGTTGTACAGCTGTCCGTAGGTCGCTTCGAGCAAAGGATTGAAATCGTTTTCACGATAGCAGACCGGACAACCATGAAAAAAACAGCCGTTAAATTCAAAGGCCGTAGGTTTACCCTCTACCTCAGCATAACCATCTAAAAAGTAGGAACCCACTTTAAGCTCCCCGCTCCGCGAAGCGTGTTGAATGTAAATGTTTTCTGTGTGAGAGACGTACAGCAGCCACTGAATGGCCGGCGTGGAATATTTCTTCTGTTGGTTATGGTAATTGTCTAGCGGCAGAAGGGCTATGGTTCGCGGCTGTAAAAAGTTAAACCGGTACATGGCCATGCAGATCGACGCTAGCGTGAGGTACTGAAAGGGGTCTATGCACTTAGTCACCACCTCCTCGTTATCTTGCCCGGGGTTTTTAACAATTTGTTTTTTTGTCATCCTCATGACTTCTTTTCTGAACCGGGCACAGGCCTCTCGCAAAATCTCAACGTCTTTTTGACAATAGCGCAGTTCTTTTTGCAGATTGAATTCGTTTTGGCGGTGGTGCCGGTACCAGTTCAGAAATTCCTTTTGTTCTTCGGGCATCATGTACTCTACGCCAAAGGCTTCTACACTGGGCATAGGGCCCACGTAGTTCTGGTTTTCGGCCTTGTTAAAAAAATGTGGAAAATATCCCTTGACTCCCTGGAACCCCATAGCTTTGGGTAACTTGCTAAGTTTCATGGGCAGAAAATTTAAAGAATCTATAAACCTGATGTTTAAGTTCGTCACCGTAACGCACATAAGTTTCCCGCCTTGCGTGACGGGGCTGACGGGCATTTTTTCCTTAATCAGCTGTCTCAGGATAAAGTAACAATCGTAACCTTTAGCATTATGAGCAATAAAAGTGTAGTCCTTAAAGCGCTTGTCTATGAAGGTTCGTACAAACTCGCTGACGCATTCTATCCCCTTGAACTCCCAGCTGTCTTTTTTATTTAAGTGTAAGGCATACACATAATTTGGCACATGCACCCCCGCTTCTTGCATACATTCGAAGTCATAAAAGACATAGTCCTCCCCCTCCTCTGGAGACGAGATGTTACGCATGTAACACTCGTGGCCCCCCACGTCCTCTGTCTTTTGGTAACACTGAGGGCAGTTTTTAGCAACGTAGAAGCCGCACTTATTGCAAAGGCTTCTGGTTTTACAATCGACTTTACCGGCAGCCGCCAGCGCCCTGTGTCTTTCTAAGCAGGCCTCGGACTGGCAAAATAGCTTACAGCTGGGACAGCACTTTTTTTCGGTGACCACTTCGCAACACTCAGCGCCGTCACAAGTACGACAGTGACCTTTACAGGCATGCTGGTGTTTGTGGCTGTACGTGGCGTAACAGTACAGGCAGTCCCCGGGTTACGTACAAGATAGGGACTGTAGGTTTGTTCTTAAGTTGAATCTGTATGTAAGTCGGAACTGGCGTCCAGATTCAGCCGCTGCTGAAACTGATCTGTTTCAGCAGCAGCTAAATCTGGACGCCAGTTCTGACTTACATACAGATTCAACTTAAGAACCCCAGGCATCCCCAAGTCAGCTGCTGCTGAAACTGATCAGCGGCTTATTCCAGGAAGCCCGGGGCAGGGGCTTCCTGTAGTCAGCCACTGGTCAGTTTCAGCAGCGGCTGACTTGGGGACGCCTGGGGCAGAGCAGCTGGGGTGCTGCTGGGTTGGTCCAGTAGTGCCGCCGCTCCTCGGCGCTACTGGACCAACCCAGCAGCACCCAAGCTGCTCTGCCCCAGGCGTCCTGATTCAGCCGCTGCTGAAACTGACCAGCAGTGGCTGAATCAGGACGCCTGGGGCAGAGCAGCTGGGGTGCTGCCCGGTTGGTCCAGTAGCGCCCAGAGCGGCGCTACGGGACCAACTGGCAGCGCCCCAGCTGCTGTACCACAGGTGTCCGGAGCAAAGCCGCGGAGCACGGGGGCAGCGGGACAGCCCAGACGCGCCGTGGCTGTCCTGCTGCCCTCGGGCTCCGTGGCTTTGCTCTGCTTTGCTCCCCGTCCCCCTGGTCTGCAGACCAGGGGGACGGGGAGCAAAGCGGCGGAACACGCGGCCAGCTGACAGCCCAGACGCGTCTGGGCTGTCAGCTGGCCGCGTACTCCGCGGCTTGGCTCTGCTTTGCCCCCCCCCCCCCGGTCTGCAGACCAGGGGGACGGGGGGACGGGGGCAAAGCAGAGCCAAGCCGCGGAGCGCGTGGGCAGCGGACAGCCCTGTCCGCTGCCCCCGTGTTCTGCCGCTTTGCTTCCTCTCCCTGGTCTGCTGGAGACCAGGGAGAGGAAGGGCCCCGTTTGTAACTGCGGATCCGTCATAAGTCGGATCCGCGTAACTCGGGGACTGCCTGTAGTTGCACAGATACGGGGCCCCTATAAAGGCTTTAATATTTAGAATACCGTAATAGTGCTTGTCATGCAACAGTACAAAAACGGTCTTGGGGTATCGTGCGCCCCCCCCCCGTTGTAAAAAAGCGCCAATTACCCTTTTCGTGACACAGCACAGCGATAGTCACGCCTAAGCGCTCCTCAAAAGAGCCCACGTCTGTAAAACTGATCATTTTTTGGTCCGGAAGCCCCATCTCCTGGTGGAGACGCCTGGCCCCTTCTAGTAATTGGGCATCTGTAAGTTTTTCACTCAATAACAGGCCCAAGACACTGCCGGCAAAGCACAAGTTATTTCCCTGGTTATGTAGGTTGATTAAATGCTTTCTTTTTTTTCAGTTCCCTCATAAACTCATGAATGTTTCTTAGCCTCCTGCTAAGATCAAATAATTCTATGACACATTGCAAGAGGTCATTTAGATCCCTGTCTCTAGGTTTCTTGTTTTGGCCCCTTTTACAGAGCCCTTCTTTTGGGTGTTGGCTGGTTTGCCCGACACAGGCTCGTTAGGGCTACCCCCCTTACGGCGCTTACCCCCGACCCCTGGCATGACACTGCTCGCCCTTTTAAACCCCAGTTCGCTTTGTCTGAGCCAGGCTTTGGACGTGCTGGGTTGCTCGAGATCGGGGGCTCCAGGCTCTGTGTTGTTGCTCTTGAAAGCGGCTTTCTTGGTCTTTTTCACGGGTTTCTGTGCCCTTTCTTCTCTTTCTAAAAGGCTGGCTGGTATATCTATCAACAAACAAACAAACAAACATCCTGTTTCAACACAAGCCCTTTACTAGCCATTAAAAGATCAAACGGGGGAAGAGAAGGCCTGGGGGTGGGGGTGGGGGCAGTGGAGGGGCCGGTCCGTGAGAAGGGCCGTAATGTGACGGAGTAAGGAGGAACTCCCCCTCCCCCCCCCCGGTTAATGCAATTGCAGGATAGATGCATGCCAGCCCCCCCTGCACACCCACCTCGCTTGTCCTCTTGTTCAGGAATAGCGGACAGAGTGCCGGGTTGCCCCCCCCTCCGGTTCTAGATAAAACGGAAAAATGCCTTTTTGGATCTTCAGTTTTACAGACCGCGATTGTAACTTTGTAAAACAAACCACCCCTGTGGTCCCTTTGGTTTCACAAGCTGCAGCTGTAACTTTGTAAAACAAACCCTGGCTTACCGAGATTTAACACTGCCAAGGTGGCCTCGGACAGTTCCAGTAAAAAAGCATCCTCCTGTTAAAAAGCAGTTATTAACTTTTAAGCCCTGGGCATGAAAAACATAGCCGCCCGTACAGATTAAAAGGCTCTTACCAACGTGTTGCTCTCCATAGTCAAATTTTGAGCCGTCCTAAAATGGGCCAACATTTCTCTCTCTTTTTATACCCCTAAATTTTTAAAAAAAGTTGGGGCGCCTCTATGTGTGGTATGGGGTGATAAGGACTTGTTTGTTACAAGGGCAGGGGTGACCGGCGGTCGTTGCTCATGTCCTTGAGTGACAGGGCATCCATAAGTTCGTGTTTATCTTCCTTATCTCTGCTTAGAGCCGGGAACCAGCTATACCTCTTTCCCCCTCCCTTTTTTCCTCTCACCCCCCACTTTCTCTCTATTTCCCTTTTCTTTTATTTCTTTGCTGTTTCTCCCCCGATTTCTCTCTCTCTTTGAAGCTAGCATCCCTCTCTCATCGGCATGATTAAGACATAAACTTTACATTAATTCCGGGCTGTCAGTACAAGGCAAACGCTCTCATTTTTTATCTGTATGCACAAGCTTTCCCCCTCCCTTTTTTCCTCTCACCCCCCGCTTTCTCTCTATTTCCCCTTTCTTTTATTTCTTTGCTGTTTCTCCCCCGATTTCTCTGAAGCTAGCATCCCTCTCTCATCGGTTTAATTAAGACATAAACTTTACAATAATTCCGGGCTGTCAGTACAAGGTAAACTCTACTTTTTTTTAAAAAAGTTGGTGTGCCAGGAGGGAAGGGGGAGAGGGGAGGGACTGGGAGGGGGCGAGGAGGAAGGGGAGAGGGTTGTTCTGATTGGACAGTTAAAAAGCATGCGAGACCTCTGATTGGCCAACCCTGGGTTGGGTTCTGATTGGTCAGACCAAAGTCAGTTGTGATTGGACATCTCGGACAGCTGTTCCGCCTGGCTGGGGTGAGGAGGCTCACAAGTCTTAGCGTTATCCCTTTTGCATTAGGAGTCGGTTGAGTACGGTCTGCTCTCTTTCTTTTGTACCCTGTTCAGTCTATATTTCTTTCCCCTTTTCTCTGATGTGGCGTGTGTGTGGGGCTGCTAGGGCTTTTTCTTCCCTGTTGCGGCGTGCCTGCCGGGGGATGGGTGTGTGGGGGGGGCTGCTAGGGCTTTTATTTTTCTGCTGCGGTGTGTGGCTGCTGGGGCTTTTCTTTCCCCCTTTTCTTTTTCTGTTGCGGTGTGTGTGTGTGTGTGTCTGCTAGGGTATGTCTACACTACAGCGTTAGTTCGAACTAACAGACGTTAGTTCGAACTAACTTTCATAGGCGCTACACTAGCGCTCCGCTAGTTCAAACTTAATTCAAACTAACGGAGCGCTTAGTTCGAACTAGGAAAACCTCATTCCACGAGGATTAAGCCTAGTTCGAACTAGCTAGTTCGAATTAAGGGGTGTGTAGCCCCTTAATTCGAACTAGTGGGAGGCTAGCCCTCCCCAGGTTTCCCTGGTGGCCACTCTGGCCAACACCAGGGAAACTCTATTGCCCCCCTCCCGGCCCCGGACCCCTTAAAGGGGCACGGGCTGGCTACAGTGCCCGTGCCAGGTGCAAGCCTGCCAGAACCCAGCCAGCAGACCCTGCACCTGGCACGGCTTGAGCCAGCCACCCGATGCCCCCCAGCCCTCCCCCTCTTCCCAGGACCAGGCTGGCGGCTCCCGGGAGCTTGCCCGGGATCGCAAGAGGCGGGCACCCGCCTGGGCTAGTGCGGACATCGTGGACCTCGTCCACGACCTCTGCACTAGGCACAGGAAAGTGGCCGTCTAGGGCAGGAGAGCTGCCAGCCTGGCCACCCAGGAGCAGGTGTGCATGAAAATCAAGGGGGTCCACTGAGACCCCCGACCCTGAGCCCTGAGCTTACAATGGCCGTACTGGGTCAGACCAAAGGTCCATCTAGCCCAGTAGCCTGTCTGCCAACAGCGGACAACCCTGGGGACCCTGGAGGGGATGGACCGAAGACAGTGACCAAGCCATTTGTCTCGTGCCATCCCTCTCCAGCCTTCCACAAACCTTGGGCAGGGACACTACTCCTACCCCCTGGCTAATACCACTCCATGGACCCAACCTCCATGACTTGATCTCACTTCCCTTTAAACTCTGTTCTAGTTCTAGCCTTCACAGCCTCCTGCAGCAAGGAGTTCCACAGGTTGACTCTTTGCTTTGTGAAGAAGAACTTTCTGTTACTAGTTTGAAGCCTGCTACCCATTCCTTTCCTTTGGTGTCCTCTAGTCCTTCTTTATGGGAACTAATGAAGAACTTTTCTGTATGCACCCTCTCCACCCAACTCCTGCTTTTAGAGACCTCTATCCTGTCCCCCCTCCGTCTCCTCTTTTCTAAGCTGAAAAGTCCCAGTCTCTTTAGCCTCTCTTCATATGGGACCTGTTCCAAACCCCTGATCATTGTAGTTGCCCTCCCCTCTCCCACCCTCTCTCTTCCCCTCTCCCACCTCCTTTTCCCAGTCTCCCCCAGTTTTGTTCAATTTTTGAACACAATTGTCCTTTATTTTGTACATCAAGAAAAGGGGCTAGGGAAGGGTAAGTGGAAGGAGGTGAGGGAGGAATGGGGCACGAGCCCCCGATGGGGAGGACTGGGCTGGCTCTGCGGGCTTCTGGGGGTGGAAGCTCTCCTGCAGCCCCCCAATTGCCCCCTCTCCCCAGATGGCAGCCTGCGGCAAGTGCAGCCGGGCTGATGGCCGAGTGCTGTGATGTGCCCAGTGTGGGCACTCCGGGCACTCCAAGCCAGGACTGGTTTGCAAGCAGGGCACCCCTGAGAACTGTCTGTCCGGGGTGGGGGTCGGGTCCCTTTAAGCGCAGCCCTCGGCTAGCCTGAGACAGCATCTCCACGCTCTAAGTCCTCCTCTGATGCCCTGCCGGCACTGCTTCCGACCATCCTTAAGCCCGGTTCAGGGTCCACTTAATGTGGACGCGCTAGTTCGAATTAGCAAAACGCTAATTCGAACTAGTTTTTAGTTCTAGACGCGTTAGTTCGAATTAGCTTAGTTCAAATTAACTAATTCGAACTAAGTTAGTTCGAATTAGCGCTGTAGTGTAGACATACCCCTAGTGCTTTTCTTTTTCTGCTGCGGTGTGCCTGCCGTGTGTGTTTGTGTGTGTGTGGTGGGGGGGAGCTGCTAGGGCTTTTCTTTTTCTGCTGCGGTGTGTGGCCGCTAGTGCTTTTATTTTCTCCGGCTTTTCTTCCCTCCTTCTATTGGCCTAGGGCTCTCCACCCAGCCTCCGGCCATTCCCTCTTCCAGCACCTGCGGGTTGAGGCGGCCCTCGCGGGAGCGCCCTTCTCTAGCGCTAGCTTGTCCTGTCTTTCTTTTCTTTTTACACGGGATCGAGGAGGCCCCCAACCCGGAAAGCGGCGGCCCTGCCATCTCGGAGCCCGCATGGCGGAGAGGCTTAGGAGGCCCTGGCCTGCCATCTTGGAGCCTGCGTGGCGGAGGGTCCCGTGATGGGGCGGGTCTAGGGGGGGCTCATGGGGGGTGGGGTGGGTTTTAGGAAGGGGGCGGGGTTAGGGGCCTCATGGGTGGGTGGGGTTAGGTGATGTCATGGGGCAGGGCTGGGTAGGGGCGGGGCCAGGCGACGTCATGAGAGGGGACAGGCTTGATGATGTCACAAAAAGGGGCGGGGCACTTGTCAAAATTGCATGGTGATGGAAGGTACGAGGCATTAACTACTGCCATTGTTTAACATGACAGCCATGCCTCAGGGGTTACCTTTGTTTGGGCTTTAAGTGGTAAGCCCCAGTGGGAGTCAGTAGGTCCCACTCCGACAGGTACCTTGTCAGTATAATTGGTACATGATCTGATATTAGATCTGATATTGTCCTCGTAGTGTTCATGTTGTTACAATAAACAAAATAATTCTGTGTGAATGAGGGGAGGCCCAAGGCCGTGTATTCCCCATCGCTATTAGTGTGTATTTGTTCTATGTATGTGACTTGAAGGCTGGTTTCATTGACTGGAATCACTGTTTTTTCATATAGGACCAAGCATGGTTCACAGATGTTTAATTGTTAATAGGACCCATGCAATTCCATAATTCTTGAGGCCTTTTAAGGCATCAGGCACCAATGAGTAGCAGGTCAAGTAGCTGTTATTGCAATGGTGAGGTTACTAGTTTCCTCATTGTTGTGGGCATCTTTACTTAAATATGCTGATGTCCCACTTGCCCGTGTTGTTTCTTATAGATTTCTTATTATCTCTGGCCAAACCACTTTCATGGTTGGTGTGCAAATTTGCAAAAGCTAAATATTTCATTTGTGTAGCCATTAAAGCAAAACCAATCCAGTGGGGGAGGGGGCTCGTACCCCACTCCCAGTCCTTCTGTTCACGTAGCACTCCTTGCTTCCTTCCAGTTTCTTTTTGTTCACCTGTGGAGATATTGTTAACATTCTCCTAGCTTAAACAATTACTACACTATTATTCTTTCACTAAATGTTAAAGTTGCCAATTGATTGGGCCCAATTATTTTTGTTTTGTTTAAATTCATGCTTTTGCTTTACTTAAAATATCCTTTCATTAAGACAATATCCTACACACAACAATATTTGCAATACGTAGTACAATTAAGACACACAAGACAAACTTGGACAGAACACAAACTTATTATGTCATGACACAGAACCATGGGTGGTTGTTGTTTCTTCAGCTGGCACCAGCGCTTTCTGATGATCTGAAAGACAAGAAAACATTTCTACCCCCGTTGGGGTGGCACATTATAACTTAAAATACTTTTTTTTTTTACAGATGTTCTTTGTTAATTTGATCAGCCTGTTACCTAATGATATGCTTTTATTTGTAAATCAGCTTCAGAGGGTTTGAGTGAATTACTTTATTCAATTATTAAGTTAATGGTGGCATGCCTCAGTTTCCCTCTTGTGCTGCAGACCAGGTGTTTAATGTGTGATGCTTCAAACTATTCATGGGTGTTAACTGAGAGGCTTTACTGTTATAGACATTCTCCTTACTACTAGGTGTTGCCAATTACCATTCCAGCAATCAAAAAGGTTTTCAGTTCCTGAAAAAGAATCATATACAGTGTTACTTATTAAGACTATAGTAATAATAATAATAATATTGATATTAAATTTTGTTAAATGGGTGCTTGTAAATATTTTGTTTGTATTTGGACAATTTACTTCAGGGGACAGGTGTTTTATATTCCTTTGAAATAGCCAGGCAGCCTGTATTCACATAACACTTTTGGCTTGCTTTCAAATCCAACGTTGTATCAACTCAGCCTTGAAAAGAGACAGTGAAGTTCCAAAGCTTGGATTCCTAAAATAATAATTTGTTTCTAGAGAATTAAATTTAATCTTAAAAGTTGAATGCCCAACACAAGCACTAGCCAATTTGTGCCTTGTCTGTTTGCAATTTTAAGTAAGAGGGCATTATCCAAAACGAATAAAACTAGTTCATTTGAAACCTACAAAATATTTACAGTATAGAGAGCTCATTCTTTTATGCAGTTAACCAATGAAGTTTCAGTAGAATCCCTAATTTCCCCTTTGCAGATTTAACAAAGTGTCTGTAGCCAAATAGTTAAATTTGATTGTTTCTTTGCCTAGATGGTTTGCACAGTGCTTAAGAAAGAGGCTGCAAAGAAACGAGGTGTCATTTTTAAAGCAGGTTTCCCTTCACATATTACAACAATCGCTTAATTCCTTCCACACTCCTACGGAGTCCACTTCTCACCTTCACATTCCCTCAATCGCTTGCTTCGTCCTTCCAAAGAACATGTTCCTCACTCCTAGTAACTTTCCAATGTCTGTCCTACTTTCCTTATTCCTTCCACTATGCCCATAGGGCTCCAAACCTTTTCCCTTCCCCTTTCACATGCTTTTTCCTTCTTATGATCCGCCCTGATTCCTGCTAAATGACTTTTCCCAATGACACAAGTTTGTCCAGTATTAATTTGGTAAGGAGGGTGGGCTTTCCAATTAGCCCCCACACCTCCTGATTCTTTTCAGTGGGTAAATCCGAATGTGTATTATTGCAGTCAGCTATTACTAATTTTAAACTTCTCAGTATAGGGTTTTCATAACATCCATGCTGCAGCAGAGTCTGTGGTGTTTTGTTTTTTATAGTAAAATTAAGAGATTGTAAACGTTGTCAATTTACTTCAAAGTCTGTAGGGTTTTCTCTGAAACAGTTCATTCTATGCTGGCTTTGGGGTTAACTACTTCCTCAAACTTGATTGAAGATGTAATCATCATTGGCCCCTGACAAGGAGACAAAATTGGCAACCTAGATCTCCTAATTCAATTGGCACTAGCTGGCTTAAGGTGGCTTTTAATTTACCTCCTCCCACGCCTTCGAGCCAAATATAACGGCATGTGAGGGGAAGGTTTGGCTGCTTATTAATAATTTGCCCGGCTGCCCTCCCTGTTCATGTATTATGAAACATTATTTGCTGGCATGGAGCTTAAGAATCTCCTGGAGTTGCTTGAGTTACTTGGCAGTTTCTCCTGCTCCTGTGTGTGGTTGTGTGTGTCCTGTGTGCTGGGGGCACTCCTACTCAGCCACTGTCCTGCCTTCCCCCCTCCGGGGTGGCAGCATTCTTTAGTGTGGCCAGTCTTTTTGCAGTTGTTACAAAGGCTGGGCTTCCTTCTGTGCCCACAGTCCCGTGTTATGTGCCCCGGCTTCCCGCAGGTGTAGCAGAGAGTGGCCTGAATTGGATGGAATGTGGCCGCTGCCTTTATAGTGTTGGTTGAAGCTACTTTCTTTCCCTTCCTGTTCTGTAAATCCATACTCCACTTCATTATGTCTGTGTATGCGTTTCCAACCAAAACGCCCAGGGCCAATACAGCTTGATGGTCAGTGGACATCCCTTCCTTCAGAATTTGGTAAGCTTATTCCAAGACTCAGTGTTTTGCTTTGGATCGGGCAGATTTGTTGTTAGAGCCCGTTCTTCCAGAGGGAAGATCTGACACCTTTTAATTATCTTCTGTGCCTCCTCTGTATCTTCAGTATGTGTGGTAAGGGCCCATATAGGGCTGGGCATAGAGAGGGGTAAAGGGGGTGATGTTGGGCCAAATTCCCCCCGAAGCTTGAGAGAGGTGGTGCAGTTGGTATGGTTGCGCTAGCTGAGAGATTAGTCTCTCCCTCTTGCTGACTACCAGGTACAGAAGCTTGTGGGTTGCATTTCTCACTGCAGGGCAGATTTTTGCTCTTCTGAGCTTCAATCTCATCCCTCAGGGCTTTAATTTCTTCCTCTTCTAATGTGAGGGTTTTTAACAACGTTATTACTACCTTCTTGGTGTTTCCACTTTCCTTTTCAATTCCCCACTTGACCAAATCCCTCTCTGGTGCTTGTTTGTAGTCTAGATGTTCCTGTGGGCTAGCTCCCCCTTCTCCCTGCGATGTCATGGCTTCTATCTCTCCGCTCCTGCTTGTGTTACTTATGTGTTTCTTCCTTCACTTTTTTCCTTTTCTTTTCCAACCTTGATTCATGAGCACAAGCCCCCCCCCCCCCGAATCAAGCATTGGGGTTTTGGGTTTTATGGAGGCGACGCGCACTTTGCCTCCCTTTGGATGTCACAGACACTGACACCCCACACTCCTGGGAATCTCGGGGAATCTCTCCCTCCCTTTTCTCTGTACACAGCTTTGCTGTTTTCCCCCAGGGGATGAGTTTTCCCCTGCTGGGTCAGCCTTTCCCTCCTATGATTTTTCTGCATACAGCTTATACTGCACAGTCTTTGTGCCTACAGGCACCCTCCCATTACTGCCGGCTGGGTCGGGGATCTGCACTACTCGAGGGTGAATACGTCCTGTACCTGTTGGGGGGTTTCCATCAGGTCTTACAATGTTACGTGCAATGAGGAAGTGGACCACCAGTTCGTACTGCCTGCCGCCTTGCGTAACCAGTCAATTCTGAGCTTAAAGTACGGCTCAATAACTCCCTGGTGGTTTTATCCAGTCCCTCCGTAACAGCCCCTTAGCTCAAACAGTACACTGCCCTCTTGTGCTTTTCCCCTCAGGCCTGCCTCTATGCTTGGTTCTCACACGTCCAGGTGTCTCGTACCTCAAACGGGAATGGATCCAGGATGTGTCTGAAGGGAATGAGAGACGTCAAACCCAGGCTTAATGAGGTGGTAAATAAACGTACTCACCTCCCTTTGGGTAACAGTCTCCAACTCCCGATCAGCTCACAACTCCGGATCCCTCTTCTGACACCAAACTGTTGGGAATAATTCTTGGACACACTAGGTGCAGGTGAAAACAAGCAGAGGATTTATTGGTTCACACAGCTGGTGGAGTACCCATCAGGGGTTAACCTGGTGAGCACTAACTTAACCAAAACATACATTAGATTATATAGGTCGCAGATGGACGGAGGAGAAGTGATTTGATAGGTCTAGCAGCGGAAGTGAGATATGCGCATAAGCCAATGGTCTACAACAGTTACACAGCATCTCCGCCCATTACCAATTTAACATGTTATCACTAATACAAATAGTTATTCCTAACAAGCTAAATGAGCCAACATAAACAAAGGCATGTTGATGGTAATTTTGTTGGCCAGAAATATAATGCGTCTCCTGCGGGGGTGGTATTGCCTTGGTGCAATCTTTGGGATCCAAGCTTATTTTCTAGGAAAAAAGCAGACAATGAAAAACAATCCCACGCACGGTTGTTTGGTTGTTTGGTACCGGCCTTATCAAAGTGAGGCCCTTTTGGAATGTGGTTGCCAGGGGAACCAGGGTCACAGTAACTGCTGTACTGTATGCTTCTCAGGCTTCGTCTGATACTTTCAGATTTGAGTTTGTCAGTTCTCAGCAAGATACCATGGGCTGCCTCAATTTACCTACATACTGGAATAGTAAATTTGGTAGCCCTGGAAACAGTGCAAAACAAATTGGCTAAACTGGGGCAGCTAAATCATCAAGTTATGGAAGGTGTGGTACAGGACAGTGCTGGATTTCATTCCGCACATATTGACACTCTCCATGTCACCCTCCAGCCTCTGCATAAAGTGGTGGGAGTATTCCAGATGCTCCTGCAAACCTTTAAAGGCATACCTACAGAGGCGGGATGGCTATTGCCTGTGTTAGTATGCAAAACTTTGCAATTAACCAATATGAGACAGGCTGGGTGGGTGCAGAGTGGGCACAATGTGATCCTGTCACAGTCACTATCCACATGGTGTACACAATGCAAGCCCTTGTTTATTAATATTATTTCCTCAAGTGCCCAAGGGTTATCAGGCTATATTCATGCTCAATCAGTGCCTATGCAAACTAAAGTAGTTCCTTTTTATCAGTATGTTCCTGTTCCCATTATTGTAATGGGTCATATCTGGGCACTCAGAGTGACAGCCAAGTGGCTTCTACCATCAGATGACTTATGTTTTCCCCGCTGTTGGCAACCGTGGTGGTCTAATGAGTGGAATTGTAAAACTAAGCACCTATTCTCAGACCCCTGCAGTTTAAATAATATTGAAGTTAGTGCTTGTGTATTAAATTTGTCTTATCAAGAAAACACCATAGTTATGTATAATTCTCGAGTATGCTTGTGTGCAGTTTCCACCGCAATGGTTGTTTGGAATGATGGAAGCAATTCTTCCTCCCCTGTGCATGAGTGTCATTGCAATGCTGCTGCCCTTACTGCCCAAGGAGTGGTGTATGCTAATCCTCAAGTTCAAGCAGTGTCCAGAATGATTGATGTTTACCCTGTAAATTGGACAACCACCCTAGGCCCTAAGTGGGATGCTATTTACAATGAAATACAGCAATTGCAGCAGGCCAATAGCACATATGGTGCAGCCTTGCTTAAGGAAAGGCAGGCATCTGTTACCATCATACACCATAAGAAACAACTGCTTAAATTGGCAGCAGATATAAAGCAGGTAGCAGGGCGACATTGGTATATATTTGCAGGCTATTCACCCACAGCTAGCGCGCTTTTATGTGTTTTAACTCACTCTATAGTATTATTGTGTATACTTATAGCAATGTTAATGTTTTTGTGGCTGGCTCTGTGTCTTTATACACAGCGAATGGTTTCCCACGGGGCTCGTATTAAAGAGCAATTAAGTTGGTACATTCCTGACCAAATATTTTATCGATGCAGATTCAACTTGGTTGAGGGGGGGGGGAGTGTAGGGATGGCCCTCCCTTGACCAGAACAACATCTGCATTGCTAGGCCTTGTCCCAGCCTTGTCCAAAGCATGGATCTCTAAGACACCACCCTAGGCCTGTCTCAAGCCTACTGCCCAATGCATTGTAGACGCCTCTGTGCATGGGGAAGGAAAAAGGCCACAACCTCCCGTCTGACAATCATAAGGGTAACAGCATTGGAACTGTGTGTGTGTGTGTGTGTGTGTGTGTGTGTGTGTGTGTGTGTGATTCATTGGAATAAGAATATGTATATTCATATTCTTATAATTGAGGTAGCTTGTGTATTGACCTAGGTAAAGGTTTTATTATATTGTCTGTGCTTACTATCCCGTGTATTGAAATAGATCTGTGTAACTTTGCATTGCTTTCCTTTACTATTCTGTGCACAATAAAGTTAAGGAGTTTATCTGAGGTGTTTTTACTGGCTCCTCTTGTATCTAAAAACCAAACCACATGACATATATTTATTTTTATATATTGCGGCAGCCTGAGAGCAGGGGGCTGCAGAAGCCTAGTCCTATTTGGTGTCGGGGAAGTGTGGGGGGCGTCAGCCCGCCCACATCTAAAAGACCTCCCCCCAGCATACAGGGAGGCTGTGGGTATGTCTACACTACCCCGCTAGTTCGAACTAGGAGGGTAATGTAGGCATACCACACTTGCAAATGAAGCCCGGGATTCATTTGCATAAGCCGGCCGGCGCCATTTTTAAATGCCGGCTCGTTCGAACCCCGTGCCGCGCGGCTACACGCGGCACGGGCTAGATAGTTCGAACTAGCAAGCCATTCCGCACTATCTGTACGCCTATCGCTGCATCCCTCCGCCGGCTGGCCCCCTGGGTGAAGTCACGGCAGAAGTGCCACGTGCACACGTTCCCCACATCCCACCACTGCTGCGCCGAGGGCAAGGCGTGCCGCCGCCCACGCCAGGCCAGCCAGAATGCCTGGAAGGACACTACAAAGCCCACATACTCCAGCAGGCTGCTGTTGAAATGCCAGTAGGCCGGTCCCAGCCTCTCCGAGGCAAGAGAGGCCATCACGGCCACTAAGTGGCGGTCCGAGAACGGGGCCAGCCTAATGCTGGAGGAGTGGGCCCGAAATAGACGATGACGAGAAAGATAAGATAAATGCAGTCCAACCAGGAATAAAACAACCTTTGAATCTCCACCTGGACATAGGTAAACGCTGTGTCCTCTCCCGGGGGGACATCTCGCCAGACGTCCACCAGGGAGTATTGGTCTATTATCTCCCTGAGGACGTCTGTGGCAGCCGGGCACTGCTTGGTCCTTTTAAGGTCCCATTTGTCGAGGGTGCAGTTGAAATCCCCGCCCAGGACCAGGCACGCGCGAGGATCCAGAGAGCCAAGGAAGGCAGACGCCCGCTGGTAGAAGTGGAGCCTCTACAGGCTGGATGTCGGGGCACAGATGTTAATGCGGTTGAATGTCAGCCCCTCCCCCCGAACACGGAGATGCAGGAGGCGGCCCTGAACAACCTCGGCGGTCCCCGGCACCTCGGGCTGCAGGTTCGGGGAGTACAGGGTAGCCACCCCAGCTTGATGGGCCGACAGGTGGCTGAAATAAACCCTGTCCCCCCACTCCAGCCGCCAGCTAGCTTTGGCAGCTGACATGGTATGGGTCTCCTGCAGGAATATGACAGAGTACCCCCTCTCCCGAAGGAAGGAGAGCACCTGACACCTGCAGAGACCCAACCCACAGCCTCGGGTGTTCAGAGTGGTAAGGATGAACGGCGACATTGAGAGGGCCAGGGAAGATCCTCGCTGGCGGGAGTGCCTGCAGTCCCCATCGAGCCCTGTAGCAAATCGTGACCATACCCAAACGTGAGCAGGGTGTCACGGAAGCCGCAGACCCGAACGTCTTGGGGCCAGACCCCTTCGCGAGCCCCGTGACCGATCGACATGGGGACGCAGGGAATCTGAAGTCCCTGCTGGGAAGATGGTAGGGGCAGTGGCAGTGGCAGAGGGAGCCCTTCCTCAGCTGTATTAACAGAGTACTGTGTTTACAAACAAGTTTTTATTTCAAATGTTTGTTCCAGAAGATACTTAAAACATAACATTCATTCCAAAGGGTTCCAAAGTTCCAAGGCTGGGTGGACATGACAAAATAAGAGCATGACAGGGGACTGCAGACAGGGGAGTTGAAGAGGGAGAGCAAAGCGACCCCACCGCCGAAGAGGCTACCCGGTGAGAGTACAAGCTGTGGTGTGAGTGTGTGCCTGTGCCTGTGCCTGTGCCTGTGCCTGACTGTTTGAATTTTACAGTTTGAAGTGTGAATTGAGAGTCTGATTCCAGGAGAGTGCTAGCAGTTTCAGTTTCAGCTTCTGTGGCAGTTGGGACTGAGAGCCTGCCATTGTTCCCTTGATTGCCTCTGATTAGCCTCAGGCTCAGCCTTCCCCTGTGTGACTCAGAAGGGGGCAGGCCTGACCTAGGCAAGCAGGCTTTAAAAAGCCAGAGCAGTGCGACCAGGGGAGCGAAGCAGACAGGGGAGTTGAAGAGGGAGTTGAGCAGAGGGAGTGACTGATGGTGATGAAGACCCGAAGCGCTTGTGCCAGTACTTCTCCTGTCTCCTCCACCTGTGCCTGTATCCAGACAGAGAACCTGAGCATGGATGCCTCTACCCAGGTCCTGGTGTGGTGTTGCAGTATTTGTGGCTTGCAATTCCCACTGACTGATATCCAGGCTGGGGGAGACAACCATTGTGAAAGGTGCCTGCTGGTGGAATCTCTCAGGCAGCAGGTGGGAGAGCTACAGGAGGAGGTGGCCAGGCTGAGGAGCATTCGAGGCCATAAGGAATTCCTGGACAGTTTTCCTGTGGAGACCACTGAGGTCACTGTCCTAGGATGTGGGACTGCTGACCCGCCACTTATGGAGGAGGAGGTGGTGCAGGGTGAGCACTGGCAGCTGGTTACTTCCGGCAGCAGGCAGTGTTCCACCCCTGCTCCTAACCCTCCCACTGTGTTGTTACATAACCGTTACACTATTCTTTCTGCAGGAGACAAGGAGTCAACCCCCACAGTGGAGGAGACCAGGCCTTGCACCACCAAGGTTGAGCAGTCTCGTGCCACCACTGCGAGGAAGAAACGTAGGGTAGTGGTGGTTGGAGACTCTCTTCTGAGGGGAACGGAGGCGCCCATCTGTCGCCCTGACAGTTCATCTCGAGAGGTATGCTGTCTGCCAGGGGCCCATATCCGAGATGTTACGGAAGCATTGTCGAGGATTATCCAGCCCTCTGACTACTACCCCATGCTACTCATCCATGTGGGCACAAATGATACTGCCAGGTGTGACACTGAGCGGATCAAGCGTGACTACAGGGCTTTGGGAGTACAGGTGAGGGAGTCTGGGGCGCAGGTGGTATTCTCTTCGATCCTTCCTGTCAAAGGTAGGGGCCCGGGCAGAGAGAGGTGCATCCTGGAGGTGAATGCCTGGCTGCGAAGATGGTGTCGCCAGGAGGGCTTCGGCTTCCTTGACCACGGCGTGCTCTTCCAGGAAGGACTGCTTGGCAGAGATGGAGTTCACCTTTCCAGGAGCGGGAAGGCCTTGTTTGGACACAGACTGGCTAACCTTGTGAGGAGGGCTTTAAACTAGGTTCGACGGGGACAGGTGAGCAAAGCCCACAGGTAAGTGCTGAATGTGCGGGACTGGGAGATGGGTTGGAAATGGGGGGGACTACGGCCTATAATGGCAAGGAGAAAGGAGGGTCAGGGCACAACAGGGAGGCAAGATCAAATCAGTATCTTAGATGCCTATATACAAATGCGAGAAGTATGGGTAATAAGCAGGAAGAACTGGAATTGCTAACCAATAAATACAACTATGATATCATTGGTATTACAGAAACCTGGTGGGATGGGACGCACGATTGGAATGTTGGTATGGAAGGGTACGGCTTGCTCAGGAAGGACAGACAGGGAAAAAAGGGAGGAGGGGTTGCCTTGTATATTAAAAATGTACACACTTGGACTGAAGTGGAGATTTGGTGGTGATGGGGGACTTCAACTATCCAGACATATGTTGGGAAACTAACACAGCGGGGCACAGGCTATCCAATAAGTTTCTGGACTGCATTGGAGACAACTTTCTGTTTCAGAAGGTTGAAAAAGCTACCAGAGGAGAAGCTGTTCTGGATTTGGTTTTAACAAATAGGGAGGAACTAGTTGAGAACTTGAAAGTGGAAGACAGTATAGGGGACAGTGATCATGAACTCTATTATTTCGTGATCTTAAGGAAAGGTAGAAGGGAGACCAGCACAATTGAGGTAATGGATTTCAGGAAGGCAGATTTTGATAAGCTCAGAGAACTTGTAGGTAAGGTCCCATGGGAAGCAAGACTGAAGGGAAAAACAACTGAGGAGAGTTGGAAGTATTTCAAAGGGACGTTGTTAAGGGCACAAAAGCAAACAATTCCGATGTGTAGGAAAGATAGAAAATATGGCAAAAGACCAGCTTGGCTTAACAAGGAGATCTTGCATGATCTCAAAATAAAAAAGGAGTCATATAAAAAATGGAAACTAGGACAACTAACAAAGGATGAATATAGGCAAGCAACACGGGAATGCAGGGGCAAGATTAGAAAGGCAAAGGCACAAAATGAGATCAAACTAGCTACAGGCATAAAGGGAAACAAGAATACCTTTTATAAATACATTAAAAGCAAGAGGAAGACCAAGGACAGGGTAGGCCCACTGCTTAGTGAGGAGGGAGAAGCAGTAACAGGGAACTTGGAAATGGTGGAGATGCTCAATGACTTCTTTGTTTCGGTCTTCACCGAGAAGTCTGGAGGTGTGCCTAACGTAGTGAATACAAGCAGAGAGAGGGTAAGTTTAGAAGATAGGATACACAAAGAACAAGTTAAAAATCACTTAGGAAAGTTAGATGTCAGCAAGTCACCAGGTCCTGATGAAATGCATCCCAGGATACTCAAGGAGCTAATAGAGGAGGTATCTGAGCCTTTAGCTATGATCTTTGAAAAATCATGGCAGACAGGGGAGATTCCAGAAGACTGGAAAAGGGCAAATATTGTGCCCATCTATAAAAAGGGGAATAAGAACAACCCAGGAAACTATAGACCGGTCAGTTTAACGTCTGTCCCAGGGAAGATAATGGAGCAGGTAATTAAGGAAATCATATGCAAACACTTGGAAGGTAATAAAGTGATAGGGAATAGCCAGCATGGGTTTGTGAAGAACAAGTCATGCCAAACTAATCTGATAGCTTTCTTTGATAAGATAACGAGCCTTGTGGATAAGGGAGAAGCGGTGGATGTCATATACCTAGACTTTAGTAAGGCATTTGATACGGTCTCGCATGATATTCTTATTGATAAACTAGGCAAATATAACTTAGATAGGGCCACGATAAGGTGGGTGCATAATTGGCTGGATAACCGTAGTCAGAGAGTTGTTGTTAACGGTTCTAAATCCTGCTGGAAAGGGAGAACAAGTGGAGTTCCTCAAGGGTCTGTTTTGGGACCCGTACTGTTCAATATCTTCATCAATGATGTAGATATTGGGATAGAGAGTACGCTTATTAAGTTTGCAGATGATACCAAACTGGGTGGGGTTGCGACTTCTTTGGAGGATAGGGACATAATTCAAAATGACCTTAGCAAGTTAGAGAAATGGGCAGAGGTAAACAGGATGAAGTTTAATAAAGAGAAATGCAAAGTGCTCCACTTAGGAAGGAACAATCAGTTCCATACATACAAGATGGGAAGCGACTGTCTAGGAAGGAGCATGGCGGAAACGGATCTAGGGGTCATAGTGGACCACAAGTTGAATATGAGTCAACAGTGTGATGCTGTTGCAAAAAAAGCAAATATGATTCTAGGTTGTATCAACAGGTGTGTTGTAAGCAAAACTCGTGAAGTCATTCTGCCGCTCTACTCTGCACTAGTTAGGCCTCAGCTGGAGTACTGTGTCCAGTTCTGGGCACCACATTTCAAGAAAGATGTGGAGAAATTGGAAAGGGTACAGAGAAGAGCGACAAGAATGATTAAAGATTTAGAGAACATGACCTATGAAGCCAGGCTTCATGAACTGGGCTTGTTTAGTTTGGAAAAAAGAAGATTAAGGGGGGACATGATAGCGGTTTTCAAATATCTAAAAGGTTGTCACAAGGAGGAAGGAGAAAATTTGTTCCTCTTGGTTTCTGAGGACAGGACAAGGAGTAATGGGCTTAAAGTGCAGCAGGGGAGGTTTAGATTGGACATTAGGAAAAAATTCCTAACTGTCAGGGTGGTCAAATATTGGAATAAACTGCCAAGGGAGGTGGTGGAATCTCCCTCTCTGGAGATATTTAAGAACAGGTTAGATAGACATCTGTCAGGGATGGTGTAGACGGAGCTTGATCCTGCCTTGAGGGCGGGGGGCTGGACTCGATGACCTCTCGCGGTCCCTTCCAGTCCTATTATTCTATGATTCTATGACAAAATAAATTTGTTGAGATTTTCGTGAGAGCAAGTTGCAACTCCAAAAATGTCATCAATATACCTCAGGAAGAGATTGGGTTTGCTGTCAGAAAACTGTTGAAAAAAATCTCTACAAATCCCACAAATAGACAGGCATAAGAAGGTCCCATTTTAGTGCCCATACTAACACCTCTTAGTTGAGAGTAGAAGTTTGAATTACAAGTGAAGCCATTTAATGTCAGCACAAGCACGAACAGTCTTAAAAGAACGTCAGTAGATGGGTTCTTAACAGTGTGATCAGCGAGGAAAAATAAACCACAATGTTATCTCTTGCCTTGCATGTGTGAGCAGGGTCAGGATAAGCTCTACCCTGACATCTGGTGGTGAATTGTGGAGAGTGGTGCAAAAAGACTTCAGGGGCTGATCTCATTTTCATAGGCACACCCACCCCATCTAGTATGTGCTCACAGCAGCCCAAATGGTCACTTTGGCCACTGTGGGATCCCCAGTCTCTCTGTTATTGAGGCAGGGGGGATAAAGTGTTGTTACCCTGATTATGTGAATCAAGGACAGTGGAATAGTGGAACTGTTTATGACAGTTTATGGCGAATCCCTCTAAGTAGCATTCGCTAGACAAGGGGCATGGGTTCCAAACCCAGTCAAGTTGAGAGGCTGTGGACAGGTATTTGTAGGTATAAATACCTGTTCACAGCCTCTCTCAACTTCAGAGTGCAGAAGGACAGGGTGGTGAGAAGCGCTGGCGAGTAGGAAGGTGAGTGTCACTGGCCTTGTCAGCACTCCAGGAAGCACCCCAAGGGGTCTTCTGTGACTGCACCCCATCACAGACAGGGTCCCAGCACCCCTGGGAGTGGCACGCACATGCTGCACTATATAGGACACTCCCCCGTCCTGCCCTCTTCAGTTCCTTCTTGCCAAAACTCCAACGGGGGAGGAGGGTGGGAGGTTGAATGGACATGAGCAAGCACTTGTAGAAGATAGTTATCTTGAAGAACACCAGTTACAGAACAGGTGTGTTGCTCATGACCATTCAACATAGGTGACCGTAAGCAGTGTGGAGGTGGGTAGGAGTTAAGGACATGCAGGCTGCAATACAGTGCTGCCAAACACTATGCCATTGAGCAACAGGCTAGGGCTGACATGAGATGTGAAGGTATGCAATGACCACGTCACTGCTCGGCAAATGTCCTGGATCAGAGCATGTGCAAGAAAAGTTTGTGAAGAAGCTTGGGCTCTGGTAGAGTGGGCCCTGCTCAACACTGTACGTGCTATGAGTTGGCAGGGGCCCAGCTGCCAGATACAAGAACTGATCTATTTTGAGAGCCTGTGGGAGGATGTTGGGGAACCCCACCTCTGCTCCCCATAGGCCAGGAAGAGCCATGTGGACTTGTGGAAGGCCCTTGTTCTAAGTAGAGTGCTCTCTGGATGTCCAGCACGTGGAGAAACCTCTCCTTGCTGTTTGCTTGAGGCTTAGGGTGAAAGACTGGTGGAAAAATGTCCTCATCCAAGTGAAAGGCAGAGACCACCTTGGGAAGGAAGGCCTAAGTTGGACCTTGTCCTTGAAGAACTGGGTGTATGGAGGCATTGATGTCCGAGCTCAGACACTTCTAGCCAACGTAATTGTCACTAGGAAGGCCAGCTTGAAAAGAGAAAAATGAAAGGGGGCACGTGGTCCCGTGAGCTGTGCCAAGACCAGGTTCAGGTCCCACGGTGGGACAGGATCCCGAGTCTGAGGGAAGAGCAATTCTAGGCCCTTCAGGAACGGGGATGTGATGTCATGTGAGAAAACAGAGCAACCTTGGACGGGTGGATGAAACACAGAAATGGCCGCAACGTAGACTCTGATTGTGGCTAGGGCTAAACCCCTGCTGCTTCAGGTGGAGGATCTCCTGAAGGGAAGCTTTGGATGGGATGACCTGCCGGTGCTGTGCCCATGCAGAAAACAATGTCCACTTTGGTACATAGGTAGACCGTGTTGAGGGTTTTCTACTCTCAAGGAGGACCTTCTGAATCTCGCCTGAACATGCCTGCTCTTGGGGGGCTCAGCCACAGAGGAACCACGTGGTCAGATGTAGTGGTCTATGGTTCAGGAGGTGTCCATGGGCCTGGCACAACAGATGCAGTCGCAGGGGCAGCTGCCTGGGCACATGGGATACTAGGCTCATGACTGTCCCAAACCAGTGCTGGTGGGGCCAGCTCAGCTTGATAAGAATCATTGACTCCTTGTCCCTCTTGACTTTCTGCAAGACTTTGCCAATGAGGGGAAATGTAAAGAAGGCACAGAGGAGGCCCTCCAACCACTGAAAGAGGAATGCATCTGGCAGGGAGCCCCGCTCGAGACCAAACGGGGAGCAGAATCTGCTGCATCTTGCATTCTCTTTCATCGGAAAGAAGTCCACTAGGGGAGAGCCCCACTCGTGGAGAGAGAACTCTCTGCTGAGATGGTCTGCAACTGTGTTCTGCACACCAGGAAGGTGACATGCCTTTAACAGAATGCTGTGAAGAGTGCAGAATTGCCAGAGGCACATTGCTTCCTTGCAGAACTCTGGAGATCGGGCACCCCCTTGCCTGTTGATATAGTACATGATGGTGGTATTGTTGGTGAGGATGGGCACCACCCTACCTTCAAGGCTAGGAAGAAACACCTTGAATGTGTTTCGGATAACCCTCAGATCCTTTATATTTATGTGAAGTGACTTCTCTTCCACAGACCACTCCCCTTGGGTCTGAAGGGTATCCGTGTGGGCCCTCCAGCCACAGTCTGAAGCACTAGCTACTACCTCCAGTATTTAGAGGGAGAAAAGACTGTTGAGAGTCTATGGGTTAAGTTTAGAGGTGGGAGCAAAAGGGGTGACGTTGCGCTTGGTGTCTGCTAGACGAGGCTTTCTTCAGACAACTGAGGGAAGTTTCCAGATCGCAGGGCCTGGTTCTCATGGGGGACTTTAATCACCCTGACATCTGTTGGGAAACCAATACAGCAGTACACAGACAATCCAGGAAGTTTTTGGAGAACATTGGGGATAACTTCTTGGTACAAAAGCTGAAGGATTCAACCAGGGGCCATGCGCAGCTTGACCTGCTGCTCACAAACAGGGAGGAACTAGTAGGGGAAGTAGAGGTGGGTGACAACCTGGGAAGCAGTGATCATGAGATGGTAGATTTCAGGATCCTGACCAAAGGAAGAAAGGAGAGTAGGAAAATACACACCTTGGACTTCAAAAAAGCAGACACTGACTCCCTCAGAGAACTGATGGGCAAGATTCCCTGGGATTCCTACATGAAGGGGAAAGGAGTACATGACAGCTGGCAGTATTTTAAAGAAGCCTTGTTAAAGGCACAGGAAGAAACTATCCCGATGTGCAGCAAGAAAAGCAACTATGGTAGGCAACCAGATGGGCTTACCGGGGCCATCCTTGGTGAGCTTAAACACAGAAAGGAAGCTTACAAGAAGTGGAAACTTGGGCAGATGACTAGGGAGGAGTATAAATATATTGCTCGAGAATGCAGGGGAGCTATCAGGAAGGCGAAAGCGCAATTGGAATTGCAGCTGGCAAGGGATGTGAAGGGGAACAAGAAAGGTTTCTACAGGCATGTTAGCAAGAAGAGGGTGTAGCCAGACAGAAACCCCCCTTGTAACATCCATTTTTGCTTGCCTGGAGCATACAGGGCACACAGAGCAGAAGGCCCAGGCTGTGTGACCATGAATGGCTGTAAAGAGAGATATGCCAATTGCTGATCAAGAGGCTGCCAAGGAGTGCCCTTGACTCAAACCCATATTGATACGAACACACATCCATCCGCGGGGGGAGGAATCTCTCGCCCAGTAAAAAAATGTCTAGTGCTCACAATTTAGTTATCTCTCTTGCAAGTGTAAATTAACTTGAAACTTGCTTGTAAGAACTGGCGCCACAAAACGGACCAGTACAATTCGGCATCTTAGATAAGAAAGAGGATACGGGCCCCCAGGGGTATATAGATGGGTCCAGCAGCGCATTTTCTCTGAGTGTCAATCTACCATCTATCTGCTGGTCGGGTTAGGTGTTTGATCTCCCGAGGTTCCAAGGGGACGCCCACCTCGTATTCGTCTTTCCTAGGAATTGAGAGACCGGCCCTGGCCTGACACGCTGGAGTCGAGAGGCACAGAAAGGGGTAAAAATTGTACCTGGATGTGGTCCTTTGCTTAAGTATATATATACATAGACTTAGAGCTCTTTAAAGATTAAGCTGTCACTTGGTACCATTATTTCTATTTTCTATCTTTATTTTCTTTGTAACCATTTTTAAAATCTGTATTTGTTAGCATTTAAGAAATAGAGCAATAGCCATTGTAACCATATGCTTTTATAAGTCTTTTAATAAACCTGTAACTGTTTAAGCTTTAACCTGACTCCTTCAGTTGCTGTAACAGAACCAAGCACAATTTAAAAGAACTTCAGCCGGTCATAAAGGGACAGACATAGGGAGAGCTTGGGCGTTTGGATCTGTGTCACTCCCAGGTGACAAGATCCATTGGGGCACCTTTTCAGCCTTTCCTAGGCTGCCCGCTGCGAAGGAACTTTGTGTTCTAGCAGCTAAAATCTAAGGTGTAATAAGCTCTTCCTATATAACGGGGCGTCTGTTGGCCTGCTGGCCACCCTCTGCGATGGGACCCCGGTCCTAGCAGTAAAGACACGGACGTTAAACCTTTTCTCGGAAGCATACACACACACACTGCCCTGACCGTCGGCTGACAGAGGGTGATCACAGAGGGTGTGGGGCCCTTACTGGATGAGGGCGGTAACCCAGTGACAGACGATGTGGGGAAAGCTGAAGTACTCAATTCTTTCTTTGCCTCTGTCTTTACGGACAAGGTCAGCTCCCAGACTAATGCACTAGGCAACGCAGCATGGGAAGGAGGTGGACAGCTCTTGGTGGGGAAAGAACAGGTTAGGAACTATTTAGAAAAGCTAAACATACACAAATCCATGGGCCCGGATTTAATGCATCCGAGGGTATTGAGGGAATTGTCAAATGTCATTGTGGAGCTTTTGGCCATTATCTTTGAAAACTCGTGGAGATCGGGAGAGATCCCGGATGATTGGAAAAGGCAAATGTAGTGCCCATCTTCAAAAAAGGGGAAGAAGGACAATCCAGGGAACTACAGAGAGTCAGCCTTACCTCAGTCCCTGGAAAAATCATGGAGGGGATCCTCAAGGAATCCATTTTGAAGTACTTGGAAGAGGGGAATGTGATCGGGAATAGTCAACATGGATTCACCAGGGGCAAGTCGTGCCTGACCAATCTGATTAGCTTCTATGATGAGGTAGCTGGCTCGGTGGACATGGGAAAGTCAGTGGATGTGACATACCTTGACTATCGCAAAGCTTTTAATAACGGTCTCCCACAATAGTCTTGCCAGCAAGTTAAGGGAATATGGATTGGATACCTGGACTGTAAGACGGATAGAAAGCTGGCTAGACTGTCAGGCCCAACGGGTAGTGATCAACGACTCGATGTCAGTTGGTGGTCGGTTTCTAGCGGAGTGCCCCAAGGATCTGTTCTTGGACCAGTTTTGTTCAATATCTTTATTAAATGACCTGGATGAGGGGATGGGTTGCATCCTCAGCAAGTCTGCAGATGACACTAAGCTAGGGGGAGAGGTAGATACACTGGAGGGCAGGGATAGGGTCCAGAGTGACTTAGATTAGAGGATTGGACCAAAAGAAATCTGATGAGGTTCAACAAGGACAAGTGTAGAGTCCTGCACTTGGGACAGAGGAATCACAAGCATTGTTACAGGCTGGGGACTGACTGGCTAAGTAGCAGTTCATCAGAAAAGGACCTGGGGGTTACAGTGGATGAGAAGCTGGATATGAGTCAACAGTGTGCCCTTGTAGCCAAGAGGGCTAATGGCATATTAGGTTGCATTAGGAGGTGCATTACCAGCAGATCCAGAGAAGTGATTATTCCCCTTTATTCGGCTTTGGTGAGGCCACATCTGGGCTACGTCTACACTGGCCCCTTTTCCGGAAGGGGCATGTAAATTTCAGCAGTCGTCGTAGGGAAATCCGCGGGGGATTTAAATATCCCCCGCGGCATTTAAATAAAAATGTCCGCCGCTTTTTTCCGGCTTTTAAAAAAGCCGGAAAAGAGCGTCTAGACTGGCCCCAATCCTCCGGAAAAAGTGCCCTTTTCCGGAGGGTCTTATTCCTACTTTGAAGTAGGAATAAGACCCTCCGGAAAAGGGCGCTTTTTCCGGAGGATCGGGGCCAGTCTAGACGCTCTTTTCCGGCTTTTTTAAAAGCCGGAAAAAAGCGGCGGACATTTTTATTTAAATGCCGCGGGGGATATTTAAATCCCCCGCGGATTTCCCTGCGACGACTAGTAAAATTTACATGCCCCTTCCGGAAAAGGGGCCAGTGTAGACGTAGCCCTGGAGTATTGTGTCCAGTTCTGTGGCCCCCACTACAAAAAGGATGTGGACGCATTGGAGAGGGTCCAGCGGAGGGTGACCAAAATGATTAGGGGGTGGAGCGCATGACCTATGAGGAGAGACTGAAGGATTTGGGTTTGTTTAGTCTGCAGAAGAGAAGAGTGAGGGGGGATTTGATAGCAGCCTTCAGCTTCCTGAAGGGAGGTTCCAAAGAGGATGGAGAGAGGCTGTTCTCAGTAGTGACAGATGGCAGAACAAGGAGCAATGGTCTCCAGCTTGGATATTAGGAAAACCTATTTCCCTAGGAGGGTGGTGAAGCACTGGAATGGGTTATCTAGGGAGGTGGTGGAATCTCCATCCCTGGAGGTTTTTAAGTCTCGGCTTGACAAAGCCTTGGCTGGGATAATTTAGTTGGGATTGGTCCTGCCTTGGGCAGGAGGCTGGACTTGATGACCTCATGAGGTCTCTTCCAGCTCTATGATTCTATCATTCTATGAATGTGGTTGTGGATGGAAGGGGATGCTGGCCATGGACATGTTCTTCCATGGTCCACCACTCTAGGGTCCACGGGACATGATGCAGGCCTGTCACCGCCCTTTCTAGCGAGTGTCTGGCTGCCACGCACATGGATGCTAGCCAGAGCTGGAGAGGTCTCATCCTGAGCCTGGCGAGGGGCACAACATACGTACAGGCTTCCACGTGCCCCAGAATCTGCAGACACACCCTCACTGTGGTCATGGGTCTCAGAACAAGTTGTCACAGGAGGGTGAACTCTTGAGGGAGTGATGCCTTGGCTGGAATCCAGGCCAGCACCAATGAAGTCTATTAGGGTATGTCTACACTACAAAGTTAATTCGAACTAACAGACATTAGTTCGAATTAACTTTGATAGGCGCTACACATGCAAACTGCTAGTTCGAACTTAATTTGAACTAGCGGTGCTCTTAATTCGAACTAGGCAAACCTCATTCCACGAGGACTAACGCCTAGTTCGAATTAACTAGTTCGAATTAAGGGCTGTGTAGCCACTTAATTCGAACTAGTGGGAGGCTAGCCCTTCCCAGGTTGCCCTGGTGGCCACTCTGGGCACCACCAGGGAAACTCTTCTGCCCCCCTCCTGGCCCCGGAGCCCTTAAAGGGCCACGGTCTGGCTACGGTGCCCGTGCCAGGTGCAAGCCTGCCAGCACCCAGCCAGCAGACCCTGCACTTGGCACGGCTCGAGCCAGCCACACGCTGCCACCCAGCCCTCCGCCTCTTCCCGGGACCAGGCTGGCGGCTCCCGGGAGCCTGCCTGGGTCCGCAAGAGGTGGGCACCCGCCTGGTCTAGTGCGGACATCGTGGACCTCATCCACGACCTCGGCACTAGGCACAGGAAAGTGGCCGTCTAGGGCAGGAGAGCTGCCAGCCTGGCCACCCAGGAGCAGGTGTGCATGAAAATCAGGGTGGTCCAGTGAGACCCCCGACCCTGAGCCCTGAGCTTAGAATGGCCGTCCTGGATCAGACCAAAGGTCCATCTAGCCCAGTAGCCTGTCTGCCGACAGCGGCCAACTCTAGGGACACTGGAGGGGATGGACCGAAACAACGACCAAGCCATTTGTCTCGTGCCATCCATCTCCGGCCTTCCACAAACAGAGGCCAGGGACACCATTTCTACCCCCTGGCTAATAGCACTCCCTGGACCCAACCTCCATGAATTTAACTAACTTCTCTTTAAACTCTGTTCTAGTTCTAGCCTTCACAGCCTCCTGCAGCAAGGAGTTCCACAGGTTGACTATTTGCTGTGTGAAGAAGAACTTTCTGTTATTAGTTTGAAGCCTGCTACCCATTCATTTCATTTGGTGTCCTCTAGTTCTTCTATTATGGGAACTAATGAAGAACTTTTCTTTATGCACCCTCTCCACACCACTCATGCTTTTATATACCTCTCTCATATCCCCCCTCAGTCTCTTCTTTTCTAAGCTAAAAAGTCCCAGTCTCTTTAGCCTCTCTTCATATGGGACCTGTTCCAAACCCCTGATCATTTTAGTTTCCCTCCCCTCTCCCACCCTCTCTCTTCCCCTCTCCCACCTCCTTTTCCCAGTGTCCCCGAGTTCTGTTAAATAAAGAGAGTTTATATTTTTGAACACACGTGTCCTTTATTTTGTACATCAGGAAGGGGGGCTAGGGAGGGGTAAGTGGAAGGAGGTGAGTGAGGAATGGGGTACGAGCCCCCGATGGGGAGGTCTGGGGTGGCTCTGCGGGCTCCTTGGGGTGGAAGCTCTCCTGCAGCCCCCCGATTGACCCCCCCCGGATGGCAGCCTGTGGCAAGTGCAGCTGGGCTGATGGCTGAGTGCTGTGATGTGCCGAGTGTGGGCACTCAGGGCACTCCAAGCCAGGACTGCTTTGCAAGCGGGGAACCCCTGAGAACTGTCTGTCCGGGGTGGGGGTCGGGTCCCTTTAAGCACAGCCCTCGGCTAGCCTGAGACAGCAGATCCACGCTCTAAGTCCTAACCTGATGCCCTGCCGGCACTGCTTCCGGCCATCCTTAACCCCGGTTCAGGGTCCCCTCAGTGTGGACATGCTAGTTCGAATTAGCAAAACGCTAATTCGAACTAGTTTTTAAGTCTAGCTGCGCTAATGCGAATTAGCTTAGTTCAAATTACTGCTATAGTGTAGACATACCCTTAAGTGCCAACCCAACCAACAACAACTTCTTTTTGTTTACGAGGAGACTGAGGCAGCAGGCATGTGTCCTGAAGGAGATGCATGTCACGGTGGACCTTGACCCTTGACGGACCTTTGATGAGCCAGTCATCCAGGTAAGGGTACACCTGAACACCCTGGTGCCTCAGGTACGCCGGTACCACAGCTCCCAGGGTTTTTACCAAATACATGTCTGTTGACAGGGCAAAGGGCAGTACAGCAAATTGGTAGTGGTTCACACCCACTGTGAACCTCAGGAACCATTTGTGACCAGCCAACAGGGAAGAAGCCAACAGGGGAGTTTGTGCCCCCCCCCCCCCCAGCGAACTGCCAGGCAGAGGTTGGTGTTTTTCTTTCTTTTTGTTTCCTTCTTTTTTCACTCTCTTCTCCCCTTCAGGTTTCAGGGTGCAATAAAAACATCTGAGGAGTCTCTCAGAAGGACGACAGTATGGATAGTGAAAGCTGTTGTGACCTGCACAGCATGTGCCATGTTTGTCTTCCTCCCAGAAGATAGGAGTGATTTCGTCTGTACGAAGTACAAGCTGGTCTCCATATTGGAAGAGAAGGTTAAAGGACTAGAGGCCCAAGTATCAACCCTATGTTCCACCAGAGAAGATGAAGACTTCCTTCCCCTGGAGGTCACACACTGCCAATTTTCTTCCCATTCTGTACTGCCCTCTCTGGTTCTTCAGTATCCCATGCCTGCAGTATTAAATGCTGCCTTCAATCCAGAAAGACAACCCAGGTATCCCCAATCCCAATAGAGGTAAGTAACCGCTTCCAGGCTCTCTGCACAGGTACTATGGTGGAAAACACTTTGGCACAGACCTCTGAGGGAAGGGATCAGGATACCCACATCAATCAGAAGGGTCCACCAGAGAACTGTAGAACTGTCCCACCTCTGGTCAGACAGCCCCTGTGCTGTTAAGAGGGAAATAATCCCGTAGTTGGGACTCTCCTTCCAAAGGATGTTATGGTATCCTCTCGCACTGAGGATACATCTCCAGGGGAGGGAACTCCAGTCGTTAAGAAAAGGCAGGTGTTAGTAATGGGGAATTTGATCATTAGAAACATAGATAGCTGAGTTTGTGATGACTGGGAGAACTGTATGGTGACTTTCCTGCCTGGTGCAAAGGTTGCGGATCTCTCGAGGCATCTAGATAGATTTATGTGTAGTGCTGGGGAGGAGCTGGTGGTCATGGTACATGTAGGTACCAATGACATAGGGAAGGGTAGGAGAAGGTTCTGGAGGCTAAATTTAGGCTGCTAGAAAAGAGATTGAAATCCAGGACCTCTATGGTGGCATTCTCTGAAATGCTTCCAGTTCCATGTGCAGGGCCAGGTAGACAGGCAGAGCTTCAGAGTCTCAATGTGTGGATGAGACAATGCTGTAGAGAGGAGGGGTTTAGATTTATTAGGATCTGGGGAAACTTTTGGGATGGGGGAGCCTATATAGGAAGGATGGGCTCCACCTAAACCAAAATGGAACCAGACTTCTGGCACTTAGTTTAAAAACTGCTCTACAACCTTTTTAATGTTAAGGACTGGGGGAAAGCCAACGGGTGCGGAGGAGCACATGGATCAGACAGAGGCATTTATTAGGGGAGGGTCTATTAATAGAGATGCTATATGTTCTAGTCAGGAGGAGAGGATGGAAGTATGGGTCAGATCAGCTGAGACACAATCAAATGGAAAAGAGTCTAATAATTTGTTACTATTTATCTGTCTGCTATTTCCTGATGTGTTAAAGTGCTTACACACACATGCTAGAAGTCTAAATAGTAAAATGGGTGAACTGGAGTGCCTAGTTTTAAAGGCGTATACTGATATAATACGCATCACGAAAACTTGGTGGAATGAGGACAATCAATGGGACACAGTCATAACAGGATACAGAATATATCGGAAGGACAGAACAGGTCATGCTGGGGGGGCGGGGGGGAAGTGGCACTATACGTGAAAGAAAATGTAGAATCAAATGAAGTAAAAAATCTTAAATGGGCCTAAATGGTCCATAGAATCTCTATGGATAGCAATTCCATGCTCCAATAATAAGAATATAGCAGTAGGGATCTATTATCGACCACGTGACCAGGACAGTGATAGTGACTATGAAATGCTAAGGAGATTAGAGAGGCTATCAAACTAAAAAACTCAATAATAGTGGGGGGTTTCAACTATCCCCATACTGACTGGGTACACATCAGCTCAGGACGGAATACAGTGATAAAATTTCTTGGTACCTTAAATGACTGCTTCTTGGAGCAGCTGGTTCTGGAACCCACAAGGGGAGAGGCTATTCTTGATTTAGTGTTAAGTGGAGCACAGGATCTGGTAATAGTGACCATAATATAATACAATTTAACATCCCTGTGGTGGGAAAAACACCCCAGCAGCCCAACACTGTGGCATTTAATTTCAGAAAGGGGAACTACACAAAAATGAGGAAGATAGTTAAACAGAAATTAAAAGGTACAGTGACAAAAGTAAAATATCTGCAAGCTGCATGGTATCTTGGTGGTGTCAAAGACACCATAAGAGGCCCAACTTAAATGTATACCCCAAATTAAAAAACACAGTAAGAGAACCAAAAAAGTGCCACCATGGCTTAACCACCAGGTAAAAGAAGCAGAGAGAGCTAAAAAGACATCTTTTAAAAAATAGAAGTCAAATCCTAGTGGGGAAAGTAGAAAGGAGCATAAACGTCTGTCAAATTAAGTGTAAAAATATAATAAGAAAAGCCAAAAAGGAGTTTGAAGAACAGCTAGCCAAAAACTCAAAAAGTAATAGTAAAATGTTTAAGTACATCAATCAGGAAGCCAGCTAAACAACCTTGGACCCTTGGTCGATCAAGATGCTAAAAGTGCACTCAAAGATGATAAAGTGGAGAAGCTAAATGAATTCTTTGCTTCAGTCTTCATGGCTGAGGATATTGGGGAGATTCCCAAACCTGAGCCATTCTTTTTAGGTGACAAATCTGAGGAATTGTCCCAAATTGAGGTGTCATTAGAGGAGGTTTTGGAACAAATTGATAAACTTAAAAGTAACAAGTCACCGGGACCAGATGGCATTCACCCAAGAGTCATAGAATCATAGAATCATAGGACTGGAAGGGACCTCAAGAGGTCATCGAGTCCAGCCTCCCGCCCTCTAGGCAGGACCAAGCTCCGTCTACACCATCCCTGACAGATGTCTATCTAACCTGTTCTTAAATATCTCCAGAGAGGGAGATTCCACCACCTCCCTTGGCAATTTATTCCAATATTTGACCACCCTGAGAGTTAGGAATTTTTTCCTAATGTCCAATCTAAACCTCCCTTGCTGCACTTTAAGCCCAATCCTTGTCCTGTCCTCAGAAACCAAGAGGAACAAATTTTCTCCTTCCTCCTTGTGACACCCTTTTAGATATTTGAAAACCGCTATCATGTCCCCCCTTAATCTTCTTTTTTCCAAACTAAACAAGCCCAGTTCATGAAGCCTGGCTTCATAGGTCATGTTCTCTAAACCTTTAATCATTCTTGTCGCTCTTCTCTGTACCCTTTCCAATTTCTCCACATCTTTCTTGAAATGTGGCGCCCAGAACTGGACACAGTACTCCAGCTGAGGCCTAACTAGTGCAGAGTAGAGCAGCAGAATGACTTCACGAGTTTTGCTTACAACACACCTGTTGATACAACCTAGAATCATATTTGTTTTTTTTGCAACAGCATCACACTGTTGACTCATATTCAACTTGTGGTCCACTATGACCCCTAGATCCCTTTCCGCCATGCTCCTTCCCATCTTGTATGTATGGAACTGATTGTTCCTTCCTAAGTGGAGCACTTTGCATTTCTCTTTATTAAACTTCATCCTGTTTACCTCTGCCCATTTCTCTAACTTGCTAAGGTCATTTTGAATTATGTCCCTATCCTCCAAAGAAGTTGCAACCCCACCCAGTTTGGTATCATCTGCAAACTTAATAAGCGTACTCTCTATCCCAATATCTACATCATTGATGAAGATATTGAACAGTACGGGTCCCAAAACAGACCCTTGCGGAACGCCACTTGTTATCCCTTTCCAGCAGGATTTAGCACCGTTAACAACAACTCTCTGACTACGGTTATCCAGCCAATTATGCACCCACCTTATCGTGGCCCTATCTAAGTTATATTTGCCTAGTTTATCAATAAGAATATCATGCGAGACCGTAACAAATGCTTTACTAAAGTCTAGGTATATGACATCCACCGCTTCTCCCTTATCCACAAGGCTCGTTATCCTATCAAAGAAAGCTATCAGATTAGTTTGGCATGACTTGTTCTTCACAAACCCATGCTGGCTATTCCCTATCACTTTATTACCTTCCAAGTGTTTGCTTATGATTTCCTTAATTACCTGCTCCATTATCTTCCCTGGGACAGACGTTAAACTGACCGGTCTGTAGTTTCCTGGGTTGTTCTTATTCCCCTTTTTATAGATGGGCACAATATTTGCCCTTTTCCAGTCTTCTGGAATCTCCCCTGTCTTCCATGATTTTTCAAAGATCATAGCTAAAGGCTCAGATACCTCCTCTATTAGCTCCTTGAGTATCCTGGGATGCATTTCATCAGGACCTGGTGACTTGCTGACATCTAACTTTCCTAAGTGATTTTTAACTTGTTCTTTGTGTATCCTATCTTCTAAACTTACCCTCTCTCTGCTTGTATTCACTACGTTAGGCACACCTCCAGACTTCTCGGTGAAGACCGAAACAAAGAAGTCATTGAGCATCTCCGCCATTTCCAAGTTTCCTGTTACTGCTTCTCCCTCCTCACTGAGCAGTGGGCCTACCCTGTCCTTGGTCTTCCTCTTGCTTTTAATGTATTTATAAAAGGTATTCTTGTTTCCCTTTATGCCTGTAGCTAGTTTGATCTCATTTTGTGCCTTTGCCTTTCTAATCTTGCCCCTGCATTCCCGTGTTGCTTGCCTATATTCATCCTTTGTTATTTGTCCTAGTTTCCATTTTTTATATGACTCCTTTTTTATTTTGAGATCATGCAAGATCTCCTTGTTAAGCCAAGCTGGTCTTTTGCCATATTTTCTATCTTTCCTACACAGCGGAATTGTTTGCTTTTGGGCCCTTAACAACATCCCTTTGAAATACTTCCAACTCTCCTCAGTTGTTTTTCCCTTCAGTCTTGCTTTCCATGGGACCTTACCTACAAGTTCTCTGAGCTTATCAAAATCTGCCTTCCTGAAATCCATTACCTCAATTGTGCTGGTCTCCCTTCTATCTTTCCTTAAGATCATGAACTCTATTATTTCATGATCACTGTCCCCTATACTGTCTTCCACTTTCAAGTTCTCAACTAGTTCCTCCCTATTTGTTAAAATCAAATCCAGAACAGCTTCTCCTCTGGTAGCTTTTTCAACCTTCTGAAACAGAAAGTTGTCTCCAATGCAGTCCAGAAACTTATTGGATAGCCTGTGCCCCGCTGTGTTAGTTTCCCAACATATGTCTGGATAGTTGAAGTCCCCCATCACCACCAAATCTTGAGCTTTGGATAGTTTTGTTAATTGTTTAAAAAAGGCCTCATCCACCTCTTCCACCTGGCTAGGTGGCCTGTAGTAGACTCCTAGCATGACATCACCCCCATTTTTTACCCCTTTTAGCTTAACCCAGAGACTCTCTACACAGCTATCTCCTACGTTCATCTCCACTTCAGTCCAAGTGTGTACATTTTTAATATACAAGGCAACCCCTCCTCCCTTTTTTCCCTGTCTGTCCTTCCTGAGCAAGCCGTACCCTTCCATACCAACATTCCAATCGTGCGTCCCATCCCACCAGGTTTCTGTAATACCAATGATATCATAGTTGTATTTATTGGTTAGCAATTCCAGTTCTTCCTGCTTATTACCCATACTTCTCGCATTTGTATATAGGCATCTAAGATACTGATTTGATCTTGCCTCCCTGTTGTGCCCTGACCCTCCTTTCTCCTTGCCATTATAGGCCGTAGTCCCCCCCATTTCCAACCCATCTCCCAGTCCCGCACATTCAGCACTTACCTGTGGGCTTTGCTCACCTGTCCCCGTCGAACCTAGTTTAAAGCCCTCCTCACAAGGTTAGCCAGTCTGTGTCCAAACAAGGCCTTCCCGCTCCTGGAAAGGTGAACTCCATCTCTGCCAAGCAGTCCTTCCTGGAAGAGCACGCCGTGGTCAAGGAAGCCGAAGCCCTCCTGGCGACACCATCTTCGCAGCCAGGCATTCACCTCCAGGATGCACCTCTCTCTGCCCGGGCCCCTACCTTTGACAGGAAGGATCGAAGAGAATACCACCTGCGCCCCAGACTCCCTCACCTGTACTCCCAAAGCCCTGTAGTCACGCTTGATCCGCTCAGTGTCACACCTGGCAGTATCATTTGTGCCCACATGGATGAGTAGCATGGGGTAGTAGTCAGAGGGCCGGATAATCCTCGACAATGCTTCCGTAACATCTCGGATATGGGCCCCTGGCAGACAGCATACCTCTCGAGATGAACTGTCAGGGCGACAGATGGGCGCCTCCGTTCCCCTCAGAAGAGAGTCTCCAACCACCACTACCCTACGTTTCTTCCTCGCAGTGGTGGCACGAGACTGCTCAACCTTGGTGGTGCAAGGCCTGGTCTCCTCCACTGTGGGGGTTGACTCCTTGTCTCCTGCAGAAAGAATAGTGTAACGGTTATGTAACAACACAGTGGGAGGGTTAGGAGCAGGGGTGGAACACTGCCTGCTGCCAGAAGTAACCAGCTGCCAGTGCTCACCCTGCACCACCTCCTCCTCCATAAGTGGCGGGTCAGCAGTCCCACATCCTAGGACAGTGACCTCAGTGGTCTCCACAGGAAAACTGTCCAGGAATTCCTCATGGCTTCGAATGATCCTCAGCCTGGCCACCTCCTCCTGTAGCTCTCCCACCTGCTGCCTGAGAGATTCCACCAGCAGGCACCTTTCACAATGGTTGTCTCCCCCAGCCTGGATATCAGTCAGTGGGAATTGCAAGCCACAAATACTGCAACACCACACCAGGACCTGGGTAGAGGCATCCATGCTCAGGTTCTCTGTCTGGATACAGGCACAGGTGGAGGAGACAGGAGAAGTACTGGCACAAGCGCTTCGGGTCTTCATCACCATCAGTCATCCATCTGCCATCCAGACCCGGAATCTTGATAAGTGTTCTACTTACCTGGAGCTAGAATTCAGGATGAGACCGAGAGTCTTCCGAGACTGATCAAACCTTTGGATCACTACCCCCTTCCTACTTCTCCGTGTAGGAACTAACAATACGGCCATGAATGACCTTGAGCTGGTCACTGCAGATAATGTAGTGCTGGGAAGGAGGATCAAGGAGTTTGAAGCACAAGTGGTGTTCTCGTCCGTCCTCCCTGTTGAAGGAAAAGGTCTAGGTAGGTGTGACGGGACGCGCCGCCCCCGTCCCCCTGACGTCGGCCCGCCCCGCACTAAACCCGCGGTTGCCCTGACCCTCCTGGGCACCACCCGGGGAGCGGGGCCGAGTTGCAGGGCCTGCTCCGCTGCCGCAGCCCAGCTGACGGACGGCACAGCGGGGGCGGGGCTGACGGCGGAGCAACGACGCACGGCGGGGGAGGAGCCTACCGACGCGGCGCCTGACGTCATCAGGGCCGGACGTCGGCGCGGTTTTTAAAAACAGGCCCGGGGGGAACAAGAAAGGGGGGGACGGAAGGAGAACGAAGGAGGGCGGAGAGGAACGGGGCGTGAGAGGACGAGACGGAGGAAGGAGGAAAAAGCGAAGGAGGACGAGGAGAGGGACACAACACAAAAGGGGGGCGAGGGTAGCACGAGTCGGTGAGGGGGCCTCGGGGTAATTGAGAGGGGGTAGGAAGCAGCCCAGGGCAGGCGAGCCCGGCGGGCCGGGGTGCTTCGGACAAGCACCGCCCCAGCGGAGCCGGTGGCCACTCGCCTGTCCTTAGGGCCCTGGGCTGGGGTCCGGGAGAGAGGGTGGGCCCGGACCCCCTACCCCGCCGCAGCGGAGGACCGGCACCCGGAGGCTTACCGGGGAACCTGAGACAACGAGGAGCAGGACTGGGCTCCCACGTTACACGTGGTGGAGAATGTGGGCAGCTTTTTGAACCCTAGCTAACGGTACAGGCCCCCCCCCCCAAAAAAAAAAAAAAAAAGAAAACACGGGTGAAAGGGTGACGGTGATCCAGGGCGGGCAGCCCAGCGAAGCTTCGATCGGGCACAACGCGGAGCCATGGACACCGCCGATGTATTCAAGTGGCTGACGGACAATCAACACCAGCAGCAACAACAGCAGACGGCCCTCCTTCAGCAATTGGCCGCCCAGCACCGAGAACAGCAGGCCCAACTGCTGCGGGATGTAACCGAACAGTTCCGGGCGCAACAGGACCACTGGGTGAGGCAGTGGGAGAATGCGGGGCGGGGGCCGACCCCGGCGGCCGCGGGGGAAGGGGCGGAAGGCGGGGCCCTAGCCCAACTCCCCGTAAGGCTGACTAAAATGGGCCCTGCCGATGACCCCGAGGCTTTTTTGGTCACTTTCGAGAGGGTAGCCACAGCCGCCTGGTGGCCAGAGCAACACTGGGCCACGCTGCTAGCGCCGTACCTCACGGGCCCAGCTCAGCTGGCTTATCGGAGTCTAGACCCGCGGGATGCCCTACATTATTTTAAAGTAAAGGAGACAATCCTGGACCAGTTAGGAGTCACACCAGAGACCTACAGACAGCGGTTCTGGCAGGAAAAATACGCCCCGGGGGCCCGCCCGCAAGCCGTGGCCCAGCGGCTCAGAGAGGCGGGTTGGCGCTGGCTAGAGCCCGAACAGCAATCAGGGTCCCAGGTAGCGGAGAAGGTGGTTCTGGAACAATTCATACACATCCTGCCGGGGGAAGGGCAGCGATGGGTGAGGCGACATCACCCCACATCGCTAGCCGACGCGGTAACCCTGATGGAGGACTACATGTCAGCCGAGGGAGGCGGGGAAGGAACCGGGTCCCAGAGGGAGCACCCTGGCGGAGCGCCAAGGGAGACCCGACCCCCACCACGGCAAGGGGAGGCACAGAGCCAGGCCGCCCCTCCCAGTCCCAATCGCACCGGGGCCAGACGCTTAGCACCGGTGTGGAGCAGGCCCACGAGGGAAGACCCTACTCCCCGTCCAGCGGCCCTGGAGGAGCGGAAGACCAACCCCCCCCCAGCACGGAGCCCTGGGGGAGCGTGCTATCAATGCGGCCAAGAGGGACATTTCAAACGTGACTGCCCATTGATGGACTGCTCCTTTACTCAGGTAATGACGGGGCAGAACGGGTCGGGGCCACAGGCCGCGGGGAGGATACTGCGAGAGGTGGAAGTGGAGGGCCAGGTAGTCACTGCCCTTGTGGACTCAGGATGCGGCCAGACCCTGGTCCGGGCTGACCTAGTCGCCCCCAGGGGACCCCGGGGACCCCCCGTGTTCGTCCAATGCGTACATGGGTGGGTCGAACCATACCCCACAGCCTGGGTGCACCTAAGGGACGGAGGCTCGGAAGGGTGGGCCTACGTCGCCCTTGTCCCGGGGTTGGTATATCCCGTGCTCCTCGGAAGAGACTGGAGCGGGTTCGGGCAGGCCCTCCAGGAGTGGCAGGGGGACAAGGCCACCTTGGCCGTGGAAGACGCAGAACCCCCAATGGGGAAAACGGGAGCCAGACCAGGGGAGGACCCGGCCGGGACGGAAGGGGAGTGGTCCCCCGACTTCATACGGGAGCAGAGGGAGGACCCCCTTTTGCAACAGGCTTGGGAAAACGCGGTTGCGGGAGCGGAGGGGGAAAGGACTCATCCCCACTTCGAGATCCAGGATGATCACCTCTATAGGATCACTGAAGGACGGGAGAACGGAGAGGTGGTCACGCAGCTGGTCGTGCCGAGGATACACCATAGGCGGCTGATGGACCTTGCTCACAGCAACCCCTGGGGCGGGCACCTGGGGTATGAGAAAACGGTGCAACGCCTGTTGCAGAGGTTTTACTGGCCTGGCATATACCAGGCGACCAAGGACTTTTGTGAATCTTGCCCGGAATGCCAGAAGATGGGGCCAGGGAGGGTGGCCAAGGCACCGCTGGTCCCGATGCCTGTAATAGATGTCCCATTCCAAAGGATAGCTATGGACCTAGTAGGTCCATTGGAACGGACAAAGAACCGGTACCAGTATATACTCGTGGTAGTGGACTATGCGACTCGCTACCCCGAGGCAGTACCACTCCGGAACGCAACCGCCCCCACGCTCGCGAACAAATTGATTAAAATCTTTTCACGAGTAGGCATACCGAAAGAAATCCTCACAGACCAGGGGACAAACTTCACCTCGATACTTATGAAGGAACTGTGCCGCCTGCTGCGGGTGAAGACTTTGAGGACCTCGGTCTACCACCCCCAAACAGACGGGCTCGTGGACAGGTTTAATCGAACGCTCAAGGGGATGCTCCGGAAATTCGTGGAGGAAGAGCCTAAAGAATGGGACCGAGCCCTGCCGGCGCTACTGTTTGCAGTGAGAGAAGTGCCCCAAGCCTCTACGGGATTCTCACCATTTGAACTCCTGTACAGTAGACAACCCAGAGGGATTCTAGATATAGTGAGGGAGGCTTGGGAGGAGCAGGAGACCTGGGTGCAAGGGACAGTGCAGTACATCCTGAGGCTCAGGGAAGGGCTACGCCAGGTAGGGGAATTCGCCAAGCATAATCTGGAGGAGGCACAGGAGAGGCAGGCCCGCCACTATAACCAAAACGCCCGGTTACGCACCTTTCAGCCCGGGGATAGGGTCCTCCTCCTGTTGCCAGAGCAGTCCTCTAAACTGTTAGCCAGCTGGCAGGGCCCCTTCGAGGTGATCAAGAGGGTCAGGGAGGTGAACTATGAGATTAGGATGCCCGGGAAACGGAAGGCAACCAATATTTACCATGTTAACCTACTAAAGGCATGGCGGTCCCGGGAGGCCCTGGCGGGGTGGTCCTCGGAACCGAGGGAGGAAGGGGTGGTCACCGGGCCCCACCTAGGCCCGGACCTCGTACCAGGGCAGAGCAGGGGACTGCAGGAAACCCTGCAGAGGTTTTCGCGGGTCCTGACGGAGACACCGGGGCGGACCGACTTGATCCAACACCCGATCGTGACCGAACCAGGCCGCCCCGTGATAGAGCCAGTCAGGCCGCTGCCCAGGAAGCTGTGGGGGATGGTACGCGCCGAGTTGGACAAAATGCTGCGATGGGGAGTGATAGAAGAATCCCACAGCGCGTGGAGGAGCCCCATTGTGCTGGTCCCCAAGAGCGATGGCACCATCCGGTTCTGCATCGATTTCAGGAAGGTCAACGCGGTGTCCGTGTTTGATGCTTACCCGATGCCGAGGATAGACGAATTGCTGGAACGACTGGGGGACGCCCGATACTTGTCTACCATTGACCTGTCGAAGGGATATTGGCAAATCCCACTGAGGGAGGAGGCCCACGAGAAGACCGCGTTCTCCACGCCGTTTGGCCTGTATCAATTTAAGCGAATGCCCTTTGGCCTCCACGGGGCCGCCGCCACATTCCAGAGGTTGATGGACCAAGTGCTCCGACCCCACGGGACGTACGCGGCAGCATATATCGATGATATAATTATCTTTAGCGCAACATGGGCCGAGCACCTGCAGCAGATAGAAGCGGTATTATCCTCACTACAAGAGGCCGGGCTCACCGCTAACCCCGCGAAGTGTCATTTTGGCCAGCGGGAGGTTTCATACTTAGGGTACACAGTGGGGGGAGGACGGATATGGCCCCAAATCGGGAAAATGGAGGCCCTACGAAACTATCCCGCCCCAACCACGAAGCGCCAGGTCCGGCAGTTTCTGGGGCTTGCCAGTTATTATAGGCGTTTCGTGCCCGATTTTGCAACCTTGGCAGCCCCACTGACGGATCTGACCAGAAACGCGGCCCCCAAGAGGGTGCGGTGGAGCCTCGAGTGTGCCCAGGCCTTTGAAACTCTAAAGCAGCGGCTGACCCAGGCCCCCGTGCTGGCACAGCCCGATTTTTCTCGCCCCTTTATTTTGCAAACAGATGCCTCCGAGCGCGGGCTCGGTGCTGTATTGTCCCAGGGGGAAGGAGAAGAGGAGCATCCTATTGTATATGTGAGCCGCAAGCTGCTCCCACGGGAGCAGCGGTATTCAACAATAGAAAAGGAGGCCTTGGCGGTTAAGTGGGCCATTGATATGTTACGCTATTATCTCCTAGGCAGCACGTTCACGGTGGTGACCGACCACGCCCCTCTCCGGTGGCTCCTGGCCATGAAGGACGCCAACCCCCACATCCAGAGGTGGTACCTGGCGCTGCAGCCCTACCGGTTTAAAGTGAGCCACCGGGCAGGGAGAGACCACGGGAACGCGGACTTTTTTTCTAGGATCCCCGAGGAAACCCAGGAGACGCAAGGAGGGGAACAATCGGACTTGAGGGGGGAGGTGTGTGACGGGACGCGCCACCCCTGTCCCCCTGACGTCGGCCCGCCCCGCACTAAACCCGCGGTTGCCATGACCCTCCTGGGCACCACCCGGGGAGCGGGGCCGAGTTGCAGGGCCTGCTCCGCTGCCGCGGCCCAGCTGACGGGTGGCACGGCGGGGGTGGGGCTGAAGGCGGAGCAACGACGCACATCGGGGGAGGAGCCTACCGACGCGGCACCTGACGTCATCAGGGCCGGACGTCGGCGCGGTTTTTAAAAACAGGCCCGGGGGGAGCAAGAAAGGGGGGACGGAAGGAGAACGGAGGAGGGCGGAGAGGAACGGGGCGTGAGAGGATGAGACGGAGGAAGGAGGAAAGAACGAGGGAGGACGAGGAGAGGGACACAACACAAAAGGGGGGCGAGAGTAGCACGAGTCGGTGAGGGGGCCTCGGGGTAATTGAGAGGGGGTAGGAAGCAGCCCAGGGCAGGCGAGCCCGGGGTGCTTCGGACAAGCACCGCCCCAGCGGAGCCGGTGGCCACTCGCCTGTCCTTAGGGCCCTGGGCTGGGGTCCGGGAGAGAGGGTGGGCCCGGACCCCCTACCCCGCCACCGCGGAGGACCGGCACCCGGAGGCTTACCGGGGAACCTGAGACAACGGGGAGCAGGACTGGGCTCCCACGTTACAGTAGGGATCGTCAAACTTTGGAAATAAATGTGTCCTATTCCTTGGGGCAGACCTGGTGCTTCCTCTGACAGCCGAAAGGGCACGTCCACAGGGATTGCCCCCTGGCCCGGTCCAAGGAGACGTCCAGGGGACGGCCCCAACACTGCCAGCCCCCCTGATAGTCTGGCCTCCACCGCTGCCTCTCCTCCTCCTGCCAACAGCTCCACTTGGGTGCCGGGGGCACTCCCCCTGGCATGCCCTGGTGAGCAGGTGGGCCCTCCCTTTGCCCAACCTGAAGCGGGGGCCCCCCCCCAAGGAGGAGAGGGTGGCACCTTACCCTAGGGGAAGGTTTCCCTAGGGGAAGGTTTCCCTACCCCCCCATTTTTCCTCCCTTCCCTCCTAGACCACCCCCCCCCCCCGAGTACCACCTGTGCCCCTGGACATGCCCCTGCTCCCCAGCCCTCCACCTCGGCTGGCTGCATGCTTGTTTAGGGGAAGCGCAGAGCCCACAGTTCACAGGCTCAATCTCCCCCCTCTGATGTGGAAGGCAGGAAGGCCCCCTGTAAAATACTGAGGAGGGGGGCACTGCTGTTATCACCCCCAACAAGCAGCAGCAGAAGGCACAGGCAGAGGATGCCATGGCAACGGAAGGGGACACCCCCGTCCCCCTCACGGAGTCCATCCTTGAGGAGGCCTCGGATGGAACTCCCCTAGCCCCCTACCATCTGCGGCCCCCCCCATCGTCACCACTGAGGCAATTGTTGCCTTGGTGGCCAATGGGGAGGACCCTGGGGATGGACTTTAGCTCCATCTTTGAGGAGAGCGAGGCCCTGGGTCTGACCCCGCTTCCCAAGGAGGACGACGACCCTTTGCCAATGGGACTCGGTCTGGGCAGCGATGCAGCTGCGCCACCCCCTCCTCCACCTCCTCCCCCGATGCCCCAGGAAGCCACCCCCACTCTCACCCTTGGGGTGCCCCTAATATTGCCCATTGGCCCAGCTGCCACATGAGCTACAAAGGGGGGGGGCTACAAAGCAGGTCATCTGCCTTCTGGCGGAGGACGGCACCCCCCCCTCACGGATCTGGAGGAAATGCGTGGAAGGGTCAGGGCCTTCTACGCCAGCTTGTTCTCCCCAGATCTGACCGATGCCCGCAGGGTGCTCTGGAATGAACTCCTGATGGTCAGCGCAAGTGACCAAGACCGGCTGGAGCTGCCTCTCACTCTGGCCGAGCTCTCAGAAGCTCTCCGTTTCATGCCCAACAACAAAACCCTCGTGCATGGATGGGCTGACCATGGAGTTCTACCATATGTTCTGGGGCATCCTCAGCACAGACCTTATCTCCGTCTGGGACGAATCCTTAGAGCGGGATCCTCCCTCTGTTGTGCAGGTGAGCCATGCTTGCCTTGCTACCAAAGAGGGGGGAACCTCCACGACCTTCAGAACTGGTATCCCTTCTCACTCCTCAGCACGGACTACAAAATCGTAGCAAAAGCCATCTCACTGCGATTGCGGCCCTTGCTGGTGGACGTGATCCACCCCAACAGGGTGGACCATGGGTATCTCCTGGGCACTCTGCAGGCCTTCAGCTTCAGGCCCTGTTTCATGGGCTTTCTCCGGGTGCTGTACGCCTTCGCGGAATGTCAGTACCGGAGTCATGAGAAGAAGGTGTCATGATTATGAGGGTTAGCCAGCAGCCTGGGGATTAAGGGGTTAACTACACCTAGCCAGGAGGAGTGACCAGTAGGAATGTATGTGAGACTTTCAAACTGGGACAAAGGAATTTGGGTCTTTTTGTCCTTTCTCCCTTTTGTGTCTCTGAGGGTATGTCTACACTACCCCCCTAGTTCGAACTAGGGGGGGTAATGTAGTCATCCGCACTTGCAAATGAAGCCCGGGATTTGAATTTCCCGGGCTTCATTTGCATAAAGCCGGCCGGCGCCATTTTTAAATGCCGGCTAGGTCGGACCCCGCGCCGTGCGGCTACACGCAGCACGGACTAGCTAGTTCGGATTAGGATTCCTAATCCGAACTAGCTGTATGCCTCGTTCCACGAGGCGTACAGCTAGTTTGGATAGGAAGCCTAATCCGAACTAGCTAGTCCGTGCTGCGTGTAGCCGCGCAGCACGGGGTCCGACCTAGCTGGGATTTAAAAATGGCGCCGGCCGGCCTATGCAAATGAAGCCCGGGAAATTCAAATCCCGGGCTTCATTTGCAACTCCGTATGACTACATTACCCCCCTGTGACGGGGCAGGGGCGCCCTGCTCTGAGACCCCCCACCCGACCGCGTACGCGGCGGTTCTCGAGGGGCAGGCCGGGAGCCCCGAGCGGGGCACGCCGCGAACAGCCGCCTGTGCGGTCCCTGCACGCCCCGCCAACCGCTGCATCAGCCGTTTGGCGGTGGCGGCCCGCTGGCTAGAAACGCCGGGGGAATCTTAGGGAAGTGGCCGGGTGGATGACGCCATCACACTACCCCGGCCGCCGGCGGGAGACGTCACCACGCCACGTCGGGTGGGGCCGCGGCGACGGGGCAGAACTGGGGGATTTAAACGCTGCCGGCCAGGAGGGAGGAGGGAGAAGCAGGCCGCGAATGGCCTCCCTCCCTGGGGCCGTTAGGTGGAGGGGCCCGAAGCCGAAAGGGTAAGCCTTGCTCAGCTGGGTGACCCGGAGTGGGGAGAGGAAGCAGCCCAGGGCGGACGAAGGGAGCCTGCGGGCTGACGAGTTACGGCTACGGCCCCGTCAGCCAGACCGGACGAAAGTTCCGTCTGTGTCCTTAGGGCCCTGGGCTGGGGTCTGTGAGAGGGGGTGGGCCCGGACCCCCCTCTCCCCACCAGGAGGAAACCGCTTAGCCGACGTCTCGGGGAGACCCGGCGAATTAATGACCTGAGTAGTGGGGGGCGACTGCGAGGGGGGGTTTGGACTAACGACCCCATGGGTGACAAAAAGGGGGGGGTACCCCGCTACACCCACCTAGTTTGAACTAGGGGGGTAGTGTAGACATACCCTGAGAGAGTTCTCTGCAGCTACAGAGAGGGACAAGCATGTCTCTCTCTCTCCAAGACATCATTCTTCATTTTCTGTAAGTAGAGTAAAGTTTAGGTAGTTTCGTTAGGTTTTATTGTTTTAAGGGTTGGGTATGGGATCTGAGATCTGGCCCTGCTTAAGAGATGTTTTGGCTTTTCTTTGTAACTAAGTTCTAGGCCCATGGAGTTTCTCCATGAGTATATTTTGTTACCTCCCTATCTAGTTATTATGGTTGCAACAGGAATATTGTTGTAATAATAAAAGTTCTTTCTTTTCTTTTTATTAACCGGGCAGTGGTTAATGGTGTGCCCTGATTTTTATTTTAGGGGTGAGATTTCCCAAATGATCTTTCCCCTGGTTTCTTTAGCAACATTTGGGTGGTGGCAGCGGAAGTTTTATTCCCAAGATCTAGGGTTTTAAGATCTTGGGGGAAGTTTGATACCAAAGCCTGGTAGATAAGGCTTTGGGGTACACTTGCTGGCCCCCACTTCTGCATTTATCATGTCAGAGTGGGGAAGGAGCCATGACATGGTGGCATAGCGGTGGGATTATTTTGAGAACCCAGGATTTTTAAAAGGGCACAAGTTTTCTTTTGAGTTGCAAGCTTTGCAGTTTTCCTTTTGTTTTTCTTTTGTTTCTGGGCTGCCTCAGGGAGGGGCAGACCTTAAGCCAGACACAGACCTACCCAAACAGTTTGTTTTTTTTCTAGCTTTCGGGACAACTGGATAGCTAGGCTAGAATAGGGCAGGGAAGGAGCCCAGTACATGCTCTTGTGATCGGGCAAGGTAACCCTAGAGCAGTGTTTCCCAATTGGTGCTCCGCGGAACCCTGGGGTTCCGCGAAGCAAAAGTAGGGGTTCCACGAGGAGCCGGCACTCCCCCGCCCCCTCTGAAAGGAGAGCGCCGGTGTGACGGGAGGGACCCAGGGACCCATCCCAGGGCAGGAGGACTCACCGACCCCTGCGCTTTATGGGCTGCTCAAGGGGCAGATGCCTGTCTGTGCCACCTGTTCTTGTGCGGCAGCACAGCGGGGCTGTACTGCCACCAAGGGAATGCTGAGCTGGGAGATGTCAGCTGCCCGCCGGGCCGTGTGTCCAGGGTGGGAGGGGGCAGGATGGGTGATGTCAAGGGGAGGGGTTAGCATGGGGGAGTCAGAGCAGGGAATTCAAAATGACTGCGGCTTCAAGAGACAGGGCAGAAAAGGCAGCAAGGGGGGCAGGGGAATGGGAACAGAGTTGGAGCGGGGGAGGAAACACCAGCATTATTCCAACGCCAGGAGTTAAGGCACGGAGGTGGTGAGTTTCGGAACTAGGGGAGCACAGGGGTCTGAAGTCGGAGGTCCCCGGAGGTAGGAAGAAGCCAAAGGCGGGGCTTGCCTACAGGTGACCTGCGGGCTGGTGCGTTGCGGCAGGAGCCCCACCAGCCAGACAGGTCCTTACCTGCACCTGTCTTTAGAGCCCTGGGCTGGGATCCGTCTCCCAACCCCCACCCGCCAGCAGCGGGGCAGAACTGTTGGAGATGCTTGTGGTATCAGACTACAAAACGGACTGCCATTGAGGCAGAAACAATTGTAAACTGGTTAACAAAAGGATGGCCGGGCGGCCATTAAAGCCAGAGTAAACTGACAGAAAAGGGGGAGAGGACTGCCATCCCTTTACAGCCGGCTAGCCAGCAGAGGCGTATGGAGGCTGGGGCAGAGAGAACAGTTGCTCCCGGCTGGCACAGCAGGGGAATGCTGGACAGAAGTGACCCCATGTGACCCACAGCGGGGAAGGAAGCACTTCCCTTCCCCAAAGGAGCCAGCATGTGCTGCCTGAATAGCTGGGGCTGTGGCACCCAGCAACTTAGTTCCTGGGCTTTTCTGTGCGATGTGGGGGAAGGGAGGAAGTTCATGAGACCCAGGCTGTGCAGCTCAAACTATGAAGGCAGCACGCTCTGCCCTGGGACTCCCCACACCCTCCCCCTCCCTGCCCGCAGGACGGCATCGTGGAAGTAAGTTGTTGGGGTGCAACAGCCCCTGCTGCTCAGGCAGCGCACACACCAGCTGTTTGGGGAGGGGAAGTGCAGTCTCACACTTCCCGGAACCCAGAGGTGCTGCAGGATTACCAGGTACTGCTCCCAGCTGCCCCTGTCCAGTCCCCCCCCCCCCCCGGTCCCCACCAGCACTGTCCCCAGCACCCAGCAGCACCCTGTCCCTGGCCCCAGAACCCTGCCACCCACCCCAGGACCCAGCACCACCCTGGCCCCCCAGCACCCTGCCATCCACCCTAGCACCACCCTGTCCCTGGACCCAGAACCCTGCCTCCCACCCCAGGACCCAGCACCACCCTGTCCCTGGCCCCAGCACCCTGCCACACACCCCAAGACCCAGCACCACCCTGTTCCTTATCCCAGCACCCTGCCAGCCACCCCAGTGTCCAGCAGGACCATGTCCCTGACCCCAGCACCCTGCCACCTGTCCCAGCAGCCTGCCCCAGTACCCCGCCACCTGAGCCAGCATCCTGCCACCCAGCAGCACCCTCTCCCCAGCCCCAGCAACCACTAGCATGCTCTTCCCTGCCCCCACCAGCACAGTTGGGACCACATTATTTATGAGAGGGGTGAGGAATCAGAAAAGTCAGTTCCAAAAACCTCCAAGCCTCACTAAAGACAATGCTAAAACCTTTTGGCTGTGTCTACATTGGCACCCCTTTCCGGAAAAGGGATGCTAATGTAGACTTCGGAATTGCAAATTCCACGGGGGATTTAAATATCCCCCGTGGCATTTGCATTTACATGGCTGCTGCTTTTTTCCGGCTTGGGGATAAGCTGGAGAAAAGCGCCAGTCTAGATGTGATTCTCCGGAAAATAAGCCCTTTTCCGGAGGATCTTTTATTCCTACTTGAAAGAAATAAGAGATCCTCCGGAAAAGGGCTTATTTTCCAGAAAATCGCGTCTTTTCCGGAAAGGGATGCCAATGTAGACACAGCCTTTGAGTTTAACATAATATTTTATTTAAAAATGAAGCCTGGCCAGCAAGCCCCCAATTGGGGCCAAACCCCCATTTCACTGCAGCATCATAACACTCCTGCACCACCTGACCCCAAATCTGAGCCTATCATACACTGGAACCCCTGTCCTGAGCCTCTTACATCCCCAAACTCCTGCATCCCCACATCCTCAGTCTTCTGCCACAACACTCCTGCACCATCCACACATCACAAATCTGTGTCCTGAGCCCATCATACTCCCAGCGTTCTTGCTCTGAGCCCCTCACATATCCAGCCCAAACTCCTGCACCCTCACAGCCACAAGCCCATGGCTTGCTCGGCACCCCAACCTTCCATCTGAGCCCAACACTCCCCAGCCTGGAGCCAGAATCCCCTTCTCTTGCATTCAAATTACCTCCCAGAGCTTGTACTTCTCACCCCTTCCCACACCCAAATCCCTCATTCCCACCCCAGAGCCCGCACCTCCTCTCAACCTAGTGAGAGTATATAACGGCTGGGGATAGCAAGTGATGGAGAGGAGGGGAACAGAGAGAATGAGGCCTCAAGGAAGGGGCGGGGGGTCTTGGGGAAGGAATGTGATTTTCATGGATCCCCCCTCCCTTTTTTTTTTTTCATTGACAAACTTAGGGGTTCCTTGAAATTCTGAAAAGCTGAAAAGGGTTCCTCGGCCAAATAAAATTGGGAAACACTACCCTAGAGAACCCAATCCTTCCTAAGCAACACCCTGAGGCAGAAACAGCCTCAGAGCCAGGCATGATGTTAAGTACCGGGAAAGATTCCAACCCCAGAGAGGGGAAACAAGAGCATACCTCTGTGAGCCCTGGGGGAAGGGATCTTGAGGAGGCAGGAGCAGCCGGCTGCCGCTCTCCCTCCCCCACACCTGCGCCTTCTGTGTGCAATTATGCCATAAGGACTGGCAGGCATCTAACTGACAAGGAGATGGAGTTTTTCCTACAGCTGGAGGACAGGCGTGCACAACGAGAGGCCGAGGCTGAAGACAGGCGTGCACAACGAGAGGCCGAGGCCGAAGACAGGCATGCACAACGAGAGGCCGAGGACAGGCGTGCACAACAAGAGGCCGAGGCCGAAGACAGGCGTGCACAACGAGAGGCCGAGGACAGGCGTACACAACGAGAGGCCGAGGCCGAAGACAGGCGTGCACAACGAGAGGCCGAGGACAGGCGTACACAACGAGAGGCCGAGGCCGAAGACAGGCGTGCACAACGAGAGGCCGAGGACAGGCGTGCACAACGAGAGGCCGAAGACAGGCGTGCACAACAAGAGGCCGAGGACAGGCGTGCACAACGAGAGGCCGAGGCCGAAGACAGGCGTACACAACGAGAGGCCGAGGACAGGCGTGCACAAGGAGAGGCCGAGGCCGAAGACAGGTGTGCACAACGAGAGGCCGAGGACAGGCGTGCACAAGGAGAGGCCGAGGCCGAAGACAGGTGTGCACAACGAGAGGCCGAGGACAGGCGTGCACAACGAGAGGCCGAGGCCGAAGACAGGCGTGCACAACGAGAGGCCGAGGACAGGCGTGCACAATGAGAGGCCGAGGCCGAAGACAGGCGTGCACAACGAGAGGCCGAACCCAACCCTTCCTAAGCAACACCCTGAGACAGAAACAGCCTCAGAGCCAGGCATGATGTTAAGTACCGGGAAAGATTCCAACCCCAGAGAGGGGAAACAAGAGCATACCTCTGTGAGCCCTGGGGGAAGGGATCTTGAGGAGGCAGGAGCAGCCGGCTGCCGCTCTCCCTCCCCCACACCTGCGCCTTCTGTGTGCAATTATGCCATAAGGACTGGCAGGTGTCTAACTGACAAGGAGATGGAGTTTTTCCTACAGCTGGAGGACAGGCGTGCACAACGAGAGGCCGAGGCCGAAGACAGGCGTGCACAACAAGAGGCCGAGGCCGAAGACAGGCATGCACAACGAGAGGCCGAGGACAGGCGTGCACAAGAGGCCGAGGCCGAAGACAGGCGTGCACAACGAGAGGCCGAGGACAGGCGTACACAACGAGAGGCCGAGGCCGAAGACAGGCGTGCACAACGAGAGGCCGAGGACAGGCGTGCACAACGAGAGGCCGAGGCCGAAGACAGGTGTGTACAACGAGAGGCCGAGGACAGGCGTGCACAACGAGAGGCCGAGGCTGAAGACAGGCGTGCACAACGAGAGGCCGAGGCCGAAGACAGGCATGCACAACGAGAGGCCGAGGACAGGCGTGCACAACAAGAGGCCGAGGCCGAAGACAGGCGTGCACAACGAGAGGCCGAGGACAGGCGTACACAACGAGAGGCCGAGGCCGAAGACAGGCGTGCACAACGAGAGGCCGAGGACAGGCGTACACAACGAGAGGCCGAGGCCGAAGACAGGCGTGCACAACGAGAGGCCGAGGACAGGCGTGCACAACGAGAGGCCGAAGACAGGCGTGCACAACAAGAGGCCGAGGACAGGCGTGCACAACGAGAGGCCGAGGCCGAAGACAGGCGTACACAACGAGAGGCCGAGGACAGGCGTGCACAAGGAGAGGCCGAGGCCGAAGACAGGTGTGCACAACGAGAGGCCGAGGACAGGCGTGCACAACGAGAGGCCGAGGCCGAAGACAGGCGTGCACAACGAGAGGCCGAGGACAGGCGTGCACAATGAGAGGCCGAGGCCGAAGACAGGCGTGCACAACGAGAGGCCGAACCCAACCCTTCCTAAGCAACACCCTGAGACAGAAACAGCCTCAGAGCCAGGCATGATGTTAAGTACCGGGAAAGATTCCAACCCCAGAGAGGGGAAACAAGAGCATACCTCTGTGAGCCCTGGGGGAAGGGATCTTGAGGAGGCAGGAGCAGCCGGCTGCCGCTCTCCCTCCCCCACACCTGCGCCTTCTGTGTGCAATTATGCCATAAGGACTGGCAGGTGTCTAACTGACAAGGAGATGGAGTTTTTCCTACAGCTGGAGGACAGGCGTGCACAACGAGAGGCCGAGGCCGAAGACAGGCGTGCACAACAAGAGGCCGAGGCCGAAGACAGGCATGCACAACGAGAGGCCGAGGACAGGCGTGCACAAGAGGCCGAGGCCGAAGACAGGCGTGCACAACGAGAGGCCGAGGACAGGCGTACACAACGAGAGGCCGAGGCCGAAGACAGGCGTGCACAACGAGAGGCCGAGGACAGGCGTGCACAACGAGAGGCCGAGGCCGAAGACAGGTGTGTACAACGAGAGGCCGAGGACAGGCGTGCACAACGAGAGGCCGAGGACAGGCGTGCACAACGAGAGGCCGAGGACAGGCATGCACAATGAGAGGCCGAAGACAGGCGTGCACAACGAGAGGCCGAACCCAACCCTTCCTAAGCAACACCCTGAGGCAGAAACAGCCTCAGAGCCAGGCATGATGTTAAGTACCGGGAAAGATTCCAACCCCAGAGAGGGGAAACAAGAGCATACCTCTGTGAGCCCTGGGGGAAGGGATCTTGCGGAGGCAGGAGCAGCCGGCTGCCGCTCTCCCTCCCCCACACCTGCACCTTCTGTGTGCGATTATGCCATAAGGACCGGCAGGCCTCTAACTGACAAGGAGATGGAGTTTTTCCTACAGCTGGAGGACAGGCGTACACGACGAGAGGCCGAAGACAGGCGTGCACAACAAGAGGCCGAAGACAGGCGTGCACAACGAGAGGCCGAGGCCGAGGACAGGCGTGCACAACGAGAGGCCGAGGACAGGCGTGCACAACGAGAGGCCGAAGACAGGCGTGCACAACGAGAGGCCGAGGCCGAGGACAGGCGTGCACAACGAGAGGCCGAGGCCAAGGACAGGAGTGCACAACGAGAGGCCGAAGACAGGCGTGCACAACGAGAGGCCGAGGACAGGCGTGCACAACGAGAGGCCGAGGACGAAGACAGGCGTGCACAACGAGAGGCCGAGGACAGGCGTGCACAACGAGAGGCCGAGGCCGAAGACAGGCGTGCACAACGAGAGGCCGAGGCCGAAGACAGGCGTGCACAACGAGAGGCCGAGGACAGGCGTGCACAACGAGAGGCCGAGGCCGAAGACAGGCGTGCACAATGAGAGGCCGAGGCCGAAGACAGGCGTGCACAACGAGAGGCCGAGGACAGGCGTGCACAACAAGAGGCCGAGGCCGAGGACAGGCGTGCACAACGAGAGGCCGAGGCCGAAGACAGGCGTGCACAACGAGAGGCCGAGGACAGGCGTGCACAACGAGAGGCCGAGGCCGAGGCCGAAGACAGGCGTGCACAACGAGAGGCCGAGGCCGAGGCCGAAGACAGGCGTGCACAACGAGAGGCCGAGGACAGGCGTGCACAACGAGAGGCCGAGGCCGAGGCCGAAGACAGGCGTGCACAACGAGAGGCCGAGGCCGAGGCCGAAGACAGGCGTGCACAACGAGAGGCCGAGGACAGGTGTGCACAGCGAGAGGCCGAGGCCGAAGACAGGCGTGCACAATGAGAGGCCGAGGACAGGTGTGCACAGCGAGAGGCCGAGGCCGAAGACAGGCGTGCACAACGAGAGGCCGAGGACAGGCGTGCACAACAAGAGGCTGAGGCCGAGGCTGAGGCCAGGCGTATACAACAGGAGGTGAAACTGGCAGAGATAGCAGCAGGGACGAGGCGAGCAGAACTAGAGGCCCAAGTTGCGCTGGAGAAAGCCAGGCAGCCGGACACCTCAGGTACCCCACCCAACAATCCCACCTCCATCATCATTGAACCCCCCAGAAAGCTCCCCATGTGCCAAGTAGGGGATAATGTTGAGGACTTTTTCCTCAACTTTGAGAGGGCCTGCCAGGGGTACAACATTCCTCCTGATCAGTACATGAGAGAGTTAAGATCCCAAATCGCTGGTCCCTTACTGGGGGTAGCCGCGGACCTGCCAGGTGACATGGCAAATCATTATGAACTGTTTAAGCAGGAGGCCAGACTCAGGATGGGCCTCACCCCTGAACAGGCCCGGTGTCACTTCAGGGCCTCCAAGTGGACCCCAAATACACCGTTCCCCGAACATGCTAGTCGTGTCCTCAAAAACTGGGAAACGTGGCTCTCTGGAGAGCAGGCCCACACTCGGGAAGAAATCTCTCTCCTGATGCAGATGGAACAGTTCCTCGAGGGTGTGCCAGGAGAGATTAGAGGGTACATCCTGGACGGAAAACCAAAAAGCCTCAGAGAGGCAGCAGTGCTTGGGGCCAGATGGATAGAACTGAGGGGCCACAGCAGCCTGGGAAGCAGTCTGAGGGGGCCCATCAACACCTGGGGATCCCCCCGATCCCCACCCCACAGAGACGGGCCCTATATACACCCAGGAAGACCCCAGATCTCTCCCCGTTCCTCCATACCATCTGCTGGGAGCCCCCCCCCCCCCCCGTTCCAATGATACCGCTGTGAGGCGATGCTTTAAATGTAATGGACTGGGGCATGTAAAGGCCGACTGTCCCCAGAGCACCAGCCGGCTACAACTCATCACTCCGGGGTTGCCACAAGGAGCCTCAGGCCCAGATGCCTCACTGATCCCCCTAGAGCGGAGGGAGACTGTGAGAGTGGGGGGACGGGAGGTTGTCGCATGGAGAGACACCGGGGCACAGGTGTCAGTGATTCACCACGCTCTGGTGGACCCCAAGGCCATTGACCCAGAGACTCTAGTCACCATTCAACCCTTCAAGGCTGACCCCTTCGACCTGCCTACGGCCAAGCTACCAGTCCAGTACAAGGGCTGGTCTGGAACTTGGACTTTCGCAGTCTATGATGACTACCCCATTCCTATGCTGGTCGGGGAAGATTTGGCCAAGCATGTGCAACAAGCTAAGAGGGTGGGAGTGATCACGCGTAGCAAGGCTATGCAGGCTGTACACCCAGACACCCCGAACCCTGCAGTCATGGCTAATATGTGTAATCAGGCTGATACCTTAATCCAGCCTCAGGACAGGTATGAGGTTTGTGAAGGGGGTGAGTGTGAATCTGGGAAGTTGTCTGTGGCTAGTCTGTCCTGGGAGCAAGGGAAAAGTTTCTCTGAGTGTTTGCCTGAGGGAGATAGTTGTGTGTCTGTGAGTGAGGCCTCTACAGGTCTGCCTGGAGCCTCAGGGGAGAGGCTGGAGTCAGATGTTTGGACTCTCCCTGCCCTATTTCAGGAAAGTGTCCCTCTGGTGCAGTCTGGAGTGGCTGGCCAGAGTGAAAGTTTAGCTGGGGAAAAAGATCAAATTCTGGAGGGTGTTCAGTGTGCGCAACCTCTGTGTGTGGAGCCTGGCAGTTTGGCTGCTGAGGAGGGAGGTATGCATGTGGGGGAAGGGTTTCTTCCCAGTTCCTTGTCTACAGGAGGTGCCTGTCAGCCTGGATTGGCTGAGGAGAGTGCTGTGGGCCCAGATTTAGCTCTGGGGGCAGCTGAAGCCCAGAAGGGGGAGGGAGGGGTCTCTGATCTCCCCCCAGAGGAGTCTGTGTGTTTTCTTGAAGGGGGTTGTGTGAAGACCTGCCTGTTCAGGGGATAGAGGGATCGCAGGAGGAGTTGGTGGTGGCTCAGCCGGGTGAGGCTGCTGTAGAGCCAGGGGAAGATGAGCTTTTGCTTGCAGGAAGTCATCCGGAAGAGGATCCTTATGGTGAGGTGGGCCAGCAGGTTGCTGTGCCTGAGGGGGGTAAAAGTGACTTAGGGTTAGAAAGGTCCAGTGGGGACAAGGGTAAGGAAGTTGCAGAGGGATTGGAGGTGGTTTCAGATGGAGGGAGGATAGCCAGGGAGATGAACCAGCCCTCTGGTGACCAAGTGACTGTGTTTGACCAGCTTGCTGGAGAGTGTGTGTGGCTGAGACATGCATGTGTCCAGTCTGATTCTGTGAAGGGACCAGAGATCCATAAGTCTATCAGGCCAGTTCACCTAGGCCCTGTCGCTGGGAAGCAGTGGCTCACTTGGAAAACTAGATTGAAAGCAGGGTACCAGGGTACTGTCTGAACAGATTGCTTCAGGATTAGCTGTGGAGAGAAAGAAAATCCCATTGCCATTGTGAGCGGGGGAGGCACACCCAGCCAAGCCTTTGTCTTTGGAAGAGGGAGTTTTGAACTTAACCCCACAGGGCAAGGGGGAGGGGCAAGACTTGTGTTCGCCAAGGAAGGCTGCAACTTTGTAAATCTAAAAGGCCAGAATTGTCAATGTACACTTAGGATGTATTTGTTCCTGCTACTTATGTTAACTTTCATGACCACTGTACTGCTGTTACTAAGAATTGTAACAATGTTCAATGTGCATGATTTTGTACCAAAACCCTGGAAATTGTTAAGAAATGTACCCAAGGACACACTGTATGTTCAAAAGCCTTGTGACCCTGGTATTTCACTGTTAATACAGGCAGTCCCCGGGTTACGTACAAGATAGGGACTGTAGGTTTGTTCTTAAGTTGAATCTGTATGTAAGTCGGAACTGGCGTCCAGATTTAGCTGCTGCTGAAACTGATCAGTTTCAACAGCGGCTGAATCTGGAGGCCAGTTCTGACTTACATACAGATTCAACTAAGAACCCCAGGCATCCCCAAGTCAGCTGCTGCTGAAACTGATCAGCAGCTGATTCCAGGAAGCCCGGGGCAGGGGCTTCCTGTAGTCAGCCACTGGTCAGTTTCAGCAGTGGCTGACTTGGGGACACCTGGGGCAGAGCAGCTGGGGTGCTGCTGGGTTGGTCCAGTGGCGCCCAGAGCGGCGCTACGGGACCAACCGGCAGCGCCCCAGCTGCTGTACCACAGGCGTCCGGAGCAAAGCCACGGAGCACGGGGGCAGCGGGACAGCCCAGACGCGCCGTGGCTATCCTGCTGGCCGCGTGCTCCGCGGCTTTGCTCTGCTCTGCTCCCCGTCCCCCTGGTCTGCAGACCAGGGGGACGGGGAGCAGAGCAGAGCAGAGCAAAGCGGCGGAACACGCGGCCAGCTGACGGGGAGCAGAGCAGAGCAAAGCCGCGGAGCACGCGGCCAGCTGACAGCCCAGACCAGGGAGAGGGAGGGCCCCGTTCGTAACTGCGGATCCGACATAAGTCGGATCCGCGTAACTCGGGGACTGCCTGTACTTGTAATTAGTGTTGGAGCTTCTCACCTGAGAAGGGGCATGCCAAAATTGATATGCTGTGTGGGAAGGGAAACTGAGGCACGACAACATTTTGTGCTAAGGGACCCATGTAAGGTGTCTAATGAAAGCTTGTTCACTGTTGATTCTATGTATGAGACGTGTGTACATGTGTGATGTTTATATATGAAGGTTCTCATTAACAATCTTACTCTCAACATTTTCTTCCTTTCATTAATGTATCTTTAGAGTTTAGATTCTAAAGGATTGGCCCAGCGTGATCTTGTGGGTAAGATCTAAAGTGGAAATTGGCTTGGAACTGTGGCTGGGTCCTTTGGACCAGGAGGATCTGTTTGGAGTTGGTGAGTGTGGGTTGTATAACCTCTCACCTGTGTGTGAGGCCTAAGTCTGGTGATGGCACCGGGAAGCTGGAGTGTCTAAGGGGTTTTGTTGGTGAGGCTTCTGGCTGACCGGAGAGGCAGCTGAAGTGCTCGGTGTAATTTGAGGGGTGCCTGGGGAAGGACCTCAGTTGAGGGCGGTAAGTAGCCCTGGTTTTTAGCAATTCGCCCTGAGCTGACACCCTCAGTGGTGCCAAGACCTGCCCTGGTGTATGATAGTGGTGTATTTCTCAAGAGGCACACAACCTGGTGTGGAAGAAAACAAGCCTTCACTCTGCGTTGTGTTTAAGCAACAAGTAGCCAGAGGCAGTTTATTCGAGCAATATTGCAAGGGAAGACAGCATAAGCGGATCTTCAAATACAAAACAATTAAAAGCCAATATATACACCTTTCTATTACATATAACATTAAACAATTACTTCCCTGCCCACTCAGTTCCCATCGGACACTGTCTTATCTCAAGGCTCTCACTGCGGTCAGCATTCCACTCTTATCAATATGGGAGAGACAGAAAGGCGAACACAGCGTCTCTTCTGGCTCTCGCGTTAGCAGGAGTCAGAGTGACCCAGACTGTTGCTCTGCTACTGACAAATTTGGAAATGGCCACCCAAATCCCCTTTTCCTTAGTCCTGCTTCCACACTGGTCAATTGAACTTTAGATCAAGACCCCACGCTATTCTAAATTTGATTTTGAGACTGAGAGTTTGATTAGTAATGTTAGGCCCTAGAAAATTAGGCCTAGTGCAGTTATGCTAAAGCAAATGTAACAAAGATTTCTGGGTAGTCCCTGGGCAGAACTGGAGATAGGTTCAAGCAGGGACGCACCCTACACACTTGCTCAAGTTGCAAAATGAAATAAGTAAAAAGCTGCATTTTTGTACCTGCTGTGATGAGGAACAGTTTGTTTTGAGAACTGATAAGGAGCCTCCCTGTTTCTGCTCTCCCCATTTGTTCCAAACTCCCTGTTTATGTTCTCCTTTGGCCATAACAAACTGTCTCCTTGTTGCCCAGTACCTGTCTTTTGGGCTGATAAGAAACTGCTGATGCATTATGAATTGCTTAAGGCCATGATGTATAGTTGGCCAGGTGTGCATGGATACTAAAAGTTTCTAACCAATAAAGGGGGGTGGGTTGCTTGGGCAAATAGTCTATGACGTGACGGAACTGTCTATATAAGCCTACCTATTAATGAAATCGGGGCTGGTTCTCTTTGGAGACGGGCCGCTCTCTATTGTAGTGCGCACTATTCAATAAAGAGCTTGTGATTGGATCTTGCTGGTGTTGCCTGTCTCTTTGCGGTCAGACAACGAACAGAGGCCGTCCAGGTTCGAGTCCCCCACAGTAATGAGGCATTTCTGGACTCAACTACTTAATATATTTTCTGTATAGCTGTTATGGTACTCCATGGATATGGAAGCAATTGTTTACTTTCATGTATTCAATAGTCTAGTCAAGTGTGCATAATGTATTTACTATGTTTTATCTTAGACCTACAGGAAGAAATCACAGCCAGTGTGGCCAGAGGCTGTCCAGCACCGTCTGTGATTTGGTGGGCATGTCATGATTATGAGGGTTAGCCAGCAGCCTGGGGATTAAGGGGTTAACTACACCTAGCCAGGTGGAGTGACCAGTAGGAATGTAGGTGAGACTTTCAAACTGGGACAAAGGAATTTGGGTCTTTGTCCTTTCTCCCTTTTGTGTCTCTGAGGGTATGTCTACACTACAAAGTTAATTCGAACTAACGGACGTTAGTTCGAATTAACTTTGATAGGCGCTACACTAGCGCTCCGCTAGTTCGAACTTAATTCGAACTAGCGGAGCGCTTAGTTCGAACTAGGTAAACCTCATTTTACGAGGATTAAGCCTAGTTTGAACTAAGGGCTGTGTAGCCCCTTAATTCGAACTAGTGGGAGGCTAGCCCTCCCCAGCTTGCCCTGGTGGCCACTCTGGCCAACACCAGGGAAACTCTACTGCCCCACTCCCAGCCCCGGACCCCTTAAAGGGGCACGGGCTGGCTACAGTGCCCATGCCAGGTGCAAGCCTGCCAGCACCCAGCCATCAGACCCTGCACCTGGCACGGCTCGAGCCAGCCACCTGATGCCCCCCAGCCCTCCCCCTCTTCCCGGGACCAGGCTGGCAGCTCCCGGGAGCTTGCCCGGGACCGCAAGAGGCGGGCACCCGCCTGGGCTAGTGCGGACATCGTGGACCTCGTCCACGACCTCTGCACTAGGCACAGGAAAGTGGCCGTCTAGGGCAGGAGAGCTGCCAGCCTGGCCACCCAGGAGCAGGTGTGCAAGACAATCAAGGGGATCCACTGAGACCCCCGACCCTGAGCTTACAATGGCCGTACTGGGTCAGACTAAAGGTCCATCTATCCCAGTAGCCTGTCTGCCAACAGCGGACAACCCTAGGGACCCTGGAGGGGATGGACCGAAGACAGTGACCAAGCCATTTGTCTCGTGCCATCCCTCTCCAGCCTTCCACAAACCTTGGGCAGGGACACCACTCCTACCCCCTGGCTAATAGCACTCCATGGACCCAACCTCCATCACTTGATCTCACTTCCCTTTAAACTCTGTTCTAGTTCTAGACTTCACAGCCTCCTGCGGCAAGGAGTTCCACAGGTTGACTCTTTGCTTGGTGAAGAAGAACTTTCTGTTATTAGTTTGAAGCCTGCTACCCATTCATTTCATTTGGTGTCCTCTAGTCCTTCTATTATGGGAACTAATGAAGAACTTTTCTTGATGCACCCTCTCCACCCAACTCATGCTTTTATAGACCTCTATCATATCCCCCCTCCATCTCCTCTTTTCTAAGCTGAAAAGTCCCAGTCTCTTTAGCCTCTCTTCATATGGGACCTGTTCCAAACCCCTGATCATTGTAGTTGCCCTCCCCTCTCCCACCTCCTTTTCCTAGTCTCCCCCAGTTTTGTTCAATAAAGAGAGATTCCATTTAACTCAATTGTCCTTTATTTTGTAGATCAGGAAGGGGGGCTAGGGAGGGGTAAGTGGAAGGAGGTGAGGGAGGAATGGGGTACGAGCCCCTGATGGGGAGGACTGGGCTGGCTCTGCGGGCTTCTGGGGGTGGAAGCTCTCCTGCAGCCCCCCAATTGCCCCCTCTCCCCAGATGGCAGCCTGCGGCAAGTGCAGCCGGGCTGATGGCCGAGTGGTGTGATGTGCCCAGTGTGGGTAGTCCGGGCACTCCAAGCCAGGACTGCTTTGCAAGCGGGGCACCCCTGAGAACTGTTTGTCCGGGGTGGGAGTCGGGTCCCTTTAAGCACAGCCCTCGGCTAGCCTGAGACAGCAGCTCCACGCTCTAAGTCCTCCTCTGATGCCCTGCCGGCACTGCTTCCGGCCATCCTTAAGCCCGGTTCAGGGTCCACTTACTGTGGACATGCTAGTTTGAATTAGCAAAACGCTAATTCGAACTAGTTTTTTAGTCTGGATCCGTTAGTTCGAATTAGCTTAGTTCGAATTAACTAATTTGAACTAAGTTAGTTCGAATTAACGTTGTAGTGTAGACATACCCTGAGAGAGTTCTCTGCAGCTACAGAGAGGGACAAGCATGTCTCTCTCTCTCCAAGACACCATTCTTCAATTTCTGTAAGTAGGGTAAAGTTTAGGTAGTTTCGTTAGGTTTTATTGTTTTAAGGGTTGGGTATGGGATCTGAGATCTGGCCCTGCTTAAAAGATGTTTTGGCTTTTCTTTGTAACTAAGTTCTAGGCCCATGGAGTTTCTCCATGAGTATATTTTGTTACCTCCCTATCTAGTCATTATGTTGGCAACAGGAATATTGTTGTAATAATAAAAGTTCTTTCTTTTCTTTTTATTAACCGGGCAGTGGTTAATGGTGTGCCTTGATTTTTATCTTAGGGGTGAGATTTCCCAAATGATCTTCCCCCTGATTTCTTTATCAACATTTGGGTGGTGGCAGCGGAAGTTTTATTCCCAAGATCTAGGGTTTTAAGATTTTGGGGGAAGTTTGATACCAAAGCCTGGTAGATAAGGCTTTGGGGTACACTTGCTGGCCCCCACTTCTGCATTTATCATGCAAGAGTTGGGAAGGAGCCATGACAGAAGGCTTCTGGCACTTCATGCAGAGCTTGAAGCAGTGAGGCCCAGGCATGCCCCACCACCCCCACTGGAGACACAAAGAGAGCCCCGTGCCTAACTAGCTACTAATGCTTAACTACAGGCAGTCCCCAAGCTGATCTGGAAGCGCCGGGGGTCCGGCCCCGGGTCCTGCGCCGCTTTGCTCAGCGTCTCTCTGGTCTGCAGAGCAGGGAGACGCTGAGCAAAGCTGCGGAGGACCCGGCCGGACTCGGCGCTTCCAGCTGATCTGGAAGCGCAGCGGGTCCGGCCCGGGTCCTCCGCCGCTTTGCTCCGCGTCTCTCTGGTCTGCTGGGGGGGACGCAGCTAGTGCCCCCCTCAGCAGACCAGGGAGATGTGGAGCAAAGCCCGGGGCCTGTGGTAGAGCAGCTGGGGCGCTGCCGGTTGGTCCCACAGCACCGCTCCTTGGCGCTACTGGACCAACCCGGCAGCACCCCAGCTACTCTGCCCCAGGAGTCCTGATTCAGCCGCTGCTGATCAGTTTCAGCAGTGGCTGAATCAGGACGCCTGGGGCAGAGCAGCTGGGGTGCTGCTGGGTTGGTCCAGTAGCGCCAAGGAGCGGCCGCGCTACTGGACCAACCCAGCAGCACCCAAGCTGCTCTGCCCCAGGCGTCTCCAAGTTAGCCGCTGCTGAAACTGACCAGCGGCTGACTACAGGAAGCCCGAGGCAGAGTTGCTCTGCCCCGGGCTTCCTGGAATCAGCTGCTGATCAGTTTCAGCAGTAGCTGACTTGGGGACGCCTGGGGTTCTTAAGTTGAATCTGTATGTAAGTCGGAACTGGTGTCCAGATTCAGCCGCTGTTCCAACTTACATACAGATTCAACTTAAGAACAAACCTATCTTGTACGTGACCCGGGGACTGCCTGTATTTACAACAAAATAAGAACAATCAACTAGAAAAACACTAACATTACAAAGAACAGCCGAGAACTGCTAAAAGGCACTTGCAGAGAAGGAGCAAAGGCACGTTCCAATGACAGTCATGAGCGGAAAGAAGGAATGGGGGCGGGGTGAGGGCCAGCAGGGGTATTATTAGCCATTATAGTGGCACCACTCCCGGGAGCTCCTAAGGGAAAAACTTCCGACGCATGCACGCAGCACACACACACCTACATGGAATGGACATGAGCAATCACTCAAAGAAGCTGAAGTACTCAATGCTTTTTTGTCTGTCTTCACAGACAAGGTCAGCTCCCAGACTACTGCACTAGGCAATGCAGTATGGGAGCCCTCGGTGGAGAAAGAGCAGGTTAAGAACTATTTAGAAAAGCTAGACGTACACAAATCCATGGGCCCGGATTTAATGCATCCGCAGATATTGAGGGAGTTGGCAGATGTCATTGCAGAGCCTTTGGCCATTATCTTTGAAAATGCGTGGAGATTGGGGGAGGTTCCAGATGACTGGAAAAAGGCAAATGCAATGCCCATCTTTAAAAAAGGGAAGAAGGACGATCCAGGGAACTACAGAGAGTCAGCCTTACCTCAGTCCCCGGTAAAATCATGGAGGGGAGCCTCAAGGAATCCATTTTGAAGCACTTGGAAGAGGGGAAAGTGATCAGGAATAGTCAACATGGATTCACCAAGGGCAAGTCATGCCTGACCAATCTGATTAGCAAAGCTTTTGATATAGTTAAGATATATCACGTCCACCACCTTCCCCACCTCCACAGAGCCAGTTACCTCATCATAGAAGCTAAAGTCTCCCACAATTTTCTTGCCAGCAAGTTAAGGAAGTATGGATTGGATAAATGGACTGTAAGATGGATAGAAAGCTAGCTAGATTGTCAGACCCAACAGGTAGTGATCAATGGCTCAGTGTCAGGTTGGTGTCAAGTAGAGTGCCCCAAGGGTCCATTCTGGGGCCTGTTTTGTTAAACATCTGTATTAATGACCTGGATGAGGGGATGGATTGCACCCTCAGCAAGTTTGCAGATGTATTTATTTAAAATATTTTTACCCCACCTCTATTTAAAATTTGAAGCAGCTTCCACATTTTTTTATATACCGGTATACATTTTTACTTTAAAACACAATAAATAATACAAGACCCCAAGGGGGGGGGGAGATATAAAACCTGCTGAAACACCTCAAGAGGAGGGACACACACACCTTAACACCAATAAAAGCATAGGTAAAAAGGGTGGCCTCGGCCTGGCTTCGAAACAGTGCCAACGTTGGCACCAGGCCAATGTCATGGAGGCGCAAAGTCCATGACCTAGGGGGCAAAGGCTGAGAGGACCCTGCTCCACATAGATGGCAACCTTATCTCCAGAAGTGGAGGAACATGGAGCAGAGCCTCTCCAGCCAACCTTAATCCCTGGGTGGGCTTGTAAAGGAGGAGACGGTCCTTCAAATATCCCGGTCCCAACCCATTTAGGGCTTTATAAGTCATAACCAAGACCTTGAATTGTGCCTGGATACATATTGGAAGCCAGTGCAACTTCTGGAACACCAGCATAATGTGCTCCGTATAACCAGTATTAGTTAAAACTTGAGCAGCTGCATTCTGGCCCAGTTAAAGCTTCTGAAGACTCTTCAAAAGCAGCCCCACGTAGAGCACATTACAATAATCAAGTTGGGATGTGACAAGAGCATGAATCACTGTGGCCAAGTCATGCTTATTCAGGAAGGGTCACAGCTGGTGGCTGAGCCAAAGCTGCACAAAAGCACTCCTGGCCACTGAGGAAATCTGGTTCTTAAATGTTAAGAAAGGGTCCAGGAGGACTCCCAAGCTGTGTACCTGTTCTTTCAGGGGGAATGTGACCCTGTCCAGAAGAAGTAACACACCACATTCCCGGACAAATGGCTTCCTGATCCACAGGACCTCAGTCTTATCTGGATTCAGCTTCAGCCTATTCTACCTCATACAGTTCATCACCACTTCCAGACATTTTCCCTGTGACATCGGATCCAAGTATGGTGGCGATCAATCTGAACCAGAGTTGGGTGTCATCTGCATATTGATGGCACCATCCTCTTATATATCTGAAACTGCCGGGAGAGGTTGTAAAGAGAGGTTAAACAGCATAGGGGAAACGATGGAATCTTGTGGGACCCCGTAGCACAATCACCATGGGGTTGAGCAGCAGCCCCCAAGCTCCACCTTCTGAAAGCATCCTGACAGGTAGGACCAGAACCACTGCAAAACAGTGCCTCAGACACCCAGCTCCACCAGGCACTCCAGAAGGATATCACGATCAATGGTATCGAAAGCTGCTGAGAGGTCCAAGAGAATCAACAGGGATGCACTCCCCCATCTATCTCCCGGCGTAGGTTGTCTACCAGGGCGACCAAGGTGGTTTCTGTTCCAAAGCCAGGCCTGAAGCCAGACTGAAATGGATCTGTTTCTTCCAAGAAAGCTTAGCATTGCAACACCACTGCCTGCTTGAGTACCTTGCCCAAGAAGGGAATATTAGCAACTGGGCAATAGTTATTCACATCACATGGGTCCAGGGTAGTCTTCTTAAGTAGCGGTTTTATCACTGCCTCTTTCAAAGTGGTGGGAACTGACCCAGATCTAAATGACACATTAATAACCCCCTGGATCCAACCAGTCATCCCTTCCTGGCTAGATTTAATAAGCCATGAAGGGCAGGGGGTCAAGCGAGCACGTGGTCAGTCACTCCTCCAAGCACCTTGTCCACATGCTTGGTCTGAAAAAGCTGAAACTGATCCAAAGAAAAGCAATTTTGCAGGGGGCTGCATTCAGCCACCAGGCCAGAGGTTCCCCACCCCAACGGTATGCTGTCCTCGGGCAAATCCTCCAAAGGTAAGCTTGGCCTGGGGCTTATGCTGGCTAGTTGATGGCTGGCCAGATTGAGGATAGCAGCCCTGCTTTGTCTTGAAGGGCTTCAGGCAACAGTGGGCTGTATCCTACTGGGGATAATGGCCCTTTGATTGAGAGGAGTGAGGCTTAAACTTTTTCCTTTCAGTGCCAGGGACATACAAGCCCAGGGTCTTTAACGTAGTGCAGGAGTCCTTAAGCCCATGTAGCTTGTCTCCTCTGCAAACAGGACACCTGTATCGAAGAGCAGGTCTTGGATGGAGTTCTGCGTCTCTGGAGAAAGGCCCAAAAGGAGGAGCCATGCTGCTCATCACCTGGAGATGGCCAATACCATGGAGCAAGCCGCTGAGTGTGCCGCATCCAAAGCTGCCTGCAGCGCTGCCACGGCCACAGAAGAGCCTTCCTCTGTTAGGGCCTTGAACTCTTTACGTGGGCCATCCAGGAGGGAGGTCTCAAACTTTGCCCGCTACAAGATGAACACATGGCAAGCGTTGGCTAACAAAACCTGGTGGTTCACCACCCTGAGCTGGAAACTAGCTGAAGGATAAAAGCTTTCTACCAAACAAGTCCAAGAGTTTGGAGTCTTTATTTTTGGAGGTGGGGGCGGGCTGGCCTTGGTACTCCCTGTGGATTCTGGATTCCACCACTAGGGAATGTAGATGTGGGTGGGTATACAAGTACTCATGGTCCTTGGCGGGGACAAAGTACTTCCTCTCCACCCTCTTTACTATTGGTGGAATAGAGGAGGGGGTTTACCCCTACATGAGGCGGTAGCCAAGATTGCCAATGCCTTCTGGCAAAGATGCTCTGGTGCGGCCCGCTTGCCCTAGGATGCCAAAGAAGTCCGAGGTCTCCTGCACCTCTTCTGCTTGGAGGCCCAAGTAGTTTGCCACCCTCCTCAAGAGGTCTTGGTGGGCTCTCATGTCGTCCGGGGGCACCACTGGAGGAGAAACTACTATCGCCTCATCCAGAAAGGAGGAAGAGGAGGCTTGAGCTGACTGTCCTTCCTCTTGAGGTGGGGGGGGTGTTGGTCACCCACCCCATCACCTAACTGAGAGGAGTCTGGTGCCACCACCTCATCTGGCTGCCCACGAGGAGCTGGGGACACCGAGGGAGCCTGTGACACTCCAGCCACCGAACGGGTAAGCTGGGGTTGAACTGGAAACCCCCAGGGGGTCCATAGGAACCATCGAGCCTGCCACTGAGATTGAGATCATGGCATGCCTGTGACAGCACCAGTGGTACTGAATGTGACAGCGCCGAGAGCTGCGCAGAAGTCTGCGCCGGAGAGATGGAGTCTGAGGCCACAGTGCAGGACTGGATGCTGCCTGACACCAAAGACAAGGACCTCGTGGGGTGACTTGCTTGGTACTGGAACTCCATGACCGACTGAGACCTTAGTGACCAGGAGTGCCGTACATCCCTTCAAAGGCTGCAGCGCTCATGTGCGGGGACTGACATCATAAAGGTGAGCCCCGGTGCTGTGAGGGGGATCAGGATCGACATCAACGGGAGTAGCATTGGCGTGGCAAGTGGTGCCTTGGGCTTGGAGAACGTCCCTTGGTCAACGCGGCAAGTAAGGGGATCAACTCTCCCTTTGGTGCTGGGGGCCATGTGCCTCCACAGGTCTGTGCACTGACTCCAGTGATGCAGGAGACCTCGTGTACTGACCAGGCTTTACTCTTACGGACCTCTAGGGACTTCAAGGCTCTCTCCAATCAGACAGCGGAGGAGAGTGGGACCTGATGGTACTTGCTGACTGTGGGCCAAATGGTAGCTTTCCCTTACGGCGAGGTCCAGTTGGTGCCGGGAGTGATGGTACTGGCATGGCCTGTATGTCCTGGGAGGCCTGGAAGGCCTCTGATGTGCAGGGCAGACCGATCTCCAGCACCAGGGACAGTGACCAGGTGGGGGAGCTCGGTTTCACCTGGGCTGCCTCTTACCTATCTGCTGACTGGTCGCCCTTCTTCCCTTTGTCCTTACAAGCGGACTTGTCTCTGTCCAGCTTTCGCTGGCATCAACTGGTCAGCACCATTCGCCACCACCAGCCCCAGTGAAGCACCAGAGGGGAGCTGTGCACCGGTGCTCTGTGCCGAGTCCAACCGCTGATCTGGCAGAGCTAGTGTGGACTCCATCATAGAATCCTAGGGCTGGAAGAGACCTCAGGAGTCGAGTCCAGCCCCCTGCCCAAAGCAGGCCCAACCCCAACTCAATCATCCCAGCCAGGGCTTTGTCAAGCCAGGACTTAAACACCTCTAGGGATGGAGATTCCACCACTTCCCTAGGTAACCCATTCCAGTGCTTCACCACACTCCAAGGGTATGTCTACACTGCCACCCTAGTTCGAACTATGCAAATGAAGCCCGGGAAATTCAAATCCCGGGCTTCATTTGCAAGTGCGGTATGCCTACATTACCCCGCTAGTTCGAATTAGGAGGGTAGTGTAGACATACCCCTAGTGAAATAGTTTTTCCTAATATCCAACCTGGACCTCTCCCACCACAACTTGAGACCATTGCTCCTTGTTCTGCCATCTGTCACTACTGAGAACAGCCTCTCTCCATCCTCTTTGGAACCTCCCTTCAGGAAGTTGTAGGCTGCTATCAAATCCCCCCTCACTCTTCGCTTCTGCAGACTAAACAGACCCAAGTCCCTCAGCCTCTCCTCATAAGTCATATGCTCCAGCACCCTAATCATTTTGGTTGCCCTCCGCTGGACCCTCTCCAATGCGTCCACATCCTTCCTGTAGTGGGGGGCCCAGAATTGGACACAGTACTCCCATATGTGGCCTCATCAAAGCCGAATAAAGGGGAATAATCACTTCTCTGGATCTGCTGGCAGTGCTCCTCCTAATGCACCCTAATATGTCATTAGCCTTCTTGGCTACAAGGGCACACTGTTGACTCCTATCCAGCTTCTCATCCACTGTAATCCCCAGCAATTCCTGGTGAACTGCTACCTAGCCAGTTGGTCCCCAGTCTGTAACAATGCTTGGGATTCTTCCGTCCTGTGACGGGGCTAACCTGCCCCGCACTGAGCAGGAGGGAGAGGAGCCCGTTTATTGGGTAGAGCACGCCCCTCCCCCACAGCCCTACTGGGCATGCTCGAAGTGCAGCCTCACTATAAAAGACTGCCGGGCTGCTCAGTTGGGGCAGACTGCCGGGGAGGAAGGAGCTCCGGCCCAAGCTGCAGGCCCGCCGCCGGACGTGCCGCCAGATTCAGAGCCGGAGGGACCGCCACTATTGCTACTACCAGCCCCGGGGTGAGCACGCCCCCAATGCCGACGCCGGGGGGCCGCCCCCCCGCTGCAGGAGACACCCCCTGCGCTGCTGCCCCAGAGACGGGACCAGCTGACGTGGCCGCCGCCGCCAACCCAGCATCGCCAGGTGGGACCTCCGTCGGCCACAAGGCTGGGGTAGGAAGCAACCCAGGGCAAGGGGCAGGGAAACCCCCGGTGGGCTCAGCACGTTTCGGGGAGGACCCCCCGCTGAGCCAGTGGTGGGAACCACCCACCACCATTAGGGCCCTGGGTTGGGATCTGGTGGAGAGGGAGGGCCCAGACCCCCCTACCCCAACTCCTCAGGGTGTGGACTAAGCCTCAGGGCCTGCTGTGACTGTGGACTAGGCCTCAGGGCCTGTTGCGGAGGCTGGACTAGGCCTCAGGGCCTGTTGCGGAGGCTGGACTAGGCCTCTGGGCCTGCTGTGAGTGCTGGACTAGGCCTCTGGGCCTGTTGCGGAGGCTGGACTAGGCCTCTGGGCCTGCTGTGAGTGCTGGACTAGGCCTCAGGGCCTGTTGCGGAGGCTGGACTAGGCCTCTGGGCCTGTTGCGGAGGCTGGACTAGGCCTCTGGGCCTGCTGTGAGTGCTGGACTAGGCCTCTGGGCCTGTTGTGGAGGCTGGACTAGGCCTCCGGGCCCGTTGCGGCTACTAGACTAGGCCTCCGGGCCGGTGGCTAACGCTTTAATCACGGGAAGAAGGGAAAGGGGCGGGGAGGACCCCGCCACACATCCCAAGTGCAGGACTCGACACTTGTCCTTGTCGAACCTCATCAGATTTCTTTTGGCCCAATCCTCTAAATGTGTCTAGGTCACACTGGACCCTATTCCTGCCCTCCAGTGTATCTACCACTCCCCCTAGCTTAGTGTTATCCACAAATTTGCTGAGGGTGCAATCCATCCCCTCATCGAGGTCATTAATAAAGATGTTGAACAAAACCGGACCTAGAACCAATCCTTGGGGCACTCCGCTTGAAATCACTGCACCTGGGCTCAGGTGGAGAAGCAGAATGCATATCTGCCGCCTCGGCGTCAGCTACAGAGATGTTCGTCGTCAGGCCCCCAACAGGGAGGGAAGGTGACCGCCCCGCCTCAAGGGTGTAGGCAAGGCACCCTCAAGCCCGGGACCCGGCCGGTCGGCGCCAGCTGTCCACCCTGAGGGCTCGGCGGCCTCAGTTGCAGGGCCGATGGGCAACACCGGGGTGCCCCGAGAGTGAGGACGGGGTCAGCCATCTGAGTCATAGGGTTGGGGAGAGGAGGGGGTGGCACAGCAGAGTCACTGCCTAGACCAAGGCCCGCGGGCAGAGGGTCGTCCTCCCCCTGGGAGAGCGGGGTCAGACCCAGGGCCTCCATCTCCTCAAAGATGGAGTTAAGCTCCATTCCCTTGGCCCCAGAGCCCCCGCCGCCGGCCGCCGAGGCAACAATTACCTCGGTGGTGGCGGCGGGAGGGGGTGCAGCTGGTACCGGGGCCGGGGGAGCTCCACCCGAGGCCTACTCGGGGATGGGCTCTGCAGGGGGGGGACGGCATCATCCCCCCTCGCTGCCACGGCTTCCTCAGCCAGCGCCTCCTGCTGACGCTCGCTGGGGGCATTTTTGGCAGTGCTGCCCCCCCTTCAGGATTTTTCGGAGGGGGGCCTTCCCACCCGCCTCGTCAGAGGGGGGAGATTGAGCCCGGGGAACGCGGGCTCGGCGTTTCCCCCGGACAAGCATCCAGCCCTCCGAGGTGGAGGTGGAGGGCTGGTCATCAGGGGCGAGGCCAGGGGGTGCAGTTGTTGTTTGGGGGGGGAACGTTGAGGCAAGGGAGGGAGAGAAAGGGGTAGGGAAACCTCCCCCAGGGGGAGCCCTCTCCCTCGCTCGGCAGCGACCGTGCCACCGTCTCCTCCTCAGGCCCTGCAGAAACTGTTTGAATTGAGGCGGGGCCCACCTGCTCACTCGGGCACGCCAGAGGGGGCGCCTCCGGCTCCCAAGCAGAGCTGTCGGTTGGAGGAGGGGCGGCCGCGTAGGCCAGACTACTAGGGGGGCCAGCAGTGTTAGGGTCGATGGGCCCCGGATGCCTCCTCCCACTGAGCCAAAGGGCAGTCCCTCCAGACCTGCCCCATCGCCCAGCAGAGGAAGCACCGGGACTCCCCCGAAGAGTAGTGAACCCAGTAAAGGGCCCCTGGTAGGGCACCATAAAGGACCTCTTGAACGTCACCCTGCACCTGCCGGTGGAAGGACAGCATGTGGCAGAGGGCGGGGTCCTTACAGCCCAGCGGGAGAGGGCTGATAGTTGATATTAGCCTCCTCAGGGTGGAGAGGGAAGGCAGCAGAGCAGCACTGGGGAGGAAGGGCGGGACGGAGGTTAAGACCACCCGTATGCCCAGGTCCTCCAGCGGTTCGAGGGGCACGTGCACACACCCCCACTGCCAGGCCCCTCTCCACCGCCTCCTGGGCGGCGGCCTCCGAGGCAAGGAAGAACACCGCCTTGCCGTACATCTTGGAGGCCGCCACCACGGCCGAGGCCCCCACCACCCTCGCCAACGCCCGCACGTATGTTTCGACATGGGGCGAGGCGGCAACCAGGAGACAATGGACGCTGTGCCTCCTGGTCAGGGTGGGGAAGGGGCTCCGGCCACCAGGGATGGAGCAGGAGGCGGCAGTCGGGGCAGATGACACAGCAGCACGTGGGGGGGCGACAGCGGCCACCTGGGCATATGCTCTGGGGGGGCTGCAGAAGGATTGCCCCCAGAGCCGGTGGGGGGAAAAGCAGGGGAAGGAGAGAGTGCGGCAGATGGAAGGGCTGCAACGGATGGGGCGGCTTCAGCCACAGGAGATTTAGCTTTTTTGGCCGGGCCCTTGCTCTTCATTGTCCCCTGGCCCTTTTTGCCAGCCAAGGTGGAGGGCTCACCTGCAACGCGGGGAGCATTGGCCGTGGCAGGTGCAGAACCTGGGTCAGGGGTTGGGAGGTCAGCCGCAGCAGTCTGTGGGGTCAGTGGCAATGGGGGACCTTTGGGATCTACAGGGATAGGGGAGGGGGCAGGGACCTCCTCCATCATAGCCGGGGGGGAGGGGGAGTTGGAGGAGGTGAGGATTTTGGGGAAGGGTTAGGGAATCCACTTTTCCTCCCCACCAATCAGCCAGCATGGGGGGGTGGGGACCAGTGTGGGAGGAGGGACTGGGGAGGGTGAAACAACCACTTCTCCCCATTAGGACCAAGACAGGGGAGGAGGGTGCTCAACTGGGGGGGACGGGACAGAGGAGGGTGGTAGCCACTCCTCCCCGCTAGATGGAAGGCTAGGGAGGAGGACACTGAACTTCTGAGAAGGCGGGGGGGACTGAGGGAAGGGAGTAGGAGCCTCTCCTCCCTGCAGGCTAAAGGTAGAGGAGGAGGGCGCAAAGTGAGGGGCGGGGCTGGGGGGGAGGAGGGGTAAGGGTGGGGTGCTAGAGGAAGAAGGGGGGAAGCAACCACTCCCTCCTCCTGAGTTGTTGGCAGGGAGGGAGGGCGCTGGCGGAGGAAGGGAACTTATAGGGAAACTGAGGAAGGGGAGCTAGCAGCCACTCCTCCCTGTGGGGCTGTGGCAGAGGAGGAGGGCGCTGGTGGGTTAGGACCGCGAGGGAAGGGGATGCGAGGTAAAGGGGGGGGTCGTGATTGGGGAGGAAGGGAAAAAGGGGAAAGCAGCCACTCCCTTCTGCTGGCTCATTGCAGGGAGGGAGGGCGCTAGCACAGGCAGGACGCGGATGGAGAACTGAGGGGCTAGCAACCAGTCCTCCCTGCAAGGCAGAAGACAGAAGAGGAGGGCGCTGGCAGGGTGGGGAAGGGGACACAGTAACTGGTGCAGGACTGGGCTGGCTCCTCCAGCTACACTAAGGTACAGGGGGAACTATGGAGTCACTGAAGGGAGTGCAGTGTACTAGGGGGGCTAACTAAAAAGGGGGGGATGGGGCACAAGCACTCGGGGGAGACTAGGCACGTGGGACAGCAGCAAGGGACTATTGGGAGACTGGGGGAGGATAGAAATACTGGGGTAGACAGGGGCGGGACAAGGCAAGGCTACAGCTGGGAGGGGTGGGGCGGGGCACACACACAAACAGGTTAGCTGGAGCAAGGGCGTGGCAGACAACAAACTTTGGGGCTGAGCGTGGAGGGCAAGCCGGAAAATGCAGAGTGTGGAGCACTAGTGTGTACAGGTGTTCTCTTGGCGCGGTTCGGAAGCAGACGGGCTGCAAATACTGCAGCCGGCTGGGGGTCCAAGGATGGGGAGGCCGGGGGGCCCGCGGAACAGGGGCCCAATAATAAGGGACGGAGGGGCGGGGCGTACCCTCTCGCAGGGACAGCTGCAGGAAATCGAGAGCAGGCCGCGGCAAGGCCACCTTCACCTCCTGGAGTAGGTGCAGGGGAGTTCGGGGGGTGGAGAGCCCCATGCGCTGAGCGAGTGCTCGGGGATCCACCCAATCCCCCCTGTCGTAGTCCAGGAGGTCTCCGACCATGGTGGTTTCTGCCAGGATCAGCCTCCGGCGCACCGAGGGAGACTCCGCCACCTGCACGCACAAGGCTGGATTGTGGAGCAGGGGCTCCGCGAGGAGGTCTGCTCCCTCGGAGGCCACAACGGACCTGGTCGCCGAGAAGAGCTTCCAGGTCTGGAGAAGGTCCTGGTAGAATTCCGGCAGCTCTGAGAGGTCTCGCGGAAGGCCCCTCGGGTGGATAAAAAAGAGCTGCCGGTCGTATCGGAGCCCTCGGAGGCGGCGGAGGAAGGTGCGCGCCAAGGTGCCCCATGCCAGACTACCTGCACTAAAGAGGAGTCTGCACACTCAGACCAGGCCCTGGCCCCCCTCCTCCAGGGGGAGAGACAGGACCCCTGCAGAGACCCAGTGCAGTCCTGGCCAGAAGAACTCCAGAGCTGTCCTCTGGAGCTTGGCCAGGACCTCCGGGGCAGTCCTACCCATCTCCGCAGCCGCTCACCCACCCTGGTGTCCAAACCTTGCCAGTTTTCCGGCGGAGAAGGATGCGTGGTGGATAAATAGACGCCCAGATAGATCAGCGGACCCACGCTCCACCTGATGGCCTGAAGTGCGGGTGGGAGGGAGCCGGCCCGCCACCCGTCCCCGACCACCAGGCCAGAGCTCTTGACCCAGTTGACCCGGGCGGAGGAGGCTGCCGAGTAGACGGCTTGGCAGGCCTCTACCTGTGCCAGGTCGCCCGGGTCCTGGACCACGAGGAGCACGTCATCGACGTATGCTGACAGGACCAGCCGCAGCTCTGGCTCTCGGAGCACCAACCCCGTCAACCTCCTACGGAGGAGACAGAGGAAGGGCTCGATCACCAGAGCGTACAGCTGGCCCGATAGCGGACACCCCTGACGTACCCCCCGCCCGAAGCTGACCGGCTCGGTCAGGGTCCAGTTGAGCCTGACCAAACACTCCGCGAGGGCATACAGCACCCGGAGAAAACCCACAAAATGGGGCCCGAAGCCGAAGGCCTGCAGGGTGCCCAGGAGATACCCGTGGTCCATCCTGTCGAACGCCTTCTCCTAGTCCAGGGATAGTAGGGCGAACAACAGACCGTCCCTACACTCAAGCTCCAAGAGATACCGGACCAAGTACAGGTTATCAAAGATGCTACGGCCCGGGACGGTGTAGGTCTGGTCGGAATGGATCACGTCCGCCAGCACGGACCTCAGTCGCAGCGAGATGGCTTTTGCTACGACCTTGTAGTCCGTGCTGAGGAGCAAGACGGGACGCCAATTCCGTAGGTCACAGAGGTCCCCCGTCTTCGGTAGCACCACTCGCCTGCACAACAGAGGGAGGACCCCTCTCCAAGGACTCGGCCCAAACGGTAATGAGGTCTGAACCGAGGACGTCCCAGAACACGCGGTAGAACTCCACGGTCAGCCCGTCCATGCCCGGGGTTTTATTGAGACGGAGGGCTTCCGAGAACTCGGCCAGGGTGAGAGGCAGCTCTAGCTGGTCCCGGTTGCCCGCACTGACCGTCGGGAGCTCTGTCCAGAGCGCCCTGCAGGCGTCGGCTTCGGTCGGATCCGGGGAGAACAAACTGGCGTAGAAGGCCCTGGCCCTTCCACGCATCTCCGCCGGATCCGTGAGGGAGGTGCCATCCTCTGCCAAAAGGCAGGTGACGTGCTTTTTAGCCCCCCTCCTTTTCTCCAGGGCATAGAAGAAGCGGGAGCTGCGATCCATCTCCCGAAGGAGACGGATGCGAGATCGAACAAAGGCGCCCCGAGCCTGATGGTCCTCGAGGGCCCAGAGCTCCTCCCGCTTCTCCCGGTACGCCTCTCGGAGGGGCGGATCCTCGGGGGCGGACGCCAGGCACCTCTTAAGCTTCAAAACCTCCCACTGCAACTTATCTATCACCGCATCCCTCTGCCGGCTGGCGCCCCGGGAGTAGTCGCGACAGAAGAGCCGGGCGCGCACCTTCCCCACGTCCCACCATCACCGCGCTGAGGGAAAGGCGGGCCGCTGCCCCCGCCAGGCCTGCCAGAACTCCCGGAAGGACGCCATGAAGCCCACTTCCTCCAGCAAGCTATTGTTAAAATGCCAGTAGGGCGGCCACAGACTCTCTGAACTAAGAGAGGCTTTCACGGACACCAAATGGTGGTCCGTGAACGGGGCCAGCCGAATGCTGGAGGAGTGGGCTTGCACCAGATGGAAATGTGATAAATAAATGCGATCCAACCGATTGTCCCCCACCCGGACAAAAGTAAAGGTGGTACTGTCGTCCAGGTGGTGGTCTCGCCAGACGTCCACCAGGAAGTGATGGTCCACGATCTCCCTGAGGATGCCTGCTGCGGCCTGGCAGTTCACGAGTCCTGCACCGTCCCGGTCCTCGAGGGTGGTATTGAAATACCCACCCAGGACCAGACACTCACGAGGATCCAGGGTGTCGAGGAAGGTGGCCGCCTGCCGATAAACGGTGACCTGGTCTGGGCCCACGTTCGGGGCGTAGACGTTGACTAAGTTGACTGTCAGCCCCTCCACGTAGGCCCAGAAGTGCAGCAGGCGGCCCGGGACAACCTCGGCAACCCACAGCACCTCAGGCCGTAGGGCAGGGGAGAACATGGTGACCACCCTGGCCGAGTGGGCACTAAGGTGGCTAAAATACGGCAGGAGTCATGTGGGTCTCCTGCAGGAAAACCACCGAGTACCCCCCCTCCCGAAGGAAGGAGAGCACCCGGCTTCTGCGGAGACCCGCCCTACAGCCTCGGGCATTTAAGGTGGCGATGACAGTGTCCTTCATGATAAGGGCTGGGGTGGATCCTCGCGGGGAGGGTGATCGTCGCCCCCCCCCCGCAGCAGACCGCACTCCGACCCAAAGGTAAGGAGAGCGTCCTGGTTTCTGCGGGTCTGTCGGTAGGCCGCGATGTCCTACCTATTGGTCCCTCTCCCCTCCTGCAAGAGGGCTCTTGTAGCCCGGGGGATGGAGTGAAAATCCCCCCAGCGCTTGAGGGCGAGCTGCACCTTGCCCTTGGCCCTGCAGTTATCTGTGAGAAACTGGAGTAGGTCAGCCCTCAGCACTGAGGGGATACCGGGGTTCTCCTCCGTCCGGGCCCCCAGATGGAGGTCATGGGCCACGGAGACGGGCCAGCAGGGATCCAAGCCCCGGTGTGTCACCAACAGCGATGGCGCTGTGCTGCCTGTCCCCAGCCCTAGTGTGGAAGGGGGCGGTGGAGGGAATAAGGCAGCCCCTATGGGACTAGGGACCGGAGATACGAATACCACCCCTTGAGGGCCACCTGCAGTTAACGAGAGCACTGTGGCCCCTGTGGGGGTGGCAATAACAGTGGTTTGTGGGGAGGGGGGAGGCAGTGTGGGTATTGTGATGAGGGTGGGAGGAGGGGGAGGAAGGAGGCAGGGGAACGGAAACCACAGTGGGGACGGGAAGAGGGGGAAGATCAGGACTGGACGTTAGGTCAGGGACGGAGGTGGGGATGAGGACGGTGGTGGAAGGTGGAGGATTCAGGGCCAGAGACGGGTTTGTAAGTAAATCAGGGTTGCCGCCCAGACCGAGGCCCGCGGGGAGAGGTTCATCCTCCCCCTGGGTGAGTGGGGTCAGACCCAGGGCCTCGATCTCCTCAAAAATGGAGCTAAGCTCCATCCCCTTGGCCCCAGAGCCTTCCCCGCCGGCCGCCGAGGCAACAATTACCTCAGCGGTGGCTACGGGGGGCTCAGCTGGTACCAGGGCTGGGGGAGCTCCACCTGAGGCGTCATCCTCCCTCGCTGCCACAGCTTCCTTGGCTGGGCCGTCCTGCTGACGCTCGCCAGGGGTGTTCTCGGCAGCGCTGGCGTCCTTCGGGATTTTTTGGAGGGGGGCCTTCCCACCCTCCTTGTCAGAGGGAGGAAATTGAGCCCGCGCTCTGCGCTTCCCCCGGACGAGCGTCCAGCCCTCTGAGGTGGACAGCTGGTCAGCAGGGGCGAGGCCAGGGGGTGCAGTTGTTGTTCGGGGTGGGCGTTGAGGCAGGGGAGAGAGAGAGGAGGGCGGGGAAACCTCCACCTGGAGGGAGCCCTCTCCCTCACCTGGCAGCGACTGCACCACCCTCTCCTCCTCGGGCCCCGTAGAGACAGTTTGAAGAGAGGCGGGGCCCGCCTGCTCACCCGGGCACGCCGGAGGGAGCACCTCTGGCCCCCGAGCAGAGTCATCGGTTGGCGGAGGCACAGCCACGGAGGCTGGACTACCAGGGGGGCCAGCAATGTTGGGGCTGGCGCCCTCCCGGGCCCCAGGGGGCCCGGACGCCTCCTCTGACCGGCCCAGCAGAGGAAGTACCGGGACTCACCCATTGAATAATGAACCCGGTAGAGGGTCCCCTGGTAGGGCACCATGAAGGACCCCTCGAGTGCCACACTGCTGCGCACCGCCGGCGGCATCTGAAGCTGCACCTGCCGGCGGAAAGACAGCATGTGGTGGAGGGTGGGTCCTTACAGCCCAATGGGAGAGGGCTGATGGTGGAGGTAGGCCTCCCCAGGGTGGAAAGGGCAGGCAACAGGACAGTGTTAGGCCCTAGAAATTTGAGCCTAGAGCGGTCATGCTGAGACAGGCCAAAGAGAGGCAAACAAAGGTTTCTGGGTAATCCCTGAGCAGAACTGGAGACATAGTTTAAGCAGGGGCGTACCTTAGATACTGGCTTAAGCTGCAAAAAGCTGCATTCTTGTACCTGCTGAGCTAGGGGAACAGCTTGTTTAGAGAACTGATAAGGAAACTCCCTAAACTCCCTGTCCATGAGGAGTACAGCTAGTTTGGATTAGAAGCCTAATCCGAACTAGCTAGTCCGTGCCCCGTGTAACCGCGCGGCACGGGGTTCGAACTGCCGGCATTTAAAAATGGCGCCGGCCGGCTTCATGCAAATGAAGCTCGGGAAATTCAAATCCCGGGCTTCATTTGCAACTGCGGATGACTACATTACCCCCCCTAGTTCGAACTAGCGGGGTAGTGTAGACATACCGGCTACGTCTACACTGGCCCCTTTTCCGGAAGGGGCATGTAAATTTCACCAGTCGTCGTAGGGAAATCCGCGGGGGATTTAAATATCCCCCGCGGCATTTAAATAAAAATGTCCGCCGCTTTTTTCCGGCTTTTAAAAAAGCCGGAAAAGAGCGTCTAGACTGGCCCCGATCCTCCGGAAAAAGTGCCCTTTTCCGGAGGCTCTTATTCTTACTTTGAAGTAGGAATAAGAGCCTCCGGAAAAGGGCGCTTTTTCCGGAGGATCGGGGCCAGTGCAGACGCTCTTTTCCGGCTTTTTTAAAAGCCAGAAAAAAGCAGCGGACATTTTTATTTAAATGCCGCAGGGGATATTTAAATCCCCCGTGGATTTCCCTACGACGACTGGTGAAATTTACATGCCCCTTCCGGAAAAGGGGCCAGTGTAGACGTAGCCACCTTGTTTCTGTTCTATGTCTGTTCTTAACTCCCTGTCTCCTCTGTCTCCTTGTTGTCTGATACTTGTCCCCTGTGCTGATAAGAAAGAGCCACTGTTAAACAATCTTTTGTCCTTAAGTCTGAGCAGTGGTTGGGAGGGAGTGGCCTCAACTCCTTAACAAAAGGAATAGGAAAGCAGGGGCCTGGGTCTTTTTGGCTGGGCTGCACCTGAAGGAAGGAGCCAGGGACCCGGGGGGGGGGGGGGGGGTAGAGAGCCCTGGTTTAGAGTGGCAGCTGAAAAAGAGGTTTTAGGGTGAGTTTGATTAAGTTTGCACTGAGGTTTCAGTGTAGAATGTCAAGCGATTCTGTTTCTTTTAATTTGTAACCTACTTTGCTCTGCCTGTTCTCACTTATTGCCACTTCACTCCTACTGCTTCAACTTAATAAAACCATTTTTATTTTCTATCAAACCCAGAGTAAGCGATTGTTACCTGGGGGGCAACCAGCGTGCACATTCCCCCTTCCATTGCTAAAGGGGGCTTACCTAATTCTTTGGGGTCTGATCCCATCTGGGGAGTGCTCTCTCAGGAGGCTGGGCCCTAAACTGCACTCTCCTTGGACCTGAAGAGGTTCAGTGTCTGTGCTGCTTCTCGGTGGGGGCAGGGACCTCAGCTCGGGGCCTTGGCTGGGGAAGACCAGGGAGCTGGCCCAGCAGGACCGGGCGGTGAGGTGCCCCAGAGAGCAGGAAGGCGAGTGGCAGTGGCCGGGTCAGCACCCCAGGAGGCACCCCCAAGGGGTCATCTGTGATCTCACCCATCACAGGAATTTCACCCACCCTCTGGATTCCCCTGAATTCTACAGGCATGGTATCTCCTTTTTATTGGGCATGTCAGGCTGCTCCTTTTTGGAATAAAGGAAAATCGATTTTAATTATAAAGACACACCAAAGCCCCTATAGTTGAACCAAGTGAGATTTAGCAAACACCATAATAGGAGGGGTTGGTGTTGGAACAGGAATTATGAATACGGTAGATTTAGAGGTAATTAAAAATAAATAAGACTGACTTAGCTATGGGATGCAAATTCTCAGTTTTTCAGCACTCGAACATGAAATGTTCTGGGTAATATCAGGCAATTTTAAAGTACTGGAACACCTTTTGAAACAACGAAAAAGATCTTTGTTTAATACTTCTAAGTGTAACCCTTCTGCCAGGCCAAGTTAATAGTTAATATCTGGATGATACTATTGTGTTTGGCAATACTTCTGAGGAGCATGACAATAATCTGCAATCTGTACTAAACTGCATCAGCACAGTAGGCCTCAAGCTCAATATGTCTAAATGCAAATTTAGACAAACAGAACTCTCCTTTCTGGGGCATACAATTTCATCGGCTGGACTAAAACCTGGTCCAGATCATATCCTAGCAATTTCAAATGCTCCTCCTCCAACTGATTTGCAAACCTTACGTTCCTTCTTGGGTCTAACCTCCTGGTATGCAAAAGTCATTCCCAATTATGCTTCTGTCATTGAACCATTACAAGAATTACTACAGAGAAGTTCAACCTTGGTGTGGACAACGGATGCACAAGCTAGTTTGGAAACTGTGAAAGACTTGATTGTACATAGTCCAGTACTTGCACTATTCAGTCCTGCATTGCCCACAATCATGACTACTGATGCTTCTGATTATGGACTTGGGGCTGTCCTCACACAACTTCATGAGGACAACACGGAGAGGACTGTTCCATTTGCTTCAAGGACACTGAGTGATGCTGAGAGAAAATATTCTACAGTCGAAAAAGAAGCACTTGCCTGTGTCTGGGCTACTGAAAAATGGAGAACTTACCTGTGGGGCCACACGTTCAAGTTGCGCACAGACCACAGCCCTTTGACAACATTGCTAGCCACAAAAGGAGTGGGAAGAGCAGGAAATCGTATTGCTCAATGTTCTACAAGACTACTCTCTTTCAATTATGAACTGGAATATAAGTCTGGAAACCAAGATGTGATAGCTGATTGCCTTTCTCGCCTGCCTTTGTCTTCACCAGATGGTTCACTGGAGGATGAGGATGAAGTCGTTGCGCTTATTACAAGCACTCTTAATGCAGTTACAAGAGAGCAATTCCAAGCTGCTTGTTCAGCATGTCCAATTCAACAAAAGCTACGGGAATTTCTGACAAAGAGATGGCCCAGTAACCCTAAAAACCTTGACCTAGTTTTGCTGCCTTATTTTAGAGTTCAGGATGAACTTTCTTTGCTTGATGGCTGTGTGCTACAAGGTACACACCAGCTACTTGTGCCAGAAGAATTACAGTTAAAACTCATACACCTGGCACATGATACTCATCAAGGAATTGTCAGAACCAAACAACGGCTACGGGATCTGTATTGGTGGCCAGGGATGGACTCCCAAACTGAAGCAATCATAAAATCCGGTGTCACTTGCCAAATGCATGATAAGACAGCAGTGACATGTACCCCACCATTACAGCCTGTTCCTCTTCCTGATTCTGCATGGGAAAAAGTTGTGATTGACATTGTAGGACCCTTTGATACTGCTCCACTTGACTGTCATTATGCCATCACTTTAATAGACTATTTCAGTAAATGGCCTGAGGTAGCGTTTACATCGGAAATCTCTTCTGCTACAGTAATTAAGTTCCTCTCTACAGTTTTTAGCAGAGAAGGTAACCCCAAAGAACTGGTTTCAAATAACGGTAGTCAATTTACTTTCCTGGAATTTGAAACTTTTCTAGCAGAGAGGAACATTTTACATAGAAGATCATCCCTATATTACCCTCAAGCCAATGGGGAAATCGAAAGGTTTAACAGCAGTTTGAAAGAGAGTTTGCAAACGGCTAAACTGGAAGGGCGATTGTGGCTAACCTTCACTACTGATTTCTTGCAAGCTTACAGGGCTACATGACATGCCACAACTCAAAGATCACCCGCAGAGTTACTGCATGGAAAACAGATGAATACTAAACTGAACATTGCTTGCTTCTGTTCAACTGTTTTTCTCACATCATCCTCTTTTGATGCATCACGTCTTGCCTTTAACAATCCAGCAAAGTATAAGGCTTTCACAGACAAACGGAGGGGTGCTAAGGAACCGAAGTTTGAGTGTGGTTCCTTCGTTAGAGTAAGAAAACCTGGAATTTTACACAAAGGGGACCATAAATTCACATCTCCTCTTAAAAGCATAGAGAAGAAGAGACCTTACCCCTATCGACTTTCTGATGGGCGGGTATGGAATGCTTCTTATCTTGCACCTGCCTATGCACCAAGAGGAGATGATGCCAACACCCAGTCCGCGTTGTATGACTTCACCGTAGCATCAACACAACAAGACATTACACTGGAACCGGGGTTTGAGAGACGGTCTGTCAGATCCAGACGACCACCTGTCTGGACTAGAGACTATGTTATGCAGTATTTACAGTGTTTTCAGTGTAATATTTCTGCCAACAGTATAGTGGCTTGTTCCATATTTGTTGCTGTGGTTAGACCAACAGGCTGTGTCTAGACTGCATCCCTTTTCCGTAAAAGGGATGCAAATTAGACACATCGCAATTGCAAATGAAGCGGGGATATAAATCCCCCCCGCTTCATTTGCATAAACATGGCTGCTGCTTTTTTCTGGCTCGGAGCTTTGCCGGAAAAAAGCGCCAGTCTAGACGGGGATCTTTTGGAAAATAAAGCCTTTTCCGGAAGATCCCTTATTCCTTATTTTAAGAGGAATAAGGGATCTTTTGGAAAAGGCTTTATTTTCCGATAGATCCCCGTCTAGACTGGCGCTTTTTTCCAGCAAAGCTCCGAGCCGGAAAAAAGCGACAGCCATGTTTATGCAAATGAAGTGGGGGGGATTTAAATCCCCGCTTCATTTGCAATTGCGATGTGTCTAATTTGCATCCCTTTTACGGAAAAGGGATGCAGTCTAGACACAGCCACAATGTTTATTTTATAATTGAGAGCTTCTTAAGAGAGGAGGGAATGTGGTGTTTTAGATGCTGCTTGTAATAATTAGAATCGGAAGCACTGGCTGTTGGGAGTCTGGAAGCACAGGAAACAGGAAGGAGGGGGGAAGAGATGAGCCAGGGCTGAGTGAGAGCTACAGAGGGGGCAGCAGCAGCTTTTTAAAGAGGTTTCACCTTTGGTAAATAAAGGCCTGTTGAAGTTTGTTAGTACCTTGCTTGCATGATACAACAACGGCGTCCCTGGACTATCAACACATATGGATTGCAGAAGGCAACACCTGGCAGCTCTGGCCTATGGAGCCCCATCAAATGGTGTGTAAAGAGAAGGCAGTGCCAGGCCGCTTTTATGAGGTGGGTCAATACATCTGTTGGGAAGGGGAGGCATTGGGATATGTCACCACTGCATTGCATCTGTTTACCAATACCTCAGCGTGTGTTTGGAGGGCCACCGACCCCAAGGGTCCCCTCGACTTACTGTTAAGATCACGAACACAAAATGTTTCAGTGCATTGGCCTGCCATTTTGCAACAGACTGTTAATGTTTCTAACTATGTTGTGTTTAATTTTTCATGAATAACGCCCAATGTGTTTCTCCCGTTGGCGCACATCCAAGAGCAACTTTCCGTATTCCAGACAGATGCCACCTCCTCACGGTGTTACAACACACATTTAATCTGGAGAAAGCTGCCTTCACCACCGCCATTAGAGTGCCAACAGGGTGATGTGTTATGCTCTGTTACTAATGAAGCCAGGAATCATTATTGGTTAATGTATGCAATTGTTGCTGTTCTGATAATTTTGTGCATACTGTATTGCTGCTTATGTAGAAGACCAGTAGTAACCTTGGCCACCATATCGGAGGAAAGGTGGAAACCTAAGTGGTGATCCCTCCCAACAAAATGTTGATTTGGGGTCAAGGGGGGGACTGTCACACCCCAATGGCCCCCTCCCTCAAGGGGTCCCCCTGGGGAGACAGGTCAGCATTGAATATTGCTAATGCTGTTGCAAGCATCGCAGGCCATTTTGGGAAGGGTCAAAGGTGCGAGTGTGGAATGAATGAAGGATTCCTTTGCAGGTCGCCAGAGGCCAAGGGGGGCGGGGGTGAATGAAGAGAGCAGAGAACGGGTTAACTCCACTCCTGCTAGGCCTGAAGATAAGACGTTGGTTCCAGCCAGCTCAAGGCCACAGCACACATCTGACTCTCGGCTGCTGGCCAAGAAAGAGGGGGGCCTGGAATCCACTGGTCAGCCATAAGAAAGACAAATTCAATTGAGCAGAGCCAGCCCATAATAATCAAGACAAGTGAAGGCCAGCACGGACGAAAGCAAAGAGAACAACAGAGTCTAGCCGGTGTGTTTTGGGAAAGTCAAAGAGACCACAGAAAACCGGTTTGGACTGTCACAAAGAGCACCAGGACCAGAGGTTGCGGAATGGAACACCCCCCCAAAGGATCCCAGGACTTAAGACCCTGCTGAGAGCTGGAGCAATTCGGAGATCACAGCAGACCCTGGACGACCTGTACGCACAGGACCGAACTCCCGTCCACCCTTCCCCCTCTTCTTCTTTCGTTACACCCAGGCCTGGCCAGCCTCGGGTAGTGAGTGTGTGAGTATGAAAGTGGGTTAGGGCTTGGGATGCTAACGCTTTCTTCCTTCCTCTGAGTGATGTGGGAAGCACCCATCACTCTCCACTGTTATTTTATTATTTTATCAATAAAGCTTTAAAATTTAGACACTTGGTGTGTTCCGTCATCTCCTCCCCTAACGATCCTGTGGCCTCAGCCCGATCACCTGACGCCTCAGGCAGATTGGTAACAGAAATCTGTCACAACACAAATCGCCACCTGCCCCCCACACACACACAATACCTCAGCCCCAAAACCAACCCATTTCCCCCACCTCCCTCTGGCTGGATCCCAGCTCCCGTAAGCGCCTCTCAAAGAGGTGCCCAAGGTGGAATGGGGTGAGCCATTGTCCTGCGGCCCCCCCCGGGTCAGTTGATACCTCAGACCCGATCATGTAGAACTTGCCATCCTCCTCCAGCTGAAACTTGACGGTCTTCTGTCCGAAGGTTTTGCTCAGCACCGCCATCTTCATCATGGTGGTGGGACTAGGAGCAGGGCCAGTGATACCAGTTGCTGAAGCAAAGCAAGTGAGGAGTGGGTTGTGACCTACTCCGCAGGCCCGCTGGCTCTCAGGTAAGGCTGTAGACCTCTCTCTCTCTCTCTCTCTCTCCTACACATTGGGATCGGCCGTCTGAGATACACACAGATAGGGGAAACTGTGGACCAAGCCAAAACCAAATACTCCACGGCACTCAGCCAGGCAGTAAAAGTCAAGACAAGGATTATGGGCAGCGCCTTCACTGGCGACAGAATACCATGGGGGTGGGTTTGGGTGATATTCTGTCAAGTCATGTGGGGAGTGTCCATCCTGACCTTCCTACTGGTATTGGTGCTGTACTGGAAACAAACTGAAAACACAAAAATTATTGTATTTAACCTGGCAGGTTTGTGAACCCTGAGGTGAAGAGGAGGGACTGTAGGGTAAAAATTTCTGAGGCAGGCTTTGATAGTCTGTTAAGAACCCCTATTCTAAATTGCAAGTCTGGAACAGGCACACAAACACCTATACCAAAGGCACAGTACATGAAGGCTACCCCCCCCCTCGCCCCCCTGCTTAGCCCATCGAAGGAAGGTCATCATAAAGATAAATACCCAGACAATTACATCCCAGGGAAAGGCCCTACGGGTGAGAGACAGGACATAACGTATTCAATGGTGCTAGGAATAAATACACAATTTTCATGTACCCTTACTGCCTCTGCTTTTATCCCCCAGGTGCAACACCAATGGATCACATCTGTGCAAAGATACCTTCCTGCCGCTAACAGACACATCGCCCCTTAACACATAATTGACAATTGATGTCTGCGTTGTTTAAGTACTTGTTTAACTAGATATAAGGTATTCTGTAAGCTATGGGTGGAAAACAATATGTAACCTTTAGATTATTACTTTCATTTTGCCTCATAGTTAGCACCTATCCAGGGGGTCCAGGTCTGGGTCCGGGATCTCCCCCTCCCCCCATCACTTCATCCGCCCATCAGCATCTTATATAATCCATTCTAACCTATTGTCTGGCAGTGTTCACCAAGCCTAACAAGCGAAGTGACACGCCACCAGCGCTGTGTGGTAATAAACCCTTCTGCTTGCTTCATACATGGTGTCCAGACTCTGTTCCAACAGGGTACACTGTCATCTTCCTGTAGGAGGCCCACACAGCTCCAGCCACCGAAGCTAGCTGGTGGCTGGAGTGGGGGTACAGGGTCTATTTCAACCACCTGTCGGCCCATCAAGCCAGGGTGGCAACCCTGTTCTCCCTGAACCTGCAGCCCGAGGTGCTAGGGACTGCCGAGGTTGTGCAGGGCCGCCTGCTGCATCTCCGGGTTCGGATGGAGGGACTGACATTAAACCTCATTAACATCTACGCCCCGACATCCGGCCCGGAGAGGCTCTGTTTCTACCAGCAGGCGTCTGCCTTCCTTGGCTCTCTGGATCCTCTTGGGTGGGGACTTCAACTGCACCCTCGAGGAGCAGGACCGTACGGGGACCGAGCGATGCCCAGCCGCCGCAGAGGTCCTCACTGCCTGGTGACCGCAGAGGTCCCAAAGGAGATGGATGCGAGAACGAACAAAGGCACCCCGGGCCCGAAGGTCCTCGAGGGCCTGGAGTGCCTCTCGCTTCTCCCGGTACACTCAGCAGAGGGATGGATCTCTGGGGCCGGTGGCAAGCCGCCTCTCTAGCTCTAAAACCTCCCGCTCCAACTGCTCTATGGCCGCATCCCTCCGCCGGCTAGCCCCCCGGGTGTAGTCATGGCAGAAGAGCCATGCGAGCACCTTCTCCACATCCCACCACCGCCGCACCGAGGGAAAGGCACGTCGCCACCCACGCCAGGCGATCCAGATCTCCTGGAAAGATGCTACGAAGCCCACATCCTCCAGCAGGCTGTTATTGAAATGCCAGTAGGCCGGCCCCAGCCTCTCTGAGGAAAGAGAGGCTGTCACGGCCACCAAGTGGTGATCTGAGAATAGGGCTGACCTAATGCTGGAGGAGTGGGCCCGGAAGAGATGATGATGAGAAAGATAAATGCTGTCCAACTGGGAGTGGAATGACCGTCGACCCACCACCTGGTAAACACCGTGTCCCCGCTCAGGTGGAGGTCTCACCAGACGTCCGCCAGGGAGTGATGATCTATTATCTCCCTGAGGACGTCCGTGGCGGCCGGGCACTGCTCGGTCCCCGTACGGTCCCGGTCCTCGAGGGTGCAGTCGAAGTCCCCGCCCAGGACCAGGCACTCGCGAGGATCCAGAGAGCCGAGGAAGGCAGATGCCTGCTGATAGAAACAGAGCCTCTCCAGGCCGGACATCGGGGCATAGATGTTAACGAGATTTAATGTCAGCCCCTCCATCCAAACCCAGAGATGCAGCAGGCGACCCTGCACGACCTCGGTGATCCCCAGCACCTGGGGCTGCAGGTTTGGGGAGAGCAGGGTGGCCACTCCAGCTTGACGGGCCGACAGGTGGCTGAAATAAACCCTGTCCCCCAACTCCAGCCACCACCTAGCCTCGGCGGCCGGAGCCGTGTGGGTCTCCTGCAGGAACATGACAGAGTACCCCCCCTCCTGAAGGAAGGAGAGTACCCAACACCTGCGGAGACCAGACCCGCAGCCCCGGGTATTCAGAGTGATAAAGATGATCAGCGACATTGAGAGGGCTGGGGAAGATCCTCATCGGCAGGAGTGTTAGCGGTCCCCATTGGGCCCCGCAGAAAACCATGACCATACCCGAATGTAAGCAGGGCATCACGGAAGCCACTGACCCGCTGGTAAGACGTAGCCTCCCGCTGCCTGGTCCCTTTACCCTCCCCGAAGATGGCCCTCACCGTTTGCAGGATGAGATGGAAATCTCCCCAGCACTGAAGGGCGAGAGCTACTTTGTTCTTGGAGCCATGAATGTCCTCCAAGAAGTAGCACATCTCGCCCTTCAGCACATCTGGCATCGGGGCCTTGGGCCTCTGAATGCTTTGGGGCCAGACCCCTCTGCACGCCCTGTGACCAATCAACACGGGGACGCAGGGACTCTGGAGTCCCTGCTGGGAAGATGGTAGGGGCAGTGGTGGAGGGAGAACAGCCCCAGATGTGCTGGGAGCAGGAGAAATGAAAGCTGCCTCCCAGGGGCCAACATCTGGGCTGAACATAGCAGCCCCGGGGGCAGCAGCAATAGAGTAAGGGAAGGAAAAGCGGTCAGGGAGGGGATCAGGAAAAGCAGGAAGAGGAGGAAGGGGAGGGGGGGCAGAGGTGGGGGATTAGGGAAAAGACAAGTAGGGGGGAGCAGGAAGAGTCGTGGGAAGTTCAGTTGGGAGAGGGGTTGAACAGGGAGCAGGAGTGGGGCAGGGGTTAGGAGTGGGAGTGGGGCGAGAAGCGTTAGCAGAGAAGGCACCAGGATGCGGTGCCTCCTCACAGGGCAGGGAATCGGTGACAGCGGTGGGGGTAGTTGACGTCTCCCCAGCACTGGGTTCTAGCGCCACAGAGAGTGCAGCACCAGAGACCCCAGCGCTGGGGGTGATGGGAAGTGAAGGAAGGTCCCGCCCGCTGAGAGCCTGCAGGGTTTCGGCAGCCACAGCCAAAGTGCTACCAATGGCCAGGCAGATGGTCACACCCTGGGGCAACTCAGAGGCAGGGAGAAGGGAAGGCAGTGGGTCAGAAAGGGAAGGAGAGGACAGTTGTTGTCCCTCCAGGACATGGTGATCCCCCTCTGAGGCAGCTGGGGTGAACCCCAAAGCCTCCACCTCCTGAGAGAGGAAGGCGAGTCCACTGCCCACCGCCAGGTGGCAGCCCTCAGCAGCGGCAGGGTCAGCAGCCACCTCTTTAGTGGAGGTGGGAACAGTGGGAGCATCCTCCATGGACACCCCCTCTTGCGGGGACCCCGGGAGGGAGGTGTTTACCCCTCCCGCAACTGCCGTGGTCACCTCAACTGCCTCACGGCACTGTGAAACATCCGGGGGCTCAGAGGAAGGGATGGCTCCAGCGTGCACCCCCATAGGTACAGGGAGGTTGCCCTCCCCCTCAATGGGTGGGGTGGAATGCCAGGCTCGCTTGTGGCGCCTCCCCATGGCAAGCTCCCAGCCCTCAGAGGAAGAGGGCTGGGCCTGAATCGGGGAAGAGCTAGGGGACAAGGGCAGTGGTGGGAGGGCGAGGGAAGACGGGGGCTGGGCAGCAGGGGAAAGGGAGACCTCCCCCTGAGGTAGGTCCAACCCGAGTCCCGTCGCTGACCCTGCCTCCCTCTCCTCCGCGGGCCCGGCCTTGCCGCTTTTGGCGGTGGCAGCAACAGCACCCGCACACTCGTCTGGGCCCTGCGGAACCCGAGCGGGATTGACGACTGTCACGGTTGGAGGAGGGGCAACCCCAGGGTCTGGACCGTCAGGGCCACCGGCGATGGTAGGGCCGGTGCCCTCCCGGGCATCAGGGGTCCCAGGTGCCTCTCCAAACCGGGCCAGAGAAAACACCGGGCCTCCCCCATGGTGTAGTACACCCGGTACTGGACCCCTTGATGGGGCCCCAGAAATGACCCTTCTAGGCCTTCTCCACCACGTCCCGCCGGCAGTAGTTGTATTTGTACCTGCCGGCGAAAGGAGAGGACGTGGCGGAGGGTAGGGTCTCTGCAGCCCAGAGGAAGGGGACTCAGGACTGACAGAGGCCTCCCCAGGGTGGAGAGGAAAGGCAGCAGGGTGGCATTGGGGAGGAAGGGAGGAACGGAGGAAAAAAACACCCGTACGCCCAGGTCCTCCAAAGGCTCGAGGGGAACGTGGAATCCTCCCACCGCCAAACCTCTCTCCACCCTCGAGGGGGTGGGGATAGAAGGCATCTCACCAACTCCATTGGCCCCTCACCACAGCCCGCCGGCTGCCCTGCACTGATTGCCTGCCTCTGCTCCCCCCAGCTGGCCGCTTGCTCCTGCCAGCTGCCCACCTGCTATTGCTTTTGCGATGGATCTAGCTCTGGGCCTAACCTAGTGATTTCAGCTCTTGGCCCACCACACCTAGGCTGGCCAAAAGATTCCAGCTTCCACTGGAATAATATTACAAAATAATAAAGAGACTCCTTATGGAGTCTGTTTGGGTACGTCTAAACTATATGGCTCCGTCGACGGAGCCATGTAGATTTGATGTTTTGGCAAAGGCAAATGAAGCCACGATTTAAATGATCGCGGCTTCATTTAAATTTACATGGCTGCCGCGCTGAGCCGACAAACAGCTGATCAGCTGTTTGTCCGCTCAGCGCGCTAGTCTGGACGCCCCCCTGCCAACATCAAAGCCCTTTGTCGGCAGCCCCGGTAAACCTCATCCCACAAAGAATAACGGGGCTGCCGACAAAGGGCTTTGATGTTGGCGCGGGAGCGTCCAGACTAGCGCGCTGAGTGGACAAACAGCAGATCAGCTGTTTGTCGGCTCAGCACGGCAGCCATGTAAATGAAGCCACAATCATTTAAATCGCGGCTTCATTTGCCTTTGCCTATGTGTCTAATCTACATGCCTCTGGGTATGTCTACACTACAAAGTTAGTTCAAACTAACGGACGTTAGTTCGAACTAACTTTCCTAGGCGCTACACTAGCGCTCCGTTAGTTCGAACTTAATTCGAACTAACGGAGCGCTTAGTTCGAACTAGGTAAACCTCATTTTACGAGGATTAAGCCTAGTTCGAACTAGCTAGTTCGAATTAAGGGCTGTGTAGACCCTTAATTCGAATTAGTGGGAGGCTAAGGCTTCCCAGGTTTCCTTGGTGGCCACTCTGGCCAACACCAGGGAAACTCTATTGCCCCCCTCCCGGCCCCGGAGCCCTTAAAGGGCCACGGGCTGGCTACACAGTTTGTGCCAGTTGCAAGGCTGCAAGCACCCGTGCCAGCAGACCCTGCACCTGCCACAGGATGAGCCAGCCATCCGAGGGCTCCCAGCCCTCCACTGCTCCCCAGGACCAGCCTGGCGGCTCCCAGGAGCCTACCCGGGGGCGCAAAAGGCGGGCGCCCGCTTGGTCAAGTGCGGAGATCGTGGACCTCATCGAGGTTTGGGGGGAAGCCTCCAATGTCCACGATCTCCGCACTAGCCACAGGAACGCGGCCGTCTACGGCCGCATGGCTGCCAGCCTGGCCGCCAGGGGCCACCAGCGCAGCCGGGAGCAGGTCCGCTGCAAAATTAAGGACTTGCGGCAGTCCTACTCCCGGGCCTGCCAGCCAGGGGCCGACCCGGAGGCCTGCCCCCACTTCCACGCCCTGGACTGCCTCCTGGCGGCTCATGACGTCCCTGCCCCCCGGGACGTGATTGACCCCGGGGCAGAGGGACCGCTCCTGGAGACGGAGGAGGAGGAAGAGGGCTCTGAGAGCCAGGAGCCTGCCGCCAGCCTGCCCGGGACCCGGGACCCCCGAGGCATGCCACAGAGCCGCTTGCCTGCATCGTCAGAGGCCGTCACACCCTGCTCCTCCTGCTCCCGCTCCTGCTCCCGCTCCTGCTTCCGCTCCTGCTTCCTCCACACCCCCTGTCCCTCCTGCCCCCCCCCCCACCTGTGAATACCCTCGTGTTCCCCTTATGTGTACGGGGGGCTGGGGCGAGAGGGAGCCCCGGGACCGTGCGCCTGGGCCTTGCCCACCACGGAGCAGCAGCTGGGGATCCTGCAGGGGCCCTGGCCTTGCAGAGGGGAGCTGGGTTTCACACACCTGGGCCCCTGGGGAAATTGACCGCTGGTCTTGTTGCACCACAGCCGCAGCACCTGGGACTGCAGGGCACACCACCCCGCCTGCAGCAGCCGCCCGCGCCCGGGCAAGCAGGAGAGCCAGGAACCAGGAGGAGTACCAGAGGCGGCACCTCCGGTTCCTGGACCGACAGCTCTGTCTCCAGGACCACTGGGTCCAGGAGGACCTGAGGCTGCGCCGGAGGAGTCTGGAGGCCCTGGAGGAGCAGGGCCTTGCCCTGCGAGGCCACCTCCAGAGCCTGCTCGACCGCTTCCCATTTCCTCCTCCCCCTGCTCCTCCTGCTCCCCCTGCTCCCCCTGCTCCCGCTCCTGCTCCCGCTCCTGCTTCCGCTCCTGCTTCCTCCACACCCCCTGTCCCTCCTGCCCCCCCCCCCCCACAACCATTTCCCACCGACGCCCCCGGACCCGCAGTGTGGCGAGACGGGAGAGGCAGCCGGACTCCCACCCCTGAGCTTTCCTTTCCCTTCCTCCCTTCCCTCCCCTTCCAGCTCCCTCGTCCCAGGTTTCCCCCTCCCCTCTCCAGCCCTCATTCCTCCCTTCCCGCACCCAGTTATGTTAAATAAACAGACGTTTTTGTTTCAAAAACAGGTGTCTTTATTTTACAGTAGATAGGGAGGGGAAAGGGGAAGGGGGGTAGGGTGGAAGAAGGCCCCAGTGGGGCATGCAGGGAGAGGTCAGTCCTACTCCTCCTCCACCAGGAAGCTCTCCCGCAGGGCTTCCCGGATCCGGACGGCCCCCCGCTGGGCTTCCCAGATGGCGGCGGTGCGGGGCTGACCGTAGTGTCCAGCCATGCGGTCAGCCTCAGCCATCCAGGCTGGCAGGAAAGCCTCCCCCTTTCGCTCACACAAATTGTGGAGCACACAACATGCCGCCACCACGGGAGGGATGTTGTGCTCAGCCAGGTCCAGACGGGTGAGGAGGCATCGAAAGCGGGCTTTCAGTCGCCCGAAGGCCCCCTCCACCACGATGCGGGCCCTGGTCAGCCTGGCATTGAAGGCCTGGCGGGAGGGATTGAGGTGCCCCGTGTAGGGCTTCATCAGCCACGGCTGCAGTGGGTAGGCGGCATCCCCCACCAGGCACACGGGCATGTCCACGTCCCCGACCCTGATGTGGCGGTCAGGGAAGAAGGTCCCGGCCTGCAGCCGCTGGCACATGGAGGAGTTGCGGTACACCCGGGCGTCGTGTGCTTTGCCGGACCACCCCACATTAATGTCCGTGAACTGGCCCCGGTGGTCACACACGGCCTGCAGGATCACGGAGAAGTACCCCTTTCTGTTGACGTACCGGGACGCCTGGTGTTCCGGGGCACAGATGGGGATGTGCGTCCGGTCGATGGCCCCCCCGCAGTTGGGGAAGCCGAGGGCACCGAATCCCCGGATGACGGCGTCCGGGTCGGCGAGGCGGACCACCCTGCGGCGCAGCACCCGGTTGATGGCCTTGACCACCTGCGGAGAGAGACACAGCAAAGCGCCAATCAGTGGGGCGCCCGGGTGGCTGGGAGCGTGCGTGCCCTGGCAGTGCCCCGCGCCCCACTCCCGGAAGCAACCCCCCTGGCAGCGTGTAGTACGGCCGGGACAGCCCGACCACTCCGGTACGGGGCGCTTTCGGCTCCTCCCGCCCCCCCTTTGTCCCTGGGGCGGCCCATCCCCTCCTCGCAGCCCCCCTCCCCCCCGGCTCGGTGGCCGACGAGTGCCGTACCTGCATGAGCACTGCTCCGACTGTGGATCTCCCCACGCCGAACTGGTTCCCGACGGATCGGTAGCTGTCCGGCGTGGAGAGCTTCCAGAGGGCGATGGCCACCCGCTTCTGGAGGGGGATGGCGGGTCTCATGCGAGTGTCCCTTCTTTGCAGGGCAGGGGCGAGCCACTCGCAGAGCTCCAGGAAGGTGCCCCTCCTCATCCTGAAGTTCTGGGTCCACTGTCGGTCCTCCCAGCGCTCCAGGACGATGCGGTCCCACCAGTCACTGCTGGTGTCCAGACGCCAGACGCGGCGGGGCACGCTGGTGCCGGGGCGCCGCCGCGGCTCCTCCACGGCCCCCAGGGCGGCCAGGCGGAGAGGCAGGGGGCTGACGTGCACCAGGTGGTGCCAGGCAGCCTCGAGCCATTGGTGGCAGGCTTGCAGCAGCAAGTCCAGAAAGTGCACCAGAAGGTGCAGGGCGAGCTGTGGCTCCATGTTGCCACCTGCGGCGGCCCCCCCGAAGGGAAGCACCGACACAGACGGGCACAGAGACAAACGCTTTGCTGTCCCTCGGCGAGGTTGGCAAGCAAGCAGGAAAAGCTGAGAACCGGGTGTCCAGGGGGGTCCCTTTAAGCTCAAGCCTCAGATAGCCTCAGACAGCAGCCACACAAAGCAACTACTGACCTGATGCCCTGCCAGAACCGGTTTCAGCTGCCCTTAAATGCCCCCCTGCATCCAATCAGTGTGGACGCGCTAGTTCAAATTAGCAAAACGCTAATTCAAACTAGTTTTTAGTTCTAGATGCGCTAGTTCAAATTAGCTTAGTTCAAATTAGCGCTGTAGTGTAGACGTACCCTTTGACGACAGAGGCATGTAGTCTAGACACAGCCTTTAAGCCTATCCTTAGAACAGGGGGGAAAGAGAGATAGGTTGAACCAGTCTTAGAGTTCACACCTGGAGAGCATGTAGCCAGCTGGTTCAAGCTTCTTCCCCCCAGTTTTGTCCATTTGAGTCTGGAAGGGAAAGGCTTGTTCATCCAAGACTCTTTACAATGACAGTGTCTCTCCTGCAAGCACTGGTGTCCTATTTTACAATTCCTACATTTAGGGTTAACATGGTTTGTGACCCCACAACAGCCAAATTAGTTACGATACACAACATTCCATTCTAACAATTGACCATCCATCAGGCCTATAGCACTGGCTGAACTGGATTTACATAACCACGCCTAGGATCTCTCTCCCATTCCAGCATGAGCTGTATTTACACATCAACAATTGATTATCTTGCCGGGCTAAACAACTTAATGAGCATAACCACACTACTCCTTTCCCCTTTCAGCTAGCTGCATTGGAAGTAGTGGTTCAGACCCTGCTTACAGAAGTGATTTTTATTACAAAACAAAAGATAAACTTACATAAGAATGGCCATACTGGGTCAGACCAAGGGTCCATCTAGCCCAGTATCCTGTCTGCCAACAGTGGCCAATGCCAGATGCCCTCGAGGGAGGGAACACAATAGGTAATCCTAATGTGATCCCTCTCCTGTCACTCATTTCCAGACAAACAGAGGCTAGAGACACCATAAACCTGATAAAGCATACGTGGTTGCTAGATGTTACAGAGTAACTAAGGAAAACAAAACACGGAGACAAGTCTCTGGGCACAATGCAAGGTAGTAAATGGGGAGGGGAGGCATAGATTTATACACGGCAGTTCAGTCCACTCCCATGCCTCAAATTCCTTGGAAACATAGTGGCTACGTCTACATTGGTAAGATTTTGCGCAAATACTTTTAATGCAAGAGTTTTTGTGTTAAAGTAGTTGTGCAAGAGAGCGTCTACACTGGCATGTGCCTTTGTGCAAGAGCTGTGCTTTTGCACAAAAGCATCCATGCCAGTGTAGACGCTCTCTTGCACAAGAAAGCTCCGATGGCCATTTTAGCTATCAGGCTTTCTTGCACAAGAAATTAACATTGCCTGTCTACACTGGCCTCTTGCGCAAGAACAGTTGCGCAAGAGGGCTTATTCCTGAGCGGGAGCGTCAGAGTATTTGTGCAAGAAGCACTGATTTTATACATTAGGAACGTCAGCGTTCTTGCGCAAGTACTTGCGGCCAGTGTAGCTAGGTGGCAAGATTTTGCGCAAAAGCGACCACTTTTGAGCAAAATCTTGCCAATGTAGACACAGTCAGTAGTTCTGTCTGGGTTTAAATCATTCTGTGTCTCTGTAACAGACCGGGCCGTGTCTGGGCACAGCTGAGGGCGTCCGCTCAGGGCGAATTGCTCAAATTCGGGGCTCCTTACAGCCCCCAGATTGGTGACCTCTCCAAACAGGCCACAAACCAGTCACACAGAGCACTTCAGCTGCCTGCCTGAAGCCTCACGAGCAAAACCCCTCCGACACCCCAGCAATATCCGTGCCCCAGATGGCCCCAGGCCTCATACACAGGTGGGGGGTCCTAGCACCCAATCCCACCTACCCCGAACAAGTCCTGTCCGGTTCCAAGAAACCAGCCACAGATCCCTGGTCAATTTACCCTTTGGACCTTACCCACAAATCACGCTGGGCCAATCCTTTAGCATCTAACAACTAAAGGTTTATTACCACAAGAAAGAAAAGCATGAGAGTAAGGTTGTTGAAGAATCATACATTACATGCACCGAATCTCTCAGTTTTCGATGCAGGCTCTAGCAGAGATGTTACAGCTGCTGGTTAAAAGTTCTTGTTGCGCATCCTAGAATCAGGATGGGTCCACAGTTCTTCCGGGCTCTTCAATCCCTGCAGTGCTGCCTCTGGGATGAAGTGCTGAGCTCAAGACCAAGATGGAGTCCCCCACATGGCCTCTTTATACCTCCTTCCTGGCCTCTTCTTGGCCGCAGCCGGTCACCTGGTCCTCAGCCTCTCTCTTTGGCAGCTCTTAGGTCTCCGCCCTCATGCTGTAGGTGTGTCCTTTGTCCCACAGGTCCTGGCTAATTAGCATGTCCATAGGCTGGGCTCTGCCCAATGCTCAACCACATTCAGAGAAATATTCAGCTTCCTCACACATTACAGATTACTACCTACACACACAGACATTATACACTCACATAAATAGCGTACACAGGAGCAGCAGACAGTAGGCTCCCATTCAACACGCCACATGGCCCCCTTTTATACCATTTTTGGGGCCAGCACCCCCACCTATGGGTGCAGCCATGATTCGGCTGCTTCCCTCAAATTCGGTCACGTGACAGTCTCTCAACTCCTGGTTTCTCTCCCACACAAAGAAAGCAGGCAAGGAATCTATATCCAATTCAAATTTCAACACTCTATCTCAATTGGTTCTCCCGGCCCCCTGGCCAACACCTTTGCTAGCTAGCTGAGTTTAACCCCTTAGTCACCAGGTGCTGGTCAGGACTCCTCCTGTCCATTACAGATGTGTACCCAATTCTCCGCATAGAGGAACTAGTAGATGGGTTGGGCAGTGCCCGATACCTAACAACCCTGGACTTAACCAAGGGGTACTGGCAGATCCCATTATCTGAGGACGCGAAAGAGAAGACAGAGTTTTCCACTCCTGAGGGTCTGTTCCAATACACGTTCCTCCCTTTTGGCCTACATGGGGCCCTTGCTACTTTTCAGCGCCTCATAGACAGGCTGCTACATCCCCATGCTAGTTATGCTGCCGCCTACTTGGATGATATAGTTATCCACACCTGGAATGCACCTGGAAAAGGTAGAAGCAGTTCTTGATACTTTTTGGTGAGCTGGCCTGACAGCAAACCCAGCCAAGTGTGCTGTGGAGTTCACAGAAGCCAAATACCTTGGTTATATAGCGGAGAAAGGCCTGGTAAGACCCCAACTGAATAAGTTGGAAGCCATCCAAAGCTGGTCCCAACCAAGACGAAAAAAAAGGTGCGGGCATTCCTAGGAGTTGTGGGGTACTACCAGAGGTTTATTCCCCATTTTGCCACACGGCCCAGTCCCCTAACAGACTTAATAAATGCCTGTGGACCTGATCTAGTTAAATGGTTGAATGCAGCAGAGAAGGTGTTCTTGGATCTTCGGACAGCTCTCTGCAGTAACCCAGTCTTAATAGCCCCGGACTTCACCAAAGAATTCATCCTACAAACTGATGCCTCCGACTTGGGCCTAGGGGCTGTCTTATCACAAATGATTGGGAATAAGGTACACCCTATCCTGTACCTTAGCAGGAAACTCCTCCCAAAGGAGCAAAAATATGCAGTATTGGAGAGAGAATGCCTCACCGTTAAATGGGCCATGGAAGCCTTACATTACTATCTGCTCGGATGCAAGTTTACGGTATTCTCATGACAGAACATGCCCCTCTCCAGCGCATGCATCGAAACAAACAAAAGAATGCAAGAGTGACTAGGTGATTTCTGTCCATCCAGCCATTCCAGTTTCGGGTGCAGCATAGAAGGGAAGCCGCCATGGCAATGCCCATGAGTTGTCCAGAATGCACTGTTTAACAACCCAAGTTGCCCAACCACATGGTATTGAGTGGCGGGTGGGGTGGGGTGGGGTGGGGGGAAGGATGTGTGACAGACCTAAGCCAGCAGCCTGCCACACTCTGGTGGAAGGTGTAGCCGACCAAGATTTATCTTCCCTAGCCTATCCCTTTCTCTATATATTTTAACAGTAATGCCTGTAATGCAAGGCCTACATGACTTGATTTATCCTGTGTAAATTAGCTTTATCAATAGTGTACTGATAAGTAAGGGTTAAATAATTTTTCTAAATTAAATGTTTTAATACATATATTTTGTAAGAATTATGAAAGACCCCAGTGGCAAAATCTTCAGTTGGGCCTTCAGTACACAGATGGGCTATGACTCAGTATCTCGTGGTCCTAAACAAGTAAAAAAACTGCAAGCTTAGCTAACTGAAGAGAACAGGTTTCCTGGTACCTAACCGCAAGATTTCCCGCTCTTTCTCTGCTGGGAACTGTTAGAGAAGAAACAGATGACCCAGGAGCGGATGAGGTAAACCGGACCGCTTTATTGCCCTTGCACGTTTACCTCGGACATTCAACACAAGGTCCGAGTGGCAACAACCTGGTGCCAATCATACCCTTTTATCTATTTTAGTATGTTAATTCACACGCCTATCACTGCTTTTCCTAAAACCTTATTTAGTAATGTTAACTCCCATAAAATGAATATTAATAAGTAGGTGATGAATACAATTATACCCGCCCCTAATTACTATTTACATAATTTCTAATTAAATCAACTCATTGTACATTACAAACTTTCTAAATCAGTACGTTACAGATATTACAAGAAATTTAACCCTGAAGATATTTTATACAGCGCCAGTGAGGGTAGGTAAAAGACACAACATAGTAGAGCAGCTGCATGCTTATCTATTTTTCTAGGCTGCAAAAACAAAGGGAAAGAGCATGTTCAAGGGTAATGCCTACTGTGGCTGAACTCCTTTCCACTGTCCCAGACCCCTATTCATTTTACATATCCCAACACTCCCCCCCACGCTCCTTCAAGAAAGGGCCCAGGCATCCCTCCTTCCTGCACACTGGCCGGTGGGGTATACTGGCTCTAACTGCCCAGTACCTTGTTCCACCAGTCATGCTACAGGGAGATAGGAAAGGAAGGTAACACATGGGGTTGGTTACTGGCCTACAGGTATGGCTTCCGGGGAGCAGCCAGGGCAGTGCATAGCCTTAAACTTGCCATCAGTAGAATGTACAATACAATCAGTAGGAATAAAATCCCAACAATATGGATAATTTAACTGAGGAGTGAATGAGTTTCCATTAGGCCTGTCCGAAGGCAGAGGCTATATCAGTCCAAGCACAATCTGCAGGCAGTTCCGCTGCTAATTGGAATGAATTAGTCTCTTGGATGGCCCGGGCTTCCAGGATTTGTGTTTGGAGTTGTTCAGCCTGGAGCTGCTGTAACAGGTGTCCCAGTTTATCCAGGTAGGCTGAGGTACTGCTTTAGTCCAATTAGTTAGCACCATCAGGTGTCCGGTCAGGTTAAGATGTCACACAGCTGGTATATAAATCCAATAGGTGGAGTTTCCAAATTGCAGGGAGAAATTACCCAAACCAAACCCTACACTTTCCATGCATCTTCCACCCTCCAGATCCTGACCACTGCTGATCCCTCCCAACAAATTATATTTCCCTGTTCCACCCAGTGCTGAGGGGTGGACCATAGGAGCAGTGGTTCTTGTGGCCATCCCTCCTAGGTATTCCCAGGTCCTGCCCATATTAACCCCATGTGTGGATAGGATACGTCTGACCCTACTACAAACCGAGCATTGCTTTCCCAACCTGGACTTGCCATACTGGTTCTTGGGACCACTTCCCTCTGCACCTACCCCCAAACCCAGACTGTAGGAGAGTGGCTGAGGTCCAGCCCCCCTTAGCGACACCTTAGATGGTGAGGATACATCAGGTTAGTGTGTGTTCTCCCAAGGTTGTGTGCCAGGTGGCCTAAAGGCCAAGTACTCCTTTAATTGCTTGGCCACTGGCTTCTTCCCTGTGGTGGGGCAACTGCCTCACACTGGCCAGAAGGGGCTAATGCAGGCTGGAAGAAGCCTGCGCAAATCCCTGGTCAATCAAGGGAAGCTTGTAAAGAATCAGTTAGGGTGGGGCTTGTTGGGGCAGCCATGCATATAGGGAGCTGCCCATCAAAGAGAGGCAGTTAGGCCCTGCGCAGGGAAGGTGCAGGACCTGGTTCCCATTGAAACACCTCTGTGAGAGCAGTACGGGGCAGGCTCAGGGGCTAGAAGAAGGAGGCTCCAGCCTGACCTGCCAGGCTTCTGGCCTTGCCATTAGGGCCAGCAAGGTGCAAAGGGGTTACAGTGAACAGAAGGCAGTGAAGAGGAGTAGAGAAGGGCAGGACCAGGATGCCACCAGAGGGTCCTTGAGTTGGGACCTAGAATAGTGGGTGGGCTTGGGTCCCCTCCTTCCCCCCTTGCATTACATCTTGCCACAAAGACGTGGCCCATATAAACTGTGGCTTGCCCCTGACACAAAGGGGCTGGGCTTGGAGGCCACAGCTGTCCACAGTGGCGGGTGACCCACATGACTACTGCTATACCCCTGGAAGGGGAATGAGAGAGAACTGTAGTGAGCACTGCTGGAGGACGATGCCCTGAAGAGGACACCGCGGTCCGGGAGTGACGCAGGTCCAAAGTCCAACTGTGGACAAAGAGGAGTAATGGGGGAGACACCAGCCAGAGGAAGGTGACCTGCTGACAAGAGCTAACTGGTAGGAGTGGTGAGTCACAACTCGTGACACCCCCCAAAGAATAGTCTGTACACTAGTTACCAGGTTAGCTATAAGGGATTTGGTGATGTTTCCCAGAGTTAAAATGCCAGTCCAATAAATGATCGGTGGAGCTAAGGGCCGATCCCTGCAACAGTCCCCTGTCCCCACCACAATCCACTAGCCCCAGAGCATGTTCCAGGCATTGGAGTTGGGTAGAGAAATCAGTTCCCTGCATAGTTGGCAAGATCTCACCACCTCCAGGTACTTCCATCACCCGAATTCTTAATGGCCCACAGCAGCATCTTTTCTCCTGCTTTGGCAAACTGGAAACAATTAACAAATGTGTCATTAAGATACCAAACAGTGGGGAACAGGGTGATGTATTAAGGACCACAGGCCTTTAAGTGAGGGTGGACCACCATGGAGATAGGTGTGTAACTAACAATTTGGCCTGAGGTGGAGGGGTAGGGAGAAGAAGAAGTTTAAAATCCATTTCCCTTTATTCCAAAAGGGAGCGGCATGACATACCCAATAAAAAGGGGGTACCATGCCTGTAGAATTCAGGAGAATCCAGAAGGTGGGTGAAATTCCCATCCGATGCCCATTCTGCAATATTGGTTCCTGTAAATACAGTTAAAATGCTTATTAATCCTTTTCTGCATAATGCAGTATCCCCCTTTTTCAAACACAAAACACAATATTTGTTGTGACAATAAATCCATGTTATCTCAGTTGCTCTTCAGCTGGTACCAGCTCTTTCTGATGTTCTGAACGACAAAAAGAAATTTTTTCTACCCCTGTCGGGGTGGCACATTATATCTCAAAATGCTCCATTCTTTTACAGATATTCTTGCTGATTTCTCTGTTTGCCTGCAGTTACCCCAATACTTTGTTTTCTAAGCAGGCCAGGTTTCAACGGCTTCTTCCCTTTAAGGGTTGAGGGTGAATGATCCCACAGGTTAAATCATTAAATTAATGAGGTGGTGTACGTCGTCTCCTTCTTATACTGCAGACAAGTTGGCTGTGTCTACACTGGGCCACTTATTCCGGAAAATCAGCCGCTTTTCCGGAATAAGCTGCGAGCTGTCTACACTGGCCCTTGAAACTATTCTGCTCCCGCTCGGGCATAAGTCCTTATTCCGGAACACTGTTCCGGAAAAGGGCCAGTGTAGACAGCCCAGTAGTCTTTTCCGGAAAAAAGCCCCAATTGCAAAAATGGCGATTGGGGCTCTTTTCCGGAAAAGCGCGTCTACATTGGCCACAGACGCTTTTCCGGAAAAAGGGCTTTTCCGGAAAAGCAGCCTGCCAATGTAGACGCTCCTTTTCCGGAAAAACTGAAAACGGAATAGTATTCCGTTTTAAGCAGTTCCGGAAGTTCATGCCAGTGTAGACACAGCCATTGTGTTTCCAACTACCACTCCAACTTACTTAAAGGCTTTTCCTTTTCCAAAAGAAAATCATATGCATTATACATTGTTACTGGGTTACTTATGAACATTAAATCTATCCCAGGATTAAACAGTAACACCAGCACCAAATCCCCCACAAGTGGGTGCCCATCAGGCCGTCACCAGACAATTCATCCCCAAGGCCAATGTGCCCAACACCTTCCTGAAATCCCCAAATAGTCCCCAATCCATCTCAGGGCACTGAACCAAAGGGCAGGAGCACCATGCACAACAGCAGGCCCTCTTTTTCAGATTTGGCTCATATTGGAACCCTCCGGAGGGAAGGGTTAGCAGATGGAGCCAGGTATATTAACCATCCACAGCCCCTTTGTACGTCACTTAAGGGAGGGTTAGAACTGCACATAAGAGCCAGGCAGTCTGCATTCACACAAACTTTCAAATCCAAAATATCAGCAATTCAGAGACTCGGCCTTAAAAGGGACACAGTGAACTTCTAGAGTTCTGATTACTTTTCACTTTCAAGTACTACTCCCACAACATTAAGTAATCTGAAAAAGAAAACACAAACCATTGCAGCTCTTTTCGGAGCCCTAATAAGATGTTAAGTAACAGGTTTGTTTCATTTACTCCTGCTGCAATATACATTACATATGTCACAGGAAAAATGCACCCCAAAATTAAATGCCAAATACCAAAAGCCAAGTGTGACGGGGCGCTCCTGCCCTGCACTCGGGGTGTCCGGGGCGACGGCGGATGGGCGTGCTGGGGGGTGGAGAGCCGGCGCGCCGCCAGGACGGCGGGCCGCACTGCCGGGCAGGGGCTCGGTGCGGCAAGCGACGGGGGGCAAGGGGCGCCTCTGAGCGAGGCCCAGGGGGGAGGAGCTAGGGAGGCGCCGGCGGGTGACGTCATGGGGGAAGGGGGGTTGCTGGGTGGCGGGGAGGAAATGACGTGCGAGGCCAGGGCCGGCGGGGGATTTAAAACCGGGCCTGGCACCGTGGAGGAGAGGGGGAGAGAAACGGAGAGCCGAGGAGCAGGAGGAAGGAGAGGCGAGGCCGGGAGAGGCGGACAGGACCAGCCCTTAGGAAGGGCGGAGTAGGAAGCAGCCCAGGGTGGGGTCGTGGAGCCCGTGAGCGGGTGTGTTTTGGGGTACTTCCCCCATCCGCTAGGGAGGGACCGTGAGTCCCTGCCTTCAGGGCCCTGGGCCAGGGTTCGGAGAGGGGGTGGGCCCGAACCCCCCTACTCCGCTGGCCGGAAAGGCAGCCTCGGGCGTTCATTAATATAAACAAGGGACTGGGGACTGGGCGGGTTTTCGCTGCGGGTTGTGCCTAGGGCTACAGGACTGGCCCGGATGACCAATAAACACGGGCGACAGTAGCCCTTTTCGTGGTGAGCTAGACGAGACTCTTTTACACCAAGCAACACTAGTTACCTGTGTATGGCAAAAGTGTCTTGTTACTTTTACAACTTGAAATGAAATGGCATTATTAAAAATTCATTTCAAGCCAACAGAACTTTACAAATCATGATTGTTGGCGAATTTCTAAAACCCTTCGGGTATGTCTACACTACAGTGCTATTTCGAATTAATGCATTGTCAGCCGACGGTCAGGGCAGTGTGTGTGTGTATGCTTCCGAGAAAAGGTTTAACGTCCGTGTCTTTACTGCTAGGACCGGGGTCCCGTTGCAGAGGGTGGCCAGCAGGCCAACAGACGCCCCGTTATATAGGAAGAGCTTATTACACCTTAGATTTTAGCTGCTAGAACACAAAGTTCCTTCGCAGCGGGCAGCCTAGGAAAGGCTGAAAAGGTGCCCCAATGGATCTTGTCACCTGGGAGTGACACAGATCCAAACGCCCAAGCTCTCCCTATGTCTGTCCCTTTATGACCGGCTGAAGTTCTTTTAAATTGTGCTTGGTTCTGTTACAGCAACTGAAGGAGTCAGGTTAAAGCTTAAACAGTTACAGGTTTATTAAAAGACTTATACAAGCATATGGTTACAATGGCTATTGCTCTATTTCTTAAATGCTAACAAATACAGATTTTAAAAACGGTTACAAAGAAAATAAAGATAGAAAATAGAAATAATGATACCAAGTGACAGCTTAATCTTTAAAGAGCTCTAACACTATGTATATATATATACTTAAGCAAAGGACCACATCCAGGTACAATTTTTACCCCTTTCTGTGCCTCTCGACTCCAGCGTGTCAGGCCAGGGCCGGTCTCTCAATTCCTAGGAAAGACGAATACGAGGTGGGCGTCCCCTTGGAACCTCGGGAGATCAAACACCTAACCCGACCAGCAGATAGATGGTAGATTGACACTCAGAGAAAATGCGCTGCTGGACCCATCTATATACCCCTGGGGGCCCGTATCCTCTTTCTTATCTATTGTACTGGTCTGTTTTGTGGCGCCAGTTCTTACAAGCAAGTTTCAAGTTAATTTACACTTGCAAGAGAGATAACTAAATTGTGAATACTAGACATTTTTTTACTGGGCGAGAGATTCCTCCCCCCGCGGATGGATGTGTGTTCGTATCAATATGGGTTAAGTCAAGGACACACCTTGGCAGCCTCTTGGTCAGCAATTGGCGTATCTCTGTTTACAGCCATTCACGGTCACACAGCCTGGGCCTTCTGCTCTGTGTGCCCTGGATGCTCCAACTAAGCAAAAATGGATGTTACAAGGGGGGTTCCTGTCTGGCTACATGCATCTAGACACAAAAACTAATTCGAAATAGCGTTTTGCTATTTCGAAATAGCGCGTCCACACTGATTGGATGCTGAATCGCATTTAAGGGCAGCTGAAACCGGTTCCAGCAGGGCATCAGGTCGGTAGGGTTATGTCTACAATACAAAGTTAATTCGAAATAACAGCTGTTATTTCGAATTAACTTTAATAGCGTCTACACATACAAACCGCTAGTTCGAAATAAATTCGAAATAGTGGAGCCCTTATTTCGAATTTGGTAAACTTCATTCTACGAGGAATAACACCAAATTCGAAATAGCTAATTCGAAATAAGTGCTATGTAGACACTTATTTCGAATTAGGGGGCCTCCAGCCCTTCCCAGGGAGCCCTGGTGGCCACTCTGGGCACAACCAGGAAAACATGTCTGCTCCCCCCCAGCTCCGGAGCCCTTAAAGGGTCAGACTCTGGCCACAGTGCCTGTGCCAGTTGCAAGCCTGCCAGTACCCAGCCAGCAGACCGTGCACCTGGCACAGCATGAGCCAGCCACCCGCTGCCACCCAGCCCTCCACCACTCCCCAGGACCAGGCTGGCGGCTCCCAGGAGCCTTCCCAGGGCCGCAAAAGGTGGGCACCTTCCTGGTCTAGTGCGGAGATCATGGATCTCATTGAGGTTTGGGGGGAGGCCTCCAATGCCCATGATCTCCGCACTAGGCACAGGAATGTGGCCGTCTACAGCTGCATGGCTGCCAGCCTGGCCACCAGAGGCCACATGCGCAGCCAGGAGCAGGTGCGCAGCAAAAAAAAAAAAAGGAAATGCGGCAGGCCTATGCCAGGGCCTCCCAACCAGGGGCTGACCCAGAGGCCTGCCTGCACTAAGAGGCCCTGGACCGCATCCTGGGGGGTCAGACGGTCTGTGCCCCCCTGGTCGTCATCGACCCCGGGGCAGAGGGCCCTGCCCCTGACACAGGGGAAGAGGAGGAAGAGGAGGATGACAGCAGCCAGGAGCCTGCAGGGAGCATGCCCTGCACCCAGGACCCCCGAGCCGAACCGGAGAGCCCATCAGCAGCCTCATCCGAGGCCGGGGAGGCCTCCACATGTGAGTGACATCACGGTCCCCTTATGCGGGGCGGGGGTGGGAGGGGGAGCCCAGGGACCGTGCGCGTCGGCCTTGACGACCACGGAGCGGGCGGCAACTTGTGCCTCTGCTGTGCCATCCAGGACATGTGGCCCCAGCTGGGTGTCATGCAGGGGCCCTGGCCTGTTCCTCACACACATCTACGCGTGAAGGCACATGACAGGCTCCTGACCCCGGGGAGAGACACTGCACGCTGCCTTCCCTCCAGATGCCCCCTCTACACAGAGGCAGGGCACATCTCCCCTCCCCCAACCCCACACACCACACTAGAGGCAGCACAGGGGCTGGGATGCAGTCCTGGGACAGCAGGATGTGATGGTGCGGACCTGCCGTCCTCACTTTGCAGAGGGGAGCTGGGTTTCACCCACTGTGTCCCCAGGGAGAACTGACCACTGCTATTGTTTCACCAGAGCCGCAGCACCTGCGAGTGCAGGACGCACCACCCTGCCTGGACCATCCACCTGCACCCGGGCCAGCAAGAGGAGTTCCAGAGGCAGCAGCTGCGGTTACAGGGACGGCAGGTCCGCAGCCAGGAGCAGTGGGTTCAAGAGGACCTGCAGCTGCGGTGGGAGAGCTTGCGAGAGCAGGGCCGTGCCCTCCGCGAGCACCTGTTGCCTCCTGCTGCTCCAGTCCCTGCGGCCGCCCCAGCTATCGCTCCTCCTCCCACCCCTGCTCCCCCTCCCACTTCTTCCACCCCCGCCATCCCTCCTGCCCCCCCTCCACAGCCACTCCCCCCTGGGAATGCTGAGGCCCCCGGACCCGCAGTGCTGCGAGACGGGAGAGCCGGCAAGACCCCCAACCCTGAGCTTCCCCTCCCCCTTCCTCCCCTTACCTCCCCCTTCCAGCTCCCTCCTCCCAGGTTTTCCCCCTCCCCTCTCCCGCCCTCATTCCTACCCTCCCCCCACCCCAGTTATGTTAAATAAAGAGAGATTTTTTGTGGCAACACGGGTGTTTTTATTGTATATCAGGAAGGGGGGTTAGGGAGGGGAAAGGGGAAGGAGGTGCGGGTGGACTGTAAGGCACAAGGCCCCAGTGGGGCACGCCAGGGGGACTTCAGTCCTCGTCCGCCTGGAAGCTCTCCCGCAGGGCTTCTCGGATGTGGACAGCCCCCCAAAGGGCCTCCCGGCTGGCAGCCGTGCAGGGCTGTGCATACTGGCCAGCCAGGCAGTCAGCCTCTGCCATCCAGACTGGCAGGAAAGCCTCCCCCTTCCTCTTACATAAATTGTGGAGCACACAGCACGCTGCCACCACGTGCGGAATATTGTGCTGGGAGAGGTCGAGGCAGGTGAGGAAGCACCTCAATCATGCTTTCAGTCGGCCGAAGGCTCCCTCAACCACGATGTGGGTCCTGCTGAGCCTGGCATTGAAGGCCTGGTGGGAGGGGTTGAGGTGTCCCGTGTAGGGCTTCATCAGCCAGGGCTGTAGGGGGTAGGCCGCATCCCCCAGCAGGCACACTGGCATGTCCTCATCCCCGACCCTGATGTGGCGGTCGGGGAAGAAAGTCCCAGCATGCAGCCTCTGGCACACGGAGGAGTTGCAGTACACCCGCGCGTCGTGTGCCTTGCCGGACCAGCCCACATTGATGTCCGTGAACTGGCCCCGGTGGTCAGACACGGCCTGCAGGATCACAGAGAAGTACCCCTTCCTGTTGATGTAGAGGGAGGCCTGGTGTTCCGGGGCACGGATGGGGATGTGCGTCCGGTCGATTGCCCCCCCGCAGTTGGGGAAGCCCAGGGCTCCAAACCCCTGGATGACGGCGTCCAGGTCGGTGAGGCGGATGACACTGCGGAGCAGCACCCTGTTGATGGCCTTCACCACCTGCAGAGAGACACAAAACCGAGGGTCACTGGGGCACCCAGGTGGATGGGAGTGTTCATTCCCCACCATTGCCCTGCAATCCTGGCCACCACGGGCGGTCTGTAGCGCGGCCGGGACAGACTGAACCCTCCCGGGGAGGGCACTTACACCACCTCCCCCCCGTTTTCCCTGGGGCAGCCCATTTCTTCCTTGCAGCCCCCCCCTCCTGGCCCAGTGGCCGGTGGGTGCCGTACCTGCATGAGCACCGCTCCAACGGTGGATCTCCCCACGCCGAACTGGTTCCCGACGGATCGGTAGCTGTCCGGCGTGGAGAGCTTCCACAGGGCGATGGCCACACGCTTCTGGAGGGGGATGGCGGGCCTCATGCGTGTGTCCCGTCACTGCAGAGCAGGGGCGAGCCACTCGCAGAGCTCGAGGAAGGTGTCCCTCTTCATCCTGAAGTTCTGGGTCCACTGTTGGTCTCCCCAGCGCTCCAGGACGATGTGGTCCCACCAGTTGCTGCTGGTGTCCAGACGCCAGATGCGCCCGGACACGCTGGCGTCCGGGCGCCGCTCCTCCAGGGCCCCCGGGGGGGGGCAGGGGGAGGACCAGGGGGCTGGCCTGCAGCAGAAGGTGCCAGGCAGCCTCCAGCAATTGCTGCCAGATTTGCAGCAAGACGTTCAACATGAGCACCAGAGTGCCCAGGGGCAGCTCTGGCTCCATGGTGCCGAGTGCTGAGGTGTCCCAAACGAGAGCGACCAAAGCTGACCGAAAGGAAAATGCTTTGCTGTCCCTCAGCAAGGTAGGCAAGCAAGCAGGAAAGCTGAGAACTGGCTGTCCAGGGGGGTCCCTTTAAGCACGAGACTCAGATAGCCTCAGACAGCAGCCACACAAAGCAACCAGGGTATGTCTACACTACAGTGCTATTTCAAATTAACTTAATTCGAAATAGTTAATTCGAATTAAGCTAATTCAAAATAACGCATCTATACACAAAAACTATTTCGAAATAGCGTTTTGCTATTTCAAAATAGCACGTCCACACTGAGTGGACCCTGAACCGAAGTTAAGGCTGGCTGGAACCAGTGCCGGCAGGGCATCAGGTTAGGACTTAGAGTGTGGGGCTGCTGCCTGAGGTTAACTGAGCTCTGTGCTTAAAGGGACCCTACCCCCACCCCGGACAGACAGTTCTCAGGGTTCCCCGCTTGCTTGTCTGCCTCGATGAGGGACAGCAAAGCAGTCCTGTCTTGGAGTGCCCTGAGTGCCCACAGTCGGGACACCACAGCACTCGGCCACATGGAGCCAGAGCTGCCCCTGGGCACGCCGGTGCGTCTTGTGGGGTCGTTGCTGCAGGCTGCCATCCAGGGGGTCCATCGGGGGGCTGTGAGGATCCAAGAGGCCCTGCGGGAGAGCGTCCACCCCGAGAAGCCCTCAGAGCCTCCCCGGTCCTCCCCACCGGGGGCTCGTGCCCCATTCCTCCCTCACGTCCTTCCACTTACCCCTCCCTAGCCCCCCTTCTTGATGTCAAATAAAAGACACGTATGTTCAAAAATAGAAACTGGGTTTATTGAACAAAAATGGGGGCGGGATGAACCTCTCGGGAGACTGGGAAAAGGAGGTGGGAGAGGGGAAGAGCAAGGGTGGAAAAGGGATGGGGGAAGCAATGGGAAGAAGGGGGGGGGGAAGCTCAGGGCTCAGGGTTGGGGGTCTCGCTGGACCAACCTGACTTTCATGCTAACCTGCTCCTGGGTTCGCATGTGGCCTTTGGCGGCCAGGCTGGCAGCTATCCTGCCATAGACGGCTGCATTCCTCCATCTAGTGCAGAGATCATGGACGTTGGGGGCATCTCCCCCAAACCTGAATAAGGTCCACGATCTCCACCCTGGACCAGTAAGGCGCCCGCCTTCTCCAGCCCCTGTCAGGCTCCTGGGAGCTGGCAGACTGCTCCTGGGGAGCGGTGGAGGGCTGGCTGCCGGTGGCTTGCTGGCTCATGTTTTGGGGACACTGGCTCAGGGGCCCCGGTGGCCACTGCTGGCTCTGGGCTGACAGGCTTGGAGCTGGCACAGGCACTGTGGCCAGGGCCTACCGCTTTAATGTCTCCGGGCTGGGGGAGAGGAGAGTAAGCTTTCCTGGTTGTGCTCACAGTGGCCACCAGGGCTCCCTGGGAAGGGCTGGAGGTCCCCTATTTCGAATTAAGTGTCTACACAGCACTTAATTCGAAATAGCTATTTTGAATTTGGCATTACTCCTTGTAGAATGAGGTTTACCAAATTCAAAATAAGGGCTCCACTATTTCGAATTTATTTCGAAATAGCGGTTTGCCTGTGTAGATGCTATTAAAGTTACTTCGAAATAACTGCTGTTATTTCGAATTAACTTTGTAGTGTAGACATACCCTAAGCTCTTAAGGGCAGGGACAATCCAAAGAGACAAGAAAAGAAAAGGGTGGTAGGTGAAACAGACAGAGACTCTTAAAAGGCCCTACCCACCCCCCGTCACCCTGCTCAATGCATGAATCCAGCCACATGACTCCACAGCTGCTTATCTGCCACTGGAAGCCCAGCCCAAGAAGACACCAAGAGGTCACTGAGTGAATGTCAGGGCCAGGGATGTTCTGACAGGGGTTCAAAGTTAAAGAAAGACACTTGTACTGTTGATCTTTCCAGGGCCTAATGACATGCACGGACTAATGGCTATGGACTGTGTAAACTGAGGGGCTGTGTCTACACTGGGCCACTTATTCCGGAAAATCAGCCGCTTTTCCAGAATAAGCTGCGAGCTGTCTACACTGGCCCTTGAATTTCTGGAAAAGCAACGATGCTCTACTGTACAAAATCAGCCACTATTCCGGAAGAACTATTCTGCTCCCGCTTGGGCATAAGTCCTTATTCCGGAACACTGTTCCGGAAAAGGACCAGTGTAGACAGCCCAGTAGTCTTTTCCGGAAAAAAGCCCCGATCGCAAAAATGACGATCGGGGCTCTTTTCCGGAAAAGCGCGTCTACATTGGCCACAGATGCTTTTCTGGAAAAAGGGCTTTTCTGGAAAAGCAGCCTGCCAATGTAGACGCTCTTTTTCCGGAAATACTTATAACGAAAACTATTCTGTTTTAAGCATTTCCGGAAATTCATGCCAGTGTAGACACAGCCAGGCTGTCCTGAGAAACTGACTGATTAAATGATTCCAGCCATTTGCTTTCACATGGGTGCAAGGAAATTAATACAAGTATCACATTCAGACTCATGAATGCAACACTTAAGAGTTGAATCATGCGCTTCTGAGTTAGGTGGCTTTTCCCAGTGTTTGCTAGTTTGTCACAATGTCTTGCTTTATGGACCTCTGCCGTGTGAACAGACATCCCAGGTTCGCCCATTTAGGGAGCTGAGCCATAGTCTAAGCTATAAGTTCCATTTCTAGGTACCCATCCAGCAAGGATTTGAAGAGCTGGACGTTGGTTTACACTAATTCCTACGTTTACCCAATTAGGGAGCAACAGTTCTCTAGTTTATGCTAGTCCAGAGATGCTACTTCTCATGTGAGGACGGGGTCGGCCACCTGGGACATAGGGTTAGGGTTAGGGAGAGGAGGGGATGGCTCCACAGAGTTGCCGCCCAGACCGAGGCCCGCTGGCAGAGAGTCATCCTCCCCCTGGGTAAGTGGGGTCAGACCCAGGGCCTCGATCTCCTCGAAGATGGAGCCAAGTTCATCTGCGGGGGGGGTTCAGCTATTACCAGGGCTGGGGGAGCTCCACCCGAGGCCTCCTCGCGGATGGGCTCCACAGGGGGGATGGCATCGTCCCCCCTCGCTGCCACGGCTTCCTCAGCCAGCGCCTCCTGCTGACCCTCACTGGGGGCGATCTCGGCAGCGCTGGCCCCCCTCGGGATCTTTCGGAGGGGGGCCTTCCCACCCTCCTCATCGGAGGGGGGAGACTCTATGGCTATGTCTACACTGGCGGGTTGTTGCGCCAGAAATATGCAAATGAGGCTAAGTGTGGAATATCGCCAAGCCTCATTTGCATACCTAATGAGCCGCCATTTTTGCAGAAGAGGCTCTTGCACCAGAAGGAGCGTCTACACTGCCCCTTCTTGTGCAAGAAAAACCCTCTTGCGCAATGCCGTTATTCCTGAAAATAATCAGCGTAGCGGCATTGTGCAAGAAAGTTTTTCTTGCGCAAGAAGGGGCAGTGTAGACGCTCCTTCTGGAGCAAGAGCCTCTTCCGCAAAAATGGCGGCTCGTTAGGTATGCAAATGAGGCTCGGCGATATTCCACACTTAGCCTCATTTGCATATTTCTGGCGCAAGAACCTGCCAGTGTAGACATAGTCAGCAGAGGGATGCAGATTAGGCAGGTCGACACTGCAAATGAGGCAGGGATTTAAATATCCCGTGCCTAATTTGCATAACAATGGCTGCCGCGTTTTGCCGACTCAGCACTTTGTTGGCAGAAAAGCGGCAGTCTAGAGGGGGATCTGTCGAGAAAGAAAGTCTTTTTTGACAGATCCCTTATGCCTCTGCCGACAGAGGGGTGCAGTCTAGACATACCCTATGAAACCACAACATATCCTCACGTTTGCTTCCTCCTATACTGAGGATTGTAGTGTCAATGTCAGCAGCTTGGGATGTAGACTATTTACCTGAAGATGTCTTTTCCCACTTCATTTTGATTTTTTTCCTCTTTGACAGGAGGCTTGGGCTCTGGGGCATCTGCCCCAGAGAAAATGAAGAGGAGGAAGATGAATCACTTAGATCAGTGGTCCCCAACCTTTTCAAGTTGGCGGGCGCCAGGGGGCGTAGCCGTTCGCCCGCCGGGCGCCAGGGGGCGGGGACACTTGCCCGCCCGGGGGCGGCCCCCCCCAGCCGCATGCCCGGGGGCGGGGCCCCCCCCATAGCCACGCGCCCAGGGAAGGCGCCCCCCCGCAAGCGCCGCGCACCCGGGGCCGGCGCTCCCCCCGTAAGCGCCGCGGGGCCAAGGCCGGGGCAGGGGCCAGGGCACGCGCGGCGCCCCCGGGGGCGGGGCCAAGGCCGGCGCCGGAGCCGGCAAGGGCACGCGCGGCGCCCCCGGGGCCGGGACCAGCCATGCGCCTGGGGCTGGCACCTGCCAGCCCAGATTGCTCCGCGGGCGCATGTAAAGAGCCCGGCGGGCGCCATGGCGCCCGCGGGCACCGGGTTGGGGACCACGGACTTAGATTGTGGCCATTTGTTGAGGACATGACATTAGCTGTTAAGTTCATGTTGATTGGCAGAGTCACTTCTGCTACAGCTAGGCAGCCTTCCATCAAGGTGTGAAAGTAGGTTGAAAATCTTCCCTGGTCAGCCACTCCCACACCAGAGCCACCACAGGCATTTCCAGATACCCAGTTTTGAGTTTCTTCATTGTAGACTTTGTGCAATTCGGACTGCAGTGCCATAAGCATGGCTAGATAGGGATTTAGCTGAAGTGCAATAGAAGATGACAGCCTTGCTGGGGTTTTTTTGTTCCAGATTGATAATTTTGTGAAGCAACTCTCCCAAGAGATGAAATATCAGTTACTTCACACAAGCTGCCATGTCTGTTGTCCAGACAAAGTTCCCTGTGGATGGAAGACAGATGGACATACATGAGAATTAGAGTTACTCCAGTGTGACTAGCTTTATATGAATTATGACAATACCATTCAACAGGGCTGTGTCTAGACTGGCCAGTTTTTCCGGAAAATCAGCCGCTTTTCCGGAAAAACTTGCCAACTGTCTACACTGGCCGCTTGAATTTCCGCAAAAGCACTGACTTCTTACTGTAAGAAATCAGTGCTTTTTGCGGAAATACTATGTTGCTCCCGTTCGGGCAAAAGTCCCTTTTGCGCAAAACTTTTGCGCAAAAGGGCCAGTGTAGACAGCTCAGGTTTGTTTTGCGCAAAAAAGCTCCGATCGCGAAAATGGTGCTCGGGGCTTTTTTGCGGAAAAGCACGTCCAGATTGGCCATGGACGCTTTTCCGCAAAAAGTGCTTTTGCAGTAAAGCGTCCTGCCAATCTAGACGCGCTTTTCTGAAAATGCTTTTAACGGAAAATTTTTCTGTTAAAAGCATTTCTGGAAAATCATGCCAGTCTAGACGTAACCCAGGTGTAAAATCAAGGAAAGCCACGTACACACCCACAGGGATATTCTTCCCACAGAGACATCAAATACATAATACTAGAGGGTCCTATGGCAAAACAAACCTAAATATTTCATGACAATTCAGCATTTAAATAATGCAAGAATACAATCTGATCAATGGGCCTGCGTTTACTGTAATGCTGCACTCTGGAAATGTGGAGACATCCATGTTATGATAAATTCACAACACACAACTGCATCACAAGAAGCTGTCAGGAGAAGCTGGAGGTACTGGCAGCTGTATAACTGGAGCTTTGTGACATTTGGGGAAGGGTCGTAAGCCGTTTGTGATTATGTGCAAGGCTATGATTTTTTTGCCTGGAGGTCACAGTGTTCACAGTAATTGGGAATTTTATAGGGCTGTCAATCGATTAAAAAACGTAATCGCATGCGCCTCCCCTTTGAAACGCCGTGGCGGCGTTTCAACGGGGCAGCGCTGCATGGAGCCCGGGATCAGTTGGAGTCCCCAGCTGACCCCAGGCTCCATGCAGCGCTGCCCCTTGGAAGTGCTGCAGCAGCGTTTCCAAGGGGCAGCGCATTAGGGCTATGTCTACACTGGCGGCGTTTTGTGCAAGAACGTCTTGCACAAGGGTTCTTGTGCAAGAACTCTTGCTCAAAAACACATCCACACTGCCATGTCCGAGCTGTGCTTTTGCACAAGAGCATCCATGGCAGCGTGGACGCTTTCTTGCACAAGAAAGCTCCGATGGCCATTTTAGCCATAGGGCTTTCTTGTGCAAGAAACCCCTGCGGCGCATCCATACTGCCCTCTTGCACAAGAGCTCCTGTGCAAGAGAGCTTACACTTGTAAGAAAAGACCGTAGCTCTTGCGCAAGAAGCCCTCTCTTACCACGCCGTACTGTAAATCTTCTTGCGCAAGAGCGGGCGGGCAGTGTGGACGCTCTGCAGGTTCTTGCGCAAGAACAGTCGTACTTGCGCAAGAACCCGCCAGTGTAGACATAGCCTAGGAGCCTGGGATAAGCTGGGGACTCCAGCTGATCCCCGGCTCCACGTTGCAAAGCCCCTTTGAAGTGCCACTCTGGGGCTTTGGAACAGTGGAGCTGGGGATCAGCTGGGGACTCTAGGTGATCCCAGGCTCCGCTTGTGCTGCCCCTTTGAAGAACCAAGGTGGCACTTCAAAAAGGAAGTGCAGCATTAACACCTGCGATTAATGCATTAAAAAGTTAACACGTTAATCCTGTCCTGTGTTAATTATAGGCGTTAACGTAGGTCAATTGACAGCCCTAGAATTTTAATAAAGTGTGTGAAACCTGCAGTGATGGCCCCTGAGGGCCTGGCTCCCCCCTCTGAGTGTTGTGATGTGGCACATGGGATCACAGCACCACTCTGGTTTGCTGAGTCCACCTGGTCCTAGATGGAGATGGGGGTGGTGTCCCAAACCTGAGTGGTGCTGTGACCTAGTGCACTAGGTCACAATGCCCAGAGTGGGAAGCAGGGCCTAGACCACAAGACAGGAGCCACTGCAAGAGGAGGGAATAGGGAGCTCACGCTCCAATACCCCCATATCTGTGACTCTCTCATGACTCTGGGTTTTCCCCCCTTTGCACCTCTGCTGTCCGAAACTACTATTAAAATGTTTAGTCAAACTCAGACTTGATAAGCTCACAACCTAGATATTTCTCTTAAAATGATCAGCAGAGAAGCAGTTAGAGCTTAAAATTTCACATCTTGAAGGTTTCATAGTTCATACAATGAGATGAACGTGAGACTTGATACCATTCATATTTATGATTGTAAGCCTGCTGGAGATTTAGGAGGACAGCTCTATATCAGTTTACACTCTGTTCAGATTTACAAAGTTGTTTTCACAACCATGAGTGCTAGATTTTTTTACAAAATGAAAGCTCAGAATGAAGGCTTGTGTGGCAAAAAGTAGGCTGCAGGATTGGAGAATTCACAGGATCCTGATTACTAAGTAATCTCATTGTTAAAATGAGACTTAGGAGTCACTTAAGAGCTTTTGAAAATTTTACCCCTTATCAATGCAAGGATGTGTAGACAAATAGGGTATGTCTACAGTAGCCCCCTAGTTCAAACTAGGGTGGCTAATGTAGGCATTCGAAGTTGCAAATCAAGCCCGGGATTTAAATATCCCGCGCTTGATTTGCATCTTCCCGGCCGGTCGCCATTTTTTGAAATTTACAAGTCCGGACTAACTGCCCACGTCTATTTTGAATTAAAGCCCCTAAATTGAACTACCTGTTAAACCTCCTTGCAGGAGGAATAACAGGTAGTTCGATTTAGGGCTTTAATTTGAAATACCAGGTCCCTGCCGTGTGTAGATGCGGGCAGTTAGTCCGGACTTGCAAATTTCAAAAAATGGCGACCGGCTGGGAAGATGCAAATCAAGTGCAGGATATTTAAATCTCGGACTTGATTTGCAAGTTCGAATGCCTCCATTAGCCTCCCTAGTTCGAACTAGGGGGCTAGTGTAGACATACCCATAGGGAGGAACTGGTTGAGAATTTAAAATTGGAAGGCAGTTTCCGTGAAAGTGACCATGAAATCATAGGGTATGTCTACACTACAGCACTATTTCGAATTAACTTATTTTGAATTAGTTAATTTGAAATAAGCTAATTCGAAATAACGCATCTAGACAGAAAAACTAATTCAAAATAGCATTTTTCTAATTCGAAATAGCGCGTCCACATTGAGTGGACCCTGAATCGAAGTTAAGGCTGGCTGGAACCAGTGCTGGCAGGGCATCAGGGTCAGACTTAGTGTGTGGGGCTGCTGCCTCAGGCTATCTGAGGTCTGTGCTTAAAGGGACCCTACCCCCCATCCCGGACAGACAGTTCTCAGGTTTCTCTGCTTGCTGGCCCACCTCGCTGAGGGACAGCAAAGCATTTGTGTCTTGGAGTGCTCTGCTTGCCCTCACTCGGGGCACCACGGCACTCTGCAACATGGAACAAGACCTGCCCCATGGGACTCTGCTGTGTCTCGTGGACATGTTGCCGGCAGCCTGGCTGCACTGTCTGCAGGCTGCCATCCGGGAGGACTGTCATGTCTCCTTCCCCACTCTGGCATGATAAATGCAGAAGTGGGGGCCAGCAAGTGTACCCCAAAGCCTTATCTACCAGGCTTTGGTATCAAACTTCCCCCAAAATCTTAAAACCCTAGATCTTGGGAATAAAACTTCCGCTGCCACCACCCAAATGTTGCTAAAGAAACCAGGGGAAAGATCATTTGGGAAATCTCACCCCTAAAATAAAAATCAAGGCACACCATTAACCACTGCCCGGTTAATAAAAAGAAAAGAAAGAACTTTTATTATTACAACAATACTCCTGTTGCAAACATAATGACTAGATAGGGAGGTAACAAAATATACTCATGGAGAAACTCCATGGGCCTAGAACTTAGTTACAAAGAAAAGCCAAAACATCTTTTAAACAGTGCCAGATCTCAGATCCCATACCCAACCCTTAAAACAATAAATCCTGATGAAACTACCTAAACTTTACCCTACTTACAGAAAATGAAGAATGGTGTCTTGGGGTGTGTCTAGACTACAGAGTTTTGTCGACAAAAGTGGACTTTGGTCGACAAAACTATACCTGCGTCTACACTACCGCTGAGTTCTGTTGACATAACGTCGACAGAACTCAGCAGTTTTGTCGATGCTGGTAAACCTCATTTTACGAGGCATAACACCTTCTGTCGACAGAGTTCTGTCGACAGAAGGTGTTATTGCCTGTAGGGTTGCGTCTAGACTACAGGGTTTTGTCGACAAAGCAGTTTGCTTTGTCGACAGAACTGAATGTGTCTAGACGCTCTGTCGACAGAAGTTTTGTCGACAGTATCTGTCGACAAATCTTCCGTCGACAAAACCCTGTAGTCTAGACATACCCTTGGAGAGAGAGAGACATGCTTGTCCCTCTCTGTAGCTGCAGAGAACACACCCAGAGAGACAAAAGGAGAGGGAAAAAAACCCAAATTCCTTTGTCCCAGTTTGAAAGTCCCACCTACATTCCTACTGGTCACTCCACCTGGCTAGGTGTCGTTAACCCCTTAATCCCCAGGCTGCTGGCTAACCCTCATAATCATGACATGCCCCCCAAATCACAGACGGTGCTGGACAGCCTCTGGCCACACTGGCTGTGATTTCTTCCTGGAAGTCTGTAAACAAAATGCTTCCATATCCATGGAGTACCGTAACAGATATACAGAAAGTATACTCAGTAATTGAGTCCAGAAATGCCTCATTAACCAATCAAACTCTCAGTCTCAAAATCAAATTTAGAATAGCGTGGGGTCTTGATCTAAAGTTCAATTGACCAGGTTGTGTGCCTCTTGCGAAATACCCACCGTCATACACCAGGCCAGGTCTTGGCACCACTGAGGGTGTCAGCTCAGGGCGAATTGCTTAAAACCAGGGCTACTTACCACCCTCAACTGAGGTCCTTTCCCAGGCACCCCTCAAATTACACCGAGCACTTCAGCTGCCTCTCCGGTCAGCCAGAAGCCTCACCAACAAAACCCCATAGACACTCCAGCTTCCCGGTGCCATCACCAGACTTAGGCCTCACACACAGGTGAGAGGTTATACAACCCACACTCACCAACTCCAAACAGATCCTCCTGGTCCAAAGGACCCAGCCACAGTTCCAAGCCAATTTCCACTTTAGATCTTACCCACAAGATCACGCTGGGCCAATCCTTTAGAATCTAAACTCTAAAGATACATTAATGAAAGGAAGAAAATGTTGAGAGTAAGATTGTTAATGAGAACCTTCATATATAAACATCACACATGTACACACGTCTCATACATAGAATCAACAGTGAACAAGCTTTCATTAGACACCTTACATGGGTCCCTTAGCACAAAATGTTGTCGTGCCTCAGTTTCCCTTCCCACACAGCATATCAATTTTGGCATGCCCCTTCTCAGGTGAGAAGCTCCAACACTAATTACAAGTACAGGCAGTCCCCGAGTTACGCGGATCCGACTTATGTCGGATCCGCAGTTACGAACGGGGCCCTCCCTCTCCCTGGTCTCCAGCAGACCAGGGAGAGGAAGCAAAGCGGCGGAACACGCGGGCAGCGGACAGCCCAGACGCGTCTGGGCTGTCAGCTGGCCGCGTGCTCCGCGGCTTTGCTCTGCTCTGCTCCCCGTCAGCTGGCCGCGTGTTCCGCCGCTTTGCTCTGCTCTGCTCTGCTCCCCGTCCCCCTGGTCTGCAGACCAGGGGGACGGGGAGCAGAGCAGAGCAAAGCCGCGGAGCACGCGGCCAGCAGGATAGCCACGGCGCGTCTGGGCTGTCCCGCTGCCCCCGTGCTCCGTGGCTTTGCTCCGGACGCCTGTGGTACAGCAGCTGGGGCGCTGCCGGTTGGTCCCGTAGCGCCGCTCTGGGCACCACTGGACCAACCCAGCAGCACCCCAGCTGCTCTGCCCCAGGTGTCCCCAAGTCAGCCACTGCTGAAACTGACCAGTGGCTGACTACAGGAAGCCCCTGCCCCGGGCTTCCTGGAATCAGCTGCTGATCAGTTTCAGCAGCAGCTGACTTGGGGATGCCTGGGGTTCTTAAGTTGAATCTGTATGTAAGTCAGAACTGGCCTCCAGATTCAGCCGCTGTTGAAACTGATCAGTTTCAGCAGCAGCTAAATCTGGACGCCAGTTCCGACTTACATACAGATTCAACTTAAGAACAAACCTACAGTCCCTATCTTGTACGTAACCCGGGGACTGCCTGTATTAACAGTGAAATACCAGGGTCACAAGGCTTTTGAACATACAGTGTGTCCTTGGGTACATTTCTTAACAATTTCCAGGGTTTTGGTACAAAATCATGCACATTGAACATTGTTACAATTCTTAGTAACAGCAGTACAGTGGTCATGAAAGTTAACATAAGTAGCAGGAACAAATACATCCTAAGTGTACATTGACAATTCTGGCCTTTTAGATTTACAAAGTTGCAGCCTTCCTTGGCGAACACAAGTCTTGCCCCTCCCCCTTGCCCTGTGGGGTTAAGTTCAAAACTCCCTCTTCCAAAGACAAAGGCTTGGCTGGGTGTGCCTCCCCCGCTCACAATGGCAATGGGATTTTCTTTCTCTCCACAGCTAATCCTGAAGCAATCTGTTCAGACAGTACCCTGGTACCCTGCTTTCAATCTAGTTTTCCAAGTGAGCCACTGCTTCCCAGCGACAGGGCCTAGGTGAACTGGCCTGATAGACTTATGGATCTCTGGTCCCTTCACAGAATCAGACTGGACACATGCATGTCTCAGCCACACACACTCTCCAGCAAGCTGGTCAAACACAGTCACTTGGTCACCAGAGGGCTGGTTCATCTCCCTGGCTATCCTCCCTCCATCTGAAACCACCTCCAATCCCTCTGCAACTTCCTTACCCTTGTCCCCACTGGACCTTTCTAACCCTAAGTCACTTTTACCCCCCTCAGGCACAGCAACCTGCTGGCCCACCTCACCATAAGGATCCTCTTCCGGATGACTTCCTGCAAGCAAAAGCTCATCTTCCCCTGGCTCTACAGCAGCCTCACCCGGCTGAGCCACCACCAACTCCTCCTGCGATCCCTCTATCCCCTGAACAGGCAGGTCTTCACACAACCCCCTTCAAGAAAACACACAGACTCCTCTGGGGGGAGATCAGAGACCCCTCCCTCCCCCTTCTGGGCTTCAGCTGCCCCCAGAGCTAAATCTGGGCCCACAGCACTCTCCTCAGCCAATCCAGGCTGACAGGCACCTCCTGTAGACAAGGAACTGGGAAGAAACCCTTCCCCCACATGCATACCTCCCTCCTCAGCAGCCAAACTGCCAGGCTCCACACACAGAGGTTGCGCACACTGAACACCCTCCAGAATTTGATCTTTTTCCCCAGCTAAACTTTCACTCTGGCCAGCCACTCCAGACTGCACCAGAGGGACACTTTCCTGAAATAGGGCAGGGAGAGTCCAAACATCTGACTCCAGCCTCTCCCCTGAGGCTCCAGGCAGACCTGTAGAGGCCTCACTCACAGACACACAACTATCTCCCTCAGGCAAACACTCAGAGAAACTTTTCCCTTGCTCCCAGGACAGACTAGCCACAGACAACTTCCCAGATTCACACTCACCCCCTTCACAAACCTCATACCTGTCCTGAGGCTGGATTAAGGTATCAGCCTGATTACACATATTAGCCATGACTGCAGGGTTCGGGGTGTCTGGGTGTACAGCCTGCATAGCCTTGCTACGCGTGATCACTCCCACCCTCTTAGCTTGTTGCACATGCTTGGCCAAATCTTCCCCGACCAGCATAGGAATGGGGTAGTCATCATAGACTGCGAAAGTCCAAGTTCCAGACCAGCCCTTGTACTGGACTGGTAGCTTGGCCGTAGGCAGGTCGAAGGGGTCAGCCTTGAAGGGTTGAATGGTGACTAGAGTCTCTGGGTCAATGGCCTTGGGGTCCACCAGAGCGTGGTGAATCACTGACACCTGTGCCCCGGTGTCTCTCCATGCGACAACCTCCCGTCCCCCCACTCTCACAGTCTCCCTCCGCTCTAGGGGGATCAGTGAGGCATCTGGGCCTGAGGCTCCTTGTGGCAACCCCGGAGTGATGAGTTGTAGCCGGCTGGTGCTCTGGGGACAGTCGGCCTTTACATGCCCCAGTCCATTACATTTAAAGCATCGCCTCACAGCGGTATCATTGGAACGGGGGGGGGGGGGGGCTCCCAGCAGATGGTATGGAGGAACGGGGAGAGATCTGGGGTCTTCCTGGGTGTATATAGGGCCCGTCTCTGTGGGGTGGGGATCGGGGGGATCCCCAGGTGTTGATGGGCCCCCTCAGACTGCTTCCCAGGCTGCTGTGGCCCCTCAGTTCTATCCATCTGGCCCCAAGCACTGCTGCCTCTCTGAGGCTTTTTGGTTTTCCGTCCAGGATGTACCCTCTAATCTCTCCTGGCACACCCTCGAGGAACTGTTCCATCTGCATCAGGAGAGAGATTTCTTCCCGAGTGTGGGCCTGCTCTCCAGAGAGCCACGTTTCCCAGTTTTTGAGGACACGACTAGCATGTTCGGGGAACGGTGTATTTGGGGTCCACTTGGAGGCCCTGAAGTGACACCGGGCCTGTTCAGGGGTGAGGCCCATCCTGAGTCTGGCCTCCTGCTTAAACAGTTCATAATGATTTGCCATGTCACCTGGCAGGTCCGCGGCTACCCCCAGTAAGGGACCAGCGATTTGGGATCTTAACTCTCTCATGTACTGATCAGGAGGAATGTTGTACCCCTGGCAGGCCCTCTCAAAGTTGAGGAAAAAGTCCTCAACATTATCCCCTACTTGGCACATGGGGAGCTTTCTGGGGGGTTCAATGATGATGGAGGTGGGATTGTTGGGTGGGGTACCTGAGGTGTCCGGCTGCCTGGCTTTCTCCAGCGCAACTTGGGCCTCTAACTCTAACTGCTGCTATCTCTGCCAGTTTCACCTCCTGTTGTATACGCCTGGCCTCAGCCTCGGCCTCTCGTTGTGTACGCCTGTCCTCGGCCTCTCATTGTGTACGCCTGTCCTCCAGCTGTAGGAAAAACTCCATCTCCTTGTCAGTTAGAGGCCTGCCGGTCCTTATGGCATAATCGCACACAGAAGGCGCAGGTGTGGGGGAGGGAGAGCGGTAGCCGGCTGCTCCTGCCTCCTCAAGATCACTTCCCCCAGGGCTCACAGAGGTATGCTCTTGTTTCCCCTCTCTGGGGTTGGAATCTTTCCCGGTACTTAACATCATGCCTGGCTCTGAGGCTGTTTCTGCCTCAGGGTGTTGCTTAGGACGGGTTGGGTTCTCTAGGGTTACCTTGCCCGATCGCAAGAGCATGTACTGGGCTCCTTCCCTGCCCTATTCTAGCCTAGCTATCCAGTTGTCCCGAAAGCTAACAAAAAAACAAACTGGATGGGATGGTCTGTGTCTGGCTTAAGCTTAAGCTTCTGTCTGCCCCTCTGAAGCAGCCCAGAAAACAAAAGAAAAAAAAAAAAAAAGAGAGAGAAAAAACTGCAAAGCTTGCAACTCAAAGAAAAACCTGTGTCCTTTTAAAAATCCTGGGTTCTCAAAATAATCCCACCACTATGCCACCATGTCATGGCTCCTTTCCCACTCTGGCATGATAAATGCAGAAGTGGGGGCCAGCAAGTGTACCCCAAAGCCTTATCTACCAGGCTTTGGTATCAAACTTCCCCCAAAATCTTAAAACCCTAGATCTTGGGAATAAAACTTCCGCTGCCACCACCCAAATGTTGATAAAGAAATCAGGGGGAAGATCATTTGGGAAATCTCACCCCTAAAATAAAAATCAGGGCACACAATTAACCACTGCCCGGTTAATAAAAAGAAAAGAAAGAACTTTTATTATTACAACAATATTCCTGTTGCAAACATAATGACTAGATAGGGAGGTAACAAAATATACTCATGGAGAAACTCCATGGGCCTAGAATTTAGTTACAGAGAAAAGCCAAAACATCTTTTAAACAGTGCCAGATCTCAGATCCCATACCCAACCCTTAAAACAATAAAGCCTGATGAAACTACCTACACTTTATCCTACTTATAGAAAATGAAGAATGGTGTCTTGGAGAGAGAGAGACATGCTTGTCCCTCTCTGTAGCTGCAGAGAACACACCCAGAGGGTATGTCTACACTACCCTCCTAATTCGAACTAGGAGGGTAATGTAGGCATACCGCACTTGCAAATGAAGCCTGGGATTTGAATTTCCCGGGCTTCATTTGCATGAAGCTGGCCGGCGCCATTTTTAAATGCCGGCAGTTCGAACCCCGTGCCGCGCGGTTACACGCGGCACGGAGTAGCTAGTTCGGATTAGGCCTCCCCCCAAACCTCAATGAGGTCCATGATCTCCGCACTAGTCCACGAGGGCGTGAGCCATCTACGGCCCCTGGGTGCTGGGGGACTGGGCGGGGGATGGCTGGCTGCCACTGGCTGCCATTGTGCAGCCACTGGCTGAGGGTCTGTGGCTGCTGGCAGGCCTGGCTCTCGCATGTGCCCAGTGGCCAGAGTCTAACCCTTTAAGGGCCCTGGGGCTGAGGGAGAGGAGAGGAGTTTTCCTGGTTTGACCTAGAGTGGCCACCAGGGGAAACTGGGAAGGGCTGAAGGCCCCCTAATTCGAAATAACTGTCTACACAGCACTTATTTCAAATTAGCTATTTCGAATTTGGTGTTATTCCTCGTAGAATGCTCCACTATTTCGAATTAGCAGTTTGGCTGTGTAGACGCTATTAAAGTTAATTCAAAATAACTGCTGTTATTTCGAATTAACTTTGTAGTGTAGACATACCCATAATGGGCTCGTCTACATTGGCCCCTTTTCCGAAAGGGGCATGTTAATTTCAGAGATCGTAATAGGGAAACTTCAAAGTACGAATAAGATCCTCCGGAAAAGGGCGCTTTTTCCGGAGGATCGGGGCCAGTGTAGACGCTCTTTTCCGGCTTTTCTAAAAGCCGGAAAAAAGCGGCGGACATTTTTATTTAAATGCTGCAGGGGATATTTAAATCCCCTGCGGATTTCCCTATTACGACCTGTGAAATTAACATGCCCCTTTCAGAAAAGGGGCCAGTGTAGACGTAGCCATAGAGTTCATGATTCTAAGGAATGGTAAAAGGGAAAACAGCAAAATAGAGACAATGGATTTCAGGAAGGCAGATTTTGGTAAGCTCAGAGCGCTGGTAGGTGAGGTCCCATGAGAAGCAAGACTAAGGGGAAAGACAACTGAAGAGAGTTGGCAGTTTTTCAAAGGGACATTATTAAGGGCCCAAAAGAAAGCTATTCCGCTGCGTAGGAAAGATAGAAAATATGGCAAAAGGCTACCTTGCATTAACCAGAAGATTTTACATGATCTAAAAATAAAAAAATATAACAAGTTGAAACTAGGACAAATTACAAAGGATGAATATAAGCAAGTAATGCAAGTATGCAGGGACAAGATTGGAAAGGCAAAGTCACAAAACAAGCTCAAACTAGCTAGAGACATAAAGGGTAATAATAAAACATTCTATAAATATATTAGAACCAAGAGGAAGACCAAGGACAGGGTAGGCCCACTAGTCAGTGAGGAGGGAGAAACAGTAACAGGAAACTTGGAAATGGCAGAGATGCTTAATGACATTTCAGTCTTCACCAAGAAGTCTGATGATGAAGGAATGATTAACATAGTTGTAACCCTTCTGCCAGGCCGAGTTAATAGCAGCAAGGGCCGGGTTCAGTATCTAGGGGTCTCCTCCCAACGAGGTAATACAACACCGGCTCGAGCCCCCACCCAGTGACCTGGGAAATCTTACATACACCTCTGGGTGCCTCAAAAGAGGCAATTCTTCCCCTCTCGCAAGCACAGAGCCTCAGTATAGTAGCAAACCTTTAATAACATGAGGTAACCGACATCTGCATTAAATTGGGGGAAACACCACAACTCGGATTTACCAACCAAACAATGAGAAAAGGCCCTCCCCCCAGCCACAAATCTCCCCAACGTCCCAAAAGTCCAACACCCCAAGAGTCTCAGCCCTGGGTCAGTGCCGTCCCAGGGTTCAGAAGTCCACCCGGCAGGGTTTCACCATCCCAACCTGGAGGGGTGGGGATCGATGCACCTTACGTGGCCCGGCGGTGGCTCCACCTCTCCGTCAACACGAGTCACTTCACCACACTCCACTTGTCGTCAGGTGAGCCGCCTCCACTGTCCAGCTCCGCAAATCCGCCAACTGTCTCAGTCCACGCTCCGGGCTGCCAGCTGGTTGCTCCTGCCGCTGCTCCGCCGGCTGCCGCTCCTACCAGCCGCAGGCCGCCCCCATCAGCCACTCCGCTGTCTGCCCTCAGGTCACCCCACCAGCTGCATCTACTGTCCACCTGCACTTGCTGGTTGCCCCTTGCAAACTGCTCTGCTAGCAGCACAGCACCAGGCTCCCCTCAGCAACAGTGATTTCAGCTCATAACAGAGGAGCCTTAGTACTAGCCCACAGCAAAGTTAGCTCCACAGCTCACAACTAGACTCCAAATAGAACCTAAATTAACTCTGATATTCCACAGTGGGAGAGGAAAGGAGTGCAATCAGTGTTGTTCAGGCCCTCAAACAGGACCCCACCACCAGGCACTAAAACCTGCCCCCAACCTCTCTCCATTTGACTGGGTTTGGAACCCATGCCCCTTGTCTAGCGAGTGCTACTTAGTTTATGGCGAATCCCTCTGTCATAAACAGTTCCACCATTCCATTGTCCTTGATTCGCATAATCAGGGTAACAACACTTTTATCCCCTCTGCCTCAATAACAGAGAGACTGGGGCTCCCACAGTGGCCAAAGTGACGATTTGGGCTGCTGTGGCACATACTAGACAGGGTGGGTGTGTCTATGCAAATTGGGCTCAGCCCCTGAAGTCTCTTTGCACCACTTGCCACAGTTCACCACTAGATGTCAGGATAGCGTTTACCCTGACCCTGCTTACATCGTGAATGCTAGTGGGAATGGGGTAGGTTTAGAAGATAAAATAAAAAAGAACAAGTCACCAGGTCCTGATGAAATGCATCCTAGACTACGCAAGGAGCTGATAGAGGAGGTATCTGAGCCTCTAGCTATCATCTTTGGAAAATCATGGAAGACAGGAGAGATTCCAGAAGACTGGAAAAGGGCAAATTTAGTGCCCATCTATAAAAAGGGAAATAAGAACAACCCAATTTAACTTCTGTGCCAGGAAAGATAATGGAGCAGGTAATTAAGGAATCCATCTGCAAACACCTGGAAGATAATAAGGTGATAGGGAACAGCCAGCATGGATTTGTAAAGAACAAATTGTGTCAAACCAATCTGATAGCTTCATTTGATAGGAGAACAAGCCTTGTGGATAAGGGAGAAGCAATGGATGTGGTATACCTAGACTTTAGTAAGGCATTTGATACAGTCTCTCATGAACTTCTTATTAATAAACTAGGAAAATACAATCGAGATGGGGCTACTATAAGGTGGATACTATAAACTGGCTGGATAACCATTTTCAGAGAGTAGTTGTTAACAGTTCACAATCATGCTGGAAGGGCATAACAAGTGGGGTTCCACAGGGGTCTGTTTTGGGACCTGTTCTGTTAAATATCTTCATCAATGATTTAGATGATGGTATTGAGAGTACACTTAAGTTTGCAGATGATACCAAGCTGGGAGGGGTTGAAAGTCCTTTAGAGGATAGGGTCATAATTCAAAATGATCTGGACAAATTGGAGAAATGGTCTGAGGTAAACAGGATGACGTTTAATAAGGACAAATGCAAAGTGCTCCACTTAGGAAGGAACAATCAGTTTCACACATACAGAATGGGAAGCGACTGTCTAGGAAGGAGTATGGCAGAAAGGGATCTAGGGGTTATAGTGGACCACAAGCTGAATATGAGTCAGCAGTATGACACTGTTGCAAAAAAAGCAAACATGATTCTAGGCTGCATTAACAGGTGTGTTGTGAGCAAGACATGAGAGGTCATTCTTCCACGCTATTCTGCGCTGATTAGGCCTCAGTTGGAGTATTGTGTCCAAGATGTGGAGAAATTGGAGATGGTCCAGAGAAGAGCAGCAAAAATAAAGGTCTAGAAAACAAGAGCTATGAGGGAAGACTGAAAGAACTGGGCTTGTTTAGTTTAGAAAGGAGAAGACTGAGAAGGGACATGATAGCAGCTTTCAAGTACCTAAAAAGGTGTGTGACGGGGCGCTTCTGCCCTGCACTGGAACCCCTGCCCCCCACCGAACGCTGAATCAGGGAGTCGGAGGGGTTGCGGAGCAGGGGCCGGGAGCCACGGAAGAGCCCGTCTGGGGAACGGCGGGAGTAAGCACGCGTGGCAGGGCAGGAAACGCGGCCCGTCATTGGGGACGTCATCCCAAAGAACCAAGCGGGGAAGGCCGGGGACGCCGGGAGAGGCGGAGGCCCGAACGCCCGGGCGGGAGATTTAAAAGTGCCTCAGGAAGCCTGAGGGGAGGAGAGAGACGCAGGAGAGGAGCAACGGCGACCGGAGACTGAAGAAGGCGGACGCCAGTGTAAGCACTACGTGGACAACCAGGGTGAGCTTTAACCCGGGTCCACTGGGTAGCTGTGGATGCGGCACTGGGGAAGAAGTGGCTCAGGGCAGGGTTGTGGACCCCGTGAGTGGGGGTGTTTAGGGGCTACAACCCCCTCTGCTGAGTAGGGACCTGGGTCCCTACCTTAAGGCCCTGGGCCGGTGTTCGGAGAGAGGGCGGGCCCGAACCCCTTTTCCTGGTAGCCCGGGAGTTAAACCTGCCTTGTGCGGGTAGAATTTCACCCGGGGTAACCCACGCGATACAAAACAGAATAAACCATGTAACTACTACTGGGTACAAAGGAGTAAATTGTGGTGGGGGACGTGAACCCCGCAAAGGGAACACGTAATGGGGTGTCATAAGGAGGAGGGAGAAAACTTGTTCATCTTGGCCTCTGAGGATAGAACAAGAAGCAATGGGCTTAAACTACAGCAAGGGAGGTTTAGGTTGAACATTAGGAAAAAGTTCCTAACTGTCAGGGTGGTCAAACACTGGAATAAATTTCCCAGGGAGGTTGTGGAATCCCCATCTCTGGAGATATTTAAGAGCGGGTTAGATAGACAGCAGGAATGATCTAGCTCAGGGGTTGGCAATAATTTTTATGGGGGTGTGACTCCAAGATTTTGAAAAGTAGTCAGGGGCCGCACTCTTCCATGATATTAATGGAGGGTCTGGGATGGAGGTTGGTTGCAGGAGAGTGTGGGGTCTGGGAGAGAGGTTGCATGAAGGAGGCGATTGTGACCTGGGGCAGGGGACTGGGGTGCAGGATCTGGGAGGGGTATGGGTTCTGCCACATAACCCAGAGGCAGACTCTGACTGGGAAACTTACCTTGGAGACTCTCAGCCAGCAGCCCAGCAAGTTTCTCAGGCAGCCTCCCTGCCCACCCCCGCACAGACTGCAGGGGCCATGTGTATCTGTGAATAAGAGCCTGAGGGGAGGGGTGCTTCACGCACTGCCTGTTCTTCAAACAGGGAGCTCTCATTGGCCAGAAACCGGCCAATGGGACTGTGCTGGGGGCAGGGGCAGTGCGTGAAGTGTCTCTTCCCCCCCCCCCACCCCCCCACACACACCCCGCCTCACAGTTGCTTTTCTGAGCAGTGTGCAGGGAAAGCAGGGAGCCACTGGATAGGTGAAAGCTCCAGGCCTCGGGGGTGGGGTGGCGGGGGGGGATGCAGGCCCACCCCCTCCACTGCATCCCAGCCCAGGGTCCTAGGAGCAGCAGAGCTGTCTGCTGCTGGGTCAGCAGGGATCCGCTCCGAAACGTGCTGCCCTGGCTCTGGCTCGGCCAAAAGGCAGTTGGCTTTCCCTGGGCTCATTCCACACTTCCCCTTGTGCTGTACCTGGGTCCAGGGCCAATCCTCTGTTGCTCCAGAAGCTCTGACCAGGTAATCAGTCAGTCCAGGCAGTCTGGGAGTTGTGGGCCCGGTGGCCCAGGCCAGCCTTCGGCTTCTCCTGGGTCCAGCTCCTCCACTGGGTGCGCAGGGGTGAAGGGCTTATAGATTTTCTATTGGACACAGGGGCGGGAATCCCTATGGTAAAAGATACATTTGATGCATATCCAGTTGTGGATTCCATACAAATACAGGGCATATCAGGAAACAGACACATGATGTTAAAATGCTACCCCTGCAGCTTGGTGCACGCACCATTCAGGAGAAGTGTGCTGTTGCAGGGAGAGAAAACTTAATTGGGGCAGAAACTATAAAACGATTGGGAATCATTTTAGACTTTCCAAATATGTGTATAGACAAATTCTCACTGCAACAGAGGGAATAGATGATGTGACTCTGATCTCAATGAGGGTTGCCACTCAGACTGTAAAAGCAATAAAATCAAAACAACCGCCCCCTGCACCAGAAGTCTGGGAGGATTGGTGGACTGAGATACAGAATGTCTGGGCAGCAGACTCCCTAGATACGGGAAAGGTGCAGACCTCCATAACATTAGAAGGAGACGTGCCTCCATTTATTAAACAACTAGCGAATTAGCCCGTCATAAGATGGGATTTTCAGGTCTCTCCTCCACGTCAGTCTTTTCTCCTGAGCTTCCAGTCTCTCGTTCCATCTCTTTCTTCTCCACCTACTGCCTCCACCTCTCTCTCTCAGCTCTCCTCCGCCTTCTGCCTCTCTCTCCGTCTCTTCTCCCCCTCCTGCCTCTCACTCTCTCTCCACTCTCCTCTGTCTCCGTTGGGGATGCACGCTCGTCCAGGCCCCGTCCCCCTTCGCCTCCCACCATGGCGCTCAACTGACTTCTGCGTTGCTCAGCTGGGCTGCTGCGCAGGAGCAAGCAGCGCAAGCGGCTGTTTGGGCCCCGCGTGCCCCATGCAGCACCCCTGTGCTGCATGGGGAGCACAGACCCCAAACAGCCACTTGTGGTGCTTGCTCCCACGCGGCGGCCCAGCTGAGTGGCGCAGAAGTCAGCCGAGTGCCACGGCGGGAGGCAACAGCACCGCCCAGAGACAACAGCCAGCATTTCAGTGTTACAGAGTCTCAGACATTGGGCTACTATATATATATATATATATATATATATATATATATGATACCCCATACCCCAGGAAGCTAAAGAGTCACTAAGACAAGTCATTGAGGAATTGGAAAAACAAAAACTAAGCCAGAGGTGTTCAGCACCTAATGCGGCATCTATTTGGTCAGTCAGAAAACCTGATGGAACATGGAGATTAACTATTGACTACAGAGGGCTCAATAAAACTGCGGGGAACTCCTGTAGTAGCTGCATACCCTGAGCTGTTAAGAGGTAGTGTAAATGAAGAGGTTTACAGTGCTTGATGTGGCAAGTGGATTTTGGAGTTTACCTCTGGATTCAGACTCTCAGTACTGAACAGCTTTTGTGTTCCAGGGTGTAGCCACCCTACCACCGCCTTTATCCTGGAGAAAGAGGGGTAGAGGGGTGTGGGTCCGACGTCCCTAGTCCTGCCCGCCCTTGGCCTCGTCATAGGACGTCCGGCCCTTTAAATGCCGGGCTATCTAGTCCTTCACTGCCGGGCACTTCTCATCAGTCATGCTCTCCCACGTGGAAGGGGAGAAAGGGGGGCCCGGGCCCGCCCTCACTCACGGACCCCAGCCCAGGGCCCTAAGGACTCAGAGTGCCTGCCAGTCTGGGGTCCGGCTGACGGGGGTGTGCCCCTAAACGCGTCAGCCCATGGGCTTCGTTACTGCCCTGGGCTACTTCCTTTCTCCCTTCCGTGCTCCTTACCCGCAGCGTCGGGTCTCAGCAGGGCAACAGCTCCGGGGTGCATCAGTGTCTCGCCTGGTGGGTCCAGCCTCTCTGTCCGGCTGCCGCTCCCCCTCTCCTCTGCTGCCTGGCGGTTTTTAAAGTTCCCGCCGCCCCAGAACGCCGGAGTCCAGCCCGCCCTCTGTGCCATCCGCCCAGCTGATTGGCCTCTCCCCCTCTCAGGGCTGGCCTCAGCATTCCTCCGGCGATGCCGCTGCGCTACCCAGCTGAGCTGCAGCTTGGGAGCAGCCGGCACACGGCCGGCAGGTGTTCCGTGGCCCCTCTGCCAGGGCGCACACCCCCTGGGGCTTAGTGCGGGGTCTTGGTGCCCCATCACACAGGGCATGCAGTACTGCTGGAATGTTTTGCCTATGGGGTACTGTGATGCACCCACAATCTTCCCCACTTCTTTAAGAAACATGCTGGAAAAGGAAGGACTGTTGGAAACAGGGAAAATAGTGCAGTATGTGGATGATATCTTGGTGCTACAGCTTTTGAACTGCTGCCAAGAGTATGGTTTGAAACTTAACCCCTCTAAATCCCAGATCAAACAGAGAGAAGTGCAGTATCTTGGGATCAAAGTGAGTGAAGGGGAAAGGTCTGTTGACAAAGAAAGAGTTAAGTGTATTGTTAACCTTCCTATACCAGTAGATACTAAATCACTGCAGTCTTTTCTGGGGTTAACTAACTTTTGCTGAGAATTTATGGTGGGCTATTCAGAGAAGGCAGGTCTGCTGTATGAGGTATTAAAGAGACCACAGTGGACCTGGACTAAGGAAGCAACTAGTGCATGGGAAGGTTTGAAAAAGGGGTTAATGGAAGCACCTACTCTGGCTGCCCCTAACAATGAATTTCCCTTTGTACTGTATCCTAATGCTCACTCAGGATACCCGTGCTGGGGAAAAACCCATTGCATACTACAGCAGAGCCTTAACCCCTCTGGAAACTAAATTGGGAACCTGTGAACAAACTGCTCTTGCTGCAAAAAGCCCAGGCAATTATTGGAGCAAGTAAAGTGACTGTGAAAAGCCATCATGCCCTAGGAAAGTTACTAAGTTAGGAAAATGTATCCAAGGGACATGTGAGAGTGGATAAGGCCATACAGTGGGTCTTTGCTCTCCTGACAGAGAATGTTCAGTTAGTCACTTTGAAAGAACCTGAAATATCTGTATGGGGCCCGACCTTAAGTGGTCAGGAACACATCTGTGAGCCCCAAGAGGAATCCAGAGCACACCCTGCCTTTAAGGCAACCCCTATTGAACAAGTATTGGGAAAAACAATTTGGTTTGTGGATGGCAGGTCATACTACATTGCAGGGAAGAGGGTCACTGGATTTGCAGGAATATGCTTGATGGGAAACCGGCAGAGAATTGATTCTTTTCACTATAAATTACACAAAGGAGGGACACAGGCAGTGGAAGTATCAGCTATATTGGAGGTCTTCGAAAGAATGAAGGGCAAACAAGCTGAAATTATTATTGGAACTGACTCAGGTTATGCTTACAGAGGGACCACCATTTACCTCCCATGGTGCAATACCATTGGTTTTACAGGAACTGATGGATCGGAGATCAAACACAAAGCCCTCTGGCAGCAAATAGAAAAACTGGCAGCCCATTACAAAAAAGTCAGGATGGTCAAAATAAAAGCACATAGAGGGAAAGGTCCATTACAACATGGAAATGAAGAGGCAGACCACCTTGCTGAAGAAGCAGCACTCACTGGAACATTATGGGAACCTATGCTGGCAGCAGTAACCACCTGGACACAGGCTAAACATGAACAAAAAATTGAAGAAAGTAACCAGGAAGGGGTGCTGTTATTACAGGACACGCAGGCAACCAATGAGTTACTAAAGCAATGGAAGGCAGAATGCCCCTCACAGTGGCGAGGAGTTCCCTTAAAAAAAGGAGACTTAATTATGGCGAAACCAGGCACTGACTGGGTTTTAGCAATAACTGAGAAAATGCAACACCTCCTTCTAGCCTGGATACATGGTTCTGTTGTAGGGGGCCACCCAAAATTGGAAAAGGCACTGGCAAAAACTTAGAAAGCTTGGATGGTGGCCAGAAATGAAAGAGGATTTGGAGATACATATTCATAGTTGTCTAATCTGTGCTCAGCAAGACCCTGCTAGAAGGAAAAGGAGGGGGGAGCTAATGCATCAAGCATTAAAAGGTCCCTTACATCGATTACAGGTGGACTTTGTAGGACCCCTGCCCACAACACCCAGGAAGAATAGGTGTTTGTTTGTAATTGTAGATAGTTTCAGCAAATGGATGGAAGCATTCCCCGCTAGAAAACAGTTGGGCAGCTGCAAGTCTTGGTAACAGAAATTTTTCCTAAATGGGTCTCCCTCTCAGTATCGATTCCGATAATGGAACAGCATTTATTGGACAAGTGTTCCGGAACATGGGTACATGGGCTGGTATTCCATTACCACTGCACATTCCCTACCACCCTCAAGCAGGGGGACAAGTACAGCACAAGAATAAATCTCTTAAAACTGAGCTGTCCAATGTGTGCAACTAGGACGTGATACTCCCATGGGTTCTTACGAAGATCCGGAGCCGTCCAAATCATCTGACAGGATTCAGCCCTTATGAAATACTTTTTGGGAAACCCATGCTGGGCTGGGAAAACTTATTGTATCCTCCAAATTGGGAAACTATAACAGCCTTGGCAACAACCACCTAGATTCATGGTCACCAACCGGTCAATTGCGATCGACTGGTCGATTGCGAGGCCTCGACCAGTCAACCGCGAAACACTCGCCCCCCCCCCCCACCCCCCGCATTTTCCCCCCACCCCCGAGAAGCCCCACTACCTACCTCCAGTGACAATGGAGGTAGTGCCGGCTTCCTGCGGGGTGGATGGAAGTCCTGCAGCTTCACGCCACTTCCAGGGGTTCCGGAAGTGCGCTGGCTGCTCCCCTCCCACAGGTCTGCGGTGTGCTGGACGCGCTGCACCAGGTGCACTGTGGGAGGGGGCGTCGGCCCTGGAGGAGGAGCGCGGCAGCTTCTATGCGCTGCAGGAGGGGTGAGTTAGCCCCAGGAGAGGCGCGCACGGGGGTTTCCCTGCGCCGCAGGAGGGGGGAGGAGGATCGGCCGCAGGGATTTCCCCACGCCGCAGGAGGGGAGGTCGGCCCCGGGGCAGGCCCGCGTGGGGATTTGCCCGTGCCAGGGGAGGAGGGAATCAGGCCCAGAGGTGGCGTGCATCGGCTTCCCTTGGCAGGGGGGAATCCTGGGAGAAGGCGAGTGCAGGAGACTCCCTGCCCCCACTGGCACCCTGCTCCCCCGGCCCCCTGTCCTCTCCCCCCCCTGCCCCCAGCCACAGAACTCTGTCCCCAGTGGCACCCTGTCCCCTGCCGAAGCACCCACTAGCACCCTTCCCTAGTACTATGTCCCCTGCTCCCACCAACACAGTTGGGGCCACATTAGTGAAGCTTGCGGGGGGGGGGGGGGGGGGGGGGGGGGAGAGAAAGGGTTTTTTTGCATCTCACTTGTGTGGCCCCGCCCTGCACTCAAGCTCCACCCATACAGCCCTACTGGGCATGCTCCCAGGGGAACCAAGGTATAAAAGCCTGCCGGCCTGCTCCAAGGGGGGAGACTGTAGCCAGAGCTGGAACTAGTGCCCCCACTGTGCAGACTGGATGGACGGAGAGGTGTCGCCAGGCCTGCTGGATCCACCAGTCCCAAGCCAAGCTTGACCCTGACGACAGAGTCGCCAGCTGACCGCCCTCACCGTGACCCAGGCACCGGAACAGCCACCCCCGACACTGACTGGGGATGTGCCACGTGACTCACGCTGACCGGTGAGACTGCTACGGGCTGGGGGTAGGAAGCGACCCAGGGCAGGGAGCTGTAAAAGCCCCTGAGGGCTTGGGGTGTTGCAGGGAGGACTCCCCACTGAGCCAGTGGTGGGAGCCACCTGCCACTAATAGGGCCCTGGGTTGGGGCCCGGTGGAGAGGGAGGGCCTGGGTCCCCCTACCCCTGCTGCCCTGGACCCTGGCGAGTGGGGGCTGGGATAAAGAACTTCAGGACTAGGCCTCAGGGCCTGCGTATTGAGGACTAGGCCGGGAGGCCGTATTTCCCCTACTGCAGGGGCAGTAGACATTGAGACTAGGCCAGCAGGCCATATTTCCCCTAAAAAAGGGGCATCACGCTTCAGGCCTAGGCCCAAGCGGGCTGGATTATGCCCCAGATGAGGGCAGCAACCCCAAGCGTGAGGGGTGGCCCCCGACAGGCCCCAACTGACTTTTGTGGGTCAGTGACCCCTGACTCAACAGGTTCCCTGCCCTTCTCAGAAATAAAGACAATGCAGAAACTTTTTGTTTGACAGTATTTTATTTAAAAATGAAGCCTGGCCAACAAACCCCAAATTGGGGCCAAGCCCCCATCTGGCCACAGCATCATAACACTCCTGCACTCTCCTTTCCCTCAGACCCTACATCTGAGCCTATCATACACTGGAACCCCCTGCCCTGAGCCGCTCACATACCCCAACCCAAATTCCTGAACCCTCACATCCAGAAGACTGTGGCTTGCTTAGTACCCTAACCCGACATCTGACCCCAACACTGCCCAGCCTGGAACCCCCTCCCTGAGCCAGTGTCCCCTTCTCCACCTCCTCCTGCATCCAGATTTCCTCCCAGAACTTGCACCTCTCACCCCTTCCCACACCCAAATCCCTCATTCCCACCTCAGAGCTTACACATCCTGTCTCAACCCAGCGAGGTTACGGCTAGACTGCAGGAGTTTTTCAGGATTCTGGAAATATCCCAGGAAAAATTCTTCTGCATCCTGGGATGCATTTGTTCTGCTGCTTCTTTTAGTGGAAGAGCAAACATGATCTTTCGGTCACCCCTATATTCTTCTTTCCATGAGGAATAAGGGGGCTTCCAAAAGAAGGGGTTTTTCTGACATTTGGTCCAGTCCAGACAGGCCAAATGTTGGAAAAACCTCTTCCTACAGAAGAATTGGGGGGGAAAAAAAGCAGCAGTATAAGGGTTGGGGATAGCAAGTGATGTAGAGGAGGAGAATAGAGAGGGCGGGGCTTCAAGGAAGGGGTGGGGCGGTAGATCTTGGCTTGTTCTGACATTTAAAAAGTCATCTTGGGTTTAAAGAGGTTGGAGACCACGGACCTAGATGAATAGCCTTAAATATTGGTTGGGCACAGTCTTAAGGAGCAGCTGCAGTACAGCAAGCTGCAGAACAGAAAAAAACGAATCAGGTATTTGATGGAAACAGCGATATCAAACAATGGCAGATTGGGAGCTGGGTAATGGTTCAAGTCAAACCCGTACCTAAGAAAAAAAATTCCCAAAGAGGGAATGGCATGGACCCTGGCCAATTCTAGACAAACTGGGACCCTCTTTGTAATTGATTGAAATAGAGGATCAGCCTTGATGGAAACATGCCATGCCTTGTTAAACTGTATATTACATGTTTTGTGCTTTTTTTTACAGAGTAACGATACAAGATAAGCAGTCAAGGTAAGCACAATGGAATTATCCCAAATGAATAACAGAAGCAACTTAAAACCTCCAAGCTGCCTATGCACCCCAAGTGTTACTTCATGTTGCTTGGAGCCAGTGAAAAAGATTTGAGGTGTGCCGACCTTTTCCCGTGACTCAGTTGAGGGCACAGGGACGAATTGAATGGGGTATTGGCAATGTGATTACTATCTGGTGGAATGATAAAAACACCTCAATCTGGAAAATGGAGAAAGTGGGAGCACCATCTCTTTGGTTGCTGGGACCAGGACTCGAATGGAGGAACAAAACACCTGTTTTGCAAAGCACCTTGAATGCTCGTTTCCTGTCCCTGAACCCACTGAGGCTACGTCTACTCTACAAGGTTTCTGCACAAAAACAGTTGTTTTGCGCAAAAACCTGCGGAGCGTCCACACCTCAAGCGTGTTTCTGCGCAAGAAAATCTACAGTCAATCGACAGGAGAGGGCTTTTTCTGGTGTAGGTAAACCTCCTTCTACAAGGCAGAACTCCTTTTTGCGCTACAGCTCTTGCACAAAAAGGCATGTGTGGATGCTCTGCAGGGGTTTCTTGTGCAAGAATGTCCATGCAGCGTGGACGCTCTCTTGCGCAAGAACTCGTCCACAAAAGACTTCTTGCGCAAAAACCCTGCAGTGTAGACGTAGCCTGAGTGATCAGGAAATTCTAGGACTCCTAAATTGGGATTACATTCTGGACACTCTGGATGATTATGGACCCCAAAAAAAAATCGCAAAAGGCAGAGAAACATAGGGCTCGTCTAGACTGCATTCCTCTCCTGAAAGAGGAATACAAATGAAGCACATCGAAAATGCAAATGAAGTGCAAGATTTATAAATCTGCGCTTCATTTGAATAATCACATCCAAGTGCTTTTTTGAAAGTGTTTTTCGAAAAACAAACCCTGTAGTCTAGATGGGGTTCTTTCGGGGAAAAAAACCTTTTTCTAAAGAACCCATATGCCTCATTTTTTCAGGAGCACGGGTTCTTTTGAAAAAGGGGTCCCCCCCAGAAAGAACCCCATCTAGACCACGGGTTTTTTCCTGAAAAACCCTTTTTTGAAAGTGCTCAGACGATTATGCAAATGGAAGTGCAAGATTTATAAATCCATGCTTCATTTGAATTTTCAATCTTTCATTTGCATTCCTCTTTCAAGAGAGGAATGCAGTCTAGACGAGACCTAAATGTAGATCAGGGAAGCCCGGAAACACATTATGTACTATGATTAAACATTTAAAAAAAAAAAAAAACAAAGTTTGTATTTATCTACATATTTTTGAGAGAGAAGTGTTTGTTTTTTATTTTCACAGGGTCTGATACCAGCATGGATATGGATGCTGTTGAATGCAGTGTGGATGATCCACCACACAGAGGGACTCTCTGATACCACCCAGATTAACCAGACCTATGAAGCGGTCTGGAATTTATGGACTGAGACCCTACGGACTGCCACTATGATACAGGCAGCAAACCAAACCCATCCAGTTGGGACTGTTTTAAAGTTGGTGTGTGAAGCAGAAGGAAGGCAACAAGCCAACAATATCCACAGAGCCACACCACCTGATCTTAAGATGGCCTGGGGGTGTATAGTTGCAAATATGAGCCAAGTTCATGAAATTCCTGTCCAAAAAATTGATGAGAGCAGATGACGAATTGTAAAAACTAACTTATGTTTGCTGTTGGATGGTTGACAATGTTCGTAATTGTGATTGGTCTATTGTTTTTACTGTGATTTTTAGAGACAGGTTCCAGTAATACCTCCAAACACCTCCTGAACAGGCATACATACCAAATAAGAAATATAGAAGGGAAACTCCAAAGATGGAGCAAGTCTAAGTGGCACCAAATCGAATAGTGGAAATACACATAGCATTGTGGGTAGGGGAGACCCTCAACTTACTCTGTGATGTTCAAGCATGTGCACATGTAGTTCCTAGGGTGGCATTGGATTGGTATTGCACTGCGGACCCTATAATTAGCCACCTAGAGGGAATCACAAAAACATAGGGGGACTGGAAATACCAAGTACAACTTATTAATTTATAGAAACAACAAACTGACATGGCAATGTGTGAGCTCATGATTTCTGCAAAAGGCTTGAGTGGGGTTGTGGCAGCAGGGTTCTGCATTTCTCCATTCCAAGCCCCCTGTGAGATGGTAGAAGAGAGTCTTGTGTCATATCCCTCTGATAGGGGGCAGAAGACAGAAAGCCTGTAGTTCCTCATCCTTCAGCTGATCAAGGTCTTCCTGGTCCTTAGCTTATTGGTCCCTGTTTTGGCCCATAAGAAAGAGGGAAACTTATGCCTCTTTGCCACCAAGTGTACAGCTCTGCTTGTAGGTCCAGCATAACTTGAATTCATTAGATGGGGTGCTGTTCCAGCACTGATTTAAAAAAAAATTGTGTAAGGGTGAAATTAATTAGGGTACAAGTTTTATCTAGTGGTAGTATCTTTGAATCCAAGCAGCGGTGAGCACCTAGCCAACAAGAGACTAGGGGGATTTGGGTAAGGAAGGAGTAGAAGTTCAGGGCAGTGGGTGTATTTCACCCACATTAAGTGGGTTAACCCTATGCTTAGTAGGTGCAGGGTTTTTAAGACCTGCTAATAGATTGAGACAGATTATGTACACCATAGTAACAGTTAAGCAGAAACTGCCAAGTTAAAAAAAAACAAATGTTCAGTTCTTGACTTGATACTGTTATTTGAATACCCCAGCCCCTGACATTTACCTTTTTTCTTATTCCACTACAGAGCTCCCTATGGTAAAAGTAATAGCTGGCAATTCAAGATTAAGAGAAAAAACATGTTTATTAACCAGGTTTTTGCACTGGATTATGCACCAATTGGCCCAATCTGCTAGATAACATCTAGACATGGTTTCTTTCATGTTTCACGAGTTGAAAATAACTGTACAAGGTTAAAGTACACAAGATAACAGACACAAAATAGCCATTTATGAGTTTACCTCAGCTGCTGCTTTGTTTGAAAAAGTAGAATTGTAACTAAAAAATATTGTTCTCCTATAGTTCTATCACGTTTAATGGAAGCGGGTACCTGATTACAACACTAACACCAGCATCACTGATCTCATATTTACAGAAAAATTGTACTTTTTCAATACATTAAAGTCAATGCAACACCCATGCAAGCTAGAATACTAGCTTTTTGGTGAACAAGGACCCAACCTCAGAACAGAAATCATCCACAAAGTCCCAGACTTTAAAAATCACATTTTTCAAATTGCATCCATTCCTCGCATTGAAGATGTAAACCCGAGTCCCATTCCTCTTTGTGTGTGAGTCTGTGATCGTGCCATCTCATATTGTGCATCTAGATTTCTGAATACTTCTTCCTGTTGCTTCAGAGTTTTGTAACTTTCTTCATCAACTGAACTACAACCAGCTTCATCCTCACTCTAGAAATCAGACAAGCGATTTATAGAAAAAGATTAAATTATTTATTGCACAGTCAAAGCAATAATGTTTTAAAGCTTCACACAAGACCTTTCACGTGGCTGTTTGTAACAGCTGACAACGATAATAATATGAGCTATAGAATAGGGATGTTAACTAATGTGTTTGTGTGTAAACGTGTAACCGCTAAAATTTCAAGCGGTTACATGTTTACACCGGGGCGGGGGGAATGGGAGCCAGTGCTCTCAAAAAGCCCCCCCTGCCTCTGCAAAGAGACAGTGGGGCAGCTCTGCAGGAACCGGCACGCACAGCGAGCCAGCTTGAAAGCCAGCTCCCCACAGGCACCAGCTCCCACCTCTGCTCCTGCCTCCCCCTGACCCTGCTGCCTGATACAAAGGCAGCAAGGTTGCGGGGGGTGGGGGTGGGGTAGTAGTAGTAGTAAAGATTACCCAACAAGCCCAGGCTTATCGGGTAATTGTTTAAACGATTACATGTGAACACCCCTACAACAGAGAGTGCATTCAAGTGTAATAACACTTAGCAAAATGATTAATTTCCCCTGACCTATGAAAAATTAATACTGAATTACATTAAACATTTGCTCAGATTTTAAAAAAGCTAGACTGAAATCAACATTTGGATATTTAACAATAAGATAGAACAATTTAAAGTTGGAAGTAAAATCTCATAAGAACTTAATTGATTTTTTCCCCTAATTTACTAGTCTGATCATCACTTCACTCCCAAATAATAAAAATGTTTCTTCCTTTATTTCTAAATTGATTTTTTATTACTACAAAGGAGTAATAATCCAGATTAAATTAATTCAAATGCATTTCTGCAATTACAAAATAATATATTTAATAACCCTGTGTAACTAACTACTAGCCCAGGGATCAGCAACCTATGGCTCACAAGTCAAATATGGCTCTCTAGGGAGCCAGATATGGCTCTTCTGGAGCCCCAGATCAGACCCCCCAGCTCCCCTTGCTCCCCCGCATTGGTGCTACAACCTTATGGCCCCTGCAAGACTCAAACGCCAGCACAGCTTACTGCGGGGAGGGGCGGGGGGAGAAAAACCCCTCCCTACCAGATCCGGTATGTGGGAAACAAACAAGCTGAACATGGCTCGGCATGCCAATGTTTTCCCTCCCCCCAGCGTGGGGGGGAACTGGGAACCAAAGATGGCTCCCTGTGTACTGACATTTCCTTCCCTCGGGACACACTTCCTACAGCCCTCTGCTGCCAACCCTTCCCAGAGGCTTCCGGGGAATGGGAATAGTGGGAGGCATCTTACACGGTGCATGCCACGTGGTGTCACGTTATTGGATTTTGAGGGGAACAGCTGGGTCACTGCTGCACCCATGGGGGGGTGTTCGCCCCAAAAGTGGTACAAAGGGGGCCATGTGAGGTGTCTAACCAAAGCTTACTTTCTACTGATCCTGTATATGCTCTTCATATATCTGTGTAAATGTCTGTGTGTGGAGTTATGAATAGGTATTCTGTATGGAGACTGGAAGTTTCTCTGTATGGGGTTGAGTAATGGGCCAGGAATGTTTGCCCATGGACATGCTAATGAGCAAAGCTCAGGAACAATAGCCCTCTATAGGCCAAGGACACACCTCAAGAACGGTGACTGATACCTGGCCGGGGAAGATGTGGGAGCAATGGCCGTCAGAAGGAGGGCTGGACGCAGGCAGCAGGGCTGGCCAAGGGAGATTGGGAGGAGAAGCGGGGGAGAACTGGCTGCCCGGGAGGGGGTTGGGGGAAGTGGGGCTGGCCAGAGGCACAGCAAGGGGAGCATGGAGGAGGAATGAATCAGCCTGTAGGGAGTGGGACTGACCCAACCCTGTTCCCCCCTCCCCCCGCAAAGCACAAAGCATGAGTTAGTCCGGCACAGGGATTCTACTGTCTCCCCCCCCCCCCCCCCCCCCCCCCCCCCCCCCCCCCCCCCCACACCCTCGAGTAGTTGCGAACTATCTGGCTGGCAGACACACTCATGCAGCCTGAGCACATTTACCAGCCAGGCAGTTTGAAACTACAAACTGATACATCTAATAATAATACAACTTACCTACTGAGAAAATACCAGACATGTTATATGTCTGGTATTTTCTCAGTTTTTCATGTGTTTATATTTTTGGGCTGCAAAAAGCAGAACTGGAAAAAAAAGGGTTCCAACTAAAGCAGTGGTCCCCAACCATTTGGGGTTGCCGGGCGCCAGGGGGCGTGGCCGTTCGCCGGCCGGGCGCCCGGGGGGGCGGGGCCCCCCCCATAGCTGCATTCCGGGGGCCGGCGCTCTCCCCTAAAGAGAGGGTTTTTGGAGGGTTGTTGTGGGTTTTTTTTTTTTTTTTTTTGCGCTTCTCAGTTGTGTGGTCCCCAACAGATTTTTCTGTGCGTCAGTGGCCCCTGACCCAAGAAAGGTTCTCCACTCCTACCATAAAGAAAGACAATGCTGAAACCTTTTATGTTGGACATCATATTTTACTTTATTTAAAAATGAAGCCTGGCCAACAAGCCCCAATTGGGGCCCAGCCCCCATATGGCTGCAGTGTCAACACTCCTGCACACACACACACACACACACACACACACACACACACACACACACACACACACACACCCCAACCCTGAGCCCATCATACACTTGAACCCCCCATACCCCCACATCCCCAGTCTCCTACACCCCAACCTTGTGCCCTGAGCCCCTCATACACCCCAACCAAGACTCCTGCACCCCCACATCACCAACCCCCACCATAAGATTGACAGAAGACAGCCTGAATGTGTGCATGAAGCTGGATTTGACCAGTTATGATGTAAACTTCAAAGAAATGCATGAAAAGATGCAACAGCAGAAGTCCCATTAAATTAAGTCTGTGAGTACAATGTTTCATTTATGCTATTATTAATCAGTATGTCAATTATCAATAATATTAAATTGTATATTTTCAGTCATGCAAATAAGCATTCTTATAAAGTTTTTTGTTGAACACTTGTTCTGAGTTTTGATGTAGTTTGGCTCTTTGGTTTGAAAAGGTTGCCAACCCCTGTAACTAGCTTGTAAATAGAGAGTTTCTGTTCCAGGTCCTGACAGAAAACGTAGTCAGTCACCACAAAGCGAGTTCAAGAACATCTACTTGAATTGGGAAGTATTTCTGATTTAAATTCACAAACAGCGTCTTAAAATTAATTCAAGTCTTTACATTTTAGAACACCCAAAAATGTGATTTCAACTATTTTTAAGCAATTTAAATGGGTATTAGACATAAGACACTATTTCAAGGAAGAAAGATGAAGATTATCCAAAAATGAATAAATTATAGACCTAAATACAAAAAGAACCCCCCCCCCCCCAGAACTCCATACCTTGATACCCATTAGTTTTCTGAATTTGACATTTTGGTCCTTGTTTCCAAAATTTAATTTCTCCCATATTTCTGCAGACTGTGATTTATCCTACAAGAGTAGGAAACAAGTACACAAATTTAAGAGTTTTTCATAACATTCCCCCAAAAATTACAACTTAAGTAGTAACAGACAGAGAGAAAGATTTCTTAAGAACATTAAGAGGTAGACAATGGCCTTACTGGTGGTATTATTCTCTACTGCCATATGGACGTTCCCATTTCAAATTTTCCATCCAGATCTGGTGTTGTAGGGTCAAAGGGTGTGAGTGCTGTTAAAACACTAGACCCTCATTATAAACTGTTCAGAAGCAACAGTTCAGACAACTACGCAGGAGTTCTGATGAGTTCCAGAAGGGAGGCTGAGAGTTCATGATTATTTGGGTTGTCAAGCGATTAAAAAATTTAATCGCGATTAATCATGCACGCCTCCCCTTTGAAATGCGCTGCATGGAGCCCGGGATCAGCTGGAGTCCTCAGCTGACCCCGGGCTCCATGCAGCACTGCCCCTTGGAAGCGGCGTGGCAGTGTTTCCAAGGGGCAGCGCATTAAGGGCCTGGGATCAGCTGGGGACTCCAGCCAATCCCCGGTTCCACTTGCGCTGCTGCTTTGAAGCGCCGGAGCAGCATTTCAAAGGGGCAGCAGAGCATTAACACCTGTGATTAACGCGTTAAAAAAATTAATGCGTTAATCCTGTCCTGCGTTAATCGCAGGTGTTAACGCAGGTCAATTGACAGTTCTAATGATTATCCTTTCCAGATAACACTTACTGCTTTGAACATATTGGTGGTGACAGATGGAGTCTCCCTGAACTTCGTTCCTGTAGTAAAGCTGGTGGGACATGCTAACACTTGGGCTGCGTCTAGACTGGCAAGATTTTGCACAAAAGCGGCTGCTTTTGCGCAAAATCTTGCTGCCTGTCTACACTGGCCACGAGTATTTGCGCAAGAACACTGACCTTGTACTGTACAAACACTGACCTTGTACTGTACTCTGATGCTCCCGCTCAGGGATAAGACCTCTTGTGCAAGTATTCTTGCGCAAGAGGCCAGTGTAGACAACAACGTTAATTTCTTGCGCAAGAAAGCCCGATGGCTAAAATGGCCATTGGAGCTTTCTTGCGCAAGAGAGCGTCTGCACTGGCACGGATGCTTTTGTGCAAAAGATGTGCTTTTACGCAAAAGCATCCGTGCCAGTGTAGACGCTCTCTTGCGCAAATACTTTTAACGGAAAAACTTTTCCATTAAAAGTATTTGCGCAAAATCATGCCAGTCTAGACGCAGCCATGTTGTTTATATTTATTATTATACTTTAAGGGACACCGAAGAGTTAATTTAGCTAGCAGTGTCCCCTATTTTGTCCAACAGGATAGTTTTAAGCTTTCAATCTTTCACTCTATAAGAGGAAGTTACTCACCTTGGTGCAGTAACAATGGTTCAAGATGTGTGTCCCCGTGGGTGCTCCACTGTTGGTGCTGATTCGTCCCGGTGCCGCAGATCGGAGTTTTGAGCAGCAGTAGTCAGCTGGACCGCGCTTGCGCAGCAGGCGCCTCGCAGCGTTCATGCCATTTGGCACACGCGTGTGGTCCGGCTCCCACCAGTTTCTGTCGTCTGCCCAAGTATCTGAAAAAAAGGAAGTGAAGGAAAAAGACTCCAGAACACGGAGGAGGGTGCGGAGTGGGGGCACCCATGGGGGGACACATCTCGAAGAACTGTTGTTACTGCACCACGGTGAGTAACTTCCTCCTCTTCTTCAAGTGATATCCCCATAGGTGCTCCACTGTTGGTGACTTTGTAGCAGTACTCGAGAACACCTGGATGGCAGGTCCCAGAGTCATGGTTTGACTGCTGTTGAAAGCACTGCTGAGGAGTCAGCAGCAAAAAGGTGCACAATCGCATAATGCTTCATTAAAGTGTAATTAGATGACCATGTGGCTGCATGGCAGAGGTCTCGGAGGGGGACTCTTCGTAGGAAGGCTGTGGATGTGTGTAATGAGCTCTGGGTTCTACTGGCAGTGACTTATTTCGTATGGAGTAGTACGTGCTGATGCATGAAACTATGAGTCTCGACATGCGCTGAGATGATAGTGGTTTGCCCTTGGAGCGATCCGCTAGAGCAGTGGTTCCCAAACTTTTCAGCATCATGCCCCCTTTTTGATTATTGAGAAACCCTCATGCCTCCCCACCTCTTCTTTACCGTCATTGAACCCCCCTTTTAACAAAAAGTTCAATTAGTAATTTAAAATTAAAAATAAGCACAAATTGTTTTTCTTGGCACAAAAATTTAATAAAAGGGTAATTTAACATAAGAAATAGCAGAAACAAAACGAATTTAATGTGCAGGATGATGTTGCATTTTCTTCACGAATTGGGAAATCCTAGGTTTGAAATGAGGGAATGAAGGATTTAGGTATGGGAAGGGGTGAGAGGTGCAAGCTCTGGGAGGGAATTTGGATGCAGAAGGAGATGGAGAAGGGGTTGCTGGCTCAGGGAGTGGGCTCCAGGCTGGAGAGTGTTGGGGTCAGGTGGAGGGTTGGGGTGCTGAGCAAACCACAGGCTTGTGGAGATGAGGGTGCAGGAGTTCAGGTTGGGGTATATGAGGGGCTCAGTGTAGAGGGGCTGGGAGTATGATGGGCTCAGGACACAGATTTGCAGTGTGTTGATTGTGCAGTAGTATTGTGGCAGAAGACTGGGGATGAGAGAGGCTCAGGACAGGGGGTATGACAGGCTCAGGGTTGAGGTGTGTGCGGGGATGCAGCCAGATGAGGGCTTGGCCCCAACTGGGGGCTTGTTGGCCAGTCTTCATTTTTAAATAAAATATTATGTCCAACACAAACGTTTCAGCCTTGTCTTTATTTATGGGAGGGGCAGGGAACCTGTTTTTGTCACTGACCCACAGAAAAAAATCAGTCAGGGATCACACAAGTGAGATGCAAAAAAAAAAACCCAACCCCTCCAAGCCTCACTGATGTGGCCCCAACTGAGACACCTCCTTCCCCTGGCACCCCAGCCCCATGGGGGGAGGGTAGGTAGGACTGAGGGTCAAGGCCTCAGGCCAGATTAATTCTTCTGGGGTTAGTGGAATTTGTGGGCCCCTCTACACTCTGAGGTGGGGCCAAAAATGAGGGATCCAGTGTGCAGGACAGGGGATCCAGTATGCCAGTGAGTGGGATAGGGATGGGGTGCAAAAGAAGGTACAGGAGCAAGCTGGGGGTAGGTGTCTGGCCAGAAAGGAGGGAGCAGGAGCAGGGTGCTGGTGGGTGTCTGGGCAGGGTGCTGGATAGGGTTGGGCCAGGGGGCTGGGAGGGCAGAGCGTCAGGTACTCATGGGGGTCTGGGCGGGGGGGGGGGCGGGGTACTCATGGGGGTCTGGGCAGGGGGAGGGGACAGGGACCTGGGGGTCCTACAGCTGTGCGCCAGGTCTGGGACTCAGGAAATGCATGCACTGCTTTCCCCTTCCCCAAATAGCCAGCGTGTTTCCTGAAACACCGGCTCTGTCATGCCGCCGGGGACTTCCTTCCCCCTTCTGCCTTCCTGTGCTGAGGGGGCGTGCGGGGAGGAGAGTAGGAGTCCCGGGACCACGCCAGCTTCAACTGCTCAGGCAGCGCACGTTTCGTGAGACGCCAGCTCTGGCGTGCAGCTGCGGGACTCCCCCCCCCCCCGACGCCGCAAGAAGCCGGTGCTACCTCCATTTTCGCAGGCGGTAGTGCCAACGCGGGCTCTTTCTTAGGGTGGGGGGGAGGCTGGGTCACCTCCCGCCCCCCTTGGAATTTCTTCACGCCCCCCCAGTTTGGGAACCAATGTACTAGACTAGAGAGACTAGTAAGCGTTGAGACTTTCAAAAGGGTTGGGTTCTATCTATATAAAAGGCGAGTGCTCTGTGTACGTCGAGGGAATGCAGAGTTGCCTCTCGGGAAAAGGTATGGGGCATGGCCTAGAAGGAAGGAAAACTGATTGGTTCATTCACATGAAATTCAGAACACACTTTAGGGATGAAGGCTGGGTGAGGGCATAGAATGTTGTCTTTGTTAAAGGTGGTATACGAAGGTACTTCCATCAAAGTCACAAGTTTGCTGACTCTGTGCACAGATGTAATGGCAAGCAAAAAAAACACCTTGAGTGTCATCATTGGGAGTGGTGAAGTAGCCAAAGGTTCGAAAGGTGGTCGAGTATGGATGTCCAGGACAAGGTCCAAGCTCCAGGATGGAGGTAGGGGTCTGTGAGGCGGATTAAGGTTGGTTAACCCCTTTAGGAACCTCTTGGTAGTTGGGTGGGCAAATACATAGGTGCCATCTATAGAGTGTTGGAATGCACCAGTTCCAGAGGCACACTGCTTCTGTGCAAAGGGATCAGGATCCAGTGCCCCCTTGGCAATTTATATAGTACATCATGGAGATGTTGTCGGTGAGTATTCTGACAGTAGTGTCGCGAATAGGCACCTGGAAATGCTTGCAGGCGTTGAAGACTGCCCTGAGTTCCAGGATGCTTATGTGGAAAGTTGTTTCTCGTGGTGACCATCGTCCCTGAACAGACATGCCGTTCATGTGAGCACCCCAGCCCGTGAGGGAGGCATCTGTAGTAATGTGAGCAGAAGGTTGAGGATGATGAAATGGGACTCCTGCAAGGAGATTGCGTGGCTCAGTCCACCATCTGAGGGAAATTGTAACAGCGGATGGGGGCGTCACCCTTTTGTGGATGTGGTGTCTTGTCGGAGTATACACAGACACTATCCAGTGTTGGAGGCAGCGGAAGTGTAGTCGTGCACGGTGGACCACATACGTTGTGGCAGCCATATGGCCCGTAAGTTGTAGGCATGTAAGTATTGGAACTGTAGGACTCATAGTAACTACCGCGACAAGGTCCTGGATGGCTTGGAACCTCTGAACAGGTAAGTAAGCGCGTGCTGCGGTGGAATCGAGGCGAGCACCTTAGGAATTCCAAGGTTTGGGAGGGCTCAAGGGTGGATTTCTGGTAGTTGATGATCAGACCAAGAGATTCGAATGTCTGCCTGGCTATAAGTATCATATGGCATGTCTCCACTGAGGACAAGCCCTTTACGAGGCAGTCGTAGAGATAAGGGAAGATTATAACACCTTGTCGACGTAGGTGCGCCGCTACTACCGGGAGTGTTTTTTAAAACACCCTGGGTGCGGAGGAAAGGCCAAAAGGAAGCACTCTATACTGGAAGTGCTCTACACCAACCATGAATCGAAGAAACTGCCTGTGAGCGGGATGGATGGTGATGTGAAAATAAGCATCCTGAAGGTCTAGGGCTGCAAACCAATCCCTGTTGTCTAATGCCAGGATTATAGATGGAAGAGTTACCATTTTGAACTGCTGTCTTCGAAGGCAATGGTTGAACTTCTGGAGATTGAGTATAGGTCTCCACCCTCCTGTTTTTTTTCTGGGTGAGGAAATAGTGGGAGAAGAAGCCTTTGGTTCTGAATTTGTCTGGTACTCTCTCTACTGCTCCGATGGAGAGGAGTTGATGGACCTCCTGTTTTAGTAGATCCTCATGAGAAGGGTCCCTGAAGAGGGATGGGGTAGGTGGGGTGGCTGGAGGTAGAGATAGGAAGGGGATGGTGGGTGAGTCGATCTCCAGAACCCAACGATCGGACGTGATGGTGGACCAGTGTTAGCCGGTGGCCGGGGTAGTGAGTGGTCTGTGAGCCCTATCACACCTGAGTCTTTAGCTGCTAGGACAGAGTCCCTTCGCAGCGGGCAGCCAGGGAGGCTGACGGGCGCCCCAAAGATACACCCGAGACTTCGACTGCTAGGACAAAGTCCCTTCACAGCAGGCAGCCAGGGAGGCTGATGGGTGCCCCAAAGAGTCTACCCCGTGGAGGCGGCACGACTCAATGCTCTTACTGCGTTTACCCCTGACCGGCTATAGTTCTTTTGATTGTGTTTGGTTCTGTTACAGCAACAGGAGGAGTCAGGTTAAAGCTTAAACAGTTACTATTTTATTGTTACAAGGCAAGCTTAGCTGTTAAATGTTACTGCTGTGTTGCAGATGACACAGCCACTACAAAAGGCAAGACAGAAAATACAATGAAAAGTCACTTAAAGGTACCATTAAACCCTTTTGGTTCTCTGAGCTCTTATTGAATGCGCACAAAAATAGACACCTAGAAGGTATATTCTCACCTCTGCGATCCTTACTCCGGCGAAGCCAGCATTTCTCTCAATCCCAATGGGAAGCAGTCGATACAAGATGAAGGCATCCCTAAAGTCTCGGGGGTCCAAGACCACCTGACCAGCAGGTATATGGGTGGATCTCCAATTAGAGTGGGGCACAGGGCCCCACTTTATACCCCTGTGGTCACGTAGGTGCTTCTCTTGTCATTAAAATGCTAATTAAGTTGGAACGTCTTTGTGACGCCCATTCCCACAGGGGGTCCAAAGCTTAATTTGCACCTGTGAGGTGGAGGTAACTAAATCATTAGGGCCAGACATCCTTTTTCTGATGGGGCGGCAGATTCCTCTTCCGGGACGGTGTGTGTAGACGTATCAATACTGGTACCAGCCAAAGGTAGCCCAAGGCCCCCGACTGCCTGCTGGCCCAATTGTCGCTGTTATCTGGTTCCTGTCTAGCATCCAGGGCCATTGTTATTCCAGCATCTCTGGAGGCCCTGAAGCCTTTGAAGACAGAGTTTCGCTCCCAAGGATTCTCTCTCCCAAGGATGTCAGAGGGAGGAGGGGGGAGGGTTCTGTCTGGCTACAACCAGTGATGGTAAAAAGGTCTGAGGTGGTGGTGGAAAATGGGAGCTGCATGATGATGTGGGTTCGCAACAGGGAGGGTTTGTAAATTCTCAACCAAGAAGAAGTCAAATTTGCAAATTTGTACTGGGGAGCCTTGGACCTCTGATGAGCCACATCTATGACCAGGGAGTTGGGCTGAGGGTGAGGAAAATAAAAATTCCATTCCCTTAGCTGGGACAAAGTACTTTTTGTCTGCTCTTATTGGTTGGCGGGGCAGAAGCTGGGGTCTGCCAGATCTCCTCGAAAGCCTCCATAATCGCCTCATCTATTGGCAACGCGATCTTAGCTCATTGGGAGGGTTGAAGGTTTTTGAGGAGGCGGTACTGCTTTTTCTGGACCTCCGTAAGTTGGACCTCCTGGCTAGTGGCGATCCTCTTAAACAATTCCTGGAACTGTTTAAGGTTGTCTGAAGGTGACATGTCCCCTGGGATTACAGCTTCATCCGGAGACGAGGAGGACTGGTCTGTAGGAGAAGTATTGGGCTGCTGTTCCTCAGGGTCTGATAATTGACCCTCTTCAGCCTCCAAGTGGTGTGTTTGAGGGGAAGAACTCTGAGGTGGTGGTGGTGGAAGGTGTTGCTTGTGAGGAGGTATGGAAGCAGCAGGATACCTATGTGCAGGGGAGAACCTGTAGCAGCAGGGTGACCACTGACTAGGATGTGGAGGCTGGTGATGGTGGTAGCCAGTTGATCAATAAGGTGGGCGGTCATAGAATCATAGAATAATAGGACTGGAAGGGACCTCGAGAGGTCATCGAGTCCAGCCCCCCACCCTCAAGGCAGGACCAAGCTCCGTCTACACCATCCCTGACAGATGTCTATCTAACCTGTTCTTAAATATCTCCAGAGAGGGAGATTCCACCACCTCCCTTGGCAATTTATTCCAATATTTGACCACCCTGACAGTTAGGAATTTTTTCCTAATGTCCAATCTAAACCTCCCCTGCTGCACTTTAAGCCCATTACTCCTCGTCCTGTCCTCAGAAACCAAGAGGAACAAATTTTCGCCTTCCTCCTTGTGACACCCTTTTAGATATTTGAAAACCGCTATCATGTCCCCCCTTAATCTTCTTCTTTCCAAACTAAACAAGCCCAGTTCATGAAGCCTGGTTTCATAGGTCATGTTCTCTAAACCTTTAATCATTCTTGTCGCTCTTCTCTGTACCCTTTCCAATTTCTCCACATCTTTCTTGAAATGTGGCGCCCAGAACTGGACACAGTACTCCAGCTGAGGCCTAACTAGTGCAGAGTAGAGCGGCAGAATGACTTCACGAGTTTTGCTTACAACACACCTGTTGATACAATCTAGAATCATATTTGCTTTTTTTGCAACAGCATCACACTGTTGACTCATATTCAACTTGTGGTCCACTATGACCCCTAGATCCCTTTCCGCCATGCTCCTTCCTAGACAGTCGCTTCCCATCTTGTATGTATGGAACTGATTGTTCCTTCCTAAGTGGAGCACTTTGCATTTCTCTTTATTAAACCTCATCCTGTTTACCTCTGACCATTTCTCTAACTTGCTAAGGTCATTTTGAATTATGTCCCTATCCTCCAAAGAAGTTGCAACCCCACCCAGTTTGGTATCATCTGCAAACTTAATGGCTACGTCTACACTGGCCCCTTTTCCGGAAGGGGCATGTAAATTTCACCAGTCGTCGTAGGGAAATCCGCGGGGGATTTAAATATCCCCCGCGGCATTTAAATAAAAATGTCCGCCGCTTTTTTCCGGCTTTTAAAAAAGCCGGAAAAGAGCGTCTACACTGGCCCCGATCCTCCGGAAAAAGTGCCCTTTTCCCGAGGGTCTTATTCCTACTTCGAAGTAGGAATAAGACCCTCCGGAAAAGGGCACTTTTTCCGGAGGATCGGGGCCAGTGTAGACGCTCTTTTCCGGCTTTTTTAAAAGCCGGAAAAAAGCGGCGGACATTTTTATTTAAATGCCGCGGGGGATATTTAAATCCCCCGCGGATTTCCCTACGACGACTGGTGAAATTTACATGCCCCTTCCGGAAAAGGGGCCAGTGTAGACGTAGCCAATAAGCGTACTCTCTATCCCAATATCTACATCATTGATGAAGATATTGAACAGTACCGGTCCCAAAAAAGACCCCTGCGGAACTCCACTTGTTATCCCTTTCCAGCAGGATTTAGCACCGTTAACAACAACTCTCTGACTACGGTTATCCAGCCAATTAGGGCCACGATAAGGTGGGTGCATATCTAAGTTATATTTGCCTAATTTATCAATAAGAATATCATGCGAGACCGTATCAAATGCCTTACTAAAGTCTAGGTATATGACATCCACCGCTTCTCCCTTATCCACAAGGCTCGTTATCCTATCAAAGAAAGCTATCAGATTAGTTTGGCATGACTTGTTCTTCACAAACCCATGCTGGCTATTCCCTATCACTTTATTACCTTCCAAGTGTTTGCTTATGATTTCCTTAATTACCTGCTCCATTATCTTCCCTGGGACAGACGTTAAACTGACCGGTCTGTAGTTTCCTGGGTTGTTCTTATTCCCCTTTTTATAGATGGGCACAATATTTGCCCTTTTCCAGTCTTCTGGAATCTCCCCTGTCTTCCATGATTTTTCAAAGATCATAGCTAAAGGCTCAGATACCTCCTCTATCAGCTCCTTGAGTATCCTGGGATGCATTTCATCAGGACCTGGTGACTTGCTGACATCTAACTTTCCTAAGTGATTTTTAACTTGTTCTTTGTGTATCCTATCTTCTAAACTTACCCTCTCTCTGCTTGTATGCCTCAGCTAGCCGCAATAATGGAACTCCCGCTGCGGTGCTGCAAGTAGTGGAGATAGGGATCTCCGTTGTCTCCTATGAGGGGACATCACAGATGGTTGCGGAAAGATGCGGCAACAGTGACCCCGGTGCCGGCGAGAAGGTTGGAGACACTGGGCTAGGGCTTCAGTGCCTATTAGATTTCGTGTAAGCTTCTCTCGGTGCCGACGGTCTATCGTGCATCTCCGGTGCCGGACTGGGAGGCTGCAGTATCAGCTCCGGAACAGTGGGTGCTGTCAGTGCCGTTGGGGCCAGTGCCAAGGTAGGTGCCAGTGCCGATGTGGACTTCGGCGCCGGTTGTGATGGTGTACGCGATGTCAGCACCTGACCTTTGTCAGGCTTTCAGGTCCAGAACCACCTTCGAGCGTGAAGGGGCCGTGCCAGACGCCCTGGGCTTGTCTCCCGTGCTGACTCTGCTTGTCGGAACCGGCGGAAGGGAGCGCGCTGGTGAAGTCTGTTTCTTTTTCGCGGACCCCGACCTGGGGAAAGACGCCCTCCATTTTTGGGTGGTAGTGGGGTCTAAGCGAGCCGTGGATGCAGAGTCCGATGGCTGGAGTGCCTTATCAAACAACAGCAGGCGAAGGTGCATTTCTCTGTTGTGGCGTGCTCTTGCTGTTAGTTTTGAGCAGTGTGGGCATTTCTGAGGCACATGTGTCTCACCCAGGCACTGAATACAAGAAGAATGGCCATTGGAGGCTGGCATGGGTTCGTGACAAGTATCGCATTTTTTGAAACCCAGTGAGCCAGGCATTGTGAGGGAGTACCCTGGGTCAGTATTCCCCTACGTTGATTCCTCAGGATAGGGTTTTTTGGGGGGTTTTAGGGCCTTCGTTGTCAGTAACAATGAAGAAAAAAAAATTTTTTTTAAAACAAACAACAAAGTTCCTAAGACTAACTTGTAACCAGAAACTAAACTAAACATTCAACAACTAAGAACTCTTTTTCCTCTGACTAGAAGAGTTGAAGAGAAGAGCTCTTTCCATCTGCGACCGAGAGCAGCAATGAAGCAACTGGTGGGAGCCGGACCACACACGTGTGCAAAACGGTGTGAAAGCCGCGAGGCACCTGCTGCGCATGTGCGGTCCGGCTGACTACAGCTGCTCAAAACTCCGATCTGCGGCACCAGGAAGACCTGACACCAACAGTGGAGCACCCACGGGGACATCACTTGAAGAAGAATACAAGATATTCAGTAGAAAGTAAAATTTGAGAAATCCAAATCTAGAAAAGAACCTGAACTTGTTTATTAAGGCAATTTGGTGACAATGAATCTGATATACCATAAATTCTTTATATCAACATATAGTGTTTACAGCCACTAAACACTGATGCAGGGGTGGGCAATAGTTTTTAATATGGGGCCACTCCAAGATTTTGATAAGTGGTCAAGGGCTACACTCCTGTGGAGGGGGCACGGGGTCTGGGACAGCGGGTGGGGTGTAGAAGGGAGCTTGGGATAGAGGACTGGGGTACAGGAGGAAGTGTGGGGTCTGAGAGGGAGTTTGAGTGAAGGAGGGGGTGATGTACTGGGGCAGGGGCTTGGGGTAAAGGGTCCAGGAGGGGTTATGGGTGCAGGAGAGGATTCTGGCCTGGGGAAGGGGTGCAGGGTCTGGGAGGGAGTTGTGACCTGGAGGAGGTGGGGAGAGGGGATACAGAGGGTTTGGGTGGTGGCCTGGGGCTGGTAGTTGGGGGGGGGGGGGGGGGGGCGGGGTGCCAGAGGCAGGCTCTAACTGGGAAGAGCTTACCTAGGTGACTCCCAGCCAACAGCTCTGCAGACTCCCTGTCCATGTGCTGGGCGGCAGTGGTGAGGGAGTGAGGAGGCTTCATTCACTGCCCCTGCCTTCAGCAAAATTTGTCAGCTCCTATTGGCCAGAAACTGACCAATAGGAGCTGAGGGATTTTGCTACGGGGTGGGGACAGCACACTAAGCTCTCTCCTCCCTACCCAGACCGCGCAGCAATTCACAGCCTGCTGTTTAAAGTGGCTGCAGCTGCTGTGTAGTAAGGGTGCCAGCAAGGCAGCCAGATCCAGCCCACTAGATGCCTCTTGCCCATCCCTGCACTAATGCCAAAGCCTTGGCACCGGGAAGTGGAAAGTTGAACCTCTACTCAAACCCTGACTTGCTATTCATAAATTCAACTACTCAACCCCCCCGTTTTAATTCGTTTAAAGGCATATTTCTGTTAATACTATTAATGGTATGACAGAAATAATGTTACGGGGAGGTCAAAGCAGGATAACAGGCTGCATAAATATATTTTAATTTTGTTGTCATTTAGAATGACAAAACTTAAAAAACAAATAGTCTAGTAGCACCTTAAAGACTAACAAAACATGTAGATTAGACTATTTGTTGTTTTTTCTGTTACAAACTAACTCGGCTACCCCCTCTGAAGATTTAGAATGATGTTACTCCTTGGAAACCAAGAGTTTTTAGTTAGTTTCTTTAGGCTTAGAACAGGCTGTTATCTTGCATAGCAAAGGCCATCTTGCAATTGATATGTAGTTGCAACCCAATAAATGTATTTTAATATACCCTATGAGCAGTATGGGTATCCAGGTTCTTATATGGTCCCCACCACTGTAACATCTGACATTCAAGAACTAGGTCATTTCTTAGGGATGTAAAATATCAGTTAAACCTCAGATTACTCATTCACATCCCTAATTAAGATGCATACACACTAGGAAAGTAGAAAGAATTAATTACCCCTTCTTTTTTCCCTTGCCAGAGCATTTTCCGCTTTTTCTCCTGTTCAGCAAACTTCATCGGGTTCACTGCTGCTGGATTGTAATAGCTAGGTACTGCTATTCCTGTCTCTGCCAGTGCTTTTGCTTGTAGTGCTGCCATTTGAGCTGCCATAGCTATCTGAGGAGTTACTTGGGTTCCTGATGCCAGAAGAGCAGCAACATTGATGATAGAACCCCCAGTGGCAGCAGCAGCTGAAGACAAAAAGTAAGGGAAGAGGGGAAGGGAAATGAAGGTGAATGTTAACATTTTGAATAAACTTTTAACATGAGGAATAAGCTGTTAGAGTAACACTCCAATGTAATTTTAGTAATCGTTTTCTAACTTGTATTATTAGAAAAATAGATTGAACAGGTCTTGATGAAACATAGGATGCACCTTAGAAAGTAGCAACATTTATGTTAAAAATGGGAAGTTTGCAATGAATTTTAGCAAAATGAGTTACATTTAACATTAAAACTCAGTTTGTATTTTTAAACAATAAAAAAACTGGACACAAAATTGTGAAATAGGTGTTTCTGAACTAATAGCTAAAAAGGAACTACTGCACATCCTTCATCACTTTTATGCAATGAACAACTAGAAGGCAGAAGAGAGTGATGCACACTTTCAGGATGGTGTTTGTGGTGCTGGGCACGGATGAGAACAATAAAAATCCCCAACAGTGAGTTTTCAAACACTTTTCATGCAATAGACACATGTTTCAGGGGAAAAAGGCTACAGGTATTTGAACTGGTTCTGCAGATCTAACAAAGCTACATCCTACTTTCCCTTTCATCACTGTTCTGTATGTATACTTCAATAGGTTTAAAGAAAGTTACCAGCAACGATTTCTTGTTGTTTCTGTTTTTCAACCATTTCTTTTTCTCTCTGTTCTTGCAATTTCTTTGCTCTTTCCAACCTACAAGTGATTTACATAATAAAAAAGTAATTTAAACACATTAATATGCAAAAAAATTGCAATACTGGTCAGCTTCCATATAAATGTCTATTATTTCTTTGAGCAAAGCCAGAATGAACATGAATTTTACTATTTCCACAGAAATCTTGAAGCAGCAAGAGAAAAACTAAATGGTAAATATTTAAAGATTTTTTTAAAGGCTTACAGATAGTAGTAAATAGATGCTTAGCAGTAAGGAAAACTAAGTACAATGCAACACCGCACACAACCACCAGTAGTGAATTGGTGGTCTTAATGCAGTGGCCCTGAGTGGGTTTGCTGTTCAAATTACAAAAGCCACCATAACTGACATTAACTAGCTGATAAACATTTGGCAAAATACAGTAAAGAATCTTGTACTGTCACTATTTGCACTGTCCTTATTAGATAGAGAAAGTACTTGAGATCATAGTATTGGTTAGTTTATTTCAAATGAAACTGAGTACCTTCTGGCTAAAGCTTCCTGTGCATCCATTGCTGTGTTTCGCCCCCTAAAAGGTGGTGGACTTGGACTTTGGCTATGACTCCTACTGAACTTTCGGGGTTTCTCAATTCTCTTCTTTCTTTCTCTGTAAGTGACCATATTTATAAAAAGATCCATTAGTCACTGAAGTAAATCCATGTGTATTTTAATATTCCACAAATAATTTAACATTAATCCATTGCTTTCCAAGGACACAGTGAAGGGTTAAAATAGGGAAGCACAATTAAAAATATAAAACAATGAATCAAAAAGGGGAAAAAATATGAATAACTGAAAATACTAGAGGCCATAATTCTGTAATAGGAATGTAAGAACACCCCATTCTGAGAAACAAAGTTCCTCCTTATTCATCTGACTGAAATCTACAATTGAGAGTTCTAGCAAGCTATGAAATCCAAAATTTTAAATATAACATAAGGCCACAAAAGCTTCTCTTTTGGAAAAAATACCTTAAAATTACCAGAAACAGACAAATGTATGGTGTGAAATTCAATAAAGTGACTAGGGAAGATTTCCATACCCCACCCCAGGGGCGGATATAGGGCAGGGCGAACGGGGCGGCCGGCCCGGGCCCCGGGCTTAAAAAAGCCCCGCTCATGCGCCGTGGCGCCACCGTGCATGTGCATGGTGTCACGGCGCATGCGCCGTGGCAAAGGGGGGGCCCCACGGAGTTATGCTGCCCGGGGCCCCGCAAAACAGTCATCTGCCCCTGCCCCACCAACACTAAGGCTGTGTCTAGACTGGCAAGTTTTTTTGCGGAAAAACTTGCCAGCTGTCTACACTGGCTGCTTGAATTTGCGCAAGAACACTGACGATCTAATGTAAGATTGTCAGTGTTCTTGCGCAAATACTATGCTGCTCCTGTTTGGGGAAAAAGCCCTCTTGCGCAAATGTATTTGCACAAGAGGGCCAGTGTAGACAGCTAAAAACTGTTTTGCGCAAAAAAGCCCCGATGGCGAAAATGGCAATTGGGGCTTTTTTGCGCAAAACCGTGTCTAGAATGGCACGGACGCTTTTCCGCAAAAAGTGCTTTTGCGCAAAAGCGTCCGTGCCAATCTAGACGCTCTTTTCCGCAAACGCTTTTAACGGAAAAACTTTTCCATTAAAAGCATTTGCAGAAAATCATGCCAGTCTAGACACAGCCTAAGGGTACATCTACACTACAAAGTTAATTCGAACTAACAGCCGTTAGTTCGAATTAACTTTCATAGGCGCTACACATACAAACCGCTAGTTTGAACTTAATTCGAACTAGCGGAGCGCTTCATTCGAACTAGGTAAACCTCATTCCACGAGGACTAATGCCTAGTTCGAATTAACTAGTTCGAATTAAGGGCTGTGTAGCCCCTTAATTCGAACTAGTTGGAGGCTAGCCCTCCCCAGCTTGCCCTGGTGGCCACTCTCGGCCAAACCAGGGAAACTCTTCTGCCCCCCTCCCGGCCCCGGAGCCCTTAAAGGGGCACGGTCTGGCTACGGTGCTTGTGCCAGGTGCAAGCCTGCCAGCACCCAGCCAGCAGACCCTGCACCTGGCACGGCATGAGCCAGCCACCTGCTGCCACCCAGCCCTCTGTCTCTTGTCCAGGCTGGCGGCTCCCAGGAGCCTGCCCGGGGCCACAAGAGGCGGGCGCCCGCCTGGTCTAGTGCGGAGATAGTAGACCTCATCCAGGTTTGGGGGGAGGCCTCCAACATCCACGACCTCCGCACTAGGCACAGGAATGCGGCCGTCTAGGGCAGGATAGCTGCCAGCCTGGCCACCAAAGGCCACATGCAAACCCAGGAGCAGGTTTGCATGAAAATCAAGGTGGTCCAGTGAGACCCCCGACCCTGAGCTTAGAACATAAGAACAGCCGTACTGGGTCAGACCAAAGGTCCATCCAGCCCAGTAGCCTGTCTGCCGACAGCGGCCAGCACCAGGTACCCCGGAGGGGATGGACTGAAGACAATGACCAAGCCATTTGTCTCGTGCCATCCATCTCCAGCCTTCCACAAACAGAGGCCAGGGACACCATTCCTACCCCCTGGCTAATAGCACTCCATGGACCCAACCTCCATCACTTTATCTCACTTCTCTTTAAACTCTGTTACAGTTCTAGCCTTCACAGCCTCCTGTGGCAAGGAGTTCCACAGGTTGACTATTTGCTTTGTGGAGAAGAACTTTCTTGTATTAGTTTGAAGCCTGCTACCCATTAATTTCATTTGGTGTCCTCTAGTCCTTCTATTATGGGAACTAATGAAGAACTTTTCTTTATGCGCCCTCTCCACACCACTCATGATTTTATAGACCTCTATCATATCCCCCCTTAGTCTCCTCTTTTCTAAGCTGAAAAGTCCCAGTCTCTTTAGCCTCTCTTCATATGGGATCTGTTCCAAACCACTAATCATTTTAGTTGCCCTTTTCTGAACCCTTTCCAAGGCCAAAATAGCTTTTTTGAGGTGAGGAGACCACATCTGTACACAGTACTGAAGATATGGCGTACCATAGTTTGATACTTCCCCTCCTCCTTCTTCCCCTGGCTTCCCCCTTCCAGCTCCCTCCTCCCATGTTTCCCCCTCCCCTCTCCCACCCTCTCTCTTCCTCTCTCCCACCTCCTTTTCCCAGTCTCCCCAGAGGTTAATCGGTTAATTCCCCCCCCCCCCCCCCCAGTTTTGTTAAATAAAGAGTGTTTCTATTTTTGAATACGTGTCCTTTATTTTTTACATCAGGAAGGGGGGCTAGGGAGGGGTAAGTGGAAGGAGGTGAGGGAGGAATGGGGCACGAGCCCCCGATGGGGAGGACTGGGGTGGCTCTGCGGGCTCCTCGGGGTGGAAGCTCTCCTGCAGGGCCTCTTGGATCCTGACAGCCCCCCGACTGACCCCACGAATGGCAGCCGGGTTGATGGCCGAGTGCTGTGATGTGCTGAGTGTGAGCACTCAGGGCACTCCAAGCCAGGACTGCTTTGCTGTCCCTCATCGAGGTAGACAAGCAAGCGGGCACCCCTGAGAACTGTCTGTCCGGGGTGGGGGTCGGGTCCCTTTAAGCACAGCCCTTGGCTAGCCTGAGGCAGCAGCTCCACACTCTAAGTCCTAACCTGATGCCCTGCCGGCACCTGTTCCAGCCAGCCTTAACTTCGGTTCAGGGTCACTCAATGTGGACATGCTATTTTGAATTAGCAAAACGCTAATTTGAATTACTTTTTAGGTCTAGATGCACTAGTTCGAATTAGTTTATTTCAAATTAACTAATTCGAATTAAGTTAGTTCGAATTAGTGCTGTAGTGTAGATATACCCTAACAGTGGATGTGTGTCCTAAAAATATTATTTTTGTTGGGGATGAGGAAAAGTTTGAAGGGGTCATTTACATAATCATCTACCAATTATGAATAGTTCACCTGTGTGTCAAATCGATGTAGGCCATCTTAAAGCGGAAAAAAACTTGATAAAAAGGTCAAAAAGCAAGTTTCACTCTGAAAGATCCATGGCCCTCTGTAGGAGGAATGGTTTCACATAGGAAAAAAAAACACAGGTCTTTGTACAAGAAAACAATTTTGAGATCTTGCAGATTTATTATTCTTCTGCTATGATAGACGCCCAACCTTGTTCAGTCACCTATCACCTGTTGCTTTGCAGATGCTGTGTTCTGACTGGATGATTTTGAACCCTGATAGGCTTTCCTTATGAGTGTCTAGACACAAATGAGGGAAAATAAGCGCATAGGTATTTTTTGGCAAGTAGTCCCGCTAAAACGAATAACTATAAAATTAAGATTAAGCTTCATTTTGTGGTGTAAGTTATAACCATGTTTTGCTAATTAAATTTTTGCTGGAGTTCAGTCCAGTGGTTTTGCTCGAGCTCAGATGTAACTACGAAGGTCCATCTGCTGCTAGAAAAAAAATATATATGTATGTGTCACACCAATTCTTATTTGATTTCAAATAAAAGGGATTCATTTTTCCAGGACTTTGATTACGTATGAATAAAGCCATCACCAAAAAAGTAGATTTCTGTCATGATCTATTTGCAACCCTAAACGGCATATTTTTGACGAGCAGTCATGACTAAACTGTGAAGGCCCCTTATTTTTCCTGCATACTTGCTGCTCACTTTTAATTATTTTTAATTCAATTCTTGAAGAAGCAAGAACACATGCATAGGAGTGCACACGGGGTAATTAAAATATACAAAACCCTATATTAAATACTGGTAGGAGCATGCTCAGTCACATACGTTCCCTCAGCTACCTTCTGAGAAGTAGGGATGTCAACATGTAGATGACTGCATGAATAAACCGATAAGCCTGGGTTTATTGGTTAATCCTGTTGACTACATGCATCCCCCCCTTGTTGCCTCCAGGGCCGGCCCGAGCCCTTTTGGCACCCCGGGCCCAGGCGCGCGGCGCTGCCCCCAGAGCGCACAGCGCATGCGTGAGCCGGCCACGGCCACTGGTGCACAGCTCGGGGCCCGCCCCCAAGGCGCACGGCGCATGCGCTGCCCAGCCTGGTTCAGCATTGCTGCTGGCATGCACACCGGGCCGTGCAGGGCCCCACGGCTGTGGGGGGAAGGGCGCTGCTGGCCGGCGCTGCAGGAGCCGGGCGCACGGTGCCTGATGGCAGCTATAAGGGATGCTGCGCGCCCCTTATAGCTGCCATCAGGCGTCCCCCATTGGTTGGCACCCCGGGCAGCTGCCCGGCTAGCCCATGCCTCAGTCTGGCCCTGGCTGCCTCTGTATGAGAGGCCAGGGGGGAGGAGAGAGGTGGGAGCAGATACCGGGGGGGGGGGGGGGGGGGGGGGGGGGGGGGGGGGGGGGGGGGGGGCAGCTGATACGTGTGGGGAGCCTGCTTTTAAGCTGGCCCTCCGCGCGTGCCGGCTCCCCGGACCCACCTGCCCTGCCCTATCATTCGGGCACGGGGGGGGGGGGGGGGGGGGGAGGCTGCTGTGAAGCAGCCTTTGTCCGTGGGGAGCTCGGACCTCCTGCATACAGGGGCTGCAAGTGGGAGCCAGTTTGCATGGGGAGCTGTGTTTTAAACCGGCTCCCCTCGTGTCCCAGTTCCCACCTGCCACCCCGCGTTGCTGCCTCTCAGAGGTATCAGTGCGGGGCGGCAGGGAGCTCCCTGGGAGTGGGGCCGGGAGCACACTGGCTGCTGGCCCCACCTCCAGGGACTATCAAATAGTCATGGAACACTAAACTGATTTAATGCTGAATAGTCACTACAGATTTCCAAAACTAAACTTGAAATGTGAATGACAATTCTTTTAGAGGATCTCAGAAGGTTCTGAGGGAGTGTCAATTTCACATCTAGCATTTGTGTGTTTTTTAACCTAAGTTTGTTGAACAGAAAAAGTGATTATCACCTGTTTTGGATCAGTGCTTGCAGCATATCATTCTTTTGCTCAGAACAAAAACTGCAGCATATTAGAGATGGAAAAGATGGCAAATGCAACTAGGCTCTGTGATATTCTGGACATTCATGCCTTATTCTGCTGGTAATCTGGCTCTAATGCAGCAAGAGTCTCACTATGCAGCAGATAGTAGTAAAACTAAGACCAAATTTTCTACATACTTAGTTTTGAATTGCAATAAACTCATTGATGAGACTTGTTTTATCTTGAAGTTCCACAGGCAAATTAGCGTATTAAAAAAACACTACTAAGAATACACGTACTGTCTCTGTCTCGGTCAATACAAGCTAAAAAACCTCCATGAACTGCAAAAGGCAGTCAAACAAAGCCATGGAGTCAAGTGCACCAGATATACTGAGGGTCAGTATCTTTGATAGCTAGTATTTTCAGGTGGGTAGCTCCCCTTTCCTGAAATGTGTTTTACAGAGCAGCACTATCGGGAAACAACAAGATGCAGATACAGTCAAGTTATTTTTAGCAAGCACTTTGGCAATCTCACCACTCTAGTAACATCAAACTTAACAGATTTTGTTGCCTCTTATTCTGCACTGTTCTTTGAGAACTTTATACTCCAAGCTGATTAAAATTAAACTGTGGCATGAACAGATTAGACTGAAATATAAAGTGAGCTTGACAAGAATTCAGACAAAAGTAATTCAAATGGAATTTGTATATCAGTAACAAATTATACTTTGCATTCCACCACCAAAGAATCTCAAAAGTGATTTACAAGTTATCCGCAATAGCTCTGTATTTATGTAATTCCATTTTATAGCCAAGGAAGCTGAAGTCTTAAAACATCATATAATTTCTCCAAAGACCCATAGGAAGAATGTGTCAGAGAGGTGAACAAAAGCCCTGCCACTTATTAAAATCTGCACTTTTTAACAAAGCCATCTGTCTTCTCATTCTATGGGTTGATGCCATTTTGCAAAATCCTACAGTCTGTACTATCTCAGATCATAAGGTCCCTGACATTCTCTATGGCTAGATATGGAGGAACTGGCGGAGTCTCAAGACTCATATTTATACCATGGAGTCATTCTACTAAAAAAGGGTGAGAACTCAAATCTTAAAATGGTAAGTTCTTTGGGGCAAACACATCATCATCGTATGCATTTGTATAGTGACTAGTACAACAGAGCTTCTAGGTATTAATGCAATAGAAAGCCATTTCCAATAAGTTATGCAATTTCAATTAATCTGAATAGATTTTAAAGCATGCTACATTTGAGTGGTGACATTTTGAAGAAATGACATAATGACATCATACTTACCGGCTTCTGCTCCTAGTCCTACTTCTGCTTCTACTTCTATGTCTGTGTCTAGATTTTGATCTAGAATGAGATCTTACATGGCGTTTTCTCTCTCTGCTTCGGGACTGTGATTTTCTTCTATCACGGCTTCTACTACGATGACGCCTGAAAACAAACATTCCAAGTTTTTAGAAATATTCTGAAGCCTTCTAATTCAATGCATAAAGAAAAGTGAATTTCTACTTAAGGTCTTAAGAGACTATATTTAAAAAAAATTCTGATTCATCCACATAGAGCAAACGAACATTTGCTAGTAATAAAGTTATCATCTTGAACAATTTAAGTGAGGGGTATGAAAGAAGAAACAAAAAGACCACCACTATAAGTAAGCCACAAGACCCACTCAAATTTCATAGCTCATTAAACAATCTTACTCATTAATACTGACACACAATATGTTAGTGGAGTAACCAAACAACATGATAGGAACATTCCAATGCATAAGTCCTGACTTTCAGAGCTAACCTGAGTTTATCATCTTAGGCTATGTCTACACTTGCACTCAACAAAACTTTTGTCATTCATGGTTGCTTTAGAAAGGCCTCCCCCCAATAAATGACCAAGTTTTGCTGTGACAAGTGAAAGTGTGAACGCTGCTTTGTCAGCAGGAGTGCTCTACTGCCAACAAAGTGAAACCCCCTCGTTGGGAGTGGAAGTATTTTGTCGACAAAAAGTGCCAACAAACTCTGTTCACACATGCTGACTTTAGCGACAGGGCTGTGTTGATGCAACCATGTTGCTAAAAGCTACATAGTGTAGACATACCCTAAAACAGCAGAACTCTAATACCTTAAAAGAAACTCTTGATTTATGAGGTAGAAATGTTAAAAGCAATACACAGAAGGAAAAGCAATGCCCTGACACTAGGAGAAAATGTACTGTCACTGGTGCCAAGGAATTAAATACTTATACAATATACATTAATTGCAGAAATTAATATGCATTTGAATTAATTTTAGACACTGTCTAAAGGAAGCTTAATAACCTTACTATCACCCGGGGGGGGAAATCTGGACTAGCATTAAATGCATTGCATAACAAAACAGGAAACTTTGCTACTTTAGAGGTAACGTTCCGGAATAAATCTGTTTTAAAAACCCAGTGTTAGACCCAATTCAGTTGTATATATGAACCCTAATAAAACTCCAAAGCACCCAATTTTTGCCAACCACTTAAAGGATTAAAAAAAATGGTTATTCAATAATCACAACTAGACAATTTACCTTTCACGAGACCTGGATCTTGAATGACTTTTGCCTCTTGATAATTTCCTTTCTTTGCGTTTATGTCTGTCCTCACCATTTTCAGATGAATTTAAGCTCTCTCTTCCCTTGTCAGATGAGTGTTCTTTGTCATTGTGGTCCTCAGATTTGTGTTTCTTGGAGGACTTTTCTTTGGACTCATGTCTTCTTGCCTGTTTTAAGAAGAAGTTGGTTCTTTCAGGAAGATAGTGCAACAAAGAGAGTTAGTATAGTATCAAAAGAGAAAAAATTATATGTTGTGATGTAACATTAGTAACCTTAGGAGTGTGGCTCAGTCAACAGTGATAGCTATTTTACTTAACACCATCATATAGTCAATGCTGCAAATATACACTATCATCCCCCCCCCCCCCATTTCTCTTGGGTATTTTTAAAGCACCCATCAGAGTACAGCAGAACCCTGTTTATCCAATCTAACTTGGATCAGGGCCAATCAGATATTCCAAAAATCAGATAATCTGAAGAATAGGAAAGTGCAAGGCAGCACTGCCTTCAGGCCACAAGAGAGACGGCTCACGTCTGGACCTGCGCATACTGGGTGTTTGGTTACTATGTAGAGCCAGATAATGGTGGGTTGGATAAAAGTGGTTCTACTATATTATTACACTGTCTTCTGACATGACTGTTGGGAGCATTACAATGAAAACAGCATTCCTCCTCAGTTACTGGTTACTCCATCTATAATGGAGCAATGCTAAAAGCCTAAATATGTTTCTGTCTCTACCAGTGTCTGAGCATGTATGTACACAAGGGCATAGATATTTGTAAACAAAACACATTTAATATTTGTACAGACATACCATGCACACAAGTACATCTGTAAACCCACATCTGGTGTCAGACATGCATATAACAATTATTCTACCCATGGTTAAATAAGTACTGGTGACAAAGTATTTAAAAAAAATAAAAGTTAGTATTGAGGCCTCACACTTTAGTTTAAAATGGAAATATCCTGCAGTGCTGCACTGTAATTTTTTTCTGCAGTGCCTCTTTTTAAAAGCAGTCTCCTCTTCCTTTTATATCTGCAGTGCCAAAACTACTTTGGCAAGGTCAGTTCTGATTTTTATCAGTGTTTTCTTTGGAAACTAAACCATGATAAAGAATTTTTCTTCATAACATATCCAGCTTGTTTATTAGCAGTTTCTAATACAAAATACTGTAGACATTTAAGTTGTTTTAAAAAAGGATTCTAAAAGTCAAACTCTGTAAATGTCATATAGCAGTATCGGCATATATCTTATGTTTTTAATATACGGTAATTTACAGGTTCAAGTAAATCGGCTCTAACCTAATATTCAGCATTTAAATATCCTTTCCACCCCCCCCCACCCCAAACTACCTATTTGCCACTTAAGACAGACAAGCCTGAAACATGCTTGCCATAATTAGAAAATATCAACAATAAGCTTTTAAGAGACTCATTCTAAAATCCTTTAAACTAAACTTTTGCTGATAAGTTTCAGATTTTAGACATGTACTAGGAGCATTTCAGACATTTATAACAAACTGAAAATCTCTTTGCTATTTTTACGGTTATTATAGTTTTAACTCAAACCAACAGCTATAATATATGGAAATATAGTTGAATAAACAGAAGCCTATTTTTAGATGTCAGCTACTTAATGCTAATCACATCCACAAATACAATGTAAGTTAGAAAGACAGTTTGACCTATACTTTAAGAACTTGCAATTCCCAGCAAAAAAGTATCATGAGAGACTAAAACAAGGTAGCCTATTCATGAAAAACCTGCTAATCATTTAAATCAACTTGCAAAAGATAAATGTAATGTAAAAGGTTCACTCCGGTCTAATAGTATGGTAAAATGCTTAAAATATTTACAAGGGAAGCAAAACTTTCTAAACATTAAGGGTACGTCTAGACTGGCAAGATTTTGCGCAAAAACTTGCCAGCTGTCTACACTGGCCGCTTGAATTTGCGCAAGAGCACTGACTTTGTAATGTACAAAATCAGTGCTTCTTGCTCAAATACGCTCCCACGCGGGAAAAACCCCTCTTGTGCAAGAATACTTGCCAGTGTAGACAGGGAAGAACTGTTTTGTGCAAAAAAGCCCCGATGGCTAAAATGGCGATCGGGGCTTTCTTGCGCAAAATCGCATCTAGACTGGCCACGGATGCTTTTGCGCAAAAGTATCCATGCCAATCTAGACGCGCTTTTGCGGAAATACTTTTAACGGAAAAACTTTTCCGTTAAAAGTATTTCCGCAAAATCATGCGGCCAGAGTGTAATGATTTTTTTTTTTAATTCAGTCTTCCAAACATACACTTGCTAATAAAAACACCATTACATCCCATAACTGATTTAAGATATCTTTAAGGGAAATATGAGTTTGAATGACTAATAGTTACCTTATCATGAAGTAGGCTTATAATTTTGCTATCTGAGTCTGGAGCGTCTTCAGTTCAGTCTCTTCGCGCATTAGCACGCTGAGTATGATTTATTATAGAAATGTTATCATATGATCTAAACAATATAGTCAATTTCACAAAAACTCCTCAAGTAATTGTTACAGAGCTTCCATTGGGATTGGGGGGAGTTCCTGTCCCACATTAAAATTTAAGGAGTTCCCCATTTACCTAAGCCTATTATTGACCCATGTGACAGCCTGACTACTTCTGCTGCAGTTTGTTTGCACCTTTCACCTCTTTTCTGGTGGGTAAGCCAGTTATCGCCAATGTACAATTGCTGCTGCCTCTTCTCATTCCCCTTGCCTTCATTTTTTTAAAGAAGCCCTCTGGTGAGCTCTTTGCTGTCACAGCCACACTTCCAGCTGACTCTTGCTGACACGGCTACATATGTAATTCTGCAGCATTCCTTAAAATTCAAAGTTGCAATCATCAGAGCTCAGTCAGTGGGGATTTTTTTTTAAAAGTATCCTTAGATAGATAGGTATTCAACATTGAAACCCCTGAGCAGTGGTCAGGCATGAGAAGACTTAAGGCTTCTGGTTAATGGAAGCTCTGTTAGATAGTCACCAAGAACACCAATTCTACTTCTCCATATGCAATTTTAATTTGGCTGTTTCCACAAAAAGTTAATACCAACAGTTTCTGAATGCAATTCTGCTATAAACAATCACCTTCTTGTCAAAATGATGGCTTTAATCATTCTTCACTATGATAGGTACTCCATACTGATTTAAGTTTGAGTTTCCAATGGGTTTTTTTTTTGTACTTACCATAAAGTCATTTATATATAGTTTTACATATACACACATAACTACAAGATACTTTAAAAGATGTATTGTACAATTACTTAAGCACTACAAAGAGTTTACCTCTTTGCTTCTGCTCCGGCTTCCATGTTTTCTTCCTTCGTTATCTGAAGAAGAAATTTATCTGTTATTTATCAAGTAAATATGAACTTTATCTAATTGTGTTAGTTAATACTCACTTAATTTACACTTAAGCTTTTCTACACCACAGAGTGAAGAATAAGTATATTTTAAAGAATAAAGTATATTTTATGAACAGGAGGCAAACAGACAACTCACCAATACCAGATTCTACAGGCCTCTCTCCTGTGACCCCACTAAGGAATACCAAAAAAGCATGAAAAAACTGCTTATGAAACTCCCTGATGCTACTCAGGAACAAATTTACGCGAACACCCCCCCAATCCCCAACCAGGAACTTTCTATCTACTACCCAAAATACACAAACCGGGTAATCCCGGACAGCCCATCATCCCCAGCATTGGCACACTTACCACAGGATTAACTGGCTATATTGACTCCCTCCTCAGACCCTAGGCTACCAACACTCCTAGCTACCTCCGTGATACCACTGACTTCCCGAGGAAACTCCAAAACATCAATAATCTTCCCGAAAATACCATCCTAGCCACCATGGATGTAGAAGCCCTACACCAACATTCCACACAAAGACGGATTACAGGCCATCAGGAACACCATCCCCGGTAACAACACTGCACACCTGATCACAGAGCTCTGCGAGTTCAAACTCACCCACAACTACTTCCAATTCAGAAACAATTTCTATCTCCAAATCAGCGGCACAGCCATGGGCACTCGCATGGCACCACAATATGCCAACATCTTTATGGCTGACCTTGAACAATGTTTCCTCAGCTCTCACCCCCTAACACCCCTACTTTACTTATGCTACATCGATGACATCTTCATCATATGGACCCACGGAAAAGAGACTCTTGAAGAATTCCACAGGGATTTCAACAACTTCCACCCTACTATCAACCTCAGCCTGGACCAGTCCACAAGGGAAATCCACTTCCTGGACACTACAGTACAATTAAATAATGGACAAATTTCCACCACCCTATATCGGAAACCTACCGACCACTACACTTACCTTCATGCTTCCAGCTTCCATCCCAGACACATTTTTCAGTCGATTGTATACAGCCAAGCCCTACGATACATAGACAGTCACCTACAGGATCTTTACAGAGCATTCCTAAAACTGAAATACCCACCTGGGGAAGTGAAAAAACAAATTGACAGAGCCAAAAAAATACCCAGACATGAACTACTTCAAGACAGACCCAAAAGAGAAAACAACAGAACTCCTCTTGCTGTTACCTACAGTCCACAACTCAGACCCCTCCAATGCATTATACACAATCTACAACCCATCCTGGAAAATGATCCCTCATTCTCAGAGGCCTTGGGAGAAAAACCTATTCTTGCTTACAGACAATCCCCTAACCTGAAACGTATTATTTCTGGTAACCATGCCACACAACCATATCATAAACCTCCAGGAACCCAGCCCTGCAACCAAAAAAGATGCCAACTCTGCCCACATATCTACACTGGCGAATTCATCACTGGAGCAAACAACATAAGCCACAAAATCAAAGGGTCATTTGACTGCACATCCAGTAATTTGATCTATGCCATCAAATGCCAGCAGTGCCCACTGCTATATATATATTGGACAAACTGAACGGTCTCTGCGGGGAAGAATCAATGGACGCAAATCGGATATACATAAAGGGAGTATACAGAAGCCTGTTGGTGAGCATTTCAGCTTGCCTAACCACAGTCTGACAGACCTGCAAGTAGCTGTCTTGTCACAAACCAGCTCTACGAGCCAAATACACAGAGAAGCCCTGGAATTCCAGTTCATCCACAAATTCAATTCACATGCTAATGGAATCAATCGTGATATGGGCTGGTGGGGACTCTACCTATTTAACCACTGAAGGTGCTAACAGCTCCCTGAGTGGTATCCTTCCTGTTTTAGGAATCTATCTATTGACTTTGATTTTTATCTGCTTAGGTTTAAGTACCCATTCTCCAGATACTTAATGATGTTCTGTCTCCCCCCTCCCCTTCCCCTCTCCTATTTATTTTGAGTTTTCATATCCCCAACTCATAACTCTGGTCATCTGAAGAAGTAGGCTGTGCCCACGAAAGCTCAGGATATCATCTACGTGTTTTGTTACTCTATAATGTGCTACCAGACCATTTGTTGTTTTTTTCTGTAACAGACTAACTCGGCTACCCCCTGAAGCTCCTATATTTTAAAGGTTTAACAAAAGTTAGAGTCTTCTTATCTATGGTGGAAACCACATTAGAATAGAGAATTTTTAAAGTTAGTTTCTTTCCCACCATTTAACAGTGAAAACTGATTAGTTTGTTTCTCAATTGCCTCCTGATTGGCTAGAATATAATTGTAACATCTAGGATATAAACTGTGGACTATAGGGTCTTAATCCAAACATATCAAACAGAAGACATTTACACATTAGGTTTTCTAACTAGGTCTAATGCATGTCACCAAGAAAAATATCCACTGGGCTTTGGAAAAGCATTCAATTTTTATTTTCTGCACGAGTCGTTTTAAAAAATAAGTCTCAGTATAAAATATTTCAAAAGCAGTTTCACTGGCACTACTGAGAGCAACTTTTTAAAAGATTCAAGTTTAAGCAAAAGAGATTCAAGTTCTGAAAGTGTGCATGTTTCTATTTTAGAGCATTTTTAAACCTGTGGTGTCCAACCAGTTCTGAAGCAAACTAACCACACTCAACCGGCCAAATAGCCACATGTGGCTAGCGCGTTTAAAACTGTGGTGTCCAACAGTATATTCTACTATAAGAAATTAAGTTCAGGCAGATAAGACCAATAATGTTTCAGTTTTCTTCAAAAGGTAACATAGCCAGGATGAAATTTACATGCTTTGTAATCAAGGAATCAAGGATTTTGGTTTCTCTAAGAGAGAATTTATAACTTGCTTCATTAAATTATTTGCACATTACCCGGACACAAAATGTGTCATCTTCAAAACTTCCTGAGCCAGGAAGGGGGGGGGGGTGCCTCCTGTCTGCCCACACTGCTACCTCTGATAGAGGCAGCAACACGCAGGGTGGGGGGTGGAGCAGGACGGTGCGGCGCTGCTTGTAACCATGTACGTTTGGTTAACCACGTACAGAGTTACACTTTCACATCCCTAATATCTATACAGGTAAAGCAAGTTAGAAGTTGACCATACCCGACCTCCGTTTTCTTTCCCTTGATCGTGAACGCGATCTCGAGTAATGATATTTCGAGGTTCTAGGAGAATTAGATGCATCTGTCAGTTCCTTTTCCTTCTCTTGAGATGATTTTTCTGGGACTATTCCATCTCGTTCTGTATCACTACCCTACATAGGCAGATTAAAATATTTTAAAGTTTAAGATTTTTTTCTTTTTAGATTAAAAGAGAAAATCAGGAGATACAGGCACATATACGGGGAGGGATAGCTCAGTGGTTTGAGCATTGGCCTGCTAAACGCATGTTGTGAGCTCAATCCTTGAGGAGGCCATTTAGGAATCTGGGGTAAAATCAGTCAGGGGTGGTACTTGGTCCTGCTGTGAAAGCAGGGGACTGAGCTTGACGACCTTTCAAGGTCCCTTCCAGCTCTAGGAGATAGGCATTTCCATTCATTCATAAGCTGCTCTTTTCACCTAGAATCTTGAAGTGTTCAACTAAACCAGCAGTGGCCAACCGGCAGCTCACAAACCGAAAAAAAATTGCAGCTCCTGACGAAACCCAGAACTGCTCAGTTCAGCTACTCTAACAGCTGGGCCGCTTTGAGCTGCATTCGTGCTCATGACCCGCGCCGTTCCACTCACAGCCCCCAGCGCACTGCATCGTATCCTGCATGTGCAGGCCGGGTCGCACGCAGCAGCCCAGCCGGCAGTGGCAAGGGCTCCAGGTGCTGCGGCAGTGGCAGCTCTGGGACTAGGGCATAAGGCGGGGGGGGGGGGGGGGGTGTCTGGCTCTGGGAGAGGGGAATTGGGTTGGGGGAGAGCATGCGCATGGCATCCCAGCCAGCTCATGTTCAAAGCCGGCCGCTCAGCGCATGTGCCTCAGCACCTGGAGAAAGACATGCGGGGCTGTTGCAGCAGCGGCAGCTCCGCCTCCGGGACCAGAGGATTAGGTTAGAGCTGGGGGGGGGGGGGGGAAGCCTGGCTCTGGTGAAGGGGAGGGGGATAGGGTTAGAGCAGAGGGTGCTGGGGAAGGGGAGGAGCAGCCAGGGCACTTCCTGAGACCTAGGATCCCCAGATACTGGCCCCAGCTGTGTCTGTCCCCCCCCCCCCCCATGAGTACCCTGTCCCCACCAGCACAGTTGGGGCCACATTAGTGAGGCTTGGGGGGTTTTGGAGGGGGGATTTTTTGCATCTCACTTGTGTGGCCGCAACTGACTTTTCTGTGGGTCAGTGACTCCTGAATCAAAACAGGTTCCCCGCCCCCCTCATAAATAAAGAGAACACTGAAACATTTTGTGTTTGACATAATATTTTATTTAAAAATGAAGCCTGGCCACCAAGCCACCACCTGGCCCCAGCATCATAAAGTATATCATACACTGGAACCCCCTGCCCTGAGCCTCTCACATCCCCAAACTCCTGCATCCCACATCCCCAGTCTTCTGCCACAACACTCTTGCACCATCCACACGCCATAAATCTGTGTCCTGAGCCCCTCATGCACCCTCCTGCCCTGATCCCCTCATGCACCCCAGCCCAAACTCCTGCACCCTCACAGCCACAAGCCTGTGGTTTGCTCAGCACCCCAACCTTCCACCTGACCCCAACACTCCCCAGCCTGGAGCCCCCTCCCTGAGCCAGCATCCCCTTCTCCACATCCTCCTGCACCCAAATTCCCTCCCAGAGCTTGCACCTCTCACCCCATCCCAGTGCTTTTTTTGTGATAGTATGCCCTGGGCCAGTGTACCGGCACCAATTTTCCCCTGGTGTGGCTCCCCCCTCCCCCCCAGGTATGTGGCTCTTCGCACTCTATCCACCGCTACTTTGGCTCTTCGTCTCCAACGAGTTGGCCACCCCGAACTAAACCAAGCATCTCTCAAAAACAGAACACTCTAGGATGACTTGATTTTCTATCAAATGAATGTTATGGATACAATCATTTTTTATTACTGATGTTTGTGCATTAAAATGACAATTGCTCCCTGCACCGTCGTCAAGACACACTAGTGTGAAGAACATAATTAAGAGCTTCACCAAATACCAATTCAACAATAAAAGAACACCACTCTTAAAGAACAGGTTTTTTTTAATAAAAGCTCATTTATAAAAGGACAAAGTGAAAAATCGTCAGCTTTTGATTGCGTGATACTGCAATAGGTCCAGTCAGTGAGAGGTCACACTGTCTCCCTACAGGCAGCAGAAGTCTAGGGTCTCATAACTATTAAGCCTGCAGTCAGGCCCAATAGTCATTATAGAGGCCACACCCTTATTCATGGTGGGACAGCACCCAAACAGTTAAGGTGTACTTTGGTAAACTGAACAGCAGTTTATGAGCCCCGGCCCTGCATCAGGGCAGGGCAGCGAACAAACAGTTAAGCAGTTTAAAGCTCCGGCCTGTCTGCAGGCCCAGCAATGGTTGGGTCTCCTTGTAGGCAGAGAGCCAACAAGCGCAAAGGTTTTCTTCCTCCAGGGGGAACCTACCACCCAAGGTGAGGGGTAGCGACAGGGGATGGATGCAAGCCCACCCGCTCCACTGCGTCCCAGCCTAGGGCTGCCACTGGGTTGGCGAGGATCCTGGATTCAACATGCCAACCAGCTGACCTCCATATCCTCTGTTGGCCTTAGGTCAGCTACCCCTGGGCTGTCACCCGGTTTCCCCTGGGGTCGTACCTGGCTCCACGTCGGCTCCGCAGAGGCCACTAGGGACGAAGATACCAACAGCGTGCCCAGGGCCCCTTTGCCTGAGCCAGACCCAGAGCCTGACAAAGGTGCAGGGGAGGGGGAAGAGAGGCGGGAGGTGTCCTGGAAAGTCCTCGGGCCCTGGCAGTGATTTCTGCAGCCCTGTCCAGTCATTGGGGCGGCCTCAGCCCAACCCAGTCCTCCCACCAAAGGCAGCATTCTTTATTATGCAGCATTGAGAAGCAAATACAACAGTAGCATAAGAATAAAATATAATAGCGTGAGAATTTCAAATTAAAACCTGCAGGATTTCAGTCCTGAGTATTCATTCTAGAGAGCTGATATGGCTTTTGTGATACCAGTTTTTCAATATTTGGCTTGCTATTTTGAGCTGATACTACTCTAATTACCGCTGATCAATGTTCATCACTTAACCTTGACCTTTTAGTTATTTTGGTGGCTTTTAAGTGAAAATAGCTGTTCACATAGGTATGTGCTACCAAACATTGACAATACTTTTTACTCAAATTTATGTACTTCAACAAATTGCCTGGGCCCATATCTGTAAAAATCAAGAACGCCAACTTCATTATATTTGTTTTTTAAGAAAGAGTTAGAACTTATCAAAATTCAGTGTATTTGCATATTTCTTTCAGCCTTTTGAAAATCATAAGGCGACGGTGCTGTAAACAAGAAGAACTTATCTTCACGTTATTTGAAATCCTGGAATCTCTCCTCGAATTCATGTCACAGCTGTACACTATTTGATGCATAATTCGCAAAATGCAAACTGAGGTGTTTGCTTTCATGGTCTCGACATGTAATGAAATGAATTAAATGTTTTGGGTTTTTTTAAACTGTATTTCCCAAAGACAAAGTTTGGTCATAAAAGCTTTTATACTGCCATACATAGTAGTCACCACCTGACACTTCCCTTGAAGTTTTAATTTCAGGTCACTCAGATGTTTGGTAATGTCAACTAAAAATGATAAATCTCGTACCCAGTTATAGTTAAGTCTGGGTCCTGTCCTTTCATTTCATGGAAAATAATAGTTTCCAAAACCTCTCCAAAACTCTTACCTTTCTTGTTCGAGAGATCTCACTATAGTATGACAACCCTTCACACTCAATTCCAAACTCACTTAATAATGATGAAAATTGACATTGGTTCAAAACCATGTGCACGGATAAAATTTATAATTTTTTTTCACAGCTTTATAAACATGGAGCATGTGCTCAACCACCTTTGAGCATAACACTTCTTGATGGATTATGCAGTGGATATGTTTCTTGGTGCTAGGCAGTCTTGTAATCTAGCCCCAAAACCGCTTATTTTCCCGGTCATCGAAGGACCATCATCGGTCGTTACGGAAACCAAATTTGACAAAAATTATATTTCTCCAAAAGTACAATTGAAAATGTCTTGGCCAGTTGTAGTGTCACGCATAGGTACGAGTTCAAGAAGCTCTTCAATTAAATTGAACTCACCATCACAAGCATGCAGGAAGACAGCCAGGTGCGCAACACCACCAATATCTCTACTTTCATCGAGAGCAATTGAAAACACTTCAAAAGTTGATTTCTTTAATTGCTCACTTAAATCACTTGCCATTTCATTTATCCTCTCTGCAACTGTGTTCCGTGACAAAGATATCTTTGAATGCTTTCACATTTCCAGGACATACAATTTCAGCAGTTTTCACCATGCACTTTTATAAATTCACCCTTCAGTAAATGGTTTTGAACTTCGCGCTATTAATTCTGACAAAACATAACTAGCTTTAACTGCAGCTTCCCTGTCTCTCAATTTTTGTAAACACGCTTTGCTGTCTATTCAACATTGTCTTTAATTCCAGTAACTTATCTTGCCATAATTTCCCTTCTAATTTATTGTACTTTTCTCGGAGGGTTTCATAATGCCGCTTGATGTTATACTCCTTTGGAACACTGATAATTTGATTGCATATTAAGCAGATAATCTTGCCTTTCACTTGAAATAAAAACAGTTCCCATTTGTCCTGGAAAACATGGCGCTCGTCTTCAATCTTCCTTTTTATAGATTTACTACTTTCCGGTTTTGATAGTGACATTGCAAAGAACTTTTTATAGCACAAAAAGCACAACAATCCACGATGAACGAAAAAAAATCACAAACTGATGAACGTGGCAGAGAAAATGGCAGAGCACAACATGCATACTGGTGGCATTGAGTAGGGGGCCGAAACTATACCCGTCCTACTCACACGTGCAAATATGGCTTGGTACGAGATCATGCACCGTGCTAGTGTTGCCTGTGTGCAACTTAAGAGCATCTCATGTCCTGTGCACATGTGCAACTTGAGATTTTTTTCTTGGAAGGCCCCGCAGCCCTCTACCTACTTTACAAACAATGTAACCGGGTGGGCCACGCTTACATACTTTATAAACATGTAGTCGCAGGCCGCAAAAAAATTCGATCAGGCCGTATGGTTGACATGCTTGCACTAGAGGACCTGGGCATATGGGTGGTCCTAAACTCCGTCCCGCCCTTCCTCCCCAACGCTGCCCTTTTACCTGTCCTCTCCTCCGAGGGGAAGCCAATTTCCAACATCAGCCCTCTCTCGTTGGGCTACAAGGACCCTGCCCTACTTCACATTCTATCATTCCACCTGCAGGTGTAGCTACGAATGCCGGCGGCAGCACGTGACAGGCTGCCACTGGAGGGGTCCTTCCTGGTGCCCTACCAGGGTGCCCGGCGCATCTGGGCGAGCAGGCGGGCCCCACCTCCGTCCAACCTGATTTGGCAGGGCCTGAGGAGGAGAGGGTGATGAGGTTGCCACGGGACGAGGCTCACCCCAGGGGGAGATTCCCCTGCCCCCACCCCCTTGTTCCTTCCTTGCCTCCCAGAGCCTACCCCTACTGACCAACCCTCCACTTCCACCTCGAGGGCTAGACGCTCATTCGGGGGAAGCACAGAGCCTGCTGTCTGTGAGCTCAATCTCCCCCCAAGGATGAGGAGGGTGGGAAGGCCCCACGCAAAATACTGGGGGCCACCACTGCCAACATCACCCCCGACAAGCGTCAGCAGGAGGCGCCAGCCGAGGATGCCATGGCAGGGGAGGAGGATGGCACCATCCCACTCACAGAGCCCATTCCCGAGGAAGCCTCAGATGGAGCTCCCCCGGCCCCCTTACCGTCCACAGCCCCCGTTGTCACCGCTGAGGCAATTGCTGCCTCAGCAGCTGGCGGGGAGGATGCTGGGGCCATAGGGATGGACTTGAACTCCATCTTCGAGGAGATCGAAGCCCTGGGTCTGACTCCGCTTGCCCAGGGGTTGACGACCCCTTGCCAACAGACCTTGGTCTGGGCAGCAACTTAGTTGCGCCGCGCCACGCCCTCCTCCTCCTCCTCCTCCTCCCTCCCCCATGCCTCGGGCAGCTGCCTCCGCTCTCACCCTTGGGGCGCCCCCAATACTGCCCATTGGCCCGGCCACGAGAAGCGCCTCCTGAGGGTGCCAAGCCCCTAGGTGCGACAGCCGGCAGCAAGCAGCCAGGTCACGGGACTGTGGGCACCCCCTCCCCCTTTGAGGCAGAGCATTTGCCCTCCCTCCCTGCTGGGGGCCAAGCAACTGATACCATCATAAGCAACGCCGTGGCTGAGCCAAACGTTGGCACGGGCCCCCTCCCCGTCTCTGTCCCCACTGGGGAGACACTGCAGCTCGGTGGCCAAGACCTGGGAGACTATCCCCTTTGTAAGCTCTGGCCCTTCTGTCCTGATCCTTGCCCTGTTCCCAGCCATAGCCCCAGCCCTGATCCCACCCCTATTCATGGTCTCAGTCCCAGTCCTGCCCCCATTCCTAGTCTGCCTTCCATGATCATCCTAATCCCTGCTCCTGTTCCCAACCCGATGTCCACTCCTAACCCTACTCCCCCTTCCCCCTCCACCACCATATCCATTCCCCCTCCACCCCACTGTTATTGCCACCCCCATAGGGGCCATCTCATTCCCACTATCCATGAGCAGCCCTCAGGGGGTGGTCTTCATGTCCCCCATTTCCAGTTCCCTAGGGGCGGCCTTGTGCTCTCTGCTGCCCCCCCCCCCAACACACACACACACACACACACACACACACACACACACACACACGGGATGGAGACAGGCAGAGCGCTGCGCCAGGGAATAGCCCTGCTTGCCCGTCTCTGGGGCCAGTGAAGTCTATCAGGGTCCCAGCCGGAGGAAGACCCCTCTACCCTAGCCCCGAGGGCCAAGCTGCACCAGTTCCTTGCGGACACCCCCAGGACTAAGGACAAGGTGCAGTTCGCCCTTCTGCGCTGGGGGTGGCGGGGGGGGGGGGGCGGCGCACAGGGGAAGAAAGGAAAGAGACACTTCCACTCTATCCTCCAGGCCACAAAGACCCTCTTGCAGGAGAGGAGAGGAACCAAAATGCAGGACATCGCAGCATACCGCTGGGCCCGCAAGTTCTGTGATGCTCTCAAATCTAGCGAGGAGGGCTTTAAACTAGGTTCGTCAGGGGACGGTGACCAAAACCCTGAGGGGAGTGGGAAAGTCGGATACCGGGAAGAAATGCAGAGAGGAACGAGCAAGAAAGGAGAACCCCTGATTTGAATGGAGAAGATAGGGCGATCAACTGGTATTCTGAGGTGTTTGTACATTAAGGCTAGACGCCTGGGCAACAAACAGGAAGAACTGGAGGCCCTGGCCCAGTCCAAGAAATATGATTTAATTGGGATAACAGAGACTTGGTGGGATAACTCGCATGACTGGAGCGCTGTCATGGAAGGGTATAGACTGTTCAGGAAGAACAGGCAGGGGACAAAAGGAGGAAGAGTTGCACTATACGTAAGAGCGCTATGATTGCTCTGAACTCCAGTATAAAGAGAGGAAAAAAAAAGCCTGTTAAGAGTCTATGGGTTAAGTTTAAAGGCGCAAACAAGAGCAGTGATGTTGTGGCTGGTGTCTGAAGAAAGCCTCATCCACATAATTCAGTGGCCTGTAGCAGACAACTGAGCGAAGCTTCCAGATCACAGGCCCTGGTTCTCATGGGGGACTTGAATCACCCTGACATCTGCTGGGAAACCAATACGGCAGTACACAGGCAATCCAGGAAGTTTTTGGAGAATGTTGGGGATAACTTCTTGCCACAGGTGCTGAAGGATCCGACCAGGGGCCAATGCGCAGCTTGACCTTCTGCTCACAAACAGGGAGGAACTAATAGGGGACATAGAGGTGGGTGACAACCTGGGAAGCAGTGATCATGAGATGGTAGATTTCAGGATCCTGACCAAAGGAAGGAAAGAGAGTAGTAAAATACACACCTTGGACTTCAGAAAAGCAGATTTTGACTCCCTCCGAGATCTGAGGGGCAGAATCCCCTGGGATGTTAACATGAAGGGGAAAGGAGTCCAGGACAGCTGGCAGTATTTTAAAGAAGCCTTATTGAAGGCAAAGAAAGAAACCATCCCGACGCATAGCAAGAGAGGCAAACATGGTAGGAGACCGGATTGGCTTACAGGGGAAATCCTTGGTGAAATTAAGCACAAAAAGGAAGCTTACAAAAAGTGGAAACTTGGACAAATCACCAGGGAGGGATTTAAATATATAGCTCGAGAATGCCGGGGGGTTATCAGGAAGGCAAAAGCGCAAGCGGAATTGCGACTGGCTAAGGATGTGAAGGATAACAAGAAAGGTTTCTACAGGCATGTTAACAAGAAGAAGGTGATCAGAGAGGGTGTGCGGCCCCTAATGGATGAAGGAGGTACCCTAGTGACAGATGATGTGGGGAAAGCTGAAGTACTCAATGCTTTCTTTGCCTCTGTATTCACAGACAAGGTTGGCTCCTGGACTTGTGCGCTAAATGACGCAAGATGGGATGAAGATGGACAACCCGTGGTGGGTAAAGAACAGGTTAGGAATTATTTAGAAAAGCTAAACGTACACAAATCCATGGGTCCGGACTTAGTGCATCCGAGGGTCCTGAGGGAGTTGGCAAATGTCATTGAGGAGCCTTTGGCCATTATCTTTGGAAAGCCGTGGAGATCGGGAGAAATCCCGGATGATTGGAAAAAGGCAAATGTAGTGCCCATCTTCAAAAAAGGGAAGAAGGACGATCCAGGGAACTATAGGCCGGTCAGTCTTACCTCGGTTCCTGGAAAAATCATGGAAGGGATCCTTAAGGAATCCATTTTGAGGCACTTGGACGAGAGGAAAGTGTTTAGGAATAGTCAGCATGGATTCACAAAGGGCCTGACCAATCCGATTAGCTTCTATGATGAGGTAACTGGCTCTGTGGACATGGGGAAGTCAGTGGATCTGATATACCTTGACTTTACCAAGGCTTTTGATACGGTCTCCCACAATATTCTTGCCAGCAAGTTAAGGGAATGTGGATTGGATAAATGGACAGTAAGATAGATAGAAAGCTAGCTGGAGGGTCAGGCCCAGCAAGTAGTGATCAACGGCTCGATGTCAGGATGGCGGTCGGTTTCTAGCAGAGTGCCCCAAGGTTCGGTTCTGGGACCAGTTTTGTTCAACATCTTTATTAATGACCTGGATGAGGGGATGGATTGCACCCTCAGCAAGTTTGTGGATGACACTAAGCTAGTGGGGAGAGGTAGATACGCTGGAGGGCAGGGGTAGAGTCCAGAGTGATTGAGACAAAATGGAGGATTGGGCCACAAGAAATCTGATGAGGTTCAACAAGGACAAGTGTAGAGTCCTGCACTTGGGATGGAAGAATCCCAAGCATAGTTACAAGCTGGGGACCAACCAGTTAAGTAGTAGTTCTGCAGAAAAGGACCTGGGGGTTACAGTGGATGAAAAGCTGGATATGAGTCAACAGTGTGCCCTTGTAGCCAAGAAGGCTAATGGCATATTAGATTGCATTAAGAGGAGCATTACCAGCAGAGCCAGAGATATCATTATTCCCCTTTATTCAGCTCTGGTGAGGCCACATCTGGAGTATTGTGTCCAGTTCTGCTGCCCCCCCCCCCACAAAAAGGATGTGGACGCATTGGAGAGGGTCCAGCGGAGGGCAACCAAAATGATTAGGGGGCTGGAGCACATGACCTACGACGAGTGGTTGGGGGATTTGGGTTTGTTTAGCCTGCAGAAAAGAAGAGTGAGGGGGGATTTGATAGCAGCCTTCAACTTCCTGAAGGGAGGTTCCAAAGAGGATGGAGAGAGGCTGTTCTCAGTAGCGACAGATGGCAGAACAAGGAGCAATGGTCTCAAGTTGTGGTGGGAGAGGTCCAGGTTGGATATTAGGAAAAACTATTTCACTAGGAGAGTGGTGAAGCACTGGAATGGGTTACCTAGGGAAGTAGTGGAGTCTCCATCCCTAGAGGTGTTTAAGTGTCAGCTTGACAAAGCCCTGGCCGGGTTGATTTAGTTGGAATTGGCCCTGCCTAGAGCAGGGGGCTGGACTTGATGACCTTCTGAGGTCTCTTCCAGCTCTATGGTTCTATGAACCGTGAAAGCCTCTCTTGGCCAGGAGAGGCTGGGGCCGGCCTACTGGCACTTTAACAATAGCCTGTTGGAAGACATGGGCTTTGTGGCCTCCTTCCGGGAGTTCTGGCTGGCCTAGCGGGGGAAGTGGCCCACCTTTCCCTCGGTGCGGCGATGGTGGGATGTGGGGAAAGCGTGCACCCAACTTTGCTGTTGCGACTACTCCCGGGGCACCAGCCGGCGGAGGGATGCAGCAATAGAGCAGCTGGAGTGGGAGGTTTTGAAGCTTGAGGCGCGCTTGGCATCCGACCCCAAGGATCCACCTCTCCGCGAGGCATACCGGGAGAAGCAGGAGGAACTCTGGGCCCTCAAGGACCACCGGGATCGGGGCGCCTTTGTTCAATCCCACATCCGTCTCCTTTGGGAGTTGGATCATGACTCCTACTTCTTCTACACCCTGGAGAAAAAGAGGAGGGCCCCAAAACACGTCACTTGCCTTTTGGCCGAGAACGGCACCCCCCCCCCCCCCCACGGATCCAGAGGAGATGTGTGGAAGGGCCATGGCCTTCTATGCCGGTTGATTTTCCCCGGATCCGACTGACGCCAACGCCTGCAGGGTGTTCTGGACCGAGCTCCCGATGATCAAAGCTGGCAACCAAGATTGGCTAGAGCTGCCTCTCACTCTGGCCAAGTTCTCAGAAGCCCTCTCTCTCATGCCCACCAATAAAACCCCGGGCATAGACGGGCTGACCATGGAGTTCTACCGTGTGTTCTGGGACGTCCTTGGCCCAGACCTCGTCACCGTCTGGGCCGAGTTCTTGGAGTGCGGAGTCCTCTCTGAGTAGGTCTACACTACAGTGTTATTTTGAAATAGTTAATTCGAAATAACACCTCTACACACAAAATTCATTTTGAAATAGCATTTTGCTATTTTGAAATAGCATGTCCACACCAATTGGATTCTCAATCGCATTTAAGTGCAGCTGAAACCACTTCTGGCAGGGCATCAGGTCAGGAGTTACTTTGTGTGGCTGCTGCCTGAGGCTGAGGCCTGTGCTTAAAGGGACCCCCCCAGACAGACGGTTCTCAGGTTTCCCTGCTTGCTTACCTACCTCGCTAAGGGATGTGGAAGCAGGCTCTTTGCTGGCCAGGCCTCTCGTGCGTATTGCCATCCAAGCAAAAGGTCAACTTCCCCTTGATGAAAAACCTTACACTATGTAACTTAATGATCAGCGATGAACAGGAACCAAAACCAGACCTGAAAAGTTCATGCTGGTTGTGCTGACTGTGCCATGCCCAATAAGGCGGAAAAGGAAAAACAGGAAACCATGTCACCCCCTTTCTCCTGTCACTTAACAGACAGGGTCTGCTAGCTTATCACAAAAAGCGCGCAAAAGCTCTCTCTATAAAACAGCTTCCCCTCCTGTATCAAATTGAGGAATCCCGAATAAACATTGGATGGCAGAATATGAGCCACGTCTGAGGACTGATCACCCGAGGGCCACCTCCCGCTCACCGAACCAAACGAGTTCCTGTAGAGCGTAACATATACCAAACATAACGAATACCAAATATGATGATGTTGTAGTTTCTGTGTCTGTTAAATGTAAGTATTGTTATCTGAAATTGTTTAGCGGTATTGTTAAGTAGTAGTGTTAAAAGTTTTAGATCAGTCTTATAAGTAAGACTGATGTAAACGTAACTGTTAATAATCTCTAGTCCCTTGTTAACAACTATTGGGATTTAGAGAAACCTCAAGGAATTTTCTTTACTGTATTGCATTTTGCTTATTGGTCATTCTAATAATTATTTGGTGCCTACGTATTGTGGAAGAAAACATTGTCCTCACTCTGAGTTTGTAAGCAACAAGTAGCCAGAGGCAGTTTTATTATGAGCTGCTGCAAGGGAAAAACTGGTTCGGACAGGGGGGAAGCCCCCCCCTTCCAAGGCAGATCTTCAAATACAAGCAATTATGAAGCAGTTTATATACTGTCTATTAAATATAATAATAATAATTAGTCTCCTTCCCATTACAAACACCAATGGCTAACAGTTATTTAGTTCCACCCAGATGCTCCTTATCTCAAGGTCCCTGCCAGAGTCAGCATTCTATCCTTATCTCCGTATGGAGGCGAGAGGCGAAGGCAGCGTCTAATTACAGATCTCGCGTTGTCAGGCCACAGACTTAGCCTGACTCTTGCTCTCTTGTTAACAAGACCAAGATGGCTGCACACAAATTCCCTTATTCCCTTTTCCTGCCTCCACAGTATGTAAGAAATTGATAAAAATCATAATTTATACATAGAAGCCCTTTAATAAAAGTTTAAAAGATATTTAGTAATAGTTTGCCTGTTTCTGCGCCTCCCTGGGACTAGCCACATTTCTGAACCTTTTACTTTAAACCACAAGGGACAGCAAAGTGTTGTTTTCCTTTATGTGCTCTGGTTGCCCTCACTCTGGCATTCTCTTTCCCTGGGTGGTGTTGGATTGTAAACGCATATTGCTGTAAAGCGAGGTACTGTACGGGGAGATTTCAGCAAATCCAGTAATGTGCCTGAACCACTATTGCTTACTGCTTAAACTTTAGCAACCAAGCTAACAGGCCCAAATTAGACCTAGACCACAGTCAGGGACGGAAAGGGAGTTTGGGTGCCACAGAGGGGGCAACTTGACCCTGCGTCCTTCCTGAGGCCCAAATCTCTATTGAAATCACTGAGCTATACATTAAGAAAAACAGGAAGTTAGATCTATGTCTTAAGGCATTTAGACAATCAGGACCGCCGGGCATGGAGTCAGAGAGAGAGAGGGGGGGGGGGGGGAAACAACAACAACCACACACACACCAACCACACATTTGGTGAAAGCGATGATCAGAAGAAAACCTCTTGCCTAACCTTTAAAAAGTGCTTGCCTAACAAGTTTGAGTGACGTGTTATTGTTATACTAATGGAGAAATAGGGAAGGAAAGTTTGAGTTAGGGGGACAATTTTGGGGCACACTTGGAGGGACGCCTCGAGGACTCCTTGAGGACTGTTCAAATCTGGACGCATCTCCGTCCCCACCAGCAGACTGAAGACTGGCCATCGGAAGCCTGCCCAGTGTCACTCGAGAGCCACACTCAACTTCGGTAATTATCAAGGGTGGGGGCGTTTTACACACACATCCGCAACAAGTGCTTGCGACTAAAGTTTAGCTTTAAGCAAAAGCACTCGTGCTGTCCTGTTTGTACCATCCATCTACTGGTCAGACGACTGTGTCTCCCCTGAATTATTTCCTGACACCACCTTGCAGAGAGTAAAAGTTACCAAGAGATTTGCATTGAAAGAACCCCGGGTAACAGTACCACCTCATTATTCTGGCATTGGTATCCCTCATGGTATGCAACCACTTAAGTGGTGCTTGGTCTGTCACCAATACAAAAGGGCTGCCTAAAGAGGTAGTACCTCAAGGCCTCAATTGCCCATGTAAGGGCAGGGCCTCCTTTTCAATAACTGAGTAGTTGCATTCTCTAGGTAATAGCTTCCTACTGATATAGAGGATTGGATGCTCCTCTCCAGCTACTGTTTGGGACAGTACAGCTCCTAGCCCCACTTCTGAGGCATCTGTCTGTACCACAAAGGTCTGATTGAAGTGGCATTCCAGACTCCCAAGGATTGCCTGTGCCGAAAACCTGTACTATTTAGCCCTAACTTCGCGTTCAAGTGACCAGCGTACCTGTTAGGGACGGTCTTTGGTTAAGAGGGCGGCAATGGCTGCAAATCGGGGGACAAAGCAGTGATAATATCTGGCTAGGCCCAGGAACTGACGCACCTTTCTCTTCATCGTGGGTACAGGGTAACTGTGCATGGACCAGATTTTATCTAAGAGTGGGTGCACCAGACCGCATCCCAGTTGGTATTTGAGGTACGTGGTCTTTTGCCAGCCAATCTGGCATTTCTTTGGATTGGCCGTGAGTCCTGCATCTCGCAGAGTCCGAAGAACGGCAGCCACCTGGAGGAGGTGTTCTTCCCAGTGCTGGCTATAAGTCACATCATCATCAAGGTATACTGTGGCATAATCGGTATGGGGTCTCAGAAGGCAGTCCATCATGTGCTGGAATGTCGAGGGAGCACCATGAAGGCTGAAGGGCATCCAGACAAAGTGGAATAGCCCGGACAGGGTGGTGAAGGCAGTCTTCTCCAGGGACTCTAGTTCCAAAGAGATTTGCCAATACCCCTTGGTCAAATCAAGGGTTGTGATGTAGTTCACTGTTCCCAGATGGTCCAGTTATTCTTCTGTTCGGGGCATCGGGTAGGCATCAAACTTTGAGATTGCATCAATTTCAGGAAGGTAAATGCTAACGATACACTTCCATCCGGTTTCAGAACAAGCACTACGGGGCTTCGCCACTCACTTTTTGATCGTTCGATCGCTCCAACTTCTAGCATAGCTTGGACCTCTTTTTCCACAACCTCCCTCATCTGTCAGGGTAGGGGGCAGTTAATCTCTTTGACTACCTGGCCTGGTGTCTGAATTGCATGAGACACCACCGTGGTTTGTCTGGGAAGCATGGTAAAGGTCTTCCAAAAGGCCTCCAACAGTCGACATGCTTGCTTTTGCTGAACCTCGGTCAGTGTATCTCCCAGTCGTGGTTTTTCTTCTTCATTTGGGTCAGGCACCTGGGGGTACGGTGTAATCATTAGTGCTTCACACTCCTTCCATGGTTTTAAGAGGTTCACATGATAGATTTGCTTTTTCTTTTTCCAGTCTGGCTGGTGTACTTCGTATGTCACTGAGCCTGCTCACCGTGTGATCTCATAGGGACCCTGCCACTGAGCGAGGAGTTTAGATTCCTCAGACGGGAGGAGAAGAAGTACTCAGTCCCCCTGGCTCAAGAGTCCTCTCTCAGGCTCCCTGGTTAAAGTATTGCCCCTGGGTCACTTGAGCCACCTGGAGGTTCTCATGGGCTAGAGTCCCTGCCCAGGCAAATCGCTTCAGTAATTGGAAAACATATTGGAGGAGCCCCTGAAAGGCTGACAGGGTGCTTTCCCAGGTCTCCCTCATTAAGTCCAACACCACCCTGAGGTTGGTGACCATAGAGGAGCTCAAAAGGGGAGAACTGAGTTGACATCCGTAGCACCTCCCCGATGGTTAATAAAGGGAGGAAGTAATTGGTCCCACTGTTGCAGTTCAGCTGGGGGAAATTGCAGCAACATCCCCTTTAGAGTTTGATTAAAACGCTCTACTAAGCTGTCTGTCTGAGGGCGGTACACTGAAGTCTGGAGCTTGCAGATGCCCAGGAGTGCACAGACCTGCTGAAGCAACTGGAAGGTAAAATTAGTCTCTTGATCCGTGAGCAACTCCCGGGGAAGGCCCTTCACCAATTTGGAGGCAATAATACGTGCCATGGTACACCAACGGGATAGCCTCCGGAAAGCAGGTTGCACAGTCTACCAAGACCAAGATGTATTTGAACCCTGCTTTGCTCCTCAGGAGTGGGCCTAACAGGTCCAGCGCAATGTGTTCAAACGGGGTACCAACTATTGGCATAGGTACCGGGGGGCCCACAGAACACCGCAGTTAGCAGCTGTCACATTATTGAATTTTAAAGGTCACTGCTGCACCCATGGGGTGTGCGTGTGTGTGTGCGCGCGCACACACACACACACACACAAGTGCAAAAGTCTATACAAAGGGGACCATGTGAGGCGTCACATGAAAGCTTGTGATCTACTGATTCTGTATATACTATTAATGTACTTGTATAATATCTGTATGTGGAGTTATAAATATATACTCTGTGTTGATGCTGGAAAATTCTCTGAGGCAGAGCAATGTGCCAGGAACGTTCGTTCAATATCTATGCTAATTAGCAAGGCTCCAGAGACAATAGATCTCTAAGTGCCAGAGACACACCTGAGGAATGTCTGGATACCTGCAAGCCAGCCAGAATAATGATTGCTGACTTGGGACCCAAGGATAGGTCACTGGACCACGTGACCTGCTCTGGCCAGGAAGATATGTAATTGCCATGTGGCACCCTTCCAGTTTAGCTCCCGATCCCAGATGCAGCCTTGCGGGGAACAATGAGCCAGAAAGAACTGTGGACCCATCCTGACATAAAAGTCTGTGGTGTACAACCTAAGATAGCAGTTTATAACATCTCTAAGAGCCTGTATTGAGAACTGGATGATTCAATGCATGTAATGTATTTTCTTTAACAACCTTACTCTCATGCTTTTCTTTCCTTTAGTAACAAACCTTTAAGATTGTAGATTCTAGAGGATTGGCCCAGCATGGTCTTGTGGGTAAGATCCAAAGTGTAAATAGACCTGGGAACTGTGGCTGATTTCTTGGGACCAGAAGAAGCCGTTCGGGGTAGGTGAGATTGGGTTCTATAACCCCTCATCTGTATGTTAGGCCCGGGGCTGATTGGGGCACAGGAAGAGCTGGGGTGTCAGAGGGGTTTTGTTTGTGAGGCTTCTGGCTGGCCAGATTGGCAGCGGAAGCATTCGGTGGGACTGGTTTGTAGCCTATTTGGGAAGGTTTCCAGTCTGGGGCTGTAAGGAGGCCCAAGTTTGAGCAATTTGCCCTGAGTGGATGCCCTCAGCTGTGGCCAAACCCAGCCCATCACAGCAGCTAACTGGCAGTAGTCCTTCACCTCTTGGTAAACACCTAGCCAGAAAAACTGGGGCAGGACCCGTGCCAGGGTCTTGTGTTGGCCCAGGTGTCCGGCAGCAGGGATGTCACGAGAGAGCCTCAGAACAGCTCTCTGGTGGCAGCAAGGGATGACTAATTGGGACTGGACTTCCTGAGTCTGTGGATCCCGGTCCACTCGATACAAGAGGTCAGACACCATCTCGAAATGGGGCCACTGCTCGGTTGCCTGAGTCTCCGTGACAGCCCTGTTAACACAGACCACTCAGTCATAGGCAAACCACAAGGATGGATCCTCTCGATCTTGGGGGAAGTCTACCAGGCAGGTAGGCACCAAGTCCTCCCGCAGAGGAACAACCAGACTGGTTTGATCCCTCAGATCCTTCCAGTCCCTCCATTTCTTCTTCTTCCTCTTCTGCAGTGAGCCCCATGCCCTGGATGGCCAATGGTCAGATTTTCCGCAAGGGCATCCTGTGCGGCTGTGGGCCAGAGACGGATTCCATGGATAAGGTCGGTAAACCCCAGTCAGCCAGTCTCAACCAAGGATATGATGAGCTCAGGACACAGATTTGCAGTGTGTGGATGGTGCAGGAGTGTTGTGGCGGAAGACTGGGGATGTGGGGGTGCATCAGTTTGGGGATGCAAGGGGCTCAGGGCAGGGGGTTCAGGTGTACAATAGGCTCAAGGTTGGGGTCTGTGGGGGGTGCGGGAGTGTTATGTTGCGGCCAGACTTCATTTTTAAATAAAAAATGAAAAACAAAACATTTCAGCATTGTCTTATTTATGGGAGGGGAAAGAAACCTGTTTTGGGTCAGGGGCCACTGACCCACAGGAAAAAAAAAAAAAAAGTCAGGGACCACACAAGTGACACAGAAAAAACAACCCCTCCAAACTCCCCCAAGCCTCACTGATGTGACCCCCCCAACTGAGACACCTCATTCCCCGGCACTCCAGCCCACGTGGGGGGAGGGTAGGTAGGACTGAGGTTCAAGGCCTTGGGCCAGATTAACTCTTCTGGGGTTCCAGGGTTAGTGGATTTTGTTGGCCCCTCTACACTGAGGTGGGGCCAAAAATGAGGGATCAAGTGTGTGGGAAAGGACTGCCAGTGAGTGGGATAGGGATGGGGGTGCAGAATCTGGGTGGAAAAATAGGGTACAGGAGCAAGCTGAGGGTAGGTGTCTAGCCAGGAGGGAAGGGGCAGGAGCAGGGTGCCGGTGGGTGTCTAGCCAGAGAGCAGGAGCACACCACAGCTGGTGTCTCAGGAAGTGCCCGCTGTTGTTGGAAGGGGAGGAGCAGCCCGTATGCTTCCTGAAAAACCCCAGAGCTGGCGCTACCTCCCTTTTTGCAGGAAGTTGTAGAGCCAGCATGGGCTCTTCTTTTGGGGGGGGGGGGGGGGGGGCGGTGCGGCATTGGCAACACCTCACGATTAACTGGCCATGCCCCTGGATATGCACTCTGTTTTTAAAGTCAGTACAGAGGTATTAATTACCAACAAAAGAGAAGAACAGGCTAATCTCCAGATTAGGGATATTTAAAAAAAAAAAAAAGTAGTCTATTAACTATTCACATTCTTCCCCTCCCCACCAATATCAGAGGAAGTGGGGGAAGAGAGACAAGCAGGAGCCAGTTCACCCCAGCACTGTCTCCGCTCCCCCACTGCAGTTATGCACTTTAAAAAGGAGGAGGAATCAGGCACAGCCTGCCCCTCCAACTCCTACTGCATTTTACATTACAGAACCACAGCGGGGTTTGGTCCCTGACCCAGCACAAGCAGGGACTGAGCTGGACTGCCTGCTTGCCCCCTACTAAATTTATGAGCCAGGCTGGCAGGCAGCCTTGCTTAGTCCCTGCTCACACCCTGCTGTGGCTCTGCAACTTAAAACCAATAAACATTTGAATCGCTACCCCTTCCTGCTTCTCCACATGGGAACTAACGATACGGCCAAGAATGACCTTGAGCGGGTTACTGCAGCTTATGTAGTGCTGGAAAGAAGGATCCAAGAATCCGGAGCACAAGTGGTGTTCTCGTCCATCCTCCCTGTTGAAGGGAAAGGACTGGGCAGGGATCGCCAAATTGAGGAAGTAAACACGTGGTTGCGCAGGTGGTGTCGGAGAGAGGGCTTTGGTTTCTTCGACCATGGGACTCTGTTCCGGGCACAAGGATTGTTAGGAAGAGATGGGATCCACCTAACCAAGAGAAGAAGGAGCATCTTCGTGAGCAGGCTTGCAAACCTAGTGAGGAGGGCTTTAAACTAGGTTCGTCGGGGGACGGTGACCAAAACCCTGAGGGGAGTGGGAAAGTCGGATACCGGGAAGAAATGCAGAGAGGAAGGAGCAAGAAAGGAGGACCCCTGTTACGAACGGAGAAGACAGATACACCTCAGGTTGCTTAACTGGTTTTGTACACTAATGCGAGAAGCCTGGGCAACAAACAGGAAGAACTGGAGGCCCTGGCCCAGTCCAAGAAATATGATTTAATTGGGATAACAGAGACTTGGTGGGATGACTCGCATGACTGGAGCGCTGTCATGGAAGGGTATAGACTGTACAGGAAGAACAGGCAGGGGAGAAAAGGAGGAAGAGTTGCACTATACGTAAGAGAGCACTATGATTGCTCTGAACTCCAGTATAAAGAGGGGAAAAAAACCCTGTTGAGAGTCTATGGGTTAAGTTTAAAGGCGCAAACAAGAGCAGTGAAGTTGTGGTTGGTGTCTGCTACAGGACACCGAATTAGGTGGATGAGGCTTTCTTCGGACAACTGAGCGAAGCTTCCAGATCGCAGGCCCTGGTTCTCGCGGGGGACTTGAATCACCCTGACATCTGTTGGGAAACCAATACAGCAGTACACAGGCAATCCAGGAAGTTTTTGGAGAATGTTGGGGATAACTTCTTGGTACAAGTGCTGAAGGATCGAACCAGGGCCGTGCACAGCTTGACCGTCTGCTCACAAACAGGGAGGAACTAGTAGGGGAAGTGGAGGTGGTTGACAACCTGGGAAGCAGTGATCATGAGATGGTAGGATTTCAGGACCCTGACCAAAGGAAGAAAAGAGAGTAGTAAAATACACACCTTGGACTTCAGAAAATCCGATTTTGACTCCCTCAGAAACCTGATGGGTAGAATCCCCTGGGATGTTAACATGAAGGGGAAGGGAGTCCAGGACAGCTGGCAGTATTTTAGAGAAGCCTTATTGAAGGCAAAGAAAGAAACCATCCCGACATGTAGCAAGAGAGGCAAACATGGTAGGAGACCGGATTGGTTTACAGGGGAAATCCTTGGTGAACTTAAGCACAAAAAGGAAGCTTACAAAAAGTGGAAACTTGGACAAGTGACAAGGGAGGGGTTTAAATGTATAGCTCGAGAATGCCGGGGGGTTATCAGGTAGGCAAAAGCGCAAGCGGAATTGCGACTGGCTAAGGATGTGAAGGATAAGAAAGGTTTCTACAGGCATGTTAACAAGAAGAAGGTGATCAGAGACGGTGTGGGGCCCCTACTGGATGAAGGAGGTAACCTAGTGACAGATGATGTAGGGAAAGCTGAAGTACTCAATGCTTTCTTTGCCTCTGTATTCACAGACAAGGTTGGCTCCCGGACTAACGCGCTAGAGTGACGAAGATGGGATGAAGATGGACAGCCCGTGGTGGGTAAAGAACAGGTTAGGAACTATTTACAAAAGCTAAACGTACACAAATTCATGGGTCCGGACTTAATGCATCCGAGGGTACTGAGGGAGTTGGCAAATGTCATTGAGGAGCCTTTGGCCATAATCTTTGAAAAATCGTGGAGATCGGGAGAAATCCCGGATGATTGGAAAAAGGCAAATGTAGTGCCCATCTTCAAAAAAGGGAAGAAGGACGATCCAGGGAACTATAGGCCAGTCAGTCTTACCTCAGTTCCTGGAAAAAAATCATGGAAGGGATCCTTAAGGAATCCATTTTGAGGCACTTGGATGACAGGAAAGTGATTAGTAATCATCAGCATGGATCCACAAATGGCAAGTCGTGCCCAACCAATCTGATTAGTTTCTATGACGAGGTAACTGGCTCTGTGGACATGGGAAAGTCAGTGGATCTGATATACCTTGACTTTACCAAGGCTTTTGATATGGTCTCCCACAATATTCTTGCCAGCAAGTTACGGGAACATGGATTGGATAAATGGACGATAAGATGGATAGAAAGATGGCTAGAAGGCCGGGCCCAGTGGGTAGTGATCAATGGCTGGATGTCAGGATGGCAGTCAGTTTCTAGCGGAGTGCCTCAAGGTTCGGTTCTAGGACCAGTTTTGTTCAATATCTTTATTAATGACCTGGACGAGGGGATGGATTGCACCCTCAGCAAGTTTGCGGATGACACTAAGCTAGGGAGACAGGTAGATACGCTTGAGGGCAGAGATAGGGTCCAGAGTGATTTAGACAAATTGGAGGATTGGGCCACAAGAAATCTGATCAGCTTCAACAAGGACAAGTGTAGAGTCCTGCACTTGAGACGCAAGAATCCCAAGCATTGTTACAGGCTGACGGACCAACCAGCTAAGTAGTAGTTCTGTAGGAAAGGACCTGGGGATTACAGTGGATGAGAAGCTGGATATGAGTCAACAGTGTGCCCTTGTAGCCAAGAAGGCTAATGGCATATTAGGTTGCATTAAGAGGAGCATTGCTAGCAGATCCAGAGATGTGATTATTCCCATTTATTTGGCTCTGGTGAGGCCACATCTGGAGTATTGTGTCCAGTTCTGGGCCCCCCCACAAAAAGGATGTGGATGCATTGGAGAGGGTCCAGCGGAGGGCAACCAAAATGATTAGGGGGCTGGAGCATATGACCTACGAGGAGAGGCTGAGGGAGTTGGGTCTGTTCAGTCTGCAGAAGCGAAGAGTGAGGGGGGATTTGATAGCAGCCTTCAACTTCCTGAAGGGAGGTTCCAAAGAGGATGGAGAGAGGCTGTTCTCATTAGTGACACGTGGCAGAACAAGGAGCAATGGTCTCAAGTTGTGGTGGGAGAGGTCCAGGTTGGATATTAGGAAAAACTATTTCACTAGGAGAGTGGTGAAGCACTGGAATGGGTTACCTAGGAAAGTAGTGGGCTATGTCTAGACTGGCATAATTTTCCGGAAATGCTTTTAACTGAAAAGTTTCCTGTTAAAAGCATTTTCAGAAAAGCACGTCTAGATTGGCAGGACGCTTTTCCACCAAAGCACTTTTTGTGGAAAAGCGTCCGTGGCCAATCTAGATACGGTTTTCCGCAAAAAAGCCCCAATCGCCATTCTTGCGATCAGGGCTTTTTTTCAGAAAACAAATCTCTGCTGTCTACACTGGCCCTTCTGTGCAAAAGTTTTTCGGAAAAAGACTTTTGCCCGAACGGGAGCAGCATAGTATTTCCGCAAAAAACACTGACGATCTTACATGAGATTGTCAGTGCTTTTGCAGAAATTCAAGCGGCCAGTGTAGACAGCTGGCAAGTTTTTCCGGAAAAGCACTCGCTTTTCCGGAAAAAGTAGCCAGTCTAGACACAGCCGTGGAGTCTCCATCCCTAGAGGTTTTTAAGTCTCAGCTTGACAAAGCCCTGGCCAGGTTGATTTAGTTGGGATTGGTCCTGCCTAGAGCAGGGGACTGGACTTGATGACTTTGAGGTCTCTTCCAGCTCTATGAAAACACAGTAGGGGGGCGGCGGGGAGAAGAGAAGGCTGCCCAACTCCTACTGCCTTTTGAATTGCAGAGATGCAGCAGGGCAGCCTTCCCCTATGGAGTAATTGAGTGGTTGAAAAATATTCTATTGACTACTCGATTACTAAAATAACCTAAATGTAACATCGCTACTCCCGATAGGAGGTAAGTGTCTCTCTCGGTCTCCCTGATGTAGATGAAACAAACTAACAATAGATGTTACACACAAAGGAAAATATTAATGAAGTCATGTGAAGTCAACAGGGAAGCAGTACACAGTAAAAAGCAAGCCAAGGTGTTTTTTCTGTCTAGGAGCAAAGTCAATAAGGCCATGACAACACTAACTCATCTTGCACCTAGAAAGCCAATGAAAGGTGACTGCATTTACATTCACAAAAACACGATCTCAGCCAACATTGGCTGAAAATGCTACAGAGAACTTTAGGGGAGATAACCTGATACTTAAATAGAAGAAAATATAAACACTTCCTAGTGATGAAATTTAACTATTTGCTTCCAATATTCTAACCCCGGGCTTCGTGCAACATTTCATAGTGACAGTGCTGCTTAGAGCCCGGGATCAGCTGGGGACTGCCCAGCTGATCCTGGGCTCAGTGCAGCATGCCAGCATTTAAATGTACACGAGTGCCCAGCAGGGGCTCTTGTGCATTTCCAAGCAGAAACACTCACGTGGAGTGCAGACTCAGTAGGACTTCCCGCTGGCCCTGGGCTCCATGCAGCGTTCCAACTTTGAAATGCACAAGATGGGGGCTCTTGTGTATTTCAAAGATGGAATGCGGAAGTGCCTATTGACTAGTCTATGGAAATTGCCTTGACTACTCGACTAGCAAATTAATCGCTACTCAACATCCCTAACAAGAACCAGCAATGTGATGTGTAAAAGGGAAGTCAAATCCCCCGGAGCCATTGATTCCCCTATGAGGGGCATGTACAATATCCATACATTGCTAATGCTTAGATATATTTGCTATTTGTATAGGAGTAAGACATGACAAAGGTCAAGGCCTGTCACAGGTAATAACTTATAATAAGGAGACGAGGGGAAGTGAAACCAGTCTTCTGTTAAGTAGAGATATGGATATATTCCACATCCTTTAAACTTGTGACCGGCTCAAGCAGGAAAGGAAAAAGGGAAGTATGGCTCGCCCATTGTTCAGCAAAAGTGAATGAATGTAACACAGCTGTAACGGCAAAGTCAGCAAGTAGGCACTGTATTTAACCTCATTTGGAAAATTAACCTGACCTATAGGAATGCTAAATGTCAAAAATGAAGTAACCTATCATGTTAAGGCACCTAAACCAGGAAGGATGTTAACCCTATAAGAACCCCTGCCTATGAGATGTTGGGGGTCGGCTCTGCTTTGAACATTGAGTTCCTTAGCCGTACCTTGGTTGCAACCAATAAACTTGAGTTGGACCCAGCCTGAAAGTGTGACTCTCTTCTTGGGGTAAATCAGACTAGCCTCCAAGGGGATGAAACCTTGCAATTTATGCAACAAATGCACAGCTTTAGGGTGGGTAGTAGATCTAAGATTCTCTCTACTCTCATAGTTATTTTACTTTCAATTTCTTGCCTATTATTTATTTGGCCTGCAACAATCTGAGACATCAAATATAAAATTGGTATTTTGTAACTGCAACAAGATTCTATCAAAAATAGTAAAGAAAAAAATCCTTTTCTATCACAGCTAAAATTTCAAAAACATTAGTGAGTTTGCCCAATTAGAGAAATCATGAAAAAGCCTGATTTTCATAAAGTACCATACATGCCCACCATCTAGGAAACAAGACCCTTGAAAGTCTCTCAAGTTTGCACCCATCAATGAATGCCATCAAACAACCATTTTTTAAAAACCTGCCTGTCAGCTTGCTTACTATATTTTCCTTCTCTCTGAGCTGTAAAATTTTAAGATGGCAAACTCAAACACGAAATTTTAAACCCAGAACAAGAATAAAGCCGCAAGGTTAATAATTTAACAAAAAAAACCCCTCAACCCGATCTTTAGAATGTCACATTTATTTTTCTCTCTCACACACACACACGGCAATAAAAATTAATAGTAAGGGAATCTCCCACTAAAGCAACCAACGGGGTCAGTTTTAAGCTTGTTTAAATACTGCACATTGAGAAATATTTTCAGATATTAGGTCTAGTCTCAAAGAAGGAGAAAGGGATGGAGAAGAGACAAGGAATCCCCCGCAACACGAACTAGGAAGAGTCTGAACCTCAAGGCACCACTACAACTTTCACAGGAGCATTTACTCCCCCTAGTCGCCCCTCAGGGCCAACAAACAGCTAACCCTAAAGCAGCAGATACCCCCGAAGACTCTTTTTCTGATGCAAAAACGTGAAGGGGGGGGGGCAGAAACGTCTGTAAGAGCAGGTGGCCTCCCTTCACCCACACAGAAGGCCATTATGGCACCGATAGTATGAGGAGGCGGGGGCCATTTTGTCTACGCGCGTACTCAGTTTCCCCACCCCGTGTCTTCTCGCTTCCCGGCTTCTTAATAGATCCCGTGATGAGCAGCACCTACCGCCATGATCGAGCGCGTGAGGCTTCACTCCCCTCCCAAACTCGTCTGAAGCGCCCAACTGCAAACAACTCTAGACCTTGCCGACCGAAGGAGAAAAACCCCTCCCGCTAACTCCAACTCCTCTCGGGTACCCGGATATAACAATGGGGATGGGATACTCGCAGTGCATTCTGGGGATGAAGGAGGAACCTGTTATGTTAGCAACGACAATAGAGAGCCAACCAAGCCTATTGGCCGTGAGGGGGCGGGGCGGCAGCGATGAGCAAACGTATTGCTCGAGTGCACTTTTGACTCTTGCACCCTGTAGCACGACGAAACGAGCAAGTTCCTACCAGTTTGAATTGCTGAAGTGCTTTCTGTAGTAAGGACATAGGTGTGCACCCAAATCATGTTTTTAAATGTACTCTTTGACCCCCCCCATTAGCCACACCCCGACCCCTGTTAACCACACCCTTGACTCCCATTAGCCACGCCTCTGGAGGCAACACTCTCAGGGCAATATGGACACATGACCAGAAGTAAAAGGTGTCATGTGACCCCCTGTAAGGACTTTTCCCACCATCCTCCTACCAATAGGTTTTAGTCTGGCCCCCACCAAAGCCCCCTCGTGCAACTATCCTGCAATTGCATTAACCCACTGTCTACGTCTACATTGGCACGATCTTGCACAAATACTCTTTAACGTAAGAACTCTTGTGCTAAAGTAGTTGCACAACAGAGCGTCTATACTGGCCAGGACTCATCGTCAGAGCGATGCGCATTTGCACAAGAGAGCATCTACATTGGTGGGATGCTCTTGCACAAAAGCAGAAGCCTGGCACCACTTTGGAGAGGGCAAAAGGGCACCAGCCGTTTCCAGGGGCGGGGGCTGGAGCTCCTTTGAGACACGTGCTTAAAGGGATCTCCCTGGACAGCCGTTTCTCTCCTGCTGTGTGCTATAGGACCTCTTGCAGGGACTGACAGCCGTAGCAGTTCTAGTTGTGGTTGCCCTCTGCCTTCTTGGATACCACAGCTTGTGCCTTAGTGCCATTTGCTGATTTTTTTGACGTCAGCTCTTTTGTTGTGCCATGGAGCCAGGGGTGGCCTTGTGCACTTTTGGAGTGCCTGCAGCTGCTGCTCCATGCTACTGCACTCGTCGTCCAGGACCTCAGGGGGCAGGTCGCTCTGGACTCCCTCACCAGGGAGGTGGTGGCATCCCTGTGGCATCCCCACCCCACCGTGGAGAGGCCCTTGTGGAGACTGGACACCAGTACCAACTGGTGGGACCGGCTGGTCCTGGGGCAATGGGACGACCAGCAATGGCTCTGGAACTTTCGAATGCGAAAGCGGACGTTCCTGGAGGTATGTGCCTGGCTCGCCCCTGCGCTCCAAAGAAGCACCACCCGGCTGCAGGCACCCATCCCCGTGGACAAGAGGGTCGCCGTTGCCATATAGAAGCTGGCCACCCCGGACAGCTACCGATCAGTAGCACACCAGTCCGGGGTGGGCAGATCCACCATGGGGGGGGGGGGTTGCACTCCATGCCCAGGGGCAGGCAAGAGTCCAGGCTGGGGCGATGGGGAATGCCCCATTACCCAGGGGTTTGGGCCATCCCTCCCTTGCACAGGCCTGCTGGTGGCGGGGGATGGCCTGTGGGGCGAGGGGGCCCTGGTGTGTGTGAGGACAGAGGGCATCACAAGGGGGGTGGGAACCCCCCAAGGGAGCACGCACTCACCCTGCCTTATGTGATGTGTTCCCCTGTGTTTCTGTGCACCCTTCTGCAGGTCGTCCGTGCCATCAACGACATCCTGCTCCAGCAAGTCATCCGCCTGCGGGACATGGACCCAACGGTGGCCGGCTTCGCTGTCCTGGGGTTCCCCAACTGCGGGGGAACCCTGGATGCAACCCACATCCCCGTCTGTGCCCCGGAGCATCGAGCGGCCCATTTCATAAACCGCAAGGGGTACTTCTCCATCATGCTCCAGGCCCTCGTGGACCACCGTGGCCGCTTCACGGACATTTATGTGGGCTGGTCTGGCAGGGCACACAACGCCCACATTCTTTGAAATTCCGGCCTGTTTGGCAGGCTGGAGGCAGGCACTTTCTTCCCCCAGCGGGAATTTACTGTCGGGGACATGCCCATGCCCACATGTATTGTGGGGGGACGTGGCCTACCCCCTGCTGCCCTGGTTGATGCGGCCCTACACAGGGCGGACAGACCACGACCGGGCACGGTTCAACGACCGCCTCAACCGGGCCCGCAACCAGGTGGAGTGCACCTTCGGCCGTCTGAAAACCCACTTTCACTATTTGCTCACCCGTCTCGAGATGGGTGAGCAGAACGTCCCTGAGGTACTGGCCGCGTGCTGTGTGCTCCACAACATCGTGGAGCAGAAAGGGGAGGCCTTCCTCCCGGCATGGGTGGCAGGAGAGGGCCAGGCCTTCGAGCATCCCCGCACAGCTGCCATCCGCCAGGCGCACCATGATGGGGGGCGCATACGGGAGGCCCTGACGGAGATAGAATCATAGAATCATAGGACTGGAAGGGACCTCAAGAGGTCATCAAGTCCAGCCCCCCGCCCTCAAGGCAGGACCAAGCTCCACTTACACCATCCCTGACAGATGTCTATCTAACCTGTTCTTAAATATCTCCAGAGAGGGAGATTCCACCACCTCCCTTGGCAATTTATTCCAATATTTGACCACCCTGACAGTTAGGAATTTTTTCCTAATGTCCAATCTAAACCTCCCCTGCTGCACTTTAAGCCCATTACTCCTTGTCCTGTCCTCAGAAACCAAGAGGAACAAATTTTCTTCTTCCTCCTTGTGACACCCTTTTAGATATTTGAAAACCGCTATCATGTCCCCCCTTAATCTTCTTTTTTCCAAACTAAACAAGCCCAGTTCATGAAGCCTGGCTTCATAGGTCATGTTCTCTAAACCTTTAATCATTCTTGTCGCTCTTCTCTGTACCCTTTCCAATTTCTCCACATCTTTCTTGAAATGTGGCGCCCAGAACTGGACACAGTACTCCAGCTGAGGCCTAACTAGTGCAGAGTAGAGCGGCAGAATGACTTCACAAGTTTTGCTTACAACACACCTGTTGATACAACCTAGAATCATATTTGCTTTTTTTGCAACAGCATCACACTGTTGACTCATATTCAACTTGTGGTCCACTATGACCCCTAGATCCCTTTCTGCCATGCTCCTTCCTAGACAGTCGCTTCCCATCTTGTATGTATGGAACTGATTGTTCCTTCCTAAGTGGAGCACTTTGCATTTCTCTTTATTAAACCTCATCCTGTTTACCTCTGACCATTTCTCTAACTTGCTAAGGTCATTTTGAATTATGTCCCTATCCTCCAAAGAAGTCGCAACCCCACCCAGTTTGGTATCCTCTGCAAACTTAATAAGCGTACTCTCTATCCCAATATCTACATCATTGATGAAGATATTGAACAGTACGGGTCCCAAAACAGACCCTTGAGGAACTCCACTTGTTATCCCTTTCCAGCAGGATTTAGAACCGTTAACAACCACTCTCTGACTACGGTTATCCAGCCAATTATGCACCCACCTTATCGTGGCCCTATCTAAGTTATATTTGCCTAGTTTATCAATAAGAATATCATGCGAGACCGTATCAAATGCCTTACTAAAGTCTAGGTATATGACATCCACCGCTTCTCCCTTATCCACAAGGCTCGTTATCCTATCAAAGAAAGCTATCAGATTAGTTTGGCATGACTTGTTCTTCACAAACCCATGCTGGCTATTCCCTATCACTTTATTACCTTCCAAGTGTTTGCATATGATTTCCTTAATTACCTGCTCCATTATCTTCCCTGGGACAGACGTTAAACTGACCGGTCTGTAGTTTCCTGGGTTGTTCTTGTTCCCCTTTTTATAGATGGGCACAATATTTGCCCTTTTCCAGTCTTCTGGAATCTCCCCTGTCTGCCATGATTTTTCAAAGATCATAGCTAAAGGCTCAGATAGCTCCTCTATCAGCTCCTTGAGTATCCTGGGATGCATTTCATCAGGACCTGGTGACTTGCTGACATCTAACTTTCCTAAGTGATTTTTAACTTGTTCTTTGTGTATCCTATCTTCTAAACTTACCCTCTCTCTGCTTGTATTCACTACGTTAGGCACACCTCCAGACTTCTCGGTGAAGACCGAAACAAAGAAGTCATTGAGCATCTCCACCATTTCCAAGTTTCCTGTTACTGCTTCTCCCTCCTCACTAAGCAGTGGGCCTACCCTGTCCTTGGTCTTCCTCTTGCTTTTAATGTATTTATAAAAGGTATTCTTGTTTCCCTTTATGCCTGTAGCTAGTTTGAGCTCATTTTGTGCCTTTGCCTTTCTAATCTTGCCCCTGCATTCCCGTGTTGCTTGCCTATATTCCTCCTTTGTTAGTTGTCCTAGTTTCCATTTTTTATATGACTCCTTTTTTATTTTGAGATCGTGCAAGATCTCCTTGTTAAGCCAAGCTGGTCTTTTGCCATATTTTCTATCTTTCCTACACAGCGGAATTGTTTGCTTTTGGGCCCTTAACAACGTCCCTTTGAAATACTTCCAACTCTCCTCAGTTGTTTTTCCCTTCAGTCTTGCTTCCCATGGGACCTTACCTACAAGTTCTCTGAGCTTATCAAAATCTGCCTTCCTGAAATCCATTACCTCAATTGTGCTGGTCTCCCTTCTACCTTTCCTTAAGATCATGAACTCTATTATTTCGTGATCACTGTCCCCTATACTGTCTTCCACTTTCAAGTTCTCAACTAGTTCCTCCCTATTTGTTAAAACCAAATCCAGAACAGCTTCTCCTCTGGTAGCTTTTTCAACCTTCTGAAACAGAAAGTTGTCTCCAATGCAGTCCAGAAACTTATTGGATAGCCTGTGCCTCGCTGTGTTAGTTTCCCAACATATGTCTGGATAGTTGAAGTCCCCCATCACCACCAAATCTTGGGCTTTGGATAGTTTTGTTAATTGTTTAAAAAAGGCCTCATCCACCTCTTCCACCTGGCTAGGTGGCCTGTAGTAGACTCCTAGCATGATATCACCCTCGTTTTTTACCCCTTTTAGCTTAACCCAGAGACTCTCTACACAGCTATCTCCTACATTCATCTCCACTTCAGTCCAAGTGTGTACATTTTTAATATACAAGGCAACCCCTCCTCCCTTTTTTCCCTGTCTGTCCTTCCTGAGCAAGCCGTACCCTTCCATACCAACATTCCAATCATGCGTCCCATCCCACCAGGTTTCTGTAATACCAATGATATCATAGTTGTATTTATTGGTTAGCAATTCCAGTTCTTCCCAGGCCCCACAGTAGGGTCGCCTCTGTCTCCCTTGACAGCTCCCTCCCATCCCCAACCATTCCCTCCTCCCCTCCCCTCCCTTCACCTCCCAATAAACAACACAGGTTTTTTTTTTTTTTTTAAAACAACACATTGAACTTTTTATTTACAATGGGGACATAGGGTGGGAGAAGGGAGGGAGCTCTGAACTGGGAGGAGTGGTCCCTGCGACCGCCTCTGCCGGGGCGGACCACTACATGCAGTTCAGGCTGCATCGCGGCAGGCAGCATGGGGAGGTGGGCAGGATGGGGTGCATCAGGAGGGGGCATGGTGGGAGCAGCAGGAGGGGGCACGGGCATTGACATGGGAGAGATGGCAGGTGCATGGGGCAATGCCATGCCATAATGCACAGCGTGCCCGATGTGTGCAGTGAGGGTGGTGATGGCATCACCGATGCGCTCACACTGAGCCTGGAAGCGGCCCCAGGCCTGCTGGCACCACTCCAGGTCAGCATCCACCGGGCGTGTGATGGCCGCCTCAATCCTCTCGACAGCCTGTACGTGCCGCCGGAGGAGTTGGTCCCGCTGCTGGACCCACCAGCTTGGTGCCTAGGCGGTTGGGGGTGCTGCCGCTGCCGCAGGGCTGGAGGGTCCCCCGCTCCTGCTTGGTCCCACTGCAGAGAACAGAGGAAAGGATGGGTCAGTCAGGCAGCCTAGCCACCATCCCCACACCCCATGCCCTCCACCCCTGAGCCCAGGTGACACCACAGTCCTGTGGCTTGGGCCCACTCGTTCCCCCCGTGTTGTATGTTTGCAAGGAGGACCGCCCCCGGAGTAGGGTCCTCTTCCATGTATTGTAACCACCGGTCTGTGTCCTGGCCCCGTGGAGGCGGTGTGTGTGTTAACCTGTGGAACTCCCTGCCGCAGAGGCTGTGAGGCTTTGGGCTAATCAATGGTGTTTGACAGGGAGCGAGATGAATCCCCACATAGTGCCTGGGAGCACATCTGGCAGACGTGGTCTGGGCTCTCAGATCCCCATCACGTGGATGTCTCCTGGATGTCAGGGGCCATTGATCCCTAAGAATCACACAGATCTGGGCTGCCCTTAGGTGAGAAAGCCATGTTAAGCCCAAGTCTCTGCTATGGCTGGGAGATGTGGGTGACCTATAGAAAACACCAGCATTTTTTTTTGGAAAATCCACAACAAAACTTGGGGGATCTATCACCTCAGTAATGCCAACTCCTTTAGAATTGAGGCTCTCACTATCCAGCACCAGCTGAGGTAGAGCGGGCACTGTGTGCACATGTCTGATATATTTTTACCAAAACTCCTTCCTGCCCAAAGGTTTCTCAACCTTTTTTATAAGCTTCAGAGGGGGTAGCCGAGTTAGTCTGTAACAGGAAAAACTTAAAAAACAACAAATAGTCTAGTAGCACTTCAAAGACCAACAGAACATGTAGATGGCATCATGAGCCTTCATGAGCAGAAGTGGGTTTTGTTCACGAAAGCTCGCGATACCATCTACATATTCTGCTAGTCTTCAAAGTGCCACTAGACTATTTGCTGTTTTTTAAGTTTTTCCTTTTTTATAAAGTACCTTTTTAAAAAAAAAATTATAAGTACCCCCAATGCACACACCCCTCCCCCGAGCCAGCCCCCCCAACACCCCCATCCCAATGCACTCACCCCTCCCACAGAGCCAGCCCCCCATCCCAAAGCACTCACCTCTCCCCAGAGTCAGGCCCCCCCAGTGCCCCCATCCCAAAGCACTCACGCCTCACCCTGACCAGCCCCCCCAGCACCCCCTTCCGAATGCACTCACCCCTCCACCTGAACGAGGCCCCTCCCCCACCCCCAGCGCCAGAAGCACCCCCCATCAAATCCCCCCCCCCCCCAGAGGCAGGCACTGGAGGAACGGAACAGCCGGGTAAGTGAATCTAACCTTTAAAGTGGCTGCTGCTGCTGCCGCCCGGCCCTGCTGCTTCCGTTTGCAGTGTGTAGAGCCGGGAGCACTGAGCTGACTCCCGGTCTCTGTTCAAAAGCATAACGTGGGCCAGAACAGCTGTGCGCTTTGCTCCTGGCCCGGCCCCCCCCAGCATGGTGCCCGGGGGCAACTGACCCCCTTCACTATGCCTCTGCTCCCACCCCTGTATCCTGCATCCGCAGCCCTTTTGAATTCTCTGCTCTCTCCCCACCCTACTAACCCCTCCCCTTGACGCACGTCTGCCCTGACATCACTAGTCCCACCCCCTTTCGCAGCAGGCGCACAGCCCGGCGGGAGGCTGACATCTCCCGGCTCGGCATTCCCCCGGCTGTGGGACTGCCCAGCTGTGCCGCTGCATCAGAATAGGCGGTGCAGACTGGCGTCTGCTCCCCACGCAACCCATAAAGCGCAAGGGTCGGCACAGACTGCGTGCGGGACGGATCAGCCCCCGGCCCATTGGCTTGGTCCGTCCCGTTGAGACATTAGAGTGTGCCTGGGCACACCCGGCACACCCCGTGCGCACGCCTATGAATAAGGATGTTAAGTAATGGTAAATTTACTAGTCAATGGAATTTCCATCAACTACTTGACAGGTACGTCTGCATTCCTCCTTTGAAATGTACGAGAGCCCCTGCTGGGGTTCTTGTACATTTCAAAGGAGGAATGTGGAACTCCGCGTACAGCCCAGGGCCAGTGAAAAGTCCTGCTGACTCCAGGCTGCACGTGGGTGCCAGCTTTGAAATGTGCAAGAGTCCCCAGCGGGTGCTCTTGTGCATTTCAAAGCAGCAGCGCAGCATGGAGTCCCAAGCTGATCCCAGGCTCTGCGCAGCATTTCCCGAGAACCCGGGGTCAGCTGTGCAGCACTGCTCCTTTGAAGTACCCCCTTCTCCCTCCCCTTTGCTGCCTCTATCTAAAAGAGGCAGCGGGGGGGGGGGGGAATTTACTAGTCAACTGATTATCCAATAAGCATTTAATAAAGACAAATGCAAAGTGTTTCACTTAGGAAGGAACAATCAGTTTCACACATAGGGTATGTCTACACTACCCTCCTAATTCGAACTAGGAGGGTAATGTAGGCACGGGGTTCGAACCAGCCGGGATTTAAAAATGGCGGCGCCCGGCTTATGCAAATGAAGCCCGGGAAATTCAAATCCCGGGCTTCATTTGCAAGTGCGGTATGCCTACTTTACCCTCCTAGTTCGAACTAGCGGGGTAGTGTAGACATACCCATACAGAATGGGAAGCGACTGTCTAGGAAGGAGTACGGACGACAGGGATCTAGGGGTTATAGTGAACCAAAAGCTGAAAATGAGTCAGCAGTGTGATGCTGTTGCAAAGAAAGCAAACATGATTCTGAGATGCATTAACAGGTGTGTTGTGAACAAGACACGAGAAGTCATTCTTCCGCTCTGCTCTGTGCTGGTTAGGCCTCAGTTGGAGTATTGTGTCCAGTTCTGGGCACCGCATTTCAAGAAAGATGTGGAGAAATTGGAGAGGGTCCAGAGAAGAGCAACAAGAATGATTAAAGGTCTAGAGAACATGACCTGTGAAGGAAGACTGAAAGAATTGGGTTTGTTTAGTGTAACCCTTCTGCCGAGTAGGCCTGGCAGCAACCAGGGCCGGGTTCTATATCTAGGGGTCCATCTCACACAGACTCTGTGCTTGCAAGTGGGGAAGCATTGCCTCTCAGACGCCCATGGGTGTGTGAATTTCCCAGGCTACTGGGTGGGGGCTTGAGCCGGTTCTGAGTGTAGAAAAGAAACATTTAATGAAAGAGGGAGAGAAGTCACATGGCATTAACTTGGGAAAATACCACAAACAGAGTTCATAGCCCAAACCATGAGCAAAGTCCAACACCCCAAGAGTCTCTGGAGTCCAGCAGCCCAAAATCTCCCAGAGTCCGACACCCCAAAAGTCTCTGTCCCTGGTCAGTGCCGCCCAGAGTTCAAAAGTTCACCTGCAGGGTTCTACCTCCCAACCTGGGTGGAAAGGGGGGCAGGGGGGGTTGATAGGGGCACCTTACGTGGTCCAAGGCTGACGGCGCTACCTCTCCGTATGGTTCTGCTGCAGCCTTCACCACGAGCCACACACCAACAGCTGTCTTGTTCCACTCCACCAGCCGCTCCGCTGGTCGCCTGCCCCCGCTCCTACCAGCCTCCTGCCGTTCCCACCGGCTGCTCCTCTGGTTGCCTGCTGCTGCTCCTACCGGCCACCTGCCAGTCATTCCCACCAGCCGCTCTGCTGGCTGCAATGGGTCTGGCTCCCAGCCAAACCAGTGATTTCAGCTCTTAGGGTACATCTAGACTACAGGCTTTTGTCAACAGAAGTTTTGTCAACAGATAGGGTGTGTCTAGACTACAGGGTTTTGTTGACAAAAGTGGACTTTTGTCGACAAAACTATACCTGTGTCTACACTACCACTGAGTTCTGTCGACATAACATCGACAGAACTCAGCAGTTTTGTCGATGGCGGTAAACCTCATTTTACAAGGCATAACGCCTTTTGTCGACAAAGTTCTGTTGACAGAAGGCGTTATTGCATCTACACTGTCCTTTGCGTCTACACTGTCATGTCGACAAAGCAAGCCTCTTTGTCGACAGAACTGGATGTAGTCTAGATGCTCTTTGTCGACAGAGGCTTTGTCGACAGTATCTGTCGACAAAGCCTCTGTCGACAAAAGCCTGTAGTCTAGATGTACCCTGAGGGTTAAGCCATACAGAGGCCATGACATCGCAGGGAGAAGCGAGAGCTGGCCCACTGGAATATTTAGACTACAAACATGCACCAGAGAAGGATTTGATCAAGTGGTGGACTGAAAAGGAAAGTGGAAAAACCGAGAAGGCAGTAATAACGTTGTTAAAAAACCTCGCATTAAAAGAGAAAGAAATTAAATCCCTGAGGGATGAGATTGAAGCTCAGAAGAGCAAAAATCCGCCCCGCAGTGAGGAATGTAAACCACAAGCAGCAGCACCTGTGCGCCAAGAGAACGCACTAGAAGGGAGAGAAAAGGATCTCTCAGCTGGCGCGCCTACACTAACTGTGCCGCCTCTCCCAAATTTAGGATTTAGCTCCACAACGCAACTCCCTCTACCTCCCTCTATGCTCAGTCCCATACAGGCCATTGCCACACATCATTGAGGATAGAGAGGAGGCACAAAAGATAACAAAGAGGCCAGCTTTTCCCCCTGGAAAAGTGGGCTCTAGTAACAGATCTGCCCGATCCAAAGCAAATGATTAAGGGAATGTGAAGGTGAGAAGTTGACTCCCTGGGAGTGTGGAAGCAATTAAGCAATTGTTGTAATGTGTGAGGAGAAAACCTGCTTTAAAAATGACTCCTTGTTTCTTTGCAGCCTCTTTCTTAAGGAACGTGTAAATAATCCAGGCAAAGAAACAATCAAATTTGAATATTTGGCTACAGACACTTTTGTTAAATCTGCCAAAGGGGAAATTAGGGATTCTACTGAAACTTAACTGGTTAACTGCATAAAAATAATGAAATCTGTTTTGTAGGTTTCAAATTAATTGGTTTTATTTTGTTTTGGATAATGCCCTTTCACTTAAAATTGCAAACAGACAAGGCACAAATTGACTAGTGCTCCTTGGGACATTTAACCCTTAAGGTTAAATTTGCTTTCTAAGAAAACAAATTATTATTTTAAGAATCCAAGCTCTGGAACTTCACTGTCTCTTTTCAAGGCTGAGTTGATAATACTTTTTGGCTTGCTTTCAGATCCAAAGTTGTATGTGAATACAGGCTGCCTGGCTATTTTAAAAGAATATAAAACCCACTGTCCCCTAAAGTAAATTGTCCAAATAAAAACAAGATATTCATAAGCACCTATCTGAAAAATTTAATGGTAATATTACTACTAACATAGCGCTAATAAGTAAACCTGTAACATTGTATATGATTCTTTTTCAGGAAAAGAAACCCTTTTTGCATGCTGGAATGGTAACTGGCAGACACCTAGTGCTAAGGGAAATTTCTATAGCAGTAAAGCCTCTCAGTTACTACCTGTGAATAATTTGGAGCTTCACACATTAAAAACCTGATCTGCAGTACAAGAGGGAAACTGAGGCATACCACCTTTAACTTAATAATTGAACAATGAAGTAATTCACCCAAACCCTCTGAAGCTTGTGTGCAAAATAAAAGCATACCATTGGGTAACAGCAGGCTGATCAAGAAATCAGCAAGAACATCTGTAAAGGAAAAGTATTCTAAGATATAATGTATCACCCCCACAGGGGTAGAAATGTTTTCTTTGTCTTTTAGAACATCAGAAAGTGCTGGTACCAGCTGAAGAGCAACTGAAGAAAAAAAAACCATGGTTCTACGGTCATGACATAATGAGCTGTGTTTTGTGTTCTAAGTTTGTCTTGCATTGTTTTAATTTGTGGCATATGTATTGCAAATGTTGTGTGTAGAATTTTTTTTAATAAAAGGACATTTTAAGTAAAGCAGAAGCGTGAGTCTAAAAAAAATTAATAATTGGGCCCAATCAATTGGCAACTCTAAAACTTAGTGAAAGGATAATAGTTTGGTAATTGTTTAAGCTAGGTGAATGCTAACAATGTCTCCACAGGTGAACAAAAAGGAACTGGAAGATAACGATGAGGCTGCTCCTGCTACTCCTATGGAGCTGGAGGAAGGGAGCAAGGAGTACGCCATGTGAAAAGGAGGACTGGGAGTGGGGTACCAATCCCCCTCCTCTGGGTTCGCGTTACTTCAATTGCCACACTAATGAAATATTTAGCTTTTGCAAAATTTACACACTAACTGTAAATGGACTTGGCCAGAGATAACAAGAAAACTGTGAGTAAAACACGGGCAAGCGGGACATCAGACTATTTGAATAAGTCATACACTGATGCCCACAACAATGAGGAAACTAGTAACCCCACCATTTCAATAATAGCCAATTGCCCTGCTACTCATTGGTGCCTGATGCCTTAAAAAGCCTCAAGAATACCTGGAAAGAATCATGAAATTGCATGGGTTCCCATTATTAATAAAAACATCTGTGAACCATGCTATGGTCCCATAAGAGAAATAGTGACGCCAGTCAATGTGACCAGCCTTCAAGTCACATACATAGGAGGACAAATACACACTAATAGCAATGGGGAATATAAAGCCTCAGGCCGCCCCTCATTCACACAGAATTATTTTGCCTATTGTAACAACATGGCAACTATGAGGACAAAAAAAAAAAAACCCCACACAGTCCTTGATGTGATAATTTGTATGGGTATTGTGGGAAGAAAGCTAAACACTAACATCAGGTCATGCGCCAATTATGCGGACAAGGTACCTGTTGAAGTGGGACCTACTACTTAAGGCCCAAACTAAGGTAACCCCTGAGGCCTGACAATCATTTGTTAAACAATGTCCATTGCTAACTTGCCCTCATTTGAATCCTATTAACTGAGTTCTGAAGAATAAAATAAAGCTTCCTGAGTGTACATCATGTCCTGAACAACCCCTGTTCCAGAACCAGGATCGGTAAGGATAAAACCAGTGCTACCAGTTCTCACCTCTATGGTGTTCCACACCTACAGGGTCGAGGTGTGCCTTGCCCTAGAAAATATAGGCCAGCAAGGTACTAACATTACCAGACTGACCAATCAAATTGGTGAGCGCCTGTAGTGGGGTCTATTTGAAAACCATGGGAAGGTGGGCGGGCGAAGCCCGTCCACATTCTAAAAGCCCCTCCCCAGCCTTACGGGAGGGACAACTGAACCCATGTCCAACTGGTTATGGGGGACAAATAATGACAAAAGGATGAAGGGGTGCAGGTCACAGGTTTAAAATAAGGGAACCAAATGGGGACACCAAGCAGAGAACCCCGGACAGCTCCCACTGCTCCTCAAAGCTGTCGATGGAGCCAGTGGATGCCGCCCAGAAGAACTCTGCCCGGATTCGTGACACAAGGGAGGAACGGAAATAGGCCCCACAGTCACAGAGAACCCCCTCATCCAGCATCCTACTCCTGGTGTTGGCGGCTTTCGCTAGAGCCAGGAGTAGGTTGACGAGGAGGTCTCGCGACTTTGTGGGGCCACGGATAGGGTGTGCATATAGGAAAATGTGAGGGGAAAAGTGCAGCCAGAACCTCAATAAGAGGTTCTGGAGGAGCCGGAATAGGGGCTGCAACCTGGCGCATTCCAGATATGCGTGCGCCAGGTTTTCCCTCACGCCGCAAAAGGGGCAGGCTTCCGGGATGGGGGTGAACTGCGCCAGGTACATGCCCGTGCTCACGGCTCCGTGAAGGAGCCGCCAGCTAATGTTCCCGATGGGCCGTGAAACTAAGGTGAAGTACACACTGACCCATCGGAGTCCCCCACTCTCAACGGATCTTAAATAGTCCCGCCACTTAGAATCGGGGCAGGACACAAGGGTGGGGAAATGCAGAGTGTGGAGCATGAGCGTGTACAGCTGTTCCCTGGGCGCGGTCCGGAAACAGACCGGCTGCAGACTTTGCAGCCGGCTGGGAGTCCAGGGGTGGGGAGGCCGGGGGGGCCCGCAAAACAGGGGCCCAATAAGAAGGGACAGAGGCTTTGCAGGAAGGGAGGGGCAGGGCGTTCCCTCTCACAGGGCTCTCTGAAGGAGGTCGAGAGCGGGCCGCGACAAAGCTGCCTTCACCTCCTGGAGTAGGCGCAGGGCGGTCCAGAGGGTGGAGAGCCCCATGCGTTGAGCGAGCGCCCGGGGGTCCACCCAGTCCCCCCTGTCGTAGTCCAGGAGGTCTCCGACCATGGTGGTTTCTGCCAGGATCAGCCTCCAGGGGGAGAGACAGGACCCCTGCAGAGACCCAGTGCAGTCCTGGCCAAAGGAACTCCAAAGGTACCCTCCGGAGCTTGGCTAGGACTTCCAGGGCCGGGCGCAGGGTGTTGAGCCGGTGCCAGAGCATGGACAGGACCAGCTGATTTAGCACCAGTGCCCTCCCGCGAAGGGAGAGACACCGGAGCAGTCCTGCCCATCTCCGCAACCGCTCACCCACCCTGGCATCTAAACCCTGGCAGTTTTCCGGCGGAGAAGGATGCGTGGCGGATAAATAAACGCCCAGATAGAGCAGCGGACCCGCGCTCCACCTGATGGCCTGAAGCGTGGGTGGGAGGAAGCCGGCCCGCCACCCGTCCCCAACCACCAGGCCAGAGCTATTGACCCAGTTGACCCGGGCGGAGGAGGCTGCCGAGTAGACGGCTTGGCAGGGCTCCACCCGCACCAGGTCGCCCGGGTCCTGGACCACGAGGAGCACGTCATCGGCGTACGCCGACAGGACCAGCCGCAGCTCCGGCTCCCGAAGCACCAACCCCGTCAACCTCCTACGGAGGAGACAGAGGAAGGGCTCGATCGCCAGAGCGTACAGCTGACCCGACAGCGGACACCCCTGACGTACCCCCCGCCCGAAGCTGACCGGCTCGGTCAGGGTCCAGTTGAGCCTGACCAAACACTCCGCGAGGGCATACAGCACCCGGAGAAAACCCACAGAATGGGGCCCGAAGCCAAAGACCTGCAGGGTGCCCAGGAGATACCCGTGGTCCATCCTGTCGAACGCCTTCTCCTGGTCCAGGGACAGAAGGGCGAACGACAAGCCGTCCCTACACCCGAGCTCTAAGAGATCCCGGACCAAATACAAGTTGTCAAAAATGCTGCGGCCCAAGACGGTGTAGGTCTGGTCGGGATGGATCACGTCCGCCAGCACGGACCGCAGTCGCAGCGAGATGGCTTTTGCTACGACCTTGTAGTCCGTGCTGAGGAGCGAGATGGGACGCCAGTTCCGTAGGTCGCGGAGGTCCCCCCTCTTCGGCAATAAGGCGAGCACCGCTCGCCTGCACGACAGAGGGAGGACCCCGCTCTCCAAGGACTTGGCCCAGACGGTGACGAGGTCTGGGCCGAGGACGTCCCAAAACACGCGGTAGAACTCCACGGTCAGCCCGTCCATGCCCGGGGTTTTATTGTTGGGCATGAGACGGAGGGCTTCCGAGAACTCGGCCAGAGTGAGAGGCAGCTCCAGCCGGTCTCGGTCGCCCGCGCTGACCGTCGGGAGCTCGGTCCAGAGCGCCCTGCAGGCGTCGGCTTCGGTCGGATCCGGGGAGAACAAACTGGCGTAGAAGGCCCTGGCCCTTCCGCGCATCTCCGCTGGATCCGTGAGGGGGGTGCCGTCCTCTGCCAGGAGGCAGGTGACGTGCTTTTTAGCCCCCCTCCTTTTCTCCAGGGCATAGAAGAAGCGGGAGCCGCGATCCATCTCCCGGAGGAGGTGGATGCGAGATCGAACAAAGGCGCCCCGGGCCCTGTGATCTTCCAGGGCCCGGAGCTCCTCCCGCTTCTCCCGGTACGCCTCGCGGAGGAGTGGATCCCCGGGGGCGGACACCAGGCGCCTCTCAAGCTTCAAAACCTCCCGTTCCAACTGCTCTATCGCCGCATCCCTCCGCCGGCTGGCGCCCCGGGAGTAGTCACGGCAGAAGAGCCGGGCGCGCACCTTCCCCACATCCCACCAGCGCCGCGCCGAGGGAAAGGCGGGCCGCTGCCCCCGCCAGGCCTGCCAGAACTCCCGGAAGGACGCCACGAAGCCCACGTCCTCCAGCAGGCTATTGTTAAAGTGCCAGTAGGCCGGCCCCAGCCTCTCCGCCGTCAGAGAGGCTTTCACGGCCACCAAATGGTGGTCCGTGAACGGGGCCAGCCGGACGCTGGAGGAGTGGGCTCGTGCCAGCTGGAATAGAGGCAGGTAAATGCGATCCAACCGGGAGTGGCTTGACTGCTCTTTCCCCACCCGGACATAAGTGAAGGTGGTACTGTCGTCCGGGTGGTGGTCCCGCCAGACGTCCACCAGGGAGTGATGTTCCACGATCTCCTTGAGGACGTCTGCCGCGGCCTGGCAGTTCGCGAGTCCTACACGGTCCCGGTCATCGAGGGTGGTGTTGAAGTCCCCGCCCAGGACCAGGCACTCGCGAGGATCCAGAGTGCCGAGTAAGGTGGCCGCCTGCCGATAAAAGGTGACCTGGTCCGGGCCCGCGTTCGGGGCGTAGACGTTGACCAGGTTCAACGTCTGTCCCTCCACGCGGGCCCGGACGTGCAGCAGGCGGCCCGGGACAACCTCGGCGGTCCCCAGCACCTCGGGCCGTAGGGCAGGGGAGAACAGGGTGGCCGAGCGAACGCCGAGGTGACTAAAGTACACCCCGTCCCCCCACTCCAGCCGCCAGCCAGCCTCGACGGCTGGAGTCGTGTGGGTCTCCTGCAGGAAAACCACCGAGTACCCCCCCTCCCGAAGGAAGGAGAGCACCCGGCTCCTGCGGAGACCCGCCCTACAGCCCCGGGCGTTCAGCGTCGCGAAGGTGGTGCAATTCATGATGAGGGCTGGGGTGAATCCTCGCGGGCAGGTGAATCGGCGGCATCACGCAGGCCCCGCAGCAGGCCGCCCTCCGACCCGAAGGTCAGGAGAGCGTCCCGAAACCTGCGGGTTTGGCAGTAGGCCGCATCGTCCTGCCTATTTGTCCCTCCTCCCTCCCGCAACAGGGCTCTAGTGGCCTGGAGGATGGAGTGGAAGTCCCCCCAGCGCTGGAGGGTGAGCTGCGCCTTTCCTTTAGCCCCGCGGTTGTCCGCGAGGAATTGGCGCAGCTCACTCCTCAGCGCCGAGGGGGAGCCAGGGTTTTCCTCCATCCGGGCCCCCGGATGAAACTCGCGGGCCACGGAGACGGGCAAACAGGGATCCGATCCCCGTTGCGGCGCCGTTATCGCTGGCGCCGCGCTGCCCGCCCCCGACCCCGGCAGGGAAGGAGGCAGCGGAGGGAACAAGGCAGCCCCTAACAGCTTGGGGACCGGGGATACGAAAGCGACCCCCGAAGGGCCGCCCGCAGCTAGCGGTAACGAGACGGCCCTCGTGGGGGTGGCACTGGCGGATGTTTGGGAGGGCGGTAGGGACGGATCGGGCAACACGATGGGGACCAGGATGGGAAAAGAAGGGGGGGGACGGCAGCGGAGGGGTTTCTTCCACGGCACGGACGGGGCGGGGGGGGTGGGTTCAGGGCCGGACAGTGGGTCGGTGTCAGGGAATGGGGCAGAGATGGGGGTAGGAGAGGGATCGGGAACAGGGGAGGCTTCGGGACTGGAAATGGGTTCGTAAAGGGCGGAAGCGGGAGTAGGGGGAGGATCGAGACGTGGGAAGGAATCAGGATCCTGGACGGGGTCTGGGAAGGGGTCCCCTGTGGCAATCCCACCGGGCTGCGGCGCCTCCCGAATGGGGACTTGGGGGTCGGAAACAGGAAGGGGGCCCGCGCCGACGCCGGTGTTAATGCCTCGGCGTCGGCCCGGATGGCATTTTCTGCTGGGCCCCCAACGGGAAAGGGGGGTGACTTCCCCGCCTCAGTTGCTGGAGAGGGGGCACCCCCAGCCCCGGGACCCGGCCGCTCAGCGCCAGCCGTCGCCCCGGAGGGCTCGGCGGCATCCATTCCGGCGCTCGAGTCGGCCGGGCCAGTGGGCAGTATCAGGGGCGCCCCGAGTGTGAGGACGGGGTCGGCCACCTGGGACACGGGATCAGGGAGAGGAGGGGGCGGCGCCACAGAGTCGCCGCCCAGACCGAGGCCCGCTGGCGGAGGGTCATCCTCCCCCTGGGTGAGCGGGGTCAGACCCAGGGCCTCAATCTCCTCAAAGATGGAGCTACCCCGAGGAGTAATGGATTCGGTATAGGGCCCCCTGGTAGGGCACCATGAAGGACCCCTCGAGCGCCTCCCCGCCACGCGCCGCCGGCAGCAGCTGCAGCTGTACCTGCCGGCGGAAGGACAGGACGTGGCGGAGTCCTTACAGCCCAACGGGAGAGGGCTGATTCTTGAAATGGGTTTCCCCAGAGTGGAGAGGGAGGGCAGTATGGCGGCATTCGGGAGGAAGGGCGGGACGGAGGTGAGGACCACCCGTATGCCCAGGTCCTCCAGTGGTTTGAGGGGCACGTGCACGCCCCCCACCGCCAGGCCCCTCTCCACCGCCTCCTGGGCGGCGGCCTCCGAGGCAAGGAAGAAGACCGCCTTGCTGTACATTTTGGAGGCCGCCACCACGGCCGAGGCCCCCACCACCCTCGCCAACGCCCGCACGTAGGTTTCCACGTGGGGCGAGGCGGCGACCAGGAGGCAGCGAACGCCGTGCCTCCTGGTCATGGTGGGAAAGGGGCCCCGGCCACCAGGGATGGAGCTGGAGGCGGCAGTCGGGGCTGATGACGAGGCAGGTAAGGGGGCGGCAGCAGCCACCTGGGCGTACGCTCTGGGGGGCTTGGTTGGATCACCCCCAGAGCTGGTGGAGGGAACAGCAGGGGAAAGAGGGGCTGCGGTAGATGATAGGGCTGCGAGGGGTGGGGCAGCTTTGGCCGTGGTGGATTTGGCCTTCGGGGCTGGGCCTTTGCCCTTTTTCTTCCCCCCGCCCTTTTTTCCGGCCGAGGTGATGGTTGCTCCCGGATCTGAGGGAGCAGCGGCCGTGGCAGCAGCGGAGCTCGGACTTGGGGTCAGGAGGTCAGCCGCAGCAGTTGTTGGGCCCGGTGGTACCAAAGGGGGTGTGGGAACGCCAGGGACAGGGACTTCTTCCATCGTGGAAGGGGGGAGGAAGGAGGCACAGATGACAAGAGTGGGGACAAGGGTTCACCGCTCCTCCCCACCAGACAACAGGCAAGGGAGGAGGGTGTCCGTGAGGGAAAGGGTGGGGAAAAGGGAGGGCACTGGTTTTGGGGAGGGCAACTGAAGATATGGGGGGGGTTAGCAGCCTCACCTCCCTGCTGAGACTGTAGCAGAGGAGGAGGGCGCTAATACAGGGGCGGGGGCACGCAAGGGAAGGGGAGGGTGGGGGGGCGTATGATTGGGAGGGAAGGGGAGAAGGGGAAAGGGGGGGCAACTACTCCCTCCCGCCGACTAGTTGCTGGGAGGGAGAGAACCAAAAGGGGCGGATAGAGCAGGGGAACCGAGGGGCCAGCAACCACTCCTCCCCGCAAGGCTGGAAGCGGAGGAGGAGGGTGCCAGCAGGGCAGACAGGGGGCAAGGTAACGGGTACAGGGCGGGGGCCGGCTCCTCCGGCTGCACTGGGATACAAGGGGGGGGGTTATGGGGCCGTTGGGGAGGTGCAGTGAACAAGGGGGCTAACTAAAAAGGGGGGGGCACAAGCTCTCAGGGCAGGGGGGACAAAGCAAACCAGGTGGTGCTCAAGGGCTGGCGGGTGGCTGGGGGGGGGGAAGGATAAAACGGAGGCAAAACAACAGCTGGGTGGGGCGGGGCACACACACAGTTAGGCTGGCTGGGGCAGGGGCGTGGCTCGTAAACTTGGGAGCAGGTGTGGTGGGTAGGTGACTTTGGGGAGGGAGAGGAAAACAACCTACACTAGACAGGGAGGGGCAGGCAATGGGGAAGGACACAAACTACTGGGGTAGGGTGGGTGACCAGGGGTGAGGGTGGCCCCCCAGCCAGATGTAGCTGAGGGAGGGGGGCCAAGTCCAAGGGGGGGTGGGGAGGGAGCACACCCACGAACGCTGTGAGGGCTCGACCTCGCCCACCGCTGCAGCAGAGTCCCAGGTGGAAGGCAGGGCAGCAAACCCCACTAGGGGGAGAAGAGACAGTCCAGATGGTAAGGGGCGGTGGAGGGGGCGTTGGGGGTGGTGGCAGCGGGTGGGGGGGGGCAGCTGGACTAGGGGGAGGGCTCTGAGCCTCTCCCCCAGCCCCCCTTTTAACAGTTCAATTCACCACCACCCCGGAGCAGATGAAGAAAAGCTGAGCCAGTCGCAGCCGAACTGCTGCATTCAAGGTCCGTGCCCCCCCCCCCCCCCCCCAGCCACCCTCTAGTCGGGTGGCAGTCTCCCCCTCACCGCTGCTGCGGGTGCACTACTGGCCTCGCTCCGGAACTAGGAGTTTCTACAGACTTGTGTTTGGCGAACTTATTCCCCAGTGGCCCAGGCCTGAAGCAAGGCCGGGCACGCAAACTATTGCCTCTTAATCCCAACCTGAAGCAAGGCTGGGAATAAACTCGCTGCCCTGGACTATTGTAAGGCATGGTAGCGCAGTGGGACCGGCGTATCACCCTGTGCCGGAGATGGGGATACCGCCTCCTGAAGGCCTATCGGCCTATCCCAAATCCCCGGAAGCGGGGAGGAGCTCAGGCTGTTGTGGGCATTGCTGGAGGGCAGTGTCCTGAAAGGGATCCTGCCACCTGCCAGCAGGTCTAATTCCCCGAACCGACGGCAGGTGGTGCTGTGGCGGGTGGGAGCCCGCTACACACCCACAAAGATGCACTTTCAATTGTCAATATTGCTGAACTTGTCAAATGTTCCTGATGCATCGTATTTCGTGAATAATTTTAACTCATTTTAATACAGAAAAAGAACGTTCACCAGAAGCATTTGTGACAAGTACTGTTCAAAATACTTTCAGAATAGTTTCTACATTTGGAAAGGTTGCCTGCAAACAGTCAGGTACAAGTCTATACAAATGAACTGTTGATCTCGAAGCACAGACCTCATCATTTTCGATAAAATGAATGAAAAGTTTCACATCATCTTCAAAACTATTTGTGTCTATGTCCTCTCAGTGGAATTCACTTAATTTCTCACTGTAGTGACTTTTAACACAGGGCTGGGCAAAATGCAGTGGGGAGCCTCAGGCAGACTCCCTGCTTTCCCACCCACCTGTGCACGCTGCTCAGAAAAGCAGCTGCTGGGTATAGTAAGACGAGGGCCCAAAACAAAAGCCCATGTAGCACAGGTCTCCTTTGAGGCCTAGCTAACAATGAACAACACTTGGCTAATATAAAGCAAAGCTAAGCTGTGAGCAAGAGGCAGGCCCCTGCTAACAGAACTTGGCACCAACAGGGCTGAGAGTCCAAAACACTAATTGGTAATAGGCCCAGATGTAGAACAGTCATTGGTGCTAGGTACCAATTGTAAAACAGTAATTGGTACTGGTCATAAGTTGAAAGCACATTCCAAAAGGATTGTAACACCAGCTCATTAAAAAAGACCTTGGCACACACTCCCCACAGATACTGACCCAGGTTCAGGAAAGGGTCTAAAATGACAGAATGATGGATAGAGATGTTCTAATCAAACCACAAGGTACAGGGTGATGGGTGATATTTAAGTAGCGTCAGAGGGTGGCAACCTGACAACGTCAGGAGTGAAGTATAACTTGTTTGTACCTGTATATAAAGTGGTGTCTTGGGGGGGGGACAGTCTTTGTCCAGCTAGGGGTAGTGGGACCTCCCACTGCTTGAGCTGAGTCCATTGTTACGGAGTATGTGTGTAGTAGTTGTCAGTAAACTCTACCGAACCATTACTGTACTTCGCTTAACAATAAACCTAGCCTGGCACCTTCAATCCTTATCTGATTTGTGGGTTTTGGGGTCTCTCTGAGTCTCCTGTGTCGACCAATTGCACAGGTCAACACGGCACACATCATTGATCACATACGCAGGCAGCCTTCTGGTTATCATTATTCACGGAGCCAGAGACCTGTCAGCACATCACTCCAGTAAATCCTGACCTACTACATCAGTGAGCCTACTACACCAGGCCGTTTGTGTTTCACAGCTGTGAGTTGGGGAGAGGCTTCATGTGCTGCTGCCGTCCCCAGCACAATCCCATTGGCCGGTTTCTAGCCAATGGGAGCTGCCTGTTTGAAGAAGAGGTAGTGTGCAAAGCAGCACTCCCCTTAGGCTCTTATTCACAGATGCACATGGCCCCTGCAACCTGTGCGGGGGCGGGCAGGCAGGGAGGCTGCCTGAGAAATGTGCTGGGCTGCTGGCTGGGAGCCACCCAGGTAAGTCTCCCAGGCAAAGCCTGCCTTTAGCACCCCAGCCTCTCCCTCCCCACAACCCTCTGCCCCCTATCCCACATAAGCCAAACTCTCTGCCCCCTCCTGGACCCAGACCCCCTCCCAGACCCTGCCCCTCAATTCCCTGCCCCAGGTCACAATCCCCTCCTGCCTGAGGTCACAACCCAACCCCTGCACCCCTTCCTTCAGTCCAGCCCACTGCCCCAGGTCACAACTGCCTCCTTCACCCAACCTCCATCCCAGACCCCACACCACCTCCATTAATATTATGGAAGAGTGCAGCCCTTGACCACTTTCCAAAACCTTGGCATGCCCCCCAAGCAAAAATTATTGCCCACCTGTGTTTTAGCATCTTCATCCATACTTCTGTCAAAAATATGCAAAAATCAATCAACAGTTTGCTTTAGAGATTCACCTCTACTCTGCAATTGCACTATTATTGTGTCACAAATAATATTGGCGGTCTCAACGATGATCTTCTTTCCCTTTTAAATTGATTTAATTGCCTCTAATTTCAAAGAAAAATAACTTCCTGGGGTTTTTTTATGCTTCTCAGAGGAGCCTAATATTTGCTGTTGCTGTTAGTGCCTCTGCTTCCACAGAACCATAATCATTTTGAACTTCCATGACAAAACTTGTAACTGAGGCTAACAATTGTGCAGCATTCAATAAATGTGTCAACTTTTTGCAGTAATTTGCTGATGGAATTAATTCTTTGAAGTAAATGATTCCACAAAATAGTAAAAACAGCAATAGCATATGTCTCAAACTTTTCTGATAAGGATTTTGTTTGTCTTTGCACATGGTTTTTCAGAATTTGATGTGGCTATGACTAACAAGGTTCTCTTTATAACATCATAGCTCACTTTCAAAGCCAAAACAGCATCTGCATGAGCAGACCACCTGTTGTCACATTCTTTTCACTGTCAAATGTTTTCCATTTTCATGCTCCAAGCATGATTGTAGAATACTCCACCAATGTGTGGAAACCTTTCAAAACAAGTATGCTTTTTTTTCCTAAGTAAAAAAAAGTGTAGCTCCCTGTCACAGAGTGGCGCACTCTGCCACTGTGCCTCCTACCGGTAGTACTGGGAATTAGCTCATTTGCAGGTCACCTCCCTCTGGCTGGTGTCTCTGTGTCCTCACTCTACGCTCCAGCTCCGGACCCGCATCTCTCACAGACCGCAGTGTCCTCTTAAGACACTGCCCACTGGCAGTGCCCACGCTAGTGTCTCTCGGCCCCCTTCCGGGGGGGGGGGGGGAGTGGAGGGTGTTTATCCATCCCTGCACTCTGGGGTCCTCACCTCCCAGAGAACCCACAATTCCCCCTACACCCACCTTGCCTCAGTGACCCACTGCCAGTCTTCATCTAGCCCCTGCCACAGGGGCAAACTGCAATAATTGGCAAAGGAGTGTGGAACTACTGCTTTTTCCTATCCTGGCTGTCCCCCTGCAGCCCTAGTAGCTTCAGGCCCTGCAGTCTGGGAGTGAGGTCAGGCCAGAGCTCCCCAGCCCTGCCTGCCTTTCCCCAGCACTGCTCTTTCTTGAGATCATAGATTTCAGGATCCTGACCAAAGGAAGAAAGGAGAGCAGCAAAATATGCACCCTGGATTTCAGAAAAGCAGGCTTTGACTCCCTCAGAGAACTGATGGGCAGGATCCCCTGGGATGCTAACATGAAGGGGAAAGGAGTCCAGGACAGCTGGCAGTGTTTTAAAGAAGCCTTATTAAAGGCACAGGAACAAACCATCCCGATGTGCAGCAAGAAAAGCAAATATGGTAGGCGACCAGATTGGCTTACGGGGGAAATCCTTGGTGAGCTTGAGCACAAAAAGGAAGCTTACAAGAAGTGGAAACTTGGGCAGATGACTAGGGAGGAGTATAAATATATTGCTCGAGAATGCAGGGGAGTGATCAGGAAGGCGAAAGTGCAATTGGAATTGCAGCTGGCAAGGGATGTGAAGGGGAACAAGAGCGGTTTCTACAGGCATGTTAGCAAAAAGGGGGTGATCAGAGAGGGTGTGGGGCCCTTACTGGTTGAGGGAGGTAACCTAGTGACAGATGATGTGGGGAAAGCTGAAGTACTCAATGCTTTCTTTGCCTCTGTATTCACGGACAAGGTCAGCTCCCAGACTAATGCACTAGGCAACGCAGCATGGGAAGGAGGTGGACAGCCCTCGGTTGAGAGAGAACAGGTTAAGAACTATTTAGAAGAGCTAAACGTACACAAATCCATGGGTCCGGATTTAATGCATCCGAGGGTACTGAGGGAGTTGGCAAATGTTATTGTGGAGCCTTTGGCCATTATCTTTGAAAAGTCGTGGAGATCAGGAGAGATCCCGGATGATTAGAAAAAGGCAAATATAGTGCCCATCTTCAAAAAAGGGAAGAAGGACGATCCAGGGAACTACAGACCAGTCAGCCTTACCTCAGTCCCTGGAAAAATCATGGAGGGGAGCCTCAAGGAATCCATTTTGAAGCATTTATCATCCATTTAGGGATGGTACTTGGTGCTGCTGTGAGGGCAGGGGACTGGACTTGACCTCTCAAGGTCCCTTCCAGTTCTATGAGATGGTATCTCTCTCTCTCTCTCTATATATATATATATATAATCTATCTAACTCACACACATAAATACACACAGGGCTTGACAAACGGTGGCAAAAACCACTCGCCAGACCCGTACTGCGTATGCACAAGAGCCGCATTGTGCATGCACGCGCCGTGAATGAACGGAGCGAGCGGCTGAAATCTACTCACCACGGGCGAGTAGATTGTATAATTTGTCAAGCCCTGTTTATATATATTATATAAGCACTTGGAAGAGGGGAAAGTGATCAGGAATAGTCAACATGGATTCACAAATGGCAAGTTGTGCCTGACCAATTTGATTAGTTTCTATGATGAGGTAACTGGCTCTGTGGACATGGGTAAGTCAGTGGATGTGATATACCTTGACTTTAGCAAGGCTTTTGATACGGTCTCCCACAATATTCTTGCCAGCAAGTTAAGGGAGTATGGCTTGGATAAACAGACTGTAAGATGGATAGAAAGCTGGCTAGACTGTCAGGCCCAATGGGTAGTGATCAACGGCTTGATGTCAGGTTGGTGGTCAGTTTCTAGCAGAGTGCCCCAAGGATCTGTTCTAGGACCGGTTTTGTTCAACATCTTTATTAATGACCTGAACAAGGGGATGGATTGTACCCTCAGCAAGTTTACAGATGACACTAAGCTAGGGAGAGAGGTAGATACGCTGGAGGGCAGGGATAGGGTCCAGAGTGACCTAGACAGATTAGAGGATTGGGCCAAAAGAAATCTGATCAGCTTCAACAAGGACAAGTGTAGAGTCCTGCACTTGGGATGGAAGAATCCCAAGCATTGTTACAGGCTGGGGACCCAGTGGCTAAGTAGCAGTTCTGCAGAAAAGGACCTGGGGGTTGCAGTGGATGAGAAGCTGGATATGAGTCAACAGTGTGCCCTTGTAGCCAAGAAGGCTAATGGCTTATTAGGTTGCATTAGGAGGAGCATTGCCAGCAGATCCAGAGATGTCATTATTCCCCTTTATTGGGCTCTTGTGAGGCCACATCTGGAGTATTGTGTCCAGTTCTGGGCCCCCCACTACAAAAAGGATGTGGACGCATTGGAGAGGGTCCAGCGGAGGGCAACCAAAATGATTAGGGGGCTGGAGCACATGACCTACGAGGAGAGGCTGAGGGACTTGGGTCTGTTTAGTCTGCAGAAGCGAAGAGTGAGGGGGGATTTGATAGCAGCCTTCAACTTCCTGAAGGGAGGTTCCAGACAGGACGGGGAGAGGCTGTTCTCAGTAGTGACATATGGCAGAACAAGGAGCAATTGTGTCAAGTTACAGTGGGGGAGGTCTAGGTTGGATATTAGGAAAAACTATTTCCCTAGGAGGGTGGTGAAGCACTGGAATGGGTTACCTAGGGAGGTGGTGGAATTTCTATCCCTAGAGGTTTTTAAGTCTCAGCTTGACAAAGCCCTGGCTGGGTTGATTTAGTTGGGATTGGTCCTGCCTTGGGTAGGGGGCCGGACATGATGACCTACTGCGGTCTCTTCCAGCTCTGATTCTAAGCCTCTGAGCTTCTTTAGCAGCCAGGTCCTTCCTGCTCCCCAGCTAGAACAAGTCTCTCCTTCTGGAGTCCTCTCCTGGCATTCAGCAATCCGGTCCTGGAGCTCTGTCCGCATCTCCTCCACGAGGGTGTTTGTGCACTCAATCTGCTCCCTGAACATGTCCTCCCTTGTCCCTTTTCACCTGCAGCTCTGTGCCAGGCAGACAGATGGTGGAGGTGGGGGAGTACACAGCAAGCTGGCTGCTGTTCCAGCTGCAGTGAAAGGTTTTTGCTTTAAAGTGGACACTTACAGCAGGTGCACAGAGTACTCAGGGGAGCATGGAAGAAAACAGGCCTTCCCTCTGCATTTGAGAGCAACAAGTAGTCAGAGACAGTTTATTCGAGCAATATTGCAAGGGAAGAAGCTGCTGCTGGGCAGATCGTCAAATACAAAACAATTAGAAGCCAATATATATACTGTCTGTTTATATATAACAAACAATTATTCCCCTTTCCATAACAATTCCCTTCAGACACCACCTTATCTCAAGGTCCTCACTAGAGTCAGCATTCTATCCTTATCTCAAGCACAAGAGAGACGAGAGGCGAAAACAGCATCTCTCACAGTACTCTGTGTTGTTAGGTCTCAGAGGATATGTCTACAGTACCACCCTAGTTCGAACTAGGGTGGTAATGTAGGCAACCGGAGTTGCAAATGAAGCCCGGGATTTGAATTTCCCGGGCTTCATTTGCATAAAGCCGGGCGCCACCTTTTTTTAAATGTCCGCTAGTGCGGACTCCGTTTGACGAGGAGTAACGGTAGTTCGGACTAGGAAGCCTAGTCCGAACTACCTAGTCTGTGTCGCGTGTAGCCGCGCGGCACGGAGTCCGCACTAGCGGACATTTAAAAATGGCGGCGCCTGGATTTATGCAAATGAAGCCCGGGAAATTCAAATCCCGGGCTTCATTTGCAACTCCGGTTGCCTACATTACCACCCTAGTTCAAACTAGGGTGGTAGTGTAGACATACCCAGAGTTAGCATGAGTTAGGCTAACCAAAAGGTCAAAATGGCTACATACAAATCCCTTGGCTTCCACAGGAGCATCGCAACTCACATGGTTTGGAGGCAGGCAGGCATGGTAAGGGGCCAACCAGGGCAAGAGCCTGCAGGCGGGAGGGGGATGGGACGGAGGACTTCCCTCTGTCTGGCACACACAACTTTCTGGGGAGAGTGCTAATAGCGTCTTCTCTTCATCCAGGTTGCCATGAGAGATATTAGTCTTCTCCGAATCACACAGAGTGATTAGGAGGGAATGCTGGCTGAATGTGGCCAGAAACCTGGGCATTATGCTGCTATGCGGTTCAATGATGCCAGGCCACTTACTGGTGGCTTGGTGCGGGAAGATGTCCTACCATGGAGGACTAAATAAGGCTGGCCTCCCCAGAAACCTTGTGAGAAGGATCAAAAAGAGTTCCTATCTTAGGGTATGTCTACACTACAAATTTAATTCGAACTAACAGACTGGATCCTCGCGAGTGCCTGGTCCTGGGCGGGGACTTCAACACCACCCTTGATGACCGGGACCGTGTAGGACTCGCGAACTGCCAGGCCACGGCAGACGTCCTCAGGGAGATCGTGGAACATAGAGCTCGGGTGTAGGGATGGCTTGTTGTTCGCCCTCCTGTCCCTGGACCAGGAGAAGGCGTTCGACAGGATGGACCACGGGTATCTCCTGGGCACCCTGCAGGCCTTTGGCTTCGGGCCCCGGTTTGTGGGTTTTCTCCGGGTGCTGTACGCCCTCGCAGAGTGTTTGGTCAGGCTCAACTGGACCCTGACCGAGCCGGTCAGCTTCGGGCGGGGGGTACGTCAGGGGTGTCCGCTGTCGGGCCAGCTGTACGCTCTAGCGATCGAGCCCTTCCTCTGTCTCCTCCGTAGGAGGTTGATGGGGTTGGTGCTTCGGGAGCCGGAGCTACGGCTGGTCCTGTCGGCGTACGCCGATGACATGCTCCTCGTGGTCCAGGACCCGGGCGGCCTGGCGCGGGTGGAGGCTTGCCAAGCCGTCTACTCGGCAGCCTCCTCCGCTCAGGTCAACTGGGTCAAGAGCTCTGGCCTGGTGGTCGGGGACGGGTGGCGGGCTGGCTCCCTCCCACCCACGCTTCAGGCCATCAGGTGGAGCGCGGGTCCGCTGCTCTATCTGGGCGTTTATTTATCCACCACGCATCCTTCTCCGCCGGAAAACTGGCAAGGTCTGGAGGCCAGGGTGGGTGGGCGGTTACGGAGATGGGCAGGACTGCTCCGGTGTCTCTCCCTTCGTGGGAGGGCGCTGGTGCTCAATCAGCTGGTCCTGTCCATGCTCTGGCACCGGCTCAACACCCTGCGCCCCGCCCCGGAGGTCCCGGAGGCATGGGGCACCTCGGCATGCGCCTTCCTCCGCCGCCTCCGAGGACTCCAATATGACCAGCAGCTCTTTTTTATCCACCCGAGGGGTCTTCCGCGAGACCTCTCAGAGCTGCCGGAATTCTACCAGGACCTCCTGCAGACCTGGAACCTGTTCTCGGCGACCAGGTCCGTTGTGGCCTCCAAGGGAGCAGACCTCCTCGCGGAGCCCCTGCTCCACAATCCAGCCTTGTGCGTGCAGGTGGCGGAGTCTCCCTCGGTGCGCCGGAGGCTGATCCTAGCAGAAACCACCATGGTCGGAGACCTCCTGGACTACAACAGAGGGGTGGATCCCAGAGGGGTGGACTGGGTGGATCCCAGAGCGCTTGCTCGGCGCATGGGGCTCTCCACCCCCCTGCGCCTACTCCAGGAGGTGAAGGCAGCTTTGCCATGGCCCGCTCTCTACTTCCTGCAGCAGTCCCTGCGAGAGGGTACACCCCGCCCCTCCCCTCCTGCAAACCCTCCGTCCCTTATTATCGGGACCCTATTCCACGGGCCCCCCCGGCCTCCCCATCCTTGGACCCCCAGCCGGCTGCAAAATCTGCAGCCGGTCTACTTTCAAACCGCGCCAAGACAACATCTGTACACGCTCGTGCTCCACACCCTGTATTTCCCCACCGTCGCGTCCCGCCCCGACACCAAGTGGCGGGACTAAGACCCATGAGGATGGGGAACCCCGATGGGCCAGCGTCTATTCCGATCTAATTCCACGGCCCATCGGGGACATCAGTTGTTGGCTCCTTCATGGTGCCGTGAGCACGGGCGTGTACTTGGCGCGGTTTACCCCAATCCCGGATACCTGCCCCTTTTGCGGCGTGAGGGAGAACCTGGCGCACGTTTATCTAGAATGCACCAGGTTGCAGCCCCTATTCCGGCTCCTCCAGAACCTCTTATTGAGGTTCTGGCTGCACTTCTCCCTTCACCTTTTCATTTATGCACACCCAATCCATGGCCCCACAACGTTGCGAGACCTCCTCGTCAACCTCCTCCTGGCTCTAGCAAAAGCTGCCATCTATGATACCAGGAGGAGGATGTTGGACGAGGGGGTTCTCTGCGACTGTGGGGCCTATTTCCGTTCCTCCCTTGTGTCACGAATCCGGGCAGAGTTCCTCTGGGCGGCGTCCACTGGCTCCATCGACAGCTTTGAGGAGCAGTGGGCGCTGTCCAGCAATTTTCAAGTGGTCTGTGGGGGGGGGGGGGGGGGGGGAAAGACTGCAAAAAACAATCAAGGTACCTGTCATGGGACAGCCTCGCCACCATGGCGCCTCCCGCTGGTAGTCCTGGGAATTAGCTAATTAGCTTGTTGACTCACCCGTGTTGATAGGAGGGCCCTGTCCAATAGCCTCCCCCAAAACGACCCAACAGTTGAGGTCCAATGCTCGCGCCCCCCCCTTTCCTGGGCCGCTCAGTCCAGTGTTCCTCCCCGTGTCCCACGGGTCAAAGTCTATGTTTTGCCCTTTGGGGTCAGGACAACCCAGTTCACTAATTCTGTCGTAACCCAAAGTTAGTAAGTAGTGGAACAAGGTGTACCGGTAGTTCGGAATAGGAAGCCTAGTCCGAACTACCTAGTTCGAGCCCCATGTAGCTGCGCTGCACGGGGTTCGAACCAGCCGGGATTTAAAAATGGCGGCTCCCCGCTTATGCAAATGAAGCCTGGGAAATTCAAATCCCGGGCTTCATTTGCCAGTGCGGTATGCCTACATTACCCTCCTAGTTTCAACTAGGAGGGTAGTGTAGACATACCCTTAAAGAGTTAGTCGGTAAGAGCAAAGTACGTATCCCCAGCAAGGGGGTCTAGGCCCTCCCAAGCAACTGGACCCCGGCCCAGGGCCCCGTTAGTGGCTTGCTCGTGCCACAGAATCAGTTGGAATGCCTAACCACAACACGCTGACTCTGGTGGCCTGCTCATGCCCCTGAGTCAGCGAGGAATCCATACCGCAACACAGACCCCTCACCAGCGGCTCACTCACCCCGGTTGCTGTTGCCGCTCCGGAGCTGCTTCCTGCTTCTTGGCTCAGTGGTAGGCCTCAGTTTCACCACATCACTCTGTGTTTTGTGTACTGCTCCTTTCCCCCGAACCCAACGAGATCTCAAGAGACATCCTGTCCTCAGTTTGTGCGGTAGCATCTTGGCCTCTGGGTAAGCGCTGGGGCTTTCAGGGAGTTGGCTCGGCAAGTTCTCTCCCTCCGGCTGCCAGACCCAGCTGAGCTGCTCTTTTATATTACAGCAGCCTGAGCATGCTTAGTAGGCTAAAGGGGGTGTGGCCTCTTTCACCCTCAGGGCTGAGTTAACCCCCTCCTGACCAGTGCAGGGTGGGCACGCCCTGTCACAGTACCTCATTTTATTCTTATTACTTATAATATAGGAGGAGGATGAAGAAAAAAAGAATGAAAAAAATGGAAGGGGCAGGAAGAATGACTGTTCTTTTTCTTGGTTGGGTCCCTGGGGAGCCCCAAAAATGAAGCTGAGCACAGGGCCCCACTAAGTCTAAATCTGCTTCTGGCAATATCTCTTGCAACATTTCTCCAATTAGAGTGCCTGTCGACAAATGTTTGTTTTCCTTTACTATGGTCAGGGAATAATTTGCAAACGTAACAGTAGACTGCCTTGGTGCTTTCCCCTAAAAAATCAACCAATTTCTCATTTCTGTGGTCCTATTTTTCTTCATCCTCAGAAAATGAGACACATGAAGACCTCTAAATTGCTTTCGGCCTCCAACCTCATACTCTTTTCTCAAACTTTCCATATTACCTATGTTTTTCAGTGTATTTACTAAGAAATATTCTGTCATATCCAATGAAATAGATGCGACAAGGAGTCCTGTGGCACCTTATAGACTACCCACAAAAGCTTATGCTCCAATACATCTGTTAAAGACCCACTTTGTTAGATGCATGTAGTGGAAATTTCCAGAGGCAGGTATAAATATGCAGGCCAGAATAAGGCTAGAGATAACGAGGTTAATTCAGTCAAGGAGGGTGAGGCCCACTTCTAGCAGCTGATCTGGAGGTGTGAACACTAAGGCTGTGTCTAGACTACATGGCTCCATCGACGGAGCCATGTAGATTAGGGTTGTAGGCAAAGGGAAATGAAGCAGCGATTTAAATAATCGCTGTGCTGAGCTGACAAACAGATGACCGCCGCTTCATTTCCCTTTGCCCAATAAACAAATCTACATGGCTCCGTTGCACAATGCCGCTACGCTGATTATTTTCAGGAATAACGGCATTGTGCAAGAGGGTTTTTCTTGCACAAGAAGGGGCAGTGTAGACAGCTCCTTCTGGCTCAAGAGCCTCTTCTGCAAAAATGGCAGCTCATTAGCTATGCAAAGGAGGCTTGGCGATATTCCATGCTTAGCCACATTTGCATAGCTCTGGCGCAAGATCGCGCCAGTGTAGACATAGCCGAGAGGAGAAACTGCTTTTGTACTTGGCTAGCCATTCACGGTGTCAAATTTGCAGATGAAATAGATGTTGGCCATAATGCAATGTCTTCAGAGTAGGTTTCTTCCCTTACTTCAACAAAATTACCAATATTTTGTAGTTCCATTGCCACTTCAGAGTCCACTTGGTCAACTTTTACAGTCATCGTGGTATCCCCATGTCGAGGGATGACAAGCCCTTGGAGGCCCCTCAAGCTTGTTCTCCTTGCTGGAGTGATGTAACAGCCACAGAGTTTATTTGTAGGATGGCTCAATGGCCCCAGCCCCTCTATTCAGGGTATTATGTCCCAGAAGCCTTAGTCCATACACAAGTCCCTCTATTCAGGGTAATATGGCCCAGTGGCCTACATCCATAAACACTGGGAAAACTCCCTCATGCAGGGGTATGTAGGGAGGGGTAGGGGGACCCTGGCCCTCCCTCTCCACCGGGTCCCAGCCCAGGGCCCTGTTGGCAGTGACATGATCCACTGGCCGCTCAGCGGGGAATCCTGACGCAGCACACTGAGCACTCAGGGAAAATCCCCACCCTGGGCTACTTCCTACTAGGACTCATCAGACATTCTCTCCATCCTCATGCTCAGGTCCCGTGGCTTCTTTTGTAGCCCCTCTTGGCTTGTCTGCCACCATTTGGTCAGGAAGCACTTCCTCCCCTGACACTCCCTCAGTGCCTCCTTTCCCTTCAGAAGTCAGCCCAGACTGAGCTGCTCCAGGAGCCTTTATCGTCAGTCTCCAGTTGGAGCATGCCCAGCAGGGCTGTGGGGGTAGGGCCCTCTCAGCCAGCTGGGCCACGGTAACTCCATCAGCTTCAGTGTGGGGTTGATACACCCCATCTCACTCCACAACTCAGCAAGTGATCAGATAATTGAGATGTTTCCTTGCCCGTACTTTTTCATGAATGTCCCAGCACCCGGTGACTAAGGGGTTAAACTCAGGTAGCTAGCAAGGGTGTTGGCAGGGGGCCAGACGAACCAATGAAGATAGAGTGCTGAAATTTGAATTGGATATAGATACCATGCCTGCTTTCTTTGTGTGGGAGAGTTAAACCAGGAGTTGAGAGAGACAGAATGATTTAAACCCAGGCAGGACTACCATGCCTCCAAGGAATTCAGGGCATGGAAGTGGACTGAACAAAAAGAGAAGATTGTGAGTAAATAAAGGGGAAAAAGGTGAATGTAGTTGTGATCAGGGTATTTTTCTTTATTTTGTGGTTTGGTTTGAATTACTCTGTGTGAATCTATGCCCCCTCCCCATTTACCATCTAAGAATTGTTCCCAGAGATTTTCTCTGTTTTAATTTGTTTTCCTGAGTTGCTCTGTAACGTCTAGCAACCAAGCTGCCACCATCAAGTGTCCAACTCCTTTTAAAATCCATGAAGAATCACTTGAACTTATTCCAGAGGAGTACCCCAAGCTCTTTTACCACAAGAGAATTTGAAAAAGAAAACAAACTACAATTTCTAGTAGCTGACCTCTGAGTATAGGCAGGCACACACAGGCTACATCTACACTGCACATTTATTTCAGAATAAGCTATTCTGGAAGAAATATTCTGAAATACCTAATTTTGAAATAGCTTAGCACTATTTTGATGAGCTTTTGGTGTGTAGACGCGCTATTTTGAAATAGAGCGTCCACACTGATTGGACTCCAACTCACACTTAAGGTTGCCCGGCACCACTTCAGGCAGGGCATCAGGATAGCAGTTACTTCCTGGAGCTGCTGCTTGAGGCTCTTGCTTAAAGGGACCCCCCTGTACAGCCATGTCTCAGGCTTTTTTCCTTTGCCTACCTCCTCGAGGGATAGCAAAGCCTTTTCTTTTGCCTTTTCTTTTGCCCACTGTGGCTGCCCTTGCAGACACCTCAGCTTGCCAGCCATGGAGCCGGAGCCGGAGCCAGAGCCGCGTCTGGGCAGTTGACGGCTATTGCAGCTTGTGCTGCACCTCATGCAGCAGTTTCTGCAGGCTGCTTCCCAGGCAGGAATCCAACCCCCTGCTCTGCTTGGAGACCCTCCTCACCTCTCTGCTTTTATACTGTGTGATGCTGCCGCTGACATGTTTGATGCATATTCAATAGGGGATGTTTCTAATGTTGAAGTGTCCTTTTCCTATAGGTCAGCGTATCATTGTTCTCAACTTATTATCATATACGTCAGTTTGTTACCATGGGCCTTTATGGTCATCTATCACATCCTGTCCTGATTACTCAGCTCAGCCTGAACCAGTTATTTTGGGACTTTTTATATAATGATGCATTTCCTGAGTCTGAGGGTATTTTCCCTACCATCCTATGTGGGTGAAAGGTCCCAGACATAAGTTCACCTTTTCAGTCCAGTGAAGCTATAAATAAGTTATGACCTGTGTCTGGGTGCGATCAGTGTCTCAACCACAGAAATCTGCTAACCTCAGCTTCTGTTGATCTTGCAAATGGCCTGTTACAGCCTGTGAGGGGGTCACTCACCACCGTAGCGGGGGTCCGTCGTCTGTCCCCGGAATCAGTCCATTCCGCCCGCACGGGCCTCCGCTCACGTGGCGTTTCCCCTCTGGAATCCTCCGATCACTTCGTTCTCTTCGCCACACTGCCCTCCAGCAGTGCCCAAGTCACTCGCTCTGAGCCCCCCTTCCGGGGGTTGGTGTCTCTCCACCAGGCCTTGCCGCAGGCCTAGCAGGCTGGCCGGTTGGCTGTCCGAGCGCCCTGGCTCTCTAGGCCCTGCCCTAGCTCCAGGGAGCGTCCTGCTCCCTCGGCAGCCAGGCTCACACTGCCTTTGCTGAAGCAGCCCTTCCCTTTTATAGCTCCCAGCTAGGCCGTAATTGGCCAACGCCGCCCAGCTGGGCTGAACTCCCCGGGCCTGCTCCAGGCTGGGGTTTGGCTCCTAAAGGGCCAGTACAGGGCAGCTGCCCTGCTACACACCCTCCCCCTTAAATATCTCCCGGGGGGGGGGGGGGTCCCCTGCTGCCTGCCCTGTTCCACAAGTCGCAGCCCCGTCCCGCTACGAGGCGGGGCCGCAGTTCCCTGCGTCCATATCAAGTCCTCCTCCCAGAGTGGACCCGGGACGGCCCGGCCGGGGGGGCGCAGGCCCACCCGTCTCACTGCGCCCCGGCCCAGGGACCCTGAGTGCGGCCGCGTCGCTGCGATTGACTCAGTCCGGACCTTGCTGGCCGTGGCGGCTCTCCCGCCTGAGCGATCCCTGGGCCCCTTCTTCCCCCCCTTTTCCGGGTACCTGTAACTTCTGAGGGCTCGTCGGCTGTCGAGCTGTCCCCGTCGTTCTAGTAGGGTCTGGGCGGCCCGCTCCAGGGGTCAAGGGTTGGGTCCCGCGAGGTCCCGCCGGCGGTTCGGCCATGGCGTTCCAGCACCCACCGGGGATCTAGCTGGTCCAGCACGTCGGGCTCGTCCTCGGGGTCCAGGGGTGCTCCTGCCGCTGGTCTGAGCCCGGCCTCCGTACCCCATTCTGGGAAGTTTCGGCCGGCCTCCAGGAACTCAGCTGGGGGCAGCCCAGCCCGGGCCTCAGCCTCCCCAGGCAGGAGTTCGGGGTCTGCCTCCCGCTCCTCCAGTGGCTGGGCCCTGACTGCCCTCTCCCGCCGTCTTCTTAACCTCCCTGCCCCGCCCTCTGGGTTCCGGTCAGGTGACGGAGTGGGGTTCGCCTCTGCCCACCCGGGTGTTCTGAGGGGTTCCTCCTCCTCTGGTTCCGTGGGCGGCCAGTCTGCCCTGCTACCTGCCCTCCCCCATAAGTCCCGGTCCCCCACCTCGGGGTTGGATTCTTGTTCCTCATCCAGGCGGGACAATGCGTTCGCATTGGCATTGGCCTTGCCCGCCCTGTGGTGTATGGAGAACACATAGGGTTGAAGGGCTAAATACCACCTCATAAGGCGGCTATTGGTGTCCCGCATAGTCTGTAGCCACTTTAGCGGGGCATGGTCTGTCAATAGGGTAAACTCACCCCCAGCAGGTAGTACCTTAGGGCTTCAACCGCCCATTTGATCGCCAGGGCCTCTCTTTCTATTACGGAGTACTGGCGTTCTCGGGGAAACAGCTTACGGCTAATAAAGACCACCAGATGCTCTTCTCCACCGACCTCCTGGGAGAGTACGGCGCCCAGCCCAGTGGCGGAGGCGTCTGTCTGTAGACAAAAAGGTTTATCGAAGTCTGGGCTAAGCAAAACGGGCTCGCTACACAGGGCTTCTTTAAGTTGTTGAAAGGCCGAGTCACACTCTGTGTCCCACTTCACTCTCTGAGGTTTGTCCTTCGTGAGCAGAGAGGTGAGCGGCGCCGCTATGCTAGCAAATTGGGGGACAAATCGGCGGTAGTACCCCGCCAGTCCCAGAAATTGTCGGACCTTCCTTTTCGTGGTCGGTGTGGGGTAATTTCGTATGGCCTCTACCTTCCCCACCAGGGGCCGGACTAGCCCGCGCCCCAAACGATAACCCAGATAGGTGGTCTCTTGCGCGCCGATTTTACACTTTTGGGGTTAGCCGTGAGACCCGCGTCGCGGAGCGTCCGTAACACGGCCACCACTTGGTTTATGTGGTCCTCCCAGTCGCGACCATAGATGGCCACGTCATCCAGGTAAGCTGCGGCATATTCCAGATGAGGGGCGAGCAGGCGATCCATCATCCGCTGAAAGGTGGCGGGTGCCCCATGGAGGCCGAATGGCATGCGCACGAAGTGGAAGAGCCCGGACGGGGTGGTGAAAGCTGTCTTCTCTTGGCAGATCCCGCTGGATCGGGAGTCCCAGTAGCCCTTGGTCAGGTCGAGGGTTGTTATGAACTTGGCTTTTCCCAGGCGCTCCAGCAGTTCATCCGTCCGGGGCATCGGGTAGGCGTCAAACTTCGATATCGCGTTCACCTTTCGAAAGTCGATGCAAAACCTAATGCTTCCATCTGGCTTAGGGACCAACACGACTGGGCTCCTCCACTCACTTCTGGATCGCTCGATCACTCCCAGCTCCAACATGGTGCGAACCTCTTGTTCCACGACGTCGCGCATCCGTCGGGGAAGAGGTCGGTTTCCCTCGCGAACGACCTGTCCGGGCGGGGTTCGGATGGTGTGCGTTATCACCGAGGTTCGGCCCGGACGCGAAGTAAAGGTCCTGGTGAACGTTTCGATGAGCACCTGGGCTACCCGCCGTTGGTCCTTAGACAGGGTCTCCGCGAGCTGGGGTATCTCCTCCTCCTTGGCGTCAGGGACCCTTGGACCTAACACGGGCTCCGACGGGTAGGGCGCGACCAACATGCCTTCTCGCCCTCGCCAAGGTTTGAGGAGGTTCACATGGTATATTTGTTTTTTCCTTCGCCGGTCCGGCTGATGAATTTCGTAGGTGACTGGGCCCACTCGTCGGGAGACCTCATACGGCCCCTGCCAGCGGGCCAGCAATTTTGACTCCTCTGAGGGGAGTAACAGCAACACCCGATCCCCGGGTTCAAACACTCTTTCCTGGGCCCCCCGGTTATACCCTCGCTCCTGTGCTCCCTGGGCCGCCTGTATGTTTTCTTGAGCCAAGGCCCCCACCTGCGTGAGTCTCTCCTGAAGCCAGAGTACGTACTGCAGAAGCCCGACCGAGGAGGAGGAGGGGGTCCGTTCCCAGGTCTCTCTGACCAGATCGAGGACGCCACGAGGTCGTCTGCCATACAGGAGCTCGAAGGGGGAAAATCGAGTGGAGGCCTGTGGCACCTCCCGCACCGCCATCAAGAGCAGAGGGATGAGCTGGTCCCAGTGCTTCATGTCCGGTGGAGGAAATCTTCTCAGCATCCCCTTCAGGGTGCGGTTGAACCGCTCTACCAGCCCGTCGGTTTGGGGGTGATAGACGGAGGTCTGTAGCTTGTGAATGCCCAGGAGGTCGCAGACCTGACGCAGTAACCGGGATGTAAAGTTCGTTCCTTGGTCTGTCAGTAGTTCCCAAGGTAGCCCCACCCAGGCAAAAACCCGCACCAACTCGTTCGCGATCGTGCGGGCACGGGTGTTTCGAAGGGGGATGGCCTCGGGGAACCGGGTTGCATAGTCCATGATCGTTAAGATATATCGAAATCCAGCTGCGCTCCGCGGAAAGGGGCCCACTATGTCCAAGGCAATCCTTTCGAAGGGGGTTCCTACCACGGGCAAAGGGACGAGGGGAGCCTTTGGCACCCCGGGGGCTGCGGCGAGCTGGCAGGCCGGACATGACTGGCAGTAGTCTTTGACCTCCTTGTACACCCCGGGCCAGAAGAAGCGGGCCAGGACTCGGGCCAGGGTCTTCTCGTGCCCCAGGTGCCCGGCGGCGGGAATGTCGTGTGCCAACCTCAGCACGGCTCGTTGATGGGCCCGGGGTACCAACAACTGGGCCTCTTCTTCCTGCGTCTGCGGGTTCCGCCCGACCCGGTAGAGCCGGTCGGCTCGTAGCTCAAACTGGGGCCAGTGTGCTGCCCTCTGCGGATCCACCACCATCCCGTCGACACTGGCGAGCTGGGCGTAGGCCTCCCGCAGGGTGGGATCCTCCCGCTGGTCGCGGGGAAAATCCGCCGAGTCCAGCGCAATCGGCACGTCCTCCGGGTCTGAGCGCACTGGGTCGGCCGGGACAGGTGCGTCGCGCTCGGCGGGGCCCTCCCTGTCGAGCGACCCCTGCGGTCGGACTGCCTGGAGTTCCTCCCCCAGGAGTTCCACACGGGGTTCGGTCGGCGCCGGTAAGTCTTTACCGAGAGCTGTAAGACCTGGCCAGTCGCGTCCCAGCACCATAGGGTATGGCAGGTGCGGCACCACACCCACCCGCATCATTCGGGTGACTCCACGCACCATCAAGGGGAGCCGGACCTGAGGATAGGTCTTTACATCCCCATGGACGCACCACAGCTGCAGCTCCCCCTCGGGTGCCACGGTGTTAGGCAGTACATCGGGGCGGATAAGCGTCTGGCTGCATCCCGAGTCGAGGAGGGCAAACACCGCGGGGTCCCCCGTGGGTCCCCACGTGGTCAGGGATGGGGAGCTAGCCGGTGGAGTCGGGGCGGCCCCCAGACCGGCCTGGTCCTGCTCCGCCACCTCCTGTAGAGCCTGGCGGTACTGGGCGTCCAGCTGCTGTACCAGCCTCTGCTGTTGTAGGAGCTGCGCCGCCAATTGTTGGGCTCGAAGCTTCAATGGCGGCGGTCGCCCCTTAGTCAGTCCTTCGGGCACTGCCTCTCCCTCCATGGCCCTCCCACCCGAGCTCGTCGAGAGGGGAGGAGGGAACCCCGCAAACTTCTCTCTTTGCGTGGGTTTTTTTTTTTTTTTTTTGTGTTGGGTCCACTGAGGCACACGCGGAGCCCTTACGTCAGGGCCGGGATCGCGTAACTTCAGGTACCCACATTCTCCACCATCTGTGAGGGGGTCACTCACCACCGTCGCGGGGGTCCGTTGTCTGTCCCTGGAATCAGTCCATTCCGCCCACACGGGCCTCCGCTCACGTGGCGTTTCCCCTCTAGAATCCTCCGATCACGTCGTTCTCTTCGCCACACTGCCCTCCGGCAGTGCCCAAGTCACTCGCTCTGAGCCCCCCTTCCGGGGGTTGGTGTCTCTCCAGCAGGCCTTGCCGCAGGCCTAGCAGGCTGGCTGGTTGGTTGGCTGGCTGGCTATCCGAGTACCCTGGCCCAGCCTGGCTCTCTAGGCCCTGCCCTAGCTCCAGGGAGCGTCCTGCTCCCTCGGCAACCAGGCTCACACTGCCTTTGCTGAAGCAGCCCTTCCCTTTTATAGCTCCCAGCTGGGCCGTAATTGGCCAACGCCGCCCAGCTGGGCTGAACTCCCCGGGCCTGCTCCAGGCTGGGGTTTGGCTCCTAAAGGGCCAGTACAGGGCAGCTGCCCTGCTACACAGACTTTAGCAGATGTCTTGCTCTTAACTATTACCTCTATACTAAATCTACCTATTAATATATTAGGGTACGCCTACACAGTAAAGTTATTTCGAAATAACAGCCCTTATTTCAAAATAACTTTACTAGCATCTACACAGCCAAACCGCTATTTCAAAATAGCGGAGCCCTTATTTCGAATTTGGTAAACCTCATTCTACGAGGAATAACACCAAATTCGAAATAGCTATTTCGAAATAAGTGCTGTGTAGACACTTAATTCGAAATAGGGGGCCTCCAGGGTGCCCTGGTGGTAACTCCAGACTCAACCAAGAACACTCCACTCCCTCCCCCCTTCCCCCGAGCTCTTAAAGGGGTTGACTCTGGCCACAGTGCCTGTGCCAGCTCCAAGCCTGCCAGCCCAGAGCCAGCAGTCACTGCCCCTGACCCAGTGGCCCCAAAACATGAGCCAGCAAGCCAATGGCAGCCAGCCCTCCACCGCTCCCCAGGAGCAGTCTGCCAGCTCCTAGGGACCTGCTAGGGCCCGGAGAAGGCGGGCGCCTTCCTGGTCCAGGGTAAAGATCACGAACCTTAGGTGGGTGGGGGGAGATGCCCCCAACGTCCATGATTGCCGCACTAGATGGAGGAACGTGGCCGTCTATGGCAGGATAGCTGCCAGCCTGGCTGCCAAAGGCCACATGTGAACCCAGGAGCAGGTTTGCATGAAAGTCAAGTTGGTCCAGCAAGACCCCCAACCCTGAGCCCTCCCTCCCTCTTCTTCCCCAAGGTTTCCCCCTCCCCTCTCCCACCTCCTTTCCCAAGTCTCACCACAGTTTCATCCCCCCCTCCCCAGTTTTGTTAAATAAAGACAGTTTGTGTTTATGAAACAAAGTGTATTTTATTTTACATCAGGAAGGGGGGCGGGTAAGTAAGTGGAAGGATGTGAGGGAGGAATGAGGCACAAGCCCCCAGTGGGGCAGACCAGGGAGACTGTTAGTGCTCCTCAGGATGGAAGCTCTCCCGCAGAGCCTCCTGGGGTATGTCTACACTACAGCGCTAATTCGAACTAACTTCGTTCGAATTAGTTAATTCGAACTAAGCTAATTCGAACTAGCGCGTCTAGAACTAAAAACTAGTTCGAATTAGCGTTTTGCTAATTCGAACTAGCACGTCCACACTGATTGGACGCAGGGGGGCATTTAAGGGCAGCTGAAACCGGTTCTGACAGGGCATCAGGTCAGTAGTTGCGTTGTGTGGCTGCTGTCTGAGGCTATCTGAGGCTCGAGCTTAAAGGGACCCCCCTGGACAGCCGGTTCTCAGCTTTTCCTGCTTGCTTGCCAACCTCGCCGAGGGACAGCAAAGCGTCGGTCTCTGTGCCCGTCTGTGTCGGTGCTTCCCTTCGGGGGGGGCCGCCGCAGGTGGCAACATGGAGCCACGGCTCGCCCTGCACCTTCTGGTGCACTTTCTGGACTTGCTGCAGCAAGCCTGCCACCAATGGATCGAGGCTGCCTGGCACCACCTGGTGCACGTCAGCCCCCTGCCTCTCAGCCTGGCCGCCCTGGGGGCAGTGGAGGAGCCGCGGCAGCGCCCCGGCACCGGCGTGCCCCGCCGCGTGTCACGTTGCTGAATTGGAGGGAAGCAGCCAGATCGCTGCTGCACCCCTAGGTGGGGGTGTTGGCCCCAGAAATTGGTATGGGGGGAGCCATGTGGGGTATTGAACGGGAGATTATTGTTTGTTGATCTTATGTACGCTATTTATGTGAGTGTATAATGTCTGTGTGTGTAGGTAGGAATCTGTAATCTGTGTGGAAGCTGAATATTTCTGTGAATGTGGTTGAGCATTGCTATGGACAGGCTGAGTAGTGAAGCCCTGTGGAACAATGGCCCTTGATGGCCCAAAGACACACCTAAAGCAGGAGGGCGGAGACCCAAGAGCTGCCAGCAGAGAGAGGCTGAGGACCAGGTGACCGGCTGAGACCAGAAGAGGCCAGGAAGGAGGTATAAAGAGGCCATGCGGTCGATGCCATTTTGTTCTCAGCTCAGCACTTCATCCCAGAGGCAGCACTGCAGGGATTGAAGAGCCTGGAAGACCTGTGAACCCATCCTGATCGTAGGATGTGCAATAAGAACTTTTAAACCAGCAGCTGCAACACCTCTGCTAGAGCCTGCATCGAGAACTGGGAGATTCGGTGCATGTAACGTACTGTACTTTAACAACCTTACTCTCAGGCTTTTCTTTCTTGTGTTAATAAACCTTTAGTTATAGATTCTAAAGGATTGGCCCAGCGTGATTTGTGGGCAAGGTCCAGAGGGTAAATTGACCAGGGATCTGTGGCTGGTTTCTTGGAACCGGACAGGACTTGTTCGGGGTAGGTGGGATTGGGTGCTAGGACCCCCCACCTGTGTATGAGGCCCGGGGCCATCTGGGGCACGGATATTGCTGGGGTGTCAGAGGGGTTTTGCTCGGGAGGCTTCAGGCAGGTTGCTGAAGCGCTCTGTGGGACTGGTTTGTGGCCTGTGTGGAGAGGTCACCAGTCGGGGGCTGTAAGTAGCCCCGGATTCGAGCAGTTCGCCCTGAGCGGACGCCCTCAGCTGCGCCCAGACACGGCACGGTCCGTCACACCGCGTCTGGCGTCTGGACACCAGCACCGACTGGTGGGACCGCATCGTTCTGAAGCGCTGGGAGGACCGACAGTGGACCCAGGACTTCAGGATGAGGAGGGACACCTTCCTGGAGCTCTGCGAGTGGCTCGCCCGTGCTCTGCGCAGAAGGGACACTCACATGAGGCCCGCCATCCCCCTCCAGAAGCGGGTAGCCATCGCCCTCTGGAATCTCTCCACGCCGGACAGCTACTGATCCGTCGGGAACCACTTCGGCGTGGGGAGATCCACCGTCGGAGCGGTGCTCATGCAGGTACGGTGCTCATGCAGGTACGGCCACCGAGCCGGGGGGGAGGGGGGCTGCGAGAAGGGGATGGGCCGCCCCAGGGACAAAGGGGGGGCGGGAGGAGGCGAAAGCGCTCCGCACCGGAGCGCTCGGTCTGTCCCGGCCGTACTGCACGCCGCCAGGGGGGTTGCTTCCGGGAGTGGGGCGCGGGGCACTGCCAGGGCACGAACGCTGCCAGACACCCGGGCGCCCCACTGATTGGCGCTTTGCTGTGTCTCTCTCCGCAGGTGGTCAAGGCCATCAACCGGGTGCTGCTCCGCAGGGTGGTCCACCTCGCCGACCCAGACGCCGTCATCCGGGGGTTCGGCGCCCTCGGCTTCCCCAACTGCGGTGGGGACATCGACGGGACGCACATCCCCATCCGTGCCCCGGAACACCAGGTGTCCCATTATGTGAACCGCAAGGGGTACTTTTCCGTGATCCTGCAGGCCGTGTGTGACCACCGGGGCCAGTTCACGGACATTAATGTGGGCTGGTCCGGCAAAGCACACGACGCCCGGGTGTACCGCAACTCCTCCGTGTGCCAGCGGCTGCAGGCCGGGAACTTCTTCCCCGACCGCCACATCAGGGTCGGGGACATGGACATGCCCGTGTGCCTGGTGGGGGATGCCGCCTACCCACTGCAGCCCTGGCTCATGAAGCCCTACACGGGGCACCTCAATCCCTCCCCCCAGGCCCGTCTGGACCTGGCCGAGCACAACATCCCTCCCATGGTGGCAGCATGTTGTGTGCTCCACAATTTGTGTGAGCGAAAGGGGGAGGCTTTCCTGCCAGCCTGGATGGCTGAGGCTGACCGTATGGCTGGACACTACGGTCAGCCCCGCACCGCCGCCATCCGGGAAGCCCAGTGGGGGGCCGTCCGGATCCGGGAAGCCCTGCGGGAGAGCTTCCTGGTGGAGGAGGAGGACTGACCTCTCCCTTGCATGCCCCACTGGGGCCTTCTTCCACCCTACCCCCCTTCGCCTTTCCCCTCCCTACCTACTGTAAAATAAAGACACCTATTTTTCAACCAAAAACGTCTGTTTATTTCACATAACTGGGGTGGGGGAAGGGAGGAATGAGGGTGGGAGAGGGGAGGGGGAAACCTGGGACGAGGGAGCTGGAAGGGGAGGGAAGGGAGGAAGGGAAAGGAAAGCTCAGGGGTGGGAGTCCGGCTGCCTCTCCCGTCTCGCCACACTGCGGGTCCGGGGGCGTCGGTGGGAAATGGTTGTGGAGGGGGGGGCAGGAGGGACGGGGGGTGTGGAGGAAGCAGGAGCGGGAGCAGGAGGGGGAGCAGGGGGAGCAGCAGGAGGAGGAAATGGGAAGCGGTCGAGCAGGCTCTGGAGGTGGCCTCGCAGGGCATGGCCCTGCTCCTCCAGGGCCTCCAGACTCCTCCGGCGCAGCCTCAGGTCCTCCTGGACCCAGTGGTCCTGGGTGAGGAGCTGGTGATCCATGAACCGGAGGTGCAGCCTCTGGTACTCCTCCTCATTCCTGGCTCTCCTGCTTTCCCGGGCACGGACAGCTGCTGCAGGCGGGGTGGTGCGCCCTGCAGGCCCAGGTGCTGCAGCTGTGGTGCAACAAGACCAGCGGTCAATTGGCCCAGGTGTGTGAAACCCAGCTCCCCTCTGCAAGGCCAGGGCCCCTGCAGGATCCCCAGCTGCTGCTCCGTGGTGTGCAAGGCCCAGGCGCACGGTCCCGGTGCTCCCTCTCACCCCAGCCCCCCGTACACATAAGGGGAACACGATGGTACTCACAGGTGGACGCCTCCCCGGCCTCGGACGACACAGGCGAGCGGCTCTGTGGGGTGCCTCGGGGGTCCCGGGTCCCAGGCAGGCTGGCGGCAGGCTCCTGGCTCTCAGAGCCCTCCTCCTCCTCCTCCGTCTCCTGGAACGGGCCCTCTGCTCGTTCGGAAAAAGACTTTTGCCCAAACGGGAGCAGCATAGTATTTCCGGAAAAGCACTGACAATCTTACATGAGGTCGTCAGTGCTTTTGCGGAAATTCAAGCGGCCAGTGTAGACAGCTGGCAAGTTTTTCCGCAAAAGCAGATGATTTTGCGGAAAAACTTGCCAGTCTAGACACAGCCCCCGTGTATAGATATGTTATTTCAAATTAGCTTGATTCGAATTAACTACTTCAAAGTAAGTTAATTCGAAATAGTGCTGTAGTGTAGACATACCCTGAGCTGAGAGCGAGAGTTCTCGGCTCTGATGATGGCAATGTGCTTGGATCTAGGCCATGTGCACTCTAGTCAGTGGGCCGTTACCTGCAGGGGCCCAGATGTCCTGGGGCGGGGGAGTCTCACAACCCCCCCCCCCCCCCATCCTGGGGACAAGTAGGTATAGGAAGGTGCCAGACAGATGGGGATTCTGTGGGCTGGGGGGGGAGGCGGGGTCACAGGGCGGCTGGGCTTCGCTTCATGCCACGCACCAATTTGGGTCTGGCAGGGGTGACGTCCTACAGGGAGAGAACTTCTATCCTTGCCTGCTGGAGAAGAGGGGGACAGGGTGTTGTGGGGGGAGGTGTCCCCAGGAGTGGATGCTGCCCTGAGAGTGTGGACTTTCCTGTGTGTGGCACTGCTGATGGGGTGGCGGTGTGGGTGTGTGTGCCTCCCTCCCTTCCTCCCCAGCCTCCTTCTAGTAGTGGCTTGTGGAGGGAGGGTGTCCCACGTCGGTGTCATGAGTATGGCAGGCCTCCCCAGACTCGCTGTGGACAATAGCACAAGGGTCCTCTGGTGCAGCCTGCTGGGGCTGTGCGCCTCGGAGTGACGCTGCACGTGCTCTCACATGCACAGGCTGCTGCGCGATCCCCAGGCCACAAAGGCCAAGCGAGGAGCACGCCCCAGCCCCTCGCCTCCCACCCCCTCCACCCTATGTGCATAGGGAAAGTGATGGCACTCACCTCATGTAGATTCCCCAACCTCCAACAGTGCCTGGGACACATCCAGAGCATTGGGGCTCCAGGGTCAGGAGGGTGACAGTGCTGACCTCATCTGGCGCCTCCTATTCCTCCTCTTTCTCTGTGTCTGTCCCCCGGGAGGACTACGACTGGCATCTCGAGCCCCAAGTCCACTACCCAGGGTGGGGGGGAAGAGACTGCCCCACTCCCCAGGTGCAGGCCAGGTCCTTGTAGTAAGGGCAGGTGTGGGGTTCTGCCTGGGAGTGGGAGCTGCGCTCTCGGGCCCTGGCATACGCCTGGCAGAGCTCCTCCACTTTCATCCGCACCTGTTCCTGTGTGCGGATGTGCCCCTTGTTGGCTAGGCTCTTGGACATCTGGCCATAGACATTGGTGTTCCTGTCTCTGGTGAGATCCTGGAGGTTGGTCTTGTTGCCCCAAACCTCAATAAGGTCCAGGATCTCCGCACCAGACCAGGAAGGCGCATGCCTCTTTTGGCCCCTGGCAGGCTCCCGGGAGCCATCCGACTGCTCCTTGGGAGAAGTGGAGGGCTGGGTGGGAGCAGCAGACTGGCTCATTTTGGCCAATATGCATGGCAGGGGCAGCTGCTGCGTGGCTCAGGGCTGTCATCGCCTCCTGTGTGCCCCAAGCCCTTTCCCCTCAGGCTGCAGCTTCAAGGGCTCCAAGGGAAGGGGGAACAACAGAGTTTGGCTGAGTGTAGACAGAGGCCAGCAGGGCACCTTGGGAAGGGCTGGAGACCCCTTATTTCAAAATAACTGCAGCTGCCCTGTCCACACAGCCCCTATTTTGAAATAGCTATTTCAAAATAGGGGCTGTGTAGACAGGGCAGCTGCAGTTATTTCAAAAAGGTGTTAGTCTTTGTAGGATGTGGCAAGGGCCCCTCTTCTCCAAGCCACTACTGGGGTTTTGCAGCGGGTCTCAGTGGTAGGGAGCCCAAGCCAGGGGCCCACAGGCTCCCTCCCTTGCTGCCTTTACCTAATGCTGGTCCAACTTGTTCTCTCCCTTTCTTCCTCTCTGCCTCTCCACCACCTTCCTTTCGTCCTCTCACTCTTCTCTCCAGCCTCCAACTGCTGAGGTTTTTAAAGGCCCTCAGAGAGACAGCAGAGAAGTCAGCTGGCCCCAATTTGCCTGAGCCAGCTCGCTCCCAGCTGCACCTAATTGTGCTGCAGTTCTCTGCTTTTCTAATAGGAGTTTTTCCCTTTCGGGCTGCCTTTCCCCCTCTCTGCACTCGGGTTCTGTGGGTGCCATTCCCCTGCCCCACTGCAACTCCTGGGAAGGAGAAGGAGGAGAGGCAGCAGGGTGCAGAAGCTGCCCTCCCCCTGCTCCTGTTCCTGCTCCTGCACCAGCTGAAGCCCTCCCCAGCCACCCACCCTCCTGCCTGCTGAGGCCTGCTTCCCTGGACACTGCTCCAGCCACCACTGCTGCCGCTGCTTCTCACCACCACTTGCTGCTGCTGCTGCTGCCTGAGGGGAGAGGGGGGGCCTGCCGGCTGCCCTTCCTCTCCCCTCCTCCACTGCTCCGGAGAAGGAGGACCCCACCAGCACCCACCACCCGGAGGCCCGCCCCACCTGGCTGCTCCCCGCCTGCTGTTGCTGCTGCTGACTACCTGCACCCCACCGAGGAGGACAAAGACTGCCGGTTGGACTGTGGAGGGGGTTTGTTTGCAAGAACTGAGCTTTTTATCTGCTCCTGGGGTGGTGGTGGACAGAGATACCAAGAGGGGGGCTGGGGGAGAGGCATAGAGCCCTCCCCCTAGTCCAGCTGCCCCCCCTCCCCCCATACCACCTGCCCCACAACCCCCTCCACCAACCCCTACACCACCAAGGAAGCGCCCCTCGGTGGGGCTGGCTGTTCCCCCCTGTTTGTGCCACCTGGGACTGTCTTTGCTGCGGCAGTGGGCGAGGACTGAGCCTCCCACAAGCGCTTGTGGGCGAGCTCCCTCCCCCCCCTCCCTTGGACTTGGCCCCCTTCCCTCAGCAGTGTTAGGTTGGGAGCCCCCCCCCCCTTACCTTGGTTCCCTTGCCCTGCTCCCCACTCTGTTAGCCAGCTCTGTTCCCTTCTCCCCTCCTCAGTTTGCTGACTAGCTCAGCTTCAGTTTGTTTTCACCTGCCCCGCCCACATTCAGCCAGTGCTCTGTCTCCCAGTCCCTACTGCCCTATCCTGCCCTGCTAACCCGATGCCCCTCCTCCCCCACCCCCCCAGAAGTCCTGTAGCCCCACCCAGAGTTTTGCCCCCCTGCCTGAGTGCTTGTGCCCCCCTCCCCCCCTTTTTAGTTACCCCTCCTTCACATCACCCCTGCCGCTCAACAGCCCCATAGTCCTTCTTGTACCCCAGTGCAGCCGGAGGAGCCGGCCCCCGCCCTGCACCCATTACCTTGTTCATTGCCTGCCCTGCCAGCACCCTCCTCCTCTGCTTCCAGCCTTGCAGGGAGGACAGGTTGCTGGCCTCTTAGGTTTCCAGTCTACTACTCCTGGTAGAGCCCTCCCTCCCTGAAATCAGTTAGTGGGAGGGAGTGGTTGGTTCCCCCCTCCCCCCCCCCCTCCCCCTCCCCCCCCCCTCCTTCCCTCCCCCCCCAATTGTGTACCCCCCCCCCTTTTCCCTCGCGTGCCCCTTCCCTTGCTATAGCACCCTCCTCCTCTGCCCTAGTCTCAGCAAGGAGGAGTGGTTGCTAACCCTTCCCTCTTACGGTTACCCTTCCTTGGACCCAGTGCCCCCCCCCTTCCAGCCCCCCCCCCCTCCTTCCATTGATACCCTCCGCCCCTGCCTGCTGTTTGGTGGGGAGGAGTGGTTAACCCCTGCCCCCCCCGCCCATAGTTTGCTATTTGCACCTCCCTCCACCCACACCCCAGGATGGAGGAGACCCCCGTCCCTGATGGTCCCTCGGCCCCATCAGAGCCATCGGCCCAGGCAACTGCTGCGGCCGACCTCCCTACCCCCGACCCGAGCTCTGCTGCTGCCACGGCCGCTGCCCCCCCTGACAAGGGTGGATCCTCTGCCTCGGCCGGCAAGAAAAACCGGGGAGGGAAGAAAGGCAAGGGCCCGGCCCGGAAAGCCGACCCCTCCGTGGCCAAAACCGCCCCGCTCGCTGCAGCCCCGACACCGGCTGCAGCTTCCCCCCTCCCTGCTGTTCCCCCCACCGGCTCTGGGGGCGATCCACCTCCAGCCCCCAGAGCGTACGCCCAGGTGGCTGCTGCCGCCCCCCCACGTGCCGGGTCATCCGCCCCGACTGCCGCCTCCAGCTCCATCCCTGGCGGCCGGGGCCCCTTTCCCGCCATGACCAGGAGGCACGGCGTCCGCTGCCTCCTGGTCGCCGCCTCGCCCCACATGGAAACCTACGTGCGGGCGATGGCGAGGGTGGTGGGGGCCTCGGCCGTGGTGGCGGCCTCTAAGATGTACGGCAAGGCGGTGTTCTTCCTTGCCTCGGAGGCCGCCGCCCAGGAGGCGGTGGAGAGGGGCCTGGCGGTGGGGGGCGTGCACGTGCCCCTCGAACCGTTGGAGGACCTGGGCGTACGGGTGGTGCTCACCTCCGTCCCGCCCTTCCTCCCTAATGCCGCCCTGTTACCTTCCCTCTCCACTCTGGGGAAGCCCATCTCGACCATCAGCCCTCTCCCGCTGGGCTGTAAGGACCCCGCCCTCCGCCACGTCCTATCCTTCCGCCGGCAGGTACAGCTGCAGCTGCCGCCGGCGGCGCGTGGCGGGGAGGCGCTCGAGGGGTCCTTCATGGTGCCCTACCAGGGGGCTCTCTACCGAGTCCACTACTCCTCGGGGGAGACCCGGTGCTTCCTCTGCCGGGCGATGGGGCACGTCCGGAGGGACTGTCCCTTGGCCCGGTCGGGGGAAGCGTCCGGGACCTCCGGGGCCCGTGAGGACATTGGCCCCACCACCGCCAGCCCCCCTGGTAGTCTGGCCTCCGCGGCCGCCCCTCCTCCAACCGACGGCCCTCCTCGGGAGCCGGAGGCGCCCCCTCCGACGTGCCCGAGCGGGCAGGCGGGCCCCGCCTCTACACGATCTGTCTCTGCGGGGCCCGAGGAGGAGAGGGTGGCGCGGCTGCCGCCGGGCAAGGGAGAGGGCCCTCCCCAGGTGGAGGTATCCCCCTCCTTCCCTCCTTTGCCACAACGCCCTCCCCGAAAATCAAACGTGCCCCCCGGCCTTGCCCCTGCTGACCAGCCCTCCACCTCCACCTCGGAGGACTGGACGCTCGTCCGGGGGAAGCGCAAAGCCCGCCGTTCGCGGGCTTCCTCTCCCCCCTCCGATGCGGAGGGCGGGAAGGCCCCCCGAAAGATCCCGAGGGGGGCCAGCGCTGTCAAGATCCCCCCCGGCGAGCGTCAGCAGGAGGCGCCGGCCGAGGAAGCCGTGGCAGCGAGGGGGGACGATGAAGTCCCCCCTGAGGAGCCTATCCACGAGGAGGCCTCTGATGGAGCCCCCCCGGCCCAGGCTCCAATTGCCCCCCCTTCCGTCCCCGCCGAGGTAATTGGTGCCTTGGCGGCCGGAGGGGAAGGCTCCGGGGCCGAGGGGATGGAGTTGAGCTCCATCTTTGAGGAGATCGAGGCCCTGGGTCTGACCCCGCTCACCCAGGGGGAGGACGACCCTCCGCCAGCGGGCCTCGGTCTGGGCGGCGACTCCGTGGCGCCGCCCCCTCCTCTCCCCAACCCCGTGTCCCAGGTGGCCGACCCCATCCTCACGCTCGGGGCACCCCTGATACTGCCCACTGGCCCGGCCGACTCGAGCGCCGGAACGGATGCTGCCGAGCCCCCCGGGGCGACAGCTGGCGCCGAGCGACCGAGTCCAGGGGCTGAGGGTGCCCCCCCTCCAGTAACCGGGGTGGGGCGGTCATCCTCCCTTCCCGTTGGGGGCCCACCACAAGATACCATACTGGCCGACGCCGAGGCACTAATACTAGCCTTTCCATCTGAGCCCGGCGTCGGCGCGGACCCCCCCGTTCCTGATCCCGACCCCCAGGTCCCCATCCGGGAAGCGCCGCAGCCTGGTGGAATGGCCACGGGGGACCCCTTCCCAGACCCTGCCTGGGATTCCGACGCCCCCCCCACGTCCCGATCCTCCCCCCACCCCCGCTTCCGGCCTTTACGAACCCATCTCCGGTACCGAACCCTCCCCTGTTCCCGATCCCTCTCCTACCCCCATGTCTGCCCCTTTCCCCAACCCTGACCCATCGTCCAGCCTAGAGCCCACCCTCCCCCCCACCCCTACCGTGGAAAACACCCTTCCGTTGCTGTCCCCCCACCCTTTTCCCATCCCGGCCCCGGTCGTGTCACTCGATTCATCCCTACCACCTCCCCAAATGTCCGCTAGTGCCACCCCCGCGAGGGCCGTCTCATTCCCGCTAGCTATGGGCGGCCCTCGGGGGGTTGTTTTTGTATCCCCAGTCCCCGATCTGTTAGGGGCTGCCGTGTTCCCTCCGCCGCCTCCTCCCTTGCCGGGGTCGGGGGCGGGCAGCTCGGCGCCAGCCGTGTCGGCGCAGCGACGGGGATCGGACCCCTGCCTGCCCGCCTCCGTGGCCCGTGAGCTCCACCTGGGGGCCCGGACGGAGGAAAACCCCGGTTCCCCCTCGGCGCTGAGGAGCGAGCTGCGCCAATTCCTCGCGGACAACCGCGGGGCAAGAGGAAAGGTGCAGCTCGCCCTCCAGCGCTGGGGGGACTTTCATTCCATCCTTCAGGCCACTAGAGCCTTGTTGCAGCAGGGGAGAGGGGCCGATAGGCAGGACGACGCGGCCTTCCGCCGGGCCCGCAAGTTTCGAGACTCTCTCCTGACCTTCGGGTCGGGGAGCGGTCTGCTGCCGGGCCCGCGGGGGGCCGCCGACTCACCTGCCCGCAAGGATCCACCCCAGCCCTCAGTATGACTTACGCCACCATCGCGACACTGAACGCCCGGGGCTGTAGGGCGGGTCTCCGCAGGAGCCGGGTGCTCTCCTTCCTCCGGGAGGGGGGGTACTCGGTGGTTTTCCTGCAGGAGACCCACACGACTCCAGCCGTCGAGGCTGGCTGGCGGCTGGAGTGGGGGGACGGGGTGTATTTTAGCCACCTCAGCGCTCGCTCGGCCGGGGTGGTCACCCTGTTCTCCCCTGCCCTACGGCCCGAGGTGCTGGGGACCGCCGAGGTTGTCCCGGGCCGCCTGCTGCACGTCCGGGCCCGCGTGGAGGGGCAGACGTTGAACCTCGTCAACGTCTACGCCCCGAACGCGGGCCCGGACCAGGTCACCTTTTATCGGCAGGCGGCCACCTTCCTCGGCACCTTGGATCCTCGCGAGTGCCTGGTCCTGGGCGGGGACTTTAACACCATCCTCGATGACCGGGACCGTGTAGGACTCGCGAACTGCCAGGCCGCGGCGGACGTCCTCAGGGAGATTGTGGAACATCACTCCCTGGTGGACGTCTGGCGGGACCACCACCCGGACGACAGTACCACCTTCACTTACGTCCGGGTGGGGAACGAGCGGTCGAGCCACTCCCGGTTGGATCGCATCTACCTTTCGCGATTCCATCTGGCACGAGCCCACTCCTCCAGCGTCCGGCCGGCCCCGTTCACGGACCACCATTTGGTGGCCGTGAAAGCCTCTCTGACGGCGGAGAGGCTGGGGCCGGCCTACTGGCACTTCAACAATAGCCTGCTGGAGGATGCGGGCTTCGTGGCGTCCTTCCGGGAGTTCTGGCAGGCCTGGCGGGGGCAGCGGCCCGCCTTTCCCTCGGCGCGGCGCTGGTGGGACGTGGGGAAGGTGCGCGCCCGGCTCTTCTGCCGTGACTACTCCCGGGGCGCCAGCCGGCGGAGGGATGCGGCGATAGAGCAGTTGGAACGGGAGGTGTTGAAGCTGGAGGGGCGCCTGGCGTCCGCCCCCGAGGATCCACTCCTCCGCGAGGCGTACCGGGGGAAGCGGGAGGAGCTCCGGGCCCTGGAAGATCACAGAGCCCGGGGCGCTTTTGTTCGATCTCGCATCCACCTCCTTCGGGAGATGGATCGCGGCTCCCGTTTCTTCTATGCCCTGGAGAAAAGGAGGGGGGCTAAAAAGCACGTCACCTGCCTCTTGGCGGAGGACGGCACCCCCCTCACGGACCCGGCGGAGATGCGCGGAAGGGCCAGGGCCTTCTACGCCAGTTTGTTCTCCCCGGATCCGACCGAAGCCGACGCCTGCAGGGCGCTCTGGACCGAGCTCCCGACGGTCAGCGCGGGCGACCGAGACCGGCTGGAGCTGCCTCTCACTCTGGCCGAGTTCTCGGAAGCCCTCCGTCTCATGCCCAACAATAAAACCCCGGGCATGGACGGGCTGACCGTGGAGTTCTACCGCGTGTTCTGGGACGTCCTCGGCCCGGACCTCGTCACCGTCTGGGCCGAGTCCTTGGAGAGCGGGGTCCTCCCTCTGTCGTGCAGGCGAGCGGTGCTCGCCTTGCTGCCGAAGAAGGGGGACCTCCGCGACCTACGGAATTGGCGTCCCGTCTCGCTCCTCAGCACGGACTACAAGATCGTAGCGAAAGCCATCTCGCTGCGACTGCGGTCCGTGCTGGCGGACGTGATCCATCCCGACCAGACCTACACCGTCCCGGGCCGTAGTATATTCGATAACTTGTATTTGGTCCGGGATCTCTTGGAGCTCGGGCGTAGGGATGGCTTGTCGTTCGCCCTCCTGTCCCTGGACCAGGAGAAGGCGTTCGACAGGATGGACCACGGGTATCTCCTGGGCACCCTGCAGGCCTTCGGCTTCGGGCCCCGGTTTGTGGGTTTTCTCCGGGTGCTGTACGCCCTCGCGGAGTGTCTGGTCAGGCTCAACTGGACCCTGACCGAGCCGGTCAGCTTCGGGCGGGGGGTGCGTCAGGGGTGTCCGCTGTCGGGCCAGCTGTACGCTCTGGCGATCGAGCCCTTCCTCTGTCTCCTCCGTAGGAGGTTGACGGGGTTGGTGCTTCGGGAGCCGGAGCTGCGGCTGGTCCTGTCGGCGTACGCCGATGACGTGCTCCTCGTGGTCCGGGACCCGGGCGACCTGGCGCGGGTGGAGGCTTGCCAAGCCGTCTACTCGGCAGCCTCCTCTGCCCGGGTCAACTGGGTCAAGAGCTCTGGCCTGGTGGTCGGGGACGGGTGGCGGGCCGGCTCCCTCCCACCCGCGCTTCAGGCCATCAGGTGGAGCGCGGGTCCGCTGCTCTATCTGGGCGTCTATTTATCCGCCACGCATCCTTCTCCGCCGGAAAACTGGCAAGGTTTGGAGGCCAGGGTGGGTGAGCGGCTGCGGAGATGGACAGGACTGCTCCGGTGCCTCTCCCTTCGTGGGAGGGCGCTGGTGCTCAATCAGCTGGTCCTGTCCATGCTCTGGCACCGGCTCAACACCCTGCGCCCGCACCCGGAGGTCCCGGCCAAGCTCCAGAGGGCAGCTTTGGGGTTCCTTTGGCCGGGACTGCACTGGGTCTCTGCAGGGGTCTTGTCCCTCCCCCTGGAGGAGGGGGGCCAGGGCCTGGTCTGCGTGCGCAGCCAGGTCCGGACCTTCCGCCTCCAGGCCCTGCAGAGACTCCTCTTTAGTGCAGGTAGTCCGGCATGGAGCATTTTGGGGCACGCCTTCCTCCGCCGCCTCCGAGGGCTCCGATACGACCGGCAGCTCTTTTTTATCCACCCGAGGGGTCTTCCGCGAGACCTCTCAGAACTGCCGGAATTCTACCAGGACCTCCTCCAGACCTGGAAGCTCTTCTTGGCGACCAGGTCCGTTGTGGCCTCCGAGGGAGCAGACCTCCTCGCGGAGCCCCTGCTCCACAATCCAGCCTTGTGCGTGCAGGTGGCGGAGTCTCCCTCGGTGCGCCGGAGGCTGATCCTGGCAGAAACCACCATGGTCGGGGACCTCCTGGACTACGACAGGGGGGACTGGGTGGATCCCCGAGCGCTCGCTCAACGCATGGGGCTCTCCACCCTTCGAACCCCCCTGCGCCTACTCCAGGAGGTGAAGGCGGCTTTGTCGCAGCCCGCTCGCGATCTCCTACAGAGAGCCCTGCGAGAGGGAACGCTCCGCCCCTCCCCTCCTGCAAAGCCTCCGTCCCTCTTTATTGGGCCCCTGCCCCGCGGGCCCCCCCGGCCTCCCCACCCTTGGACCCCCAGCCGGCTGCAAAAACTGCAGCCGGTCTGTTTCCGGACCGCGCCCAGGGAACAGCTGTACACGCTCGTGCTCCACGCTTTGCATTTCCCCACCCTCGTGTCCCGCCCCGATACAAAGTGGCGGGACTACCTCAGACCTATAGAGGGTGGGGAACCCCGATGGGCCAGCGTTTATTCGACCTTAATTCCGCGGCCCGTCGGGGACATCAGTTGGCGGCTCCTCCACGGAGCCGTGAGCACGGGCGTGTACTTGGCGCGGTTCACCCCTATCCCAGACACCTGCCCCTTTTGCGGCGTGAGGGAGAACCTGGCGCACGCCTACCTTGAATGCGCCAGGTTGCAGCCCCTATTCCGGCTCCTCCAGAACCTCTTATTGAGGTTCTGGCTGCACTTTTCCCCTCACCTTTTTATTTATGCACACCCAATCCGTGGCCCCACAAAGTCGCGAGACCTCCTCGTCAACCTCCTCCTGGCCTTGGCGAAAGTTGCCATCTACAACAGCAGGAGGAGGATGCTAGACGAGGGGGTTCTCTGCGACTGTGGGGCCTATTTCCGCTCCTCCCTCGTGTCACGAATCCGGGCAGAGTTCCTCTGGGCGGCGTCCACTGGCTCCATCGACAGCTTTGAGGAGCAGTGGGCGCTGTCCGGGGTTCTCTGCTCGGTGTCCCCATCCGGCTCCCTTATTTTGAACCTCTAGCCCGCACTTCTTGATCCTTTAGTCATTATTTGTCCCAAGAAATCAATTGAACATGGGTCCAGTGTCCCTCCCATAAGGTTGGGGAGGGGCTTTTAGAAGGTGGGCGGGCTTCGCCCGCCCACCATCCCATGATTTCAAATAGGCCCTCTCTGCACTCGGGTTCTGTGGGTGCCATTCCCCTGCCCCACTGCAACTCCTGGGAAGGAGAAGGAGGAGAGGCAGCAGGGTGCAGAAGCTGCCCTCCCCCTTCTCCCCCCGCTCCTGTTCCTGCTCCTGCACCAGCTGAAGCCCTCCCCAGCCACCCACCCTCCTGCCTGCTGAGGTCTGCTTCCCTGGACACTGCTCCAGCCACCACTGCTGCTGCTGCTTCTCACCACCACTTGCTGCTGCTGCTGCTGCTGCCTGAGGGGAGAGGGGGGGCCTGCCGGCTGCCCTTCCTCTCCCCTCCTCCACTGCTCCGGAGAAGGAGGACCCCACCAGCACCCACTACCTGGAGGTCTGCCCCACCTGGCTGCTCCCCGCCTGCTGTTGCTGCTGCTGACTACCTGCACCCCACCGAGGAGGACAAAGACTGCCGGTTGGACTGTGGAGGGGGTTTGTTTGCAAGAACTGAGCTTTTTACCTGCTCCTGGGGTGGTGGTGGACAGAGACACCAGGAGGGGGGCTGGGGGAGAGGCATAGAGCCCTCCCCCTAGTCCAGCTGCCCCCCCTCCCATACCACCCCCCCCACAACCCCCTCCACCAACCCCTGCACCACCAAGGAAGCGCCCCTCGGTGGGGCTGGCTGTTCCCCCTGCTAGTGCCACCTGGAACTGTCTTTGCTGCGGCAGTGGGCGAGGACTGAGCCTCCCGCAAACGCTCGTGGGCGAGTTCTCTGCCCCCCCCCTTGGACTTGACCCCCTTCCCTCAGCAGTGTCAGGTTGGGCCCCCCCCCTTACCTTTGGGTTCCTTGCCCTGCTCCCCACTCTGTTAGCCAGTTCTGTCCCCTCCTCCCCTCCTCAGTTTGCTGACTAGCTCAGCTTCAGTTTGTTTTCACCTGCCCCGCCCACATTCAGCTAGTGCTCTGTCTCCCAGCCCCTACTGCCCTATCCTGCCCTGCTAACCCGATGCCCCTCCTCCCCCACCCCCCCAGAAGTCCTGTAGCCCCACCCAGAGCTCTGCCCCCCGCCCGAGCGCTTGTGCCCCCCCCCTTTTTAGTTACCCTCCCTTCACATCACCCCTGCCGCTCAACAGCCCCATAGTCCTTCTTGTACCCCAGTGCAGCCGGAGGAGCCGGCCCCCGCCCTGCACCCATTACCTTGTTCATTGCCCACCCTGCCAGCACCCTCCCCCCTGCTTCCAGCCTTGCAGGAAGGACAGGTCGCTGGCCTCTTAGGTTTCCAGTCTACTACTCCTGGTAGAGCCCTCCCTCCCTGAAGTCAGTTAGTGGGAGGGAGTGGTTGGTTCCCCCCCTCCCCCTCCTTCCCTCTCCCCCCTAATTGTGTACCCCCCCTTTTTTCCCTCGCGTGCCCCTTCCCTTGCAATAGCGCCCTCCTCCTCTGCCCTAGCCTTAGCAGGGAGGAGTGGCTGCTAACCCTTCCCTCTTACGGTTACCCTTCCTTGGACCCAGTGCCCCCCCCCTTCCGGTCCCCCCCCCCTTCCATTGATACCCTCCGCCCCTGCCTGCTGTTTGGTGGGGAGGAGTGGTTAACCCCTGCCCCCCCTGCCCACAGTTTGCTATTTGCACCTCCCTCCACCCACACCCCAGGATGGAGAAGACCCCCGTCCCTGATGGTCCCTCGGCCCCATCAGAGCCATCGGCCCAGGCAACTGCTGCGGCCGACCTCCCTACCCCCGACCCGAGCTCTGCTGCTGCCACGGCCACTGCCCCCCCTGACAAGGGTGGATCCTCTGCCTCGGCCGGCAAGAAAAATCGGGGAGGGAAGAAAGGCAAGGGCCCGGCCCGGAAAGCCGACCCCTCCGTGGCCAAAACCGCCCCGCCCGCTGCAGCCCCGACACCGGCTGCAGCTTCCCCCCTCCCTGCTGTTCCCCCCACTGGCTCTGGGGGCGCTCCACCTCCAGCCCCCAGAGCGTACGCCCAGGTGGCCGCTGCCGCCCCCCCGCGTGCCGCGTCATCAGCCCCGACTGCCGCCTCCAGCTCCATCCCTGGCGGCCGGGGCCCCTTTCCCGCCATGACCAGGAGGCACGGCGTCCGCTGCCTCCTGGTCGCCGCCTCGCCCCACATGGAAACCTACGTGCGGGCGATGGCGAGGGTGGTGGGGGCCTCGGCCGTGGTGGCGGCCTCTAAGATGTACGGCAAGGCGGTGTTCTTCCTTGCCTCGGAGGCCGCCGCCCAGGAGGCGGTGGAGAGGGGCCTGGCGGTGGGGGGCGTGCACGTGCCCCTCGAACCTCTGGAGGACCTGGGCGTACGGGTGGTGCTCACCTCCGTCCCGCCCTTCCTCCCTAATGCCGCCCTGTTACCTTCCCTCTCCACTCTGGGGAAGCCCATCTCGACCATCAGCCCTCTCCCGCTGGGCTGTAAGGACCCCGCCCTCCGCCACGTCCTATCCTTCCGCCGGCAGGTACAGCTGCAGCTGCCGCCGGCGGCGCGTGGCGGGGAGGCGCTCGAGGGGTCCTTCATGGTGCCCTACCAGGGGGCTCTCTACCGAGTCCACTACTCCTCGGGGGAGACCCGGTGCTTCCTCTGCCGGGCGATGGGGCACATCCGGAGGGACTGTCCCTTGGCCCGGTCGGGGGAAGCGTCCGGGACCTCCGGGGCCCGTGAGGACATTGGCCCCACCACCGCCAGCCCCCCTGGTAGTCTGGCCTCCGCGGCCGCCCCTCCTCCAACCGACGGCCCTCCTCGGGAGCCGGAGGCGCCCCCTCCGACGTGCCCGAGCGGGCAGGCGGGCCCCGCCTCTACACGATCTGTCTCTGCGGGGCCCGAGGAGGAGAGGGTGGCGCGGCTGCCGCCGGGCAAGGGAGAGGGCCCTCCCCAGGTGGAGGCATCCCCCTCCTTCCCTCCTTTGCCACAACGCCCTCCCCGAAAATCAAACGTGCCCCCCGGCCTTGCCCCTGCTGACCAGCCCTCCACCTCCACCTCGGAGGACTGGACGCTCGTCCGGGGGAAGCGCAAAGCCCGCCGTTCGCGGGCTTCCTCTCCCCCCTCCGATGCGGAGGGCGGGAAGGCCCCCCGAAAGATCCCGAGGGGGGCCAGCGCTGTCAAGATCCCCCCCGGCGAGCGTCAGCAGGAGGCACCGGCCGAGGAAGCCGTGGCAGCGAGGGGGGACGATGAAGTCCCCCCTGAGGAGCCTATCCACGAGGAGGCCTCTGATGGAGCCCCCCCGGCCCAGGCTCCAATTGCCCCCCCTTCCGTCCCCGCCGAGGTAATTGGTGCCTTGGCGGCCGGAGGGGAAGGCTCCGGGGCCGAGGGAATGGAGTTGAGCTCCATCTTTGAGGAGATCGAGGCCCTGGGTCTGACCCCGCTCACCCAGGGGGAGGACGACCCTCCGCCAGCGGGCCTCGGTCTGGGCGGCGACTCCGTGGCGCCGCCCCCTCCTCTCCCCAACCCCGTGTCCCAGGTGGCCGACCCCATCCTCACGCTCGGGGCACCCCTGATACTGCCCACTGGCCCGGCCGACTCGAGCGCCGGAACGGATGCTGCCGAGCCCCCCGGGGCGACAGCTGGCGCCGAGCGACCGAGTCCAGGGGCTGAGGGTGCCCCCCCTCCAGTAACCGGGGTGGGGCGGTCATCCTCCCTTCCCGTTGGGGGCCCACCACAAGATACCATACTGGCCGACGCCGAGGCACTAATACTAGCCTTTCCATCTGAGCCCGGCGTCGGCGCGGACCCCCCCGTTCCTGATCCCGACCCCCAGGTCCCCATCCGGGAAGCGCCGCAGCCTGGTGGAATGGCCACGGGGGACCCCTTCCCAGACCCTGCCTGGGATTCCGACGCCCCCCCACGTCCCGATCCTCCCCCCACCCCCGCTTCCGGCCTTTACGAACCCATCTCCGGTACCGAACCCTCCCCTGTTCCCGATCCCTCTCCTACCCCCATGTCTGCCCCTTTCCCCAACCCTGACCCATCGTCCAGCCTAGAGCCCACCCTCCCCCCCACCCCTACCGTGGAAAACACCCTTCCGTTGCTGTCCCCCCACCCTTTTCCCATCCCGGCCCCGGTCGTGTCACCCGATTCATCCCTACCACCTCCCCAAATGTCCGCTAGTGCCACCCCCGCGAGGGCCGTCTCATTCCCGCTAGCTATGGGCGGCCCTCGGGGGGTTGTTTTTGTATCCCCAGTCCCCGATCTGTTAGGGGCTGCCGTGTTCCCTCCGCCGCCTCCTCCCTTGCCGGGGTCGGGGGCGGGCAGCTCGGCGCCAGCCGTGTCGGCGCAGCGACGGGGATCGGACCCCTGTCTGCCCGCCTCCGTGGCCCGTGAGCTCCACCTGGGGGCCCGGACGGAGGAAAACCCCGGTTCCCCCTCGGCGCTGAGGAGCGAGCTGCGCCAATTCCTCGCGGACAACCGCGGGGCAAGAGGAAAGGTGCAGCTCGCCCTCCAGCGCTGGGGGGACTTTCACTCCATCCTTCAGGCCACTAGAGCCTTGTTGCAGCAGGGGAGAGGGGCCGATAGGCAGGACGACGCGGCCTTCCGCCGGGCCCGCAAGTTTCGAGACTCTCTCCTGACCTTCGGGTCGGGGAGCGGTCTGCTGCCGGGCCCGCGGGGAGCCGCCGACTCACCTGCCCGCAAGGATCCACCCCAGCCCTCAGTATGACTTACGCCACCATCGCGACACTGAACGCCCGGGGCTGTAGGGCGGGTCTCCGCAGGAGCCGGGTGCTCTCCTTCCTCCGGGAGGGGGGGTACTCGGTGGTTTTCCTGCAGGAGACCCACACGACTCCAGCCGTCGAGGCTGGCTGGCGGCTGGAGTGGGGGGACGGGGTGTATTTTAGCCACCTCAGCGCTCGCTCGGCCGGGGTGGTCACCCTGTTCTCCCCTGCCCTACGGCCCGAGGTGCTGGGGACCGCCGAGGTTGTCCCGGGCCGCCTGCTGCACGTCCGGGCCCGCGTGGAGGGGCAGACGTTGAACCTGGTCAACGTCTACGCCCCGAACGCGGGCCCGGACCAGGTCACCTTTTATCGGCAGGCGGCCACCTTCCTCGGCACTTTGGATCCTCGCGAGTGCCTGGTCCTGGGCGGGGACTTTAACACCATCCTCGATGACCGGGACCGTGTAGGACTCGCGAACTGCCAGGCCGCGGCGGACGTCCTCAGGGAGATTGTGGAACATCACTCCCTGGTGGACGTCTGGCGGGACCACCACCCGGACGACAGTACCACCTTCACTTACGTCCGGGTGGGGAACGAGCGGTCGAGCCACTCCCGGTTGGATCGCATCTACCTTTCGCGATTCCATCTGGCACGAGCCCACTCCTCCAGCGTCCGGCCGGCCCCGTTCACGGACCACCATTTGGTGGCCGTGAAAGCCTCTCTGACGGCGGAGAGGCTGGGGCCGGCCTACTGGCACTTCAACAATAGCCTGCTGGAGGATGCGGGCTTCGTGGCGTCCTTCCGGGAGTTCTGGCAGGCCTGGCGGGGGCAGCGGCCCGCCTTTCCCTCGGCGCGGCGCTGGTGGGACGTGGGGAAGGTGCGCGCCCGGCTCTTCTGCCGTGACTACTCCCGGGGCGCCAGCCGGCGGAGGGATGCGGCGATAGAGCAGTTGGAACGGGAGGTGTTGAAGCTGGAGGGGCGCCTGGCGTCCGCCCCCGAGGATCCACTCCTCCGCGAGGCGTACCGGGAGAAGCGGGAGGAGCTCCGGGCCCTGGAAGATCACAGAGCCCGGGGCGCTTTCGTTCGATCTCGCATCCACCTCCTTCGGGAGATGGATCGCGGCTCCCGTTTCTTCTATGCCCTGGAGAAAAGGAGGGGGGCTAAAAAGCACGTCACCTGCCTCTTGGCGGAGGACGGCACCCCCCTCACGGACCCGGCGGAGATGCGCGGAAGGGCCAGGGCCTTCTACGCCAGTTTGTTCTCCCCGGATCCGACCGAAGCCGACGCCTGCAGGGCGCTCTGGACCGAGCTCCCGACGGTCAGCGCGGGCGACCGAGACCGGCTGGAGCTGCCTCTCACTCTGGCCGAGTTCTCGGAAGCCCTCCGTCTCATGCCCAACAATAAAACCCCGGGCATGGACGGGCTGACCGTGGAGTTCTACCGCGTGTTCTGGGACGTCCTCGGCCCGGACCTCGTCACCGTCTGGGCCGAGTCCTTGGAGAGCGGGGTCCTCCCTCTGTCGTGCAGGCGAGCGGTGCTCGCCTTGCTGCCGAAGAAGGGGGACCTCCGCGACCTACGGAATTGGCGTCCCGTCTCGCTCCTCAGCACGGACTACAAGATCGTAGCGAAAGCCATCTCGCTGCGACTGCGGTCCGTGCTGGCGGACGTGATCCATCCCGACCAGACCTACACCGTCCCGGGCCGTAGTATATTCGATAACTTGTATTTGGTCCGGGATCTCTTGGAGCTTGGGCGTAGGGATGGCTTGTCGTTCGCCCTCCTGTCCCTGGACCAGGAGAAGGCGTTCGACAGGATGGACCACGGGTATCTCCTGGGCACCCTGCAGGCCTTCGGCTTCGGGCCCCGATTTGTGGGTTTTCTCCGGGTGCTGTACGCCCTCGCGGAGTGTCTGGTCAGGCTCAACTGGACCCTGACCGAGCCGGTCAGCTTCGGGCGGGGGGTGCGCCAGGGGTGTCCGCTGTCGGGCCAGCTGTACGCTCTGGCGATCGAGCCCTTCCTCTGTCTCCTCCGTAGGAGGTTGACGGGGTTGGTGCTTCGGGAGCCGGAGCTGCGGCTGGTCCTGTCGGCGTACGCCGATGACGTGCTCCTCGTGGTCCGGGACCCGGGCGACCTGGCGCGGGTGGAGGCCTGCCAAGCCGTCTACTCGGCAGCCTCCTCCGCCCGGGTCAACTGGGTCAAGAGCTCTGGCCTGGTGGTCGGGGACGGGTGGCGGGCCGGCTCCCTCCCACCCGCGCTTCAGGCCATCAGGTGGAGCGCGGGTCCGCTGCTCTATCTGGGCGTCTATTTATCCGCCACGCATCCTTCTCCGCCGGAAAACTGGCAAGGTTTGGAGGCCAGGGTGGGTGAGCGGCTGCGGAGATGGACAGGACTGCTCCGGTGCCTCTCCCTTCGTGGGAGGGCGCTGGTGCTCAATCAGCTGGTCCTGTCCATGCTCTGGCACCGGCTCAACACCCTGCGCCCGCACCCGGAGGTCCCGGCCAAGCTCCAGAGGGCAGCTTTGGGGTTCCTTTGGCCGGGACTGCACTGGGTCTCTGCAGGGGTCCTGTCCCTCCCCCTGGAGGAGGGGGGCCAGGGCCTGGTCTGCGTGCGCAGCCAGGTCCGGACCTTCCGCCTCCAGGCCCTGCAGAGACTCCTCTTTAGTGCAGGTAGTCCGGCATGGAGCATTTTGGGGCACGCCTTCCTCCGCCGCCTCCGAGGGCTCCGATATGACCGGCAGCTCTTTTTTATCCACCCGAGGGGTCTTCCGCGAGACCTCTCAGAACTGCCGGAATTCTACCAGGACCTCCTCCAGACCTGGAAGCTCTTCTCGGCGACCAGGTCCGTTGTGGCCTCCGAGGGAGCAGACCTCCTCGCGGAGCCCCTGCTCCACAATCCAGCCTTGTGCGTGCAGGTGGCGGAGTCTCCCTCGGTGCGCCGGAGGCTGATCCTGGCAGAAACCACCATGGTCGGGGACCTCCTGGACCACGACGGGGGGGACTGGGTGGATCCCCGAGCGCTCGCTCAACGCATGGGGCTCTCCACCCTTCGAACCCCCCTGCGCCTACTCCAGGAGGTGAAGGCGGCTTTGTCGCAGCCCGCTCGCGATCTCCTACAGAGAGCCCTGCGAGAGGGAACGCTCCGCCCCTCCCCTCCTGCAATGCCTCCGTCCCTCTTTATTGGGCCCCTGTCCCGCGGGCCCCCCCGGCCTCCCCACCCTTGGACCCCCAGCCGGCTGCAAAATCTGCAGCCGGTCTGTTTCCGGACCGCGCCCAGGGAACAGCTGTACACGCTCGTGCTCCACGCTTTGCATTTCCCCACCCTCGTGTCCCGCCCCGATACAAAGTGGCGGGACTACCTCAGACCTATAGAGGGTGGGGAACCCCGATGGGCCAGCGTTTATTCGACCTTAATTCCGCGGCCCGTCGGGGACATCAGTTGGCGGCTCCTCCACGGAGCCGTGAGCACGGGCGTGTACTTGGCGCGGTTCACCCCTATCCCAGACACCTGCCCCTTTTGCGGCGTGAGGGAGAACCTGGCGCACGCCTACCTTGAATGCGCCAGGTTGCAGCCCCTATTCCGGCTCCTCCAGAACCTCTTATTGAGGTTCTGGCTGCACTTTTCCCCTCACCTTTTTATTTATGCACACCCAATCCGTGGCCCCACAAAGTCGCGAGACCTCCTCGTCAACCTCCTCCTGGCCTTGGCGAAAGTTGCCATCTACAACAGCAGGAGGAGGATGCTAGACGAGGGGGTTCTCTGCGACTGTGGGGCCTATTTCCGCTCCTCCCTCGTGTCACGAATCCGGGCAGAGTTCCTCTGGGCGGCGTCCACTGGCTCCATCGACAGCTTTGAGGAGCAGTGGGCGCTGTCCGGGGTTCTCTGCTCGGTGTCCCCATCCGGCTCCCTTATTTTGAACCTCTAGCCCGCACTTCTTGATCCTTTAGTCATTATTTGTCCCAAGAAATCAATTGAACATGGGTCCAGTGTCCCTCCCATAAGGTTGGGGAGGGGCTTTTAGAAGGTGGGCGGGCTTTGCCATGATTTCAAATAGGCCCTCTCTGCACTCGGGTTCTGTGGGTGCCATTCCCCTGCCCCACTGCAACTCCTGGGAAAGAGGAGGAGGCGGCGGCGAGGCAGCAGGGTGCAGAAGCTGCTCTCCCCCTTCTCCCCCCGCTCCTGCTCCTGCACCAGCCGGAGCCCTCCCCAGCCACCCAGCCACCCTCCTGCCTGCTGAGGCCTGCTTCCCTGGACACTGCTCCAGCCGCTGCTGCTGCTGCTTCTCACCACCACTTGCTGCTGCTGCTGCTGCCTGAGGGGAGAGGGGGGGCCTGCCGGCTGCCCTTCCTCTCCCCTCCTCCACTGCTCCGGAGAAGGAGGACCCCACCAGCACCCACCACCTGGAGGCCTGCCCCGCCTGGCTGCTCCCCGCCTGCTGTTGCTGCTGCTGACTACCTGCACCCCACCGAGGAGGACAAGGACTGCCGGTTGGACTGTGGAGGGGGTTTGTTTGCAAGAACTGAGCTTTTTACCTGCTCCTGGGGTGGTGGTGGACAGAGACACCAGGAGGGGGGCTGGGGGAGAGGCATAGAGCCCTCCCCCTAGTCCAGCTGCCCCCCCTCCCATACCACCCCCCCCACAACCCCCTCCACCAACCCCTGCACCACCAAGGAAGCGCCCCTCGGTGGGGTTGGCTGTTCCCCCCTGTTTGTGCCACCTGGGACTGTCTTTGCTGCGGCAGTGGGCGAGGACTGAGCCTCCCGCAAACGCTCGTGGGCGAGTTCTCTGCCCCCCCCCTTGGACTTGACCCCCTTCCCTCAGCAGTGTCAGGTTGGGCCCCCCCCCTTACCTTTGGGTTCCTTGCCCTGCTCCCCACTCTGTTAGCCAGTTCTGCTCCCCTCTCCCCTCCTCAGTTTGCTGACTAGCTCAGCTTCAGTTTGTTTTCACCTGCCCCGCCCACATTCAGCTAGTGCTCTGTCTCCCAGCCCCTACTGCCCTATCCTGCCCTGCTAACCCGATGCCCCTCCTCCCCCACCCCCCCAGAAGTCCTGTAGCCCCACCCAGAGCTCTGCCCCCCGCCCGAGCGCTTGTGCCCCCCCCCTTTTTAGTTACCCTCCCTTCACATCACCCCTGCCGCTCAACAGCCCCATAGTCCTTCTTGTACCCCAGTGCAGCCGGAGGAGCCGGCCCCCGCCCTGCACCCATTACCTTGTTCATTGCCCACCCTGCCAGCACCCTCCCCCCTGCTTCCAGCCTTGCAGGAAGGACAGGTCGCTGGCCTCTTAGGTTTCCAGTCTACTACTCCTGGTAGAGCCCTCCCTCCCTGAAGTCAGTTAGTGGGAGGGAGTGGTTGGTTCCCCCCCTCCCCCTCCTTCCCTCTCCCCCCTAATTGTGTACCCCCCCTTTTTTCCCTCGCGTGCCCCTTCCCTTGCAATAGCGCCCTCCTCCTCTGCCCTAGCCTTAGCAGGGAGGAGTGGCTGCTAACCCTTCCCTCTTACGGTTACCCTTCCTTGGACCCAGTGCCCCCCCCCTTCCGGTCCCCCCCCCCTTCCATTGATGCCCTCCGCCCCTGCCTGCTGTTTGGTGGGGAGGAGTGGTTAACCCCTGCCCCCCCTGCCCACAGTTTGCTATTTGCACCTCCCTCCACCCACACCCCAGGATGGAGGAGACCCCCGTCCCTGATGGTCCCTCGGCCCCATCAGAGCCATCGGCCCAGGCAACTGCTGCGGCCGACCTCCCTACCCCCGACCCGAGCTCTGCTGCTGCCACGGCCACTGCCCCCCCTGACAAGGGTGGATCCTCTGCCTCGGCCGGCAAGAAAAACCGGGGAGGGAAGAAAGGCAAGGGCCCGGCCCGGAAAGCCGACCCCTCCGTGGCCAAAACCGCCCCGCCCGCTGCAGCCCCGACACCGGCTGCAGCTTCCCCCCTCCCTGCTGCTCCCCCCACCGGCTCTGGGGGCGATCCACCTCCAGCCCCCAGAGCGTACGCCCAGGTGGCCGCTGCCGCCCCCCCACGTGCCGGGTCATCCGCCCCGACTGCCGTCTCCAGCTCCATCCCTGGCGGCCGGGGCCCCTTTCCCGCCATGACCAGGAGGCACGGCGTCCGCTGCCTCCTGGTCGCCGCCTCGCCCCACATGGAAACCTACGTGCGGGCGATGGCGAGGGTGGTGGGGGCCTCGGCCGTGGTGGCGGCCTCCAAGATGTACGGCAAGGCGGTGTTCTTCCTTGCCTCGGAGGCCGCCGCCCAGGAGGCGGTGGAGAGGGGCCTGGCGGTGGGGGGCGTGCACGTGCCCCTCGAACCTCTGGAGGACCTGGGCGTACGGGTGGTGCTCACCTCCGTCCCGCCCTTCCTCCCTAATGCCGCCCTGTTACCTTCCCTCTCCACTCTGGGGAAGCCCATCTCGACCATCAGCCCTCTCCCGCTGGGCTGTAAGGACCCCGCCCTCCGCCACGTCCTATCCTTCCGCCGGCAGGTACAGCTTCAGCTGCCGCCGGCGGCGCGTGGCGGGGAGGCGCTCGAGGGGTCCTTTATGGTGCCCTACCAGGGGGCTCTCTATCGAGTCCACTACTCCTCGGGGGAGACCCGGTGCTTCCTCTGCCGGGCGACGGGGCATGTCCGGAGGGACTGTCCCTTGGCCCGGTCGGGGGAGGCGTCCGGGACCTCCGGGGTCCGTGAGGACATTGGCCCCACCACCACCAGCCCCCCTGGTAGTCTGGCCTCCGCGGCCGCCCCTCCTCCAACCGACGGCCCTGCTCGGGAGCCGGAGGCGCCCCCTCCGACGTGCCCGAGCGGGCAGGCGGGCCCCGCCTCTACTCAATCTGTCCCTGCGGGGCCCGAGGAGGAGAGGGTGGCGCGGTTGCCGCCGGGCAAGGGAGAGGGCCCTCCCCAGGTGGAGGTATCCCCCTCCTTCCCTCCTTTGCCACAACGCCCTCCCCGAAAATCAAACGTGCCCCCCGGCCTTGCCCCTGCTGACCAGCCCTCCACCTCCACCTCGGAGGACTGGACGCTCGTCCGGGGGAAGCGCAAAGCCCGCCGTTCGCGGGCTTCCTCTCCCCCCTCCGATGCGGAGGGCGGGAAGGCCCCCCGAAAGATCCCGAGGGGGGCCAGCGCTGTCAAAATCCCCCCCGGCGAGCGTCAGCAGGAGGCGCCGGCCGAGGAAGCCGTGGCAGCGAGGGGGGACAACCATGTCCCCCCTGAGGAGCCTATCCACGAGGAGGCCTCTGATGGAGCCCCCCCGGCCCAGGCTCCAATTGCCCCCCCTTCCGTCCCCGCCGAGGTAATTGGTGCCTTGGCGGCCGGAGGGGAAGGCTCCGGGGCCGAGGGGATGGAGTTGAGCTCCATCTTTGAGGAGATGGAGGCCCTGGGTCTGACCCCGCTCACCCAGGGGGAGGACGACCCTCCGCCAGCGGGCCTCGGTCTGGGCGGCGACTCCGTGGCGCCGCCCCCTCCTCTCCCCAACCCCGTGTCCCAGGTGGCCGACCCCATCCTCACGCTCGGGGCACCCCTGATACTGCCCACTGGCCCGGCCGACTCGAGCGCCGGAACGGATGCTGCCGAGCCCCCCGGGGCGACAGCTGGCGCCGAGCGACCGAGTCCAGGGGCTGAGGGTGCCCCCCCTCCAGTAACCGGGGTGGGGCGGTCATCCTCCCTTCCCGTTGGGGGCCCACCACAAGATACCATACTGGCCGACGCCGAGGCACTAATACTAGCCTTTCCATCTGAGCCCGGCGTCGGCGCGGACCCCCCCGTTCCTGATCCCGACCCCCAGGTCCCCATCCGGGAAGCGCCGCAGCCTGGTGGAATGGCCACGGGGGACCCCTTCCCAGACCCTGCCTGGGATTCCGACGCCCCCCCACGTCCCGATCCTCCCCCCACCCCCGCTTCCGCCCTTTACGAACCCATCTCCGGTACCGAACCCTCCCCTGTTCCCGATCCCTCTCCTACCCCCATGTCTGCCCCTTTCCCCAACCCTGACCCATCGTCCAGCCTAGAGCCCACCCTCCCCCCCACCCCTACCGTGGAAAACACCCTTCCGTTGCTGTCCCCCCACCCTTTTCCCATCCCGGCCCCGGTCGTGTCACCCGATTCATCCCTACCACCTCCCCAAATGTCCGCTAGTGCCACCCCCGCGAGGGCCGTCTCATTCCCGCTAACTATGGGCGGCCCTCGGGGGGTTGTTTTTGTATCCCCAGTCCCCGATCTGTTAGGGGCTGCCGTGTTCCCTCCGCCGCCTCCTCCCTTGCCGGGGTCGGGGGCGGGCAGCTCGGCGCCAGCCGTGTCGGCGCAGCGACGGGGATCGGACCCCTGTCTGCCCGCCTCCGCGGCCCGTGAGCTCCACCTGGGGGCCCGGACGGAGGAAAACCCCGGTTCCCCCTCGGCGCTGAGGAGCGAGCTGCGCCAATTCCTCGCGGACAACCGCGGGGCAAGAGGAAAGGTGCAGCTCGCCCTCCAGCGCTGGGGGGACTTTCACTCCATCCTTCAGGCCACTAGAGCCTTGTTGCAGCAGGGGAGAGGGGCCGATAGGCAGGACGACGCGGCCTTCCGCCGGGCCCGCAAGTTTCGAGACTCTCTCCTGACCTTCGGGTCGGGGAGCGGTCTGCTGCCGGGCCCGCGGGGGGCCGCCGACTCACCTGCCCGCAAGGATCCACCCCAGCCCTCAGCATGACTTACGCCACCATCGCGACACTGAACGCCCGGGGCTGTAGGGCGGGTCTCCGCAGGAGCCGGGTGCTCTCCTTCCTCCGGGAGGGGGGGTACTCGGTGGTTTTCCTGCAGGAGACCCACACGACTCCAGCCGTCGAGGCTGGCTGGCGGCTGGAGTGGGGGGACGGGGTGTATTTTAGCCACCTCAGCGCTCGCTCGGCCGGGGTGGTCACCCTGTTCTCCCCTGCCCTACGGCCCGAGGTGCTGGGGACCGCCGAGGTTGTCCCGGGCCGCCTGCTGCACGTCCGGGCCCGCGTGGAGGGGCAGACGTTGAACCTCGTCAACGTCTACGCCCCGAACGCGGGCCCGGACCAGGTCACCTTTTATCGGCAGGCGGCCACCTTCCTCGGCACTTTGGATCCTCGCGAGTGCCTGGTCCTGGGCGGGGACTTTAACACCATCCTCGATGACCGGGACCGTGTAGGACTCGCGAACTGCCAGGCCGCGGCGGACGTCCTCAGGGAGATTGTGGAACATCACTCCCTGGTGGACGTCTGGCGGGACCACCACCCGGACGACAGTACCACCTTCACTTACGTCCGGGTGGGGAACGAGCGGTCGAGCCACTCCCGGTTGGATCGCATCTACCTTTCGCGATTCCATCTGGCACGAGCCCACTCCTCCAGCGTCCGGCCGGCCCCGTTCACGGACCACCATTTGGTGGCCGTGAAAGCCTCTCTGACGGCGGAGAGGCTGGGGCCGGCCTACTGGCACTTCAACAATAGCCTGCTGGAGGATGCGGGCTTCGTGGCGTCCTTCCGGGAGTTCTGGCAGGCCTGGCGGGGGCAGCGGCCCGCCTTTCCCTCGGCGCGGCGCTGGTGGGACGTGGGGAAGGTGCGCGCCCGGCTCTTCTGCCGTGACTACTCCCGGGGCGCCAGCCGGCGGAGGGATGCGGCGATAGAGCAGCTGGAACGGGAGGTGTTGAAGCTGGAGGGGCGCCTGGCGTCCGCCCCCGAGGATCCACTCCTCCGCGAGGCGTACCGGGGGAAGCGGGAGGAGCTCCGGGCCCTGGAAGATCACAGAGCCCGGGGCGCTTTTGTTCGATCTCGCATCCACCTCCTTCGGGAGATGGATCGCGGCTCCCGTTTCTTCTATGCCCTGGAGAAAAGGAGGGGGGCTAAAAAGCACGTCACCTGCCTCTTGGCGGAGGACGGCACCCCCCTCACGGACCCGGCGGAGATGCGCGGAAGGGCCAGGGCCTTCTACGCCAGTTTGTTCTCCCCGGATCCGACCGAAGCCGACGCCTGCAGGGCGCTCTGGACCGAGCTCCCGACGGTCAGCGCGGGCGACCGAGACCGGCTGGAGCTGCCTCTCACTCTGGCCGAGTTCTCGGAAGCCCTCCGTCTCATGCCCAACAATAAAACCCCGGGCATGGACGGGCTGACCGTGGAGTTCTACCGCGTGTTCTGGGACGTCCTCGGCCCGGACCTCGTCACCGTCTGGGCCGAGTCCTTGGAGAGCGGGGTCCTCCCTCTGTCGTGCAGGCGAGCGGTGCTCGCCTTGCTGCCGAAGAAGGGGGACATCCGCGACCTACGGAATTGGCGTCCCGTCTCGCTCCTCAGCACGGACTACAAGATCGTAGCGAAAGCCATCTCGCTGCGACTGCGGTCCGTGCTGGCGGACGTGATCCATCCCGACCAGACCTACACCGTCCCGGGCCGTAGTATATTCGATAACTTGTATTTGGTCCGGGATCTCTTGGAGCTCGGGCGTAGGGATGGCTTGTCGTTCGCCCTCCTGTCCCTGGACCAGGAGAAGGCGTTCGACAGGATGGACCACGGGTATCTCCTGGGCACCCTGCAGGCCTTCGGCTTCGGGCCCCGGTTTGTGGGTTTTCTCCGGGTGCTGTACGCCCTCGCGGAGTGTCTGGTCAGGCTCAACTGGACCCTGACCGAGCCGGTCAGCTTCGGGCGGGGGGTGCGTCAGGGGTGTCCGCTGTCGGGCCAGCTGTACGCTCTGGCGATCGAGCCCTTCCTCTGTCTCCTCCGTAGGAGGTTGACGGGGTTGGTGCTTCGGGAGCCGGAGCTGCGGCTGGTCCTGTCGGCGTACGCCGATGACGTGCTCCTCGTGGTCCGGGACCCGGGCGACCTGGCGCGGGTGGAGGCTTGCCAAGCCGTCTACTCGGCAGCCTCCTCCGCCCGGGTCAACTGGGTCAAGAGCTCTGGCCTGGTGGTCGGGGACGGGTGGCGGGCCGGCTCCCTCCCACCCGCGCTTCAGGCCATCAGGTGGAGCGCGGGTCCGCTGCTCTATCTGGGCGTCTATTTATCCGCCACGCATCCTTCGCCGCCGGAAAACTGGCAAGGTTTGGAGGCCAGGGTGGGTGAGCGGCTGCGGAGATGGACAGGACTGCTCCGGTGCCTCTCCCTTCGGGGGAGGGCGCTGGTGCTCAATCAGCTGGTCCTGTCCATGCTCTGGCACCGGCTCAACACCCTGCGCCCGCACCCGGAGGTCCCGGCCAAGCTCCAGAGGGCAGCTTTGGGGTTCCTTTGGCCGGGACTGCACTGGGTCTCTGCAGGGGTCTTGTCCCTCCCCCTGGAGGAGGGGGGCCAGGGCCTGGTCTGCGTGCGCAGCCAGGTCCGGACCTTCCGCCTCCAGGCCCTGCAGAGACTCCTCTTTAGTGCAGGTAGTCCGGCATGGAGCATTTTGGGGCACGCCTTCCTCCGCCGCCTCCGAGGGCTCCGATACGACCGGCAGCTCTTTTTTATCCACCCGAGGGGTCTTCCGCGAGACCTCTCAGAACTGCCGGAATTCTACCAGGACCTCCTCCAGACCTGGAAGCTCTTCTCGGCGACCAGGTCCGTTGTGGCCTCCGAGGGAGCAGACCTCCTCGCGGAGCCCCTGCTCCACAATCCAGCCTTGTGCGTGCAGGTGGCGGAGTCTCCCTCGGTGCGCCGGAGGCTGATCCTGGCAGAAACCACCATGGTCGGGGACCTCCTGGACTACGACGGGGGGGACTGGGTGGATCCCCGAGCGCTCGCTCAACGCATGGGGCTCTCCACCCTTCGAACCCCCCTGCGCCTACTCCAGGAGGTGAAGGCGGCTTTGTCGCAGCCCGCTCGCGATCTCCTACAGAGAGCCCTGCGAGAGGGAATGCTCCGCCCCTCCCCTCCTGCAAAGCCTCCGTCCCTCTTTATTGGGCCCCTGTCCCGCGGGCCCCCCCGGCCTCCCCACCCTTGGACCCCCAGCCGGCTGCAAAATCTGCAGCCGGTCTGTTTCCGGACCGCGCCCAGGGAACAGCTATACACGCTCGTGCTCCACGCTTTGCATTTCCCCACCCTCGTGTCCCGCCCCGATACAAAGTGGCGGGACTACCTCAGACCCATAGAGGTTGGGGAACCCCGATGGGCCAGCGTTTATTCGACCTTAATTCCGCGGCCCGTCGGGGACATCAGTTGGCGGCTCCTTCACGGGGCCGTGAGCACGGGCGTGTACTTGGCGCGGTTCACCCCTATCCCAGACACCTGCCCCTTTTGCGGCGTGAGGGAGAACCTGGCGCACGCCTACCTCGAATGCGCCAGGTTGCAGCCCCTATTCCGGCTCCTCCAGAACCTCTTATTGAGGTTCTGGCTGCACTTTTCTCCTCACCTTTTTATTTATGCACACCCAATCCGTGGCCCCACAAAGTCGCGAGACCTCCTCGTCAACCTCCTCCTGGCCTTGGCGAAAGTTGCCATCTACAACAGCAGGAGGAGGATGCTAGACGAGGGGGTTCTCTGCGACTGCCCGGATTCGTGACACGAGGGAGGAGCGGAAATAGGCCCCACAGAGTTCCTCTGGGCGGCGTCCACTGGCTCCATTGACAGCTTTGAGGAGCAGTGGGCGCTGTCCGGGGTTCTCTGCTCGGTGTCCCCATCCGGCTCCCTTATTTTGAACCTCTAGCCCGCACTTCTTGATCCTTTAGTCATTATTTGTCCCAAGAAATCAATTGAACATGGGTCCAGTGTCCCTCCCATAAGGCTGGGGAGGGGCTTTTAGAAGGTGGGCGGGCTCTGCCCGCCCACCATCCCATGATTTCAAATAGGGTCAGGCCAGGGAGCTGCTGCAGAGAGGACCTGTCACAAGGAATAAATGGTAAATTTTCAGAATGGAGAGGGGTAACTAGTGGTGTCCCCCAAGGGTCAGTCCTGGGACCAATCCTTTTCAACTTATTCATAAATGATCTGGAGAAAGGGGTAAGCAGTGAGGTAGTAAAGTTTGCGGATGATACCAAACTGTTTAAGATAGTCAAGACAGAAGCAGACTGTGAAGAACTTCAAAAAGATTTCATCAAACTAGGTGATTGGGCAACAAAATGGCAAATGAAATTTAATGTGGATAAGTGTAAAGTAATGCACATCGGGAAAAATTAGCCCCCATCATACTATACGTATAGTTGGGGTTATCTAGCTACGACAAATCAGGAAAGAGATCTTGGAGTTAGCGTGGACAGTTCTCTGAAAATGTCCACGCAGTGTGCAGCGGTGGTCAAAAGAGCAAATAGAATATCTCTATACCTCCCAGATAGCAGCGCAAATCTCATTGTGCTGCTGGACAAACTCATCCAGCAAGCGTCTGCGCCACTCTGCCTCCGCCTCCATCCTCCGGTTCATTGCGTCCTGCATCCCTTGCAGGATGGAGATGTGCTGGCGCATCAGGTCCAAATACATGTGCCAGTGCTGATGGGTTCCCTGCAGCCATCTGGGTGTTGGGGCAGGTGTGGTGCTCCCCTCCTGGTCAGCTGGTCTGGCTGTGGAGGACAAGAGGGAAAAGTTGGCAGTCATGCATGTTCACCTTTTCCCTGAGAGGGCATCAGCCATTCTGGCGTAGATGTCCGCGTTCCTCCGCCTGGACTGTTGGGCCTGAAAAGCCTCCTCCTCGGACCACAGCTCCAAGAGGGCTTTTATCTCAGGCACAGACCAGGAGGGTGCCCGGCGTTTGGTGCCCCTGACTTCCTGCGGGGATGTGTCCCTGGAAGGGCCAGGGGAGTCTTGGGGGGGAGTTGCTGCAGCAGGCATGTGACTGTCCAGGCTCTCCTTACCCACCCTGAGCCAGCTCTTGCCCCAGTTCCTGGTCCTGCTGCACCTCCCATGTCAGCCCCTGCCTCCCCTCTCATGCCTGACTCTGCTCCAGCCCCCTCTCCTGCTTATCCCCCTAGCCTCCCTGAACCCCCCACCCCCAAGATCGCCGAGGTCCCCGCACACAAGGTGGAGGATGCACCCGAGCCATGCGCCGCTCCCAGCCCCAGCCCTGAGCCTCTCCTCCCCCTCCCAGGGTCTCAGCCCCCCTTTTTAAATGCCGGCAAGGTGTACAGCTAGTTCGGATTAGGAAGCCTAATCCGAACTAGCTAGTCCGTGCTGCGTGTAGCCGTGCGGCACGGGGTCCGAACCAGCCGGCATTTAAAAATGGCGCCGGCCAGCTTTATGCAAATGAAGCCCGGGAAATTCAAATCCCGGGCTTCATTTGCAACTCCGTATGACTACATTACCCCCCCTAGTTCGAACTAGGGGGTAGTGTAGACATACCCTGAGGGAGTCAAAATCTTCTTTTCTGAAGTCCAAGGTGTGTATTTTACTACTCTCTTTTCAGGATCCTGACCAAAGAAAGAAATCTACCATCTCATGATCACTGCTTCCCAGGTTGTCACCCACCTCTACTTCCCCTATTAGTTCCTCCCTGTTTGTGAGCAGAAGGTCAAGCTGCGCACGGCCCCTGGTCGGATCCTTCAGCACTTGTACCAAGAAGTTATCCCCAACATTCTCCAAAAACTTCCTGGATTGTCTGTGTACTGCTGTATTGGTTTCCCAACAGATGTCAGGGTGATTCAAGTCCCCCACGAGAACCAGGGCCTGCGATCTGGAAGCTTCGCTCAGTTGTCCGAAGAAAGCCTCATCTACCTCATCCACCTGATTCGGTGGCCTGTAGCAGACAGCAACCACAACATCACTGCTGTTGTTTGCTCCTTTGCTCTGAACTCCAGTAAATAGACTCTCAACAGGGTTTTCTCTCTCTATGGGTTAAGTTTAATCATAGTGCTCTCTTACATGTAGTGCAACTCCTCCTCCTTGTCTCCCCTGCCTGTTCTTCCTGAACAGTCTATACCCTTCCATGACGGTTGGATGACTTGCATGACTGGAGCACTAAGTCTGTTATCCCAATTAAATCATATTTCTTGGACTGGGCCAGGGCCTCCAGTTCTTCCTGTTTGTTGCCCAGGCTTCTCGCATTAGTGTACAAACACCTCAGATAACCAGTTGATCGCCCTATCTTCTCCATTCGAATCAGGGGTCCTCCTTTCTTGCTCGTTCCTCTTTGCATTTCATCCCGGTATCCGACTTTCCCACTTCCCTCAGGGTTTTGGTCACCATCCCCCGACGAACCTAGTTTAAAGACCTCCTCACTAGGTTTGCAAGCCCCAGGGTCACAGTAACTGCTGTACTGTATGCGTCCCAGGGCTGGCCTAATGATTTGAGTTTGTCAGTTCTCACCAAGATACCATGGTGTGACGGGGTGAGGCCCGCCTACCCCCCCGAAACGGGCCCACCCCATACTGACCCCGCGATTGCCCTCTCACTAGTAGGGGCAACACCACGGGGGTTGCTGACTTGCGGGCTGTGTAGCGCCGCCTCGCGTCAGCTGAGCGATGGGCCAGCAACCGTTGCCGAGCAACGCGGGGCGCCGGGCCGCAGGGTAATGGCGGCCGGAAGTGACGGGGGGGGGGGGGAGTGACGTCAGACGCCCAGGAGGAAGGGCGAGGGGAGGGGGATAAAAGCCCCGAGGAAAGAGGAAAGAGGGGAGGGAGGCAAGCGAGCTGGAGAGAGCGAAGCAGGAGGCAGAGCGGGCAGTTATAAAAAGAGGCGCAAAGGAGGCGAGGTGGAAGCAGCCCAGGGCAGGGCAAGGAGCCGGCGCACCAGTGGGTTAAGGGGACATACTCCCAGACCCCAGCCCAGGGCCCTAAAGACAGGTCCGGGAGACTCTGTTCCGCTGGGTGTGCGGGGTGGGGGGTCTGGGCCCACCCTCACCCCCTCCGGTGAGACAAACTTTGAGAGCAGCTGCCAATCAGCACTTAGGGAGTGTTAAAAAGATAAAGGCAAGGGAAGGGGGTGGGACCGGACCCCCACACATGGGCTGCCTCAATATACTCCTGTAGTTCCTTTCTCTTGACTTTGGGGTTCTCCTTAACCCGCCAGGTTAAATACAACAATTTCAGGGTTTTAATTTACTCTGGAAGCGCCGGTACAGCACCAGCACTATGCCAAATTGTGGGGAGTTTTGATTTTAACATTTATAAAACACTATTCAAATCCATCCCTGAGATATTTCATCGCCTTACTGGCACTGCCCATGATAATAGACTTCATCTCTACTGCCTGGTTGAGTGCTGCAGAGGTAGGTGTTTGAGGTACACACAGATAGGGAAACACCGTGGACCATGCCAGACGGCCAGCCCCGACATATCTTTGGGCATTGGCCACCAACTCCTCGATCTTCGCCTGCAGGGCCAGTAAACCCTCCTCTAGGTACTTACTTCCGCCGTGCCACTCAGAATCTCATGTTAGGTTACTTATCACTGCCGAAGTGCGATAGAGCCGCATTCCATCAACGGTCAGGATCATCCGGCGAGGGGCTGTGTAGCGGCTTCCCGCTCGCCACAGCGCCACCTGCCGTCGAGTTGGGGAATTAGCCCTGCTGGCAGGTGGCCGGATCCCTTTCAGGACATTGCCCTCCCGCAATGTCCACAACAGCCTGAGCTTTCCCCCCCTTCCGGGGGAAGTTTGTGATAGGCCAGAAGGCCTTCCGGCGGCGGCTCCTCCACCTCCAGCACAGGGAGGGTATGTCTACACTACAGAGTTAGTTCGAACTAACTTAACTAATTCGAACTAAGCTAATTCGAACTAACGCGTCTAGAACTAAAAACTAGTTCAAATTAGCGTTTTGCTAATTCGAACTAGCATGTCCAGGGTCCACTCAATGTGAACAGGGCTTAAGGATGGCCGGAAGCAGTGCCGGCAGGGCATCAGAGGAGGACTTAGCATCTCCACGCTCTGTCTCAGGCTAGCCGAGGGCTGTGCTTAAAGGGACCCGACCCCCACCCCGGACAGACAGTTCTCAGGGGTGCCCTGCTTGAAAACCAGTCCTGGCTTGGAGTGCCCGGAGTACCCACACTGGGCACATCACAGCACTCGGCAGCCTGCAGCAAGTGCAGCCGGTCTGATGGCCATCTGGGGAGAGGGGGCAATTGGGGGGCTGCAGGAGAGCTTCCACCCCCAGAAGCCCGCAGAGCCAGCCCAGTCCTCCCCATCGGGGGCTCGTACCCCATTCCTCCCTCACCTCCTTCCACTTACCCTTCCCTAGCCCCTCTATTTTGTACATCAATAAGAAAAGATAGAGTCAAAGACAATGTTGGAAGAAACATTATTGAACAAAACTGGGGGAGACTGGGAAAAGGAGGTGGGAGAGGGGAAGAGAAAGGCTGGGAGAGGGGAGGGCAACTAACATGATCAGGGGTTGGGAACAGGTCCCAGATGAAGAGAGGCTACAGAGACTGGGACTGTTCAGCTTAGAAAGAGGAGATGGAGCGGGGACAGGATAGAGGTCTCTAAAAGCAGGGGTTGGGTGGAGAGGGTGCATTCAGAAAAGTTCTTCATTAGTTCCCATAAAGAAGGACTAGAGGACACCAAAGGAAAGGAATGGGTAGCAGGCTTCAAACTAGTAACAGAAAGTTGTTCTTCACAAAGCAAAGAGTCAACCTGTGGAACTCCTTGCTGCAGGAGGCTGTGAAGGCTACAACTGTAACAGAGTTTAAAGGGAAGTGAGATCAAGTCATGGAGGTTGGGTCCATGGAGTAGTCTTAGCCAGGGGGTAGGAGTGGTGTCCCTGCCCAAAGTTTGTGGAAGGCTGGAGAGGGATGGCACGAGACAAATGGCTTGGTCACTGTCTTTGGTCCATCCCCTCCAGGGTCCCTAGGGTTGGCTGCTGTCAGCAGACAGGCTACCGGGCTAGATGGACCTTTGGTCTGACCCAGTATGGCCACTGTAAGCTCAGGGCTCAGGGTCGGGGGTCTCAGTGGACCACCTTGATTTTCATGCACACCTGCTCCTGGGTGGCCAGGCTGGCAGCTCTCCTGCCCTAGACGGCCACTTTCCTGTGCCTAGTGCGGAGGTCGTGGACGAGGTCCGCGATGTCCGCACTAGCCCAGGCGGGTGCCCGCCTCTTGCGGTCCTGGGCAAGCTCCCGGGAGCCGCCAGCTTGGTCCCGGGAAGAGGGGGAGGGCTGGGGGGCATCGGGTGGCTGGCTCGAGCCGTGCCAGGTGAAGGGTCTGCTAGCTGGGTGCTGGCAGGCTTGCACCTGGCATGGGCACCGTAGCCAGCCTGTGCCCCTTTATTGCCCCCCTCCCGGCCCCGGACCCCTTAGAGTTTCCTTGGTGTTGGCCAGAGTGGCCACCAGGGAAAACTGGGGAGGGCTAGCCTCCCACTAGTTCGAATTAAGGGGCTACACACCCCTTAGTTCGAACTAGGAAAACCTCATTTTACGAGGATTAAGCCTAATTCGAACTTACTAGTTCGAATTAAGCGCTCCGCTAGTTCGATTCAAATTCGAACTAGCGGAGCGCTAGTGTAGCGGCTATGAATGTTAGTTCGAACTAACGTCCGTTAGTTCGAACTAACATTGTAGTGTAGACATACCCCATGAGATATACAACCATTGCCATCTTAAATGCCCAGGGCTGTACGGCGGGTCTCCGCAGGAGCCAGGTGCTCTCCTTCTTTCGGGGGGGCGGTACTCGTGTGTGTCTCCTGCAGGAAAACCACCAACTCCAGTTGTTGAGGCTGCCTGGCGGCTGGAGTGCGGGGGTCAGGGTGTTTTTCAGCCACCTCAGCGTCTGCTCGGCTTGGGTGGTCACCCTGTTCTCCCCGTCCTACGGCCTGAGGTGTTGGGGGTTGCCGAGGTCATCACGGGCTGCCTGCTGCATGTCTGGGCCCGCGTGGCGGGGCTGACTTTGCACCTGGTCAACATCTACACCCCGAACACGGGTCTGGACCAGGTGATCTTATACAGGCAGGCGGCCACCTTCCTTGGCACCCTGGATCCTCGCTAGTGCTTGGTCCTGGGCGGGGATTTTAACGCCACCCTTGAGGACAGGGATGACTCAGGAATCGAAAACTGCCAGGCCACAGTGGATGTCCTCAGGGAGATTGTAGACCACCACTCCCTGGTGGACGGCTTGCGCGACCACCACCCAGACGACGCCATCACCTTTGATCGTCCCCCACCCAGACGTATGTAGTCATGCCACTCCCGTTAGAATCGGTATAGACAAATGCGGTCCAATCTGGCATGAGCCCACTCCTCCAGCGTCCGGCCGGCCCCGTTCGCGGACCACCATCTGGTGGCCGTGAAAGCCTCTCTGAGTTCGGAGAGGCTGGGGCCAGCCTCTTGGCACTTTAATAATAGCTTGCTGGAGGATGTGGGCTTCATGGCGTCCTTCCGGGAGTTCTGGCAGGCCTGGTGGGGGCGGCGGCCCGCCTTTCCCTCGACGCGGCGATGGTGGGACGTGGGGAAGGTGCGCGCCTGGCTCTTCTGCCGCGACTACTCCCGGGGCACCAGCCGTTAGAGCAGCTGGAATGGGAGGTCTTGAAGCTTATCACTGCATCCCTCCGAGGGGCGGCTGGCGTCTGCCCACGAGGATCTACCCCTCCGCGAGGCGTACCGGGAGAAGTGGGAGGAGGCCCTGGAAGATCACAGGACTGACGGTGGAGTTCTACCGCGTGGTCTGAGACGTCCTCGGCCCAGATGGTGACGAGGTCTGGGCCGAGGACGAGTCCTTGGAGAGCGGGGTCCTCCCTCTGTCATGCAGGCGAGTTGTGCTTGCCATGCTGCCAAAGAGGGGGGACCTCCGCGACCTTTGGAAGTGGCGTCCCCTCTTACACCTCAGCACAGACTATAAAGTCGTAGCAAAAGCCATCTCGCTGCGGCTGTGGTCCATGCTGGCAGATGTGGTCCACCCTGACCAGACCTACACTGTCCTGGGCCTCAGTATCTTCGACAATTTGTCCCTACACCCAAGCGCCAAGAGATCCCGGAACAAGTACAGTCTGTTGTTCACCCTCCTGTCCTTTGACCAGGAGAAGGCGTTGGATAGGGTGCACCACAGGTATCTCCTGGGCACTCCGGCTTCAGGCCCCATTTTGTCAAAGGCCTGCAGTTTTCTTTGGGTGCTGTACACCTCTGCAGAGTGTTTGGTCAGGCTCAACGGGACCCTGGCTGAGTCGGGCAGTGCCCGGGGGGGGGGGGGGGGGGAGTACGTCAAGGGTGTCCGCTGTTGGGCCAGCTGTACTTTCTGGCGATCGAGCCCTTCCTCTGTTTCCTCTGTCGGAGGTTGACGGGGTTGGTGCTCCGAGACTCGGGGCTGCGGCTGGTCCTGTTGGCAGGCCTGCATCCACACCAGGTCACCTGGGTCCTGGACCACGAGGAGTACGTCATCGGCGTATGCCAAGTCGACTACTCGGCGGCCTCCTCCGCCCGGGTCAACTGAGTCAAGAGCTCTGGCCCGGTGGTCTGGGACGGGTGGCGGGCCGGCTCCCTCCCACCCGCGCTTCAGGCCATCAGGTGGAGCGCAGGTCCGCTGCTCTATTTGGGCGTCTTTCTATCTGCCACGCATCCCTCCCCACCAGAGAACTGGCAGGGTTTGGAGGCCAGGGTGGGTGAGCAGTTGTGGAGATGGTTCAGCACCAGCGCCCTCCCCTGCAGGGAGAGAGACTGAAACAGTCCTGTCCAACAGGGTGCTGAGCTAGTGCCAGAACATGGACAGGACCAAAGCCTGGCGCCGGTGGTCCTGGCCAGACTCCAGAGGACGGCCCTGGAGTTCTTCTGGGCAGGACTGCACCAGGTTTCTGTAGGGGTCTTGTGTCTCCCCTTGGAGGAGGGGGGGCAGGGCCTGGTCTGCATGCGTAGCCAGGTCTGGACCTTCCGCCTCCAGGCCCTGCAGAGACTCCTCTTCAGTGCAGGTAGTCCGGCGTGGAGCACTTTGGCACGCGCCTTCCTCTGCCGCCTCCGAGGGCTCCGATACGACCGGCAGCTCTTTTTTATCCACCCAAGGGGCCTTCCACAAGACCTCTAAGAACTGCCGGAATTCTACCAGGACCTCCTCCAGACCTGGAAGCTGTTCACGGCGACCAGGTCCGTTGTGGCCATCGAGGAAACAGACCTCCTCGCGGAGCCCCTGCTCCACAATCCACAATTCCTCGGTGCGCCGGAGGTTGATCGTGGCAGAAAACACTAAGGTTGAAGACCTCCTGGAGTACTACAGGGGGGACTGGATGGATCCCCATGCACTCACTCGGCACATGGGGATTTCCACTCTTCGGACCCCTCTGCGCGTGCTCTGGGAGGTGAAGGTGGTCTTGTCGCAGCCCGCTCTCAATTTCCTGCAGCAAGCCCTGTGAGAGCGTATGCCCCACCCCCCCGACTGCAAACCCTCTGTTTGTGTTTATTGGGCCCCTGTTCCACGGGCCCCCTGGCCTCCCCATCCCTGGACCCCCCAGCTGTCTACAGGATCTGCAGCTAGTCTGTCTTCGATCTGCGCCTAGGGACCATCTGTACATGCTCGTGCTCCATACGATGCATTTCCTTGGTGTCGGGGCAGGACACGAGGGCAAGTGGCCTGTAGAGGGTGAGGAACCCCAATGGGCCAGTGTTTATTCCACCTTAATCCCACGGCCCATCGGGGACATCAGTTGCCGGCCCCTTCACACAGTCGTGAGCACGGGCGTGTACCTGGTGCGGTTCACCCCCATCCCAGACACCTGCCCCTTCTGTGGCGTGAAGGAGAACCTGGCGCACGCCTACCTCGAACGTGCCAGGTTACAGCCCCTATCCCGGCCCCTCCAGAACCTCTTGGTGAGGTTCTGGCTGCACTTTTCCCCTCACCTTTTTATTTACACACACCCCATCCGTGGCCCCACAAAGTCGCGAGACCTCCTCGTCAACCTCCTCCTGGCCTTGGCGAAAGTCGCCATATACAATGCAGGGAGGAGGATGCTGGACGAGGGGGTGCTCTGCAACTGTGGGGCCTATTTCTGTTCCTCCCTGGTCTCACGCATCCGGGCAGAGTTCCTCTGGGCGGCATCCACTGGCTCCCTGGATAGCTTTGAGGAGCAGTGGGCGCTGTCCAGGGTTCTCTGCTCCGTGTCGCCATGCAGTTCCCTTGTTTTGAACCTTTGACCCACACCTCTTGAGTTTTTTTCATCATTTGTCCCCTGGAATTAGTTGGGCCCTGGGTCCAGTCGTCCCTCCCACAAGGCTGGGGATCCCTGGGTTTCCAAATAGTGACTCACTGCAGCTGTCTACCCAGGAAGCCTGTTATTTTGAAATAAATTTGAAATAATGGGCTTCTTTCTCCCACTTCCTGTAAACCTCATTGTACACAGATTAAGGAAGTCAGCAAAATAGCGATTTATTTCTAAATAAGTGCTGTACAGACAGCGCCAAATTTTGAAATAAGCTATTTCACAATAAGCTATGCAATTTGTATAGCTTATTTTGAGCTACATGCTACTGTGTAAATGTGCCCTAGGACACCCACCAGCTACCTGTGACAGATGCCACAAAGGAGCTCTCCAGGTCAGAGCCTCCGACTGGGGGCACAATCTGGTGTCTGTGGTTGCTTGTTCAGTGTGTGAACATGCACAATGTGCAAACTTCCCCTACTTGCCAGTTACAAACTCCTAGAATAATCCTGGGGAGAGGACAGAGAATACATACAGGGGGAGCCACAGCTGATTAGAATCCAGGCATGGTGCCTCTTTTTACAGCATGCACTTGTCACGCAGGTGGCATTACGCACACAGGCAGGATTTGGCCCATGGCACTGATGTTGAGAGCAATAAAGCTGTAACAGCACAGTGCACATCCTGTAGCCTGTTCTGATTCATGTCCTCCACCCATAATTCCATTAGCTCTGCTAACAGAGAAATCCATCATCAAGACAGCAGGCAGAAGGCCCTTCTGAGTAAACATGTGTTTGTTTAGCCTTGCGAAAGGAGACCAATAGCACATGCAGGCAGTGCTTCCAGTAGGAGAAGAAAAGCCCCTCAGGCGAAATTCAGAGTCTGGGGAGAACTGGTGTGACTGGGAGGAGCAGCATGATACAGTTTTGGGAAGTGACTCATTCCAGGAAGTGGTGGGTGAGGGCCAGCTAGAATTAGACTGAGGGATCTGGGGGCTGCAAACAGCAGTGGTGGAAAAAGTACCCAAAAAAGTTACATTTTGTTGAAAGTACCACTACTTTCACTCAAGTAATTAAGTAAAAGTGAAAGTATTCTTCTGGAAAACTACTGAGTAAAAGTACAAAAGTGTCACATCTTAATTGTAGTCAAGTATCCAGAAGTAAAAAGTAGCCGTCCTGTGGAAATCTATGGTTAACTACCTGAGTTATCATAAATGTATAGTGTACATGTATATGAAAAATAATGGTGCCCTATATTTCAAAACTGAAATTTAAATGCAGTCACAGCTTTCATTTATAAAGCTAAAGAGTGATCAAATTAATCATTAAAATGCTAAAAATGCACATTTGTGAATGTGGGCAAAATAAATACATTTCTGTAGTTTAACTCCTGTATTTAATTACAAAAATGTTCGTTCAACCTTTGATCATTTTGAAAATCAACTGTTTCTGAGTCAAGCCTTGCTCTCCTAGGACAAAATATGAGTCCAGCAACACTGAAGAATCTCTCAGAGGCAGCTGAAGCAGGGAGAGGTGTGTTGGCCCTGATGGACACCTCCCTGACTGTAGGAAAGGACCGCAGCAGATGCATGGTGTCTGCTGAGCAGGCTAAATACCCATCAAACTGCCTTGCGGTTTCATTTGTGCAAGAGGACTTCATTGAAGCAAAGAAGTTCTCTTCATCAGAGGAGCCATTCTGCTGCTCAAGTGGATCCAGTAGGGGTTCCATCTGTTGTCTGATGTAGTCAAGACCTGTATTGGAAAATAAATTAATGAGAACTAATATAAAAAGACTGGGGTTAGTTATGAAACTAAATAAATAACAGTTCATTAATTGGCAGCACAGTTTTTCTGTAATATCAGATCTAGTTGGCTTTTAAATCAATCCAAGGATAAACCTTCCTTCCCTCATAACATTTCAGTGTAGAACTAAACATGTGGCAAATGAATTAAACATTTTTTATTTTTAACATATAAATATTAGCTAGTAGGTAAAAAACAAACAGTCTCACCTAGAAAAAGTTTTCCGTTTGACTGGTTATTTTTGACAGCCTATTGCAGCTATATTGCATGGGAGAGGCTGTACTGCTTTAACACTAAAGTGCTACATTGTCCTGCATTTTGCTTCAACTACCCCAGACTAACACGGCTACATTTCTATCACTGCTTTAACACAGTCTCTTACCTTTTCTAATGACAGCATCATGCTTGGTCCAAGCAGTCTTAAACTTTGGCAGCAAGATGGCAGCTGCAATCAACTCTGGGTCCACAAACATTGCACCAAAATGCTTCTTAATGCCACACTGAAGCACATCTACCAGTGGCCTACAGAACTTGGAGGACATCTCGAGCCTTTGCAGTTTTGAATCCAGCTGGAATCCAGCTGAATCCAGCTGCTGCCATCCAGCAGTCTGATGCCATGAGTGAAGTGCAATACATTGCCACCACCACAATCAAATTTCTCTTCATGCTTTTGGCAGCATCAAAGATCTTTGTATGAAGAATAGGTCTTGATATGATGGTAGAGTTAGGCTGTAGATTGTGAATAAGGTCTTTAAATGCTGGTAGCTCAACAACACTAAAGGGCTGGAGACCTTCAATGATGTACTTCATCACTGTCTTATGCATGTATCACAGGCCACAGTGGACAATAGGACTTGCCATGGTGTCAATCTTGAGCTGCTTGCTTGTGGAACTAGAAGATTGGTCTGACTCCCTCTTTCTCTTTTGCACAGTAGAAGTAAACCTTGTGTATTTCTCCAGCTGACTCGGGTGTTTTCTCTGCAAAGAGAATACAATACAATTATTTTTCAGTTAAATCTCTAAGTAGAAGTCATTAATTGAAATATTAATGGCTAATTTAGCAACAATAAGGGTATGTCTACACTACAGCGCTAATTCGAACTAACTAAGCTAATTCGAACTAACGCGTCTAGAACTAAAAACTAGTTCGAATTAGCGTTTTGTTAATTCGAACTAGCGCGTCCACACTGATTGGACGCAGGGGCACATTTAAGGGCAGCTGAAACCAGTTCCGGCACGACATCAGCTCAGTAGTTGCATTGTGTGGCTGCTGTCTGAGGCTATCTGAGGCTCGTGCTTAAAGGGACCCCCCCCGGACAGCCGGTTCTCAGCTTTTCCTGCTTCCTTGCCAACCTCGCCGAGGGACAGCAAAGCGTTGGTCTCTGTGCCCGTCTGTGTCGGTGATTCCCGCATCGTGGTGGAGGGGGCCTTCGGGCGACTGAAAGCCCGCTTTCGATGCCTCCTCACCCGTCTGGACCTGGCCGAGCACAACATCCCTCCCGTGGTGGCAGCATGTTGTGTACTCCACAATTTATGTGAGAGAAAGGGGGAGGCTTTCCTGCCAGCCTGGATGGCTGAGGCTGATCGCATGGCTGGCCACTACGGTCAGCCCCGCACCGCCGCCGTCCGGGAAGCCCAGCGGGGGGCTGTCCGGATCCGGGAAGCCCTGAGGGAGAGCTTCCTGGTGGTGGAGGAGGACTGACCTCTCCCTTGCATGCCCCACTGGGGCCTTCTTCCACCCTACCCCCCTTCCCCTTTCCCCTCCCTACCTACTGTAAAATAAAGACACCTGTTTTTCAAACAAAAACGTCTTTTTATTTAACATAACTGGGGTGGGGGGAGGGAGGAATGAGGGTGGGAGAGGGGAGGGGGAAACCTGGGACGAGGGAGCTGGAAGGGGAGGGAAGGGAGGAAGGGAAAGGAAAGCTCAGGGGTGGGGGTCCGGCTGCCTCTCCCATCTCGCAACACTGCGGGTCCGGGGGCGTCGGTGGGGAATGGTTGTGGAGGGTGGGGCAGGAGGGACGGGGAGTGTGGAGGAAGCAGGAGCAAGAGCAGGGGGAGCAGGAGGAGCAGGAGCAAGAGCAGGGGGAGCAGGGGGAGCAGAAGGAGCAGGAGCAGGGGGAGCAGGAGCAGGAGCAGGAGCCGGAGCAGGAGGAATTGGGAAGCGGTCGAGCAGGCCCTGGAGGTGGCCTCGCAGAGCACGGCCCTGCTCCTCCAGTGCCTCCAAGCTCCTCCGGCGCAGCCTCAGGTCCTCCTGGACCCAGCGGTCCTGGATGCGGAGCTGGTGCTCCAGGAACCGGAGGTGCCGCCGCTGGTACTCCCCAGCTGCTGCTCCGTGGTGGGCAAGGCCCAGGCGCACGGTCCCTGGGCTCACTCTCGCCCCAGCCCCCCGTACACATAAGGGGAGCATGATGGTACTCACATGTGGACACCTCCCCGGCCTCTGACGACACAGGCGAGCGGCTCTGTGGGGTGCCTCGGGGGTCCTAGGTCCTGGGCAGGCTCGTGGCTCTCGGAGCCCTCCTCCTCCTCCTCCTCCTCCTCAGTGTCTGGGAGCGGTCCCTCTGCCCCGGGGTCTATCACCTCCCGGGGGGCAGGGACGGCATGAGCCCCCAGGATGCGGTTCAGAGCCTGGAAGTGGAGGCACGCCTCCGGGTCGGCCCCTGGCAGGCAGGCCCGGGAGTAGGACTGCCGCAAGTCCTTAATTTTACAGCGCACCTGCTCCCGGCTGCGCTGGTGGCCCCTGGCGGCCAGGCTGGCAGCCATGCGGCCGTACACTGCCGCGTTCCTGTGGCTAGTGTGGAGATCGTGGACATTGGAGGCTTCCCCCCAAACCTTGATGATGTCTATGATCTCCGCACTAGACTACGCGGGCACCCGCCTCTTGTGGCCCCGGGCAGGGTCCTGCGAGCCGCCAGGCTGGTCCCGGGAAGAGGGGGAGGGGTGGGGGGCATTGGGTGGCTGGCTCATGGGGTGTCAGCTGCTGGGTGTGCTGGCACAAACCCCGTAGCCAGCCCGTGCCCCTTTACTTGCCCCCCTCCCGGCCCCGGAGCCCTTAGAGTTTCCCTGGTGTTGGCCAGAGTGGCCACCAGGGAAAGCTGGGAAGGGCTAGCCTCCCACTAGTTCGAAATAAGGGACTACACACCCCTTAATTCGAACTAGTAAGTTCAAACTAAGCTTAATCCTCGTGGAATGAGGTTTACCTAGTTCGAACTAAGCGCTCCGTTAGTTCGATTTAAATTCGAACTAACGGAGCGCTAGTGTAGCGCCTATGAAAGTTAGTTCGAACTAACGTCCGTTAGGGTATGTCTACACTACAAAGTTAGTTCGAACTAACGTCCGTTACCCTAAGGGCATCAAAAAAGCTGTAGCTTTTTAAATCTGTGATATTAGCCCTGTTTTGTTCCAGATTTCTAGTAAAGAAAAAAAAGTTTTTCAAACTGGTACTTAATTTTTTTTTTAATTATTATGTTACACAAACAAGTCTGAGGTAGCAGTCTGTTGAATCGAGTTTATTTAACTACGCATGTAACGCTTCTTAGTTGCAGTGTAACAACAAAGTACATTATAAAATCCACATAAAGCCCACATAAAATCCATCAAACTAAATTGGACAGCTAAAGAAAAGAGAATTTTACATACCTGCACATGCTTTTTTAAATGTGACGGCGAGTTGATGTACGCTGCCACTTCCGCTGTCTTCGATGTCGACTTTGTTTACCAAAGGTGTACTGAAGATCCTTTAACATCTTTCAATTCAAAAAGATCCTTAAGGTACAACCAGGGGTGAGCTATGATGTGTAAAAGGGAAGTCAAATCCCTCGGAGCCATTGATTCCCCTATGAGGGGCACGTACAATATACATACATTGCTAATGCTTAGATATATTTGCTATTTGTATAGGAGTAAGACATGACAAAGGTCAAGGCCTGTCACAGGTAATAACTTAACAGAAGACTGGTTTCACTTCCCCTCGTCTCCTTATTATAAGTAAAGATATGGATAGATTCCACATCCTTTAAACTTGTGACCGGCTCAAGCAGGAAAGGAAAAAGGGAAGTATGGCTCGCCCATTGTTCAGCAAAAGTGAATGAATGTAACACAGCTGTAACGGCAAAGTCAGCAAGTAGGCACTGTATTTAACCTCATTGGGAAAATTAACCTGACCTATAGGAATGCTAAATGTCAAAAATGAAGTAACCTATCATGTTAATGTTCAAAGCAGAGCCGACCCCCAACATCTCATAGGCAGGGGTTCTTATAGGGTTAACATCCTTCCTGGTTTAGGTGCCTTGAGTTCCTTAGCCGTACCTTGGTTGCAACCAATAAACTTGAGTTGGACCCAGCCTGAAAGTGTGACTCTCTTCTTGGGGTAAATCAGACTAGCCTCCAAGGGGACGAAACCTTGCAATTTATGCAACAGCTATACTGTTGTCTGCCATCCTAAGTGTAACCCCTCCTGTTCACTAGCCCAGTGTGAGGTTATTCAGCATAGGGGAAGCCTTGTGACTTCTTACACAATACAGAGCACACCAAGCAGCCTCAGGCCTAGCCCTCCCCCCACAGTGGTGTATCGTGTATGTGTGAGTGCACCTCAGACCAGACCCACTCCGACAAATCACCAGGAACAGGCTTTATTCTGTAAAAAGCATAGAAGAGGAAAACAGTTCAGCAGCCCCTTGTCTCAGCAAGCAGCCTGTGTGCTGCTTCTAGCACAGTCCCTGCTGAGACCCTCCTGGGGGCAGAGGTTACTGCACACAACACAGCCCCCTTGGAACACATGTTCCAACTCCCACAGTAACTAAACCCCACGTAACCAAGTCCAGGTTCTCCCTTTGTGTCACTTAAACTCCTCTCAGGGTGCTCTATAGCCCTTTCTGGTCCTACCTGTAAAAACACAGAACAGGAAAACAGTTCAGCAGCCCCTTCTCTCAGCATGCAGCCTGTGTGCTGCTTCTAGCACAGTCCTTGCTGAGACCCTGCTGGGGGCAGAGGGCACATCCTGGCAGGAACCAGGAAGTTCTCCCAACATGCCACAGTTTGTAGTCCACAACTTGTAGTTCCCAGGACTGCTGCTGAAACACACTGGACCTTGGGCTACATAGGTATAAAACAACAGCTGTTGACGAAGAAAATGCTCCTTCTGGAAAACTGTAGATCGGGGTGGGGAACCTTTTTTGGGGACGGGGCCACTGACCTACAGAAAAATCAGTTGGGGGCCACACAAGTGAGCGGCAATCCCCCCCAAAACAAACAAAACCCCCCACTGATGTGGCCTCAAAATCTGGCTAATGGGAGCAGCAGGAAAACTCTCCCACAAGCGGTTTCTAGCACTGCATTCCCCCAGCTTCTTTTCCCCCACACGCTGGATCTGACCCGCGAGGCTCAGGGCTCCCCACTCCTGCATACAGGGCTGTCCTTAGGGAAAATGGCACCCTACTCTGAGCATGGTGCCCCCCCCCATTTCCTTTAGAAGCTGCTCAGTCCCTTGCTCCTCTGAGTACAGGGCTATTATCTCTCCCCCTTGCAAAGGGAGTTGTCACAGTCCTTGGCTAAGCCCTGCCTTTAAGAGCTACATGAGGAATGGATTATTGTAGATTAAATCAGGGGTAGAGAACACAAGGCCCAGGTTTTTTCAGTTTTTTGTTTGGTTTTTTTTTTTTTTTTTTGCTTCTCACTTGTGGCCCCCAACTGATTTTTCTATGGGTCAGTGGCCCCAAACACAAAAACGGTTCCCACCCCTGGATTAAATATTTCCCCCCAGATATGACACACAGAAGGCGGCTGCTGTATTTGAATGGCATCAGATTGCAGTGTAGATGTAACCCCACTGTTTCATTTCACAGAGTTTTTGTGCAAAAACTTGTGGAGCATCCACACTACAAGCGCGTTCTTGCGCAAGAAAAAGTACAGTTAATCATAAGAACACAGGGCTTTTTGTGCAAGAGTTATTCCGCTTTCTACGAGGAATAAGGCTTTTTGTGCAAGAGCTCATGTGTGGACAGGCAACAGGGGTTTCTTGCGCAAGAAACCCCTGTGGCTAAAATGGCCATCGGAGCTTTCTTGCTCAAGAGAGCGTCCACACTGCCATGGATGCTCTTGCGCAAAAGCACATGGCAGTGTGGACGTGCTCTTGCGCAAGAACTTTTTGCGCTAGAACTCTTGCGCAAAAAGTTATTGCACGAGAAGCCTGCAGTGTAGACATAGCTTGGGGGAAAACCTGAGTGGGTGTCACACCCTTATGTGGGTTCTTCCTCCAGTTTGAGCATTGGCAGCTCCCTTGCTGCAGCAGCACTTGCCCCTTATGTCTGGTGCTTGGCCTGCAACTCATGGCGAGCTCCATGCTGTCAGATGGCGGCTGCATCTTGCTTGCGCTCATGGCCCTCCTGCAGCCCTCTGGCTACTCCTGACTCACCAGGGGTGCCAGTTCAGATTGTGGTGGGGCTGGGGAAGGCAACTTTAACTGTAATTCCAGAGGACACTTAGGCACCTGAAAACGCTAGGGTTTGGTTTTTTTTTGTTTTTTGCAAATAACTTAGAAATTATCTGATTTCACAGAAATCCTGAAATATTTCCATCAGCAATAATTAAATTATTTATAGATAGGGAAAGCAAGAAAAATACTGCTTGAGAACTTGTTCGAGTTAAACTTCTGAATTGAGCGAGTCAATTAATAGTTAAATCAACAAATCATGTCCGGTATTAGGGGTTTTTTTTATATCTTGATGTGATATAATGGTTTTTGCTGTTTTGTTGTAGTCATATTGGTGCCTGGATGAGAGCCACAAGGTAAGTGAAGTAATATCTTTAATTGGACCAAATATGGTTGGTGAGTGTCAGCCAACAGTCAGGGCAGTGTGTGTGTGTGCGTGTGTGTGTGTTACCGAGAAAAAGGCTTAACGTCTGTGCCTTTACCGCTAGGACCAGGGTCCCGTCGCGGAGGGCAGCCAACAGGCTGACAGACACCCCAGAGTTTATAGGAAGAGCTTATTACATCTCGGATTTCAGCTGCTAGGATACAGGATCCCTTTGCAGCAGGCAGCCTAAGGAAGACTGAGAGATGCCCCAACGGATCTGTCACCTGGGAGTGACACGATCCAAAACGCCCAAGCTCTTCCTATACCTGTCCCTTATGACCGGCTGAAGTTCTTTTAAATTGTGCTTGGTTCTGTTACAGCAACTGAAGGAGTCAGGTTAAAACTTAAACAGTTTCAGGTTTATTAAACAAGCTTATAAATCATATGGTTACAATGGCTATTGCTCTATTTCTTAACTGCTAGCAAATATAGATCTTAAAAATGGTTACAAAGAAAATAAAGATAGAGCTCTTTAAAGATTAAGCTGTCACTTGGTACCGTTATTTCTATTTTCTAAGTCTGTGTGTACACTTAAGACAAAGGACACATCCAGGTACAATTTTTACCCCCTTCTGTGCCTCTCGACTCCAGCATATCAGGCCAGGGCCGGTCCCTCAATTCCTAGGAAAGACGAATACGAGGTGGGCGTCCCCGTGGAACCTCGGAAGGCCAATCACCTAACCCGACCAGCAGATAGATAAGAAAGAGGATACGGGCCCCTATGTGTATAAAGATGGGTCCAGCAGCACATTTACTCTGAGCATCAATCTACCATCTAAGATGCCGAATTGTACTGGTCTGTTTTGTGGCGCCAGTTCTTACAAGCAAGTTTCAAGTTAATTTACACTTGCAAGAGAGATAACTAAATTGTGAATACTAGACATTTTTTTACTGGGCGAGAGATTCCTCCCCCCGCGGACGGATGTGTGTTCGTATCAATATGGGTTTCAGTCAAGGGCACTCCTTGGCAGCCTCTTGGTCAGCAAATGGCGTATCTCTGTTTACAGCCATTCAGGGTCGCTGAGCCTGGGCCTTCTGTTCAAGGCTTTTACTGCTCTGTGTGCCCTGCATGCTCCAGGAAAGCAAAAATGGATGTTACAGGGGGGTTCCTGTCTGGCTACAGTGAGAGAGGCAACCTTTGGAATGTCTCAGAGCTATTCGCCAGGTCTGTGAAGCGCAAAGGGGCTAATGTCTCACCAACCAAAGCTGTTCCAAAATAAAAAAAAAATTACCTCACCCACCTTGTGTGTCTGTGTTTGAACAGCTTTAAAGCTTGAACTCTTTGCATCTCCACTTCATCTGTCATTAAAAAATTATCAGACCTCCCCTCATGTCGTACCTCGGTGTTTTCGTATCTCAGTACCTTCGGTGGTCTGGACTGTCAGCGTCGTCTGGTCAGGGTCATCCTGGCGCGCTCCTGACAGGACCTCTACTCCGTTGGTGATGATAAACTTTCGGCTGTGTGTGTAACAATCGGTACTCCCTTTATCTAGAGTGTTAGACCCCGTGCACTTGGGTCAACACAAGAGATCGCTGAGAGGCCCCGGAAACGACAGATGCAGGCAAGGTTTGAAATCAGTCGAGCAGGTTTATTGTCAAATGCGAAGCTCTACCAGTTGGTAACAGAGATCAGTACAATGTGACACCACTGGGCACTATGGCCCGCATTGACAAGGTACCAACACCGGGCAGGCCTATTGCCATATAACAGATATTAACAGCAGTTAGTCAAAGTTAAGCTACTGTGCATTCTGTAAGTTTAGGCAATGACACCTGCCGTTCAGGCGCCTAGTGCGCCCCCCAAGGTCGGCCGGAGAGCACCCTCTGCGGTGTCCTTTTATAGACAGGTACAAACAACTTACATCACTTCTTTACGTACCAGGTTACCACCCTCTGTTGCCTAGTTACCACCCCTCACCTTACGGAAGGGGGGCTTACTTACTATCCTTCATGCTGTCAATCTCGACCCGGTCCTGAACCTAGGTCGGTATGTGCATTAGTTTTTAGGGAGTCTTTGTACCAAGACATTTCTTATTAAGATGTTCCATTACTCCCCTTTGGCTTACAGTCTGTACCCAGTGCCTCCCTGTGTCCTTCCATGCTCCACCTAACTTACACAATTACTCAGTTATCAGTAGGGCTTCTTTCTTGGCTCCTGTGTTACTGAACCAAAGTCTTGCTCACTAGATTGCAGGCCTGTTGCTGTTTTCATGTTACAGGCCTCTATTTAGGCCTGCTGACTCCATGTTACTGACCCTCAACTTACTACACCCCATAACTTCCCACAACTGTGAAAATTATAAAAAGACAATAAACTTAAAACATATTACACAGAGTTATAAAAAAGAAAAGTGCATTCCACCAAACCTTTTTATAAGCCAGAGCAGCAGGGGTGACGCATTGTGGAGAAGGTGGAGCATGGGGCAGAGCCTATATTCCCACTGAGTTCCCTCTGGCTGCGTCTAGACTGGCATGATTTTGCGCAAATACTTTTAATGGAAAAGTTTTTCCGTTAAAAGTATTTGCGCAAGAGAGCATCTATACTGGCATGTGCTTTTGCGCAAAAGCATCCGTGCCAGTATAGACACTGTCTTGCGCAAGAAAACTCCCATGGCCATTTTAGCCATCGGGCTTTCTTGCACAAGAAATTAACGTTGCTGTCTACACTGGCCTCTTGCGCAAGAATATTTGCACAAGAGGGCTTATCCCTGAGCGGGAGCATCAGAGTATTTGCGCAAGAAGCACTGATTTTGTACATTACAACGTCAGTGTTCTTGCGCAAATACTCGCAGCCAGTGTAGACAGGCGGCAATGTAGACACAGCCTCTGAGTTTAAGTGCCTCATTGAAACTGCAAATCACAACAATCACACACCTTATCTTCAGATCCTCACACTAGGAACCTCAGGCTACATCTAGACTACAGGGTTTTAACTCCGCCACATCCAGGGAATGTGTCTGCTCTTCCACTTTTTTTTGTGGCAGAGCAGACACGCTCTTTCAGAAGCCCTGTCTTCCTCCCTCCACGAGGAAGAAGGGCTCTTCCGAAAGAGGAGGATTTTCCAAAATTTGGCCGAGTGTAGACAAGACAAATTTTGGAAAAGCCTCTTGTGACAAAACTATCGGAAAAAGGTACACAAATTGCGGAGCGCAATTTGCATACCTTTTTACGATAAAGCATTGTAGTCTAGAAGTAGCCCCAGTGACTTCTAGAGCATGAAGAAGGTTTGCAGGTTAAGATGGGAGCAAAGAAAATGTCCTTATTCTTAATCTTGATGCAAGAACAGCACTATCATAACCATGAGGGCTGGCCAGCAGCCTGGTGCCTAAGGGTATGTCTACACTACAAAGTTAATTCGAACTAACGGACGCTAGTTCTAGACGCGTTAGTTCGAATTAGCTTAGTTCGAATTAACTAATTCGAACTAAGTTAGTTTGAATTAGCGCTGTAGTGTAGACATACCCTAAGGGGTTAACTAGGTCTCCTGTCTCTAGCCGGGTATCTGGTCAGCCAATGGTAATGCAGGTAGGGATTTCAAACTGGGACAAAGGAATTTTTAACTTTTCCCTCCTTTGTCTGAGTCAGAGTGGTTTTCTTCCAAGTAACAGGGAGATGGGAGGCCTTTTCTCTCTCCCAAGAATGGACTTCTTATATGTGTAAGTAGGGCAACGTCTAGATAATCCATCAGGTTTTATTGTTTTTCTGGTTTGGGAATGTGGAATTGATGTCTGAGCTGTTCAAAGTGTATTTTTTTCTTTTCCCTTTAAAAGTACTGAGCCCAGGGGGTCCCCCTGAGTATCTAGATTAATTGGTGGCTCTTTTCATCTAGCCACTTCATTATTTTTTCAACTATGGTATTGTTTTGATAATAAAAGTTTGTTTTCTTTTTCTAATGAACCTAGTATTGGATCATTTCGGTGTCCTTTCTGTGTCCTGGAAAATCTCTGTGGGCACTTGCCTGTCTCTGACTAGGGGGCAACTACCACAGACTGCAGCTTGTATTTTTTCTTTTCTTTTTCAAGCTCTTTGGGGCAAAGAGCTTGAGGTACCCCTGAGGTTTTAGGGAGGAGGTTTCCCAAGTGATCTCTTCCCTGGTTTTCTTGGATTACTTGGGTGGTGGCAGCGGTTTTTATTCCCCAAAATCTGGGTATTAGAATTTTGGGGAGAAGTTTTTGTACCAAACCCTGTAGAGAACAGGTTTTGGGTTGCTTTTGCGGACCCCCACTTGTGCATTTATCATGCCAGAGTGGGGAACAGCCTTGACATGGTGGCAGAGCGGTGGGATCATTTTGAGAACCCAGGATTTTAAAAGGACACAGGTTTTTCTTTTGACTAGTTGCAAGCTTGGGAGTTTTTCTTTCTTTTCTTTTGTGTTCTGTTGCTGCCTTGGGGAAAGGCACACAACTACAGCCAGACAGTCCACCCCAACCAGTTTTTTTTCTAGCTTTTGGGACAACTGGACAGCTAGGCTAGAATAGGGCAGGGAAACAGCCCAGTACATGCTTTTGCGGTCGGGCAAAGTAGCCCTAGAGCAACCAACCCTTCCTAAGCAACACCTGGCGGTAGAAACAGCCTCAGATCAAGGCAAGATGTCCAGCTCCTGGGAAGATTCACACCCCGAGGAGAGGAGACAGGAGCATGTCCCTGTAAGTCCAGGGGGAAGTGACCTTGAGGGGGCAGGAGCAGTGGAGGGCAGCCCTCCTCCCTGCTCACCACTGTCTTCTGTGTGGGAAAATGCCATTAAGGCAAACAGACCTCTAACTGAGAAAGAGATGGAGTTTCTCCTACGGATGGAGGAGAAGTGTGCACGAGAAGAAACGTGCACAACAAGAAGCAGAGGAGAAGCGTGCACAATGAGAAGCAGAAAGGCAGGCTAGTAGAGGCCGAGGAGACGCGCACCCAACGAGAGGCCGAGGAGAAGCGCACCCAACGAGAGGCCGAGGAGAAGCGCACCCAACAAGAACATCTGGAGAGGCTAGCAGCAATAGAAGCAGAGACCAGGCAAATGGAAGCAGAAGCACAGGCAAGGATAGCAGAAATAAAGGCAGAGACAAGGCAAATGGGAGCAGAAGCACCAACTTCACCAACTAACCACCCTGCTCCCACGAATGCTGCAGTCACTGTTCAACACCCCAGGAAACTCCAGACCCAGAGAGTGGAAGAACAACAGAGACTGTATTCTCCCAGGAGTTCAGTGTACAACTGTGTGGGTATGGAGTGTGATTATAGCATGGCTAATCTGTGTAATTGGGCTGATATCTTAACCCAGCCCCAGAACATGTATGAGGGTAAATCTTCTGTGTTGCCTGTAGCTAACAGGGAGGTTTGTGAAAGGGGTGAGTGTGATTCTGGGAAGTTGTCTGTGGCTAGTCAGTCCTACTGTAACCAAGGGGAGAGTTTCTCTAAGGCTACATCTACACTGCAAGGTTTTTGCGCAAAAACCCGCAGAGCGTCCACACCTCAAGCGCGCTTTTGCACAAGTAAATCGGCAGTAAAATGGCAGAACAGAGGGCTTTTTCCGGTGTAGGTAAACCTCCTTTTATGAGGCGTAACTCCTTTTTGTGCTACAGCTCTTGTGCAAAAAGGCAAGTGTGGACGCTCCAGAGGGGTTTTTGCGCAAGAATTGGCCTCCAGGGGAAAAAAATGGTGGCCTCTGGGCCACTCAGGCCAAATCAATCAGAACTCTATTGTTCCTGTCTGCTGGCCGCCTTTAAAGCCGCAGGCACCCTGCACAAGCATTGTGGCTGGAAGTTTGGCCAGAGCAGGTGCTTTCACCACGCCTCTCTGCTTCAACCACAAATGGCCTCCCGCCAAGCTCCCCGAGACCCCCCTGGCCCTTCCAGGGACCAGCCACAGGGATCACAGGACCCCCCCCCCCCCAGGGAGACCAAAAGGCGTGCCCCCACCTGGAGTGGCCCTGAAATCGCCACCCTCCTGGAGTTGTGGGGCAAGGAGGAGTCCCTGCAGGACCCCCGGTCCAAGAGGAGCAATGCGGAGATCTACTCCCGCATGACCGTATCCCTGGCGGAGCGAGGTCACCCTGCCTGGACCATGAAGCAAGTCCGGGCAACAGTGAAGGAGCTCTGTCGGGTACATAAAGGCCAGGGAGTGCAGGGCACGCTCAGGGGAAGGACCCCATACCTGCCCCTACTACCAAGAGCTCGACCACATCCTTGGGGGGGGGAACCCCCTTTCCCCCCTCCATTGTTGTGGACTCCGGGCTGGAGCAGCCCATCCTTCAACAGCCGGAGCCTGTCCCCTAGCCGGAAGAGATGGTGGGGCAGGTCCAGCCGCCAATGGAGGAGAAGGAGGACGACAACAACCAGGAAAGTGGGACCATCACCCTATTCCAGGAGCCAGTCCCTGCCAGCCTGGACATCTCCCAGGCCTCCGAGGTGGCTTGGGAGGGATCCTCAGGTACGTTGGCACACGCACAGGGCGGGGGATGTGGGCGCACAGGGGGCGGGGGGCACACTGCCGTGTGGGCTGCTAGGCCAGCACATGCTGCTGCAGTCTGGGCATGTGCACCCACGTGCGTGGGAGGGTGCAGCATGCAGCCACAGCAGCCAGCCCCTCAACATGCCCGGGAGCCTGCTGCCAGCCTCATGCCTGGCAACATGAGTCTTGCCCCCAGGGGCAGGGGACGCAGCCAGCTGCAAGCAGACTAGCTGCAAGGGCAGAGACACAACCCCCCGCCGCTGCCCACGTGCACTGGAGTGCAGCACACAGGCATGCCTGCACGTGAGAGGCAGCAGCTGCTCCCACTTGATAGCCCAGCGAGCCACACCTGTGTGTGCAGACCCCGGGGAGGGCCAGGCTGCTAACAGCTCCTCTGCCGCCCATGAGAGGATCCCACTGTGGCCGGACACTGCCCTTGCCTGCCTGGCCATGGTGTGTGGGTGGTGGGGGGAGGGGGAAGCAGGCAGCACGGTCCTCTGGCCACCTCGGGGTCCCTGTGACACAGGGCGTGCTGTGGAGGCCACAGACAGCCTTGCACCCAGGACATCCCCCTCCTATGGGCTGCAGACTGGTGCGGTCTCCGCTCACACAGGAGGGCACAGCCACAGGGAACGTTTGTGCAGGGTGGACTGACTGCCCCTCTCTCGTGTCTTCTCCACAGCCAGAACGGAGGGCCTTGCCACACCACTGCCGCAGCCACCACCCAGAGTCCGGGGGAGGAGCTGATGGGCCAGCACGGAGGGGTGATGCGCGACATCTACACCACCGTCGCGCAGGCTGAACACCAACCTGGAGTGATGGCAACAGGTGTGGAGTGACCTCACGGCGTACTGCGACACCATGCGTGGGATCCTGTCCCACACAGGGGAACAGGCACCTGCTGCTGCTGCTCCTGCCTTCCACCCTCCTGCCCCCTCTCCTATACCCATGGCCCACCTGTCTGCCCACCCTGCCATGCCTCTCCTCCCTTCCCCATGGCCATGTCTCCTCCCCCAGTCATGCCTACAGTCCCTCCTATGGTCCCTCTTCCTGCCCACCCGGGCCCCGTTCCAGCCACCCCTCCTGCCAACCCCATTGGGGCCCCTAGAGCAGCCCAACCCCAACGACGTGCCCGCACCCGAGATGGCTCAGCAAGCCACCCCACCGCTCCTCCCAGTCCTCATCCCCACATCCCAGTTGAAACAGCCCCCCCTGCCCCTGCCCACTCTCGTTTCTGTTAAATACAAAAACCAGTAATTTTGTTTCAAAACCAAGCAGGTGTGTTTATTGGGAGGTCGGGGTAGGGGCAAGGGGAGGGGGTGAGAGGGGGAAGGGAGAGAGAAGGAAGGGTGCAGGCCCTGCACGAACCTCTCCCTCAGGGCCTCCCTGATGTGCACCCCAGCCTGATGGGCTTGGTGGGTCGCAGCTGTCCGGGGCTGCTCAAAGCCCCAGCCCTCATGGGCGGCCTCTGCCACCCGTGCTGGGAGGAAGGCCTCCCCCTTGCGCTCCACCAAGTTGTGGAGCACACAGCAGGCCACCACCACCACCTCGGGGATATTCTGCTCCCCGGCGTTCAGGCAGGTGGGGAGGCAGTGGCACCATCCTTTCAGGGACCCAAAGGCACACGCCACCTGCAGGTGGGCTCTGTTCAGGCAGGCACTGAAAATGTCCTTGGTGGGATCCAGCTGGCCAGTGTAGGGGCGCATTAACCAGGGCATGAGTGGGTATGCCGCGCCCACTGGCATAGTCTGGTCGCCCACAGGAAACACCCGTCGGGGGAAAAAGGTGCCCGCCTCCAGCTCAGCGCACAGGCTGGAGTTGCGAAAAACCCGGACATTGTGAGCCCTGCGCAACCACCCCATGTAAAATGTTTGTGTAGTGGTCCCGGTGGTCCACCAGGGCCTGCAGGACTACCAAGAAGTAGCCCTTTCAGTTGACAAACTGGGCTGCTCAATGTTCCGGGGCCCGGATGGGGATGTGCATGCAGTCAATTGCTCCCGTGCAGTTGGAGAACCCCAGGACAGCAAAGCCGCCCATGGTGGCATCCAGATCCTGGAGCCGGATGACTCTGCGCAGCAGCAGGGAGTTGATGGCCCGGACGACCTTCAGAAGGCGATCGAGAGAGGGGCAGTGTGCTCCCAGTGGGACGTGGCTGCCCCCCCACCCAGCAGGAGCCCCCCCGGTGCCCCCCCCGGCCAGTGTAAGGGCAAGAAGGCACGGGGACAGGGCTTTCCCCCCACCCCCAGTCAACCTCGTACAGTGCCCAGCCACCCGGTCCTGAGGGCCCCTCTTATGCAACACCCCCCCTCCTCCCATGCAGGGGCTGCATCCCATGGTCTCCTTACCTGCACAAGGATGGCCCCGACAGTGGAACTCCCCGCCCCAAACTGGTGTGCCACCGAGCAGTAGCTGTCTGGGGTGGCCAGCTTCCACAGGGCGATAGCGACCCGCCTCTGGAGTGGGATGGCGGGCCGCAGGTGGGTGTCACGTCATTGGAGGGTGGGTACGAGCCAGGTACAGAGCTCCAGGAAGGTGGCCTTCTGCATGCGGAAGTACTGCACCCATTGCTGGTCGTCCCACCACTCCATGACCAGCTGGTCCCACCACTCTGAGCTGGTGTCCAGCCTCCAGGTTCTTCTGGGTATGGTGGCCTGGGGCAGCCAGACAGAGGCTGAGGAGGAAGATTTCAGGGTCCACCTCTATGAGGAAGAGGATCCCTGGCTTGAAGCAGGCACTGCAGGGAGTGGAGCCTGGCCCTGGGGGTCTGTTGCAGCTCCGGCTCCATAGCACAGGACAGAGTAGTGGAAAGCTGTGTGGTCCCCAAAAAGCAAAGGGCACACACAGCAGGCACTGCTGAGGCTTAGCTTTGTCAAAGAGGCTAGCAAGCTAGCAGCAGAAACAGAGAAGTGGCTGTCCAGCCAAGGGGGTCTCTGGAGGGTTCCGGCAACAGTACTCAAGAGCAACTGGTGACCTCTAGCCTGACTAGAACTGGTTCCAGGTGGCTTTTATATGTGGGAGAGCATCCAATAATGTGGACGCTCTCTTGCGCAACACCACCTCGCAAAAGCGATGCACTTTGAGGTGTGGACGTGCTCTTGCGCAAAAGGCTTCTTGCGCAAGAAGCCGGCAGCATAGACATAGCCTAAGTGTTTATATGTATGTGTCTATGCAGGAGAACTCTGTGTCTGTGAGGGGGATTTCTGCATGTGTGTCTGATGTCTCAGAGGTGAGGCTGGAATCAGAAACAGGGCAGGGAGAGCCCAGTGATCAGGGAAGTGTTTCTCTGGAGCAGTCTGGAGTGACTGGCCAGGGTGAGGGTGATGCTTGTCAATCTGGACTTACACAAGCTAGAAAGCGAAGTTACTCACTTTCGGTACAGTAACTGTCATTCTTCGAGATGGTGTCCCTGTGGGTGCTCCACTATGGGTGCTGGGCTTGCCCTGGTGCCGCAGACGGAAGCTTGTGAGAAGCAGTGTTTGGCCGGACTGTGCATGTGCCGCGGGGTTCGCGGCTTTCGCACTCTTTTCTCTGGCGCGCGGTCCGGCCTCCCGCCAGTTCCTCGAGACCGCCTCGGAGTCTGTAAGACACGAGAGAGAGAGGACTCCAAAGCGGGGAGGAGGGCGGGTAGTGGAGCACCCGCAGGAACACCATCTCGAAGAACGACAGTTACTGCACTGTAGGTGAGTAACTTCGCTTTCTTCTTTGAGGATGTCCCCGCGGGCGCTCCACTATGGGTGACTGCGTAGCAGTGGTCACCAGAATGGAAGGAGGGCCGGAGGAGTCCCTATTTATCCGCTGTGGAGAGCACTGCAGTCGCCACTGCCCCATCTGAGCGAATGCCTAGAGACAGAGTAGTGTTTGGCAACGGTCTCATGTGATGACCAGGTGGCCGTCCTGCAAATATCCTTAAGGGATACTCCTTTATGGAAGTATGAATCAATTTCACCATGATTTCAACAGCTTCCACCCCACCATCAACCTCAGCATGGACCAATCTACACGGGAGGTCCATTTCCTGGACACCACGATACAATTAAGTGACGGTCATATCAATACCACCCTATACTGAAAACCTACCGACCACTATACTTACCTGCATGCCTCCAGTTTCCATCCCGGACACACCACACGATCCATTGTTTACAGCCAAGCACTGAGGTACAACCGCATATGCTCCAACCCCTCAGACAGAGACCTACACCTACAAGATCTTCAACAAGCATTCTGTAAACTGCGATACCCACACGAGGAAGTGAGGAGACAGATTGAGAGAGCCAGACGTGTACCCAGAAGCCTCCTGCTACGGGACAAGCCCAAGAAAGAAACCAACAGAACACCACTGGCCATCACCTACAGTCCCCAGCTAAAACCTCTCCAACGCATCATTAGTGATCTTCAACCCATCCTGGACAATGATCCCTCGCTTTCACAGGCCTTGGGAGGTAGGCCGGTCCTTGCCCACAGACAACCCGCCAACCTGAAGCATATTCTCACCAGCAACTACACACCGCACCATAATAACTCGAACTCAGGAACCAATCCTTGCAACAAACCTCGGTGCCAACTCTGCCCACATATTTACACCAGCAACACCATCACAGGACCTAACCAGATCAGCCATACTGTCACTGGTACATTCTCCTGCACATCCACCAACGTAATATATGCCATCATGTGCCAACAATGCCCCACTGCTATATACATCGGCCAAACAGGACAGTCCCTACGTAAAAGAATCAATGGACACAAATCTGATATTAGGAATGGCAACATACAAAAACCTGTAGGGGAACACTTCAATCTTCCTGGACACACAATTGCAGATCTAAAAGTAGCCATCCTGCAGCAAAAAAACTTCAGGACCAGACTTCAAAGAGAAACTGCTGAGCTACAGTTCATCTTTAAGTTTGACACAATCAACTCTGGATTAAACAAAGACTGTGAATGGCTTGCTAACTACAAAAGCAGCTTCTGTTCCCTTGGAATTCACACCTCCAGATCAGCTGCTAGAAGTGGGCCTCATCCTCCTTGATTGGATCACCTCATCATCTCCAGCCTGATCCTGGCCTGCATATTTATTCCTGCCTCTGGAAATTTCCACTACATGCATCTGACGAAGTGGGTCTTTGCCCACGAAAGCTTATGCTCCTACACTTCAGTTAGTCTATAAGGTGCCACAGGACTCCTCGTCTCCTTTATGGAACGCTGTCGAGGTCGCCATGGCCCTGGTGGAGTGGGAACATGGTTGGGCGGGGAGGGGTAAGCGTTTTGCTGCGTAAGACTGTGTTATGCAGGAGGTTATAAGATTCGAAATCCTCTGGGAAGATAAGCATTGATCCTTGGACCTATGTGCCAGGGAGACAAATAAATGGTCCATACGTCTAAAGGGTTTAGTGCGGTCTATGTAGAACGCTAAGGCCCTACGGGTGTCCAGGGAGTGTAGGGCCGCTTCTCGTGGTCAGGCATAGAGCTTCCGGAAAAAAGTTGGTAGGATTACTGGTTCATTGACATGAAAGTGGAAGACGATTTTGGGTATGAATTTTGGGTGTAGTCTCGACACTACCCCATCATTTTGGAAAATTGTATATGGTGGTTTAGCCATCATGGCGGAAAGCTCGCCCACCCTGCGTGCCGATGTTATGGCAAGTAAGAAAATCGTTTTCATAGTGAGGAGATGTAAGGGTGCGGTTGCGAGATGCTCGAACGGTGGCCTCATTAGGGCATCGAGGACTACATCCAGGTTCCACACAGGTGGGGCTGGGTCATGCGGCGGGGCCATGTTGGTGAGGCCCTTAAGAAATCTCTTAGTAGTAGGATGGGCAAAGACGGCAGCAATCTCAGCCTTTACACCATCAATAGACAGCGTTTCCAAGTGTACCCTGATGGAAGCTAATGTGAGTCCTGTGTCTTTTAGGTGCATGACATAGTCCAGTACGGAGGGGATCGACGGATGTGCTGGATCGTGGTGGTTCGTGGTACACCAGGAGGAGAATCTGCGCCACTTATGAAGGTAAGTTTTCCTTGTGGCTTGTCGTCTACTATGTATAAGGACGTGTTGGACTGGGGCCGAGCAGAGGGATTCGAATGGGGTCAACCAGTTAGGAACCATGTCGTTAGGTTCAGGGTGTGTATCTGGGGGGTGTTTCAGGCGCCCTTGGTCCTGGGTCAGGAGGTTCGGAAGGACTGGCAGGCGGATTGGTGCACATGCGGACAGACGGTGGAGGAAGGGGAACCAATGTTGGCAAGGCCAATCCGGTGCTATGAGGATTAGCGTTACCTTGTCTGCCCTCAGCTTCTGGAGAACTCTGGGGATCAGCGGTATGGGGGGAAGGCATAGAGGAGGGGTCCGCGCCAGGTAATGAGAAAGGCGTCCCCTAGGGATGCATGACTGAGGCCCGCCCTGGTGCAGTGCTTGTGGCATTTCATATTGCCGGGGGTTGCGAAGAGGTCCACTCGTGGAGTTCCCCAGCATCAGAAGAGCTCACGTAGGACACCATCGTGCATTTCCCATTCGTGTTTCACATCGAAGTGCCTGCTTAGGAAGTCTGCGGTCATGTTAATGGTGCCAGGTAAGTAGGATGCCGTAGGTGTTATTCCGTGGTGAATGCACCAGTTCCAGAAGCGGATAGCTTCCGTGCATAAGGAACGGGAGCGAGCGCCGCCCTGACGATTCACATAATACATGGCTGTGACGTTGTCCGTGAGTATCCTCACCGTGGTGTTCCGAATGTGGATGAGGAGGGACTTGCATGCGTTGAAAATGGCACATAGTTCTAAAAGGTTTATGTGTAGACGTGATTCTCGTGGGGACCATTGGCCCTGCACTGAGAGGGAGCCCATGTGAGATCCCCAGCCTAATAGAGAGGCGTCTGTTGTGATTTGGTGGAGGGGTTCTTGTTGATGGAAAGGTACCCCTGATAGAAGATTCTTGCGGCTGGTCCACCACAGAAGTGATCGGGTAACGGCAGGTGGAGGCGTTACCGGTCTGTGGAGGACGTATCTGGTGTGGTCGTATACAAGTATCAGCCAGTACTGAAGGGTGCGCAGGTGTAGTCTGGCGTGTTTGACCACGTACGTTGTGGCAGCCATGTGGCCCATCAATCTCAGGCATGTCATAAGTGAAACGGTGGGACTGACGGTGATGGTGTGAATGAGGTCCTGGATGGCCTGAAACCTTTGTAGGTGCAGTAAGGCTCTGCCGGCGAGTGAGTCCAGGCGGGCCCCTATGAACTTGATGTTTTGTGTGGGGTGCGAAACTGACTTTTGCTTGTTGAGGAGGAGTCCGAGCGATTGAAAGACTTGCCTGGTGAGCTGAACCATCTGAGAAACCTCGAGTGCAGAAGGACCCTTGAGTAGGCAATCGTCCAGGAGTAGTTAATGCCTTGATACCTTTCATCACCATGCAATTTTGACAGGTGCCCCGCCCCCTGATGTCACCTACACCCGCCCTCCCCCTGACGTCAGGGTGACGTCAGGGCCTGACATCACCTCCGCCCGCCCGCCCGCCCCCTGACATCACCAAGCGCCGCCCTCCCCCTGACGTTTTCTACACCCACCCCTCCCATTGATGACATTACCTATCCCCGCCCCTTTATACAGAGCGGGGTTTCAAGATGGCGGGGCCATCATTTTTCCGGGGTTCGGGGGGGGCCTCCTGTGAAAAGAAAAGAAAAGAAAAAAGAAGGGAGCTCTTGGGCGGCCCACCTTGACCCGCGGGGGCCGAAAGAGGGAATGGCCGGAGGGCGGCCGGAGAGCCTTTAATAAAAGGGGAAAAGCCCTAGCAGCAAAAAAAGAAAAGGGAAAAATCTTAGTGTACACACACGGTAGCAAAAAAGCCCTAGCAGTTCCACACACCCCAAACACACAAACGGCAGCAAAAATAAAATAATAATAAAAAAAAGAAAAACCCTAGCGGCAAAAAAAAAAGGGGAAAAAAAGCCTATTACACACACACACAGTAGCAAAAAAGCCCTACCAGCTCCACACCCACCCACCCCCAAACAGGCAAACGGCAGCAAAAAAGAAAACCCCTAGCACGCACCGGCACGCCACGCCAAAAAAAACCCCCTAGTAGCCACACGTACAACAGGTCAACGGTAGCAAAAAAAAGAAAAGCCCCTAGAAAAAAGAAACCCCCCTAAAAAACAAAAAGCCCTAGCAGTTCCACACATACCCCCAAGCAGGCAAACGGCAGCAAAACAGAAAACCCCTAGCACACACCGGCACGCCACACCAAAGAAAGAAAAGGGGTAAAAGTTATCAGGGAAAAAAAGAAAAAAAGTAAACTTTACTTACCCAGCTCCCGCAGCAAAAGAAAGAAGCTACAGTTTGTGAGCCTCCTCGCCCCCAGCCGGTCGCATCAGCTGACCGGGAATGACCAATTACAAATGACTATGGTTTGACCAATGAGAGCCCATGTTCGGGTCAGCCAATTAGAGGGCCGGTAGGCTGGTTCACGGGCCAATCAAAACAAACCTTTACCCTTGCCCGGCACACCGACTTGTTTTAAAAATTAAAAAGCTTGTTTTGTACCATCAACCCCGTTTAAAGTGGTTGGTAATTTTCAGGCTAAGAAGAATAAAAGGTATAGCCGAAACACGGCTCTAAGCAAAAATAAGGAAGATAAACAACAACTTGTGGGTAAATTCTTAGGTTAAAATGGGGGAGGAAAAAAGGTATAGCCGAAACACGGCTCTAAGCAAAAATAAGAAAGATAAACACCAACTTGCGGGTAAATCCTTAGGTTAAAATGGGGAAGGGAAAGAGGGATAGCCGAAACGTAACTCTCAACAGCAGTAAAAAAATAAACATGTTCTGTTACTCAAGGACACAGCAAAAGTAGGAAAAATAAAATAAACACAGGGTAGTGCACGCAATTAAAAAAAGTATAAAGTGTACGTTTTAATTACGCCAACGAGCTTTAAAAAATCAGGGGTAAAGCAGCCTAAAAAAAAATACCAAACAAAGAAATAAGCGGCGGGAAACCCCTCAAAAGAAAAAAAGGGGGGAAGCAATAACCCAGCATAGCTTTCAGTAGCGGTAAAAAAATAAACACCAGCTGAAAAACAGCCCGTCACACAAAATCAAAGCCACATGCGCAACAAAAGTAGGGGAAAGAAAATAAACACCCGTTTAAAAGTGCCCTGTCACAAAATCAAAAAACACATGCCCAACAAAAGTAGGAAAAACAAAATAAACAGTGGGGTAGTGCACGCAATTAAAAAAAGTATAAAGTTTACGCCTTTAAGCAAAAATAAGAAAGATAAACACCAACTTGCGGGTAAATCCTTAGGTTAAAATGGGGAAGGGAAAGAGGGATAGCCGAAACGTAACTCTCAACAGCGGTAAAAAAATAAACATGTTCTGTTACTCAAGGACACAGCAAAAGTAGGTAAAATAAAATAAACACGGGGTAGTGCACGCAATTAAAAAAAGTATAAAGTTTACGTTTTAATTACGCCAACGAGCTTTAAAAAATCAGGGGTAAAGCAGCCTAAAAAAAAAATACTAAACAAAGAAATAAGCGGTGGAAAACCCCTCAAAAGAAAAAAAAGGGCAAAGCAGCCTAAAAATTAAAAAGAAAGAAAGAAATACCGAACAAAGAAAAAAGCGGCGGGAAACCGTCAAAAGAAAAAAAGAGGGAAGGAATAGCCCAGCATAGCTTTCAGTAGCGGTAAAAAAATAAACATCAGCTGAAAAACGGCCCGTCACACAAAATCAAAGCCACATGCGCAACAAAAGTAGGGGAAAGAAAATAAACACGGGGTAGTGCACGCAATTAAAAAAAGTATAAAGTTTACGTTTTAATTATGCCAATAAAGCTTTAAAAAATCGGGGGTAAAGCAGCCTAGAAATAAAAAAAAAGAAAAAAATACCAAACAAAAGGGGGGCTATAAACGGAACGTAACTTTCAGCAAACATAAGGAAAAGGAAACAAACACAAACTTATAAACGCCTTGTTTTTTAAAGAGGACATGAGCAACGGCTGTTTTTGTAACCCCCCCCGACCTGGTAATAAACAAAACCTTATACCCCCTACCACACACATAAGACGCCCCGACTTTTTGTAAAAAATTTAGGGGTATAAAAAGAGAGAAATTTTGGGACCCTTTAGGACGGCTTAAAATTTTCACTATGGAAAGCAACACTATGGTAAGAGCTTTTTAATTTGCGCGGGCGACTACGCTTTGTATACTTGGGGTTTAAAAGTTAATAACCGCTTTTAACTTGGATATATTTTATGCCCGGTGTTGTTAGGACTTAAAAGCTAATAACTGCTTTTTAACAGGAGGACGCCTTTTTACTGGAACTGTCCGAGGCCGCCCTGGCCGCCTTAAATTTTGGTAAGTTTGGGGTTTGTTGTGCAAAGTTACAGCGGCCGTTGGTAAAACCTAAGGAGGAGGTGGAGAGGGGTGGGCTTGTTTTACAAAAGTTACAGGCGCGGATTGTAAAATCAAAGAGCTTTTTTTTTTTGTTTTATTCAGATTCGGCGGGGGAGCAACCCGGCGCTTTGTCCGCTATTCCTGACCAAGAGGCCGTGCGAGGTGGGGTGTGTGGGGAAGAAGGGGAGGGGGGATTACTTTGTGACAGACGGGGCCCCTTTACCGTCCCGCCCCTTTTTTGGCTTGATTTTTAATGGTTAGTAAAGGGCTTGTGTTAAAACAGCTTGTTTGTTGATAGATTGCTTAATTGGTGTGTTCCCACCCCATTTGATTTCTTAACGGCTAGTAAAGGGCTTGTGTTAAAGTAGGTTGTTTGTGTGTTGATAGATATCCCCACGGCCCTTTTAGAAAGAGAAGAAAGGGTGCAGAAATCCCTGAAAAAGACCAAGAAAGCCGCTTTCAAGAGCAACAACACAGAGACCGGAGCCCCGGATCTCGAGCAACCCAGCATGTCCAAAGCCGGGTTCCAACAAAGCGAGCTGGGGGTTAAAAGGGCGGGGGGTGTCGCGCCGGGGGTCGGGGGTAAGCATTGTAAGGGGGATAGCCCTAAGCAGCCGGTGTCGGGCAAACCGGCCGACGCGCAAAAAAAGGTCTTTGTAAAAGGGGGCAATAACAAAAAACCTAAAAGCAGGGACCTAAAGGACCTTTCGCAATGCGTTATGGAATTATACGATCTTAGCGTACGACTAAGAAGCATTCATGAGTTTATGAGGGAACTAACAGATAAAAAGTTTCCCAGGGTGGCTTTTGAAGTAATGCAAAAGCAGTACTATGTAGGAGATTTTGGAAATTTAGCTCGAAAGCTGCTAGCTACGAGACGGGAGGTGGAAATAATGGAAAACTGGATGCAGGAGGGAGGGCTTGAGTGACTAACTATGAAAGCTAAAAACGGGCAGGGGGGGAGGGGGGAAAAGTGGAAAAAAGCTAAAAGACTAAGAAGGGTTATGGTAAAAAAAAATAAAAAAGCCAAAGCGTTTTTACGAAAAGGCTCCCCGAACCCGGAAGGGGGGCGGAGCGCCACCCCCCACCCGAGCCCGGAAGGGGAGCGGAGCGTCACCCCCTTTCCGAGCCCGGAAGGGGATTCGATCGCCGCCTCCCTCCCGAGCCCGGAAGGGGTTTTGCCCATAAACCCCCCAACCCCCGGTCCTGAGGAGGTAGAGGCTCCCGAACACCCCCAGGTGTATTTGGAGCGGGTGAGGCACTGGATAAGACAGCGTAGAGGCTTTAACGCTTACGAATATTACCAGGAATTTCGGTTTGCTAACCTGGACAGAATAGCGGGGTTCGCAGAGGCCATGGTCGCTATTGACGCCGCTATTCAAAATTTGCTAGACGATATTAATACCCAGGCGGGACCCGAGGATTTCGTACAGCTGCGCTTAGATGCCCAGGGCCTCAATCAGCCCCTCTTTTCTTTGAGGAGGCCTCAGGAAGATTTAAACACCGCAAATTTTTTGAATAACCTTGTTTCGGTGTTGCAAAGTAACGCGGCGCTCGTGGGAACAGGCGTTTTAAGACTAGTCATTACGATTATCAGAAACAGGGCGGGCGGGGTGGCGAGGTCCTTAAAAACCATCACGTACAGTAAAATCATAGAAAAAAAACCAAAACATTTAATCGACCTACATAACCAGGGAAATAACTTGTGCTTTGCCGGCAGCGTGCTGGGCCTGTTATCGAGTGAAAAACTTACAGATGCCCAATTACTAGAAGGGGCCAGGCGTCTTCACCAGGAGCTGGGGCTTTCGGCCCAAAAAATGATCAGTTTTACAGACGTGGGCTCTTTCGAGGAGCGCTTAGGCGTGACGATCGCCGTGCTGTGTCACGAAAAGGGTAATTGGCGCTTTTTTACAACCGGGGGCGCGCGCGACACCCCAAAACCGTATTTGTATTGTTGCACGACAAGCACTATTACAGCATTTTAAATATTAAAGCCTTTATAGGGGCGTCGTATTTGTGCAACTACTGTTACGCTACGTACAGTCACAAACACCAACACACCTGTAAAGGTCACTGTCGTACTTGTGACGGCGCCGAGTGTTGCGAGGTGGCTGCCGAAAGAAAGCGCTGCCCCGGCTGTAAGCTATTTTGCCGTTCCGAGGCCTGCTTAGACAGACACAGGGCGCTGGCGGCGGCCGGTAAAGTCGATTGTAACACCAGAAGCCTGTGCGATAAGTGCGGCTTCTACGTTGCTAAAAATCACCGGTGTAAAAGCAAAAAGTGCCCTCAGTGTTACCAAAAGACAGAGGCCGTGGGGGGCCACGAGTGTTACATGCGTAACATCTCGTCTCCGGAGGAGGGGAAGGACTATGTTTTTTACGACTTCGAATGTATGCAAGAAACGGGGGTGCATGTGCCAAATTATGTGTATGCCTTACACTTAAATAAAAAAGACAGCTGGGAGTTTAAGGGCATAGATTGCGTCAGCGAGTTTGTACGAACCTTTATAGACAAGCGCTTTAAGAACTACACTTTTGTCGCGCATAACGCTAAAGGTTACGATGGTTATTTTATTCTGAGACAGCTGATTAAGGAAAAAATGCCCGTCAGCCCCGTCACGCAAGGCGGGAAACTTATGTGCGTTACGGTAACGAATTTAAACATTAGGTTTATAGATTCTTTAAATTTTTTGCCCATGAAACTTAGCAAGTTACCCAAAGCTATGGGGTTCCAGGGTGTTAAGGGCTATTTTCCGCATTTTTTTAACAAGGTCGAAAATCAGAACTACGTGGGCCCCATGCCCGGTGTAGAAGCCTTTGGCGTAGAGTACATGATGCCTGAAGAACAAAAGGACTTTCTGAACTGGCACCGGCACCACCGCCAAAACACATTCTATCTGCAAAAAGAACTGCGCTATTATTGTCAAAAAGACGTTGAGATTTTGCGTGAGGCCTGTGACCGGTTCAGAAAAGAAGTCATGAGGATGACAAAAAAACAAATTGTTAAAAACCCCGGGCAAGATAACGAGGAGTTGGTGACTAAGTGCATAGACCCCTTTCAGTACCTCACGCTAGCGTCGATCTGCATGGCCATGTACCGGTTTAACTTTTTACAGCCGCGCACCATAGCCCTGCTGCCGCTAGACAATTACCATAAACAACAAAAAAGATATTCCACGCCGGCCATTCAGTGGTTGCTGTATGTCTCTCACACAGAAAACCTTTACATACAGCACGCTTTGCAGGGCGGGGAGCTTAAAGTGGGTTCCTACTTTTTAGATGGGTACGCCAAGGTAGAGGGTAAACCGACGGCCTTTGAATTTAACGGTTGTTTTTTTCACGGTTGTCCGGTTTGCTATTGTGAAAACGATTTCAACCCTCTGCTGGAAGTGACCTACGGCCAGCTGTACAACCGCACGATAATTAAGACCGAGTTTTTGAAAAAACAGGGCTTCGAGGTGAGGACCTTGTGGGAACATGAATGGAAGGCCATGCTAGCTAACGATAACCGGGTGGGGGCCTTTTTACGAGAAAAAAAGTTACCGTCACCTTTGATTCCCAGAGACGCCCTTTACGGGGGTAGAACCAACGCCATTTGCTTGTATTACAAGCCGCGGCCCGGGGAGCAGATTCATTACTACGATTTTAACAGCCTTTACCCCTTTGTTAACAAAACTAAGCGTTATCCCGTGGGACATCCGGTTATCGTGTATAAGGATTTTGGGGACATCAGACAGTACTTCGGTTTCGCCAAGGTTAAAGTGTACCCCCCGAGAGGGCTGTATTTTCCCGTTTTACCCTACAGGCTCGGCGGTAAGCTCACCTTCCCCCTGTGCGCCCTGTGCGCGGAAACAAAACAAGAGGCCCTTTGCGCTCACAGTCGGGAGGAGCGGGCTTTAACGGGGACCTGGTGCACGATAGAGCTGGTGGAGGCTTTAGACAGGGGCTACGCGATCGCTGAAATTTACGAGGTTTGGCACTTTAACGGCACCTCAGACACCCTGTTTTCAAACTATATTAAATTGCACCTGAGACAAAAACAGGAAGCCTTGGGGTTCCCTCTCTGGTGTACGGACGATGTGAAAAAAATACAGTATGTTAAACAGTATCGGGAAAAAGAAGGCGTGTGCCTGCGCCTAAATAAAATTAAGGTTAACCCTGCAAAAAGACAAATTTCAAAACTGTTTTTAAATTCCTTGTGGGGAAAATTTGGCCAACGGACAAATTTAACTAACACCAGCATCGTGACGAATCCGGACGAGCTCTTCAAGTACGTTTTTGTACCTTATTACGCCGTGTCGTCGCGCGAGTTTATCGACGACGACACGGCGGTGGTGTCGTGGAAGTACGAAAAGGAGCACTGCACCAGTTCGAGCAACACGAACGTGTTCATCGCTTGCTTCACCACCGCCTACGCCCGCCTAGAGCTCTACCGCCTCTTAGACTGCTTACAAGATCGGTGTCTTTACCACGACACCGACTCCATGATATTTGTTAGCAAAGAGGGAGAGTGGAACCCGCCCTTGGGGGATTATCTAGGGGAGCTGACCAGCGAAATACCGGAGGGAGAGCACATTGTGGAGTTTGTGTCCGCGCCTAAAACGTACGGGTACAAGCTATCCGGCGGGCACACCTGCATGAAAGTCAAAGGTATCACGCTCAACGCCGGAAATAGCAAAAACATTAATTTTGAAAGTTTAAAAGAGCTCGTCAGGGCTTACCCGGCGTGGGGCGCTCCAAAAGAGATCGTGGTACGACAGCCGGGGATAGTCAGGGTAAAAAAACACTGGCAGATAGAAACAAGAACTCTAAAAAAAACCCAAAAGGTCGTTTACGACAAAAGGGTTCTCGAGGAGGATTTCAAAACCTGGCTGTACGGGTACTAAATATAATGCAAAGCCCGCTTCGCTTCGTTCACCCCTTTTCCTGTCTGCTTTGCGGTCCTTCGAACTCTGGAAAAACCTTTTATATAAAGCAGCTGTTAGAAAACGGGGATAAACTGCTATCGCGCATGCCTGAAAATATTGTCTGGTGCTATAGCTGCTGGCAGCCGCTGTATAAAGAGCTGCTGCAAAAATTTCCACGGGTGACGTTTATGGAGGGGTTACCGGAAACTTTTAATGATGAACGGCTGTTTCCTAGCAATAAAGCGAATATGGTAATTATAGACGACCTGATGGAGTCTGCTTCTGAAAACGGCGAAATCGAAAAGGCCTTTACAAAATACGTACACCACAGAAACCTAAGCGTCATGTACATCGTGCAAAACATTTTTTGTCAGGGAAAAAAAAAGCAGAACGATTAATTTAAATACCAAGTACATGGTTCTTTTTAAAAACCCCCGTGATAAGCTGCAAATCACAACGCTGGCCCGCCAGATGTATCCCAGTAAAACGCAATTTTTTTTGGAGGCCTTTGAGGACGCTACCAAAAGACCTTATGGGTACCTGTTGGTGGATTTAAACGCTTCAACGCCTGAAGCCTACAGGTTGAGAACCGGGCTTTTTCCCCCCGACTGGCCCTGCGTATACGTGTTTAAAAAAGCTAATAAAAAATAGACGGTTGTACCAAGGGCCCCCATTTTTACAAAAGAGCGGGGTTCCGCGCGATCATGTCCACGCGCGTGCACAGAAACCTGGCTCTGTTAAGGCTTCTCATAAAAGCCAAGCCACAGCAAAGAAAAGCTATTCTCTGCGCGGCCTCTGACGACCTGGTGGCGGCCATCTCCGAAATAGCGCTCAACACTTTAAAGGGCAACGTCCCCCTCAAACCGCGCCAAATAAGCGTGCTAAAAAAAAAACGGCGGGCTATCAAAAAACTGAGCAATAAAAGCCTGTCCCTCAAAAAGAAAAAGCTCCTTGTCAAGCAGTCGGGAGGCTTTATCGGCCCCTTGCTGAGCTTTGCTCTCCCTCTACTGTCAGGCCTGCTAACCAGCAGATAAAACCACCCCCCGGCCCCAGGGCAGGAGCAAAGAATGGAGCACGCTGAAAAACTGTATCTGGTGCCTAGCCGCCAGCTGGAGCAGCTGAAAGGCGAGGAAGAAAACATCAGAACCACCGCCCCTCAGCATTTGGATACGGAAATGAAAGACATTCTTCAAAGAACCGGCCTCCCCGACTACGAGAAGGCGAAACTTTACGAAAGGGCTTTGCAAATATACCTGGTGTTAAACAGGCAGGGGGAAGCGGAAAAAACTAAAATAAGTCTCTGGCTCCCCGAGCCCCCGACAGAAGCGTCGGAGGAAAAGCCTCCCCCCGAAGCCGTCGGCAGAACCGAGGACTTTGTGGTTCGGGACGTGCTGGAGGGGGTAAACCCTCACTATAAAAAAAAAGCCGAAATGCTGCTACATAAACTCGGCCAGCATAAAGACATCGCCTCTTGGACCGCCGACAGGGGTTTTGTGTACCGGGGGACGCCCGTGGTCGGCTCTCACATGCTCGACTTAGTAAGGGGGGTAACGGGTCCTTATTCTTTCGCTAACAAGAAAGCTCCCAGGGGCTGGAAGGCTTTTATGAAAGCCTTGGCGGAGCTAAACGCCCCGACCGCCGTCGTGAGTCATGTTACCAATAAAGAATATTTAGACAGTGTTGTATATTGGGTTGTAGATATAGATCTTGTTGTTATGGTAACTGAGTAGGTCACTGGGGTCAGCCCAGCTAGTCTGGGCTTGTTCTAGTGAGTTCTGTGCTATGCAATAAAATGGACACTTGCACCTACTCCAGCTCTCTGCCTTTCCACTGATTTCTTCCTATGCTGTGAAACTCCCCACGACATAACAAGTGGCGACGAGGATGGGATACCTGTGCTGCCTCCAGCGACAAAAGAAGTTGAAGTCAATGTAAGAAAACAAACTCTTTTTGGCTGTTCTGGAAGGTGGGGGTAAGAACTGACTGCTACCCTGTGCAAACTGAAACTAAGATCAAGGAGCCCAGAGACTGGAAAAATAAAAAAAAAGGGGGGGAGTGCAGCAGCCATGGCTACACTTACAGGGCCACTGGGACCTTTTGAGGAAACTGTAGAGCAATGGCAGGTATATACTGAGCGTTTTGAACTGTTTGTTATTGCAAATGACATTAAAGAAGAGAAGAAGGTGCCAATATTTTTAAGTGTTGTAGGGGCTAAGACCTATTCTTTGCTACGCAGTTTGCTGCTCCCTGTTAAGCCAGAGACCAAATCTTACAGTGACATTGTGGAAATCCTGGGGTCACATTATGCTCCAAAACCACTGGTAATTGCAGAAAGGTACAGGTTCCATAGCAGAAACCAAAAAGAAAGTGAAACAATTGTACAGTTGGTAGCCAATTTGAAAAAGCTTGCTGAACACTGTGAATTTAAGGAGATGTTAAATGATGCCATACGTGACAGGTTAGTGTGTGGCCTGCACAGTGAAGCTATACGGAGGCGTCTGTTAACAGAAGCTCAGCTCACCTTACAGAAGGCCATTGATATTGCGGTCTCCATGGAACTGGCCACACAGGAGGCACAATACCTTAGTGCACCCCCTGGGGTGCATAAAATGTCCCAAGAACCTACTCACAAAACAGTGGGGAGCCAGGAATGTTACCGCTGTGGTAAGACAGGTCACCATGCATCAGAATGCTGGTGTAAGAACCTAGTGTGTCGACAGTGTGGAAAAAAAGGACACATTGAGCGTGCCTGCAAACAAAAGAAAAAGAGGCCTGTGGCCTGGCGGAACAAAAAGGAAAATCTGCATACCATCGAGCAGATGCCTGATGATCAAAGTGACACCTTGTCTGAAGAGGAAGCACCATGCTGTGTTTTGTCTTTGAAAGGGGGCTCCCATGAATACTGGGTAACCCCACTGTTGGATGGCAAACCGGTACGCATGGAAGTGGACACTGGTGCAGCAGTTTCATTGGTCTCAGACTCGGTGTATAAGGAAAAGCTGAAGCATCTTCCACTTAAGGCAACAAAGATCATTCTGAAGACATGTACAGGAGAAGCAGTACCCCTATTGGGCACTACTGATGTTAAGGTGGAACTAAATGGACGGACTGCAGAATTACCACTGTTTGTGGTGAAAGGCCATTACCCAGCCTTAATAGGGAGATCATGGCTTAGGAAGATCCCACTGGATTGGGCAGAAGTGCACCGGATAACGAAAGAAGGAACAGGTCTGACTGATATATTAAAGAGACATGCTGCTGTTTTTGGAGAGGATCTGGGAAGTATGAGGGGAATCACCGTGAAAATGAACATTAAACCTGGTAGCCAACCAAAATATCTGAAGGCCAGAACTGTGCCATATGCTATCAGGCCAAAAGTTGAAGCAGACCTGGAGCGCCTAGTCAAAAATGGAGTCCTAATACCAGTTACCCATAATCCATGGGCAACTCCAATAGTTCCAATATTGAAGAAAGATGGTTCTATTCGGATTTGTGGGGATTTTAAGGTCACTGTTAACCCTGTTTTACGTGCAGAACAATACCCCCTTCCTCGCATTGATGACATCTTTGCAGGCCTGGCTGGGGGACAGAGGTTCAGCAAGATTGATCTGAGTCAAGCATACTTACAGATGCAAGTTGATGAAGAATCCCAAGAGCTGTTGACTATTGTGACTCATAAAGGGCTTTATCGTTACTGTCGCTTACCCTTCGGAATAACTTCTGCCCCAGCCTTGTTCCAGAGAGCTATGGACCAGATCTTGTGTGGCTTGCCAGGAGTTCAGTGCTATCTTGACGACATCCTGGTCACGGGTGGAAATGAGGAGGATCACCTTAAGAACTTAGAGGCTACCCTACAAAGACTGGAAGAGTATGGACTACGAGTCCGTAAAGATAAGTGTGCATTCTTTCAGCCCTCTGTTGAATATTTAGGAAACATCATTGATGCTACTGGTCTTCATAAGTCCCCTTCAAAAGTTAAGGCTATTGTGGAAGCTCCACCCCCTCAAAATGTTAGTCAACTTCGCTCATTTCTAGGACTATTGAACTATTATGGAAGGTTTATTTCACAGCTAGCCACACTATTAAAACCACTTCACGAGCTCCTTGGCCAGAACAAGGTCTGGAAGTGGACTGACGCCTGTGATGTTGCATTTAACAAGGCTAAATGTGCATTGCTAAATGCAGAGGTCCTGACGCATTTTGATCCATCCTTACCTTTACAGTTGGCTTGTGATGCCTCCCCATATGGAGTGGGAGCGGTCTTGTCACATGTTATGCCCTCAGGAGAGGAGAAACCAATTGCTTTTGCTTCACGCACCTTAAGCACAGCTGAAACTAACTATGCGCAAATTGAACGTGAAGCATTGGGAATCGTTTTTGGAATTCGGAAATTTCACCAGTACCTGTTCGGACGGAAGTTTACACTTCTCACTGACCATCGACCTCTGACGGCAATTTTTGGTCCACACTCAGGTATTCCACCAATGGCTGCTAGTCGTATGCAACGATGGGCATTGTGGCTTTCAGGACACACACATGAGAGCAGATATTGGAAAGCCACTCTACATGGCAATGCAGATGGTCTCTCTAGGCTGCCTTTGCCAGTCAAACATCAAGATAGTGGCCAGAAGGAAATCTTTTACTTTGAGCAGATAGAGAACAGGCCCATCACTGCTGCACAAGTTAAGAGAGCAACTCGTGTTGACCCAGTACTCTCCCAAGTAATGGAACTAGTGATGCGTGGAACATCTCTACGGAACTCTCAGGTCTCATCTGACCTTGTCCCTTAAATGTCCAGGAGAACGGAGTTATCAACCCATTCGGGGTGCTTGTTGTGGGGAATGCGTGTCATTATTCCAAAAATACTGAGACAACAGATGTTAGAGCAACTACATTCAGGTCACTGTGGAATGGTGCGCATGAAAGAAATTGCACGAAGCTATTTTTGGTGGCCTGGTTTGGACAGTGACATTGAAGAGAAGGCAAGAGCTTGTATTTCTTGCCAGGGTGTGAGGAATGCACTTCAATTGGCACCTCTGCACCCATGGGACTGGCCTGAAAAACCATGGCAATGTATTCATGTTGATTTTGCTGGCCCATTTGAAGGTAGCATGTTTTTGGTGGTGGTAGATGCTCATTCCAAATGGCCAGAAGTCTGTATAATGCCTTCCACTACTGCTGAGAGTACTATCCAAAAATTACGGGGAATCTTCTGTCATTTGGGTATTCCTGAACAACTTGTGAGTGACAACGGTCCACAGTTTGTGTCTCAGGAGTTTGGAAATTTTATGAAAGCAAACGGGATCCATCACATCACTTCAGCACCGTATCACCCGGCCACAAATGGATTGGCTGAAAGGTTTGTCCAGACAATGAAACAAGCTTTGAAATCGGTTAGAGGACATTCACTCATACAAAAGAGTCTGGACACCTTCTTACTATCCTACAGAAACACTCCTCACGCTACAACCAAAGTGTCCCCGGCTTTTCTAATGATGGGACGTCAGCTACGCACGTGCTTTGATTTGCTGAAACCTTCAGAACCACAACAAATTGTGCAACGTCAGCAGGAAGGTCAAGTCATCAGGCGTGCATCCAGAGCAAAAGACCGAACCTTTAGTCCTGGACAGACAGTTTTGGCTCGGAACTATGTTCCTGGAGCTAAATGGGTCCCTGCCACTATTATTGCTCAAACAGGACCTGTTTCCTATACTGTCCGGACTGCAAAAAATCTCATCTGGCGGCGGCATGTAGATCAGCTATTGACAGGTTATTCCTGCCCCCAAGGCACATCTCCAGTTGAGTTGCCCGTCCTTCCCACTGCTGGTGAGCTACCATGTCAAGAATCACCTGCTCCTGACTCTCCTCCTCCATCACCACCAGCGGTGAACAATAACCTCCTCCCTGAGCAGGCTGATCCAACAGCCTCACCTGTTCCCACTTCAAGTTCCCAGCCCAGTGTCAGGCCTGCACCCATAACATCTTCAGGTGCGAGAACGCCGGATGTCCGCCGTAATCCACCTAGAGAAAGGAGGCCTCCTCAACGGCTGGACCTTTAGTTGAGATTAACTCACAGCTGGGAACTTGAGGCGTTCTACCCTCATTTCATAGTTAGTTTTTGTTTTCTTAAAGGGACATTTTTATTAAGGGGGGAGGAATATGTTGTATATTGGGTTGTAGATATAGATCTTGTTGTTATGGTAACTGAGTAGGTCACTGGGGTCAGCCCAGCTAGTCTGGGCTTGTTCTAGTGAGTTCTGTGCTATGCAATAAAATGGACACTTGCACCTACTCCAGCTCTCTGCCTTTCCACTGATTTCTTCCTATGCTGTGAAACTCCCCACGACATAACAGACAACCTTAAAGTGGGTCTAGAGTCGGAAGAGGTCTCTTCTCAGCGGCCCGCCGATAAAAAGCGGAAAATCGCTTGGTTAAAGGTGTAAAATAAAAAGCTCAACCACGATTCGGTTTTATTTTAGTGCTTTATTAATGCGCCTCTTTAAACTCACGACAAGACAAGCACGTCTGAACGTGCCGAAACACGTTCGACACGGGTTTGGGACCCCGCGACGCTTTTCCTTTTAAAAACCGCATCACCATGCGCTCGTTTGCCGGTAAATCGTTAGAGTACAATTTCAAAATCTGATCAAAAGATAAGCCCCTAGCCCGCTGCTTTAAAAAATATATACAATGATATCCGCAGGTCACGGCTAGCGGGTCCTGTAGCTGTCTCTGCTGAAACACTGTACGGCTAGCGTTCCGGTTTAAGAAAGCCATGATAGATTTAGGAAAAAACCCGCTGTTTGGGGGCAAACCGTAGGAATCAAAAAACTCTCCGTCCCCCCGCCTGGGTAAGTAAAGGGCCAGCCAGTGTTTCCCGGGCAAATGATGGGGGTGAGTGTTAACGATCAGCCCCGCGGGCCTTTCCACCACACGACCCGCTGGGAGCATATCGCTAGGAAAAAATCTAAAAATGAAGGGTCCTTCGATAAAAAGCGTATTATTTGGCCCGTGTTCATCGTTACATATAGTCAAACAGGACGTTTCTCCTGTGGTTCACTTCCAGCATGTTGTCGAACACGCCGTACACTATCATGTTAATAGTGGAGTCCAGCGCCGTAGCAAACCGAATTTCCGCTCTCAGGTTGCCGGTTTTAATCAGGGAATAATGGTCGGCGCCCTCCTGATCCGGGCTCAGGTCAAAAGCGAACAGCGTGTAACCCCGGGCAAACTCTTCGCGGTCTATTATAAGCGCTAGGTCTTTTCCGTGCTTCCCCGACGCCTGCACCAATTGCAGGTACTCCCTCACGCAGTTCCTGTTCTCAAAATCGGGCTGCAACGGCTTAGCCGGCACCTGCTCGCTGTCCACGTATAAGGCCACAAAATTAATGTTATAATGTTTAAAGTTAAAGGGGTTTTTAACGTAACTGCTGCTAAAGGCGTCGTTATCTACAAAGCCGATCACGAGCTGCTTGGGCAGCTGCCCCAAAAAAAGGTTTTCCTGGTTGCTGACGCGACTGCCGGCCGGTATGCTAAACACCTTTAGGCCCACGTGGTCTACCGGGTACTTAGCGTTGGCGGTCATGAGCGCCTCCGCGTGCCCCAAGCGAACCCCCGGCGTCACTTTTACCCGTTTTACAAACAGGGCTGCAGAAATAATATGCACTTTATAATTCTCCGCCGCGTTTCCGCTCATGAGGCAAAACGCGTCTTTGCTACGCGTTAGTTTAATTTTTAAGTCCACGCCGTTTAGCAAAAGCTTTTCTTGAAAAAACAAATCGCTGTGTAAAACCCCCAGCAAATCCAGCTTTCTGCTGTTGCTGGTTAGTTTGGCCCTGCGCTGGAAGCCCTCGTTTAGCACGCCCACCAGGGCGGTGTTTTCGAGGAGCCCCATTGTGTCTTTCTGAAACCCCCCCGCGGAAAACTGTCTTGAGAGCACCGTGGCTGTAGTTCAAAATCAACTCTATCATGGCTCTGTAAGGGTAACAGTTGTTGCTCTGGCTAATCAGCCGATTGCCCAGCGTAACGTCCAGCTGGTTAAAAAGGGTGGCGATGGGGTAGTTTGTCAGCGCCACCCACTCGTCATCATCCAGATCCGTGCCGTCTGCTTTTACCACCCGGCAACACACGTGCAGCAGGGTGTTGTTAAGATCCAAGTAATGATCTCCGTGTCCGGAAATAAAAAATTCTAGGGGGGCGTTCACCATTAAAGCGGACAGGGGCGGAATCTCCACGTAGTAACTGTTCTCGATGCTGGTTTGTGTGGGGGCTATTTGAAAGAGATCCAGCTCTGATTTGGCGCATTCTTCAGACCCGCAATGAATAAAAGACATTTTAAAATATATCCCTTTTACCGCGGGGCCCGGGGCTCTGTCTCTTCTTCTTCTTAGCACGCGTTTTAGTTCTGGGGGGCGCGGCGTTTCCCCGACGCCTTTTTTATTTTAAAGGGCCTGGGGGGCCCCGTGAACGGGAGGCGCGTCGCGGTTCTTTTGCGCCTCACCACCGCTAACCCCGAACCTTCCTGGGACCCGATTTTGTTCATGATGGCGCTGGTCACGTGGCTCACCACGTCCTTGGTTATGTTTTTGGCGGCGGTTTTCATATGGGGCTTAATTATTTCAAAGCCTCTTCTCAGCAGGGGGACGGCTTTCCTAAAAAGGCTGCGAAAAATTCCGCCTAAACCGGCCCCGTACATCACAGGTAATCTGTGATACCCCGGCAGGGCATACCCCGCCTGGGCTTTATAGTAGTTTCTATACACCGCAGGGTCCCCGTGGTTTTTTAAGATCCTCATTCCGCCGTTTTCCTGGGTCGCAGGTGTAGTTTAACGATCACCTTTCCGTAACTAAATAAAACATTTTTATTTCGATGGTTACAGTCCCAATGTGTTGCTTGCTCACGGGCACGTAATGCGGCTTGTCATAGGCGAGGGTAATAAATTCGTTATTGCTGCCCTGGGCGGGGACACAACGCAACAGCAGCACGTAGTGGTCTCCCACTAACTGATGTTCCACTATGTCCGTGTATACGTATAAAGAGTTAAACCCTCCCGTAATGTCGGCGGGGTGTGGCGCCACCTTGCAAGGCCTGCTCGGTATCATGCCCAAGAGCGCCGCCAGCTCCCCCTCGGCGGAAAAATAAGCCGTGCCCCCGGCGGTTTTTAACCAAACCCGCCTGGTCACCGGGTCGTAAACGAGATGCGCGGTTTGGTTCTCGGACTGCTTCTTGATGGAATCGTTGATGCCCTCTACTAAATGCTGAACGGAGGAATAATAACCGGGCTGCATTGTAAGACGTTGAATTTCTTTTTCCGAGGCTATCATAAACAGGGTCTCGTGAGACAGGGTATTCCACGAATGACAATAATGAATTTCGGATAAGGCGACTTCCCAGCGGCCGTTCAAATTTAAAGGCTTGGCCAGCTGTATGGTAAAATTGGAGCTGGTGTTCCAAGGAAAAACCACGGCGGAGGCGTTGCTGGGTAAGGTAACGTAAATGCCCCCTTTGGCCATCTTTTTTCCCCAACTGTATTAAAGGTCTAGCACGTGAGCCGCTTTTACCCAGCTGTTAAATTTATCAGGCCACCCTTTCCATTTTACTAAAAGAAGCTGGTTTTTACCCCGCCCTTTTTTGGCTAAAATTTTTTCTATCCTATACACGCGGTCCTGATTAGGGTTAACTTTTTGTAATTCTTCGGAATAAAAAGACCCCCTGACTTTTTCTTCTCCGTAATCTTTTAACGCGTACGCCAGTCTTGGCCCCCGCGATACGACATCGGTGACGATAAATATTTCGTCCGTAAAGGTCTGCTCGTAGCCCTTTTCAAACACCCCCTTTGTTTTAGAAATTCTCACGTGATCTCCTTTTTTAAAAAGGGGCGGCGCCGTTTTTATTTTAAAACTATCCCCGTAAATTGTTTTCCAGACGCTCAGAGCGTTAGCGGGCGTCACGTCGACGGGGCGTCTTTTTATGGTCCTGTGATAACTCCCGTTGTACCCGTCTAGAAAGGCCTGCAACACGTTAACGTACCGAAAGGTGTTATGGGCGGTAAAATACCTCCACATCTTGGATTTCAGGGTCCTGTTAAACCTCTCCACCACCCCGGCCTTCACCTCGTTATTGGTAACAAAGTGGTGCACTCCGTGTTGTTTTAGTAAAGTTTTTAAAGCCCGGTTTAAAAACTCTTTTCCTCTATCTGTTTGTAATTTTTGAGGCACGCGGCCTTGTTCAAAGACCGCTTTAAACGCCTTAGCTACTTTGGGCCCCGTTTTGTTTTTTAGCGACACCGCCCAGGCGTGCTTAGACAAAATGTCTATCGCTGTTAAAATATATTTACGGTCGTCGTTGTGACCTGCGTAGGGCATCATGTCGACCAAATCCGCTTGCCATTGCACGTCCACGTCGGACACCACGGTTTTATTTCTTTTAAACGTAATTCTTGCCGGCTTGTGTAAAGCGTAAGCATCTTGGTCCACGAGCCAGGCGGCGACCTGTTTTTTACTTAAAACAGCGTGCCGCCTTTTAGCGGCTTGATATAGGGGCGTCACGCCCCCAAAACTACCGACTTCCCCGGGAGAATAATACACCGCTTTTAGCCCAGCGGCCATGTCTAACCCCCGCACCGCCCCTCCGCTTGCTTTAATAAGCACACAGGCGCCGGGATATTTCTCGTCACTTTACAACATTTTTCTTTTGCTTTATTGAATACATAAGCATTTGGCCTACACGCATACACATAACGCTTTAATCAAAAAACAACTTTTTTTTGAACCCCCTCAACCCCACGACGCGTAAAAAGTGTCGGGGTTAATTTTGCCGATCCTTCTGCATGCCGAGCGGCCCGCCTTTATCATCACCTTTTTTGACAGGTTTATCAAATAGGTCGTGGGGTCTGTGCTCTCTGCTACCTCCCTGAGCGTTTTAATAACGTGTGCTACCGTTTCGGAGGTTACGTTTAGCTTATCCCATTTGTGCCCTTCGGCCATAATAATGTACAAAACCCGCGCGACATCCAACTTTGAAGCGATACGTCTAAGTTGGTAAAACTCCTCTGAGCGGTTCCAAAACAAAATGTTAAAATTAAACGGATTGGGGTATTTTTCCGCACACGGTGCGCAGGTTTCAAACATCACCTTTTTCAAACAATGGTAAAACACTTTTACTATCACGGCTTTAACAATATCATCCATAACCAGCTCTCTCTCGTCCTGGTTGTTTTCTTCGTTGCTTTTTTTTTTCTCCTCTGTGCTCACGCAAAAGCAGCAAGTGCATATCACGGCTACCCCCGTCCGAGTCCCGCTCTCGTCATCCTCTGAAGAGGTCAGCTGTTACAAACAAACACACAAAAAATTACATCTTTTTTTTTTGTGACCCTCGTTTTACCATAAAAATAAAGCCTTTTACCTCAATCACCCCGTCGTCCGTGTCATAACCCGCGTCGGCTTCCTGTTATTAAACACGAGATTTAACTTTTGTTGTTTAGAGCCGTATTTTATTTCTTTTCAATAAAATAAATTTTGCTTTTACCGTCTCTCGCTCTTCTGCCTCTGCTCCTGAATTCGGGGAGTTTATCGGCCCCTCAGACGGCGGCGGTGGGTGATTTTCCTTATCGCTCGCCCCGGCCTCGTATACTTTTTCTGTTTCCTCGGGACCCGTTGCCATGTATGCGCTTTCTCCTTCTTTTACAGTGGTCCGTGTTTCGGGGGCCATGTCCTTATACACGGCGTCTTCTTCTTCTTCTTCTTCCTCGGGGATCATCGCCTCGCGCGTGCTCTCTGCTTTTGGATCGCTAACCTCTAAAAATATAACATTAGTATCGCGCGACCGCTTTTGTCCGCCTTTTGCTACAAAACCCCGCCGAGCCGCTTACCGCTGTTTTCGGCTCTTCATCCGCCGTAGACGTCCTAGGGTTTTCCTCCGCGCAGCTCTTCTTCTTTTTCACGGGCGTCAAACTGCCCCACATTTTTGACTCTCTGTCTATAGGAATGTTTATTTGAGCCAGCGGCGTAGCCTTCAGGGCGCCCCAAAAGCGCTCGGTTTCCTTAACATCTGCAAAATCCTTTAGGCCGGCCATAGATCTGTTTTGGGGCCCGCCTGTAGGTCCGTGTCATTTGGTTTTAAAACTAACCTGCTTTTATACAAAATAAAAAACACAATAACGCCACCCTCTAACTTCTATTGGTCCGGCCTCGAGGGCGGAGATAAAATTCTATTGGCTCCGCCTAACAAATGTCTAGGCCTCTCCGGCCGCCCTCCGGCCATTCCCTCTTTCGGCCCCCGCGGGTCGAGGCGGGCCGCCCGAGAGCTCCCTTCTTTTTTCTTTTCTTTTCACAGGAGGCCCCCCCGAACCCCGGAAAAATGACGGCCCCGCCATCTTGAAACCCCGCTCTGTATAAAGGGGCGGGGATAGGTAATGTCATCAATGGGAGGGGCGGGTGTAGGAAACGTCAGGGGGAGGAGGGGACGTCAGGCCCTGACGTCAGGGGGAGGGCGGGTGTAGGTGACGTCAGGGGGCGGGGCACCTGTCAAAATTGCATGGTGATGAAAGGTATCGAGGCATTAACTACTTCCAGGTATGGGAAGATGAGTACTTCTTGTCGTCAGAGGAAGGCCATGACTACCGATAGGACCTTTGAAAATACCCTGGGGGCTGACGATAGCCCGAAGGGAAGGACCTTGTATTGGAAGTGGTCCTTTGCCACGGCAAAGCGTAAGAACCTCCTGTGGGCTGGATGGATAGTGACGGAGAATTTAATCCGAGGGTTCGGATGGGGGCCCAAAACCCCTACCAAATCAATTCCAGACACCCTTCTTAAGCAACCAGCTTTATTCAGGAATGCATTCCAGGGCAAAAATCTCCAGGATACTCAGGAAAAAGTTTCTGCAACTGCCCAAACAAAAGGCAAGGTCTTTTGTACTATCTTACATGGTAATTACGCCTCTTTCATTGACCACTTACAATTGCATGCATATACAGGTCATGCCCCTTTGCACCAAATTCCCTCCAATCATTATTTCTCCCCTCACAGTCCCTTTGCAGGCCTTACAACAGGTTCAAACCAGTTTCACCTGTCCCCTCCTTTTGTATACCTGTGTTCAAGCACGTACCTCTTTACAAAGACCAGACTGAACATCCAAGTCACACAGAGGTCACACTGACAACAAATTAAGTTTATCCTTCATTCCCCCCTTTGATCCACTTGTGGATCACAATTAATTTTAAGCATCCTTTCCCATTCATCCTCAAACGTGCAAGTGTCTTTGTAGTCTTTCTTGGGAGGGTTCTGTACATTTAGCAGAAGCATCTGTTGTACCTTGCTTTCTGCTACATTCTCTATCTTTTGTCAGCACCTTTTAATACAGCATAAGGCTAGCTGTATCATTATGTATATAGAGCATATTAAGACAAGGAACATCAATATTCTTCCCACCACTTTCTTCATGAGTTCGCTTAACTCTATTCCCAACCAATTCAAAGGATTCCAGTCTTGCAACTGCTCTCTAAATGTTTTTGTCTGGACAGACAACGTTTGGATTTCCTTTATCCTTGTGGTTAGGTTTGAACTCACATCAGAAACTTTAACACAGCACTCTGGGCCTATTAATCCACATACCCCTCCTTGAGCTGCTAGTAGATAGTCAAGAGCCAGTCTGTTTTGCTGGGTAAAGATTCGCAATTCATTTAAATTTTCTTGTACCACACCTAATGCCCCCTCTGTCGTATTCATGAATTTCTCCATAAGCAGGGACATTGTTTTTAAATCATGATTTGTTTTTGCCTGCCCTACCCATGGAATGGTAGTTTCAGCTACTGCAAGGGCAGTTTGTTCTATCCAGTTCCATGCTTTCTCCCAAGACCCGTCCCGCTTGTTCCTGATATGCCCTGGTGGCAAAGTGTCAACAATCCTTATAGCTGGTGCCACAAGACCGAGGTAACAAAACCCTGAGGCATTCTGCGGAAGCCTTTTATAGGCAAATTTACCGCATATCCACCAATAATTATACATGTTCCATGAGTCAGACTGATATATCATCATGGCTCGGTTCCCAAAGGTGGTGTTACCTTTCTTGCAAAGGTCTGTACTAGTGGTCCCTCCCCATATGGTTGTTATTTCTGGTTTGAATAGAGTGCACCAAAGGTTTGCGGTAGACATAGTGGAACCATTATGCCATACATGTGTCCCATCCGCCTTTGTTATAATGTGTGTACAGCTTGATTTCCCGACAAAGGTGGTACCTGTAAGATTCCTACATAGGGGGCTTGTACCACTAAATGATAATTGGATGCACCCAGTCTGGTTGAACCACACAGTTTGGTCATTTTGTTCCAGTAATGCATCACTTACTAGTCCAGTTTTGTTTAACGGAAGGGCACCTATTGGGTATCCACTATGCGCGCTTTGTGGTGCCCAGGCACACACCCAACAGTTAGTTTTGTTTGCGGCTCGTGCCATACCTTCTGCCAACTGCAGAAAGGTGTTACTACCAATACCAGTCCCCCCTTGGAGCCAAATAAGGCCTATACAAAGGAGGAACAAGAGTTTAGCCATTCTGCAGGGATTGTAATCCTTTCAGCGCTTACGCGGACGGAGGTTATAAGTAAATCTAGAGGAAGGAAAACAGCTTTCAGAAAACCCACCGTCCTCTGACAAAGTGCCAGTAGGGTCAATGGCAAGGTTGGGTGTAGATTCTTCTGAAGTGTCAACGTGACTAGTAGGACCAGAAGGGATCTGGCCTGTAGTGAGAGCATAGTGAACGAGGTCCAGGTCTTTGATTTCCGATGATGTATATCCCTCGTTCAGGAGAAGTGATTCAATGTCTTCCTCAGAAAGCGGTAGAAAGTCGTTCTCTTCTGGCTCTGGGCTGACAGGTCCAGTAGGAGGCGATATGTCGGGAGAGGCAAATTCACACAACTTATGAGGGTCAACGGTGCGGCGCACGTGGCTTGCGTGTATCCAAGAATCTCTCTCGGCTACCTTCACAGCCGTGTTGGTAGTCAGCAGGACCTGGAAGGGACCATTCCACCTTGGAGATAGGCAGTCTTTCCTCCGGAATTCTTTTATCAGGACCCAGTTTCCTGGTTGCACATCAAGGCAAGGCACATCAGTTGGGACAGGTAAGGCTTCTGCAACCTGAGAGGAGAGACTAAAAGCAATTTTAGACAGATGTATACAGTATTGAAGTAGTTCGTCATAACATTCAGACAAGTGGGAAGGATTAATTTTTCCAGGAGGCTCAAATCCAAGTAAAATCGGCCTCCCAAATAGGATTTCATGAGGGGTGAGACCATGTTTGCGGTTCGGGGTATTTCGGATATGCATGAGGGCAAGGGGCAATGCCTGTGGCCACTTTAGTCCAGTATCATAGATAATCTTGCTTAACTTCCATTTGATATCGAGGTTTCTTCTTTCAACATGCCCTGAACTTTGGGGATGATATGGAGTATGGAATCGTTGTTCTATGTGGAGGGCTCTACACAGATCTTGCAGGATTTTGGCCGTGAAATGGGTTCCTTTAGCCAAGTCAATTTTTAAAGGGATTCCAAATCTGGGAACCACCTCAGTAGCTAATTTCTTCACCACAGTAGTGGCGTCCGCTCGGCGGCAAGGGAAAGCTTCCACCCAACCACTGAACACACATACAATAACCAGACAATACTTGAACCCACAGGAAAGGGTTAACTCTATAAAATCAATCTGCAAATATTGAAAGGGTCCATAGGCCCAAGTATGAGCACTCAGAGTAGTCTTTTCTCCACCCTGGGTAGAGAACTTTTGGCAAGTAGCACAATTGCTGGTGATTTTAGTAGCAGCTTGGTGAATCCCGGGCACATACCAATGCTTCAGAATCTGGTCCGCTACCCCCCTTTTGTTCATATGTCCTAATCCATGGGTAATGGTAGCCAATTGGGACACCAACGTAGAAGGAGCCACAGGTCGTCCATCTGGTGAAAGCCAAATGTTATTATCTTGAATACGACACCCAGCTTTGTACCAGTTGTGTTGTTCCTTCTCAGGTGCCCTAGAATGCAACAGGGATAAATCATTTAGAGTCAGGGGAACAGAAACAGCAACCAGGATTTGAAATGGAGCTGGAGGTCCACAGGCAGCTGCATTCTTGGCTGCAAAATCCGCCCATCTGTTTCCTACTGATACAGTATCAGTTTTATCAGTATGAGCACTGCAATGCATAATAGAAATAGCAAAAGGTAATTGAATAGCAAGCAAGAGGTCATTAACAAGCGATCCATTAGAAATAGCGCTTCCCGAGGATGTTAAGAATCCTCGATGTTTCCAGATCTGACCTACAGAATGACAGATATTAAAAGCATACATTGAGTCAGTATAAATGTTAACAGATTGATCAGTAGCTAAAATACAGGCACGAGTGAGAGCAATTAGTTCAGCGGCTTGTGCACTCTTTATTCCTGGAAGAGAATGAGCTTCAATTATTGCATGATCAGAAACAACAGCATACCCGCTTATTAGGTTTCCCCTTTCATCCCTTTTACATGACCCATCAGTGTAATACACTAAATCAGGGTTTGACAAAGGAACGTCCCTTAGATCGATCGGATCGCGGGGTACAAGTGAGGTCCACCAATGCCAAACAATCGTGGGGTTCCATCTCATGGGGCTCTCCATCAGTAGGGTTAGGAAAAAGGGTGACAGGATTTAAAGTAGAACAGCGTACTACAGAGACATTCTGGGCTCCTAAAAGGGCTTTCTCATAGTTAGTCAGTCTTTGCGTTGACAAATGCTGGGTCTTAGTCTTATTCAACAAAGCTTGCACTGCATGGGGTACAGCAAGTGTTAGGTTGTGACCTAATACCAGACATTGACTTTTTTCTAATAGTACAGCAGCTGCGGCCACAGCTCTAAGACACGGGGGGAAACCCTTTGCTACTGGGTCAATCTAAGCACTAAAATAAGCTACAGGACAAAGGCGATTTCTAAACGGCTGGCATAATACTCCCGAAGTGACCTGATCCTGTTCATGGCAAAAAAGAGTAAAGGGTTTCTCATAATCAGGGAGCCCAAGAGAGGGTGGAGAGACCAAAGCAGCCTTCACTTTCTGAAAGGATTCTTCTTCCTCCTCTGACCACGGGATGGGAGCCTTCACCTTGTCACATGTCAGAGATACAAGGGGTTTTACAAGACCAGAAAAATTAGGAATCCATTGTCTGCAATAGCCAGCAGCACCTAAGAGAGACTGAACCTGTTTCTCAGTTACTGGGCGAGGGAGAGAAAGAACAGAGGTTATGCGTTTATCAGTAAGCTTTTGCCCTTCTTGGGATATGAGGTGACCCAAATATTCAACCTCTGCTTTACAGAACTGGAGCTTTGCCTTGGAGGCTTTGTGACCTCTCTTTGCTAATTCACACAGCAAATGAACAGTATCCGTTTTACATGCTTCATGATTAGGTGACTTACTGACTTACTTACTGCCCGTTACACCAATGGCGCATAGGGCAGCAACAAAGTCCTTCCACTTCTGTCGGTCGCAGGCCAAAGCGCCTATTGTTCCCCAAGTGTGATGATGGTCTTTTAATTCTTGTTCTACCATTCGGCGCCAGGTTGTTTTTGGTCTTCCTCTCTTTCTCTTCCCATCTGGTTTCCAGTGGAGTGCAATTTTCGTAATAGATCCGTCTTCTCTTCGTAACACATGACCTATCCATCGCCAGCGTTTTTTCATAATTATAGTGGCCATGTCTTCTTGTTTACACTGAGACAGTAGGTCTTCATTGGAAATTTTATTTGGCCAAAATATCCTGATTATTCTTCTAAGATTCTTGGTATGGAATGTAGACAATTTAGTAAGGTCTCGTTGTATCATACGCCAACATTCTGCTCCATAGAGAAGCACTGGGAGAACACAGCTGTTGTATAGTTTCAGCTTGGTGCGCACGCTGTACTTTGAGGATTTCCAGATGTTATTCATACTGATAAAGGCATTTCGTGCTTTACTCAGTCTATTCTGAATGTCTTGCTTACTTCCACCATCTGGGGTGATGATACTACCCAAATATACAAATCTATCAGTAAAAGGAAGATCGTTGTTATTGATCTTGATGGGGGTTTGTATTGTAGTGTTCAGAGTCATGACTTCTGACTTCTTCTGGTTTATCTTAAGGCCAACTTGTGAACTATACTTATTTAATTTATCTGTTTTATCTTGCATATGCCGATGAGTGTGAGAAAGAAGTGCCAAGTCATCGGCAAAATCCAGATCTTCAAGTGTAGAGAAAAGCGTCCATCTAATGCTGGTATGCCCCTCCTCAGTCGTACGTCGCATCACCCAGTCAATAACAAGATTGAAGAGCAGTGGCGACATTACGCAACCTTGACGAACTCCGGTCTTGACTTCAAACCATATATCGCTTCCTCCAACACAACAGCTATAATTTTTGTAGAAGCTCCTAATGAGCTTCACCATATGATACGGTATTCCATAGGCCCTCAAAATCTGCCATAATCTGTCATGATTAGGTGAGGCTATCAATAAATCATCAACATACTGAACAAGGGTAGACTCTTTTGGCAAAGAGATTGAATCAAGGTCCCTTTTTAACAGTTGTGAGAAAAGGGTGGGACTTTCAGTATATCCTTGAGGAAGTCTGGTCCAGGTCAGCTGCTCCCTTTATAGGAAAAAGCAAACAAAAACTGTGAATCCTTATCAATGGGAATGGAGAAGAAGGCTGAACATAAATCTATGACAGAGAAACATTTAGCACCTGCAGGGATAGAGGACAATATTGTTGCTGGATTAGGAACCACAGGAAATCTGGGGATAACAAACTGATTTACAGCTCTTAGGTCCTGCACAAATCTGTATATCTGTCTCCCTTGATCATCAAATTTCCCCTCCTTTTTGACAGGAAGTATTGGGGTATTACACACAGACTGCGTTCTTATGAGCACTCCTTGTTCCAACAGGGACGAGATTACAGGCGCTATGCCCTCCTCCGCTTCCTGGGACAAGGGGTACTGAGACACTTGAGGGTAAGGCCGGCCGTGTTTATACCTGATCCGTACAGGCTCTGCTGTTAACAGTTTCCCAACTTCATTGGAGTGAGAAGCCCACAAAGACGTTGGTACCTGGTCCAGTTCCACACTCTCCAGTTTGGAGTCTGGGTCTATACCTTGTCCATCTGTTGTTAACATCATGAGGAAATTTGGTGCCTGATTATGGGGTATATCAACAAAGACCCCTTCAGGGGAACAATAAATTGTAGCATTCAATTTACACAGCAGATCTCTACCCATCAAGTTTACAGGCGTACTGGGAGATAACAGAAAGGCATGTTCCTTTGTCAAAGGCCCAATGGTTAAGGAACACGGTTCACTCATTGCATGGGGTATAGTTACTCCCCCCACCCCCACAGCATTTACTATTTCTCCAGTTCTGGCCAGACTGGGAGCTTCATCCTCTCGTATTGTGGAAAGAGAGGCACCAGTATCAATTAGAAATTCATGTTTGTTTCCATTAACGGAAAATGAAACTAAGGCATCGGGTGTAGCAGAAAGAGAGACAGAAGGTAACAGAGAGCATTGCAATGTTTTATCAATAACCTCTGGGCAGAGTCAGAACGGATTACTCCTTTGTCGGTCCTCTGGAGGGTAGCCTCTGTTGGGTGCACCTGCTGGAAAGGGGTTAGTATTGGGCCACCTCTGTCCTTGTGACGATGGTCCGGACTGTCTGTTGGGGCCCTGGTTAAATCTAGTTTGTCGTCTTTTACGGCATTCATTTTTCCAATGGCCAAACCCACCACAGTAATTACACACATCATTAGGTTGGGGGCCACGCCGGGGTCTGTTTGGGCCTTCCCTCTGACCTTTTGGTTGCCCGTGGCCTTGTAAATCTTGTATTTGTAGTGCCATTAGGGTATTTGGGTATGTCTACACTACCCTCCTAATTTGAACTAGGAGGGTAATGTAGGCATACCGCACTTGCAAATGAAGCCCGGGATTTGAATTTCCCGGGCTTCATTTGCATAAAGCCGGTCGGCACCATTTTTAAATGCCGGCAGTTCAAATCCCGTGCCGCGCGGCTACACGCGGCACGGAGTAGCTAGTTCGGATTAGGTTTCCTATTCCGAACTAGCTGTACTCCTCGTGGAAAGACCCCAGGTCTTTTGCCAATGTTCGCTGTAGCATTTTTTAGGAGACTTCTGACCGCTTTAGAATTACTGGACTCTGAGCGTGCTCACAATCCGAAGTTTTATTGGCCAGGTTGACATTTCCCACCGCCCCTGCAGAGGTGTGAGTATGTGCGGGGGATTCAAATTAGGCTGGTGCAGCTGAATGATTGGTAAGCAATATTTGCTGATGCTAGGGCAGGTTGGTGGGAAGGGGAGCCAGGAAATTGGGGTCCCACAGGTCCAATAGATCTTCAGGTGGGTCTGGCAGCGGAACTGGTGGTTTTGAGATGGATGGGTCGATTCCGCTGGGCGCGCTTGGTGTTGGTGTAGCAACGTACGGAGGGGGACAAACTTCAGAGGAGTCAGATTTCTCCTTTATGTCTGCCAATTGTTTTTTCAGTTTTTCATTTGAGTCCTTTAGGCTAGCCATTATGGATTTCTCTCTTAATTTAGAGGCCTGATCATCCCAGAGGTGCCAATAATTCATCTGGGAGGGGTGACTGGACTCTAAGACACCCTTTAAATAATTTCATTTCTCTAATTGAAAGGTACCTTGAACTGGGAATTGTAGTTCTGATTCTACATAAGTATATTGATTCCACGCGTGTGTGAGCTTTACCAGCCTCCTGAGCTTAAGACCTGCTGGCAATTTCCCTGGCTGACTATAAATCTGCAGCATTTTCCCCAATGGGGTTTTTGGATCTATCTTAGATCCTTTATTCCCCATAATCCCTGTCCTATTACCTATAAGACAGTTCCAATCCGGCACTAACCTGCCTTCCTCTCAGCTTCAAGCCTGAGCTGACCCTGTTTCAGTGTCTTCCCACTGTCCCCTTTAAACAAACTTATTCAAAAAAAAAAAAAAGAAAAGAAAAAGAAAAGAGAAAGACTTACAGTTGCTTGGGAAGGATGTTCTTAACGTAGGGTGGACGCTTACCGCCAGTGAAAGCAGCCGTTCAGGACAAGGAGAGAGGAACGGAACAGTGAGATTTTTTAACACGGATCTCTTACCGATTTGTATGGCGCCTTTCTGTTCAGTCTCTCCGGTCCAGCTCGTCACAATCACCTGGTGTCCCGAAGCATCCCACTTCTAACACCATAAATGACGGAGAATTTAATCCGAGGGTTCAGATGGGGGCCCAAAACCCCTACCAAATCAATTCCAAACACCCTTCTTAAGCAACCAGCTTTATTCAGGAATGCATTCCAGGGCAAAAATCTCCAGGATACTCAGGAAAAAGTTTCTGCAAAGTTTCTGCAAATGCCCAAACAAAAGGCAAGGTCTTTTGTACTTTCTTACATGGTAATTACGCCTCTTTCACTGACCACTTACAATTGCATGCATATACAGGTCATGCCCCTTTGCACCAAATTCCCTCCAATCATTATTTGTCCCCTCACAGTCCTTTTGCAGCCGTAACAACAGGTTCAAACCAGTTTCACCTATCCCCTCCTTTTGTATACCTGAGTTCAAGCACGTACCTCTTTACAAAGACCAGACTTAACATCCAGGTCACAGCAGGGGTCATACTGACAACAAATTAAGTTTATCCTTCAATAGGGACATGGAAATAGGCGTCCTGGAGGTCGAGGGTGGCAAACCAGTCTTGTGGCTCTAACGTGGGGATTATGGTAGCTAAGGTGGTCATTTTGAATCGTTGTTTTCTGAGGTATTTGTTCAAATGGCGGAGGTCTAGGATGGGACGCCACCCTCTGGACCTTTTCTGGCTGAGGAAGTAATGTGGAAGCCCCTGTTCCTGAACTCGTTTGGGACTGACTCTATGGCACCCAGAGAAAGAAGGCGGTCGACCTCTGCTCGGAGGAGGGCTTCGTGAGAGGGGTGGGAGGGGTGGTGGGTGGAATGGATGTGAAGGGAATAGGGTAGCCAGTTTGGTGATTCTGGCCCATGGGTGGAAAAAGGGCCTCAATCGGTGGTGAAAGAGTTGGGTCGGATGATTCATGGTGCTGCCTGTGACTGTTTGCTCGCCCCCAACCAAGGCATCAAACCTGTTGCTTGTTGTTGGGAGGCATGTCTGTCCTGCCGTTTGGGTTTCGGCATTGCTGGGGCCTTTAGCGCGAGCGTTGGTTGTCAAAGGACCTCTTCTGCTGATGCCATTGGTGTCTAATGTAGGAGTAGTCATATCTGCATTGGTATGGGGGAATACCGGCGCCTCCTGAAGGGGGGGGTGTACATCCCCAGTGTTCACAGGGTTGTTCGGGAGTCCTTAGAGGAGTGTAAGATTGTGTCCATGTTCTCTGCGAAAAGCTTGTCTTTGTCAAAGGGTAAGTCCTTGACTCTGGCCTGCAACTCCTTTGGCACTCCCGCCACTTGAAGGTAAGAGGCTCTCCGCATAACGATGGCAGTGGCAGTAGAGCGTGTGGCAGTGTCAGCGACATCCATGGCCATTTGGAGGGACGTTCTTGCTGATGTGTAGCCCTCTTGGATTACTGATTTCAGGATAGATTTCTTTGAATCCGGAAGGTGATCCATAAGGGGGGTGAGGCGTGAAAAGGTGTCAAAGGTATGGTTAGATAGGTGCGCCGAGTAATTGGCGATTCTAAGGAGTAGCGTTGCTGATGGGTAGACCTTCCTGCCTAGAAGGTCTAGCCTCTTTATGTCCTTGTCGGAGCCCTGTTGTTTGAGGTGTGGGGCTCTAGCCCTCTGCTGGGCTGTGTCGATGACTAAAGAATTAGGTTGCGGATGTGCAAAGAGGAATTCCATGCCCTTTGGGGGCACAAAGTATTTCCCGTCGGACCGTTTGTTAGTTGGAAGAGCCGACGCCAGAGCATGCCATATTTCATCGGCAATTTCCAGGATGCCCTCATTGAGGGGAATGGCCAGGCGTGACCTGTGCTGTGGCTGGAGGTTTCTGAAAAGCTTGTGTTGCTTGTCCTTGAGCTCCTGCAACAGTATCTCCTGCGTGATCGCTACTCATTTAAACAACTCCTGAAACTGACGGAGGTCATCCGGTGGAGAGCCCTCGCCTGGCATGACTGCCTCGTCTGGTGGGGACGAGTCTGGTATAGAGGTCCCCGCTGGCTGGCCCGCGAAGGGGGTGTGCTCCAATTCCAATGGGGGATGAGATGGTGACACTGAATGTTGCAGAGGAGTGAGGGAAGTCCGAATTGGAGAGTGACTGGGTGAGACATAGTCGTAGGCAGATCGTGATCGGTAGGAATACCTGCTGCGAGAATCTCGGGAGTAGCGGTCGCTGCGGTGGTATGTACCATGTCGCGGTGAGCGTCTGTGGTGATAGTGAGAACGAGTGCGATATCGATAATGGTGTGGAGAGTAAAGCAAACAGGAGTGGATGTCTGATGCCCTGGAAGAAGCAGGAGATGCAGAGAGCTCCCTGAAGTGACATCTCTGGTGAGAGGGTCCAGCAGCCAAGAATTGGGACGGCAATCTGGAAGAGGCATGGGGAGACCTATGCTAGTTGGCATAGCGACGTGGAGAGCGCGGCGCCGGAGGAGAGGGGGACGGTGCCGGGGAGAAGAGAAAGGAGTGAGAGCACCTCCAGTGCGGAGAGACCAGAGGAGCGGGGCTCAGAGCTCCTGGTCTTGAAGCATGCGCTGAAGCGCTAGCCAGCGCTGTGCTGCTCGGTGCCGGCGGCTCAGAGACCGCAGCAATTGGTGCCATGCTGGTGGTAGGTTGGGTCGGCGACGTGTGCTCCGGCACTGCATGGTGGCTCAAGAGCGGTGCAGGTGCAGGTGCCGGCGCCGTAATATTCGGCTCCAAGGGAGCCCTCGCTGATGGCTCAGCACTCGGTGCTGGCGGCAGAGAAAGAGCCTGAGGCAGGGCTGCCTGGGGTGCCACCATTTGTGCAGGCTCCCGTGGCCGCTTCGGCTTGTGCGCCGTTGAGGTAGGGGGACGTGGCTTTGCGGTGCCAGATGTCCCCGGTCTGTCCGCCTGACTCTCCCTGCCATGTAAGGCAGTCGGCAGGGATCTGGTAGGGGAGAGTCTAGACTTTTTCTGAACACCTGTAGTGGGGGATGAAGCCCGTCGCTTGGAGGGCTGTTCGTCACCATCAGTGTATTGCGGCTGCAGGGCTTTATCAAAGAGGAGCATTCGGAGGCGCCTCTCCCTGTCCTTTCTAGCCCTGGAAGTGAGTTTGCTGCAGTGGGCACATTTCTTGGGGACGTGAGATTCCCCCAGACAACGGATGCACTTCGAGTGGCCATCAGAGGCCGGCATTGCCTCCCGGCAAGAGCCGCATTTTTTTAAGCCGGTAGCTACTGACATGTTACCGGTTGCTCTGAGGCAGTTCTTGTGTGCAGTCACAGAGAGAACATCTAACTCTCTGGTTGCTGTTCATTTTTATATATGTATTTGTGTTATTATTCTGTTAATTTCTCTGTTTTCTTCTTTCTTTCTTTCTTTCTTTTTTTTTTTTTTTTTAGGGACGCAACTATGTACAAGGAGCAGGACGGGAGAACAGCTGAGCGGAGAAAAGTAAGAGCAGTGTTATAAGTCTCTCTTCTTCCTTTCGGTGGTTTTTTTTTGTTAAGAAATAAGGAGGAGAATAAGAGGGAAATGAAGGGTAGAAATATATACAAGGGGCAACTAGAGGAAGTCTAGTTCAGCAAGTGAGGTGAGGAGCGTGGTTCCAAGTGTCTGCAGCCTGAGGCAGTCTAGAGGAACTGGTGGGAGGCCGGACCGCGCGCCAGAGAAAAGAGCGCTAAAGCCGCGAGCCCCGCGGCACATGCACAGTCCAGCCAAACACTGCTTCTCACAAGCTTCCGTCTGCGGCGCCGGGGCAAGCCCAGCACCCATAGTGGAGCACCCGCGGGGACATCCTTGAAGAAGAAATAATTTGTGTGAGGGAGCTCAGTGCGAGCAACCTCTGTGTGTGGAGACTGGCAGTTTGGCTGCTGGGAGGGGCAGTGTGTCAGTGAAAGAAGCTGCCTCAGCAGCCAGGTGTGTGTTGGCATGTGGCAGGAGTAGCAGCATGCCTGGGGGGAGGGCTTCTTCCCAATTCTTTGTCTGCAGGAGGTGCCTGTCAGCCTGGAATAGCTGAGGACAGTGCTGTGGTCCCAGATTTAGTTCTGGGGACAGTTGAAGCCCAGAAAAGGGAGGACCCTAGGTTTGTGTCTGCTGGGGAGAGTGGTGCTGCAACTAGGGTAGGTCCAGTCAGTACCATGTCAGGATCCCAGGGATCAGACCAGTCTGGTGCTGGTGTGTTGCTGGGGGAGGGGGGGGGGAAGTGACTCTGTGAGATCAGGGTACCCTGGCCAGGACACAGGGAAAGCAGCAGGGTGAGCTAATTGTGTTGCCTACTGACACTGTGGAAGCTTGTAGCAGTCTAGAAAGCTGCACGAAGAAGGAAGAGGTCTCTGACATCTTACCAGAGAAGTCTGTTTGTGTGCCTGTTCAGGGGGTAAGGGAAATTCAGGAGGAGTTGATGGTAGTTCTTCAGAGCAATGCTACTGTAGGGCCAGGGAAAGGGAAAGGGAAAGGTGGTTAAAGAAGTTGACAGGGAAGAGAGTCCTTATGGTGATGTTGGCCAGCAGTTTGCTGTGCCTGAAGGGGGTGAAGGTGACTTGGGTTTAGAAAGATCAATGTGAACAGTTGTGAAGAAGTTGCAGAGGGATTGGAGGTTGTTTCAAATGGAGTGGAAGCATCCAGAAAGATGAAACAGCCCTCTGGTGTCCAAGTGACTGTCTTTGACCAGCTTGCAGGGGAGTGTGTGTTGCTGGGACAGGAATGTTTCCAGTTTGACCCTGTGAGGGGACAGTGTGTGTCTCAGGTTCTGAGGAAGGACTGTGTAGCTGGGTATGCAGAACAGAACAGCTGTGCAGTGAATCTCTATGGAATGCAGGAGATGGCAGAGAAACTCCCAGCTTCCAGGAGGACGCAAAGGTTGGTGGTGAAAGGACAAAAGATCTGTAAGGCTACGTCTACATTGGCAAGATTTTGTGCAAATACTCTTTAATGCAAGAGTTTTTGCGTTAGAGTATTTGCGCAAGAGAGCGTCTATATTGGTCTGGGACGCATCGTAAAAACCATGCACTTTTGCACAAGAGAGCATCTACATTGGTGGGACGCTTTTGTGCAAAAGCAGAAGCCTGGAACCATTTTGCAGAGGGCAAAGGGGCACCAACCCTTTCCAGGGGCGGGGGCTGGAGCTCCTTTGAGACACGTGCTTAAAGGGATCTCCCTGGACAGCCGTTTCTCTCCTGCTGTGAGCTTTAGGACCTCTTGCAGGGACTGACAGCCGTAGCAGTTCTAGTTGTGGTTGCCCTCTGCCTTCTTGGATACCACAGCCTTGTGCCTTAGGCTGATTTTTTGATCTCAGCTCATTTGTTGTGCCATGGAGCCAGGGATGGCCTCGTGCCTAGTCTGGCCCCTTCCGGCCATTTTGGAGTGCCTGCCGCTGCTGCACTGCTCCTCCAGGACCTCGAGGCGCAGGTTGCTCTGGACTCCCTCACCAGGGAAGCCATGGAGAGGTCCTTGTGGAGACTGGACACCAGTACGGACTGGTGGGACCGGCTGGTCCTGGGGCAATGGGACGACCAGCAATGGCTCCGGAACTTTCGAATGCGAAAGCGGATGTTCCTGGAGCTGTGCGCCTGGCTCGCCCCTGCGCTCCAGAGAGCCACCACCCGGCTGCGGGCGCCCATCCCCGTGGACAAGAGGGTCGCCATCGCAGTCTGGAAGCTGGCCACCCCGGACAGCTACCGATCGCTGGCACACCAGTTTGGGGTGGGCAGATCCACCGTCGGTGCCATCGTCATGCAGGTAAGTCCCGGGGGGGGGGGGGGGAGGGAAGAGTGCTGCACTCCATGCCCAGGGGCAGGCAAGACTCCAGGCTGGGTCACCCAGGGGTTTGGGCCGTCCCTCCCTTGCACAGGCCTGCTGGTGGGGGGGTGGGGTGGCCCATGGGGGCCCTGGTGTGCAGGGGCGGCCCTAGACTAGCTGCCAGCAACTGGCGCCCTAGGCGAACCATGTAATCGGCACCCCTGCCCCCCAACCCCAAGGGCAGATATCAACGGAGGGTTTTGGTTCTGTGCTGGGGAGAGGAGGGCTGGGGATGGAGTTCTGGGGCTGGGGGCCAGGGATGGAGTTCTGGAGCTGGGGGCCAGGGGGCTGGGGATGGAGTTCGGGGGCTGGGGGCTGGGGAGAGGGAACAGGGTGCCAGTCGGGGGAGAGAGTCCCCTGCACCCACCTCCTCCCAAGATCCCACCCCCCAGAGAGAAGCCGGCATGTGCCTCTCCCGGGGTGACCCCCCCCCTCCCGCGGGGCAGGGGAACCCCCCCCGCGTTCCTCCTCCTCTGGGGCCGACCCCCCCCCCGCAGCACAGGGGAAACCGCCCCCGCGCGCTGCCTCTCCCAGGACTTACCCCCCTCCTGGCCGCAGGGAAGCCGTGCTTCAGGTAAGGCATGGGAAATGGAAGGGGCAGGGTTTGGAATTTGGCACCCCATACAACTTGGCACCCTAGGCGGCTGTCTAGTTTGCCTATAGGCACGGGCCGCCCCTGCTGGTGTGTGTGTGTGGGTAGAGGGCATCACGGGGGGGGACCCCCTCAAGGGAGCACGCACTCACCCTGCCTTATGTGATGTGTTCCCCTGTGTTTCTCTGCACCCTTCTGCAGGTCGACCACGCCATCAACGACGTCCTGCTCCCGAGAGTCATCCACCTGCGCGACGTGGTGGCTACGCTGGCCGGCTTCGCTGCCCTCAGGTTCCCCAACTGCGGGGGATCCCTGGATGCAACCCACATCCCTGTCCAGGCCCCGGAGCATCGAGCGGCCCATTTCACAAACAGGAAGGGGTACTTGTCCATCATACTCCAGGCCCTCATGGACCACCGTGGCCGCTTCCTGGACATTTATGCGGGCTGGTCCGGCAGGGCACATGACGCCCACATCCTACGCAACTCCGGCCTGTTTGGCAGGCTGGAGGCAGGCACTTTCTTCCCCCAGCGGGAATTTACTGTCGGGGACATGCCAATGCCCACGTGTGTTGTGGGGGACGCAGCCTACCCCCTGCTGCCCTGGCTAATGCGGCCCTACACGGGGCGGACAGACCACAACCAGACCCGGTTCAATGACCGCCTCAACCGGGCCCGCAACCAAGTGGAGTGAGCCTTCGGGTGGCTGAAATCCCAGTTCCGCTGTTTGCTCACCGGTCTGGAGATGAGTGAGCAGAATGTCCCTGAGGTACTGGCCGCGTGCTGCGTGCTCCACAATCTCATGGAGCGGAGGGGGGAGGCCTTCCTCCCGGCATGGATGGCAGGCGAGGGCCAGGCCTTCAAACAGCCCCGCACAGCTGCCGTCCGCCAGGCGCACCGTGATGGGATGTGCATCCGGGAGACCCTGACAGAGATGTTCTCCCAGGCCCCATAGTAGGGTTGCCTCTGTCTCCCTTGACAGCTCCCTCCCATCCCCAACCCTTCCCTCCTCCCCTCCCCTCCCCTTACCTCCCAATAAACAACACCACAGGTTTTTTTGGAAAACAAAGTTTGAACTTTTTATTTACAATGGGGAGGGGGCTCTGAACTGGGAGGGGGGAGGGGAGCTAGTGCTGGGAGGGGTGCCCCCTGCGACCTCCTCTGCGGGGCCGGACCAGCACGTGTGGATCCGGCCACATTGGGGCGGGCACCACAGGGAGGTGGGCAGGAGGGGCAGCAGGATCAGGGGGGATGGTGGGAGCAGGAGGGGGCACGGGCATTTGAAAGGGAGGGATGGCGGGTGGATGGGGCACTGCCATGCCGTAGTGCACAGCATGCCCAATGTGAGTGGTGAGGGCAGTGATGGCATCTGTCACTTGCTCACACTGGGCCTGGAAGGGGCCCCAGGCCTGCTGGCGCCACTCAAGATCCACCTCCACCTGCCAGGTGATGGCTGCCTCAATGCGCTCGACAGCCTGGACGTGCTGGCGAAGCAGTTGGTCCCGCTGCCGGACCCGCCGGCTTGGGTGGTTGGGGGTGCTGCCGCTGCCGAAGGGCTGGAAGGTCCCCCGCTTCTGCTCGGTCCCGCTGCAGGGAAGAGAAGAAAGGATGGGTCAGTCAGGCAGGCCGGCCACTGTCCCCACACCTCATGCCCTCCACCCCTGAGCCCAGGTGACAGCACCGTACTGTGGCTTGGGCCCACTCTCTCCGCGCCCCCCGCCGTGTTGTATGTTTGCATACAGCACTGCCCCCCGAGAAGGGTCCTCCTCCATGTGTTGTAACCACTGGTCTGTGTCCTGGCCCCGTGGAGGGTGGGAGGGCGCTTGTGTTGTGTTAACCTGTGGAACTCCCTGCCGGGGGAGGCTGTGAGGCTTTGGGCTAATCAATGGTGTTTAACAGGGAGCGAGATGAGTCCCCACATAGTGCCTGGGAGCACATCTGGCAGACGTGGTCTGGGCTCTCAGATCCCCATCGCGTGGGATGTCTCCTGGACAGAACCAGGGGTGACTGGGGGGTGTCCCATCCTTGGAGTGAAACTCAGGCGGCCCTAGGGCCGGCCCTCCCACTTCCCCCCTCCCCCTCCCGCTAGCCCTCACATACGGTAGCCCAGGGACGTGTGTGGCTGCAGTGGGGACTTCCCTCGGGGAGCCAGCCAAGGCACCGGGAGCAGGCGAGGGGCTCGGTGGGGGCCACGCTCACAGGACTGTGATGCTGCGGTTTTCCCAGGAGCAGCGGACTGCGCCTCACAGCCAGGCATGGGACAGTGTTGCCGTTCTGTGTGCTGCACCCTTGGTGGAGGTGCGGGCTCTGGGCTGAGTCCCTGGGGCCCTGGCTGGTTCCAGCCGGCAGCCACCCTTCCCCCTGGTCCCGCCGCATGTGTGTGAGCAGCACGGTCCCAGGCGTGCCCTGCAGCTGCCTGCCGCGGCCACGTGCTGCTCGGTCACCAGGCTACACGTGCTGCTTGCTGCCTAATGCTACACAGCGTGCAGCTCATGCTGCCTAAGTGACGCTCCTTCCCCCTCCTCCCCCCCCCGGGCACCTGGCTCCCCCCTGCCCTTGTGAGTGCAAAGTGCAACACTCACCAGTGGATCCTTCCCTGTCCTCCGAGGATGGACGGGAGACGTCGGGGCTGCCAGAGAGGACTTCCAGCTGGAGGGTCACGCTGCTGCCCTGGTCCTCCTCCTCGTACAACCCGCTGGCTGGCTCGTCTTCCTCCCCCGCCTCACTGGGCCTGGTGACAGAGGGGCACCTGCTCGTGTCCACAGGCATGGACAGTCTGTGGGGTGCTGCCTGGCCCAGGATGCAGGTGTCAGCTCCTGCCCCCTGGCCCTTGCTGGCCCGGACATAGCCCAGGCACAGCTCTTTGACCTTTGCCCGGACCTGCTTGAGGGTCCGGGCTGGATGGCCCTGGTCTGAGCGCGCCCGGGCCATGTGACGGAAAATGTCTGCGTTGTGGCGACGGGTGCCCTGGGTGCCATGCAGGGCCTCCTTATCCGCCCACAGGTTCAGGATGGCCTCGAGCTCCCCTGGGGACCAGGACGGGGCTCTCTGCTTCCTGCCCCTTGGGGCCTCCTGCGCTGGGGGTGCAGGTGGTTGTCCCCCCCCCGGAGCGGCCATCCTGGGCTGGTGGTCTGGTGGCTGTTGGGGAAGGGAGCAGAGTCACGTGGCAGAGCTCAATGGCAGAAAGGCTTCTGCCTCGTGGCCTCTGCAGGCTGCGTCTGCCTTTAAGGGGGCTCGGGTTACCAGGAAGTCCGGGAGCTGCCTGCAGGTACGGAGCATCCAAGCGGCCACAAGGGCTTTTTTCCATTTAGACTGCTTTTGCGCAAAACGTCTCGGCTGCCTGTCTGCACTGGCCTCTTGTGCAAGAACAGTTGTGCAAGAGGGCTTCTTCCTGAGCGGGAGCATCATAGTTCTTGCGTAAGCAGCACTGATTTCTTACATTAGAATGTCAGTGTTCTCGCGCAAGAACTCAAGGCCAGTGTAGACAGGCAGCAGGTTTTTGCGCAAAAGCGGCAACTTTGGTGCAAGAGCGCGCCAATGTAGACACAGCCTCTGTCTATCAGGGCAGTACACCTAGGCCCTGTCTCTGTGAGGCAGTGGCCCACTTGGAAAACTAGATTGAAAGCAGGGGGCCAAATTAGTGTCTGGACTGCTTGCTACCTGATCAGCTGTGGAGAGCAAGGAAATTCCATGGCCATTGTGAACAGGGAAGACACACCCAGCCAGCCCTTTGTCTTTGGGATAGGGAGTTCAGAATTTGAACCCACAAGAAAAGGGGGAAGGGCAAAACTTGTGTTTGCTAAGGAAGGCTGCAGCTTTTTAAATCTAAAATGCCAGAAATGTCAATGTACACTTGGGAAGGATTTGTTCCTACTGCTTGTTAACTTTTATAACCTTCTCACCTGGGAAGGGGCATTCCAGAATTATTGTGCTATGTCAAAGGGGAAACTGAGGCACAACTACATTTTGTTTTCATAGCTAAGGGCCAAGATGCCTACATTATGGGGAATAAGGATACATCCATTTACCACTGAGGTAATGTATTTCAGACCATTGCCAAAGCTGGCATGGATAAATTTAAAACTTTTGTTAGCTTTGAGCAAGGGCATTGCTGTAACCACTAAGGGGTGTTCGGCCCCAATTTTGTGCAAAGGGGTCCATGTAAGGCATCAAACGAAACCTTGTACACTGCTGATTCTATGTTATCATACTTGCGTACTTATGTAATTTTTGTATATGAAGTGGACTCTGTTCTTGTATTTTAAATATTTTCTGTCTGGAAGGAAAAAATGGGCCTGGACTGCCTAGTGTGAGGAATGATTATTCAGTGAATTGCTGTGCTAAGTAGCACTGCTCCAGGGATAATGGCCCACACACACCTGAGGAATGCATCTGGGAGCTTGCAGATCAGCCAGTGCAGGGGACTGCTTGCATGTGGAACAAAGACAGGTCATTTGATCATGTGACCAGCTCTAACTGGAAGACTCAAAGAACATCAAAGGACACTTTAAGACTGACACTAAAGACTTTTAAACTGGCAGCTTGTACTATCTCTGCTAACAGCCTGCATCAAGCACTCAGTGATTGATGTATGACATGTGTGTTCGTTAACATTCTCTTATGAATACCCCTTTAGAGTTTAGATTCTAAACAATTGGCCCAGCATGCTCTTGTGGGTAAGATCTACAGTAAAAATTGGCCTGGAACTGTGTGTGAGGCCTAGGTTTGATTGCGGCACAGGGAAGCTGGGGTGTCTGAGGGGTTTTGCTGGTGAGGCTTCCTGCTGGCCGGATTGGCAGCTGAAGTGCTCGGTGTAACCGGCGGGGTGACTTGGGAAAGAGCTCTTGCACAAGAAGGCAGTGTGGACAGGTAACAAGGGTTTCTTGTGCAAGTGAACGTTCACACTGCCATGGACACTCTTGCGCAAAAGCACATGGCAGTGTGGACGCGCTCTTGTGCAAGAACTCCTGCGCAAAACAGTTTTTGCGCAAGAAGCCGGCAGTGTAGATGTAGCCCTGAGGTTTTAGGGAGGAAGTTTCCCAAGTGATCTCTTCCCTGGTTTCTTTGGAATACTTGGGTGGCAGCAGCAGTTTTTATTCCCCAAAATCCAGATATTAGGATTTTGGGGGGAAGTTTTTGTACCAAAGCCTGTAGAGATCAGGTTTTGGGGTGCTTTTGTGGGCCCCCACTTCTGCATTTATAGTGCCAGAGTAGGGAACAGCTGAGACAAACACTGTGCTTAAAAACAGCTTCAACAAGGCTTTAACCAGAGCTGAGAAATTTCAGAGTACCGATAAGTACAACTTGTAGCAAAAACAAACAAAACCTGAGGGCATGGATAGCTCACTAAGAATGGAATGGAATGTAAATGTGTTTCAACCATCCAGCCAGACATCACCCACTGTGACTTATTTCCCTAGGGGGGCATATGGGAAAGCTGATTTCAGTAACACTTATCTCCTCTGCACCCACCCACCCGCCTCACATTGAGGAAGCAGCAGCCCCCCCCCCCCAAAAAAAAAGGTGAGCAAAACTTTTGAGCCAGCCAGGGAAGCAGGAGGAAAGGACCAACTGCTGATAGGGAGAGGACAATTAAAAGCCAGCCCCCCCCAAAACCTCAAGCATCATACCCCCTTCCCCAAGCTGGTAGCCACACCCTCCTCCTCAGTTCCCCTATGGGGCTCAGCACAGCGCCCTGGGCACTCAGGTCTAGGGCAGGCAGTGCCTGCATAGATAATGTTTTTGAATGAAAAGGTGTTGATTCAGCTATGAAAAGGCTTCCTTGGTGGCAGGGTCATTGTGCTTGTTGACTTTTTTTTTTTTTTGGATGACTAGATGCTTGCACATGCAGTTGTGCTTCAGCAGATCAGAATGCTGGCTTTGTGCAACTGTCACACAACCGAATGCTAGGTTCTGAAAGTAGTGAGTAACTACGCACTTCTGGACACGGCAGTGGAGTAAAAAGTACAATACTGGAGTGTGGCGGGGTAGCCCCACTACCCCCGGAAACCGCCGCGGTCCCGTGGCAACCTGGGGGCAGAGTCGGGGCCGTACCAGGGCAGGAAGCCCCAGCTGAAACAGGATGGGCGATAGCGGCACCCGGACCCGGACGCGAGGATGCCGGGGGGGGGGGGGCGGGCACCCGTTCGGAACTGCGCCAGGGGTGACATCACCAGCGCGCCCCGGGGGCAGGACGCAGGCTGATGACGTGGGGCAGCCCGTCATTCCCCCGCGCCCAGCGGGGAATTTAAAAATGGACTCCGGGCCAGGAGAAGGAAAAGGCCTGAGGAGGGGAGGAGCGGCCCCAGCGGAGACGGACGGGACCCGGTACTGGTGGCCCTGGGTGCAGTTTAACTCGGAGAGTCAGGGCTAGAGGTAGACTCTGGCTGGGGGGAAGAAGCGGCCCAGGGTGGGGCTGCGGAACCCGTGAGCAGGGGAGTTTAGGGTTCCCAGACCCCCCCCCGTTTTGAGTAAGGACTGGCATCCTGACTCTAGGGCCCTGGGTCGGGGTCTGGAGCGAGGGCGGGCCCGGACCCCTTCCCCCCAACCAGCCGGATAGGCTGTTGCGTGGCCTGGGCCTTGAGCGGCGCAATTATACCAGGCATAATCGGCATTATATTGGGACGAGAGGGGCAACCAGGGAGGAGGATTATCAAGGGGAGGGGGTCTCCCCCCCCCTCCGCTGGGGCACCTTACATGGAGTAAAAGTTGAAGTATCACAAAAGTAAGTTACTTCAGTCAAGTACAAATACCGAAAAAATTTACTTGAGTGGTGTAACGATGTATTTCTACTTAGTTACTTTCCACCTCTAGTTAAAAGAGGGTATGATTTATAACATCCAGATTATCCCAGCTGCTTCAGTAGCCTGACTAGAAGCTTACTCATGAACAGGAAAGCCGCATTTCTATGCTCATGCAGTGTGTACTTCCAGATGCTGAACGATAACATTTTACATTTCTGAGCATTAACACCTTTGACTGGAGTTATCTATTCAAATACTCCTACCTTGGGATTTACCGAAACTTGGTAAAAATCTTATGTTTGTTTCATTTTCCAATGAATGCACATTATTTTCACATTTTTAACTAAGGATTCCAAAGCTTTCCCCATAATATTCCACACAGGCACCGGTACTGAGGAGACAATGAAAACTTCAAAAAGTCACAAACAAAAGTTGATGCTAAGCTGTATTTTAAATGTTACTATTGCATGTGGATTTAGCACTGCTGACAAGTGCTGCCTTGAGAGCCCTGGAGTTCTGCTTGGCTACAGAACAGCTACAACGCAACAGGACAGTGCAAATATCCTCCACGCTGCACTGCCAACGTACCTAAATTCTGACCCAGAGGAACCTCCATGATTCAATCCTTAGCCTTACTGCTGAACTTAATCATGCTTGTGTGACACTTATCCATGGGAAACCAAACCTGTGGTGGATTTGAACAGCTAACCTGAAAGCCAAAGGCATTGCATCCCCATTATAGGCACTGTAGTGGGGCTCTATTTGAAACCATGGGAGGGGTTCTCAAAGCCCCGCCCCTAGACAGTCCAACTAATGTTGGGGGGACAAACAACAAAACATGGTCAGGGGGTGCAGGTCACAGGCTTAAAATGAGGGAACCAGACGGGGACACCAAGCAGAGAACCCCGGACAGCGCCCACTGCTCTCCAAAGCTGTCGATGGAGCCAGTGGACGCTGCCCAGAGGAACTCTGCCCGGATTCGTGACACAAGGGAGGAGCGGAAATAGGCCCCACAGTCGCAGAGAACCCCCTCGTCCAGCATCCTCCTCCTGGTGTTACAGATAGCACTTTTCGCCAGGAAGAAGTTGACGAGGAGGTCTCGCGACTTTCTGGGGCCATGGATGGGATGAGCATAAATAAAAAGGTGAGGGGAAAGTGCAGCCAGAACCACAATAAAAGGTTCTGGAGGAGCCGGAATAGGGGCTGCAACCTGGCGCGTTCCAGATACGCATATGCCAGGATTTCCCTCATGCCGCAGAAGGAACAGGTATCTGGGATGGGGGCGAACATGCCCGTGCTCACAGCTCCGTGAAGAAGCTGCCAACTAATGTCCCAGATGGGCCGCAGAATCAAGGTAGCGTCCGCGATGGCCCATCGGGGTTCCCCACCCTCTACAGGTCTTAGATAGTCCCGCCACTTGGTGTCGGGGAGGCACACGAGGGTGAGGAAATGCATGGTATGGAGCACGAGCGTGTACAGATGGTCCCTAGGCATGGTTTGAATGCAGACCAGCTGAAAAGCCTGCAGCCAGCTAGAGGTCCAGGGATGGGGAAGCCGTAGGGGGCCCCACAGAACAGGGGCCCGATATCAAGGGATGGCAGATTTGCAGGGAGGGAGGAGGCGTATCCTCTCACAGGGACCGCTGCAGGAAAATCGAGATTAGGCCGCGGCAAAGTTGCCTTCACCTCCTGGAGTAGGCACAGGGGGGTTCAGGGATCCACCCAGTCCCCCGTCATAGTCCAGGAGGTCTCCGACCTTGGTGGTTGCTGCCAGGATCAGCCTCCGGTGCACCAAAGGAGACGCCGCCACCTGCATGCAGAAGGCTGGATTATGGAGCAAGGGCTCCGCAAGGAGGTCTGCTCCCTCGGTGGCCACAATGGACCAGGTCACTGAGAACAGCTTCCAGATCTCAGGGGAGTTCCTGGTAGAACTCTGGCAGTTCTGAGAGATCTCGTGGAAGACCCCCCCTCGGGTAGATAAAAAAAGAGCTGCCGGTCGTATCAGAGCCCCCGGAGGCGGCGGAGGAAGGTGAGTGCCAAAGTGCTCCACGGTGGACTATCTGCACCATAGAAGTGTCTCTGCAGGGGCTGGAGGCGCAAGGCCCGGACCTGGCTGCGCACGTAGATCAGGCCCTGGCCCACCTCCTCCACGGGAAGTGACAAAACCCCTGCAAAGAGCCAGTGCAGTCCTGGCCAAAAGAACTCCAGGGCCGTCCTCTGGAGCTTGGCCAGGACCTCCGGGGCTGGGCTCAGAGTGTTGAGCCACTGCCAGAACATGGACTGGATGAACTTATTGAGCACCAGTGCTCTCCCCCAAAGGGAGAGACACTGGAGCAGTCCTGTCCATCTCTGCAGCCGCTCACCCACCCTGGCCTCCAAACCTTGCCAGTTCTCCGGCAGAGAAGGATGCGTGGTGGACAGAAAAATGCCCAAATAGGGCAGAGGATACATGCACCACCTGATGGCCTGAAGCACAACCACCAGGCCAGAGCTCTTGACCCAGTTGACCTGGGCGGAGGCGGCCGCCGATTAGACAGCTTGGCAGGACTCCGTCCGGGTCCTGGACCAGGAGGAGCACGTCATCGGTGTACGCCGACAGAACCAGCCGCAGCTCTGGCTCTCGGAACACCAACCGCGTCAACCTCCGACTGAGGAGACAGAGGAGGGGCTCTATCGTCAGAGCGTACAGCTGGCCCGACAGCGGACACCCCAACGTACTCCCCGGCCAAAGCCAACCGGCTCAGTCAGGGTCCAGTTGAGCCTGACCAAACACTCCGCAAAGGCGTACAGCACCCGGAAAAAAACAACCACAAAACGGGGCCTGAAACTGAAGGCCTGCAGAGTGCCCAGGCGATACCCGTGGTCCACCCTGTCGAACACCTTCTCCTGGTCCAGGGACAGGAGGGCGAACGACAGACCGTCCCTACACCCAAGCTCCAACAGATCCCGGACCAAGTACAGATTATCGAAGATGCTACGGCCCACGACGGTGTAGTTCAGGTGGGGGTGGATCATGTCCACCAGCACGGACCACAGCAAGAGGGCTTTTGCTACAACTTTGTAGTCCATGCTAAGGAGCGAGATGGGACACCAATTCCGAAGGTCATGGAGGTCCCCCTTCTTCGGAACCAAGGCGAGCACGTCTCACCTGCACGACTGATGGGAGGACACCCCACTCTCCAAGGACTCAGCCCGAACGGTGATGAGGTCTGGTCCGAGGATGTTCCAGAACACGTGGTAGAACTCCACGGTCAGCCCGCCCATGCCCGGGGTTTTATTGTTGGGCATGAAACGGAGGCCTTCCAAGAACTCGGCCAGAGTGAGAGGCAGCTCTAACTCGTCCTGGTCGCCCACGCTGACCTTCGGGAGCTCGGTCCAGAGCACCTTGCAAGAGTTGACTTTGGTCGGATCCAGGGAGAACGAACTGGCGTAGAAGGCCCTGGCCCTTCCATGCATCTCCTCCAGATCTGTGAGAGGGGTGCCGTCCTCTGAGAAAAGGCAGGTGAAGTGCTTTTTAGCCCACCTCTTTCTCCAGGGCATAGAAGAAGCGGGAGCCGCGATCCATCACCCGAAGGAGATCGATGCGGGATCGAATAAAGGCACCCTGGGCCTGGTGGTCCTCTAGGGCCCGGAGTTCCTCCTGCTTCTCCCAGTACGCCTCGCAGAGGGGCGGATCCTTAGGGTCAGATACCAGGCGCCTTCAAGACCTCCCGCTCCAACCGCTCTATCGCCACATCCCTCCACCGCCTGGTACCCCAAGAGCAGTCGCAGCAGAAGAGCCGGGTGCGCACCTTCTCCACCTCCCACCATCGCCACACTGAGGGAAAGGCGGGCCGCTGCCCCCGCCAGAACTGCCGGAAAGATGCCACGAAGCCCACATCCTCCAGCAGGCTATTGTTGAAGCACCAATAGCCCTGCCCCAGCCTCTCCAAACTCAGAGAGGCTTTCACGGCCACCAAATGGTGGTCCGTGAACGGGGCCGGCCGGATGCTAGAAGAGTGGGCTCGTGCCAGATGGAACCGGGATAAATAGATGCGGTCCATCCAGGAGTCACTCGACCAATCGTCTCCCACCCAGACGTACGTGAAGGTGGTGATGTCGTCCGGGTGGTGGTCTCGCCAGACGTCCACCAGGGAGTGATGGTGCATGATCTCCCTGAGGACGCCTGCTGCCGCCTGGCAGTTCTCAACTCTTGCACGATCCCGGTCCTCGAGGGTGTTATTGAAATCCCCGCCCAGAACCAAGCATTCCTGAGGATCCAGGGTGCGGAGGGAGGTGGCCGCCCGCTGAGAGAAGATGACCCGGTCCAGGCCCGCCATTTTTGGCAATGCTGGCCCCCCTCAGGATTTTTCGGAGGGGGGGCCTTCTCGCCCTCCTCGTCAGAGTGCGGGCTTGGCATTTCCCCTGGACAAGCGTCCAGCCCTCCGCGGTGGAGGACTGGTCAGCAGGGGCAAGGCCGGGGGCGCTTATGTTGTTCCAGCGGGGGGTGTGTGTGTGTGTGTGTGTGTGTGTGTGTGTGTGTGTGAAGGAGGCAAGGGAGGGAGAGAAGGGGGTAGGGAAACCTTCCCCTGGGGGTAGCCCTCTCCCTGGCCCGGCAACAACCAGACCACCATCAGGCCCCGCAGAGACAGGTTGAGCTGAAGTGGGGCCCGCCTGCTCGCCCAGGCACGCCAGAGGGGGCGCCTCGGGCTCCCGAGTAGAGCTATCGGTCAGAGGAGGGGTAGCCGCAGAAGTCGGACTACCAAGGGGGCCGGTGCCCTCCCGGGCCCTAGGAAGCCGCCACCACGGCAGAGGACCACACCACCCTCGCCAACGCCCGCACGTATGTCTCAACGTGGGGCGAGGTGGCGACCAGAAGGCAACGGACACCGTGCCTCCAGGTCAGAGTGGGGGAAGGGGCCCCAGTCACCAGGACTAGAGCTGGAGGTGGTGGTCAGAGCCGATGACACTGTGGCACGCGGTGGGGCAGCAGCGGCCACCTGGCCATACGCTCTGGGGGATGTGGGTGGATTGCCCCCAGAGCCCCGGGGGGGGGGGGGGAGGGGAGAAGAACAGCAGGGAAGGAGGTGGTGCAGCAGATGGTGGGGCCGCAGTGGGCGGGGCGGCCTCGGCCACAGGAGGTTTGGCCTTTTTGGCCAGTCTTCCTCCCCTGGCCCTTTTTGCCAGCTGAGGTGGAGAGCTCACCTGTATTGGGGGAGCATCGGCCGTGGCAGGTGTGGAACCCAGGTCGGGGTCTGGAGGTCAGCCACAGCTGTCTGCGGGGTCAGTGGCAATGGGGGACCCTTGGAATTTGTGGGGACACAAAAGGGGACGGGGACCTCCTCCATCATGGTGCGGGGAGTGGTGCTGGAGGAGATGGAGAGTGGGGGTTAGGGAATCTGATTCTCCTCCCCGCCAATCAGCCGGTAGGGGAGGGGAGGGGAGGCGAGGCAGGCTGAAACAACCACTCCTCCCAGCTAGGACCAAGGCAGGGGAGGAGGGCATTCAATTGGGGGGGGGGGGTAAGAAGAAAGTGCTGACCACTCCTCCCCATTAGATTACAGGCTGGGGAGGAGGGCACTGAACTTGTGTCGAGGGGGAGGGAACCAAGGAAGGGGGACAACAGCCACTCCTCCCCACCAACTGAAGGCAGAGAAAGAGGGCGCAAAGCAAATAGTGGGGGGCAGGGGGGTAAATGTGGGGGGCTAGAGGAAGAAGGGGGGAAGCAACTGCTCCCTCCCACTGAGTTGTTGGCAGGGAAGGAGGGCGCTACTGGCGGAAGGGTGCTGGCGGGGAAACGGAGGAAGGGGAGCTAGCAGCCACTCCTCCCTGTGAAGCTGCGGCACAGGAAGAGGGTGCTGGCGGGGGGGTAAGGACACTAAGGAAAGGGGTTCACGATTGGGAAGGAAGGGGAATGGGGAAAAGCAACCACTCCCTCCCACTGACTGATTGCAGGGAGGGAGGGCGCTAGCAAGGGCGGGACGGAAATGGGGAAACCGAGGGGCCAGCAGCCACACCTCCCTGTAAGGCTGGAGACAGAGGAGGAGGGCACTGGGAGGATGGGGCAGGGGACGCAGTAGTGGGTGCAGGGCAGGGGCTGGCTCCTCCGGCTGCACTGGGGTACAGGGGAGAAACTATGGGGTCATTGAGAGGAGTGCAGTGTACTGGGGGGCGAACGAAAAAGGGGGAGGATGGAGCAGAAGTGCTCAGGGGGAGGGGATACTAAGGCACGCAGGGCAGTAGCAAAGGGCCAGCAGGTGGCTGAGTGGGATGGAATAGGGTGAGTTGGGGTGGAATGAGGCAAGGCAGCAGCTGCAAGGGGCGGGGCACACACACCAACAGGCTAGCTGGGTAGGGGCGTGACAGGTAAACTCTGGGGCTTGGCGTAGTGGGTGAGCAACTTTAGGGAGGGAGGGAAAAACAAACTGGGCTAGCAGGGCGGGGCAGGTAGTGGGGAAAGGATGCAAGCTGCTGAGGTGGGGAGTAAGGCGGGGTAAGCAGGGGTGAGGGAGGCCCCCCAGCCAAATGTAGCTGAGGGAGGGGGGCCAAGTCGGAGGGGGTGGGGAGGGAGCACACCCACGAGCGCTTGTGGGGAGCTCAACCTCGCCCACTGCTGCAGCAGCCCCGTTGAGGGGCAAAGAGAAAGTCCAGCTGTTAAAGGTGGTGGAGGGGGTGTTGGCAGCAGGAACAAAGGGGGGCAGCTGGATGGGGGGGAAGGCCCCCCCCCCAGCAGTTCAATTTACCATCCCAGGAACAGAGGAAAAAGGCTGTCTTTGAAAGCCCCCTCCACAGGTCCAGGTGATGGTGCCTTCTCCTCTTTGCCCCTCAACAGGGCACAAGTGGTGCAGCTGCAACAGCAGGCGAGCAATGGGCAGCCGAGGTGGGGGATCCCAGGTGGTGGGTGCTGGTGGGGGTCTTCTTTCTCTCCCTCTGGAGTTGAGGGGGTAGGCCGGCAGGCCCCTGCCCCAGGCAACAGCTGGTGGTGGTGAGCAGTAGCAGCCACGTCCACGGGGAGCAGGGTCTCAGCAGGTAGGTGGTGGCTGGGCAGGGTGGGGGAAGAGCTCCAGCCAGTGCAGGGGCAGCAGGAGAGAAGGAGCAGCAGCTGTACCCTGCTGCTGCTCCTTCTCTGGAGCTGGGCACTGAGGGGGCACCCACTGACCCTGAGGCAGAGGAACCCCTCCAGGAGCCATTTTGGGCACAGCCCAGCCCTTCTGCATCACCTGACTGGAAGTCCCGGGGGGTGGGGGGGCACATGGCTAGGGCTATAAAAAAACCAGCCTGAGAGCTCAGTCTGGGCCCAGCTCCCTTCCAGAGAGGCTGAGACATGGGTCGGTCCTCCCATTATGTCTGATGCAGAGGCACGCTTGAACTGCCTGCTTGGGAGACAAAGGCTCAGCTGGAACTTCCAGCAGACCTACCCTCTGACCCAGAGGCCAGCTCAGTGCTCCTGGCTAGGGAGACAGAGGCTTGGCCCGGGACTCCGTGGGCAGTCAGCCTGGAGGATCTGCCTGAAACCCGACCGCAGCCAGTGCTGTTGGATCATGGGGACCTGTCAGGCCTGCAAGACCCACCAACAGTGTCTGACCCCAAGGATCAGCCTGAGCAGCCCTGCCTGCTGTGGCCAGCCTACCAATCAGAGCACTGGGACCTGCAAGCCGCTGAGGCCTGGATTGGCCCACCGGGCCCCCTGTTGGACGACACCACTCTTGACTCCCCAAGTGACCTGCCAGAGATCCAGGTACCCGCTGAGGGGGAGATGGGAAGTGGCCCAGGGGATAGCACAGGCTGGTAAAGGCCCTAGGCCGGCACGTTTCAGGCTGGAGCCCCCGCCAAGCCAGCCGCAACTGCCCGGCTGCATTTAGGGCCCTGGGCCGGGGTGGGCGGGCCTGTGGCCCCCCCCACTCACTGGGTGGCAGTCTCCCCCTCACGGGTGCACTACCTGCAACCCTCCTGAACAAGGAGCTCCTAAACCTGGTTTATTTGCTGCAATGCCCTGCCCTTTCAAACTGTTAAACCACGTAACTGTTGCCCAGCCTGGAATCAGGCCTGGGCTCCTTGAACTAGTGAACCTGTGTGTGTGCTGCCCCACCCTGACCTATTGCCAGAGCTGATTGAGCTTATATACTGTTACCTGTGGCCCACCCTGAACCAGGGCTAGACCTTCCTAATTAAAGGGTTATTGCCTATGCCTGAGCTCTGAGACTTGGTAAACTGTTGCCCACCCTGACTAGGGCCAGGGCTTCTGCAACTGAGGGTGCTGTAACCCTGCCTGCATTAGATAGAGGACTCCTAAGACTAGTGCCCCTCAGGACTTGTGAACTGCTGGCCCTAGCTCAGGGCGAAGACTCCATATCCAGATGTTTGGGGGTACTGCCAGCCTGAAGTAAGGCCAGGCCTGTCAGATGATGGGATAACTCTGCCTGTTTGTTTATCCGCCCTGCACCAGTGCTAGGACTTTGGGCTGGACGACCCAGGGTAGAACTCTTTGCCTCGCGCCCAGCCTGAAGCAAGGCTGGGCCCAGAACTCTTTGCATCTCGCCCCAACCAGGACTAGGCCGGAAGACTGAACTATTGACTTAAGGGTTTGTTTGGGTGTTTGTGTAGTGGGGGTAGACTGGCTGCCCACTGGCCCGAAGGCTGCCCAGAGGGGGTTCCTCCGCCTAACGGGCTTACAAGCACTGAGCCATCCAGTCCCTTGCTAGGAAAATCAGTTAGTATGAAAAAATGGCAATGGACCTGAACAGCTTTTACAATAACTTTTCTAGACTCGGGAGTCTGAAGAGAGTGTCAGTTTATTGCTTTAAAAAACAAAACAAAAAACACACGACTAAATGGCTTCCTATGGGCCCCTTAAAGCACTGACAGTTGTATTATTCTATGAACTCATCCAAGGGTACGTCTAGACTACAGGGTTTTGTCGACGGAAGTTTTGTCGACAGATACTGTCGACAAAACTTCTGTCAACATAGAGCGTCTAGACACATTCAGTTTTGTCGACAAAGCAAGTTGCTTTGTTGACAAAACCCTGTAGTCTAGACGCAACCCTACAGGCAATAACACCTTCTGTCGACAGAACTCTGTCAACAGAAGGTGTTATGCCTCGTAAAATGAGGTTTACCAGCGTAGACAAAACTGCTGAGTTCTGTCAACGTTATGTCGACAGAACTCAGCGGTAGTGTAGACGCAGGTAGTTTTGTCGACCAAAGTCCACTTTTGTCGACAAAACTCAGTAGTCTAGACACACTCCAAGGTAGAAAGAGACTCTAAGAACTAGCTTAATTTGTTTTGAGACAGCAAAGGCCTTTCCCACAAGACCTAAAATTGAAGTCCTGCCGCTTCTAGCTATCGAAGATCCCATGCTGTTTTTCAGTTGAGTAGGAGCACTGGCTCTCAATGTTTTGGCCAAATTCTAAAGAGGGTTACAATTGCATTCATCTCACTAAATACCCCCTGAAGAGTCTCTCAATATTTTTCCATCACTTCCTGTTCTAAACTATCAAGTGGTATTTAATATCAACACCAGCTATATTATACCCCATTTTACAAGTATTGACAGTGCTTTACTTTAATTTACCAGTTGATTCAAAGGTCAGATTCTGAATTCCTTGCTGTCAGGGCTGTTCCCCACTCTGGCACGATAAATGCACAAGTGGGGGCCTGCAAAAGCACCCCAAAACTTGATCTTTACAGGCTTTGGTACAAAACTTCTCCCCAAAATCCTAATACTCGGATTTTGGAGAATAAAAACCGCTGCCACCACTCAAGTATTCCAAGAAAACTAAGGAGAGATCACTTGGGAAGCCTTCCTAAAAACCTCAGGGTTACCTCAAGCTCTTTTCCCCAAAGAGCTTGGAAAAAAACAAAACAAGCTGTAGTCTGTGGTAGCTGTCCCCTAGTCAGAGGCATGCAGATTCCTGGAAAATCTGTCTGTGGGTAACAAATCAACAAATACAAGGTTAATTAGAAAAAGAAAACGGACTTTTATCATTACAACAAAACCATAGCTGCCAGCACAGTGACTAGATGGAAGAGAGCCCCCAATTAATCTAGATACTCAGAGGGATCCCCTGGGCTCAGGCCTTAGTTACAAAAGAGAGGAAAAACCCACTTTTAACAGCACAGACATCATTTCCGCAATCCCAAACCAGGAAAACAATAAAGCCTGATGGGTTAACTACCTTTACTCTACTTACATATGTCAGCCGATGGTCAGGGCAGTGCATGTGTGTGTGTGTTACACCCAGAGTCTTCAACTGCTGGGACACAAGGCCCCGTCGCAGTGGGCAGTCTAGGAGAGACTGACAGGTGCCCCGAGAAGTTTAATGTCCGTGTCTTTGTCCGCTAGGATCAGGATCCCTTCGCGGAGGGCAGCCAACAGGCTGACAGACGCCCCAGAGTTTATAGGAAGAGCTTATTACATCTCAGATTTTAACTGCTAGGATACAGGATCCCTTTGCAGCAGGCAGCCTAGGGAAGACAGAGATGCCCCAACGGATCTGTCCTCTGGAAGTGACACGATCCAAATGCCCCAGCTCTTCCTAGATCTGTCCCTTATGACTGGCTGAAGTTCTTTTAAATTGTGCTTGGTTCTGTTACAGCAACTGAAGGAGTCAGGTTAAAGCTTAAACAATTTCAGGTTTATTAAAGAAGCTTATAAATCACATGGTTACAATGGCTATTGCTCTATTTCTTAATTGCTAGCAAATATAGATTTTTAAAATGGTTACAAAGAAAATAAAGATAGAAAATAGAAATAATGGTACCAAGTGACAGCTTAATCTTTAAAGAGCTCTAAGCCTGTGTGTACACTTAAGACAAAGGGCACATCCAGGTACAATTTTTACCCCCTTCTGTGCCTCTCGACTCCAGCATGTCAGGCCAGGGCCGGTCCCTCAATTCCTAGGAAAGATGAATACGAGGTGGGCGTCCCCGTGGAACCTCGGGAGATCAAACACCTAACCCGACCAGCAGATAGATGGTAGATTGACGCTCAGAGTAAATGTGCTGCTGGACCCATCTTTATACCCATAGGGGCCCGTATCCTCTTTCTTATCTAAGATACCAAATTGTGTTGGTCTGTCTTTGTGACGCCAGTTCTTACAAGGGAGTTTCAACTTAATTTACACTTGCAAGAGAGAGAACTAAATTGTGAGTACTGGACTTTTTTTTTACTGGGCGGGAGATTCGTCCCCCCAGACAGTGTGTGTTCGTATCAATATGGGTTTGAGTCAAGGGCACTCCTTGGCAGCCTCTTGGTCAGCAATTGGCGTATCTCTGTTTACAGCCATCCAGGGTCACAGCAGCCTGCATATCCGGGCCTTCTGTTCAAGGCTTTTACTGCCCTGTATGCTCCAGGCAAGCAAAAATGGATGTTACAGGGAGGTTCCTGACTGGCGACAACATATTGTGAAAAGACTTTTCTTGGAGGGAGAGACTGCCTCCCATCTCCCTGTTAGCTGGAAGAAAACCGCTCTCAGACAAAGGAGGGAAAATTAAAAATTCCTTTGTACCAGTTTAAAATCCCTACCTGCATTACTATTGGCTGACTGGATACCTGGCTAGAGATAGGAGACACCGTTAACCCCTTAGTCATAAGAACATAACATAAGAACGGCCATAAGTCCATCTAGCCCAGTATCCTGTCTGCCGACAGTGGCCAGCACCAGGTGCCCAGGCTGCTGGCCAGACCTCATGGTTATGACACTTGCACACCAAAAACTTACTTTGAATTAATTTTGCATTCACCGGGAATGTAAGATATAGCTTTGCTGGAGGAAAGGGGTTGAGGATCCTTCAAAAGAGAAAGGTGCTATACCAGTTGTCTATTTTTATTACTAAATGTATAAGCACTATTTTAATTACTGATGTACAGCAGACTATAAATACCTTATTGTGGTTAAGAAATAATTGCTAAAAATAATCTCTAAAAGTTGACATTATTTTCTACTTTGTCACATTATGACAAATGTCGAAGCAAAGGCCTCACTCAGTTTAGGCGGCTAAACAGACAGCTTTATTGATCAGTAAAGCAAAGTGAGCCAAACGTGGTCCCAGCGGAGCCGGGCCCAGTAAGGCTGCCCAATACAATCAATCCTAGTATCTTTATACCCTTAACCAAACAGTCTGACATCAGGGCATCCAATTACAGAAATCATCAGTTAAACTTGGAAAAACAAAGCCTTATCAGCAAGATGGTGGACAGGTACGAGGGAGTACATCTCCTGTCCCAACCAGCCCAATTAACACATTCCAATAGCCCATTCTGTAGGCCTCTTCTCACGGGGTGACAAAGTTCACTCTGGTCTACGTGCTAAAGAGAAAAGCTGAAATGGTTTCTGTTATACAAGATGGTTTCTAGCTAAATATGAAATGGTTTCTGCAACTCCCCCCTTTTAGCCTTTTAAAGGCTAACCTTGAAACCATTTTATACCTCCATTTCCATTAAAGTATTTACGTACATTTCTTGTTCCTCTCTCTGCTCTTCATATTTTAACATCACTGCTTCCACATTCCCTTTAGTAAGGGTCTGTCTTGTGTTTTTCAGACTACAAGAAATACAGCATTTGAGTAACAAGAAAAAAACAAACAAACAAAAGAATATAGCCAATACCAAAACTACACCTTGCAAAATCCAAGTTCCCACACGTCCAAACCAGCCTCCCAACCAACCCCAGAGGGTCCAGTCTTCCTCCTGCCTTAGGCTTTCCACAATTCTTTCAATCTCTGAGGCATCTTCCTCCACTTCCTTGCTGGTGTCAGTGATATACACACAGCATTCTCTTCCCACTAAGGGCGGGGTTTGTGCCTTACTAGCTAGGACGTAGTCTAGGGCCATCCGGTTCTGGAGAACCATGTGTCTCACTTCTCCTAGCTCCTTATTAATGGCACGGAGGGCTTTGGTTGTGGCATTAGCTACTTTCTCGAAAGCTATTTCCAGCCTCCGAATTTCTCTTCCTGCATAGGCCACACCCAATCCTGGGAACATAATTCCCCAAAAACCGCTGTGTTTCTGTTATCTCTCGGTAGCTTTGGATTCTACTACCAGGAAGATGTTTAGTGATTCGAATGGCTGGGAAGGCTGCTCCAATATAGCAGGTTCGGCTCCAATCCTTGGGCAGTGTTTTGTATGCCCGATGGCCACATATGAAGTAATGGCCAACCTTTGCTGTTAAGGTTTTTGGCGTTGGGGCTTCATCATCCATTGCAAATAGTACCCATCGATGCTGAAGTCATAAGGGCCTTTGATATTTTCCCCAGGTGTTGTTTCTGTACCAGACCCCATTCAGGACAACACTTCTCACACCTGCTTTTTCCCACCCTGGCTCCGGAACCATTAGATGTCCAGAAGTACTCTCCAATTGGGGTCAGGGCTAGGCGGATATACCCTAGGTTAGTGAACCCTTTATCCTGCCAAGTATCATTTGGCTTCAGTTCACTAAACAATGGGCCATTCATTTGAGTGTTGTTTAGTGGGACTGGAATCATTGGGATACCTCCTTCTGAATGTACAGGACTGAGTATAATTCCACAGATTGCTGGATATGAATTCCTGGGAAACTTGGTACATTAAAAGCAAACACATTTGAACTATATAGGTTATAACTGCTAGGTATTAAAAACAAGATTAAGCATAAGCTCATCATGAATTGTTTGTCCAGCCTCATGCTGGCTGTTCTTCAGGACTTCGTAGATTGCTTCACCTACCGCTGGCAGGTTCTTCTGGGCTGCAGCTGGTACCTTGGCCTCGGTCTCTCAGGATCATCTGCTTCTGGGCCTGGATTGCCGGTACCAAGCCTGCGCTGATCCCAGTCTACTTCTGGACCTGGGTCTCTGGTATCAGGTCTGCGGTGATTCCCATCTGCTTCTGGACCTGGGTCTCTGGTACCAGGTCTGCAGTGCTCCTTGTTGGGGCCAACCTCTGTAGGCGCTGGAACCGGTTTGCAGTGGGAGGTGTGAATCCAGGTGGGCAATCCCTTGCACTTTACAGCACTATGGGTGGTCAGAAGGACCTGGTAGGGACCCTTCCACCTGGGCTCCAGGGCAGTCTTTCGCTGGTGAACTTTCACGCAAACCCAGTCTCCTGGTTGTAGTTTATGGTACGGCTCAGTCGGGGCCTCCTGGAAGGCGTCCTTAACCTGTGAATGATAGGACTGTACACACCTCATAAGTTCCTGACAATACTTGACTATGCTTCCTTTAACAAGTGTGGCATCAGCCAGGTTAATTTCTGGGCTGCTTAACAGTCTCATAGGTCGGCCACATGCAATCTCATGTGGACTGAGTCCACTTTTCTGATTAGGAGGGGCTCTCATGCTCATTAGGGCAATCGGAGTGCTTCTACCCATGATAAGCCAGAGTCCTCACATATTTTAGCAAGTTTGTTCTTTAAAATCCTGTTATGTCTCTACTGCTCCTGCGCTCTCCGGGTGTCGCGGGCAGTGCAGCGCTTGTCTGATAGCGTAGTACTTTGCCAGTTTTTGAACAATTTGTCCAGTAAAGTGGGTACCTCTATCACTGGAGATCACAAGGGGTATTCCCCATGATGGGATGTAATGATTTAGAAGTTTCTTTGCCACTGTGATGGCATCAGCTTTCCTGCAGGGAATAAGCTTCTACCCATCCCGAAAACAAACAATCAATAACCAGCACATTATTCAAAAGATTGACATTTAGGCAATTGAATAAAGTTCATCTGTAAATTCAGAAATGGTCCCAAAGGCGGAGGTCTGGTTGCCGGAACTGTCTTTACAGGTTTACCCACGTTGTGGGCTTGACAGACAGGGCAAGCCAGATGGTAATCTTTGGCTGCTTGGGAGAATTTGGGAGCAAACCAATTTTGTTTTAAGGTTGCTACCATCCCCCCTTTGCCAACGTGCGACAATCCATGGAGCACGGAGGCAAGGTGAGGTAGCAAGACCACCGGGGCAACAATGCGGCCGTCAGATCTGCACCACAAGTGGTCTGGGTGCAAGGTGCACCCTGCCCGTCTCCACTCCTGCTTTTCCGATTCTGGGGCTTGGTCCTGCAGGAGGGCCAGTTTTGACAGACGGCATTGGAGCTGGCGATGGTAGGAGAGAAGGGTACAATGCTTCAGCCCGAGGAGGACATAGGGCAGCTGCCTTAGCAGCCCGATCGGCCATGTCATTTCCTAATGCAACTTCATTAGAGGAAGAGGAATGGGCTTCACACTTAACAATAGCAAGAGCCGAGGGTAACAGAACTGCATCAAGTAAAGCGGCTACATAAGGTCCATTCTTTATACAGTGGCCAGAGGAAGTAAGAAAACCTCGCTGCTTCCAGAGCGTACCAAAATCATGGACTACCCCAAAGGCATACCGGGAGTCAGTGTAAATAGTGGCAGAAGCTCCTGCAGCAATATGACAAGCCCTTGTGAGAGCCATTAATTCCGCTACCTGTACAGAAGAAATAGCAGGTAGAGGGGCAGATTCTACTACATCCCAGACAGTACAAACTGCATAGCCTGCTACTAAAACTCCACTAGAATTATAAAAGCAAGAACCATCTGTATAAAATATAAAATCAGGGTTATCCAAAGGCGTTTCAGACAGGTCTGGTCTTGGAGAGGTGACGGCTTGCACAACTTGCAAACAGTCATGAGGCTCTCCCTCGTGGGGTGCAGGGAGCAGGATTTAAAGTGTCACACCGAATTACAGAGACATTGGAAGAAGCAAAGAGAAGCCGTTCATATTTAACAAGACAGGCATTAGAAAGATGCTGGGTTTTTCCCCTTTAAGAGTAATGCTGACACAGAATGAGTAACAGCCAGTGTTAAAGGAGATTGTAAAACCAAAGGTTCTGCTTGCTCTAAAATCTGTGCTGTAGCAGCAACAGCACGGAGGCAAGGGGGGGAAAATGAGGCCGTAACAGGGTCAAGATAAGTACTGTAATAAGCAAGAGGGCGGTATTTATCACCATGTTTCTGCACCAGTACTCCCAAAGCACATCCTCCTTTTTCATGACAGAACAAAGTGAAATGACGGGAGTAATCGGGTAGGCCTAGAGCCAGAGCAGAAGCCAGGGCCTGGTTCAGAGACGAGAAAGCAGTGTATTGCTGAGATCCCCACGGTATAGGAGAAGGGGTAGCATTGCGAGTGAGCTCCTGGAGTGGTTTGGCTATCTGAGAAAAGTTAGGAATCCATTGTCTACAGTAGCCAACCATACCGAGGAAAGAGCGGAATTGGGAAGGGGTAGTGGGCTTAGGGGCAGAAAGGACTGCCTGGATTCTATCAGCAGAGAGGTGACGGCTCCCCGCTGAGAGGTCGTGGCCTAAATACCAAACCGTGGGCTTGCAGAGCTGTAGTTTGTTTAGACATTTTATGACCCTTATTAGCTAGAGCAGTGAGAAGTACAACAGAATCTGATCTGCAGGCCTCAAGGGAAGCACTACAAAGAAGCAAATCATCTACATATTGAATACAAGTAGAGCCAGAAGGGAATGTAATGTCAGAAGAGATCCCGCCGTAGACTATGTGAAAAGTAGGTGAGAGAATCTCTAAACCCTTGTGGCAGAACAGTCCAGCAGTATTGCTGTCCTTTGTAGGTAAAAGCAGTAAGGTGTTGGCAGTCAGGATGGAGGGGAACACTGAAAAAGGCAGAGGAGCGATCAACAACGGTAAATTGGGTGGAATCAGGTGGGATAGAGGAAAGAATAGTGGCCGGGTTAGGCACAACAGGAAACTGAGAAACAACAAGAAAAAGAGACAACGCTTGGAGGGTGGACCTGCTAGCACCTGTGTCCACTAAAACCTGGGGCTATGTCTAGACTGCAGGCTTCTTTCGAAAGATGCTCTTTCGAAAGCATCTTTCGAAAGAGCATCTTTCGAAAGATCGCGTCTAGACTGCAGGCGGATCTTTCGAAAGAAAAATCCGCTTTTTCGAAAGAGAGCACCCAGCGAGTCTGGATGCTCTCTTTCGAAGACGGCCTCTTTACATTGAAGAACGCCTTCCTTCGAAAGAGGAACTTTCGAAGGAAGGCGTTCTTCCTCGTGAAACGAGGTTTACCGCCATCGAAAGAAAAGCCGCGTTCTTTCGAAATAATTTCGAAAGAACGCGGCTTGAGTCTGGACGCAGGGGAAGTTTTTTCGGGAAAAGGCTACTTTTCCTGAAAAAACCCCTGAGTCTGGACACGGCCTGGGTGTTTTGTCCAGCAACCTGGCAAGTGCGAGTGCCATCAGAATTCAAGGAAATAAGCGGAGATAAAAAGGTGAAATTGCAATCCTCCTCAGGGCACCCCTATTGACTCTCGGCCGCTGCTAGGTTAAACTGACCCTGCGGGGTGCAGGCTCTGGCTGCCTGGGGTGGCACAGGCACTGACTTTTCCAGTGTCCGGGCTGTTTGCAATAGTGACAAGTATTTGCATTTGTCACTGTCCTGGGGTTGCCTCGACAGGCGGCATCCCCAGACCAAGGTGGCGCTACTCTCGGGGGTTCATATGAGCCCCGTGGCTGTCGTTCTGTGGGGCGCCCCCAACCCCTGCCTGTTTTAGGAGGCAGTGATTGCAAAACCATAAGTTTAGGTTCTTTGTCCTGTTTAGCTTTTAGGCACTGTCTGCAGTGGTTTGCCACTGTCAAAAGTTCCTCTAAGGATTTAGTTTCCCAGCCGATGGTTGTATTTTAACTGGGTCTGGATAGCTGGATCCAATCCATTACCAAAGCAGCACCCAGCGCCTGCTTAGCAGTGTCAGTTGGGTTTTCAATGCCAGAGTGCCTTTCAAACACTTTTGTAAGCCTTTCCAAATAAGCACCTGGTGATTCATTTTCTTCCTGCTTGCAGGTGTTAATTTTAACCCAATTTGGACGTTTGGGAGACTTGAATACTATCAAGCAGTTTCTAGCCTGGGTGAGAGCTCTAACATTAGCTGTTGAGTCCGGGTCTCCTGAAATAGGTCCAGGTGGCCAGCCTGCCTTCTCTAAAATCTTGTTACGCTTAGCATCAGGCAGAATCACCCTTAAAAGCAGATCAAGGTCTTGCCAGTTAGGATCATAAGACCGTATTACTAGTGCCAGTTCTGCTTTGAATTTTACCGGGTCGTCTTCTACTGAGGGAAAACCTTTGGCTAGGGCGTGTAACTCGGTCTTGGTCCAGGGTTGGTAAACCCGCATACGCCCTCCTTGTGGGTTTGGGACTTCCCATAAAGGATAAGCTGTGGCATTTGCAGAGCTACTAACCTCCTCACTGTCTGGCACTGACAGTTGTTCCTTTGCTAGCTTGAGGGCAAGCGCCTGACGTGTCAGCACTCCTAGTTCCCTTATATCATCCCTCCCGGTATATACTTGGTTCCCTGAGATTTCCTGGGACTCGGAAGCTGGAGCTGGGACTGGATATGGTGGGGGATTTCACACAGGACATCATTCATGTCATCCTGTGAATCAGGGTTTGGGAGACAAGGATACAATTGCCCAATAGGTGGTGCACTAGGCTTAGTTATTACTGCTTTTGGTTGAGTGCCAGCCTCTTTCAGCAGTTTAATCTGTTTGCAGTTTTTCCTGAGAATCTCTAAGGCTTTTTAATTGAGATTCTTTGTCTCTTAAAAGTTTCTTCATACCATGGCAGATAGCAGACCATTGCAGAAAGGGAGTTTTTGCTCCACGACCCTCAAGAGCCCCCCTTAAATGTAGAATTTTAGTTACATCAAAAGTCCCTTTCAACGGGAATTGTAATTTAGGATCATTTTGGGTATACAAATTCCACTTTTCTAAAAACTTGCAAGTATTTTTCCCATACTGAGTATACATAAAGAAAGCCAGACTGACTTCAGTAGGCACTGGAATTCCTGTAGACTGACCTACCCCCATTTTCTGCATGTGCTTTAAAAGATTCTGACACACACGGGACCGAAAGTCTGCCTGCTCACACTGACACCCCCCCCCCCTTTTTGTTTGCGAGGCACTGGACTCAAAAGTCCACCTGGCTCGCAGGGGTTTCTGGCACCCGCCCCAGCCCGGCAGAACACCACGTCCTGGTGCCTGGAGACAGCCTGGCGGAATGGGGAAATACTATGGCCTGGGGTTAGCCTCAAAGGTTAGTACTAAGTCCGCAAGTAACAAAGAGACAACAAAGCTGTCCCACAGTTCTGTGTGCTGAGAGAGTGTCATTGCACCACACCAGCTTTTAGCGTCCGAACACAGAGGGTCCAGCGCATGGCTGCCTAACTAGAGACACCGGTGTGCCCTTTTGGAACGGTGACACATAAGACAGGCCTAATAGACGAAGAGACAAAATTGAATTCCGTAGCTCCCCTTACCCCAACGGCCAGCCGTCACTCCAAATCCCAAGCCCTCAACCAGGAGATTTCGTAACAGGTATCCCCTTACCTTCTATTGAGCGCTCTGAGAGCTTTGGAAGTGGAGTGCCGGTCCGTCCATACGGGCAAGTGGCGTGTTAGGAATCTCAGTGGAACCTCCAAATTGTCGAAGCAAAAGCCTCACTCAGTTTACGTGGCTAAACAGATAGCTTTATTGATCAGTAAAGCAAAGTGAGCCAAACGTGGTCCCAGCAGAGCCGGGCCCAGTAAGGCTGCTAATACAATCAATCCTAGTATCTTTATACCCTTAACCAAACAGTCTGACGTCAGGGCATCCAATTACAGAAATCATCAATTAAACTTGGAAAAACAAAGTCTTATCAGCAAGATGGTGGACAGGTACGAGGGAGTACATCTCCTGTCCCAACCAGCCCAATTAACACATTCCAATAGCCCATTCTGTAGGCCTCTTCTCACGGGGTGACAAAGTTCACTCTGGTCTACATGCTAAAGAGAAAAGCTGAAATGGTTTCTGTTATACAAGATGGCTTCTAGCTAAATATGAAATGGTTTCTACACAAAGTAGAAGACAATTTTGGTGTGAAACAACCATCCCCGACTTTTTTGTGCATTGTACTGCACACAAAGTGGTTAATGTGCTCCCATAGTAGATCTGTGTCTCATGCAGCACTGAGCACACAAATAATCATTGCACTATTTTCACAAAGAAGCCCAGATAAATTACCTGCGAAGAACAGTAAAAGCTGTCAGTAGACTCTACCAATGCACTACGCATATGTATCCCGTAACAATGGAATGACTTAATTAGCAGGTAGTCCCACTGCCCCCAGGTCATTTAAAAACTGTTCTAAGACACCACTTCATATACAGTTGCAAACAAGTTACACATTACTTCTGACATGTCAGGTTGTCACACTTTGATATTATTAGGTTACCACCCATTAATTCTGTACCTTGTGGTTTAATTAAATCATCTCTATCCATCATAAGAACGGCCGTACTGGGTGAGACCAAAGGTCCATCCAGCCCAGTACCCTGTCTGCCGACAGTGGCCAATGCCAGGTGTCCCAGAGGGAATGAATTGAACAGGTAATGATCAAGCCATCTCTTTCCTGCCATCCATCTCCACCCTCGGACAGAAGCTAGGGACACCATTCCTTACCCATATTGACTAATAGCTGTTAATGGACTCAACCTCCATGACTTTATCTAGTTCTCTTTTAAACCCTGTGTGACGGCCCGTGTGGGTGCAAGCGCCCCCTTCCGGCGGGGAAGGGGGGTGTGACGGCCCGTGTGGGTGCGAGCGCCCCCTTCCGGCGGGGAAGGGGGGGTTCAGCGGACCCGCCGTCTGGTCGTTTGAGTGCGATCACCCGGCCGCGAGTCCGGACCGGGGATCAGCGAACTCGGGGTTCCTTTTTCTCGGGGCTGGCCCGGGGTACCCGTAAGCCCGGGGTCCCGGCGAGGGGACGGGGTCGCCTCCGGCGGCCTTCCCGTAAGTCGGGTCCCCGCCGGGACAGTCAAAGTGACAGGGTCCTCGCCCTTTTATCTAGTCACCCCAGCGGGGTTCTGTGGGTTGGGGTGTCGTGGTAGGGAGGGGGGATGTGGGGGACCCGGGCCCGCCCTCTCCACCGGGTCCCAGCCCGGGGCCCTAAGTGGGGGGGGAACGAAGCGTACGTTCCTCCCACGACAGGCGGGGTTTATCCCCGTAACGCGCCTGTCCACGGGCGCCAAAAGGCCCTCGCCCCGGGCTGCTTCCACTCTCCGCTCCCCTCCTCCCCGACGGGGGAAGTCCCGCAGTCACTTACCCCGCCCGAGGCGCCGGTCTCGTCCTGCGGCCGTCGTGGGGGTTCAGGGTCGCTCCCTCGTCTCCTCCAGCGTGGGGGGGGTTCCCCTCGGCGGCTAGGTCGGCGGTGGTGGCGGCAGCTCTCCCGAGTGCCGCCCCTTCCTGCTCCGCCGGGCCGCTTGAAAAGCGGCCCGGGTGATGACGTCAGAGGCGTTCGGGCCGCCCCCCCGGCGCCCTGGCGTCCGTCGGCGTCACGGCCGGGGCGTCCCGGTCTGACGCCGGTCCCGTGCGGCTCTGGCCAGGCGGAACGCCGGGCGGACTCCTCGCCCCCCTCGGGGGGTTGTCCCTGACCCCTCCTTCCCCGCCGGGGGTTTAGCCGCCCCTCCCCCTGCGGGGTTTCTTCCCCGGCGCACTCTCCCCTGCTCCCCCGGCTGCCTGCCTGTCCGTCCGGCGGGCTCCAGGGGGCGCCAGCGGCCCTGGCCCTAGTGCGGACCGGCGGGGGTCCGTCACACACCTCCCCCCTTTGGAGGGACTCTCTCGGGGGGTTCGTGGTTTCTCCTATCCGCGAGAAAAAGTCCGCGTTTTTGTGGGTGGCCCCCGGCCGGTGTACCACCTCGAAACAGTAGGGTTGTAGCGCTAGATACCAGCGCATAATGCGGGCGTTCGTATCTTTCATTGTATTTAGCCACACAAGGGGGGCGTGATCAGTTACCAGTTTGAATTTATTTCCCCATAAATAATATCTCAGGGCATCAATCGCCCACCTCACCGCCAGGGCCTCCTTTTCCACGGTAGCGTAATTTCTTTCTCTGGTCAGGAGCTTCCTGCTGAGGTATAGAATGGGGTGTTCTTCTCCCTGTCGTTCCTGGGCTAGTACCGCCCCGAGGCCCACCTCTGAGGCATCTGTGTACAGGAAGAAAGGTCTGTTAAAATCGGGTTGGGTCAGCACTGGGGAGTCTGACAGTTTGTCCTTTAATGTCCGGAACGCCCGGTCTGCTAGCGGGGTCCACCTCACCCGTGTTGGTTCGGTGTTCTTTACCATCTCCGTCAGGGGCGCCGCGAGGGTGGCAAATTGAGGTACGAACCGTCTATAGTAACCCGCGAGCCCCAAAAATTGTCGTACCTGTCTCTTCGTTGTAGGCCTCGGGTAGTCGCGGAGCGCTTGGATTTTACTGAAAATTGGCTTTAGCTTCCCCCTCCCGACTGTGTACCCCAAGTACGACACCTCGCGCTGTGCGAAGCGGCACTTTTTTGGGTTGGCCGTGAGGCCGGCCTGCCTGAGGGCCGTTAGTATTTTTTTCAAGTGCTTTAGATGTTCTTCCCCCGTCTGGCTATAGACGACGATGTCGTCTATATAGGCGGCGGAGTACTCTTGGTGGGGGGTCAGCATGCGGTCCATCACCCTCTGAAAGGTGGCCGCCGCTCCATGTAGCCTGAAAGGCATGGTTATGAAGTGGAATAGCCCCACTGGGGTCAAAAAGGTCGTCTTTTCCCTGGCTTCGGGGTCTAGCGGTATCTGCCAGTACCCCTTGGAGAGGTCTAAGGTTGATATGTACGCGGCTTGGCCTAGTCGCTCGAGGAGTTCGTCCACCCGGGGCATAGGGTACGCGTCGAAGCGGGAGATGGAGTTGACCTTTCTGAAATCGATACAGAACCTGGTCGATCCATCTGGCTTCGGGACCAGGACAATCGGGCTCCGCCACTCGCTCCTGGACTCCTCTATCACGCCCCACTGCAGCATCTGCTGGATTTCCCGGGCGACGGTGTCCCATACCTTTCGGGGCAACGGACGGAGGGATTCTCGGACGACCTTCCCGCCTTCGGTTTCTATCTGATGTGTCCCTAGGGTCGTGCGTCCGGGTCGGGTGGTGAGTGTTTTTTGGTGTCTCCGGAGGACGTCACGTAGTTGTTCCCGCTGAGGGTTCGTCAACTCCGCTCCTATCGCGCCCTCTCCTTCCAGTTCTTCCTCCCCGCCCCAAGGCCCGAGGTCTTCTCCTTCGGACGGCGTGGCAATCATCAGGGCCTCGCGGGGGACCCACTTTTTCAACAGGTTCACGTGGAAGACCTGGGTGCCCCGCCGGCTCCCCGCCAACCTGATCTCGTAATCCACTTCTCCCACTCTTCTCACCACCTCAAAGGGTCCCTGCCACTGGGCCAGTAGTTTGGATTCCTTTGTCGGCAGTAGGAGCATCACCCAGTCCCCCGGTTGGAACTCCCTCAGCCGCGCCTTGGCATCATAATACCGGGCCTGCCGCCTCTGGGTGTCTTCTAGGTTTAATCGGGCATATTCGCCGAGTCGGCTTAGTCTTTCACGCAGTTCGGTAATGTATTGGACGGTCCCCCTTCCCGAGGTGGCCTGGCTCTCCCATCCCTCGCGCAGCAAGTCTAGAATCCCCCTGGGGTGACGCCCGTAGAGGAGCTCGAAGGGTGAAAAGCCCGTTGATGACTGGGGGACTTCCCGGACCGCGAACAGGAGGCCCGGGAGCAGCTGGTCCCATCCTCGGGGTTCGTCCTGCACGAATCGTCGTAGCATCCCTTTTAACGTTTGGTTAAATCTTTCGACCAATCCGTCTGTCTGAGGGTGGTAGACGGAGGTCTGTAGTCGTCGAATCTTCAACAGCCGGCAAAGTTCCCGGATGATCCGGGAGGTGACGTTCGGGCCTTGGTCCGTGAGGATCGCCTGGGGGAGGCCCACCCTCGAGAAAATCTTCATTAATTCCCGGGCCAAGGTAGGGGCCTTGGTGTTCCTGAGCGGGACGGCCTCGGGGTAGCGGGTCGCATAGTCTATCACGACCATAATATACCGGTGCCCCCTTCCCGACGGCTCGAGGGGTCCCACCAAGTCCATCGCTATGCGTTCGAACGGCACCGTCACTATGGGGAGGGGCACCAATGGTGCCTTCGGTACGCGAGCCGGGGCCGTGCGCTGGCACTCGGGGCATGACTCGCAAAAGTCCCTTACGGCTCGGAACACCCCGGGCCAATAAAACCTCTGGAGCACTCGTGCCAGGGTTTTCTCCCGCCCCAGATGGCCCGCCCACGGGTTGGCGTGTCCTAACTCTAAGACCTCCCGTCGACACCGCGCCGGGACTATTAGTTGTCTGAGTTCCCCCCCCCTCCCTCTTTGGTCACTCGATACAGGCGGTCATTTAGTACCTGGAAGCTCGGTCCTTGGGTTGGGGTTTCTAGGTCCCCGTCCGTCTCCCTTGTGCCGGCGGCCTGCTCCCAGGCATGCTGGAGTGAGGGGTCTTGTCTCTGTTCCACCACGAAATCAGGGGCCTCCTCCACCTGCAGGCAGGCGTCTCCGTTGATGTCTTCCCGGGGTTGTTGCTCGTCGCTCCGGGCTCCTTGGTCCTGTAGCAGTCGTCCGAATTCGGGCCGGTCTCGCCCGATTAATATGGGGTAGGGCAGGTGCGGGACTTTCCCCACCCTCCAGACCCGTTCTTGTCCGCCTCCGGTTAGGCGGACCCAGACGGTGGGGTAGGCTTTTACGTCGCCATGCACGCATTTCATCCATACGGGGTCCCCACCGGGCCGCCCCGGGGGGATCAGGTCCGCTCGCACCAACGTCATCGTAGCGCTTGAGTCCACCAGGGCCTTCACGCGCCGGTCCCCGACCTTCATATCCGTGAGGACCCTCCGTCGCCCGTCCTGCCTCCCTCCTCTGGCTTCCGCTCATTCCTCTTGGGCCAGGGTACAATCCATGAGCGGGCAGTCTCTTTTAAAATGCCCCTCTTGCCCGCACTGGAAGCAGGGTCCTTTCGGGCCAGCCCGGGGTTCCCCGGGGGGCCTCTCGGGGGCTTCTTCCCCCTCCGATCTCCCCACTGTCTTGGTTGGCCACACGGGGGCCAGTCGGGGTATGTTGTCCCTCCCTCGCCGGTTCCCCGCGGTCTGGGCCCTCTCGGTGGGCTTACCTTGTGGTCGCGTGCCCCCCGTCTTCGGGCCCGGTAGCGCCTCTCGTCGGGCGCTGCCTTCTTCTGTCTCCGCCAAGAGATGGGCCTCCATTAAGCCCACCGCCTCGTTCACAGTCGTGGGTCGGTTTCTCCGCACCCACCGTTGTCCGTCCCGGGGCAAGATGTGGATGAACTGCTCCAGAACAATCAGCTCCAGGACCTGGGTGCCCGTTTTGTGCTCTGGCTCCAACCACCGGGTCGCCCACTCTCGGAGGCGCTGGGCCACCGCCCTAGGCCGGTCCCCAGCCTTCAGTGCCTCCTGTCGGAACTTCTGGCGGCAGGTTTCGGGAGAGTGTCCTATTTGGTCCAAGATGGCCTCTCGGACCTTGGGGTAGTTTAGGGCGTCGTTGACGGATAGGCTCCGGTAGGCCAGTTGGGCGGGCCCTGTAAGATACGGGGCCAGCAGGGTGGCCCATTGCTCTGGCGCCCACCTGGCTGCGGTAGCCACCCGTTCAAAGGTAGTCAGGAAAGCCTCTGGGTCATCCTGAGGCCCCAACTTCGTGAGTCGGAGGGGCAATCCGGGTCCCTCCACGGGCCCCGTGGAGTTCGTTGCCGGCGCTCCGACCCTTTTTTCGACTGTGTAGCCAGACAGGAATCCCCTTGTAACATCCATTTTTGCTTGCCTGGAGCATACAGGGCACACAGAGCAGAAGGCCCAGGCTGTGTGACCGTGAATGGCTGTAAACAGAGATACGCCAATTGCTGATCAAGAGGCTGCCAAGGAGTGCCCTTGACTCAAACCCATATTGATACGAACACACATCCATCCGTGGGGGGAGGAATCTCTCGCCCAGTAAAAAAATGTCTAGTGCTCACAATTTAGTTATCTCTCTTGCAAGTGTAAATTAACTTGAAACTTGCTTGTAAGAACTGGCGCCACAAAACGGACCAGTAGAATTCGGCATCTTAGATAAGAAAGAGAATACGGGCCCCCAGGGGTATAAAGATAGGTCCAGCAGCGCATTTTCTCTGAGTGTCAATCTACCATCTATCTGCTGGTCGGGTTAGGTGTTTGATCTCCCGAGGTTCCAAGGGGACGCCCACCTCGTATTCGTCTTTCCTAGGAATTGAGAGACCGGCCCTGGCCTGACACGCTGGAGTCGAGAGGCACAGAAAGGGGTAAAAATTGTACCTGGATGTGGTCCTTTGTTTAAGTGTATATATATACATAGACTTAGAGCTCTTTAAAGATTAAGCTGTCACTTGGTACCATTATTTCTATTTTCTATCTTTATTTTCTTTGTAACCATTTTTAAAATCTGTATTTGTTAGCATTTAAGAAATAGAGCAATAGCCATTGTAACCATATGCTTTTTATAAGTCTTTTAATAAACCTGTAACTGTTTAAGCTTTAACCTGACTCCTTCAGTTGCTGTAACAGAACCAAGCACAATTTAAAAGAACTTCAGCCGGTCATAAAGGGACAGACATAGGGAGAGCTTGGGCGTTTGGATCTGTGTCACTCCCAGGTGACAAGATCCGTTGGGGCACCTTTCCAGCCTTTCCCAGGCTGCCCGCTGCGAAGGAACCCCTGTGTTCTAGCAGTTAAAATCTAAGGTGTAATAAGCTCTTTCTATATAACGGGGCGTCTGTTGGCCTGCTGGCCACCCTCTGCGACGGGACCCCGGTCCTAGCAGTAAAGACACGGACGTTAAACCTTTTCTCGGAAGCATACACACACACACTGCCCTGACCGTCGGCTGACAGAATTGGCGTAGTCGGCAGGATTGTGCTATTGGTTCAAATACAGCAGCATGAAGCCAGTCACGATTGACATGGATTTTAGCTGTATAGAGAAGGAGTTTGCCCGAGAGGGATGGGGCAACCCTAAGTGGAATAAAGAGATGTTAGGGAAAGACGCTTGCATCTGGCTGTTAAAGGGTGTGTGGCAAGCAGCCTGCTCTAGCTACTGGAACTTAGAAGCAGAACTGATAAGGGTGCAGAGAGAGAGATACGAACTCCGGGAGCAATGCCAGAACCTGGATACCCGGGTGTGAACCCTAAATAAGGACATGGAGCACCTTCAGGAACGGCTCCTCCTGAGGCTAGAGAGGGGAAGGAGAAAGTAATTAATGGAGAAAAATGAGCTTTTGGAGCTGGCTTTAAAACTTTGCTGGCTCAAACCCCCGCTCTCCCGCCTTCCACTGTAACCAAGATAAAACAGTACAGCATTCCAGCCGAAGCTATGGCTCCGGTCTGTGAACTAATTAAAGATCTGGAAAAACGGGGAATCTTAATTTGTACCTACTCCCCGTATAATTTGCTCAGGAAGCATGCTCGCTGGGAATGAGTCCCCCCCCCCCCATGAGGAAGCTCTGAGACAGCTGATAACGAGATACGCACTTATCAGTCTATAGGTCCGATTTTACCCTAATGCCCCATTTCATTTGAACCTCACTGTGGGAAACACAGAGATGTCCTATGCCTTATGGCAAGAAGGAGAAACTGTACCCCGCCGCCCCATACAGTTTGGCTCGAAGTTATGGCAAGGGTCACACTTAAATTACACGCTTTATAAAAAGTGCTTCTGGCAGCCTACACAGCACTAAGAGAAACAGAGGAGCTAACCCAAGCTCAAGCCATAACAGTTCACACTCCTCTCCCAATCATTAAGCCCATATTGGAAGGAAAGGAGTTGCCACCGGGAATAGCCCAAAGGAAAATTAAGGATTCTACTGAAACTTAATTAGTTAACTGCATAAAAGAATGAGCTCTATATATTGTAACTTTATTTTGTAGGTTTCAAATGAACTAGTTTTATTTTGTTTTAGATTATGTCCTCTTGCTTAAAATTGCAAACAGACAAAGCACAAATTAGTTAGTGCTTGCGTTAGGCATTCAACTTTTAAGGTTAAATTTGCTTTCTAAGAAAACCAAGTTATTGTTTTAAAAATCCAAACTCTGAAAATTCACTGTATCTTTGTTCAAGGCTGAGTTGATAACACTTTTAGCTTGCTCTCAGATCCAAGGTTGTAAGTGGGTGCAGACTGCCTGTCTGTTCTGACGAGGTTTGAAACCAACTGTCCCTCATAAGTAAGCCTGTAACATTGTACATATGGTTCTTTTCAGGAAAATAAAAACTTTTTGCTTGCAGGAACAGTAACTGGCCAACCAACACCTTGTGCTAAGGAGAAGCATTATAGCTTCACACATTAAGCCTGATCTGTGGTACAAGAGGGAAACTGAGGCATGCCACTGTTGGGGAGGGCTAGCAACTCTAGAGGTAATTCGAGGGAGTGGAAGGACACGAGTACCGATGAAGCGCTCTTGTTCTCGTAAAGTTGTAGCTCACTCGCCCATGGAAGTGGTAAGGAACTAGCTGTAACGAGTTCCCCTAACAGATCTTAGGCAGTATTTTAAGTTATAATAGGCCACCCCGATGGGGGTAGAGATGTTTTCTTGTCTTTCAGATCATCAGAAAGCGCTGGTGCCAGCTGAAGAAAAACAACAAACAACAACGACAAAAAACCATGGTTCTGTGTCATGACACAATAAGTTTGTGTTCTGTCCAAGTTTGTCTTGTGTGTCTTAATTGTAATACGTATTGCAAATATTGTTGTGTGTAGGATATTGTTTTAATGAAAGGATACTCTGAGTAAAGCAGGAGCATTAATTTAAACCATCAAAATTAATAATTGGGCCCAATCAATTGGCAACTTTAAAATTCAGTGAAAAGATAATAGTTTGGAAATTGTTTAGGCTAGGAGAATGTTAACAATGTCTCCACAGGTGAATAAAGAAGAAACTGGAAAGAAGCAAGGAGTGCATCACGTGAACAGAAAGACTGGGAGTGGGGTAACAGCCCTCTCCCCCACCAGATTAGTTTTGCTTTAATAGCTCTAGAGCGCCAGAGATAATAAGAAATCTATAAGAAACAACACAGGCAAGTGGGACATCAGCATATTTAAGTAAAGATGCCCACAACAATGAGGAAACTAGTAACCTCACCATTGCAATAACAGCTACTTGCCCTGCTACTCACTGGTGCCTGATGCCTTAAAAGGCCTCAAGAATTATAGAATTGCATGAGTTATCAATTAAACATCTGTGAACCATGCTTGGTCCTATAAGAGGAAACAGTGACTCTAGTCAACGTAACCTCCTTCAAATCACATATATAGAACAAATACACGCTAATGGCAATGAGAATACACGGCCTTGGGCCGCCCCTCATTCACACAGAATCATTAAACAAAATGATTGTAACAACATGAACACTACGAGGACAAAGAATACACAGTTCTCTGAGTTAAAGTTTGTATGGAATATTGTGGGAAAGAAGCTAAACACTGACATCAGGCCACTGAAGTTGGACCTACTGACTCCCACTGGGGCTTACCACTTAAAGCCCAGACAAGGTAACCCCTGAGGCATGGCTGTCATTTGTTAAACAATGGCCATTGCTAACTTGCTTTTATTTAGATATTATTAACCAAGACCTTGAGGACAAAATAAAAGCCTCCTAATTGTGAATTGTGCCCTGAACAGACCCCTGTCCCAGAACCAGGACAACTGTCACTAGTCCTTACCTTAGTGATGTTCCACACTGGTATAGACCAGCTGTGTGCTAGACTGGCTAATCAAATTGGCAAGTGCCTAATTAGGCAACGACGGGGCTTAGCAGATACAATCGCAGATTAGTTTGAGCCTGGAAACTCTGTCAGCAACACTTATGCCATAGCCCAGAAATTGTATAGAATACAGGCTGGTAGATGCAAATATCCAGTGCCTGTAAAGGCCTACACACCAGCCAAGCCAACCAAGTGATCCTAGATAGTTTGAAGGATCTGTCCAGCTCTGTGTCCACTTCACTAGATCTAACCAGATATTTGGACCAGAGACTGATTAGATTGTTAATTAATGGAACTAAATTAAAGAATTAGAAGGCCAGTATTGAAGAATAAGATAGCTTTGACCACCCAGCCCTGATGGTGGTGAGTCCCCATCTCCCCCGTGCCTACCCATGGGAGTGGGGAAGTAAAGAATCCATGAGGACCCAAAGGCCCACAGATGGCAAATGGGAAAACAGATTAGATACTGTAGTGCAAAGATTAAACAATCGGCAGACCCCTACGGGCAGTCCGATTAGTAAAGAATTTTTCCCTACAGGGAGAACCTCTCCTAGCCCCACTGTGCCACTCAAAGATTCTAAATATGCACCTGAAGACACTGTGGTAATCAAACACCCCAGTTTAAGAATGCAAACCTACGTACTGCACTCCTACAAGGGAAAAGGAGTCTGGACCACTGCAGACGCTGGGCTAACACCAATAGCCATTACTGAGGCTTGGATTGTATCCAAGACCGGCGAACTTTTTTGTTTTATTACAGGAAACTGAGGCAATGGCCCTGAACAGTGCTCCAGTGGGATGTATCCCTCCCAGCGCTGGTGTGGATCCGGGAAACCATCATGAACTTTTTGTATATATACCGCTTGCTGTTGCAGTGCTTGCAATCGCTGTTGTTATAGACTGAACTATAGAAAAAGAAACCTAAGCTGAAGCAAGACATGGTACTCCAACTCGCCATGGTCTTCTTCCTCATCCCAACTGCTACTGCTGTACCAGAACACCTTACTTAACTCCTCTACTGGACTGAGAATCGAGTTTGTCCCTCTCAGCCCAAAACAACTGATAGAACAAGAGTGACATCTTCCAATGGAGACCAGTATGGTTCGATAACAGCGACCACCGCAATCCTCAAAATAACTTTGGGGGGAGGCAAAGGAAGTGGCAATAGATGGTATAAGGTAAGACATGCTGTAACTAAGAATGTAAACATCTCATAGCTAAATTGGTTAGCCCAACAGCTGAGATTTTCCCTAACTCCTTTTTTTACACTCTGTTATAACCACTGCTCTAACCACTGTAATTTTTGTAATCATTTTCTGCATAGCTCTATGTATTGTGCAATGCCTAGTTAAAGCAGCTACCTTTTTTGTGCACATTCGATATACAGCACTAGGAAAGGACCCTAGCTAATTCCTAGATCCTGAACCTTCTATTCCGGCCATCGGGCACTTCTAGATTCCCCCAAGGTGGGCAAGAGGTGCTGGTATCACCGCCATCTTGTATCCTGGGATGTGGTGTGTCGTATCAGGGGGTGGAATGTAGCCAGACAGGAATCCCCTTGTAACATCCATTTTTGCTTGCCTGGAGCATACAGGGCACACAGAGCAGAAGGCCCAGGCTGTGTGACCGTGAATGGCTGTAAACAGAGATACGCCAATTGCTGACCAAGAGGCTGCCAAGGAGTGCCCTTGACTCAAACCCATATTGATACGAACACACATCCATCCGCGGGGGGAGGAATCTCTCGCCCAGTAAAAAAATGTCTAGTGCTCACAATTTAGTTATCTCTCTTGCAAGTGTAAATTAACTTGAAACTTGCTTGTAAGAACTGGCGCCACAAAACGGACCAGTAGAATTCGGCATCTTAGATAAGAAAGAGAATACGGGCCCCCAGGGGTATAAAGATAGGTCCAGCAGCGCATTTTCTCTGAGTGTCAATCTACCATCTATCTGCTGGTCGGGTTAGGTGTTTGATCTCCCGAGGTTCCAAGGGGACGCCCACCTCGTATTCGTCTTTCCTAGGAATTGAGAGACCGGCCCTGGCCTGACACACTGGAGTCGAGAGGCACAGAAAGGGGTAAAAATTGTACCTGGATGTGGTCCTTTGTTTAAGTATATATATACATAGACTTAGAGCTCTTTAAAGATTAAGCTGTCACTTGGTACCATTATTTCTATTTTCTATCTTTATTTTCTTTGTAACCATTTTTAAAATCTGTATTTGTTAGCATTTAAGAAATAGAGCAATAGCCATTGTAACCATATGCTTTTTATAAGTCTTTTAATAAACCTGTAACTGTTTAAGCTTTAACCTGACTCCTTCAGTTGCTGTAACAGAACCAAGCACAATTTAAAAGAACTTCAGCCGGTCATAAAGGGACAGACATAGGGAGAGCTTGGGCGTTTGGATCTGTGTCACTCCCAGGTGACAAGATCCGTTGGGGCACCTTTCCAGCCTTTCCCAGGCTGCCCGCTGCGAAGGAACCCCTGTGTTCTAGCAGTTAAAATCTAAGGTGTAATAAGCTCTTTCTATATAACGGGGCGTCTGTTGGCCTGCTGGCCACCCTCTGCGACGGGACCCCGGTCCTAGCAGTAAAGACACGGACGTTAAACCTTTTCTCGGAAGCATACACACACACACTGCCCTGACCGTCGGCTGACAGACTGTCTGGCGCCATTGCTCCTGCTGCGCCGACAGTTCCCGAACCAGCTGTCTCTGGTGCTCTTGGAACTGAGTAGTGAGTTGCTGTATCAACTGTGTTTGTTGCTCCTGCTGGGCTTGTTGTTGCCTCCGCTGCGTCTCCCCGAGCCAATCCAGTAGCTGGCGTGGCTCCATTGTGAGTGTCGTGTCGTCGTCGTCGTCGATGGCCCTCCGTGGGCGCCAACCGCTCGGGCGCCTAGCGTCTGCGGGACAGGGTGGGCGCAATCACAAATGCCCACATTCTCCACCACTGTGACGGCCCGTGTGGGTGCAAGCGCCCCCTTCCGGCGGGGAAGGGGGGTGTGACGGCCCGTGTGGGTGCGAGCGCCCCCTTCCGGCGGGGAAGGGGGGGGTTCAGCGGACCCGCCGTCTGGTCGTTTGAGTGCGATCACCCGGCCGCGAGTCCGGACCGGGGATCAGCGAACTCGGGGTTCCTTTTTCTCGGGGCTGGCCCGGGGTACCCGTAAGCCCGGGGTCCCGGCGAGGGGACGGGGTCGCCTCCGGCGGCCTTCCCGTAAGTCGGGTCCCCGCCGGGACAGTCAAAGTGACAGGGTCCTCGCCCTTTTATCTAGTCACCCCAGCGGGGTTCTGTGGGTTGGGGTGTCGTGGTAGGGAGGGGGGATGTGGGGGACCCGGGCCCGCCCTCTCCACCGGGTCCCAGCCCGGGGCCCTAAGTGGGGGGGGGGAACGAAGCGTACGTTCCTCCCACGACAGGCGGGGTTTATCCCCGTAACGCGCCTGTCCACGGGCGCCAAAAGGCCCCCGCCCCGGGCTGCTTCCACTCTCCGCTCCCCTCCTCCCCGACGGGGGAAGTCCCGCAGTCACTTACCCCGCCCGAGGCGCCGGTCTCGTCCTGCGGCCGTCGTGGGGGTTCAGGGTCGCTCCCTCGTCTCCTCCAGCGTGGGGGGGGGGGTTCCCGTCGGCGGCTAGGTCGGCGGTGGTGGCGGCAGCTCTCCCGAGTGCCGCCCCTTCCTGCTCCGCCGGGCCGCTTGAAAAGCGGCCCGGGTGATGACGTCAGAGGCGTTCGGGCCGCCCCCCCGGCGCCCTGGCGTCCGTCGGCATCACGGCCGGGGCGTCCCGGTCTGACGCCGGTCCCGTGCGGCTCTGGCCGGGCGGAACGCCGGGCGGACTCCTCGCCCCCCTCGGGGGGTTGTCCCTGACCCCTCCTTCCCCGCCGGGGGTTTAGCCGCCCCTCCCCCTGCGGGGTTTCTTCCCCGGCGCACTCTCCCCTGCTCCCCCGGCTGCCTGCCTGTCCGTGCGGCGGGCTCCAGGGGGCGCCGGCGGCCCTGGCCCTAGTGCGGACCGGCGGGGGTCCGTCACACCCTGTTATAGTCCTAGCATTCACAACTGCCTCAGGCAAGGAGTTCCACAGATTGACTGTGCGCTGTGTGAAGAACTTCCTTTTAATGGGCAGCAGGCTTAAAACAATTTCATTTGGTGGCCCCTAGTTCTTATATTATGGGAACAAGTAAATAACTTTTCCTTATTCACTTTCTCCACACCACTCATGATTTTATAGACCTCTATCATATCCCCCCTTAGTCTCCTCTTTTCCAAGCTGAAAAGTCCCTGTCTCTAATCTCTCCTCATATGGGACCCGTTCCAAACCCCTAATCATTTTAGTTGTCCTTCTTTGAACCATTAATGCCAGTATATCTTTTTTGAGATGAGGAGACCACATCTGTACTGTGGAAGCAAGGACTACGTGTAGCCATTTTAGAATTGTTAGGAACGGACTTAACCTAACCTCGCGAGAACTGTAATGCCGCCTTTGCTCTCGCCTTGCTTTAGGAGATAATGATGGAATGCTGACTCTAGTGAGAATCCCGAGATAAGGTGGCACATGAAGGGAATTATGGGAAGGAGAATAATTGTTAGTTGTTATATGTAACGGGAAAGTATATATATTGGCTTTAATTGTTTTGTTTTTTGAAGGTCTGCCTTGCAGTCCCTTCCCTCGCAATTGCTCATAAAATAAACTGCCTCTGATTACTTGTTGCTAACGAACGCAGAGTGAAGACCTGTTTTCTTCCACAATTTGGTACGCAGTATTCAAGACGTGGGCATACCATGGATTTATATACGGGCAATAAGATATTCTCCGTCTTGTTCTCTATCCCTTTAATGATTCCTAACATCGTGTTTGCTTTTTTGACTGCTGCTGCACACTGCGTGGACGTCTTCAGAGAACTATCCACGATGACTCCAGGATCTCTTTCCTGATTAGTTGTAGCTAAATTAGCCCCCATCATATTATATGTATCGTTGGGGTTATATTTGGTTAAAAGACAGGAAATGAAGAGTAGGAATAAATGGTAAATTTTCAGAATGGAGAGGGGTAACTACTGTAATTTACCAAATATACCCCACACCCAAATATATCCCGCCGTTTTTTCTATTTAAGTAAAAAAAACCACCTTGTATACCCCGCGCACGAGTATAACCTGCAGAGTATACAAGACTTTTCTGTGCCAGGAGTATATTTGCTAATTTACGGTGTGTGCGTGTGTGTGTTGGGGGGGGGGGGGGGGTAGAATTAGCCAGCCACTCACCGCCCTGGTTCCTGCACAGCCGCCAGCCTCCAGGCAGGGGGGCACTTATCCCCCTGGTTCCTCCGCAGCCACAGGAAGGGGCGGGGGAGCAGGAGCCACCAGCCTTTGGGTGGGGGAGCGCTCACCAATAGCCTCCAGTGAGTAAAAACCGCTGGTGAGTAAAAAACACACAACCCTATATATCCCGCACCTGAATATACCCCGCAAGGGGGGGGGGGTTGTAAAAATGAATAAAACCCGCAGGTTATATTCGCTAAATTACGGTATTTATTCCTACCCTTTGTTTCCTGTCTTTTAACCAGTTCTCATTCTATGAAAGGACCTTCCCTCTTATCCCATGACAACTTAATTTACGTAAGAGCCTTTGGTGAGGGACCTTGTCAAAGGGTTTCTGGAAATCTAAGTACACTATATCTACTGGATCCCCCTTGTCAACATGTTTGTTAATCCCTTCAAAGAACTCTAATAGACTAGTAAAACATGATTTCCCTTTACAGAAACCGTGTTGACTTTTGTCCAACAAATTATGTTTTTCTGTGTGTCTGACAATGTTATTCTTCACTATTGTTTCAACTAATTTCCCCGGTACGGACGTTAGACGGTACGGACGTAATTGCCGGGATTGCCTCTAGAGCCCTTTTTAAATATTGGCATTACATTAGCTATCTTCTAGTCATTGGGTACAGAAGCGGATTTAAAGGATAGGTTACAAACCATAGTTAATAGTTCCGCAAGTTCACATTTGAGTTCTTTCAGAACTCTTGAGCGAATGCCACCTGGTCCCGGTGACTTGCTACTATTAAGTTGTTCTAACACCTCCTCTAATGACACTTCAATCTGTGACAAGTCCTCAGATTTGTCACCTACAAGGGACGGGTCAGGTTTGGGAATCACCCTAACATCCTTAGCCGTGAAGACTGAAGCAAAGAATTCATTTAGTTTCTCCGCAATGACTTTATCGTCTTTAAGTGCTCCTTTTGTATCTCGATCGTCCAGGGGCCCCACTGGTTTAGCAAGCTTCCTGCTTCTGATGTACTTAAACATTTTATTACCTTCTGAATTTTTGGCTAGCTGTCCTTCAAACTCCTTTTTGGCTTTTCTTATTACATTTTTAACACTTAATTTGGCAGTGTTTATGCTCCTTTCTATTTTCCTCAATAGGATTTGACATCCACTTTTTAAAAGAGGCCTTTTTATCTCTCACTGCTTCTTTTACATAGTTAAGCCACTGTGGCTCTTTTTTAGTTCTTCTACTATGTTTTTTAATTTGGGGTATGTATTTAAGTTGGGCCTCTATTATGGGGTCTTTGAAAAGTGTCCATGCAGTTTGCAGGGATTTTACTTTAGTCACTGTACCTTTTAATTTCTGTTTAACCTCCTCATTTTTGCATAGTTCCCCTTTCTGAAATTAAATACCACAGTGTTGGGCTGCTGAGGTGTTCTTCCCACCACAGGAATCTTAAATGTTGTTATATTACAGTCACTATTCCCAAGCAGTCCTGTTATAGTTACTTCTTGGACCAGATCCTGCACGGCACTCAGGACTAAATCAAGAATTGCCTCTCCCGTTGTAGGTTCCTGTACCAGCTGCTGCAGAAGCAGTCGCTTAAGGAATCAAGAAATTTTGTGTCTGCATCTTGTCCTGAGGTGACATGTACCCAGTCAATATGGGGATAGTTGAAATCCCCCACTATTATTGAGTTCTTTATTTTGATAGCATTTCGTAGTCACTATTACTATCCTGGTCAGGTGGTCAATAATAGATCCCTACTGTTATATTCTTATTAGAGCAGGGAATTACTATCCATAGCGATTCTGTGGAACATATTCATTCATTTAAGATTTTTACTTCATTTGAGTCTAAATTTTTCACATATAGTGTCACTCCCCCACCCACACAACCTATTCTGTCCTTCTGATATATTTTGTACCCCAGAATTAGTGTCCCGTTGTCCTCATTCCATCAGGTTTCTGTGATGCCTATTATATCAGTATCCTCCATTAACATGAGGTACTCTAGTTCACCCATCTTATTATTTAGACTTCTAGCATTTGTGTACAAGCATTTTAAAAACTTGTCACTGTTTATTTGTCTGCCCTTTTCTCATGTGTCAAATTCTTTACGTGAATGTTTCTCGTCTGATCTGCCCCATACTTTATCCTCTTTCATCCTCTCCTCCTGACAAAAACCTAGAGAATCTCTACCAATAGACTCTCCTCTAAGTGACGTCTGTCCAATCCACGTGCTCCTCTGCACCAATCAGCTTTCCCCCATCTTAGTTTAAAAACTGCTTTGCGACCTTTAATGTGAAATGCCAGCAGTCTGGATCCACTTTGGTTTAGGTGGAACCCCTCCTTCCTGTATAGGCTACCCCTACCCCAAAAGTTTCCCCAGTTCCTTATAAAGCTAAACCGCTCCTCCCTACATCATCTCATCCACACACATTGAGACTCTGAAGCTCTGCCTGCCTGCCTACCTGGCCCTGCACATTCAACTGGAAGCATTTCAGAGAATGCTACCATAGAGGTCCTGGATTTCAGTCTCTTTCCTAGCAGCCTAAATTGGGCCTCCAGGATATGTCTGCTACCCTTCCCTACGTCATTGGTACCTAAAGGAAATGCAGTGGATCTAATCTACCTCGACTTTAGTAAGGCATTTGATACAGTACCACATGGGGAATTATTGGTTAAATTGGAAAAGATAGGGATTAATATGAAAGTTGAGAGGTGCATAAGCACCTGGTTAAAGGGGAGACTACAGTGGGTCATACTGAATGGTGAACTATCAGGTTGGAGAGAGGTTACTAGCAGAGTTCCTCAGGGATCAGTTTTGGGGCCAATTTTATTTAATCTTTTTATTGTTGATCTTGGCACCAAAAGTGGAAGTGTCCTGATAAAATTTGCGGATGACACAAAGTTGGGAGGTATTGCCAATTCAGAAAAGGATCGGGATATCATACAGGAAGATCTGGATGATCTTGTAAATTGGAGTGATAGCAATAGGATGAAATTTAATAGTGAGACGTGTAAGGTTATGCATTTAGGGATTAACAACAAGAATTTTAGTTATAAGCTGGGGACACATCAGTTGGAAGTAACGGAGGAGGAGAAGGACCTCGGAGTCCTGGTTGATTATAGGAGGACTATGAGCTGCCATTGTGACATGGCCATGAAAAAGGCTAATACGGTCTTGGGATGTATTAGGCGAGGTATTTCCAGTAGGGATAAGGAGGTGTTAGTGCCATTATACAAGGCATTGGTGAGACCCCATTTGGAATACTGTGTGCAGTTCTGGTCTCCCATGTTTAAGAAGGATGAATTCAAACTGGAACAGGTACAAAGAAGGGCCACTAGGATGATCCGAGGAATGGAAAACCTGTCTTATGAAAGGAGACTCAAGGAGCTTGGCTTGTTTACCTTAACCAGAAGAAGGCTGAGGGGAGACATGATTGCTCTCTTTAAATATATTAGAGGGATAAATACCAGGGAGGGGGAGAAATTATTTAAGCTTAATACCAATGTGGACACAAGAACAAATGGATATAAGCTGGCTAGTAGGAAGTTTAGACTTGAGATTAGATGAAGGTTTCTAACCATTAGAGGAGTGAGGTTCTGGAACGGCCTTCCAAGGGAAGTAGTGGGGGCAAAAGATCTATCTGGCTTCAAGATTAAACTAGATGGGTTTATGAAGGGGATGGTTTGATGAGGTAACATGATCTTGGTAACTAATTGAGCATTCGTTACCAGTGGGAAATAGGTCAATGGAGGGATGATAGGAGTTACTATAGACAACTGTCTGGGTGTCTGTCTGATGAGTCTTGCCCACATGCTCAGGGTTTAGCTGATCACCGTATTTGGGGTCGGGAAGGAATTTTCCTCCAGGGTAGATTAGCAGAGGCCCTGGAGGTTTTTTGCCTTCCTCTGTAGCATGGGGTACAGATCACAGCTGGAGGATTCTCTGCATCTTGGGGTCTTCAAACTATTTGAAGGCTTCAATGTCTGAGATATAGGTGAGAGGATTATTCCAGGAGTGTGTGGGTGAGATTGTGGCCTGCACTGTGCAGGGGGTCAGACTAGATGGTCATAACAGTCCCTTCTGACCTTAAAGTCTAGGAGGACCACCGGCTCCTCCCCAGCACTACATACAAGTCTATCTAGATGCCTCGAGAGATCGGCAACCTTCGCACCAGGCAGGCAAGTTGCCATACGGTTCTCCCAGTCATCGCCAACCCAGCTAGCTACATTTCTAATGATCGAATCTCCCATTACTAACACCTGCCTTTTCCTAATTACTGGAGTTCCCTCCCCCGGAGAGGTAACCTCAGTGCAAGAGGATATCCCAGCATCTGGAAGAAGGATCCAGAGTATGGGAACGTTCCCCTCTGCTCCCGTTGACTGCTCTCCTTCCCTGAGCCTTTCATCCTCTTTAACAGCGCAGGGGCTGTCTGACCAGAGGTGGGACAATTCTACAATGTCCTGGAAAGCCTCCCTCAGCTCCTTCCGTTCAGCCACCCTGGCCTCTAAAGCCTGTACACTGTCTCTCAGGGCCAGGAGCTCCTTGCACCAAATGCACACATACGCCACCCACCCATAGGGCAGGTAATCATACATGCTACACTGAGCGCAATAAATAGGATAGCCCCCCACTCTGCTGCTGGGCTTCTACCTGCATGCTCTCCTCCAGCTACCTAGGTTACTGATAGGGTTTCTAGTTAAAAAAAATTAGGAAGTTTTGATTAAAACCTTTCAACTAAGCTATAATGAATGGCAAGTGTACCTGGGTCCCTTCCCACTCCCCTCGCACAAAGCTCCCCTGGTCACTTGTTCACTGCTTTATAAAGCCCTGGCCTTCCTGATAGCCCCACCCCCTGACTAAGGCTCAGCCAATTAACAGAGGCTTCTAGATTTCAAACTTTTAGAAGCTCACAGCTTCCAACTGCCAGCCACAGCACACACTCCTAAAAACCAACCAACCAACCAACCGACCAACACAAGCTCAGCACACAGCAAGTAACCCCCTAACACAAACATATACTACAGACAGCCACTTACCTCAAGGGTCCCCTATTTGCTCCTCTGTTTGGAGAGCTCCCTCTCCATCATGCTGTTATTTTACACCCTTTCCTAAACCTGGGTCAGTATCTGTGGGAACCAAGGTCTTTTTTTTAAATGAGCTGGTGGTACCATGTGCTTTCAACTTATTGCTAGTACCAATAACTGTTCTACACCTGGGCTTATTACTAATTAGTGTTTTACACTCTCAGCCCTGTTGGTGCCAAGTTCTGTGAGCAGGGGCCTGCCTCTTGCTCACAGCTTAGCTTTGCTTTATATTAGCCAAGTGTTGTCCATTGTTAGCTAGGCCTCAAACCAGGCCTGTGCTACATGGGCTTTTCTTTCAAGCCCTCATCTTACTATAAATGACTATCTGGAATCGTCGAGTGGGGATTGACTTGTGCATGTCTGACTGTGGAAAAGAGCTCTGTCCACTGAAGACTTTGACATTGTCCTATTTAGGAATCTTCAGAGGGGTAGCAGAGTTAGTCTGTAACAGGAAAAACTGAAGAGTCCTGTTACAGACCAACTCAGTGATCCCTCTGAAGCTTATCTACTCTCAGGGTACGTCTACACTACAGCGCTAATTCGAACTTACTTTCAATTAACTAATTCGAACTAATGCCTCTAGAACTAAAAACTAGTTCAAATTAGCGTTCTGCTAATTCGAACTAGCACGTCCACACTGATTGGATGCAGGGGGGCATTTAAGGGCAGCTGAAACCGGTTGTGGCAGGGCATCAGGTCAGTAGTTGCTTTGTGTGGCTGCTGTCTGAGGCTATCTGAGGCTCGTGCTTAAAGGGACCCCCCCCCGGACAGCCGGTTCTCAGCTTTTCCTGCTTGCTTGCCAACCTTGCCAAGGGACAGCAAAGCGTTGGTCTCTGTGCCCGTCTGTGTCGGTGCTTCCCTTCGGGGACGCCGCAGCAGGTGGCAACATGGAGCCAGAGCTCGCCCTGCACCTTCTGGTGCATTTTCTGGACTTGCTGCTGCAAGCCTGCCACCAATGGCTCCAGGCTGCCTGGCACCTCCTGGTGCACGTCAGCCCCCTGCCTCTCCGCCTGGCTGCCCTGGGGGCCGTGGAGGAGTCGCGGCGGCTCCCCGGCACCGGCGTGCCCCGCCGCATCTGGCGTCTGGACACCAGCACCAACTGGTGGGACCGCATCATCCTGGAGCGCTGGGAGGACCGACAGTGGACCCAGAACTTCAGGATGAGGAGGGACACCTTCCTGGAGCTCTGCGAGTGGCTCGCCCCTGCCCTGCGCAGAAGGGACACTCGCATGAGGCCCACCATCCCCCTCCAGAAGCGGGTGGCCATCGCCCTCTGGAAGCTCTCCACGCCAGACAGCTACCGATCCGTCGGGAACCAGTTCGGCGTGGGGAGATCCACCGTCAGAGCGGTGCTCATGCAGGTATGGCACTCGCCGGCGACTGCGCCGGGGGGGGAGGGGGGCTGCGAGGAGGGGATGGGCCGCCCCAGGGACAAAGGGGGGGCGGGAGGAGGCGAACGCGCCCCGCACCGGAGGGGTCGGTCTGTCCCAGCCGTACTACACGCCGCCAGGGGGGTTGCTTCCGGGAGTGGGGCGCGGGGCACTGCCAGGGCACGCACGCTCCCAGCCACCCGGGCGCCCCACTGATTGGCGCTTTGCTGTGTCTCTCTCCGCAGGTGGTCAAGGCCATCAACCGGGTGCTGCTCCGCAGGGTGGTCCGCCTCGCCGACCCGGACGCCGTCATCCGGGGGTTCGGCGCCCTCGGCTTCCCCAACTGTGGGGGGGCCATCGACGGGACGCACATCCCCATCCGTGCCCCGGAACACCAGGCGTCCCGGTACGTCAACCGCAAGGGGTACTTCTCCGTGATCCTGCAGGCCGTGTGTGACCACCGGGGCCAGTTCACGGACATTAATGTGGGCTGGTCCGGCAAAGCACACGACGCCCGGGTGTACCGCAACTCCTCTGTGTGCCAGCGGCTGCAGGACGGGACCTTCTTCCCCGACCGCCACATCAGGGTCAGGGACGTGGACATGCCCGTGTGCCTGTGTGCAGCCCTGGCTCATGAAGCCCTACACGGGGCACCTCAATCCCTCCCGCCAGGCCTTCAATGCCAGGCTGACCAGGGCCCGCATCGTGGTGGAGGGGGCCTTTGGGCGACTGAAAGCCCGCTTTCGATGCCTCCTCACCCGTCTGGACCTGGCCGAGCACAACATCCCTCCCGTGGTGGCGGCATGTTGTGTGCTCCACAATTTGTGTGAGCGGAAGGGGGAGGCTTTCCTGCCAGCCTAGATGGCTGAGGCTGACCACATGGCTGGACACTACGGTCAGCCCCGCACCGCCGTCGTCCGGGAAGCCCAGCGGGGGGCCGTCCGGATCCGGGAAGCCCTGCGGAGAGCTTCCTGGTGGAGGAGGAGGACTGACCTCTCCCTTGCATGCCCCACTGGGGCCTTCTTCCACCATACCCCCCTTCCCCTTTCCCCTCCCTACCGTAAAATAAAGACACCTGTTTTTCAACCAAAAACCATCTGTTTATTTCACATAACTGGGGTGGGGGGAGGGAGGAATGAGGGGGGGGGGGGGAAACCTGGGACGAGGGAGCTGGAAGGGGAGGGAAGGGAGGAAGGGAAAGGAAAGCTCAGGGGTGGGAGTCCGGCTGCCTCTCCCGTCTCGCCACACTGCGGGTCCGGGGGCGTCGGTGGGGAATGGTTGTAGAGGGTGGGGCAGGAGGGACGGGGGGGTGTGGAGGAAGCAGGAGCGGGAGCAGGAGGGGGAGCTGGGGGAATTGGGAAGCGGTCCAGCAGGCTCTGGAGGTGGCCTCGCAGGGCACGGCCCTGCTCCTCCAGGGCCTCCAGACTCCTCCGGCGCAGCCTCAGGTCCTCCTGGACCCAATGGTCCTGGAGACGGAGCTGTTGCTCCAGGAACTGGAGGTGCTGCCTCTGATAGTCCTCCTGGTTCCTGACTGTCCTGCTTGCCCGGGCGCGGGCAGCTGCTGCAGGCGGGGTGGTGCGCCCTGCAGGCCCGGGTGCTGCGGCTGTGGTGCAACAAGACCAGCGGTCAATTACCCCAGGGGCCCCGGTGTGTGAAACCCAGCTCCCCTCTGCAAGGCCAGGGCCCCTGCAGGATCCCCAGCTGCTGCTCCGTGGTGGGCAAGGCCCAGGCGCACGGTCCCGGGGCTCCCTCTCGCCCCAGCCCCCCGTACACATAAGGGGAGCACGATGGTACTCACAGATGGACGCCTCCCCGGCCTCGGACGACACAGGCGAGCGGCTCTGTGGGGTGCCTCGGGGGTCCCAGGTCCTGGGCAGGCTGCCAGCAGGCTCCTGGCTCTCGGAGCCCTCCTCCTCCTCCGTCTGTCTCCTAGAGCGGTCCCTCTGCCCCGGGGTCTATCACGTCCCGGGGGGCAGGGACGGCATGAGCCCCCAGGAGGTGGTCCAGGGCGTGGAAGTGGGGGCAGGCCTCCGGGTCGGCCCCTGGCAGGCAGGCCCGGGAGTAGGACTGCCGCAGGTATTTGATCTTGCAGCGCACCTGCTCCCGGCTGCGCTGGTGGCCCCTGGCAGCCAGGCTGGCAGCCATGTGGCCGTAAACTGCCGTGTTCCTGTGGCTAGTGCAGAGATCGTGGACATTGGAGGCTTCCCCCCAAACCTCGATGAGGTCCACGATCTCCCCACTTGACCAAGCGGGTGCCCGCCTCTTGCGTCCCCGGGCAGGCTCCTGGGAGCCACCAGGCTGGTCCTGGGGAGCAGTGGAGGGCTGGGTGTCCTCAGGTGGCTGGCTCATGTTGTGGCAGGTGCAGGGTCTGCTGGCTGGGTGCTGGCAGCCTTGCAACTGGCACAAACAGTGTAGCCAGCCCGTGGCCCTTTAAGGGCTCCGGGGCCGGGAGGGGGGCAGTAGAGTTTGCCTGGTGTTGGCCAGAGTGGCCACCAGGGCAAGCTGGGAAGGGCTAGCCTCCCACTAGTTCGAATTAAGGGTCTACACAGCCCTTAATTCGAACTAGCTAGTTTGAACTAGGCTTAATCCTCGTAAAATGAGGTTTACCTAGTTCGAACTAAGCGCTCTGTTAGTTCGAATTAAGTTCGAACTAACGGAGCGCTAGTGTAGCGCCTATGAAAGTTAGTTCGAACTAACGGACGTTAGTTCGAACTAACTTTGTAGTGTAGACATACCCTCAGTCTCTCTCTTCTTCCTCGCCTCCATTTTTTTCCCCCCTTCTCTCCCCCCCTTCCCTTATTTATTCTTGGATCAGGACTTCCAACACTCCCGTCATCTGAAGTGCGTTGTGCCCATGAAAACTCATACCAGCTACATGTTTTGTTAGTCTTTAAGGTGCTACTAGACTATTTGTTATTTAGGAATGTTAAACACGGTTAAACGCTAGCGCTTAACCAGTTAACTATTTTATAGCTATAAAATAACTAAACTGAAAAGCATTCTGAGTACTGGCATGCAAAAAATGTCACTTTATTTCAGAACTTCCATGTACGTACCACTACAGAAAGTAGTTTAAAAGGTTTTATTAAATTTACTTCAAGTGTATATATATTCTAGTATTCCCAATTCAGTCCTTGGACAATGCGCCAGGCAAGAAAGGCTGAGTCAGCACTCTGTTCAGAGGTTCCAATCAAGTAAAGCAGAAAGAAACTGACTAAGCAAAGGTGTGCCTAATTACACCATTAGCCAGAGCAAACAAGTAGGTACAGGAAGGAAAGGAAGTACCGGGGGGAACATAGGCAGAGATTGTTCTCCCCAGTTGTTATAGAGCTTTATAGGTGATGAAGGTGGTAAGCAATTTTCCCTCTAAGAGCAGAGTGAGTTTTGTCTTGTGCACCAATATTGATGCCACATGCGCTTCTTTGGATGAAAATATGACAACAAGGGATGATTTACAAGGTGCATAACCCTGCACCCACCCAACCTCAAAACCATCCAGTTTGGCACCCAGTCTCATTCCCACCCAGGCTTGCTACCACCATGCCTGCATCTATAGGCTCCCCAACCCCTACACCCCCATCCTGTGTACTCTTTAGCATGGTGTCCCCTTTGCCCCTAGCTTCTGCACAGTACCCCCTTCATCCCACCCCCTGCACTTTCCTCCCAGCTGTTCCCCCAACCTGCACCCTGTGCTTCCAGCATGTCCAGCCACTCTGCTCCCCTGCCCAGCAACAACCATGCCCAGTTGCCCCTCGCCCAGGACGTCATAGCCAGAGGGTATGGGCCCAGTTTGCCCAGCCCTGCGCCAGGGCAGACGACCGCCACATGGCTCCAGTTGCCCACCACACAGCTCTGGCACCAGCTGCTGGAGCAGCCACTGCCGCCCCCATGCAACGGCTTCGGCCCCAGCCCTGGCAACTGAAGCTGCCACCATTGCTACCCGCCATGTGGTGGCTCAGGCCCCAGCCCTGGCCACTGGAGCTTCCTCCAGCACCTACCACACAGCAGCCCAGGCTCCGGCCCCCAGAACTACCTCCACCACCTGCCATGAGGTGGCCCAAGCCCAGCTCCTTACTGCTGGAGCTCCCTCTGCCACCCACCATGTGCCGCCGCTGCCCACCACATAATAGCTCAGGACCAGGCCCCAGAGCTGCTGCCACTGCCTGCTACACAGCAACTCAGTCCCTGGCCATCGTAGCTGCCGCCACCCAGCCCCCTGCCACACTGCTCCAGCTGATAGAGCTACTGCTGCCACCACCCCACACAGCCGCTGGAGCCACCACCTGCCACAGAGCAGCTCTGGCCCTGGCCTAGCTGCCACCATGCCCCTGGGGGCTCTTGTGCATTTCAAAGGGTAAGTGCCCTTGTGGAGCCCAGAGTCAGCAGGACTTCCCGCGGGCCCTGGGCTGCACGGAGTTCTGCATTCCTCCTTTGAAATGTACAAGCGCCCCAGCAGGAGGAATGCGGAAGTGCCTATCATCTAGTCAATGGAAATTCCATCGACTAGTAAATTACTGGTTAGTTAACATCCTTACCCTGGGGTGGGGCAGCTACCCCACGTGGCCCTGCCCCCGAGCAGCCACTCCATGGCCCTGCTGAGCAGGTGGGCAGGCCTCCAATTCTTAGTGCGCACCCTCACAGGCACACACCTTAGATGGAACCATGGTGGTAAGAATCTATTCGTAAATAAGCTGCACAATGCGTTGGACCAGTACAAAGGTCTCAGAGTAGTTTATAAATTAGAAGAGAAGCAGGAGCCAGGAAGCCCTGATACAAGGCCACAGACTGGTTTTTCACAATTAAGTCAATGCAGAGTATTTTTTTTTACAAAGATCATTCATCTACATACTGTTTTCAACCCCACCCTTCCAGGGCGGAAATCACAAGGCCATTTAAGAGCCTCTTTAGCACTTACCCCTGCTGTGATATTTCACACTAAATAAGCTAACTAAATTATCTCAGCAGTTTAACACCCCCCCCCCCAACACTAAATTTATGATATGGGACTAGCCCTCACTCAGATTTTACATTTGATCCCTTGCTAAAGTTGTGTTTCATCCTCGTTATGTCACGTTTAATTCAGAAGACAAATTCCGCAAACACAAGCCCACAAACAACTGATTTATAGAAAGCAAAGCATTAAATATATCCTTGATTACGTGCAAGACTGGCACCCTAATTTGTAAACTCCTTGGGGCAGGGATTATACCTCATTTCTGCCCTTAAGAGGCACCAATGGAAATATATTAATTGTCAGTCAACTCACCCATGTTCTTTGAACTTTTCAGTATCTTCTATTGGATTCCTACCACCGCTCAAAAGAATCTGGCTAAAACAAAACATATTACTCAAAAATTTGCTAACAAATCCCAAAGGAAAGCCTGTTTTCATTACAAACCTAAACATACCTACCTAAACTGGGGGAAGCATTTTGTGAAATGAGATAGCACTTCTTCAATTTGAACAGCTAACTCTCTTGTGGGTGTGATGACTATGGTTCCAACCTGCTCATTAGTATTAAAAAAGATTAATGCCCAAAATACATTTACTATTTGCTGTGACTATATGAAATTTTGACGCTAAAGGTTTCCACGTGCAAACACACACCATTTTTGTTCAAGTGCTGAGAAACAGTGATCCAATTTAACGAAACATGACAAACTGGGATGCATTATACAACAGACCGTACAGTAAAAGAAATTTTGATATGCTTTTTTTTTTAAATTGGGTGCACCAAAAACAACAAAAAGCAATATAAAGATCTTTAGTGACAAGTAGTATTGAAGTGAATTCAAATTTCTTCAGAAACAAGAAACATTACAATAAAAAAAAAAAAAGCTAAAAGGTAATATTTCTTTGATTTCATTATACTGTTTTATGATATCTTGCTCTAACAGTTTAGGAACATCTTTTGGTTTTGGTGAACAAAAAAGCAACTAGTTGATTAGTAATAATTTGTACAGGTGTTTAAAAAGCAACACAGTACTTTGAAAAAAAAATTAATTCCTGGTTATGAATGCACAGGTTGGACCTGACTGGTTCCAGATGAGGGGATTTGCTAGATCAGGGGAGGTCACTGCTGGCCCCCCTGCTGCCACCCCCACCTCCTGCCCTGCTGTCCCACCAGGCTTCCAAGCTCTCCCGGCAGCCCAGCTGTGCCGTGCATCAGCTTTCTGGGACAACCCCACCCCAGCAAAATTCATATCTTGATTATAGGATTCAGACATTTGCTTGTCTAATCTGCCCACCACAGTGACAGGAATCAAACCACTAGTCAGCAACATAATTGCGCAGAAGCTAGAAGATTAATATTTTTATCACTACTTGGAAAGCTCGTGAAGTGTTTCAGGCACCTCTCAACACTGTTTCACAAGCAATACAGATACTTTCACTTGTACCAGGTTGAAAATAAAGATCCCCCATCTCTTCTGCTGGGTCAAAGTTCTCAAGTTCTCAATTTTTGAAGTTTTTATTTAGTTTTTGCATGAATACTACAGGGTAGCAGAGCAATTGTTGCATTTCACTAATATTTTAAACATAAAAAGCCTCCCTACAAGCAATTTCTATCAAGCACCTACTTTTTGCTAAGCATCCCATTGAAATGATTTCCTTTACATGCCCTCAAATACCCACCTCTAATCAAACTGCTTTGTACTTAATGCTAAGACAACAAGTGTTCCCTGAGGGGGAAAAAAAATCTGGCCAAATAGTTTTATCATCAATGAATGCAAACTAAGAAATCAAATATAATCATGGCCGCATGTTATTAGTAAAAGCTGTATATTTAGTGTTCAAAGTTCTTCCTATCCCATAAACAGAGTATGATGTTCCAACAAAGATGTATTTTTCTTGACACTTTTCTAAAAAATATTTTAAAAAGCAACATTTCAATGGGGGGGGGGGGGGGGGAAAGAGAGAGAAGGTCCTGGTTAACTTTCAAGAGACAAAATCCTTTTTTAAAACATTTATTGAACCTGGGTCATGTTTAGATTAACAAGCAGTTTTAAATGTACGTCTTAGAATTTAATTTTGAAGTGTTTCCACACAAAAGTATTGGCACACAACAGCCACATTCAGGTGTAATAGCCACCCTTTTTAAACAACTGCCTCAAGTGTTTGCCCAAGATTGAAGTAGTTTACTTAGAACATGAAAACCTGTAACGTTTTAATTAATTATACAAAACTGTTGTGATCTTTTATTTTTGAGGGGGGAAGGTCTACAAGTAACAATATACATCAGTCAACATAATCCTGGATCAGCACCCACATCATAGACAAGTCTTTACATTTTTCCAACCCAGCAACAGATACCAAGAAAGGAAAGTAATTGTTCATACAAAAACTGAAATCCACATGTGCCTGAAATACAGAAAAAACGCATCAATACTTAGCATTATGCTAATTAGGACCAGAAAATGGCAGAAAGTGCCACAAACTAAAATAAGGACTGCATAGAATTGCCATCCCCTCCCCAAACCATTAACCCTTTGGCATCAGACATCCAGATTTTTTGAACACTGGTGCATTCTGCAATAGTGTCAACAGCATGAGCTTTGGACCTGCAAGCACCAAAGGGCTTAATGACTAGCTTGCCAAAACACTGCACACAACTGACTGATAATTATAAATCTGCTAAACGAAAAATCATATAATTGTCTGGTAATAAGGAAAGCATGTATTTTAACATTAATGTTTTAATTAAAAAGAATTTAGGGAACAAATCAATGTAATTAAGATCATTACTGTAAGGTTTTTGTGGTCTCATATGCATAATATACTGGAAATGTCAGCTGTCTTCTATTCATTATTAGTCATATCAGAATGAAGTTCTGCTGCATTTGCTCCTTATGGGCAGTACATGAAAGCAAAGGGAAGATTTTAATTCCATAAAGGTCTACTGCAGGATTAAAGATGTGAAGAATGCAAATAGTCACTTAAGGACCTTTTACTGTTTCCCTAGACAGAATTGCAATTAAGAAAACAGAAAAAGTTAGAAAAAGGCAGTAACATTGCTTTATTACTACATTTGCAGTCTGTTTCCACCTTTCTTAGCATAAAGGCTAGGCAGATTTCAAGTGAAAAAGTTATGCCAATTAAGTGACAAGATTTTTAACACAGCTTTTGATACACAAGATATATAAAAACATTTCATTTCAACTAAGAACTTAAGCAAATAAGTTCTATAGTTCGGAAATCAGGGTTTAAAAACTAAATGATATTGTTTTGTGACCAAGATGTTTGGTAGACAGTAAGTGAGCATTTGGGATCATCAGGAAGAGTTCGCTTAAACAACTCTTCGGACTTCAAAAAATCTCTTCAGGTAGTAGATTTGTCCCAGTGTCATGGCAACTAGTACAAGGGCTTCAAAGAATGACCAGAGGACCACTCTGCTATTTGTGTTGTCGTTAACTGTTGGAGGAAAAAAAAATACGTAACTACTAAGCTATTTAAATAAGTGTGATGCAAGGTATTTTATTTAATAAGGTCTATATGGTTGACAGCAAGCACTATACATATCTGTGCATTCATCCATACAACCATTAGAACGTTGGCACACTCAGCATTCTCAGCCAAGTAAGAGGTCTAGGGTGACAGGGTTAATCTCAAAAAAGGTTAAAGCAGCTGAAATACAGAACACTACACTATAAAATTACAGCTACAAAAGAGTTAAACACAATTTGCCAATTATATGTCCATTTTCCCAATTCAAAGGCCAATTCCCCTACTGGAATCATACTTGTCAAACACTAGAAGCTCTTTCAATCTCAACATCAGTCTTGAGTTAGAGCATTGAATGATGCTGCATCCCACCTTCATGAGGAAAAGCTACTAACCCCAGACTAATTTATACAAGTTTGATGGCCACATCTAGTACCTTATTCCAGATCTTCTACTCAGCTTTCTTCCCCTTTAGATTAACCAGAGTTAAGCTGGTATTCCCATTTGTTTATTAAGTCTATCAATCCACCAGAGTCAGTCCAGATTCCAATATTGATAAGACAAAAATACAGCAAACTGCCACAAAAATTGCAGCATTTGCATATTGCAAAGTTCCCCCCCCACCCCCCACCCAACATTTAAAAGTTTGTTGACATGTCAAGAATGTAATATTACACTTAAGTAAAATTCTAGAATAGTCCCACTCAGATAGTAACAGCAAGCTGTGACAACTGGTTTACCACCGAGTTTAACACACTCTTTCTTAGAGCCTAATGTTATACTGCATCTTCTGCATCCTTAAAAAAAACAACCTGCATAATGGACATTGTTAGGAAGATAGTAAATGGATATGGATATCACCACTCACAAAATGTTAAGTCAATTCCTTTACAGTAATCATTGTCTAAAGCATCAAGAAACATTCTTCCTGAATGTGAAATTATGAACAGGGACCACAACTGCTAGAACAAGTGTAATGTAGCAATGGAAGAACTGAACAACTGTATTTTGTTTGATGATTTTTCCCCCTCAGGAATCTGCCTCATTTTCCCCTAGCCTTAGATAGACTTTTCATAAAGAAAAACACAATCAAAGAAATTTTGATTTTATGAGGATAAAGAGACGTTGAGGTTAATGTACATTTATGAAGTTAGCCCTGTAATGGAAAATTGTATGTACTGAATCTTTTAAAAAAATTAAGTTACTATACAGAAAGTTCTAATGTACAATTAAGGGTTTCACAGGAAAACAGATCTCCCCTTTATTTGTATTGGGCTTATTCTATCTGCCAACTATATTTTAAAGTAGTGAGGATTGAGTCTTAGACCTTGTTCACCTTCCTCACATGAGTAGCAATAAGTTCCGCTAACATCCAAAACTCTACCTCTGCATAAGGAAGACAAGGTGAATTAGGCCGATTTACAACAAAATAAGCCAGACTTATTTCGTGAATGAAATAATGCATCTACCAACCACTAGGGAACATATCACTGACCTGGAGATAGTAAATGATATGGTCATGAATAACTGCAAATAGTTCCTCCTTTCTTTCAAATTTCACACTGGAAAAGCAGATATAACTAAAAAGTTCTGTTATGCAAAATGTCCATTAGAGAGAAAGGATCTGTCTCATAACACTTGAGTCCTACCATTATGATAGAAATAAAGTGCTTGAAAAGTCTCCAACAAATCTAGTTTCTAGATAGTTTCCCTAGAGCTCAAAATATTCTAGCGTTTAAGGGGAAAAAAAAATAAAAAAACCACCCACAACACCAGGATGCAAGTCAAAGCCACATACTTGCTCTGTGTATTCTCTCACGAACTTCCATGTACTCTTGTTCATGCTTGACAGCTGTCATGGCCACTGCTAACTCATTAATCATCTCTTCTAGCTTGTTCTGATGAGCTGCAGAATAAATTAAAAAAACACCACACACATCAGAGTCTGTATTATTAAGATACCAAAAACAGTTTCTCCTGAAAGTGGATGAATAGTTACGTTTAATTCCATACTATAGTTAGTTTTGTAAAATGCATAGCCTATATAGCTGAAAAATTTTCAACCTCAGATCTACTTATTGAATAATGACATGAACAATATTTCTAAAAATCTCAGAGTCATGTTCACAGGTTTCTTCATTTACTTTTTTTAAACACACACTTTTGGGTAGGCCTTTGTGATGGATAGGAGTGCTGGCAAGCATCCGGTGACTAAGGGGTTAAACTCCAGTAGCTAGCAAGGGTGTTGGCAGGGGGCCAAAAGAACCAATAGGAATAAAGTGCTGAAATTTGAATTGTAGAAGCTACCTTAACTTCCCCACCCAAAGAAAGCAGGTAAGCCAGATGTTGAGAGACAGACAGAATTATTTAAACCAAGGCAAGACTACCTTGCCTCCAAGGAATTTGGGATATCGAAGTGGACTGAACCAGGAAGGGATTGTGAGTAAATAATTTAAAAAAAAAAAAAGTGTATTTTTCTTTGTTTTGGTTGTTTGGTTTAAACTTGTGTGAATCTATGCCTTCCCTCCCCCATTCACCATCTAAGAGTTGTTCCCAAAGATTTTCTCTGTGTTTTAATTTGTTTTACTTAGTTGCTCTGTACACCTAGCAACCAAATACGCGCGCTCAAGTATTTTTTTTAAGTTAACAAAAGTAGCACTTCAAGCATCGATGATTTGATTCTTGTCTCCTGAAAAGTAACAGAGGAGGTGTCTGCGTCAGACTAGGAAGTCAGCTACCAGAGACTGCAGCTTGTTTTTCTACTTTTTTTCAAAGCTCTTTCAGGCAAAATAGCTTGGGGTACCCCGGGAGAGAATTCAAGTGTTGCCTCCTGGTTTTTTAGGGTGAAATCACTTGGTGGTGGCAGCTTTTTGAGTTCCCCCCTGGAGCCAGTGCATCTGTGACTGAGGAGTTTTTGTAAGCAGAGCCTATAGAGGCAAGGTATTTAGGGTCTTTGCGGGCCCCTGCCTTCTGCACTCGGAGTGCCAGAGTGGGGAACAGCCCTGACAGCCTTCTTCTCCATGGTATCCAACTCAGAGATGAGGGCAGAGTCAACAGAGACCAGAGTGCACATAAATTTTGCACTCTGCTTCTCTGGATAAGCGTGTGTATAAGTGTATGTATAATAGGGATGTTAAATACTGGTTAATTGACCTCATGAATTATCAGTTACTTGACTATTCCATAGTCCCTGGGGGTGTAGCCAGCAGCCAGTGCACTCTAGCCCCAGTCCCGAGGAGCCCCCTGCCAGGTGGGCGCTGGTCCGTAAGGGGGGGGGCAGTTTAAAAACCAGCGCCCCTCATGGGCCGGCTTCCTGTTGCCCTGTGCAGCTGTCTCTGATACAGGGGATGGTAGCAGTCAATCAGCAGGAAGTGGGGTGGCTGAGCTCCCAGACCCAGCACAAGGTGGAACTGAGTCAGGCTGCCTGCCCACCCACCTGGCTCCCAATACACTTTAAATGCAGAGCCGCAGCAGAGATGGGTCCAAGGACGGAGCCAGGCTGCTGGCCAGCCTGCTAAACAATTTACTGGCAGGGGGTGGGGGAGAACCTGTCATCTTAGCATTAACCTATAAGCTTTTGCTTGTCAGTTAATCGACTGATTATGGCAATATGGGTAGCTTATTAGTAAGAACAAAGGTTACTACTTTATGGAATGTACAAAACATGCTAAAAACATACTTGCTTATAGGCAAACATCTGCCTTAAGCTAAAGAAAGAAGATGTGTGTCAGCATTCTGCACAAAAGGTATGCTTTTCACAAACTTGAGAGACTTCTTGAACTCTCTTATCAATAAGAACTCAGTTAGCAAATAGTTAAATATTTCAAGAACATGTCAAGCACTTCACACATGGGTTACATACCTTTTGACTTCTAGTCTAGAAGATATTACTGTACTCTTGCTAATGATTGTACTGTTGCATTTTTTTTCAATTTTATGATTGACTGTTTCTCAGAACATTTCATTTTAAGGTAAATTACATATGTTATTTTTCACTTACAGGTTATGCATTAGCTGTAAGATATTACAAGGAAGTTGTTGATTTCCCCTCCAAAATGCTCTCAATTCTCCATGCCTGCTTCAATGACAAAGCAAAACTACAACTACAAAACATCTAAAGTTACTGAATGTTCAGCATTTTTAATTGAATTCTACTTAACAGAAACTCTTGATTACATCTCCCGTTGGCCATAAATAGCCACCTGAAGACAAATGTTCATTAACAGTTTAAGGACCTGACCCAGAGAGATTCTAAGCACCCAGTCCTCTTAATGGAAATTGCAGTTGCCCAGCATCAATGAATATCAGACCTTCATTTTGTGTAGTTTATTTTAAAAAGTTACCTTGCTAACCAACAGATGTTAGAGAAGAGGAAAAGTTAGATGTTAGTGAATAAACATATGCAAGAGACAAGATGCTAATGAGCTTTCAAAAAGCAGTACACATACCATCCCAGGTATCTCCACCACCTAAGGAAAAGTGTAAGAGATGAACACGAGTACAGGACAAAAGGCTACAGATAAACCAGTAATTTACATAGCTCCGAGAAAATTACATATTAGCACACTTATCAAATAAATCAATTAATGCATTTAGTAGTCTACATAGTACTGAGCACCTGAACTGGAAATCAGAGTGTGAAACTGAGGAAAAAAGACTAAAGAACGATAGCACTAGTGTCCGCAAGGAACAGTGTGGATTACCTGGTCATTTTACATTACATTGCACAGTAGCATCTAAACATATTTTGACCCAGTTGTAGCTGGAAAATGGAAAACTAAAGTGACTAAAATGGAAAACTAAAGTGACTAAATGAGAAGAATTCTGGGTTTTCCATTACAGTATTTTGTAAGGATGAGTGCAGAGACCAGCTTCTAAAATTAATCTTTCAAGATCACAAATCAGAACCATTTCATTTCAGAAGTTCTCCTCACCTTCTGTCTCCATATCTTGCCCTTTTGGAGCTTCTCCAATATCAATAGTGAACATCACTATCTTAGGAGTCATGGTGGACATTCTGTTGCTAAAGCAAAACTTGTAAGTTCCATCCATGTGAGCAGCAAAGGTGTATTTTCCACTGGACTCACGATCTCCTTTATAAATTCCTTTATTATCAGGCCCTGTGATCTGGGAACAGAAAAAAAAATTCACTACTTTGTATGCATCTGAGGGCATACATTTAAGAAGAGGAAATTTCAATTAAACTCATTATATTCCATCTGGACATTGCATGCCTACAATTACTGGGCAACGTCAAAAGAATCTGCTCAAGATAGTTAAGACCAAAGCAGACTGAAGAGCTTCAAAAAGATCTCACCAAACTAAGAGAGTGGGCAACAAAATGGCAAATGAAATTTAATGTTGATAAATGTAAAGTAATGCACATAAAAAATAATCCCAACTAAGGATGTTAGAATGCGGTTAACTGACTAGTCGACGGAATTTCCATCGACTAGTCGATAAGCACTTCCGCATTCCTCCTTTGAAATGTACAAGTACCCCCCCCCTTTGCTGCCTCTATCTCAGAGGCAACAGTGGGGGTGGGGGTGGGGGTGGGGGTGTAAATCGACTAGTCAAAAGACTACCTGATAAGCAAATGATTACTGAATAATCGACTAGTCTTTAACATCCTTAATCCCAACTATACGTACAATATGATGGGGACTAATTTGGCTACAACTACTCAAGAGAAATCTTGGAGTCATTGTGGATTGTTCTCTGAAAACATCCACTCTGTGTGCAGTGGCCTGTCAAAAAAGCAAATAGAACAGGCCTAGGCAAAATACAGCCCACCAAGCCACCGGATCTGGCCTGTGGAGGCAGAGGGGAGCCCCAGGCAGGCTCCCCTGCTTGCCCCGCGCACCATGCAGAAACACAGCTGCAGGGTTTCAGGAGCCGTCCCGCCCCCAGCACAATCCCAGTTCTAGCCAGAACCTGGCCACTGGGAGCTGCTTGTTGGAGTAACAGGCAGCCAAGAACCACCACGCTCCCTGTCCTCAACTCAGTTATTCAATGAAGCACATGGCCAGGCAGGCTGGGAAATGTTTTAAGCTCTGCAGGCAGGCAAGTTTGGGAGCTGGCAGGTACGACTCTTGGCCACAGCCTGCTTCTGGCACCCCAGCCCTTTCCTGTCCCTTCACAACCGCCTCCTTCACCCCAACTCCCTCCCAGACTCCTGTCTCCCTCCTGCACCCCAATCCCTTACCTCAAGCTCCCCTCTGCACCCAACCTCCATCCCAGACCCCACATCTCCTCCATTAATATCATGGAAGAGTGCGGCCCTTGACCACTTTCCAAAATCTTGGAGTGGCCCCATCAAACATTATTGCGCACCCCTGAAATAGAATGTTCGGAATCATTAAAAAAGTGATAGAGAAGACAGAGAATCTCTTATTGCCTCTATATAAAACCACGGTACGCCCACATCTTGAACACTGTGTACAGATGTGATCACCTCATCTCAAAAAAACATATAATGGCATTGGAGAAGGTTCAGAAAAGGGCAACAAAAATGACTAGGGGTGTTGGAATGGGTCCCATATGAAGAGAGATTAAAAAGACTTGGACTTTTCAGCTTAGAAAAGAGGAGACTAAGGGGGGATATAATAGAGGTCTATAAAATCATGACTGGTATGGAAGAAGTGGATAAGGAAAAGCTATTTACTTAGTCCCACAATATAAGAACTAGGGGGTCACTAAATGAAATTAGCAGGCAGCAGGTTTAAAACCAAAAAAAGGGAAGTTTTTCTTCAGTCAGCACACAGTGAACCTGTGGAACTCCTTGCCAGAGGATGTGTTGAAGGCTAGGACTTCAACAGGGTTCAAAAAAAGAGCTAGATAGTGTCATGGATGTTAGGCCCATCAATGGCTATTAGCCAGGATTAATAGGAATGGTGTCCCTGGCCTCTGTTTGTCTGGAAATGGGTGACAGGGGATGCATCACATAAGGATTACCTGTTGTGTTCCCTCCCTCTGGGGCATCTGGTATTGGCCACTGTCAGCAGACAGGATACTGGGCTAGATGGACCGTTCATCCGACCCAGTATGGCCGTTCTTATTCTATATACTCTTACCTCCCACAGCCAAAATACAGCGTGAAATTTTTCTATTTGTATTAGAACCTTTCAGAAAATACCTCTTTAAGGTGATGTGAAAGGCTTTTTACCTGCCAAGACTTGCATTATCTTTCAATAGTCCATTAGAATCTAAAATTAATCATGAGATCAATGAAGGCAGGGGAAATGCAGAACCCTAACCTCCATTTCTGGCAAGAAAGTAAATGCGAAATGAACTTACTTCCTTTTGACATGTCACTTTAGTCTTTAAATATACAATTCTGTGCTGCTGCAAGTGCCATTATGGGGAGGTGACAGAGCCAATGTACTTGTGGTCATTAAGATCTTCAGGCTCTTTTTGCCAGAAGTACAGTGTAGAATCCTGCGTCTTGGCCTTGTTTCATTACGTTCTGCTGCCCTAGATTTCATGAGTTTAAACTGCATTTAATAGTTTTCCTAAATACGTCTCATGCCTCCTGTATATTGTCACTATATAACTGCAGAAAGCACCAAAAACAATATTGCTACATCTGATCATTCCGCTCACAAAATCGCTCAACATTTTTCTTCCTTACTATATCCAACTTCCTTTTGTTAAAGTGCTCAAGATAAGCCTAATTAGTTGTCATATTGCACTTCAAAGCTAACTGCATTTGTGACTGATGAAGAGATTCCACTTGTAGATTGATTTGGGATTCTTTAAGACAAAGTGTGTACATTATTGTCCTACAGACCTGGATTTCTTTGGGAGGGGACAAGGTGTTAAAAAAATTAGGACCATAATTCACATGTCAGTCAAATCCAACTTAAAGGAAACTGCTATGCCCCTCCCCCAAACTAATGAGCACTATTCTGTAAGAAGCATCGCCTACCACATCCATTGCTAATAGAAGACTTATCTTGAAAACTTTCAAAAGAGGATGTGGGATGGAGAAAGAATGGGAGATTTTAAGAGGTGGTTTTATAAGTCGTTACTAGACAGTTGCTTTCTACAGGTGGGTTGACAATAGAGAGAGTTATAATTGGGCAATTTAATCGCACAAGTAATTTAGCCACTTCGGGGGGGGGGGGGGATTTGGACATCTCACATGACCCTTGCCCTGCTGCTGTTTATGTCCCAGAATGGATGTTACAGTGCTTCTGCCAAGCAAAAATTTAGCAGGTAAAACCCTATAAAACAATGCAAGTCAACAAAGAGAAAGCTATATCAACATTCCAGCCAATTGTTAACAGCATGTTTCTGTCTTTGGATTTCTCCCCCAACAGGGCAGCCCCAATCATCGCTTTCCCTAGCTTCATAACTTCATTGCTAGCCATTAGGTTACCAACAGCTCAGGATGCAACCTGTTGTGCCTTTCTCCCACTCCACCTCCAGGCTGCTAGTAGCATCATATCCCTTATCTTCCCCCTCCCGTCCATGATTACACTCAGAATCCTCTCACACCACAACAGGGCATATGCATATACTGTCCTGGCCCTTAAAGAAGCCTGCTTTTGGCCTTGATAAGACAGACAGACACAGCTCTGAACCTTGATACCCTGATCAAATGAAGCATTAGTTTACCATCCTCTCAAGTAGGAGAGGAGGCTGGGCTGAGCTCAGGTCTCAATAGTCCACATGCCCTTGGGTGAGCCAATAGTTGAAGTTGGACCCCCCACCCGAGCAGCTACAGCCCCCCAGCCGTGTTTCCCCCCCCCCCGCTTTAACCACCAGCAACCCCCTCAAGTGCAAGGCAATAACCAAAAGCACCCCCTGCATGCCAGCCATTACCAGAACTCATCACTCTCACCTGCTGTGCAGATAACCTCCTCCAGGGCCTAGCCTTTTTCAGTCTACCTTCCCTTCTTCTTCCCCACCCCCATTCCCTCCGTCCAAGGTCAGGGTGCGGTGCCAGCACCCCCGCAGATCCACTCCCCACACTAGGGATATAAGCACCTAGTCAAGTGACTACTGGAGTAGTCACTCCCCCTGCTGCTGTATCAGTGAGCTCTTACTACATTTAAAGAACAGAACCACAACGGGAACACCCTCCCCCTTACAGGCTGAAACTCCCAGCTCCCCTCTTCATCCCCCCACCCGCCTCCCTCACCTCCACGTCGATGTCCAGGAAGCCCCCCTCGGCCACTTCGAAGATGAGCCCCATCTTGGTACCGGACGGGACCCGCTCCAGGAAACACTCCTCCGCGTGAGCATCAATGCTCACAAAGTAGCCAGCAGCCGTGGCTGAGAACACAACCAGCAACACTACCATCATCGGCGACATGGCGGAACAGAGGAAGACTGAGCGGCGCGGCAGAAGAGACATTTCCGGCTCACACCACGTCCCTTCCGGGGCACGGGACTACGCTCATAGGCCAGGACACACTCACTGCCACGTATGGGCTACGCTACGGTAACTACCTAGGGCCATAGTAGCATAGGGGGCGGGACGGTAGCCGTCCGGGCCACTCCACGTTCGTGGGGACTGGCTGGGGACAGTCTAGGCGGTGGGCGGGACGGACTAGCGACAACGCATGTCAGAGCCTGAGGAGCGGGGCCGGGTTAGGAATCGGTGAGACCTGGATGGGAGTGTCAGAGCGGCGGCACAGCCGAGAGGGGCGGTAAGTACAGAGGGGCGTCAGAGCCCGGTCTAGGGCAGGTTGTGCTGGGCCCCCTCAAGCTGGCCTGGCTCCAGGAAAAGTTTTGAGGTTCATTGGGCGGGCTGGGACTTCCCCATTGCCAAAGCTATGGGAGTAGTCTGGCGGAGAGGTGGGGGGAGGGTGCTATTAGGGCAACCACTGCTCTCTGCAAAACCAGATGTAACCAGGGCATTGCTTTTTCTCCTGCACCCGTCCTGTGGAATGCCCAATAGCCAGACATCTGTACGGCTACAAAACTGGGATCTGAACCAGCGTTCCTGGTAAGTTATGCACTTGTGCTGCTGCTCAGGAGAAATTCAAACACCACCTAGCATTAGCAGAGCGCCCACTGCTAGGTTTTGCTTCTACTGGTGGTGCACACATGCTTTGGTGTACATAAAAATTATTCTGCTCCGGATGGAAAAAATGAGGGGGAACATTGGTCTCAACAAATGAACCACGGATACGTGCTGATATCTGCAAATTTACAAGGTTTAAGGTACAAAGTTGGTCTACATATCCACAAACATGAGCTATGGCTATAAATTGGATATCTGCAGATTTGTGGGGCTCTACCAATAGGATTCCCACCCCCCCATCATGACTTGCACTGACAAACACTCCCATTTGAAGTAGGACCTAGCATTTGTTCACTCACCTAAATATTTCCCCGTACTATCGATATTCTTTCTTTTACTGAATCAACTTCTGTTGGTCAAAGAGACAGGCTATGTCTACACTGGCATGATCTCGCGCAAAAACTCTTTAGCGCAACAGTTTTTGTGTTAAAGTAGTTGTGCAAGAGAGCATCTACACTGGCATGTGCCTTTGTGCAAGAGCATCCATGCCAGCGTAGACGCTCTCTTGCACAAGAAAGCTCTGATGGCCATTTTAACCATAGGGCTTTCTTGCTCAAGTAATTCATGTTGCCTGTCTACACTGGCATCTTGCGCAAGAACAGTTGCGCAAGAGGGCTTATTCCTGAGTGGGAGCATCATAGTTCTTGCGCAAGAAGCACTGATTTCATACATTAGAACGTCAGCGTTCTTGCGCAAGAACTCACGGCCAGTGTAGACAGGCAGTCGCTTTTGCGCAAGATCACGCTAATGTAGACACAGCCTTACAGTTTAGTGTATTTCCAGAAAATCCATGTGTAAAATCAAGTAATAGCTTGGGCGGAGGCTTTTATGCAACAAAAGCTTGTCTCTTTCACTATAGCAGTTAGGCCAATAATAGCTATTCTCTCACCCACTTTGTCTAGCGAATAGCCTGACCTGTGTATGGCTACAACAACACTACAAATGATATCATTTATGTCTTATTTGGTTTGTGCTTAAGACAATCACTCACACCAACTCACACGATCAGGTAATGCCAGAGGGCAGAAACTGCAGGGTCTGACTTTTATAGAATGCTAGAATTGGAAGGGACCTTGAGAGGTCATCGAGTTCAGTCCCCTGCCCTCACGGCAGGACCCAGTACTGTCTAAGCCAGCCATGTCAAACATGTGGCCCAATCTAATTTTTTTGCGGCCCGCAACTACATCTTTATAAATTATCTAAGTGTGGCCCACCCGGTTACATTGTTTATAACAGGGGTGGCCAACCACCCCTGATTAAGGAAATGCAGCTCCTACTGGTTCTGAGCCGCGTGCCAGGACTGCTTGCGGCTGGCCGCTCTGTACATGCTGTGACGACACATTGGGGTCCCCCGTCTCCTGCACCCCCGAAATGGCACGAACAGACTCCGCCAGCCAGTAGAATAGAGGTGGTTTATTGCTTCTCCAGTATACAGCACAGCACAGATGTCATCAGGTTACAGGGCAGGCCTAGGGTGCCTCAGCCCCCCTTGATATGGGGCAGGGGTCTCGGCTTCTAAACCCCCCAGCCTGTTGCTGAGGCTGCTTCCTCCATGCTCCCAGACAGAAACTAACTCTCTCTCCTCCAGCCCTGCCCCCCAGCCAGGGCAGCATTCACCTTCCTTTATTCCTCTCCATGGGGGTTAGCTGGTCGGACCGGTTGAGAGATCCCTTTGCATAATGACCCATCCCTGTCCTTCTGGGCTGTGGTACCGGCGGCAGCCAGTGGGGTTACCACAGACCCATAGAAACCAGCAAGTTCCCCCCCACTACGTCACACGTGCATCCTAGCGCCTGGAGTGAGAAGCACGTGGTGGCGGCGGCTCCAGGACCCAGGCATTAAGTTAGAGCGAGGGCGGGGGGGGGGGGGGGGTGAGGCAGAAAATGCCTCTTCCCCCATTGTATAATGTGTAGCACAACTTGGGGGAGTGTGATTCTCAGTGAGCATGGCTAGCTGCATCCCTAGTGGTCTGGGCACCCATCCCAGCAACAGCTGTGTTGTACATGAATTTGCTAGTCGGTTTTCTCAGTTCTTCATATACAATTACATTGGGGATGGGCTTGTATCCCCAACTTAGTTTGTCAGACCTTCCCATGGCTCACCTGTGTGCAGAAGCAGGCTTTTCATTTCAGAGTTAGACCCCACTGCTCTAAGTTCTTGCGTGTAACCTTAGGTCTACACTGAGCACCAATGAAGCATAACAAGGGGAATAGTCTGCACAACTGAGGTTTTAAAGCAGGGGTGGGCAAAAGAGCCTCCGCGGGCCAGCTCCAGCCCACCAAGTGGGTTGATCTGGCCCGCGGCCGCCTTGCCGCTCCCCCACTCCCAGGCCAATCAAGACCTGGGGATTGGGGAGTGTATGGAGTCTCCTCCCCCTGCAAGGGACACATGGCACCTAGAGTGAAGCACCAGCTGTTCTGAACAGCTGGCGATTCACTCAAGGTTCTGTGTGCCCCTTGCAGGATGGGGACAGGGGGTGAGAGACCTCGTGCACTCCCATGCCCTGATTGGCCGAGGAACAGGGGGAGTGCGCAAAGGCTTCTCCTGTCGCCAGGGGTGCGCAGCACCTAGAGAGAACTGCCAGCTGGCGATTCTTTCTAGGTGCCGGTGTGGGGGGTGAGGGGCAATCCAGGATCTGTGGGTGGGGAAGCAGGAAGTGTCAGGGGCGGCCCAGGACCCCTTCAAAAATTATTGCCCACTCCTGTTTTAGAGTCCATCATCCCCAGAATCCCAACAGAATTGGGGGGGGGGGGGGGGGGTGTCTGGAGGTAAGATTTTGGGTTGAGAGTATCTCTAACCAAAACAAAGGAGTTAGCGTTTGTAGAGGGGTCTATTTGAAAACATGGGATGGTGGGCGGGCTTCGCCCGCCCACCCTCTAAAAGCCCCTCCCCAGCCTTATGGGAGGGACACTGGACCCATGTCCAACTAATTGCTTGGGAGAAAGAATGAATAAAGGATCAAGGAGTTAGAGGGTCAAAATAAGGGAGCCGGATGGGGACACCGAGCAGAGAACCCCGGACAGCGCCCACTGCTCCTCAAAGCTGTCGATGGAGCCAGTGGACGCCGCCCAGAGGAACTCTGCCCGGATTCGTGACACAAGGGAGGAGCGGAAATAGGCCCCACAGTCGCAGAGAACCCCCTCGTCTAGCATCCTCCTCCTGGTATTGTAGATGGTGCTCTTAGCTAGAGCCAGGAGGAGGTTGACGAGGAGGTCTCGCGACTTTGTGGGGCCACGGATAGGGTGTGCGTAAATGAATAGGTGGGGGAAAAGTGCAGCCAGAACCTCAATAAGAGGTTCTGGAGGAGCCGGAATAGGGGCTGCAACCTGGCGCATTCGAGGTAGGCGTGCGCCAGGTTCTCCCTCACGCCGCAGAAGGGGCAGGTGTCTGGAATGGGGGTAAACCGCGCCAAGTACACGCCCGTGCTCACGGCTCCGTGAAGGAGTCGCCAACTGATGTCCCCGATGGGCCGCGGAATCAGATCGGAATAGACGCTGGCCCACCGGGGTTCCCCACCCTCTACGGGTCTTAGATAGTCCAGCCACTTGGTATCAGGGCGGGACACGAGGGTGGGGAAATGCAGGGTGTGGAGCACGAGCGTGTACAGATGTTGCCTTGGCGCGGTTTGGAAACAGACCGGCTGCAGATTCTGCAGCCGGCTGGGGGTCCAGGGGTGGGGAGGCCGGGGGGGCCCGTGGAACAGGGGCCCAATAATAAGGGACGGAGGCTTTGCAGGAGGGGAGGGGCGGGGTGTACCCTCTCGCAAGGACCGCTGCAGGAAGTCGAGAGCGGGCCGCGGCAAAGCCGCCTTCACCTCCTGGAGTAGGCACAGAGGGGTTCGGGGGGTGGAGAGCCCCATGCGCCGAGCGAGCGCTCGGGGATCCACCCAGTCCCCCCTGTCGTAGTCCAGGAGGTCTCCGACCATGGTGGTTTCTGCCAGGATCAGCCTCCGGCGCACCGAGGGAGACTCCGCCACCTGCACGCACAAGGCTGGATTGTGGAGCAGGGGCTCCGCGAGGAGGTCTGCCCCCTCGGAGGCCACAACGGACCTGGTCGCCGAGAACAGCTTCCAGGTCTGGAGGAGGTCCTGGTAGAATTCCGGCAGCTCTGAGAGGTCTCGCGGAAGACCCCTCGGGTGGATAAAAAAGAGCTGCCGGTCGTATCGGAGCCCTCGGAGGCGGCGGAGGAAGGCGCGCGCCAAGGTGCCCCATGCCGGACTACCTGCACTGAAGAGGAGTCTCTGCAGGGCCTGGAGGCGGAAGGTCCGGACCTGGCTGCGCACGCAGACCAGGCCCTGACCCCCCTCCTCCAGGGGGAGGGACAGGACCCCTGCAGAGACCCAGTGCAGTCCTGGCCAAAAGAACCCCAAAGCTGCCCTCTGGAGCTTGGCCAGGACCTCCGGGGCCGGGCGCAGGGTGTTGAGCCGGTGCCAGAGCATGGACAGGACCAGCTGATTGAGTACCAGCGCTCTCCCGCGAAGGGAGAGACACCGGAGCAGTCCCGTCCATCTCCGCAGCCGCTCACCCACCCTGGCCTCCAAACCTTGCCAGTTTTCCGGCGGAGAAGGATGCGTGGCGGATAAATAAACGCCCAGATAGAGCAGCGGACCCGCGCTCCACCTGATGGCCTGAAGCGCGGGTGGGAGGGAGCCGGCCCGCCACCCGTCCCCGACCACCAGGCCAGAGCTCTTGACCCAGTTGACCCGTGCGGAGGAGGCTGCCGAGTAGACGGCTTGGCAAGCCTCCACCCGCGCCAGGTCGCCCGGGTCCTGGACCACGAGGAGCACGTCATCGGCGTACGCCGACAGGACCAGCCGCAGCTCCGGCTCCCGAAGCACCAACCCCGTCAACCTCCTACGGAGGAGACAGAGGAAGGGCTCGATCGCCAGAGCGTACAGCTGGCCCGACAGCGGACACCCCTGACGTACCCCCCGCCCGAAGCTGACCGGCTCGGTCAGGGTCCAGTTGAGCCTGACCAAACACTCCGCGAGGGCGTACAGCACCCGGAGAAAACCCACAAACCGGGGCCCGAAGCCGAAGGCCTGCAGGGTGCCCAGGAGATACCCGTGGTCCATCCTGTCGAACGCCTTCTCCTGGTCCAGGGACAGGAGGGCGAACGACAAGCCGTCCCTACACCCGAGCTCTAAGAGATCCCGGACCAAATACAAGTTATCAAATATACTACGGCCCGGGACGGTGTAGGTCTGGTCGGGATGGATCACGTCCGCCAGCACGGACCGCAGTCGCAGCGAGATGGTTTTCGCTACGATCTTGTAGTCCGTGCTGAGGAGCGAGACGGGACGCCAATTCCGTAGGTCGCGGAGGTCCCCCTTCTTCGGCAGTAAGGCGAGCACCGCTCGCCTGCACGACAGAGGGAGGACCCCGCTCTCCAGGGACTCGGCCCAGACGGTGACGAGGTCCGGGCCGAGGACGTCCCAGAACACGCGGTAGAACTCCACGGTCAGCCCGTCCATGCCCGGGGTTTTGTTGTTGGGCATGAGACGGAGGGCTTCCGAGAACTCGGCCAGAGTGAGAGGCAGCTCCAGCCGGTCTCGGTCGCCCGCGCTGACCGTCGGGAGCTCGGTCCAGAGCGCCCTGCAGGCGTCGGCTTCGGTCGGATCCGGGGAGAACAAACTGGCGTAGAAGGCCCTGGCCCTTCCGCGCATCTCCACCGGATCCGTGAGGGGGGTGCCGTCCTCCGCCAAGAGGCAGGTGACGTGCTTTTTTGCCCCCCTCCTTTTCTCCAGGGCATAGAAGAAGCGGGAGCCGCGATCCATCTCCCGAAGGAGGTGGATGCGGGATCGAACGAAAGCGCCCCGGGCCCTGTGATCTTCCAGGGCTCGGAGCTCCTCCCGCTTCTCCCGGCACGCCTCGCGGAGGAGTGGATCCTCGGGGGCGGACGCCAGGCGCCTCTCAAGCTTCAAGACCTCCCGCTCCAGCTGCTCTATCGCCGCATCCCTCCGCCGGCTGGCGCCCCGGGAGTAGTCACGGCAGAAGAGCCGGGCGCGCACCTTCCCCACATCCCACCATCGCCGCGCCGAGGGAAAGGCGGGCCGCTGCCCCCGCCAGGCCTGCCAGAACTCCCGGAAGGACGCCACGAAGCCCACGTCCTCCAGCAAGCTATTGTTAAAATGCCAATAGGCCGGCCCCAGCCTCTCCGAAGTCAGAGAGGCCTTCACGGACACCAAATGGTGGTCCGTGAACGGGGCCGGCCGGATGCTGGAGGAGTGGGCTCGTGCCAGATGGAATCGTGAGAGGTAAATGCGATCCAACCGGGAGTGGCTCGACCGTGTTTTCCCCACCCGGACGTAAGTGAAGGTGGTACTGTCGTCCGGGTGGTGGTCTCGCCAGACGTCCACCAGGGAGTGATGTTCCACGATCTCCCTGAGGACGTCCGCCGCGGCCTGGCAGTTCGCGAGTCCTACACGGTCCCGGTCATCGAGGGTGGTGTTGAAGTCCCCGCCCAGGACCAGGCCCTCGCGAGGATCCAGAGTGCCGAGGAAGGTGGCCGCCTGCCGATAGAAGGTGACCTGGTCCGGGCCCGCGTTCGGGGCGTAGACGTTGACCAGGTTCAACGTCCGCCCCTCCACGCGGGCCCGGACGTGCAGCAGGCGGCCCGGGACAACCTCGGCGGTCCCCAGCACCTCGGGCCGTAGGGCAGGGGAGAACAGGGTGGCCACCCCGGCCGAGTGGGCGCCGAGGTGGCTAAAATACACCCCGTCCCCCCACTCCAGCCGCCAGCCAGCCTCGACGGCTGGAGTCGTGTGGGTCTCCTGCAGGAAAACCACCGAGTACCCCCCCTCCCGAAGGAAGGAGAGCACCCGGCTCCTGCGGAGACCCGCCCTACAGCCCCGGGCATTCAATGTTGCAAAGATGGTAGAATTCATAGTGAGGGCTGGGGTAGATCCTCGCGGACAGGCGAGTCGGCGGCCTCACGCAGGCCCCGCAGCAGACCGCTCCCCGACCCGAAGGTCAGGAGAGCGTCCCGAAACCTGCGGGTCTGACGGTAGGCCGCGTCGTCCTGCCTACTGGTCCCTCTCCCCTCCTGCAACAAGGCTCTAGTGGCCTGGAGGATGGAGTGGAAGTCCCCCCAGCGCTGGAGGGCGAGCTGCACCTTTCCCTTCGCCCCGCGGTTATCCGCGAGGAATTGGCGCAGCTCGCCCCTCAGCACCGAGGGGGAACCAGGATTCTCCTCCGTCCGGGCCCCCGGATGAAGCTCACGGGCCACGGAGACGGGCAAACAGGGATCCGATCCCCGACGCGGCGCCGTTGCTGCTGGCGCCGCGCTGCCCGCCCCCGACCCCGGCAGGGAAGGAGGCGGCGGAGGGAACAAGGCAGCCCCCAACGGGTTGGGGACCGGGGATACAAAAACGACCCCCGAAGGGCCGCCCGCAGCTAGCGGGAGCGAGACGGCCCTCGCGGGGGTGGCACTGGCGGATGTTTGGGGGGGCGGTAGGGACGGATCGGGCAACATGACGGGGACCAGGATGGGAAAAGAAGGGGGGGACGGCAAGGGAGGGGTTACCTCCATGGCAGAGCCGGGGGGAGGGGTAGGTTCAGGGCCGGACAGTGGGTCGGGGACAGAGAATGGGGCCGAGGTCGGGGTAGGAAAGGGATCGGGAACAGGGGAGGACTCGGGGCTGGAGATGGGTTCGTAAAGGGCGGAAGCGGGAGTAGGGGGAGGATCGGGACGTGGGAGGGAATCGGGATCCTGGACGGGGTCTGGGAAAGGGTCCCGTGTGGCAATCCCACCGGGCTGCGGCGCCTCCCGAATGGAAAGTTGGGGGTCGGGAACAGGAAGGGGCCCGCGCCGACGCCGGGCTCAGGTGGAGAGGCAGGTATTAATGCCACGGCGTCGGCCTGGATGGCATTTTCTGCTGGGCCCCCAACGGGAAAGGGGGATGACTGCCCCGCCTCGGTAGCTGGAGAGGGGGCACCCCCAACCCCGGGACCCGGCCGCTCGGCGCCAGCCGTCGCCCCGGAGGGCTCGGCGGCATCCGTTCCGGCGCTCGAGTCGGCCGGGCCAGTGGGCAGTATCAGGGGCGCCCCAAGTGTGAGGACGGGGTCAGCCACCTGGGACACGGGATCGGGGAGAGGAGGGGGCGGCGCCATAGAGTCGCCGCCCAGACCGAGGCCCGCTGGCGGAGGGTCGTCCTCCCCCTGGGTGAGCGGGTTCAGACCCAGGGCCTCGATCTCCTCGAAGATGGAGCTAAGCTCCATCCCCTCGGCCCCGGAGCCTTCCCCTCCGGCCGCCGAGGCAACAATTACCTCAGCGGGAACGGAGGGGGGCTCAGTTGGAACCGGGGTCGGGGGGGCTCCACCCGAGGCCTCCTCGTGGAGAAGCTCCGCAGGGGGGGCGGCGTCGTCCCCCCTCGCCGCCGCGGCTTCCTCGGCCGGCGCCTCCTGCTGATGCTCGTCGGGGGCGCTCTGGGCAGCGCCGGCCCCCCTCGGGATCTTTCGGAGGGGGGCCTTCCCGCCCTCCTCATCGGAGGGGGGAGATTGAGCCCGCAACCGGCGGGCTTTGCGCTTGCCCCCGACGAGCGTCCAGCCCTCCAAGGTGGAAGTGGAGGGCCGGTCAGCGAGGGCAAGGCCGGGGGGCACTTTTGGGGTTCGGGGACGGCGTTGTGGCAAGGGTGGGAAGGAAGGGGATACCTCCACCCGGGGAGGGCCCTCTCCCTCGCCCTGCGGCAACCGCGCCACCCTCTCCTCCTCGGGCCCCGCGGTGACTGACCGAATAGAGGTGGGGCCCGCCTGCCCGCTCGGGCGCGCCGGGGGGACGCCTCTGGCTCCCGAGCAGGGCCGTCGGTTGGAGGAGGGGCGGCCGCGGATCCCGGACTACCAGGGGGGCCGGCGGTGGTGGGGCCGGCGCCCTTACGGGCCCCGGGGGGCCCGGACGCCTCCTCCGACCGGGCCAAGGGACAGTCCCTCCGGACGTGCCCCATCGCCCGGCAGAGGAAGCACCGGGTCTCCCCCGAGGAGTAATGAATCCGATAATGGGCCCCCTGGTAGGGCACCAAGAAGGACCCCTCGAGCGCCTCCCCGCCACGCGCCGCTGGCGGCAGCTGCAGTTGTACCTGCCGGCGGAAAGATAGAACGTGGCGGAGGGCGGGGTCCTTACAGCCCAGCGGGAGAGGGCTGATGGTCGAGATGGGCTTCCCCAGGGTGGAGAGGGAAGGTAACAGGGCGGCATTAGGGAGGAAGGGCGGGACGGAGGTGAGCACCACCCGTACGCCCAGGTCCTCCAAAGGTTCGAGGGGCACGTGCACGCCCCCCACCGCCAGGCCCCTCTCCACCGCCTCCTGGGCGGCGGCCTCCGAGGCAAGGAAGAAGACCGCCTTGCCGTACATCTTGGAGGCCGCCACCACGGCCGAGGCCCCCACCACCCTCGCCATCGCCCGCACGTAGGTTTCCATGTGGGGCGAGGCGGCAACCAGGAGGCAGCGGACGCCGTGCCTCCTGGTCATGGTGGGAAAGGGGCCGCGGCCGCCAGGGATGGAGCTGGAGGCGGCAGTCGGGGCTGATGACGGGGCAGGTGAGGGGGTAGCAGCGGCCACCTGGGCGTACGCTCTGGGGGCCTTAGTTGTGTCACCCCCAGAGCTGGTGGAGGGGATAGCAGGGGAAGGAGGGGCTGCGGAGGGCGGGGCGGCTTTGGCCATGATGGATTTGGCCTTCGGGGCCGGGCTTTTGCCCTTTTTCTTCCCCCCGCCCTTTTTTCCGGCCGAGGTGATGGTTGCTCCCGTGTCTGAGGGAGCGGCGGCCGTGGCGGCGGCGGAGCTCGGGCTTGGGGTCGGGAGGTCAGCCGCAGCGGTTGTCGGGCCTGGTGGTAGCGAGGGGGCCGTGGTAGGGACTGCCTCCATCATGGAAGGGGGGGGGGGGGTAGGAAGGAGGCACAGATAACAGGAAGGGGAGCAAGGGTTCACCGCTCCTCCCCACCAGACAGCAGGCGAGGGAGGAGGGTGATTGAAATGGAGGGGGTGGGAGAGAGGGAGGTGCTGGTTTTGGGGAGGGCAACTGAAGATATGGGGGGGGGGGAGAGGAGTTAGCAGCCTCACCTCCCTGCTGAGACTGTAGCAGAGGAGGAGGGCACTAATACAGGGGCGGGGACACGCAAGGGAAGGGGAGGGTGGGGGGGCGTATAATTGGAAGGGAAGGGGAGAAGGGGAAAAAGGGGGAGCAACTACTCCCTCCCGCCGACTGGTTGCTGGGAGGGAGAGAACCAAAAGGGGCGGATAGAGCAGGGGAACCGAGGGGCCAGCAACCACTCCTCCCCGCAAGGCTGGAGCGGAGGAGGAGGGTGCCGGCAGGGCAGACAAGGGGCAAGGTAACGGGTACAGGGCGGGGGCCGGCTCCTCCGGCTGCACTGGGATACGGGAGGGGGGGGGTTATGGGGCCGTTGGGGAGGTGCAGTGAACAAGGGGGCTAACTAAAAAAGGGGGGGCACAAGCGCTCAGGGCAGGGAGGGGGCGAGGCAATCTGGTGGTGCTCAAGGGCTGGGGGGGGTGGGGGGGGTGGGGAGGGATAAAATGGAGGCAAACAACAGCTGGGTGGGGCGGGGCACACACTCTTGGGCTGGCTGGGGCAGGGGCGTGGCAGATGACTTTGGGAGCAGGTGTGGTGGGTAAGTGGATTTGGGAAGGGAGGGAAGGAACCAAACTAAGCTAACAGGGAGGGGCAGGCAGTGGGGGAAAAAACCAAGCTGCTGGGGTAGGGTGGGTGACCGGGGGTAAGGGTGGCCCCCCAGCCAGATGTAGCTGAGGGAGGGGGGCCAAGTCCAGAAGAGGGGGGAGGGAGCACACCCACGAGCACTGTGTGGGGCTCAACCTCGCCCACCGCTGCAGCAGAGTCCCAGGTGGCAGGCAGGGCAGCAAACCCCACTAGGGGGAGAAGAGACAGTCCAGATGGTAAGGGGTGGTGGAGGGGGCGTTGGGGGTGGTGGCAGCGGGGGGGGTGGGGGGGGCAACTGGACTGGGGGGAGGGCTCAGCCTCTCCCCCAGCCCCCCTTTTAACAGTTCAATTCACCACCACCCCGGAGCGGATTGAAAAAGCTCAGTTTGTGAACAAACCCCCTCCACAGTTCTTGATGGTGCTGATCTCTTCTTCTCCCCCTCAGCGGGGTGCAGCAGCAGCAGTAGGCAGGCAGCAGTGGAAGGCCTCCGGGTGGTGGGTGCTGGTGGGGTGGTCCTCCTCCTCTGGAGCAGTGGTGGAGGGGAGAGGGAGGGCAGCTGGCAGGCCCCCCTCTCCCCCCAGGCAGCAACAGCAGCAGGTGGTGGTGGTAGCGGTGGTGGTGGTGGTGGGGTGCAGTGACGTCCGGGGAGCAGGCCTCAGCAGACGGGCGGGCGGGTAAGCAGCTGGGTGGGGAGGGCTCCGGCTGGTGCAGAAGCAGGAACCAGGAACCAGCGGTGTGGGGGGAGAAGGAAGAGGGCAGTCCCTGCACCCCGCTGCCTCTCCTCCTTCTCACAAGTGGAGTGGGGGTAATCTATTTGAAAACATGGGATGGTGGGCGGGCGAAGCCCGCCCACCTTCTAAAAGCCCCTCCCCAGCCTTATGGGAGGGACACTGGACCCATGTCCAACTAATTGCTTGGGGCAAAGAATGAATAAAGGATCAAGGAGTGAGGGTTAGAGGTTCAAAATAAGGGAGCCGGATGGGGACACCGAGCAGAGAACCCCGGACAGCGCCCACTGCTCCTCAAAGCTGTCGATGGAGCCAGTGGACGCCGCCCAGAGGAACTCTGCTCGGATTCGTGACACAAGGGAGGAGCGGAAATAGGCCCCACAGTCGCAGAGAACCCCCTCGTCTAGCATCCTCCTCCTGGTATTGTAGATGGTGCTCTTAGCTAGGGCCAGGAGGAGGTTGACGAGGAGGTCTCGCGACTTTGTGGGGCCACGGATAGGGTGTGCGTAAATGAATAGGTGGGGGGAAAAGTGCAGCCAGAACCTCAATAAGAGGTTCTGGAGGAGCCGGAATAGGGGCTGCAACCTGGCGCATTCGAGGTAGGCGTGCGCCAGGTTCTCCCTCACGCCGCAGAAGGGGCAGGTGTCTGGGATGGGGGTAAACCGCGCCAAGTACACGCCCGTGCTCACGGCTCCGTGAAGGAGCCGCCAACTGATGTCCCCGATGGGCCGCGGAATTAGATCGGAATAGACGCTGGCCCACCGGGGTTCCCCACCCTCTACGGGTCTTAGATAGTCCCGCCATTTGGTATCAGGGCGGGACACGAGGGTGGGGAAATGCAGGGTGTGGAGCACGAGCGTGTACAGATGTTGCCTTGGCGCGGCTTGGAAACAGACCGGCTGCAGATTTTGCAGCCGGCTGGGGGTCCAGGGGTGGGGAGGCCGGGGGGGCCCGTGGAACAGGGGCCCAATAATCAGGGACGGAGGCTTTGCAGGAGGGGAGGGGCGGGGTGTACCCTCTCGCAAGGACCGCTGCAGGAAGTCGAGAGCGGGCCGCGGCAAAGCCGCCTTCACCTCCTGGAGTAGGCGCAGAGGGGTTCGGGGGGTGGAGAGCCCCATGCGCCGAGCGAGCGCTCGGGGATCCACCCAGTCCCCCCTGTCGTAGTCCAGGAGGTCTCCGACCGTGGTGGTTTCTGCCAGGATCAGCCTCCGGCGCACCGAGGGAGACTCCGCCACCTGCACGCACAAGGCTGGATTGTGGAGCAGGGGCTCCGCGAGGAGGTCTGCCCCCTCGGAGGCCACAACGGACCTGGTCGCCGAGAACAGCTTCCAGGTCTGGAGGAGGTCCTGGTAGAATTCCGGCAGCTCTGAGAGGTCTCGCGGAAGACCCCTCGGATGGATAAAAAAGAGCTGCCGGTCGTATCGGAGCCCTCGGAGGCGGCGGAGGAAAGCGCGCGCCAAGGTGCCCCATGCCGGACTACCTGCACTGAAGAGGAGTCTCTGCAGGGCCTGGAGGCGGAAGGTCCGGACCTGGCTGCGTATGCAGACCAGGCCCTGACCCCCCTCCTCCAGGGGGAGGGACAGGACCCCTGCAGAGACCCAGTGCAGTCCTGGCCAAAAGAACCCCAAAGCTGCCCTCTGGAGCTTGGCCAGGACCTCCGGGGCCGGGCGCAGGGTGTTGAGCCGGTGCCAGAGCATGGACAGGACCAGCTGATTGAGTACCAGCGCTCTCCCGCGAAGGGAGAGACACCGGAGCAGTCCCGTCCATCTCCGCAGCCGCTCACCCACCCTGGCCTCCAAACCTTGCCAGTTTTCCGGCGGAGAGGGATGCGTGGCGGATAAATAAACGCCCAGATAGAGCAGCGGACCCGCGCTCCACCTGATGGCCTGAAGCGCGGGTGGGAGGGAGCCGGCCCGCCACCCGTCCCCGACCACCAGGCCAGAGCTCTTGACCCAGTTGACCCGGGTGGAGGAGGCTGCCGAGTAGACGGCTTGGCAAGCCTCCACCCGCGCCAGGTCGCCCGGGTCCTGGACCACGAGGAGCACGTCATCGGCGTACGCCGACAGGACCAGCCGCAGCTCCGGCTCCCGAAGCACCAACCCCGTCAACCTCCTACGGAGGAGACAGAGGAAGGGCTCGATCGCCAGAGCGTACAGCTGGCCCGACAGCGGACACCCCTGACGTACCCCCCGCCCGAAGCTGACCGGCTCGGTCAGGGTCCAGTTGAGCCTGACCAAACACTCCGCGAGGGCGTACAGCACCCGGAGAAAACCCACAAACCGGGGCCCGAAGCCGAAGGCCTGCAGGGTGCCCAGGAGATACCCGTGGTCCATCCTGTCGAACGCCTTCTCCTGGTCCAGGGACAGGAGGGCGAACGACAAGCCGTCCCTACACCCGAGCTCTAAGAGATCCCGGACCAAATACAAGTTATCAAATATACTACGGCCCGGGACGGTGTAGGTCTGGTCGGGATGGATCACGTCCGCCAGCACGGACCGCAGTCGCAGCGAGATGGTTTTCGCTACGATCTTGTAGTCCGTGCTGAGGAGCGAGACGGGACGCCAATTCCGTAGGTCGCGGAGGTCCCCCTTCTTCGGCAGTAAGGCGAGCACCGCTCGCCTGCACGACAGAGGGAGGACCCCGCTCTCCAGGGACTCGGCCCAGACGGTGACGAGGTCCGGGCCGAGGACGTCCCAGAACACGCGGTAGAACTCCACGGTCAGCCCGTCCATGCCCGGGGTTTTGTTGTTGGGCATGAGACGGAGGGCTTCCGAGAACTCGGCCAGAGTGAGAGGCAGCTCCAGCCGGTCTCGGTCGCCCGCGCTGACCGTCGGGAGCTCGGTCCAGAGCGCCCTGCAGGCGTCGGCTTCGGTCGGATCCGGGGAGAACAAACTGGCGTAGAAGGCCCTGGCCCTTCCGCGCATCTCCACCGGATCCGTGAGGGGGGTGCCGTCCTCCGCCAAGAGGCAGGTGACGTGCTTTTTTGCCCCCCTCCTTTTCTCCAGGGCATAGAAGAAGCGGGAGCCGCGATCCATCTCCCGAAGGAGGTGGATGCGGGATCGAACGAAAGCGCCCCGGGCCCTGTGATCTTCCAGGGCTCGGAGCTCCTCCCGCTTCTCCCGGCACGCCTCGCGGAGGAGTGGATCCTCGGGGGCGGACGCCAGGCGCCTCTCAAGCTTCAAGACCTCCCGCTCCAGCTGCTCTATCGCCGCATCCCTCCGCCGGCTGGCGCCCCGGGAGTAGTCACGGCAGAAGAGCCGGGCGCGCACCTTCCCCACATCCCACCATCGCCGCGCCGAGGGAAAGGCGGGCCGCTGCCCCCGCCAGGCCTGCCAGAACTCCCGGAAGGACGCCACGAAGCCCACGTCCTCCAGCAAGCTATTGTTAAAATGCCAATAGGCCGGCCCCAGCCTCTCCGAAGTCAGAGAGGCCTTCACGGACACCAAATGGTGGTCCGTGAACGGGGCCGGCCGGATGCTGGAGGAGTGGGCTCGTGCCAGATGGAATCGTGAGAGGTAAATGCGATCCAACCGGGAGTGGCTCGACCGTGTTTTCCCCACCCGGACGTAAGTGAAGGTGGTACTGTCGTCCGGGTGGTGGTCTCGCCAGACGTCCACCAGGGAGTGATGTTCCACGATCTCCCTGAGGACGTCCGCCGCGGCCTGGCAGTTCGCGAGTCCTACACGGTCCCGGTCATCGAGGGTGGTGTTGAAGTCCCCGCCCAGGACCAGGCCCTCGCGAGGATCCAGAGTGCCGAGGAAGGTGGCCGCCTGCCGATAGAAGGTGACCTGGTCCGGGCCCGCGTTCGGGGCGTAGACGTTGACCAGGTTCAACGTCCGCCCCTCCACGCGGGCCCGGACGTGCAGCAGGCGGCCCGGGACAACCTCGGCGGTCCCCAGCACCTCGGGCCGTAGGGCAGGGGAGAACAGGGTGGCCACCCCGGCCGAGTGGGCGCCGAGGTGGCTAAAATACACCCCGTCCCCCCACTCCAGCCGCCAGCCAGCCTCGACGGCTGGAGTCGTGTGGGTCTCCTGCAGGAAAACCACCGAGTACCCCCCCTCCCGAAGGAAGGAGAGCACCCGGCTCCTGCGGAGACCCGCCCTACAGCCCCGGGCATTCAATGTTGCAAAGATGGTAGAATTCATAGTGAGGGCTGGGGTAGATCCTCGCGGACGGGCGAGTCGGCGGCCTCACGCAGGCCCCGCAGCAGACCGCTCCCCGACCCGAAGGTCAGGAGAGCGTCCCGAAACCTGCGGGTCTGACGGTAGGCCGCGTCGTCCTGCCTACTGGTCCCTCTCCCCTCCTGCAACAAGGCTCTAGTGGCCTGGAGGATGGAGTGGAAGTCCCCCCAGCGCTGGAGGGCGAGCTGCACCTTTCCCTTCGCCCCGCGGTTATCCGCGAGGAATTGGCGCAGCTCGCCCCTCAGCACCGAGGGGGAACCAGGATTCTCCTCCGTCCGGGCCCCCGGATGAAGTTCATGGGCCACGGAGACGGACAAACAGGGATCCGATCCCCGACGCGGCGCCGTGACTGCTGGCGCCGCGCTGCCCGCCCCCGACCCCGGCAGGGAAGGAGGCGGCGGAGGGAACAAGGCAGCCCCCAACGGGTTGGGGACCGGGGATACAAAAACGACCCCCGAAGGGCCGCCCGCAGCTAGCGGGAACGAGACGGCCCTCGCGGGGGTGGCACTGGCGGATGTTTGGGGGGGCAGTAGGGACGGATCGGGCAACATGACGGGGACCAGGATGGGAAAAGAAGGGGGGGACGGCAGGGGAGGGGTTACCTCCACGGCAGAGCCGGGGGGAGGGGTAGGTTCAGGGCCGGACAGTGGGTCGGGGACAAGGAATGGGGCAGAGGTAGGGGTAGGGAAGGGATCGGGAACAGGGGAGGACTCGGGGCTGGAGATGGGTTCATAAAGGGCGGAAGCGGGAGTAGGGGGAGGATCGGGACATGGGAGGGAATCGGGATCCTGGACGGGGTCTGGGAAAGGGTCCCCTGTGGCAATCCCACCGGGCTGCGGCGCCTCCCGAATGGGAAGTTGGGGGTCGGGAACAGGAAGGGGGCCCGCGCCGACGCCGGGCTCAGGTGGAGAGGCAAGTGTTAATGCCTCGGCGTCGGCCTGGATGGCATTTTCTGCTGGGCCCCCAACGGGAAAGGGGGATGACTGCCCCGCCTCGGTAGCTGGAGAGGGGGCACCCCCAACCCCGGGACCCGGCCGCTCGGCGCCAGCCGTCGCCCCAGAGGGCTCGGCGGCATCCGTTCCGGCGCTCGAGTCGGCCGGGCCAGTGGGCAGTATCAGGGGCGCCCCGAGCGTGAGGACGGGGTCAGCCACCTGGGACACGGGATCGGGGAGAGGAGGGGGCGGCGCCATAGAGTCGCCGCCCAGACCGAGGCCCGCTGGCGGAGGGTCGTCCTCCCCCTGGGTGAGCGGGGTCAGACCCAGGGCCTCGATCTCCTCGAAGATGGAGCTAAGCTCCATCCCCTCGGCCCCGGAGCCTTCCCCTCCGGCCGCCGAGGCAACAATTACCTCAGCGGGAACGGAGGGGGGCTCAGTTGGAACCGGGGTCGGGGGGGCTCCACCCGAGGCCTCCTCGTGGAGAAGCTCCGCAGGGGGGGCGGCGTCGTCCCCCCTCGCCGCCGCGGCTTCCTCGGCCGGCGCCTCCCGCTGATGCTCGTCGGGGGCGCTCTGGGCAGCGCCGGCCCCCCTCGGGATCTTTCGGAGGGGGGCCTTCCCGCCCTCCTCATCGGAGGGGGGAGATTGAGCCCGCAACCGGCGGGCTTTGCGCTTGCCCCCGACGAGCGTCCAGCCCTCCAAGGTGGAAGTGGAGGGCCGGTCAGCGAGGGCAAGGCCGGGGGGCACTTTTGGGGTTCGGGGACGGCGTTGTGGCAAGGGTGGGAAGGAAGGGGATACCTCCACCCGGGGAGGGCCCTCTCCCTCGCCCTGCGGCAACCGCGCCACCCTCTCCTCCTCGGGCCCCGCGGTGACTGACCGAATAGAGGTGGGGCCCGCCTGCCCGCTCGGGCGCGCCAGGGGGGACGCCTCTGGCTCCCGAGCAGGGCCGTCGGTTGGAGGAGGGGCGGCCGCGGATCCCGGACTACCAGGGGGGCCGGCGGTGGTGGGGCCGGCGCCCTTACGGGCCCCGGGGGGCCCGGACGCCTCCTCCGACCGGGCCAAGGGACAGTCCCTCCGGACGTGCCCCATCGCCCGGCAGGGGAAGCACCGGGTCTCCCCCGAGGAGTAATGAATCCGATAATGGGCCCCCTGGTAGGGCACCAAGAAGGACCCCTCGAGCGCCTCCCCGCCACGCGCCGCCGGCGGCAGCTGCAGTTGTACCTGCCGGCGGAAAGATAGAACGTGGCGGAGGGCGGGGTCCTTACAGCCCAGCGGGAGAGGGCTGATGGTCGAGATGGGCTTCCCCAGGGTGGAGAGGGAAGGTAACAGGGCGGCATTAGGGAGGAAGGGCGGGACGGAGGTGAGCACCACCCGTACGCCCAGGTCCTCCAAAGGTTCGAGGGGCACGTGCACGCCTCCCACCGCCAGGCCCCTCTCCACCGCCTCCTGGGCGGCGGCCTCCGAGGCAAGGAAGAAGACCGCCTTGCCGTACATCTTGGAGGCCGCCACCACGGCCGAGGCCCCCACCACCCTCGCCATCGCCCGCACGTAGGTTTCCATGTGGGGCGAGGCGGCAACCAGGAGGCAGCGGACGCCGTGCCTCCTGGTCATGGTGGGAAAGGGGCCGCGGCCGCCAGGGATGGAGCTGGAGGCGGCAGTCGGGGCTGATGACGGGGCAGGTGAGGGGGTAGCAGCGGCCACCTGGGCGTACGCTCTGGGGGCCTTAGTTGTGTCACCCCCAGAGCTGGTGGAGGGGATAGCAGGGGAAGGAGGGGCTGCGGAGGGCGGGGCGGCTTTGGCCATGATGGATTTGGCCTTCGGGGCCGGGCTTTTGCCCTTTTTCTTCCCCCCGCCCTTTTTTCCGGCCGAGGTGATGGTTGCTCCCGTGTCTGAGGGAGCGGCGGCCGTGGCGGCGGCGGAGCTCGGGCTTGGGGTCGGGAGGTCAGCCGCAGCGGTTGTCGGGCCTGGTGGTAGCGAGGGGGCCGTGGTAGGGACTGCCTCCATCATGGAAGGGGGGGGGGGGTAGGAAGGAGGCACAGATAACAGGAAGGGGAGCAAGGGTTCACCGCTCCTCCCCACCAGACAGCAGGCGAGGGAGGAGGGTGATTGAAATGGAGGGGGTGGGAGAGAGGGAGGTGCTGGTTTTGGGGAGGGCAACTGAAGATATGGGGGGGGGGGAGAGGAGTTAGCAGCCTCACCTCCCTGCTGAGACTGTAGCAGAGGAGGAGGGCACTAATACAGGGGCGGGGACACGCAAGGGAAGGGGAGGGTGGGGGGGGCGTATAATTGGAAGGGAAGGGGAGAAGGGGAAAAAGGGGGAGCAACTACTCCCTCCCGCCGACTGGTTGCTGGGAGGGAGAGAACCAAAAGGGGCGGATAGAGCAGGGGAACCGAGGGGCCAGCAACCACTCCTCCCCGCAAGGCTGGAGCGGAGGAGGAGGGTGCCGGCAGGGCAGACAAGGGGCAAGGTAACGGGTACAGGGCGGGGGCCGGCTCCTCCGGCTGCACTGGGATACGGGAGGGGGGGGGTTATGGGGCCGTTGGGGAGGTGCAGTGAACAAGGGGGCTAACTAAAAAAGGGGGGGCACAAGCGCTCAGGGCAGGGAGGGGGCGAGGCAATCTGGTGGTGCTCAAGGGCTGGGGGGGTGGGGGGGTGGGGAGGGATAAAATGGAGGCAAACAACAGCTGGGTGGGGCGGGGCACACACTCTTGGGCTGGCTGGGGCAGGGGCGTGGCAGATGACTTTGGGAGCAGGTGTGGTGGGTAAGTGGATTTGGGAAGGGAGGGAAGGAACCAAACTAAGCTAACAGGGAGGGGCAGGCAGTGGGGGAAAAAACCAAGCTGCTGGGGTAGGGTGGGTGACCGGGGGTAAGGGTGGCCCCCCAGCCAGATGTAGCTGAGGGAGGGGGGCCAAGTCCAGAAGAGGGGGAGGGAGCACACCCACGAGCACTGTGTGGGGCTCAACCTCGCCCACCGCTGCAGCAGAGTCCCAGGTGGCAGGCAGGGCAGCAAACCCCACTAGGGGGAGAAGAGACAGTCCAGATGGTAAGGGGTGGTGGAGGGGGCGTTGGGGGTGGTGGCAGCGGGTGGAGTGGGGGGGGCAACTGGACTGGGGGGAGGGCTCAGCCTCTCCCCCAGCCCCCCTTTTAACAGTTCAATTCACCACCACCCCGGAGCGGATTGAAAAAGCTCAGTTTGTGAACAAACCCCCTCCACAGTTCTTGATGGTGCTGACCTCCTCTTCTCCCCCTCAGCGGGGTGCAGCAGCAGCAGTAGGCAGGCAGCAGTGGAAGGCCTCCGGGTGGTGGGTGCTGGTGGGGTGGTCCTCCTCCTCTGGAGCAGTGGTGGAGGGGAGAGGGAGGGCAGCTGGCAGGCCCCCCCTCTCCCCCCAGGCAGCAACAGCAGCAGGTGGTGGTGGTAGCGGTGGTGGTGGTGGTGGGGTGCAGTGACGTCCGGGGAGCAGGCCTCAGCAGACGGGCGGGCGGGTAGGCAGCTGGGTGGGGAGGGCTCCGGCTGGTGCAGAAGCAGGAACCAGGAACCAGCGGTGTGGGGGGAGAAGGAAGAGGGCAGTCCCTGCACCCTGCTGCCTCTCCTCCTTCTCACAAGTGGAGTGGGGGTAATCTATTTGAAAACATGGGATGGTGGGCGGGCGAAGCCCGCCCACCTTCTAAAAGCCCCTCCCCAGCCTTATGGGAGGGACACTGGACCCATGTCCAACTAATTGCTTGGGACAAAGAATGAATAAAGGATCAAGGAGTGCGGGTTAGAGGTTCAAAATAAGGGAGCCGGATGGGGACACCGAGCAGAGAACCCCGGACAGCGCCCACTGCTCCTCAAAGCTGTCGATGGAGCCAGTGGACGCCGCCCAGAGGAACTCTGCTCGGATTCGTGACACAAGGGAGGAGCGGAAATAGGCCCCACAGTCGCAGAGAACCCCCTCGTCTAGCATCCTCCTCCTGGTATTGTAGATGGTGCTCTTAGCTAGGGCCAGGAGGAGGTTGACGAGGAGGTCTCGCGACTTTGTGGGGCCACGGATAGGGTGTGCGTAAATGAATAGGTGGGGGGAAAAGTGCAGCCAGAACCTCAATAAGAGGTTCTGGAGGAGCCGGAATAGGGGCTGCAACCTGGCGCATTCGAGGTAGGCGTGCGCCAGGTTCTCCCTCACGCCGCAGAAGGGGCAGGTGTCTGGGATGGGGGTAAACCGCGCCAAGTACACGCCCGTGCTCACGGCTCCGTGAAGGAGCCGCCAACTGATGTCCCCGATGGGCCGCGGAATTAGATCGGAATAGACGCTGGCCCACCGGGGTTCCCCACCCTCTACGGGTCTTAGATAGTCCCGCCATTTGGTATCAGGGCGGGACACGAGGGTGGGGAAATGCAGGGTGTGGAGCACGAGCGTGTACAGATGTTGCCTTGGCGCGGCTTGGAAACAGACCGGCTGCAGATTTTGCAGCCGGCTGGGGGTCCAGGGGTGGGGAGGCCGGGGGGGCCCGTGGAACAGGGGCCCAATAATCAGGGACGGAGGCTTTGCAGGAGGGGAGGGGCGGGGTGTACCCTCTCGCAAGGACCGCTGCAGGAAGTCGAGAGCGGGCCGCGGCAAAGCCGCCTTCACCTCCTGGAGTAGGCGCAGAGGGGTTCGGGGGGTGGAGAGCCCCATGCGCCGAGCGAGCGCTCGGGGATCCACCCAGTCCCCCCTGTCGTAGTCCAGGAGGTCTCCGACCGTGGTGGTTTCTGCCAGGATCAGCCTCCGGCGCACCGAGGGAGACTCCGCCACCTGCACGCACAAGGCTGGATTGTGGAGCAGGGGCTCCGCGAGGAGGTCTGCCCCCTCGGAGGCCACAACGGACCTGGTCGCCGAGAACAGCTTCCAGGTCTGGAGGAGGTCCTGGTAGAATTCCGGCAGCTCTGAGAGGTCTCGCGGAAGACCCCTCGGATGGATAAAAAAGAGCTGCCGGTCGTATCGGAGCCCTCGGAGGCGGCGGAGGAAAGCGCGCGCCAAGGTGCCCCATGCCGGACTACCTGCACTGAAGAGGAGTCTCTGCAGGGCCTGGAGGCGGAAGGTCCGGACCTGGCTGCGTATGCAGACCAGGCCCTGACCCCCCTCCTCCAGGGGGAGGGACAGGACCCCTGCAGAGACCCAGTGCAGTCCTGGCCAAAAGAACCCCAAAGCTGCCCTCTGGAGCTTGGCCAGGACCTCCGGGGCCGGGCGCAGGGTGTTGAGCCGGTGCCAGAGCATGGACAGGACCAGCTGATTGAGTACCAGCGCTCTCCCGCGAAGGGAGAGACACCGGAGCAGTCCCGTCCATCTCCGCAGCCGCTCACCCACCCTGGCCTCCAAACCTTGCCAGTTTTCCGGCGGAGAGGGATGCGTGGCGGATAAATAAACGCCCAGATAGAGCAGCGGACCCGCGCTCCACCTGATGGCCTGAAGCGCGGGTGGGAGGGAGCCGGCCCGCCACCCGTCCCCGACCACCAGGCCAGAGCTCTTGACCCAGTTGACCCGGGCGGAGGAGGCTGCCGAGTAGACGGCTTGGCAAGCCTCCACCCGCGCCAGGTCGCCCGGGTCCTGGACCACGAGGAGCACGTCATCGGCGTACGCCGACAGGACCAGCCGCAGCTCCGGCTCCCGAAGCACCAACCCCGTCAACCTCCTACGGAGGAGACAGAGGAAGGGCTCGATCGCCAGAGCGTACAGCTGGCCCGACAGCGGACACCCCTGACGTACCCCCCGCCCGAAGCTGACCGGCTCGGTCAGGGTCCAGTTGAGCCTGACCAAACACTCCGCGAGGGCGTACAGCACCCGGAGAAAACCCACAAACCGGGGCCCGAAGCCGAAGGCCTGCAGGGTGCCCAGGAGATACCCGTGGTCCATCCTGTCGAACGCCTTCTCCTGGTCCAGGGACAGGAGGGCGAACGACAAGCCGTCCCTACACCCGAGCTCTAAGAGATCCCGGACCAAATACAAGTTATCAAATATACTACGGCCCGGGACGGTGTAGGTCTGGTCGGGATGGATCACGTCCGCCAGCACGGACCGCAGTCGCAGCGAGATGGTTTTCGCTACGATCTTGTAGTCCGTGCTGAGGAGCGAGACGGGACGCCAATTCCGTAGGTCGCGGAGGTCCCCCTTCTTCGGCAGTAAGGCGAGCACCGCTCGCCTGCACGACAGAGGGAGGACCCCGCTCTCCAGGGACTCGGCCCAGACGGTGACGAGGTCCGGGCCGAGGACGTCCCAGAACACGCGGTAGAACTCCACGGTCAGCCCGTCCATGCCCGGGGTTTTGTTGTTGGGCATGAGACGGAGGGCTTCCGAGAACTCGGCCAGAGTGAGAGGCAGCTCCAGCCGGTCTCGGTCGCCCGCGCTGACCGTCGGGAGCTCGGTCCAGAGCGCCCTGCAGGCGTCGGCTTCGGTCGGATCCGGGGAGAACAAACTGGCGTAGAAGGCCCTGGCCCTTCCGCGCATCTCCACCGGATCCGTGAGGGGGGTGCCGTCCTCCGCCAAGAGGCAGGTGACGTGCTTTTTTGCCCCCCTCCTTTTCTCCAGGGCATAGAAGAAGCGGGAGCCGCGATCCATCTCCCGAAGGAGGTGGATGCGGGATCGAACAAAAGCGCCCCGGGCCCTGTGATCTTCCAGGGCTCGGAGCTCCTCCCGCTTCTCCCGGCACGCCTCGCGGAGGAGTGGATCCTCGGGGGCGGACGCCAGGCGCCTCTCAAGCTTCAAGACCTCCCGCTCCAGCTGCTCTATCGCCGCATCCCTCCGCCGGCTGGCGCCCCGGGAGTAGTCACGGCAGAAGAGCCGGGCGCGCACCTTCCCCACATCCCACCATCGCCGCGCCGAGGGAAAGGCGGGCCGCTGCCCCCGCCAGGCCTGCCAGAACTCCCGGAAGGACGCCACGAAGCCCACGTCCTCCAGCAAGCTATTGTTAAAATGCCAATAGGCCGGCCCCAGCCTCTCCGAAGTCAGAGAGGCCTTCACGGACACCAAATGGTGGTCCGTGAACGGGGCCGGCCGGATGCTGGAGGAGTGGGCTCGTGCCAGATGGAATCGTGAGAGGTAAATGCGATCCAACCGGGAGTGGCTCGACCGTGTTTTCCCCACCCGGACGTAAGTGAAGGTGGTACTGTCGTCCGGGTGGTGGTCTCGCCAGACGTCCACCAGGGAGTGATGTTCCACGATCTCCCTGAGGACGTCCGCCGCGGCCTGGCAGTTCGCGAGTCCTACACGGTCCCGGTCATCGAGGGTGGTGTTGAAGTCCCCGCCCAGGACCAGGCCCTCGCGAGGATCCAGAGTGCCGAGGAAGGTGGCCGCCTGCCGATAAAAGGTGACCTGGTCCGGGCCCGCGTTCGGGGCATAGACGTTGACCAGGTTCAACGTCCGCCCCTCCACGCGGGCCCGGACGTGCAGCAGGCGGCCCGGGACAACCTCGGCGGTCCCCAGCACCTCGGGCCGTAGGGCAGGGGAGAACAGGGTGGCCACCCCGGCCGAGTGGGCGCCGAGGTGGCTAAAATACACCCCGTCCCCCCACTCCAGCCGCCAGCCAGCCTCGACGGCTGGAGTCGTGTGGGTCTCCTGCAGGAAAACCACCGAGTACCCCCCCTCCCGAAGGAAGGAGAGCACCCGGCTCCTGCGGAGACCCGCCCTACAGCCCCGGGCATTCAATGTTGCAAAGATGGTAGAATTCATAGTGAGGGCTGGGGTAGATCCTCGCGGACAGGCGAGTCGGCGGCCTCACGCAGGCCCCGCAGCAGACCGCTCCCCGACCCGAAGGTCAGGAGAGCGTCCCGAAACCTGCGGGTCTGACGGTAGGCCGCGTCGTCCTGCCTACTGGTCCCTCTCCCCTCCTGCAACAAGGCTCTAGTGGCCTGGAGGATGGAGTGGAAGTCCCCCCAGCGCTGGAGGGCGAGCTGCACCTTTCCCTTCGCCCCGCGGTTATCCGCGAGGAATTGGCGCAGCTCGCCCTTCAGCACCGAGGGGGAACCAGGATTCTCCTCCGTCCGGGCCCCCGGATGAAGCTCACGGGCCACGGAGACGGACAAACAGGGATCCGATCCCCGACGCGGCGCCGTTGCTGCTGGCGCCGCGCTGCCCGCCCCCGACCCCGGCAGGGAAGGAGGCGGCGGAGGGAACAAGGCAGCCCCCAACGGGTTGGGGACCGGGGATACAAAAACGACCCCCGAAGGGCCGCCCGCAGCTAGCGGGAACGAGACGGCCCTCGCGGGGGTGGCACTGGCGGATGTTTGGGGGGGCAGTAGGGACGGATCGGGCAACATGACGGGGACCAGGATGGGAAAAGAAGGGGGGGACGGCAGGGGAGGGGTTACCTCCACGGCAGAGCCGGGGGGAGGGGTAGGTTCAGGGCCGGACAGTGGGTCGGGGACAAGGAATGGGGCAGAGGTAGGGGTAGGGAAGGGATCGGGAACAGGGGAGGACTCGGGGCTGGAGATGGGTTCATAAAGGGCGGAAGCGGGAGTAGGGGGAGGATCGGGACATGGGAGGGAATCGGGATCCTGGACGGGGTCTGGGAAAGGGTCCCCTGTGGCAATCCCACCGGGCTGCGGCGCCTCCCGAATGGGAAGTTGGGGGTCGGGAACAGGAAGGGGGCCCGCGCCGACGCCGGGCTCAAGTGGAGAGGCAGGTGTTAATGCCTCGGCGTCGGCCTGGATGGCATTTTCTGCTGGGCCCCCAACGGGAAAGGGGGATGACTGCCCCGCCTCGGTAGCTGGAGAGGGGGCACCCCCAACCCCGGGACCCGGCCGCTCGGCGCCAGCCGTCGCCCCAGAGGGCTCGGCGGCATCCGTTCCGGCGCTCGAGTCGGCCGGGCCAGTGGGCAGTATCAGGGGCGCCCCGAGCGTGAGGACGGGGTCAGCCACCTGGGACACGGGATCGGGGAGAGGAGGGGGCGGCGCCATAGAGTCGCCGCCCAGACCGAGGCCCGCTGGCGGAGGGTCGTCCTCCCCCTGGGTGAGCGGGGTCAGACCCAGGGCCTCGATCTCCTCGAAGATGGAGCTAAGCTCCATCCCCTCGGCCCCGGAGCCTTCCCCTCCGGCCGCCGAGGCAACAATTACCTCAGCGGGAACGGAGGGGGGCTCAGTTGGAACCGGGGTCGGGGGGGCTCCACCCGAGGCCTCCTCGTGGAGAAGCTCCGCAGGGGGGGCGGCGTCGTCCCCCCTCGCCGCCGCGGCTTCCTCGGCCGGCGCCTCCCGCTGATGCTCGTCGGGGGCGCTCTGGGCAGCGCCGGCCCCCCTCGGGATCTTTCGGAGGGGGGCCTTCCCGCCCTCCTCATCGGAGGGGGGAGATTGAGCCCGCAACCGGCGGGCTTTGCGCTTGCCCCCGACGAGCGTCCAGCCCTCCGAGGTGGAAGTGGAGGGCCGGTCAGCGAGGGCAAGGCCGGGGGGCACTTTTGGGGTTCGGGGACGGCGTTGTGGCAAGGGTGGGAAGGAAGGGGATACCTCCACCCGGGGAGGGCCCTCTCCCTCGCCCTGCGGCAACCGCGCCACCCTCTCCTCCTCGGGCCCCGCGGTGACTGACCGAATAGAGGTGGGGCCCGCCTGCCCGCTCGGGCGCGCCAGGGGGGACGCCTCTGGCTCCCGAGCAGGGCCGTCGGTTGGAGGAGGGGCGGCCGCGGATCCCGGACTACCAGGGGGGCCGGCGGTGGTGGGGCCGGCGCCCTTACGGGCCCCGGGGGGCCCGGACGCCTCCTCCGACCGGGCCAAGGGACAGTCCCTCCGGACGTGCCCCATCGCCCGGCAGAGGAAGCACCGGGTCTCCCCCGAGGAGTAATGAATCCGATAATGGGCCCCCTGGTAGGGCACCAAGAAGGACCCCTCGAGCGCCTCCCCGCCACGCGCCGCCGGCGGCAGCTGCAGTTGTACCTGCCGGCGGAAAGATAGAACGTGGCGGAGGGCGGGGTCCTTACAGCCCAGCGGGAGAGGGCTGATGGTCGAGATGGGCTTCCCCAGGGTGGAGAGGGAAGGTAACAGGGCGGCATTAGGGAGGAAGGGCGGGACGGAGGTGAGCACCACCCGTACGCCCAGGTCCTCCAAAGGTTCGAGGGGCACGTGCACGCCTCCCACCGCCAGGCCCCTCTCCACCGCCTCCTGGGCGGCGGCCTCCGAGGCAAGGAAGAAGACCGCCTTGCCGTACATCTTGGAGGCCGCCACCACGGCCGAGGCCCCCACCACCCTCGCCATCGCCCGCACGTAGGTTTCCATGTGGGGCGAGGCGGCAACCAGGAGGCAGCGGACGCCGTGCCTCCTGGTCATGGTGGGAAAGGGGCCGCGGCCGCCAGGGATGGAGCTGGAGGCGGCAGTCGGGGCTGATGACGGGGCAGGTGAGGGGGTAGCAGCGGCCACCTGGGCGTACGCTCTGGGGGCCTTAGTTGTGTCACCCCCAGAGCTGGTGGAGGGGATAGCAGGGGAAGGAGGGGCTGCGGAGGGCGGGGCGGCTTTGGCCATGATGGATTTGGCCTTCGGGGCCGGGCTTTTGCCCTTTTTCTTCCCCCCGCCCTTTTTTCCGGCCGAGGTGATGGTTGCTCCCGTGTCTGAGGGAGCGGCGGCCGTGGCGGCGGCGGAGCTCGGGCTTGGGGTCGGGAGGTCAGCCGCAGCGGTTGTCGGGCCTGGTGGTAGCGAGGGGGCCGTGGTAGGGACTGCCTCCATCATGGAAGGGGGGGGGGGTAGGAAGGAGGCACAGATAACAGGAAGGGGAGCAAGGGTTCACCGCTCCTCCCCACCAGACAGCAGGCGAGGGAGGAGGGTGATTGAAATGGAGGGGGTGGGAGAGAGGGAGGTGCTGGTTTTGGGGAGGGCAACTGAAGATATGGGGGGGGGGGAGAGGAGTTAGCAGCCTCACCTCCCTGCTGAGACTGTAGCAGAGGAGGAGGGCACTAATACAGGGGCGGGGACACGCAAGGGAAGGGGAGGGTGGGGGGGGGCGTATAATTGGAAGGGAAGGGGAGAAGGGGAAAAAGGGGGAGCAACTACTCCCTCCCGCCGACTGGTTGCTGGGAGGGAGAGAACCAAAAGGGGCGGATAGAGCAGGGGAACCGAGGGGCCAGCAACCACTCCTCCCCGCAAGGCTGGAGCGGAGGAGGAGGGTGCCGGCAGGGCAGACAAGGGGCAAGGTAACGGGTACAGGGCGGGGGCCGGCTCCTCCGGCTGCACTGGGATACGGGAGGGGGGGGGTTATGGGGCCGTTGGGGAGGTGCAGTGAACAAGGGGGCTAACTAAAAAAGGGGGGGCACAAGCGCTCAGGGCAGGGAGGGGGCGAGGCAATCTGGTGGTGCTCAAGGGCTGGGGGGGGTGGGGGGGGTGGGGAGGGATAAAATGGAGGCAAACAACAGCTGGGTGGGGCGGGGCACACACTCTTGGGCTGGCTGGGGCAGGGGCGTGGCAGATGACTTTGGGAGCAGGTGTGGTGGGTAAGTGGATTTGGGAAGGGAGGGAAGGAACCAAACTAAGCTAACAGGGAGGGGCAGGCAGTGGGGGAAAAAACCAAGCTGCTGGGGTAGGGTGGGTGACCGGGGGTAAGGGTGGCCCCCCAGCCAGATGTAGCTGAGGGAGGGGGCCAAGTCCAGAAGAGGGGGGAGGGAGCACACCCACGAGCACTGTGTGGGGCTCAACCTCGCCCACCGCTGCAGCAGAGTCCCAGGTGGCAGGCAGGGCAGCAAACCCCACTAGGGGGAGAAGAGACAGTCCAGATGGTAAGGGGTGGTGGAGGGGGCGTTGGGGGTGGTGGCAGCGGGTGGAGTGGGGGGGGCAACTGGACTGGGGGGAGGGCTCAGCCTCTCCCCCAGCCCCCCTTTTAACAGTTCAATTCACCACCACCCCGGAGCGGATTGAAAAAGCTCAGTTTGTGAACAAACCCCCTCCACAGTTCTTGATGGTGCTGATCTCTTCTTCTCCCCCTCAGCGGGGTGCAGCAGCAGCAGTAGGCAGGCAGCAGTGGAAGGCCTCCGGGTGGTGGGTGCTGGTGGGGTGGTCCTCCTCCTCTGGAGCAGTGGTGGAGGGGAGAGGGAGGGCAGCTGGCAGGCCCCCCCTCTCCCCCCAGGCAGCAACAGCAGCAGGTGGTGGTGGTAGCGGTGGTGGTGGTGGTGGGGTGCAGTGACGTCCGGGGAGCAGGCCTCAGCAGACGGGCGGGCGGGTAGGCAGCTGGGTGGGGAGGGCTCCGGCTGGTGCAGAAGCAGGAACCAGGAACCAGCGGTGTGGGGGGAGAAGGAAGAGGGCAGTCCCTGCACCCCGCTGCCTCTCCTCCTTCTCACAAGTGGAGTGGGGGTAATCTATTTGAAAACATGGGATGGTGGGCGGGCGAAGCCCGCCCACCTTCTAAAAGCCCCTCCCCAGCCTTATGGGAGGGACACTGGACCCATGTCCAACTAATTGCTTGGGACAAAGAATGAATAAAGGATCAAGGAGTGCGGGTTAGAGGTTCAAAATAAGGGAGCCGGATGGGGACACCGAGCAGAGAACCCCGGACAGCGCCCACTGCTCCTCAAAGCTGTCGATGGAGCCAGTGGACGCCGCCCAGAGGAACTCTGCCCGGATTCGTGACACAAGGGAGGAGCGGAAATAGGCCCCACAGTCGCAGAGAACCCCCTCGTCTAGCATCCTCCTCCTGGTATTGTAGATGGTGCTCTTAGCTAGGGCCAGGAGGAGGTTGACGAGGAGGTCTCGCGACTTTGTGGGGCCACGGATAGGGTGTGCGTAAATGAATAGGTGGGGGGAAAAGTGCAGCCAGAACCTCAATAAGAGGTTCTGGAGGAGCCGGAATAGGGGCTGCAACCTGGCGCATTCGAGGTAGGCGTGCGCCAGGTTCTCCCTCACGCCGCAGAAGGGGCAGGTGTCTGGGATGGGGGTAAACCGCGCCAAGTACACGCCCGTGCTCACGGCTCCGTGAAGGAGCCGCCAACTGATGTCCCCGATGGGCCGCGGAATTAGATCGGAATAGACGCTGGCCCACCGGGGTTCCCCACCCTCTACGGGTCTTAGATAGTCCCGCCATTTGGTATCAGGGCGGGACACGAGGGTGGGGAAATGCAGGGTGTGGAGCACGAGCGTGTACAGATGTTGCCTTGGCGCGGCTTGGAAACAGACCGGCTGCAGATTTTGCAGCCGGCTGGGGGTCCAGGGGTGGGGAGGCCGGGGGGGCCCGTGGAACAGGGGCCCAATAATCAGGGACGGAGGCTTTGCAGGAGGGGAGGGGCGGGGTGTACCCTCTCGCAAGGACCGCTGCAGGAAGTCGAGAGCGGGCCGCGGCAAAGCCGCCTTCACCTCCTGGAGTAGGCGCAGAGGGGTTCGGGGGGTGGAGAGCCCCATGCGCCGAGCGAGCGCTCGGGGATCCACCCAGTCCCCCCTGTCGTAGTCCAGGAGGTCTCCGACCGTGGTGGTTTCTGCCAGGATCAGCCTCCGGCGCACCGAGGGAGACTCCGCCACCTGCACGCACAAGGCTGGATTGTGGAGCAGGGGCTCCGCGAGGAGGTCTGCCCCCTCGGAGGCCACAACGGACCTGGTCGCCGAGAACAGCTTCCAGGTCTGGAGGAGGTCCTGGTAGAATTCCGGCAGCTCTGAGAGGTCTCGCGGAAGACCCCTCGGATGGATAAAAAAGAGCTGCCGGTCGTATCGGAGCCCTCGGAGGCGGCGGAGGAAAGCGCGCGCCAAGGTGCCCCATGCCGGACTACCTGCACTGAAGAGGAGTCTCTGCAGGGCCTGGAGGCGGAAGGTCCGGACCTGGCTGCGTATGCAGACCAGGCCCTGACCCCCCTCCTCCAGGGGGAGGGACAGGACCCCTGCAGAGACCCAGTGCAGTCCTGGCCAAAAGAACCCCAAAGCTGCCCTCTGGAGCTTGGCCAGGACCTCCGGGGCCGGGCGCAGGGTGTTGAGCCGGTGCCAGAGCATGGACAGGACCAGCTGATTGAGTACCAGCGCTCTCCCGCGAAGGGAGAGACACCGGAGCAGTCCCGTCCATCTCCGCAGCCGCTCACCCACCCTGGCCTCCAAACCTTGCCAGTTTTCCGGCGGAGAGGGATGCGTGGCGGATAAATAAACGCCCAGATAGAGCAGCGGACCCGCGCTCCACCTGATGGCCTGAAGCGCGGGTGGGAGGGAGCCGGCCCGCCACCCGTCCCCGACCACCAGGCCAGAGCTCTTGACCCAGTTGACCCGGGCGGAGGAGGCTGCCGAGTAGACGGCTTGGCAAGCCTCCACCCGCGCCAGGTCGCCCGGGTCCTGGACCACGAGGAGCACGTCATCGGCGTACGCCGACAGGACCAGCCGCAGCTCCGGCTCCCGAAGCACCAACCCCGTCAACCTCCTACGGAGGAGACAGAGGAAGGGCTCGATCGCCAGAGCGTACAGCTGGCCCGACAGCGGACACCCCTGACGTACCCCCCGCCCGAAGCTGACCGGCTCGGTCAGGGTCCAGTTGAGCCTGACCAAACACTCCGCGAGGGCGTACAGCACCCGGAGAAAACCCACAAACCGGGGCCCGAAGCCGAAGGCCTGCAGGGTGCCCAGGAGATACCCGTGGTCCATCCTGTCGAACGCCTTCTCCTGGTCCAGGGACAGGAGGGCGAACGACAAGCCGTCCCTACACCCGAGCTCTAAGAGATCCCGGACCAAATACAAGTTATCAAATATACTACGGCCCGGGACGGTGTAGGTCTGGTCGGGATGGATCACGTCCGCCAGCACGGACCGCAGTCGCAGCGAGATGGTTTTCGCTACGATCTTGTAGTCCGTGCTGAGGAGCGAGACGGGACGCCAATTCCGTAGGTCGCGGAGGTCCCCCTTCTTCGGCAGTAAGGCGAGCACCGCTCGCCTGCACGACAGAGGGAGGACCCCGCTCTCCAGGGACTCGGCCCAGACGGTGACGAGGTCCGGGCCGAGGACGTCCCAGAACACGCGGTAGAACTCCACGGTCAGCCCGTCCATGCCCGGGGTTTTGTTGTTGGGCATGAGACGGAGGGCTTCCGAGAACTCGGCCAGAGTGAGAGGCAGCTCCAGCCGGTCTCGGTCGCCCGCGCTGACCGTCGGGAGCTCGGTCCAGAGCGCCCTGCAGGCGTCGGCTTCGGTCGGATCCGGGGAGAACAAACTGGCGTAGAAGGCCCTGGCCCTTCCGCGCATCTCCACCGGATCCGTGAGGGGGGTGCCGTCCTCCGCCAAGAGGCAGGTGACGTGCTTTTTTGCCCCCCTCCTTTTCTCCAGGGCATAGAAGAAGCGGGAGCCGCGATCCATCTCCCGAAGGAGGTGGATGCGGGATCGAACGAAAGCGCCCCGGGCCCTGTGATCTTCCAGGGCTCGGAGCTCCTCCCGCTTCTCCCGGCACGCCTCGCGGAGGAGTGGATCCTCGGGGGCGGACGCCAGGCGCCTCTCAAGCTTCAAGACCTCCCGCTCCAGCTGCTCTATCGCCGCATCCCTCCGCCGGCTGGCGCCCCGGGAGTAGTCACGGCAGAAGAGCCGGGCGCGCACCTTCCCCACATCCCACCATCGCCGCGCCGAGGGAAAGGCGGGCCGCTGCCCCCGCCAGGCCTGCCAGAACTCCCGGAAGGACGCCACGAAGCCCACGTCCTCCAGCAAGCTATTGTTAAAATGCCAATAGGCCGGCCCCAGCCTCTCCGAAGTCAGAGAGGCCTTCACGGACACCAAATGGTGGTCCGTGAACGGGGCCGGCCGGATGCTGGAGGAGTGGGCTCGTGCCAGATGGAATCGTGAGAGGTAAATGCGATCCAACCGGGAGTGGCTCGACCGTGTTTTCCCCACCCGGACGTAAGTGAAGGTGGTACTGTCGTCCGGGTGGTGGTCTCGCCAGACGTCCACCAGGGAGTGATGTTCCACGATCTCCCTGAGGACGTCCGCCGCGGCCTGGCAGTTCGCGAGTCCTACACGGTCCCGGTCATCGAGGGTGGTGTTGAAGTCCCCGCCCAGGACCAGGCCCTCGCGAGGATCCAGAGTGCCGAGGAAGGTGGCCGCCTGCCGATAGAAGGTGACCTGGTCCGGGCCCGCGTTCGGGGCGTAGACGTTGACCAGGTTCAACGTCCGCCCCTCCACGCGGGCCCGGACGTGCAGCAGGCGGCCCGGGACAACCTCGGCGGTCCCCAGCACCTCGGGCCGTAGGGCAGGGGAGAACAGGGTGGCCACCCCGGCCGAGTGGGCGCCGAGGTGGCTAAAATACACCCCGTCCCCCCACTCCAGCCGCCAGCCAGCCTCGACGGCTGGAGTCGTGTGGGTCTCCTGCAGGAAAACCACCGAGTACCCCCCCTCCCGAAGGAAGGAGAGCACCCGGCTCCTGCGGAGACCCGCCCTACAGCCCCGGGCATTCAATGTTGCAAAGATGGTAGAATTCATAGTGAGGGCTGGGGTAGATCCTCGCGGACAGGCGAGTCGGCGGCCTCACGCAGGCCCCGCAGCAGACCGCTCCCCGACCCGAAGGTCAGGAGAGCGTCCCGAAACCTGCGGGTCTGACGGTAGGCCGCGTCGTCCTGCCTACTGGTCCCTCTCCCCTCCTGCAACAAGGCTCTAGTGGCCTGGAGGATGGAGTGGAAGTCCCCCCAGCGCTGGAGGGCGAGCTGCACCTTTCCCTTCGCCCCGCGGTTATCCGCGAGGAATTGGCGCAGCTCGCCCCTCAGCACCGAGGGGGAACCAGGATTCTCCTCCGTCCGGGCCCCCGGATGAAGCTCACGGGCCACGGAGACGGGCAAACAGGGATCCGATCCCCGACGCGGCGCCGTTGCTGCTGGCGCCGCGCTGCCCGCCCCCGACCCCGGCAGGGAAGGAGGCGGCGGAGGGAACAAGGCAGCCCCCAACGGGTTGGGGACCGGGGATACAAAAACGACCCCCGAAGGGCCGCCCGCAGCTAGCGGGAACGAGACGGCCCTCGCGGGGGTGGCACTGGCGGATGTTTGGGGGGGCGGTAGGGACGGATCGGGCAACATGACGGGGACCAGGATGGGAAAAGAAGGGGGGGACGGCAAGGGAGGGGTTACCTCCATGGCAGAGCCGGGGGGAGGGGTAGGTTCAGGGCCGGACAGTGGGTCGGGGACAGAGAATGGGGCCGAGGTCGGGGTAGGAAAGGGATCGGGAACAGGGGAGGACTCGGGGCTGGAGATGGGTTCGTAAAGGGCGGAAGCGGGAGTAGGGGGAGGATCGGGACGTGGGAGGGAATCGGGATCCTGGACGGGGTCTGGGAAAGGGTCCCGTGTGGCAATCCCACCGGGCTGCGGCGCCTCCCGAATGGAAAGTTGGGGGTCGGGAACAGGAAGGGGGCCCGCGCCGACGCCGGGCTCAGGTGGAGAGGCAGGTATTAATGCCACGGCGGCGGCCTGGATGGCATTTTCTGCTGGGCCCCCAACGGGAAAGGGGGATGACTGCCCCGCCTCGGTAGCTGGAGAGGGGGCACCCCCAACCCCGGGACCCGGCCGCTCGGCGCCAGCCGTCGCCCCGGAGGGCTCGGCGGCATCCGTTCCGGCGCTCGAGTCGGCCGGGCCAGTGGGCAGTATCAGGGGCGCCCCAAGTGTGAGGACGGGGTCAGCCACCTGGGACACGGGATCGGGGAGAGGAGGGGGCGGCGCCATAGAGTCGCCGCCCAGACCGAGGCCCGCTGGCGGAGGGTCGTCCTCCCCCTGGGTGAGCGGGGTCAGACCCAGGGCCTCGATCTCCTCGAAGATGGAGCTAAGCTCCATCCCCTCGGCCCCGGAGCCTTCCCCTCCGGCCGCCGAGGCAACAATTACCTCAGCGGGAACGGAGGGGGGCTCAGTTGGAACCGGGGTCGGGGGGGCTCCACCCGAGGCCTCCTCGTGGAGAAGCTCCGCAGGGGGGGCGGCGTCGTCCCCCCTCGCCGCCGCGGCTTCCTCGGCCGGCGCCTCCCGCTGATGCTCGTCGGGGGCGCTCTGGGCAGCGCCGGCCCCCCTCGGGATCTTTCGGAGGGGGGCCTTCCCGCCCTCCTCATCGGAGGGGGGAGATTGAGCCCGCAACCGGCGGGCTTTGCGCTTGCCCCCGACGAGCGTCCAGCCCTCCAAGGTGGAAGTGGAGGGCCGGTCAGCGAGGGCAAGGCCGGGGGGCACTTTTGGGGTTCGGGGACGGCGTTGTGGCAAGGGTGGGAAGGAAGGGGATACCTCCCACCCGGGGAGGGCCCTCTCCCTCGCCCTGCGGCAACCGCGCCACCCTCTCCTCCTCGGGCCCCGCGGTGACTGACCGAATAGAGGTGGGGCCCGCCTGCCCGCTCGGGCGCGCCAGGGGGGACGCCTCTGGCTCCCGAGCAGGGCCGTCGGTTGGAGGAGGGGCGGCCGCGGATCCCGGACTACCAGGGGGGCCGGCGGTGGTGGGGCCGGCGCCCTTACGGGCCCCGGGGGGCCCGGACGCCTCCTCCGACCGGGCCAAGGGACAGTCCCTCCGGACGTGCCCCATCGCCCGGCAGAGGAAGCACCGGGTCTCCCCCGAGGAGTAATGAATCCGATAATGGGCCCCCTGGTAGGGCACCAAGAAGGACCCCTCGAGCGCCTCCCCGCCACGCGCCGCCGGCGGCAGCTGCAGTTGTACCTGCCGGCGGAAAGATAGAACGTGGCGGAGGGCGGGGTCCTTACAGCCCAGCGGGAGAGGGCTGATGGTCGAGATGGGCTTCCCCAGGGTGGAGAGGGAAGGTAACAGGGCGGCATTAGGGAGGAAGGGCGGGACGGAGGTGAGCACCACCCGTACGCCCAGGTCCTCCAAAGGTTCGAGGGGCACGTGCACGCCTCCCACCGCCAGGCCCCTCTCCACCGCCTCCTGGGCGGCGGGCCTCCGAGGCAAGGAAGAAGACCGCCTTGCCGTACATCTTGGAGGCCGCCACCACGGCCGAGGCCCCCACCACCCTCGCCATCGCCCGCACGTAGGTTTCCATGTGGGGCGAGGCGGCAACCAGGAGGCAGCGGACGCCGTGCCTCCTGGTCATGGTGGGAAAGGGGCCGCGGCCGCCAGGGATGGAGCTGGAGGCGGCAGTCGGGGCTGATGACGGGGCAGGTGAGGGGGTAGCAGCGGCCACCTGGGCGTACGCTCTGGGGGCCTTAGTTGTGTCACCCCCAGAGCTGGTGGAGGGGATAGCAGGGGAAGGAGGGGCTGCGGAGGGCGGGGCGGCTTTGGCCATGATGGATTTGGCCTTCGGGGCCGGGCTTTTGCCCTTTTTCTTCCCCCCGCCCTTTTTTCCGGCCGAGGTGATGGTTGCTCCCGTGTCTGAGGGAGCGGCGGCCGTGGCGGCGGCGGAGCTCGGCCTGGGGTCGGGAGGTCAGCCGCAGCGGTTGTCGGGCCTGGTGGTAGCGAGGGGGCCGTGGTAGGGACTGCCCTACAACCATTTCATCTATGAGGTCCTCGCTACTCACCAACACCAAATCTAAAATAGCATCCCCCCTTGTTGGTTCAGCAACTACTTGATGCAGGAATTCATCAGCTATCACATCTAGGAAAATCTGAGCCCTATTATTATTACTAGCACTTGTTCTCCAGTCTATATCTGGAAAGTTGAAATCTCCCATGATTACGCAGGGAACCTCATGCATAGTGCAATCGTATGCAACGAAAGGCTTACCCCTTCCGTTCCACCCACGTGCTCACTCCACTAGAGCCATGGCCACATCTACAGCGTTTCATAGAGGGGTATCTCTGAAGGACATCTGCAGAACGGCGACTTGGTCCTCACATGAGACCTTCGCCAAACACTATTCTATTTCTCTACTCACTCGCTCAGATGGGGCAGTGGCGACTGCGGTGCTCTCCACAGCGGATAAATAGGGACTCCTTGCCCTCCTTCCGTTTTGGCGACTACTGCTATGCAGTCACCCATAGTGGAGCACCCGCGGGGACATCCCCGAAGAAGAAAGCGAAGTTACTCACCTCCGGTGCAGTAACTGTCGTTCTTCGAGGTGGTGTCCCCGCGGGTGCTCCACTACCCGCCCTCCTCCCCGCTTTGGAGTCCTCTCTCTCTCTGTTCTTGTCTCTTACAGACTCCGAGGCGGTCTCGAGGAACTGGCGGGGGGCCAGACCGCACGAGACAGAAAAGAGCGCGAAAGCCGCGAGCCCACGGCACATGCGCGGTCCGGCCGAACACTGCTCATGACAAGCTTCCGTCTGCGGCGCTGGGGCAAGCCCAGCACCCATAGTGGAGCACCCGTGGGGATACCACCTCGAAGAACAACAGTTACTGCACCGGAGGTGAGTAACTTCGCTTTCTGGAGGAGGCAGAATAGGGGCTGCAACCTGGCGCATTCGAGATATGCGTGCGCCAGGTTTTCCCTCACCTGTCCCTTCTGCAGCGTATCTCAGATGGGGGTGAACTGCGCCATGTACACTCCCGTACTCACGGCTCCGTGAAGGAGTCGCCAACTAATGTCCCCGATGGGCCATGGGATTAAGGTGGAATACCCTCTACAGATCTTAGGGTATGTCTACACTACCCCGCTAGTTCGAACTAGCGGGGGTAATGTAGTCATCCGCAATTGCAAATGAATCCCGGGATTTCAGTTTCCCGGGCTTCATTTGCATGAAGCCGGCCGGCGCCATTTTTAAATGCTGGCTAGTTCGAACCCCGTGCCGCGCGCCTACACGCGGCACAGAGTAGCTAGTTCGGATTAGGCTTCTAATCCGAACTAGCTGTACTCATTCCACAGATGAGTGTGTACAGATGTTCCCTACGCGCGGTTCAAAAGCAAACCGGCTGCAGATCCTGCAGCCAGCTGGGGGTCCAGGGATGGGGATGCCAGGGAGGCCCGCGGAACAGTGGCCTGATAAAAATGGATGGAGGATTTGCAGTGGGGGTGGCGGGCAGGGTGTACCCTCTCGCCGGGCTCGCTACAGGAAATTGAGAGCGGGCTGCTGCAAAGCCGCCTTCACCTCCTGGAGTAGGTGCACGGGGGTTCGGGGGTGGAGAGCCCCATGCGCTGAGTGA